>NC_044396.1:89638079-92038079 GCF_006542625.1 Nomascus leucogenys
CTCTATTTCCACTTCCATCTTGCTCCCAGAGGCAAACTTCTCTACTTTTAGTTTTATTTTGCTTATACTGTATTTTTGTTTTTATTTCTGCTTCAGTTTGTCTCTTACCTCCCACTTTTAGGATCTTAGTTCATTTATACTGCCACTTGCACTTTCCAAATACAATATAAATATGTATCAATGGAGGCAGGGCGTGGTGGCTCACACCTGTAATCCCAGCACTTTGGGAGGCCAAGGTGAGCGGATCACCTGAGGTCAGGAGTTCGAGACCAGCCTGGCCAAAATGGTGAAACCCTGTCTCTACAAAAATACAAAAAATAGCTGGGCATGGTGGCAGGCACCTGTAATCCCAGCTACTCAAGAAGCTGAGGCGGTAGAATCGCTTGAACCCAGGAGGTGGAGTTTGCAGTGAGCCGAGATTGCACCACCGCACTCCAGCCTGGGCAACAGAGTGAGACTCAGTCTGGAAAAAAAAAAAAAAAAAAGAAAGAAACAAAAGAAAAAAAAATCAATGGCCTTATCTATTGTATGCTAATTTCAATATTCTGACTATAAAAATGCCCACTGCTGAGTCAGTGTACAGTTAATAAATTACTCTTGTTCAATTTTGCATTATCATTGAGAATAATCATAACTTACTTTTTTGGTTGTATATTTATTTGATATCTGTGTTTTTCTATATCTTTTAAAAATCTTTAAAGTATCTCTCCAATACATTTTCTACACAGTCTAAACTGTCAAATTAAATTACATTTTTACCTCCAAAGAAACATTTCTAAAACCATGTAAACTATCTAGATGATTGGTCTTGGGATCTGCTTTCCAGTTATAATCTAGGAATTTTTTTCCATATCGTGCTGGGACTTAATTTGTTTTGCATCTGTACTGTTGCCTTTCAGTGCCTGTATCTCCATCCCACTACCACATTCCTTTTTGTTTGTTTATACCATATTTTAAAATCTGCATACTTGATCATATCTTTGGCTTTAAAATTCTAAATTGAGTATATATTTAGAAGTTTGTCTATGGAAAATGATTAACTAATATGACTGAGAAGAAAGGACAAAAGAGGCAGGGGAAAATATTGAAAGTACCACAGACTAGTGTTTCACGGCAAAAATGGTGATTATTGCTACCTAGAATTCAATTAAAATGAGAACTTCAAACTTCTACTAGATTTTGCAAAAACAGATGTCATTGGTATGTCTTAAAAGGAATATTTAACAGAGAGCTAGGATAAAATCTGACTCGGAATGTTCAAGGGGGAAGTATGCTGCGGTGAGTGGAAATGGGAGTGGAGGATACTCTCTTTGGGAATCTTTGCATAGATGGAGTCAGAGAAAAGAAATAAAAATAGCTAACATGGGGCCAGTAGTTAGAATATATTACAGGCTTGTACATTTGCATGCTGAACTAATAGAGAAGGACAAGAAGAAGAAAAAGAATGATTCAAGAGCGAAGAGATAACTTCAGAAGCCAAGTCATTGATCAGATAAGAGGAGATAAAAACACAGAATAAACAGAGGGTTATCCATAGGTAGAAACAAGACTACATTTTCAGTTTTAAGGTGAGGGCAGGAGAGGTAGATGTGATTTCATATAGGTAGAGGCGAGAGTAAAAACTACTTTAAATAGTATTATCTGACCGTGGGAATTACAAGGAATGGCTTTTAAAGCCATCTTAGACGTAAAGGTCACTTCTCAATCATGATATACTCATAAAACAGAGGCAGATTCTTTCTAAACCTATTACATATCTTTTATAAAGATGTGTACTAGATGGTGTACTTTTATAAAGATGTGTAATAGCAGAAAAGCTCCTCTTAGCAGAAAGCTAGGAGGCCACTCCTTACAAGCGTATAATACACAGCAGTTTCAAAAGTTACATAAGATGGGAGCTCAATCACGTAACCAAGAAGAAAAACTTGTGAATCCATCTTCAAATATCTATTAAACACCTACTCTCTCTATGTCCTAATAAATCCTTTCTGAAGTTTATAAAATACAAAAATAAAGTGTTTGCTGTTTTTTTGCTAGGATTGAAGAAAAAGCCTTCCAAAGTAAGCAATGTGAGAATAGCATTTGGGTAATGAGAAGACCACTCAAATAACAGAGGAAAAATCATTCCTGAAACCAGCAAACTGAAAGGCCGTGAGATGAAAATGAGTTTGGAGAATCATAAACCGAAGTCAGGACAGGAAACCAGTTCCTCTTGCATTTTATTTCCGGGTTATTTCACTGGGCCAGATTCCTGCTGTACTTACTCCACAGAGACATTCACATAATCAGAAAGTCCAAGGGGTGTGATGTGGTTTCCAAATGTTTAAACAACCATGGCCGGCATGAATAATAGTATAACTTCCAGACCGAGCACTGGAGCTGCAATGTAATTTTTTATCCTCTGCAAGTCCCATTTATATCATCATCTTATGGCATTAACTAAGCACCCCATGCACAAGGAACAAATTTCCCCCTTTCCTCCAGAGGATAATGTATGTAGAAAATGACCATGTCACACTTCTCCACACAGCTCTGCTGGACCTCAGCTAGATCCACACTTGTATAAAATTAATAGTCTTTTTTACATTCTCATGATTAGTGTGGACCTATCTCTTCATTATTAACATGTTTTTTAAAAAATATATTCATCTGGCCGGGCGCAGTGGCTCACGCCTGTAATCCCAGCACTTTGGGAGGCTGAGGCGGGCGGATCACGAGGTCAGGAGATCGAGACCATCCTGGCTAACACGGTGAAACCCTGTCTCTACTAAAAATACAAAAAAAATTAGCCGGGCGTGGTGGCGGGTGCCTGTAGTCCCAGCTGCTGGGGAGGCTGAGGCAGGAGAATGGTGTGAACCTGGAGGGCGGAGCTTGCAGTGAGCCGAGATCACGCCACTGCACTCCAGCCTGGGCGACAGAGCGAGACTTCTCTCAAAAAAAAAAAAAAAAAAAAAAAATTCATCTTTATTAATTTTATTTTGTATGCACAGAGAAAGTATTTTGGATCACAGATAGGTTTCTTACTAAGTACCTTGCAAGAAATAATAAGCACACCATCTCCCCTTGCCACCTGGGTCAAGGAGATGAGAAGAAAATGGTGACACCTTCTACAAGCCTGTCTGGACATTCCAAAGGCAGAAATGAAGAATAGGTTCTCTCTCTCTTTATATGCAGGAGAGTGACAGCTGACCTCCTGCCTTTCAGCAAGGAAAGCAACAAACTTTTGCTCAACTGAGACATAATAGAAGGGATCCCAGGTTATCACCCTAATGTTTTGGAAAGTAAATCTGTCTCCAACAAGGACCAGGTAAACCCAGGCTTCAGTCTTTTAAATCCTAAAGATGTCTTCTTCTGTCTGCCCTTCACGATGTTTTGAAATGCAAGCAGCTGGAGAGATGGCAGTCTTGTCTTTCTGGGTCTGCAGGGCTTAATTTAGGGGCCTAGTTGGAACTGTAATTTTTTAGCCCTCTGGGATCAGATCAGTTAACTAGGAAAATGACTACAGAGCTTATTCTCATGGGATATGAGGAGTGAAATGCATCAAGAGGAAGTGAAAGCAACATTTTCTATCTTTAACCATAGTCATTTCCATATCTCAGGAGGTTAGGGCTCTTTATGGGGCTCTTTATGGGAGTACTGAGAAATCTAAAGGAGTTTATTTTCAAAGAGGCAACTCAGTACCTTCCAAGGCGATTAGTTTAATGTTTGAAATGCTCTTATGGAAAAATAATGGGAATAGCAGTCATTATAATCAACATTAGTAATCACTTACTTATGGGAAAGAAATTATACTAACAGTTTCATATAGATTTGATTCTCACCACAACCCTATGAGATTGAGACTCCTATTATACAATTTTAGAGAAATATAAACTGTGGTGAAAACTGATTATAAAACTTTCCTGAATATTCACAGCTAGTGTATACTTGTACCCTCTTTACACTGAAGAAATGAAGCTATTCCTAATGGCAACATTCTGTACTCTCTACTAAGCTGGTTGTAACACACACCTTCATCCTGCACTGATAACTTTCTTACCATAACTTTCTCTCATCCCATTTCCAGGACCTCAGTTCTTGAAGATATTTATTCTGTCAAGATTCCCAGATCCTCGATAAACCTTATCACTGTCCTCTAGATGCACTCTTGTTTTTCAAAGACCTTTTGAAAATGAAGTGCTCTGAATTGGATCCAAGTGCTTTTGTGTTAAGATAAGGAGCTGAATTTTCTTCTTAAAGGTGATTGAGGGGCATTGTAGGGGAGTACAATAAAGCAGATTTGCATTATTTAAGGTCACATTCACAAGACAATGGAGAATGACCAGGAAGGCATCCAACTAGTGGAAGAAAGGCATGAGTTTGATGGCCATTGAGTCAATGTGATTTAGAGATGAACTTAGAAGAACGTCTTAGCAATGGGAATTTCCTCCTGTAATAAATGAGGTCTGACCCACTCATTCTAATTACTGTAGAACACTTTTCGCCTTTCAGTAAATAAAATTAAATCAATTCTTGGTATTGGTACTGTTGATGTCTGGATTTTTCATTGCATTTCAGCAAAGAGGTTTATAATCTCAAACCACAAGAGGGGTTTGTTGAAGGAAATTCCCCAAGACTGTGGGTGATGCCATTTGGGTCTAGAATTTCTAGTATTTTTAAATAACATTCCCTTAACCTGTTATTTTTGAACCCAGATGGTTACCATATTTTATCTGGAAGGGGAAACAATCTGAAGGCTATAAAAATATTACATTGGGAGAAAAGGGTTTTTCTGATCTATATAAATTTTGGTCATAGATATTCCTTTTTGAGATATGTTTTGGATACCACATTCTCAACGTTGTAGATTTTTCCCAAGCACCTCAACATGCAAGAATATAAAAAAGGGATTCTCATGTTATTCTCTAATGAACATTCATACGTACACATTCATGCAGACACATAACGTGGAGTAATTTGTATATATAAGTTACATGTAAGGAGTCAATGTCTGCTCAGACTTGCTTCTACATATAAAGACACCAATATATGCCTGTAACATATTGTGGCCTCTATGGAGAATTGGGGGACATCAACCAGGCCTTTCACGTCATCTCCAAAGGAGGGGAGAATTTTAATAGTTACAAGGCAGAGACAAGCCTGGCCACACAGCTTTCAGGTTGAAGAATAAAGCTTAAAGGTTCTTGTTCCATCCAGTTTGAAAGAATAATCTTTTCGATTTATTAAAATGTTTTATTTCTTTTTAGTTTGGAATCACTGTCTTTTGAAACTGTAAGGCTAGTGCAATAAGATATTCTTAAGCCGGCCATCACTTTTCAGGAAATTCTGTCTACCAAGTTGGAGCGAAGATGGAGTAAGGATGAAGCCAGGTTGGGGCAAATTAAAGTTTTTTCCACCTTAGGTAGAAGGAGGGCTTCTGCCTCCTATATGGTCCAGCCCAAGCAAAATAGACTATACTTAATGCAGCGTCTTATGTGATAAATGGCATGTTTTGCCTAGCGTGTCCCTCAGGAAATTTCAGTCACTTGGGATTTGAGGAGGTGCCCATCTTCACTTTTCTCCCTTTGCCTATTTTTTTCTCACACTTCTTATTCGATCAACCAACCTCTTCCCCTGCCTTAGACTCAATGTACATACCTCTGATAGGACTCAGCTAATATAGAAGAGCCATTGCCTACAGAATCCTGGAACCATGACATTGGTCTAAATTCTCCTTAGTGAAGCAACTAAATCAGGACAACATATTGGCCAGTTAGGGCACACGTTTGCGAGACCTTTCACAAACTGAAAATATATGGGAGAAATAGCTAAATCACAGGCTAGTAAAAGGTTATTATCCTTTTTTTTTTCTAAAGAAGACATCCGTAGACATTTTCTGTAATACCCACAAACTTAATTATAAAAATGCCTATAAAACTCGAATTACATTTTGCAGGACTTGACAGGTCTTGAATGAGATACTTAATAATCAAGAAAAAATGAAGTTGTATAAGTAGACTGTCAAGGAAAGCAAGCAATGTAATTCCGATATTCTGGAGAGTTTAAAAGAACAAACGTTCGTAATACAATTGTTTCTTATTAAGATAGTTTGTTAAAATAAAATACTATGCGGTTGCTAAAAAAATAAAATAAAATACATTTGAAGAAAAAATGGTTTGGAAATCCAACTCTGATGAGTATTAGTCTATGACTGGATAATTCCTCTAAATGTACCAGTTTCCTTTTAGTAGAATATAGATAATTTTTACTTATCTCAGTTACAACAATGAAACATAATATTCATATATATGCATATATATTATGTGAAAATATCAACATGTTGTAAATGATTATTAAATGTAAGTGAATTTAAAAGACCAAATTCCCATGTCTCTTTAATGTTAATACAGTGATATTATTTTCCATTTGACAGTAAGCCTCAATAGCCTTTAAAGGCAGCTTTGACCATGGTAAAATAACTCCATTATTATTACCTACAAAATATGTTTGACATGTTGTGAAGTCACACATAACTTTATGACACTCATGTGAGTCTATGAAATAAAAGAGGAAGCTTTCATTGTGATTTTGTTGAGGAGCAAAACAAATTTGGCCCACGTTTTCATTTTGATATAAGTTTAAATTAATATATAATTTTCCCCCTTGAGAAATACTGTTATAAACTTATAGAAGGGATTATGGGTAATATGAACATTATTGGAATACAAATGTTGGTATATTGCTCACTTTCCCTCCCTCATTTCTTTCCCCAGGCCTCAGTAAGAATGTGGCTATTTGGTATTCATAAGAAATTCATAGGGAAATAAGTTTTGAACCATTTAAAAAGATTCTATAACAAACCACCTTTAAAAGTATTATTTTATGTTTTAAATTGATGGGTGAAATTGTATGTATTTATCATGTACAACATGAAGTTTTGAAGTATATACACATTATGGAATTAATAAATCTAGCAAATTAACATGTCTATTACCTCACATAGTTCTCATTTTCTGATGAGAACTGTTACCATTCACTTCTTAGCATTTTTCAAGATTGCAATATATGGTTATTAACTATAGTCAGCATGGTGTATGATAGACCTCTTGAACTTATTTCTCCTATCTAACTGATATTGTATATCCTTTGGCCAACATCTCCTTCAAGTACCCCAGCTCCTAGTAATCACTATTCTGCTTTCTGTTCAAGGAGATTAACGTTTTACTTTTTTAGATTACATCTATGAATGACATAATGCAGTGTTTTGTTTTTCTGAGCCTAGCTTATTTCACTTAATGTCCTCCAGATTCATCCAGGTTGTGGGATATTAAAAGATTTTCTTTCTTTCTATGGCTGAATAGTATTGCACTGTGTGTACGTACCACATTTTCTTTTCTTTGTCCATTTATCTGTTGAGAAACACTTAGGTTGTTTCTATCTCTTGGCTATTGTGAATAATGCTGAAATAAGCAAATGCAGATATCGCTTTGATATACTGATTTTATTTCTTTTGAATATTATCTAGTAGTGGAATTGCTGGATCATATGATAATTCTGTTTTATTTTTGAGGAGCTTTCATGCTGTTTCTCATGTCTGTACTAATTTATATTCCCACCAACAACAATGGGCAAGAGTTCCCTTTTTTTACACATCCTTGACAACACTTGCTATATTTTGTCTATTTGATAATAGCCATTTTAACATGCATGAGGTGAAATCTCACTTTGGTTTTAATTTGCATTTGCTGATGATTAGTGATGTTGAGCACTTTTTCATATACCTGTTGGCCATTTGTATGTTATTTTTAAGGAAATGTTTATACAAGTCCTTTGCCAATTTTTCAATCTGTTTGTTTTCTTGCTTTTCAGTTACTTGAGTTTCTTATGTATTTTGGATATTAATCTCTGATCAGATGTATAATTTGCAAATATTTTCTCTCATTCTGTAGGTTGTCTCTTCACTTTGTTAATTGTTTTCTTTACTGTGCAAAAGCTTTTAGTTTGATAAAATCTCATTTGTCTATTTTTCTTTTGTTGCCTGTGATTTTGGGGTTATAGCCAAAAAATTATTGCCCAGATCAATGTCATGAAGCTTTTTTCCCTATATTTTCTTCTAGTAGCTTCATAGTTTTGGATCTATGAAAGTATTAATCTATTAAGTATTTAATCAATTTTGAGTTCATTTTTGCATATGGTGTGAGATAAAGGTCTGATTTTATTCTTCTGCCTGGTAATATCTAGTTTTCCCAACACCATTTATTGAATAGACTGCCCTTTTCCCATTGTGTGTTCTTGGCATCTTTGTTGAATATCAGTTGACTATAAATGTGTGAAGTTACTTCTGCACTCCCTTTTCTGTTCCATTGGTCTATGTGTCAGTTTTAATGCTGGTACCATGCTGTTTTGGTTACTATAGATTTGTAAGAAATTTTGAAATCAGGAAATATGATGCCTCCAGCTTTGTCCTTTTTGCTCCACATTGCTTTGGCTATTCAGAAATTTTTTTGGTAGTTCTGTATGAATTTTAGGATTGTTTTTCCTACTCCTGTGAAGAATATCATTGGTCTTTTGATAAGGATTACATTGATTTGCATATTGCTTTGGGTAGTAGGAATAACAATATTAATTTTATTAGTAATATATTAATATGGATTGTAATAATAATCGTCATTAATATGGATATTAATATGGTTATTAATAATATCTATACACATGGGAGATTTCTCCATTTATTTGAATCTTATTCAATTTCTTTATCAATCTTTTATAGATTTCAGTGTAGAGATATTTCATCTCCTTGGTTAAATTTATTCCAAAGTATTTTATTTATTGTTGTACTATAAATAGGACTGTTTTATTTCTTTTTTAGATAGCTTGCTCTTTGATATGGTTAGGCTTTGTGTCCCCACCCAAATCTCATCTTGAATTATAATCCCCATAATCCCCACATGTCAAGGGAGAGACCAAGTGGAGGTAACTGACTCATGGGTGTGGTTTCCCAATACTGTTCTCATGAAAGTGAGTAACTTCTTACTAGATCTGATGGTTTTATAACGGGCTCTTCCCCCTTTTCCTGGCAGCACTTCTCCTATCTACTGCCTTGTGAAGAAGATGCCTTGCTTCCCCTTCACCTTCTGCCGTGATTGTAAGTTTCCTGAGGCCTCCCCAGTCATGCTGAACTGTGAGTCAATTAAACCTCTTTCCTTTATAAATTACCCAGTCTCGGGTATTTCCTTATAGTAATGTGAGAACAAACGAATACACTCTTAGTGATTATATGACTAATATCACTGATATCAGAAACGATAGTGATTTTCATATGTTGATTTTGTACCCTACAACTTTACTGAAGTTATTTTTAGTTCTAATGGGGATTTTTTTTTTTTTGGTGGCATCTTTAGGGTTTCCTACGTATAAGATCATGTCATCTGAAGATGTACAATGTAGCTTTTTCCTTTCTAATTGTAATGCCTTTCTTTCTCTTGCCTAATTGCTCTGGCTAGAACTTCCAGTACTATGTTGAATTAAAGGGCAAAAGTGAGCACCCTTTTCTCGTTTCAGTTTTTAGAGGAAAAGCTTTCAACTTCTTTCTGTTGAGTATGATGTTAGCTAAAGATTTGTTAAATATGACCTTTCTGTGTCCAGGTACATTTAAACCATGTATTATCTTTCCTTAAATCTTGACATCTAGTTATAGCAAACCTTCCTCATTTATCCTCTTTCTTTTTAAATATAACTCTGTATTTTTTAACTTAGACATAAAAAAAGCCTTAAGAAAGTAATGGATCCACTTTTTAGTCGTTAAGTAGAATTACACCACTGTAAATGCTATGCAATGCTCTGAATCCATCTGGGTCTGTGTGCATTTCTAGAACAGCGAGGCATCCATCAAAACAGCCTTTTCCTTTGTGTGTTTCTATGGGCTGAGAACATTTAATAAACCCAGTCTCTGTCATCAAGCAGCAATTTGAAATTATAATTTACTCACATAAACAAAAAGCTAATGCAAGAGGACATTGAGGTTCCCAAATAGGTATTCTTAGAGTAGTCTATCTTTTATAAAACTGACTAAAAGTAATCTAATTCTGTTGTTTTTTCTAAATTTATTAGGTACCATTGAGTTATAAAGCTATTACCTGGCAAGGGAATTTTGTCTTAGACTAAAATATTGTCAGAGTAATACCAAGTTGAAATAGGATTTAAAATTGAAATTATCCATATGGAGGCTACAAGGCTGGTTTCTAAAGAAATGATTAACAACATACACTATCGCTTTAGAACTAGATTTAAGAACATACCCTTGTTCCCAACATTTGCAGATGTAATATTCAACACCACCTTTATATGTATAAACTTTAATAAATGTCTGTGATTTATTTCACTCATTCACTTATTTATTCAATAGTAATTGAAAGTCTTTTCACCTGTATGCAATGTTGCTAAGAACATAAAAGTACGAAGATACAATTCGGGCCCTCAGGGGAGTTGTAGAACATTTGTAAAGACAAATTTTTTAAAGACTGGTATACGAAAGGGAAACACTGCTATGGTCAATATAAAGTCTTCTTCCTTGCAGCCAACAACTTCACATAAATTTTAAGTCGATATAAAGGGGACTTTCTCTGAAGGGTCAGGGAAAGCTTCTTACAGAAGGTGGTACATGAACTATGTCTTAAAGACAACTGATGAAAGGGAGAGGGCAAAGTCCTTATTTGGATAAGAAATTCCAGCTCCTCTACAAGTACTTTAATTTCAGGGAATTAGCACAATAAAGGTTTATATCTTGCCCACTTCACCTTATACACTCCACTTCACCCACAGGTGAGCTGGAGAGGGTGGGACTGTGGTTTGGCTTTATGCAGTAACCCAGATGTGGGGCACCTTCCTGCCACTGACTTGCCCCTGGAGTTCTCAGCTTGTTCTTCTGGACCTTGCCTATTGATAAGTGGTTTTAGAGACCGGCTCTGGAAGCCACAGCACTCACGTCTGTTCACATAAAATGCCCCAAACTTCCTCCTGTGGCATGTCTAGAAATGAAAGCCTAGGAATTGTAGTTTGGTGTTAGGCCAAGGGAAAGTAGGGGTATGAGCTATTGATGAGTAGAGACAGTGCCTCCAGAGTGGATAAGGGTGATTCAAGGAGAGGGAACAGGACTTCTAAAATACATAGAGGGGAGAATTGCATGATGAAAAGGAGTGAGGAAGGGGTGCAGGGAGACCAGACTCGGAACACCAACCACATTTATGTTGGCTTTGTTGGTAAGCTTAGATTTTATTATGCAGCACTGAGAGCCTACTATCAAATTTTAAATGGAGGAATATGACATGATATTTGCATTTATTGAAGGCAAATCTGATGATTACGTGGAGGGTGGATTGGAAAAGATAAAAGGAAGTGGCTTGTGATTGGCATAAGGAAATATAAATAAGGAATATGGAATTCTTGCCTCATTGGGTCTCAGTGTATATGGAAGACTTGCATTTGTACAGAACTGTGAGTTTTCAAAGCATGGCTTCACTGATCACTTTTTGTCTTCATGGCAAGAATGTGAGATGAAAAGGGTGTATGTTCTTCTTTTCACTGAGGAATAGGTTCAGTTTAAGTGGAAGTGATAATATTTTGCCTTAAATGACTCATCTAAGAGAGGACAGAGAAGATATTAAACCCAAGCCTTCTTCCTTGTAGCCACCAACTTAAAACACATTTTAGAAAAGAAATCTTTCAGGAATCTGAGAGCCATTTCATGCTAAGCACAGTCATATGAGGTCTGTGCCCCACTAACCTTTGAGGTTTTGGGGAGAAAGTCTGGGAGTCCATCTAAGTGCCCATAAGGCTAAATATTTCTGAGACAATCAAAGCCTTCTCTAGAACAGCTCAGTGGCATTTTTGTGAGAATTTTCAAATTCTTAATTTTCCATCAGTGTTATCACTTATCAAACAGTGAAACCCAAATTGTCTTTGGGCATGTTGGCCACAAATGAAACATAAAATAAACATAATAGCCACAGTCAGATGCATGTTAATAAATTTTAGATTTTATTGGTCAGAGAAGTAAAATCGTAGATAGATTTAATCAAGTTAACAACATCAAAAAATGCATATCTGAGTCTACTAGAAAAGCATAAGAATATTTTGTTTTCTGTGTTCTTCGTGGCACCTGGACAACAGGATTGTGATAGTTCTATTTGCTTTTAAGTAAACATCCCTAATTCTTGAGGAGGAGAAAAAGGTGAAATTCCTTGGAGCATGTAGGGTACAAACATCGGGAACTTTTGCCAATAATTGTTCTTCTGAGACAAACACAGACAAAATGATGAATATAAAAACACTGAAAGTGCTTTCTTTAAACAGAAGACCGAGACAAGTAGATACTACCACTATTTATTATTGGACCAGAAAAATTAATTAATGCAATTTGAAAAGGAAAATAGATGAAGGATAGGCAAAAATAATTAGTAAAACTATCACATTTTGAGGGTGATATAATAATATCACTTTAAAAACTCGAGAACAAACTAGAAAGCCACTTAAAACAATACAAATATTTAGTAAGATAGTAGAGTATAAAATTAGTTCTGAGAAATCTATAGCCTTCACATATACAAGCTGTAGTAGAAACAATAGAGATTAGAGCAAACACCTCATTTATAATCGTAAAAAAACTGATTTTAAAAAACCCAACAGAAATAATAAATATTTAAAGAGACTATGGGGGAAACTAGAAAACAGTACGGATGAATACAAAAGAAATGCTGAAGGTATGGGTAGACTTAGCTAAGAATAAATGCGTGAAAGAGTCCTGTGTTCTTTGTGGCAATCATGAGAGTATACACTCAAACTTTCCTTGCAGAAAGACTGTGCCAGTCACCTTCGGGAAGCAGTAAGCTAACATCCTCTAGCTCAGCAAGCTCAGGATCCGCTACAGTGTTGGAGCTATCCCACACTCTTCCCAGGCAGTCCACAGATAATGACTGAAGAAGGTGGCAGTGACTGAATTATCTACTACCATGTAATAAATTATCCCGAAATGCAGCAGGCCAAAAGAAGAATTAATTATTATTCCTGTGTGTATGAAATTTGAGTGTGGCTTACCTCGGTAGTCTGATTCAGAGTCTCTTAAGGCTGCTGTCAAAATGTTGCTCTGACTGCTATCATTGGGTGGTTGATGAGTCTGGAGGTTCTGCTGCCAGTATGCCTCACCCACTTTGCTGTTGGAAGAAGCTCCAGATCCTGGCAACCTGGAGCACCCTTGGGACTGCTTGAGTGTTTTTACAACATGGCAGCTGGCTTTTCCCTCTGTAGGTCACCTTTGCTCCATAAGCTCCCATTAGGCAGGCTAAGACTCTCTCAGTTGCACCACAGGCTATGGCTCTTCTACTCAATTCTTTTTCCATCTCTACTATGGGCTGAAACTCTCCCTGCCCATGCTTGCCCAGTCTTTCACAGTCAGAAGTCTCCAAACATTGTCACGCATTCTTACTTTATCTTGGATTCTGCTTCCTAGAGGACTAAACACACTCAATAATTTATAAATGTACCATGATCACAATAAAAAATATCAGACATGTTTCCTTTGAAATTCATATATATGAAATGAAAAACAGTTATACGAATAAAAATTTGAGATTTATATACATTTATATACATATACAAGGGTTGTTGGATTTATACAAATACAGAATATAATAATCAGGGAAAGTCTGTTTAAGAACTACAGCAGAAAACCATCCTGAACAGGTCATAAGGCATATTATATTATAATGCTTCAAAACAATTAAAACTAGAAATAATAAGACAAAAAAACAAAATATAAAATCTAGAAATATTTTGAAATCAATATGGAGTTTTAATATATGGTAAATATAATTTCTAAAGTTGAAGTGGGAATGACAGTTTTTTTAACAATTGGGTTTGAACAACTGAAGAGTTATATTGATGAAACTTAGCAGGATATACCAGTAAAATTTCAAATGGATAAAAATTTCACTGTAAAATATGAAGTCATATAAGCATGAAAATAAAACAAGATTAATTCCCTTATAAACTTGAGGTAAAGAAGATCTTTTTTAAACTAAGTCAAAATATAGAAGGTGTCAAATTGATACATTTAATTATTTTGATATAAAAACCGTAAATACAAATGAAAAAAAAATCACCGTCAATAATGTCAGATGAAAGAAGAAAAAACCGATACAAAATATTTTCAACTTCAGGATGACCTGAAGTTCAACAACTGAGGTTATCACCTTTATTTCTAAGAACTAGAAAACAATTTTAAAACTCCAAAGCAGGATAAAAACAAACATGTATATACACACCTACGCACAAACTACAAATTGCCAGTACACACATGAATCTATATTCACCTTTCTCTAGAAGAGAGAAAAGCAACTTAAAAATACACTGAGATACTCTTTCTCCATTGTCAGATTTTTGGTGGCAACACTGAAGAAACAAGAACTTTGCCACCTAGCTGGTTAGAATGCAAAACGGTGTAAGCCCATGGAGGGCAGGTTTACAATACCTGTCAAAAATGTATGTTTCATTTGTCCCCACAATCCCATTTCTGTTGCCTTATCCTACATAGTCACCTGTGCATGTGTGTGCACCGGTGTGTTCATTGTAGCATTGCTCATAATCACAAAATATTACCATCCACCCAAATATCCCTCTACACTCAGTCAATTCTTACTGTGCCTCTGTTAAAAACCAACCATAAATACAATATAAAATCAAAAACAAGGCATTCCTCTATGTACTATTATAGAAAGCATTACAAGATACTGGCCGGGCATGGTGGCTCAAGCCTGTAATCCCAGCACTTTGGGAGGCCAAGGTGGGCGGATCACCTGAAGCCAGGAGTTCGAGACCAGTCTGGCCAACATGGCGAAACTCCATCTCTACTAAAAATACAAAAAATGAGCCGGGCGTGGTGGTGGGCACATGTAATCCCAGCCACTTTGGAGACTGAGGCAGGAGAGTCTCTTGAACCCAGGAGGTGGAGGCTGCAGTGAGTCAAGGTTGCACCATTGCACTCCAGCCTGGGCAACAAAAGTGAAACTCTGTCTCGAAAGAAAAAAAAAAAAAGAAATAAAGTATTACAAGATACATTAAGTGAAAGCAGCAATGTTTAGTACAGTATACATAAATTACTACCTTTGGGGTAAAAACGAAGGGTGATAAGAACATGTACTCATATTTGCTTATGTTTTTACGAAAGAACAATGCACGAACACACACAGAGAAACAAATAAACATGGGGACTTTCACAGGAGAGGAAAGACTGCATTGCTAGGGAGAAAAGCAGAAACAGAGACTGTTGATTCTGCCTGGACCTTCCTTACATTGTTTTGGGTCCTTAATCACATAAATGCACTCTTCCTTTAAACAAGCAAGCTAAGTGCAGGAGGGAATTGTTGCTCTTCATCCTGCTCTCAGATCATATCCATATATCCACACACCCATTACTCAGATACTTATCACACTCTTAGAGAGCTCCCTACACAGTGCAAGATGCCATAGAATATATCTATGATGAAGACATGCACAGGTGTTATGAAATATCTCTGTTTTGTAAAACTGATGGCGTTTGCCAGTTCTGATAATTGACTTTGATTTACAGCATGCTGAATATTGATATGGGTCTTTAGGCCTTTGCTAGGAGTCTCATCGGACCAAAGGAAGGCAACAAGAAGAATATATCCACCAATCCTGCTTCTATGGTACAGTACACTTAGCAACACAAAACTGGAACTTTTCTAAACAGGAGAGAGGGAAACCATTCAACAGTGCACCATCAAAGCAGCTAAGGGCACGTGGGTGAAGGAGGGACATGAAAAGGTGCACAGAGGATGTGATGTCAGAAGGGAGCCTGTCCTTAAAGGGAGAGATGCCATTAAGCCAGGAACAAAGGATACAGGGTGTCTTCTGGGCAGAGACCTGTGTACATAAACATACCCAGGCTTCAAAAAATTATGTTAGTTAATGGAGCTCTATAAGATTTTACTGGTTTTAAGCCTGAAAAACATAAAGAGAGGTGACGGCCATTTCTAATGAAGAAATTTGCCCAATGAGGTGGAGAATTTTAGAATTATAGGAACTGGGAAATTGAATGAAAATATTAACCAGGGAAAGAACAGAATTGTATTGGAGCTTAGAAAGAGATACTGGAAAAGAAAAAACAATAACTCAGACTAAGGAAGGAAATTTAGTAAAAGTTAACCAGCACTCAAATATACATAGCTTCAAAAATAGGAAACTGGGTGAGCTATTTCTGTGTTCTAAGACAGGAAAACCAGAATGCATAACTGCAGCATTGTCAGCTGGCATTCTTCCAGGAGGCCTTGCCGAGATCTTGGTCAATCCACAGCGATGGGGTCCATTCCTTCATTGACCTTTCCCTGTGCTACCTCGTGGCCATCCTCTAAAAGTCACTTCATTGTCTTCCAACTGCATCTCCCCGGCCTTAATCAGGAGCAAGGCAGCAATTTTGAGAAAATAGAAAACGCTTTCATGTCTAACTTCATGCCTGTGTGAATTTCTTAGAATGCTTTTAGTGGAGAATTCCATTTGACTGAAAGAGAAAAGATGAGATGCTGTGAAATGTGGGGTTAGGATGAGTAAACTGAAGCTATTATATTTCCTATTCCCTTGGTATCATCTTAGCATTAATAGATCCTTGACCTTGAAAATTGGGGGTCTTGTTACTTTTTTAATGCTCATTACTATTGTTGATGCTTCTCCATCAGTCAAATTTATTTGAGAAGGAAACTTGAAAAAGCTTTCTACTCAGCCTTCACAGCAGTGTTTTTATATATGTTAATTCATTTTTTCCATGTCCTTTGTTGCTATGAGATTTGTATTTTTGGTTTAAAGTGGAAAATCACCATGCATTGCAGAGCTACTTTTCCTTTATACCAACACTTACCAGCTGTGGTCTAGTATTTTTTTAAAAAACTATTTTCCAGTCTGGCTTATCTACATTTTCTGGAGCCAAATATTTACAGAGTGTCTCATTGGCATCTATATCTTAAAATTTATTTTGTATCTTATCTGTTGACTACTGGCTAATATTTTAAAACTTATTTTGTTGTTTTCTAACTAAATGTAATTTTAAAAACTAGAGATTCAGAAAATAGTGATTCAGAAATGTAATGATGGAAGAAAGAAGGAAAGGAAAGAGGAGATGGAAAGAAGGAGGAAGGAAGGGAGAAATGAAAAAAGAAAAAAGAAAGTGCTATCTGAAGAACGATGGGGTTCATTAATTTGGAAAGGAGTCTTTTATTTGTCATACAGGGTTGCAGCCTTCAGAGTGGCCATTCTGACAGTCTGGGAAGCACAGCCTCTGGCCAGAAGCCAGAAACAGACACTTTGAAGGAGGGGCAAAAAGAACAGGGATTTATGCTGAGCAGGGTGGCCAAATATACCTCTTCAGTAAGCTATAGGAAGAGTCATGAATATTTATAACTGGAGAAACATGCACGTGTGCAGTTGAGCTTCATGCATCTTCATGGGACCCATGTTTTAAAAAGGCAGTGTTAGCGTCAGCATAATCCAAGGATGGAGTTTTCGGTCCTCTGACGTCAACAGGTGAAGCAGATGACACAAAAACCCTTAATGCACATTCTTCATAGACTGGCCAGAACCAATCCATGGTCCGTGGCATTTTATCAGGTCAAAAAGGAGAAGAAGCATCAGGCCCTTGGTTGATAATTATATCAGTGGTAGAGTCCTTTGGAAGGTCTGGTTTCCATTGAGCCCTCAGGGAAGGAAGGCCAATCATGGGTAACCAGGGAGGAGGTATGCAGAGGTGTGTCTGATTCCCCATCCTGTCCTGGCTGAGGACTCAGTTTTTAAGGTTATGCTGCCGTCCTCTTGGCCAAGACTGGTCTGTTCGGTCAATTGAAGTGCTTAGAATTTTATTTTTAGGTTACAAAAGGAAGAAAATAAGGAAGAAAAAGAAATAATTAACCTTACTCTCACAGGGATGAAATTACTAGTAACATATTAGTGGACACACAACATTTGTGAGGCTGGTACCTCAGGTGCACATGGAAGCCCATATAACATGTAGTTAAATATCTAAGTCATACGTCAAACCTACTGACAATAAATGTATATATGCTTTTCTTTCTACCTTAAAAAATGTATCTAAACAATGACCACAAGTTCAAGTTCAAATATTGAAATGTCAGGTCCTAGAAGTTTCTCACCTCAGCATAGCAGCATGGAGGGGGCCTTGACCTCCTCTGGTCTCAGCACTGACCTATTCCACAAGGGGCGCCATGGAAGCCTTTGCCCATTCCACTTGATCCAGCCAGCAAATTCAAGTCCTGATCAGAGCTTCCAAAATAGCTATGTCTAGGTCACTTTCTAGTGGTGTGATTCACACTTGAAAAGACAAATTTGGGCAAGAGGCTAGAACCCTTGAAGCAGGAACTTCTGGAATCCTGGGTAACTAAGGCGTTATAAAGAAGGGAGGATAAGGGGGGCTCCAGGTAGGTACATCTCCTTGACCCCACAGACACTTATGGGGGCAGAGGTAAGCCCAGGATCGGGTTTCTTTCCAAGAGTCTGATGCCTGCTACTTTTGCATGCTGGTATATTGTTTCAGGTTTTCTAAGCATACTTTATTACATAGTTTTGAGCATATTACATGTACAACCTGCATGTTGCTTTATTCAAAATCATTTCTGATAGCATTACATATTACAGTAAGCATTTACATGGCTGCAAGGATGCAAAGACAACCCTGATGTGTAATAATTTAATTCCCCCGAATCGTCTTGTAGATTTAAATTATACACATAATTTTTGTCTGGTATACATAGTGCCAATAAAGTATATATAGGATGCAAAGTTTTTCCCCCTTTAAAAATATGTATTTAACAGATTTCTAGTCATTAACTTCAAGAATGTGTGGCAAGTAGAAAAGTTGAAATTGTGAAGATTTTAGATAATTCTGTCAACAATCATGGCTATGAGGGAGGAGGAAAGTACTTGGTGTTATTAGGAGAGAAACTTGGGGTAGAAGTAAGCATTTAGGGTGTGTGTGTGTGTATGTGTGTGTGTGTGTGTGAGAGAGAGAGAGAGAGAGAGAGATTGGTTATATGATAGTAATGAAAAGACACCACTCACCACTAAAGTCGAAACCCCTCTAGATGTGGGGACCATGGAGGAGGAATGTGAAGTCACAGAGAAGGTAGAATGTGATCTGATCCAAGAAAGAATAAAATTATAGGGAGGAGAAGCCCTTAATCACTCCACCATTCCAAAAGTGGATGAGGAAATGCAACAGGACCTGAGTCCTGACATATTTGGATATTTGGTCTCAGTCGAAGCAGAGTCCCAAGCACAGACACAATTCTCAGTAAGACGTTACATGGTCACTGAACTGTAGTTTTATTTTCTCTCTGAATTGCAGCTGATGTCATCAGCTGAGACTGGGTTGGAGCAGAGAGATGAGAGATCTGAATATGGGTGAGAATTGTTTTCAAATACATTGTAGAGAATAGGATAAAATGCTGGTTAAAGACTTTCTTCTGGGTTACCTGGACAAGATCAGGATTTTATTCCATGTTGGCCAAGGTTTGGAGTAGCGTGGAGGGCAGACAGGTGTGAATTTTTTTCAGTACAACTCAGTATTCTGAAAGTAGCCAGGGATCCTGGAGAGAGATGGCATAATACAAGTTGATGTTGTCTCAGTTTGTGAAAAAAAGCAAAACAAAACAACATTGAAATAAGGAGTTTAGAGAATGGCCAAAGGGAGTTAAAGTTATGGACCATAAATGCTAAGCTAAAAGCAAGTGAAGACAAGGCATTTTATAAATAGATAAAAAGGATTAGGAATGAGTAAAGAACTGAGGACTTTTAAACAAGCTTTTGTGTTGATAAAATAGAGGATTTTATAAAATCCTCTTGTGATCACTGTCTAGGCTAAAATTGTGTTCTTTCTCGAAGATTCTGTGTCACCTGCCACCTTAACAAGTGAATACTAGCCATTCTTCTATTGCCTATAAATTGCTTACTCAAGAAAGATGATGTGAGATTTTTGTTGTCATACAATAGCAAAGGCCAAGGTGTTTGCTTTACTTGTAATTTTCTACAGACAAAGGCACTATTTAAAGAATAATGTTAATGCAATTAAAAACCTATACTAGAAATGAGCTGATCCATCTCTATTAACTCCCCATCCCATGAGAATCACATCATCCGGGTAATTATTAAACCATGAATGTGAATTTAGTTAATGTCCTCATCCTCTACATAGTATCTTATACGAAATCACTTCTTGGTCCTTGAAAGTGGTTTTTAAGCAATCTTTGAAACTTGCAGTGCGGGGATGGCTTAAATATCAGTAAATCTCAGGCATGTTTTTATGCATTATTGATTTTCTATTGTCATTTACTACTTCATTATGTTTGGGGAGTTTATTATTTATAATCCCAGCTAAGCAACTCAACGAGGTTGCCACAAATCAAGCCGATGCCTCTCCAACTAGCTGTCACAATTCTTTATGAGCAGCCTGGGAATTTACATGATCATATCACCTCCCGAACTTAATTTCAAAGTACACTGCAGATAAACTACCCAGTAATGTAAGAGGTGCTTAGCACTTCTCATTGAATATAAGCCTCCAGGCATCACAGTAATGCATTATGAAACTACAGGGTGCCAAGATTCTGTTCTCTAAGTGGTGAGTCCATAAAAGCCTCAGATCATTTCAAGCTACATATCTTAGAAGAGGGGACACATTTGTCTTGTCTAGAAAAAAGTCTTGGTATTGTTCTAAAGCACTCAATTAACAGTCCAGAAAATTTAAAATTTCTGGTGAAATTAAACATAAAGAATACACGACCCAGGAAGAAAACAATAAACACTCTAGGATTTAGGAAGTTTTAACATTTTAAAAGGTGTATAATTATTATTTTGTATTTCAGAAAAGGCACCAAAACCATTAGATGCAAGTTTCAGAACATGACATTTCTAATCAGCATAAGAAATGGAGTTTCTAGTTAAATAGAAATGCAAAATTAGTGACCTTTTTTTAAGCAAGTTTTTGGGTTGCTCCAAAAATGCTTATTCTTAGAATAGATCACGAACATTCACCCTTTAATACCTGTAAACTCAGTAGAGAAAGATGTCTAATTTTTGTGCTTGTTGCTGTTTTTGTTGTTATTTCATTTATTAATATTGAATAGAATGGATATGAGAATTGGAAGGAGATAATGAAAACTGAGGGGACTTGTGATTATAAAAATGTGACTAAATAGTAATTAAGAGACTTTTATGACTCTTTATTCTATATAACCTTAATAACATAGAAGATAAAAAAATGTATCCATCAGGATTCATCCACAGAAGCAGAACTACTTTATACATTTGTGTATGTGTGTTTGTGTGTGTGCGTGAGAGAGAGAGAGGGGGGAAAGAGAGAGAGACACCCCACAGTCTGCCCTCTGTGCTGTTCTGAACCTTCGTAAAAATATAACAGATATTACATTTTTACCAATGTCCAGATAAACTGGAAGAGATTCCTTAGCTAGGTTTTCTCCTATTCTCCACTATACATATATATATATTTTTTTCCACCATTCTTCACTCCGCTCATCTTTCTCTGTTCCATACCAATCTCAGCTGATGACTTACTCTCCAGTTCACAGGGAAAGTGAAACTATAGTTCAATGACTACATAACTTATCATTGAGAATTGTGTCAGTGCTGAGGACTCTGTTTTAACTTCCTGAGATTGAATATCAAATGCATCAGGAATCTGTGATAGATATAAAGATAAATTTGTCAAAAGAATTTTGACTTACATAATTGTTGAGTTGCTTGGGCAGTCTCTGTAAGCTGACTTTCTGCAGATGACGCTAGAGCTTGGAGACAACTGGACAGATTGTCAGGAAGGGAATGTAGATGTAAAGTGGGAGAGAGCTAAAGCAGGGTGGAATCTGCAGGCATGAGCTGGAAACCCATGGAGATGGAGTGAAACCCATATCACTTACTTCTGCCTCTACCCTGGGTTACACATATAGCCTGCAGGATTGGAACCCCTTCGTTGAACACCTAAACACACATACTCTTGACTCAAGAGTTGGAGAAGCAGAAGGAGAAGACAAAAGAAGGTAGAGAAGTTGCTGCTTCATACCAATGAGGTAAATCAGTAGATCAACAACAAAACACATGGCTGAATAGGTTGTTGTATCCTTTCTGTCCTACAAATCTCCCAAGAATTTTCCTTGTAGACCATATTATGTGAAAACATGCAAGAAATAGGATTCTGAAAAATGTAAGTTAGCCTCGCTGTGAAGTGGACATATCACAAAGTCACTGAAAACTCATATTCCATTTCAAATATGAAAAAGTTGTTGTGAAGGATAGTTACAATTATAAGAGTTACACCCTCTCTTAAAATGTGGATAGACCTACACTACTGCATGTATCAAGAGCAAGAAAATTGGAACTTCAAGCATTCAAACGCAAAAACTAGATTTAACCAGAACATTTTATTTGTCCTCTCTTACTTTAGACTAAAAATGCAGGCAGTTGATCTTCAGTTTCTGCTGTGGCCTACATGCAAGGATTAGCTAGTGTAATTGACCTGCTTCAGGTACTTAATCACATAGAAAATATTATCAATCTTGTCAGATAGACCTGCTATGCAAAGCCTGATGTCTTCTGGGGATTTTGAATCTCTGGCTTCATTCTCAGATGATAAGAATCTACTTAAGTTCTTCATTACATCTTGATCTTGCATTTTCACATTCTCTTCCTTGTTTTTCTCCTTTATCTCTGTATTTCACGGTCTCTTATTTCTGATGCAATCTTAGATTTAAAAAGATACTCTCCCCTCACCAAATTAAAACCCATAGAGACTTCATCAGCTGTATCAGACCTTTTACCACTCAGCTAGAGGAGAAAGATCAGACATTTGCCTTTCCTCCATATATTACAGTATTCTCTTAGGTGTGGTAAAGCTTCTCCTGTTTTTAATTGTCTTTTATGTTTTTTTTACCATGGCTATTTCATAATTTATTTTTTATTCATTGATTTATTTAACAGACACACACTGAGTGTATACCATGCATACACATTGAGGATACTAAAATGAGATGTCCTCAAGAATACACATTAGATGGGAGGTAGATGAGTAAATGAATGATACAAAACCAGTTATCAAGCTAAATACAGCGCTATTAAAACAGAAATCAGAGTCTGGGTGCGGTGGCTCATGCATGTAATCCCAGCCCTTTGGGTGGCTGAGGCAGGTGGATCACCTGAGGTCAGGAGTTCTAAACCAACTGGCCAACATGGCAAAACCTTGTCTCTATTAAAAATATGACAATTAGCTGGGCATGGTGGTGTGCACCTATAATCCCAGCTGCTTGGGAGGCTGAGGCAGGAGAATTGCTGGAACCCAGGAAGTGGAGGCAGAAGTTGCAGTGAGCTGAGATTGTACCTCCAGCCTGAGCAGGAGAAAAAGACTGCATCTAAGAAAAAGAAAAAGAAAAAGGAAAACAGAAATCAGAGATGAGCTCAGAAAAAAATGATTGTTGGTAGTAGGGATAGAGCTAATGTATCAGAGAAGGCTTCCCAGCATTGGATAACTTAAGCTGAGATTGTCATGGAGGATAAGATTGGACTCTTGGCAAAAGGAAATATATATGCAAATCTATAAAAATATAAGAAAGGGAGGGACATTCAAAAACATAAAGTTGCACTTAGGAGAAAAGTTAAAAGTAATAATAACACTTACAATCTTTGATGACTTTTATTATAGTCAAGCAATATTCTCAGTTCTTATATGTGTTAACTAATACTAGCCAGAAATATATGCATATGTTCTATTAGTAATTTTCATCATCCTCATATCACAGATGAGAATACTGGGTGACATTAAGTATGAGAAAAGCTTAAAGAGAAAATCCAGGATAGGAACTCTTATTTCTTGACTCTATAACTTGAGCTCTTAACCTGTGTTCTCAACATTGTGTGCCCATGAGTTTAGAGAGAAAGGCAAGCATGGCTTATAGAAGCTATGAAATCAATAGGCCGTGAGTGTCAACTTTGATAACAAATGTCCAAGTAATTGCAAACTGCAGAAAAGTGTGACCATATTTTTATTTCTACATTTTCTCCTTAAGGCAGAGTGTATTTTAAATGGAAAGGAACTAAAGACAAGAACTCCAGATAGGAAAGTCTTAAAATTTAAGCAAACAGCAATGAATAAGATCCAGGAAAAAAGAAAAAAAAAAGCCAGTTACTGTAATAATGACAATGAAAGAAAAGATTAAGAGCTATTTATAAGAAAGAATGAACAAGGTTATTGGAAGTTAATAAATAAGCAGTAGATGAGATGACATGATTTCTGACTCTGGAAACCAAGTGGTATCACTACTCTATGATATAGGGAAGACAAGAAATGTTGACTTTAAAAAAGCGTTAATTCAGTTATGGCTGTATTGCCATTGGGTAGTCTGTATTACAGGTAAAGCCAACTGGAGATATCTTGGATATTGTGAAAAAATGACACATCCAAAGTTCAGGAGTAGAAGTTTGATGAAGAAGATGGTTCCAGATTAATCAAAGGTTACAGATAGTGAATATATCCTAATGATTGCCAATTGTTGACCTGATTGTCCTTTATGACCTTGGCTTTTGTTCTACATATGAAAACTTCTGCCTGATTCTGAAGCCGGTTTCTGCCCTGCCTAACCCCATCTCATGCAGAGTAAACCCATGACCCATAACTATAAGCATCGAGCTGTCAAATTAGCAAAAGTAATAAATCCTCCATAGGAATAAAATCTGCCACTTGTTCTCTTGAGAAATTCACTGCAAATGGAGAAGCACTTAGCTAATAAAGTTATAAGCAAAATTATTCATTACTCTTATCGTACATAACTCAATCTGATGTCCCAATTCCCCATGCATTATGCTCTGACAACTGGATTGGAATTACTGTTTGTGCAGTTATAAAAACATTTCTCTTCATTGACTATGTACTTTTTTGTTCTGTAAGCTTCAGGTCATTTTTTTTTCATCTGTAGTGTCTTAATGAGCAAATCTGTTCTCCTTTTTGATAAGTTTTGGGGTAATACTGTGTGTTTTTGCCCATTATGAGTTGTCCAAGGAATGAACAGTGCTACTTTATTACCACTCTGAATTATACTTTTGCAAAAATAAAATAAAGTAAGATTTGGTTACCTAATTTATGGCTGTGCATTACCATTCTAGGGAGACGCAAAAAAAATATGTATTCCTTGTCTTGTTACCATGCCCTTTTTGGAGCTCCTTAGGTAATCTAATTATAAAGAGAGTTTGGGAAACTATTAGTTTAAAATATATCTTCATATAATGAGAAAAATTACTTTTGAAAAGTGCAACAAAATTGTGATTAGGTCCCTCTCTCCTCCATAAACCCTGAAGGCACTTGCCCTTCCTCCCACATCACTGAGATTGTTCTTCCCATTGCTTGCACTGACACTACTTCCTCCAGCTTCTGTTAGTTGGAGGAATCCTTCATGGTTCTGACCCTTGCTATTTCTTTTCTTTGTAATGTTTACTGTTGGTTGAATAGCTACATATGGTCTTGGGATGTTATTGATCACCTCTAGGCTGATGGTTTGGGAGTTAAAAAATAAAGATGGTACAAAGCATATATGTACCAGGGCAGAGGTCTTTACTCAGTGGAAATGGCAAACTCTCCTTCTTCTGCATTCTTCTACCCTTTTATTTCCCTGTAGAAATGGAAAAGTCCATTTTAAAATTCCACATTTCTTTAATCCTAGAACACTTGAAAATCTATACTTGTTAATTTGTGTTCACAGGGCAGCTCACAGGGCAGCATGATGCTTCAAGAATTCATATAAGGTTAACTTAAAGAAAGGCAAATGAAATTATAAGTGATTAATCTGGTGATATAATATTTGATTTCCTCATTCCTAGATCAGATAATGAGACTTCCAGGGTTGGAGCAAGGTTGATTGCCATAAGATTCTGAGGTTTTTTAAAAAAAACAATAAGATCACTAAAGGACATCTCAAACTGATGATGCATCCACATTGTGGTGAAACCTCTGGATAACATCTATACAGTGGGCTTTCCAAAACATAGATCTGAAAATGTCATTCCAGTTAAACGTAAGCACTACAAGGGCAGGAAATTTGCACTAATGTATCCTGTGTACCATGAACAGCACCAGGCACAGAGTAGATCCTTAATAAACATTTGTTGAAAAGTGAATAAATCCCCTGGCTTAAAAATCCCCTTGTGATAGGATAAGCCAACACTGCATAGCATAGCATGCAAGATACTTCCAAATTTTTCTCAACTAATTTGGCAGTGTTATCTTCCTGTACATCATTCCATAATGCCAACTAATTTCCAAAGACAATTCACATTTCTCCAAAGTTGCTTTTTTTAAAAAAAATTAAATCTGACACTTTGTGGGAAACATATTGTGTTGAATTCACTATGTATTTTTTCAAGAAATGAGCTTTCCACTGCTTTCTAACCAGGCATATAACCGTGAAGATGACATCACCGCTTACCTTTGAGGTGTTTATAGTCTGTAAGAGAATAGAGACATGTAAAATAGAAATGACTATAAGGAAACACACACACAAATGTGCATGCACACACACACATATGCACATACACATGCACACACACATACATACACACACATGCACATACACATGCACACACACATACATACACACACATATGCACATACACATGCACACACACATACATACACACACATGCACATACACATGCACACACACATACATACACACACATGCACATACACATGCACACACACATACATACACACATATGCACATGCACACACACACAGGAACACACATACACATGCACACACAGACATGCACACATAGGAACACACATACACATGCACACAGACACACATGTACACACACGCACACATATACATGTACACACATACGTGTACACATAGGAACACACATACACATGCACACACAGACACACATGTACACACACGCACACATATACATGTACACACATACATGTACACACATACACATGCACACACACATACATGCATGCATATACACATACACACACCCGCATGCACACACATAACAGAAAAGGGGCCATAAAGAAAGCAACAGAGTAGGCTGTAATGGCTAAGAAATGCTTCCTTGAGGAAGTCACAAAACCAGAAAAATGCAGAATCCTTTTGTCCACAGACACAGAAGTGGGGCTAGCTACACAATTTGTGGGATCCAGCCAAACGAAAATGCAGGTCCCCTTGTTCAAAAAGCAGAAAAAAAATTCTAATTAAGGTACTAAAATACAAAGCTCTTTTCTGTCTTCCACAGTTTCTTTCTCAACTTAGTATTTTTATTTACTATTTAATGTCCTTCTAGCTAAAGAAAAATTAATATTTTTAATTATTAGCATAAATATATTATTTCATCTTCATATTGTACAAGTTTAACTCCACTATAAGAACATTTAATTCACAAAAATATCATCAAAATTACACAATTTGTATTCTGTCGTTGGTACATGTATGTGTATTTAGTTTTTACTAGAGCAGTGGAAATACTGTTTAAAGCTAACTCAATGGTTCTTATTTCACCTCTTGAAAAATGCACATTTTACCAACTCTCTCTACCTTCAACTTACTGATAAGTAACAAAGAAAAGAAAAGTAAATATGTTATTCTATTTTTCCCTTTCCTCTACACCATCATTTCCAGTAAGTTCTGCTTCTAAAGGAAACCGGGGCCTCTCAGGCCTCCTTGCACCCCTGCTCAGTCACAGATGTGCTGCTTTTCTACACACTTGGAGCCTTGCTGAAGCCCCATGCATCCTGTCCATCAGAACACTGTGCCCATGAAGCATCAGAATGACCCCATATGCCTATGGGGCCTCACAGACATGCATGTTACACATACCTCCACGGCTCACATGCATGCTCCATTGTTCCTTCGAATTTCCCTTTCAAAACACAAGCTCAAAGATACAATTATTTACAATTTCACAATGGGTGACAGTAGAAAATTTAAAAACGGTTGGCTTTCTTCTGAATGTAGGACCCATTGCTAATGCACCGTTGACACCAGCTCTGACAAGAGGAAAAAGAGAGTAGGGCACACTGGGGAAAGTTGCTTCATCTAGGATGGTTAGAGCATGCAGTGTAAGAAGAGTTCTGTGAGATGTGAGATGAAAAGTATCTTAGAATGTGCCACCAAGTCACTAATGGCATCTAGGACTCTCTTCAGCCCTAAATACACTTTTCTGTAGAATTTAAAAATTTTGATTGTTTTCCCTTTGAAAGATTTGTTCTAACTTCTATGGGAATATGCTATTCTGCTTTCCCACCTTAACCTCCTAGAAATATTTGTTGACCTATATTCTCCCCAGGCAATCTCAGTCACTCATTATTTCTATTATGATCAAACCTAGATAGCTCAGATTTCATGCTAAAGCACCAACAATTTGTCAGACCACCTACTGGACATGTCTCACAAGTATCTCAAATCATTTGTCTCTACCGGACCATCCCCTTCCCAGGGTGCCCTTTCTCAGGATCCAGTTCTTTACTCTTGAAATCTAAGAATCTTTTCCTTTTAAAAAAAAAAAAATTCACTCTATTGAATTGATGGCACAGTAAAAATAATCTTTAAATGTCTACATCTGTCATCTCAATTTCTACCTCCCCAGTTTAAGTCTAGGTTGTATTGTTTTTTGTTTTTATCTAGAACCTTCTTTCTTCCTTCAATTCATGCTTTACACAGGGGTTAGAGCGTCATTATAAAGCCAAATCTGATCACATCGCTCATCTCTTAATATTTTTTTAATGCCTTGCAAGCTCCTAAGATGAAATCCAAATTTCATAAGCTGGTTAAAAGACCAGCATTATCCAGGCTTGGAAAACATTTTCAGTCTCAGTTTTTCTCACCTTGATAGGTTGGGAACTAGGCTCTCCTGCTGAGTTGAGCAAGAGACTCAGATATTTGTGTTTTAGCTTCCTCTTCTATAAAATCAAGATAACTTACATAATTTTTCATAGGGTTGTTAGGAGGAGCAAAAGAGCTAATATGTGCCAAGCATATAAAATATTAAGCACCATTTCAGCATAAGTTATTGAATTATTCAGCTATTTCTAGGTAATAAATAAACCCAAAATCTCAATGGCAAATAGCAATAAGCAAATATTCCCCACTCACAAGTGTGAAGGTTGGCAGGTGGTTTGATTTGGCCGTGGAACACCTGCTATTGGATCCAGCCCACAGATCCAGCCCATGTGCTCAGTCTGGAACCCAGACTGTAAATACAGCGTTTACCTAAGCATATTCTTCTCCTAACAAAGGTGGGAAGCTTCTAGGTAGATGAGTGTAAATACAGGATGCTCCTACGTATTAGGCTCCGGATTGTCACTGGGTCATTTCTATTCTTTACATTGAGCAAGGCAAGGCCAGGGCCAGAGCATGGGAAGTATAACATAGTATTGAGATTGAGGGAGTGGTAGAGTCAGCAGTTCCTGAAAAACTATCTAATTTGCCACATAATTGTTACACATTCCTATTTCCCAGGACTTATACTCCAGCCATACTCTATTTATATAATTTATGTAATTTATTAAAATTCTCCATGATGTACTTTGCATGGGAAGCATCCAACATGTTGCCTGGAGAACTGTCTCTACTTTCCCCATTTAGCCAAGTGTCTTGTTGATGGATTTGGATAGATGATTAGATATAGATACAGGTATTAAGAACAGTGCCTGCCTTGAACAGAGTAGTTTCCCAAGAGATATTGGTAGAATAAATAAAAATGAATGATTTCCGGAAATATGTATTTGTGACATTTAAAGACAGATGAGTAAAAGAGACTTGGTATAATGTGAAACCAGGCTGTACTGAAATAGTATCTGAGTAACAGACAAGAGACCCCAGTGCAGAAAGTAAGGTAATAGCAGGCACTGTGGAACACTTCAAAGCCACATCACCGTGGTTGATATTTAAGATGAATCTCTAATAACATCAGAAGCCTTTCCAGGTTCTATTATTAAGGCTGATGCACACTGAGATGCAACACAGCCCATAGGGTGATAACAAAGGAATAAGAGACATTGAAAACCAGGCCATATCAGAATAGATTTTTATTATGGAAAGTTGAATATAAAATACAAATCATAGCTCAAAGGGGCTCAATATAGTCAAGCCCCAAACTAGTGGTGGGGAAAGAATAATAGGAGGGCAAGAAAATAAGATCGAGATCAAAGCAGGTCACAAGCAAGTCAGGGTGTCAATGTGAGTTCATCATATAATAGTAAGTGCAAGAACTGTAAGAGAATGCTAGAGGCCAAGTCCCTTCCATCCACAGGGATGTAATATAACTGAATAGCATGGCATCAAGAGAAGGACTGAGAGCCACAGGAATTAAGTATAGACAGGAAACAATAGGGTAACACCTTCCTAACATTTCTGCCATTTATTGTGAGTCCATGATGTGCCAGGCAATGACAAAAGGACTTTGCATGTATTATCCTGCAGTAGCTACATAACAGCCCCCATGAAGTGCATGTTCTTTGTTCCCACCGTGTTACAGATGAGGTATACTGGCTCAGAGCCTTTCAGAAATGCTATGGTTCTATTCCCAGGAGCAGTGCCGCTGGGGGTAGATAAGGACATCGGAGTCCAGCTGGTACTGGTGATAAAATGCCCCAGTAATGCATTCACTTGGCAATGTCTGTGGAAGGGTCCCATGACCTAGTGGGCATGTGTGTGTCTAGGGCCCATCCACAAGCTACCAGTAGGATAACGCCACTTATTTTAACTCCTCCTTAGTGAATCTTATATCTATACTTTTGTTTTCCACTCGTGCTTTGGGAGGCGTGTCCTGAACTGGCTAACTGAAAATGTTTGGAACCCACAGTTAAAAGACACTTAGGAAAAGTAATTTCTAATTTCTGACATGAGCCATCTTTGCTGTTAGGTAAGTAATGTGCTCAACCCCATGAGTGGTAATCAAAGAACTTTTTCTCCCCCAGCTGGATGTGATTTCAGTGGAATTTGAGAAAGATACATTGTTGATTTCCATAAGAAATTGTGTGAGTTTGCTGATATGCTCCCTTAAAAAACTACCAAGAGAAAATTATCTGTTTATTATTCATGTGTATCTTTTCAATTCACTCGAGCCCATTTTACATTACCAGAATCTCAGACATCAGTTAATGACCTAGTAGTATATTCCTAATGTGATCTTTCAGGATAATTAGTCTCTGTATTTTTCCTACAACAGTGTTATAATATGAAAAGTTGATTTTGTTGGGTTTTAAAAATACAAAAGGTTAAAGACATAAACTGTAAATTATCTATAAAAGATAAAAGCCTGAGTGATGCTCTAATTAAAAATAGCCTATTGAGTCTGAATATCTTTTTTCACTTCAGAATCTTTTTCTTTCCTTCTTCAGACAACTCTGTTTTGCCAGTATTAAGTAGTAGTAGTAATGACAATAATAATATTATTATAATAATAAAGAGAATATCAGCATGCAATTATAAAATACCTGATGCAGAATATCGTTTGAAATTAACTGCCCCAGGGGCCTCAAGCAATTTAACTGAGCTACTGTTGATATTGGAAATTCGACCTTTTTACTAGTGATTGACAACCTGATTCTAGAGAGTGTAAAATTTATAGATTCCATTGCAAATTGCATTATCTCAATTCTCCAAGGGACAGGGAAAAAGAAAGTAAGGGCTCTGTAGTTTCATGGTACAGTGGAGAACAAGAAATTCCACTTTGTATATCCCCCAATCTGAAAGGAAGTGGTCCTCAAATTCAATGCTCCCATTGCTGTACGCTGTGTCGGTGAGGTGGTTTGTGTATCTTTAGGATTTATCCCAACTTCTAGAGGACATGGGCAGGAAAAAGCTCCCCTTTAAATCTCCAAGTTTGGCAATTCTTGAGAACTTAGCCCAACTTACTTAATTTTTTTTTTCTTTCTTTCTTTCTTTCTTTCTTTCTTTCTTTCTTTCTTTCTTTCTTTCTTTCTTTCTTTTTTCTTTCTCTCTCTCTCTCTCTTCCTCCCTTCCTTCCTTCCTTCTTTCCTTCCTTCTTTTTTTTTTCTGGAAACCTTCCATAATAAGCCAAGTTACACAGGATCCCTGTATTTTCTCAAAACCTTTTGTATTAATTCTCTATTCTTCTATACATCAGTCAGGGCTCAATCAGAGAAGCAGAGTCAGTAGGATCTACAAACTGGACTTGTTACAAATAATTGGCTCACGCAGTTGTAAGCTACATAGACTCTGGCTGTGTCTCCGTGCCTTATGTTGGGATATGAAGCCCATGAGGCAGGAAATTAAGAGGGGAATATTAGGAGCAGGCTGTAACCCAAGAAACATGAGCTGGAATTTCACAAGGACAGACTGAAACCTTTGCCTGTTCTTGTTGTCTCTGATCCCGGTGAATGGGTTTCCTACAAAAACTAGGGCCCTTTGTCACAGAGCTGAACACACACATTTGACTCAGAAACCCTAAAAACTAAAGTAGAGATCAGGGAACATAAAGAAATTGAAGGATCAGAGGCTGCTTCATGTCAACGAGGTGAGTCAGCAGATCAGGAACAATGTGTGTCAGCTGTAAAACTGCTAATGCCTTTCTTCTGCCCTCCAAATCCTGCAGGCATCTTCCTTGTGCTCCATTCTTACAGAAACATACAAGGATGGGAATTCTCTAAAACGTAGGTCAGTCTAGCCAGATTGGCACATTACAAGACCATTCTATTGTGTCAAGAAAGTTCTCCAAAATACAGTGGCTTAAAATTATGAAATAATAGTAGTAACTAACATATATTATCATTTTTGTTAAATTTATGGGTTAGTGGGCAATTCTGGTTTGAGACAGCTTCTCTGGAGCGGGATCATCTATGATGTTCTTACAAGCCTTGGGTCTATGCCTGGATGGTGGTCAGATGGGGCACAAAAAATAAACCTGCAAGAATTCTTGAACTTTATGATGAGCTTATGGTTAATAGTGGTATTTTTGCAGTGAATCTGTAGAATAGAGAAAATGAGTAAACCTACTGATGCTCTTGGAACCAGGTTTCTAAGTCTGGGGAAAAAAAGGTATAAAAATAAGGGAGGGAAAAATGTGAGGAAGAAGGCACTCATTTAGATTTGATTTGAAACTCTAGGATATCTCTGTAGCAATAGGCCTACTGAGCACCCACATATTGATTTCTAATTATTATTTACCATGAAAATGAATGAGAACATTTTAGAGAAATTGGTGATTTCAGATTTGTGGTAGGAAATAATATAAGATAAGCCTAGGACATCTTGTGCCAGAAAGTACAGAAGCTATTGAAAACTGATAGAAACATGTCAAGTAGATCGAAACTACTTTGAAATTCAAACTGCAGTCTAATATAAAACAATTTAAAAATTAATAATGATAATCATAATGCAGTTATAATTAAAATGTTATACTATATTGAATTTTAAAACCTAGAAATTCATACACATACTTAAGCAATAGGATGAGGTGTTAGGAAAGGGGAATCTCATCTTTACAAGAGAATGACAGCTTGTAAATGAGGAAAGAGTCATAGAATTGGAAAATCATCCCACATTGATTATGTAACAGCACTCTGTGAGGATGCATGCTCTTTTGTTTCAGAAACTGATTTATCTAAGTAATGCGAGTAGCCGAAATGTATTGGATTTTGAACAAGAAGACTGCTGTACAAGGGAGAGTTTTGCAAATTATTGGCCCTATAAATTTACACTGGTTAGATAATTTCTATGAGCTCATTTACCATAGCTATATTCAATTACTGGTAATACTCATCTCATCATTGCTAGCTGTTTTAAATGAGACGATGACTGTAAAGTTTTATATGATAATAGACAAATATAACCTATTATTTATAAGGACCACAAGTATCAGATTAAGAGACTATAAATGAAGCATTAGTCCATGAACAAAGCTTCACAATAACCCGAGTACTCAGAAGAGATCAGTAGAGAGTAATTTAGAAGTGTTTTGTTCCTTTATTCTCCAATGCCTCTTGATTTCCCATTTTCTTCATTTCCTGATTCACTTTTATAGACAACCCTGAGTTGTATGGCATTATGAAATGTACATCTTTAGAAAAAATCGGTCTGAGAACACACATAGGCAGTTCTTTCTTTTTCTTTTTCACTATGGCAATTTCTACTTAGGCATTGAGAAATATATTACTGGGGAAGATTCTGCTGATCTCAGGCTTTCTACACAGGCAAGGTGGCACTCTGCAAATCACTAGTCTCTTGCAGCCAGCCAGAAGGTCCTCATTGCCAGCAATGATAAATGAACCCATGTCAAGCCTTCCATGCTTGTTTCAAAGAGCCAAGCATTTCTATTTCTCTTTTCTTGGCCAGTGTTTGTTTCTGGCAAGGAAATGCAGTGGCAGAGGTTTCTATTTTTTTTTTTTCAATGAAGCTTATGATTAGATTTAACTTTAATTATTATTATTTTTGTTTCTATTGATACATAATAGATGTATATATTTTGGGGAGGACATGTGATAATATAATACACTCATATAATCAAATCAGGGTAATAGAGATATTCATCACCTTAAATATTTATTTTTCTAAGCTAGGAACATTTGAATTCTTCTCTTCTTGCTATTTTGAAATGTACAATAGATTTCTGTTCATTATAGTTGCCTTATCTTGCTATGTGCTTTCCCTTGCGATTTATTTATTTCTGACACTTGCTTGTAGTTCAGAAACATATATTGTCACTTCAACACCAATATTAGACATTTTCAGGATCAACAACATTCCAGCAACTAGAGAGCATGCAATTAGGGCAAAAAGATGTCTTCGTTGTGCCTCAATATTTCAATAATAAAAGAGAGAATAAAATAATTGAGTCCAATCTGTTCCCCTCCAGTGATATAATATAAAATTGTATTTCAGGGGAACACATTATAACCATACACACTGAGTTGTTGAAAATTAATCTTCTTATTGCTGGGACTATTTATAAATAACAAAGAATTTTTAAACTCTGATATGCTATTTGAAAATTTATATTGATTTTATCAAAACTGATCTATATAGGAGCTCTTATGAAGGATGAATCAAGGAGATATTCATGTCAACTTTGGTGACTTCAGTTGGCTTGGAAGGTGACAGAGAGTTCTTTGCCTCAAAGACATTTTCCACAAATACTCTTAAAAGCCTCATATTTTAAAAAACAATTATTTTATTGTATAATTTGATTCAGATTTCAGTGGGCCATTCTTGTCTTCCCATTTCATTCTAAAGTAACCTACTTGTTGCTCAGGCTTAGCTATTGAAATATATCACTAGAGACAACTCCCATTAAGCTAGTCACTGCTGTTAGACTGATATGTCAATTTGGCTTCTATTTATAAACATCCTATTTATAAAGTCTGCTTTACCTATAATAAACCCCAACTTACTATATGTCAAATATTATACTTTAATAATTTTAATGTCTATAATGACTCTACAAAATAGCTGCTATTATTACGTCTTGTAGACATGAGAAAGCAGAGCTAGCCCTTGGCAAAGCTGGAGTTGAAACCCCAGCTGACTATCCTGGAGGAGTTGCATGTTACCCACTGCAGTGCTCCTTTAGAAAGGTCATCTGCTTTGAGACCAGCCTGGCCAGCATGGGGAAACCCCCTCTCTACTAAAATACAAAAAAGTAGCCCAGTGTGTTGGCGTGTGCCTGTAATCCCAGCTACTCCTGAAACAGGAGAATTGCTTGAACCCGGGGGGCGGAGGTTGCAGTGGACCGAGATCGCGCCACTGCGCTCCAGCCTGGGCGACAGAGCCAGACTCTGCCTCCTCTGTCTCAAAAAAAAAAAAAAAAAAAAAAAGAAGGGCCATCTGCAGAACAAAGAGCCTGAAGTAGTAATGAAAATTCTGGCTGTGCATTTTAGGGGCTGCTGATCCAGGATCAGAAGTTACTTTATACAACTAACGTGGTTGTCTGTGAAAAGAAAATGATAACAACTTCCCATTTTCTTTAGGGTATGATGTGAGAATCAAATGAGACAATCTATGTGAAAGTGCTTTAAAGAGTTCAAAACCATAGGCTTTAAAATTGCCCTTGTCATTAATATGACTTGTATAATTAGCATTATTACTCCTTGTGCCTCTGACAAAATGATTTTACTGAGAATATATAACACTTTTTCATATTGTTATTATTGCACTGTTCATTTATTTCCCTATTATATAATGCATTGATTCATTTAGCATTATGTTTTCTTTGAGCTGCCAGCCATGAGATTTTAGATTCTGAATAAATCATAGTCTTTGACTTCGGGTCTGGGAACTGAGAAGGTTGAAGGGTATGGCTACGTTACATAGAAGCAAATAGAGTGCAGCAAATGTGCCAAAAACATATTCACATTTTGAAAGAAAAGTAGCTCTGTATTGACAAGACTATGAGTTATGACTGATGGGAAAAGAAACTGGAAAGACAAAACTTGAATTAGACTGAAAAGGGTATTGTATGTCATAATATGGATTTTCAACTTTTACTTGTGAGAAATGTATAATTAAGGAAACCTTTTAAGTAGGTATTGCTGGATACCAGCTTCTCCCTTAAACACATTATTGCACTTCTCCAAGCCTCAAGATCTTCATCTTTAAAACGGAAATGGTGATACCTCCTTTTCAGAGTTTCTCCAAGACCTAGAGCTAATGCATCTAATGCTTGTGACAGTACATCATGCATATACACACTCAATAAACCCTGGTCACTAATGTCCAGGTAACATAAGACTGTTAATTTCCTTTGAGAAACTCTAAAATTAATTACTTATATAAAGTCTGTCATGTTTATACTTTTAAAACTTGTGTTCATACTTGAGCTTCTTAGATGGTAGATGAATGAGCTTTCCTTTTATCTCAGCTCCTCAGTACAACTATATATTTTGAAATTATATATAGGACTAACATAATGAAACCCCATCTCTACTAAAAATACAAAAAATTAGCCAGGCATGGTGGTTCAGGCCTGTAGTCCCAGCTTCTCGGGAGGCTGAGGCATGAGAATTGCTTGAACCTGGGAGGTGGAGGTTGCAGTGAGCTGAGATCCTGCCATTGAACTCCAGCCTGGGTGACAGAGTGAGACCCTGTCTAAATAAATAAATAAATAAATAAATAAATAAATAAAATTAGCATAATGAAGTTCTAAAAGATGAAAAGCAAAAAAACTTAGAGACTCCAAAAAACAGCATGGTACTAGGTTCTCTGGGTATTTGTTTTGTTGCATGTATTCCACACTTGGAGCTGAAAAAGTCAGTGACCCAGAAACATCAATAGGTGCAGACACACAAAAAAGGTCCAATAAAAGTCTGTTGTCTCTAGCCAAAGGATGAGGAAAGGGGCAGCTCAGCAAGACAAAAATTTCTTTTCACAATAACAACTCCATTCCAGGCAAACACTACTGAAAATACTGTGGCCCCACCACACTTGTACCAGCAAATGCTGAGTGGAAAGCCTAGGCTTCCACCCTTGTGAATACATAATTCCTAAATCCCACATTCTCTGTCCTGGGTGATGTAACAGAAGGTCAAGTAGGGAGCTCAGGCTTACTTGCATCTCTTCTGGGTAATAACCACCCTACCACAGTATCAGAGGAGACCATGTTCAGAGCCTGGACTTCCATCATTTTCCAGAAGTAGCAAAGCTTCCTTCTCCCTACCTGTTGGGCTGATGTCAGAGGAGGCCTAGCAGAGTCAGGACTTTTTACACCATCCAGTAGTAGTGAGGCACATGTACCCGTTGTGTGTCAGTGGAGGCCATTTCAGGAATAGCAAGGAGGCACTCCTGCCTCTCCAAGCCCTGATAGTATCAGTGAAGGATACTGGGGAGGTACAGTTTCAGTCTCCACCCAGCATTAAAGGAGAGCTTCTCCTTGACTTTGGAGCCAATGAAGGCCAAGTGGAAAACTTGGACATCTCCCCCATCTGGCAGCACCACCACTTTCCTTATAGGAATGATGTCAGAAGAAGTCAGCTAGAATAAAAGATTTAAATTAAGATCCAGAATCTTCTTAGTAATAAAAATGGTGAGGTTTCAGTAAAAAATTGCTTGTCATATCAAGAACCAGAAAAATCTTAACTTGAGTGAAAAAAGACAGTCAACAGATGGCAACACCAACATGACGAACATTTGGAATTATGTAACAAGAATATTCTGAAATAATGAAAAGGATAAAGAAAATAGTGAACTTGAAACAATCAAAATTATCCAATCTGAACATCAAAGAGAAAAAAAAGAAAAATATAAACAGAGTCTCAGAGCTTTGTGAGATTATAACAAATGATCTTACATTCATGTATTCAGAGAACAAGCAGATTGGGAGGGGAGCTTAAAAGGTGTTCAAATGAATAACAACAGATTTAATAAAGAATTACATCATTATATTTGTGAAGCTGGATGAGTCTCAAACTTGAAACACTCAAAGAAATCCACATCAAGAGACATCATAGACAAACTTCCATAATCTAAACACACAGGGAATATTGTGGAATCAGTGAAACATAAATGACACTTTACCTATAGGGAAAAATAAATTATAAAAGATCCTCATCAGAAACAAGGTAAGAATGGAAACCTAAATAAAGTGGCAAATATTTTATAAGTGTCGAAAAAAGAGAAATATCAAGTTAGAATCCTACATCTAGCAAAAGTATCCACAAAGAATAAAGGAGAAATTAAGATATGCTTAGGTAAAGGAAAACTAAGATGTCATCATCAGACTTAACTATAAAGGTTGACTAAAGGAAGTTTTCCAAACAGAAAGAAAAAAGATAAATCTTCAAACATCAGGAAGAAAGAAGAAATACAGGAAGCAAAAGCATAAGTAAATATAATAGACTTTTCCTCTTGGGTTTTCTAAGTTACTTTGATGGTGTATGGAAAAATGATAGTGCTGTCCGAGGTAGTTATAAACATTATAGAGAAAATATTTTCAATGATTGTATTATAAATAGGGAGGAATAGAGGGACATTAATACAGATAGCTCTGTATTTTACTACCTCACTTGAAATGGTAAAATGTCAACATGAGCATGCCAATACATTGTGTATATATAATTTAATAACTAGAATAACCATTTAAAAACTACACACTAAAAAATAAAAACTTTGACATTCTGGTAGATTAAACATAACCATAAATTCCTTGCAGTTTCTCTCATAAAGAGGTGGAATCCATTTTCCCAGTCCTTATATCTGAACTGTCCTTATTTATGGCATGTTTAATCAATAGAATAAGGTGGAAATCGCGTTGTGTGAGCTCAGTAGCCAAGGCCTCTAGAGCTTCCATTTTTGCCCTCTTGGAATGCTGCCAAGGGACCACCATGTGGAGAAACCCAAGATGAAAGATCACTTGGAGAGAGAGTCCAGCCACCCAGCAGTCCTAGCTGAGCTGAGGCCCCAGGCAACCCAGCATCTGATGGCAATTGCTGGAATAAACATAGTGAGGCCAGCAGAGAAATCACCCAGTCAGCTCATAGAAGACTGAGAAATAATAAAATGTAGTTGCTTTCAAAAAATACTATACAAAGGGATGTACTCAAAAACACCATCAATAAATCAAAGTAAAATTTATTTTTAAAAGTTCAAGTAACCCAAAGGATGACAAAGAAAGAAAAAGAGAAAGCCAGCTAACCCAGAAAAAATAACAACAAAAAGGATGAACTAAATCCTAACATATAAACATGTATAAAAATGTAAGCAATCTCAATAATTGTATATTAATGAGGTATTGAATGATAATATTTTGGCCATGCATAGTTAAACAAAAGGTGGTATTCACTTAAATATATTAGTAAGTATATTTAATTAATATGTAAAAATAATTATATAAAATGCCCAAGGGAGTTAGGTCCACAGATGTAAGACTCATTTGATATTTGAAAAGTAATAAAAAGATAACAATATCATATCAACTGACACAGAAAAAGTATTTGAAACATTCAATATCTATTTCTGAATGTATTTCTCAGAAAGATGGGATTAGCGGCGAACCACCTCAGCCTGATAAAGTACATCTCCATAAAAAGAAGGATAACACGACATTTAATAGTGAAAGAAATAATGTTTTTCCCTAAGATCATGGACCAGGAAAAGACGTTTTCTTTTTTCTCTCTTATTCAACATAATACTGAAAGTTCTAGCCAATATAAGACAAGAAAGGAAAATCAAAGGCATACAGTTGAAAGCAATAAAATTGTTTCTATTTGCAGATGACATGATTGTGCACGTAAAAAATACCAAGCAGTATTGAAAATAACTTGTAGAATTAATAAGGGAATTCAATAATTTAACAGGATATGGGATCAACGTACAAAAACCAAGGTATTTATATACACTAGCAATGAATACCTGGACACCAAAATTGAAAACACAACGCCATTTACAATCACCAGAAAAATGAAATACTTACATAGAAATCTAATAACACATATTTAGAGCTTGTATGTTAAAAACTAGAACATTCAGATAAATCAATATAGATCTAAAGAAACGAAGACATGTTGTTTTAATGGCTTGGAAGACATAACATAGTAAAGATTTCAATTTTTCTTCAATTGATATATAGGTTTAACACATTTCCTGCTTAAATGCAAGCAAGACTCTATAGATATGGACAAGATTATCTAAAATTTATATGAATGGCAAAGAAATGAGAAGAGTCATAACAATTCTGAAAAAGAACACAGTAGGGTAAAAAATTTACTGGGTTTCAGGATTTATTACACAGCTAGTAATCCAAACTGTTGGTACTGGTAGGAGGATAGACATATAGACCAATTGAACAGAAGACAGAATCCAGAAACAAACCCATACAAATGTGTCCAGCTGAATTTTGAAAACATGCCAAATTAATTCAATTTAGGAAGAATAGTCCTTTAAACAAATGGTGCTGGACCACTTGGAAGAAAAAATAGACTTGACTTGACCCTCACAACTTATGCAAACATTAATTCAAAATGGATCAGAGATATCAACGTAAACTATAAAACTATAAAAGTTTCAGAGGAAATAAAATTAAAATCTTCAAGATGGAATACTAGGTAAAAAGTTTTTAAGGTTGGCACGAAAACTTTGACCCATAACATAAAGAATTGCCAAATTAGACCTCATCAAAAGCAAAAATGTTTGCTCTGCAAATGCTCTGCTACTGTTGAAGACAAAAACATAACTTACAGACAGGTAGAAAATATATGCAAACCACATACCCTACTAGTATCTAGCATATTAGATATCTCTGACAACACTAAAAAAAAAAATGTAATTTGAAAATAGAAAAAAATGTGACATGAGACTTCACCAAAGAGTATAGATGGCCAATAAATATATGAAGGTGTTCAATCATTAGACATTAGAAAAACACACATTAAAAACATTAGCTATCACTACAAACCTATCAGAATGGCTAACAATTAAAAAAAAATAGCAGCAATACCAGTGATTACAAGCACATGGAGAAACTAGGTCACAGATGCTTGGATAATGGGGAGATGAAATGGTACAGCTACTCTGGAAAATAGTTCGCCCGTCTCTCACAGTAAATGAACATGAGATTATCATATAACACAGCAATTCCACTCCTGGATGTTTACCAAAGAAAAATGAAAACTTATGTTTACACAAAAACTTGTGCGTGAATGTTCACAATAGATTTATTTGTAACAGACCCACACTCGAAATAACCCAGACATCTGTTGATGAGTGAACGATTAGTTGTGACACATACACCTCATTGAATATGATTTGTAAATAGTATTCATGAATAAAAATGAATTAACTATTAATACATTCAACAACTTGGATGAATATTCAAATTTGATTGTAAAACATAAAAACACAATCTCAAAATGTTACACATTGTATGAATCAATTTATGTAACATTATTGAAATGATAAAATTATAGAGATGGAAGAATATTTGTATTTCCTAGGAATCAAAGATATTGTGGGCTGTGAGTGATGTGGGTATTGCTATAAAAAGACAACATGAGGAAATTTTGTGTAGAAGAAAAAAATGCTATCTAATTGTATCAATGTCGATATCTTGATTTTGACATTGCACTATAGCTTTGCAATATTTTCCATTGGGTAAGACTGGATAAACTGTACATGGTATCTCTCTGTATTTTTTTCACAACTGTACATGAATTTATAATTATATCTACATTTTTTTAAAGTTTAAGTATAAATGGTACTTATATACTTTATTCTATTTTTTAAAATATTGCCTCAAGCTAGGGAAACACGATAATTACTGTGGGAGAATTTTGATGGAGGATTTTTTGATTGGATGCCTCTGAATATATGACAAAAGAAAGAGGTTTAAATTCTAGTTTTTCCACTTGCTCATTATGTGTGAATAATCTGTGACCTACAATCTCTTCAACGGTGAAAGGGGAATAAAAGGGCATAATGTTAGTATTATTATGGAACTTAAAGGGGACAGCGATATAGGTAAAATTAGCTGCTGCTTAAATGCCAGATGAATTTTCTGAAATATAATTGGTAGTTCACGCTACTAAAACTTATTAAATAGAAATATGTGCTTTATAATTTTTAATATCAATTAAACATATTGTGTATTAATTGTGTGTCAGGCATTTAAAAGTGTTCTGGGGACTTTTATAGATACCGAGTCATTTAATCTTCAAACAGCATATTATTGTTATTTTCATTCTTTCTTATGAGGAATGTATGTTTAAATAGAGTGAACTAGCACACTCCAAGATCATGCAGCTAACAAATGTCATTAACAGGGCTTATGGATTTGTTTTGTTCTGAGATTTTAGTTATTAGAGGATTACATCACACTAATTTTCTTCTACCTTGGGGTGGTATCCAGTAAATGACTGCTAACATCCCATATGAAAGCTGATAGGGGTGTTTTGCAGGTACCCTAACATTTTACATGGACTGCTGGCAAAGGGTGGGTTAGGTGAGATGGAGAAACTTTGTAAGTCCCTGAGATCTGGAGTTCACCAAGAGGCCAATGAGAGTAACTAGCATAGATTTAAATAGCTGATGACAGGAAAAGGTATAGGGAGTGGAATAGTTAGTCCCAAGAGGTAAGCATTGAGTCACATCAGGAAAGCACTTGTTCTTTCAGATATTGAGCTGGACAGATACAGTGAACGTGTGGTGTCTTAACATTGCAGGAAGACAGTACATTCAGTAAATATCCATTTGAGATGACATGCAGGGGCCAGAAAGCCATCAGGTGTGTGCAAGTTCAGTGCTTAAAATCAGGTATTCAGTAATAGAGAGGAAAATAGAAAACGGGAAGGAAGTGTATGCCTCATTATGTCATTACTTTAAAAAAACAGCATTACTGTTCATTTTATTTCACATATTAATGAACCTTTATATAGTAAGCCACGTGCTAAGCACTGTGTCTGTGGTAATAAGCAATACAGACATATTTCTTTCCTCATGAAGATTTCACTCTAGTAAGGATAAAGACTATTAAACAGAAAAGAAAGTCAGGTACAAACCCCTGAGCATTCATTTTAATCAATTGAATTGTGTGTGTTTATTTTATGTTAGGCTTGTAGCCATTACACAGATTCTGAACCTGTAGGCAAACCTCCTACAACTCCTTAGAACTCTCCTGCAAAGAAAAGGCAAAAAGGGATCTAGGAAGCATTGCACATACAGGCCAATAGCAGTGAGCTCAACAGTGAAAGGTAGAAGACAGGTAAGAACAAGACTCAGGAATTAGGATATTGTTGCCTTGTATGCACAACACCTTCTGCTCTTAATTACATATTTCTCACTTTCACTCTCTTCTAGAATTGCAAGTTACTGCTAGAATTCATATTGGGATAAAGATAGCATGGAAAGTGGGGGTCGGGGCAGAGACGTTAACATAATTTAAGGATCTTGGTAGCCTAACAGTTTTACAAATGTTTGAAAATAAATTACTCTGACATAAAGGAGTAGTTGGCATTTATATCAAGTCTAGATTTGTATTTTCTAGCTAGTCCAGGTGGAAAATTGTGTAAAATGTGAGACTTCATTGAGCAGCCAGATGCCGCATCTGAACTGAGACTTTGTGGGTCAATAAATAACCCAGATCCATAAAGTATGTGGTGGTAATAGGAAATACTATAATTTCTTTTAGCAGATCAGAAAACAGCTGTTTGCTTTTCCCTTTAAGAAAAGAAAAATGCTTTGTGTTTTTTTTTTTTCTTAAAAAGTCAATTATCAACATATCAGCACAGTTGGAAATACTCAGCATATTATTCTTATCAATCAAATGTCAGAACAACAGACCTTTGACTTTCTGGATCATTGGACTAATGAGGGTATAGAGTCAGCTTGTTTCTCTGAGGTGCATTCTGAATCTTTGCAGGGTCTATCTGCCTAGCAGGAATATGAGTGCACTTGAGAGGAATAGCCATCAGAATCTCCCATGGTTAGAAAGGTTTTAACTAATGGTTTTATTTTGCTTTTTATTTTCATGATGGAGAGTCAATTCTCTCCATAATTTTCTCTTCTGAAACCCCTGCTTTAATCTCCATAATTCTCCTCCATTACCATCCAGTTTATATGACACTGTCTGGCTATGGCTGTAATATTTGAGTCTAGGTAGGAATAAGAATATCGCAGATAGGAGGACAAATAAGCTTAACAATAGCTAAGATAATAGTGGCAGTAGTAGTAATTATAACAAAATAGGGGCATCACTATCATCTATAAAGAGCTTTAGATCAAAACTCAGTATTTCTCTCTCTTTTTTGTATAAATTTAAAGGGTACAAGTGCAGTTTTTTCCCATGGATATATTGGTTAGTGGTGAAGCCTGGGATTTTAGTGTAACTATCACTTGAACAATGTACACGGTACTCACTAAGTAATTTCTCATCCCTCACCTACTCCCACCCTGTCACTTCTTCCAACTCTCCAGGGTCTATTATTTCTCAGTTTTCTAGTCTTTGATTATACACTAGTTTCTGTGTGATATGCAGTCAATCATGTCTCCTGCATTTTAAAAATAATATCTGCTTTGTTGGACAGTACTAATGAAAGCAAGAAGAGTCTCAAAGAGATTTGGTATGACTGGAAGGATGAGAAGGAATTTATTACTAGAGACTGGTGAAACAACCCTCATTATGTGAAAGTTGAAATTCAGTGACATTGTTCACTGTGGTTGTGTGGAAAATAGAAGTTACACCTAATTAGCTGGTAGATCTAGCTAAAAAGGTTCCTGTTTATCTTGCTAGTGTAAATGGGTTGTGTCCATTCTTTTGTATTTTCTGTTTAGTGTTTTATGTTTTTAGTCAGATGTGACAAGATATGGATAAAGATAAATAATTTTTTAAAAAGGAACTGTTTTGTTTTAAAGCAAAAAATAGAAAAGAAATATAAAATGATTTGTTGTGTTTAGAAAATAAATCTCATTATTATACCTAGATTCGCTAGATTGCCAAAAACTCAGGATTAAGATAACCTAAAGCAAGTATTGATTAACTTTTTTAAAAATAAAAAGCCAGAATAAATATTTTGAGCTTTCAGGCCATATTATTTTTGTTGCAAATATTCAACTCTGAAATTTTAATGTGAAATCATCTATGGCAATGTGACATTGAATTAACATGAGTATACATTTGGCCCTCAGTAGCCATGCGTTCCTCATCTTTGGATTCAACCTATGATAGATTGAAAATATTTGAATAAAAAGTGCACCAAAAAATAATAATACAACAATAAAAATACAAATAAAAATATAATACAAATAAAAATATAACCATTATTTACATAGTATGCACATTGTATTATACATTATAAATAACCTAGAGATGATTTAAAATATACAGGAGGATATGGGCAGGTTATATGTAAATACTATGCCATTTTAAAGAAGAGTCCTTAGATTCTGGTGTTTGCGGTGGGTCCTAGAACCAATCTCCATGGATACCAAGGAACAACTGTATTAATAGAATTTTATATCCAAAAACATGTGACTGGCTGAATTTGGCCTATGGGCTATAGTTTGCCACCCCCAATCTAAAGCCTATAGCTATGAGGTCCTTTATCAAACTTCAGACAGATCTGAAAGTGTGCCACATAGACTCCCTCTACTAGACAGATAGGTTTCTAAGACTCTTGAAACCATTGTTCCACAGCATACTGAGTTTCAGGTAAGCCACAGAGAGGTCTATCACAAGGAAATCATTGGGTATGGATTTTGTCCAATAGAGTTAATCTCAATAAGATTTAAAGAAAGACTACAAATTTTGAATATTGTATCAGTGAAAACATGATCAGCTTGGACTGAAGGGGACAGAAAAGCTTCACCATTAGACAAAACAAAATACCACAAAACATTCAGAACCTCGGAACTTCTATTGGCAGGATATAATGTGGTAAGTCTACTTAGCTACAGATGTGGGACATATCTTATGTGAATGGAGACGTAACACAGAGGGCTGAATCAAGGCCCTAGAGAATGGAGCCAAGATCCGCAGAATGAATCCCAAGGAGCAGTACTGGATTTTAATGAAATGGCTGGCAATATACACCAACTGAGTTTCATAATTGGTTACGAACTAGTGACAGCTATGTGTTACTTTTTCTCACATTTTGAATAGTACTGTCTATTGCAATTCTCCTACCCTTGGAACACCATTTTATATTAGTTGGGTTGGGAGCAGATACGTGTATCTTTAGTTGGCAAGTATTTAAAATGAAAGGAACTATACTCAATGACTATACTTGAGGATCTGCACTACGGGAGCCTCATCCACATATGGGTGGTATCTGATTTAAATGACAAGGCTCCTACACTTCGGTGGCATAATGGGATGAGAGTTCAGGTAAATTGGAGGGGGGATAAGTGTATTTTTCATGTTGGGGGAAATAAATAATGTGTGACCAGAGGGTAGACTCTGGTAAAATGTAGATGGACACAAAGATTTGGTAGTCTTCCCATTGATAGGTAAGAATTAATTTCCCTCCAATTTATACTGACCTGGACTTAGTGACTTGCCTGACCAAGAGTGTTGAGCAAATAAGGATCTGAGACTTTCAAACCTAGGTGCTAAGAGAGCTTGCTGCTTCTACCAACAATCTTTCTGAGATTCCTGAAATACCATATAAAAAGTCTTACCAAGCTTAGGTCACTTATAGAGCAGGGACTCATGGAGGTGCTCTGGTTGATCAGATGAAGCCAGTCTTCTAGGAACACTGACAAGGCACCAGACATGTGAAGTAGATGTCTTGAATCCTCTGAACCAGACCATTTGTAAACTGGATACAACTGGATATCAAACTGCATGCAAACCATCATCTATGCAACATATGCAACAGATAGAATAAAATTGTTAAATTTCATGGTTTTAAGCTGCTGAGTTTTGTGGGACTTTGTATTTCAGCAAAACTGGCATGAAGGTTATTTATAGTCTATTTTCCCATTCATTAGGAAAATCTATATATTTTTGCCACCTAGATATCCTTATGTTCCATTATAGGGTTGATGCTCTGGACTACATTGGGCGAGTTACCTAACATATACTCTATGTTCCTTATCATCTTTCTGAATCTTGAAAAGACTTCATTCCAAAACTCATTTGGCCCTAGGAGTTTTAGATAAGGAATTTCGGACATGTATTATTTTCATCATGTTGAACTTTAATTTATCCTATGTCTGAAAATAGAAATGGGCTGTTTTGCAGGGCCTATAAAAAATTTAAGAATAGAAAAAAAGGGTATATAGTACTCAGAAGTTTCCCTTGTCTTCAACAAACACTCCTTTGAGCCAGCTGACGGAATCCACTCAACTACGGCTTCTACCTCCTGAGGTAACTTCATAGCATAGTTTCATCTCATCTATCCAGAACAAGTGCCCTATTTCTTTCTTACACAAACTATGTATTTTTTTTTTCCTCACTGGTAAACCTCCTCAATTCCATCTTCGTTTTTCACATGCCACTTAAGAACCCAGCTCCTAAAGGCGTAAAGAGAGTTAATGATTTCGATTATTACCTATTGTAACCCAAAATGATTAATTTGGGGTGAGGAATCAAGAAAGCCTGACTTTCCCCTAAATAAAACATTGAAGCTCTCTACAGCTTTGAATCAAATCAGTATGATTTTCTTGGGTCAATTGTTGAAGTCATCTTGGGATTTCACTTCTGGCTCTACTTTAACTTTTCTTCACATTATAGTATCTCTTTGTTTTTCTCACAAAGGCAGAAGTTTCCTTTTTATTATCTAATAAAAACAAATACAATAAAAATGTTCATTAAAGTAAATAAGACAAATAAATACAAATACATTTTCTTATATATTATAATTGTTTGATTTGAATGGATATTGGAAAATACAAAAATTATGAAATCATATACATAATTTTAACCTTATACCAATTCATAGTAACGATTTTAAAAGTAAATATTAGAAAGGGGCATAATATTTTCAACACTTCTTAATGACTATTCATGGTTTATTCATAAAGGGGATTATTTTCATAAACTAAATTGAAACAAATTATCGATTTTCCCAAAGATTTCTGTTAATTTGTGTATGTCAGTTCTCTTTTAAAATAGCTATTGTATGAGAGTTCAAATTGCTAAAGGACCACTTATCTGACCCTCAGAGCTCAGTGAATGAATCTGCAATTTGAACACTTATGAATATGACTTTCCCTGGCTCTCTAAAAAGTGTCTCTCTCTTAGTTATTAAATTGGTCTTAAGATTCAGTGAGTTCCAACTGCCTCAAATTTTATCATGATTAAATTCATCCTGATTATATTTGCTGCCTCTGTGTGACATCTACAAAATGTAGCTGATGAGGTTTATGATGAAAACATCCACCAGGGTTCACTGTCTTTTGGCAGACCATGCTTTTTTAGGGAACATTCAGATTAAGTGAAAGTTCTAGACAGTGGTCTCAAATATATCTTTCTGAATTGTCTACTAACTTTTACTACACTTCTTGGACCACAGTGAACAAAATCAATTTTTCTTATAAATGACAACTCTTTGCTTACTTAAGACAGCTTCCACAAATACCCTCTGGGTCATTTCAGGACATTTTTCTCTCTTTTGAACACGTTCCAATATGGCTATCATTATAAGAGTAGGGCTTATCCCTAAGAATTACCATCCACTAAAGGAAGCTGCCTCACCCAAAATGTACACTCTTTCCCCAAGAGAGCCTCCTGCCATGGCCACTCCTTGGCCTAAATGGAGAGCATCTCTGCAGGGTGGTCTCAGCTGTAGCGTGCCACAGGGGATGGGCTGAGGTCCTGCTGCAAGTGCATCATGGTGCACCTTCTCTCTCTGCTTGTTTCTGCTCCCTTGACTTCTATACAGATATGAATCTAGGGAGCACACCCCAATAAACACTCTGCTTGCAAATCTCCATCTTTGTCCTTGGGGAACACAACCTAAAACATCCTTCATCCTGTTCTGTCATAGCAAGGTTCACAGTCCCTAGAAACTTGGGTTCTGACACTGGTGGTGGACTTCACTCTCCTCCCATCACTGCACCTGCACTTAGTCACATGATGCAGTCACTCCTACAACTGAAGACATGGCAATAAAAATACAGGTGACTATAAGTGGAACTTTACATACCACCAAAGGGTACGTGGTCACATTGAGAGCACACACAAAAAATGCATGTTTCCAGAATGTTCTAGAGATTCAGAGAGTCCCTTGAGGCCAGTGTCTTTGGTACTGATACCATTAAATACCATTATAATCCGTTAAAAAATGGATGGACATCTTTGGTCCATCCATGTGCAAAAGAGGCCACTCTTCATGGTAGGAGGTTTTAGAACCACCTGAGGTATTTCAAACAAATTTAGCGGTACTTTAAACCAATCAAGCTCACACTCTGTCTCTCTCTCTTTCTCTCTGTCTCTCTCTCTCTCATACACACACACGTGCACATGTATGCACGGCACACGGACACACAGCCCTAAACCTTCGCAAGTGTTGTTCCATTCTGTCTCTCCTCCTTTTCCTAACATTCTTTACCATACTAATTAGTACTTAGTTCTTCTGATCCAATTTTGTACATTTCTTTCCCTGGAACCTTTCCTGATACTCCAAGATGGGACTGGATTTTTTGTCTTTGAGCTCCCATAGAGCCCTAGATTTATATTTCACTGGGACTAATCATAGCACACAACAACAGCAACAATAACAAACACTAACCTAGCATTTATTATGTGTCAAATACCGCTCTGAGCATTTTACATGGGTCACCTCAGAGGTCCTTCCCCTGTCTATTAGCTTCATCTTACAGGTGTGAAAAGTGAAGCACAGAGTTTCAGTGAATTGCTATAGAGATTTACAAAATATTTAGCTATAGCCAAGCATTGCTTGCCACCTAACATCAGGAATGTGATCAGAAAAAAAGTATGCCAGTAGATAATTTTTAATTGTGTGAACATCACAGAGTGTACTTACATACACCTATCTGGTATAGCCTATTGCCTATAGGATACAAACCATACTGCATGTTACTGTACTAAATATTGTACTAAATACAACTGTAACACAATAGTAGATATTTAGTACAGTACTAAATACAACTGTAATACAATAGTAGATATTTGTGTATCTAAACATATATAAACATAGGAAAGGTACAGTAAAAATACACTATAAAAGATAAAAACGGTATACCTGGATAGGGTACTTACCATGAATGGGGCTTACAGAACTGGAAGTTGCTCTGGGTGAGTCAGTGAGTGGTGAAGTCCTAGGACACTGCTATAGATTACGGCAGACTTTAGAAACACTGAACACTTTGGCTGCACTACATTTATTCTTTAAATTATTTCCTCAATAATAAATTAACCTTAGCTACTGTAACTGTTTTAACTTCATATACTTTTTTAATCTTTTCAACTCTTTCATAATAACATTTCACTCAAAACACAAAGACATTGTACAGCTGAACAAAAATATTTTATTTATATACTTACTATATAAGCTTTTTATTTTATAATATATATATTTACTAAAAATATTTATTAGAATCTTAAAATCTAAGACACTCACACTAGCCTAGGTCTATGCAGGGTCAAGATCATACATATCACTATCTTCCACCTCCATATCTTGTTCCACTGGAAGGCTTCCAGGGGCAATGACATGCATGGAGCTGCTATCTCCTATGATAATAATACCTTTTCCTGAAGGACCTGCCGGCGGCTGTTTCACAGTTAACTTTTTTTAATAAGTAGGAGTACACTTTAACTAACAATAAAATTATGGTGTAGAAAATACATAAATCAGTAACATTGTTGTTTATTATCATTACTGTTATATATTATATATGATTTTATGCACTGAATTTTATATGACTGGCAGTGCAAGCTTATTTGCACCAGCATCACCACAAACATGTGAGTAATGCCTTGTGTTAGACATTAAGGTAACCACAATGTCACTAGGTGATAGGAATCTTTCAACCCCATTGTAATCTTATGGGACCACTGTCCTTTATGTGGTCTGTCATTGACTGAAAGGTCATTACATGGTGCACAATTGTATTGACTTGTGGGTTTCACCTGATTATCTAAATTCCCAGCAGGCAAGATATCTGCCTTAAACAAGGCCAGTTCCTAGCACAGGAACTGGAATTATATTTTTAAAAAAAGTTGAATGAGCTATTTAGACAATAGTGGGATTTATGCACTGTCTCCAACTCTACCTGGCTGCTTGCCCAGGCAATGGGTGATAGATTCCCTGGAGGTTCACTATGGCACCCCTACTGATGAGAGGGCTCTGCCATCACCCTGGGAACTGCAGAGTGTGTTTTCGTGTTTCAGTGAATGGGATATAATTAAATTGACCTTCCCTCTACCATGGGCACACATCAGACAGTTACCAATGAGTTTTAGAAAAGTTGTCCCATAGAATTATATCAGGGATACTGCTAACAGGTATCTATCATGTATAGGTTTATGATGTACAGACAAAACTTCTTTGAATCCTCAGCACAGTATTTTGAGGTACACAGCATTCATATGATGCATATTTTGCAAATAAGGAAAGCAAAACTTAGAGTAGTAAGATACCCAGCCAAATTGTTAACTCTAGGCACTGATGGGTTTCTGTGAATTCTTGGGGTCTTTTCTTCATATATTGTATGAGTTTCCTATGGCCTCTATGGCAAATTATCACAAACTTCATGATTAAAGCAAGGCAAGTTTATTATCTCACCATTCTTGTGGTCAGGAGTCTGAAATCTGTTCCACTGGGCTAAGGTCAAGGTAGTTGGCAAGTTTTATAGCCTCAATTCTTTCTTCTGTCTTTTGATGCCTCGTTCATACCTTTAGTGTATGGATAAATCACAGAAATAAAAGATAGGTGCTTAGTTTTAACACATGGATTGTTTTATCATGAGATTACCCATAGACACACATTTCTCTTTTGTGTCTTCATAATGAATTTCATGGCCACAAAAGAGTATAACATATTGGAAATAAATGCATCCCCAGTATTCGCAGAGGTTAACGGATTGTCCCAAGGTCACATTCAGTTACAGGAAATCAATTGCAATGTGATTGGTTGGTATCCCAGTACATTTTTATTTTTCACTTGTACTTTAAAATTCAAATGGAGCATCTTAGCCCTTTCTTGATTAATTACCAGAAAGGCACAGTACACAACAAAACAAAAAAGAACAAATGATAGATATAAAGTTCCTTTTAAGTCTGCAGGTCCTCCAGTAAAATGAAATCTTCTTAAACGAAGGCAGTTTGTTTCAATTATTCCACATTCCCAGCACCTAGTACAGGTCCTGGCACATTGGAGGTATTCCATAAACATTTACTAAGAGATTACACATTTTCTATTTGAGTTCACAGGGCCTGTTTCAAGAAAACGTAGCGTAGACATCTCAAAAGTCTTAAGAATTTACTCAAACGGAAGTGCAAATAAATCAGCAGTTGGATGTAGCTATCATAGAATAAAGGCTATTTTGTGTTCAAACAATAGAAAAAGCACGGGTCTCAAAATGAGATGATCGTTTCACTCTACACTGCATTGTTTATAGCGCAATAAGCATCTGGTGTTAGAGCGTCAATAAGTATTATTGAGCATTCACTGCACGCAAGGGCACATGCTAAGTCCTAGAAATACATAGGTAAACAATAGAAAACAATCTAAGACCTCATGGTGCATTATGTGAGTGGGAGTTTAAACTTTCATGTCAGAAAATAAGTTGCATAAAATAAAACTGCTTATATAATTGACAAACATATTTTCACTGAAAAGATTCAAATACAACCAAATTATCAACACTGTCTACTGATATAACCCCTTTTAAAAGATACCCTCTCTTCTTGGTTTGATATGCAAGTAATTAGTTATTTAAATAAAAGTGTACACATTGCTGTGGAGAAGAAATACCAGGTGATTTGAACACCCAAGCATAATATTTTACCTAAATCATGAGGTTGTATTTGAGGTCATGGGTGGAGTTAGCTGGAAGAAAATACAGGGAAGACCATTATAAGTAGAGGATAGAATATTGAGACATATTTAATACACTAAGAAAAAATAATGTCCTGGGACATCGTTACAAAAAATTGTTAGATGGTAGCAGAAAGACAAAAGTAGATATTAGACTAAGGTGAGATTGAAAAGAAAATATTTCAGGTCCTGTATGAATATCATAGCTATTATTTAGTCTTCAAGGTCCAAATACTCCTGGACTATAGTAAACTAGGGCATATTCATATAAGGGCATAAGGGTATATGAAGGACATATAATAAATCATGTCATATAATGAAGAGGTAAAGATTCTGAGTATGTTCAATCTGTATTTAAAAAGACTAGAAAATTATAATCGATTTCATATTTTGCATTTCTCTAGCTACTTGAGGTTGAGCTTTCTTTCTTATATTTTTACACAATTTACATTTATTTCAGTGTTTTCTCTGTTCACATCCTTTCTCATTTTTATCTTCTTTGCCTTCTTCATATCAATGTAGTGAGTAATTATTATTAAAATATTATTTTTTTAACTTTATGTGAGGCAAATATTTTCTACAGTCCGTAATTTGTGTTTTGACTTTATATTATTTTTAGCTGTGCATTCATAAACGTGGGATGATGTCTTTGTAATCAAATGTATCAGTTTTTTCCCTTATGACTTTTGGGTGCCCTGTCTTATATAGGAAGACATATATATGTTTCTAAATTTTCTTCTATCTTTTCTCTTATATTCTACATCAAGGGTGTGAGTGTTAACTGGAAGCAAAAGGGTAAGAGAGACTAACCTTCTTTCACTGACCTCAGAGCTTCTATCCCACCCCAAGAAAAAAGGAAGTCCAATGTCCGTTCTATTCCCTGAATGTTCAAGTAGAATCTTCTTCTCAGATGAAAATTTCAATCTTAGCCAGTCTTTCATCTTTAATGTTGTGTTATTACAAGTGTTTTTGGAAGAAAGCTAGAAAAAAGTGCTTACAAATTATCCATAAACACACATTTTATCTTTCGAATATAGCTAATGGTGCACTAAGAGGTATCAATATATGTTCAACTGCAACAAATATTGATGCCTTTTGTTTAAAGGGTGTGTCTATGTAATTTTTGGTTTCTTAAATTTTTACCAGAGCCATTTGAACCATTTCTACCATTCATGACACATATTTAATAAATTGGTTTAAGAGGAAAATTATGGAAAAAATAACGGAAAAAATGTTGTTAATTACTCCTTTCATTTGTTAAGAATAATGTCAGTTCCTTCTAAGAATTTTATAACTTGATACTCCATTGCAGGAGATAAATCTGATTCCTCAGAATGAATTGTTTTTCCTTCTTCAAGCAGAATTTCTTAGGCCCACAACTGGAATTTTAATACAATACCTTACTGTTGCATTATTTTTGTGTCTGTTTGAGATGTTAATTTAATGGAGCAGTATCATCATAATTATATAAAGACAAATAAACCACTGCTGTATTATTTATTTACTTATTGTGGTAAGAACACATAATATGAATTCTACCCTACTAACAATTTAAAAAATTTTTAATTGTCACATAATTATACATATTTATGGGGTATAATTTAACAATTTGATACTTGCATATGTTGTACAATGATCAAATCAGGGTAGTTAGTATATCCATTACCTCAAGCATTTATCGCTTCTTTGTGGTGAGAGCACTCAAAAGCCTTTCTTCTGGCCATTTTGTAATATATAATACCTTACTGTTAAGCATAGTCACTGTTCTGTGAAATACAGCCCCAGACTTTATTCCTCTCATCTTATTGTAACTTTGGACCTGTTGACCTCTTGGACCTCTCCCCATCTTCCTGTTTTCCCCATCCTTTTCCCAGTCTCTGGTGATGACTGTTATACTCTCTATACATGTGATATCAATTTTCTTTATTTTCTAGCTTCCACATATGGTATTTTTTCTTTATGTGTTTGGCTTATTTCATGTAACTTTGTGACTTCCAGGTTCATCCATGTTGTTACAAATGACAGGATTTCATACTTTTTATGGCTAAATAGTATTCCATTGTATATGTGTGCATCTGTATAAAAACATATACCACATTTTATTTAGCCATTCATTATTGGGCACTTAGGTTGAGTCTATATTTTGGCTTTTGTAAACAGTGCTGAAATAAACATGGGAAGGCACATATGTCTTTGACATAGTTCATTTACTTTAGATATACACCCATCAGTGGGGATTGCTGGATCTTTTTCTATTTTCAATTTTTTGAGAAACCTCTATATTGTCTGTACTAATTTTCAAATCCATCAACAGTATACAAATGTTCCTTTTTCTCTATCCTCACCAAGACCTGCTTTATTGGGTATTTTGGATAATAGCAGTTCTAGTGTAAGTGAAGTATCTTATTGTGGTTTTGATTTCCATTTCCATGATAATTAGCGATTTTGAACATGTTTTTCATATACATGCTAGCCATTTGTATGACTTCTTTTGAGAAATGTCTAATAAGCTATTTTGCCCATTTTTAAATCAGATTTTCTGGGGTTTTCTGTTGAGTTGTGTGAATTTTTTGATATATTCTGGATATTAACTCCTTTGTTAGATGTATAGTTTGCAAACATTTTCCCCTATTCTACAGGTTGCCTCTTTCTTCTGTTATCAACGTCCTTTGCTGTGAAAAAGTTCTTTAGTTGGATGTAATCCTATTTGTCTATTTTTTGTCTTGCTGCTTTTGCTTTTGAGGTCCTTATTTAAAAAAAAAATCCTTGCCTAGCTCAATATTGTGAAGTGTTTTGCCTATGTTTTCTTCTAGTAGTTTCATAGTTTTGGGGTCTACATTTAAGTCTTTAATCCATTTTGAGTTGATTTTTTAATATGGTGAGAGATGGATATCTAATCTCATACTTTTAAATGTGGATACTCAATTTTCCTGGCACCACTTACTGAAGAAACTGTCTTTCCTCAATGTGTATTCTTGGCACCTTTGTCATTTACAATATAGTATCATTACCTATAAACATGTTGTATAGCAGATATCTAGGGCTTTTTAATCTTGCTTACCTGGAATGTTATACCTATTAAATAATAACTTCCGAACTCCTTGCAACTCCTGCCTCATGCTTCCCTTAGCCTCTGGCAACCACTATTCTATTTTTAGCTTCTGTAAATTTGACTGGTTTTGATGCCTCATATATGTGGAATCATGCAGTATTTGTTCTTCTATGACTGGCTCATTTGATTTAGCATAATGTCCTGAAGTTTCATCCATAGTGTCAAAAATAGAAAGATTTTCTGGAAGACTTTTAAGTAAATACTATCCAATGTATATTCTGTCATAAAGCAGAGAAAAAGGCCCAAAGATCACTGCTTTCTCTCCCTGGCATAGAAGGACAAGATATTTCTACATTATCTGTGGTCTTATGATTTGTCAGTTCAGTCAATAACCGGAAGAATAGAGAGACCAGTGAAAAATTACTACCTCTCTGAAGCTCAGCTTTCTCATCTGAAAAAAAAGGGAATGACAAGAAAACATCTCCAGGTACTTCTTAGATTTGACCTTTGAGTCTCATCAGCTGCTATGACATGTTAAAACAAGCAAACAAAAAAACTAAAAACGACAACAGGAGGAAAGTAGTGTTTCTGTTTGACCTTTGGCAGTCTCCTCAGTATCTTGAGCTGAGCTTCACCAGTAACTAAAAATGCTATTTTTTCATGTTTTATTTGGGATCAAGTAAATATTAGCTATGAAAATACTTTATAAATAAAAAAAAGTTCTTTGCAGTAGTTGAAGTTTTTTTATTGAAAGTAAAAACAAACAGCATTGGCTAAATGCAGTTAAAAAAAGAGAGAAACATGCATTGAAACAAACAAAAGCAAGGGTGAGTAAAACAAAATAAAATTATTGGCAGGCTCCTGAAAATTTTAAAAAATATTTGAGGAATTATATAACCTTGAGAAGGCCATTAGAAGCAAGCCTTCTGTAGTACACTATTGCTAACATGATACAGCAACAAGGCAAGTGATACAATTAAAATTCCACATTCTAAGGAGACAGAATCTGAATGGCCTAACTTGGATCAGGTGTCCTCCCTGGGTCTGTCAGATTTGGCAATTGTAGTGACATGGTGACTTGTCACTAGCACTGGTGGCCTGGATCTGCAAAGAGGCCCCAGTGTCCACAAGGTAAAGTGAAGTGGGACAGCAGCTCTACCTGATACACATAATAAAATTTATTGTTTCTTAGAAAAAACAATTCTGGAAATATATTTTATATATGTATATATAAACATAATATGTATATACAACATATGTTATATATAATTATGTATAACTTATAATTATATATAATTATATATAACATATGTTGTATATATATTAAAATTGAGTAGCTAAATACATGAGAAAAAAAAGAGCGCTCTTGGACATTTCTGCACTAGTCAGATTACTCTGTTAAAGCCCCAAGATGGCCTTACCCTCATGTTTTGTATCTAGATATCTCATACAGACTAGGAAAAATCTATTAGATCATCATATATAGTACTTGAGAACAAATAGTATGATAAACATTCAGGTGATATATATGTAAACAACACCACCACCACAATATCTTTATCCTCTTAGAAATTAAAATTCAATGGAAATTTAAAATTTTGGAAATTAAAATCTAATAAAAAGGCAAAGGAAATCCAGTGCAAAAGTCAAAGGCCATGGAGTTGAGATTCTGGTTTATTATCTATGCCTGTGTGTGTGTGTGTGTGTGTGTGTGTGTGTGTGTGTGTGTGTGTGTATATACAGAGAGAGAGAGAGAGAAAGAGAGAAAGAGAGACATAGATATATCAAATCTACCTATGCCTATATATATAATATAGGCAGATTATAATAAAGTTTTCCAAAAATTTTATTAAAATGTTAATCAGCGCACAGAAACATTAATGAGCTAATAATAACAACAAATACCTGATTTAAAAGACTAATTATTTGGAGGATCTAGAGAAGTTTCAGATTACTTTATGGCAGATGGAATTTTAGTGGTGTACCTGACCAGCAGCACTACAAAAGGAATAAACCTGTGATCCTGGAATTAGAATCCTGGGACCTGTCCACTCTGTCCACTTTTTCGCTCCAATGCAAACTCTGCAGCATTCAGAAAAACAAGAAGCTGCTAGTTTTAACATGAGAATTTTATTATTTCAGAAAAGTTATAAGGCTTCCACTTCTCTCTCCTTGCATTATATATTCTATACTTACATAGATAGCCAAGGATTGCCATTCATTATAATCATACATTGATAGTGTTTGTTCCAATCCATGTTTCCTTGTCCTATCTTTGAATGAGCTCACCTGCAGTTCTAGTGGATAGTTATCAGCAAGGTGACAGTGTCTCTGTCTCTCTACTTTGCTTCAATGTTTGCTTCGGCCATACAGGCTTGGTCTGACCTGCAAGTCCAACTCAAAACTGTAAGAGAGCTAAAGCTGCCAGGGTCAATGTTTACCACCTGGGGGATGGGAGTCAATGGATAAATGACCTCAGACTCTCCAGGCTTGGCTAGAAAAGCTTGATTGTTTCTCAGAGAGTTCCTTGTGGTTTTGAGGTCCAGTTGTTTAGAATGGTAAGCCACTCACCAATATACTCTATTGTATTTTCTCTTCTCCTATTTCACTTTCCCACTCCCTATCTGGAATCACCTCTCAAATAAACTACCTGCTTCCAGGTTGTTGTATCATGGTCTGGTCTAAGACAGACAGACAGATTGTGATGAGAGAGAGAGAGAAATGGAGAGATGAGAATTGTCTGTAAATGGAGAGAAGTGCCAAGTTCCTATAATGTCATTCTAGATAACATGCAATAGGTAGTGTTTAAGATGAGGTAAACACTATTTACAAGCTTTCTAAGAAATGCAATTTTTATGTCCTTGGACTCAGAATGCCATTTATAAGGACAAAACGTTACTTGCACTAGAATTTGGTATACTGAATTGCATAAGCAAAGATCTGAGTATTAGCAGATTACAGACCCAGAACAGGACCTATCCCAGAGTAATTATATCATTTATGAAATATGAACACTTAAATAAAAGAATGAGAAGTAAAATGAGATGGATTTTTTTTTTTACTCAAAACAAACGCACTTTTTGATGCCGAGTTTCTTGGATGGGTGGTGCATAATATGCCATTAGGATTGATGAATGTAGCTGTTTTCTTTTTTTTTTTTTTTTTTTTTTTTTTTTGAGACGGAGTCTCGCTCTGTCGCCCGGGCTGGAGTGCAGTGGCGCAATCTCGGCTCATTGCAAGCTCCGCCTCCCGGGTTCACGCCATTCTCCTGCCTCAGCCTCTCCGATTAGCTGGGACTATAGGCGCCCGCCACCACGCCCGGCTAATTTTTTTTTTTTTTTTTTGTATTTTTAGTAGAGACGGGGTTTCACCATGGTCTCGATCTCCTGACCTTGTGATCCGCCCGCCTCGGCCTCCCAAAGTGCTGGGATTACAAGCGTGAGCCACCGCGCCCGGCCCAAATGTAGCTGTTTTCATTGATGACAATTATGTGTCTATACATACACTTACTTTTCACAGAAAAAAGTGTACTCATAGTAATACATTTTTAAAAAATACATTAATAGGCAGAAAATGGCAAGAGGCAGATGTTCCAAACTCTTGGGACCAAGACTAGCAGGGATAAGAAATTCCTGGATCAACACTGCAATAAATGAAAATCTACATGATGCCACATGCTAGGGAGTCATTCACTACCTCTTGCATCTGTTGGATATCAAAGCTATTGATCAGTAGAGACTTGCCTAGAGGGATTTCAACTATGAAAAATACTCTGCAATGAACAAGTGTTTGTAGAAGAGACTCTTAATGGGATTGGAATACAGTATAAATCTCCCATGCATATAGGACCTAGTGATGGCAAAACAGTTATTTATTGATGTTCATTACTATAAACATGTGCACCTTCCCCAACCTTTACTGGAATTCTTATACATATCTAATCCAGCTACTTATGGAATTCTAGGATTTGCAAGCATGCAGAAATAGCTAAAATGAGGATAGATGGATGTCTAATAATAATCTTAAGAAAATTATAACTTTGGAAACCTCTAATAGTACATTGAAACAAAATAAAAATAAGCCTCATTGTTATTGACATATGGACATTCTTCTTTTTTCTCTCAAGAAGGGAAGATTTGTATTTCCTTTAAGATTTATACTGCTATTGTTTGATACATTTAATAGATGTCTTTCTATTAGCATAAATATATATTTCTTTCCACCTGGCCAAGTAGAAAGGAATAGACTCAGGAAAATATAAGAAAATAATCATTCCTTGAAAAGTAGAAACTGAACCAAAAATAAAGACAGATTGACACCAGTGATCATACATAGCATGCTGGTTAAAAGATCAGCTGACACTGTGAACCAAAATAATGAGTTTAAATGATTGATGAGCCAAAAATCCCATGAGGTGAGATAATTGCTCAGATAGTATCTTTTATCTTCGAGGACATGAAATCTGTAGATTGTTGTATTAATGAAAGGTATTATAACCAGGCACAATTATGTCAGTAATAAATTGAAAGAGAAAATTTTAAGAGCTAAACCTAATGGGCTTAGAGGTAGAGAGGGGAAGAAGAAAGAGAAGTATTTTCCCTTACATATTATATCTCAGTGCACCATTAAATCTTTGCAAATCTTAGCTTTTTGAGGACTTCTTTACGAAAAAAACATAAGACTCTTCGTTAAATAAAAACACTACTTTCTTACTTCTGTTTGTTGATAATAAATAGGTCTTGTTTTACATGAACAATTTTTACAGTGGGTTGTTTAGCTTAGAGAAAATAAAATTTAGGCAGCTAATTAGAATTATTTACATATTTAAAAGGACTGAACTTTAAAAAATAATTTGATATATTCTTTCTGGCTCCAGGCAGTAGATTATGCAAAGGTTGAGAATTCATTGAAAGGTATAAAAATAAGATTTAAAAAAATTTAACTCTCCTTGTCTATTTTTGATGTAAGGTAATACTAGCCTCATAATATAAATTGGGGAATGCCTCTTTTATTTGTTTTCTGAAAGAATGTTTTTGTCATTGAATGTTAAATAGAACTCACTTGTAAAATTGTCTGCTGTGCTAAGATTTTGGTTGCATATTTTATTTAAGTGAATAATTGAATAATTTACCTAATGGCACCAAATACTTTAATTACTAAAGCATAATTTACACTTCTTTCCTTTTTTTTTTTTAGAATTTTGGTAAACTACTTGATTAACTATATGTCTAATTGTCTAGTTCATTTAAATTTTCAAATTTGTTGGCAGAAAGTTGTTTATTGTATTTCTGTATCTTTCTAAATTTCTGTTTATCTGCATCAATACTAGATTTTATATTTCTCATTATGTTTATTGTGGTCTATTCATTTTTCCTTGATGCACCTTAACAGAGATTTTTCTATTCTTTTAATCATTTTGAAAATATATATTTTGACTTTGTTGTTTTCTCTTTTACATCTTGGGTTACATGTCATTAATTTAGGTTATTTGTTTCATTATTTTTCCTATTGTGTGCTTCATTTTCAATTATTCCTTTCTTAATTAATATTTAAGTATTTTCTCATTTTCATTATAAGCATTTAGAGCCATAAATTTGCCTCAACTTTTCAAGTAAGCTGCATCTCACATGTTCTAATATGCAGCATTTTTCCTACTTAATTATTTAAAAATTCATAAATTGTTATGAATTCACAAATAAGTTATTTGTGAAACATATAAATTATTTTAACACCTTTTATAGGTATTTTGACAATAAATTGTGAACATTTAAAGTATACAATATAAATTTTGACATATGTACACAGTCAGAAACTAGTCACCACAAGATAGTGAACATATCCATCACACCAGAAACTTTCTTGCGTCCCTCTATCTGTCCTTCATTGCCAACCCCAACTCCAGGCAACCAGTGATCTTTCCATCACTATAGATTTGTTTGCATTGTATAGACATTTTTTAAATGGAATCATGCAAGTAGCTACCCTTTGTTGTCTGGTTACTTCTATACAGAACAATTACTTTGAGATTTGACCTTAGATTGATAAGTAATATCTTATTGTTTGGGCATAACACAATTGGTTTATCCATTCATCTATTGCCTAACATATTTTTTTCCAGAATGGTTGTAATATTTAAAATTTCCACCTGCTCTGAATGAAAGTTCCTAAGGTGAGATATACTTGTCAATACTCGATATGTTAAGTTGTTTTAATTTTGCACATTCTAATCAGTGTGCAATGGTATTTGACTACAGATTTAATTTACATTTTCCTAATGACTAATGATGTTAAGCGTATTTTAATGTGCTTATTTGTCATCAATAGATTTTTCACCAAGTGTCTATGTACATTTTTGCATATGTTTTTATTAGATTATTTTCTTATTATTGAACTTCAGTGTTCTTTATAAGTCCTGGATCCCATCTATCATCAGATATACCCTTTGCAAATATTTTCTCCCTGTCTGTGGCTTTTCTTTTCACTTTAATGATAGTTTCAAGAGCAGAAATTATTAACTTTGAAAAGGTAGTAGTGACACATATTGCTGGGAGGATGATGGATGCTGGCTTGCGCTGTGTGGTTTCCAGCCACCTGTGTCCCCTCGTGTTTGGTTTCCTGTGTGACAACCAGCTCTTAGAGATGGCCAAGAAGTTTGTCAAAGTGACAGGAACTACACAACAGGATGCCGATGCCTGTTCCCTCTTGGACATCTACAGCTTCTGGCTCAAGTTCACCAAGGCCCCAAAGCGAAAGTTACAGGCAAATGGACCAGTGACTAAGAAAGCTAAGAAGAAGGCCTCATCCTGTGACAGCAGTGAGGACGGCAGTGAGGAGGAGGGGGACGCTCAAGGGCCCCCAGCTAAGAAGGCTGCTGTACCTGCCACAGGAGCCAGTCTGCCTCAGCATCCTGGAAAGGCTGTGGCCAAAGCATGAGAGCAGCAGCGGTGAATAATCTAGTGACAGTGAGGAGGAGGAGACACAAGGAAAAAGCCTGTCCAGATGGAGTCAAGCGCCAAGCCAAGGCAGCCAAAGCTCCTCCTAAGAAGGCCAAGGAGTCTGATTCGGATTCTGACTCAAGCTCTGAGGATGAGGCGCATCACAGAACCAGAAGGCAAAGACTACACCTGTGGCAGCTAAACTTGGGCTAAAGCCATACGGGTTACTCCAGCTCCAGCAGCACCTAAAGTAGCCAATAGCAAAGCAGCCAGCAGCAGCAGCAGCAGCAGCAGTGGTGACTCAGAGAAGGGGAGGGCAGCAGGCATCCCCAAGAAGACTATACCCAAAAAGCAAGTCACGGCCAAGGTCCCAGTGAAAGCAGCTGCCAATCCTACCTGGTAGAGTTGCAGGAGTGAGGACTTCTCCAATGAGGAAGAAGGGGAGCAGAACCTTTCTAAAACAAAACAAAAAACAAAAAACAACAACAACAAAAACAGATCCCTACAGTTTAGTCCCCCATCCTTCTGCTCCTCAACCAAAGAAGTCTGTGGGAACCCAGACTCCCAAGAAAACTGTGAAGAAACAGCCTGTGGGAAGCAGTGAAGACAGCACTGATGAATCTAACTCAAGTTCTGGAGAAGAGGAGAGACCCTGTCTGTGGGAGTCATCTCTAAAGCAACAACCAAACCACCTCCAGCTAAAAGAAAGCAGCAGAGATCTCTGCAGACACCTCCGACCCCGGCAGCTCTGAGGATAATGGAGCTCCTTCCAAGCCAGCCTCAGAAAGAAGGTAAAGGCCAAGGGCAGCAGCAGTTCTTCCTCTGATGATTCCAGTGAGGATGAGGAAGAGAAGCCCAAGGGCAAGGGCTCTCCAAGTCCACACCCAAGGCCAATGGCAACTACGCACTGACTGCCCAGAATGGAAAAGCAGCTAAGAACAGTAAGGAGGAGGAAGAGAGCGAGAAGTCAAGAAAAAGGCAGTGGTGGCAGTTTCCACACCAGGTTCAGAAAAGAAGCAGAAGCAGAATGAGGCTTCCAAGGAGGCAGAGACTCCTCTAGCCAAGAGCATAAAGCTTCAGACCCATAACGGATTTCCATAAAGGAAGAAAGAAGAAAAAAAGCCATCATCCCCATCCCAAAGGGCCATGGAGGAGGAGAGGGAGGTGGATTCAGGAGTGGCAGACAACTTGATGCCAAGGGGGGTGCAGCTGGAGACTGAGAGAGCGAGCCAATCAGGTTTTGAAGTTCACCAAGGCAAATCCTTCTGGCATGAGAAAACCAAGAAGAAAGCAGGGAGGCTCAACCTCTGTCCAGGTCAATTTCGTTAAGTTTGGCAGAAAGTGACCTGGGGCCATCTTTGGTGAAGCAGGAGTGATGATCAAACACCACTCACTTTCTCCAGTGGATCAGAGAGCCCTCAGCTCTATAGGTTGGGGGTCTTGATGAAGACGAAAGTTCAGAGTAGGTCCTAAGACTTTACAGTGGAACATCCCCTTTTGTCCTTTGCTATATTCCCAGTTTTGTGCAGATTTGTTTTTGAGTGTTAAGTAGCAGGGACAAAATAAGGGGAATGTTATTTTTAAAGAAAATTGATTTCTATTGTTGTCCCCTTCTTTCTTTTCTGTGAAAGTCCTCATACAGAGAAATTTGTACATTTTATATTAAATCATTCCCTATTGATTTTTGTTGTGATTTTCAAAGGTAGAGTCCCATGGATAAAAATCTTAACTATGGGCCAAAATATAGTAAAGGGTCATATGTATGACTTGTTACAGTTAGAAGAAAAATTCTGCCTTTGTGAGTGCATATGTCCACATTGCATCCCTCTCCCCCTCAAAACCCTAGTGAGGGATATTAAAGAATGGTTAATCTATGTGCAATGCCTATTAAACATGCCCTATGTACTTCATCCTCATTCACTGGGTCTGGGGCTGAAGATTGAGGCCAATGTGAACCTAACCTACTTTTTGGAATAAAATTCACTGTTTTATTACAGGCAAAATTCTGGTGTGGTGTGAATGCCTTGGGTCAGTCTGAATATATTTTTCTATAATTTAATCATTATTACATGATGTTTGCAATACATGCTTTGCTTTTTAATTTGAAAGCAAACTTTTCTACTGCTGAAAGACATTTTGTGTCGACTTGACTATTGCTAATATTGAGTACTGAGTTGACTGCATTCTCTCATTTTTACATTATAGAGAGCAAAATCACATTAACTTGAAAAATACACATCACTTGGTATTTCTTTCTTGTCTCCAGAGGCGATACAGAATTGGTTTCATTAATTCCTACATGGTTGGGATCAAGAAAGTAGAAAAAAAAAACTTTAAAACCTCAATTCTCAGTAGGAAGTAGGTCATGTTAGGTGAATTTATAGGTAATCCATACATGTTCTAATGGGTTTAGAAAGAACCTTACAGAGCATATTACCTGATAAACTTGAGTGGAGTGGGTTTGGGAGAATAAACTAACAGGATTATTGTGTCTTGCACTTGGTACGTGGGCACAATTGACGTGCCCCCTTCAGAACCTGAACTGTTAGTAACAGTGGCAGTAACAACACAAACCAGTGAGCAGAGATACAGCTCTTAGGCCAAGCTGGACTGACCCCATGGCTGTAGGAGGTGACTGACAAGCAGCAGTGCTTAGCCAGACCAAGACTGGGAGGGAGGAGTCAACAAGCTTTCTGGAGGCTGAGGGGTTCCAGTGGTGGGAAAGTGTGCCCCAAGCCTTTATGGGTGAGTTACGGGTCTTAAGATGAGTCTCCTCCTGTATGGTTTCTGTACCCACTAAATAACCTGATAATAACCTGGTTTTCCATGTGACTGCCTCTAGGAAGAAAATGTGCTGTTCATGCTGACACAGGTATTTCAGTCCGCATGGTAAAAGTTCTACGTCTTACTACAAAATAATAAACTGGCTGGTTTATAATGGATCTTAGGAGTTTTATTGTTGTGAGTCTAAACCCCTTCCACCTCCTACCCAAACCAGAACAACCTGGGTGGCAGGTAGAGGGCCGGGGGTCCAGACCTGTGAGTTCCCTGCAGAAGCTTCTGGGAAGCAGCTCACAGGCTTTTGGATACAGCTTGTCTCATCGTGACTTTTCCAGGTTATCTTCCAGCCTGGGCATAGTCTCAATTGGGGGTTGGCGAAATGACCTGTGGGTCAAATCCAGCTCATGGCCTGTTTTAATATTACCTAGAAGCTAAGAATGGTTTCTACATTTGTAAAGGTCTTTAAAAAGGAGACATAATATGTGGCAGAGACCTTATCAATGGCCCACAAAGCCGAAAATATTTAGGATGTGGCCCTTTACAGAAAAAGGGGCTCCTGGTATAAATTAGTGATCTGTAAGACACCAGCTGAGAATTAGACTCATCTGGGGAACTTGAAAACACTGATACTCAGGGGCCCATTCTGAGATTTGTTGGTGCTCTCTGGTGGGGGCTGGTGCTAAGATTTTTGAAAGCTCCCAGGTGATTCTAATGAACAGCTGGCGTTGAAAACCACCTATCTAAGAGTATTTGAAAAGAAATTAATTGGTATTTCCCCCCTTCATGCTTCCATTTTCAAATGCGCTTGTTAAAAACAATAGTATAATACGAAATTTCGTCTCAGTGCCATTTCTCCTTCCAGACAGTTTCTAGGTATGCACTATTATGTACGTCCTCCCCTCCTTTTTCCTCACACAAATGGGTTATATGTGCAGTGTTTTGCCACTTTTACAGGTCGTTTTACAGCAGAATATGGCAGCTCATTTTTAATGGCTCCACTGTGTGGTACTCCATTGTGTGGAAATAGCATAAGTTATTTAAACTAATACTTTATGGGCAGATGTTTAGGCTGTTTGAGTGTTTTGCTGTTACAAATAGTGTTGCAATGGATAGTTTTATATGAGAGACTGAGTATTGGTCGGTCATGTTCTAATGGGTTTAGAAAAAATACCATGTATTTTTTGTAGGAAATATTTCTAAAAGTGATTCCTGGTTCAAAGATATGTGCATTTAATATTTTGATCACTATTGCCCTCCAAAATTGTTGCACTAATGTATAGTTCCAGCAATATTTTATGAAAGAGCCTCTTTGCTTGTCCTCTTGCCAACACCATTTACCAAATTGATCTTTGCTGCTTGGATACGTGAAAATGCTCTCATTTCTGTTTGTTTGTTTTTGTTTTAAATTAACCACAAAAGAAAATAAAGAAAAAGTAATCAACTTTTTTTCTTTTGTGAACCATGCAGTTAGAGTCATATCTAAGAAATCTTTTACTAATACAAGGTTACAAATATTTTCAACAATTTTCCTTCCAGGAGATTTATATTAATAATTTTGGATATTATATTTAGGTATGTGATTTATTTTTAATTAATTTCTGAGTATACTTTATAATGAATAGATTCAACTCCTTCATTTAAAAAGAAACAACAACGTATGTGTGAGGGAGTTCTGCCTCCAAATTCACTGTGGTTAAACTATACGACTGGGAGCTAGAATCAATGAATTCAGGCCTAGCTCTGCTACTTACTTTTTTTAATTATTTTGGGACAGGGTCTTGCCCTGTCACCCAGGCTAGAGTGCAGTGGCGTGATCATAGCTCACTAAAGTCTGAAGCTTCAACCTGCCAGGCTCAATCCATCCTCAAAACTCATCCTCCCGAATAGTTGGGACTACAGGCACACACCATCACGGCTGGCTACTTTTTGTACTTTTTTGTAGAGACAGGGTTTCACCGTGTTGCCCAGGCTGGTCTCAAATGCCTAGACTCCAGCATTTCGCCTGCCTTGGCCTCCCAAAGTGCCGGGATTACAGATGTGAGCCACCGCACCCGGCCTCTAATACTAAATGTGATAAGTGTGATCATCAGCAAGTCACCTGACACTCCTGAGCCTGTTACCTTATATCTAATGTAAGTGAGTGTGATTGAATGACTTCGAAGCTCCTTTTAAGTGCTGAGATTTTCTCTTAACAGTAGTTGATATTTTTACTCATTATTGGTCTCATCCAAAATAGACAGCCATAAGTTTCCTCAATGCTCCCTTTTTACTGTTTTACCTAGGTTAGCTTGGATCATCACTTTAATAGAATTGACCATTAAAATCTAATCTGCTACATGGGATTATAAACTTGATGTTTTTTTGTTTTGTTTTTGTTTTTGTTTGAGACAGATTCTCACTCTTGTTGTCCAGGCTGGAGTGCAATGGTGCAATCTCAGCTCACCACAACCTCTGCCTCCCAGGTTCAAGCGATTCTCCTGCCTCAGCCTCCTGAGTAGCTGGGATTACAGGCATGAGCCACCATGCCTGGCTAAATTTGTATTTTTAGTAGAGATAGGGTTTCTCCATGTTGGTCAGGCTGGTCTCGAACTCCCGACCTCAGGTGATCCACCTGCCTCGGCCAACCTAAGTGCTGTGATTACAGGCGTGAGTCAGTGCCCCCGGCCCCAGAATATTTTTCTTGATATGATGGTGAGATCTCTAGATTAAAAAATGCTTTATATTAAAAAATTTACATCCTGAAAAAGTGCACCTTCCATTTATTTCCCAACTTAAGTATTTCAAAGGAATTTGTGCTGCATCAGAAAAGGTTGCACAAAACAAAAGACTTGCAACAATTCAGTTACTTAACCTTATGACAGGTTCAAAGAAGTGCGCACACAGCTGTGAGGGGGTCCCACAGACAACATAGTCATGGCTGTACTACTACTCCTTTTCTTATCAATGAGGAAAATAGAGTAAGGGCTTGTAGAAAACAGTTTAAAGAAGATATTTGACTTTTCTGGATTGCAACATAAGGTCCTCATTTTGGTAGCTATATATATTGTACATTTCCCCTAGCTTTAGGAAAGGAAGCTGCTTGTCTAAAATGGTGACAACTCAACCATATATTGACAATTCCCATGGCCAGTGGGAAGTCACGGACTTCCTTTGTGTGATAGCAAGCTAGTGCTCATTAGATTCAAACTCCAGTGACAAATAGAAGCTGAAACTCAAAACACACACTTGGCTGTGAATCCGAGAACATGCATTTTCCACCAAGCCCTGCAATCATGGCAGTGAGAGCTTGGGGGTGTGCACAGTGGAAATACTAAGAGTTGAGAGACCAGCAATCTGAACTATGGTCCTAGGACCTACCACTGTGCAATGCATGACAAGTGTTTGGCTCATAGTTTCTCCATTTGTAAGGGAAAAAAAAGACTAAATAATATCTGAGAATATTAGAAATGATTTTGTAAAGCCAATGGCAGAAAATTGATGCTTAAAAAATTACATCTATTGATTTATCAATGCTTTAGAGTAGCCAAAATTAATTTCAAAGACGGAGCTTGACTCTGCCTTCAGATATGCTCTTGGCTCAAGTTTGTATGAGTGTGAGAACCTTCTGCTTCTTTTTTTTTCCAAAGAAAATCTTGAATAGAGCTCTCTAATTCCCCAGTGCATGTAAACAATTCGCCTTACTCAAATGTTGTGGAGACACATGAGTGCTATGTTAATCACACTAAATAACCACTTATGATATTTTTACTGAGGAGTACAACTTTTATCTCATGGCATCTCAGTTTCCACAGTTCAGATGAAACATAATGGTTATGCATGAGTATTGCTGAGGGCTCCCACACACATATCTTATTCCAAATAGTCCAAAGTGTAAAACTTCCTGCCAAAACAAGTCAGATCAGCAGAGGATTAGAAAGTTGACTCACGTAGTTTTCATGAGTGTTATAATGCAAAAGTATATTTGGTTTTTGTCACCTCCTTGACTGCAGGCACAGAGGTCCTAAAACTTTGGGGATTTCTGAGTGATAAGTATGTCTCTTGTTATTTGTACTGGGTCCCTTTTTACTACACATGAGCTTATGCTAATGAGGTGACTTAGAATGGGTCTTTATGGTCTTAGAGTGAGGCTGGTCAACAAAGAGACGAAGTGATTCCGGGTTAGAACATTCAGCCCCACCCACCAACCTCTTGGAAGATGAGTGGGGGGCTAGAGATTGAGATCTAAAACATTCTTAAAAAATTATATTCGGAGAGCCTCAGAATTGGCAAATATATCCATGTTCTGGGAGGGTGGTGCCCCCAACTCCACAGGAGCAAAGCTCCTGAGCTCAGGCTCTCACCAAGCCTTGCCCAATGTACCTCCTCAACTGGCAGTGCATTTGTATCCTTTACAGCAACCTGGTAACTGTAAGCAGAGTGCTATCCTGAATTATGTGAGCTGTGCTAACAAATTAGCCAACCTGAAGAGGGGGTTGTGGGAATTCCCAATTTATAGCTGGTCCGTGAGAAATACAGGTAGCTTCAGGATTTGTGTTTGGCATCTAAAGTGGGGGAAGTCTTGTGGGACTGAGCCCTTAAAGCTGTGGAGCCTGATGCATACTCCAGGTAGCAGAATTGAATTAAATTGTTGGACACCCACTAGGCATTTGGAGAATTGGTCATTGGTGTCAGAAAACAGCCCACCTTCCTATCCCCCTTTTCCATCAATATTGTTTATAAATGAACTGTACATTAAGATCAAGTCATCATCTTTATGAAGGGGCCCAGGTCCTATGAGGGGCAGTCGAAAGAACTGGGAATGTTTAGTATGAAGACTCAAAGACTAGGGTCTGAGTGGACGCTTGGCAACTACCTTCTAATAATGTAATGCTATTGTACAATACAGAGAATGATAATTTTTCAATGAGACTTACACAAAAATAGAAGATACCTGAAGACAGAATATGGCAACTGAATAAGGAGTTTCCTATTGATTTAAAACACCCAGCAATGGAATGATTTTCTCACTATAAATTTACCCATCTAAGTAGGGGTAATATCTCTTAAATGCTAAAAAGATTATATGCATTGTCTTAATTCATTTTTTTTTACTGTAAAGAAATGCTGGGTAATTATTATTATTATTTTTAAAAAAGCATTATTTGGCTCACCATTCTGGACGTCTGAATAGTGAAAGATTGGGCATCTGTTTCTGGTGAGGGCCTCAGGCTGCTTCCACTCCTGGCAGAAGACAAAGGGGAGCAGGTGCGTGTAGATCATATAGCAGGAGAGGAGAAGAGAGGGAAAGAGAGAGAGAGACAGGAGGTGCCAGGATCTTTTTAATAACCTGCTGTCTTTCTGGAATTAATAGAGTGAGAGCTCGCTCATCCCTTGGTGTGGAGGAGGGGGCATTAATCTATTCATGAGGGATCCGCCCCCTGAACCAAATGCCTCCCATTGGGCCCCACATTTAACAGTGGGGAGCAGATTACATCATGAAGTTTGGAGAGGACCCATATCTAAAGTACAGCACATATAGATTCTGAACTAAGTTCTCAATCAGCCTGTAATCCTATAATTAGCATTAACAGCAGTTGTTTTGCTTATTATTGGTTGTTTACGAAATACTTTCACATTATCCTTTCTTGCAGGATTCACAAAACTTGGTTGTTTTTGTGGTTTGTAGTGGAAAAATTCATCCCAGTGATTAAGTGAATTTTCCAAAGTAACAAAACTAGTCAGCAGTTAGTACAAATTCCCAAACCAACCTTTTGATGGAAAAATCTGGGTTATGTCAACTATATAAAATCTTTATCTGGTGGCTGAATTCACATGAGTTTTACAACTAATTCCACATGATCACTTCTACAAAAAAATGAAAATTACTAATTTCTCTACTACTAATAATAATTTTTAACAATATAACAATATGTACCATCTCTATCTACTATGACAGTCAACACTCATTCCATATTGCAAAGAGTTACTCTGAGTGTGACTCAAAAGTAGTGTTTCAACTTCCCACAGACACTGCAAGCCTAAAGTGTTCAGCCCCATTGAAAACATTCTAATCTCTGAAGAGTAGGACTGGAGAACTTTGCTGCTTTGTAGCCAACACTTTGTAGTTATGGAAACACATACTCCCCATAATTATCACAAATGACCTGCTATGGAAACATATATGATTCATTCTTTCTTGCTACATTGAAAAAACTCAAAGGAAGTGCTATATCCCCCAACTTGACCGCCATGTTAAAGAGAGAAGGTTAAGAAGAAGAAAAATCAAACACCTTTCTGCAACTCCAAATGGAACAGTCCGTTTATTGGAGGCAAAGTCCAAGTTTAAAACATCTCAAATAAAGATTACAGAAAAAAACAAGATAGGGTCTATTTTAGATAGAAAACACATTTGTTGCCAAAGAATGATTAGAGAAAAGTGTATTTTGCCTTCAAGGATTATTTATTATACACGGTCAACCTGGTAGAGATTTGGGGAGAAAGGGAATCTACACAAGTCTATAAAAATCTGCTTTGTTGGGTTTAGAATTTAGAGATAATTTTTACCCAAGCCCTTAAGGATATGGACTACAGACATTTTATTTTTAGAAAAATCCATGTATTGGCTGAAAAAATGCCTTCAAGTAATATCTTCCACGTTAAAAGAATATGGTTGATTCATAAAGGTGGAAAACTAAGTGGCAGGCCAACCTTTCAGTTTTCAGCAGTTTCTGGCATTTTGTGAATGTTTTATAAAATGTTGTCAAGTCAATAAAAACAAATAATAAATAAATTCAGTCATACAAGTTTTATCTTCATGGCACTCCAAGTGATTACACTAAGACATTAAGAGGCAAGCAGTATACTATTCCATAGTAAAAGGAATTTGCTTACAGAAAATACATAGAACGAGATGCAAAACATTCTATTAGTGACCACATGAGTTCCTTAGATGTGATTTCTCTGCTCATATATTATGAAAGCCCAAAAGCATTATTTCATGTTACTATGAATTATTTTTTAATTGAGCTATCATTGGCACACAACACAATAAACATATGTAAAGTGTGGAATTTGGTAGGCTTTGATATGTGATGATTTCCTGTGAAGCCATAATCACCACCAAGATTATAAATATAACTATCACCCCAAAAATGCTTCTTGTGCTCCACTGAAATCTCTCCCACAACTAGACACCCCTATCCAAAGTTTGATTTGCTTTTTGTCAGTATAGACAGTTTTTAAATTTTCCAGAATTTTTAATAAATGGAATAATATAATATGATTTGTCTGGCTTATTTCACTTGACATTTCAAGATAAAACCATGTTGAAGCAAGTATGAATAGTTCATTTAATTTCTGGGTAATATTTCATGATATAGATACATTACAGTTTGCTTATTTATTCTATTGTTGGATATTTGGGTCATTTTAGTTATTGCTGTACCAAATATAACTTCTTTGAATAGGTATGTAAAATATCTTTATAATATATACATTAATTTCCATTGGGTAAATTCTTAGAAGAGAAATGGATGGATCATATATTAGTTATACGATTAAGTTTTTAAAAAACAGTCAAACTGTTCTTTAAGGTGGCTATGCAGTCATTCCATATCCTTGCCAATAGCTGGCATGGTTAGTTTTTGTTTTGTTTTGTATTATGTTATTTTGTTTTCAATTTTATACCTACTAATTGTTGTATAGCGGTAAATCAAGGCGACTTGTTTGCATTTTGCTAGTGACCGATGATGCGGATTCTCTTTCCATGTGCTTATTTCACATATGTACATCTTTTGTCACATATCAGTTCAAACTTTCCGCACTTTTATTTTGTTCTCTAATTATTGAGTTTTGAGATGAATTTATTATATATTCTTTATACACATTCCTTATCACATATATTTCCTACAAAAATGTTACCCTAATCTGTGGCTTTCTTTTCAATATCTTTAGAAGATCAGAAGTTCTTAATTTTGATAAAGTCCAAATTGTTATTTTTTTCTGGTATAAACTGTGCTTTTGCTGTTACACCAAAGAAATATTTGCATAACTCAAAGTCACACACATTTTCTCCTGTTTTCTCCAAGAAGTTTTATATTTTCAGATTTTACATTCATCACTATGAATCAGTATTTGTTAATTTTTGCATATGATGTGAAGCATAGATGAGCAGTTCTTTATATGAATATTTAATTATTCTAGTACTATATTTTGAAAAGATTACCTTTTCTTATTGAATTGCTCTTGCACTTTTGAGGAAAGTCAGTTGGCCACACATGTATGGATCTATTTCTGGATTATCTATTTCATCTTACTTGTTCATTTATCTTTTTAAAATTCCAATATCACAAAATCATCTTTATTTTAATTTTATGATGTCTTAAAATCAGGTAGTGTAAGCCTTTCCCCTATGTTCTTATTTTTAAAGTTTTGTGCCTATTATACACACTTTTTATATACATGTTAATTTTATAAATTTTACCAACTATAGATCTATTTGGAAAGAACTGAGATCATAACAACAGCGAAGATGAAATTCTAGTCTATGAGCAGGGTATCTCTCTTCATATATTTAAGCCTTATTTTTTTTAAATGTATCTTCATGACATTTTGTAGTTTTCAGCATACATGTCTTGCTAATCTCTCATCAGGTTTATCACTGTTTACTATTTTCATGCTATTGTAAATGTTAGTGTTTTTAAGTTTAAATATTTCCAGTTGTTAATTGCTAGTATATAGAAATACAAATGATTTTTTAAAAAAATATTGATTCTGGTAGGCAAAACATCTGAACAGGCACCTCAACAAAGATGTACAGATAACGATAAACATGAAGAAATGCTCAACATTATGTCATCAGGACATAAAAATTAAAACAACAGTGAGATACCATTATCAGAATGGTACCTGTTAGAATGGCCAAAATCCAAAACATTGACAGGAGATGCTGGTGATTAGTGGATCAACAAGGACTTTCCTTCCTTGCTGAAAGAAATGCATAATCAAACAGACACTTGGAAGATGGCTTGAGGGTTTCTTACAAAATTAAACATACTCAACATATCATCCAGCAATCTTATTCCTTGTTATTTATGGATGAACTGAAAACATGTCCACACAAAGACCTGCGCTTGGATGTTTGTGACAGCTTTATTCATAATTGCCAAAACTTGGAGACAGCCCATACATCCTTCAGTAGATGAATGGATAAATATACTGCAGTGCACCCAGGCAATGGGATATTGTTTAGCACGGAAAAGAAATGAGTTAACAAACCTTAAAAGACATGGAGCAACCTTAAGTGCATACTGCCAAGTGAAAGAAGCCAGTCTGAAAACACTACACACTCTATGATTCTAATTATATGATGTTCTGGAAAAGGCAAGACTATAGTGACAGGAAAAGATCAGTGATTGCCGAGAGCTGGCAGTGGGGAAGGGAAGAGTGATAATAAAACTATTCTGTAAGATACCATAATGTTGGATATGTCATTATACATTTGGTAAACACCATACATCTGTGCAGTACAAAGAGTGAACCCTAATGTAAACTACGAACTTGATAACGTATCAATATCATGTTTTGTAAAAAAATGCATTGCATCAATTAATACAAGATGGTAATAGTCAGGGATATTGGGGGGTAGTAGATAAAGAGTATTATGGAAACTCTACACTTCCCGTTCAATTTTTCTGTAAACCTAAAACTGCAATAAGAGAAAATGCCTACTAATTAAAAAAACTCATCAAACGTTTATTAAATATTGATTACATATTATGAAGGCTTAACAAAGTAAGCCTTTTTAGTGAGGTACTGTGTTTATTTCTTGATATTCAAAAGGATTTTTGCATAAACTATAGTATAATATGTAAAAAAAAAACCATAACTAATTTGTCCTCTTTAATCTGGATGCCTATTATTTATTTTTTCTTTCCTAATTGCACTAACCAGTGCTTCCAATAAAATGCTAAACAGACATGCCTAGGACAGACATCTTTGTCTTATTCTTGACCTCAGTGGAGACAACATTCTATATGTCACTTTTAAATAGTTTTTTTCATTGTTACTGCTTATCATGTTGAGGAAGTTCGATTCTAGTCATAGCTTGTTATGCTGTTTTGTCAGTAATGGATAGTGAAATTTACCATATGCTTTCTGTGCCTATTCAGATGATCCTACATTTTTTATTCTTAAGTATTTTAATATGGTGAATTGATTGATTTTTGAATGTTAAAGAATATCACAGTCTGGAGATAAATTCCACATGTTATGACTTTTTATACTTTTTATATATCTTTGAATTCTATTTGTTAGCATCCTAACCCTTTTCCCATTTGCCCCAAGAATACTCGCTGGCAGTGCTTGCAGCTGCAGCATTTACCCCAAGATAACTTTGCCACACAATAGCTCGCGTTTGTTATTATTTTCGCCTTGTTCTAGTACAGTGATTGGGAAACAAAAGACATCATTCTATTTATAGCATTCCATTTTTAGTAGTAGTATCTCTATTTACAAAACATGGTAATTCTTGATCGCTCAAAATGTCAAATCCTAGAAAATGTAGCATTCCTACACGTGATGTTAACATCATTCTCCAACAGTGGTTGGCTGAAGATTCATTTGATAAATCTGATTTTTCCGAAATAGATTATTCTGATGATTCAGATGATTCTGTTGTTAGTTCTGTTTAGAAATACCTCTGAGAACATTTTTTATTTTTTATTTTCACATTGAAAATCTGTCAGATTTTCTTCAGCCTCAAAGAGCATGTTTATGTAAAATTAAAGGAGTGCCGGCAGCAAGCTGTGCTTTTTTTTTTCTAAGTGGGAAAAGGGGCTTAATAAAATTCTTTGCATCTATTTCATGAGGGATAGCAGATCTTCTAGTATATTTGTCTGGTAATTCATCTTCCATTTTAAGAAAATATTTGTACAGAATTTTTATAATTTCTTCATTAAATGGTAGAATTTACCAAAGAAATCACCTTAGTTTGGAATTTTCTTTATGAAAAAGTGTAATTGAAAATTAAATACATTTATTAGATGTAGGGCTATTCAGATTTTCTATTTTTATCTTGATTTAGCTTTGATGGTTTCTGTCTTTCAAGAAATTTGTTCATTTATTATACATTGTAAAGTTTATTAGTATAATGTTCATAATATTTTATAATTATCAGAGGTGTAGGATCTGTAGAGATGTTACCTCTTTCAGTTCTGTTATTGAGAATATGTGACTTTTATTCTGATATGTTAGGCTAAAGTTTTGTGAATTTTATTATTGTCAAATGTGGTTTGTACGATCTGGATTATCTAAAATTTGTCAACATTCGTTTATGGCTCTGGATATAGTCTATTCTGGCAAATGTTTCCTGCGCACTTGAAAAGAAAGTGCATCCTTCTGTCAATTTAAATATTGATTCACATGCACACGTATGTTTACTGCGGCACTATTCACAATAGCAAAGACTTGGAACCAACCCAAATGTCCAACAATGATAGACTGGATTAAGAAAATGTGGCACATATGGCCAGGTGCGGTGGCTCACGCTTGTAATCCCAGCACTTTGGGAGGCCGAGGCGGGCAGATCACCAGGTCAGGAGATCGAGACCACGGTGAAACCCCGTCTCTACTAAAAATACAAAAAAATTAGCCGGGCGTGGTGGCGGGCGCCTGTAGTCCCAGCTACTCGGAGAGGCTGAGGCAGGAGAATGGCGTGAACCCAGGAGGCGGAGCTTGCAGTGAGCCGAGATTGAGCCACTGCACTCCAGCCTGGGCGACAGAGCAAGACTCCGTCTCAAAAAAAAAAAAAAAAAAAATGATGAGTTCATGTCCTTTTGTAGGGACATGGATGAAACTGGAAACCATCATTCTCAGTAAACTATTGCAAGGACGAAAAACCAAACACTGCATGTTCTCACTCATAGGTGGGAATTGAACAATGAGAACTCATGGACACAGGAAGGGGAACATCACACTCCGGGGACTGTTGTGGGGTGGGGGGAGGGGGGAGGGGGGAGGGACAGCATTAGGAGATATACCTAATGCTAAATGACGAGTTAATGGGTGCAGGAAAACAACATGGCACGTGGATACATATGTAACAAACCTGCCCATTGTGCACATGTACCCTAAAACTTATAGTATAATAATAATAAAAAAAAATTTACCTCAATTTAAAAAACCATTCTCTTAAAAAAAAGAAAAACAAAAAAAAAACAAAAAAATAAATAAATATTGATTAGGATTATATTGGTTGACACTGCTGTTCAAGTTTTTAGTATAGCATTACTGCTTTTTTTGTCTAGTTGTAACTTCAATTATTGAGAGGCATTAAAATAATCAGCTATTCTTATGCATTATTTTAGTTTACCTTGCAAGTCTATGACTTATTGCTTAACATATTTTAAATCTGTTTATTAAGTACATAAATCGTTTATGATTTTTATGGTTCCTTCATTATTGTATGCCTCCCTTTATCACTGAATCTGAAACATACACTGCCTGTTATTGACATAGTTACTCCAAATTTCTTTTGTTTAATGTTAGCGTAGTATAACTTTTTACATGATTTTCTTTAAATTGACATGTCTTCATGTATTAAATGAGTTTGTTGTAGTATAATGAAAATATATACTGTATATAGTTGATTTCTCTTTTTTATACAGTGTGACCGTCTCCACTTTTTATTGTGGTTTTAGAACATTTGTAATTCATGTGATTTTGCACAGTTGATGTACTATTGTTATATAACAAAATATCCCAAACTTACCAGCTTCAAACAACAAACTTTTATGAGCTCGCACTTTTTCTGAGGTTCAGAAACCTGGGAGGAGTACAGCTGGGCGCTTCCCGCTCAGAGTCTCCATGATGTTTCATTTAAGCTGTCAGCTGGGGCTGCAGTCAGCAGATTTGACCGAGGCTGCCCACATTGCTTCTAAAAGCATGCGTATAGTTTTTGAAAAGATGCTTAGTTCCTATGTAAATGAGTCTCTCCTTACTGTTGTTCATGAGCTGGCTTTATCCACAGTGAGTGATGAGCGAGAAGAGAGAGGACGGAGAGGAGAGGTCTTTATAAGTCAGTGACTGAGTTACACACTGTCTCTTCTTCCTTATTCTACCCATTCGTAGTGAGTAAATAAGTCTAACCCACAATTAAGAGGAGAGAATTACATAATGAGAGAGAATATCAGAAATACAGAGATTATTGAGGAATATCTTAGAGGCTGGCTACCACAGTGGTGTTTAAATCTACTACTTTGCTATTTATCCCATCTGTTTTCATTTCTTTGCGGATGTGTTTTCCTGTCTTCTAGTAGGTCTCCAAATGCATTAATATTCATTTTTGCAATATCCATAATGTTTCATCTTCTGTTAATCCCATCCAGTGTATTTTTCAACTGAGAAATTATATTTTTTTATCTCCAGTTGATCTGATTGATGTATTTAATGTATTTTTCATGTTTTCATTTCACATGCTCAGTCTTTACCTTGTTGAACACATCAGATCAATTTGTAATAACTCTTTCAATGTCTTTGTCCACTAATTCTATCATTTGTGCCATTTCTGGAGTGATTTCAATTCACTGATACATTTTTTCATTCTGCCTCATATTTTCTAGCTTCTTTTTATGAATAATAGTTTTTATTAAATATCAGGTATGAATTTTATCCTTTTGCACGCTGGCTATTTTTGTATACCAATACATGTCCTTGAACTCTGTTCTAGGTCTCAGCTAATTTACTTGTAATTATTTGTATCCTTTTGATTTTTTCAAGCTTTGTTATGTAAGACAAGAGCATCAGTGATTCTAGGACTTGCATTCTGCCACAACGGAGGTAAAACTCTCGAACAGAAACCATCCCCAGGCCCATTTAAGCCTAAGAATTGTCCCCTTAATTCTTTGGGTGTTTATTTCACTGCCCTCTGACATTTTACTTACATACATAGGTCTGTCAGTCCTCAGCTGAAGACTCAAAGAAGACTGTCTACAGGTATCTAGAATTCTCTCTCTCTCTCTCTGTTTTGCTGTCTCCTCTCATTTGTGATACTCTGTGCCACTCCTTCAAACCATGGAACACCAGGGTCTTTCTGGGTACCCCTTACCTGTTCTGTGGTCTGGAAACATTTGATGCAGTTAGCTGAGGCAACGATAGGGTTTGCCTCATTTGTTTCCCATCCTAAAGGGATTGCTGTCCTTATTGACTGATGCCCAATATTTTTAAAGTCACAATTACATGTATTTGTGCACTTTTAAAGTTGTTTGTTTTTCTTTTGGATGGGAGGGTAAATCTGTTTCCTGTTATTTGTTTGTTTTTCTTTTGGATGGGAGGGTAAATCTGTTTCCTGTTATGCTATCTTGGATGGAAGACAAAATGGGAAGTTATTTCTTGAAAGAGATCTAAATGGCATTATTTCATCACAGATAGAGTCAGCCATATAGGGATAGGATAAAATATTATGATTAATGTATAACCTGGGCACTGAGAGAAGTGCATAATACATTCAAGATACAAGTTTCTGGCAGGAACAATAGCAAATGGTGGTCTCAGATTCTTTTGATCTCCTCTCTAACCACTAACCAGCAAAGCTTAGTGCCTGTAATGGTTAATACTGGCTGTCAACTTGATTGGATTGAAGAATACAAAGTATTGACCCTGGGTGTGTCTGTGAGGGTGTTGCCAAAAGAGATTAACATTTGAGTCAGTGGGCTGAGAAAGGCAGACCCACCCTTCATCTGGTGGGTACAATCTAATCAGCTGCCAGCACAACTAGAATATAAGCAGGCAGGAAAATGTGAAAAGAGAGACTGACCCAGCCTCCCAGCCTACATCTTTCTCCTGTGCTGGATGCTTCCTGCCCTCGAACACTGGACTCCAGGTCTTCAGTTTTGGAACTCGGAAGGGCTTTCCTTGCTCCTCAGCCTGCAGAGGGCCTGTTGTGGGACCTTGTGATAGTGTGAGTTAATATTTAATAAACATTTAATAAAATCATATATATATATATATATATTCCATTAGTTCTGTTCCAATAGAGAACCCAGACTAACACAGTGCCCTTATTCAAAGTTGATTTTTTTTTCAATTTTATATGTTAGTATGTGTATATATATATACTAATGAAATATATATAAATGGAATATATATATATGTATATATTCCATTAGTTCTTTTCCTCTAAAGAACCCTAATAAAGTGCCTTTATTCAGAGTTGATTTTTTTTCAATTTTCCATAAAAATTGAATAAAATTATTACTGGAAGATTTAGGATTTTTTATCTACATCTAACTAGCAATATAAGTAAAGATATCATCTTCCCTTAAGCACAGTTTGAGTACAAGTCTCCCTACACCCTTAACACAGACTTGGTCACTTACACAAAAGTGTTGCCTTTAACTCCACTCATAAGAAATCTTAAAGCTACTCTACTGTTCTGGTGTCTCTGAACATGCAGGTATAGCATCAGGCTTCATCAATATTCACTCAGAGCTGGGGCGGCTGAATCAGGTGAATAAATGAGGGGAGATGAATGGACTGGCAAGGGCAGCAACTAACACTGCAGAAAGATATATTCACCTTCTGCTTGATGCAAAGAGGAAAGCCTACATGGTATATTACGAACTAAGTAAAGTTGAACAATTTATTCTAAGATTTCAGAGGAAAGATCTTCAGCATTGTGAATGGAGAACCCTGAAAGATTATGCTAAATATGTGAGAAATGTTAGAAGACATTTTTTCTTTCCTGAATTTACATAAAATAAAAGTAGATGTAGATCATTCAACATCAAAATTTTCAGCCACTGCTGGAGAATGGACCCCAGTAACAATGACTGCACATCGACAAATGGACCTTTTATTTTTATTATCAAATTATGCAACCTAAATTATACATTCCTACTCAGCTAGCATTACACTTCAAAAGACAGATTTTTATAGCTGTTAAGAAAGCATACAAAAGAAGCCAAATGTGAAATAGTTTTGCTTGCCTTTACTTTTTAAGCAGGACAAAAGAAATAACAGGCTCAGTAATTGATTGGAATAATGGATTCTGGTATTTATTTAACTACTAAGGAAGGAAAAATGCTTACATGTAAAATAAGAAATGTTAAACTCTTGATTTTTAGTTGGAAAGATTAGAGAGTCATCAACTTGTTACGTGTTATTACTTTCTAATATTTTACATTTCTGAAAACTATGGAGCAATTTTGAGCTTATGTTTCCTCTAAATAACATGCTATGAGATAGGGTCAAAAAATAGAATGTGTTTTAAATTTATATTCATTGCTGTCCAAAGATTAAATTGGCTACTAAAATTAGTAGTGAGGCCCTCATTCATGGATATGTAAAAGTAGAGTCTGTGGAAAAATTCTTCTTCACTTAACGCATTATTCAAGATTCCCCAGATAAACAGAAACAATAGGATATATATGTAAATGTGTGTGTATATATATGTGTGTGTGTATATATGTATATGTGTATATATATATATGTATAGGTATGTGTATATATGTGTAGGTATGTGTATATATATTTATACATATATCCTATTGTATACAAAATACCCATATAAGAGGAAATTTATTATGGTAATGGCTCACACAATTATGGAGACTGAGAAGTCACATGATGTGCCACTTGCAAGCTGGAAATCCAGAAAATCCTCTGGTTTAATTCTGCTAGATCCTGAAGGTCCAATAACCAGAAGAGTCAGTCCAAAGCTAAAGGCTTAGAACTGAGGTGGAGAAGGGGAGGAATTTTTCCTTTTTCCACTTTTTTATTTCATTTGAGCCTTCTATTGATTGGATAATGCCGGTTCACAGTGGTGAAGACAAAGCTCTCTCTCTCTTTTTAAATTTAGCCTACTAATTGAGATACTAATCCCTTCCGAAAACACCCTCACAGACACCCCTAGAAATAATGTCCAATTCACGATCCGGGCCTTCTGTAACCCAATTTGATGGGTAAAATAAACTATCACTTTTATGCTTACTATACTATTAGTGAGAGAGAAGGAGGAGAAAGAAAGAGGAAGGAAGAGAAAGAGTAATAAAGTGAAGGGGAGAAAAAGTGAAAGAAGGAGGTGAAGAACCAATTTAGGAAATGGCGCATTTGGGGAAGTGCAAAAGACAATATGCCCTTTCAATTATAAATATGCTAAGCTGACAAAGCTGCAGACATTGACAGTAAGGCTAAAACGTGGCAGACTCGGGAAAAAAAAAGCCTTTGTATTTTTTAACAATTTTGTAGTATGTCCTTTTGAAATTGAAAAGCCAAAAGCCATAAACACTATCTATGCATTTGAAAACCCACCTCAAACACTTTGAAATGGATAATAGATGATAAATATCATGTCCAATAGAAATATTTTAATTGAAATTGTAATGTTTTTTATGATCAGCTGTTAATTAAAAATTGTTTCAAAATCAATAGAGAATAAGGAGGAATTACTGAATGCAAGAGAGAGAATGAAGAAAGCCTGGATATAAATATTGGATATGTAGGAGAAAAAAATGAATATAGTATCCTTTTCTGATGTTATCTCTCTCTCTGCTTATACCACTTACATATTCTATGTAAAGGCAAAATAGTCCACATAATCAAAGTATGCAATTGTAGTCAAGGAGTTACTGTCTATATGCCTAAGAAAATGAACTGGTGTACAATATGTACACAGAGGTCATCACACTGGAAATTAAATTTAACCTTTTTTAATTAACTCTCTATTTATAGTGGTGTTGCAATGTTTGTATCTCAGGAAGAAAACATCCCATCCAATCCATAAATAGCTATCACATTGAAACAAGCCTAAGAGTCATCGTGATCATAGCTATCAAAAAGAATTATTAAAAAGATAGTATGGAATTCAACCCAGCATGACCACAGAAGTGGGATGCTCAGTCAGCCACCCCTCTATTGTGTTCAACCACGTGAGCTAAGAGCTCTAACTATGGCCCTAGTTTCAAATCGCCTGTCATGATGCGGTGCCAGATTTCTTTATTTTCTGGTTGATTCAGAGACAGAAAGTATTTTCATTAAAGATCTCGGATAAATATGTCAAATCACTAAATAATATCAAACACTGGAGACTTCAATAAGTGAGCCAGTGTGTGCGTGCATGTGTGTGTGTGTGTGTATGTGTGTGTGTGTGTGTTTAAGTAAAATATTTATTAGGATGAAAAAGCAGCATTCACTGTTTGAATTCTTATTGTTAAGGATGTTTCTACACAGAAATGGACACAAGAAATGGCTCTTATTATTTGGGGGTGTCATAGAGGAATGTTGAATTTTATCAAAAGCTTTTTCTATGTCTGTTGAGATAATCATACGTTTTTTGTTTTAAGTTCTGTTTATGTGGTGAATCCCAATTATTGATTTGTGTATATTGAATCAACTTTGCATCCCAGGAATAGAGTCTACTTGATCATGGTGAATTAACTTTATGATGTGCTGTTAGATTCACTTTGCTAGTATTTTGTTGAAGATGTTTACATCTAAGTTCACTAGGGATATTGGCCTGTAGTTTTCTTCTTTTTTTTTTTTTTTTTTTTTTGGCATATCTTTTCCAGGGTTCAGTATCAGGGTAATGTTGTCCTCTTAGAATGAGTTAGGGAGGAATCTCTCCTTCTCGATATTTTAGAATAGTTTCACTAGAATTGGTACCATGTTTTCTTTGTACATCTGGAAGAATTCAGCCATGAATCCATCTGGTCTAGAGCTTTTTTTCGTTGTATGTTTTTTTTTTTTTTATTACAGATTCAGATTTGGAACTCAATATTAGTCTGTTCAGGGTTTCAATTTTTCCTTGTTGTTTTTGATTTGCTTATTTGGATCATCTCCTTTTCTCTGTTAATCTAGTTAGAAGTCTATTGATTTTGTTTATCCTTTCAAAAAACCAAGTTTTAGTTTATTTGATTCTCTGTATTGATTGGGTGTCTCAAATTCATTCATTCTTCTCTAATTTTAGTTATTTATTTTCTTTTTCTTTTTTTTTTTTTTTTTAAAGACAGAGTCTTGCTCTGTCGCCCAGGCTGGAGTGCAGTGGCGCAATCTCGGCTCACTGCAAGCTCCGCCTCCCGGGTTCACGCCATTCTCCTGCCTCAGCCTCTCCGAGTAGCTGGGACTACAGGCGCCCGCCACCACGCCCGGCTAATTTTTTGTATTTTTTAGTAGAGACGGGGTTTCACCGTGGTCTCGATCTCCTGACCTCGTGATCTGCCCGCCTCGGCCTCCCAAAGTGCTGGGATTACAAGCGTAAGCCACCGTGCCCGGCCTATTTATTTTCTTTTACTAGCTTTGGGGTTAGTTTGTTCTTGTTTTTCTAGTCATTTTAGGTTTGCTGAATACCTAGGAAATATCATTCTGAACATTAACCTGGGGAAAGAATTTATAACTAAATCCTCAAAAGCAATTGCAAAAAAAGTTAAAATTGACAAGTGGAGCCTAATTAAATTAAACAGCTTTTGTGCAGCAAAACAAACAAATGAAAGAAAACAAAACAAAAAACATATTAATGGAGTAAACGAACAACCTATAGAATGGGAGAAAATATTTGCAAAGTATACATCTGACAAAGGTCTCATATCTACAACCCATAAAGAACATTAGCAACTCTACAAGCAAAAAACAAATAACCCCATTAACACGTGGGCAAAAGACATGAACAGACACTTCTCCAAAAAAGATATGAAAGTGGCCAACAAACATAGGACAAAATGCTCAACATCGCTAATCATCAAAGAAATGCAAAGCAAAACTTCAATGAGTTACCATCTCACACAAGTCAGAATGGCTATTACTAAAAAGTCCAAAAATAACAGATGCTGGTGAGGTTGTGGAGAAAATGTAATTAATATTGTTGGTGGGAATGTAAAATTAGTTCAGCCACTGTGGAAAGCAGTTTGGAGATTTCTCAAAGAACTTAAAACAGAACTATCACCCAACTCAGCAATCCCATTACTGAGTGTTGAGTACATACCTAAAGAAGAATAAATCATTTTACATAAAAAAAAACATAAACTTGTAGGTTCATCACAGCACTATTCACAATAGGAAAGACATGGAATTAACCTAGATGCCCATCAGTGGTAAATGGGATAAAGAAAATGTGATACATATGCACCATGGAATACTACACAGCCGTAAAAAACAATAAAATTATGTCCTTTGCAGTAAGATGGATGGAGCAGAAGGCCATTATCCTAAGCAAATTAACACAGGAATAGAAAATCAAAATATCACATGCTCTTACTTATCAGCAGGAGCAGGCACTGGATACACCTGGACATAGTTAGAAACAACATACAAAGTGATCTATGAGACTGGGGACAGTAGGAAGAGGATAAAAGCTGAAAAACTTCCACAATGGTTGAACGAGTTGACAGTCCCACCAACAGTGTCAAAGTGTTCCTATTTCTCCACGTCCTCTCCAGCAGCTGTTGTTTCCTGACTTTTTAATGATGGCCATTCTAACTGGTGTGAGATGGTATCTCACTGTGGTTTGATTTGCATTTCTCTGATGGCCAGTGATGATGAGCATTTTTTCATGTGTTTTTTGGCTGCATAAATGTCCTCTTTTGAGAAGTGTCTGTTCATGTCCTTCGCCCACTTTTTGATGGGCTTGTTTGTTTTTTCTTGTAAATTTGTTTGAGTTCATTGTAGATTCTGGATATTAGCCCTTTGTCAGAGTGGTGATTCCTCAGGGATCTAGAACTATAAATACCATTTGACCCAGCCATCCCATTACTGGGTATATACCCAAAGGACTATAAATCATGCTGCTATAAAGACACATGCACACGTATGTTTATTGCGGCAATAGTCACAATAGCAAAGAATTGGAACCAACCCAAATGTCCAACAACGGTAGACTGGATTAAGAAAATGTGGCACATATACACCATGGAATACTATGCAGCCATAAAAAATGATGAGTTCAAATCCTTTGTAGGGACATGGATGAAACTGGAAAACATCATTCTTAGTAAACTATCGCAAGGACAAAAAACCAAACACCACATGTTCTCACTCATAGGTGGGAACTGAATAATGAGAACTCATGGACACAGGAAGGGGAACATCACACTCTGGGGACTGTTGTGGGGTGGGGGAAGGGGGAGGGACAGCATTAGGAGATACACCTAATGCTAAATGACAAGTTAATGGGTGCAGCAAAACAACATGGCACATGGATACATATGTAACAAACCTGCACATTGTGCACATGTACCCTAAAACCTAAAGTATAATAATAATAATAATAATAAAAAAGCTGAAAAACTACCCATTGGGTACTCTGTTCCTCTGCTCACTACTTGGGAGATGGGATCATTTGTACCCCCAATATCAGTGTCACACAGTATACCCATGTAACAAACCTGCACATCAACACCCTGAATCTAAAATAAAAATTGGAAAAAAAAAAGAAAAAGAAACAGCAACAATAGAGTGATTTTCAACACAGTAAGACCCTGATCTTAAGATTCCACCTTGAAGAGAAACATCCATTTGATCATATTTCTTTTAAAATACTGTGAGATTGGCGTAAGTGGTAAAAGTGTCTGTTTTTGTGCATGTATGTGTGTGTGTGTGTGAGTGTGTGTGTGTAGGTTGCTTGATTTGAATTCTGGGTCCCTGGCCGTTAAGGAGAACCAAAATTCAATTCCAGTCATACATTCATTTATGAATTTGTCCGTTATTCCCCAGATATATTTTCACTGGCCATTCTATGGCCCACACTGAACTAGAGTTGAAGATAAAATGGTAAATAAGAGAGAGATTCTACCCACAATGAAAAAAAAAAGCATAATGTGGAAGGTTCTATGGGTGTAGTCAAAGAGAGATACACCTAGTAAAGGCAATCATCCACACTCGGTCTTGGTTTATGAGCGTGACTGAGTTAGATGAAGGCGTGTGAGCAGCATAGGAGGGGAGCATTGTGGAGAGTTTGCAACTTGGCCTAACACCTAACTGCAGAAGTGAGAGAGTGGCCATCCAGGGCACAAATGCTGAAGCGTTAAGTGTATGTGCATATGTGTGTGTGTCTTTTATTCATTGGTGGCTATGATAAGGGATGAGATGGTGAAACTCATGTTGAACTTTTTCTCTGTGCTTCATGTTATGATATATACCCAAAACAAATGAAAAACAGAGTCCGACAGGACATTGCGACAAAAAAATGATGTGTATCTAGGACATGCCAGAAATATCTCTAGGCACATTCACTAACATTGTTGTCCATGCTTAACATGTCTAGAACTTTACGCAATTTGCTTTATTTAAACTTTCTAGAGAAATAGATCAATAGCCAATCATATTTTACAGATAAATGGAAAAAAAACTTCTAAAAACGTAAGTTAAGAAAAGCTTTACAAAGTAGAAGAAGAAGATTCAAAGCCAGATATGGGACAGATCGAAGCTGTATTTACAAGGCAATTGCAAATGTGATCACTCTGTTTAAACTCCTAATCTCCTACAATCCATTCTCAATACGATAGTATATGTAATTTTTTTTGTGTGAGATGGAGTCTTGCTCTGTCACCGAGGCTGGAGTGCAGTGGCACTATCTTGGCTCACTGCAAGCTCCACTTCCTGGGTTCACGCCATTCTCCTGCCTCAGCCTCCCGAGTAGCTAGGACTACAGGCGCCCGCCACCACGCCCAGCTAATTTTTTGTATTTTTAGTAGAGACGGGGTTTCACTGTGTTAGCCAGGATGGTCTCAATCTCCTGACCTCGTGATCTGCCCGCCTCGGCCTCCCAAACTGCTGGGATTACAGGCGTGACCCACCGCGCCTGGCCAGATATATGTAATTTTTTAAAATGAGAATCACGTTAGACATGTACACACACACACACACACACACACACACACACACACACACACCCCTAGGAAGTACAACCCCTCCCCACTCCTTAAAGCATGCCACTGACTTTCCATGGTATGTAGAGCATACTCTCACTCCTAACATCAGCGTTTCACCTTATCTGGCCTATTTCTTTAAGCCCTGAGTTCTTTATTCCATTACTTAATATATTCCAACTGCCTATTCTCTGTGGTTTAGCCTCCCATGCATTATGTTTGTTCTCATCTTTGCACTCATATTCCCTCTGCCAAGAAAGCTCTTTGGTTCCATAGATGGCTTTATCCAATGTTCAAGTATTGCCTCAAGTATTACCTCCTAGAGCCAATTTCTCACAATTTAATAAAAAATGAGCACACTCATCTATTGGTATAAACACCAGTATGCCATCACGATCTCACGTTTCTCAGTTTGTTTATTGCCTAATAATACACAACACTATATGATGCTTTTCCTTGCTTATTTATACTAGTTCTTTCATTTTGATCTAGAACCTCCTAAAGAATGTGGTAAATTTAATTTCAATTCATTGCAATGAAAATTTTCTGTGTTATACTATATAGTGAATTTTGTGTTTCATATATGCTAAAATCAATCTAGGTTTCTTTTCATGAGTGCGTGTTTCCCCATTTCTATCACTCTACAACTTTTTATACAATTAAATCTTTCATGTCTTTGGTTAATGTTCTGGTTTTCTTACTCTACCTGTCAAATATTTGATGATTTTCAATATAATTGTGAATTTTTATGTTTTTCTGCTGATGATACCATTTTTTTCTTATGTTTTTTAGACCAAATCATTAGGTCAAAAAGTTTCAAATATTTCATGTCTGCTTAGTGGAAACTTCTAATCAGGATTGAAATTTTATTTCCTTTTTGTTGTTTTACACGTTTAAGTTTTCTTTTAATTATATAAGCATTTTTGTATCACCTTCCCTCCATTATATTTTCTTGGTTTATCCTATTTTTTACTCTTTATTTCTTACCTTCTTTTGGTTATATTCATGATCTATTTATTTCTTCATTGGAAAGATTCATTTTCTACTTCAAAACATTTATTTAGCATCACAATTCATTATTTTCAGGTATTGAAATGATCACACACTTACAGAAAAGTTGATGATATAGTACAAGATACTTATTTTTCTGACCCAGTTTTGAGTAAGATAGCAACCATATCTCCATTACCCTTGCATACATTAGTGTATGTTTAATACAAGCAATGACATTATTTTACATTGCCAAATATAACCTTAAAAATCAGGATACTGACAGCCAGGTGTGGTGGCTTACGCCTGTAATCCCAGCACTTCAGGAGGCCAAGGCAGGTGGATCACGAGGTCAGGAGATCGAGACCATCCTGGCTAACATGGTGAAACCCCATCTCTACTAAAAATACAAAAAAAATTAGCTGGGTGTGGTGGCAGGCACCTGTAGTTCCAGCTACTAGGGAGGCTGAGGCAGGAGAATGGCGTGAACCCAGGAGGCAGAGCTTGCAGTGAGCAGAGATTGCACCACTGCACTCCAGCCTGGGCGATAGAGTGAGACTCTGACTCAAAAAAAAAAAAAAAAAAAAATCAGGATACTGACATTTGCATATTGCTAACAGAAGTTAAATGTTTGGATATTCTGCTTTAAGCCAAGTACCTAGTCCTTAAAAAAATATGCCCCACATTCCATAATCATTTCTGGTAATCTTTTCATTCATGGCCATGTTTCTGTCAGCATTACACATTTAGATGTCTTTTTACATACTACAGATGAAAAGGAATAAAAAGTAAGGCTCATTCACAGGGGAAAAAACAATTGACACCAACTGGCCCTAAGAAAGCCCAGAAATTGGACTTCCTAGACAAAGATCTAAAATCATTTATTTTACATATATTTAAGGATCTAAGGAAAACTAAATTTAAAGAAAAAATAATGTATGAGAATGTCTCACAAAATATATAATATCAACTATGATATAGAAATTATACAAAGAAACAGAAATTCTAGTTTTGAAAAGTACAGTAACTAAAATAAAAATTCATTAAAGGAGCTCAAAAGCAGGTTTGAACAGGCAGAAAGAAGATCAGTAATTTCCTGGGGGCATGGAAGAGGGAAGGATAAGAAGGTGGAGCACAGAGGGTTTTTAGGGCAGTGAAACTCTTCTGTCTGATACTATAATGGTGGATACATATTATTATACATTGGTTCAAATCCATAGAATGCACAACAACAGGAGCAAACTCTGATATAGGACTTTGGGTAATAATGATGTGTCTGTGTGAGTTCATTCATCATAATGAATGTACCAGTCTGGTGAGGGATGTTCATAATGGGGTATTCTGTGCCTGTGTGTGGGCAGAGGGCATATGGCAAATATTTGTACCTTCCTCTCAATTTTGCTGTAAACCTAAAACTGCTTTAAATAAGACATTCATATAGTCATACAGTCAAATACATGTATATGTATATATGTGTATACATACACATCTGAAAAAATATGTGTGTATACATACATATATTTTCATATATTTTATAATTCCCTGATATATGTGTATGTGTGTGTGTTTGTGTGTGTGTATATATATATATATACCAGGGACTATGTGATATATGTGTATATATATACATATATATCAGGGAATTATAAATATATGAAAATGATTAAAATAGCATAATAGAAAATATTTATTTAAAACAGAATAAGGAAATAATGGATATCTCAGCGAAAAAAGATGTAAGACATGTGGAAAATAAATAGCAAAATGACATATATCAATTATACCTTATCAGTAATGAAATTAAGTGTAAATAATATTTAACTCTCCAAATAAAAGTCAGACAGCTTCAGAATCAGCTTTTTAAAGTGATTCAACTATATATTGTCTACAAGAGACTGATGTGAGATTCAAAGACACAAATAGCTTGCAAGTAATACAGTGAAAAAATATGTGCCATACAACCTGTGACCAAGAGAGCTGAAGTAACTATACTAATACCATATAAATAAAACTGTAAGGTAAAAAGTATTCCTAGAGTGAGACAGAAACATTCCATAATGATAAAAAGCTTAATCTATCATACAGATAAAATGTCAAATGTATATACACCTAACCACAGGGCCTCAAAATACACTGTGCAAAACCAGAGACTTGAGATAATCTGGCCAGATTTGCAGACTTCAATATGCCACTTCCACTAATGAGTACACCAACTAGATTAAAAAATAGCAACAAAAAAGAAAGAATCTACTAACCAACTAGACCTAAAATATAGAACTCACCATACAACAAGAGCAAAATATACATTATTTTCAATGTACATAAAATATTCTTCAGAAAAGAACAAATATTAGGCCACTAAACAAGTTTAAATAATTTTTTAAAACTTTTATTTTAGGTTCAGAGGTACATGTGCAGATTAGTTATATAGGTAAACTCATAGCTTGGGGGCCTGTTGTGCAGATAATTTCTAAGCCTAGTACCCAATACTTGTTATTTCTGCTCCTCTTTCTCCTCCCACTCTCTGTCCTCAAGTAAGCCCCAGTCTGTTTTTCCTCTTTTTGTGTCCGTGAGTTCTCATCATTCAGCTCCTACTTGTAAATGAGAACATGTGGTATTTGGTTTTCTGTTCCTCCTTTAGTTTGCTAAGAACAATGGCCTCCAGCTCCATCCATGTTCCTGCAAAAGACATGATCTTGTTCTTTTTTATGGCTGCATAGTATTCTATGGTGTAAATATATTTAGATGCATTGAAATAATACAAAGTATGTTATCCAACCACGAAGGATTGAGATTAGAAATAAACAAATGAAGAAAGTCACAGATACATAGACACTAAATTTCATGTTCCTAAACAGCCAATAGATCAAAGAAGAAATGACAAAGGAATTTAGAAAATAATTTGAGATGAGTAAAATGAAAACACAGATTGAAAAAACTTACAGAATTCAGAGAAAACAAGACTCTGAGGAAAATTATTAACTATAAATTCTTATGGTAAAAAATAAGAAAGCTGTCATATCAGTGAGCCAACCCTCCATTTTAAGAAACTACAAAAACTAAAGCAGTTAAACTCAATGCAAGTAGAAAAAAAATAGAAATATTTGTGTGATTTTAGATAAAACAAAATATCAAATACAAAATAACAGTAGAAAAAAATCAACAAAACCAAAAATTGGTTCTTTGAGATCAACAAAATTGGCAAGCTTTAAGGTGAGCAATTAAAAAAATGAAAAAAATACTTCAATTACTATAATCTGGAATAAAAGAGGAGACACTACTATCCACCTTACATAAATACAAAATATTATAAAGAAGAAATGTGAAGAATGTTATGTTAAGAAACTCAATAGCTCAGATATAATTGAAAAACTCAAGAAAAAAAATCATGAATCTAGGTAGAACTGTAACAAACTTCCAATAAATGAAAGCTCAAGCGCAGATGTCTTCAGTAAACTAGTGAATTCCACCAAATATTTAAAGAATCACCTTAACATAGAGCTAACTTCAAAATTCTTCTCAAAACAGAAAATAAAGAACACATCTTAATTCGTTATATCAGGCCAGTATCACATTAATCCCAAAAGCAGACAAGACTTCACAAAAAAGTATAGACCAATATTATGATATGTACACAAAAAATCCTCAACAAAATCCTAGCAAACTAAATATAGAAAAAAGGATCATATACCATGACCAAGTGAGATTTACTCCAGAAATGCAAAATGGTTCAATATGTCAATATTAACCAATGTAATACACCATATAAATAGACTAAGAAAGCAAAACAAGACAAGCACATGTTCAATTCAATAAATATAGTAAATCCGCTTTCCAAAGTCCAGCACCCTTTTAGTAAAAACATTCAGCAAACTAGGAATAGCATAAAAATATTCTCATGCTAATAAAAGCATCTATGAGAAGTCCACAGCTAACATCATACTTAGTGTCAAAAGAAGCAAAACTTTCCTCTAAGATCAGGAACAAGACAAAGATGGAAGTGTAAAATAGTGCATCCCCTTTGGAAAACAGTTTGGTTCCTGATTAAGTTAAACACAAGCTGCCGTATGATCCAGCAATGCCACTCCTCGGTATACGCCCAAGAGAACTGTAATCGTATGTTCACACAAACACTTATAGTGAATATTCACAGCGTTGTTATTTCTAATAGTCCCAAAATGGACACAAACCAAATATCTATCAACAGATAAATAGGTAAGCAAAAGGTGGCATAAAATACAATGAAATATTATTCAACCATAAAAAGGAATGCAGTGGTGACGCACGCTACAACATGGATGAGCCTTCAAAACATTCTAGTAAATGAAGGAAGCCAGGCACAAAGACCATATATTTTATGATTCAATTTATATGAAACACTCAGAATAAACAAGTCCATAGAGGAACACAGATCACATGTCAGGGTTTGTGGGCAGAAAGGAAATAGAGCCTCAAACGTGTATTTTTGGTGTATGGTGATGAAAATATTCTGGAGTTAGTGGTGACAATTATACCTATAAATATACCAAAAACTGCTAAATCATAAACTTCAGATTGGTTAACTTTATATTATGTGAATTATATCTCAATTTAAAAAACAAAAAATAAAATAAACACATAGTAGATGCTCAATATATTAAGCACTTAATGGAAAAGAGTATCTAGGATGAATATTCATCCAGTATGAGTATCACCATATACATGATATGCAGAGAAACCAAATATCAAAAAAAGAGGAGTGCATATGTGAAATAATGTGAAAATAACTAAATGTATAAGAAATAAATTAAATAAGATACCATTAAATGTTGGCAAATATCTACAGTGGCCAACTAATATAATTACTGTTTAAAACTAAAAATGGTTGTTAGGGCTATTTCTGGTTCTAATCTCAGCCCTATCAGTACATCTCACTAAAGTATTTGAATCTGTCTGAGAAAACGTCATCATCATCCCAAAGCAGGAAGTTTGGGTGGCATGAATTCAGATAGTCTTGAAAACATTTAGTTCGGTTTATATGCTTTTGGGAAAAACAAAAGAAAATAAAACAAAACAAAACGGGCACATTGGAAGAACATTCTCATAGCAGTATTTCCCCCATTACACACCATGAATTATTTAGGAACTGAGTATGATGAATGTAGATGTTTGTCAGAATTAAAAATAGCAGCTCTGTCAAAAGTTACTCCCCGCTGCCACCTAACTTCTACCCCTGCAAATGCTGATTGCTTTAGAACAAACACAGAAGAATCAGTAATTCACATAAGCAGGTAAGACTTGGGATTTTTTGAAGCACTATATTTTATTCTTGATTTTTTATGTCAGTGACCCCTTTTTGCTATGCCTTGAAAATTTCCATTTTAGGAGACATTCAAAACAGCAACTCAGCTGGTGCTCTAAAAATGGGATTTGACTCATCTGATATAAAATTCAGTTCATACAGATGCAGTTTCAGAAGTGGCCATAAAATCAGGTTTTCTTTGGCTCTCATTGGCTCCTTCCCACTCTGTCTTTGATATCAAGGAAGTCATTCTGTCTATTATATTTTGTTATTCCAATTTTTCAGCCTGCCACATTTTATAGTATTAATTATAATTCAACTAGAGATTTATATACTACACATCTCTCTCTCTGCAAGACATTTTCTATCCTCATTAGAATATGCATGTTGATAAAATTAACATGATTACCAGCAAATTAATTCTTCCATCTGTCATGGTTCAGTTTACCCTTCATGGGTTATTAAAATATTTTCCAACTTTATAAAAAGAATGCAAATAGTTTGATTTAAATATATCAGTGCCTATTGTTTTAAATCATTTTGATGAAATAAAAGGAAAAGATCTTGCTTCAATTTGAATACGTTAAGTTTTATATATGTTAGCAGTTTCAACAAAGGGAAATAAAGCAATTTTCCAGAATTTGATCTAAAATTTTCACCATATCATCTAAATTATAGAGTAAGCACTGTATTGACACCGGTGACATGGGGAAAGTGCATTTCTCCTGTTCCTATGTTGTCCTGGAATTGTCAAGGAGCTGGCTTAGGTTAGCATAAAAGACACTGAACCTGGAATAGAAAATCCCAGTTACTGATTTCAAATGAGGCATTTGCTGTCTGCATCACTCAGAGAATTACAGCTAAGTGTCCTGAATCTCAGGTCCAATGAAAGGAATGAAGCTATGTTTCTGTTTGATATCACATGAAAGGAAAGGAAAGGAAAGGAAAGGAAAGGAAAGGAAAGGAAAGGAAAGGAAAGGAAAGGAAAGGAAAGGAAAGGAAAGGAAAGGAAAGGAAAGGGAAGGGGAAGGGGAAGGGGAAGGGGAAGAGGGTAAAGAGGGAGGGAGGGGAGGGAAGGAAGGAAGGAGGGAGGGAGGGAAGGAGAGGGAAGGAAGGAAGGAAGGAAGGAAGGAAGGAAGGAAGGAAGGAAGGAAGGAAGGAAGGACGGAAGGAAGGACAAAGGAAAAAGAAACCATTGCAAACTTGGAGGCTCCTTTGCTGGCATGGCTGTCTTTGTGGACCACTGTGATAGATAAAACATTTAGGGCAGCAGCTGCAGTTGAGGTCTTTCTTCAAAGAAAGGCAAAGTTCTAAGGAGAAATTGCTGGGGAGGAAATGGGCACTGCTGGATCCAACAGTCTAGCTATTAAATTATGAGTTATTCTGGAGCAGTCCAGGGCAAGACGCTCCAAGAAGCAGCTCTGCAGGGGAACGGTTTGATACAAAAGCCTAATGGGGTCACTGGCAGAGCGCTATAAGTCAGCATGTGACCACATCATAAAGGGTGTCTGTCATATTAGTGGACCCATCCTCCCTTCTTCAGTATTGGTGTCTGCCCTTTCCACCCACAGGCCTAAGAGACAATTTAGCACAGCAGTTAGTAGCTTGGTTTCTGGAGTTAGATGGCTTGGATTCAAACCCAAGCTCTGCCATTTACTAATGCTGGAGTCTTGTGAGTCTTAACCTCTCTGTCTTCAGGTTTCTTATGTGTAAAATGGAGTTCTTATGAGTGTTAAAAGGAACACCTCATATGAAGTGAGTATTGGAGTAGAGGGTCTCCATATGTTGACATATCAGTGTTATTGGTTTTGATTAGGAAAGTGCATAGAAGAAAGTCTTTTTTTTTTTTTTTTTTTTGAAAAGGAGTCTTGCTCTCTCGCCAGGCTGCAGTGCAGTGGCACAATCTCCTGAGTGCAACCTCCACCTCCCAGGTTCAAGCGATGCCCCTGCCGCAGCCTCCCGAGTAGCTGGGAGTACAGGTGCTGCCACACCTGACTAATTTTTTTTTTTTTTTTTTTTTTTTTTGTATTTTAGTAGAGATGGGGTTTCACCATGTTGGCTAGGATGGTCTCGATCTCCTGACCTCGTGATCCACCTGCCTCGGCCTCCCAAAGTGCTAGGATTATATGTGTGAGCCAGCGTGCTCAGCCAGAAGAAAGTCTTAGAGACCCCATGTCCAAAGTTGTCAGCCCTCTGAATCCACTGAGCTGCTGTGTGACTGTGGGATTCTTGTTCACCCTCCTTTCATGTTTCTGTTTACTCATCTGTAAATGGTAATAAAATACCTTCCTCACAAGTTTCTCACTAGCATTAAATGAGACAACAGAGTAGGGACAGGCATGCAGTGAATATCCACTAAATATTAGATGCCACTCCAGCGATTCCAGAGCAGCAAGGCAGGCCACTTTGAGGTCTGGTTGCAGACATTCTCGGTCTAGGTCTTCTCTTTCTAGTTGTGTCGCTGCCAGTGAATTACTTAGTCTCCTTGTTAGTACCCCGGGCTTTTCATCTGGGAAATGATAGAAACCATGTCACAGGGCTGTGTGGAATTAAATGAGTTAAACGTGAAGCTTTTGGATTATTGCCTGACACAACAATTTGAAAACAATTGTAGCCCTTATTATCAGTGCTGTTATAATGATGAGGATGGTGAGGAGCAGGAGCATTTGAGTGAAAGCAACAGCATAGAGGTGCTTCCGGTTCTTACATGGCAAGTGGTTTGGACACCCCACAGGGAAAGCTCCCCTACATCATCCCAGGACATTTATAAGCCCACAGCCATTCATGGGGGAGAGCGGGAGGGGAAGCCCTCACGGTTGTATTGTGAAGCCCACATGGGACAGAGACAAGAGACTCTTTTCACACTGGTAAAATCAATTACGACAAATTATGATTAAAACCTCTATCTAATCTCCCTAGTAGGTTTTTATGTACATAGAAATTAAAGGCATCACATCTTTTTTTCCGCCACAGTGGAGAGCTATATAGAAAATGCCTAGTATATGGTAATAAAATATTTGAATCTGGGAAGGCATCATATTTACAACTCAACAACTACAGAGCAGCAGGTTTAGACATCCTCGCTTCTAATGTCTACCTGTTGAGCATCTGGTATGTGCCTGGGTCTGCTGGGCTCTGAAGAAACATTTGTGAGCAAGTTAGATACAGTGTCTTTCAGGAAGTTTAAAATTTGGTGGAAGTTATAAGAAAAAGAAAACATTAAAACCTCTACTTCTCTTAATTGTTTTACAAGTGTTTTTTATTATTTGAGGACACATATGCCCTAAGTGCAGTCAGGATACCTGTAAATAAGAAGTTGGGGCCACTTTCCCCAGAGCAGGTCTCAGAATCTGTAATACTATTAAGAACACTTCCTAAGCAAAAAGAATCCTATAAAAGCATAGAAATAGAATATACCGGCCGGGCACGGTGGCTCACACTTGTAATCCCAGCACTTTGGGAGGCCGAGGCGGGCGGATCACGAGGTCAGGAGATGGATACCACGGTGAAACCCCGTCTCTACTAAAAAAATACAAAAAAATTAGCCGGGCGTGGTGGTGGGCGGCTGTAGTCCCAGCTTCTCAGAGAGGCTGAGGCAGGAGAATGGCGTGAACCTGGGAGGCGGAGCTTGCAGTGAGCGAGATCGCGCCACTGCACTCCAGCCTGGGCGACAGAGCGAGACCCTGTCTCAAAAAAAAAAAAAAAAAAAAAGAAGAAATAGAATATACCTATACCTAACTAGTTTATATTTTTGATAGTCATTTATAGTAGAAATGCAAAATATCTGGTAATCCACCATTTGTGAATTCTGAATTCTATGAAAATAATGAACAACAGGAAGTTACGAGGAAATTGAACATTTTAAAGGTCATTCTAAGAGATGTCAGCACAAAGAGAGCCAAAGAGGCAAGACTATAAATGCTAAATTAATAAAGTCTGAAGAGGAACCATGTGGATTTATCCTTTACATTATCCAGGAGATAAGAGAGAAATTAGAAAGCCTTTCCCAGGAAATAATAGTAACTGATGATAGCTTGAAAGTAGCTAATTTATTGAACTCATATTTTTAACTCATTTTTAAAGAGTAAATGTTCTTAAAATACAAAACATATTTTTCTTAAAAAATAGACATTTAAATTAGAAAAAGGGTAATGTCAGGAAAAATTCATGTTAATGAAAAGCTCTGGTAAATATCTTTGAATCAGAGAACAAGCATGTAGGTAAAGTTTAGAAAAAATAGAGTTTGAAAGACCCTATATTGTAGACTTCTTATTCTATGCATGTGGAAATCAAGAGTCAGAACGATGACTTAATGACTCCAAGGTCCTATGGCAAGAGAGGTGCAAACCTGAGGTAGAGGCCAGAGTGTTATGTTCCCCAACAGAATCCTTAGCTTTTGTGCTGGACCCGTAGGTGCCATTCTTCAGTCCTAAAGGAAACACCATTCTAGTTTTGCTGAACATGAGACACAGCGGTTCTTAGGTATGGGGATGATGCAGCACAGAACACCAGTGAAAAGTGGGTTTGGAACTATCTAGATATGAGCTGCTTACTGTTGAACAGACTTAGTGAACAGCCCAGTAGTATTGCTGGGCTTATCAACATACACCCGATGGCCTCATCTATGCAACAACCCAGCCTCTTCAATTCTTATGACATGAGGTGTTCCCTGCTTCCTTGTCAATTGTAGTAGCTTGAGAAATGGGCGTTGGGCTTCAGCTGGATTAATCAGTGCTTCCCCTTCTCAGTCCTAGTGATTGTCTTGAGGCATAGACATGTAACCAAGCTTGGTTACTCTCAGTTATTCTCCAGAATCATAATAATTATACCTAGGTTGTATGGTTTGGATGCTTGTCCCCCTCAAATGTTGTGTTGAAACATGATTCCCAGTGTTGGAGGTGGGGCCTGGTGGGTGGTGATTAGACCATGTGGACAAATTCTTCATGAATGATTTAGCACCCTTGGTGATAAGTGCATTCTCACTGGCTTAGTTCCCATGAGCTCTGGTTTTTGAGAGTCTGGGACCTCCTCCTTCTCCCTCTCTTGTTCCTGCTCTAGCCATTTGGTGCTCCTGCTCCCTCTGCACCTTCTGCCATGATTGAAGTCTTCACCAGAAGCAGACATGGGTGCCAAGCTTCCTATACAACCTGCAGAACTGTGAGCTGAAAAACCTCTTTTTAAGATAAATTACCCGGCCTCAGGTATTTCTTTATATAAATGCAAGAACAGACTAATACTCTAGGTCTAAGAAGATTTATTTCTTTCTAGCTGTGAAATTTAAATGCTAGGAGTTGGAGGTGGCCAAATTCCCACCAAGTGGAGAAAACAGAAGTTAAAGCCAGTGAATGGTATGATGCAAAGATGAAAGATGGAAAAATTATTACAGTAATAGGGAGTCACTTAATCAAATTGTTTGTATCTATATTATTTCTCCTTCACATTTCCATGAGCTAATACATTTTTATTGTACCTAAGAAATTTTGAGATGTGTTTTTTAATCAACCTCAGACAACGTGTCCTGTCAAATATTTTTGCTAAACAAATAACTTCAATGGCTACAACATTAAGAATACATGGATATAGTGCTAAAATTTTCTATATTACTTACCTAATAATTATACCATAATCAGCTGCTACTTATTCAGTGCCTCTGTCATTCAAGTTATTTTATGTTATCCACTTTATTTCTCATTTCTCACAAAAACATCTTCAAATGGGGCATAATTTTCTTTATTATTTAGATGATGGAACTAAAGATTACAGAAAACAAGGGACGTGTTTATTGCACTCATGGCTCTTGAAAAGATCTGTGTACAAACAGAGTGGCCTCCTAATTTTCCACACTGTATGTGCATGCTATAGTAATGTCTGTGCTGCCCCCTCCGAAATTCATGTTGAAATTTAGTCCCCAGTGCAGCAGTAAAACCTTTAGGAGCTCATTAGAGCACTCATGGATGGGATTAATGTCTTAAAGGGCTGATGGGAAGTAGTTAGCTAGGCTCCTGTTTTTCCCCTTCTGCCCTTTTGCTGAGTGAGAACATCGAGGCACTTGCCTCTGGAGGATGTAGCAACAAGGCACCATTTTCAAGGTAGAGACTCAGCCCTCACCAGACACCGAACCTGCCTGCGCCTTGATTATGGACTTCCCAGCCTCCAGATCAGTGAGAAATACATTTCTATCTAAAAATTATCTAGTCCCAGGTGTTTTATGATAGCAGCACAAACAAACTAAGACAGTAACTGGGACTGAGAAGTGGGGTGTTACTATAACAAATACCTGAAAATGCAGAATTGGCTTTGAAATTGGGTAATGAGTCAAGAGTGAATAAGTTTTGAGATACCTGCTAGAAAACCTTAGGATTGAAAAAGTACTCACTGGATAGGACACTATGCTTATTTCCTGGGTGATGAAATAACATACACACCAAACCCCTGTGACATTCAATTTATCTGTAGAACCAACCTGCACATGTAACCTGAAACTAAAATAAGAGTTTTAAAAAAAAAAAAGCTTATATTGCCATGAATGGAGCATTAAAGGCAATTCTGGTGAAGGTTCAAAAGAAGAGAGCTGTAGAGAAGACTAATTCTTCTTAGAGATTATCTAAGTGGTTGTGATGAGAATGTTGGTAGAAGTATAGGCAGCAATGGCCATTCTGATGACATCTTAGACAGAAATAAAGAATGTCTAATTGGGAACTGGAGAAAAGTCCATCCTTGTTACAAAGTGGCAACAAACGTGGTTGAATTATATCCATTCCCTGGGGCTTTGTGGAAGACAGAATTTAACAGCAATAAGCTAGGATATTTGGGAGAAGAAATATCTAAGTAAAGCGTTGAGGGTGTGGCACGAGTTCGTTTAACTGGTTATAGTAAAATGTGGGAAGAGAGAAGCTAAGTAAAGGGAACATTTATAATCAAAAGGGAAGCAGAAGCTAAGGAGCTGGAGAGTTCTCAGCTTGCAAAAAATGAGAAATTATATTCAGGAGAAAACATCAATGAATGGGAATAAACCAAGTGCTGTTCATCAGGACAATGGGAAAATGACCCTGATGGCTCTTCAGAGATTATCAGCATTGCCCCTCCCATTACAGGCCCAGAGTGCTAAGGCCTGGACAACAGAGCGATGTTATAAAAGGGGCTTCAGGTGCCCTTGGAACCTGAGCACTCACTGCCGTCTCCTGCTTCAAGACTGCTCCCAGCATTAAGGTGCAGTGCCCATTTGTTTCCCTCTATGTGGCTTGAGTGGTCCCTGGTGCAGCTTGGGACACACCTCCAAAAGAAACAAGCCATAAACCTTGGTGGTGTCTGTGCCTGGCCAGCTCTGTGGTACACAGAGTGCATTAGCTATGGAGACATGCTTACCTCCAAGTAGATGTCAAAGGATGTCTCAGAGAGCCTCAGGGCCCAGGCAGAGGACTGGGGAAGGGGCATGGCCCACACAGAGCATCCTCAGGAGGGCTCTGAGGGGATCATGGCGCTCTAGTGGAATCCAGGCACAGGGCTACTCTCAAGATGCCAGAGCTGTAGAGCTGCCAGTGTGCAGCTCCAGCCAGGGAAAGCCACAGGCATGTGACTCCAACCCTGGAGAGCTGTCACGTGAACTGCACCCAGCAAAGGGGTGGGAGTGGGGCTGCCAGGAGCTTTGAGAGCCAATCCCTACCCCAGTGTGTTCAGAAGGTGGTTCATGGAGGGAAAGAATATTTTTCTAAAGAGTTAAGATTTAGTGTTTGCCTTGCTAGGTTCTGGATTTGGATGGAACCTATTACCCCTTTCTTCCTTCCTGTTTTTCCCTTTTGGAATGGGAATGTCTATCCCATGCCCGACTCACTATTGTATTTTAGAAGCACATAACTTGTTTGATTTCTCAGGCTTACAGCTGAGATAAATTTGCCTCAGAATGAATCATACTTTAAGTCTCACCCATATCAGAATTAGATAATATTTAAATGAAAATTTGGACTTAGACTTTAAAGTTGATGCTAGAGGGAATTAAAATTTCGGAGATTATGGAATGGGTTGAGTGCATTTTGTATATGACAGGGACATACATTTTGGGAGATTTGGGGCAGGATGCTATGGTTTGAAGATTTGTGTCCCTCCCTAAATTTATGTTGCAGCTTTATCTCCAATGCAACAGTACTAAGGGGCAGAGCCTTTAGTAGGTGATTAGGCCATGAGGGCTCTGACGCTAGCGGATGGGATTAGAGCACTTATAAAAGTGTTTGAAGGGGTGAGGTCATCCTTTTTAACCTCTATCTGTTTTGGCCGTGGGAGGATTATAGTAAAAAGTCACCAACTTCAAAAAAGAGCAGGCATCACCAGACACCAAACCTCCCTGCATCTTGATCTTGGACCTTCCATCCTCAGTACTGTGAGAAATAAATGTCTATTAGTTACAGATTACCCAGTCTTAGGTATTTTGTTACTGTAGCACAAATAGACTAAGATACTATACATGCCAAGTGAGGAATTTAGTCTTTATGCTAAAAGTTAAGGAGATATATTAAATGCATTTTTGACAAAACATGGACACAATATAATTTGAGTTCAGTCTAGGGGATGAAGCAAATATATGTTAATTAGTATCATAACTTTCTCATTACATGATCATAACTTTAAATCTAAGAGTGTCTCAAAGAATACATAGTCCAAGACCTTCAGCTGGTAGACGAGAGATCCAGGACCCAGAAACATAAAGTGTTTTTCAGGTTAAGTTTTTAAAAATTGTTAACATAAAAGAATCTAATTTGGTCTCCTGGTTGAGTCATCCGTTTACTCCATGGACATGTAAGTTCTATTTCTGGTGGCAAATCAGGACTCTTCTTTGCATTACTTAATTGAAACTTCTTGGCCTAATAATCTTTGGTCAATTTATTTTCAATCTTAACATATATTTTTGTAGATCCCTTATGTCTTCTGTAAGACTTCTTGAATTAAGAAAGTTATATCACTTTCATTAATTTTCATTGGCAAATGTTTGATTAAGCTACGACTTTAGAGAAACTTGACTCTGCTGGAATCTGCCATGGTGAGACTTAACGTTCTTTGACAAAGCAAATAGCTAACAGTTTTCACTATTTAAGAAAATCTTCAAAACAGGCACTGTTTCATTTTAATGTTTGTGAATAGCAGTTTGTTATGGAATTTTAATGGTTTGATTATAACAACCATTTCTAAAATGGATCATAGTTATTATCATTTAAGGTATGGCATAAATTGTCAATTGTAATTGATTACAGACTTTCCTAAAACAATAATATGTCTACATCATATCTGGAGCTTGCTGTTGACTTAATAAACTGGGGAAAGATTATCACAAAACCAAAACAAAAGATGGAATGACAGAGAAAGACTGCTGTAGGAATAAAGATTTACTATTTCCTCAAAGTAAAAATTAAACTGAAATTAAAGCAGCAAAAAAGGTAATTTTCACCTTCAAACTTATAATCTTTATTGCATCTTCCTTTACTAGGGTCTGTGAGAATTTTATGTAGAAAGAATACTTGAAATTGTTTCAGCTAATGGATTTTTAATTTCTTTTTTCTTTTTTTTGTCTGTCGCCCAAACTGGAGTGCAGTGGCGCGATCTCGGCTCACTGCAAGCTCCGCCTCCCGGGTTCACACCATTCTCCTGCCTCAGCCTCCGGAGTAGCTGGGACTACAGGCGCCCGCCACCACGCCCGGCTAATTTTTTGTATTTTTAGTAGAGATGGGGTTTCACCGTGTTAGCCAGGATGGTCTCGATCTCCTGACCTCGTGATCCACTCACCTCGGCCTCCCAAGGATTTTTAATGTTTTTAGCTGTGGACCTCTCATTAAGAAATTACTCATAGTCTCAATAGGAAAAATAGATTAAAGATGGATTTTTTATACATTTGAATCAAGAGCAAAGGTTTCTGGACATTTGTACCTCAATCTGATCCCCCATTCCTTATCTCCTATTCAATTTGATATGTCCAAGTCACCAATGAAGGGTATAAACTCTGCAGCACTATTCTACTTATCTAATTATTTGACTGAAAATATTAAAACCAGAAAATAGACATGAATTTGCCAATACTTCAAACCTTATTAGTACAATACTTCAAACCTTATTAGTACAAATACTTCAAACCTTATTAGTACAAACCTTATTAGTACCAAGTACAATACTTCAAACCTTATTAGTACAAACTCTGGACTAGGAAGTCAGGTTTCTTGGAGGTAATAGGGAGAATATTCCATTGTGTTGGCTACTGTTCAAGAATCTTAGGATTTCTCCTACATTCACGATATTCTTCTGGAACTTGCAGCCCCTTGCCTTGTTATTAAATGCTCGAAAGCCCAACTATCATTTGGCTAAAGAAATGAATTGTAGTTATGTGTAGAATATGCCTGAAAAGGTGGCTGTAATTCAAAAATAATTTGGAAAAATATGAATATCTATTTTTGTTTTTACCAAAACCAAAGAAGTCAAGGGAACAGAACATCTAAAATAGAAATGGTAAAATTTGAAGAGTTGGAACATTACTTTGTGAGCCAATATTCTAAAGGTAAGTTAATAATCTTCACTTAATGAATTCAAATTATAACCCTGTATATCTTTGCCAGAGACAGAGGCTTGTTTTTTGAAGTTGGACTTATCAAATTTATTTATCATCTGCTGAATTGATAAATCAGATTCCTGCTATAATACTGCCTTACACGTAATCCCACAAATCTTAGTGGCCTACAATAGCAAATATTTGCAGGTCAGTTGCAGTAGGTTTCTTTCAGGCTGTTGGTTGGTATATTCACCTGCTTCCCAGGTAAGACAACACTATTGTACATATTGAACATCACATGCACCCACACAAACACAAACGCACACTTAATGTATTTAGACAAATCCCCTAAAGAACAAATCATTGAATCAAATATTATGTACTCTAAAATAATGTCAATGGATTATCTTTGAATTGCTTCTCTAATGACTTGGGATTCACGTAGTATTTTCCTTTTAAATTTTCTAATCTTCCTTACTGACCAATAAATTTGTAACATTAGTCCAACCAATCAATGGCGTTTGGTACATGAAGAGCAAGTAAGGATCTTATGTTCCTATATATTGAATACAATTTTTTCACTATTATTATTGAGCAATTTTCACCAATAAGCAACTTTTTCTACTCATAGTTTCTAGTTCTCACATGTAGCATGCTGGCATGGCGAGTCATTCATATGTGCCTATCTGCAGAGGTGTGGAGTTTTCTTTCAAGTTTTATGTTTGTTCTCTCTCTCTCTCCATATTTCTTTTTCTTTTTCTCTTTCCATTATCAAAATCTCATCAAATAGTGGAAAGGAAACTTAAAAATCAAATTGTCAAAAATTGTATTTATCAGCCTTCAGTTTCCTTGATTATTTGTTTGATTCTTTTAAGAACAAGAAAAGTGAGTATCCAAAGATTTTCCAGCCCATAGGCTTTTACAAATGCCATTGTCTTTAAAACAAAAAGATGGGGAAAATCTAACAGTGCAACAACAAATAAGCTAATGTAACTAACTCCATTTTTGTTTAAGGGCCTTTACTCATTCCTCAACACAGGCTAGGATAATTTTAGAACACAGAGATAAAATGCAAAAAACAGCAATCATATAGTTTTTGAAACTAACTCTGGGATTAAAGAAGAAATACGTAAACAACTAAAAATGTTTTGTTGAGTTAATAGGAGCATCGTGAACTGACCAAAGACAAAGGTCTTCCCAACCTCCTTAGACCCTCTCTGGTGCCCAGATGTCTGAGGTCATCAGTCACCTCCTGATCCCAACCCCCTCTTTTCCCCCTGTCCTTAACACAAAAAGAGCCTGAAATTTGTACCAACTTGAGATGCTAGTCCACCATATTCTCAGTTTGTTGCCTCTGTGAATAAACCTACTTTTCCTCCCACCAACCCTCTCTCTCAAGTTTTGGCTTTTGAGCGGAGAGCAGCTGGATTGCTGTTGATCCATGTCATGTCATTGTTAGCAAACACCAGGGGTTTGATCCAAATCCCATTGCTTACCACACAGAAAACCAGTCACTGAAACAATGAGCATCACCAGGAAAGAAAAAAAGAAAACACTTTATTTTACGGGTGACATCTGCCAGAGAGATGGGAGCCAAATCTCAAATCCGTTTCTCCTCTCTGACAAAAGTTAGGGGTTTACACAATGGAGAAGGAAAAAAGAGAGGCGGGGAAGTGGAGTTGGTTAACAAGCAGCAGATGGTCAGATAAGGGCTCTAGTATTTCATTGTAACCACAGGCAGAAAAATAGAAACTAGAGAGAGATAAGGTAAGGAAAGGGAATGGGTCAATAGGCAGCAGATGTGTCTTATTGTCCAGGTGTGGGGATCCCAATAGCCTCATCTCCCTAATATCGTCTGGGAGGCCTGAAAGTCGATTTTCTAAGAAAGGATGTAAGTTTAAAATCGGGCCAATTTCATCCTGGTTTCTGATCTTCAGTTCTCCAAGCAAAGAATTATCTTATTTGGAAAGTTGATTTTGTACCCTAGGTAAGTCCCTTTAGTTTGGGCGCTCAGAGGCTTTCAATATGCTTTTCTCTGTGATGTGTTTATCTGATCCTGATCCAGAGACTTGTTGTTTAAAATTTTTTCATTTGTATACTTTAAACATTTTTAATTTTTAATTTTCGGTGTACATGGTAGATATATGTATTTATGGGGTACATGACATATTTTGATACAGGAATACGGTGCATAATAATCACATAATGAAAAACAGGGTATCCATAAACATTTATCATTTCTTTGTGTTACAAACATTCCAATTATACTCTTTTAGTTATTTTTAAATGTACAATAATTATTGACTGTAAGCACCCCATTGTACCAGACCTTATTCATTCTATGTATTTTTTTTAACCTATTAACCATCCCCACTCCCATACCAACTACCATTCCCAGACCTTGGTAATCATCATTCTTTTTTCTTATTATTATACTTTAAGTCCTGGGATACATGTGCAGAACATGCAGGTTTGTTACATAGGTATACACGTGCCATGGTGCTTTGCTGCACCCATCAACCTGTCATCTACATTACATATTTCCGGTAATGCTATCCCTCCCCTAGTCCCCCATCCCCCCAACAGGCCCTAGTGTGTGATGTTCCCCTCCCTGTGTCCATGTGTTCTCATTGTTCAACTTCCATCTTTGAGTGAGAACATTTGGTGTTTGGTTTTCTTTTCCTGTGTCAGTTTGCTGAGAATGATGGTTTCCAGCTTCATCCATGTCCCAGCAAAGGACATGAACTCATCCTTTCTTATGGCTGCATAGTATTCCATGGTGTATATGTGCCACATTTTCTGTATCCAGCCTATCATTGATGAGCATTTGAGTTGGTTCCAAGTCTTCGCTATGGTTAACAGTGCTGCAACAAACCTATGTGTGCCTCTGTCTTTATAGTAGAATGGTTTATAATCCTTTGGGTATATACCCAGTAATGAGATTGCTGGGTCAAATGGTATTTCTGGTTCTAGATCCTTGAGGAATTGCCACACTGTTTCCACAATGATTGAACTAATTTACACTCCCACCAACAGTGTAAAAGTGTTCCTATTTCTCCACATCATCTCCAACATCTGTTGTTTTCTTTTTAATGATCGCCATTCTAACTGGCATGAGATGATATCTCCTTGTGGTTTTGGTTTGCATTTCTCTAATTACCGGTGATGATGAGCTTTTTTTCATATGTTTGTTGGACGCGTAAATGTCTTCTTTTGAGAAGTGTCTGTTCATATCCTTTGCCCACTTTTTGATGGGGTTGTTTGTTTTTTCTTGTAAATTTGTTTAAGTTCCTTGTAGACTCTGGATAATAGCCCTTTGTCAAGTGGATAGATTGCAAAAATTTTCTCCCATTTTGTAGATTCCTTGTTCACTCTGATGACAGTTTCTTTTGCTGTGCAGAGGCTCTTTAGTTTAATTAGATCCCTTTTGTCAATTTTGGCTTTTGTTGCCGTTTCTTTTGTTGTCATTTCTTTTGGTGTCTTAGTCATGAAGTGTTTGCCCATGCCTATGTCCTGAATAGTATTGCCTAGGTTTTCTTCTAGGGTTTTTACGGTTTTAGGTCTTACGTTTAACTTTTTAATCCACCTTGAGTTAAATTTTGTATAAGGTATAAGGAAGGGGTCCAGTTTCAGTTTTCTGCATATGGCTAGCCAGTTTTCCTAACACCATTTTTCAAATAGGGAAGCCTTTCCCCATTACTTGTTTTTGTCAAGTTTGTCAAAGATCAGATGGTTGCAGATGTGTGGCGTTATTTCTGAGGCCTCTGTTCTATTCCATTGGTCTATACATCTGTTTTGGTACTAGTACCATGCTGTTTTGGTTACTGTAGACCTGTAGTATAGTTTGAAGGCAGGTTTTGTGATTCCTCCAGCTTTGTTCTTTTTGCTTAGGATTGTCTTGGCTATACGGGCACTATTTTGGTTCCATATGAAATTTAAAGTATTTTTTTCTAATTCTGTGAAGAAAGTCACAATGGTAGCTTGATGGGGATAGCATTGAATCTATAAATTACTTTGGGCAGTATGACCATTTTCATGATATTGATACTTCCTATCCATAAGCATGGAATTTTTTTCCATTTGTTTGTGCCCTTTCTTATTTCCCTGAGCAGTGGTTTGTAATTCTCCTTGAAGAGGTCCTTCACATCCCTTGTAAGTTGTATTCCTAGGTATTTTATTCTCTTTGTAGCAATTGTGAATGGGAGTTCATTCATGATTTGGCTCTCTGTTATTGGTGTGCAGGAATGCTTGTGATTTTTGCACATTGATTTTGTATCCTGAGACTGAAGTTGCTTATCAGCTTAAGGTGATTTTGGGCTGAGACTATGGTGTTTCCAAATATACAGTCAAGTCATCTGCAAACAGAGATGACTTTGATAGGTGAAGCCGGCTGGGCTTCTGGGTCGGGTGGGGACTTGGAGAACTTTTCTGTCTAGCTAAAGGATTGTAAATAAACCAATCAGCACTCTGTGTCTAGCTAAAGGTTTGTAAACACACCAGTCAGCATTCTGTGTCTAGCTAATCGGGTGAGGACATGGAGAACTTTTCTAACTAAAGGATTGTAACTGCAACAATCAGTGCTCTGTGTCTAGCTAAAGATTTGTAAACACACCAATCAGCACTCTGTAAAATGGACTCTGTAAAATGGACGAATCAGCGCTCTGTAAAATGGACCAATCAGCAGGATGTGGGCGGGGCCAAATAAGGGAATAAAAGCTGGCCGGAGGAGCCAGCAGCGGCAACCCGCTCAGGTCGCCTTTCACACTGTGGAAGCTTTGTTCTTTCGGTCCTTGCAGTAAATCTTGCTGCTGCTCACTCTTTGGGTCCGCACTGGCTTTATGAGCTGTAACACTCACCACAAAGGTCTGCAGCTTCACTCCTGAAGCCAGTGAGACCACGAACCCACCGGGAGAAATGAACAATTCCAGATGCACCACCTGTAAGAACTGTAACACTCACTGCGAAGGTCAGCAGCTTCACTCCTGAAGCCAGTGAGACCACAAACCTACCGGAAGGAACGAACAACTCCAGATGCCCTGCCTTTAAGAGCTGTAACACTCACCGTGAAGGTCTGCAGCTTCACTCCTGAAGTTGGCGAGACCAGAAACCCACCAGAAGGAAGAAACTCTGGACACATCTAAACATCTGAAGGAACAAACTCTGGACACACCATCTTTAAGAACTGTAACACTCACCGCGAGGGTCCGTGGCTTCATTCTTGAAGTCAGCGAGACCAAGACCCCACCAGAAGGAACTAATTCAAGACACAATTTGACTTCCTTTCTTCCTATTTGAATACCCTTTATTTCTTTCTTTTGCCTGATTGCCCTGGCCAGAACCTCCAATACTATGTTGAATAGAAGTGATGAGAGAGGGCATCCTTGTCTTGTGCCAGTTTTCAAAGGGAATGCTTCCAGCTTGTACCCATTCAATATGATACTGGCTGTGGATTTGTCATGAATAGCTCTTATTATTTTGAGATACGTTCCATAGATATCTAGTTTATTGAGAGTTTTTAGCATGGAGTGTTGAATTTTATTGAAGGCCTTTTCTGTATTTATTGAGGTAATCATGTGGTTTTTGTCTTTGGTTCTGTTTATGTGATGGATTACATTTATTTACATATGTTGAACCACCCTTGCATCCCAGGGATGAAGCCAACTTGATGGTGCTGTGTAAGTTTTTTGATGTGCTGCTGGATTAGGTTTGCCAGTGTTTTATTGAGGATTTTCGCATTGATGTTCATTGGGGATGCTGGCCTGAAATTTTCTTCTTATTGTTGTGTTTCTGCCAGGTTTTGGTATCAGAATGATGCTGGCCACATAAAATGAGTTAGGGAGAAGTCCCTCTTTTTCCATTGTTTGGAATAATTTCAGAAGGAATCGTACCAGCTCCTCTTTGTACCTCTGGTAGTATTTGGCTGTGAAATCGTCTGGTCCTGGGCTTTTTTTGGTTGGTAGGGTATTAATTACTGCCTCAATTTCATAACTTATTATTGGTCTATTCAGGGATTTGACTTCTTCCTGGGAGGGTGTTTGTGTTCAGGAATTTATCCATTTCTTCTAGATTGTCTAGTTTATTTGCATAGAGGTTTTTATAGTATTCTCTGATGTTTGTATTTCTGTGGGATCAGTGGTGGGATCATTTTTTATTGTCTATTTGAATCTTCTCTCTTTTCTTTTTTATTTGTCTGGCTAGCAGTCTATTTTGTTAACCTTTTTAAAATACCAGCTCCTGGATTCATTAATTTTTTGAAGGGTTTTTCTTGTGTCTCTATCTCCTTCAGTTCTGCTCTGATCTTAGTTATTTCTTGTCTTCTGCTACCTTTTGAATTTGTTTGCTCTTGCTTCTCTAGTTCTTTTAATTGTGATGTTAGGGTGTTGATTTTAGATCTTTCCCGCTTTCTCTTGTGGGTATTTAGTGCTATAAATTTTCCTCTAAACACTGCTTTAGCTGTGTCCCAGAGATTCTGATATGTTGTGTCTTTGTTCTCACTGGTTTCAAAGAACTTATTTATTTCTGCCTTAATTTCATTATTTACCCAGTAGTCATTCGGAAGCAGGTTGTTCAGTTTCCAAGCAAAAGCAAAAGAATGGAAATCATAACAGTTTCTCAGACCACTGTGCAATCAAATTAGAACTCTGGAATAAGGAGTCATTATTCTACACTCTATATCCATGAGTTCAATAGTTTTAATTTTTAGCTCCTACAAATGAGTGAGAACGTGTGAATTTTGTCTTTCTGTGCTTGGCTTGTTTCACTTAATTCCCTCTAGTTCCATCCATGTTGATGCTTTAAATAGCAGGATCTCATTTTTTAATGGCTGAATAGTATTCCATTGTGTATATGTATCACAGTTTATTCATTCATGTGTAGATAGACATTTAGGCTGCTTCCAAATCTCAGCTATTATGAATAGTGCTGCAATAAACATGCGGGTGCAGCTATGTCTTCTATATACTGATTTACTTTCTTTTGGGTATATACATAGAAGTGGGATTATTAGATTATATGATAGCTGTATTTTTAGCTTTTTAAGGAACCTACATACTGTTCTACATAGTGGCTGTACTAATTTACATTCCCAGCAACAGTGTATGAGTTTTTCCTTTTCTCCATATTCCCACCAGCATTTGTTATTGCCTGTCTTTTGAATAAAAGCCATTTTAACTAGGGTGAGATGACATTTCATCATAGCCTTGACTTGCATTTTTCCAATAATTAGTACCTTTCATATACCTGTTTGCCAGCTGTATATCTTTTTTTGAGAAATGTCTATTCAGATCTTTTGCCCATTTTTGAATCAGATTACTACATTTTTTCCTCTAGAGTTGTTTGAGCTCTTTATATATTCTGGTTATTAATTATTTGTTAGATGGATTGTTTGCAAATACTTTCTCCCATTCTCTGGGTTGTCTCTTCACTTTGTCGATTATTTCCTTTGCTGTGCAGAAGCTTTTTAACTTGATGTGATCCCATTTGTCCATTTTTGCTTTGTTTGCCTGTGCTTTGTGGGGTATTACTCAAGAAATTTTTGCTCAGATCAATGTCCAGGAGAGTTTCTCCAAAGTCTTCTTTTGAGGTCTTAGATGTAAGTTTTTTTATCCATTTTATTTCATTTTTATATATGGTAACAAATAGGAGTCTAGTTTTATTCTTTTGCATGTGATTATCCAGATTTTCCAACATCATTGAAGAGACTCTCCTTTCCCCAATATATATTCTTGGCACATTTGTTGAAAGTGAATTCACTGTAGATTTATGGATTTATTTCTGTGTTCTCTATTTTGTTCCATTGGTACATGTATCTGTTTTTATGCCAGTACCATGGTGTTTTGGTTACTATAGCTCTGTAGTATAATTTGAAGTCATGTAATGCGATTCCTCCAGTATTGTTATTTTTGCTTAGGGTAGCTTTGGCTATTCTGGGTGCTTTGTGGTTCCATATAAATTTTAGGATTTTTTTCTACTTCTGTGAAGAATGCCGTTAGTATTTTGGCAGGGATTGCATTGAACCTGTAGATTGTTTTAGTTAGTATGGACATTGAGGAAAGATTAATTATTCAAATTCATGAAGATAAAATATCTTTCCGTTTTTGTGTCTTCTTCAACTTATTGCATCAATCTTTTATAGTATTCATTGTAGAAATCTTTCGCTGTTGGTTAAGTTTATTCCCTGACATTTTATTTTATTTTTGGGTTTTGCAAATGAGATTATTTCTTGACTTCTTTTTCAGATTGTTCACTGTCGGCATATAAAAATGCCACTGCTTTTTGTATGTTGATTTTGTTTCCTGTAAATTTACTCAATTTTATCAGTTCCAATTGTGTGTGTGTGTGTGTGTGTGTGTGTGTGTGTGTGTGTGTAGTCATTAGGTTTTTCTGAATAAGGTCATATCATCTGCAAAGAAGTATAATTTGAATTCTTCTATTTAAATTTAGATGCTCTTTATTTCTTTCTCTTTTCTAATTGTTCTAGCTAGGACTTCCAGTACTATGTTGAATAACAGTGGTGAAAGTAGACATCCTTGTCTTTTTTAAGATCTTAGAGAAAAGGTCTCCTGTTTTTCTCCATTCAGTATGTTACTAGCTGTGGGTCTGTTGTATACGGATTTTATTGTGTTGAGGTATGTTCCTTCTATACCCATTTTATGAGGATTTTTTTGGTTATGAAGGGATGTTAAATTTTATCAAATTTTTCTGGATCAATTTAAATGATCATATCCTCTTTGTCCTTTGTTCTGTTGATATGATGCATCACATTGATTAATTTGCATACATTGAAACATCCATTCATCTCTGGGATAAGTCCAACGTGGTCATGATGAATGATCTTTTTAATGTGTTGTTGAATTTGGTTTGCTAGTGTTTTGTTGAGTTTTGAAACAATATTTAAGAATAATATTGGCCTGTAGTTTTCTTTTTTTCTTTCCTTTTTTTAATATGTCTTTCTCTGGTTTTGGTATCAGGGTAATACTGGCCTCATAGGATGAGTTTGGAAGCACTCCTTCCTCCACTATTTTTTGAAATAGTTTGAGTAGGATTGGTATCAATTCCTCTTTAAATGTTTCACAGAATTCAGCAGTGAAGACATCAGGTACCAGGCTTTTCTTTGTTAGGGGCCTTTTTATTACAGCTTCAATCTTGTTACTTGTTATTGGTCTGTTCAGGTTGTGGGTTTCTTCATGATTCTATCTTGGTAAGTTTTATCTGTTTCTTCTGGATTTTCCAGTTTATTGACATATAGTTGCTGGCAGTAGCCACTAATGATCTTTTGAATTTATGTGGTACCAGTTGTAATGTCTCCTTTTTCATCTCTGATTTTGTTTGAGTCTTCTCTTTTTTTATGGCTAAAGTTTGTCGATTTTGTTTATCTTTTCAAAAAACTCACTTTTTGTTTCACTGATCTTTTGTATTGTTTTCTTTATTTCTGCTCTGATCTTTATTATTTCCTTTCTTCTACTAATTTTTGGTTTGATCTTCTCTTGCTTTTCTAGTTCTTTAAGATGCATCGTTAGATTGTTTATTTGAATTTTTTCCTCTCTTTTGAGTAGGCACTTATAGCTATAAATTTTTCTCTTAGTTCTGCTTTTGTGATATCCCATGGATTTTTGTATGTTGTGTTTCCATTATCATTTGTTTCAATTTTTTTCTTCTTTCTTTATTGTTCCACCAGTCATTCAGGGGCATATTCCTTAATTTTCATGGGTTCGTACAGTTTCCAGAGTTTATCTTGTTATTGATTTCTAGTTTTATTTCATTCACAGAAATACTTGGTATGATGCTAATTTTTTTGAATGTTTAAAGACTTGTTTTGTGACCTAACATATGATCTATCCTTCAAAATGATCCATGTACTGAGGAGAAAGGTGTATACTTTGCAGCTGCTGGATGAAAGGTTCTGTAAATATCTATTAGGTTCATTTAGTTTATAGTACAGATTAAGTCCAGTATTTCTTTGTTGACTTTCTATCTGGGTGATCAGTTCAATGCTGAAACTGGGATATTGAAATCTATTATACTGGGGTCTATCTTTTTATTTGTATAAATTAAGGGGTACAAAATCATAAGTTAGCCCTTCCAAATCTCTTCTTTACTTTTTTTTTTTCTCTGTTGAAGTTGTGTTTCTTTGTTTTTTAAAGGTATTTTTTAAAGGTATGGTTTTTTTTTGGTATTCCATGAGGGAAATCTGAAGTGATTATTTTTACCCTAGAACTTCTACAGATTAATTTACATAATTATTTTCTCAGTATGTTACAGTAAAGATTTTGGGCAAAAGAGGATTAAGAATGATGAAATAAATAACTGGAGTCAAGATTTCTGTTGGCCAAAATTGGAAATTTGATGAGTATTCCTCCTGGTCCTTTACATAAACCTGACCCTCAGTCACAACACTCTCTAGAAAGTTCATGAAAGCAACCATGGTACCAGCCTATATCTCTGGATTTTCCCAGATATCCTTTTTTACTAGCCCATTTGACAAACTGTTGTCTGCACCTCTCTTCCTAGCCTATCATCTAGCTTTATATATCTCATCTTCATATTTGTCTGAGTTCCTTTTTCCTGCCAGCACCCTCTATCCACATTGTCAGGTAAAAGTGGGAGAGCTAAGGTTCTTAAGCTGTCACCACCGGAGATGTCGGGTCTGTTGCCCTGGGAGCAGTGGTGACAGACGGCTATGCCCCTCACTGTATCTAGGCCATAAAAAGCAGCTTTGTGATGACAACCCAAGGTTGCACCTACAGGTAACAGCCCTAAAATGTCAACTGTCAGAGGCAAGAAAGGACTGGCCTCTTCCAGGCACCACCGACCCCATGATGCCTATAGATGCTGTCTGTGTCTGAAGAGTTTCATGGGGAAATTCGCCACATTTCTAGCTTTATAATGTAAAGAGGGAAACTTGAATGAGTAGAATGTTCTTATGACTGATAATTTCAAGAGATTGAGTGGCCAAGCATTATCCTCTTTTTGCCACTAAATGCTGTTCAAACCAGTTTCTTGAGCTCATCTGTCAAAGCGCAGCGAATAAAAATAATTTTTGACTTAGAAATGATTTGATTTGGCTGGGCACAGTGGCTCACACCTATAATCCCAGCTCTTTAGCAGGCTGAGGTGGGCAGATCACAAGGTCAAGAGATTGAGACCATCCTGGCCAACATAGTGAAACTCCGTCTCTACTAAAATACAAAAATTAGCCAGGTGTGGTGGCGCGTGCCTGTAATCCAAGCTCTGTAATCCCAGCTACTTAGGAGAATCCCTTGAACCAGGGATTCGGAGGTTGCAGTGAGCCGAGATCACACCACAGCACTCCAGCCTGGTGACAGAGCGAGACTCTGTCTCAAAAAAAAAAAAAAAAGAAAAGAAAAAAATGATTTGAATTATCGTCATTCTCAGTAACATGCATCATCTGACAAAGACAACTTGTCGAAGGGACAGTGGGACCTAAACCCAGCAGATCCTAGGGGAAATGCTCTGCAGATCTCACCTTCACAAGCCTGCATGTTGTGCTCTTGCCTCGGACTACGATATTCTGAAACCATTTATTGCAAACTGGCTTTCAACATCCCAGTCTCATCTTGTCAGTCATCCTTCAAAGAGGCCTTCTCTGACTACCCAAATTATAACTTTCTTTTTTCTGATTTTAATATTCTACCTCTTTCATATGCTTGATTAGACTTCATGAGTCTTATAATTATTTTATGTATTTTCTTTCCAGCTTGTTTATCACCTTTATCCTTTGAAGGAATGCAAGCCTAATAAGGACTGAAATTATGTCTGTATGTCTACCTTACTTGCTATTTTATCCCCAGGGTACAGATTTTTACACATGGTAAATTATAGGCAATATATCAGGTATCCTGACTGAATGCCACTAAACCACTTCTATTCTCTTTCCTGAAACTCCTGCATTTTGGCAACAAGTTCTGATACAACTTCTTTTTACCTCATGCCTTTCCTGTCTGGGCTACTGTTTTCCAAATCCTCTACCTATGGTTCCTTTATGTGGCTTACAAACCCAGCGGTTCATGCCCAATGTCCTTCTCTGCCTTCTCCTGGTCTGAGCATGAAGTCTTCTATTCTGAAAGCTGACATTCTACGTGTTTAAAATGCAATTACTTTCTACTTACAGACTCTAGCGTCGTCTAGCTCTATTGGTTCTTTATAGCTTCCTCTGTTTCTATGGAGATGGATGGATTTAGCTACTACTGTGTAGGGCCAAAGATTACAGAAACAGAAGAGATGGGATTAACTTGGACACTCTGTGTAATTAGCATCTAATGAATCTATCCTCAAAATAGATCAGTTACAACCCCATTAGTCCAGAATCATAGCCGCTCAGACTTCATCTTATAAGAGGTCGAATGATGATTCACAGCAGGGACTCTAGAAAGCATTTCTGGGGGAAAATGTTTACTGAATAAACAGTCTGATCACCAGAGAGAGAATGACTCATTTTCGTTTCCTGCCTTAATGTGTGAAAATGCTTTTCCTATAGAAATGGACCACATTAAGAAGCTTGGAGGCATTTTGCCAGACTCATTTGTTCAGTGGATTAGGATCTAAATATCATTATTGAATTGTATGTCTTAGAGAAGAAAGAGAAGCATGTATGGTGTGTGCAATTTCTCTTCACTTTCAAAACCATGCTACAAGATTTTTTTTTTTTAACTCTGGTAGGAAAGAGTCTATAAAAGTCTTCCCTTTCACAAAATAGAAAAATTAGGCTGAGAAGACAAGGGATTAGAACAATGTTAAAGACCTAATAAGTCACACAGTGAGCCTAAATCTTGGGTGCCCCGATTCCTGATACTTCTCAAGGCAGAACACTTTCTCTCAATTACTTGGCAGCCTCTCACACTTACAAAATTTTAAGTCATATATCATGATAGAAGATAGAAGCTTCTTGACTAAAGATAAAAGGAAAATTACAAAACCATACAGCAGAAAGTAGAAATTATAATGGAGCTCATGGCCAGGAAGTAATTTCAAATCAGACTGCCCTCTGTCCTCACTTAACAGAAAGCATTCCCCCCATGTTTCAAGGTGTCTCTTCTGTTGCCCTAAATTGTGATCTAAGCTTAAGTCTCATGGATTAACATGTGTTGCTTATTCCATTCAATCACACTGCTTTGGGACAAACTTGAATGGCCCTAAAGGGGTGTGGTGGAAATATTTGCTATCCTGTCTCACAGTGTCATGGTCCCCCTTTTTGATCCAGTAATTGTGGTATCAACCACCTGTATGTAAGTGTAGTCTCATGGCTCTTGGTGTCAGCTACACCATGCTTAACTTGCTCCCATCTGTGGTCTCTTTGTTCTCTTTGTGGCAACAGCATGCAACATCAGGAAAAATAAAGGGATTAATACCACAGGGGTGATATTGACAAACAGGGCATGGACTTCAATGGACAATTGTCCACTTCCCCATGCCTCATGTAGATTACACTGAAGAATACTCTCTAGGGTTTCTCACAGGGTGCTAGTGAAAGTTAGCATTCATTGCCCTGTGCAGCAAGCAGCTCAATTATTCTCCCTTGCTATTTATTTTCCTGAAACCTTCAATGTTTCGCAGGCCACCCACTTTTTTCCCACAGGGTTACATTCTAAAATAAATTGTCTGTGTACATATGCTTGCTTACGCTCTGTTCAGGAAGAACACAAGCTGCACAGGACTATTTCTTGTGTACTTAGTAGATGCATTAGCCATATTTCTCCAAAGAAACAGAACCAATAGAATCCATCTGTCAATTGATTTATTACAAAGAATAAACTCATGGAATTATGGAGACTGAAAAGTCTTAAGATCTGCAGCTGGCAAGCGGGACACCCAGAATAGCTGATGGTACAGTTCCAGTCCACATCTGAAGCCCTGAGAAGCAGGAGAGCTTGTTGTGCAAATTACAGTCCAAGTCTGAGTTCAAAGGCAGGAGATAAGAAAAGTCTCAGCTCAAAGACAGGCAGAGTTCCCTCTTATGTAGCCTTTTTGTTCAAGTTAGGTTTTCTAATTAATGGGATGAGACCCACCCACATTGGGTAAAGCAATCTGCTTTTCTCAGACTACTTATTCAAACGTTAATCTAATTCAGAAACACTCTCACAGTCACACCCCAAATAGTGTTTAACCAAATGTCTGTTATCACATAGCCCAGTCAAGTTGACATATAAAATTAATCACAGTGGGGTAGAGTATTGCATTAATCAAAATTAATAAAAAAGCTGTATGTTCTAAAATTTATATATGTTATGTTATAAATCCTTTTAGAAACCCACATATCAGATAGATAGTCATTTTTAATTTTAACTTACAGAGACAAAAAACTAAGGAACAGCCGGGCACGGTGGCTCATGCCTGTAATCCCAGCACTTTGGGAGGCCGAGGTGGGCAGATCACCTGAGGTCGTGAGTTCAAGACCAGCCTGACCAACATGGAGAAACCCCATCTCTACTAAAAATACAAAATTAGCCAGCCAATTGTGGTGGCACATGCCTGTAATCCCAGCTACTCAGGAGGCTGAGGCAGAGGAATTGCTTGAACCTGGGAGGTGGAGGTTGCCGTGAGCTGAGATGGCATTGCACTCCAGCCTGGGCAACAAGGGTGAAACTCCACCTCAAAAACAAACAAACAAAAAACTAAGGAATGATGGGTTAAATAAATTAGTCAAATTCACACATATACTTACAGTAAAGGATCAATATAACACAAAAGTATACAATTTTTCTAAAATTAAATACTACCTTTCTAAGGAGGTCAAAGTCATGTCCTAGGCACACCAAAATAATTTGATTTATTATTTTTTTCTTCAAAATCTAAGCTCCTTAGTATGTTATCCAAATCAATTATGATGATTATACTGTTATCTATTCATGCTTATTTATTTTCGACAACCCAATCCTTATTGGTTTGTTTTATGACAATTAAATGAGATAATTTGTAAAAAGTACCAATAAGTACTAGTTATTGCTGTCCTTTGACTTCCACTTTATTAAGAAATAGAGATCTAGGTATGGATAAATATAAATATATAGACACAGAAATGGAAAACAAATAAGTGTATTCATAGCTTCATTTGAGAATGTCTGTTTTAATGTTCTTACATTACTTGTTTCAACAATGTTCTCATGGAAATTGTATTAGTCCGTTATCACACTGCTATGAAGAAATACCTGAGACTGCGTAATTTATAAAGAAAAGAGGACTAATTGACTCGCAGTTCCACATGGCTTGGGAGGACTCAGGAAAACGTAACAATCATGGCAGAAGTCACCTCTTCACAGGGTGCCAGGAGAGGGAATGAGTGCAAGCACAGGAAATGCCAGATGCTTATAAAATCATCAGATCCCATCAATCATCAGAGACCCACTCATTTTCATAAGACTAGCATAGGGGAAACCATCCCCACGATTCATTTACCTCCACCTGGTCCAACCCTTAATATGTAGGGATTATGGGGGTTACAGCTCAAAGTGAGATTTGGATGGGGACACAGAGCCAAACCATATCAGAAATCCTCACATATTTAACCATCACTTTAATAACATTTATTTCTAATTTCTAAAGTGACACAAAAATGAATAAAGTAATGCATGTGTTATAAAAAATTTGTAAAGTACCATAACCTATATTGAAAAAAAAACATATCTTCCCTACCACCTTGAGAATAACTATTAATATTTAATGATAAGGTATTTGTGTGAATGTACATTTCTGTCTTTATGTTTGTTTCTATATACCCATCCATATGTTCACCTATATCCATTACAGCAGTTTAGCTAACATATAAAAATATAGGTGTGATGATTAATTTTAGGGGTCAACTTCATTGGATAAAACATAGCCAAATAGCTGGTAAAGCGTTATTTCTAGCTGTGTCTGTGAGGGTGTTTCTGGAAGGCACTGGCATTTGAATCAGTGAACTGAAAAAGGAAGATCCACTCTCATCCAGTATGGGTGGGCACAATCCAATCAGCTGAAGGTCTATATATATATATAGCTTTTCTAGCTTCCTAGCTTGCAGACAGTGTGTCATTTTCAGCCTCTCTTATCATATGAGCCGATTCCCCTAATGAAGCCCCTCTCATATATTTGTCTTTTATCTAACAATCAGTTATCTATCTATCCTATTGGTTCTGTCTCTTTGGAGAACCCTTGCCTAATAAATAGGAAAATGATGATCTATGTATTTTCTTTCAGATATTTCAGTTTGGAGTGATGTGATGTCTTTTGAAGGCTGCTTCAGTTTCAGTGAAAGCAGATGATTAAGGGAAATAAAAACATTCATAACAAGTTTTGCAGGGTGGGATGGTGGCATTTCAAAGTGAGTTTGGTAAGTAACTGAGAAGAGACCTTGATTGACAGGATTTTCCAGATTATTCAGTCACTCACAACAGATACCAATTATCAATATTAGGAAGATAGGAAGGTGATTATTAACACAGACACTGTGGAAACGATCCCAGGAGTTTCTCATCTCTTATAAGGCACCAGAGGAAGATGTATGAAATCAGAGGAAAGCTATCTGTCTCAGCTCTCTTTTACTATTGGTGTAGGCTTGCATATATGCTGTGATCTGAATGTTTGTGTGCCCTACAGACTCATATATTAAAACTATATCTCCCTGGGTGATAGCGTTAGGACGTTAGGTTATTGAAAGGTGATTAGGTGATGAAGGCAAATTCCCTTCTGATTGGAATTAGTTTTCTTATAAAATAAGCCAAGAAGTCTAGCTAGCTCCTTTTACTATGTGAGAACATGGCAAGAAAATGCCATTTATGAATCAGAAAATGGGCCTCTACCAGATATCAATTCTTTTAGCAATTTGTTTGAGCTCTTCCAAGTCTCCAGAATTGTGAGAAATCCATTTCTGTTGTTTCTAAATCACCCAGTTTTTGGTATTTTTTCATAGCAGTTTGAACAGATTAAGAATATATTTAGCTTAATACATTTATTAAACTTTATTTTTGTTCTCCATAAAATGAGAATCAATAGTCACCCTATTAAGTCTTCATGTATTACTATCTATTCAACAAATATGTTGAATAAATGAATGAATGAACAAATATAAAAGGGCCTTATCAACTGTTTGCTTTATAAAAAAGTGTAAGCAGCAGAGGAGGCCGAGCAAGATGGCGGAATGGAAGGCTCCACCAATTGTCCCCCCATTCAAAGGCACTGATTTAACAATTATTTACACAGAAAACAACAAAAAAAAGCACCTTCATAAGAACAAAAATCAACACTCACAATACCAGGTTTTAACTTCATATCACTGAAAGCGGCACCGAAGAGGTATGAAAAATACTCTTGAATGGCTGATGCCATGCCTCCTCCATCCCCTGGCAGCAGCAGTCTGGAGAGCGTTTCTGTGCGTTGGAGAGAGGGAGAACTCAGCAGCTGTAAGGCATTGAACTCGGTGCTGCCTTGTTATAGCAGAAATAATAAGCAGACCAAACTCAGCTGACATCTGTCCCTGGAGAGAGCATTTAAACCAGCCCATGCCAGAGGGGAATTGCTGATCCCAGCAGTCAGAACATGAGTTCCTCCAAGTCTCGCCACTGTGGGCTAAAGGGCTCTAGGGTCTTAAATAAACTTTAAAGGCAGTGTAGGCCACAGAGACTGCAACCCCTGGGCAAATCCTAGTTCTGAACTGGGCCCAGAGCCAGAGGACTGCAGGGGCACAAGACCTACTGAGACACCAGCTGGGGCAGCTAAGGGAGTGCTGGCATCATTCCTCCCTTAAGCCTAGGCTGCAGAGCTCAAGGCTCTAAAAGGGACCCCTTCCTTCTACTTGAGGAGAGGAGAGAGAACCGTAGCGAAGACTTTGCCTTGCATCTTGAACACCAGCTTAGGCATAGCAGGATAAGGTACCAAAGACATGAGGCTCCCTTTCTAGATGCTACCTCCTGTACAACATCTCTAAACACACATGGGCCAGAAGGGAACCTGCTGCCTTAAAGGAAAGGATCCAGTTCTGGTGGGCTTCATTACCTGTTAACTGAAGAGCCCTTGGGCCTGGAATAACAAGTAGTGATTCCCAGGTACTACATAGAGGGATTGGGTGAAACATTGAGACTTGCTGACTTCAAGTGAGACAGCACATCCCCAGCTGTGGTGGCTATGGGGCGAGACTTCTGCTTGAGAAAAGCAGAGCGAAAAGTCAAGGGGATGTTGTCTTGCATGTTAGGTACCAGTTTAGTCAGAGGGTAGAGCACCAAGTGAGCTGTTGGGGTCCCTGATTCCAAGCCTTGGCTCTTGGATGGAATTTCTGGACCTACCTTGGGCCAGAAGGATGCCCATTTTCACCATTATTCAGTATAATATTAGAAGTCCTAGCTAGAGCAGTCAGGCATAAGAAAGAAATACAGGTAATACAAATTGGAATGGAAAATTTCAAATTATTTTGGTGGGCAACTGGTATAATCTTATATTTGGAAAAACCTAGAGATGCATAAAAATACTATTAGAACTAATAAACAAATTCAGTAAAGTTGCAAGATACAGAATCGATATACGAACATCAGTAGCATTTCCATATGTCAACAGTGAACAATCTGAAAAAGAAATAAAAAATCAATCCCACTTACAATAGCTACGAATAAAATTAAATACCTAGGAATCAACTTAACCAAAGATGTTAAAGATCACTATAATGAAAGCTATAAAGCACTGCTGAAAAAAATTGAAGAGGACACCAAAATAAATGGTAAGATATTCCATGCTTATGAATAGGAAGAATCAATATTGTTAAAATGTCTATACTATCCAAAGCAATGTATAGATTCAATGCAATTCCTATCCAATTACCAACGACATCCTTCACAGGAATAGAAAAAACAATCCTAAAATTTATATCTAACCACAAAAGACCCAGAATAGCCAAAGTTATACTAAGCAAAAAGAACAAAACTGCAGGAATCACATTACCTGACTTCAAATTATACGACAGAACGATAGCAATCAAAACAACATAGTACTGGCATAAAAACAGACACATAGACCACTGAAACAGAATAGAGAAGCTATAAGTAAATCCAAACACCTACAGTGAACTCCTTTTCTACAAAGGTGCCAAGAACATACACTGAGGAAAAGACAGTTTCTTCAGCAAATGGTGCTAGGAAAGCTGGATATCCATATGAAAAATAATGAAACTACACCCCTATCTCTCACCATATACAAAAATCAAATAAAAATGGATTAAAGGTCATCTGCCTGTATCCAAACATCTCACATACTCACTAAATATATACAACTACCATATACCCACAAAAATAAAATTTCCCATTTTTTAAAAAAAATATGAGTAGTAACCATTAACAATAGCATTTTCAGGTCAGTGCCTTTGTGATGAATCCTTCCAGTAAGACGAGGGAAATCATAAGCCAACAAATCCAAAAGTATAGTGAGGCAACATGGAGGAATGAAGAAACAAAATGTACTGAGATGCAGATGTTCTAGGTTTACAATGTAGCTGCTTATGTTTCCTTTCAGCAACTCGATCAGTTTTGCTCCACTTTCTCCATCTCTATGATGGGCTTCGTCTTTTAATAAAGGACTGATGACTAAATGTTAAGAGCTCACTCCATGCCAGGGACATGTCTAAACATGTAGAGCTCAGTGGCATGTCTCTCCTACAGCCACCGTCCTCCTGTGTTATAAGAATGTCCTTCATTTTCTCTAGTAAAAACATCCTTTTCCAAATTCAACCTCATTGTGTAGGAGGAATTGACCTGGCCCTACACCACAGGATTAGCCATACTTTTATTCTTGACTTGCCAAGTAAATCAGCACATTGTCCTCCACTGGCTGCAGGGATTGATTCAGGGTGGAAATTTACTTCCAAATCAAGCCAATGAGAATTAAGGCAATGCTTGCTGGGGTTTCTGGGGATGAAAGATTCTTCTACTTCATCTAGACATTGTGTGAGAAGATCAGCAATTTATTAGCCCAATCTGAAAATGAAGAATGTGCTCAAAAGTAGTAAGGCTAAAATATGAGTACTGGTAATTACATGTGCAGCTTGTATCTTTGTAATTTATATTTATGTAAACCAAGATGTGCACGTAAATTTATTCAAACGAAGTATTTTCTGTTTAAACCCAAATCACTTTAAGATGGACTTTCTATCAGTTGACAAACATGTGAAGACTTCTGTCTAATATCATATGATTATCTCTTAAAATAGCCCTCTGTCATTATATAGACACTGCCATTCTCATTCTCATCTTATGGATCTTAAAGTTGAGAAAGCAAGAATTTTAATAAATTCTGAAAATCCTACAATTAATAAGAAACAAAACCAATTTATACTGATTGTAAGCTTAGTGTCTGGATTTTTAAGCATTCTGCAATACTGACTCTGCAGATTTAGACCCAGTTCCATTTTCCACATTGTGTTGTACGCCAACGACTGTGATGTAGTCCAATGATGCTATAATAGTTCTTTATATGAACAGAAATGAGACCAAAGAGGAAGTGGTCATTAACCATTTGCTTTATGTTACCTTACAGGTATTGGAATACTGATAGATCTGTCTTTCTCACAGAGTGATTTTAAGGAAACAGTAGCATAAGCAAGATTAAGTTTGAAAGTCCACTAAATGTTATATAGTGAAGCAGAAAATCTTTCACCTTAGTCAGGAGACATGAATTTGAGCTCTTAGTTTATTCTAAATATATCTACACTTTTCTGGTCCCTGTTTTTCTTATTCATAGGAAAGGAACTTCAACTAGATTTTCTCCCAGATCTAACTTTGGAACTCTGTGGCTTTTTGGCATGTTTCTATCAGCTAGAGCTCTGCTCCCTGCACTTGTGAGTGTGTGGTGGTGAGAGCCCTGATGGTGATCATGCTTCCAGCCTTTCTTATCCCTGTGCCTTCAAACTGACCTGTGGTTTGATCACTGGTGTGCAAAATGTTGCAGAATTTCACCCCCAAAGCAGTTGCATTTCAGATGGCAACCCTATAATAGCAGGTGAGAAATAGATGAAATGGTGAAATAGCATAGTCATCAAACGCTGTGACCAGAAAAAAAGCAGAACAGCTTAAAAAATCAGCCAATCAACAGTTGCTGCTAATGCCAAGTTTTCCATAAATGATTAAGGGGTAGGTTATTGCTCTGCCTGCCATCGTGAATTCCTTAATTATATTATGTTCCTCAGCAGTGCCTGGCACAGGCTTGGGAGTTTTCAAAATTCTCCTTTAAATAATTCATAATTATCAACAATTAAAAATGTATCAGTAAGAGGAAACAAAAATCTCACATGAGCAAGTATTCACACAGTAGATGAAAGGCTAAAACATGGAATACCCATGAGAGATCTTTCTGTATTATTTAAACAATGAGCTCAATAATCTACTTAGCTTAGGGAGGGCATGTCTCTATGATACCTAATTCCATAAACGTGGAGATTCGCTGTGACAGAGGAGAGTGAAAAAGATACATCTCTGTGTGTGTGTGTATACACATGTGTGTACTCATTCAGTTGTCAGAATGGCAATTTATTAAAATTATCCACCCAGTATTGGTGATAATACAGTGAGACAACCTCTTTCTCCATCCTGAATATTACTGGTGAGTGTAGAAATGACTGTTGAATTAGTAAAATATTAAATTAGTGAACTCAGATTCAACAATTTAAACTCTAGAATTTATCCTAAACAAAAAGAACTTGTGTACAAATATATAATTTTAAGGTTTATCACGGCAAGTTTTATAAAAGACAAAATCACAAATAACTAAGTTATTAAAAAGGGGATTACTGAAATGAAACAAAAAAGATATTAATACAACAAACTGCTATGTAATAATTAAAACAATGACTGGTAATGATTTACATCCACTGTCATGCAATTCTTACTCATAATATAGTGTGCGATATGGCTTGAAAACACTAACCCATGAATTCCTACTCTATATATGTTCACCGAAAATATTAGGTGAAATGAAATACAGTGTAATGAGTGGCTACCTCAAGACAATTACTACTTACTTTACTGCCTACAATATTTTATATTTCCCAAATATTATTATCAACAGTTCAAAGAACATATGTTAAACCATGATAGTTAATTTAAGCTGCACTTTCCTTTGTATGTTTCTAGTTCTTTCACTGATCCTGGAGGAGAAAAAATGGTGCTGAAGAAAGTATTTGCATTTATTTTTAAGTATATTTTCATTAACTCTTATCTCATCTTTACTCTTTCCCCACTTAAAGCAACTCCTCATCCACTTCAGGCCCCAAATAGCCATCTCCCTGTACCAGGAATTTAGGGAAGAAAGAGCTTTCAATTCAATCCCAATAATGTCCTCAGGAAGCTCACAGTTTTATCATGTAAAATAAGAAAAGTTCATAGAATATTAATTGAAAGGTAGAATGTAAAAAATGGGCTTGTTCAAATGAGAGAGGCATCGTTTCTAGCTAAGGTAAACCAGGGAAGTCTTGAGAGTTGAAGGGTCATTCAGTAGACCAGAAAGATAGAATAGGAATTAGATCTTAAATGATTAAAGGAGAGTATCCAAGGCAAAATGATAAATAAAGGCCATTCTGCATGGGCAATGACTGAGTCATAGTGAATAAATAGGAATTGTGGGATGAATATCTGGATACACATATTGGATCAGACTGAAAAGGTCTAGAGGTCATTTTTAAATATTTAGGGCCTTATTCTACTATCAATATGGGTTTTTGGAAGGCTTTTAATGGAGAAGGGTGTATTATTGTCAAATTCACAATTTATAAGTTTTCATAGTTTGGTGTAGTGATTTTAAATCAAACTTAATCTTTTTATCATTATTAGTTCCTCTATTCATCTACTCATGTCATGAGCATTTGAGCTCCTTCCATATGCAAGGCAAGATGCTCTTAGGTCAAATAATACCGCTAGGATATTTGTGGTGTCACCAGAGATGAAAGTATTACACAGAAGGTCAGACATCAGCCAGCTTCGTGGACAGATATCACAGTCTCTGAATAGTGTGGTGAAAGACATGAGCTTTGTGCTAAACCAGACCAAAGGATGAGTCGCAGCAGGAGCCATTCCCTCCATATCCTGAACTTTAATTTCCTTTTGTATTGAACCAATGTTCATATACATGCCATAAACTCACAAGAAGGTTGCAATGAGATACTGCAAAACCAGGTGCTTCACACATGTTAAATCTCTCTCCGCCTTCACTTTTCTCACCTTTTAGTTTATATCTAAATAATGGAGAAAAAAAGCGATGTTGCTTTACTGCTGCTAATTGGATACACACAGTAGATTATTTTATCTCTATATTTAATATGTTTCGAAACTCTAGAGTCATGTATACAACTAACAGACATGTCTATCTCACTATTTCTTAACATACTCAAACTAAGTATGTCCCATACTGCCAAAATGTACCACTAGTCTCTGTCCATAACTGTCCATACCCAGACACATGAGTAAAAAACTTTAGTCTCATCTTCAAAATTCTTCTACTTCTCAAATGTGATGCTCATTCCTAGGTCTTTAATTTGCACTTTTATTGTCTCTCTGGATGACAAGATTGTAATTTCAATTATCTCCAGCTTCCTGCACAGTATCTGGCAAAAAATGTACATTCAAGTTTATTCATTTGAATAAACTTTTGGTTTTCAAAGCTCAGTATAGGAAGTACTTGTAGACTAACCACAAAGAAAATAAATTATGGTTTGTTGCTAGTCTCCAAAGAGAGAAAGTCAGACTGATGGAGATATATTCAGAGAAAGCGGCTAAAGAAACCATTTATTTCACTCAAGGGTGATGTTTACAAGTCATAAAATAGGTAATGTTCCTTTACATCTCCAATGAATGATTTGAAGAGAGCTAACTACACAGAGAGTGTGGTTTTTCTCCCAATAGGGATTACATCGAGATTATAATGAATTATTTAATTCCAGTAATTCAAACTTAAAGCAGATCCAGTCACTTTTCCCTTAACAGTGTAATTAATGCTCCAGGGAGTATATTTCCCTGGATGTTACTAAAGATTTTACTGTACTAAAACTGGAGAATAGAAGTGAGCAATTTGGAATGCTCTAGAATGTCAAAGGACTTTTTGGGTACGTTTTAGATAGACCAGCCCTAAAAATGTCTCTCTCTGTTTCCATAGTGACTACAGAGGACAGAAATAAGGTTTTGTTGAACTAGTCTACATAGCTTGGTTCTAGTACCTATGGTTTTAGTCTTTCTTCAGGATTCTATACATTAAAAGAGGAGGCAGAACATTGGAGGACTACAAAGGTGGGCATTATCATGAGAGTTTATTGATCCTTTCTTCCAACTGTTACCAGATGAGATTCTGTGATATAACACACAGGGTGAAAATTACTGGAAATGCACACAAGGAAGCAGTTGAATTACAGGAGAGCAGGGCAAGAATTCCATACCCAGACTTGAAACCATGGGAGTGTGAGAAAGGAGCTGAAGATGAGAAGATACTGTACATCAATGAGATTTTGTTCATACTGACCTTTCCCCAGAGCTCAGCCTTCAGTGCCCCTATTTTCCTTTACTCTCTTTTTTGGCGACCTCACTCTTTCTCATGTTTTTAAACACACGCTTATGTTCACAATTCTGATGTTTATATCTCCAGTTGAAACCTTTCACTGAATTTCAAAATCTCATGCCCAGCTTTCTACCCAATTCCTCTGCTTAGACATATCTCACCAGCATATTAAACTTAATTTCAACACTGATCTCTTAAGAGAGTCTTGTCTTAAAGTAGCATCTTCCCTTAATAACTGCTCTTCCCATCTTATTTGCAACCAAGAAAATAGTACCATGTTTGGTCCATGTCGTCAAGCTATAAAACTGATAATCATCATTAACATCCTTCCTTTTGCACCACCATATACAAACTTTACTTCCCTTTGTTGATTCTACCTCCAAAATGTCTTGAATCTTTCCACTTGTCTCTACAACAACTGCCCCTCACTTACTCCAACTTGTCATTAGCTCTAACCTTGATCACTCCAATATCTCACTTTTTTCTATATTATCACTTTCATCCTTTTATAATCAATACTATGCACAGCAACATAAATAATATGGTAAAGAATCAATCCTTTTATACCAAGCCCAAGCTTAAGTTTGTTCAAGGGTTAAATAAACATGTTTTCACTTAAGCTAAATTCCAATATCCCTATGTGACCCTTATGGCCCATATAGCCTGTCTTTTGCCTACTTTTCCAATTACACATTATTCAGCTCTCCCAGTATAATTCAGCAAAAGTGGCTTTACTTTTCACCAATTTCTTTCTCATTTTAATGGCTTCTGGTATTTTCTTTACCTAATATTCTCCTCTCCAATTATCTGTAAATCTGGCTCCTTTTCATCCATTACATCTCACCTTATACATCATCTACTGCAAGAAGTTGGCCATGTCCACCATGAGCAGGCAGGCATTTAGCATTAGGAATTATCTCCCCCATGTGTTTCCTTCATAGCGTTTATCACGAGGTACATGATTACTTCATTTTTCTTTATTGTCCCTCATCCCCAGTAAACTGAAAGCTCCATAATGGCAGATGTGTGGATATATATATGGTATACATTTACCAAGGTGAATAACTTGCAGAGACTCTGTCACGTAGTGGGCACTGAGCACATATGTGAAGAACAACTCATGGACATACTGAATGAATGAATGAATGAATGAATGTCTTGCATTGACCTAGAAAGCTAGCTGCTCTTAAAAATATAAAGCCTTCATTCAATCAAATTTTACTGTATGCTCGTATTTAGGCCAGTGTGGGTGTTCCAGGTCATGAACTGCTGCTAGGATACTTTTCTTCACCAAGCACTCAGTCTCTTCTATCTTGTGCCTTCCCCAGTTTTAGATTCCCAGAATTGTCTCCATTCAACCTCTGGATGGAAAAAGAGAGATCAATGTGAGAGGTCACTATGGGGCAGACCTGGAAGTGCATCCCAACTGCTCACCTTTCTCTGGACATGCCTGTCACAGGACCCACCACATAGCCCTACCTAACTGCATGTGGGGCTGGGAGATGTAGTCAAGCTCTGTATCTGGAAGGTAAAGAGAAGAGTTGGGTCCAAAATCTGACCATCTTTGACATAAAAATTTTAATTTCAGGGTGTGAAACCCTATGCTGCACCTTGATGTTTTTCTACAATTTCAAATCTATAGTTCATCAATCTCATGTGAACTCATGGTGTGAGCTAAAACTATTAGTCAATTATTTGAACATGTTTTCTACATATTTTCCAACATTGATCTTATTTCAAAATGTGTGTGCATAAGGGAGTGATTAAGTATCCAAAGTCGAGGTGGAAGAATGAATACTTTACTTTCTATTTATCCTTTAAGTTATGTGCTTCAAAGCACGTAGTAAATGAGGAGAATTCCACAGCTCCCAACTTTGATTTGGGGAATTCACTGGCTGCCTATTACATAAGCCCCAAAGTGCAAAATTCTCCCACATGCAAACATTTCTGATAATAACTTGAGATAATATCCTGTGATAGAAAACCCTGGCATCTGAGGAGGCAGTGGACAAGTGATTCTTTTTTTGTTGTCGTTCTGGCAAGGACAACAACTCTGAGCACTATAATTATAATTGAGACTTCCCCTTAACAAAATCCACAAGCAATAAGAGTAATGAAAAAACACTAGGGAAGGAAAGATAATGAAAGAGCCCACACACAAAGCTCAGAGAATGTCCTTGGCAAAAGAATGTGAGTAGGAGATTAAGAAGTGCTCGAGAACAAAATAAAAAGGTAATACAATTAATTCTGTGCTGGGGCAGCTGTTTTTGCTATTAAGAAAATTGAAGAAGATGTACTTAGCCCTTGGAATAGCACTTCAAATGTATGAGAGGAAGGACCCTGAGGGAGCTGAAGGCTCCATGCACTCAATTTTCAATACATGAGTGAGCACATGAATGAAGCAAGACCAGGGATGAGGGAGGCATGCTGTGCCAGCTAGTTTGTCAGGGTCCTTTAATGTTTCAGGACGTTCTGGAATATGGTCAACATAGTGGTGAGAACAGGGTGCAGGCACTGTAAGTATGGGAGGATCAAAGGATTGATATCCTCAAAAAGGCCCCCTCAGTGAAGTCATATAGCAATGTCCTATTTTCACCTGGAGTGGTGTTAAGCCCAAGACTGAGATAAGGGTGATGGCACTAAAGCAGGACCTAGAATGCGGTTACCAGATGAAATAAAGGACGCTATTTAAATGTGAATTTCAGATAAACAATATTTTTTACTGTCTGCAACATTTTATGGAGCATCCTAATACTAAAAGAAATCTATGTATGCATATATGTGTGTGCGTATATGTGTGTGTGTATATACACACATATATATACTTTACAAATGTATATATAAAGTATACATATACTTTTTATATATACACATATATACACTTTACAAATATATATATTTTACAAAATAAATACAAAGTATACATATATGCTTTATATCTATATGTATTTATTCTTGCTTATACAAATTTTCAATTTGGGGGGAAGCTGGTATTTATATTTGCTAAATCTGGAAATACTAAACTAGAAGATCTAAAGATTATACCATGTCTTTGAAAAGACCTTTGAGTTTATAGCCAAAGCCCACTATCAACATTTTTTCATAGGCTCTTACACCTGAGTAATAAGAAGCATCTCATGACTTACACTCAGGCACACAAAGTCACCTGAAGCATACGTAGTTGTTTAGGTCAAGGTCTTTGCTCCATAATGCAGCATCCTCCTTTTTGGAGCTCTGAACTGTGAGCATAGCTGGCACTGCAGGAGTTACTAGGTAATATGATTTGGCTCTGTGTCCCCACCCAAATCTCCTCTCAAATTGTAATCCCCATGTATTGGAGGAGGGGCCTAGTGGGAGATGATTGGATCATGGGGTTGCTCTTCTTGTGATAGGTGAATTTTCACAAGAGCTGATGGTTTTAAAGTCTGACATTACCCCACCCCACCCCCCACTTCTCTCTCTCTCTCTCTCTCTCCTCTCTCTCTCTCTCTCCTGCTGCCATGTGAAGAAAGTCCTTGCTTCCCCTTTTGCTTTCTGCCATAATCGCAAGTTTCCTGAGGCCTTTCCAGCCATATGGAACCATGAATCAATTAAACCTTTTTTCTTCATGAAATAGCCAGTTTCAGGTGCTTCTTTATAACAGTGTGAAGCCAGACCAATATAGGAAATTGGTACCAGGAGTTGAGACACTGCTATAAAGATATCCTGAAAATGTGAAAGTAACTTTGGAACTGAATGATTGTCAGAGGTTGAAACAGTTTGAAGGGCTCAGAAGAAGATAAGAAGATGTGGGAAAGTTTGGAACTTCCTATAGACTTGTTGAATGGTTTTGACTAAAATGCTGATAGTGATATGGACAATGAAGTCCAGGCTGAGGTGGTTTCAGGTGGAGATGAGGAATTTATCTGGAACTGGAGAAAAGGTCACTCTTGCTATGCCTTAGCAAGGAGACTGGTGGCATTTTGCCCCTGCCCTAAAGATCTTTGGAACTTAAACCTTGAGAGAGATGATTTAGGGAACCTGGCAGAATAAATTTATAAGCAGCAAAGCATTCAAGACATGACCTGGATTTTTCTAAAAGCACACAGTCATGTGCATTCACAAGCATTCACAAAAAGATAATCTGACATTGGAATTTATGTTTAAAAGGCAAGCGAAGTGTAAAAGTTTGGAAAATTTACATCCTGACCATGTGGTAGAAAAGAAAAACCCATTTCCTCGGGAAAAATTCAAGCTGCCTGCTGCAGAAATTTGCATAAGTAAAGAGAAACTGAATGTTAATAGCCAAGACAATGGGGAAAATGTCTCCAGAGCATTTCAGAGATCTACTTGGCAGCCTATCCCATCATAGGCCCAGAGGCCTAGGAGGGAAAAATGGTTTCATGGACTGGGCCCAGGGCTCTGCTGCTCTCTGTAGCTTTGGGACATGGCACCCTGCGTCCCAGCTGCAGCCATGGCTGAAAGGGCCAAGGTACAGCTTGGGCTATTGCTTTAGTTTGGAAGCTTCCACTGCCAAGGCTTGGGGCTTGCACCCTCTGAAGCAGTGCTCCTTTCAACACCACATGGTGTTAAGCTTGCAGGTGTGCAAAAGACAAGAGTTGAGCTTTGGGAGCATCCATCTAGATTTTAGAGGATGTATGGAAATGCCTGGATGTCCAGGCATAAGTCTGCTACAGGGATAGAGCCCTTGTGGGTAACCTCTACTATGGCAGTGCAGAAGGAAAATATAGGGTTGACACCCCCACCACAGAGTCCCCACTGGGGCATTGCCTAGTGGAGCTGCAAGAAGAGAGCCACCATCCTCCAGACCCCATTAAGGTAAATCCACTGACAGCTTGCCCCATGCACCTGGAAAGGCTGCAGACACTTAATGACAGCCCATGAAAGCAGCCAAAGGGGGCTGTACCCTGCAGAGACATGGTGGGGGAGCTGCCCAAGGCTTTGGGAGCCCATCCTTTGCATCAGCTTGCCTTGGATGTGAGACATTGAGTCAAAGAAGATTATTTCAGAGCTTTAAGATTTAATGACTCTCCCACTGGGTTTCAGACTTGCATGGGGTCTGTGGCCCCTTTGTTTCTGCCAATTTCTCCCATTTGGAACAGGAACATTTACCCAATGCCTGCACCCCCATTGTATCTTGGGAGTAACTAACTCAATTTTTATTTTACAGGCTCATAGGCAGAAGAGACTTGTCTTGGCTCAGATGAGATTTTGGACTTGGACTTTTGAGTTAATACTGGAATGAGTTAAGACTTTGAGGGACTTTTGGGAAGGGATGATCGGTTTTTAAATGTGAAAAGGGCATGAGATCTGGGAGAGGCCAAGGGCAGAATGGTATGGTTTGGCTCTGCGTCCCTACCCAAATCTCATCTTGAATTGAAATCCCCACAAGTTGGAGGAGAGACCTGATGAGAGATGTCTGGATCACAGGGGCAGATTTCTCACTAGCTGTTCTTGTGATAGTGATTGAGTTCTCACAAGATCTGATGGCTTTAAAGTGACACTTCCACTCTCACTCTGTCTCTCTCTCCTGCTGCCATGTGAAGAAGGTCCTTGCTTCCTCTTCACCTTCTATCAGGATTATATGTATCCTGTCACCTCCACAGCCATGCATAACTGTGAGTCAATTAAACCTTTTTTTTCCTCATAAATTACCCAGTTTCAAGTAGTTTTTTTTTTATAGCAGTGTAAAAACGGACTAATACACTGGGCATGGTTGCAGCCCTTTCCAACCAGTAAAAAACTATAAAATCTCCTGAGAGGAGTAACCAAGGAGTAAAAAGGCAAAGAATCCTAAAAGAAGGAACCAATTTTATTTGGTATTGTACTGTTTGTTGTTTCTTAGAGGAAATAAAAGTTACCCCTTGAAATTGAAAGTGTCTCTCTTATAAAACTATCTTGGTAGCTCTATAGTGTTCATGACCCAGTGGAGCTCCAAGCATATCTGTGGAAGATAATTCTTCACAGACACTGTGGGATTTCATTGCTGCTTTTGGGTTGTGACTCAGCTCCTTTGGTAAATATAGCCCATTACATACTTTCTCCAAGAGCTGAATTATAGGAATTCAATTTTTAAACTCACAAAACATTTTGTCACAGAAATTAACCCAAAGACTTTAAATTATATCATTTCTTGATGGATCACTTATATTTCTATTTTCTTGATTTCTTACTGGATTTTAAAAATAGTCCCCTTTGGTCTTTCACATGATCTTATTTAAGCCCCTTTCCCCTAGTGTGACTTTCTTTACAATAAAGTTATTAGGTAAAACTCATTAATTCATTGACAGAAGGTATTGAACTCCTGGGTGTTTGAACAGATATACAACAGTTGAGTTGAAGAGAAAAAATTGGAGGGAAAATAAGTGGTTCTTTGTTTGCAGAGATACAGTAGGACAACTGCATAGCTCGTCTCTGTTGGTCATGGAACTAATCATGAAGAGGATAATGAGAACTAGAGTCTAAAGGGAGAGATTTGGAGACAGATGAGAGAATAAGGCTTCTCATCCAATTAGCTGTGGTCAGACTAAAAGTGGTACAAAAACAAACTAACATTACAAACACCTTGACTTCATTTAGATATGGTTCCAACAATGTATCTATATACTGTACAAAAAGCAAAATCTATTCACATTTCTACATATTGATTTACATATTGTGGCAGCTGCTGTTAATGGCCAACAAAAATCTCTTCAGCAAATATCACCCTATAACTTCTGATTGTGTCCTAGTATAACCACTTACAACTTTCTACTTGCATGCTTTTTCTTACACTGGACCAGGCAGTCAGGACATGCTAGGGAGTAAAACTCCTGAGAGAGTCTTCAGCTGGTACTAACAAGTTTAGATAATTTTGAAGTATTTTTATAAGGTCTCCCACAGGTTGCAACAGGACCAAGTGTCTGTTCCCTGCAGCCAAAGTCTGCTCAAGAAAATAGTGCCGGCCAGGCACGGTGGCTCATGCCTGTAATCCCAGCACTTTGGGAGGCTGAGGCGGGTGGATCATGAGGTCAGGAGATCAAGACCATCCTGGCTAACATGGTGAAAACCCGTTTCTACTAAAGATACAAAAAATTAGCCGGGCGCGGTGGTGGGCACCTGTGGTCCCTGCTACTCGGGAGGCTGAGGCAGGAGAATGGCATGGACCCAGAAGGCAGAGCTTGCAGTGAGCAGAGACCACGCCACTGCACTCCAGCCTGGGTGACAGAGCGAGACTCCGTCTCAAAAAAAAAAAAAAACAAAACCAGAAAATAGTGACTGCATGGGCTTTCTCCTCTACTTAGTATCACTGTTAGTTTGATGGAGGATTCTTTGTAGGTGAGAAGACACTTTTATCTTGCTGGTTTTAGAATTCTCTGTTTGTCTTTGAGTTTAGACAGTTTGAATATAATGCATCATATAGAAAACCATTTTGTATTATATCTCGTTGCTGGTATCAGAGCATCCTTTAGTTTAATATTTAAATTTCTTGCTAGACTTGGAAAGTTTTCATTTATTGTTTGATTATTATTTTTTTACTCTTTCATTATTTCTTTGGCCTCTGAGACCCCAATTAATTGAATAATTATTCAGTCTATAGTGTCCCGTATGTCACATATGCCTTGTTCATTTTTAAAAAATACTTTTTCTCTATATTATTATTTGGCTGGTTTATTTAAAAAGACCTGCCTTGAAGTTCTGGGATTCTTTCTTCTGTTTAGTCTAGTGTATTGTTGAATCTTTGGAATGCATTTTGTATTTTATTCAATGAATTCTCTAGTTCTATAAATTCAGTTTGGTTCTTTTCTTATGATAGCTATCACTTTGGTGATTTTCTCATTCACATTTGGAATTATTTTTTCTGATTTATTTGTTGTGTTTTTCAGAATTCTGTTGTATTTCTCTGAGCTTATTTGGAATAAAAAAATTGAATCGTTTTTCTAGAATTTTGTAATTATTTTTATTAAGATCTGTTGCTGGAGAATTATTGTGTTCCTTTGGAGGTGTCGTATTTCCTGGCTTTTCCATGTTTCTTGTTTCCTTAGTTGATATCTACACATCTGGTATAACAGTTACTTCTTCAAGTTTTTAGAATTTGTTTTTGTAGGAGAGGACTTTCTCCTGAGGATGTATCTATTATGTTTTTTGGGCAGGGCAATCTGGCTTTGATTCTGAGTGTGTGCAAGAGTGTAGTCTCTGTATGCTTTATTTACCTGTAGACGTTTGTGTTATTTGCAATTTCCTTAGTGGCTTAGGATACAGTTATAAGTGGAAGTTGTGGTAAAGTTGAGTGGAGATTAACCTGCCAGGTAGACCAGACTTAGATCTCTAATGGTGGCAGTAGTGAGCTGAGCATGCCTATCTTTAGGCCTTAGGGTGGTGTATGCTGGCACCTGTGTTAGTAGGTACAGTCAGGATGATTCTTGACCCTCCAGGTGACTTACTTAGATGCTGGTAGTAGCATAGTAGCATCAGTGAGCTTGGTGGGTAGATGGGCTCTCAGGCTCTGAGAAGCTGGCAATGGCAGTGGCAAGATGACCTTCTGGTTCTTAAGTGATATGCCCTGGTGTTGGCAATGGCTGTGATGGACCGCATGGACCAGTCTCTAGTTCCACATGTGGCATAAGCAGGTAGGTGCCAGCTGAGATGGTAGTGGCTGGGTGCTTAGGCCCAACATCAGGCCCCTTGGTAGAGGTTTAGAAGCCAACACTGGGGGACAGGACTGTGTGATCCCTTGGTTCCTGGACTGTATGCTTTGGTCTGGGGGTTAGGGGTAAAGGCAGGCCAGAAGGCCTTGTCCTCAGGCCCCTGATGATGTGTGCAACTGCCAGCAAGGGCAGGGTAATCCCCAGGCTACCTGTGGAATTCTTGGGTTGGGAGCTTCAGTGGCCATGCTGCTGTTCTGCCACTGTAAAGAGCAGAGGTACTGGAAGTAGAGGATACACACACCACTCACGCCTCAGCTTTGGTATGTGGCACACTTTGGGCCTGATGTAGTAGCTGGTGCCTTGGAAATGTCTTAGCTCTGAAAGTTGTAGCACATGATCATTCGTATCTCAGCCCTTAAGGTAAGAGTCCATGCTTCTCTTGTGCCTCAACCTCAGAGTCAGTGGGCTATAGGAGATTATACATCTGTTGGCGTTGGGCTTTAAAATGGTGCCTTGCTGCAGCTGCTTATGTCTCAGGGAGTGTGTAGGGCCTGCAAATCCTGTCTCTTGGAGAAGTCCCCTCACACAATTGTTTGGAAGTTCCCTATGTTAGGGAACTTCCCAATACTTGGGAAATACACTTAATTTAATTAATTTCAGCGCCAATGAGGGTCAAAGAACTCTCCTGTTGCTAGAATTGCAGCTGTCCATGGTGAGAATGTGGACCACTGGGGTCTCTCACTCACTTTTTCCTTGTATTAGGGAGTCTCTCAAGGCTTCCAGCCAATCCCAGATGAGCAGGCAGCCTGTCTTCCTTCTCCTTATTTGCTTTGGGTATTGCCTTCGACTTTATGTTAAATTTCAGTGTTCTCTCTTAGATGATCTATCTGAAGTGGAATTATCTACCCTCTATTTTGGTTCCTTTTAGTGGACAAGGTTTTCATCACCCAAATAGTCTTATTCACAACCTCCTTAGATGTGTTAATTAATTATAGCATCATCTACCTCTTTTCCTATTGTGGAAACTGTAATGTCATCTGCCTTGTTTGGTTAAGGCTCTCGTGAGGAAATCATCATTCCCTATCAGCTGTTTTTTTCCATTCAATCCCCAGACAGTAGGTAAATTTAATATACCCTACTGTATTACATGTTAGAGTTTTGGCTTCAGCTTCAGTAAGCACTTCTACGCTGCTGAGCTGGATGGAGTCACACTTTAGCCCCCTAGTGAATGACAACTATGAAATCCTATTTTCCAAGCCTCCTTGTCTACATTCTACCTAATTTCTTTGTAGTGCTTTAAGGAATAAGGCAAAAATTGCCTCTTTCCAAGCCACAGAGAGTCTCAGGTCCATCTGGCTGCAGTTGTCCTACAGAAAAAAAAAAAAAAAAAGAATTCAAGTTTGTTCAGAAGTAAGTGATTACCATTACAGAGAGCCACATGGTAAAGCAACATTTATAAACACACACACACACACACACATATATATGTGTGTGTTTTACATCTGAAATATATTACTGAGTATGAACTAACTGGGCATGTCACCTACTTCACTAAAATCTTTAGGACTAACAAAATTTCTTCTCCTTAACCTTGGAAGGAAGTGAGAATGGGGAGGGTAAAGCAGTTCCTTGTCTTTACCAGAGATTGATGTGGTAATGATTTCTTTTTGTTTTAATCTTATCATTACAGCCAAAGTCACCAAAACATGAATGTGAAAACATTGTCTTTAAAGGCAGTGAGTAAGGTTTATTCATCGCCCTATCACATAGGCAGCTATTAGAGAAAAGAGGAACGAGTAAATAATTGCTTAAATAACTGTGCTCAGTTCTAATTGCCATTGGACATCTGGACCATCTCCAGAGGAAATCAAGCAGCTACTGAATGGTCTAGAAACAGAGACAGATGATAGACCTAAGGATGTTTAGCTTGGGAAAGACAAGGCACAGGGGAGACACAAGAGCTATCATCAGATATTTTAAAGACTGTTGTGTATAAAAAGAATTAGCCTTATCTTGAGAACAAGAGTCAATATGAGACAGTCAATATGAGAGCTAATATGAGAGAAGGCAGATTATAACATTATTTATAACTTCAGCAAATAATTATTTTTAACTGTCACATAGGCATGCATGTATGAAGTTGTCAATATTAATAAGATGAGATATTTGTCATTATAGACCCTTTAACATAAAGTTGAAGATAGACAAATAAATTAGTCGAAAAAATTAATAATTAAAAAGTATAGAATCTTTGAAGTTTAGTCCAGACTATTATTAAGCTGGTAAAAATGCAAACACATATCTTTCACTTATTCCAAGCACACACTCTTGAGTATCTTGATATATTGAGCCCCTTTTATTGAGTAATGCCCAGTACTATTCCTATGATGATATAAAGATATAACTTTATAGTCCTTGCCTTTAAAGATGAACACAGCCAGGAAGGTTAAGACATACGTGCATTAAATGGGAAGTCTCATATGCAAGCGATATATTTATCAGAAATATATTTAGGATTACATATAAAATGTTTGTGGTCCTAAGTGTCCAAAAAAACGAGAGACTCACTATGGTCAAAAAATTGAGAGACACTTCACAGAGGAGCTAGGAGTCAGGCTTGACTTCAGGGTAGAGTGAGGTTTATTAGATGGAGAGAAGAGAGAAGGTGCTGTAACTAGCAGAATCCCAACAGGACCATAATGCCAGAAGTCCTCATGAAACAATCTGTGATTCGTGGAAATAATCAGACACAATGAATGCTGCCCCTGGAAGAATTGGCATGCCAGGCCATTGAAGCCTATTGACTACTTAGCCAAGTTTCTGTGCCCACTTTGTGAGGTCTTAAGCAACACAGAATGGTGGTTAAGATTGTTGTGAGTACAGAAGGAACAGTAAGCACACAAGCCACCATCCACAGTAAAAAATGTGTGTGTGAGTGTGTGTGTGTGCAGCTGTATACAATTTTGTAAATGCATATACACATATGTGTACATATGCATCATATAATAAAACTACAAATATATATATTATAATGATATACAATTTAGATATATTTGTATATGGAATAATTATATACTGATATAACACTCTCTTATTATAGTTCTAGCTATAGGTTATAAGAAGTTGTTCATCTTGATGTAATCAAGAGAACTGAAATTGCTAAAGAATTTTGGAGAGGAATATTGACTATCACCTATAGCATTTTATACTGGGAATGTGTTCTGTCACAACACATGCCAGATTATGTCTGCTTCTTGGGTAAATGACAATTTTGTTATCTTTTTGCTTATTTCTATTTTCTATCATTCTACAATAAACATTGTTATTAATGAAATAAATAAGAAAATATGTATTTATAAGAAATATATTGCATAATGTTGTATAGTGTGTAAAAAATTTCAATACATACTCATTTATTTAAATTGTACAACATTCACAGCATTTGTCCAAGGGGAAATTCGGTATTGGTTATCTGGCTGACCTGCCACGGCCACAGACCTAGTAGGCATCAGACTAAAAAGGCAACTACCCACAGCCTGTAAAAGAATCTGGCTCACCTCTGTTGTGCCATTTTCAATGAACAGAGAATCAGCTCTGCCAGCCAGACCGTCAGAGTGGAGTGGGGTGGATTTTCCTCTCCGGGTGACTCCACAGCTGCCCTTGCTGTGACAATCTGATAACCTTCTTTCTCTATAAGTGCAGAGAGTAGCAGAAACACGCAGGATCAGATAGGAGAAAATGGATTTTGACAAGGCATTTTCAGGTTTTCAAAAGGCAGGTCTTCATTCTGGCCTGATGTTTCATCTGGATTTGTAATCTCCCCATTATGAGAAAATCAAAAGAGGTCATTTGGAGAGGTTTTATCTTCTTCTTCTGTAAAGTCCTTATGAAACATTTATGAGTTTTCTGACGATATCAAACCAAGCTTTCTTTGCCATTCTTCCTTCCAAAGCTATGCCCTTCAGAGGTTCCCGGCTTATTCCAGTTAATAGTGAATATGACCTACACTGTCTTTTGAGATTAACTCATTAATGATGGTTTCCCCTTCTGCAAATCTCTCAATCTCTACTACTCCTAACTTTCTGAAATAACTAGTGCTGAATTTATCAAGTGCAGCTGCTTAATTTTAGAGGTTAATTATCTACAGCAATTGTTTACTTTGCAATTAACCCTAAATATGAGATAGCATGCAAACACTGAAATAAAAATTGGGTTTTTTATTGGATTAAAATTAGATTTTCTCTCTCTTACTAGTTGCATGTTCTTGAACATGACTCAAGATTTCTTAGTCTCAGTTTCTTCATTTGCATGCTCTAGGTAGAATTAAAGCTCACAGACTTCTGCTGTAGGAAAGAAAATTTTTGCAAGTATTTTGTTAATATGTATGAGCTACTTAAATATGAAAAAAATCAATATTAGTAACTTAATTTTTCAAATATTTATTGTCTACCACATGCCAGAGCCCTTGCATCTGTAGTGTGATCATTCCATAGATGAATATGGTTACAAATACTTAAGATCTCTGAAAGAAAACACAAGAACAAACTATTAAATTCAAATAAGTCAGAAGTATAAACACCAATAGAAAACTGTTGATAGATCAATATAATAAGAAAGAAAAATAATTTAAAAATTAATTGAACATCTACTATGCACAAAAATTTAAAATATTGTTTCAATTCTTTCTTAGAATCATTCAGTTTGGCAGATCGCATTATTTTACTGTTACTAACGGAAAAAAGAAGTGATGTTAGGGAATATTAACCTGTCAAAGGTGTAGGAATAGAATTTTAGTAAGTTATATCCAACTGCAAACATATTTTTTCTATTTTTTCCTACCACACTATATTCTTTATTTTGTTCGTCTGTTTTGTGTAATATGACATAATATGACACCATAAAAAAATCTTTCTTTCTCTTTCTCTCTCAAATACATACACATAATACATATATTTTATATATTATAAATATATACACACAATATCATATAACGTTATATTCATAAAGGCTCTATGTGTGTATACACACATGCTTATATTAAGACACAATTAATATAATTAATATAAATAAAATATACATAAAAGACATAAGTAAAGATTCACAAAATAAAACTGAAAACAAATTGTGCTCAATTAAATTTAAATTCAACTCCATAATAAATTAAATTCTTTTTTTTTGAGACAGAGTCTAGCTCTGTCTCCCAGACTGATAAATTAAATAAATTCTTAACATACTACAATAGCTTCCTTCAAAATTAACTTACTTTTAATTTCAAAACACCGTGCATTTTGCTTAACAGTTTTCTGTTTTGTCTGTGTGTGTGTGTTAACTGTTCACATTCATATTAAAATCTGAGATTCCCACGAGAAACAAAAAGCAGAAAGTTGTATGCTTGCTGTTTTCATAAGAAATGTATAAAATTGAAGCTATTTAAGTTTTGAACAGTGTACTAAGTTTACTGTAAACAATCATGAAGACTTAATGTAAGAACTATAAGAAAACAGTAATTTAATAGTGCTAAGTTTTGAAGTACTAATTAAATCTTAGCTAAACCCTGTTGTAAAGAAGCTTTTGTAGTAAGTGTCTTTTCACAAACTTTTCATTACCCAGTCTCCAGATTCCAGAAGTCTATATCTTCTTCTTTCAAACCCGGACAGACTCTCATGACTGACTTGGCCAAAACAGTATGAAAGACATCAAACTCTAGGTCAAAATATTCTGTGCGCTTCTCCCTAGGTATTTTTCTTTGGGCAGGCACGTGCCAGAGAAGATGGGAGAGTGACTGACTCCTAAAACACTAGCCACCATGTTGTGAGAAATCTCCAGACGTCTTTAGAGGAGCTGACATGGAAAAGAAACAATACACAAGCCACATTCTCAGCTGGGCTGCTGGGCAATAACCAGCACCAACTTGCTTAGCCTTGCGAGGTCACCGTCTTGAAAGTGGATCCTTTACCCTCCAGTTAAGTGCCCAGGCTGATGCTGTGTGGAGGAGCGACAAGTTTTCCCCATCACACCCCACCTAAATTGCAGATGGATTTATAGGCAAACTAAGGAGTCATTGGTGCTTTAAGCCACTAAATTTTGAGACGGATTGTTACATAATAGTAGGTGACTTACTCAATTTCTAAGAGAAATGCTCTACAGAGACTCAAAGTCTATAGACCAAAGTCTACAGCGACTATAGCATGATCAATTTTCTTTTATTTACTAATTTTTATATTACTGGTGTTTTCTAAACCGAGGTTTTCAAAACAGGGATTAAGTGTGTTCTTGTTTCATCCCCTGGTTACAGCACTGTACATTGGAGTTTTTTTTTCAGTACGTATGTTCAAAGACTGACATATGTTCACCCTTGCCAAATTATGTACTGGGAAACATGAGTTCAGAAAAAAAAAAGATGAGTTCTTAAGGAACAAAGGTTCAGTTCTCTACTAGATTTAGGCAAGACGTGGAGCACCAAAACACTTATTTGATATAGGTAATCTATGAGAAGTCTTACAGGACAGGGCTTTTAAATTTTCTTTAATACTTAAGCAAATATTTTGATCAACAAATTTTACTTTTATTATTCACTTTTACAAATGATATTATTATATAGTTGTTTTACAACAAACTACACATATATGAGTTTTGCAATTTGGTAAGTTTTATTATATTCATGCACCTGTGTGACTACAATCACCATCAGTATAATGAATCTATCATCTCCAAAGCTTTCTCCTGTGTAATCCTGTATAATCAATCCCTTTTGTAATTAAAATTCCTCTCTCCCACCTGTTACCAGCCCCTATCTAGGCAACCACTGCTCTGCTTCTTTCACTATTGTGAAAATGAAACCAACTGATGTGGTGAGCGTCTGGGCATGATGCACTGAGAAGGACATAACATTATCTCTGTTGTATTATTGACAAAAATATTTAACTGAATATAATTATAAGAAAAAATTAGATAAAATTTAGAAGATGGGTAGTTCTACATGACAGATGTCCTGGACTTTTCAAAAATAGTAATATAATGAAAGACCAAAAAAGATGAGAACATTATTTTAAAACTATTTTAAAGAAGATTAAAGTTATATGGTAACCAGCTACCAAACAGGATAGTTGTTTGAATTTTGAAATAAAAAATAAAAATAAAAAATTTGAACAGTTAGGAACATTTGAATATGAATTATCTTCTAGGTAGTATTATTGCTTCAATGTAAAATTTCTTAGGTATATGAGTGATTATGTGGAGAATATCCTTGAGTCCCAGAGATGAGCTCTGAAATATTCAGGAATGAATGTCATGACATCAGAAAGTTTTTTTTCAAATCAAGAGGCAAAGACAGTAAAATGTTAAAATTGACGGATATAGATAAATTTTGAGGGGATATTTGTTAAATTGTCTATAGGTGGAGATATTTTAAAATAAAAAGTAATTAAAAAGCTGTTATTTATCAGTAGTCTTAGTTGAAAGCAACTGAGACCTAATCTAGCTAATTAAAGCAGAAAATAAGTTATTAGAAGTTATTGGGTAGTTCATAGAAGCTCCGAGAAGGCCAGATAGTTAGGTGTAGAACTTCATCACCAGAAACAATGCCAGTGAGCTCATTTCATGAAGATAGCATCACTGATTATCCTGAGAATAGACAGTGCTGCTGACACTACACCTGACCAAGGACAGAGGAGCTCAATCCACCACTCCTGTGCCCATGGGAAGAAGCTGCTCTCTTTTTTTGCCAGAAAGGATTATGCAGAGTTTCCAGGTTCTGAGACAAAGTCCAACTTACATCCAAATGATAGGCTAAGCTTTATCATAGGTTCCCAGGAGCCGAAGAAATGTGAAATATGACTTCTTGCACAGTTAGAGGTGGTTTTCGCCTTGTGCTAAAACTCACAAAGTAAGGCGGTCAATTAAGGAAGAAAGGGAGTTGGCATGCTGGACGGATGTCAAATGACAAAGGCCCAAATGACAATAACCTTCACCAGTAACTTCAGCGTGACCCTCAGGTAGCAGGAATCTAACTTAGGGTATGATTTTTGGAAAGTAAAAGATTAAACTGATCTTTGAGGTTTCTACATGGTACAGCACAGCTAACCGGGACAGGAAGCAAAATAGGAATTGGGACCTGGAAGCTTTTCAATGAATAGCGATTGATCTGCTTATTGGCCTGGAGAATGCCTTAGCCATGGATGATAAAAATAGACCTCAAATACCAAATAAAACTACAATACGCTATTGTACTAGGATTAGTGTTGGGATTGAGAACACCAATCTCCTGATTCTGGTTGTATCTTCTCTTGGTAGATGAGATGGACATTTTAGGACCAGGCTAATCTTCCAGGGTCTTTTATAGCTTCTTTGTATTTACCATAGAATAAACTCCCTTACCTCCCCTCACTCAACAGGGAGCCATCAGCACCTCCTGGAGTATCTGTCAGTCTCATGAGGTCTGTTTAAGGGTTCACCTTCACACAAAGCCTCATTGGCCTGGCAGCTACAATAGCTGAAGGAAGCGATTGCTCACCTGAAAGGGGTCAACATGGTGAAGCTTTTCCCACCCGCTGCAATGAGACTGGGCTTTTCCCTACAGGCTTTCCCTTTTCATCGCTTTGCAAATATCTCCTCTAATCCTGGTCTTTTAGGTATGTTTTCCGTTATAATTGTAAGCTTTTTAATAAACCAGGGTATTTTGTCTTTTTCCTTTGCATCTCATGTTCCTCTACCATAGGAGGCACACAATAAATGTTTGTTGACAAAACACCACCAATGAAAACAAAACCACACTAAAACAAAATGTTATCTTTAACATGATTTTTCCATTCTTATTTAAAGTATAAAATGAATAGAAAATTTCCAGAGATTTCACCCAAAATTCTAGAGGTTGTATAATTCTAATAGATTGCTACTCTCATAAAGTCAGTTCAGCAAACTTTCGTGTTCAGCCCATTATGAACAAAGCTGTTGTTGTAAATTGTATGTGCTTTATTTTATGTGTGAAAAACAACAAAGACTTGTCTTTCAAGATTACAAACTTATTTGGAAAAATATACTTGTCAAATACTCAGCTTTTCATTAATGTCAGAAACTTTTAATACATAGTACCACGCATTCATGTGACCCTCATAACAATCATATGAGTTGATACTTTTATATTAATACCTCAATTTACTGATGAGAAAAATGAAACACACAGACATACACAGCTAGTAATCTAAGAATTCTAGCATTAGAAGCCAGGCAGTCTGACATCAAACTGGAAGAGAAAAAGAATATTAGAGAAAACTAAAGAAATCTGAGCAAAATATACATTAATTTAATAATAATGCATTGATATTGGTTCATTAGTTGTGCCAAATGTACCATGTGAGATGTTAGCAATTGGGGAAACTGGGTGTGGGGTATGTGAGAATTCTCCATGCTATCTTTACCACTTTTCTGCAAATCTAAACTCTTCTTAAACAAAAAGTTTCCTCAAATACAAAAAAAGGAGAAAGCACTGAAAATAATAAACTTTCCAATAAAATTTATACAGGGAACATTATTTGAACCTGCATTATATAAATGCATTGAAAAATCCTTGAAGTATACATAGCTAAGAGTTTACCAGTGTTTAAGGAGGGGCTGCATATATTTCTATGTAATCTAACTATTTTATAATGTTTTTTGTGTTTCGCATTTATTTTGGGCAATGCAAATAAGATGATAAAGGAATTTTGAAATCGGTCATATTTAAAATTTATAGAGAGGAGTAAGAGAAAAACATTCTGGATAGCAACAACATTAAAAGGAACAGGTCAAATTTACAATGTGACTTATTCAATATCTGGAAAATGTGTAGCTATGAATTCTCTTTTTTATGCCTATAATTTGGTCATGTTCTAGGAATGAATTTCCACTCCCATGAACTTTTACCATAAATTCAAACTGCCTCATATGAGGTCTATGTAATCGAAAATGCACCTGCTCTACTGAAATCCTGGGCAGGGTGGGGGGCAGGGCCATGGATATAATCAAGAAGCATCAGTCACCTCGGCCAATGGCAAGCAGCCTTGGATATGGAGTCAGTGTAAAAGCCCCTTCTGACAGATGCCTTTTTCAGACTCTTCATTTATATCTGAGAAGTCACTGTAAAATTGGCATTTGAGCAATAACAAGACTTTGCAATTCTCTCTTTGGGATTGGAGATTCATGAATTATGCATGTCTATGCAGATTTTTCACCTGTGACAGGTGTAGTATGGGCAATTTCTCTAATATATTAAGAAAACCAGCCATGATACCAGTAACGGATGTAAATGAAATATTCCCATCATTTAAGTCAGTTTATTTAACTATTTCACATCAGCATGTGTGGTGGGAGAATGCTGAGCATGGAAATCAGTTATTGATGAGAATCTTACAAATAGCAGCCCCTGATCATGTGGTTCTCAGTTAAAAGATGGACAGGTTGTTGCTTGCTTACTGCTTCATTTATGTATTTTTTTTTTTTGCTGAACCATACCACCTGAGCTGTGACACATCCCGCATGAGAAACCAGCTGGTTAGCTCTGCAGAGCATTTCTCTGAGAGATCAGACAGATGTCAAAAAAGGAATAAAAAAATTATCTGTAACCAGCACCCTCTCTGAATGCATTGGCAGGCAAGGGGTTATAACTTGATGTGTTTTGGATTTCAGGCATTTGGGTCTCCTAATTCCTCGTATTGAGGCTCCTCATTCTCTGTCATCACTTTTATCTGGCAAAGTCCTAAATAAATTATATTTAGGGAAATTAGATATTGCTTTTGGTACCGTAGTGAACTATGCATGCTAAAGATTAAGAAAATATTTTCACAGTAAGAGAACTCTGGACTGGGAAAATAGGAATCTCATTTCTTGCCAAGACTGTGGAATTGACCAGCCACATGCCTCCAGAGGGAAGTCACAAAAAAAGAAATCCACATACAGAAGGAACCACATCATGTGCTGCAATGTGGCTTCTTCTCCCTGCTCTCTCTCCTCCTCTCTACTTGGTGTTACGTCAGTGTGATTGCCCTTAGTGTCTTTTTGTCCTAAACCAAGAGGGCACCATCAGACTCTCCCATTGTGCAGTGGGCTTATCCTTAATGTCTGCTTGTCCTAACCCAAGCGTGCAGCATTTGACCTTCCTGCTGTGCAGTGTGCATGTCCTTCATGCCTGCTTGTCCTAACCCAAGAGGGCACCATCTGACCATCCCACTGTGGAGTGTGCTTATCCTTAATGTCTGCTTGTCCTAACCCAAGAGTGAACTATCTGACCCTCCCACTGTGCAGTGTGGTCTGTCTGTCCCACCCCTCTACCACATCTCTCATGGTTAGAGAAGCATCTTGCCTTTCTATCCCTTCTGTAATGGTTAGGCAAAGCAACAACAGCAACAACAACAGTGACAAACAACAACGAAGGTCCTCTGTCTTGGTTCAGTAGGGATGATCGCATAGAAATGGCCAGTTATTTATCTTGCTTATATTAAAAAACAAAGTGAATCCATGTGAATTTTTTTTTTTTTTAATTAGGCTGGGCGCAGTGGCTCATGCCTGTAATTCCAGCCCTTTGGGAGGCCAAGGTGGGTGGATCACCTGAGGTCAGGAGTTCGAGACTAGCCTGACCAATATGGTGAAACCTTAGTCTCTACTAAAATTACAAAAATTAGCTGAGTATGGTGGCATGCACCTGTAGTCCCAGCTACTTGGGAGGCTGAGGCAGAAGAATTGCTTGAACCTGGGAGGCGGAGGTTGTGCCGAGCCGAGATCACACCACTGTACTCCAGCCTGGGTAACAGAGCGAGACTCTTCAAAATAAATAAATAAATAAATAAATAAAATGTGAAAAGTATCAGGATGTGCTTTTTAGTATTCAGGGTGAGAAATAAAATCTTACTTTTCTTTAAATAAACATGAAGGCAAAATGCAGAAGATGATGATATTTGCCATGAATCTTTGAGGAGAAACCAGGGTAAGGTTAATGAGAATCTCCAACTAATTTGTGCACTTCTTAAGAGCAGGAATCATGTTTTTGTTTTAATTATCTCTCCACTGCCACAGGCAGTTCCTAAAACAAAGTTGAAAGTGAACACAGACAAAAATATGTTTGCTTAATGAGTGACACAGGTTATCGGATCCCCCATAAGACCCTGTGAGGGAAAAAGGGCAGATGCCCCTCTTTCATAGTTGAGAAAATGAAAGTACAGAGGGTAGAGTGACTTGCCCACTGTCACTCACTGACATTTGGCGGAGACGTGTTGCCTTGTTGCCATCTAAGACCCCAGCTGGCGTCTCTCAGGTATGGTGGATTGAGCTGACTATCTTACATTGCCTGGATAGAACACCCTTTATAGATAATGAGCCTTTCTTTCAGTCTTGGAAAAACCACAACTGAGGGCCACCTGCTATGAGTGGCCCTCATAGCATAGTACCGTAGTGAACTATGCATGCTAAAGATTAAGAAAATATTTTCACAGTAAGAGAACCCTAGACTGGGAAAATAGGAATCTCATTTCTTGCCATGACTGTGGAATTGACCAGCCACATGCCTCCTGAGGGAGGCATTTGCCTTTACATTTAGATAAGGCAAGTGGGACACAGCAAAGTCAAGACAAGCTTCAGAAGCCACTTGTTGTGGTTATAAGGGAAATTGAGACATGTACTAATGCGGGTGTGGCAAATGATTTCAAAGTGAGAATTAATAAACTGGGTTGAAAAACTTGGCTATTGACCATGCAGAAGCTGCTATTTAGTGGAGTACTCACCAGCAATGCTGCTTGTGATAAAATGCAGTTTTTCTATATGCTCCTGTGATGGTATATTAAAGACGCCTGAGATACCATTATTAACATGTAAAAGGATACCAGATATTTCCCTAAGAACCTGCACTGATAGCCTAGCATGGACCCTTAATAACCCTTTGATCTGCTCAAGTCATAGGACCTTTCCCAGGCCAAGCTCCTCACCTGTGATTTAAGGAAAGTGAGAAATGGCATTTGATAAGAGGCTAGGTACATAGAAGATAAGTTTACAGTCCAGTGTCAGATGAGATAAAATAAAACACATATATAGCATTTGTTTGATATTTGCTGTGAATCTTTGTTTAATACCAGGTACCATTTGTTTAATACCAGGTGCCCTTGTCAATGCTTAGTGAATATGAACTCACCTAATTCACTAAACTCATTAGAGAATAAAATAATTCCCATTGTAGTCATGTGGGATATGAGAAACAGAAAGTAATTTGTCCAAAGTTCAATGGCTATAGGTGGCAAAGGCAGGATATAATCCCAAATCAAATAGAGATGACAGTAAAACAAACAAATTAAAAAAAAAAACAGGCTTTGTACTGCATTTCTACTTTTCTGAAATTGGATGAAATAGACTCGGTCCGAGTAGTTTGCAGGATTCTGACTTATTCTGTGAGAGAGCTACCTTGGGTGCAACTGAATCTCTATGACCTGTGGTTTTGGTGATGGGAAGAGGGTGAGCCCATAGGCCTGACTTGTTTCCACTTGGCATCTCTCATGTATGGTGGATTGAGTTGACTCTTACATTCCCTGGATAGAACACACCCCACCCTTGATAGCACACTCCAGCACAGAGAGCAGTGTAGCATAGCAGCTAAGAGCAGAGGCTCCAGTTGGGTTCCACTACTCCCAACTCTTCTCTTTCTAGGGGTGTAACTTTGTGCAAACCAATCAACTTCACTCCAACTCAGCTTCCTCATATTCAAATGGTTGTGAAAATGTGCAACCCTTCCAGCCCATTGTGAAGATTAAATTACATACATATATATGTATGCATACATGTGTATATATATATAATAAATTCTAAAATATACTCTAAAACATAATTTAAAACTATAGTGTGTGTGTGTGTGTGTGTGTGGCTTAGTAAATGATATATAAGTACTAACTATATCATATTTTTTGCTTAAATATAGCAGAATTCATTCTGAATATAAGTAAAAACTAAGACATGGAAATGGGTTTAGATTTTTAATAAACATAATGATAACTTAGAGTCCAATAACTTGGTTTTGTAATTATGCTTTCCAGTTTATTACATGTAAGACTATGGATAAGTTACTTAAACTTTCTGAATCCTGATTTCCTTCATTGTAAAATATAGATAATTATATGTACTTTTAAGATTTTCTATAAGGAAATCCTTTTCTGGCACAGTCTAGATGATCAAGGAAATTGAGATCATTCTCCTTCTGCAGAAACATAGGCAGGACACTCCTCCCCACTCTTCTGTAGATTGCTGGTTTGTAAAAGGCATATGATGATCAAATATATCCCTATGGTATTGACAGGTAAGTTCAATTAAGGAACAAGCAGAGGATTTGAAAAATAGCTATCCCATAGAATCTGTTAGAGTACACTCCACTAGATATTAGTCACTGCCAATTTCTCTAAATGACTATTAAACTTGAAGTATATGGGCTCTTAATCATCAAAAACAATATATATCTGTTAATTTACACCCCACATCTGAAAATGCTGAGACTCCACAACTACTGTGGCAGGCAGAAAATGTTCATAACCATAAAAAGCATTGCTAAAGATGTACAATTGGTATTCACGTGATACTGAAATAAAACCCTTGGTTGATGACTATAAAAACAAACAAAAACAAACAAACAAAAAATACATCAACATCCTACAAGTTATGACACCCACCCGAGTAAATTCCATGAAATCATGCACTGCCTTTGAGGTTCACTTATAAGACTGCCAGTCTCCTTTCAAGCCTGAACCATGTTGCATAATTGCCGTTCCTTCTGCTTTGGTCATTCCAGAGTTAACTGCCTTGAGATATATAAATTGTACTTCATTCTTCTTTCCCACATAATATCAGCCTCCCTCATCATGGGCAAATTACTCTGGAGCCAGATGGATCTTTTCAAAACATAAATCTCACCATGCCACATCATTACCTTGTTTATGACTTCTCTGCCTTTAGAATAAAGAAAAATACTCTATTAGGTGTGTTTGTCCTGGCAGGATCTAGCCCCTGAGTCCCATAATTTTAAATTACTGGGCTTGAGTTCCTCTACATCCCCTCACTCCCAAAACCTTCCACACCACACACTTCCGTTCATCCTTCCGGTCAAAATTTAATGTTCTTTGGTTCTTTGGTCAGGGAGGCCTTAATCTGATTATTCATATTTGATGTGAAGTCCCCCTTATGTAACATTCACCCCACTTGAATTTTCCTTTATTGTTTCTTCTTGAAACTTAGCCCACTGTCTTTATTTGTGTGAATGTCCATTAAGACCATAAACTGCACGAGGTTGAAAATGAATATTCTTGTTCACTGCAATAGTCTCTGCATGTAAGCTAGAGTCTAGTACTTAGCATGTACAAATCAAATATATGTTGAATTATATTAAAATATGAATATACCCCTTAGCTCATTAATCATGCTCTGTGATTATTATTATCATTATTTTTACTAGTAGTAGTTCTAATAATAAACTTTCTTTTTTAGCTGTTTGGCATGTGTCAACACTGGATACTGAAAGAGGGACTTTCTTCCTTTTCATTTCATCTCACGTTTACCTAAGTTCCCTGTATCTGAAGTCCCTTCTAAAGTACTGTGACTTTCATCTTGATGGAATAGCGTATTATTTTCCTGTACTCAAGGACACATGGATGCTTTTTTCCCCACTCTAGTCTAAGTTGTTTTAACAGCTCCTATTAAACCCTTCTTATAAGGAAAATGCATCCCTATAAAAATTCTTTTAAGGCTTTTTGTTGTTGTTGTTTTTCAGGGTTTCTTTGCATGTGTTATGCAAATAATGCAGCTGTGGTTCTGAAATACTTTCCATAAAGGAAAAAAAAAAAGAAAATCTACTAAAATAGAATGGAGATAACACTGAATAACCAATTTTATACTTTTTTTTTTTTTTTTTACAAATTACATTGAGTATCACTAAAATCATATGAAATGAACCAGGCCTTTCCCATATGGATTAGTTTGTTTCCAGCTAAATGCTACAATTAAAAGTGGCTGCCTTGCCACTGGATATTCATGTGGCCAAACCACAAAGCTACCTCCCAAGAAGGAATCATTGTTGGTGAGCAGAAGTGTCCCATCCACTGTCCTCCTTCTCTATGACAGCTTTAGAACCAGAAGCCCTTTCCCCACGTCAAGGACACGCCCTAGTTTTAGCTCCCCCTTGTTTCTTTTCTCATAAACTTGGGATTGGTAAGAGAAGATAAATCTCTTTCAGAAGATGACAATAAGAGTTTTTCTACCTTCTCATTTTCTTTCTTCTTCTGTAAAAGAAACGTTGGAGAAGAATAATCCACATAGAGTTTTAGCTGGAAGGATCCCTGTTGCAAAAGACAGGTTAACAAGAGAAAATCAAACAAAAGTTCACTAACATGTACATTTCACATATACATGGAGGACACCCAGAGAATGAGTATTCCTCAAAGAGGTAAATTTGAATCCCAGTTTATATGGCATCATTAATAAAGAACAATATTTTCACTCGCAAACGTGTGAAGAGACCACCAAACAGGCTTTGTGTGAGCAATAAAGCTGTTTATTTCACCTGGGTGCAGGTGGGCTGAGTCCGAAAAGAGAGTCAGCGAAGGGAGATAGGGGTGGGGCCGTTTTATAGGATTTGGGTAGGTAAAGGAAAAACAGGGGTTGTTCTCTGGCAGGCAGGAGTGGGGGTCACAAAGTGCTCAGTAGGGGAGCTTTTGAGCCAGGATGAGCCAGGAGAAGGAATTTCACAAGATAATGTCATCAGTTAAGGCAGGAACAGGCCATTTTCACTTCTTTTGAGGTGGAATGTCATCAGTTAAGGCAGGAACCAGCCATCTGGATGTGTACCTGCAGGTCACAGGGGATATGATGGCTTAGCTTGGGCTCAGAGGCCTGACATTCCTGTCTTCTGATATTAATAAGAAAAATAAAATGAAATAGTGGTAAAGTGTTGGGATGGTGAAAATTTTTGGGGGGTGGTATGGAGAGATAATGGGTGATGTTTCTCAGGGCTGCTTCCAGGGGGATTAGGGGCAGCGTGGGAACCTAGAGTGGGAGAGATTAAGCTGAAGGAAGATTTTGTGGTAAGGGGTGATATTGTGGGGTTGTTAGAAGAAACATTTGTCATTCAGAATTATTGGTGATGGCCTGGATACAGTTTTGTATGAATTGAAAAACTAAACGGAATAAGAGAAGGAGAAAAACAGGTATTAAAGGACTAAGAATTGGGAGGACCCAGGACATCTAATTAGAGAGTGCCTAAGGAGGTTCAGCATAGTCCTGCCAGCAAAGATTATTTATTTACTTCAAGAGTTAAGAGTGGCAGTTTGGGGATAGCACCAGGAGATATCAGCCGTGCTGACTTGGAGAAACAGTGTAAACTGGCAGTGTAAACAAGAGCAGGGCATGTATGAGTAGTTGAGAATGGTGAATAGGAGCATGACTAGACAGAAGATAGTAGGGATGACAAGTTTTTTGGGGCACAGTCCAAGTTGGTCTAGTGTCTGGAATGAGACTGGGGCCTAATAAAAAGGGGTGCCTGTACAGGAGCTCAAATGGGCTGTACCTTGTAGCATTCCGAGGACAGGCCTGAATTCTGAGAAGGGAAAGTGGTAAAGGTATTGTCCACTCCTTTTTAAGTTGGTGGCTGAGCTTGGTGAGGTGAGTTTTTAAAAGACTATCAGTCTGTTCTACCTTTCCTGAAGACTGAGGACTGTAAGGGATATAAAGGTTTCACTGAATACTAAGAGCCTGAAAAAATGCTTGGCTGATTTGACTAATAAAGGCCAGTTTGCTATCGGACTGTATAGAGGTGGGAAGGCCAAACCGAGGAATTATGTCTGACAGAAAGGAAGGAATGACCGTGGTGGCCTTCTCAGACCATGTAGGAAAGGCCTCTACCTATCCAGTGAAAGTGTCTACTTAGACCAACAGGTATTTTAGTTTCCTGACTCGGGGCATGTTGAGTAAAGCTAATTTGCCAGTCCTGGGATGGGGCAAATCCCTGAGCTTGATGTGTAGGGAAGGGAGGGGGCCTGAATAATCCCTGAGGAGTAGTAGAATAGCAGATGGAACACTGAGAAGTTATTTCCTTGAGGATAGATTTCCACGATGGAAAGGAAATGAGACGTTCTAAGAGGCGGGCCAGTGGCTTGTACTATAGCATAGCCTGCCTTTGCTGGTGTGTGGCTATTAGGCCTGGTGGAACTGCCATTAATAAACTAAGTGTGATCAGGGTGAGGAACTGGAAAGAAGGAAATATGGGGAAATGGGGTGAATGTCAGGTGGATCAGAGAGACACATTCATGAGGGTCAGGTGTGGTATCCGGAATAATGTGGGAGGCCGGATTGAAGTCCAGGCCAGGAACAATGGTAATTATGGGACTTAACAAAGAGTGAGTACAGCTGAAGAAGCCAGGGAGCAGAAAGTATATGCATCAGGTGGGAGGAAGAAAATAGATTTTGGAAGTTATGAGAATTGTAGAGAGTGAGTTGAGCATAGTTTGTGACTTTTAGGGCCTCTAAAAGTATTAAAGCGGTGGCAGCCGCTGCACGGAGACATGAGGGCTAGGCTAAAACAGTAAGGTCAAGTTGTTTGGGCAGAAAGGCTACAGGGTGCGGTCTCGACTCTTGGGTAAGAATTCTGACCGCAGTAACCATGCCTAGGAAGGAAAGGAGTTGTTGTTTTGTAAGGGATTGGGGTTTGGGAGATTAGCTGGACACGATCAGCAGGGAGAGCACATGTGTTTTTACGAGAATTATGCTGAGATAGGTAACAGATGAGAAGAAACTTGGGCATGACTGAAGTAACGGGGGCTGTCTGTGAAGACTTGAGGCAGTACAGCCCAGGTAATTTGCTGAGCCTGATGGGTGTCAGGGTCAGTCCAAGTGAAAGCGAAGAGAGGCTGGGATGAAGGGCGCAAAGGAATAGTAAAGAAAGCATCTTTAAGATCAAGAATGGAATAGTGAGTTGTGGAGGAAGGTATTGAGGACAAAAGAGTATACAGGTTGGGCACCACAGCGTGGATAGGCAAAAACAATTTGGTTGATAAGGCACAGATCCTGAACTAATCTGTAAGACTTGTCCGGTTTTTGGACAGGTAAAATGGGGGAATTGTAAGGAGAGTTTATAGGTTTTAGAAGCCCATGCTGTAGCAGGCAAGCGATAACAGGCTTTAATCCTTTTAAAGCATGCTGTGGGATGGGATATTGGTGTTGAGCGGGTTAAAGGTGATTAGGTTTTAATGGGATGGTAATGGGCATGTGATTGGTTGCCAGGGAAGGAGTACAGATGTCTCATACTTGTGGGTTAAGGTGGGGGGATACGAAAGGAAGATGCAAAGGAGACTTTGGGTTGGGGAGAAGGGTGGCAATGAGATGCAGCTGTAGTCCAGGAATAGTCAGGGAAGCAGATAATTTAAAGTGTCTGGGCCTAATAAGGGAACTGGGCAGGTGGGGATAACTAAAAAGGAGTGCTTAAAAGAGTATTGCCTAAGTTGGCACCAGAGTTGGGGAGTTTTAAGAGGTTTAGAAGCCTGGCTGTCAATACCCACAACAGTTATGGAGGCAAGGGAAACAGGCCCTTGAAGAGAAGGTAATGGGGAGTGGGTAGCCTCCATATTGATTAAGAAGGGGACGGACTTACCCTCCACTGTGAGTTACCTGAAGCTCGGCGTCCATGATGGTCTACGGGGCTTCCGAGGCGATCGGGCAGCATCAGTCTTCAGCCACTAAGCCGAGAAGATCTGGGAAGGAGTCAGTCAGAGAGCCTTGGGCCAGAGTTCCAGAGGCTCTGGGAGTGGCTGCCAGGTGAGTTGAACAGTCTAATTTCCAGTGGGGTCCCGCACAGATGGGACACAGCTTATGAGGAATCCTGGGCTGCGGGCATTCCTTGGCCTGGTGGCCAGATTTCTGGCACTTGTAGCAAGCTCCTGGGGGAGGCGGTTCTGGAGGAACGCCTGGCCACTGCGGTTTAGGTGTTTGGAAGTTCTTGTGTGCTGGAGATGTGGCTGGGGTTTGTCTCACAGTGGAGGCAAGGAATTGCAAGTTAGAAATATGTTGCAACTTGGCTGCCTCTACTCTATTATTGTACACCTTGAAGGTGAGGTTAATTAAGTCCTGTTATGGGGTTTGAGGGCTGGAATTTAATTTTTGGAGTTTTATTTAATGTCGGGAGCAGATTGGGTAATAAAATGTATATTGAGAATAAGACAGCCTTTTGACCTTTCAGGGTCTAGGGCTGTAAAGCGTCTCAGGGTTGCTGCCAAACGAGCCATGAATTGGGCTGGATTTTTATATTTGATGAAAAAGAGCCTAAACACTATCGAGTTTTGGGTCCACGGATAAAACGTGTCTCCTTTGTCTCTACTAGAAAATGAAAGGAATTGAAATTAAGAGAAGGGAGAGATTGAAGTGTGGCACCAAGATTGAAAGGAGAAAGAGGTTGAGGGATAGTGAGGGAGGTTGGAGAAGAGAGTAAAAAGAGGTGGCTTACTATATTTGAAATTGGTGCGATGTTTCTTGGGCTGGTCGATCTGAGAACCTGAGGTCATAGGTGGATTTTTCTCACAGAGCAAAGAGCAGGAGGACAGGGGATTGATCTCCCAAGGGAGGTCCCCCCCAATCAGAATCACGGCACCAAATTTCACTCGCGTCCATGTGAAGAGGCCACTAAACAGGCTTTGTGTGAGCAATAAAGCTGTTTATTTCACCTGGGTGCAGGCAGGCTGAGTCCGAAAAGAGAGTCAGCTAAGGGAGATAGGAGTGGGGCCGTTTTACAGGATTTGGGTAGGTAAAGGAAAAAGGGGGGTTGTTCTCTGGCAGGCAGGAGTGGGGGTCACAAGGTGCTCAGTAGGGGAGCTTTTGAGTCAGGATGAGCCAGGAGAAGGAATTTCACAAGATAATGCCATCAGTTAAGGCAGGAACAGGCCATTTTCATTTCTTTTGTGGTGGAATGTCATCAGTTAAGGCAGGAACCAGCCATCTGGATGTGTACCTGCAGGTCACGGGGGATATGATGGCTTAGCTTGGGCTCAGAGGCCTGACAGATATGTTTTTAGAGAAGTGACAAGATAAAGGAAAAGAATTTTGAGTCTCTAGGGGCAACAAATTGCGAGAAGGCAGATAACTGGCAGATAAAGGCTGGTTGGTGAAATTTGTTAACGTAGATTCCTCTGGTCCTATTGCCAGGTCTATGAGGGTTCAAAGTTGTCTTCAGTAGTTACCTCTGTTTCCCCTGATGGAGGAGGGGTGGATCTCTTGTCTTTGTCAATCTAAGTTCTGCTTTTAGGCAAACAGAGGGAGGGCAGAGAGCTTTCTTCTATCTTCTTAATTATCTTCAGCTTATCAACCCTTTATATTTTGGGGAGGCATATTCTGGTCTCTCCAAGAAGATAAATACGATTTTCCTTAGATCTTTCCATGGCCTCTCCTTTCTCAACTTTCAGGTTCCAGCTTGATCAATGTTATTTCCTCTAAATGAACCTTCCTTGACCAACCTGCTTTACTCTGATTTAGTATCTGCATGGACTTACATCTGGTTCCCTCACTATGTGAACTATGAATATATGAACTATGAGGACAATTAATCCAACTTTTTCAATGCCAAATTTTTATCTATCACAGCGACAGGCACACAATGACAGTCAGAAACATATTTGTGGAAGACGAAGCAAGGAAGGAAGCAAGGAAGGAATAGGGGAGGGAAAGAAGGAACATTTAACTAGCAAAATTTTAGCCTAGGGATGACTTAAACTAGGATAACATCTAAAGAGCTAAAAATATGGTGGGGAAGGGGTGAGGGAAGGATCTCTTAAGGCTAGTTTTTAATCTAGGCTCATAAAGGGATGACCAACGGAACCTTTTAAGTTCCCTATTTAGTCTTGTTCTCCAGAAGAGAAACATGAACTTCAGAGAAGGCTTAATCCCCGGGAATGCAGTGTAGTTATTTGGCTGGAGTGATCGTGTGCTGGCTTTGAAATGTGGGTTTGATTTACTTTCCAACACAGCATGTAAAACTCACTAATAGACAAGACCACCAACAACAAATGATATGACCTTGCAAAAAAGAGACTAGAATAAGGTCTAGGAGAAAGAAAAGGGAAGCCTTGGGCTTAGGGCTCTGTTAACCTTCAAAGGAAAGGCCTTAAAATGTTATCATAGTTTCTGCATAAGGGAGTTTTCAACAATTTAGGAACATAAAAAGAAGTTCAGGGCAAAATCTTCAGGCTGCTAAGTGTTACAGATGCAGGTACAACTCAGGCAAATATATTTTTAATAAATAAATGCTAAAATATGCTCTAAAAACATAAGTTAAACAACAGTATTCAAATTTATATATAGTCACATAGTAATTATCTCCCTAAAGCGTTCTCACAGGAGCATTCCTTTCTTTGAAGCCATTGTCTTGCTTAAGATTTACTATTCCTCCTGCTAGTGAAAAGATTTAATTCCTCAAGGATCCTGCCACATCAAATGTTTGATTGTATGAGAACAATTTCTAAACAGCATAATCCTGCTTGACAACAACCCACTTTGTGGAAAGCAGACAAGCTCTGGGAATCCCCCGGGGGTTTCCTCAGGGCACAATGTATTTTAGTCAACTCAGACCACGTGTATGCACTCTTCCTTCCTGCTCACATACCAGGCATCTGTTATTCTGCTAGTTCCTATCAAGGACAATAGAAACAACTTCTTTCTCCTAACATCAGTGAGAGGTCAATGCTTTTTTTTCAAGTCCTAGATGTCCGGAGGCTAACATCCTCCAGTCCTTTCAGAGGGGTTGCATCAGTCAGGAGAGGCTAGGCTGTTACAAAATAACACAGGGCACCAACCTAACGGTCTAACACAACTATATTAGTCTGTTTTCATGCTGTAATAAAGATACATCTGAGACTGGGTAATTTATAAAAGAAAGAGGTTTAATTGACTCAGAGTTTCACGTGGCTGGGGAGGCCTCACAATCACGGCAGAAGGCAAAGGAGGAGCAAAGTAACTAACATCTTGCATGGCAGCAAGGAAGAGAGCACGTGCAGGGGAACTCCCTTTTATAAAACAAGCAGATCTCGTGAGACTTACTCAGTTTCATGAGAACAGCATGGGCAAGACCTGCCCCCATGATTCAATTACCTCCCAGGGGGTCCCTCCCATGACATGTGGGAATTATGGGAAGTACAATTCAAGATGAGATTGGGATGGGGACACAGCCAAACCATATCAACAACAAAAGCTTATTTATTGTCCTAACAATGTCTGCAGCATGTTCTGTCAACTTGCAATCAAGCTTCCTGATTATCCTGGCTCTGTGAGAGTGGATGCTTCAAACTTGTGGCTTTTCAATCCCAACCATCCTTTCATCATTGCTGTATCACGAAAAAGAAACATGAAGAATTGAGCACCAGCTTTTATTTATTTATTTATTTATTTATTTATTTATTTATTTGAGACAGAGTCTCGCTGTCGCCCAGGCTGGAGTGCAGTGGTGCGATCTCGGCTCACTGCAGGCTCTGCCCCCCGGGGTTCATGCCATTCTCCTGCCTCAGCCTCCCGAGTAGCTGGGACTACAGGCGCCCGCCACCTCGCCAGGCTAATTTTTTGTATTTTTAGTAGAGATGGGGTTTCACTGTGTTAGCCAGGATGGTCTGGATCTTCTGACCTCGTGATCTGCCCGCCTCAGCCTTCCAAAGTGCTGGGATTACAGGCGTGAGCCACCGCGCCCGGCAGAGCACCAGCTTTTAAATGTTTCAGCTTGGAAATGGCACCCATTACTTCCTGATATCATCAATTGCTGGGAACTGTTTACACGGAACCCCGTTAAGTAAAGGGGAAGAGAAAGGTAGTCTTCCATGCATCTTGGAAATATTAGACACACCAAGATTGTCTACCACAGATTGCTAATAGGACTTTTAGTCCTTTTCTCAATCTTTCAGCAGATTTTCTGTCTTACAATTCAATACGTTCTTCTGCACTCCAGTTCTGTATAACCGCACTTATCATATGGAGTGATGGTGGTTGGAGGTAGAAGGTGGAGACAAGAATATTGAAAGAAGAAGGAAAGTTCAATAAGCTAAATCATAATGTCAGGAAAAGAACAGTTCAGATATATTGTCCTGTGAAATTGGTAAATAAGAATATTGATAGATATACATAAAAAGCATTCATAAAATTAGTTACAATGACTAGGGAGGATTAGATGCCAGAGCCTCTGCTGTGCATTTTATGTAAGTTGACTCCACCTTCCATCACACCCCTCCATGTAATCCCTAAAGTCATACAGTTAGATCATAGGAGGGTTTGATGGTAACTCTGACTGGCTTCAAACCACATCCTTTTTCTACCACACACTATTAAGCAGTGACTATTTAATTAATGTTTGCTGGTCTGAACTGCAGAGAGATGAATAAATGCAAAGAAAGCCCTGGATGAATTGAGGGAGAAAGTTCTGAAGTCTAAGAGGATGTAGGTGGTTGCTTGCAAGCACTTCTTTAGGTGTTTCAATGTCAAAAATTCAATGAGAAATAATTATATTCATTTCCTAAAGACCATTGAATGCTTATGATAAAAAGATAAGGGGCTTTAACAAATGTTAGTGGAACTCCCTGAGACATTCAGAGAAGTTTAAAATGTAGTTCCCTCTTTCATTTTCATGGCCAGAAATGTTAAGTACTTTATTAGCATTTTAAATAATTAGTAACTCTGAAATAAAAGGGAAGATCAAGTATGAAACTATCTAAAAACAGAAACACTATCTCCAGCCTACTCACTCCAATATCTTCTGGGAAAAAACCAAAGATTACAGAGAGCTCATGGTTGATATTTTAGCACTAGACATCTTTCACATTTAAAAGGTGATTTCACTACTATTTAATTTTAGATATTTGAAAAGTTATGCTGGCCTTGCAATGAACTTAAATCCATCCACATCACCTCAGGGGAAAATAAATTTCATTGCTTAAGTATTCATAATAAAATAATTATAAGGGAAAAAGAGAGCTATATCTCAATGTTATGCTCCACTACTTGATCTGCAAGAAGATACAGATAATAGCTACTGGGTTTTGATTCACTACTTTTGTTAGTCTCTGTTCAAGGTTTTGCATGTGTTTATGAACTTATTCCTCATCATATTAAACATCACAGCTGGATGAGGTATTATAAACACCTCCAGTTTACAAATATGGCACCTAAGACACATTCTAGAGGCTTGGTTAATATTTGTTAACATTTACTAAGTATTCATGAAGTGACAGATTCTATTAAATGCTTTCTGAATTTAACAGTCAAATCCTCACATCAGTCCTATAAGATGGATACTGACACTAACCCTCTTTTACAGATGAGAACATTGAGGCTCATAGAAATTAAATAACTTGAGCAGGGTCATCATACAAGCCATAGGTGACAAAGCTAGGATTCGACTTTCACACATTGTCCTGGTAGACCTTAGATCAAAACGTTAGCTTGCCTGGTTCCAAATGTAAGAATGTTTTCCTCCTTTCTAGTGGCTCTGTAATTAAAACAGGGATGTAATTTTTTAGTTTATTTTATGGTTCAAAAATATGCTTCATTAATCCATAGTGATTAAGTCTTCTTTAAAAAGCTCAAGCACTCCTAGAATGTCTGTAAGTTTCTTCTGGAGTCCTAAAAAAGAGAAATTGTGATATCTAATCATTAAAATTAACTGCACCAAAACGTGCTGGAAACTCAAGCTTCTAAGCCCTGCTTTCTTGGTCATAACCTCTAGTGGCTCTTATCCAAAATACAACTGAAGCTGTCTATGGCATTTGATGCCACTCACTTCTTTTTTCTCTTCTTGTATTATCTCTTCTGCTCTGGATAACTTGATATGATGGTATGACTTTGGTAGAGTTTGGGGATTTGGTGCTGACCCATTAATTTTATTTATTCTACATATAATTTGACTCATTCCTTGGCATGAAATCAGATCTTAACCTTACCATTCAAATATCCAGGCATAATGTGTATCTGTTGTTGAAAAAGTTCATGAATAGATGAAGGCACATATATTCTGTGTCTTTGGGGGATTGCAATCTAAATCCCTCTCATATTCCTTGAATATTACAAATCTATTGCTTCTTCCCTCTTTCACATTCTTAAACCTTCTACTTCTGAGGGAATGGAGACAATAACATTATTCATAGCTAACGTTAGTGCCAGAAACTGTTTCAAATATTTAAAATATTTAGCCCATCTAATTATCCCAATGGTAACATGAGTCAGGAGCTTCCGCTACCCTACCAACCTAGAAAACTGGCACACAACATACTTCAGCCAATTAAAGTGCTCAGTTGGAGAAAATTTCTGAGAGCACTGGAGGTTGACATACTTCAGTCATTTCCCTCTTCCCTTGCTAACAAAACATTGACTTTCCTGCCCACTGCCATATGGCCAGTCATTAGCACCCCAAGCCTTTATTGTAATAAGGTAGTCGTGTGACCCAGATATGAAGGGCAGTATGTAGGGGTTAGAGGAACCCTTCAGAGAGAGTTTGTTTTCCTTATAAAAGCATGGAATCTTACAAGGAGAAAATCTTTTTGCCTCTGATTCTTCTTTCCTGTTTTGTTGTCTGCACAAAGGTTATAAAGAATAAGAGAGATCTTTTTTTTTTTTTCTTTCATAATGCAAGAGGCACACAGGCAGCAAATGTAATGCCTGGAAGTAGTAAAGAATAAAGAGGGAGCACATCTATTCTCTGATTGCATTGCTGAGCTGCTGAGCCAGCACTGTGGCCACCTACCCTCAGAAAGCCTTTGATTTCAGATGGCTAATACCTTGACTAATTAAACATTATAAATTGATATTCTGTTACTTGCAGCAAAAAGTAGTTTTAGCTAAAACGGAATTTCACACTCGAAGTGAGTGGAGCACTGCAAGTTACAGACCCAAGGATAAGGATTTGGCTAATTAACAAATATAGTTATAGCAGGAGATAAGAATCCAATATTTGCAGGCATGTTAGACAGGATTCCAGCCTGACCCCCAAGGTTCCTGCCTCTTGGTGTACTCATACCCTTTCTGTTATTCTGTCCATCACTAACCGAGGTACCGCTGTGAAGAGGTTTTGCAGATATAATGAAGTTCCCTAATCAAGTGACCTAAAACTAGAAAGACTATCTAAATGGGTGTAATTTAGTTACGTGAACCTTTTAAAAGCCGAGAGTTTTCCCTGGATGGCTAAAGAAGAGAAAGTCAGAGAGATGTGTCTGGAAGTTAAAGAAATAAAAAAATTTTAGAAAGCATGTTTGGAACTAATATGGAAGCCACATGTCAGGGAACATTGGGCAGCTTTATTGATATGAGAGAGTCCCTGGCCAACAGCCACCAGGAAAATGGAACCTCAGTCAATAGCTGCAAAGAAATTAATGTTTCCAACAATTGGTGAGCTTGGAAAAGACCTTGAGTCTCAAATAAGAACCACATGCTCTGCCAGCGTCTCAATTTCACCTTCGTGAGACCCTAAGCAGAGAACCCAGCCATGCCATCCTGTTCTCCGAATCCATGGAAACAGTGAGATATATTTTAAGCTGCTAGATTGTGATAATTTGTTATGAAGCAACAGAAAACTAATGCAATGGGCTAAAAGTAGTTGACCCTGGTTATAGAGGAGGAAGCATTTAATTAAAATATCTGCAACTGCACATTGAGACTAAAACCACATCCCATCCGAGGCTGTAATGTTAGGGGAAAGGACAAAAAAGCATAATAATGGATATTTAAGTTTCTTATAGTTGTCAGCAATGCTATACAACAGAGATATCAGATTAGGTATGTGGTGAGAGAGCTAGACACACAGAGAAAAAAATATATAGCCTTCTAAGATGGACCTTTTTCGTCAGTAGCCCGCAACCTTAGTTTACTAAGAATTTCATAACTTGGAACCATTTTGTATTATAGAAGTCAACTTTTGTAACTCAAACTAATGTAAGTAGTGCAACCCAAACAGTGGATTCAGCAGAAGTTTGACAAGAGGTCCATGAATTTCTCGAACCCTTTCCATTCGCAGTTTTAAATGAAGCAATTCATGTATGCCAGCAAAGTAATATTAAAGTTGATTCTGTGCCCAGGACAATAGACTCAAAAGGCCATAGGTCAGACACAAGTAAACTACAAGTTAGAGGAATACACGAGGTAGCTTTGACAATTAAAGGGCCTATTACAATGTCATTGGGAGGAAGATAGTATCTCCAGTGCCCACTTGAAGAAATGACCACTGAGTTCGCTTAGTTCTCCACGCCATACCCTTGGTGACAGAAACAGCCTGGATGGATCACAATTCCCCAGGAATTTTTATACCGCACCTAAGTTGCACCCCTACTTAATTTTAACATGTGTCTTGTATATACTGCCAACTAGTTTCTCAGCTATTCTGCATAACAGAAATAGTTCAGAATTTTAAGCTGGGCAAGCCTGTGTTTGCCCCCAACTCTATCACTTATTAGATGAACTGTGGCCACTTGACTCACCATGTTTGTTAAATTATTCTAAATAAGTAGTTGATGCATAGGTTAATGATCAACCTCTACTTCTATACAGGATTAAAACATATGAACAGGGGCTGTGATTTCAAATATACTGACTGCCAGTATTCCCTTCAATGCTTAAAACAGCAGTTCCATTCTCAGAAATGTTTCTGTTTCTTGTGCTCCATGTTAATGTGCAGGGAATGGCTGAAAGGACCATTTTTGAGTCCCACATATGTTATTCACTAGCTGCATGATTTTGGCAAAATTATTTCCCGAAGCTTGGTAAAGTACCTGACACAAAGTCAGAATACATAAGACGTTCAGCACCCTCCCCCATATTCCTTCCAAGGTTTTAGTCCCTGTATCTCTAAGGGGATTCATTACTTAATGGGTACAATGTATACTATTTGCATGATGGATATCCTAAGACTCTTGATTTCACCAGGATACAACCTATGCATGTAATAAAATTACGCTTGTCTACCATACATTTACACAAATAAGTAAGATATTTTTCCATTTGGAAGCCTATTATTTTATAATTTGAAGCACTTTTTTCTGTAGGGTACAAGGAGACGATGGGGTTCAGCAGACAAAGACACAATGTTCATTGTATAAAAATGAACGGTGGGAGAAAATCACGTCCGTCATGCCTAAGACCGACTTGATAATCCATATGGCTCAGCACTGTTGTTAGGTAGCTGACTTCCTTTTATTCATGCTAAAATGGCCCAAAAGCATTCCATATATTGACCTCAAGATTCCTTGCTTACAAGGTTTTGTGATTAGTTTTCAATAATTATATTTGTTTGACCTCCCCAACTCCCATACCTCTGAAACATAGTTAATTATTGTTAGGTGATTAAACATCATAAATGTTATTTTTAGAATCACATTTTAATGAATTGATCCTTCTATGATTCTCAGAGACCTTTCAATTCAAGTGTCATTTGGTTCTAATCACTATCCTACCTATAAAGTATGTCAATTTGTTGGAATAGATTAATTCAGGAATAGCCACAACTAATGCCCGGACTTTGAGTAGTTTGGCATAGCACATGTGCCTTTCTTGGTGACGTCAAGGTCTGCTGTGCTCAAGCACTCTCTGAGGGAACTGTGCTGTAATATTGACAAAGGGATCTGACCTCCTTATATCCACGAATGTTGTCATCTTAAGGTGATGTGTTTTCAGCAGCAAAGACATGAGAGAAAGAATGACGGAGTTTGCGGGGATGTTTTCGGGCTTGTTCTGAAATTAAAGAGCATCACTTCCAACCACATTCCATACGACAAAAAATCAATTGCATTGTCTTGGGCTCACTGCAATGGGTTTGGAAATATAGAGTCCACAGGGCTCACTGCACAGGGTTTGGAAATCTTGACTCCACATATACACACCTCCACAGGTGTAGATAGATAGATAGATAGATAGAGAGATAGATAGATCTTTTAAACTCCCGCAAAACTTGGGTTCTAAATCAGTTTATTCCATTTACGAATTCTTTGGTAGAATGTTGTGTAATTATATCGAGCCTATTTCCTTAGCTATAAAATAGTACACTTGTTTTTAATCAACTTCTTGTTTTCACAACTAAGAATCACTATATGTCAGGCACCCTACTGGGCATTTAGGAAACAAATAGGAACAAAGTAGATACCCCCTTTTTTCATGAAAGTCACATGGCACCAAAAAAGGCTGTTGCTAATAAAATAATGAATAATCAGAAATCTAAATGGAATGCTATATTAGTTATGAATGTTAATAAGAGGGTGTGGAGGATGTTATTAGAAGGTATTTTGGGGTATTTGTCATAAGAAGCTATGGAAGGTTTTTTTGTCATAACTATAATTGATGTGAGCTCTGAAACAGAAAATAAGTAGACTAAAAAATAATGTGGGGACATTTTCAAAGGGATTAAATGGGATATATTGAGATTGGAAAAATAAATTTCTGTTTTCCATACATCAATAGATGCAATGAAGAAGATAAAAGTTATTTCTTATACTGTGTGTAAGAAAAGATATTACTCTACAATCCACCCCAAACACAAAAGCAAAACAACAACAACAAAGGAAAAACCTCTTTTCCCCAAAAGACAATAAACACTTCTTTAATAAATGTACCCTGTTTTAGAGATGACTATTACTTAGTTCGCCTCCGTTCTTCATTTTAGCAGTTACAGGTCTTCTTACACTGGGTTGCAGACTCCAGCCTAAAAATATCTGTGATGTCTGAGCTTTCTGCTATGTGTCCTTTTGAAACAATTCATCATTCATGCCTGAGATATGGATCCCACCTGAACTGTTCTTTGTGCTAAAGGAATGGCACAGTGCCTGGTGTACAGTCAGTGTGTAATGCATTAGTTAGTTTTTACCCTTGATCTCCACAGCCCTAGAGGTGGAGACAGGTAGAAATAGAGCTGCCATCATCATGGCTACATTAACCAAAGCAGATTTTAATTAGGTTGTCTTTAATATGTTTCTTAGAATCTAGAGGTCATGTCTCCCTTGGTGAGAATTTTCTCTGCATGTTTCAGAACATTATGTCTCATTGAGCTTTATTGATATTATCACTGACTCCCAGTCACCAACTAAAATCTGCTGGATTTTGTCTTGAAGTTTCATAGTGCCCTATATTTAAAAATCCTAAGTCCCATAAACAGATATGTGGTTATTAAAAATCATGCAAATTGACGATATATGATAACTTAAGCATAGATGAAACACATCTGATACTTAAAAGAATAGGCTTCTTTTCCTCAATATTCTATTCTTTTTCATATTCCAGGCAATAATTATAAATTAAGATTGAGTGTGCCTTTTCATATCAGCTGAAGTTTCGATTCCATAAAATAGACACCAGTACAAGGTTCTGGGTGAGCAAACACCTGCAGTCTAGATTCGATTTTGCCATTTTTCACGAAAGAAAATTGGATTCAAAGAGCAATATGTGCAAATGTTGGTTTTACTACCTACTTAATTGGTATGAGGTTTAAAGGACACAGCAATCTGGGCTCAGCAGAGGAATTCCATGATGAATTAGTGATGTCTGTCAGGAGCACGGGGAGGAGCTATGATGAAGAGGGTATGTGGCAGCCCAAGATTTACTTATTTGTCATCCCTGTAAAAAGCAGTTACTGTGACTTCTCACATTCCATAATGTCCCTTGGCAGCAGTGGCCTCATGAGTCTAATGGGTATAATCACATCTACTGTAAAACCAAAGAAAATTACTGAGGCAAGTTTAAATCAATTTAGAGGTTAATTTTGCCAAGGTGGAGAACATGACTGGGAAAAAGGAACAAAAAATTGCAGGAACACCTGTAATCAGTGCTTTCTTCAAAGAGGGTTTGAGGACATGAGTATTTAAAGGGGAAAGAATGGACAGTAGGGAAAAAAGGAAAGAACAAGATGGGGTGGGTTGGTAAAAGAGGCAAGTGGTTGTATTATTTTGAGGCTTTGATCTGCATTCACTGAATTCACATTTTACATATGAAAGAGGGGGAAGAACAGTCAACTGTGAATTAGCCTTGCACTCAGTGAATCTGTATTTTTCATATAAGGTGAAGTAAACATAGAGTAGAGGAAGCAGTCAAATATGCAATAGTTTCAGATGAGTGGAGGGATGACTTTTAGTCCTGTCTTTGTCCTGTACATTTTTTTAGATTGTGCTTCAAGGTATTTTTTTTTTTTTCTTTTTGAGATGGAGTCTCACTCTTGTCACCCAGGCTTGAGTGGAGTGGCACTATCTCGGCTCATTGCAACCTCTGCCTCCCAGGTTCAAGCTATTCTCCTGCCTCAGCCTCCTGAGTAGCTAGGATTACAGGAGCCTGCCACCATGCCTGGCTAATTTTTGTACTTTTAATAGAGACAGGGTTTCGCCATGTTGGCCAGGCTGGTCTCGAACTCCTGACGTCAGGTGATCTTCCTGCCTCAGTCTCCCAAAGTGTTGGGATTACAGGTGTGAGCCACTGTACCCGGCCGTCATTGTATTTTTTAAAAACATTTTTCTAACTTTTATTTTAGGTTCAGGGGTACATGTTCAGGTTTATTTTAGGTCCAGCGGTACATGTGCAGGTTTATTTTAGGTCCAGGGGTACATGTGCAGGTTTATTTAGTTATTTTAGGTCCAGGGGTACATGTGCAGGTTTATTTTAGGCCCAGGGATACATGTGCAGGTTTATTTTAGGTCCAGGGGTACATGTGCAGGTTTATTTTAGGTTCAGGGGTACATGTTCAGGTTTATTTTAGGTCCAGGGGTACATGTGCAGGTTTGTTATATAGGTAAATTGTTGTGTTGTGGTGGTTTGGTGTACAGCTTATTTCATCAACCAGGTAATAAGCACAGTATTCAGTAGGTATGTTTTTGATCCTCACCCTCCTCCCACCCTCCACCCTTAAATAGGCCCTGGTGTCCCTTCGTTGTGTTATATGAACTTGATGTTCAGCTCCCACTTGCAAGTGAGAACATGAGGTATTTCATTTTCTGTTCCTGCATTAGTTCACTTAAGATAACGGCGTCCACCTCCAACCATGTTGCTGCAAAGGACGTATCTCCTTCTTTTTATGGCTGTGTGGTATTCCATGGTGTATATGTACATTTTCTTTATCCAGGCTACCATTGATGGGCATTTATGTTGATTCCATGTCTCCTTTGCTATTGTGAATACTGCTGACACGAACATATGCACACGTGTGTGTATTGTTTTGTACCTTTGAAGATAAGCTGTTTATTTACATTGGCAGGATAAAATTTAACAGAACTTTGCTTTAGGGTAAAGATAAGAGGGCCCACAGGGATTTCCTTGTGAGCGAATGCTGAGGAAGTTCCTCTGGGTGGGTACGTGACCTTCTATCTTTGCAGCTGTCTACAAAGGCAGTTTTGTGTGACTCAGTTTCCAAGCTTAACTTTTCCCTTTGGCATAGTGAATTCCAGGCCCTAAGATTTTCTTTCCTTTTCACAATACCATACATCCATTCCAGGATAACAAGAACTTCAATTGAGTCGATGCCTGTAAAAATTCTTCAAAAAGCAAGGAATTGAAAAATAATAGGTTTGAGTAATGATGATCGCATTGTTGAGTCATTTAGTGGTCATAGTTAAAGTGGCTTGAAACACCTTATAATTTTATTGCGTCATAACCCTCAGGAGAGTAACGCAAAATTAGAACAGATATTCTTGAGAATTAAATGAGTGCATTGATTTTGACATGAAGCACAATCTCACCATGAGTGAGATATGTTTGCTTTGAAAAAGTAAGAGTGCTGCACGGTTTAAACCTTTGTGGATACTGGTGTTCAGCAACTCTAAAATCAGAAAGCTTGCACTTCGTTATTTGCTAGCTCTGTTATCTTGCACAACTGTATCTCTTAATGTCTAGGTTCCCTCATCAATAAAGTTGTAATATTAAGAGTATTTAACACATGGAGTTGTTGAAAAAATTAAATAAGTTATATATGAATTAGAATTATTCCTGATATAATGGTTCATAACTATTATTAATCAAATGGCACTCAAAGGCAGAGGATTCTGGAACCAGTAAGCCACACAAGCATTTTAGGAAAAGGAGACATCTCAAATTATATGGGGTGAGAACTGAGAAACCAAAGGGGCTGGGGACCCCAAGCCTCGCCGGGGGAGTTCACTGAGTACTGTGCAGTTGTCAGATGCAGTACTAATCTTTATGAGATAGAACTTGATCATGACCAGCACCCTCAAATCACTGATGAGCCAAATACTACAGTAGATTTTCCTAAGGAAGAGAGCATACCTACCATTTTAATTATAATCTCTGTATTTAGTACTAAAAGGTGTTGGGCCGAATTTTCAGTTCAGTGGAAACTGAACCTGGTAAGCCATATAGCTCTACATAAGCAGACATAAATTCTGCATGGACACATAAAGACCACACAAGAGTATTAGGTGCACAGTAAGCCTGCACTGCAGAATCGTATCTCCTTGACCCCATTCTAATCGTGCTGTAACAGAAACTCAAGTTCACTTGTTCACCACTTGCAGTCCATTAATAAGTGCAAGGCCTGGTATAAAGAAAGCAACTTTTTATTCCGAAGCTAGCTAAGGAGAAGTACAGGCTCACCGCCTTAAGGGTGCCACTTTGCTAATGGAGCAGAAAGCAGGTGCTTTTAAAAAGCATGAATGGCACATGGTTGTGGGAAAATACAGTGGGGGAGTCAATGTAACTCACTTTGCTGCCTTATCTACCAGGCAGCTGAACTGGTGACCACTGATGCCGTTGTGGAAAGAACTAAGTTGTTAAAGTGACTGAAAGTCTCCAGGTGGGAGAGAGTTTCGTAACAGGCATACTTGGGGTTGTAGATCGACTGTTGTCTCTCAAGGCAATCTCCTGGTGGGAGAAAGTTCTGCTTTGGAGCTTCTAAGCACAAAGTTAGATGGACTTGCCCTGTGGGGAGTGTCTGGTGAAGGACAGGTAAAAGGTTATAACTGCACTTCTAGAGCAAAGTAGGAAGTGGGAAAAAGGAGAAAAGAAGGAGGAAAATAATTAAAATATCTCTTTGAAAAATGGGGGTACTGGGTTACAATGTCCCTTTGGATATTGCTAATTAGAAAAAGTTAGCCCATAGTTAGTTAGAAAAAAAATGTTTGCCTAATAACTATAATAGAAGTAGTCTGATTACCCCCATTTCTTTCTAAAAAGAGGATATTCCTGCATACTGGGGGAAGGGATACATGGGCAGTCTATATTTTCAAATCAATTTTGGTGAGAACCTAAAACTGATTAAAAAATAGAAAATATAAAAGAATATATATTCCTTCAAAAGGATGAAATCAAAAAAGAAACAGGGAGAAAGAGTAATTCAAAGAGATTATCTCCCTGAAGGTATGAGCTTTGAACCTTTTTTAAAAATCAGAGTGACTAGAGCTTCTTGTCTTGTTCCTGGTTTGACTCGTCTCTATTAGGATTGCTTTTCTTCCTGGTAGAGTCAGATAAATGATGCAAGGGAGAGGCATCTCAGTTAAAGTAGGGATGTGGTTCAAAGTTGGGATGTGGTTCAAAACACTACTATTAGTGATTCTAGCTACTTAATTTTCTATTAGTGATTCTAGCTACTTGATTTTGAGGCTACTTAATGATGAAGCTCAATGAAGAAGAAATAAGTCCACAATGCAGAAATAAAAAAGTGATTTGGAGAGTACAGCTGATTTCAAGAGACCAGAGGGAAGATTCTATTCTCATTGCTTTTAATCAAGGGTAACCAGGGTGCAGAGATGTCTTAATGTGTTCGGGCTGCCATAACAACACAAAAAAAACTATAAGCAACAAACATTTATTTCTCACAGCCCTGGAGGTGGGAAGCCTCAAGGTGGCAGCAGATTAGGTTCCTGATGAGGGCCTGTTTCTTGGCTTGTAGACGGCCACCTTCTTACTGTGTCTTCACATGGAGGAAAGAGAGGAAACACTGATGTCTCCTTCTCTTCTTACAAGGGCATTAATCCCACCATGTGGGCTTCAGCCTCACAATCTCCTCTGAAACAAACTATGACCATGTGTTGCTTAATAAGGAGGATACATGCTGAGCCATGTGTTCTTAAGGTGATTTTACCAGTTTGTGAACATCATAGAAAGTCTTTCCACAAACCTAGCTGGTAGAGTGCACTACACACCTGGACTGTGTGGTCTAGCCTGTTATTCCTGCACTACAAAGTTGTACAGCACATTACTGCACCGAATACTGTAGGCAGTTGTAACACAATGGTAAGCATTTGTGTATCTAAACATAGAAAAGGTACAGAAAAAAATACTCTATAAAGGCTAACCAATTTAATTTATATTTAAACATAACTGGAAGAAAAGATTTGGAATATTCCTAATGAAAAGAAATGGTAAATGTTGGAGGTGATGGATATCCTAAATACCTTGATTTGATCGTTATACATTGCATGTGTATATCAAAATACCGCATGCACCCCATAATTATGTATTATTATTTTGTATCAATAAAAGCATGGATCTATAGATAAATAATAGATGAAAAATGACCCACCTGTGCACCTACACAGGGCACTTACCATGAAGGGAGCTTGCAGGACTGGAAGTTGCTCTGGGTTAGTGAATGGGTGGTGAGTGAGTGTGAAGGCCGAGGATATTACTATACACCACTGTAGACTTCGTAGACACTGCACACATAGGCAGCACCAAATGTATTAAAAACATTATTTTTCTAATAATAAATTGAACAGTATACAGTAACTCTTTATAAACTTTTCTAATTTTTTTTTTTTTTGAGGTGGAGTCTCACTCTGTTGCCCAGACTGGAGTGCAGTGGCACAATCTCAGCTCACTGCAAGCTCTGCCTCCCAGGTTCACGCCATTCTCCTGCCTCAGCCTCCCGAGTAGCTGGGACTACAGGCGCCCGCCACCACGCCCGGCTAATTTTTTGTATTTTTAGTAAAGACTGGGTTTCACCTTGTTAGCCAGGATGGTCTCAATCTCCTGACCTTGTGATCCACCCACCTCGGCCTTCCAAAGTGCTGGGATTACAGGCATGAGCCACCACGCCCAACATTTATAAACTTTTCAATTGTTTTTATCTTTTTATCTTTTTTGTCAAAACAGTTTAAAACACAAACACATTGTATATCTGTGCAAAAAAAATTCTTTTCTTATATCCTTATTCTATCTGTGTTTTTCTATTTTTAATTTTTTTATATTAAACATTTTTATTAAAACTAAGACAAACACACACTAGCCTTGGCCTACACAAATTCAGGATCATCATAGGAAGCCAGATACAGCCTTCTGTCTCAGAGGACCACCACAGTCCTAAAGAGAGGACAAATATTTCAAAGTAGAGGTATAACCCCAGGGGGATGATGACTAACTGAAGACCAGCCAGGCAGACTCTAGAAGGGGAGAAAAGGTAGATGCCTTGGGCTAACATCCTGCTACTGATCTTATTCTTGATTTCTTTCCTGACTTACTCCTCTTTGTTCACCACACTGAAGCCTGCGGAGTCATTTTAAAATATAAAATGATTTCTTCAATGTAGTCCCACTGCCCATAGAATAAAATACCATTTATTTCCATGCTTTAGAATATAGAAGATACACCAGGCACCGTGGCTCACGCCTGTAATCCCAGCACTTTGTGAGGCCAAGGCGGGCGGATCACCTGAGGTCAGGAGTTCAAGACCACCCTGGTCAACATGGTGAAACCTCATCTCTACTAAAAAATACAAAAATTAGTTGGGCGTGGTGGTGGGTGCCTGTAATCCCAGCTACTTGGGAGGCTGAGGCAGAAGAATTGCTTGAACCCAGGAAGTGGAGATTGCAGTGAGCTGAGATCGTGCCACTGGACTCCAGCCTGCCAATAGAGTGAGACTCCGTCTCCATAAAAAGGAAAACAAACAACAAAAAAGAATCTAGACGATAATTCACAAAATTGCACTCCCTGCCTCACTTTCCAGTATTGGCTCCCCTATGCCATGCAATAACCTCCTTGGAATTCTTTCAGTTTGTGGAAGTCCTTCTCACGCATTGGCATTGAGGTTTCTTTCTATCTCAGGTCTTCACGTGGCTGGATCCCTTTCATTTTATTTTCTCCTTTTAAATGTCACTCACTCAAATGAGCCTATCTAAATAAACAACTTATGCTGTTCTTTTTTATGTTGTGTTATTTTATGTTATTTTATTTATTTTTTATTATACTCTAAGTTTTAGAGTACATGTGCACAATGTGCAGGTTAGTTACATATGTATCCATGTGCCATGTTGGTGTGCTGCATCCATTAACTTGTCATTTAACAATATAGCTTTAGGAGATATACCTAATGTTATTTTATTTTTAGAAACAGTATCTCATTCTGTCACCCAGACTGAAGTGCAATCATAGCTCACTATCCTCAACTCCTGGGCTCAAGGGATCCTCCTGACTCAGCCTCCCAAATGGCTGGGATTATGGACCTGAGCCACCATGCCCAGCCTGCTGTTCTCTGTTATGCTCTACTATTTGTTTTCTCTCTATCATTTATGACAACCCATTCATTACTTTCTTCATATTTTATTGGCTGTTACCGTTACTAGGCTGGAAACTTAAATGGAAACAAAGACCATGTTTTCAATCTTCTTGATACAGTTATCTAAAATAGCCTAAGTCATGACTGAATGTACCTAATGGGACTTAGTAAAATCTACTGAAGGAAAGGAGGAAGGAAGGAAGGAAGGAAGGAAGGAAGGAAGGAAGGAAGGAAGGAAGGAACAAAGGAAGGAAGGAGGGAGGGAAGGAGGGAAGGAAGGAGGGAAGGAAGGAAGAAAGGAAGGAAAGAAGGAAGGGAGGAAGAGAAGGAAGAAGGGAGGGAAGGGAGGGAAAAGAGGAATGGAAAGAGGAAGAAGGAAGATGCACCCATTCACTATGTCAGGGAGAGTTGCGAATCCATTGATATGTAGGAGTCAGCATCACTAATGCCTACTCTCATTCTTCAACATCAAGTTCAAAAGGCACCCCTATGAAACCACCCTTGATAACCAGGAATAGGGTTTGGTGCTACCTTCTTCCTGCTTTCATCACATTCATTCTGTATCTTCAGAAAGAATAAACAAACCAAGAGTTAAAATCTTATCTGATGCCACACCACCACAAATGCCTTGATGACTGAGAGGATGTCTAATTAATCTCTACATTCCTAGCACTCTCTGTCGGGATGGAACATAATAATCAGCCAATAAAATTAACTGTGGTTGTTTCTGTTAACACTATTGGTCTTAGTGGTATTATCATAAATTCAGTACTTTAAAGTAAATTAAATTACACCTTGATATTTTTAGCTTTATGTCAGTTGGTAGTCTGGTCCATTCCTGAGCACATGAGCCTTTTAGGCTGAATCTACTAGTGTGCTCACCGCCCCTATACATCAGCAGCATCTGTGGAGTGGAAGTCTTCTCAGATAATGCATGTCAGTTTATAGCAACATAGCTGGTGATCTTGTTAGAGTGCAAATCCTAGTGCAGTGTATCCGTGGTGGGGCCCAATGTTCTCCATTTCTAACAAGCTCACAGGAGATGCTGATGGCTGTAATTCACACAACACTGAGTAGCAAAGTTGTAGAGCACACGGGAATCAAGAGAGTCAACGTAACAGCCCTTTATCAACATTAGGAGGAATTTTGTTTTCTGTTGGCAGAAACTCCTCAGTTAACTTACAGCCATAATTCAGTGTCAAAACTAATTTCAGGTAAATGAAAAGTTAATGACAAGCCCATAAACCACTGGTTATGGACTGGCCAAGCATAACAGAGGATTAGTGTTATGTAGTAGTGACTGAAGACCCTTGAGTCAAACTGTGTTCTTACCTTGTTATGCCACTGGCTTGCTTCGGGACCCTGGTAAGTTATATAGCAGGTTTATATCTCTAAAACCTCAACTTCCCTTATCTATAACAGAATGTATTAGATTGAGTATATTCATATTACATATATGAAGGAAGGAAGGAAGGAAGGAAGGAGTAATACCTCTGTATTAGAATCTGTGCAAGAAATAAAAAGTGACACATATTACTTTTAGCAAAATGCTGGCAAAATATAAATATAAAATATATTTTAGCTATTTTTTTTAACTGGCACTAGTTTTCACCTTCTGGGAAGCCATTTCCAATTTTCTCCAGGGAGAATTAACCACTATTAGCTCAGTGCTGCCATAAGAGGCACGGTTAACAATGACCTGCTCTGGTTTGTGTGAACGAGATGTTCCCATGTCCTCATTACTGGTAGACTCCAACTTTCTGGAGGACAAGAGAGCCTTGTACATCTCAGATGAGTCATTGCATTCTGATTTTGATTACTTGTCTTTTTGGATAATTCAAAGTGGTACTTCCACCTCTATCTTTGGTATTTGACATTTTGTAAAGTTCTCTATTCATTAAAATCTTTCTGTATTCTTTGAAGTGCATCCCCATTGTTAAGGCCCAGCTAAGCTGACTTCTCTAGGGAAGCGATCTCTGATATTCCAGCAGAGTGCCCACGCCCTGTTGTCAGCACAGTGACACATGAGGTGAATCTCCTCATGGGAGAGTTGAAGTGATTCCCTTGACAGACTAATTTCTATGTCAATGTTTATATGTTGTTTTCTTTTTCCTTTATTCCAAGGTGAACTTGTTTACATTTAAAAGATACTATCGTGAATACAGGATGTGGTCATAGTCCAATAGTCCCTCCCTCTATTGACAGAATCATGATAAGACAACTGGATTCCATTTTAGGCATCAGACTTAAGAAGCCATAGAGACCCACAGACAAACATACAGACCCAAACAGGAGGAGTCCTGGAAGGATCCAAAATCATGTTATACAATAAACAGCAGAATGAACAGGCATGTGAGAAATCAGGTTTGGTTTGCATAATAACAGATCATATCCCTGTAAAAGAAGAGGCAGACCTCTTGTAATGCCCCAAAGAAAACTGTAAGGTTCAACAGAGCTTGAGATGTCGAATTTCAGGCTGAAAAGCTATTGGATGAGGTCTTTGGGTTTGCTACTCAAGGATTCGATGAGAGTTGAACTAGATACCTTTTAACTCTATCTCTAATTTTGAGAGTCTATGATGTTTTCTGAAAGCTACATATAAGTGGAGACGATATTTTCAATTCTCAGGAAAGAGCTCAGCACTTAGTGTCATATACTTAGTGAGTACATGTTTGTTAAATGGGTGGATTAGACTTCTATTTTGTTCTAGACTACAGGGAACTAGCACATCTCGGGGTATCCCAAACTTCTCTGTCCACTAATGAATATCAAAATAAGGCTTCAGGAGACTTCAGGGTATTTGATTAGCTTAAAGAGCCAGAATCGTTTGAGCTAAATTTCTTATCATAAATTTCTCATCTTAAATTACTCATTCTAATTGTGAAGACACAGGCAATAAATGTAATCACCTTGTATTCACATTCATGTCATAACTATTTCTTACCCAGTGCCTGTAACTATCTCAATTATCTGAAACGGTTCAACACCACAGTCAAAAATAGGCTAGAGTTGGCAATAACAGTAAAGCTAAAAGGGGTCCCGGCTACTTTATGACTCTGTGGAACCATTATACTCCTCAGTATCCAAGTGAGGCAGATAACAAGAGGACATTAAAATGTTAGCATCCTCAAACAACAGTGCGGTTACTGCTTATTAATTATACCAAAGGAGCACAACTAATTAGTTTTAATAGGTAGCATTATGTATGCCAGTGACAGATCAGAGAAAGCCAGTAGGCTGTATACAATTCTTTAGAGGAACAACTGACACCATCTATTTTTTCTTTTTTCTTATTTTTTTTTTTTTTTTTTTGAGACAGAGTCTCACTGTGACACCCAGGCTGGAGTGCAGTGGTGCTGCAGTCTTGGCTTACTGCAACCTCTCCTCCCTGGGTTCAAGTGATTCTCCTCCCTAAGCCACCAGAACAGCTGGGATTACAGGCACCCACCACTATACCTGGCTAATTTTTGTATTTTTAGTAGAGATGGGGTTTCACCATATTGGCCAGGCTGGTCTTGGACTCCTGACCTTAAGTGATCCGCCTGCCTTGGCCTCTCAAAGTGCTGGGATTACAGGCGTGAGCCACCACACCCAGCCGACACCATCTATTGACAGTTGTTCTGCACACCTAAGACACATGGAAATAAACATACAGGACTGGGACAGCTTGATCCATAGCCTTCCATTTCGAGCGTGGATTACAATTTGTGCAGCATAATAATTGTTTTCATAGGGATTTTTCCCTTTCAAATAAAATTGGAAACAATTTCCCATCTTCTTTCCTTAGCTTGTCTCCTCTCCCAGTGAGAATACAGAGGATAAGACAGAAAAGTAGGAGAGAAATATCTAATTGTTTGTCAAATGTATCTATTATGAAAGTGAATTTATAAATTTAAAGGTGAGCATATTTTGGATTTAAAAATGATGATACATTGCTTTTTATAAGTACTTCTGAAATTTGTATTCCTATCTTCATGTATTAGTGAACATCTTTCCCCACCAAAATGTAATCATTTTAATTTTTTATATTTATTTTAAAACCTCTCATCTTGTAGATTAAAAATTGAATCTGTTTCTTTAATTTATATATCCTTCATTTCTAGTGCATTTTTATTATGTCAAATGTCTCCCATGTATACTTTTATAAATTACCTGGTCTTATCGTTAGCAATTGTCTTATTAAGTTTTTTTCCCCTTAATGTGGAAACTATTAATATATTCTGGGTATAGCCAATAAAAACCTACCCAAATATCCCAGATTTGGGGCTGATCAAGCAAGAAGTTAAAAATCCTGATAAGGAACCTTTTTAAGGATATAAAGTTAAGTGTGGTCATGAATAAGCAAATGAGAAACCTCAAAACAAATGGGAATTAGTAAAACAATATTTTGTTTCCGAATTTTGGCTACTCTCTGAGAGCTGGGATAGGACACAGTTAAAATTAGGACAGAGCAATTTCATGAAACATAAAACAGTTACAAAAAATGAAGAAAAACAGCTGCATCTTAGGAGAGAAGTCACTTATTTGCTAAGAAAATTTAAAGTCACACAATTTTTCTGCCCACACCCTCCTTGAAAATGTATTATATTAAATTTAAAGTTTATTGCAGAACTCACTTTATTTACCATGTGGTTGTGTTTAGAGAGGAATCCAGGGAAAAAACACGTGGACATTAGATAACTGAATGTGAGAAGATATCCGAAGTGGAACATACAAATAGCATAGAAACATCCATAGATATGATATACATAGGTGTAGTATCTGTATCCACATCTACATATCTATCTATCTATATATATAGATACATCTATGTATCTATATATATCTATAGTCACTGATTGGGGGAAATCGCACATCAAATAAGAATTCTTGGCATGGTTACTTGTTGTGTATTTATCCTTGAGCAAGTCACTTCCTTTTCTGGATCTTAGTCCCTTCATTTCTAAAGTGAGGAAATTAATAACAAGATCCAGCTGAGTTGCTCTGATAACTGAGCTGTACGCAAAAGTTCCTATAAACTCTGAAACCATCAATGAATGTTAATGTTTTGTTGTTGAACAATTTTACAGAAAGATGGAAGAAAATTATGTTTTTGTTTAAATAAAACTCAGGTGATTATTTTAGTGCTCAGTTTTAGAAGTACTGGTATTAGTGTTTTTATTTAGCTAAAATGTCTGAGTGCTTATCACATGCTGAGCAATGATCCACACACTATATAATCCCATTTAAACCACATCAGATTTTTTCAAATGAATGGTAATGGAATTTCTATTTGACAGACAAGAAAAGTGAAGTCCAGAGTAATCAATTAATGTTTCCAATGCAATGAGGATATGATGAATAGTGGCACCAAAGGATAAAACCATGCCCTTGGGCATCACAGTACACTGTTTTTCCAGCAGAGGATTAAGAAGGGTCAACTTGGAAAGTGAGTTTTCATTACGTAGAACTGCCTCCTTCCCTTAATGCAGGCGTACTACGTCTGCTATAGTTGCCTCCAGCTGACATGACTGGTGGGGGTGGAGGAGTTGCCCTGTAGGACACACGATGTCAAAAATCCAAAATTCTCAGTCCCCACACAAACTTCATATAACTCATAAACTATGCCCCAACCCTTCTGTTGGCTTCCCAATTTTTCTTCAACCACATTCTGCAACCATAGCATCCAGCACAGCCCATCTATTTAACATATTACCTGTACACATACAGTGCCCCACTACCAGATTTCTGGGAATGGAGAGGAAGGGGTCAGCCTTGTATATATATGCTATTGGTGTGTTGCCCCCATATCTGAGCCCTGCACATAACTTCTGGAATGTTCCACATGACGTTATCACTTTTTCCTTTACCCTTATTAATATTAGCTCAGATTTCTACTTATTTAAAACAAATCTATATTTGCCTCTTTTGCCCAGCACATTTCTTCTTTTTCCTTCTAATACAAAATATTAACCGTGTTAACTGGTCCTTCATATCAGAAATCCCCTTATTATTAGTATCGACATGTTGAGTTTAACACACTTTTAAAATCCCTATATTAATTCGCTAACATATTGGGCCTAACATGTTTTGAAAACCAACCAAGCTCATTAACTGTTTTATAGTTGTTTACTTTTTTTTTATTATTGTACTTTAAGTTTTAGGGTACATGTGCACAATGTACAGGTTTGTTACATATGTATCCACCTGCCATGTTGGTGTGCTGCACCCATTAACTCGTCATTTAGCATTAGGTGTATCTCCTAATGCTATCCCTCCCGCCTCCCCCCACCCCACAACAGTCCCTGGAGTGTGATGTTCCCCTTTCTGTGTCCATGTGTTCTCATTGTTCAATTCCCACCTATGAGTGAGAACATGCGGGGTTTGGTGTTTTGTCCTTGCGACAGTTTACTGAGAATGATGATTTCCAGTTTCATCCATGTCCCTACAAAGGACATGAACTCATCATTTTTTATGGCTGCATAGTATTCCATGGTGTATATGTGCCACATTTTCTTAATCCAGTCTATCGTTGTTAGACATTTGGGTTGGTTCCAAGTCTTTGTTATTGTGAATAGTGCCTCAATAAACATACGTGTGCATGTGTCTTTATAGCAGCATGATTTATAGTCCTTTGGGTATATACCCAGTAATGGGATGGCTGGGTCAAATGGTATTTCTAGCTCTAGATCCCTGAGGAATCGCCACACTGACTTCCACAATGGTTGAACTAGTTTACAGTCCCACCAACAGTGTAAAAGTGTTCCTATTTCTCCACATCCTCTCCAGCACCTGTTGTTTCCTGACTTTTTAATGATGGCCATTCTAACTGGTGTGAGATGGTATCTCATCACAATGATGATGAGCATTTTTTCATGTGTTTTTTGGCTGCATAAATGTCTTCTTTTGAGAAGTGTCTGTTCATATCCTTCACCTACTTTTTGATGGGGTTGTTTGTTTTTTTCTTGTAAATTTGTTTGAGTTCATTGTAGATTCTGAATATTAGCCCTTTGTCAGATGAGTAGGTTGTGAAAATTTTCTCCCATTTTGTAGGTTGCCTGTTCACTCTGATGGTAGTTTCTTTTGCTGTGCAGAAGCTCTTTAGTTTAATTAGATCCCATTCATCAATTTTGGCTTTTGTTGCCATTGCTTTTGGTGTTTTAGACATGACGTCCTTGCCCATGCCTATGTCCTGAATGGTATTGCCTAGGTTTTCTTCCAGGGTTTTTATGGTTTTAGGTCTAACATGTAAGTCTTTAATCTATCTTGAATTAATTTTTGTATAAGGTGTAAGGATGGGATCCAGTTTCAGCTTTCTACATATGGCTAGCCAGTTTTCCCAGCACCATTTATTAAATAGGGAATCATTTCTCCATTGCTTGTTTTTGCAGGATAGTGTTGGAAGTTCTGGCCAGGGCGATTAGGCAGGAGAAGGAAATAAAGGGTATTCAATTAGGAAAAGAGGAAGTCAAATTGTCCGTCTTCAGATGACATGATTGTATATCTAGAAAACCCCATTGTCTTAGCCCAAAATCTCCTTAAGCTGATAAGCAACTTCAGCAAAGTCTCAGGATACAAAATCAATGTACAAAAATCACAAGCATTCTTATACACCAATAACAGACAAACAGAGAGCCAAATCATGAGTGAACTCCCATTCACAATTGCTTCAAAGAGAATAAAATACCTAGGAATCCAACTTACAAGGGATGTGAAGGACCTCTTCAAGGAAAACTACAAACCACTGCTCAATGAAATAAAAGAGGATACAAACAAATGGAAGAACATTCCATGCTCATGGGTTGGAAGAATCAATATCGTGAAAATGGCTATACTGCCCAAGGTAATTTATAGATTCAATGCCATCCCCATCAAGCTACCAATGACTTTCTTCACACAATTGGAAGAAACTACTTAAGTTCATATGGAATCAAAAAAGAGCCCGCATCACCAAGTCAATCCTAAGCCAAAAGAACAAAGCTGGAGGCATCACGTTACCTGACTTCAAACTATACTACAAGGCTACAGTAACTAAAACAGCATGGTACTGGTACCAAAACAGAGATATAGATCAATGGAACAGAACAGAGCCCTCAGAAATAACACTGCATATCTAAAACTATCTGATCTTTGTTGTTTACTTTTTTATGCATCACATAATGGGAGTAAAACCCAGTGTGAAATCCATTTTAATATATATATGTGTATATATATATATAATTTATATATATAATATATATTTATATATTATTTATTTTAGAATTACTATATATAGTAATTTTTTAACAATTTAGAATGACAACTACAGTATATATATCTGAACAAATTTGTACAGTCTCTTTTTATATATTCACTATGATTCAATATGATGAGGTGTTTGCTTTTTATTGAAATGCTCTTGCCAGTTAGTGGACAGTTTCAGATGTTAGAATGTTCAATGTCTCACTGACCTAACAACTGTTCCTCAGTTATGTTTTTCCTGTTTCCTTTCCTGTACTCTGGAACTTCAAAAACAACAAGAAAATAATTATTTGTAAAAATCACCTTACATTCCTACAGCACATTTCATTTCACAAATCACAAAATAGGCATTTTGATCATTACCTGAAACAGAGATACAGGTATTATCAGTAGCTCCCACGTGCAGAGACCCAGAGAGATTATGTGGCTTACCCAAGGTCACATTTTAGAATAAAAACAAAGCTATTATTTGAACATATTTTTTGCAAACTTCTAGTTTAAAATTTTCTCTAATTCTCTATGGCAGTACTTCCACCATTTGAAAATAATTAATATTCCAACTACCTTTGTTCCAAACTAAAATCCCTTGGCTGATGTTTGGAGGTAATCTGATTAATGTACCTAGTGTCTCAAACAAATAGCTGGTCGTTACTCTTCTTCATTTGCCTTCTCCCTTGGATGTGAAGTTTAGTTTGGGATGCCTTGCTAAGTGGAAATCTAAGAGTGGTGTTTGTTGTTTTGAGCATGGGGACTATTTATAAAGAGTCATGTGAAAGTCTGAAGGTCTATCATCTATAAGAGAAGAAATGGCATTTACCTTCAAGAATTAAAATAATTTTAGAAAATCGTATATATTTTGTGTAGCTCTAGATAGTTAATTAGAACAACAAATGCATGTTAGAGGGAAATTAATTTCAGTCCACTCTACCTTACCTAGATTAAGTTGAATATTTCATTGTACCCTGACTCTTTTAAATGAGCAAATAAATTAATAAGGGAGATCTTTCAAAGTTACAACTTTGCAAACTGTTCACCTTCCTCTCAAACCCTTATATTAACCAGTTTTCATCGCCCATGTATTTATTCACTCCTTTGCAACCCTGATGCCCATTATCTCTTATTTTCTCCCTTTAAAAATTTTATGTTTAATTGACCAATAAAAATTGTCCGCAGTGTGCAACATGTTGTTTTGAAATATGTATATAGTGTGAAATGGCTAAATCAAGCTAATTAATATATGCTTACTTCACATACTTATTTTGTGTGCGGTGAGAACACTTAAAATCCACTCAGCAATTTATATCTCTCTTTATATATATATTTTAAATTATACTTTTTAAGTTCTGGAATACATGTACAGAACGTGCAGTTCTGTTACATAGGTATACACGTGCCATGGTGGTTTGCTGCACCCATCAACCTGTCATCTACATTAGGTATTTCTCCTAATGCTATCCCTCCCCTAGCCTCCCACCCCCGATAGGCCGTGATGTGTGATATTCCCCTCCCTGTGTCCATGTGTTCTCATTGTTCAACTCCCAATCATGAGTGAGAACATACGGTATTTGCTTTTCTGTTCCTGTGTTAGTTTGCTGAGAATGATGGTTTCCAGTTTCATCCATGTTCCTGCAAGGGGCATGAATAATATAATACATTATTAGTAACTATAGCCACCATGTTATATCACAACTCATGAACTTATTCCTCTTAAGTTAAATTGTGTATCCTTTGACTAACATCTCCCCACCCCACTCTCATTTTATATTTTAAACTTATTCTATTTTCCTACTGGATCTCTGAAATATTTCAGTGAGAAATGCTTTCAACTGCAATTTAACAGAATATTTAACTACAAGTGCATGTTGTGGAATTTTGAAGTCTACTCTAAAGAGTCAGTGCACAAAATCTAAGACTAGGAACACTGTTGGCATAACATAGTGAACTTGCTGTCACTGATAGAAATCAAGTTACTAGACTTCAAGAAAAATGATATACAGAGGGTTCTCACAATGAGCAGGATATTGGTCTAAATCAACATTTCTGGAAATTTTGTCTGATGACCATCTATCCCTGAATCATTTAGGAAGCTTGAGATAAAGTGAATTTCTAAGCCCCAGAGTAGGATTACTGAAACAGAAGTTCTGGAGTGAGATCATGGAATATGCATTTTTCACAAGATTCCCAAATAATTGTCATTCAAAGTTTTGAGAATCCTTTGTCCATGTAGTCATTAAAATTTCTTTCAATTATTTCATTCCAAAGACTAGTGATTGTCATCTAAAAATGGAACATTAGACAGGAACAAGGCTGACTCCAGCATGTTGAAAGACATCTGTCAGACACTCCCTTGGACAGGAACTGCTGAATAGGTGGGAATGTGTATAACTTTGATCAGCCCCTAGTGCTTAACAGTCCCTGTGCATTTTACCAACATAAATTTACTTAATAAATTTCTGAACCTAGGACCCATTCATTCTCTCATTTCTCTTTTCAAACATTTTATTCTCGAATTCAAGAACCTTATTTGAACAATATTCTAATGCTAGACAATGATCCAGGCACTGAGCCACAAACTAAATGTGATCATTTTCATCCCGGAGGAACTTATGTTTAAGTGGAAGAAGACAATGGGGAGATATATAAAGCAATAGTTTGTTTGAATATGGGATATTACAACAAAGGTGTGAAATTGTTGCCATTTAACACTGTAGGATACATTTTTTTTAACTTTTGTTTTAGGTTAGGGGGTATAGGTGCAGGTTTGTTTTATATGTAAACTTGTGTAACAGGGGTTTGTTGTACAGATTTTTTCATCACCCAGGTACTAAGCCTAGGACCCAATAGTTATTTTTTCTGCTCTTCTCCCTTCTCTCACCCTCCACCCTCAAGTAGGCCTCAGTGTCTGCTGTTCCGTTTTTCTATGTCCATGAGTTCTCATCATTTAGTTCCTACTTGTAAGTGAGAACGTGTGGTATTTGATTTTCTGTTCCTGTGTCAGTTTGTTAAGAATGATGGCCTCCATGTTGCCACAAAAAAAACATTATCTCAATCTTTTTTATGGCTATAGTATTCCATAGGGCATATGTACCATATTTTCTTTGCCCAACCTGTCATTGATGGACATTTAGGTTGATTTCAGTCTTTGCTATTGTGAATAGTGCTGCAATGAACATTTGCATGCATGTGCCTTTATGGTAGAATGATTTATATTCCTCTGGGTACATGCCCAGCAATGGAATTGCTGGGTCAAAATGTAGTTCTGTTTTTAGCTTTGAGGAATTGCCACACAGCTTTCTATAATCGTTGAACTAATTTATATTTCCACCAACAGTGTATAAGTGTTCCTTTTTCTCCACAACTTTGTTAGCATTTGTTATTTTTTGACTTTTTATTAATTATTCTGACTGATGTGAAATAGTATCTCATTGTGGTTTTGATTTGCATGTCTCTAATGATCAGTGATATTGATCTTTTTTCATATGCTTGTTGGCAACATGTATGTCTTTAGAAAGGTGACTTCATGTCTTTGCTCACTTTTTTTTTGCACTGCACTGTGTTTTATTTTATTATGCTTTAACTTTTAGGGTACACGTGCACAATGTGCAGGTTTGTTACATATGTATCCACCTGCAATGTTGGTGTGCTGCACCCATTAACTCGTCATTTAGCATTAGGTATATCTCCTAATGCTGTCCCTCCCGCCTCCCCCCACCCCACAACAGTCCCGGGAGTGTGATGTTCCCCTTTCTGTGTCCATGTGTTCTCATTGTTCAATTCCCACCTATGAGCGAGAACATGAGGTGTTTGGTGTTTTGTCCTTGCGACAGTTTACTGAGAATGATGATTTCCAGTTTCATCCATATCCCTACAAAGGACATGAACTCATCATTTTTTATGGCTGCATAGTATTCCATGGTGTATATGTACCACATTTTCTTAATCCAGTCTATTGTTGTTGGACATTTGGGTTGGTTCCAACTCTTTGCTATTGTGAATAGTGCCGCAATAAACATATGTGTGCATGTGTCTTTATAGCAGCATGATTTATAGTCCTTTGGGTATATACCCAGTAATGGGATGGCTGGGTCAAATGGTATTTCTAGCTCTAGATCCCTGAGGAATTGCCACACTGAGTTCCACAATGGTTGAACTAGTTTACAGTCCCACCAACAGTGTAAAAGTGTTCCTATTTCTCCACATCCTCTCCAGCACCTGTTGTTTCCTGGCTTTTTAATGATGGCCACTCTAACTGGTGTGAGATGGTATCTCATTGTGGTTTTGATTTGCTTTTCTCTGATGGCCAGTGATGATGAGCATTTTTTCATGTGTTTTTTTGGCTGCATAAATGTCTTCTTTTGAGAAGTGTCTGTTCATGTCCTTTGCCCACTTTTTGATGGGTTTGTTTTTTTCTTGTAAATTTGAGTTCATTGTAGATTCTGGATATTAGCCCTTTATCAGATGAGTAGGTTGCAAAAATTTTCTCCCATTTTGTAGGTTGCCTGTTCACTCTGATGGTAGTTTCTTTTGCTGTGCAGAAGCTCTTTAGTTTAATTAGATCCCATTTGTCAATTTTGGCTTTTGTTGCCATTGCTTTTGGTGTTTTAGACATGAAGTGCTTGCCCATGCCTATGTCCTGAATGGTATTGCCTAGGGTTTTTATGGTTTTAGGTCTAACATTTAAGTCTTTAATCCATCTTGAATTGATTTTTGTATAAGGTGTAAGGATGGGATCCAGTTTCAGCTTTCTACATATGGCTAGCCAGTTTTCCCAGCACCATTTATTAAATAGGGAATCCTTTCCCCATTGCTTGTTTTTGTCAGGTTTGTCAAAGATCAGATAGCTGTAGATAAGCGGCATTATTTCTGAGGGCTCTGTTCTGTTCCATTGATCTATATCTCTGTTTTGGTACCAGTATCATGCTGTTTTAGTTACTGTAGCCTTGTAGTATAGGTTGAAGTCAGGTAGTGTGATGCCTCCAGCTTTGTTCTTTTGGGTTAGGATTGACTTGGCGATGTGGGCTGTTTTTTGGTTCCATATGAACTTTAAAGTAGTTTTTTCAAATTCTGTGAAGAAAGTCATTGGTAGCTTGACGGGGATGGCATTGAATCTATAAATTACCTGGGGCAGTATGGCCATTTTCACGATATTGATTCTTCCAACCCATGAGCATGGAATGTTCTTCCATTTGTTTGTATCCTCTTTTATTTCATTGCTTTGCTGACTTTTTAAATGGGTTTTTTAATTCTATTCTTGCTCAGAGAAATCAGAGATGACATGAATAAAAAAATGTAAAAACATCCCAGGCTCATGGACAGGAGGAATCAATATCATTAAAATGGGCATACTACCCAAAGAAATTTACATATTCAATGATATTCATATCAAACTACCAAGGACATTCTGCGCAGAACTAGAAAGAACTATTTTAAAATTCATATGGAACCAAAAAGAGCCTGAATAGTCAAGGCAATCCTAAGCAAAAAGAACAAAGCTAGAAGCATCATGTTATCTGACTTCAGAAAACTACACTACATGGCTACAGTAACCAAAACAGCATGGTACTGGTACAAAAAGAGACACGTACTCCAGTGGAACAAAATAGCCCAGAAATAAGGCTGCACACCTACAACCATCTGATCTTCAACAAGGTTGACAAAAACAAATAATGGAGAAAGGATTTTCTGTTCAATAAATGGTGCTGTAATAACTGGCTAGCCATATGCAGAACATTGAAACTGGACCCCTTCCTTACAGCATATTCAAAAATCAACTCAAGATTGATTAAAGAGTAAATGTAAATCCCAAAGCTATAAAAATTCTGGAAGACAACCTAGGCAAGACCATTCTAGACATAAAAATGAGCAAAGATTTCATGACAAAGATACCAAAAGCAATCACAACACAAGCAAAAATTGACAAGTGGGATCTAATTAAACTTAAGAGCTTCTGTGCAGCAAAAGAAACTATCAGCAGAATAAAACAACCTAAAAAATGGGAGAAAATATTTGCAAAGTATGCATCTGACAAAGGTCTAATATCCAGCATCTATAAGGAACTTAAACCAGTTTACAAGAAAAATAAATCATACTAAGATATTTTAATAGTCAATGAAATAGGTGAGCTTACTATCATGAATGAAGATGTTAAAAGAAGTCTTCTTTGTTATGGATATTCTTTTTTTTTTTTTTTTTTTTTTTGAGACGGAGTCTCGCTCTGTCGCCCAGGCTGGAGTGCAGTGGCGCGATCTCGGCTCACTGCAAGCTCCACCTCCCGGGTTCACGCCATTCTCCTGCCTCAGCCTCTCCGAGTAGCTGGGACTACAGGCGCCCGCCACCACGCCCGGCTAATTTTTTTGTATTTTTTTTTTAGTAGAGACGGGGTTTCACCGTGGTCTCGATCTCCTGACCTCGTGATCCGCCCGCCTTGGCCTCCCAAAGTGCTGGGATTACAAGCGTGAGCCACCGCGCCCGGCCTGTTATGGATATTCTATTTGCCTCTCCACAAGCACTCTGTCACCCCTTCTTACAAATATTTGCATATAGGAGGCCAACAGTTGAGTTGCTTCTGACTACCACTTGGCTGCAATTATTGAGAAATAACAGCAGGTGATCATGATCAGCAGATCAGAGAGGAAAAACTATGAGACCAGGATGATCAACCTCAAAGCAACAACCTCCTTGCTGAAATTTGTTAGTTACTTCTCTCCTATGTAAACCACTCTTTTCCCAATTGATCCATCCCGAAAGCTAAAGGTATTGCTAAGTTCTGATAACTGTTTCTTCTCTTGTTGTTTCAGAGTTAAGGATAGTAATGAGCTTTCCCACTTGCCATTCCAGGTATATTCACTGACTCTTCTTAGTTTCCTTAATGAAGCCGTACCTTTGTAAGCATCCTATTCATTAATCTTTTTTTTCAGTTATCCTTTTTGAGAATACCAAGTCATAAAGACTCAGTTTCCTGGGAACTCATTACCTGAATTTGAGAAGAAGCCCTCCCAAGGCTTTTCTCAATAAAAAATACATTTGGTAGCTCTGGGGAACTTTAGGATGGCTCATGTGGCTGGAAGGGAGTTTAGAAGTGATTAAAGATGAGATCAGAGAGAAGGCAGCAGGACAATTATTCTGCCTTTCTTAAGGAGTCCAGATTTTGTTTAAAATTTTAATGGGGGAGCCAATGTTGGACTTTAAGCAGTGATATAATCATATTCAGGATAAGTAAACAGGCCATAGAATCACACTGCCTGAGTTTAAACCCTGGATCTGATAATTATTTGCTTAGTAACCTTGGTCAGGTTACTTAACCCCTGCAATGGTTACTTTTATGTGTCAAATTGACTGGGCCTTGGGGTGCCTAGAATAAATGTTATTTCTGGATGTGTCTATTAAGGTGTGTTGGATGAGATTAGCATGTGAATTGGTGGACTCGGCATAAGAACATGGCCCTCCCAGTGTGGGTGGGCATCATCCAATCCATTGAAGGCCTAAATAGAAAAAAAGTACAAGAGGGAGGATTTGTTCCGTTCCTGCCTGCCTGCCTGTTTGAACTGGGACACTGGTCTTCTCCCACCCTTTGACTGGGGCTTACACCATAGGCTCCCCTGGTTTTCAGGACTTCGGAGAAGAATTGAGGTTACACCTATCAATCAAGAAAAATGACTACACAAGTCTCATTTTAGGAGGTTTATTCGCCAAAGTTAAGGATGTGCACTCGGGAGACAGGTCTATGCCTTTCTCCAAAGATGATTTTGAGGGCTCCAATTTTAAAGGGGAAAGGGTGGGAGATTGAGAATTACACAATTTTCAGGTAAGAGGTGGGTAGAGAAAAATCGTCATTCATGCCTTTGTCTGGCTCGGTGAACCTGCGTTTTTTTACATAAGATGACATAGACAAATGGAGCAGAGGACAAAGGTAGGGAAACTGCATTTTATATGAGACAACATAGACAAAATGGAAAGGGGAACAATCAGATATGTATTTGTGTCTAGTAGACCGGCCAGGGGGCAGGGGTGTGACTGCACCTGTTAAAATAAATAAGCTATCAACTTACATTGCTATGGTAAAATTTTAACAGAAACACCTTAAAAGGTCTTGCAACTCACTAGGAATTTCCTTGTGGGCAAAATATAGGGTAGGCATGTAGCTTTTCATCTTGTAGCCATCTTATTTAGGAAGCAAAAGGATGTGGCAGGTTTGCGTGACCTAGTTCCCAGCTTGACTTTTCCCTTTGGCTTAATAAGTTTCGGATCCCAAGATTTAATTTCCTTTCAGACACCACTGGTTTTCCTGGATCTCCAGCTTACAGATGACAGATTGTGGGACTTCTCAGCCTTCATAGTCATGTGAGGCTCATCATCATTCTTCATTATGTGTATCCTGTTGGTTTTGCTAATGCAAGCCTTTCGTGCCTCACCTTCCGTATATGTGAATAGGAGATAGTAACAGCACCTGCACTTAAAGTAGATTTAAAAATAAGAGTTAATACATGAAAGTTCTTAAAACAGTGCTTAGCACATTGTAAGCAATTTACAAAATTAGCTATCATGATTATGTTTTTAAAAGGATCACCCTGGTTGTTCCACCAGGAACACACATAGCTGAAGGACAAAAGCAAAAGCAGAGAGATGCCTGCAAATACTTTTCATGGTTCAGGTGAGAGATGAGGGTTTGCAGAAAGTGGAGACATCAAAATGTCATTGGACAGACATCCACATCCTAGCATTCTTGAGACCTATGCTCAAGTCACCCAACAAAACTCAGTCTCAGTCTCGCCTTTGAAGATAAACTTACTGTGGCCTACTTTTTCTGGGTGTTGGGAAGATAAACCATCTGTTTGTGAAGTTCTTTAAAAGTATATAGTATAATTTGCATTTATTTTTTTCGTAAGTTCTTCTCCAGCTCCAATAGTGAGAGCAAGTTATTAGTAGTCTATACACAACCTCCAAAATGACCACTAACCACCAGATACCATAGTAACCTGCAATAAATTTTAGAAACATGTCAGCCATTTAGGTAAATCTTCTTTAATTTTAATTTAATTCTATTGATGAATGTTGAGGATAATCTCTTGAAATTGATTTCTATTGATTTGTGTCTAATGGAATTCAATTAAACCCTAGTGATTTAAATTGAACAAATTAAATTGCACAGACTAATTGGATTGAAAGCATTTTCACTGAGGTGGAGAGCATTCATGGGGATGAACCTACTGTGATATAGCTTTAATATGGGCTCCTGGAGTGATAGTTATTGGAAAATTATTAAAACTCAGCACATGTGTCGATTATTAAGAGCATGTTTTTTTAAAGAAAGATGAACTGCATAGGTCTTGTAATTATATTAACTCTTTGGCTCCATCACCTGTAACTAGTTGAGGATTGGGTGTAAGGGCTGCTCTTCTAATTATTTTGACTTTAATTGTAAAGAATGAGGAATGCAATACATCTGAAGAGAAAAGGCAAGGTAGAGAAGGAGGCAAACATTCACTAAGCCTTGAATGACTTTTGTGCCTTTGTTTTTTAAAATAAACCCTCAGAATAAATTTGCATATAGCTGCCTGCCTTGGATACATCTTGTGTAACATTTCAGATCCTCTCAGACTTTCCTTTCCCTTATTTTAGCCACAATTGCAACAATCCCTATTTTAAGATGCATTGCATCCCGCTAGTACCCCACCTCAGATCCTTGCCAGTTTTGTCATCTGGGACTTCACTGTTGACATTGCTGCAAAGGACATCACAGGAATCCACTGGGGGTTCATCTCTACATGCAACCTAGAAATGCAGGGGAGTTAGCAGCCCCAAGAGTTAAGCTTTGAGTAACAATGAACAGCTTTGGAAGGCTGAGGAGGGCTGATCACTCGATGTCAGGGATTCGAGACCAGCCTGGCCAACATTGCGAAACCCCATCTCTACTAAAAATACAACAAATAATTAGCCAGGCATGGTGGCACATGCCTGTAATCTCAGCTACTTGGAGGCTGAGGCAGGAGAACTTCTTGAACCCAGGAGGCGGAGGTTGCAGTAAGCCAAAATCACATCACTGCACTCCAGCCTCAGAGCCTGGGTAACAGAGTGAGACTCTGTCTCAAAACAAAACAAAACAAAACAAAACAATAAATGGGAGTTCATGAACTGAATGTCCTCCCAAATTTATACGTTGAAGCCCTAACCTCCAATGCAATGGTATTTGAAGGCAGAGTCCTCTGACGTAATTATGTTTAGATGAAGCCATGAGGGCAGGGCACTCATGAGCCCTCTTTCTTTTTCTGCCATATGAGGACACTTTCACTCGCGTCCCTGTGAAGAGACCACCAAACAGGCTTTGTGTGAGCAATAAAGCTTTTTATTTCACCTGGGTTGCAGGCGGGCTGAGTCCGAAAGCAGTCAGCGAAGGGAGATAGGGGTGAGGCCGTTTTATAGGATTCAGGTAGGTAAAGGAAAAAGGGGGGTTGTTCTCTGGCAGGCAGGAGTGGGGGTCACAAGGTGCTCAGTAGGGGAGCTTTTGAGCCAGGATGAGCAATTTCACAAGATAATGTCATCAGTTAAGGCAGGAACAGGCCATTTTCATTTCTTTTGTGGTGGAATGTCATCAGTTAAGGCAGGAACCAGCCATCTGGATGTGTACGTGCAGGTCACAGGGGATGTGATGGCTTAGCTTGGGCTCAGAGGCCTGACATTCCTGTCTTCTGATATTAATAAGAAAAATAAAATGAAATAGTGGTAAAGTGTTGGGATGGTGAAAATTTTTGGGGGATGGTATGGAGAGATAATGGGTGATGTTTCTCAGGGCTGTTTTGAGGGGGATTAGGGGCGGCGTGGGAACCTAGAGTGGGAGAGATTAAGCTGAAGGAAGATTTTGTGATAAGGGGTGATATTGTGGGGTTGTTAGAAAAAACATTTGTCATTCAGAATTATTGGTGATGGCCTGGATACAGTTTTGTATGAATTGAAAAACTAAACGGAATAAGAGAAGGAGAAAAACAGGTATTAAAGGACTAAGAATTGGGAGGACCCAGGACATCTAATTAGAGAGTGCCTAAGGAGGTTCAGCATAGCCTTGCCAGCAAAGATTATTTATTTACTTCAAGAGTTAAGAGTGGCAGTTTGGGGATAGCACCAGGAGATATCAGCCGTGCTGACTTGGAGAAACAGTGTAAACTGGCAGTGTAAACAAGAGCAGGGCATGTATGAGTAGTTGAGAATGGTGAATAGGAGCATGACTAGACAGAAGATAGTAGGGATGACAAGTTTTTTGGGGCACAGTCCAAGTTGGTCTGGTGTCTGGAATGAGACTGGGGCCTAATAAAAAGGGGCGTCTATACAGGAGCTCAAATGGGCTGTACCCTGTAGCATTCCGAGGACAGGCCTGAATTCTGAGAAGGGAAAGTAGTAAAAGTATTGTCCACTCCTTTTTAAGTTGGTGGCTGAGCTTGGTAAGGTGTGTTTTTAAAAGACCATTAGTCTGTTCTACCTTTCCTGAATACTGAAGACTGTAAGGGATATAAAGGTTTCACTGAATACTAAGAGCCTGAAAAAATGCTTGGCTGATTTGACTAATAAAGGTCAGTTTGCTATCGGACTGTATAGAGGTGGGATGGCCAAACCGAGGAATTATGTGGACAGAAGGGAAGAAATGACCATGGTGGCCCTCTCAGACCCTGTGGGAAACGCCTGTACCTATCCAGTGAAAGTGTCTACCTAGACCAAGAGATATTTTAGTTTCCTGACTCAGGGCATGTTGAGTAAAGCTAATTTGCTAGTCCTGGGATGGGGCAAATCCCTGAGCTTGATGTGTAGGGAAGGGAGGGGGCCTGAATAATCCCTGAGAAGTAGTAGAATAGCAAATCTGCCAGTCCTGGGTGGGGGCAAATCCCTGAGCTTGATGTATAGGCAAGGTAGGGGGCCTGAATAATCCCTGAGGAGTAGTAGGATAACAGATGGAACACTGAGAAGTTATTTCCTTGAGGATAGACTTCCACAATGGAAAGGAAATGAGAGGTTCTAAGAGGCAGGTTAGTGGCTTGTACTATAGCATAGCCTGCCTTTGCTGGTGTGTGGCGATTAGGCGTGGTGGAACTGCCATCAATAAACCAAGTGTGATCAGGATGAGAAACAGGGAAGAAGGAAATGTGGAAAAATGGGGTGAACATCAGGTGGACCACAGAGATGCAGTCATGAGGGTCAGGTGTGTTATCAAGAATGATGTGGGAGGCCGGATTGAAGTCAGGGCCAGGAACAATGGTAACTGTGGGAGACTCAACAAAGAGTGAGTACAGCTGAAAGAGCTGGGGAGCAGAAAGTATATGCATGAGGTGGGAGGAAGAAAATAGATTTTGGAAATTATGAGACCTGTAGAGAGTGAGTTGAGCATAGTTTGTGATTTTAAGGGCCTCTAAAAATATTAGGGTGGCAGTAGCCACTGCACAGAGATATGATGGCCAGCCTAAAACAGTAAGGTCAAGTTGTTTGGACAAAAAGGCTACAGGACGCGATTCCGGTCCTTGTGTAAGAATTCCGACTGCACAGCCCTGCACTTCTGCTGTGTGTAATGAAAAGGGTTGGGATGAGTCAGGGAGAGCTAGGGTGGGGCAGTCTCTAAAACTGTCTTCAAGGAATGGAAAAAGGAGTGGGGAAAGGATTTAGGATCTATGGGGTCACCTAGGTTTCCTTTTGTGAGTTTATTTAATGGTTTTGTTAGGATGACAAAACCAGGTACCCAAAGGTGAAAGTATCTAACTATGCCCAGGAAGGAAAGGAGTTGTTGCTTTGTAGAAGGGATTGGGGTTTGGGAGATTAGCCGGACATGATAAGCAGGGAGAGCACATGTGTTTTTATGAGAATTATGCTGAGATAGGTAACAGATGAGGAAGAAATTTGGGCTTGACTGAAGTAATGGAGGCTGTCTGTGAAGCTTTGCAGAAGTACAGTCCAGGTAATTTGCTGAGCCTGATGGGTGTCAGGGTCAGTCCAAGTGAAAGCGAAGAGAGGCTGGGATGATGGGTGCAAAGGAATAGTAAAGAAAGCATGTTTGAGATCCAGAACAGAATAATGGATTGTGGAGGGAGGTATTGAGGATAGGAGAGTATATGGATTTGGCACCATGGGGTGGATAGGCAAAACAATTTGATTGATAAGGCATAGATCCTGAACTAACTTGTAAGTCTTGTCTGGTTTTGGGACAGGTAAAATGGGGGAATTGTAAGGAGAATTTATAGGCTTTAAAAGGCCATGCTGTAGCAGGCCAGTGATAACAGGCTTTAACCCTTTCAAAGCATGCTGTGGGATATAGGATATTGGCATTGAGCAGGGTAAGGGTGATTAGGTTTTAATGAGATGGTAAGGGGTGCATGATCGGTCACCAAGGAGGGAGTAGAGGTATCTTATACTTGTGGGTTAAGGTGGGGGGCTACAAGAGGAGGACACAAAGGAGGCTTTGGATTGGGAAGAAGGGCAACGATGAGATGTAGCTATAGTCCAGGAATAGTCAGGGAAGCCGATAATTTAGTTAAAGTGTCTTGGCCTAATAAGGGAACTGGGCAGGTGGGGATAACTAAAAAGGAGTGCTTAAAAGAGTATTGTCTAAGTTGGCACCAGAGTTGGGGAGTTTTAAGAGGTTTAGAAGCCTGACTGTCAACACCTACAACAGTTATGGAGGCAAGGGAAACAGGCCCTTGAAAAGAAGGTAATGTGGAGTGGATAGCCTCCATATTGATTAAGAAGGGGACGGACTTACCCTCCACTGTGAGAGTTACCTAAAGCTCAGCATCCATGATGGTCTACGGGGCTTCCGAGGAGATTGGGCAGCATCAGTCTTCAGCCACTAAGCCAAGAAGATCTGGGAAGGAGTCAGAGAGCCTTGGGCCAGAGTTCCAGGGGCTCTGGGAGTGGCTGCCAGGTGAGTTGAACAGTCCAATTTCTAGTGGGGTCCTGCACAGATGGACATGGTTTAGGAGGAATCCCGGGCTGCGGGCATTCCTTGGCCTGGTGGCCAGATTTCTGGCACTTGTAGCAAGCTCCTGGGGGAGGCGGTTCTGGAGGAACACCTGGCCACTGTGGTTTAGGTGTTTGGAAGTTCTTGTGTGCTGGAGATGTGGCTGGGGTTTGTCTCACAGTGGAGGCAAGGAATTGCAAATCAGAAATATGTTGCTACTTGGCTGCCTCTACTCTATTATTGTACACCTTGAAGGCGAGGTTAATTAAGTCCTGTTGTGGGGTTTGAGGGCTGGAATTTAATTTTTGGAGTTTTATTTAATGTCGGGAGCAGATTGGGTAACAAAATGTATATTGAGAATAAGACAGCCTTTTGACCTTTTAGGGTCTAGGGCTGTAAAGCATCTCAGGGTTGCTGCCAAACGAGCCATGAATTGGGCTGGATTTTTATATTTGATGAAAAAGAGCCTAAACTGTATCTGATTTGTGATAAAGAAAAAGGAGCATTAAACCTTGACTATGCCTTTAGCTACAGCCACCTTTTTAAGAGTAAATTGCTGGGCAGGTGGGGGAGGGCTAGTCCTGGAAAGAAACTGTAAGCTAGACCAGGAGTGAGGAGGGGAGGTGATAAAAGGATTATAGGGTGGAGGAGCAGAGGCTGAGGAAGAACTGGGACCTAGCTAGGCCTGTCAAGGAGGGGAGAGGTCAAATGAGTCTGTAGAAAAGGAAGATTAGAAAGACTGCCATACTTGGGGTTGTGACTGAGGGGACAGCTGGGAGGGAAAGAAGGAAGATTTGGGATGAGATGCATTAGGAACAGAGACTAGGGAGGGACCGATGTGTAAAAGAATGCCTGGATGTCAGGCATCTCAGACCGTTTGCCAATTTTACGATAAGAATTATTTAGATCTTATAGGATGGAAAAATTGAAAGTGCCATTTTCCGGCTATTTGGAACTACTGTCGAGTTTGTACTGGGGTCAAGCAGCATTGCAGAAGAAAATAAGATGCTTAGATTTTAGGTCAGGTGAGAGTTGAAGAGGTTTTAAGTTCTGAAGAACATAGGCTAAGGGAGAAGAAGGAGGAATGGAAGGTAGAAGCTTGGCCATAGTGAAGGAGGCAAGCCCAGAAAAAAGAGAGTAGAGACACGGAGAAGGGGTGGGGGGTTCTTGCCCTCCAGAAAAGCAGAGAAGGGGTTGGGGCATGGAAATAAGGGATCGGGGCACAGAGATGAGGTTGGAGCATGGAAATAAGGGATCGGGGCACAGAGATAAGAGGTCGGGGTGTGGAAATAAGGGATCAGGGCGCAGAGACAAGAGGTTGGGGTTCCTGCCCCTCCCCCAGAAAAGCAGGACTTGTCACTTAGGGTGAAGGAGAAGGGGTTGAGGGGTTCTTGCCCCTCCCCTAGAAAAGCGGAGAAGGGGTAAAGACACAGAGAGAAGGGGTTGGGGTTCTTGTCCCTCCCCCAGAAAAGAGGGACTTGCCGCTAAAGGTCAAGGACCAAGGCAGGTGTCCCTGTGTGGTCTGACACCTCTGAAACCTAGGTGAATAATCAGAGAGGTGTCCCTGCAATGATTAAACACCAAGGGAAGGCTGCCTTCCCTAGTCCGTGACCGGTGCCAGAGTTTTGGGTCCATGGATAAAACGTGTCTCCTTTGTCTCTACCAGAAAATGAAAGGAATTGAAATTAAGAGAAGGGAGAGATTGAAGTGTGGCACCAAGATTGAAAGGAGAAAGAGGTTGAGGGATAGTGAAAGAGGTTGGAGAAGAGAGGAAAAAGAGGTGGCTTACTGGATTTGAAGTTGGTGAGATGTTTCTTGGGCTGGTCGGTCTGAGAACCTGAGGTCATAGGTGGATCTTTCTCATGGAGCAAAGAGCAGGAGGACAGGGGATTGATCTCCCAAGGGAGGTCCCCCAATCTGAGTCATGGCACCAAATTTCACTCAAGTCCATGTAAAGAGACCACCAAACAGGCTTTGTGTGAGCAATAAAGCTGTTTATTTCACCTGGGTGCAGGCTGGCTGAGTCCAAAAAGAGAGTCAGTGAAGAGAGATAGGGGTGGGGCTGTTTTATAGGATTTGGGTAGGTAAAGGAAAAAGGGGGGCTGTTCTCTGGCAGGCAGGAGTGGGGGTCACAAGGTGCTCTGTAGGGGAGCTTTTGAGCCAGGATGAGCCAGGAGAAGGAATTTCACAAGATAATATCATCAGTTAAGGTAGGAACTGGCCATCTGGATGTGTACCTGCAGGTCACAGGGGATATGATGGCTTAGCTTGGGCTCAGAGGCCTGACAGACACAACAAAAAGACTACAACCTGCAAGCCAGGAAAAGGGCCCTCACCAGAAATCAAATTGGTCAGCACTTTGATCTTGAACTTCTCAGCCTCCAGAACCATAAGAAGTAAACACTTGTTGTTTAAGCCACTCAGTCTATGGTATTTTGTTATCACAGACTGCCTTACTCCATTCTTGCTGGTACAACAAGATATCTCAGACCAGGCAATTTATACACAACAAAAACATATTGCACACAGTTCTGGAGGACAGAACATTCAAGAACAAGGCATCAGTAGATTTGGTGTCTAGTGATAGTCTGTTCCTCATAGATGGTGCCTTCTGTGTGTCCTCATATGGCAGGAAGAGCAGTTTTCTTCAAGCCTCTTTTGTAAGGGCACTGATCTCATTCAGGAAGGTGGAACCCTTATGACCTAACTGCATTCCAAAGGCCCCACCTCTTCATACCATAACCTTAGGGGTTAAGATCTCCATAAATGATTTTGGGGAAACATAAATCTTCAGATCATAGCAAAGCCTGAGCAGAATCATAGGTTAATCAATGCATCAATGCTTCCCCATTTACTTTCTTGAATGGGAGGTCCTGATATGCTCAAGGAACCAGTGACTTGACTCCATATGTATCTTGGCATTGGCTTTTTCTCCCCCACAGCTTGGCTCCTGTACTGATTCCTGATTTCAAAAGATAGATAATGTTATAAATGAGCCTTTCTTTGAGGTTATGCTTTCTGAGAAACCCAGCCTAAGCCAATTCAGTTGCCCTCAATTCACCAATAAAATATGTAAAGCTTAATATAGAGATTATTTAGCAAATATTTCACAACACACCATCTGTTAAGCCAGGATTCAGATCAAGGTCTACTTTACCGCAGTGCCTCATGAAAGGAAGAGCCAATTGTTCATCCACAAGCCAGAGATCACGTGGTTCATGGTCTCTGATCTAATCCTTGGCGCTCCAGCATCGTCCCCTAGCTTCACTCTCTAGCTCCCTAGAACTGTACTAACTGACATTCATTTACCTGAGCAGATTTCTAGTCCAATCAGCAGTATTCAAGAGATGTTTCAGAAGTTTCTAAGAATTACTCTCTGGTGCTCAACACTCCAAATGATTCGCATATAAGGAATATGACCTTTTTACTGCCACATGTCCTGACCTCCATTTTGTTGACCTGGGGTTGTTCCTAGATTTTCCACTGAGCACTGGTGTCTAACTGACTGGAGGACTGCTGCAGTCCCCTGGCCCTTGTTACTGAGGTCCCCGCATACCTGTGCTCCAGCAGGTCCTGGTTATCCTTGGGACAATTTTCTAACATGGATCCATGCCTGATGCACTATAGGCCCTGATCAGAAAGGGAAGGGGCTGGAGATGGAGACAAATCCATGAATCCAGGTAATAGAGAAAGCTAAGGTAATTCACTCAATGATTACCAAATGCTACATGCTTTCGCATCCCTGTAGAAGAGTTTGCTTTAGAGCCAGCAGGTACCTTCCTGGGATCAGGCCTAGAAAATTTGCAATCGAGAGCTGCTAAAAGGATAAGGATCTATTCATCCTGAAGCTCATGTCATACTCGTCTGTCATTACCCATGGACATAGCCTCAATGTCTTCAGGTGTTTTTTTCTGATGCTCACAGTCTGAATGTATTCCTTGATAATTTTTTTTTATTGTACTTTAAATTTTAGGGTACATGTGCACAATGTGCAGGTTTGTTACATATGCATCCATGCACCATGTTGGTGTGCTGCACCCATTAACTCGTCATTTAGCATTAGGTATATCTCCTAATTCTATCCCTCCCGCCTCCCCCCACCCCACAACAGTCCCTAGAGTGTGATGTTCCCCTTCCTGTGTCCATGTGTGCTCATTGTTCAGTTCCCACCTATGAGTGAGAACATGCGGTGTTTGGTTTTTTGTCCTTGTGATAGTTTACTGTGAATGATGATTTCCTGTTTCATCCATGTCCCTACAAAGGACATGAACTCATCATTTTTTATGGCTGCATAGTATTCCATGGTGTATATGTGCCACATTTTCTTAATCCAGTCTATCATTGTTGGACATTTGGGTTGGTTCCAAGTCTTTGCTATTGTGAATAGTGCCGCAATAAACATACGTGTGCATGTGTCTTTATAGCAGCATGATTTATAGTCCTTTGGGTATATACCCAGTAATCGGATGGCTGGGTCAAATGGTATTTCTAGTTCTAGATCCCTGAGGAATCGCCACACTGACTTCCACAATGGTTGAACTAGTTTACAGTCCCACCAACAGTGTAAAAGTGTTCCTATTTCTCCACATCCTCTCCAGCACCTGTTGGTTCCTGACTTTTTAATGATGGCCATTCTAACTGGTGTGAGATGGTATCTCATTGTGGTTTTGATTTGCATTTCTCTGATGGCCAATGATGATGAGCATTTTGGCATGTGTTTTTTGGCTGCATAAATATCTTCTTTTGAGAAGTGTCTGTTCATGTCCCTTGCCCACTTTTTGATGGGGTTGTTTTTTTCTTGTAAATTTGTTTGAGTTCATTGTAGATTCTGGATATTAGCCCTTTGTCAGATGAGTAGGTTGCAAAAATTCTTCTCCCATTTTGTAGGTTGCCTGTTTACTCTGATGGTAGTTTCTTTTGCTGTGCAGAAGCTCTTTAGTTTAATTAGATCCCATTTGTCAATTTTGGCTTTTGTTGCCATTGCTTTTGGTGTTTTAGACATGAAGTGCTTGCCCAGGCCTATGTCCTGAATGGTATTGCCTAGGTTTTCTTCTAGGGTTTTTATGGTTTTAGGTCTAACATGTAAGTCTTTAATCCATCTTGAATTAATTTTTGTATAATGTGTAAGGAAGGGATCCAATTTCAGCTTTCTACATATGGCTAGCCAGTTTTCCCAGCACCATTTATTAAATAGGGAATCCTTTCCCCATTGCTTGTTTTTGTCAGGTTTGTCAAAGATCAGATAGTTGTAGATATGAGGCATTATTTCTGAGGGCTCTATTCTGTTCCATTGATCTATGTCTCTGTTGTGGTACCAGTACCATGCTGTTTTGGTTACTGTAGCCTTGTAGTATAGTTTGAAGTCAGGTAGCGTGATGCCTCCAGCTTTGTTCTTTTGGCTTAGGATTGACTTGGCAATGAGGGCTCTTTTTTGGTTCCATATGAACTTTAAAGTACATTTTTCCAATTCTGTGAAGAAAGTCATTGGTAGCTTCATGGGGATGGCATTGAATCTATAAATTACCTTGGGCAGTATGGCCATTTTCACGATATTGATTCTTCCAACCCATGAGCATGGAATGTTCTTCCATTTGTTTGTATCCTCTTTAATTTCACTGAGCAGTGGTTTGTAGTTCTCCTTGAAGAGGTCCTTCACATCCCTTGTAAGTTGGATTCCTAGGTATTTTATTCTCTTTGAAGCAATTGTGAATGCTAGTTCACTCATGATTTCGCTCTCTGTTTGTGATTGGCGTATAAGAATGCTTGTGATTTTTGCACATTGATTTTGTATCCTGAGACTTTGCTGAAGTTGCTTATCAGCTTAAGGAGATTTTGGGCTGAGACAATGGGGTTTTCTAGATATACAATCATGTCATCTGCAAACAGGGACAATTTGACTTCCTCTTTTCCTAATTGAATACCCTTTATTTCCTTCTCCTGCCTAATTGCCCTGGCCAGAACTTCCAATGCTATGTTGAATAGGAGTGGTGAGAGAGGGCATCCCTGTCTTGTGCCAGTTTTCAAAGGGAATGCTTCCAGTTTTTGCCAATGCAGTATGATATTGGCTGTGGGTTTTCATAGATAGCTCTTATTATTTTGCAATATGTCCCATCAACACCTAATTTATTGAGAGTTTTTAGCATGAAGGTTGTTGAATTTTGTCAAAGGCCTTTTCTGCATCTATTGAGATAATCATGTGGTTTTTGTCTTTGGTTCTGTTTATATGCTGGATTACATTTATTGATTTGTGTATGTTGAAACAGCCTTGCATCCCAGGGATGAAGCCCACTTGATCATGGTGGATAAGCTTTTTGATGTGCTGCTGGATTCAGTTTGCCAGTATTTTATTGAGGATTTTGGCATCAATGTTCATCAAGGATATTGGTCTAAAATTCTCTTTTTTGGTTGTGTCTCTGCCAGGCTTTGGTATCAGGATGATGCTGGCCTCATAAAATGAGTTAGGGAGGATTCCCTCTTTTTCTATTGATTGGAATAGTTTCAGAAGGAATGGTACCAGTTCCTCCTTGTACCTCTGGTAGAATTCAGCTGTGAATCCATCAGGTCCTGGACTCTTTTTGGTTGGTAAGCTATTGATTATTGCCACAATTTCAGAGCCTGTTATTGGTCTATTCAGAGATTCAACTTCTTCCTGGTTTAGTCTTGGGAGGGTATGTGTGTCAAGCAATTTATCCATTTCTTCTAGATTTTCTAGTTTATTTGTGTAGAGGTGTTTGTAGTACTCTCTGATGGTAATTTGCATTTCTGTAGGATCGGTGGTGATATCCCCTTTTTCATTTTTTATCACATCTATTTGTTTCTTCTCTCTTTTCTTCTTTATTAATCTTGTTAGTGGTCTATCAATTTTGTTGATCTTTTCAAAAAACCAGCTCTTGGATTCATTAATTTTTTGAAGGGATTTTTGTGTCCTATTTCCTTCAGTTCTGCTCTGATTTTAGTTATTTCTTGCCTTCTGCTAGCTTTTGAATGTGTTTGCTCTTGCTTTTCTAGTTCTTTTAATTGTGATGTTAGGGTGTCAATTTTGGATCTTTCCTGCTTTCTCTTGTGGGCATTTAGTGCTATAAATTTCCCTCTGCACACTGCTTTGAATGTGTCCCAGAGATTCTGGTACATTATGTCTTTGTTCTCGTTGGTTTCAAAGAACATCTTTATTTCCACCTTCATTTCGTTATGTACCCAGTAGTCATTCAGGAGCAGGTTGTTCAGTTTCCATGTAGTTGAGCGGTTTTGAGTGAGTTTCTTAATCCTGAGTCGTAGTTTGATTGTACTGTGGTCTGAGAGACAGTGTGTTATAATTTCTGTTCTTTTACATTTGCTGAGGCAAGCTTTACTTCCAACTATGTGGTCAATTTTGGAATAGGTGTGGTGTGGTGCTGAAAAAAATGTATATTCTGTTGATTCGGGGTGGAGAGTTCTGTAGATGTCTATTAGGTCTGCTTGGTGCAGAGCTGAGTTCAAGTCCTGGGTATCCTTGTTAACTTTCTGTCTCGTTGAGCTGTCTAATGTTGACAGTGGGGTGTTAAAGTCTCCCAATATTATTGTGTGGGAGTCTAAGTCTCTTTGTAGGTCACTCAGGACTTGCTTTATGAATCTGGGTGCTCCTGTATTGGGTGCATGTATATTTAGGATAGTTAGCTCTTCTTGTTGAATTGATCCCTTTACCATTATGTAATGGCCTTCTTTGTCTCTTTTGATCTTTGTTGGTTTAAAGTCTGTTTAATCAGAGACTAGGATTGCAACCCCTGCCTTTTTTTGTTTTCCATTTGCTTAGTAGATCTTCCTCCATCCTTTTATTTTGAGCTTATGTGTGTGTCTGCATGTGAGATGGGTTTCCTGAATACAGTACACTGATGGGTCTTGACTCTTTATCCAATTTGCCAGTCTGTGTCTTTTAATTGGAGCATTTAGTCCATTTACATTTAAAGTTAATACTTTTATGTGTGAATTTGATCCTGTCATTATGATGTTAGCTGCTTATTTTGCTCGTTAGTTGATGCAGTTTCTTCCTAGCCTTGATGGTCTTTACAATTTGGCATGATTTTGCAGTGGCTAGTAACGGTTGTTCCTTTCCATGTTTAGTGCTTCCTTCAGGAGCTCTTTTAGGGCAGGCCTGGTTTTGACAAAATCTCTCAGCATTTGCTTGTCTGTAAAGTATTTTATTTCTCCTTCACTTATGAAGCTTAGTTTGGCTGGATATGAAATTCTGGGTTGAAAATTCTTTTCCTTAAGAATGTTGAATATCAGCCCCCACTCTCTTCTGGCTTGTAGAGTTTCTGCTGAGAGATCAGCTGTTAGTCTGATGGGCTTCCCTTTGTGGGTAACCAGACCTTTCTCTCTGGCTGCTCTTAACATTTTTTTCCTTCATTTCAACTTTGGTGAATCTGACAATTATGTGTCTTGGAGTTGCTCTTTTCGAGGAGTATCTTTGTGGTGGTCTCTGTATTTCCTGAATCTGAATGTTGGCCTGCCTTGCTAGGTTGGGGACATTCTCCTGGATAATATCCTGTACAGTGTTTTCCAACTTGGTTCCATTCTCCCTGTCACTTTCAGGTACACAAATCAGACACAGATTTGGTCTTTTCACATAGTCCCATATTTCTTGGAGGCTGTGTTCATTTCTTTTTATTCTTTTTTCTCTAGACTTCCCTTCTCACTTCATTTCATTCATTTCATCTTCCATCGCTGATACTCTTTCTTCCAGTTGATAGCATCGGCTCCTGAGGTTTCTGCATTCTTCACGTAGTTCTCAATACTTGGCTTTCAGCTCCATCAGCTCCTTTAAGCACCTCTCTATATTGGTTATTCTAGTTATGCATTCATCTAATTCTTTTTCAAAGTTTTTAACTTCTTTGCCTTTGGCTTGAATTTCCTCCTGTAGCTCGGAGTAGTTTGATCATCTGAAGCCTTCGTCTCTCAACTCGTCAAAGTCATTCTCTGTCCAGTTTTATTCCATTGCTGGTGAGGAACTGCATTCCTTTGGAGGAGGAGAGGCACTCTGCTTTTTAGAGTTTCCAGTTTTTCTGCTCTGTTTTTTCCCCATCTTTGTGGTTTTATCTACTTTTGGTCTTTGATGATGCTGATGTACAGATGGGTTTTTGGTGTGTATGTTCTTTCTGTTTGTTAGTTTTCCTTGTACCAGACAGGACCCTCAGCTGCAGGTCTGTTGGAGTTTGCTAGAGGTCCACTCCAGACCCAGTTTGCCTGGGTGTCAGCAGTGGTGGCTGCAGAACAGCGGATTTTTGTGAACCACGAATTTTTGTGAACCGCGAATGCTGCTGCCTAATCGTTCCTCTGGAAGTTTTGTCTCAGAGGAGTACCCGGCTGTGTGAGGTGTCAGTCTGCCCCTACTGGGGAGTGCCTCCCAGTTAGGCTGCTTGGGGGTCAGGGACCCACTTGAGGAGGCAGTCTGCCTGTTCTTAGATCTCCAGCTGCATGCTGGGAGAACTACTACTGTCTTCAAAGCTGTCAGACAGGGACATTTAAGTCGCAGAGGTTACTGCTGTCTTTTTGTTTGTCTGTGCCCTGCCCCCAGAGGTGGAGCCTACAGAGGCAGGCAGGCCTCCTTGAGCTGTGGTGGGCTCCACCCAGTTCGAGCTTCCTGGCTGCTTTGTTTACCTAAGCAAGCCTGGGCAATCACAGGCGCCCCTCCCCCAGCCTCGCTGCCACCTTACAGTTTAATCTCAGACTGCTGTGCTAGCAATCAGTGAGACTCCGTGGGCGTAGGAGCCTCCGAGCCAGATGCAGGATGTGATCTCCTGGTGTGCCGTTTTTTAAGCCCATCGGAAAAGTGCAGTATTAGGGTGGGAGTGACCCAATTTTCCAGGTGCCATCTGTCACCCATTTCTTTGACTAGGAAAGGGAACGCCCTGACCCCTTGGGCTTCCTGAGTGAGGCAATGCCTCACCCTGCTTCAGCTTGTGCACGGTGCACTTCACCCAATGTCCTGCACCCACTGTCTGGCACTCCCTAGTGAGATGAACCCGGTACCTCAGATGGAAATGCAGAAATCACCCGTCTTCTGCGTCACACACACTGGGAGCTGTAGACCGGAGCTGTTCCTATTCAGCCATCTTGGCTCCACCATGCGATTCCTTGATAATTTTAATGCTTTAAGAATAAAGGGCCTCACATTTTTATTTTGAACTGGACCCTGCAAACTATTGGAAAGATAATAAAACTTAACTTAAACTCTAATTCATCTTGTTAGCAAGTAGACATTCCAGAGCCTAGGAAGGGCCTTAGCAATGTGATCAAATGTATCATTTGTGCTGAGAAAATTTGCAAAATTGATTGCTAGCACAACAACAATTGATAAAGATATGTCCCCCGGGTGGGGCCAAGATGGCCGAATAGGAACAGCTCCGGTCTACAGCTCCCAGCCTGAGCGACACAGAAGATGGGTGATTTCTGCATTTCCGTTTGAGGTACCAGGTTCATCTCACTAGGGAGTGCCAAACGGTGGGTGCAGGACCGTCAGTGAAGTGCACTGTGTGTGAGCTGAAGTAGGGCAAGGCATTGCCTCACTCAGGAAGCACAAGGGGTCAGGGAGTTCCCTTTCCTAGTCAAAGACAGGGGTAACAGACGGCACCTGGAAAATCGGGTCAGTCCCACCCTAATACTGCGCTTTTCAAATGGGCTTGGAAAACGGCACACCAGGAGATTGTGTCCCGCACCTGGCTCGGAGGGTCCTATGCCCAGGGAGTCTCGCTGATCGCTAGTACAGCAGTCTGAGATCAAACTGCCAGGCGGCAGCAAGGCTGGGGGAGGGGCGCCCATGATTGCCCAGGCTTGCTTAGGTAAACAAAGCAGCCAGGAAGCTCGAACTGGATGGAGCCCACCACAGCTCAAGGAGGCCTGCCTGCCTCTGTAGGCTCCACCTCTGGGGGCAGGGCACAGACAAACAAAAATTCAGCAGGAACCTCTGCAGACTTAAATGTCCCTGTCTGACTGACAGCTTTGAAGACAGTAGTGGTTCTCCCAGCACACAGCTGGAGATCTGAGAACAGACAGACTGCCTTCTAAAGTGGGTCCCTGACCCCCAAGCAGCCTAACTGGGAGGCACCCCCCAGTAGGGACAGACTGACACCTCACTCGGCCAGGTACTCCTCTGAGACAAAACTTCCAGAGGAACTATCAGACAACTGAATTTGTGGTCTCATGAAAATCCGCTGTTCTGCAGCCACCGCTGCTGACACCCAGCCAAACAGGGTCTGGAGTGGACCTCTAGCAATCTTCAACAGACCTGCAGCTGAGGGTCCTGTCTGGTAGAAGGGAAACTAACAAACAGAAAGGACATCCACACCAAAAACCCATCTGTACATCACCATCATCAAAGACCAAAAGTAGATAAAACCACAAAGATGGGGAAAAAACAGAGCAGAAAAACTGGAAACTCTAAAAAGCAGAGTGCCTCACCTCCTCCAAAGGAACACAGTTCCTCACCAACAATGGAGCAAAGCTGGACAGTGAATGACTTTGACGAGCTGAGAGAAGAAGGCTTCAGACAATCAAACTACTCCGAGCTACAGGAGGAAATTCAAAACAATAGCAAAGGAGTTAAAAACTTTGAAAAACAATTAGATGAATGGATAACTAGAATAACCAATGGAGAGAAGGGCTTAAAGGAGCTGATGGAGCTGAAAGCCAAGTATCCAGAACTACGTGAAGATTGCAGAAGCCTTGGTAGCTGATGCAATCAACTGGAAGAAAGGGTATCAGTGATGGAAGATGAAATGAATGAAATGAAGCGAGAAGGGAAGTTTAGAGAAAAAAAGAATAAAAAGAAATGAACAAAGCCTCCAAGAAATTTGGGACTATCTGAAAAGACCAAACCTACATCTGATTGGTGTACCTGAAAATGACGGGGAGAATGGAACCAAGTTGGAAAACACTCTGCAAGATATTATCCAGGAGAACTTCCCCAATCTAGCAAGGCAGGCCAACATTCAGATTCAGGAAATACAGAGAATGCCACAAAGATACTCCTCGAGAAGAGCAACTCCAAGACACATAATTGTCAGATTCACCAAAGATGAAATGAAGGAAAAATGTTAAGGGCAGCCAGAGAGAAAGGTCTGGTTACCCACAAAGGGAAGCCCATCAGACTAACAGCTGATCTCTCAGCAGAAACTCTACAAGCCAGAAGAGAGTGGGGGCTGATATTCAACATTCTTAAGGAAAAGAATTTTCAACCCAGAATTTCATATCCAGCCAAACTAAGCTTCATAAATGAAGGAGAAATAAAATACTTTACAGACAAGCAAATGCTGAGTGATTTTGTCACGACCAGGCCTGCCCTAAAAGAGCTCCTGAAGGAAGCACTAAACATGGAAAGGAACAACCAGCACCAGCCACTGCAAAAACATGCCAAATTGTAAAGACCATCAAGGCTAGGAAGAAACTGCATCAACTAACGAGCAAAATAACCAACTAACATCATAATGACAGGATCAAATTCACACATAACAATATTGACATTAAATGTAAATGGGCTAAATGCTCCAATTAAAAGACACAGACTGGCAAACTGGATAAGGAGTCAAGACCCATCAGTGTGCTATATTCAGGAAACCCATCTCACGTGCAGAGACATACATAGAGTCAAAATAAAGGGATGGAGGAAGATCTATCAAGCAAATGGAAAACAAAAAAAGGCAGGGGTTGCAATCCTAGTCTCTGATAAAATAGGCTTTAAATCAACAAAGATCAAAAGAGACAAAGAAGGCCATTACATAATGGTAAGGGGATCAATTCAACAAGAAGAGCTAACTATCCTAAATAAATATGCACCCAACACAGGAGCACCCAGATTCATAAAGCATGTCCTGAGTGACCTACAAAGGGACTTAAACTCCCATAAAATAATAATGGGAGATTTTAACACCCCACTGTCAACATTAGACAGATCAATGAGACAGAAAGTTAACAAGGATATCCAGGAATTGAACTCAGCTCTGCACAAAGTGGACCTAATAGACATCTACAGAACTCTCCACCCCGAATCAACAGAATATACATTTTTTTCAGCACCACATCACACCTATTCCAAAATTGACCACATAGTTGGAAGTAAAGCTCTCCTCAGCAAATGTAAAAGAATAGAAATTATATCAAACTGTCTCTCAGACCACAGTGCAATCAAACTAGAACTCAGGATTAAGAAACTCACTCAAAACCGCTCAACTACATGGAAACTGAACAACCTGCTCCTGAATGACTATTGGGTACATAATGAAATGAAGGCAGAAATAAAGATGTTCTTTGAAACCAACGAGAACAAAGACACAACATACCAGAATCTCTGGGACACATTCAAAGCAGTGTGTAGAGGGAAATTTATAGCACTAAATTCCCACAAGAGAAAGCAGGGAAGATCCAAAATTGACACCCTAACATCACAATTAAAAGAACTAGAAAAGCAAGAGCAAACACATTCAAAAGCTAGCAGAAGGCTAGGAATAACTAAAATCAGAGCAGAACTGAAGGAAATAGAGACACAAAAATCCCTTCAAAAAATTAATGAATCCAGGAGCTGGTTTTTTGAAAAGATCAACAAAATTGATAGACCACTAGCAAGACTAATAAAGAAGAAAAGAGAGAAGAATCAAATAGATGTGATAAAAAATGAAAAAGGGGATATCACCACCGATCCCACAGAAATATAATCTACCATCAGAGAATACTACAAACACCTCTATGCAAATAAACTAGAAAATCTAGAAGAAATGGATAAATTCCTCAACAAATACACCCTCCCAAGACTAAACCAGGAAGAAGTTGAATCTCTGAATAGACTAATAACAGGATCTGAAATTGTGGCAATAATCAATAGCCTAACAACCAAAAAGAGTCCAGGACCTGATGGATTCACAGCCGAATTCTACCAGAGGTACAAGGAGGAACTGGTACCATTCCTTCTGAAACTATTCCAATTGATAGAAAAAGAGGGAATCTTCCCTAACACATTTTATGAGGCCAGCATCGTCCTGATACCAAAGCCTGGCAGAGACATAACCAAAAAAGAGAATTTCAGACCACTATCCTTGATGAACATTGATGCAAAAATCCTCAATAAAATACTGGCAAACCGAATCCAGCAGCACATCAAAAAGCTTATACACCATGATCAAGTGGGCTTCATCCCTGGGATGCAAGGCTGTTTCAACATACACAAATCAATAAATGTAATCCAGCATACAAACAGAACCAAAGACAAAAACCACATGATTATCTCAATAGATGCAGAAAAGGCCTTTGACAAAATTCAACAACCTTCATGCTAAAAACTCTCAATAAATTAGGTATTGATGGGACGTATCTCAAAATAATAAGAGCTATCTGTGAAAAACCCACAGCCAATATCATACTGCATGGGCAAAAACTGGAAGCATTCCCTTTGAAAACTGGCACAACACAGGGATGCCCTCTCTCACCACTCCTATTCAACATAGTGCTGGAAGTTCTGGCCAGGGCAATCAGGCAGGAGAAGGAAATAAAGGGTATTCGATTAGGAAAAGAGGAAGTCAAATTGTCCCTGTTTGCAGATGACATGATTGTATATCTAGAAAACCCCATTGTCTCAGCCCAAAATCTCCTTAAGCTGATTAGCCACTTCAGCAAAGTCTCAGGATACAAAATCAATGTACAAAAATCACAAGCATTCTTATACACCAATCACAGACAAACAGAGAGCCAAATCATGAGTGAACTCCCATTCACAATTGCTTCAAAGAGAATAAAATACCTAGGAATCCAACTTACAAGGGATGTGAAGGACCTCTTCAAGGAGAACTACAAACCACTGCTCAATGAAATAAAAAAGGATACAAACAAATGGAAGAACATTCCATGCTCATGGGTTGGAAGAATCAATATCGTGAAAATGGCCATACTGCCCAAGGTAATTTATAGATTCAATGCCATCCCCATCAAGCTACCAATGACTTTCTTCACAGAATTGGGAAAAACTACTTTAAAGTTCATATGGAACCAAAAAAGAGCCCTCATTGCCAAGTCAATCCTAAGCCAAAAGAACAAAGCTGGAGGCATCATGCTACCTGACTTCAAACTATACTACAAGGCTACAGTAACCAAAACAGCATGGTACTGGTACCACAACAGAGACATAGATCAATGGAACAGAATAGAGCCCTCAGAAATAATGCCTCATATCTACAACTATCTGATCTTTGACAAACCTGACAAAAACAAGCAATGGGGAAAAGATCCCCTATTTAATAAATGGTGCTGGGAAAACTGGCTAGCCATATGTAGAAAGCTGAAACTGGATCCCTTCCTTACACCTTATACAAAAATTAATTCAAGATGGATTAAAGACTTACATGTTAGACCTAAAACCATAAAAACCCTAGAAGAAAACCTAGGCAATACCATTCAGGACATAGGCGTGGGCAAGGACTTCATGTCTAAAACACCAAAAGCAATGGCAACAAAAGCCAAAATTGACAAATGGGATCTAATTAAACTAAAGAGCTTCTGCACAGCAAAAGAAACTACCATCAGAGTGAATAGGCAACCTACAGAATGGGAGAAAATTTTTGCAACCTACTCATCTGACAAAGGGCTAATATCCAGAATCTACAATGAACTCAAACAAATTTACAAGAAAAAAACAAACAACCCCATCAAAAACCGGGCAAAGGACATGAACAGACACTTCTCAAAAGAAGACATTTATGCAGCCAAAAAACACATGAAAAAATGCTCATCATCACTGGCCATCAGAGAAATGCAAATCAAACCACAGTGAGATACCATCTCACACCAGTTAGAATGGCCATCATTAAAAAGTCAGGAAACAACAGGTGCTGGAGAGGATGTGGAGAAATAGGAACACTTTTACACTGTTGGTGGGACTGTAAACTAGTTCAACCATTGTGGAAGTCAGTGTGGCAATTCCTCAGGGATCTAGAGCTAGAAATACCATTTGACCCAGCCATCCCATTACTGGGTATATACCCAAAGGACTATAAATCATGCTGCTATAAAGACACATGCACACATATGTTTATTGCGGCACTATTCACAATAGCAAAGACTTGGAACCAACCCAAATGTCCAACAACGATAGACTGGATTAAGAAAATGTGGCACATATACACCATGGAATACTATGCAGCCATAAAAAATGATGAGTTCGTGTCCTTTGTAGGGACATGGATGAAACTGGAAATCATCATTCTCAGTAAACTATCACAAGGACAAAAAACCGAACACCGCATGTTCTCACTCATAGGTGGGAATTGAACAATGAGCACACATGGACACAGGAAGGGGAACATCACACTCCAGGGACTGTTGTGGGGTGGGGGGAGGGGGGAGGGACAACATTAGGAGATATACCTAATGCTAAATGACGAGTTAATGGGTGCAGCAAAACAACATGACACATGGATACATATGTAACAAACCTGCACATTGTGCACATGTACCCTAAAACCTAAAGTATAAAAAAAAAAAAGATGTGCCCCTCATCACATATTTATAAAACACTTCCATACACAAGGTCTTGTCTAAATCACATGGAATCCATGAGAGATTCCTGGGGCAAATATTATAACCCTCAAACTTGAAACTGGGCCATTTGGAATTCCCATAGAACCATGTTTACCTTTCTCTTAACATTTAACAGACTCTAAGCTGTTGGTGATACTTTCATAGCAGGTCATAAGCTGCTAGAGAATAGAACCCATATTTTATTATCCTTTGTAACCCCAGCATCCTATCCTGGGGCTGGTCAGCAAGTAGGCAATCCGAAATGTTTTTTAAATCTGAACTTAATACTTTTGAAAGACTTTCCACATAATACAACTTACGGCAGTATTCCTTCTGTAACAAGTGCTTGTGTCGGGGGTCATTTTCTTTTTTTTCCCTCTATTTTTACCCTGCCCCCACCAAAGACTAAAAGGCACAAGAATCAAATGAGAGACAAAGAAAAATATTTCGAAAAGCTTTTAAGAAATTGTGATCCAAATAGTTTTCCTAATGAAGACCTGAGACATCTGTGAAATCCTGGGTAATGAGCTCATTCTGCCTGGTAACTAAGGAGGCAGCGTGTACTCCAGCAGGTCAGAAATACATCCATATGTTCACATTTCTCAGCATCTGGGCCCTCCTATGCTGAAACCTAGAATAGCAGAGTCAGGAAGGAATTGGAGAGCATGTGTTCCAGAGCCCATTTCATGCTCAGGCGATGGGGATCCAGTGAGGATGCCTGGGGAATACGTTCAGGTTCACAAGTCAGAGCCAGACCGAAGATGAGAAGTCCTCACCCTTAGGGGTCAGAGGAAAATATTTCCAGTTTTAAGCTTTCACTTCTGGTTCATGTTGCTTTCACCCTCTCTTACTTAAAAACAAACAAACAAAACATAAAATAAAAGGAGCAAAATACTATTTCTGATGTTTCCACCTGGATGTGAGTCTGAAATAAATCAGATAAATTCTACTTCAAATTGTGGGGACCTGGCTGTCTCCAAACTTACTATTCAAGTCAGACAACAACAAGATCACAAGGCTACCAGAAATATGATTGGAATTTTGAAGTTCCCATCAAAAAGGCAGGACTGGGACCGAATCTCCAGACATTACTTGTCCTGCTTCTTGTAACACTATTAATTTCAGTTTGGTTTTGTTGAGCCCCTTACAGTAGAGGTCGTCTTACCCTCCCCATTTCTAAAAATCTCTAGGGAGGTGACTGAAGTCACATATGCATCCCTGGCCCCATGGAGACATGCCTATGGGTGGAAAGAATATTTAGATGGGCTTCAAAAGCTTTGTCCTCAATAAACTCTGCTCCACGACTGTCTCACCTTTGTCTGCTCTCCTTACATGGCTTCTCATTCCCTCCTACTAATGTTTCTTTCATGCATGCCCTGGGGACCTGTACCACGCACTATCCTCTGTAGCATGCACTATTCGTCCTCTACCTCATCACATCGATCTTTCATTTAGCCTGGTGATCTTAGACTCATCTCACTGTAACTGACCTCTGACGAGGATCCTTTTGTCACAAATGCTTCAGACACAATGAGAAGGTTGCAGCTCTCCACATAAGCAAACCTCCTTCTCATATCTAGGACTGTGCACATGGAGTAAGATGTGCCCCCAAATCAATACGGCACCACCTCCTGAAACTGATCCTTATTCTACAGTCTCAGCTTCGATGGAACTTTCCCTGAAATATTCCCGGACTTCCTAAATTTGAATCGTCTTTTCTGTATTCCCATACATATCATTGTTCCCTCTCCTTTGGCTGTAATTAATACACTGGATTAAACCAGCCCATTTATACATGTGTGTCTCCAAATTTAACCCTAAAGTACTTGAGGTGAGTAACTGGGTATTTTTTCAAGGTATTTCCAGCACCTCTTAAAGTATCCATGACATTAATAAATATTAAATAGCCAAATGACAAAGTTGGAATTCATTCCAAGGTCTTCAATTTGATAGCTGAGCATTTATTAAATAAATATTTTAATGCTTATTTTGTACCAGGTAGAGGTTCCTTCCCAGGGAAAAAGCACAGAGAAAAGCAGATGAGAATCCTCTCTTGGAGATTCTATTGCAGAACGAGGGAGGCATGCGACAGATAAGAAACAAGGAATGAAAAAACAAATAACTCATGGAGAAAAATTAAGAAAAGGATGAGTTGTATTAATGCTATAAAACAGAATAGCATGACAGACTGGTGAGGTGAGGCAGAAAATGCCACTTCAGACAGGATGTTCCGTGAAAGCTATGTGAAAACCTGGCATAGCCCATATAGCAATCTGGGAGAAGTGTCCCTCCAGGCCAGGAGGTGAACAAACAAGGGCCCTTGGGCTGAAACCTCATGAGTCAACTTTTTCAAAGAATAGAAATTAAGCCAGAGTGGTGGAGCACAGGAAGCTCCACTTCCAAACAGCTTCCATGTTTGGAAGGACCAAGGACAGTGAGATGGATCATTGATTGGGCAATGGACTTCTTGGCCATGGCCAGGAATTTGCAGTTATTATAAGTAAAATTCAAGCTCTTGATAGCTTTTCATCACTGCTGTGACACAACCTAAACCACAGTCTGAATCATCCGCCTGGTTTCTGGTGAAATATGGGATCTAGGTAGCTCAGAGGGAAGTAGGGCTTCTGTAATGTTATAGTTGTCCAGGCAAGAGATGATGTTGACCTAAGCCAGTGGGTTAACAATGGCAATGCAAATAAATAGACACATAAGACTTGCTGGCAGATTTGTATTTTGGAGTGAAACAAAGAAAATAATCAAGAAAACCTGTTGTTTTGTGTTTGGCTAACTGGGTGTGTGGTAAGCAGTTTCCTGAGGAAGAAATGGAAAAGAGTTTTATCAACAAAAATCAGTAATTCTACTTTTGGCCTTTAAAGTTTAGTGTAAGTTCATACGCGATGTTCAACTGTCATACAGGAGATTTTCTAAATGAGTCTGGACTTCAGGAGACTGGTCAGCACTGAAGAGAGAAATCTGGAGTCTTGAGTAGATACGATTCTACTTTAAGATATAAGACTGGATGAGAGAGAATGTTATAGAGAAAAGATACTCAGAACTGAGCTCTTGGCACTTCAAAATAGAATTTCAGAGGAAACAGCACCAACGAGTAAAAGGAAAATAAAGGGCTGACGAAGAAGTAGTCGTGGAAACAAACTATTTCAACAAGGTGGGCACGATACGAACAAGTCATGGGAAAAAATGGCAGCTGCCATTTATAAGCATTTCCTCACTGGCCATTAGGGATTGTGAGAGACGCTGTATCCTACTCAGACTGCAGGAGTTGATCTCTGCATTTGCCAAACATGGAGAGTACTGGTCGTCTTCCTACCTCAACAGCAGCTTCTTCCTCATTTTCCTGGTATCTAAACCTTGGAGTACCCAAAGCTCATAGCTCTGGCTTTTTGTTCAGTCTATTTCCAGAATTTTAATGTCCTCTAGAAGATGAGAACTTTCTCACTAAAATCTATTAACCCTGATTCCAATAAAGAGCTAACAGGGAACAGCTCTATTTTGATATTTCACAGTAACTCAAGCTCAAAATACCCAAATCTGAAATGGTAGTTTCAGAAGATCTAGCATGGAGCTAATGAAGCTGAAGCTTCAGGACCGTCACTTGCACTGATTCCTTCTAACTTCCAGTAGCTAACTGAGAGTTTCTGTTGTTGTTGTTGTTTTTTAAGAGAGCTGCCAAATTCTGCAAACTTTATGTCCCACAGGATCTGGATTCACTACTGCTTGTTTTCTCCTCCCTAGCTCCATTCACTATCCCAATTAGTGGCAACTCCATCCTCCTAGATGGTAAACCAAAAAATCTTGAAATAACTTAGTATTTCTTTATTTCTCCCACATTTCGTGTATTATCCAATCCACTAGTAAAGTCTACCCACTCCATCTTCAAATTGTCCTCAGAATCTTGTCTTCATGGCTATCACCCTAGTTTCAACCACCTGAGAAATTTAAAAGCTTCCTCACTGGGCACCTGCTTCCTCTTTTACTCTGCTTTGTTCTATTTTGAACAACATCTGGAACATTCCTTCTTCATTTAAGGTCATATAGCATGTCTATGCTCAAGATCACTAATGATGTTCTCATCTCAGAGTAAACACTGAAGTCATCATTATGGGCTCAAGGCCTATGGTCAGCTCTAGGCCACCCTCCCCATGTCTTCCCCTACAACTGTCTCCTGTTCTCACTCCACTCCAGCAACACTAACCCCCTTTGCTGTTCCTTGTTTCTGTCATAGGACCCCCAACCTTATTCCCTAGCTCTGCAATCCTAGGAGCCCCAAACTTACTCCCTAGCCCTGCAATCCCTCCCCCTTCCCCAACACAGACACTCATGCATGGATCATTCTCTCTGTCTGCTCAAATGTCACCTTATCAGAAAGCTTCTGTAGCTGCCCTCTCAAAGGAGTATACACAGTTCCTCTTTTCTGCAGGACACTCTATCTGCCTCTTCTGCTCTACCTCTTTGTCAATGTATTTTTACCCTGTGACTACACAGAATGCAATTATTTGTCTATGTTCTCTCATCCCTCAACTAGAATATTACTATGAATACAGGGACTTGTCTTTCCTTTCTTTTTAACAGTACTGTATTCTTCATACTATGCCCTTGAAAAGCATTTGATAAAGGTGGAATAGGTTGTAAGCAATTTCAAAAAGTTAAGTACAATGTGTGCCGATGTGCCATGTAAGCTCTTAAGCCCTTTGCACGTGAAAGTGGCCATTTTCAGCGAATCCAGCCTGTATCTTATAATCTCCAGACAGAGAAGCCGTTTCTCTCCAGGTTCTGTGTTCTGTCCTTTTCTCTTCCCAGGGCTCTCTCTGCGTTATGAATCTCAAGCTTTTAAGCTTTCTACTTTTCTCCCAAAACCTCCAGCTCTGAGAAATTAATATGATAATCATTTATTCACCCCTTGGTGTGCATTTATGTCAGTGAGGTGCCTGCCTCTCACAGAGATAAATGCATTATACACCTCGAGTTTAGTGTGAAATAAAATGCTCTGTCTTCTGATAAAATATTTTATGTTTTTTCTCTTTTAAAGTAGCAGCAGCAGCAGTTTGGAGAGGTTCATTTAAAACAAGGCAGAATTCCCTACTGCCCTAAAAGCCTCAACTTGGAAAACAGCATGGTGAATGGGAGAAAACCAGGCCTGGGGACTTAGGGGCTGCTGTGGCTCTCATCTTCATAAGAAGAGAGGATGAGCACCAACTTACCCCAGCTTCTGTCCTTCATCTGTAACACATTTGCTGCTACAGATTGTGTCTGTATAGAGAAGAGAGAAGACGCAAAGCTCTTCTTGCAGTCCTTGAAGTCTGCAGCCCGGGTGTCTGCAGAGGACAATACCTTGTTCTTTAAGATGCCCAGCATGGCACTGCAGTACATCTATAAAAAATGCAAGTGAGATAAAATATAAAAATAAGAATTAAAAGTTAAACACAAGATAATAGAAGGAAAATAACAAAATTATGCAATGTGAAAAAATGCAAGAATGTAAAAAATGTAAGGAAATATTTTAACTGGAAAAATAAAGCAAAATAATGTATAAATATAGAAAAATTAAGAAAAGAATCAACAAACTAGAGAAAAATGGAAGTACATAAATCTCAGATAAAATTAAAAATCATAGGCTAATCTATGAAAAGCAAAAAGAAAGAAAGTGCTGACAAAAAATAACCCAAAAGAGAAAGTAAAGAAAAAATAAGGGAGAAAGTCAAGAAAAGAAAATGTAAAGAAACAGAAATAATGTTAAGAAAAAGAAAAAAATTAGAAGGGGATGTGGATGAATGAAGGCAAAAAAAAAAAAGGGAAAGAACAGAGAAAGTGAAAATTGAGAGAGGGAGGGAAAGGAAATCACTAAAATCAAAAGAAAAAATAATTACTAAGGAAAACAAATTAGAAAATAAAAATGTAGTTAAGGAAGAAAGAAAAGTAAGAAAGGAATGTAAACAATGAGAAAACAGAAATGCAAGTGATCAAAAGTCATAAGACACAAAAGTAAAAGAAAAAATAAAAGAAACCTAAGGAATAGAAATACCAAAAGCAAAATAGAACGTGAAAATAATACAGACAGTAAAGAAAATCATGATTAAGTAAAAACTAGAAAATAAGGTAAAAAAAAAATAAAGCAAAGAAATCAAGTGAAGAAAGAAAAGGAAGTATGGATATATGGACTCTCTCTGGACAGGAGAAGGAGGCACCCCTGCTTTACTGTGACAATATGAGTGATCTGCCTGGAAATGAGGCTGCTGGGCAGAAATGGAGAAAACATGGGGTTTTGATGAGTGAACGCAGTTCCCCAAAAGCCTTTCTTCCAGTTACACTTTCGGACTGGTGAGGGTGAGCTATTAATAATATTATTTAATCCCCAAATTACAGGTGCATCATATCTTGAACAAGATCAGGGACATAGGACTGTACTGTGGAAGATGATGATGAGAGAGAAGAGGATAAAGAAATAAAAGTTAAGAATTAGACCGGGCACGGTGGCTCACGCCTGTAATCCTAGCACTTTGGGAAGCCAATGTGGGTAGGTTACTTGAGGTCGGGAGTTTGAGACCAGCCTGGCCAACATGGTGAAATCCTGTGTCTACCAAAAAATACAAAAATTAGCCAGGCGCAGTGGTGCACACCTGTAGTCCCAGCTACTAAGGAGGCTGAGGCAAGAGAATCACTTGAAATCAGGAGGCAGAGGTTCCAGTGAGCTGAGATCACACCACTGCACTCCAGCCTGGGCAACAAAATGAGGCCCTGTCTCAAAAAAAAAAAAAAAAAAAGAAAAAACAAGAATCATAAATTTAAAGCTAATGAACATAACAATGGCAAATAAAAGATAATAAAGCCATATGCTAAAAATACAAAATAACTAAAAATGAATGAATTTGTGAAGAAGAAAAATAGGTAGACAGAAAGACAGGGTGGAAGGAAGAAAGGAAAGGAGGAAAAATATTATACCAAGGAAAAGAGAGCAAATTTTAAAGAAAACAGAACAATAAAAAAAGAAAAACTAGTAAGTTGTACTTGAAATCTGGCTATTTCATTGAAACACCTTTGCTATTATGTATGAAGAATCAATAACATGGACAGGGAAGAAAGAAGTTATAATTATCTTTCAAAAGCTCTTATTTCTCCTGTCTTGGTTAAGGTATGAAGCATATGCAAAAAGTCCTGGAAAAGTGTCGAGATAGAATTACCTTTCTGAATCATTATTTCTTTTGCAGCAATACACCCACTCCCCCGGAATAATAAAGTTATGGAAATGAATGATAGAGCCAACCTGAGGAAATTAATCGCAAGCCTGGGAATACAATTTGGGTCTCCTCAACAATATTCCAACTTAATTGAAAACAAGGACAGTTAGGTTGGTTTTTGGTGGTTTTATGTCTTTAAAACGTAATTTTTATAAATGAAAGCTTCATATTTGCACTTTGGGGGTGATAGTTACAGAGTACTTGGTAAGTTTTACTGCAAGGACATGTAGTAATGTATATGCCAGCCTCTTATATGACAACTATTGAATTTCCACTTTCAACTCTTTTAAAATATAAACATGTGGATTGCATACTCCTATGTTTTGCATTGCTTGTGAAATGTTGAGAAGGCATTGTATAGACAAATGCAGCATGACATTAATCCAAGTACATGATCCTCCTTCTGCTTGCCCCTAACTTCCCATTGCAGCCTGATGGTACATATGTGTGAGTTTATTCTTTGTGATCTCTGCAGAACATCATCTAATATCACAGAGACACTCTCAGAAGAAGACCACGAAAGGTTATGTCCTTTGGAGTCAATACTGAGGTTCCCTACCACACTGGAAAAAAACAGACCTCAGACAATGGATTGCTAACCACATCTCACTGAAAGCACCATCAGAGAAACATGTGACAAAGACATGGAGATCAATGTGCTACTCTGAAATATCTCTGCATTTCCCCAAGACTGTCCTGAAAGACTGGCAATGGAGAATAGTTGTACCAGGAGTGGAGTGGTCAGATGTGTCTGTCTTTGTCATACATTGTTAGCAGTTTTGGTTGTTTCTCAATAAACATTTTTAAAATTTATTTTCCCTAAATTGTTCACTGTTCACATTCATCCGTTTATCCACTTACTCAATAATTATTTTTTGAGTATCTATTCTGTGGTGAAATTAAAGACCAAAGAAGGGGATAGAGAAGTAAAGTTGAGATCACTGGGCTTTATTACTTTTTAAAGCCAGGGGATAGCAATGACGTCAACTTGAGAATGAGTTACAATAGCAACCAGTAAAGGATAGCACTGGCTTTAAACAAAAATAAACTACCAGAATATATTTTCTGATTTATCTGTGTTTCTGATGAGGACATCCATTTATCTATTTTAAATTAAGTGTTGCTAGATACCCACCAGTTTTCAAGAATCTAACCACTGGGTAAATAAAATGAAAAAATGGGAAATTCTGACACAAGAGTGAAATATGGATGAGTGAACATACAGAGCTATGAGGTTCTCATACTTGTAGGATGGCATTTCTGTTGATCTTGGTTGAAAGGTCAGTTACAGCCCATTATGAGTAAAGATATCTGGATGGAGAAATCTAGAAGAGCAGAGATAAATAATATCTAGGTGTTTTAGGAGGCTTGAAGCATGGCACAGGAATCTGGTCATGGTGCTTTTTAAATAATGAACCATCTATCAAAAAAGAAAATGAGCTGTGTGCAGTGGCTCCCACCTGTCATCTCATCTACTTGGGAGGCTGAGGTGGAAAGATCACTAGAGCCCAGGAGTTACAGTTCCAGACCAGCCTAGACAACATAGCGAGACCACATTTCTTTTTTTTTTTTTTTTTTTTTTTTGAGACAGAGTCTTGCTCTGTCACCCAGGCTGGAGTGCAGTGGCACAATCTCGGCTCACTGCAAGCTCCGCCTCCTGGGTTCATGCCATTCTCCTGCCTCAGCCTCCCGAGTTGCTGGGACTATGGGCACCCGCCACCATGCCCGGCTAATTTTTTGTATTTTTAGTAGAGGCGGGGTTTCACCATGTTAGCCAGGATGGTCTCGATCTCCTGACCTCATGATCCGACCGCCTCAGCCTCCCAAAGTGTTGGGATTACAGGCGTGAGCCACCGCACCCGGCCGTGAGACCACATTTCTAAAAGAAGAGAGAGAGAGAGAGAGAGAGAGAGAATGCCACTTGAGAAGATGAACGTCAAACACATCATATGGTTTTCAACTGATATGTGATGATATTGAAATTAAAAATAATTGAGGAGTATATGGTCATATCAAGAATTACAAAATGTTTGTGAAAATGAGTCCCTCCAATTAATTCTTGATTCCAAATATTGATTCCCAAAACGTAGTCACAGTAGATAAGAGATTAATAAAACATTTAGGATTCTTCACAATAAATGATCATTATTTTCTTCTCTCTCTCTCGCTCTTTTAAGAGACAGAGACTTGCTCTGTTGCCCAGGCTGGAGTACAGTGGCATCATCATAGCTCACTGCAGTCTCAAACTCCTTGGCTCAAGAGAGCCTTCTGCCTCAGCCTCCCAAATAGCTAGAGCTATAGCTATGTGGCACCCCCACTCACAACTACATTTTTAAACAAAATTATTTGTAGAGACAGTCCTACCATCTTGTCCAGGCTGGTCTTGAACTCCTGGGCTCAAGCGATCCTCCCTCCTTGGCCTCCTAAAATGTTGGGATTACAAACATGACCCACCACATCCAGCCACAAAAGATCACTATTTTCTAAACTAGTCCAGGTTTCTAATGCTGATATTGATACCTTCCCTTATTGAGGCCCATCAATAGTTTTTGCTTTGGTTCCTAGTACTCTAATATGCTCTTAAATCACTAGGATCCTCAGCCTCTTTGTAAGTAAACTCTGTATTTTATTTAAAACACCCTACTTTCTGATGCCAAAACCTTAAAGAAAGGGAAGGGGCAGGAACAGCAGAAGCAATGCATCAAGATTTCTTGATAAAGTTCCCTTCCTTACATCAAGGAAACAAGACACACGGAGAGTGGATTAATATAATTGAATCCCAGTCCATAAATTCTCTTTCACATCTTACTTTCCATGTTTAAAAGCTTTTTCTTCTCTTGAATTTAACAAAGGTTTATAACAGATGTGCATTATAAGAAGAGGGAAGGTTTGGATTCTCCCAGGAGTAGACTTCAAGTCAGGGATGCAAATGCAAGTTTTTATTTGGAAGCTGTAGAGAGCCAGGACAGGACAGTGGGAACAGGAGGAGAGAATGAAGGATGAGTTAGCAAGTCGCTCTGGACAACTGGTGCTTAGTCCCGTGGAGAAACTATTTCATCTAGGGGCCAAGCAACTCTAAATTCATTTTTCTTCTTTTGTTCTTCCAAATGTATCCATTTTTTAATTTGTCAGGTAAAATTTTAGGTATCATGTACAACATGATGTTTTGAAGTATATATGACATTGTGGACTGGTTAAATCATACTAATTCACATATGCATTAACTTGCATAGCCATCATTTTTGTGGTGAAAACACTTAACATCCCTCTCTTAGCATTTTTCAAGAAATATGTCTTTATATAACAACTCATACCATCACTTGCTTGAGGGCGGCTGTGCGGCCTGCCATTCTACTGGGCGTGCAGCTCTGTAGAAATCCCTATCAAAGCAATTAAGGTGCTGGTAGTTGGAAGTCAGTCAATAAGAGTACACTGAAGTGATAAGGTCTGGGGAATAAGGGCAGGACAAGCATAACCTGTGCAACAAAATCATCTCATAAAAACACCACCACCAACGCCAATGCATCATCTGCTTGGAGCATATCCTTGATAGGATTTTTCCTGCAAAACCTCTAGGCTTCCGAAGCACCCTTTGAGCAAGAAATGTTTTTCTCACTTACAGAAAAGGAAGTTGTCGTAGAGGGAGGAGATGGCTGTTCCAGAGGCAACAGCTGTTATGTGACAGGATTAAGTCAAAATCAAAGTTTCTATCACTAGATTCCTTAAACTTTACATAGATAAGAAAGTGTGATGATGAAGATTATCTGCGGAGAGGATATGAGAAGAAAAAGCTGAAGTCATCGCTAGAGACAATGCTGTGGCCAGTGGGTCTGTCCTACTGAGGCATGGGTGGCTAATCTGGAGCCCTCCCCCAGGTCAGAGCCATCACCGCAAGCCAGAACCTGAAGTAGAGCATGGCCCTCTAGCGCCCTCCTCGACCTCTGCCTCCAGGTGGGCACTTCCCTAGGCCTCCTTCCAAAATATACAGGTCTCCTGTGTTTTCAAGACTTTACTGCTTTTTCAATGAGAAAGCGGTCAACAAAAACTAAAAAGGATGAGAAAGTTACAAACTTTACATAGGTTTTATAGTTGCTATCTTTGGTTTACAATATACTAGTATTCATTGAATATAGTAAGATATTCAATTATAGGATATATTAGTAGTATTTAAAGTAAAAATATTTAAAGATCATGGTGTATTTGGGACAAAAAATTACTAGGCACTTTTCTTCAATCAGCCTACAGTTCTCTCATCAGCTTTTTACAATGCTGAAGCAGGACCTGTTAGCAGAACCGTGCCCTCCAATTTAGATCCTAATTTTGCCCCGGTCCATACCAAAGCCTGTGGCAAGGTAGACTACACCCTTTAGAAATAAGTGGCAGAAAGTTACCCTGTATCACTCCATGCCAACAGAGTATTGCATTTTTGAAATTTTATTTTACCCTACTTACAGAGAGCTCATCTGTTACCATTTCCTGAAGGTTGACCTAAGACATAAGATGTCTGGGTGGAATTCAAAGGACTTTATTACTCGTTGTAAAGCAAGCAACATTGTCATCAGCATATTAGCCTTGGTTTCCATTGTTCCCAATCCCAAGGGAGAGGGAAGCATAACATGGCCCAGATAAATGCCACACATCGGTGTGTTTGCGTCACAGCTGAACAACACTGGGTTTAGGGAATCTACAAGTTTTTTAGCAAACAAACAGTAAACTGGGCTATTTGTGTAGGAGGAGCAAGACTACTAGCTGCACAAACAACACTGAGATATGGCCTGGGTAGGAAGCTCTCAGAGCCCTGTGGTCTTGGTACAACCAGAATCACACAGTGGAACACAACCCAAACTTACTTTTTCCAAATGAATTCTCCCAATATAGAGATTCTATCATATGTAACTTGGAGAATTATTTCTTTATACCACAAAATACAATTTATGCTGCTTACAGAGTAACAAAAGAAAAGAAATGTTCACTTACCTTAATTAATGAACAAGATAACGTTTCATGCAATATATTCAATACAATGTATCATAATTTAATAAAATAAAGCTTGAATAACTGCTGATTGTTGTTGGCTTTTTTGGCAGAATTTTATATAGATGGTGTAGGATAGTCCTCTACAATCTACATGTCATGCAAATATATAATCTAAAGGGTGCTGTCTGTGTTGCCAGGACATATTAACAATGTGTTTGTCTTTCTGAGAGAATAGGAAAGTCATAGGCAATCCCCTTTAAAAAAAGGTATAAAAAATCTTAAAAAGCTCAAAGAAAGGTATTTTTTTTAAGTGATTTTCACAAAGTCAAAGAATCTTAACGTAGGTGCTCAGTTCCTTTAGGTTTTACTTTTATTCAATCATCCATTCAACAAAAACGTATCAAGAGCTCGGACTGTCCCTGCATAAAAAGAGTGCAAGCCATTCGACTTGTGGCAGGGGCACTTACTCAGCATGGCTTCACATAAAATCAACCCTTGCATTAGCAAATTGAACCACTAGAAGCATAACTGTTTTCAGAGTAAGTATGACAGACAAAGGTCTGTCTCCAAGATACCAAGCATCTAGAATTGAATCTAAATGACAAATCGGATTGTGTTTCCCAGACTTCTCAATATGATACGTAGCAGAAAACAATGAGAAGCTTGAGGATTCATGGAAGAACTGTGTGTGTCACATTCCATGCCAACATGCACACTCACACATACCCCATAACTTCCTACGTTTATCTATGACATTAACTACCTCTTCCACACCTCACCTTTATTGTAAAAAGACAGTCAAGTGGAAGGAAGAATCCCAATAGATATTTCACCAATGATAGAAAGGGCTTCCTTGTATTTAGTGGATAAGGGAAAGAGGTCATGCAAGAGGGTAGATAAGACATCTGAAATTTAGTTGCTTTCTTATTCCTGGCAATAGCAACAGTAAATATCTACATAGAGCATCTCCATTTGCACATCCATCTCATCTCAATTTTAGAGTAACCCTGTGAGATATGTATTAACATATGACCCATAGTATAGATCAGAAAACCGTGACATTGTCCCGAAACCACTTGGGAAGTGATGGGAGCACAAATAAGACTCAGATGTTCTGCTTCCTGAGTCTGGTCTCATTCATTGAATTGAAGGACTTGGATGCAGGTTGAAAAAACTTGGACTAAGGTTGAGGCTGATGTTCACCTCTTTGGGAAGTCAGGGTTGTCCATCTGATAAGAGGAGTAACTGACAACAAATAACCATCGCCTTTTCTGCCTGTACAATATATAGTGAGTTGCTGAGATACTGTCTCATTCACTCAATTACTTGACACTTGCTATCACTCAGTAGGGCAAAGAGAACTTGCATATATCACCTCACTTGACAAAACAATTTAACTGAGAGCCGGGCGTGGTGGCTCATGCCTATAATCCCAGCACTTTGGGAGGCCGAGGTGGGTGGATCACCTGAGGTCAGGAGTTCAAGACCAGCCTGACTAACATGGTGAAACCCCGTCTCTACTGAAAATACAAAAATTAGCCAGGTGTAGTGGCAGGGGCCTGTAATCCCAGCTGCTTGGGAGGCTGAGGTAGGAGAATTGCTTGAACTCGGGAGGCGGAGGTTGCACTGAGCCGAGATTGTGCCATTGCACTCCAGCCTGAGTGACAGAGTAAGACTCCGTCTCAAAAATAAATAAATAATTAATTAATTGAGAACCAAAGAGGTCAAATCGGCAAAAGGTCACCCTGCTGGGAAATGTTACAAGGTGGACGGCTTTAGAATGTAAGGCAAATCCTCTCCTTTACCTAGGAGGGAAAAATCCCTCCCACCATCCCATTCTATATTTTCCTCCCCTCTCCTCTTCTTCTCTCCTTTTCTTCCCCTTCTGTCCCCTCCTTCCCTCTTCCTCCTCCCCCTTTCCTCCTTCTACTATTTCTTTTCCTTTTCCTCCTCCCACACATACGCAACACACAGACACATCTCATAAGGCAAGAAAGAGCGATGACTGGCACATTTTTAAGGCAATTATTCTAATATATTATTAACTTCAAGAGGGCTCATCCCAGCAGTTTGAATTCTGGAATAGCTCCCTTCCTTCCAGACTTCACCCTCTTTAGCATTTCTTAATTTCACAGATAGCTCCTGCTCTGATTGAAAATGACAGTTTTTGAGGGCCAGAGGCTGTCTTTGCAATGATTTGATCTGTCTATATATATACAGGCCTCCACGAGCTGGAGGCCAGGCTCTGTCCAGAGGTGCAGCCACAGAACACTTTGCCTTGCAGAGTTATTTCTGTGTATCGAGTTCGTGTCTAATTTTCTATAGCGAGTCTCAGGACTGAGAGAAGTACTTGTGTCTCCCTGAACAAATATGTTAGAATCGTCGCCTGCCTTTAGGTACAGAATTGCATGACTTCAAACAGCACAGACGCTGGAACTCCATTTTGAAGATGAGAAGAAAAAAAAAAAAGGAGACGCAGATGTGGGCACTTATTTCAAAGAATCGAATAGTGAGATGTTTAAGCACCAAAATCAAAGACCATGGGAGGAAGCATCCAAACTCTGGGCTTCTGCTAAAAAATCCTTTTTCTTCCACAACAGAAAAAAGACAAAAAAAAAATAGTTGAAGACAGCATAACTCACTTTAAACTCATTTTGACTTATTTTGTAAGGAATTATGAAACTACTAGGAATAGAGCTGAGGGCGGGCACGGCCTGCAGAAGGCACATTCTCTGTCCTCTACCTCCCCCAGGTGGTGGGGAGAGTGTCCTGCACAGACTTCCTGGCAGTGCACAGAAAGCTGAAGTCAATGCCTTAGGTCCCCGGAAGCAGTAGAGGAGGGAGGGAACCATTCGAACTTGAAGTGGGAAAAATCAAGGGAATTTTCCAGAGAGAATTCTGCATTCCAAACATTTCTCAAATACATCCCTTCCTTCTCCCTACTACACTGAACTGCTTCGAGTACTGGGAGTCTTTGGCCCGGACCCCTGCAGTAACTTGTCTCCTTGATAACCAACTCCTCTCCCTGTAGTCTGTTATTCAAACAGGCAAATCTTACTAAAAGAGAAAATGTGATCACGGAATGTCCTGCTTAAAAATCCTTCAAGATATAGGTTCCTTTTGAAAGCTTTTCTGAACTCCACACCCAGTGCTCAACCATGCAATAGTTATGCCATGTAACAAATTATCCCCCTACAGCAGTGTTTTACAAAGCAGTGATTTTATTTAGCTTAAGACAGTGCAGGCCATCCAGGTGATTCTTCTGGCCTGGGCTTCCTGATTCCTCTCTGTATGAAGAACTAAATACAAAATAATTTAAGATGTGTTATAATAGTACAAATCACCTGGCCCATGGTAAGTCAGAGAAAAGGGAAAGAACTGGCAATTTTTTTCACATTGAAGAAATTGTGGAGAAACAAAAAGGACTTGAATTGGTCCTTATTAGTCAGGTTCAGGAACTGAGAATAACTTTGTCCCTGACACTCTGCTGAGAGCTTTTTTTTTTTTTTTTTTTTTTTTGAGATGGAGTCTCGCTCTGTCGCCCAGGCTGGAGTGCAGTGGCGCGATCTCAGCTCACTGCAAGCTCTGCCTCCCGGGTTCACGCCATTCTCCTGCCTCAGCCTCTCCTAGTAGCTGGGACTGGGGCGCCCGCCACCACGCCCGGCTAATTTTTTGTATTTTTTTAGTAGAGACGGGGTTTCACCGTGGTATCGGTCTCCTGACCTCGTGATCCGCCCGCCTCGGCCTCCCAAAGTGCTGGGATTACAAGCGTGAGCCACCGCGCCCAGCCTGAGAGCTTTACATGAGCTGACTTAATACACTTTCCTTTAAATCTCCCAAGATAGGCACCACTTACCTTGTTTTACAGATGAAAAACTGAGTCCAAAAAGCTAAGAATTTTGCCTAAAATTGAATACCAAAAAAAAAAGAACAAGCATTCGCAATTAGGTCCCTTTGACACTAAAACTCATGAACTGTCCACTGCTTGACCTTTAGAAAAAAAACAGATGTTTGATTTATGGTAATGTATTTAATTTAAATCTCTAAAAATCACTGTACTTGTATTTGCTCATAAGCAGCACAGACTGGCTTGCTGTTAAAGAGAAGGATATTGGGGCCAGGCGTGGTGGCTCACGCCTGTAGTCCCAGCACTTTGGGAAGCTGAGGCGGGGGGATGACTTGAGGTCAGGAGTTCGAGACCAGCTTAGCCAACATGGTGAAACCCTGTCTCTACTAAAAATACAAAAATTAGCCGAGCATGGTGGTGGGCATCTGTAATCCCAGCTACTTGAGGGACTGAGGCAGGAGAATCGCTTGAATCCAGGAGGTTGAGGTTGCAGTGAGCCAAGATCGCACCACAGCACTCCAGCCTGGGCAAAAGAGCAAGACTCTGTCAGAAAAAAAAAAAAAAAAAAAAAAAAAGCGGAGAGAGGGAGAGAGAAGGCCATTGGGGTGAGGCAACATCTCTCACAGATCTTCAGCTGTGACTCTTTAGGACAAATGGCCATGGGGAAGTCACCTAACATTTCAGGGCCTCAAATTCTTACTTTTTGTGTGTGCGTACATTTCAATTTATTAAAACAGTGATACAATTGCCTACAGGGTTGCCTCAAAGATTAAACAAGATAAATGTGTGCAAAGAATCTAAAATCCTGCCTGAACATATCCTGGCTACTTATAAAATGACACGTATTTTTATTATCATGATGTCAAATAGAAAATATTAGAAAAGGGTAACATTCTGAAAAGAGGATATACCCATTTGGGAAAATGATAAGCGTGAGAGATGGTAGGAAAAACAGACATAGGTTGGAAAACTCCATGTACAATTAACAGTAATGATTCATTATGAGCTGTAAAACGGGACCATCATTTGCAACAAGAGAAACTGATTTTGTAATAGAGACAATTCCCCAAGCAGCTATTTCTGATGTTTTGGGTGGGATGAGTCACTTCAAAAATCGTAGTGGAAAGTATTTTGGTCTTTGGGAAATGTATTCTATCCCATTTACAAAGCACTGAAATTTTAGCTACAAGCTCCAGTTCACCTTGGCAAATAGAAGGCGCTCAAAACTGGCTGTTGAGTTGGACTCTAATGTCTGCATCTCCTAATTGCTTATCAAATATGTGTTGAAGAAATTAAACATTTATATTGCAACAAAGGAAATTGGCTCTAGCCACATATCGTCTACTTCCTATAACAGAGCTAAGTATTTGTTTCTTCTGTTTTTACTCCACAGATGTGTTTCATTTGGAAAAAAAAAGGAATGTAAGAATGTAAGGTGTCATCAATGATTAGGCATTGGTGACTAGAATTGTATTTAGTGTATATATGAGCTATTGTGATATGAAAAGTTTAAATACCTGGTTTTAGTCAGAAGAGAGGATATCAAATCAGAATTCTCTATTGATAAGATACATTCTCTCAATTAATGCTTCAATATCTGGAGAGTGTGGGGCCAAAAACCCAAATTCAGGAAGGAATTTCTTTCTTAAGATAACAGGTGGCAAATAGGCAGCTTAGAACACTTAATTGAAGATTTGCTGCATGTAAGACACAGTATATATAGGACATTGGGACAAGGCCTAATCCATCCTTCTCATTAGAGCACACCATGATGGCTTGAAAATACAGGGTCTGGAGTCAGATGCTCTCACATCAAATCGTGACTCTAAACTTAGTATTTCTGAGATTATGAACAACCTGTCTTCTTTCTCTATGCCTTTATTTCATCAACTGTAAAATGGGGAAAATATTGGAATCAAATTCATGGAGTTTTGTTGTAAGGGAGAAATGAAATACATGCTAAGTTTAGCACAATATTAGGCACATAAACAATTCTAATAGCTCTTAGCTATAAATATGGTAATACTCCCTATAGACTTTCAAAGGAACGTTGAGTTATAGTAATAGAAATCTGTATAATTCCATAAGCATGCCTCCTTAGATTATATCTTGTTATTATTTTTATTACCCTTATCATTAACATTATTATCATTATGGTAAGTCATTGGTCTTATGAACTGAGGAATGAAGTTTGTGCTGACGTCAGCCATATAAAAGAGATAATACTAATAAGCTACAAATCTCTTTTTATTGGTTCCTAGAAAAAGAGGAAGTGGGGATATAGTAAGTGTCAAATATGTCAAATACTGCTCTAGGTAGTTTATATTAATTCATGGATTAATTCTCATAATCACCCCTCAACTTGAGTATTACAAACCCTACCTTGCAGATGAAATTGGAAAAGAAACTAAATTTTCGCTTAAGCTAGTATTTGCCTAAGGAAGTTATGAACAGATCTGGGCTTGAACTCAGGTTTCACTAACTTTAAAGTCCTGATTGTTTTCACTGTGCTAGCTCCTCTTTAAAATCAGTACCTTTTAGGTAATGTGTTCTGGTTTCCTTGAGTTTCTAGTTAATTAATGTACACTGTGTTGTAATAAGATGAGCAATGGCCTTAGTGTCAGAAGGCTTCCCTTGAGGCCTGGGTCTTTCTACTTCCTAAGAATGAACCTGTGCAGGGCTATTTGCACTGTTTGAAACTCAATTTCCTTATGTGCAAAATGGGCATAAGTAGTCTTTTACTCACAAGTGATTTGCAGGCATACAACAGAATAAATATGAGAGTGCTATGTCTATTATAAAAACCTTAGGAAAAATAGTGAATAAGTCACAGAGTGCCAGTAAATTTATAATTGTCTCAATAGCAGAAGTATCAGGCAGTGTCATAACCTGGTCCTCTCATACCTTAGTCATCTTGTTTATCACCATCCTCAATGTCTCCTTTTTACACCCAGCCCAGCCACCATTCAACACATCAGAAGCCATGTGGGCTCTGTTTAATAATAAACTCCAAAAGTGTCACTTTTTTCCATGATCACTGCTAACACCCTAGTCCAAGCCACTGATAACCAGGTGACTGCATCAGCCTTGATAACACACTGCCCTGCTGTCACAGACACCCCTCTAGAGTCCACATACCACAGGGGCCAACGTCATCTTATAAAACCTAGATCCCAACACCCATCGCTTTAAAATCAGCTCTGCTCTCTATTATGCTAACAATGAAAATCCAAACTCCTTGTGTTAGCCCTCAATGGCCAACGAGACCCAGCTCTAACCTACCACTGCGTTTCAGGTCCAACACTCCAGCCTCGCAAGCACACAGAGCTCCTTCCGGCTCTTCTATCACAGCCAGTCTCTCTGAGCCCTAGAGCCCAGGCACTCTGCCTGGAGCACCCCAACCTCAACTCTCCATGAGATGTTCCCTTCTTAGCATTCAGCTCTCAGCTCAAAAGGCCCCTCTTCATCAGGACCTGCCTATCTCCTGGATCTAAATAAGAGACCCACACCCACTTCACTCACACCTATAATACCTAGTGTCTGCATGGCATTTTTGCTACCTGAAAGTCTTTCTTGTTTATTCACCTCTTTATTCTTGTTTATTCACCTCTTTATTCTTGTTTATTCACCTCTTGTCTGTTGCCCTGGCAAAATTTAAACTCCATGAAAGAAGGCACCTATGTGTCCTTTTCAACACTAGCAAGCAAAACAAATCATAGGTTTGCAAAGGATATATGTTGGATACATTTTTAAAAGTGAATTTCTCTTACACTACTGCAGCCGCAACCGTACAATCTTCTGCCTCTGAGTGTTGGCTTTCAAATCCCCCTGCACAGCCCCATTCAAGGTTCCACAGTGCACCACAAAAATCAAGAAAATGAAGACAACTCTCTTGCTCTGGAATCCAGTGCTCCCCAGATCCCAGCCTGTACCTGCCTCTGAGGCCTCCTTCCTCACTCCCTCCTGCTCACACTTTCCTCCAGCCACACAGCTGCAGGCTTCTTAGGCTGCTCCTTTAGTCCGAACTAGCCCCTCCATTTGCACAAGCATTTCTGTCCTACTCATGCCTTGCTTTGCCCAGGTAAGATGCTATGTATTTTATTTTTTATTTTTATTTTTATTATTTTATAAATTGTATATTTATGTATATTTACATATTTATATATTTATAAATTTATTATATATCTTACATATTTATTATATAAATTATATATTTATTATATTATAATAACATCATAAATATGTATTTTATTATTTTATTTTTATTTTTTATTTTATTTTATGATGCTATTTATTTTCTATGTGAAACTTCCCCTGATCATTCCAGGAAAAAAACTCAGTCCTTCCACACTGCTCTCACAGTTTTCCCTTGATTGAACACTGAGCTGTGTTTGGTTCTGTTTTGAAGCAGTGTAGGTGTCTCTCTACAGTCTATTTCTTTGAGAGTGAGAGGAAGGGGTTGAAAATGACATTTAATATGTCGACTGTTCACTACTCATGTTTATACACATTACCTGCTTGAAATTCTGCTTCAGTACTTCAAGGATCATTTTTCCCATTTCGCAGATGAACACATTGAAGTTGAGTGAGATTATATAAGTTAGGGTTGCACCACTTACATGTGGCTAAGTTGAGAATAAATCCAGGTCTGACATCAAAGCCAGTATCTCCTGCCTCCTTCTGTTTCCCCACATCAGGTCTACTCCGGAATAACACTGAATTTAATATAAGGGATTGAGCTGAAGTGAATTGCACGGAATTGGATGAAAAACCCGGCTGCACCGAAGGCCAAGTTTGTCTGTTTCTCAATTGAATCTGAGAGTCCTTGTGCCTGTCCTTATTTACTTGTTCGGATTCCCTCCCATGCCTAAACATTCTCACAAAATGAAGAGAGGAGTCCCAGGCCCCAGGGAGCAGTGCCCCTCCGGACGGTGCCAACCGTTGCCTATATCACTGAGCTGCTAAGCTCATTGTTCTTTGGCATTTGTTTTAATGGTCAGAGCAAATGAATTGTGGCTGTTGGATGAGACCGAAAATTAGGTGTATTTGGAGATGAATTCATCTCAAATTGCTGAAACTGTCAACTCAGGTGGCAAATATTCAGTTCATGCTTGAAAAAAAAAGGAGAAAACTACAGCATCTTTCCCCCAGTGATCTCTATAAGAAAACTTGAAAAGCCACCAAATTAGAATTGCATTGTTTTCTCTGGCATTCATCCAGATTCTCGCAATATTCAAAGCAGTCATTTTATTTCAACAGCTCAGGAAAAACATGTTTCACATAGCTTAAAAAGATAGATTAAAACTTCATATTTGAAATAATGTCAGGATCAGCCAAATTCACTAAGGCAACCTGTCTGGGAAAGGTTTCCACCCAGACACACTGAGGCATGTGCCAGAGCCTGAGCAAGGTGGGCCTATCAAGGGTCTTGGGCAAGGAATGGGAGTAGGATTCAGGACGCTGTGTTCTAGTCCCAACTCTGGCCCCTGTTTACTGACAGACCCTGAGTAAGTTGCTTAGTTTCACTGATACAACCATTGTCTGTGCTGCAGCATTGAGCACCTGTTATATGTTTCAGAAAGCTGAGAAACAGAATGTTGCCTGAAAATGAAATGAGGCATCTCCAAGACCTGTCACTTTTAATGAGGGACCTTGTTCCAGCTTAATGTCTCTGAATCTCAGTTTCTTGATTGATAAAATGAAAAAAAAAAAAAAGAAAACACCAGAACAAGGCCTTTTTCACAGGGCTATTGGTGAGAATTAAATGAGATGATGTATGTGAAAGTACCAAGATGCTGGCGAAGGGCTGAAAAGGTGCCACGATGCCCAGCTGCATGGCTGATAACAATGAGTTAGAATTTATGAGTCAGCAAACTATAGCCTGCAGACCAGCTGCCTGTTTTTGTAAATAAATGTAATTGGAAAGGACTCATGCCCATTCACTTACATACAGTCTACAGAAGACACAGCACCGTGCAGTTGCTTTAGAGACCATATGGTCTTCAAAACCAAAGATATTCACTATCTGTTTTTTTGTTTTTTTTTTTGAGACAGAGTCCCACTCTGTCGCCCAGGCTGGAGTGGAGTGGCACGATCGATCTTGGCTCACTGCAAGCTCCGCCTCCCAGGTTCACACCATTCTCCTGCCTCAGCAGCCCGAGTAGCTGGGACTACAGGTGCCCGCCACCGTGCCCAGCTAATTTTTTGTATTTTTAGTAGAGACGGGGTTTCACCGTGTTAGCTAGGATGGTCTCCATCTCCTGACTTCGTGATCCGCCCGCCTCGGCCTCCCAAAGTGCTGGGATTACAGGCTTGAGCCACCGCGCCCAGCCCACTATCTGGTCTTCTACAGAAAAGTTTGCCAACCGTGGATTGGTAAGGACTTTGCCAGCTCTCACATAAGAGAGAATTCTTACCTATCTCTTCTTTTTGTTTTGTTCCTGTCTTTACAATCCCCCTTCCTCCCTCCTACCCTCTGTTTTTTTTATCCTTTCCTTTCTTCCTTCTTCTTTTTTCTTTTCTCCACCATAAACAAAAGCTTAGATAAATACACTGAGCCATTTACAAAATAGAAAGAGATGAGCCTTCCTCCTGGGAGATGTAACTGGTGCCAAGACTCATGAATGGTATGGCCTGGGCTGCAGGGGCTGCACTGTATCCCACAGTTACCCATGGGCTGGGATTCTGAGCCAGGAAACAACCTAGATGGTCAGTCAAATATTACTTAGACACCACTGAGGCTCTGTAACATGGTGCTGCATTTATCCTAGTTTTTGAAATCATTTTGTTTGTATCTTTCCCACTAGATTGTGAACTTTCTGAGAATAGAAGCTTGCCTTATTTATTTTAGGGATCATATATGTGAATCACAGTGTCTGGCCTTTAGGCTCCATAACTGCTTGTTGAAGTGAATAATTATCTTCAGAATCATGTTTCTCATTAATTGTATTAATTATGTTAATTAGAACAATTAATATTGTGTTACTACTATTATGTTATTTATTCTAATAAATTCTACAATATGGTTTAGCCTTTTAAAAAATATTTTAAATTGTGTGCTTAAAAAGAAATCATTTATTGAAAGCAGAAACTGACACTTTATATCATTTATAAGGAGATGAAAAAATAAATAAAAGACCAACTAAGGACATGTCTTTTATAATTTGTATGATTTGAGCAGTTTTTACCCTTATATTAGGAAATAATAAACACCCTTCCCTCCAGACTCTCCATCCTGAGATAATATGTCATTAGGAAAAAGCTGGGGCACAGCTGGGTCGTAGACTAACCTCTACTCTTTACCCAAGTGTGACCGAATCCACCTGTGAGACATAAGAAACATTTCCATGATCTGCTCATCAGTTCAAAGTGGGTCCAATTAAAGCCTCATTTGCAGGAACTAATCATAGTTAGCTGCAAATTGGAGGAAATGCTACTCCAATCAAATGCATAATTCCCCTTCCCCTATGAGTTAAGTTTCCTGGTGTTATGTGACATTTAACCATTGGCATCACTCTCAAAATTCTTTTGGGAAAGAATTATTGCATTAGGAATACAATTCTAACTCATGCTTAGTTTTAATAAAAACTTACTTGTTTTCTGCCCAGCGTCTCCCAATCTTACTTTAGAATATTGGCAAACTTTGATGTCAATTCAACCATTTTCCGTCTGATTATTGTATCCTGTGAACATGGATAGCAGTGGCTTCCATTTTTTATTTAAAATACTGACTTGACATATCCTTTCCAAAGGCTTTACTCATACTATCACATTTAATTCTCAAAGTAACCCCAGGAGTTATTTTTTTTTTGATGGTACCACATTTACAATTAAAAATAGCAATAACAACAACAAAGCAGAAGTTTAGGATGAGTCAGTAAATGGTTCACATTTGCATAATTAGTAAGTAGTAAAGCTGACTGGCATTAGTGGCTCTGTTTAGTTGCTTAGTCTGTACCGGTAATTAGTAAGATCTGCTGATTTTCAGGCCAATCAAGAGTGGAACATGGAGCAGGGCAGGAGCAGTCATCACATCAATACTTAGCATTTCTGCAAGAACCGCCTCTTACAATCTGGATGCTTCAGCAGTTTTAAGAATTGGAGAGGACTGGTCAGATTACTGTCCTCTCTTAGCCATTCCAAGCATAAGAGATCCTTCAGGAAAGGGGCCAGCAAATTATGATTATTAACATTTTAAGTGGTTGAAAAACAAAATAATAATATTTTATGATACATGAAAACTATATGAAATTCCTATATCAGTATGCATAAACAAAGTTTTACTGGAACACAGCCACACATTCATTTTTGTGTTGTCTGTAGCCACATCAGAAGAATTGTGCTACATTAGAAGCACAGAAGAACTGAGTGCTACATCAGAAGAACTGAGTAGTTGCAACAGAGACCATGTGGATCACAAAGTTCTAAAATATTTCTTATCTATCTCTTTAGTTTGTTTCCTGTTTTGGGGTGCAGCCTAGTTGCTATCTCCTGCATGAAGCCTTGTTTAATATTTCTTGCTTTGTTTCTTTTCCCTCCTCTGAATATAAATGGTATAGTACATACACTATCTAAACTATTATCTGCCATTTTATTTATACTGCTAGGACTGAAAGGTTTTAATTTCATCTCTTCCAATTGTGCTTGATGCTTGAAACCCTCTGTAACAACCCTGAACAGTAGAACTTTCTACTGGATGATGTAAGTATCCTATAGCTGTGTTGCCAAATATGGTACATGTGGTGATACGCAGCTACTGAGCCATTGACATTTGGCTAGTGTGATTGAGCAATTCAATTTTGAAATTTATGCTAATTTAAATTTAAATAATTTAAATTTGAACTCCTAGCCAGAAATGGTAGCTCACAGGAGGATCACTTGAGCCCAGGAGTCTGAGGCTGCAGTGAGCTTTGATCTCACCACTCCACTCCAGCCTGGTGACAGAGCAAGACTTTGATATAAAATAAAATAAATAAAATAAAATAAATTTGAGCCCCCACATTGGACAGTGAAGGTCAAAAAGTTCCCTGCTGAGCCATTTCCTAGTCTCAGCTGCAATGATTCGGTGCTAAGAAACTCAAGCTCTCCCCAGCGTTCCATTATATATTTGGGCAGCTCCTGCTATTTGAACGTCTTCATGAAGAAATATTTTCATTGAGACATGTTTCATTGAGAAATGTTTTCCAATAATTTGCATATCATTTTCAAAATTCTACTATTTATGGCCACACAGAATAAACCTAATCTCCCTGATAGTGTCAATCTCTCATGTAAGTAATAATATGTACCAATCCACACAGGTATCTGCTTTGTTCTCTGAGACTGAACTGGAAAAATAAAGGGGATATAACTGCACCAAGTAGAATGAAAGCTATTTTATTGTTCCCTGTTAAATATTTTATGCCCAGCATGGAAACTCTTTACTTTATTAGGCTCTGAGTCCTAGTGGTTGGCAGGGATTCCACCACAAAAGACCAGATGTTTCTTCTCTCTGTCTGCCGGAAGCTATGGCTCAGATACATGACCAAGGTTCTCTCTCTACCGTGAATTTGGAAAGAATGAGACAAATAGAACAGAGAGTAAGAGATAATTCATGGCACAGTGGCAAAGTCCATCAATAGCAATGTTCTAACTAGACCATCCCTGGCTTTGAATCTTGGCTATGTTCTCGGTTTCCTAAACACTGAAAGTTCTAGTCCTACATACAAGCCTGGTTCTTGACGTTGCTTCTGTTGGCTCTATGACATACTTCCAGAAATTCTGGACCGTTCTTGCATTGTTATGAAAAAAACCTAAGACTGGGTAATTTATACGAAAAGAGGTTTAATCATTCCACGGTTCTGCAGGCTGTACAGGAAGCACAGCAGCATCTGCTTCTGTGGAGGCCTCAGGGAGCTTACAGTCAAGGCTGAGGTCAGCGTGGAAGCAGGGACGTCACATGGTAAAAGCAAAAGCAAGAGAGAGAGAAAGAGGGAAGAGGTGCCACACACTTTTAAACAATCAAATCTTGCGATAACTCACTATTGCAGGGACAGAAACAAGGAGATGGTACTAAACCATTCACAAGAAATCCATCCCCATGATCCAATCATCTCCTACCAGGCTCCTCTTTTCCACCTTGGCTTTCAGAAAGGGAGGAGATTTAGAGAACAGGTTGGTTTTCTGTGTGTAGATGTTGTTCCTGGGCCACAGACCTGAAACGGAGGGCTCTGGGATTGTTAGGAAGAAAAAGGAGCTGCAGGTGTGTAAAGAATCATCTTCTATTCAAAGGCCACAGTTAAGGCAAGAGCTGTCCCTGCCACTTTGAATTATCAATAAAATCAATAGATATTGAAAACCCAGAAGGAATTACCCAAAATAAGATTATTCTTAACTGAGAAGTCTGGTTCTTCCAGGTATTGTCTTGAATCTATTGTCAGACAGATCCTAGTTCAAGGACATGTACTATGTGACCTTGGGCAAGTCATTGACTCTCTTTTGAGCCTCATTGTCTACATAACAGAAACGATAAGACTTGGTTTACAGAACATTACTGTGGGAACTAGCAATGTAATACCAGCCAAACCATACAGGAATTCCCCAAAGTGCCTTACAAAAGCTTGTGTTAGAGATGTTGTTATTTCTCCATCCTGAAAGCCCAAGCTCTGCACAATTCTATTTCTTCTCTGTGACCCTGACATCAGACTATGTTTCAATAACAGATCACAGTGTTTTTATCACAAGAGTGTTTAAGAGGTCCAAGAAGTTGAATGATTTGTTCCAAAGCAGAATGATATTCTCCTTTGGGGGCAGGTATCTCTCAAGCAAGAAGTTTCTGAGGGTCTTGCAGCTCCATTGACAGTTCTTGCTCATTTTTTTTTTTTTGCCAGACCAGCAGAGAAATGAATGAAGGGTTCCTTAAAGTCTAAGGTTGCACTCTATGAACTGCTCTGATAAGAGAAGGAAATCACAAATTATTATTGGAAGTGGGGCATGTGCCCTCAGGGGACTCACAGGCAATGGGCTAGATATAGACATAGGGAACATGACTAATTGCAGTGGATGCTCTCCAAAACAGATGTGTCCAAGACGTCCAGTGGGACACACAGCCAGAGGTGGTTTATTCTGCCAGGAAGCATCAGATGCAACTGGCATTTAAGTTGGATCTTAGGAGATTAAATCATTCTTCAAGCAGAAAAAATTCCAGAATGGTTAATGTGGTTTATGAAGGCATATGTGATGATGCAAATGGCAGGAGTAAAGGCCCAGGGCAGAACCAGGTCATACAGGTCACGAAAATCCTGCCACTCATTTCTGTATGCAGAACACACTGCTGAGTGTCTGACCATCTGAGAGCTCTGCACAAGTCCTTGTAAAGTGAAACAGCGATGTGTTCAAAATGAGGCAATGCCATGCATTCTAGTGAGCGGGCTCCTACTCTGAGTGTGAGGTGCTATTTGATCGTCCAGCGGGTCCTTAGTGACTCTCACTCTACAAATGGGAAAAGGAGAGAGGAGAAGAGGAGGAGCAGGAGGGGGGGAAAAACTAGGAGGCAGCTCTGGGAAATGCAGCAGGTTACCTATTCCAAGGAGGAGAAAAATGGAGGAAGGTGCTCTCAAATAGAAGGAAGTTAAGGGGTAACTAGAGGAGAAAAAATTGAATAAACTTGTATTTGACATTTATCTATTTTGAGAAGTATGCAGCTAATTTGTGGTGATTGCTTCCAAAAAGATATGGAGGCTTGATTATTTCAATGACTGATCTACAAACATAATGAACATCAATTATGGGCAAGATATATGTCCAGGTCCGATGCGGTGACAAGAAAGAAAGCAGCGTTTTTTGAGTGCCTTTTATGTGCCCAACACATTATCACATTGAATCCTCTCAAAATCTTGTCAGGGAGATATGATTGTCAGCACTCTATGAGGGTACAAAAACATGCAAAAAGGATATGAGTTACAAGATACATCAACTGCTATGCCAGCTGACTGCATATATCAAATAAATACTTCTATGGGCCAGCTGAACCTCAGACAAAGGGTCTGTTGTGGGTGTGGAGGGGATGTTGCCATGATCTATATTCAGGCACTAGCTCCCAAAGGGGTCTGTGACTTGTGCCCTAAGTAATCCAGTCTTAATCTGAAAGCAATGAAATGTCATTAACAGTTTTAAACCCGGGAATGCAGTCATGCTTTTTTAAAATTCTGGAGGATCAATCTAGCAACAACTTACAGAATGTATTAGAATGGTGTAAGACAGGAGGCAGAAAAAAACAGCCAGGAAGAAGCAGCAGGAATCTAGGCAGGAAATGGTAGAAGGTGATGTGAGAGCAGTGGAGATTAAGAGCAGGGGCTCAATTCAAGAGCTGGAAAAGTGACAGAATCAGCAAGATAAAGCGATGGTTGGAGACAAGGTGCTGGAGGAAGGGAGGAAAGTTGGTTGACTTTGAGTTTGAGTTTGCATTTCAGAATGGATGACTGTCAAGCACACACAAAAGACAAGGTAAGGGCAAGGAGAGCACCCACCTGGAATGGCAGTGAAAACACATCCAGGCACTCAAAGACTGGATTATTTATGACCTACATAGTGAGAGAAAATCCATGCAAAGTTGCCAGCCCCCCATCATCCTTGTCCTACACATCATAAAGGACACCAAAACAATAGGGGCAACCTGACTGCAGTCCAAGTTATGGGATGTCTAGTGTAGTCGGTGGAATACTGTATCCCCCAAAAGTCATGTCTATCTAGAATCTGAAAAATGTGACCTTACTCAGAAGTGGGATTTTTGCTGATGTAATTATCAAAAAGAACCTTGAAGTGATATCATTATAGATTTCAGGTAGTCCCTAATTCCAACGATCAGTGTTTTTATAAAAAGAGAAAGCCTGGGCACAGTGGCTCACGCTTATAATACTAGCACTTTGGGAGGCTGAGGTGGGCAGATCACTTGAGGTCAGAAGTCTGAGACCATCGTGGCCAACATGGTAAAACACCGTCTCTATTAAAACTACAGAAATTAGCTGGGTGTGATGGCTCGCACCTGTAGTCCCAGCTACTTGGGAGGCTGAGGCAATAGAATCGCTTGAACCCAGGAGGCAGAAGTTTCAGTGAGCCGAGATCACGCCACTGCACTCCAGCCTGGGTGACAGAGCAAGACTTCGTCTCAAAAAAAAAAAAAAAAAAAAGACAGAGAGAAAGGCCACGTGAAGACAGAGACAGAAACTGGAACGATGCTTGCACCAGTCAAAAAAATACCAGGATCCAACAATGCTGGAAGAGACAAGAGAGGGCCTTCTCAAGAACCTTCAGAGTGAAAGTAGCCATGCCAACGAATTTAAGGAAAATTATGCTAAGTTTCCTTAGGGTTGGTAAATTTCATACCAGCTACCAATGTCATGCAATTAACCCAAATTAATAAAACCTGGTGTAAAGTGTGTTTCAGATTCTTACTTCAATAAAGCTAACCTTTAGCTAAACTGTAGAAAGCTGCCGCTAAAATAAAAATAAGCTGTGAGAGTGACTTTAATATTCTGAGAAACAATGCTGAGACCAAAACTGGGATTACACTCTCACTATGCTGAGCCACAGCCCAGGTAATGTTAAGGCGAGGTGTAGCTTATGAATGGAAAGAAATGGCTGCATTAAATTCCATCCATTTACTTTAGGAATGTTGGCCTCCACAACTTTAAAAGAATAAATTTATCTTGTCTCAAGCCACCAAATTCATAGTAACTTGTATAGAAGCACTAGGAAGCTAGTGCACCCCATTTCTAAGGAGCCAATTCTGAGCTGTGGCTGCAGCTCTATTCTTCTATCCTGTACTTCACAAGGATCCAGGGGGCAATGAGAAAGGTTCATGGTAGCCTCTTGGGGAGAGAGGGAGGGGAGTGGGAGATGGCTCGTGGCCTCCTTACAAGCCTCCTGCCTTCTCTCATCCTGGGGGCACATGGTGCTCTTCAAGAATTATATTCACTGCAATTCAAGCTGTTGCCCATGTGAGTTTGTGCAAAGTTTCCAAGGCACTGTGGTGGAGCCATTCTCCTGGTGATGATGTGCTCTGGAGCTGGAATCACTACAAGAGGCACGGCCTGGTACTTAGTTACAGAAGAGCATGACCTCGCTTCTGAGATGGTCTTGGAATTCTCTAACCTAAAGTCACAGTCACATTCTCTGATGCTGAGAATGCCTGAACCACAGATGCTGGGTCACACACACCCACTTAAGTCTCTTCAGCTGACATGAACCTGGTTTAATGCACAGGGATGATAACTGAACACACTTCCAATGCCTCTTATGGGCACAGCCTACCTGTGGGCTAGGTTTGCTTTGATCACCATCAATATTGCTTGAACCAATCCCCTGCTAAGGACTTCTTTGCTGACTCAACCACCCCACAGTGACTAGGAAGGGGCCAGCTCCCCACCACCAGGTGGGGCTCTGATTTTTTCCCTCTCCCCACCAAGTGGGGTGCTGATCCCTTTCTTCTTCCACCCCAGGTGGGCCTCTGATCCCTTCCTTCTCCCACCCAAGTGGGCCTCTGATCCTTTCCCCCTCCCCCCACCAGGTGGGCTCTGATTTTTTTCCTCTGCCCCTCCAGGTGGGGCTCTGATCCCTTCCTTCTCCACTCCCCAGCTGGGTCTCTGATTCCTTTATCTAACCCACCCACCCCCCAGGGTGGGGCTCTGATCTCTTCCATCTCCCAGTAAATGAGGCTTTGATGCCTTCCCTCTCAGTGGATCAGTGAGGTTTACTCTCTTATTGGGCAGATTTTTCCAGTGCCTGATGGCCTTTGATGTCTTCAAATTGCACAGCTTCATATTGGAGTCATTCCTCATCTCCCTCATTTCCTGGACTGCCCATGGATTAAAATGTCATGGTACTGGTAACATCTGAACCATGCTGGTAGTTATTCCCTTTGGTTCCTGTTTTAACCTGTCCAGTGGCCTTTACCAGCATGAAGCTCAGTGATAAGCTCCTGTAATCTAAGGCCCCTTCAAACTCAACAGCTTAACTGTCCTGATCATCTTACTAGTTCCATGCATATATTTTTGAAGTTTGTGGTATAACGAGAGTTGATCATAAGAACCTGAGGTCACAATGTCCAGATTTGACATCTGTGTTTGCTGCCCACTAGTTCTGTCTTCTTAGATAAATTATTGAACATCTCTGGACCATGGTTTACATGCAGGGATAATATAAGAATTGAATGAGTTAATATAAATCATCTAAAACATTGTCTGCTGCATAGTGGAGTCCGGAACTCTAGGAATATTAGCAAGGAAGAGGATGACATTGATGGCACTGATGATATGAACCCTGACAATGTCAGTCCTGCTCACGTTTCCCCCATGCCTGTAACTTTGCATTATCCTCTAGGGAGGCACTTACTCTCTTATAAGTATTAAAATTGTCTATTTTTTTCTGGACCTGCATATTATGAATTCCCTGAGGGCCACAGTCTTGTTTTATTTATCCTTACATTCCTGGCACTAGGTATAGTACCTGGTAGAGAGAGCTTTAGCAAAATTATTGTCCTCACTCCCCTCTTCACCTTATTAATTCTTTAATAGGATGTGCAAATGGGCCAGATCAATGTGAAAGAAAAATGAATGCTTCAAGAATTTAAATAATTAGGTGGTATAAGTATAAAATATTTCTAAACCTAAACCCTGAGTTATAGATTGGATAGCAATTATATGAGCAGTTTGAAAATATAAAGCCCATATTGTACATTTTTTATTGCCAGAAATATATTGAGTAGAATTGTACAGTGTTTTTTTCCCTCTCTTTAGAGGTTATTTAACTCTATCAATCTTATTTTCAGTTTAATTATGAAACCAACACGCCAAACATGCCATACATACAAAAACAAATTTAGCCTTCTGAATATTAATTAACATTGTTTCAAAGAGACGGCCGCTGTTTATCATTGATTTAAATTAAATATTGAGAAGGAAATTAAAGAGATTTTTATTTCATTTATTCAGCAGCAACATTACAGTTTATACAAATGAAGGCATAATTAAACAGCCTGCCATTAAATTACAATCTGCATCTCATGTAAGCAAACATATTAAAATTGAAAATGCTTGTCATGAATATAAAACCAGCTTGCTTGAATAAGAATTACTCTGAATGTATGATGCACATTTAAGCAATTGTTTTGTTTAATTTCCAAAAAGCACTGTGGCACTTTTGATGTGACTAGACTGACAGGTTGCATTAATTCTGAGATATATTTGATAATAATGACTGTAAGATTACTAATAATAGCTAATGATGTGGTAATCCCTGGTAAGCACTTAATTCACACCAAGTAATTTAATTCATGAGGTGGGTATCGTTACTATCTCTTCTAGAAAGTGACTTTTCTGTTTGTTTGTTTGATTGTTTAGTTTGAGAGAGGAAGAAATTAAAGTCATTAGGGAGCAGCGATGGGACTAGGGGAGGGCACCCATTCGCTGTAAGCCCTGATGAGTATAATGTGCAAAAGAAGCAGACAGAGTCCCCTTGAGATGCTGTGGCAGAGAATCCAATGCTGAGTCAGGTTACAGTGGGAGCAAGAAGGTACACAGGCCGTTCAGCAAAGTGAAGCTTCTAGAAAAAGACTAGTTCTGGGAATCAGCACGTAGACGGTGTGTACTCACTAAAAGAACTAGTCCAGAATACACTGATAGAGTTAACTAGGATTATTTTCCAAAAGTATTATTTCAAACAGCATTTCTTTACATTAGATGGATGACCTTGAATAGGTTGCTTAACTGAGTTTTCACTTGCTCAGCTACCAAAGGAAGATGATATTTACAACTCACCCCAAAAACCATGGTGAATAGCACATGATCATAAATGGTGTCTGGTATCTACTGGGGGCTCAAAGAGGACACTTATTAAATGCTTAAAAATTTAGACTAAAATTTAAAACAGCTTGCAAGAGAGATGTGTTTTCACAACTGTGAATCAAGAAATAGTTCTGAGTGGACAGCATGGGGTCTCAGGGAATTGATCATTAGTTACCCTATCTGTGTCTTCCTTCCCTAGTCCCTACCTCCTTGATATCTGGTGGGTATGTTTTACATTCAGAATGGCACCCAATAATGTATAATCCTTTTAAGGATGCACGATCCAGGAATGCTGAGCAGGGTTAAAAACACACAAAGCGGTAAAAATAAATTTTAAAAATAAATAAATACATGAGCAGGCAGCTTACCCACAGCCATCCTAGTAATCACCAGATGGTAATTGCGGACAATGGATGTGACGTAAAATGCATTGATCTGACCAAGCAAAATTGGACTCAGGGAAAATACATTTAAACAAAGGAATTTAATGGTGAGGATGTATCTTGGGGAGGGAAATGAATCTTGTTCCCAGATGGGTCTTCTAATATGACAAATAAAAATTAAACTTTTATAGCTGGCATCAGGTTGGGTGCTGATTCACGCTTCAGACATCCAAAGTTCCTCTGCTGCTTCAGTAGAGCAATTGGTGAGCTTCGTGATGAGTCAAGGTATGTGGCATTCGGCAATGGCTGCTCCACATTTAGCCCCAATGAAGCTCTCTTCTCTATAAATAAAATAATGCTTTATCTTTCAAGGTTTTTCCTTTTCAAAGCAGTCTCAGCTATCTCCACTTTCTAATAATTCATGTATTCATGCCACATATCTTCTGTAGGCCCCAAATAGTCCCACTGGAGCTTTGTTGAGTGCTGGGAAGGCGGCAATGGACAGACAGCTACTCCCCTGAGAGTTCACAATTCACTCTTCCAGAGACTCCAATGTACATGTCAACTAGGTTTTCTCTTCAAATATTATTGGTTATGCCTTGTGTCAATTTTTTTTTTTTTTTGAGATGGAGTTTAGCTCTTGTTGCCCAGGTTGGAGTGCAATGGCATGATCTCAGCTCACCACAACCTCCATCTCCCAGGTTCAAGCGATTCTCCTGCCTCAGCCTCCCTAGTAGCTGGGATTACAGGCATGTGCCACCATGCCTAGCTAATTTTGTATTTTTAGTAGAGATGGGTTTCTTCATGTTGGTCAGGCTGGTCTCGAACTCCTGACCTCAGGTGATCTGCCTGCCTCAGCCTCCCAAAGTGCTGGGATTACAGGCGTCAGCCATCGCGCCCAGCCTGTGTCAATTTTTAAATGACTTTATTGAGGTGTGATTGACATACAAAAAGCTGTACCTACTGAATGCAGAGCATGATGAATTTGTGGATAAGTAGTCACCCATGAGACTATTATCACAGTCATTGACATGAATTATCCATCACCTCTAGGAGTTTACCCCTTCTCTTAATTTTTTTTTTGTGAGTGATACTTAATGTAAGATTTACCTTCTTACCAAAGTTTTAAGTGTACTCTACAGTTGATATGGTTTGGCTGTGTCCCCACCCAAATCTCATCTTGAATTCCCACATGTTGTGGGAGGGACCAGGTGGGTGGTAATTCAATCATGGGGGCAAGTTTTTCCCGTTCTGTTCTCATTATGGTTAATAAGTCTCACAAGAGCTCATGGTTTTAAAGAGGAGTTCACCTGCACAATCTATCGCTCTCTTTGCCTGCTGCCATCCATGTAAGATGAGACTTGCTCCTCCTTGCCCTCTGCCATGATTCTGAGGCTTCCTCAGCCACAGCGGTCTCAGATGGAGATGAGGAACTTGTTGGGAACTGCAGCAAAGGTGACTTTTGTTATGGTTTAGCAAAGAGACTGGTGGCATTTTGCTCCTGCCCTAGAGATTTGTGGAACTTTGAACTGGAGAGAGATGATTTAGGGTATCTGAGGGAAGAAATTTCTAAGCAAGAAAGGATTCAAGAGGTGACTTGGGTACTGTTAAAGCCATTCAGTTTTATAAGGGAAGCAGAGCATAAAAGTTCAGAAAATTTGCATTCTGACAACGCAATAGAAAAGAAAATCCCATTTTCTGAGGAGAAATTCAAGCTGGCTATAGCAATTTGTATAAGAAATGAAAAGCCAAATGTGTATCCCTAAGATAATGGGGAAAATGCCTACAGGGCATGTCAGAAGTCTTCGTGGCAGCCCTTCCCATCACAGGCCCAGAGGCCTAGGAGGAAACATGGTTTAATGGGCAGGGCCCAATGTCCCTGTGTTGTGTGTAGCCTGGGGACTTGATGCCCTGCGTCCCAGTCACTCCAGCCGTGACTTCAAGGGGCCAATGCAGAGCTCGGGCCATGGCTTCAGAGGGTGCAAGTGCCAAGCCTTGGCAGCTTCCACATGGTGTTGAGCCTGTGGTTGCACAGAAGTCAATAATTGAGGTTTGGGAACCTCCACCTAGATTTCAGAAGATGTATGGAAATGCCTGGATGTCCAGGCAGAAGTTTGCTGCAAGGGTGGGGCTCTCATGGGGAACTCTGCTAGGGCAATGCAGAAGGAAAATGTGGGGTGCAAGCCCCCATACAGAGTCATTGCTGGGGCACTGCTCAGTGGAGCTGTGAGAAGAGGGCCACTGTCCTCCAGACCCCAGAAGAGTAGATCCACTGACAGCTTGCACCATGCACCCAGAAAAGCCACAAACACTCAACAACAACCCATGAAATTAGCCAGGAGTGGGGGCTATACCTTGCAAAGCCACAGGGGCAGAACTGCCCAAGACCATGGGAACCCACCTCTTGTATCAGCGTTACCTGGATGTAAGACATGGAGTCAAAGGATATCATTTTGGAGCTTTAAGATTTGACTGCCCCACTGGATTTTGGACTTGCATGGTGCCTGTAGCCCATTTGTTTTGGCCAATTTCTCCCATTTGAGATAGCTGTATTTACCCAATGCCCATACCCCCATTGTATCTAGGAAGTAACTAACCTGCTTTTGATTTATAGGATCATAGGCAGAAGGGAGTTGCCTTGTCTTGGATGAGACTTTGGTCTTTGGACTGTGGACTTTTGAGTTAATGCTGAAATGAGTTAAGACTTTGGGGAACTGTTGGGAAGGCATGATTGGTTTTGAAATGTGAGGACATGAGATCTGGGAGGGGCCGGGGTGAAATTATATGGTTTGTCCCCATCCAAATCTCATCTTGAATCCCCACATGTTGTATGAGGGACCTGGTGGGAGGTAACTAAATCATGGGGGCAGGTCTTTCCTGTGCTGTTCTCATTATACTGATAGTAAATAAGTGTCATGAGAGCTGATGGCTTTAAAAAGGAGAGTTTCCCTGCACAGGCACTCTCTCTTTTCTGTCACCATGTGCGATGTGCCTTTCACCTTCCACCATGATTCTGAGGCCTCCCCAGCCACATGGAACTGTAAGTGCATTACATTTTTTTTCTTTTGTAAATTGCCCAGTCTCTGGTAGGTCTTTATCAGCAGTGTGGAAACAGACTAACACAACAGTATTTTTAACTATAAGCACCATGCTGGATGTAAGATCTCTAGGACTTATCTTACATAACTGAAACTTTGTACCCTTTGACTAATACCTACTTTTCTGGATTACCAAGCCCCTCTTCCAGTGTTATTGACTCTTTGCAGTGAGCACCAATTGTTCTATAGGGCTGCCCCACACCTCATAGCCCCTTAGTGCTCACTCTCTGACAGCCCCCAGTCCATGTGGTTACAGTGGAAAAAGCCATGGAAAAACATGCCATGACCTTGACTTCTCTCCATGCCCTGCAGCTGATGAACCAGGAAGAGGATCCTAATCCAACCAATCAGAAACTGGGACTAAAAGACTTCAGATAGTCTGACTGCACTATTGAGTGAATATTGGTAGTTGATGACTTACTGATAGCTACTTCCTGCCATATTGACTGGAAAACAGTGGCAGTTGATATGCTGATCTGAGAGAGGACTCCCTGGTAGAGTGGACTGGTTCTTTTTTGCAGTCTGTGCTCAAGGGTCAGCTGTAGCCCTACCCTCGGAAGCTGTGAGGCATTTTTTCAACAATGGAATCAATTCTTATTTTTCTTAAACAAATTTAAATAGGTTTTTAAGGCCTGTGCCCAACAAATATTAACTTAAAACCTCACCAAATACAACTTAAAGGTTTTTTTTTTCTTTTTTCTATTTCTTGGTTACCTCAAACCTTAATTTAAAATTCTGTTTATCAGACTGGGTCCAAATAAACAAATGGTTTTGTGAATCATTTTTATCCATTTTCGAGTGTGATTTATTGACTTAAATCCTCAAATTATCCTCTGCAACTCTATTTTGAGAAACAGCTGTGAACTTTCTGATTGTAAAGCTTTTTCCCAGGGGCTAGCATTTGGTCAAAAAAAAAGTTTTGAAAACACAGCTTCAACCTAAAATTATTTTAGGTCTATAAGTTAAAAAAAATTTTAGGTCTATAAATTTAAAAAAATAAAGGGTGGGGCCAGGCGCGGTGGCTCACGCCTGTAATCCCAGCACTTTGAGAGGCCGAGGTGAGCAGATCTCCTGAGGTCAGGAGTTCGAGACCAGCCTGGCCAACATGGTCAAACCCAGTCTCTACTAAAAATAACAAAAATTAGCCACACGTGGTGGCAGGTGCCTGCAATCCCAGCTACTCTGGAGGCTGAGGCAGGAGAATTGCTTGAACCTGGGAGGCAGAGGTTGCAGTGAGCTGAGATTGTGCCATTGCACTACAGCGTGGGTGACAAGAGCAAGACTTCGTCTCAAAAAAATAAATAAATAAAATAAATAAAGGGTGTAGCTTGAATGAGAGAAGGAAAAATAATCTGTCATTAACTAGACAGAATTTTTTAAAACTATTTTTCCCTGTTAGAGAGTATTTCCCTATCTTCCAGAACAGCGGAACACACAAGTGATTTTTAGAAGACCCAGCATTGAGTCTGAGAAATCATGGTCCAAGAATTTAACCTCCCTTCAGTGAGCTACTGGCCTTGGCTTTGTCTCAGCTATCAATACATGAAGACACGGAGATTTTCAATTAGAAATAGTTTGGTGGCCGGGTGTGGTGGCTCACGCCTGTAATCCCAGCACTTTGGGGGAGGCGGAAGTGGGTGGATCATGAGGTCAGGAGTTCAAGACCAGCCTGGCCAAGATGGTGAAACTCCATCTCTACTAAAAATACAAAAATTAGCCAGGCGTGATGGTGGGTGCCTGTAATCCCAGCTACTTGGGAGGCTGAGGCAGGGAATTGCTTGAACCCGTGAAGCAGAGGTTGCAGTGAGCCGAGATTGCACCACTGCACTCCAACCTGGGTGACAGAATGAGACTCCATCTCAAAAAAAAAAAAAAGAAAATAGTTTGGTTACCATTTATTTACCTCTGTAACTCAACTAAAAGATAAACTTCAGGCCTTTCAGGAGCTTCTGGAAGCTCCCATTCTTATACAAAATTATGACTCCATTCTAATAGATTCTACTAGGACACCCAGAATGGGCACTACCTACTCCATTCACATCTCCACTCTCTCTTTTCCAACAGAGATTCAGTTTCATACTATTGTATTCTGCCTTAACCCTCTTTATCGACTCCGCTCTACATTTTCTGGGGCCAATCATCACTTCTGCCAATTTTTCTCTTTCTTTTTTTTCAAAATTTATTTTTTTCTCTTGTCTCATTCAAGCTGCACCCCCCACCTTTTTTTTTTTTTTTAAACTTACAGAAATTCCTTCAGTTGGCCAACTCAAAATTACTCCTAGCAAGAAACAGAGTGTACAAGGACTCAGGTATTTTCAATCCTCATGGTCCAGTGAGTCTTTCTTGTGTTCCCTGGCATCATATACCTGCCTGGTCATCTATCATCATTGCTTTTCCTTCTCAGAATCTAAAGCCATTTGATAGTCTTCCATGCCCTACATTGACAGAGACTGGAGGAAAATCATTTTCTTCAGTAGAAAACATTTAGCTGCATGTAAATCTGGCTGCAAAAAAAGGCAAATACAGTGGGTCTTGCTAAATGATGGTTAAAACTGGATTGTTTCTATAGGCATTTGGTGGAATCAGTAATTACCTCTCAAGAGCCGTATCCTGGAAAGTTGCTTTTTTTATTATTTCCTTTCATTTCTTTCCAAACGAACAGTGACTGCAAATGCCTCTAGATCTGGCTGTGATTCCTCCTAATATAACCAGTTGTTACAAAGCAAAATCATTAGCATGATGAAAAATTAATTAGAAAAGTCTGTTGCAATTTATAAATATGCATTTGTGGTTAAATAAATCTGAAGTTTTGAATTTGGCTTGGTGCCCTTAGGGTGGATATTTTGCATGCTTGTAGTGTACCGAACAAGAAACCTAATCAGATTGGTTCTGCCATAAATGGAAGCCATTTATTTGGCCCTAATTGGGATCTGAAAAGTTATTAAAGCATATTTTTGGAGTTTGTTCAAATTAATTACTGTGAAGTCAATGGATTTATAGGCAAGCTATTTTCTCAAAACATTTTTTTCTGAACCAGCTGTACCTTGTTCTAACAAAGCAAAATTATAGGAATAGAGCAAATATAATGAGCTATCACAGATGGAAAGAGAAGTGGAGTGACCTAGGTTTAAGGCAGAGGTTTGGGAGGTTGTAAAATGTAACAGGTGTTTTTGTATTCATGCTCTCAGGGCCCAATTCAGTAATCTTTCTACTGCATGTCCACTAGAAGAAACACAACACATTTACTGCAAAGAGGAGGGAGCACCTTGCTATTCAGTTGATTTTGAAGAAACATAGCTTTATGTTCTAAATCTAGAGTTGTCCTTACTATGTAATAAGCAGGCAAGTAAAAGTAGCTTTAATTTCTTAAGCCTCTGATTTATATGGCTGGGTGAGCTAGGATACTCTACATCCAGGTTAAGAGATTCAGGATAGAATTGACTTGTAGAAAACTAGAGTTTGATTAAATGATGACTTAGAATTTTTAGTGAGAGAGGAGTTTATGTATTTATAGTCCTTATTCTTTCTCTAAATTCTGTATATTATCTATCTGGGTTGGAACTACAATTTGTAACAAATGATATTCATGATTATCTTAATAATTTTTCTATTTTAATTGAAGGCACCTATTAGCATATGACATTAAGGTCATCTTTAATCACTATAGAACTCCTGGCTCCCTAAACTCAGTGACTACAGCCTTGATGCCACCGGTGGCAATTGCTTGATTCACAGAATCATATTAGGAGTCAATATCAAATGATCAATTCTTCTTTCCTGGGAATGGTGGACTTCTAAGGAGATGTAAGCATTAGCATATCCATTAGCTCTACACACATTGGCACTGTAGATGATGTTCTGCATCTAGTAGTCTAAGAAGTAACAAGATGTGTGCGCTTTATACATGTTTGTTTCCCAGAATTCATCCAAATAAATTTTGTGAAATAGATGAATTTTCAGAGTTGTTTTTGTACAAGGATCAGCAAACGTTTCTCATCACCTTCTGATTTCTATTGTCCCTCCTCCATTCTCTCTCCCTGGTATTGTTCCCCGTACAATATAAGTTTCTCTCTGGGGTGATTTCAATAGCTGTCAGCCTTTTCTTAGGCACAACCAATCATGTTTCCAATTACGCCCTCTCCAACTTATTGAAATAAAAAGGAAATAAAATTAGACAAGAAAGCATCTGTATTATGACACAAATACCACATTACAAGCTTCAAAAGTCAGGAATGATTTTTATAAAAACGCAATTTGCTTCAACTTGAAAGCGTATTTGTGAGTGAGATGTAACTCAACCAATAATTACTCAATTAAGGAATAAATAAGTAGGTGTAAAACCACCTTACTAAAGTATGTTGCACTCTACTGTTTGAGGAAGCCTTGAGAGCACATCTCAGACATTTTTTATTTGAAGACTGAGGTCGGAAGGTAAAGGTGGTTTCCTAAAAACAGGAAAAAAAGAAAAACAGATGGCGATGTCCCACCTGAAGTCCATTTCCCTAAACAGAAGCTATTATTGGTGCCTTACCCCTAATTTCACTTCCAACAAAGGATGCCAAATATCCAAAGGAAAACACTCTGCTAAGAGTTATTTTTGAAGCTTCAAACAGAAGGCCACAGTCAGGAGCAAACTCATACTATGATTCACCAAGTACTCCAACCTAGCATCGCATAAGAAAGGCTGCACCTTTGAAAATCTGGAATAAACAGATACTTGAGTGGAATTCTGCCTGGAGCCTGCAATAGAAGAGAGCATTGAGGCTGACTGCGGCATTTCCTGAAGACTCATGGATGAGATTAAAGTGATTTTAATAAGCTCCCAGAAAGTAGGTCCTGGTAAAAGTAAACGTAAATTCTATCTGGAAAAAAATGTCCCAAATGCAGCCCCTTGCAACTTCTACAGATTAAATTTTTTAAAGTATGATTTTATAAACAAAAATTACAAAATATGCAAGAAAATTGTCAGCAGAAACAAAAGCAATATGAAAATACTCTACCCACTGCACCCAATGATTTCAGATACTGGAAATAAGAGATGCAGAATGCAAAATAACTTATGAGATCTTTGAAGAAATAAATAACTATTAAAAACTAGCAAGGAGCAAGTCACTATCCATTATAGGCTGACTGTATTCCTCCTCAGAAAATTTTATATTCAGGAGTCCTAATCCCCAGTACATCAGCATGTGACCTTCTTTGGAAATAGGGTTGTTGCAGGTGTAATTAGTTAAGATGAGGTAATACTGGAATAATGTGAGGCTGTGATGGTTAATTTTATGTGTCAATTTGACTGGGCTACAGGGTGCCCAGATATTTAATTAAACATTATCCTGCATGTGTCTATGAGGGTGTTTCCAGATGAGATTAACTTTCGAATTTGTAGACTAAGCAAAACAGATTGCCCTACCCAATGAAGGTGGGCCTTATCCAATCTGTTGAAGACTTGAATAGAATTAGGAAGAATATGCTCCCTTTGTATGGCTGTCTTTGAGCTGGGACACCGGTCTATTTCTGCCTTAGGACTCAGAGTAGAATCTTACACTATCCGCTCTCCTTGTTCTAAGGCCTTTGGTCTAGGGCTAGAACTGTATTGTTAGCTCTGTGGGGTCTCCTGCTTGCCAACTACAGATCTTGAGGAGTCTCAGCCTCATATCCATCTGAGACAATTACACACATACACATAAACACATGCACATATGCGCGTGCACACACACACACACACACACACACACACACACACACACGTTCTATTGGTTCTGATTCTCTGGAGAACCTAGACTAACATGCAGCAATTAATCCAATTTGACTGCTGTTGTTATAAAAAGGGGGAATTTAGAAATAGACATATGTGCACAAACACTGTGTGCACATGAAGGCAGAGACTGGGGTGATGCATACGCAAGCGAAGAGACCCCAAAGATGACCAGAAAACCACTAGAAGATAGGAAAAAAGGCATAAAGCAAATGTTCCCCCATGGCCTCAGAAGGGACCAAACCTGCCAACACCTAGAACTTGCCATCCTCGCCTCAACCACTGTGAGGCAATTTCTATTTGGTGACACTGTTACAGCATCATGACCACAGGAATCCACTATCCAAGCAACAGGAAATTTATTTTAAAATAAATAAATGTAACTTTGGGGAATAGTAATGGAATTGTTCAGATTTAAAATCCAGCAAATAGCGTATCAGCCAGGGTTATGTGCATGAGTTAGAAACCAACAATTTTAAGAGCAGGCAGGAAGGATTTAATTTGAGGGAATTGGTTGATTGTTGAATCATTTTTGTTTCCTGAAATGACTCCCAAACCACTCCGCACTGAGTGACCACCACTAGTGCTAGGCCAGAATCAATAAATTACTTCCATGGCCACCATGATACACGCTGCTCATTTTCAGAAAGCCAGAGAATGAAGAAAGCTCTGACGTAAGGATGAAGGTGGCAGATCAGGAAGACAGATCCACTATTACTACCATTGCCATTGAGTGTCAGGACCGAGGGAGCTGGAGAGGGGACAATGCCGTGTCACAGGTGATCCTTGCATTCCTGGGACTCTACTAGCCTGCAGCAATAACCAGGTCCCCACCTCAATTCTACATTTCAAATCTCATGCAAAAACATCTAGGACCCTAGTTTTAATAGAGTCTTTAAAATATAGTCATTTCCTGTTTTAAGGTTTCTACCCAGAAAATAGCTTGAATGCGAAATGAGGGAGTCAACCCAGCGTACGCAGCGGAGGGAGGCTGAGGATTGGGTTAAGCACAAGAGAGGACAGAACTAGTGTGCAGAACAGAACACAGACCGAAGAAGAGCTCAGAATGCTTATTGATTTGAGGAGATGGGAAATATAAACAGATTAAAGGATGTTGAGAGGAGAATATGAATATCTAAGTTTATACCTGTTTGCATGCTAGAAGCAGGGAGAACAGAAAATGTGTATTATTGAAAGTTATAGTTTCTGATAATTGTTAAATCCTGTGAGAAACATGGATCACAAATATAAGAAACACAAAGCATGCAAAGTAGGATAAACAAAAAGAAATTCAACCCCGGACACATTGTCTTGAAATAGCTGAATACAAAAACATAATGACAACCTTACAAGCAGCCAGAGAGAAAAGTCATACCATTTATTAAAGGGTGATAATTAGACAAGAGTAATGTCCCAAAACCAAAAAAAAAAAAGAAAAAAGAAAAAAAATTATGAAACAATATCGTCAAAGAACTAAAATAACTACCAATGAAGAATTGGGTATTCACAAAACTCAGTCTCAAGAATAAACACACTTTCAAATATGCAAACAAAAATCAGAATGTGTAACCTTAATAGAGTTATTCATTTCAGAAAATAGTATTTATTTCAGATTTATTTGTTTATTTCGATTTTATAATAGAGAATTTCTTTTGGAAAAATAAAACAACTACAGAAGAAAGATCTTAAAACAATAAGGATAAACAATCCGAAAAGGTGTATAAACACGAGTAAATACAAACAGACAGTGCCTGAAGAAAATAATCATAATAATAATCATAATATTGTCAAATCTGTGGTTTATAAAATAAGTCAAAACAAAAACTTTGAAAAAAAAATCATTTGTAAATCATAAGAGTAATAAAATCCTATCTTGTTATAGGAAGAGTGAGTAAGCAAGATAAATTACCCAGTGTAAAACTCCAATGGCAACAATTGAAAGAATATAAATGAAGCGTATAAAATAAATTCCAGTAGAATAAAGTGAGATAAACAAAATTTAAAAAATAGAGTAAAAGTAATTAGTTCAAAGGAAGGAAAGTAAAGGTGAGGGGACAATGAAGCTTAACAAAAAGTGAAAGATTATAATAAATTAAAAATTCCTAAAATAAGTCCAATATTCTAAGTAATATAAATAGACCAAACTATTTACTTAAAATACATAAAATGAGATTTTTAAACAACAGCTATGTTCTTTTTGTAAGAGATCCAACCCAGACATACTGAAATTAAAAATATGGAAAAAGGTGGCCAGGCATTGGTGGCTCGTGCCTATAACCCCAGCTCTTTGGGAGGCCCAGGTGGGTGGATCACCTGAGGTCAGGAGTTTGAGACCAGCCTGGCCAACGTGGCAAAACCCTGTCTCTACTAAAAAATACAAAAATTAGCCAGGCATAGTGGCACACACCTGTAGTCCCAGCTACTCGGGAGGCTGAGGCAGGAGAATTGCTCGAACCCAGAAGGCAGAGGTTGTAGTGAGCCGAGATCGTGCCACTGCACTCCAGCCTGGGTGACACAGCCAGACTCTGTCTCAAAAATAAAAAATAATAGAAATATGGAAACAGATATGCCAGAAAAATAATAACCAAAATGTGTCTGGCTTAGCTTTTAAATGTCATGTAAAATAGTCTTTAAGAGCAAAAGAACTGTTTACAAATACAGATGGTTAAATACTTTCATACCTAAAAGCTTCTATGAAAACAGCTTCAAAGTATATAGAGAATAGAAATTGACAAAATTAAGAAATCATCGTCGTGGGAGATTTTAACATATCTTCCTTTTTTTAATTTTAATTTTTATTTAAAAACCCACAGAGGCTGGGCACAGTGGCTCACGCCTGTAATCCCAGCACTTTGGGAGGCTGAGGCAGGTGGATCATGAGGTCAGGAGTTTGAGACCATCCTGGCTAACATGGTGAAACCCCATCTCTACTAAAAAATACAAAAATTAGCTGGGTGTAGTGGCACGCACCTCTAGTCCCAGCTACTCGGGAGGCTGTGGCAGTAGAATCACCTGAACCTGGGAGGTAGAGGTTGCAGTGAGCTGAGATCGCACCACTGCACTCCAGCCTGGGCGACAGAGTGAGACTCCATCAAAACAACAACAAAACAAAAAACAACAACAACAAAAAACCGCAGGATGTATGGGCTTGTTATATAGGTAAATGTGTGCCATGGTGGTTTGCTGCACCTGTCAACCCATCACCTAGGTATTAAGCCCAGCATGCATTAGCTATTTTTCCTAATGCTCTCTCGCCCCACCCCACACCCTGACAGGCCCCAGTGTGTGCTGTTCCCCTCCCTGTGTCCAGGTGTTCTCATTGTTCAAGTCCCATTTGTAAGTAAGAACACGTAGTGATTGGTTTTCTGTTCCTGCATTAGTTTGCTGAGGATAATGGCTTCCAGCTTCATCCATGTCTTTGCAAAGGACATGATCTCATTCCCTATCATGGCTACATAGAATTTCATGGTTTATATGTCCCACATTTTCTTTATCCAGTCTATCCTTCATAGGCCTTTGGGTTGATTCAATTTTTCTATTGTGAATACTGCTGCAATGAACATACACGTGCATGTATCTTTGTAATAGAATGACTTACATTTCTCTGGGTATATATCCAGCAATGGGATTGCTGGGTCAAATGGTATTTGTGTTTCAAGATCTTTGAGGAATCGCCACACCGTCTTCCACAATGGTTGAATTAATTAACGTTCCTACCAACAGTGTAAAATTGTTCCTATTTCTCTGCAACCTCACCAGCATCTGTTGTTTCTTGACTTTGTAATAATTGCCATTCTGACTGGCATGAGATGATATCTCAATTATTTACTGTGTCAAGCAAACAAATAAGTTAATGAAGATTGATAAAATTTGAATCATACACTAATAAAGGCTGATCATAGAACCCTGACCTAACCATTTGAGATTTAAAAAAATTATTCTCAAGTACATATGAAATTTAAAACAAAATAAAACAAAATCTTACCACATTCTAAACAAATCAAGTTTCAGCAAACTTTAAGTAATCGGTAGCGTACAAAGTTTTTGGGACATGATGCATTTATATGAAAAACCATATGGTTTCAAAAACATCGTTAAGTGCTCATACCTCTTTGTGCTCATGCCCTTTGATAGCACCTACTGCACTGACTTTGGACTTGGTCTCATGACTTAACAGCAAACTTGAAAATGTGATTGTGCATGTCTATTTCCTCTCATGCTTCCTCTCTTGTGGACCCAAACCACTATTGAGAACAAGCCTAGGGTAGCATGCAGGGGGCCTGTGGAAGGTGACAAGAATAATCAAAATTATCATAGACCAGCTTATAGCCAGCAGGTGTACAAGTATGTGCTCTCACCCAGCCAGAATTAGCAAAGGTGCATATGTAACCCACACAAAGCACAGACACATGAGTCACACGAGACAACATTGGACAAACTGCTTATACTATCCATGGACACATAAGCAATAATAAATTGTTATAATAAACCATTTGGCTTGGAGGGTCCTTAGTATCTGATATTATAAATAATGTGGATATATTATATTCCTAGATGTAAAATTTTAGAATAAAACATTAAATATATTCAAAAATAGGTATTATCAAGTCACTTTACATCTCCAACAGGTTATAAGAGAAACATTTACCTTACAATCTCAATCTTGTGAATATAAGAAAGTGTTGTTACATCTCATGTTGTTATACTTCGCATTTAAAGTACAATCATTTAATTATATATAGAATGTATCCTAAAGTATTTAAAAATTAGTAAATTGAAAATAAAAATTTTAATTGTGTAATATATTGTCACTGATGTGTCTATGAATAGCCTTAGCAGTTAATCCAGTAGTGTCTGGTGTCACTCATGTGTCTGTGCTTTGTGTGTGTTACATAAACGTCTTTGCTGATTTTGACTGGGTGAAATCATATATTTGGACACCTGCTTGTTCTCTGTATATACACCTGATATTTATGAAATACCACCCATGTGCCACACCCTTGGACATGAGCTCGTTCACTGAGCTCAGGGATTCCACATGGATGGTAGAGCTGATGAAAGCCGGCCTGTCTCTGGGGTTTCAGGCAGATTAAGTGCCAGCCTCTATGCAGCTTGAGTAATTTATTTAATAGATGCACCTGCTTCTGCCAGCTGTGAAACATTTGGTAAGATGACCTGAGGCTCATTCCACCTGCTTCATGTCACATGAATGACATGTAGGGAGGGAGAAAGTCAGATGTTGGAGGGGGACATTCTGGCACCTTTTAAGTGTCAGTAACCACTACGGAAACCCTCTGGATGGTAGACTGAGGAAAGTCTATCTTCCGAGAGTTCAAAGGATAAGCTCCTGTGACAGTGGTTTATTCCAGGAGGGACTTGACAGTGACGCAAATCTCTCAAAACGCATGTGGCAAATCTTTTTCTTTTTTTTTCTTGTTTCTTGAGATTCAGCCTCACTCTATTGCCCAGGCTGCAGTGCAGTGGTACGTTCTCTGCTCACTGCAACCTCTGCCTCCTGGGTTCAACTGATTCTCTTGCCTCAGCCTCCCAAGTAACTGGGATTTCAGGTGCCCACCACCATGCCCAGCTAATTTTTGTATTTTTAGTAGATATGGGGTTTCACCATGTTGGCCAGGCTGGTCTCAAACTCCTGACCTCAAGTGATTCACCCGTGTCAGCCTCCCAAAATGCTATGATTACAGGCGTGAGCCATCACACGCCTGGCCCCCACGTGGCAAATCTTAATAATGGAAGGGTGCCACCATGTATGACCCTCTCACAAGGGAGACAGCTCAACACAATGCTCTAAAGCAAACCCGAAAACGCACAAAGCACAAATTAGGTTTACATCTGGGTGCAAAAATGCAGTTCCATTGAATTCATAGTGAATCAACACAAATTATAGAATATTTACTTTATACCAGGTTCTAGGCCCAGAACTGCGGATCCAAGGGTAAATATGAAAGAACACCTGCCTTTGAAGAGACAACAGGATAAAGTCCTCATGAAAATGAAGAGAGAGAAGCTTCATGATGTGGGCTATATAAGGATTTATGAAAGCAGCAGGAAGACAGGGAAAAACTAACCCAGTATGTGAAATAAGAGTGGGTAGAAGGGAAAGTGGGGTACCTTTCAAAGCAGACTTTCTTGAAGCAGGATAATAAAGCATCAATAATGTAACTGCAGCTTTAAACTGTCTGGGCTTTAGTCTCATGTATGTACCTTAGAGACTCTGGGATGCAAATTTATTTCAAATAAGGATGTTATAAAAATTAAATGAGATACACACTGTCTGGCATTTAGTAACTGCTCAATGTATATTATTTTTTACTATTTTTCTAGTCATAGCCAGCATTCATTGAGAACTTAATGTGAGTTAGGCAATTAGTCAAGTAATTTATTTTACTAAAACAAACAAGCCTCCTCAATGAATTGTCACCATAACACCTCTACCCTATGAGAAGTGTAATTATTACCATTTTATGTTGGAGGAAATTATGACACAGTGTGGCTAGGTAGGGCCAAGGTCTTGAAGCTCTTAAGTAGCAGACAGAACCAGTCTGACTGCAGAGTTTCATTCTTAACAAATATACTCTACAGCCATGATAATAAAAAGAACAAGAACAACAGAGGACAGTTGCATCTTGCTTAGTGTATGGCAAACACTGTTCTATCTTCTAACTTATATATCACTTAACTTTCCTAATAATCTGGTGAAGTCATTGTTATCATATCCATTTAGTAAATGAGGAAAATGAGACATCCAGAGTTACATAGCTTGCTCAAAGTCAGGTAGATAGTAGATGGCAGAGTCCATTGTGAACTCACACAGGCTGGGTCTAGATTCCGTAAGCTTAACCCAACTTCCAGGTCAGTGATATGGTTTGGCTCTGTGTCCACACCCAAATCTCATCTTGTAGCTCCCATAATTCCCATGTATTGTGGGAGGGACCCAGTGGACGATGATTGAATTATGGGGGCGGGTCTTGTTCTGGTGATTGTGAATGGGGCTCACAAGATCTGATGGTTTTAAAATGGGAGTTGCCCTGCACAAACTCTGTTTGTGCCTGCTGCCACCCATGTAAGATGTGACTTACTCCTCCTTGCCTTCTGTCATGATTGTGAGGCCTCCCCAGCCATGTGGAACTGTAAGTCCATTAAACCTCTTTTTCTTCCCAGTCTAGGTTATGTCTTTATCATCAACATGAAAACAGACTAATACAGTAAGTTGGTACTGGGAGTGGGGCACTGCTGTAGATATCTGAAAATATGGAAGAGACTTTGGAACTGGGTAACATGCAGGGGTTGGAACAGTTTGGAGAGCTCAGAAGAAGACGGGAAAATGTGGGAAAGTTTGGAACTTCCTAGAGACTTGTTGAATGGCTTTGCTCAAAGTGCTGATAGAGATGTAAACAATAAAGTCCAGGCTGAGGTGGTCTCAGATTGAAATGAGGAACTTTTTAGGACCTGGGGCAAAGTGACTCTTGTTATGTTTTAGCAGAGACTGGTGGCATTTTATCCCTGCCATAGAGATCTGTGGAACTTTGAGCTAGGGAGAGATGATTTAGAGTATCTGTTAGAAGAAATTTCTAAACAGCAAAGCCTTCACAGTATGACTTGGATGCTGTTACAGGCATTCAGTTTGATAAGGGAAGCAGAGTATAAAAGTTTAGAAAACGTGTGGCTTGACAATGCCATAGAAAAGAAAATCCCATTTTCTCAGGAGAAACACAAGCTGGCTGCAGAAATTTGCATAAGTAATGAGGAGCTGAATGTTAATCACCAAGACAATGAGGAAAATGACTCCAGGGCATGTCAGAGACCTTTGCAGCAGCCCCTCCCATCACAGGCCCAGAGGCCTAGGAGGAAAAACTGGTTTCATTGGCTGGGCCCAGGGTGTCTGTGCTGTGTGCAGCCTAGAGATGTGGTGCCCTGTGTCCTAGCCACTCCAGCTATGGCTGAAAGGGGCCAACATAGAGCTTGGGCCATGGCTTCAGAGAGTACAAGCCTCTAACCTTGGAAGTTTCCATGTGGTGTTGAACCTGTGAATGCACAGAAGTATTGAGATTTGGGAACCTCTGCCTAGATTTCAGAAGATGTATGGAAATGCCTGGATGCCCAGGCAGAAGTTTGCTGTAGGGTTGGAGTCCTCATGGAGAACCTCTGCTAGGGCAATGCAGAAAGGAAATGTGGGGTGGGAGCTCCACCATCCTCCAGATCCCGGAATGATACATCAACTGAGAGCTTGCACTGTGCACAGACACTCAATGCCAGACTGTGAAGGCAACTGGGAGGAAGGCTGTACCCTGAAAAGCCACAGGGTCGAAGCTGCCCAAGACTATAGTAACCTACCTCTTGTATCAGCGTGACCTGGATGTGAGACATGGAGTCAAAGGAGATCATTTTGGAGCTTTAAGATTTGACTGCCCCGCTGGATTTCAGACTCCCATGGGGCCGGTAGCCCCTTTGATTTGACCAGTTTATCCCATTTGGAATGGCTGTATTTACCCAATGCCTGTACTCCCATTGTATATAGGAAGTAACTAACTTGCTTTTGATTTTATGGGTTCATAAATGGAAGGACTTGCCCTGTCTCAAATGAGACATTAGACTGTGGACTTCTGAGTTAATGCTGAAATAATTTGAGACTTTTGGGGACTGTTGGGAAGACATGATTGGTTTTGCAATGGGAAGACATGAGATTTGGGAGGGGCCCGGGGTGGAATAATATGGCTTGGCTCTGTGTCCACACTCAAATCTCATCACTCAAATCTCATCTTGTAGCTCCCATAATTCCCACTTGTTGTGGGAGGGACCTGGTGGGAGATCATTGAATTATGGGGGTGAGTCTTTCCCATGATGTTCTTGTGATAGTGAATGGGTCTCACAAGATCTGATGGTTTTAGAAATGGGAGTTGTCCTGCACAAGCTCTCTTTTTTTGTGTGTGCCACTCTCCATGTAAGAAGTGACTTGCTCCTCCTTGCCTTCTGCCATGATTGTGAGGCCTCCCCAGCCATGTGGAACTGTGAGTCCCATTAAACCTTTTTCTTCCCAGTCTAAGGTATGTCTTTATCAGCAGTGTGAAAACGGACTAATATAGTCAGAGTTCTCTGAGGTGGAAAGTAGTGAGCAGGTGGTAAACTGGGAAGTGTTTTCAGGATCAACACCTGCAAAGGAATGAAGAAAACGGGATCCAGCAAAAGGAAAGGTTGAACTGAAACCCGGTCACAAAAAGACCTCAGCACATCCCACCAAGAAGCTCTGGAAACGGGATCAAACTTCAAAGTTGTCTCAAGAAGAAAAGGAGATCCTGGGGTTTATTCTGTTGCATGGACTCATCAATCATTTAATAGTGTATAAGCAGTCTCTAAGGACTACATAGCTGACTAAGACAGCACGTTCAGCTGAGGGCAATCCCCAGGGAAAGATTCAGCTGTAAGTGTCAACAGCCAGCACTCTCAGCACCTGGTCCTGCATCAAAATTTGATGACTCTCTCTGCCCAACCCTGCTCCTTCTCCTTTTCCTTCAGTTATTCCACACATACACATACACACACACACACACACACAAAACAAACAAAAAACAAAAAATGCTGTGACACTCTCAAATCTGAGCATTTGCTTCCCAGAGACTACAACCAGCACACCCTTGCAAAGTGGAAGAGTGTCAGTGTCATCAACTTGTGACCAAGAGGCTAGTTGGTGTCCTCAGAGGATGGTACCAGGCTGGAGTTTCAACAGTGATCTCTCCTGTGGCAGTTTTGACATCTGTTCATCCTCTTTTCCAGGGCCCTTGCAGTCTGAGAATTCTGTATCACACAGAATGTCTTTACATAGCCAGATCCTCCCCTATCAAACCTTATTTTCTTCCCCGCCTCAGTCCAGCAGCCTCAGGGTGAATTCTCATATGTACTCTCCCAGTTCCTGTCAGCACATGTTGGATCTGTCTTGTGACTCCTCTGGAGTTTAGTCTCCTTTCCCCTCAGGAGGCCCAGCAATTTCTCAGATGAGCTATGCTATGACTCCACTATTGCTTTTGAACCTCCAGGAAGAGAGGTTCAGCTACATCCTGAGGGAGGCCCATACTGTCATCAAGATAAGGCTTTTGCATTGCTGTCAATCAAGAAGGGAGCACTAGCTGTTGCACAGAAAGGAAGGGGTGGGCCGTGTCTACAAGAGTGTTCATTGAAATCTATGTGTTAAATGTTTTAATGTGTTTATCTAAGTGTCAGCCCCCTCAATTTCAGAGTCCTTCTTCCAATTAGAACCCTCACTTTGACCTAGTGGACTTGCTGAAATTGAGATTTAAACTGCCTTTAAAGGACAATTACCCTTAAAATACTGTGTTAGGCATCCTCACCTTTTTTTTTCTTTGCCTTGGAGTACAGTTTATTATCCCCGGTGAGAAAATCCTAAGTCTAAAATACTCTAAAACCCCAAAACTTTAGAGAACTGACATGATACCACATGGGCGGCTAAGATAGTGACAGTTTTTCTTTTTGATGGTTCAGTACACACAAACTTTGTTTTATGCACATAATTATTAAAAATCCTGTATAAATTACCTTCAGGCTATGTGTTAAGGTAGCTATGAAATATAAATACATGTTGAGTTTAGATTTTGTCCCTATCCTCAAGAGATCTCATCATGTGTATGCAAATATTCCAAAATCTGAAAAAAAAAAATCCAAAACCTGAAACACTCCTGGTCTTATTTTGGATAAGGGATATCCAACCTGTATATGAAATTATCTGTATATGTTTCCAAGGAGGACTTCTGACTTTCAAACTTAACTTTCAATTAGTGGTTAATCACTCTCAGTCTTTTATTGTCTTTTGCCTTGAGCTATAGACATTTAATTATTCAATTCCATCACTCTTATAATCACCACATCTCCTAAACCTCTCTGAAGCCTGAGGTATTGCACCTGCTAGTACATTCCCATTCAGTACTGTATTTCCCTGCCTTAGCTCACTATGGATGGAGGCTGTCAGAAGTGTACTGAATCCCTCGGGCTCCCATGCTTCCCCTATCACCTGCAACGGGATCTGCAGTGCTAGCCCCATAAGATGATTCAACTCCAAACTTCCATTTTCCAGTCTGCTTTCTTGGACCACTTCTGCAAATTCCCTAAGTAGCTGTGTTTTCATGAAGAAAATGTACTTAGAAATGTTTTCTATAATACGGACTTGGAAGGAGGAAAGCAAGAATGGATTTGTGATCTGGTGGCTGCAAAAACCAAGGTTGATGCCATTGGCATTCTGCAGTGGGAGCGATCCTTTGGAGTTGTTCAAAATTGAAGACAAAGGGCTTTTGTACATACACAACAACCTTTCCCTGGCCATGGGTTGCCTCTGGAAAACGAATATCACATTGGGAGAAGCAGCTCCCCTATGCCAAGAGGACTCAGTTATGTGCTGTGGGTAGACGACCCTTTCTAAAGCTGGGAGAATGAGTGCTGTGGTGATATACCTTACAATCTGTGTGTTTTACTCCTCAAGAGGTTACAGTAGAATCTATATCTGAAACAGTGAATGGGCATTAGTTGGATGAGAGGTGTGGGAGGTGGGGGCAGAGGAGAACTGAGCGCCCCAGGGTAAGAAAAGGCTGGACACATAATGCATTCACATTGAGCTTCACTATGGGGTGTCATGTCATATAATGTAACACCAGTCACCCTCGTTCCCTTTTAACAAAGGTTTTTCATTTGTGTGAAGTTGATGGCCTAGAAGGGTTGAGAGAAATCCCTTGCAATCTTGCCAGTGGCAGAAAAAGGGAGGAGTAGAAACATCAGAAAGGGGAAAAGGAATTCTAGTGTCAAGGACCTACTATGCTCCTGTGTCTTTGCAGCCTCTGAGAGAGAGTTAAATAAGAAAAATTCATGCTGCCGCAGGCCAAGAGGAAATTGGAAAATGGAACAGAGAAAGTGTCAAGGGGTCGATACCGTTTGCACAATGAGGAGTCTTTTTCAGTTGAACCCAACTTGTTATCTACTCTCTTCCTGCCCCAAATCCTTATGAATCAAAACATCCCCATTTGTCATCCCATAGGAGAGAGAAACAATGCTGATCAGAGAGGCCAAGCTACCCATTGGGGGACAAGCAGGAAAGAGGTGCCAGGTCTGAGAATAAAAGCCATAGCCAGCACTGCACAGTGACAACTGTAGAGACAGGGTCTCCTAATGCCACATGAAGTTGCCAACTCAGATTGCTGAAAGTGTAGAAACTCAATTCTTTAAGTACTGAAATTGTACACCTTGACCAGCTGCCCAGAGAGAATTCAAAGTCCTCTGTTGTTGGTGAAATAGCCGTGACATGACCCTCATGTTGAATGCACAGGGGGCACATCCTATGTGCCTGGCTCTGTTCCGGCTGCTTTTTACACATACCAAGTCATGAGATCTGGCAAGCTGTGAAGTGAGCACTGCTAGCACCCCACTATACAGATGAAGCCAATGAGGCACAGAGAGCTGAAGAGATGTTTCCAAGATGATACAGTGTGTTAATAGAAGAGCCTGGGTTAAATTCAGGCATCTAGGGATACATACTCAAGCTGGAAAATATTAAAGTAAGAACATGATTAATCAGCCAGGCGTGGTGGCTCATGCAGGTAATCCCAGCACTTTGGGAGGCCGAGGCAGGAAGATCACAACGTCAAGAGATCGAGACCATTCTGGCCAACATGGTGAAATCCCGTCTCTACCAAAAATACAAAAATGAGCTGGGTGTGGTGCTGCATGCCTGTACTGTAATCCCAGCTACTTGGAAGGCTGAGGCAGAGGAAGCGCTTGAACCTGGGAGGCAGAGATTGCAGTGAACCAATTAAATTTTACATAAATGTTAAATTTTGCAGAAATCTTATCAAGCTCAAGCGGACTTTATAATTTTCTATTTACTTATCTGTTTTTCTGGTAAACTTTGAACTCTTAAAGACACTGTATTCCTTTGTCTCAGCGTCCATGGGGGCTGCAGCAAAGAACACTCGATAAATGAACACACAAATGTGTAAGAAAATACATGAATCAAGAAATCAATAGACGGATGCAATTTCTCTCATGCCATATCCTGTTTTCCATCCAGCTGCAGGGTGCCCTTCTCCATTCACCTTTCTTCTTGTTTCTCCCATGAACGTGTCCTCCCTGTGCCCAGCACAGCAGAACAACTGTGCTCCCCGCTTAAAATTCTCTTTGCAGTCAGTGCATCAGAGGCTGCTTTGAAGAGCAGGTGCAGGGTGGAAGTGAGTCAGGGGACATCACAGGCAAGTCTGCAGTGGCACCAAAGAGGCCTAGGGGTATTATTAAAAATGTGCCCTGGCCTTATCTAAGGCAGACACTGCGGGAGAGCAATGAGCCCTTAACAAAATTCCTGGGAATATCAGTCTGGCCACTTGGGGGGCCATTACCTGGACAGACTGGGTGAACCTGAAAACACACCAAAGCACAAAAATATGTTTTCCTCTTAAAGACGCATTTTGTATCGATGCTAACTTTTATGTTTAGTATGTTTGGATGAGAGATCAAACTTGCCTGAAAATGAGGATAACAGTACCCACTTGATAAAGTTAGGAAGCTCCTTCAATGAGCTAATGTGCATAGTGCACCCAGCATGGGGCCTGAGGACATGTCAGTCTAGTGAATGTGAGAACTGCTGGTTCTCCCAGGGCAGGGTTCCCGCCACTCCTCACCAGATCGCAGCCTCTGCTCACAGCTCCACAGACACACGCAGCTTCCACGCAGCTTCCTGCCACCTACCTGAGATGCTGCCCGCTCAGACCCCACACCACCAACCTGACTTCATTTTCTAGATAGCAAATTCCTACTCCCTTGTTTCAAGGTTGAGCTCAGTCTCTGTCTTCATCACCCATCTACCTGCATAATGTCCTGTTTGGGAACAATTCTACAACTACTTTGTGATTTTAGGGTAACAGGGAAGTCCACATGTATTGCTATACCCATTCTGTTGATTATATTTGATTATGTGAATAACCTTCTATAATTTTAATTACAGTGATAATAACAATAGTGATTTTCCTTGTCTTCTGCCTGGCTTGGCTTTACCCTCTGTCCATAGCACATAGCACTGTCCAACAATTTACACACTTACTTGCACTCTCTTATTGTCCTCCCTTCACTCTAGAACATGATTACTCTCTGGGAAGGGCCTCTGGCTGGCTTAGTCTCTGTTGTATTATCTCAGCCTGTGTCCAACATACAATAAATGGCTGCAGATTAAAGGCAGACATTGAGCTCCGACCTTGAGTCGAAGAGTGTGGTAAGGGCTCCAACGCTCCTACGTCATAAAGCCTTCAGAAACCTTATAGCAGCCATTGTTATTGCCTTTGGTCAGAGTGAACGCAGGTGGGGTGGCAGGAAGTGTGAGGAGCCAGGGCTGTTCAGGAGTTTCAAGCATTTCAAGGTCATACTGCTGAGTGAGTGGTGAGAGTCAAGGTTGGACACAGCTGGGTCTTGGGCCTCTGCATGTGTCTTTTCCCCTAAGTCACTCTTCCTCTGCCACTAGACTCACAGGGACTCAAGGGAAAAGACCCACTCAAATGTGTTTTGTAGACCCAATGCCCAGAACAGTGCCAGAACCTACATGAAAGTGCATGATGAATGAATGAATGAGCCGATGAACAAATAAAACTGGATAAACCCCTTGGCGAATGGACTGAAAGGAGATAGAAACAAGGAATCCTGGATTTGCAGACGGGATCAAACAAGTAATTCCTTCAGCCTGATGCTGTCCAGAAGCCCGGAGGACCTCAGAAGCGTGGGGATGAAGACTCGGTGACTGGCCCTTAGCATGACTATGAAGATTCTAGGATCGGTCCTGCCAGGCTGCTAGGCTCAGGAGCACGGCGCGCTGCTGCCCCCCTGTGGCTCAGGTCGTCCAAACACCGAGTCCTACATCTGTGTGCAATCTGCACTTGGGCTTGTTGACAGTAAACAGAAACCTTCTGTCTTTTCACCCATAGGTTAAAGTAAGGACTTCAGACACCATTTCTTGTAAAGTGAGGAGACACTAATTTAGCTTGGGGGAGTGTTGGAAAGCCTTTGTATGGCAGATGCACCTGACATTAATAGCTTAAGAGCATGGCCCCGAGAATGATCCTATGGCCTAAGAAGAATGTGTGCTCAGAGTTCTGAGCTAAGGAATCTGGAATGGCCAACTCAGAGATTCATTCTGTGTCTACAAGACACATCTGAGCCCCTGGCCCATCCCATGGAACCTGGGCCATACAGGAGATCAAAGCCTTTTGTACTGGGTTAAATGAGGACTGCTAGGTGGTGGTTCTTAGGGGAAGTATGAAAGTCATCTCAATAAATCCTATGTCTCATTCACTGGCTCTGGCTCTCTTCATCAGTCTCTGAAACATGCTGCTATCCCAGGTGAAGGCAACGGAGGCCCAGCACAGCAGCCCCTCACACATAGAACTTGATCCAAATAAGCTCATGCAGGTCCTTTAGCATATAGATGTACATGTAATAAGACTCGCTTTGCCTGAGATTAATCAAGGAAGAACTATCAAATGAAAGGATTCCTATATCCTTTGTTCTATTGTTTTTCAGAACCTGAATTTTGCAATGCTGAGAATTTTACGGATAGTAGACTTAGGAGTTGAGTGTTCTGATCTTAGGGTGATAAGCACTTGAAAATGTACAGCTGCTACATTGATGGGCAGATGGAACGGTCCACATAGAGACAGAAGGTCCCATTTCAAAGTTGTGCTGAATTCTCATACAGGATTAAGTGAACCTTTTCTTACCATAAATAAATCCTATTTATAACAAAAAACACTGCAATCTTCAATATATCACACAACTATGAATTTCTTTTGTTTTACAAAGTAATCTTTTTGTTTCCGTTTATTTGTCCTTGAATATGACATTTTCCATAATCCTAAATGTGCCTCAGAGAGCATCTTTGAAAACTTTATTAAGTAACCTATTAAAAGTGATATTGACTACACAGCTGAATCAGAATCATGTGTTATTACATGTTGGAAAGAAGTCAGAGAACTCTATTCCAATGTTTTTATTTCTCAAATGGCAGAATTGTCACTTGATCACAAGCAGAAAGTAGGTACTAAAAGAGAAATTTGAATAATTTCGGGTTCTTCCAATGCCACACTGTTGTATTTCAACTTAGAACTGAATAGAAAAGAAAGAACATTTATTAATTGTTTTCTCTGCATCAAGTACAGTATTGAGCAAGGCATTTTGCATCCATTAACCCAGTAAACATCACAGTGATGAAAAGGAAAAGAATGTTTGGTTATCTATTGCTTTGTGACTGACTGTTCCCAAGCATGCTGGCTTTAACAACAATTATTTTCCTCATGATTTCATAAGCTCACTGGGCTCAGGTGGACAGCCTTCACTTGAATTCTTTCAAGTTGTTGCAGCAAGTCAGGGGTTGCATAAGGAGCCCTCTGAAGGCTTAAAATGGGCTGGTATCCAAGATAGCTCATTCACATGACTGGCGTTTGATGTTGGTTACTGTGGATCTCAGATGGAGCCATCAAACAGAGAGCCTGTGCATGGCCTTTCCTTGTGGCTTGGGCTTCTTGCAGCATGGTGTCTGGGTTTAGAAAGAGGGTGTCTCAAGAGTGAACACTCCATGAGGAAGAAAGGTGAAGGTCCTGGGTTTAGAAAGAAGGTGTCTCAAGGGTGAACATTCCATGAGGAAGAAAGGTGAAGGTCCTGGGCCAATTAACGGACATGGCTAGAACTGGCAAGACACGATTCCCACTGAATTATATCAGCCAAAACAGTTACGGAGCTAGCGCAGATTCAATGGAGTGGAGAATGAATGTCACTTCTTGACAGAGGACTGGTAAGGACATATAGCAGAGGATTATGTGGGATGGGAGATATTTCTGGGGTTATATTTAGAAAATATAATCTACAGTTCACATGTATCCCACATGCACTTATGGGGAACCCACACTTGGGCTTACTACTCCCCCAAGAAGTGTTTATGATAAAACAGTAAAAATAATAAATGCATATTTTATAAACATTATATGTTTGTAATAAATTCTATTGAAGTTGATTCTATTAGAAAGAAGACACAGAAAGAACTCTTTTTGAGATAGTCCTCTCCCTGGCTTGGCCTTAGAATGAGGGTTCTATGGAAAAATACCCTTAAGTTTCTCCACAGTCTCAACTCATCCTATTACAACATCAGTTCAAACCATAGGGTCTCACTAGCCCGACCAGATCCACATGTGGGTGATCCTCCTGGCTGGGTGGGTGAGGAGGATTCTAAGTAGAATTTCTAACAATGTGAGGAACTATGAACTAAAGATACAAGTCATTCACTCTACACACATCAAACCTACAATAGGGGAGAAAATGCCTTCAATAGACATTTCTACTAAAAGGATAAAAATCAGAAGGTGCATTGTAATTACTGGTCCATAGCAATTCTGAAATTTGGTTGGAAAGTTGTTGCCAGTCTTAGGAATAGAGACCAGTCCTGCTTCCCATGTCATTCACAGTGGCTCTTGGCTCCACCCTCTGAGTCATCCATTCATTTTCCACAAGAAACAGCCTGCACGGGCAGTTGAGTGTCTTCTTTATTCTGCTCTTCTGTCCATGTGATGCCTGGGGTTGAGAAACGTCTTTCCATTTTGGACTATCTCTGTCAATGTTTATCCAAGGAGACAGTGTTTATGATAGAATAGTAAAAATAATAAACAGATATCTTATAAACATGTGTTTGTAATAAATCTTATTGAAGTTGGTTCTATTAGAAAGAAGACACACAAAGAACTCTTTGTGAGATTGTCTTTTCCCTGGCTTGGTGTTAGAATAAGGGTTCTATGGAAAAATACCCTTAACTTTCTCAGAAGCCTCTGTTTTATGGTTGAAGTGGACTATGAGTAATATCCTTCTTAAATCTGAAATCTTAACAACAGTTTTACAACTCTTGTTCTCTACCCTGTGGCCATGTCTTTCTTTGTGGTGTTTTGCTGTCTGGAAAGACTAGTAGTGAGAACCAGTTTTAGTTTTGAACCCCATATGTCCTGGATTTTTTATACTCCTCTAAGTCCTGCTTGAAAATTGAACAGTTACTTTTTCAGCTTCACTTTCTCGATCTGTACCTTATATGTGGCTCAAAGAAATAATTCGGCATTTCCACCATTTTGCCTTCTAAAGCTTTTAACTAAACACATCAGTTTATTATTTGCATACAGTACATTTCATGTTACTATTAGCAATATTATCTTTCAACTTTTTATTAGCATATGTTGTGTTTCTCGAGGTTCCTATAATAGTTTTATCGCTGTTTTTCCAGATCCCCCCAGGTGTTTATTTAGAACCTTCATCCCAGTCCTAAATCCAGTGCCAACTCTTTTAAGCAGGATTTCACTTCATTTCTGGTACCAGTTTCTGTTCTGATTACTTACTGTGTAACAAAACACTCCAAAACCTGTGACTTAAAATCATAATTTATTTTTCTTTTCTCAAACATATGAAGGTTGTCTAGGCTCTGGTGAATTTTGTTCACTTGAGGCCTGTCATGCTGTTTCACTCAGATGGTGGCTGAAGGCTCAGGTGGCTGAACTTACACTTGATTTATTACACACTGGGAGTTGATGATAGCTCTTGGCTTGCAGATAAGCTGGGGCTATTATATGGTGTGTCTAGACCTTGAGCTTCTCAAAACATGGGGTCTTGGTTCTGAGCTGGGACTTCCCAAGAACAAGTTTTCTAACAGGCAGTCAATGGTCACTGCCAGTCTAATTAAGGGCTATGCCTACAATGTACACAGTGTAACTTCTGCTGCATGTTGTTGGTCAAAGCAAATGCTAAATCCACAATGATGGGCTTCATCTCTTGGTAGGTTATTACCCAATTACATTGCAGAAAAGCTTGTGGAATAGGAGATAAAAGTGTGGCCAACTTTGGAATATATGATATGCCATAGACGCACTGCTCTACTATTTTATACATTAAAAAACAGAAAAGTGCTCACCCTGCTACTCAAAGTGCTCAGCAATTGTAGTTCTCATCAATATTTTCCCATCTAATGCAATATTTCCATCACCTAAAAGCATACAATAATTTCTTCTATCTTAAAGTAAAAACTTTCAACTCTATATTAATCTTCAACCAGCACCCTATCTTCTTCTCTTTATATCAAACTATCTCTTTTCATTCTTTCTTAAATCTACTCTGATCAGGCTCTTCCTCCCTCTCTACCAAACTGTTCTTGGCAACATCATCAGTAATTTTCACTTTGTTAAACTCAGTGGTGAATGGTTCAGTCCTCATGTTATTTGACCTATCTGAAACTTCTGAAAGGGTTGACTGTTACCCTTTAAAGCACTTTAGCTTCCCCCAATATCATTCTTACATGACTTACCTTCAATCTCTTTGGCCACTCTTTCTACTTTTGCATTCTTAGCTTCAATTTATTTCATAAATTGAGAGTATTGGAGACCAGAAGTCTCAGCACTTCATCTTGTTCCTTTGTATTTAAAAAGTATATTTTTACTTTTAGTAATATCATCAAACATCATGGATTTGAATACTCCATATGTGCTTATGTAATTTAAAATTATATCCTCAGATCTTGCTCTGGATTCCAGACTATATTTCCAACTGGCTACTCAACATACCCAGTCATGTCTAATAGACATTATATACTTAAAATATGCTCAAAACCAAACACTTTTATTATCCCCCAAAGACACCTCTTCTTTAGATTCCTACCTCATTTGATGGAAATTCCATTATTCTATGAGATTAAACCAAAAAAACAGACAATTATGAATTTATCTCTTACTCTCAAACCCCTGATATAATCCATCAACAAATCCTCTCTACTCTATCTTCAGAATACATCTAGTATATGAACATTTCTTATCATTTCCACTACTGATATCCCAGTCCAAATTTTTGTCAAAATCATTTCAATAGCCTCTTTGATGTTTTCTTTTATTCAAACTTATTCTCTATAATCTACACTCAACAAATCCGCAAGATTCATCCTTGCAAAACAAGTCAGATTATTACACTTCTCTGCTCAAACCCTCCAAAGGCTTTCTATCTTAGTCAGTGTAAAACTCTTCCCGATTACCTATAAGGCCAATATAATCAGCTTGCTAACAAGTAGCTCATTGGCATCTCCTCATAACTGTACCATATATTGAGATCAGCACTTGTGTCTCATGCTGACAGATCAAGAATTTAGCAGCAGGTGTAGCTAGATCAGCCATAGCAAGAGGAAACCCATGTTTCTAAGCCCATGCATAGTATCTAATCCTGACACCATGGCTACTCTGTTCACAGGCCCCTACACAACAACATAACAACAGGGGTTGCCAAGGACAAAGGGGATCAACATCCAGTGGGATGTGCACCTGTCCTACAGGTGTTTCAGTTCCTCATCTGTGGCACATGCTCTCTGGTTGGCATCAATGAAAAACACAAAGACCCACACACTCTGTGCCCACTCCAAAACACCCTTCCACACTCTTGTTCCACAGACCACTTTATCTCTTTCTTCTTAGATGACTTGTATTTACAAAGAAATAAACAAACAAACCCTGAAAGCTTACAGAAATCTATTATTTCATAGCCTACAATCACCTTGTTCAATTGCTTACAAACTAAGATAATAGATATTTATTGATAGAGTGAATAAGTGAGCCAGGTTCTGTGCTACAAGGACTCATTCATCTTATGTATCTGCTCACCAGCTCTTGACGTATATATGAATTATCCCCAGTTTATTACATCTCTCAAAGGGAAAGTAATGGCAGAGCTGTTAACTGGCAGGGCTAAGACGGGAACCTAAGTAGGTATGATGCAAACCCTCATTGATTGAACAGCATGGAGCTCAGCACATGGTGGGTCTCATTAAAATCATTTTATGTCCCCTTACAACAGAAAGGATGATACTCACAAGCATGACAAAGATCTGATGATGAGGTTTATGTAGGAGGGATTTATAAAATATAAAATGCTATATAAATGGCCAGATCCACAGTAAATCACATTGAACCCTACTTCTCAAATGTACCTGCTGTTTTATGACATGAAAGTCATGAAATTATAATATTAGTGACAAGTTGAGATCTCAGAGATGAAAGTGTGGAATACTTTTTTTTTTTTTTTTTTTTTTTTTTGAGACGGAGTCTCGCTCTGTCGCCCAGGCTGGAGTGCAGTGGTGCAATCTCGGCTCACTGCAAGCTCCGCTTCCCGGGTTCACGCCATTCTCCTGCCTTAGCTTCTCTGAGTAGCTGGGACTACAGGCGCCTGCCACCATGCCCGGCTAATTTTTTGTATTTTTAGTAGTGATGGGGTTTCGCCGTGGCCTCGATCTCCTGACCTCGTGATCTGCCCACCTCGGCCTCCCAAAGTGCTGGGATTACAAGCGTGAGCCACCGCGCCCGGCCAAAAGTGTGGAATACTTTCATTTTGCAGATGAAGGAATTAGAATGCAGGAAGATGAAATGAGTTGCTTAAAATCAAGTCAGAACCAGGACCCAGGTTTAGTTCAATTCTCTTTCCATTATAACATGCACCTTTATTTTTATTTATTTATTTATTTATTTATTTATTTATTTATTTATTTATTTTGAGACAGATTTTTGCTTTTGTTGCCCAGGCTGGAGTGCAATGGCTCGATCTCGGCTCACCGCAACCTCTGCCTCCTGGGTTCAAGTGAGTCTCCTGCCTCAGCCTCCCGAGTAGCTGGGATTACAAGCATGGGCCGCCACGCCCGGCTAATTTTTTTGTATTTTTAGTAGAGACGGGGTTTCTCCATGTTGGTCAGGCTGGTCTCGAACTCCTGACCTCAGGTGATCTGCCCGCCTCAGCCTACCAAAGTGCTGGGATTACAGACGTGAGCCACCATGCCCAGCAACATGCACCTTTAAATGAACATTTCGTTTTATTAATTTATTTCAATAAGTTGAGTTCCATCTCCCAACTTTATTTGAACAGAATTAACCAAACTGGTTAAAACTTAAGAGAGTTAACAAAGCACGAATGATTTTCTTCTGCACTCCACACCCCATTCAGACCCACTGTACCCACTAGGACAGGATAGTGCCAGGTGAGCTCAATTTCCTTACCTGGGGCTCCAATATAAAATGTGGGGTTTGTTCAGATCTTTAAACTCTTGGCTAACTCCTCAAATCTGCAGTTCTCCTGTATTGGTACCTCACTTATTTTCTACTCCTAGTATCTATGTTTCATGGTTGTTTAAATTGCAGAAGTAAGGAAAGGGAGAGTAACATTTATTAATTTCTATGTGCCAGTTTACTTAGCTTTTAAACAGGATTCTGTTTTGTTTGTTTGTTTGCTTGTTTTTTGGGATGCAGTCTTGCTCTGTCACCCAGGCTGGAGTGCAGTGGCACAATCTCGGCTCACTGCAACCTCTGCCTCCCGGGCTCAAGTGATTCTCCTGCCTCAGCCTCCTGGGCAGCTGGGACTACAGGTGTCCGCCACCACACCCAGCTAATTTTTGTATATTTAGTAGAGACAGGGTTTCACCATATTGGCCAGGCTGGTCTTGAACTCCTGACCTCGTGATCCACCTGCCTCGGCCTCCCAAAGTGCTGGGATTACAGGCATGAGCCACCACACCCGGCCTAAACAGGATTCTTTAGTTGCCAACCACAGAGACCAGCTCTGAAAAATATAAAGGAAAAACTATACATGGAGATTATTGAGGGGAGAAGGGTTAGTTCAAAAGTTGAAGGCAGGTCTCACAAAGGAACACATGACGTAAGAAGGAAATGAATTAGTATATACAAAGCTTTTAAAATAGAATTGGCAAGAGTTGTGGACATATTGGTAAATAAATGAATAAAATAAAGGGCTGATGCCCAGGCAGTTCTTGGGCTTGGCATAGCAGAGATTAAATCAGTTTCTTTTTATGTCATCACATTTTTAAAAACTGAGATTGAGTAAGATTATGAAACTTTCCCAGAGTCCCACGGTCAATGAAGAAAAGCTAACGCTGATTGCCTACAGTGTATGAGGCCTGCTCTATGTACCCATTGTTTTAGGGATGCACAGAGCAGCTGTCCCAGCTTGTTTCATAATCCCACCCCCTGGTCATGGTAAGATGGGGCACCTTGACTGAGTGTCCTACTGCATGTCAAGACAACAGAGGCAGCTCCTCAACAGCACACTGCTGGCATGGAACATAGTGGACATGAAGCCTGGGCAGCCCAAAGGGGTGCTTGCTACTCTCCATGTTCTTTCTAGTGTACAAGTCATACAAACATATTATGGCTTGATATTAGGCTTTAAATGACCACTCCCGAAGATGAGGAATCACACAGCTGTGGGATTTGTGATGAATCCTGTTACTTCCTTGTGCTGTAGCTTCTTGTTTATAAAATGGACAAAAACCAGTAGCCACCATAGAGGGCTAGAAGAGGATCCTTGAAAAATGGATTCATAGAGCAGGCCTCACACATTTTAGGCACTCAATTAGTGTTAGCTTTTCCTCATTAGCCATAGGACCCTGAGAAAGTTACATAATCTTAGTCAGCCTCAGCATTTCTCTCTTTATCTCTTTAAAATGTAGTCAATCTTATCAGCTCTGCAAAATTTTAAGTAGGATATTAGACGTGCTAGGAAAAAAAGCAATAGCTTGGAAGAGAGTAGGTATTCAGTAAATTATAGAAACATGCATTATTGTCATCCTAATTATTGCCACATTATCATTGGGAAAAAAGGATCCAAGTAACTGTGCTCATGGAAGAATGGCTTTTTTTTTTTTTAACTAAATAGATAGCTACAAAAAAGTGGGTTATAAGTCAACCCAGGCATAGATGGAGTCCCCATTTGCTCATTGACAAATTCTTAATGTTTTCTTTAAACTTCTTTTTACCATAATAAACGGGGAAGGCGACCATAATGGTGGAGAGCTCAGAAGCCTTCCAGGACATAGGACAATGAGATGTGTTTCCACATGCCGTTGTCAAATCTTGGCGAGGACTGAATTTCTAGATTTTTAGATTCTTGTAATGAAGGACACAGTGAAATAATCATAGCTTCCCCACAGGTAAATGATGCTCTTGAAATTCCACCAGTGGGGAATCAGTAAAACTTGAGGACCTGAGGGAATTTGCAGCAGGTGTGGAAATTCAGACAGCTATAAATTATCACTAAATTTGGCACCAAACACAGCAGTATTTCTGAATAATTCTTTTATGCTTGTCATAAGAATTTGGCATGCAATTCTGTGCTGCAATGCATGTCACAAATACAATAATTTATGGTTTGTTTCTACCCAGTAATGTGCAATATCATACTAAATTTGGGAACAGGCACAATTAGAACTATAATCAGTTGTGACATTTTTTGAAATGTTTTTAATTTTTTTTGCTACAGACTGACATTAATAGCTTTTTTGAGATGAGAAATCATAATAATTACTCCAGAGAAAATGACAAAGATAAATGATTATTCACATAAGAAGGCAAAATTCATCAAGAGATTGATTGGTGGTTGGCTATATGAAGAGAAAGACAAAAGTCCTGCTCTTCAGTTTAATCCATTTTTAGTATCACCTAAGAACAAACAAGAAGTGGTCAAAATTAGTCTCCAAGTTCCTCTCCTCACTTTTGCCCCCTATATCTCTTGGTTGTGGCTGTCTTTCCTCTGAAGAGCGGGAAGAGGTTAGACTTTGGAGTCAGTCATATCTGAGGAGGAATCCTTGGGTCACCAACTTCTTCCTAATAATGTGACTTCGAGCACAAGTTTACAACCTTGTCTATGAGGGTTGGGTGCAGTGGCCCATACCTGTAATTCTAGCACTTTAAGAGGTCGAGGTCGGGGGATCACTTGAGGCCAGGCATTCAAGACAAGCCTTGCCAACATGGCAAAACCCTGTCTGTACTAAAAATACAAAAAAATAAAAAATAAAATGTCTGTTTTTTTCAGAGTTGTTTTGAAAATCTGTTGACATAATATAAGTAGACAGTAAAGAATCAGGATTTTTTTAATGGGTTCTAGAATCAAAATAACTAGATTTGAATTAACTTTTCACTGCTTACCAGCTGTGCCAACTTAGACTAGTTAAAAATAATAGCTGAAATGAAAACAAACTGTATAGCACCTGCTCTGTGCCAGGAACTCTTAATATATATTAGCCAATTATTTAGGCTTCCTTATTTGAATAGCAAATAATAATACTAGGGCCTACTTTTTTTTTTTTTTTTTTTTTTGAGATGGAGTCTCGCTCTGTCGCTCAGGCTGGAGTGCAGTGGCGCGATCTCTGCTCACTGCAAGCTCCACCTCCCAGGTTCATGCCATTCTTCTGCCTCAGCCTCCAGAGTAGCTGGGACTACAGGCACTCACCACCACACCCGGCTAAATTTTTTTGTTGTATTTTTAGTAGAGACGGGGTTTCACCATGTTAGCCAGGATGGTCTCGATCTCCTGACCTCGTGATCCGCCCACCTTGGCCTCCCAAAATGCTGGGATTACAGACATGAGCCACCATGCCTGGCCTAGGGCCCACCTTTTATGCTGTTGCTATGTGTAGATGAATCTTGCAAAGTGTTCATCATACTGTTTTTCTGGTAGGTAGTAAGAATTGGAGAAGAGTTAGATGCCATCAGCCCTGTGACTGTGCATAGATGAATAGTAAACAGTATCCCTTAATCTCTGCTCACACACGTAGCCTAAGAACGCAGCCTAAGAACACGTATGGTACAATGAACACCTGGGCTTCTTCACTAACTCTCCTCGTCTCCTAAATAATGTGAATAGTTCATCAGACCTACCTACCACAAGCTCTGAGACTCATCCTGTGAGTAGATTTTTGAAGATCTAATATCTAGGCTAAGTCATCACCTATAGGACTAAGTCCTGACCTATAAATTATAAGTTTTTTTTTTAAATCAAGCATTTTTGGTAGAGTCATAAGTGCTTTAGGAGGGCATGGGAAATACATTAGTCAAAACCATTTGGTTGTGGGAAACAGAAATCATTTTGTGTGTTTTTAAAGCAAAAAAGAATTTTATAAGTGTAGCTGGATAATTAAACAAGCAGGACCTTGATCTCTGCCTTGGTGAGGACCTGTGCCAGGGAAGCTGCCGGGTCTCTAGGGTTTGCAGGTCCACCTGGACTTGTCTTTCTCTCTTGTTCAGCAGTTCATTCACTTCCTCCTATCATTTTTAAAGCTCTTTCTAAGTTAGTACAAAGGCAAAGGGGGGCTTTGGGGAGAGGGCTAAGGAGAACGGGATATTTCTTACTCGAATTGTGCCATCATATGCTGGCTTTCTTTCTCCAGGACTGGCAGGCTATTTAACACTGAATCTTTCTCTCATTATGTGCAACTGTGGGCTCTTTGGAATTATTCTCTCTACCACCATAGCTGATGGTCTCTCAACTGAAGTTTCTTGACCTGGGACAAATATATTTCATTTTGATAGTGATTGATTACCTCCTCCTCAACCTCTAAAACCCTTGGAGTTAAACTCCAGCTCCTCCTCTGCTGACCTTTCTTCTCTACCCTATTGGGTAGGGTCATGTAAGAAACCCCCATGTTGCCTCTCTTACTTTAGTGGCCTAAAGCTTCTTTGCCTGAGCAAATCCCCAAAGTGAAATTGGATCCCAGTACAGTAGCAGCTCTCCTGTGCACCTTCATCAATATAGCCAGCCAGCCTGCTCTTTTCTATTTACCAGGCAAGGGTCACAGAGTGGTTCACCCCATCCCTTCAACTATAGGGCACATATTTTAGGCTTTTCAATGACCTATTGAAACCTCTCTCAGTTGGCTTGAGAAGGCAGACCAAACACGCTGGCTGTTGAGGAGGAGAGGGAGAGAAAATGGCTTGCAAAGTAATACTCCTTAAAAACTTTCTTTCCATCCCTAATGTCTCAACCTATTATTTATAATTTTAGTGACTAGTTTGAGGCTAAATCACACTTTATTAATCTTCAAGGGGAGACTGCTCACCATTTTACTTGGTATCTAGTATGTGGTGCCTTCATGCTTTGGGGTCAATATGAGAGAAGAAACGTTTCGTTTTGGCATCCAGTTAGCTAAAGATAAGGGTTTCCCCTTAAGGAGAGGTTTCTTCTCTAGAAACTGGACAGCCATCAGCCTTCTCTTTTCTTCATCTCTGCTTTATTCATGTCTCTCTGAAGAATAGCCGATCTCTAATCCTCAACCTTTGTGGCAAACTACAGCCAACTCATTCCTCTAGTGTTCATATGTTTTTCATTCCAACTCCACTCCAAGACTGACTTGACTTTCTCTGGTCCCCATAAATCAATTCTTCAGAAAAAGAATCCAAAGGATACAGCTCTGGCAAGGTACCCAAACCTGGTTCTTTATCTATGATGGCTAAAACCTGTCCTATAAATTAGGGCAATACCGAGATTTACCAAAGAGAAAGATGTTCCTGGTGTGTGGGCTAAAGGTATAGCCCCAAAGTTTCCCACTAGAGGTGTGTGAAGAGACATCTTCATGTAAGGGGTGTCAACTGAGGAATGAAGAGGTTTACAAATTTGGAAACAAGAGCTTTGTCACAAAAGGTTGCAGCCCGCAGATTGGCCATCTGATAGGCTGGGAAGCATCACTTCCAGACAGAAGCCAGAAACAGACACTTTGAAGGAGGGGAAAAGGGGACAGGAATTTATGCTGAGTAGCATGGCCCAATATACATATTCAATGAGCTATAGGAGGAGTCATAAATATTTATGAAAGGAGACAATTATGCACGGGCAATTGAGCTCCATGTCACTCCATGGGACTTGTGTTAAAAAATGGCAGCATTAGCATGATCTAAGGATGCAGTGTTGGGTTCTCTGATGTCAAAAGATGAAGCAGAGGACCCCAAAACTCTTACTGCACATCCTCCATAGACTGGCCACAACTACTCCATGGTTGGCGGTTTCTTATCAGGAAGAAACGTCTGTTAGTTGTTTTGTTAAAACTGCAAAAGAGGGGGCGGTCATGTGAATGGTTGATATCAGCAATGGAGTCTCTTGAAAGGGCTGATTTCTGTTTAGCCCTTAGAGAAGAAAGCCTAACGGCAGTACCTCCCGTTCAGTCATGGCAGAGAAACAAGTTTTCAAGATTACCCTGCAGTCCCTTTGGCCAAGAGGGAGTCTATTCAGTTGTTGGAGGGGCTGAGGATTTCATTTTCATTTCTCAGTAGTCACACTGGAATTTAACCTTGAAATATGAGAAATATATGTATGAGAGATACAAGATATGGTATAAGTCCTTCTAGAGGGGTCTTTCTAGAGAGGAGAGGCTGGAACACAGACTTTAATAGAAATGACAGCAAAATTAATTAGGCATTTTCTGTGCCTTAAAAAAAAGTATATATCACAGTTTTTAGCTGCAGAACAACCCACAGAGTGATAAAATGTTAATTCATTTGCTATTGTTGGAAGAGTTTCTCTTTCCAAGAAATCAACAGCACTTATTTAATAAATACCTCTGAGCAAATACTAGGTCCCAGGCACTCTTTCAGGTACTGGAGAAACACTGAAGTGTGCAAACATTTTGCTTATGAAGTAGGGGAGATGGAGGATGAACGACAATGTGTTGCCACTTAAGGAGATGCAGTGTGATGAGCGGTGAAGAGAAAGACTTTTCAAAAGTGATCACCTTTGAGTAGCAAAGTAATTCTGTAAAAACAATAACAAAAAAAAACTCATGCCTGTAATCCCAACACTTTGGGAGGCTGAGGTGGGTGGATCATGAGGTCAGGAGATCGAGACCATCCTGGCTAACATGGTGACACCCTGTCTCTACTAAAAATACAAAAAGTTAGCTGGGCATGGTGGCAGGTGCCTGTAGACCCAGCTACTCTGGAGGCTGAGGCAGGAGAATGGTGTGAACCCGGGAGGCAAAGCTTGCAGTGAGCTGAGATTGCGCCACTACACTCCAGCCTGGACAACAGAGCAAGACTCTATCTCGGAAAAAAAAAAAAAAAAAAAAGAAAAGGAAAAAAAAGTGGGGGGGTAGGCAGAGGAGACTGCAAATGCAAAGGCTAAATTTGTAAGAAAGAAGAACTAGTTTGAATGCAAATCTAACTAGATTCATGCAGAGGAAATAACCCGTGAAAAGACAACACAGAGAGGACAAAGCAAAGAGTATTACACAAGAAGGACAGAATTTCAGGGAAGGGGTTGTGTGCGTCATGATTCTTACCATACTCAATAATGCCAGTAAGAACGGGGGCTTCAACAGTGCATGGCCCAGGCCTTTGGAATGGAGTGACGAGGGCTACAGAAAGAGTATACAATTAATACCAAAACAGCCTCAGCCTCCAAATGAGGTAAAGCCTGTTTCTAGGCATTTAATCTCTATTAATGGTTCCACAGAGCCCTTATTGATTTTTCTGTTTAGAGAAATGAGGAAAAAAACATGAACTTAATTAGGGCTCACTCTCCTCATCTCAACTCTTAAGTGCTGGCTTTTACTTTTCCAATGCATCTGCCCTGAACTGGAATTTGGGCTCTGGGATCTGGGAATGCCTCTGTCTGAGAGGTAAGGCTTTGGGAAATAAACTCAAAAAAAAAAAAAAAGAAAGAAAGAAAAAGCAGCAGAGAGCAGGCTGATGGGAACGCCAGACAGAAAGGCAAGGCCAGTAATGCTCACTGCTATACAAATAGCTGCATGTGCCTGTCTGTCAGGAGTGACATCCTGCTCAGAGACAAATGAGACCTGCTGGGTCTGGAGAGTCGGTGTGATCCTGACCTGAAACGGGTCATTCTGTCAAATGTGCTCCCTCTCTCTGAGGAAGGAATGCTTGGCTGTAATAAATCTGTAGCCGGGGAGGGGCATCCACCCACGGGGCAACCCATCCATTGGCTTGAAACAACCACAGAAAATAACACAAAGCTCTTGTTTTTCCATCTCTAAAAAAGAAAAGGGAACTGATACACCTTGAGGATAGCAGAGAAACAAAAACAAAGACAGGGCTTATATTCAGCATAGTCCACAACCAGTTGCGTATGAGCCCAGGCCACACAGAGACTCCGGCCTTAGATCAGGAGGAGACCTGCAGCTGGTCCCAACTTAGTACTTGTAGACAGATCATGGGAAGGAACAAGGATTCTGGGAGGAGTCAGGGGAATCAGTTGAGGGGCTGGAGGCCGTTCAGAAATATTTCCACATTTTAACAACAGGTGACCCACCAGTGTGCACTCTCTGGATACTACCCTCTGTATCAAGCCCAAGTCTAAATAGCTATTTCCTTTAAAAAATAAATCAATGAAACAAAACAACCACAAAGCCCAGAGGCTGGGAAGCGTGGGGGCGTTTAAAAGAATTTGATTAATGGGTACAAATATACAGCCTCATAGGAGAAATAACACCTAGTATTAGCTAGATAAGTAGGGTGACTATATTTACAATAATCTATTGTATTTCAAAATACTAGAGAAGAATATGTATGGTTTTAGCATTAAAAAGATAGATATTTAAGACAATAGGTATCCCAAGCACACTGATTTGATCTTTACAAATTATACGAATGTATTTAATTAGCACATGTGTCCTGAAACTATGTACATCTATTATGCATCAATAAAAAATAAGAGCGTTCTAATGAATGTTTCTCGGCACTGGCTTTGGGAGAGCTATGGCATTTGACATATAGATTGATTAGTATGTGCTTCCATTCCAAGAATAGCAAGCTTTCATTTGGCATACTCTGGGAATAGAAAGTGGTAACATAGATTTAAACCCCAAAAAAATGTCTACTCACTGCTTTCTCTTTATTCCCCCATGAGATGAAACAGATCAATGAACAGCTCTGCTCTCAGTGATCTCACACTACAGTGTGTGGAGGAGACATATGTGTCAAAACTCACAGGGCAGCGAGCTCAGAGCTAAGAATCAGGAGTATGGGGAAGCATCTAACCACATCTGTGAGAAGATTAGCCAGAAAGAACACTCCAGAACCATGGTGTAACATCATGCTAAGCCTAAAAGTAGGTTAAAGATACATAGGGAGTGGGAGAACATTCTAGGCCTACAGAAGAGAGACATGAGTAAGCATTCAGAGAGAGTATTGTGTGGGAACATCTCACAGATTCAAGAACCACCTACTTTTAATAATGATAGTTATGATCGTAACCATCTGTATTAAGTTCCTAGGGCTTAAAAAGTACCAGGTATTAAAAAGTACCAGGTGACATAGAACAATGTAAATGTCTTGTTTCACAGTTCTGGAGGCTAGCCTTCTGAAATCATGGTCTTGGCAATGCCAGCCTTCCTCTGAAGGTGCTAGTGAGGAATATGTTCCAGGCCCTTCTCTTGCTTGCAGGAGCTCCAAGAGCTCCTTGGCTTATAACTGCATCACTTCCATCCTATCTCCATCACCACATGGTCCTCTTCTCCTTGTTTCTGCATATGGTCTTCCCTCTGTAATGTTTGTCTCTGTGTTCCAATTCTCCCATTTTATGAGAACAACAGGCAGTGGAATAAGGTAGGTCTTCATGACCTTATTTTAACTTGACACCTCTGTAAAGACCTTATCTTCAAATAAGGTCACATTCTGAGGTACTGAAGATTAGGACCAAAATATATTTTTTTCAGGGACACAAGTCAATCCATAAAACCTTCCCTGACACAGGAATTGAACTATCTAGCTAACAAAGCTCCTCCAAATTGATAGAATTCTATGCCATCTTTGCAATATCCCTGTGGGATATAGATGTGTTTCCCTATCTTAGAGGTAGTTTGGTTGAGGTGTCATAATTAGTAAAGGCAAAAATTAAAACTAAAATGATAGTCTTGTTTTTGTTTTTGAGGGCTTACTCCACAGGTCATGGGCTTTACATGTAAAATTTCATTTGTCTCCATTTTAAACATGAAGAAACTAAGGCATTAAAGCATTTGAGTAGTATTCTAAAATCACAGGTAGTGGTGGAGCTAGGATTTAAACCATAGCATGTTAATTGCAAAGCACATAACCGTAACTAATGGGTCTCATTTAACTATTTTTTGCACACAGTGAATAATCACATGATGATTATAAACAGCATTTATCAACATTAAATATTAATTGGCCTTTCACATACTTTATAAACGTTCTGACAACAATGCACAGTATTATTAGTCCCTGGTATCCAAAAGTGTAGATGGAGATTTTGAAACATAAAGTAATTTGCACATAACTGCAAAGATAGGAAATAAGAATATTGCTGCATTTAACTTTGAAATCCAGAAAAAACGCTAAGTTGGAGAGATCTGGTAGAGGTAAGAGGTCTCAACATGAAGCAATAAAAAAGGAATGCAGTCTTATATTCAAGATGACAGACAGAATTCATAATCCTCTTCCCTGCATTTCAATGCAACATTCTGTCATTGTTTTTCTCTTTAGTTAAAGACATGTAGTACTTCTCTGTTGGGAGCAGGCCCCCAAAATCTGGCCATAAACTGGCCCCAAAACTGGCCATAAACAGAATCTCTGCAGCACTGTGACATGTTCATGATGGCCGTAACGCCCATGCTGGAAGATTGTGGGTTTACAGGAATGAGGGCAAGGAACACCTGGCCTGCCCAGGGTGGAAAACCACTTGAAGGCATTCTTAAGCCACAAACAATATCATGAGCGATCTGTGCCTTAAGAACATGCTACTGCTGCAGTTAACTAGCCCAACCTATTCCTTTAATTCGGCCCATCCCTTGGTTTTCCATAAGGGATACTTTTAGTTCATTTAATATCTATAGAAACAATGCTAATGACTGGTTTGCTGTTAATAAATATGTGGGTAAATCTCTGGGGCTCTCAGCTCTGAAGGCTGTGAAACCCTTGATTTCCCACTTCACACCTCTGTATTTCCGTGTGTGTCTTTAATTCCTCTAGCGCTGCTGGGTTATGGTCTCCCTGACTGAGCTGGTCTCGGCACTTCTCGAAAACAAGAAGAAAAATGTGTGCAGGTTAACAGTAGAGGAAACTCCTGGGATTGAGTGTTGATGGACAGTGAAGCCCTGTAGCTCTCAGAAAGGAGAGCCTGGATACTCACTGTGGGGAAGGACCCCGGGAGTCTGTGAAGAAAAAGAAGCCAAACAGGATATTCTCATCAGTGAACTTGACCTGAAATCATTTCACCCAACAGCTTGAATGACACTTTTTTGTGTGTCTTATTGACTAATTAAAAGCAACCCTATAAGCAGTAACTTCGTTTGAATTGTTCCTGGATAGCATATTGACAATAGCAACCCCCAAAGTACACCAAAGACACAAACTCTCTGATGTAAAAGGTAGAATTGTGCAATGCAGCAGGTCAAGCTGTGGAACTGCAACACCATGAGAAAGAGAGAAAGCATGGCAAAAGAGAAGAACCCCCATTCCAGCTCCAAAAAGTACAGACACACACACACACACACACACATACACACACATATATGAGCAACCGGAATGTGTATGTATGTGTGTGTGTATTTAAAGTGTACTTTAAAATAAGTACACTTAGGCTGGGCATGGTGGCTCACGCCTGTAATTCCAGCACTTTGGGAGGCTGAGGTGGGCAGATCATGAGGTCAGAAGTTTGAGACCAGCCTGACCAAAATGGTGAAACCCCGTCTCTACTAAAAATGTAATAATTAGCCAGGCGTGGTGGTGCGCCTGAAATGCCACCTACTCAGGAGGTTGAGGCAGGAGAATGGCTTGAACCCGGGAGGTAGAGGTTGCAGTGAGCTGATATTGGGCCACTGCACTCCAGCCTGGGCAACAAGGTGAGACTCTGTCTCAAAAAAAAAAAAAAAAAAAAAAACAAAAAAAAATAGGGACACTTAGAATTCTGAAATAGGAGAAAGAAATAGCAATTTTGGAATGAAAACAGTGGTAAATAAATTTTAAAAAGAATGTCAAATAAATAAGAGCCAAATATAAAAGTTGAAATTGAAAAGTAAAGCCACTAAAACAAATAATTCTAATACTGTCCATAGGAAGCATAATTAACATTAAACTTTATTAAACAGAGAAGTAGTGAATTGGAATTTAAAATTGAAAAAATCCCCAAAACAATACACACACACATATATAGTATATTTTGTATATATAGCATATTGTATAGAGTATATGATACTTTTTATATATACAAGATAGTTTAATATATATACACAAAATATTATATATAGTATCATATTAATCATAGTATATATAGTATTAGTATATATTGGTATATCAGTAAATTAATATGTATTAGTATATTAGTATTTCATATAGTATATATGTAGTATATATACTACAGAGAGATATTTATATAGATATATCATTGTTGTGGGAAGTCAGGGACCCCAAACGGAGGGACCGGCTGAAGCCATGGCAGAAGAACGTGGATTGTGAAGATTTTATGGGCATTTATTAGTTCCCCAAATTAATACTTTTGTAATTTCTTATGCCTGTCTTTACTGCAATATCTAAACATAAATTGTAAAGATTTCATGGACACTTATCACTTCCCCAATCAATACCCTTGTGATTTCCTATGCCTGTCTTTAATCTCTTAATCCTGTCAGTTGAGAAGCATGTATATCGTTCCAGGACCCTGTAATAATTGTGTTAACTACAAAATTGTACAGCATGTGTGTTTGAGCAATATGAAATATGGGCACCCTGAAAAAAGAACAGGATAATAGCAATTGTTCAGGGAATAAGAGAGATAACCTTAAACTCTGACTGCCAGTGAGCCAGGCAGAACAGAACCGTATTTCTCTTCTTTCAAAAGCAAATGGGAGAAATATCGCTGAATTCCTTTTCTCAGCAAGGAACATCCCTGGGAAAGAGAATGTGCACCTAGGGATAGGTCTCTGAACTGGCCCCCCCGGGGCGTACCTGTCTCTTATGGTCGAGATTGCAGAGGTGAAATAAGCCCCAGTCTCCCATAGCACTCCCAGGCTTATTAGGAAGAGGAAATTCCCACCTAATAAACTTTGGTCAGAACAGTTGATCTCAAAACCCTGTCTCCTGATAAGATGTTATCAATGACAGTGGTGCCCAAAACTTTATTAGCAATTTTAATTTCGCCTCAGTCCTGTGGTCCTGTGATCTCGCCCTGCCTCCACTTGCCTTGTGATATTCTATTACCCTGTTAAGTACTTGATGTCTGTCACCCACACCTATTCGCACACTCCCTACCCTTTTGAAAACCCCTAATAAAAACTTGCTGGTTTTTGTGGCTTGAGGGGCATCACGGATCCTACCAGTGTGTGATGTCTCCCCCAGATGCCCAGCTTTAAAACCTCTCTCTTTGTACTCTGTCCTTTTATTTCTCAAGCCAGCCGACGCTTAGGAAAATAGAAAAGAACCTACGTGATTATCGGGGCAGGTCCCCCGATACATCATGACTATATAGAGACAGATAAATAGATATGATTTGAAATATAAAATAGAAGTAAAAACACATGGAGAGCAGTTTGAGCTTTAATATATGTCTAACACACATGACAAGCTAGAGGGAGAGAATAGCAAAAATGTGGGAAAAATTTTAAAGACAGCAGCTGGGAATTTGTTGAGAACTGAAGCATTCAGGCTGGGCGTGGTGGCTTACGCCTGTAATCCCAGCACTTTGGGAGGCCAAGGAGGGAGGATCACCTGAGGTCAGGAGTTCGAGACCAGCCTGGCCAAAATGGCGAAGCCCCATCTCCACTAAAAATACAAAAATTAGCCGGGCATAGTGGTATGTGCCTGTAATCCCAGCTACTCAGGGGGCTGAGACAGAGGAATCGCTTGAACCTGAGAGGCAGAGGTTGCAGTGAGCTGAAGTCGTGCCACTGCACTCTAGCCTGCACAACACTGCAAGACTCTGTCTCAAAAAAATAAAAAATAAAAAAAATGAAGTGAAGCATTCAGAGTGGTCAGAGCCCATGAGCCAGTTTCAGCCCTCTTGGTCCATGGCTCCCTTCTCCTTTCCCGTGGCACTGATTCTGACTGCAGATGTGATTCATTCTTATCACTCAACCTGGATAGCTTCATCTTCCCTTACCTCATTCTTCAACCCTTTTCTGTGCTGCCCACCTGGAGCTGAGCAGAGGCAGCTGAATCTGATCCAGACGCAGCGTATAAGCTTGACGGTACAAACAGATCACACACGCAAGTGGCAAGTGGAACAAAACATGATTTTCTAGACCTCTGCTAGGTCCATATACCTTTAAGTAACCTTACTTTATCAATGCAGAGCACAGTAAGAACTGAAAAGATATAAAAGCAGTCACAGTGGATTCCAGCATTTCCCTGTCCAGTCAACCTGTAATAGAAAAGGCTGCTGCCACTACAGTGTCCAGAGCATGGGATGGAAGGGCAAATAGCTGAAAATACAAGAAGGCCACCATGTCACAGACATGAACCCTTCTTTTTCTCTCCTCAAGGAAAAGTAAAGCCACTAAAATAGGAGGGAAGGGACGGAGGGAAGGAGGGAGGGAGGGAGGGAGGGAGGGAGGGAGGGAGGGAGGAGGGAGGGAGGAAGGAGGGAAGAGAAGAGAAAAGGAAAGTTGGAAAGGAGAGGAGAGGAAGGGAGAGAGAGAGGGAGAAGGAGAGGTAGAGAGAGAAGGTGTTGAAGGCTTGAGGGTTAAAACCAAACTGCCTCCATGTGGTATCTAAGGTTCTTCCAATTATAATCATGGTCTACCATTCATTGCCTCTATCCATCCATTTACTCTTCTCTCCACTTGCCACAAGTGTGCCCTCTGTGTGGAGCTCCTCTTCACACTCAGCAGTCTGACAGTCCGCACAGGCTATGCCCATTCACTGGGACACACTACCCTGTGCTGCCTCACCAACTCTGTACTGAATTCTTATAACATGATTTAGAAATAATTCTGAAGTCATTACTTTGATTCAAACCTTAGCTTTATAAACATTTACAGAATGTGTGACTTCCTTGTACCTCAGTTTCTTCATCTGTTAAATTACAGTGAATTATAATACCTACTTCCTAGGATTATTATTCTGAGAAATGGCTGAGGTAATACATGTAAATCTTAGAATTATATCTGGTGATTAATAAGTACTCGATAGATGTTAGCTATTTTTAATTTCTTTCTCATCGATGCAGGTCAGTTCCAGTATCACCTCCTGGGGAAAATTTGATTGGTTCCTCTAGCCCATATAATAGTGGTCAGTTATTCTCCCATCTGCCCTCCCACAGTACTTCATAAATAAGCACGAGATTAATCTCATTGCTAATAATCTGCTGCTTACATGTTTCTCTCTCACTCTAGAGTTAGAAGCAGAGACATAATCACTGAAATAAATACCATTATTGGATGTCCTACATTGTTTAAGAGACACAAATTTCTCCACCCCTCTATGCACACCCTTCTACCATGTGACTTCACTGCTCCTCTCAAGAAGCAAAGTCTATTTCTCCACTTCTGGAATCTGGGCTGGCTTTATAATTTGTTTAGGCCAATCTGGAAAATGTGATGCCATAGGATTCCCTAAAACTAGTCTAGACCTCAATCAGCTTTGAATCTTCCACTCAGTCTCTTGTTGCCTTAAGACTATCATGTTAGCCCGGGCTGATCAACTTAAGGATGAAATAAAGGTCAGTTAGCAGCAATCCCAAAATGCCAGAGGTATTGAGTCAACCATCCAATTGAGCCCCCAGGGGACTGCAGCCAGATGAGTGACCTTAGGGCAAGAGAAGTAGAAAAATCACGCAGCAGATCCCAGCCCCAGTCACTGACCTACACAGTTGTCGGGGGGTGGGGAACAAAAAAACCAGGTTATTTAAAGCTACTAAGTTTTGGGATGCAGGAATAGGTAACTATTCATGTATAATTTGGCATGCCATGTCTTGTGCTAGATGAAGGGAGCACCTAGAACACATGATCACATTTACTAATTACAAACCTCCAACAATAAAAGTGTCAGCCCACAAGCAATAGATGAAGAAACTCGATCCCAAAGAAGGTCAGCTGATTAATACTCTAATCTTCCTATATGAACTATCTAGAACTTCAAATCCATGGGTATCAACCTCATAGAAATGATCATTAAAATTTGTACAAACTTAAAGAATTTTCACAAAACTTTTATTGTGTTCCTTCAAGAATATTGTGCCAAATTGGATAACCATGAAGGGCGCAGGATTGTCTAAACACAACCAGGAAATGGAGACCAATTAAAATGCTGCACTCTGTCTAGCATTAGAATATTGCAAAAGTTCCTCCTTTCTAGTGCTCTGTGATCCTGAGGTTTAGTAACAGAATCCATTCTTTATAAAGAAGAAACAGTTTTCACTCACACTATGTAACTAAGACCTAACAAAGTTCATGATAGATGGAAATCCAACGATGCTTTCATTCAGAGAATTTCCTAAATGTCTTTTTTTTTTTTTTTTTTGAGACAAAGTCTCACTCTGTTGCCCAGGCTGGAGTGCAGTGGTGTGATCTCAGCTCACTACAACCTCCGCCTCCCAGGTTCAAGTGATTCTCCTGCCTCAGCCTCCTGAGTAGTTGGGATTATAGGCGCCCATGACCATGCCCGGCTAACTTTCATATTTTTAGTAGACGGGGTTTCACCATGTTGGCCAGGCTGGTCTTGAACTCCTGACCTCAAATGATCCACCTGCCTCAGCCTCCCAAATTGCCGGGATTACAGGCATGAGCCTGGCCCTAGATGTCTTTGTGACTCAGGATTATACATTTGTAGCATCATGGCTTTTCTTTCCTGTGTCTCACCATCTCATTCTTAGTAACTTTTCCTGACATTTTTAAATCAAGATTGGGCCTTGAGCTTCCATAATCTTAACAGAGATTAGTCATTGGGATTCAGAAATGAGGAATTAGAATTCTAGAATTTCTAAAATCATGTTATTCTTAACATACTAAGATTATTCATAACCCTTACTCATTATTATTGTCTAAACAAAATGGTTTGGTAATTAAATAACTTGAGTTTAGCAGTCTGTACAAAGAAATATAGCCTATAGCAAATATTTGAACATTGGGAAATATCAGTGGACACCATGAATGTCTTAGTCCATTTACTGTTGCTGTAAGGGAATACCTGAGGCTGGGTAATTTATAATGAAGAGGCTTATTTCACTCATCATTCTGCTGGCTTTACAAGAAGTATGGTGTCAGCATCTGTTTGGCATCTGGTGAAAGCCTCAGGCTGCTTCCATTCACAGTGGAAGGCTAAGGGGAGGTGGTGCATGCAGAGATCACCTGGTGAAAGAGGAAACAAGAGTGGGGAGGAGCAACCAGGCTCTTTGTAACAACCAGATCTCATGGGAACTAATGTAGTGAGAACTCATTCACTATACCCTGAAGGGAGGGCACTAAACTATTCAAGAGGGGCCCATTGCCATGGAGCTCTGTGGGTTGAGGCTGGCCTCTCACCTGGGAGACAGGGATTAACCTGACTCTCACCCTTGCAGTCTTGGTGGTAATGTTGTTATTATACCTTTATAACATAGCATACATCTGGATTCACCTCAAAATCAGAAATGCATTTAGTATTTAAAAAAGTTTTTTGATTTGTAGCTCTTTATTAAAATTCTAGAGATGTTAGGCCTTTAAATAGATTGATAAATTGATAAACAAAGACACATACTCCACATACAGATATCTTTTCATAATCATTATTTCATTAACTCTCGCTTACCTGCCTCTCCAAGATATTATTTGTATAAATTTGTCTTTCTTAGCTCAAAAAAAAATGTTTTCTTGGTTGATTTTTTTAATCAAAATATCTTACAGAAAAAAAAATCTGGATTTGTTGGCTTCCATTGAAAATATTGTAGGGAATCTGGGAACATGAGCCAACATTTCCATTTAAACATGTTGGGAAGTTGTTTATTCATCAGCTGCCTTCTTAAGATAAGCTATGTACCCCTCGCTCACCACAGCACATTCCACTCATCATGGTACCCCTACTGTTGATACTTCATGTCAAGTGAACTTACCATTGAATTACACAGTTATGTCTTCAATCACTAAAGAAGTAAATCCATCTCACTTCAGTCATGTATATGACTCACCTACTCATTCCCTTTAGGACACACATTGGAAATTCCTAATATTGTCAACTGATGAATCTTCACTTTTCATACCCTGAGTATTTAGTCCCCTTAACAATTGATGTATACAAAAGTGACAATCTCAACTTCTCTTTTTTCCTCAAAGTAATATTTATCATTTTTAACACAAACAGCTATTCTATGCCAGTAACAATCTACACAATAGTTTATCAAACTTAAGAAATTGCAGGCATCTTTTTTTTTTTTTTTTTTTTTTTTTTGAGACGGAGTCTCGCTCTGTCACCCAGGCTGGAGTGCAGTGGCGCAATCTCGGCTCACTGCAAGCTCTGCCTCCCGGGTTCATGCCATTCTCCTGCCTCAGCCTCTCCAAGTAGCTGGGACTACAGGCGCCCGCCACCACGCCCGGCTAATTTTTTGTATTTTTAGTAGAGACAGGGTTTCACCGTGGTCTCGATCTCCTGACCTCGTGATCCGCCCGCCTTGGCCTCCCAAAGTGCTGGGATTACAAGCGTGAGCCACCGAGCCCGGCCAGGCATCTTTTAAAGTAGAAAATATTGTGACTTTTTGTATTTTTATTATTTTCAAACAAAACATTTAAATACATTCTTTATGCTTTGAGCTATTTTGCATCCCTGCAGCCAAAACAGATTTATCAATTAGATATAAACAAAAGTATAAACTGATACAACACTAAGAAATAACACAAAGCAATGGGATAGGTGATGCTGTTTTGTTGAAGAGAAACTCTTCTTTGTCATGTGAATATATTTCTGAGAAACAAGCTCTTGTGAGTCTGCCCTGCCTGTACTCTGCAGGGTGAACAAGTTTCCCACCACTTTAAAAACATGTATTTATGGCCGGGCGCGGTGGCTCACGCTTGTAATCCCAGCACTTTGGGAGGCCGAGGTGGGCGGATCACGAGGTCAGGAGATCGAGACCACGGTGAAACCCCGTCTCTACGAAAAATACAAAAAAATTAGCCGGGCGTGGTGGCGGGCGCCTGTAGTCCCAGCTACTCAGAGAGGCTGAGGCAGGAGAATGGCGTGAACCCAGGAGGCAGAGCTTGCAGTGAGCCAAGATTGTGCCACTGCACTCCAGCCTGGGTGACAGAGCAAGACTCCGTCTCAAAAAAAAAAAAAAGTATTTATATATTGTGTCATATTCTCCTTAAGTCACACATATATTTAATCTCATTAGACAATGGCAATTAAAACAATTCTCCTTGGTTGCATCACTCTTATAAGCTGAATGGTTTCTCAAATAATATGGCAGTCCTTCCATCAAAAGTGTCATCTCAATGGCACAAAAATTCTTTATATCAAGCTTATCTATAAAAATAGAATAAAACAATTACAAATATTTATGTAGGACTTAGGAATTCATGGCTTGATACCCTAAGGTTGAGGAACATTGCTTTAAGTTTCATCTGTGGCAAGATATCAGCAATTGTTCCATGGATTTGCTGTCCTCATTGCTATAAAAATATCCAAAGAATTTGGTCTTTCTGGACAAGGAAAAGGCCATGAAAAGAACAACCAACAAACTCTATATCGATGAATTGTGTTTAGGTTCTAGTTCTTCAAACTGAAGTCTCCACAAAATCATTTTCAGCCTAATTATTAGCCTTGATGAACCTGACTGGCCATTGAAAGAGACCACTATTCCTCAGAAAGTTAAATAGAGTTATCATATGACTGAGAAAGTCTATTCCTAACTATTTTCCCAGAAGAACTAAAAGTATATTTCTACATAAAAACATATACAGGAATGTTCATAGCAGCATTATTCATAAAAGCCAGGAGCTGGAAACAATCCAAGTATCTATCAGTTAATAAAATGATAAGCTAAATATACCATATTTATATGCTAGATATACCATATCTAAGCAATATAATATTGTTTACCCATAAATATGAATAAAGTACTGATACAATATAGAAGAACCTTGAAAACTTGCTAAGTGAAAGAAGCTAGACACACAGGGCATATTTGTTTTATTCCATTTCTATAAAATGTTCAGAATAGAAAAATTCACAGGGACTGAATATTTATTATTTATATATTAGTCCATTTTCACGCTGCTGATAAAAACATACCCAAGACTGGGCAATTTACAAAAGAAAGAGGTTTAAAGGACTTATAGTTCCATCTGGCTGTGGGTGCCTCACAATCATGGCAGAAGGCAAGGAGAAGCAAGTCTCATCTTACATGGATGGCAAGAGGCAAAGAGAGAGAACTTGTGCAGGGAAACTCTCATTTTTAAAATAATCAGATCTCATAAGACTTATTCACTATCAGGAGAACATGAAAAAGACCTGCCCCCATAATTCAATTATCTCTCACTCGGTCACTTCCACAACACATGGGAATTATGGGAGCTAAAAGATGAGATTTGGGTGGGGACACAGCCAAACCGTATCATTCCACCCCTAGTCCCTCCCAAATCTCATGTATTCACATTTCGAAGCCAGTCATGCCTTTCCAATAGTCCCCCAAAGTCTTAACTCATTTCAGCATTAACTCACAAGTCCACAATCCAAACTCTCATCTGAGACAAGTCCCCTCTGCCTATGAGCCTGTAAAATCAAAGGCAAGTGAGTTACTTCCGAAATACAATGGGGGTACAGGCATTGGATAAATACAGCTATTCCAAATGGGAAAAATTGGCCTAAACAAAGGGGCTACAGGACCCATGCAAATCCAAAATCCAGTGGGGAAGTCAAATCTTAAAACTCCAAAATGATCTCCTTTGACTCCATGTCTCACATAGAGGTCACACTGATGCAAGAGGTTGGTTCCCATGGTTTTGGGCAGCTTCACCCCTGTGGTTTAGCAGAGTATAGCCCTCTCCTGGCTGTTTGCATGGGCTGGCGTTGAGTGCCTGTGGCTTTTCCAGGCACATGGTGCAAGTTGTCAGTGGATCTACCATTCTGGGGTCTGGAGGATGGTGGCCCTTTTCTCATAGTTCCACTAGCCAGTGCCCCAGTAGGGACACTGTGTGGGGGCTCTGACTCCACTCCTTTCTGCACTGCCCTAACAGAGGCTCTCCATGAGGACCCCAGCCCTGCAGCACACTTCTGCCTGGACATCCAGGCATTTCCATACATTCTCTGAAATCTAGGCAGAGAATCCCAAACCTCAGATCTTGACTTCTGTGCACCCGCAGGTTCAACACCATGTGGAAGCTGCCAAGGCTTGGTGGGCCTCCTCCCTCTGAAGCAACAGCCCAAGCTGTACCTTGGCCCCTTTCAACCACAGCTAGAGTGGCTGGGACACAGGGCACCAAATCCCTAGGCTGCACACAGCACAGGGACCCTGGGTCCAGCCCATGAAATCATGTTTTCCTTCTAGGCCTCCAAGCCTATGATGGGAGGTGCCGCCGTGAAGACTTCTGACATGCCTGAAGACATTTTCCCCATTGTCTTGGGGATTAACATTTAGCTCCTCATTATTTATGCAAATTTCTACAGCCTGCTTCAATTTCTCCTCAGAAAATGGTATTTTTCTATCATATTGTCAGGGTACAAATTTTCAGAACTTTTATGCTGTGCTTCGCTTATAAACTGGAATGCCTTTAACAGCACCCAAGTCACATCTTGAATTCTTTGCTGCTCAGAAATTTCTTTTGCCAGATACCCTAAATCATCTCTCTCAAGTTTAAAGTTCCATAAATCTCTAGGGCAGGGGAGAAATGCAGCCAGTTTCTTTGCTAAAACATAACAAGAGTTACCTTTACTCCAGTTCCCAACAAGCTCCTCATCTCCATCCGAAACTACCTCAGCCAGGATTTCACTGTCTATACATTATCAGCATTTTGGTCAAAGTCATTCAACAACTCTCTAGGAAGTTCCAAACTTTCCCACATTTTCCTGTCTTGTTCTAAGCCCTCCAAACCATTCCAATATCTGCCTGTTACCCAGTTCCAAAGTCGCTTCCACATTTTTGGGTATCTTTTCAACAGTGCCCTACTCTATTGATACCAATTTACTACATTAGTCCATTTTCACACTGCTGATAAAAGCATACCTGAGACTGGGTAATTTACAAAAGAAAGAGATTGAATAAACTTTTAGTTCCATGTGGCTGCGGAGGCCTCACAATCATGGCAGAAGGCAAGGAGGAGCAAGTCACGTCTTACATGGATAGCAGCAGGCAAAGAGAGAGAACTTGTGCAGGGAAACTCTCATTTTTAAAATCATCAAATTTCATGAGACTTATTCACTATCACCAGAACAGCGTAGGAAAGACCCACCCCCATGATTCAATTATCTCACACCAGGTCCCTCCCACAGCACATGGGAATTATGAAAGCCACAAGATGAGATGTGTGTGGTGACACAGAGCCAAACCATATCAGTCCAGACGGAAGGAAGCCATTTGAACAGGCATGATGACTAATTATCACAATAATTCTTCCAAGAGCAAGAGTAGGCTTATTTGTTTTTTTGTTGATTTGTCTCTTCATTTATTTTTCCTGAGACTTATCTAGTACATCATGACTGCTTCCTATTTCTGATACACCAAAATGAAAAATAAAAGCAAAAGAAATATGCAAAAACTTGAGGTAGGGGTGAAGGAATGTAGAAGCTTCATAAGATTTTTTTAAAAAAACAGAAATCTCACTGCCAAACAAAGCAAGGAAAAATAGTTTAAAACAAAACTATATCAGGCAAAACATTTGTGGTTCCTTTGATGATCATCCAAGGAGAATATTTTATACTTTCTTGTTTGTGTGGTTTAGGCTGTTTTAACGAACTGATGGTTTCAACTGAATGGAAAATTCAATTAAGCAAGTGATTCATTTTTCCTTTACAAAAAGTCCTGACTGGCCATTGTATTCATCAGGGTTCATCAGAGAAATATATAGAAAGAAAGATAGATTGATAGATCAATAGATAGATAGATCTATTAGATTATCGATCGATCTATCTATCTATCGATCTATCTATCTATCTGTCTTGTTAGTATTCTCTGCCTAGATAGATCTATCTGTCTGTCTGTCTGTCTGTCTATCTATCTATCTATCTATCTATCTATCTATCTATTCATCTATCTCTCTATCTATCCATTGATATGGTAAGGGACAGAAAGAAAGATAAGACAGATTATGTGGATTGGCTGATGTGATTATATGGAGGCTTGAGAAGTACCACAATCTACTGTCTGTAAACTGGAAAGCCAGGAAAGTTGGCGGTATCATTTAGTCCACATCTTTTCAAAAGCCCTGGAAACCAGGGAATCTAAAGTTATAAATCCAAGTCTGATGACAGGAGAAGATGATATGAGATGTCTCAAGCAGCCAGGTAGTAAGCAAAAATGGGTTGAAATTTCCCTTCCACTGCCTTTCATTCCATTCAGACCCTCAACAAATTAGATGCCCACCACACCGAAAAAGTCAATCTACTTTATTGATTTCACTGATTTGAATGTTCATCTCATCTTGAAACACCCTTACAGGCACACTCAGAAGTAATGTTTAATCTGGGCACTCCATGGCCAGCCAAATTGACACATAAAATGAACCATTAAATTAACAGCTAAGCTGTTTGCTTATGTTCACCAAAACTGATGGCCTATTTGGTGATTGTGTACGCTAAGAGTTGCTTGTAAGAATTCCACTGCAGAATTATTACTTATGGTCATCATTTCTGAATGGGTGAAGCTGAAAGACTTGCATTATTATCCTGAACAGACAAGAAATGGTATGTGACATAGACAAAATAGCTGGCTTTTCTAGGTCTCTGTTAATGAAATAGAAATAAGACCAGTACTTCCTTTTTCTGGCTCCACGTTTATCTCTTGCCACCAGCAACTAGCTCTTTTGGATAAGGAGGTTTTCGTTTCAGCATTTACTGAGGCCAGTAAGTGACTCTGTCCTGACATGGATGGTAGGCTTTGTCTGTCCATGGTTAGAAAATGTAGCAGGTCCATGGTAGAGAAAATAGAATGTGTCCAAGTCAATCTGATGCAGTCTAATTTCTTCCAGCTTCTTTAAGAAACTCTAGGTCAGGATTAACGCTTGGAAAAATATACAAAGTTATGAATTCACTGAGAGAAATAAGCATTGAACTACTATGAAAGAAAATCTGTGACCATGTCAGCTTCCTTACTGTGTGAGAATCACTCTCTTCTTCCCTATTGGAAATACTGTGCATTGTTATTACAGAAACGGATGATTAAAAATATGGTTTTATTCTTTCTACAGCCCTAGTATTGCATGCAGTACCTGGCACAGAGTATGTCCCAGTAACATGGTTGTTGAACAACGGTTGACATTGTAAACACTTAGCAATAGAGCTTGTGAAATTAATTATATGTCCAGAGATATCTAAAGAAAACAGAAGGTGGGAATGGTCAAAATTATAACCTGAGTCAGGAAGGAGGGTTGATTTCTCACTGGGGTGAAGGAATGCCAGTGATCTCTACTCTGCAGATTACCTGAGAACAACAACAAGAACAACAATGAGAACATCTCATGTTTGGAACTGTCCTTGTTGGAAATTTAGTAGGTATGAGGAATAACTGGGACTACTATTTATTGTGGCCTTGCTAGATGCTGCTGTTGTGCTGTTGCATGGAAACACACATAAGACTGGTGTTTGCAGGTGGCTATTGGAATAAGCTGATCTATGGCAGTCAAGTCATAGGTGAAGAGAAGCTGTGACCTCCTCTCTAATCTGCTCCTCTCCTGTGGCTGTGACTCCATTCTGATGAAACAGATGTCCTTGTAAAAGGGTCACATTTCATCTTCTCCTGTCTATCTAAGTCTTTGCTTATATCCTAAATATCAATGTGATCTTCTGTGTTTGTGGTTTGGTCATTCATTTGGTTTCTGATCCAACCATATTTTTGCTCATTTTTAGAGCATTCTATTTAGGACATTTTACATCCACAGCCCACATCAATAGGCCAACCGTCATACAGCACACCGTGGTTGAGCACAGTTGCCAAAGTAGCACTGACCCAGAGGTCCTAAGACCTGCCCATGTTCTGTAGAAATAAAGATTTTCTCCCCAACCCACCTCTTCTCCCTAACCCACCTCTTCTCCCCCCACTTTCATGCACACACACACACACACACACACACACACACACAAGCCATAGCCATAATTCATGACCTCAAGAATGTTTGTTTTTACCAGGACTCCCAAATCCCTCAAAAGCGCCAGACTCTAGAAACATCATTTAATTTTGGCCTCTGACTATCAGCTCTACTTGCTTCTCCACAGGAAAATGTATCCCCAAGCTCACTATTTAAATTATTGTACCTCATTTCTGGAAGTAATATGGCAATATCTGCAGTCTCTAGTGTTGTTCATGGTCTTTGTTTTACTTTGTTTCCAAAGCAGACACTATAACAACAATAATAATTAACCAATATTAGCTGGTGCTTTGATGTTTGCTGTCTGTGAAAAATCAGTGTTTCCACTGAAGTAATTATGTTCTCTTTAAAACAATTTCATTTCACAACTAGGAAATCATAGATGCAGAGAGGTGAGGCAATTTGTACAAAATCATATGGTCATTCAGTAACAAAATCCACCCTCAGACAAAAATCATCTGCCTCCAAAATTATATTTTTATTATCACAGAGCATCCTGTCTGCTGGCAGGAACTTCAGCAGAAATCAATTGACCAGCCTCGAATCATGTCAATTAAATTTCAGTGTTTATTTCTACACCTAGTAATAAAAGGCTGTGAAGCAAGAGTGGGTATCTCTGTGCAGACCATGTAGAGTAAAAAGCAACATCAAACTCACCAAAGAATCCAGACCAGACCACCACTGGACACTTTGTTTAATGACTATCACTGACTATCATCAGTTTCTTACTCAGGTGGGATGCACAGATGTGACAGATTGCAATGTGTATCCTTCAAAATGTTACAAAGAAGTTTGCGGACTAGATAGTGTATAGTTTTTGACACTCTTCCCCTTTATTGCTGGCTTATAAACTTATATTTCCACTAAGATGAAATACCCATTTCTCTATGACTCTTTGCCTCTTCACCAACCCTTCCCATGTGAAGATGCAGTTAACCAAGCCCTTCTGTTTGTTTCTACTCTCCTTTCCATAGATCTGTCTCTAATTAGTGTTTGCCATGTGATGCTGAAGGCATTTATTTAATCCCTGATTTCTCTTGAAACCATACTTCTTGAAGGTAGTATCCATTCTGATTTAGCCTTCTACTTTTTGACATAAAGTGTCAATAAATTTGCAGATGTCTGGTATTGATAATTAGGAGGTTAAATTATTCAGACAAGCAAAAACTTTACAATCTGTTCCTCATCCACTATGTCAGCAGAAGTTTCCCCAAATAAAAAAGTCAGAGTGTTTATTTATTTGCAGAATTGCCTTCCCTTTTGTTTTACTCTGCCTCAGGCAAATGTTTTAAATAAACACAAATACTCCAGCATCTCCCTATAAGTCAGTACCTCTGATAAATGAATATTTAAATAAATTTCTATGACAGGCTGAATAAGGGCCCCCAATGATGTCTATGTCCTAATTTCTGGAACCTGAGAATGTGTTAGCATAGATGGTAAAAAAAAAAAAAAAAAAAAAAAAAAAAAAAAGACAAGAAAAAAAAGACTTTGCAGATGTGACTAAGTTAAGGATCTTGAGAGCAGATATGATCCTGATTGTCCTGGTGACCACACTGTAATCATAAGGGTCCTTCGAAGACAGAGGCAGGAGGGTCAGGGTAAGAGTAAGAGAATAAGAATGGAAGTAGTTTGGAGTGACTCAAGGACGGAGCTACATTATAGGGAGTCTCTAGAAGGTGAAAAAGCCGAGGAAACAGATTCTTCACTAAGAGCCTCTAGAACAAACCAGCCCTGTAAACACCTTGACTTTAGCCCACTGATAGGGTTTGGCTTTGTGTCCTCACCCAAATCTCATCTCAAACTGTAACCCCCGACGTGTCAACGGAGGAATCTTGTGGGAAGTGATTGGATTATGGGGGCAGTTTTCCCATGCTGTTCTCTTGATAATGAGTTATCAGGAGATCTGACAGTTTAAAAGTGGCACTTTCCCCTTCTCCCTCTCTCCTGCTGCCCTGTAAGACATTCCTTGCTTCCTGATATGGTTTGGCTGTGGCCCCACCCAAATCTCATCTTGAATTATAGTTCCTGCTGGGTGTGGTGGCTCACACCTGTAATCCCAGCACTTTGGGAGGCCAAAGCTGGTGAATCACCTGAGGTCAGGAGTTTGAGACCAGCCTGACAATCATGGTGAAATCCCATTTCTACTAAAAATACAAAAATTAGCTGGGTATGGTGGTGCACACCTGTAATCCCAGCTACTCAGGAGGCTAGGGCAGAAGAATCGCTTGAACCTGGGAGGTGGAGGTTGCAGTGAGCCGAGATAGTGCCACTGCACTCCAACCAGGGCAACAGAGTGAGACTCCTTCTTAAAGAAAAAAAAAATTGTAGTTCCCATAATCCCCATGTGTGGTGGGAGGGACCCCGTGGGAGGTAATTGAATCATGGGGTGGTATTCCCCATGCTATTCTCACGATAGTGAGTAAGTTCTCACAAGATGTAATGGTTATATAAGGGGCTTCCTCCTTTGCTGGGAATTCATTCTCTCTCCTGCCACCCTGTGAAGAGGTGCCTTCTTCCATGATTATAAGTTTCCGGAGGCCTCCCAAGCCATGCAGAACTGTGAGTCAATTAAATCTCTTTTCTTTATAAATTATGCAGTCTTGGATATTTCTTCTTTGCAGCATGAAAATGGACTAAAACACTTCCCCTTTGCCTTCTGCCAAGATTGTAAATTTTCTGAGGCCTCCCCAACCATTCGGGACTGTGAGTCAATTAAACTTCTTTTCTTTACAAATTACCCATTCTCAGATATTCTTTATAGAACTGTGAAAATGTTTTAATACACCCACTCAGGCTGATTTTGGATGGCTGATACCCAGAATTTTAAGGTGATACATTTTTGCCACGTTCAGCCACTAAGTTTGTAGTAATTTGTTCTGCTGTAGTAGTCATAGGTAGTTAATGCACTCCCTTTCCAAAGCACAGTGTTGTCCCTAATAACATAGTTGAAAATCATGGGATATGAAAAAAATGAAATGACTCCCTATCTAACATATTAATAGATCCCAGCTCCCTTTCCTTATGTGGGCACCCTCATCGTGTAAAGGAATGGGGTGGAATTGGGAGGCACCTATGATATTTTGTCTTTTAAATATCATGAACTTCTTTCTAACTCAGGTTTGGATGAAGGCAATGCCTATTTTCTATGATAAAGGGAATAACACGGGTCAACAAGATTTTCACATGTGCACCGGCTAATGCTCTATCTAGTTTTTAAATAGATGGCTATTTTTAGTCATCCACAGTACTGATTTTTAAAAGGTAGGGGGCTGGGTACAGTGGCTCACATCTGTAATCCCAGCACTTTGGGAGGTCGAGGTGGGTGGATCCCTTGAGAGGTCAAGAGTTCAAGACCAGCCTGGCCAAGATGGTGAAACCCCATCTCTACTAAAAAATACAAAAATTAGCTCAGCGTGGTGGTGGGTGCCTATAATTCCAGCTACCAAGGAGGCTGACGCAGGGAGAATAAGTGCTTGAACCCTGGAGTCAGAGGTTGCAGTGAGCTGAGATGGCGCCACTGTACTCCAGCCTAGGTCACAGAGCAACACAGTCCATCTAAAAAAAAAAAAAAAAAGGTGGTGGACACCATGTCCTAGTAGCCTTAACATTACCCATCCCAGCTTTCCCAGCACTATCCTTTTCTTTTATTCCACTTCCTTTCCTTTTCCTCGGATTCGATCTCCAGGAGGGGAAGTTGTCAGGGCTCTGTTCACACACACCACTTATTCCAGCCTAGAGAACAAAAGGGCATTGACAAATTCCACAGACTGTTGGGGAAAAGGACTTTCCTCACTTCACTCCCGCCCTCGCGATGGTGGTGAGAACTATTCCCTGCCAAGCAATTAACATTTCAGACTCATTTTCTCAACTTCATAAAACCTTTCATTTCTGATCTTTGATTTGGGCCATGTTTTACTTTTCATAATACATTTTTCATAATTTATCATTCATTTACATTTCAATTAAAGATGCTGGCTGTTTGTAAAAGCTACCCTGATGGAAGAGTGTGAACTAAATTATTGAAGTTGCTATAATCTGCAGTTCCATTACCACCTCATTTACCCTAATGACACTAGAAAGATTGTTGCCTTCAAAACAGCTCATCCCAGTAGTAGAAATTCCCTCTGGAGTTCAACACACTGAGGCTACAGATATTTGCATGTGCTGTTGGATACATTAATGAGGCAGTTGCTGGCTGGACCTCACCCTAGGAATCTTCATCCATGAGAGTCTCAAATGGATATAAAACTGTTTTCAGGGCCTCCCACGAAGATGCCCATAGGCTTGAATAATGGACATTTAACAAGAAAGCCATTGGATTTCCATCACCATAGTATTAATTCCCTGGTCTTCTTTGGCACCCATTTTACACATATTATTTTGCTTTAAGCTGGGGAGAGAGGATGGGCAGAAAGGCACTAAAGTATTCTCAGCACCTACTATGAAACAGACAGTGTTCTGCAGGCTTCTGGATTTCATCCCCCAAGAGTTGTTAAGCTACTGGGAAAAACTGTCATGTAAGCAAATAAGTATAATGTAAATTAGAAAAGGGAAGAATGGAAGGAAGAAACATTTATTGAGTTTCTAATATGTTTGATGCAATTTACAAATGTATTTCTTTTTAATATTTCCTGCCTAACCTTATCCTTTGTACTTTATTAACAACAGATAAAAATATTAGCTAATCATTATTGCAAATGTGTTATGCATTCATATAGCAGATGCTGCTGGTGGCCTGCTCATGCCCTTTCATCATGACCTTTTCAGTGTACAATGACCCTGCTTCCAAGGAACAGCATCTGCATTTCTTTGCCTAAGGGATTTCTTTAGTTGTCAGAGCCCACTTTGCCAACCTTAGTGACAAGCCAAAAGTGCTACAGAATTAATATACAGCTTTCTCATCCAAAGACTGACGGAATATGGGATGTAAACACTCTATTTTCCTCACCTCTCAGCAGGACTAACCCTGCATGTCTTGTACACATGGGGTTTAGTTCCCATTACACACAGTGTTAGTTGTCTGATAAGTCACCTTGTATCGACTTCCTTCCTATACTTGCCTTACCACTCACCTTTAGGTGTTTTGTAGTGTCACCTGTTCAATAAACTATTTGCACTCAAGTCCTAGTTCCTGGTCTAGTACTGTGGCCCAGATACGCTCTTCTGAAATCTTTCATAAGAAATTCAATTCTGCCCTTAAACGCTAACTGGGAATCTGGATTCATGGTCCCTGGATACATTCAGACAGACTACCCAAGTATTACCTGATTGTATTTCTACTTATTTTACTTTCAAACCTTGTTATTTTGTACACTTTTAGAATGTTGTAGTGAGTTGCATTGCGACCCCTAAAAGGTATATCTATGCAGAACCTCAGGATATGACCTTATTTGAAATAAGCGTCTTTGCAGATATAATTTAGGATCTCAATATGCAATTACCTTGTATTAGGGCAATAAAATCTAAATTCAGTGATGAATATCCCCGTAAGATGCAGAAAATGGAAGGAAGATCATGCGAAAACAAAGATGGAGATTATGGTTATGCTGCCACATGCCAAGGAACGTGAGTGGCCAGCAGCCAGCAGAATCTAGAGAGATGTGGAACAGATTCTTCCTCAAAGCCTGCAAAAGGCACCAACTCTGTTGACACCTTGATGTCAGAATTCTGGCATTCAGAGTTGTGAAAGCATAAATTGCTGCTGTTTTTAGCCACACAGTTTCTGGTGATGCACTGTGGAAGTCCTAATACAGATGTCACCTAATACAGATGTCACCTGTATTTTTCAGGACTCTACAGAGAAACAGAATCAATAGTATACCTATGTGTGTATACTATTGGACATATATATATATATATCTTCAAATTATTTATTTACTTATTATAGGAATTGGCTTATGTGATCATGGAGGCTGAGTTGTCTCATGATCTGCCATGTGCAAGCTGAAGAACCAGTATAGCCAGTGGTGTAATTCAATCTGAGCCTGAAGGCCAAAGAACCAGGAGTGCTGATGTTCACAGGCAGGAGAAGATGGCGGGGGGCTAGCTCAGAGCTAGTTAATGCACCCCTTCCTGACCCTTTTGTTCTATGCAGACCCTCAACATATTGACTGATGCCCACACACCACAGTGTGGTATAGCTTCCTTACTGAGTCTACTGATTTAACTGCTAATGTCATTCAAAAACCATTTCACAAACACACCCAGAAATAATGTTTTACCAGCCATCTAAGCACTCCTTTGCCCAGGCAAGTAGACACAAAAAATTAACCATCAAATCCAGTGACTTCCTATTGGACTGTCTTTTCCCCACTCCTCTACTGTTCCCACACTGCTATAAGAACATACCTGAGACTGGGCAATTTCTGGAAAAAAAAAAAAGAGGTTTAATGGACTCACAGTTCCACATGGCTGGGAAGGCCTCACAGTCATGGCGGAAGGTGAAGGAGGAGCAAAGGCACATCTTACATGGTGGCAGGCAAGAGACTGTGTGCAGGGGAACTGCTCTTTATAAAACCATCAGATCTTGTGAGACTTACTCATTATCATGAGAACAGCATGGGAAAAACCTGCCCCCATGATTCAGTTACCTCCCACTGGCTCCCTCCCACAACACGTGGGGATTATGGGAGCTACAATTCAAGATGAGATTTGGGTGGGGACACTGGAAAACCATATCACCCACTATCCATTTCCATATCAGATCTGTGAGTACACCTAGTCTCAAATGCCTATGTATACAAACTAAAATCATCTCAAGGTAAGGAAGTCCCTATCCTGGACCACCCTCCATGGACTAAGCTTATTCCATTTTAAAATAATTCCCTGTAGCTTCTTACCCCAAGCTTTAATGTTCATGCAGACCGTTACTTTAAGATTTTGGATTTGTGTTTCTTACTGAGCACTCTCATTCTCACCTTCTTTCATGGACCTTGGCTTACATTCATTCTGTTAGTCTTGCCATAACTCCCATCCTTATATTCACTGTCCATTCAACGCCAAATCCTAGTCCTAGCCTTCCCATTGACAGGGGCCACAAGATTTAGAGACCTCCTGCCCATCTTAGTGAAACTTCCTCTTCATTGTCTGTAAGTTGTGTATTAACCAAAATGACTTCCCCCTTTCCATTCTCCACCTGCCTAATCCAATGGAAAGGGGAATAGCCAAAATACTCTGTATGTCCTGATATTTAATAAGGTGATTACACAGTATGAAGCCATCATTGATTAAATACCTGCTGAATGAAGAAAATAATAGGTAGTTACTGTTGAATAAGTGAAGATTATATGAATAAATAAATAATACATCAATGAAGGTTTAAGTATGCGAATGAATGGGTAAATAAATACATGTATAAGTTAACAAATGAATGCTTTTGAGGATTAGGTATACTTTTAAGTCAAGAGACAGCAAGTTTTTAAAGATAGAATTTAAAAATATCTATGTTGAAAACTAAATCACCAATGTAATGGAATTGGGTAGGGCTTATAGGAAGTGATTAGCTCATGAGGGTGAACCTCTCATGAATGGGATTAGTATCCTTATAAAATTGGTCTTACAGGGCTGCCTTGCCTCTCTCTGCCCTGTGAGGTTACAGTGAAGAGACAGCCCTCACCAGACACTGAATCTATGGTGCCTCGATCTTGGACATCCCAGCCTCCAGAACTGTGAGAAGAAAAATTTCATTATTTATAAGCCAACCGGTTTATTATATTTTGTTATAACATCTTGAACACTATGACAAGTACTTTCTGGCTTGGCCATGTGCATTCTTTTACCCACAACAATGAAGTGGATATTCCTTACTCAGTCTACTGATTTTTTTTTTTTTTTTTTTTTTTTTTTTTTTTTTTTTTTGAGACAGAGTCTTGCACTCTCACCCAGGCTGGAGTGCAGTGGCACTATCTCGGCTCACTGCAAGCTCCACCTCCAGGGTTCACGCCATTCTCCTGCCTCAGCCTCCCAAGCAGCTGCGACTACAGGCACCCGCCACCATGCCTGGCTAATTTTTTTGTATGTTTAGTAGAGACGAGGTTTCACCGTGTTAGCCAGGATGGTCTCAATCTCCTGACCTCGTGATCCACCTGCCTCGGCCTCCGGATTACAGGTGTGAGCCACCTTGCCTCCCAAAGTGCTGGGATTACAGGTGTGAGCCACCATGCCCTGCCTACTCAGTCTACTGATTTAACTGCTGATGTCATCCAAAAACTACCTACAAACACACCTAGAAATAATGTTTTAGCCTAACAAGGCTAAAGCTATTATAGTCATTGAAATATATCCAAAGTAAAATTTAGATAAAAAACATATTTACACAAATATAATTAATATGTTTAAATATAAAAAGACTGATGCCAAATGTTGCTTATTGTTAACACACAGTTATGTTGTATTGTTTGATTTTTATCAGAAAACATATAGCAGAAGATTAATCTTACTGGTGTCTAGAGTGTGTATTCAACATATGTTTATTTTGAGCTCATCTGCCCAGTACAGTGGGTTGTAATTTGTTGATTATTTTTATGTTATAAAGTTACTAATACCAGATGTTCATTATTCTGGACGATCTCAAACACAAAACATGTTATCAAGAAAAACAAAAATGTTTTACAATTACATATACCCTATTCAATAAACTTTAGATTCCTTTAAAAATCACATCAGTGTAGTATTTCCCAGGGAGGGAAATTAGTTACTGTTTGTCTTATTGAAAAAGCAAACTAAATTCAGATTTTGAATATTGAATATATTATCAGATTGAATAAAAATATGAATTGCAATATGGTGAAAACGTCATAGAAGAGTGGAATCAGAATGCATTTAGAATAAATTTCATATAATTTGCTCATATTCAAGGTAACATAAGTTCAAAGGTATAACAGCTTGGGACCAATCAGGAGACAGACACCATGTAGTGGCTTAAAATAGGGTAGATGAAAATAAATAATTAGAAAGCCATGATAAAAGAGTAACTATAGGACTAAAAAAATAAATCCATAATATGGTGCTCTCTAGCTGAGGGAGAGGACCAAGGGGAAAACAATTCGAGGAGGACCCTTTCCAATGCTGGGCTACAGGTCCCATTGCAGCAGGTGCAGTTACATCCCACTGGATGACTAAGAAAGACCTTCGTTGCCCAGACCAGTTTATGTTCATGGTTACTGGACAAGGAGCTAGTGGGCAGGTATGGAGAGGAAGAGAGAGCCACAGTGGACAGAAAACCTGGGGTACTTGTTGTGAGTGTTAGCCGGGCCACAGAAGGCAAACTAGTGGGATGGGTGAGCCAAGGGAATTGGGGTATGAGTAGGGATGAAAGGCCTGAAAGGCATAGTTGCTGAGTTGAGAGGGCCATGGTTAGGTGAATATCAGGCCAGTCTGGGGCTGGGAGGTCACCAAAGGACTGTGTATTAGGGCACAGGACCGCTACAGAGTGCTATCAGATCTCTCATACTCACCACTGACCACCGGCAAGAGAAGCCCCTCTGTCCCTCAATGTCTGTCAAACACTCTCCACTGCAAAGGTTTAGCATCACACTGGCAGTAAAGGAGAAATTTTTAAAGGAACATACCCATTGTCTCTGAGAACACATTAGAGGGTGAATTTGAAACTGAGAGACAATAAATTGAAAACAGGCAAAGAAAGTAGATATGGCTTGCCCACAATCATGCAGTGCCTTAGTGGCACAGTCAGGATGAGAATGAGGGCTCTTGTCCCTTACCCCAGAGCTTTTTGTCACTATTATTAGCTTCACTCTAGCTCAGTCAAGTATATCTATAAAGTGGAAAAGGAGATGAAAGGGCAGAGGTATTTATTAAATGCCTACATCATCCCAGTGGCTTCACATTAATTATGTCATTTAACTGTTGCAACAGCACTAAGCAAATAGGGATTGTATGTCCATTTTAAAGGTGGACTTGGATAAGTTAACCAGAATCTGCAAGACTGACAGTTGATCCCAAAGCTACTTTATATAGGCCTTGGCAGAAATGCCCAGAGGAACCAGATTAAGAAATGAAAAACGGAACTGGGATTCTTAAAGGAGTCTTTCTCCTGTATGTTTCCTCATTGGCCTGAGACTTTGCCCTTGGGATGACCCATTGCCATCCAGTAGAAAACCTTAACTGCTGCAGCCTCATTGCTCAAGCCTGATGATTCCTGACTTTGATCATTCCGGAATATTATTAAATCGATGACAAAGACCACTCTGAATACCAGCTAAAGCCAAATGTTTCTTGTACCCTAACTAAAATTTTTAATTTAATATAGAAATGCTATTAATACCATCAACATCATTTAGTATTCTTTTGATTTGGAGAAAGATTGATGGACAGAAGTTCAAATAGAGGCAATGAACCTTAGTGGAAAAATTATTTGCAACAGAGACAAAAGGCCTGGATTTAGACCAAGCTCTAAAATTTGCCAGTCTTGGGACCTCAAACAAATTATGTTGTTTCAAACAGTCTCCGTTCATCCATCTGTATACTGAAAATGTAGTGAATTGTAATGCTATTTGAATTAATAATTGCCCTTCTCTATAGATAATCATACCACCTCAGATACCAGGTTTAACCATGCAACTTTGTTTTGGCCAAAGAAATGTAAGGAGAAGTCACATGACATTTTTGTGTATGTGATTCCATCAGTTTCTATTTTCTCTCTGCTGTTGCAACTGGCAGAGGCTGCTCCTTCAGCCCCAGGAACCAGTAAAAATATGATAGGGAACAGAACCACAGTGAAACCATGACAGACAAGTAGCAAGAGTGAGAAAATAATCTTTGTGGTTGAAATGTCCTGAGCTGTGGAAAATATTTGTTATTGCAGCATGGCTGAGTCTAAGCTGACTTCCATAGGTGAAATTAACCAACACATATAGAGCTCCTTACAGCATATTCTTATTTTTTGTTAAAATGTCATATTTAAAAACTGGGCAAAGGACATGAACAGACACTTCTCAAAAGAAGACATTTATGCAGCCAAAAAACACATGCCAAAATGCTCATCATCACTGGCCATCAGAGAAATGCAAATCAAAACCACAGTGAGATACCACCTCACACCAGTTAGAATGGCCATCATTAAAAAATCAGGAAACAACAGCTGCTGGAGAGGATGTGGAGAAATAGGAACACTTTTACACTGTTGGTGGGACTGTCAACTAGTTCAACCATTGTGGAAGTCAGTGTGGCGATTCCTCAGGGATCTAGAACTAGAAATACCATTTGACCCAGCCATCCCATTACTGGGTATATACCCAAAGGACTATAAATCATGCTGCTATAAAGACACATGCATACGTATGTTTATTGCGGCACTATTCACAATAGCAAAGAGTTGGAACCAACCCAAATGTCCAACAATGATAGACTGGATTAAGAAAATGTGGCACATATACACCATGGAATACTATGCAGCCATAAAAAATGATGAGTTCGTGTCCTTTGTAGGGACATGGATGAAACTGGAAAACATCATTCTCAGTAAACTATCCCAAGGACAAAAAACCAAACACCGCATGTTCTCACTCATAGGTGGGAATTGAACAATGAGAACTCATGGACACAGGAAGGGGAACATCACACTCCGGGGACTGTTGTGGGGTTGGGGGAGGGGGTAGGGACAGCATTAGGAGATATATCTAATGCTAAATGATGAGTCAATGGGTGCAGGAAATCAACATGGCACATGGATACATATGTAACAAACCTGCACATTGTGCACATGTACCCTAAAACCTAAAGTATAATAATTAAAAAAAAAAGTCATATTTATTGGGCACTGATGATACAGTAAGGAACACGACAGACATATTGCTTGATTCTTTGGACCTCACATTACACAAGGAGAAGAAAGACAACAAAGAAATAAGCCACCACAACAAACAACAACATGATCATTTGCAATTTTCTCAGATAATTAGTCTTACTGACTATTTCAACATTTCTACAATATGTTAGACAATTTCAGGACTGAGAATTTGCATGATAATTGTATTTTGCCAATAGGTTTCACTCTACCCTTTTTACTGATTTATCCTCAACACTGATCTCTGCAAAAAAAAACTTCCTGACTCCACTGGACAATTAACTTCCCCATTCTTTAAGTTCTAACATGCCAAGTGTTAGTCAATTTTGTATCCCCAGATCTAGCAAAGGACCTTAAAAATTCTTAAGGCATTTGAAAATACTTTGATTGAATAAAAACATTGCCTAAAATATAAGCTTATTGTGTGGATGTAATGAAACCATTTATGTCTCATAATGAGTTTTCTGTAAATCATGTTTTAAGAATTTAAAAACAATAATGTAAAGAATATTCAATATAAAAAATGTGATCACTAAAAGATCAGAAAATAGAATGCAAAATTATATGTATAGTGCAATACAATCTAAAACATATATTTAGATACAGATATGGATGTAGACATAAATAGAATTATAGATTCTTATATCTATTTGGTGAGATTTGAGGTGATATTTGTTACTTTTTTTCTATAATTTCCAAATTTATTATTAGTAGATAGCAATTTAGTTGTTATAAAAATAAGAACTGTGCTTGTGAAGTCAATTCTTGAGATTTCTGGGATCCATGATCACAATATGCTTAGGGGTAAGAATAATACGTGCTTTATATTTGTTAGAAAAGCTTAGTAGTTACGTATTTAACAAAAGCAGATAGGCCGGGCGCGGTGGCTCACGCCTGTAATCCCAGCACTTTGGGAGGCCGAGGTGGGTGGATCACGAGGTCAGGAGATCGAGACCATCCTGGCTAACATGGTGAAACTCCGTCTCTACTAAAAATACAAAAAATTAGCCAGGTGCGGTGGCGGGTGCCTGTGGTCCCAGCTACTCAGGAGGCTGAGGCAGGAGAATGGCGTGAACCCAGGAGGCAGAGCTTGCAGTGAGCCGAGATAGTGCCACTGCAGTCTGGCCTGGGTGAAAGAGCGAGACTCCGTCTCAAAAAAAAAAAAAAAAAAACAAAAAACAAAAGCAGATAACGCTTCCTATGGGCTGTTCACCATTTGAAGGATTATATAAAGATTACCTCATTTACCTTCATTTTTCTATAAAATAAATATTATTATGCTCTCAATTTTACAGATAAAATGTTAGAAGCACTGATTTGTTAAGAAAATTTCCAGAGTCACACAGCTATAACTGGTAAAGTTGTACTTCAAACTTGGAAAGTCAACTTCTAGAGTCCAGAAGTTTAAGCCCTAGACCAGCGGTTTTCAAAGTGCGGTTCCTAGACCAGCAGCATCGGTGTCACCTGGAACTTATTACAAAGACAAGCCTCCGAGCCAACTTCAGACCTACTCATTGGAAGCTCAAGGTGGGGTTATGATGGGATCAGATACCTGAGTGATAACAAGCTTTTCAGATGAGTTTATGCAGGCTTGAGCTTGAGGATCATTGATCTATACTGTGTTACCTTCCCAAATAACAAGAACACTCAAAAGCCTGTGTTTAAGTATTGCACATGCCACTGAGTTATGCTGGGATCTCACTTGCCTGTTTGGGAAATGAATTTAATAAACTGTCCCACTGAACTCAAATTGAGTGTCAAGGGAGATGCAGAATGTAGGCCCCTCTAGAAGCACAACCACAAAAATAAAACAAATCAGTAGAAATGTTCTATTTCAAAGGCATAAGACATTGAGGTTTTGTCAAACATAGTGCGACCTTCACAGACACCTGACCATTTATCAGGGAAGACACTATTTAAGTTTGGTTCTCAAAATAAGGTAGAAGAGATTCAATGAGTCAAAGGGTGAGAAGGCCCATGCAGATAGACTGGGCAAATCCGAGGTGTGTAAGACTAGGGAGTCTGGGGATGGTGGCCAGGGCACAGTGCATGTGGGCAGAGCCTTGCCATGGGTTCAGACATAAACAGGGCCTCTGTGTCACACAGACAACTTGGGGGGCTTTCGAAGGATCTAACGGCATTATATGCCAAATTGAGATATCAAAATATTTTCAGTTCAATTTGCACATATCAACCAGAAAAATCTAACGGCAATTATTCTAAAATGCCCAATAGTTCCCTTAAAAATCAAATTCTTCCTTCACGCTAATGCAAGTATTTACCTGTCATTACTAAAATCACATAGAATTGCAAAATCTCTTTAATATCCAAGTGGCAATTTTTATTACCCCAAAGACAAAAACGATTTTAGAAATTCTCAATAATGTGTGCTCTTGTTGCCTCTGCTAAGAAACTGAGCCATGCTCATAATAATTAAATGACAAATTGTCCTACCTGTTTGGCTCATTGCAGCTCTTTGAAACTGCTCTTCAGAAATCCCCTCCCTGTCTTCAGAGCTAATACTTATCCTGGGCGCCATAGAGAGCAGTCACAGTGGCACAAATGCACCATTTAAGGCTTTGGCCTATCCTTAGTTCCACTGGTTTCCAATACTCTAACATACTTGCCTATTTATACCCTTTCTCCATCCTTTATATGTATTGTACATAACTCTTTCCCTAACTAAACTGTGAATCCTGGGTATCACTCCTCCTGCCTCACCAAACCCCAGTACTCCCCAAAATCAGCTCTGAGATCATGTCCCTAATACAACCTTTCATTCTGTTTTCTGCTCTGAGCATTTGTTCTCAATTATAATTCCTTCCTGCATTCAGGCATTGGTTTTACAAACACTTTGCCCTGTGCCCATTCATTATTTCATTCAACAAATAATTAGGATCACAACTTACAGATGCTTCCACATTTCAGCTAATCCTCAAAGACCATTCCATCTCTAACACTCTATAGTTATATGGACCTGGCAGACAGAACTTCTGTTCTATTTCTCACTCTGACAATTACTAGTTGTAGGACTGAGCAATGCATTGCTCCTCTGTAGGTCTCAGCCTTTATACACATAACATTGGCTCTTCCACAATGAAAGTTTAACTCTGTGAATTGACTGCATTCATGAAGCATTGCTGCCAAGGCTAAGAGTCCCACTTCCATACATCAGATCCACAGGTTGACAAGCTATCTGCAATTCACATTAGAGGAAAACATTCTGCAATTTGCCTGTGATTTGCACTTGTGACATTTCCGGTGGTGTTCACTCACCCTCCATCCAAACAGCAGCATTGCCTCATTCGCATTAAATAAATCAGAGGTAAAAGAAGAAAACAAGGGAATTGTTCGGCAGATGGCTCAGATTCTTCATCTGTATCATTGCTGATCTAGGAGATGAACATTTTTGCACAAGATAAGTATCAAATTATATGCAAATGGGACTTCAGAGCACATAAACCACAGTAGGTTCTAAGACATCAAGTGAATTGTTTTTCTTTTTTCTGATGTATGGAGTTGACAGTAAACATTTGACACACTCTACAAATAATAATCTGTTTAATCAGTGCAAGCACCAAAATCCAGATAGCTCATTCAGATATAACTTTCAGGTAAAAATTCAAGGGCTGTTGTCTGAGTTGCCAGAGAAGAGGAAAAATACCTGACTACGAGAGCTAGAACTAGAAATTGGGTTTTAGTATGTAATGCAATTATTAATTCATACAAGAAGTTTTAACAAGTACCATGGCATCACTTCAAGGGTTGATGCATCTGAGAAACGGAGCTAGCAAGCCTTTCCTACACACAAGGGTGCCAGGGAGGATAAAATGAATTGATTAATGGGAATATGCAAGAATTCTTGTTTTCCATAAAGTTTCAAACTGAATCCAGAGAAAATGGCCCAGTGCAGCTTATAAAAAAACCCAAGGGTAGCATACTGCTCTACCTCAGAATGTCTCAACTTTGGTACTGTTGACATTTTAGACCACAAGATTCTTTGTTGAGTGTGGGGGTGAGAGGCTGCCCTGTGCATTGCGGGGTGTTTAGCATCCTCCCTGGGCTCAACTCCCTAGATACTGGTAACAACCTCCCCAATTCAGGCATTGCCAAATGTTGCTGGGAGACCTCTCTTTCAAGACGACTGCTGCTAGATCCCACTGATTCCATATTTCACCCCTGGCTCTTTGGCTATTGAATCTCAAATTTGAGAAACATGCACAGGTGATCATTCTCAAAGGGGACTGATTCACAGTGACTGAGCTTATATGGGGCAGATTAATAAACCCAATGCCAATACAATAGTTTCAACTAAAAAATAAAAAGTGGTAGCTGCCTCCACTGGAGTGTCCTGGCAGGCTGATCAGTGCATCCTCTTCTGTCCAGTGATGTACACAAGAAACCAGGTTCTTAACATAAGATTTCTTGGTAAGAAGCCTGGGTTCAGAGCAAAGGGAGTGAGTTGCTTGATTCCAGGAGTTTTCTCCATGGATCCAGGGGAGACTAGGCCATTTCTCAGATGCCTCAACCATGGAAGAGATGCCATGATACTCACTTTTCCTCTGGAGACTGCATAGGTTACCTGGTTAGAGTAACAAGCCCCTGTAAGGTGCTGGAGCCACATTGACACATTATTTTTCTTTGGTGTTTTGTAATTTTTGAGTCTGTGAGTTCCCTGCTTCCCTTCCCTTACACATGTGTTTATGTGGGGAAGGCTGGGGGTTGGGTAAAACCTCATTGATAAAGAAGCAGCTTTCTTGATTACAATTATACTCACAACGTGGGTTTTCTTTTTCTCTTTTTCTTTTCTTTCTTTTTTTTTTTTTTTTTTTTGAGATGGAGTCTTGCTCTGTCGCCCAGGCTGGAGTGCAGTGGCGCGATCTCGGCTTACTGCAAGCTCCTCCTCCCAGGTTCACGCCATTCTCCTGTCTCAGCCTCTCGAGTAGCTGGGACTACAGGTGCTCGCCACCACACCCGGCTGATTTTTTGTATTTTTAGTAGAGACGGGGTTTCACTGTGTTGGCCAGGATGGTCTCGATCTCTGGACCTCATGATCCGCCTGCCTCGGCCTCCCAAAGTGCTGAGATTACAGGTGTGAGCCACCACGTCCAGCCCATAATGTGGGTTTTCTACAGTTTATTTATTTAAACTGTGAAAAACCTTTTTTCCATGTTGTGAGAATTTTTGCTATGCAAAAGCTGAACAATGAGCAGCTTTGTTTACCTATCCTGATGTATTTGTGTTTTTATTTCTGAAGATTCTGAAAAGGGAGCAGCTGGATCAAGGGAAGTGTGTGTTTTTAATTACAGGTGCCAATAACAATGATAAGAATGCTGATGGTCGTGAAAATTGTGATGATGATAAATAAGAAACACACCACCATTGTTTGCAATGAGTTCACAGAAAGCATCAGTTTGTTGTGCTCCAGTTAACAAAGCCTCTCACACGTGCACGAACGGGGATCAAGTGGGATTGCAGGAGCCCCTTGCACTTAGTAAAGCTCCCACTCTCTCCTCCGCCAAAACCCCCGAGTTCACCACCACTGTCTGCCCTGAGGTTATCAAGGTTAATTTCAAGTGCCGTTTACCGTACTTACTTTGGTCCCTCCAAGAGTCTTGGGACTCTCGGATCATCCTTTATCTCCTGAATTCTAATCTCCATGTGGCTTCTTGGGCAGTGAGACAGGATCACCCTGACCAGAGCATTCCCCCTCACCTTATTTTCTTGCTTTATTTTTCTTCTTAGCAACTATGAACACCACATACTGTATTTTGTGCTTATTTATCTGATAACCTTCCCCTATTGTAATATCAAGTATTTTCTCTAAGGTCCAAGAAGGCAAATAGTTTCTGTGTTGTTCATGGCTTCATCCTAGCACCTAGAACAATGCCTAGCATACAAATGAAGTTTAATAAATAGAGTAGAACAAATGAGTGAATAAGCTAATGGATACGTGAAGATGAGTAAGCCAGAAGATAACTGCTTTTGAAATTTGGAGAACAGAGAGGTAAGAGGAATGTGCTTTGGGGAACATCACAGGAGGCTTCATGAGGAAGGTAGGAATGAGACAGAGTGGTGCCAGCCCCATCTCAGGACATTTAAACACTACTGACCTCTTCATCCAACAACTGCACACTCTCCACTCCATAGATCACACAGACAAGGTATTTAACCTCTCTATGCCTCAGATTTCCCATCTGTAAAACGGGGGTAATAATAGTGCCCACTGCATAGGGTCATTGTAAGACTATTAGTTAATATGTGTGCAGTACATACAGGAAGTGCTATGTAAGGGTTACCACCATTGTTATCTCCAGTATATCAACTATCTTATTCTTGTGGATTTGCACCTAACATATGGTAGGTGTGCCATAATATATTTTGAAGGTCTGTCTGGACTTCAATAGTGAGAAGGTACACAGCAAAACACAAAATGCACAGACAATAGTATGCATGACGCATTGGAAACAATGAGGAAAAATTTAGTATTTAATCTTGAAGATTCATCCTCTTAACTCCTATAAATCATTAAACGTTCCACTTTTTGATCTTTTGGGAAAGAGAACTTAAGTATTTAAAACTAATAAACTTTAAAATCAGGAAACAAAAATATGACTTGCTTAATTGTACTTTTTTCTCTTGATTACAATCAAATGAAGGATTCAAATGTATGAAGTTTATGTTGCTGTTCATTTCAAAAGGTCACATGCTTTCGGGAGACAGGGCACAGAAGAGGGCTTGGATAATATGAGGTCACTACATAGACCACCGTTCATTGGCAATGAGCTCATGGCCAGCCCCTGAATGCATAGTCTCTGAGCCCACCTTTCTTCATGCGTTAACTTTGGAAATAATTTTCGTACTGCAAATTCCACTGGGTTTTTCAAAGAATGAGATGAGTTAATGGATGCAGCTCCACTGTGCAAAATAAAAAGATTATGCAAATTTGAGGAGTCATTATGAGAGGAAAATTGGAGTAAGGTCAAGGGAATTTTTCCTCCACTAGGCTTGTCTCTGGTCAAAAAAGTATGTGTCAGGGTTTTTAAATGATGCAAAAGTGATCCGTGGACATGAGAACTTTCCCCATTTCTGACATTTTCTGTTTTCTTTTTCTGAACTTAAATGAGACACTGTGTTCTGCTGACAAGAAAAAAAATACTAAACCCTTTCATTTCTCTGAATATACAGAAAGATGGTTAGAACCTGAGAATGACTCAGCCCCTGGCAAGATCATTTCGTATTGTTCAGAATCCGCTCTACCCCCTGCAGGGCAAAGTTAAAAAAATAGCTCTTTCTGTTTTTCCCTCAAGGTGAGAAATCATAAAATGAAGATAGAGACAGAATAACACAACCAGAAAAACACAGCCAAGAGCTCAAGGATTCTCCGGCTGCCAATTTGGCTGGAGAAATGAAACATGGGAAGGATTCTGAGTGTCTGGCCTGGCCAGAGAAGATGAGGAAGTGAATGTATGGCCATTGCCTGAGTGGGTGGGAAGGAAAGCCACAGCTGGGCCAGGGCCCCCCACTCTGCCTCACTAAAGCTGTGTTGCCATAGCCACACCCCTATAAATGAGCATAGGATTTTTGACCATGAGATTAATCAATGGTTTTGACCATGAGATTAATCAGGATAGGAGGAGCCTGGTAGAAAATAAGAACATATTTAGAGGGATGGTACAGTGAAAAGCATGATGGCCTTGGAGACAGGGGCCCTGAGTGTGCTATCTATGTTACGCATTCAGAAAACCTTTATTGAGTGTTTACAACGTGTCAGGCATGTGACAGTGCTGGGAATGTAAAAAATTGGCATGATTAGGTCCATGATGTGAAAAAAATCTCTTAGAAAGAAATTCTAAAACAGACTACTGAAATAACATCACATGAGGTATGACAGTTCAGGTGGGTCAGAGGGAGTGGAGTAGAATGGAAGGGACATGATTTAGCCTGGGGGCTACAGGGAACGTGGGGTATCAGAGAAGCCTTTCTGGAAGGTTGAATCTAAAAGAGCCAGTGCTGTTTATTAAGAGCAGACACGACATGGGGACCCCAACCTTGTCCCTAAATACATTCTTCTTTTGTGTTCCCAGCTCAGAGAATTACATCACCATTCACCTAGCTTCCTGAGCTGTCACAAACCTGAATGTCAACCCGGATGCTTTTCTTCCCTTCATCTGACACATCCGGTCCTCTAGGAGAATCCACATGTGGGCCACAGTGTGGAGGTGGGAGCGGCCGTGCTGCGCACAGGGGCTGACTCAGAGCCGGGAGGATGAAGCCGGACCAGGAACGTGGTAAAACACTACTCAAAGGTGTGAATTTTCTCTTATGTGTACTCATTGATGGCTTTTTCCCTTCAGCCAGCTTGGCTAGATATAAATAATTTTCAAAAAATACATAAACTAAATTTGAGGCATTCAAAGGTCTCTCAAACACAAAAGCAAACAAACAACAAGACAACAACATCCATGAAGCAAGTGTGACGGAAACTCATCTTTTCTGATTGAATATGTAAGGTAATTAAAGGAGAAGACATTGGGTCAACCTAGAATGGCACTTCCTTATCCCGCTTGACTCCAGAGAACACAATTATGTCATACGAATTACAATTAATAACTAAAAAATAGTTCTGTAGCTTAGGTGGCTCTTTCAAATCTATTTTCTTGCTTCATCCTCATGAGAACACTGTAAAATGAAGAATGTGATAATGTCTCTCATCACAGAACTAAAGATCATTCATATCCAAGTCCAGAGAATTACACTTAAAGTTCATAGAAGCAGACCTTGGATTTTCTGACTTGAAGTCATATATACCCTTTATGAACACATCATCCTAACTCCCTAGGTATGCCGGCAACAAGAAGACACAGTAAATCCAAAGCAGAAATGGGAGAGGGATTCCCTGGCTGACCACAGTTCATCCATTAGAATGAGGTGTGTAGGAGACGCTGGAGAGTGATCGACAGGCGTGTTGTTAAAGGAATCTCAGCATCAGGCTCTGAAGGAAAGAATTCTACATTCATTCATTCAGGACATCTTTGTTGAATGTATTCTATATGCCAGACACTGGAATAAAGACATGAGTAAGATAAAACTGCCTGCCTTTGTGGAGTATTATTCTTCTGGAGGAGACAGAGGCATTAGATAATAATCAGGCAATGTAGAAAATGGGATGGCTCAGGTCTGAAAGGGCATTCCAACAGTAGTGAAGACAGTGAGTTGACCCTGTCCGAGTCTAAAAGGATGATTAAGATTTGATCAGTTGAACACGACCCAAAGACATTCCAGAAGGAGGGCACAGCATGAGTTAAGCCATGGTGGTGAGAAACAGCCAACACACAGGAGAATCACAGCAGACTCCTGATGCTGGAAAGCACAGGACATGGCAGAAAAAGTCAAGCAAGAAGGTTGAGGACATAGGCAGAAATCTTGAATGCTGCATTACATTACATTTCAGATTTTTGTTTGGAGTTTCCCTTGAATGCTGATATCCCTTGCTCTCAAAAATGTGCATTCTTACTGGAAATGAGGAGGGCAAGGAGAAAGGACATAAGATGCTCCTTCCAATCTACTATAGTTATTTAACTGCCTGGTGCAGACACAAAAACAGAGAACTTAAAATTATTAGAGACAATAATTTCAGCCTAGCTTTGTTATACACGTTTCTGACCACCCCCACTAAGTCTACACCCTTAGAATGAAAAAATTAACATCTGTAACACAGTCCCTATTTTCTCTCTGATCACACTTTTGTTATACACAGTTAGCTATTAGGCATCTCTTCTACTGTATACTTGTAATCAGCTTAGAAATTATAAAATACATTGAGTGAAGTAAAGACAGTTGCTCTCCATTTTTAGCTTCAGTTTGCTTATATTAAATGATTATTGCAAAACTAGAAAGTGTGGCCAGGAAGTAAGCAGGTAAACACATGCATGGGTGGAGGGGACAGTCAAACTGGTGGCAATTGCAAAGTTTTGATTAGAGGGATTTGGGAAAAGCCCAATCCCTGACATCTGTGATTGCACCATGAAGATTTGAGGAAGGAATGACCCTTATGTCCATAGTGCTCTTCTTTTCTAGCTGTAAACTGCTTCACAGTCTATTCTAACTTGAGAAAAAGGTGTTTTGATTTTCCTCTTCCTTTCAGTCCTTCCTTTCTCAGAATCGACCCCCCACAATCATAACTGTTGTGTTCATTTGTCACCTCAACATTTGAAAAACATCAGGGAATATCTATTTCTTGTTTTACACATGAGGTTGTTTATGGCAACCAGCCTTGCTATTTCTTGGAACTTGGTTAGGATTCACTCTATCGAAACCGAACCAGCAGAAGTACTGTGAAGTACTGCGCATACAAAGAAGTCAGGGTTCAGGGCCTTTTGGAAACATGGACTCATTATGACATCATTTCATTTCACCATAATGATGATGGTCAACCAGACTCAGGGTTCTTTGGGGTTGGGAGACTTTTGTCTTATTAATTCCTTTATTTTTTCTCCATCTAGCTCAGATTGGGACTGCTATGCACTTAACACATATCAATCGAGTGAAATATTTACATATTATTTACCAGATATTCAGAGTAATCCATCTGATGGATGAGAAGCCTAAATAAGCAGAGATCACATGATTATCTAAGTAGTAGGTCTGAAGCATTAGAACTGGGAGTGAGCAAGGGAATCTGAGCCTGGGTGAGTCATGTTTGGTTTACTGCAGACAAGTGGGGGGTTTGCCTAAAGTTTCAGGATAAAGGAAGATCCGGAAATGAAAGCTAAAGCTGTGCAGTCAGTAGAATGGAAAGGAGAATAGAGATCAAGTGTGGAAGAGGAAGGAGAGGTTTCCACTGTCACGCAGGGCACAAAATTAACTAAACACCTACTATGATGCCGGCTCTGATGGAGCTTACAGTGTAGGGAGAGCCTGGGCGAATGCAGAGGATAGGGCTAGAGTATCCAGGTGGTGTTTCTTGGGATTTCTCACTTATTGGATGGATTTATCAGACTAAAATAAGTAGAATTTATGTGTAAAACAACTCACATGTTCTGCTCTGTAGGTTGGATTTCTTCCTTTTCCCAAAATGAGGCCTATAATATTTAAAGAAAACTAGCTGGTCAAGTGGAGGAAAGAAAATGATCTGGTTGTAAATTTGATTTCTCATTTATTATGAATCAAAATCACCATGACCATTTTATAGCTGCATCATTTCCCCATGTGGAGAAACATTCTAAGACAACCTGAGGAATCCTGATTTGCATTTTGAATATATGTCATGAGGCCTGACCCCCTCTGATGCTGATTAGCCCTTGCTCTTATCCCAGCATTTGTATTTTACTCATATCTATGTCTAGAGTCACAACCAGCCTCCTTAGGGCAAGAGAGTTCGGACATAAAAAGTACCACGTGTAGAATCCAATAAACATTGAATGAATTATTGTAAAACATCATGAATGAGTTTGTAGGTAAAGGGTTTCAATAATAACAACATACAGAGATTTTTCCCCATGAAGAATCTAAAAAATTAAGAATATTTTTAAAAACAGAGCTTGTCAAAAACATTTTGCATCTGAAAAGCATTACTTAAAATACTATTAATGTATTGGGATCTCTATAACCTAATCTTGTGTGACTGATGCTGTGAGAATAAAACCATGTATTGTGGATTTAAGAAGTAAACTCATTTCCCCAGGAGTCATTGAAAGTGAGCATATTTAGGGATTAGCTGTTTACTTCAGTATCGTGTCATCTTCTGTGGTCCTACGGTCCAAAGAGAAAGTTAGAACTTTCTCTTTGATGGTGAAAGCGTGCTCTGCAGGCAGAAATTCATGCCTTACAAACCTTCAGAAAGGCAGAAGCTGTGGCCCGAGCAAAGGGAAGAGGGTTTGTCCCTCGCCTCTTGAGTTCCCACTACTTATTCTCACGTCCTCTTTGTTTCGATGGGCCCATGATGAAAGCGCATGTGTACAATTACTGCAGGAGAAAATAAGCATTCTAATCACCTATTGAAGATGCATTATTTTGTGTAACCAGGGTGCTTAGGAGCCATTGAAAGTTCTGAAAGGACAGGAGAATGAGAATCTGTTCTTAAGGACAACCACTCTGAGTAACTCGGCTGAATGCATCCTATCTATTTATCAATAACTCTAGTTCCCTTCCTTGGAATGGAGAAGTGTCAGCAGTGTTGATTAACCAGGATCACAGACCCATTTTAATAAGATGACAAAAAGTGCAGACCTTTTACTCACCAGAAAAACGTACCCACAACCAAATTTTGAACATAATGTATTAAGGTTTATGCATCCCGTGAAGTCCATCTATGATCAAAGACTGGTGTTAAAATCTGTAAAGTATAATATACAATAAAGGAAGAGTAAGAAAAAAATAGTTTTAGAAAATTAGATCCTGTGTGAGTCACAAGATATGTATAAGTGACAAAATGTGTGGGGAAGTGAAGAGATGCTTGAGAAACAGTTTGGAATTTGAATCCGAACTCTGCTGCCTATTCAATGTATTGGCTTAACTAAGACATCTTAACACTCTGAGCCAATTTGGTGCAAAAAGAATGATAATGTCATTTGCAGCATAAAGGGAATGCCTGTAGAAAGCCCAGCACAAGGTCTGATAGGACTTAGTGCATTCGTTTAATGGAAATTAAATCAGCAATTATTTTCTGAATATATTTTATTTGCCTAGCTATATGATAGTCACAAAAAGAGGCTTGCACCAAATACCTGATGTGGTACGCATTGAATGTGTCATTAAACTGATCTCAGCCAAACCTATACATCATCGTTCTTGCTTTAAAAATGCTTGAGAAGATAGAATAAAAGCATGACAGTGCTTGAAGAGACAATAGTACTTTTCTCCATTTATACTGGAGTTTCAGAGCTGGAGCTTGGATGAGAACAGGGGTATCCAGGCCCTCTGTATTCTTTCCATTCCAGTATTTTACAAAGAAGCTAAAAATTCGATGTATTTCCATTGGATGAGATAAAAATAAAAGCCTCAGGGAACACAACCGCGATCCTGGACCAGGAGAGATTCTGCAACATACTGCTGTAAGAGAAGCCTGGAGACAAGAGCTGCCATCTCCAACCAAGCCATAACCCTCTCCTCAGAGGTAAAGAGAAAATAGCAATGGGACTTATGAGCAGTCTCCTGTGGATTCCAGATACTTGCTTGTTTTTAAATCGATGTTCCCAGCTTTGTCATGAAACATTACCTGTGTTAACCTTTGCAACTTTTCAAAAATTTGTATGTTATTATTGGTTAAAGTAACTCTTTTACCTACTCACAAGGCCATAGTGGGGAGTAAATGAGACTCTCCGATGACTGACATATAATAGGGTCTCAAAAATACATTTGTGTCATCCCTCTCCCAGGTGCTCCTGTCTCCAGCTCCTGGTGTGGCATCCTCCAATCCACATCCCTGGATGGAACACATGCTAGATACTCTCAGTCCCTCGTAACTGGAAAATGAACCATTGTCAATCAAGTGGGTGCTCCCCTGTCCTTCAGGAATCTTCATCAACATGCAAACCCACTATCTCCAGAAACACTTTAGCAGTATGAATTATTGCAAAGTGCCACAGCTGGTTACCTGATAACATTGGGTCTGGGAACAGGGCAGATTATTTATGGGAAAGAAACAGATGTGAAAAGAGAGGGAGTTCACGTCTTCCTCAGGAACTAGAGGCTAAAAGTCTTCTTATGTACTCTAAGGAAATGAATAGAGTCTGCCCAGCTTTGAGCTAAAGATGTTCCTTTTGTGAGAATAAATATGAAATTAGACAATGTTGTCTACAATTTAAGATATATAAACATTAATCCATAAGATGCGTAACAAACCAGGTTTTTGACACTTTACTTACAGTAATTTTTAATATGCACTAATAAGTCTCATTGCTTTAAATGATATAATTTTGTCATTTATTAAATTAAAAACTTGGAGTAACCCTGATTAATGAGATACAATTTGTGCAGTTCTGATAACATTTTTAAAATGTAGTATTCATGGTATATAATTTTCAAGCTTCTTTCATTGACTTCTTTGAATTGTTTGGCCAAACCACTAGAGGGGGAAAAAATGGGTATATTATCAACCCTAGCATCAAAGAGAGAATGTGCTAGGGTAGAAAGATCACGGGAATAGGAGGTAGAGCAGCTATATTTTCTTCTTCAAGTTCAGATTTTGCCTTTATTAATTCCTTGAAGAACGCTGTCTTACTGTTCTTTGTACATCTAGCATTCGGTTAATATTTTATGATTATGTGAGTTACTGAAAGAATAAATCAATGATTTACTTTTCTATTTCTGAGTGTCATTAGTCTGTTAAAAGGTGACATGCTTTACCTACCTCACAGAGTGGATTCAAGAGATAAATGATAGTTTGTGCAGGGAAAGGGGAGAGTCGCAAGAAAGAGAAAGGAAAATCAGCATTTATTGAGTGTCTGTCTTGTGTCTGACCCTGAGCTGGGCATTGAAATATGCTGCATAATGCAATATTCGCAATAAAATGATTAAGATGCTAGTTCCATTGTCATTTTACAGAAACGGGAAATTAACATATTCGCTTCCAGAGAAGGTAAATTATTTGCCCAAAGTCACACAGAATGAATAAAACCACAATTTGCATCTAAGTCTCTTTCCACCACCCGAATTTAAAAGAGGTCAGTTTCGGGTTGTTATGTTAATAATTGAATTAATTTATTTACATAAGGGAAAGAAAGGCTGTGTAGACACTTGGAAGCTCTGCCCTGTTCTCTTACTCTGTGAGCAGCATTCCCCTTTGCATCCAAGAAAAGCTGCTGCTTATTTCAATCAGGTAGTCTAGTTAGGGCTGCCTCTGATGGTCTTTCGAGAATCTCTCCACCCATGGCTCAAGCGATGGTCCAAGAAGCCAGCAGAGAAATAAGAAGATGGGGGTGCAGAAGAGGATGCACATATAATCAAAGAAGGCCACCCCGAATCTTTCCCAGAACTGTTTTTGAATGGAGCTGAGGCAGTACATTCAGTCTTTCCCTGGAGGTAGAATTGTGAGCTGGGATGCAGAGGAGGCCAAATGCCACCTTTCTAGCTCCATGGAAGAAGCCCCACATGAGAGGCCACTGGACAGCAGGAGATGAGAGAGGCCAACAGAGGCGGTGGTGGCACTTGTGCTCTGGTTCCAGCTGTCTGGCCCCCTGTCTCTCTGAGTGGTTTGGTGAGGCTTCCTTTAAATTCCTACTTCAAACAAATGAGGGGAGTTGAGCTTCTGGCATTTAACATGGCCTGTTTTATTTACAAGTGTCCTAAGTCCATTTAGGATAGACGAAGGCAAAGTTGAAACAAAAACCCAATGCCACAGCAGGGCAGGCACTTGGCTACAAAGGGTAATGCAGACAAAGGCAGAGGTGCCATAGCCACTAGGACACAGAGACAGTCATTGGCCAGACTCTATCTCTGCCACTTAGACTTGTTTACCATTCAGATTATGAAGACAGCATTACTGTTGGTGGAAGGAAATGTGTTGAATAGGCTCCAGGCTCCAGGGCCCTTGGGCTCCAAGATCTTTGGCAAAGTCTGTTTATTCCCCCAACCCTCTACCAATCCATTGCCTTTTTGATCATCATTCATGCCTTCTAATTTATTGACTACTACCAATATGGCATTCTGATAGGCTCCAAAAGATTGGGAAGACAGAAGGTGTTTCCCTTGAAGAATTTTCAGTCTGGTAGAAATGATATTTAGGTACAATGAACTACAGTAGCATGTAACCAAATTAAGAAGCCTATACCTCTTCACTCAGAGATTTTGGTCTAGAAATCCATTCTACAGAAACCCTTGAAAGTCTCCCCAGAGCTGAGCATTCAGTACACACCTCTTTATTAGTGCAACAAAAGCTCTTATGTGGTCATCAATTAATTAAAATAAATTAAAGAGATAAATCTTAGGTTTTTATTTTATCTTAAATTAGGAGCATGTAAGTGCATATAATTTGTAATTGTTTTTTTACAAAGCATCAAGGCCATGTCTTTGAGAAAGGGTCTAACACTTGGCATTCAGAGTTGTCTCCCTACATAAACTGACTGTATAATGAACCCTCTGTAATTGCCATATCCACTTTCATTAAACGGAAGTAATTCTTGGCCGTTTTATAATCTTCTATCACAAATGAAGGCAATATATCTCTCAAGCCATAAGCAACATTTATATGAGCACACCAGGAGGGTAGGAAGGCCACTCTGACCACTGGCTCTAAATTTCATTATTTATCAAATTCTACATAACCTTGGCTGTAGGGTTTGAGATGGCAATAAACTTCTCAGTCTTTAATCAATAGAGAGTTATTGAACATCAATTTTAAGCTAAGCAGTATGTTGAGCTCTGTGAGGAGGTGAGCAAAGCAGATACCACCCTTACCTTCAAGGAAATGGCATTGCTGTGGGAAAGAATTACCATGAAAACTATGAGAAAGGTTGTAATGGAAAGGTTAGGGGTGCTATGAGAAAAAACATGTCAGTGACAATTGCTTCTTTAGAACATAACTGCATTGAGGCCAGTGTGTCCACTCTGCAACCTCACACTTGGCCTTCCAGTCCATACATGAACTCTTGCTAAGTGAATTGTATCCAAGAAGAAGACTCCTGAACTCAAGCAAAGAGGAATCTTTAAAATTGTTAAAACTGATTTGCTGGACAGGACAAAACAAAATAAAGCTTTTGAGACATTTATAGGCTAATGACATTTCTTAAGTTTCAATTATTAGTAAGTAGCAGATCTAAGATTTGAACCCAGGTAGATCTGAACCCAAGGCCAGGATCTACCCAGATGCTGTCCAGGATGCCTCTCTACTCTCTATCAACTGCCAGGGACTCTTGGATAAGATATGCCCTTTTTTTGCAAGGATGGTTTGTATTTGACAGCTGGATCATAGGAAAGGCTGCATCATTGTCAGACGCCATGTGTTCATTTTCACTGTGCTGCTCAGCTTTACTGACTCCAATTCCATCACAGGCCTGTTGGAAATATCTACACCAAAGATGTCCATCTGCTACAAAAGCCCACCCATTGTTTCGTAGCTATGGTAAATAACATTTATAGTGTCTCCATTTGACTGTACTTGAATAAGCAGGCAGCATTATGGTGTGAAAAATAGAATGAGACATGAAATCTCACCAAACTCTGCCTTCGTCAGACATCAGATGTGTCATTTCACCTCACTGGACTTCAATGTTGAAAGAGTGGTCATCCATCATTACCTCATTCACTCAGTCATTCAACAAGTGTTCACTGGCACCTATGTGTGTCAGGCCATTTTCTGAGATTGTATACACTTATTTATTTTACATTTTCAATACCTCTGAGAGAACAGCATAATAGGCATTCTGCAAAAGTTTGCTGCATAAATAGATAAAATAAATTAAAAATGAATATTCTTGAAAAAGTTAATGATTTTGCATGAGTAAGATGTTTCATAAAATGTTCAATTATTTTTTATTATTTAAAAAGTAACATTACCAAAAAAGTGAAAAATAAAAAACCCACTATACTATGATCTTAATATAACCACAATCTTTAGCAATGTGTAATATTTATTTTGTTTGCTTTTTCATTCCTATACAACCAATATAACATGTACTTTTCATTTGTTAAATGCAAACAAAGGAAAGGAATGTGGTGAGTGTGTGCTATGGCACAGTGAAGAGGGCCAGAGATAGAAAAATAAGTAAGTTTCTACCATCAGTGAGCTAAATTTCCAATACTGGAGAAAGGTCAAAAGTACAATTCAATGCGATGAGTATCTTCTTAATGGAAGTATATATATAATGTTCTTCTTGAACGTGGTACATCATTTTCTTAAGGCATTTGAAAAAAAAAAATCTTTAAGCTGGGACTTGCACAATGACTTGCAAATAAGCAGGGACAGGACTTAGAGGTCAAAAGAATAGAATGGAGAAGCATGAAGATGCCAAAGTGCCCAGTGTTTCACAGATGATGAGCCCAGCACAGGGGCAGAGAAGAGGAGGAAATTTAATGACAACAGCTGAAAGACCCTGAGTGTCAGCTACCATTCCAAACATGGGCAGTGATCAGCTGATTTCATTTTACTACTCTCATTCTCGGTTTCTGTGCACAAAGAAACTGAGGGACAAAAAAAATTCAGAAACTTGACTAAGGTGCAAAGGTAGGAGGTGGGGAGGGCAGGATCTGGAGTGACCACATGTCTGAGAAACTCAACCTCCAATCAGGAAGAGTTTTGGAGTAAAGTAACCATCATAAAAGGTACACTCCATCTATCTTTCCCCTGTGGATTGTGCAGGATCTGAGAGAGGGCTCACACATAGTAAAACATTTGCATGCCCCCTGGAAAACCCCTGACTCAATTTTCCTTCTGGCAAGCACATTCTCTTTCAGCTGGGCTTTACTGAAAGTCTCACAAGGAGCCGCCAGAACTGGCGGCAGGTAGGTGTTTTAGGCACTGACACCTCATTAACCGGACCCATGTCTCTTCTTGGCATCTTTGTCCTTTCTTCTCTCCCAGTACCACCTTTGCTGGTACACCCTGGCTATAATGAGCCACCTCCATCTGAAGAATCTAGCAGCTTTGCATACAGGGCAGGCAGGGAAGGGTAGCTCAGTGCCAGCTCTGCACTGGCTAACAACACTCTAGTTTGAAATAAAAAAACAGGAAGCTGCAACACAAAAATGTATTGACTAATGTCATCTCCCACCCCTGCAGTAATCTTACATCTGTTTTCTTGGGAATTGAAGATTTTTTTTTTGTGAATGCTGGATAACTATGTCATTCTAGAGCATTTACCAGATATATCTATATATATCTATATATAGATATAGATATATAAAATCATATTATTTGTCATCATTTTCTACCAGTTCACTGTCCTATCCTTTTATTCTTGACATCTTGCTTAATTTGAAGTATGGCATTAAAAAATTAGTGGGAACAACTACTCACTCTATTATGACACGGAAGGTATAGGATGAAATGGTGACCAGGGTGTTGAGAAAAAGATCTATATAGAATAATCGGTTCAGCCATCTTATTCTTTGGAAGAAAACAAAAATGGGTCTCCTCCTGTCCATTCCTGGGCTGTCCAGGAATGTCCCTGGGCTGTCCCTGCTCTAAAACAGGAGGCTTGCCTTGCATTTCACTTTCCAGAAGTCTCCTTAATTACCTTCTCTTCTACCAGGCTATCAGTGCTTCTACATTATAGACAGTCTTGTTTTCCTATACACAGCCAGCAGCCAACAGAACTAGGCACATAATAAAAATAAAAGCTACATTTATGCAGTACCACATGCCATCAATGACTCTAGGGGCTTTAAGTGGATTCTCTGATTTATCCTTCATATTTCCCTCCACAGTGGGTGATATGATATCCCCACTGTACAGATGGGGGAGCAAGTATAGCTCAGAAGCATCAAAGCCAGTGTTGCAAACCAGGGTGTCTGGCTCAGGAGCCCATTCTCTTAATCACTAGTTTCTACTGAGCTCAAGAAACATATACTTGGAGAATAAAGGCAAGGGAAGGTTAGCCTAAAAATAAAATATTTTTCAGGCACGGTCTAGCTAGAGGGAGCTACATCTAAAGGATGACTGTGTGGAGAAGTGAAAAGTCTTCTTCTAGTAAACTCAAACAAAAATGAAAATAAAACAGAGGCAACTGGTTCTTGAGATGCAGATTTTGGCTCAAAAGAAGGGAGAACTTTCTAAAAGTCAGAACTGTCAAAGCAAGGGATCAACTGAAGAGTGTCAGATTCCATGGTGCTGGGGATTTCACACATTGTAGAAGAAAGCTTTGTCAGAGATCCTGTGGAAAACTTTTGCATACTGGCCAGAGATTAAATGGAGGACCTCTAAGGTTTCATGCAACTCATTTCAACATGCATGGAATGCACGTGCCTAGCAATAATTAATTGATTCCTAGTAAACATTTGTTAAATAAATGGAGGAACTACGTTTGCCCTGACAAGAGAGGAGGATGCAGAATGCATCCCATGGAATTATAAATTCTGGAGTCAATCCATATTAGGTGTCCAGTACTTCCCAAACTCTGCTACTTGGGAGTTCCTATAAAATCATTTATCAATATTTTTCTCAAGGCTCAGTGAACAGAAACGTCTCCTAACAGCAGCCATTGCTAACATGAATTAAGTGCTCACTAGTGGTAGGTCCTGGATATTTGCATGTATCATCTCATTTTATTGTTGAATGACAGAATGAGGTTGATATCATTTATTGGCCCCATTTTACAGACAAAGAAACTGAGGTTAAGTGACCCACCCAAAGCCACAGAGCTAGTAAATGAAGTCAGAATCTGCATTCGAGCCCCAGAGCCTGTACTCCTATCCACTGCATTAGAGTAATCACTATCATGATTCTTAGGCAGCTACTCTGTATAGGAAGTGCATGAGGTGCTTTATGTACTACAACATCTAATCACCACACCAAATGTATAAGACGAATACCACACCTCTGATTTTAAAGTCAGAGAGTTCAAATGATTAACCAAAGTTACACAGCAATTAAAGGGCATGGTCAGGACACAGCTTAGTTTTGCCTACGCTATGATCCTAGTGGAACTGAATATTTTGGAATGCAGTGCTGGAGATTGGGAGCATTTTTCCCACTCTACATTTTGTCAATGCTTTAGCTTATTTGGTCCTGCCTACCCTTTAAAACCCAGTTAATATGGCACTACTATTGAGCACTTTCCCCAACCTTTTTTCTTCTGCCCTAGAAATACACAATTAACTTCTCCTGCTTTGTTGGAATATCTACAGTACCGAGAAACAGACATTTTATATGGTGGTCATTTGCTTCTAGAAGATATACATATAATATATATTTTACTGTATGGATGTCTAAGTCCATTTGGGCTTCTATAACAAAGTGTCATAGGCTGAGTGACTCGTAAACAACAGAAATGTATTTCTCATAGTTCTGGAGACTGGAAGTCCAAAATAAAGTTGCCAGCAGATTCAGTGTCTGCTGAAGGTCCAGGTTCATAGACAGTCATTTTCTCACTGTAGCCTCACAGAGCAGAAAAAGCAAGGGAACTCTCCAGGCTCTCTTTAGTAAGGACACTAATCCCCTTCATGAGGGCTCTGCCTTCATGATCTAAAAGCCCCACTTCCTAATGCCAATATAGTGGAGGTTAAGATTTAGCATATATGTTGTTGGAGAAGACATAAATATTTGGTTTATAGCAAATAAGATCACATTCCACTTACTGACTTATAATTTTTCTTTTATCACTTAACAACATAAGATCAACATTTTCTGACACTATTACTTATTTATTTTTATTTTCATTATTATTATTTTTTGAGAAGAGTCTCACTCTGTCACCCAGGCTGGAGTGCAGTGGTGTGATCTCGGCTCACTGCAACCTCCACCTCCTGGGTTCAAGTAATTCTCCTGCCTCAGCTTCCCAAGTAGGTGGGATTACAAGCATGCACCACCATGTCCGGCTAATTTTTTTTTTTTTTTTTTTTTTTTAGTAGGGACAGGACTTCACCACGTTAGTGAGGCTGGTCTGAACTCCTTACCTCAAGCAATCCACCTGCCTTGACCTCCCAAAGTGCTGGGATTACAGGCATGAGCCATCGCACCTGGCCACCATTATTTTTCTATTACATCATTTGTAATAGCAACATAATACACCATCTGAATTTGTACTATAATTTAGTAATAAATGCCTATTATTGGATATATATTTTTCACTTTTTAAAATAAAAATTGCTTGAATAAAGTTCTTTCTGAACAAATAGTTACACACATCTCTCTGTGTGTGTGCATATGTACACATATGGTATAGACTCTTAGGAGAGGAATTGCTAAGGTCAAAGTAAATGAACATTTGAATCTCATGATTTGTGTTACCAATTGCCCTCTGAATTCTGCCCATTTCCAATCCCAACAGCAGAGTATGAGAAAAATCATAGCCCAGACTCTCAGCAACAGAGTTTTAAAACTAGTAACCCTTTTTTTTTTTTTTTTGTCAAATTGATAGATGACTTCTTTCCTTCTTCTGCCCTAGTATGTATTTACACTTCTTTAAGACATTCCTTCCAATGCTTTAGAGCTATTAGATTCTTGTGCCTCCACTGCTAGCCTACAAGTTCCTTAAGGGCAGGAATCATGTAACTCACTCATTCTGTAATCCAACTCCCAGCATGAAACCTGCTTCATAGTAGATGGGCAGCAATGTCTACGAATAAAACCAAACTTTGCCAGTAGTTACAGGGAGTAATCAGCAAACAATCTCTGGAGAATTTAACCCCTTTTGTTAAGGTGGGATATGTGTGTCTGCAGTGATGTGATGCTGAGGCTAACTTAGTCTCACTGCTGCAAGCTCCAGATTTTCAGATAAACGTTCCCTGGAGAACAGTGCTCTAACTGAGCCATCACCTTATGTCAGCTCATTGAACACCTGCAGCCTGCCTCTTCATACCATGTAAACATATCACCTCTTTTCTGAGAGAGGGACCCAGAAATTTACAAAATGTACAGTCAAGTTGCCTTCAGTGTTTCAACTTCAAAAACTTTTATTCTTTAACACTACAACCTCAGAAAAGATGCTTCACTTCTTTCGAGACATTTTTGTCACCAGAGTGAAGATAATAATAGTACTACCACTAGGGGTGACTCATACCTCCCCATATGGAATGAAGACACTCTCCAGGTGCAGGTTTGGGGGCTAATGTATATTTCCAGTATCACTGAGACCCCTTTAACAATCACTGCTAAGATATCGCACATCCCTACCAGGCAATTTACCCCTTAAGGGGCATATAGATGTACTTCATTTCACTCACCTCAATTACTCAAATTTGTCTCAAAATACTCTACAGCATGGACATTTTGCTACGTGTTTCCACCCCGTGCCAGAAATATTAATTCATCAATTCATTCATTTGTTATAAAAATAGCTAACATTTATGGAATATTTACCATCTGCCATGCATTGCGCTAAATGCCTTACATATGGTAAAGTATTTAATTCCCACAAGAGTGCTATTAGGTAGCTACTATTATTATCTTCACTCTGATGAAAAAATTGTCACCAGAAGTTAAAGATCTTTCCTGAGGTTGTAGTGTTAAAGGATAAAAGAACTAGCTAGAATCAAGGACATTGGATTCCAGTGCCCATGCTCTTAAAACATTATACTAGCCAACAAATATGTAATGAAATGTACAACGTGCAAACCTCTCTGCTAAATGCCATCATTGTTTACACAGTTATTCCTACTTGAACTCTCTTGTGAGATATTATATTTCAGTGACCTTATGTGAGGACTGACTGCTTTCTGCTCACAGTTGCAATATTCACGTGGCATTTATTTCAGAATGTGTTTTGCATTTTGTTTGAAAACATCAAATTTTTCTATGTGTTAGATATTGGTCTCATGCACTAAACACCCTGCTGTAGGTAATCATTATTGTTCATCTAATTATTGGAAGCCTCGTAATCAGTCCCCAGTTTCCATCCTCTTTTTTTTTTTTTTTTTTTTTGAGACAAAGTTTTGCTCTTGTTGCCCAGGCTGAAGTGCAATGACGCGATCTCGGCTCACTGCAACCTCCACCTCTCAGGTTCAAGCGATTCTCCTGCCTTAGCCTCCCGAGTAGCTGGAATTACAGACATGCACCACCACACCTGGCTAATTTTGTATTTTTTAGTAGAGACAGGGTTTCTCCATGTTGGTCAGACTGGTCTCGAACTCCCAACCTCAGGTGACCCGCCTGCCTCAGCCTCCCAAAGTGCTGGGATTACAGGCATGAGCCACTGTGCCTGGCCTCTATCTTCTTAATTCTATTCCTCAGACTATTACCTAAGGTCTTTTTGTAAAACGTAAGCCCAATCATATCACTTTCCATCCTAAAATCTTCCCGTGACTCCTAAAATCCTCCGGTGTCTTCTCCTTTCCTTCAGGACAAGTTTCCCTTAGAAAAATACATTTGGAACAGGGGCAACACCATCATGCAGAATGACCTTCAGCTTAAAAGTCACTTCATTTCATACACTCTGTCCTTGCTCTCTTCTGTATGGCACCAGATCTTGGTTTTGGCTTCATTAACTTACTCATATTTTAAAGCTTAATAAACAGCTCTCCTAAACTCGAAGATATCCACCTACTTCCTTGGGTTGAGTAAAACACCCCCACTTTGTGCCCCCTCTTCTCTAGTTCTCTAATTTCCCCTCTTTCTAGTGCAGCTTTTATCATAATATACGTAATGATCAATCAATGCCACAACTTTTTTGACTTGTCTCTCATATAGTCTGTGAGCTCTTGGGAGAAGGGGAGGGAAAATAATCTCATGTCTCTGTAACCACTTGGACCTACAGTAACGACTGGCATTCCATAGGCACCCAGTAAACCATCCCATCCATGTCCCTTTGCCATTTAATGCAGGTGGACAGGGATGCTTCATCACTTATGGACCTCTTCCACGGCTGTGACAGCCAATCCACATTTCGCCATGGATATCTTTCCTTCTTTGTTTTTTTCTTATTTCTGTATGTGTTTTTTCCTGTTTTCTCCATATACTTTTTCTCTTATTCTGACTATTCTTCCGTCATTTTCTCCATCTTTCCTCTAACCCTTTCTAAACGCCTGCCTGAATATCTCAAATATTATTTGGCCCCTATAGGGTGCTAAACTCTTTACCAAATGCTGGAGATGGCTGCAGGTGCATAAGAAGAGTTTTCTGTCTCCTCAGATATTTTCATGCAATGAAGGGGAAAGTCAAGTTAGTAGACATTTGTGATGCCATTTTATAGTAAAAATGATGGTAAGAATGCTACCCTCAAGGGCAGAGGTGGGCTCCTGATACAGGACAGAGAGCAGGAGTCAGCAAAGGCTTCTTTGAGGGGATTTACTTTGCTGAGCCATGAACAAAAGGTAGCAGTTACATTGCAACTAGAAGAGGCATCCCAGGCAAACGAGAGAGCATGAGGGAATGTGGAGAAATGAGTAATAGCCAAATTGGGCGCAAACATTGCCAAGAAATAAAGCTGGGAAGGGGAACAGAGCCATATCATGAAGGACCTGTATAGAGACAGTGAAAATGTTTCCATGTAATGATACATCATTCATACTAGCATTCCTGAAGTGTCATGTACCTTCTGAGAGATTTGTGTCACTTACCTCATTCAATCTTCCCCTCAACACTTTGTGATAAGAACTATTATTTACTCCAGTTCAAGAATGGAAGAGGGCTATTAAGACAACAGATACCACTACACTCCTATTAGATTTGCCCAAATCCCCAAAACAGTAACAATACCCAATCTTGGAAAGGATGTGGAGCAACAGAACTCTCATATTATGAAAAATGATACAGTTACTTTGAAAGACAGTTTGACAGTTTCTTACAAAACTAAACATACTCTTACCATATAATCCAATAATTGTACTTGTATTAGTTCATTCTCACACTGCAAATAAAGATATAGCCAAGACTGGGTAATTTGCAAAGGAAAGAGGTTTAATTGGCTCACAGCTCCACAGGGCTGGGGAGGTTTCAGGAAACTTACATTCATGGCAGAAGGGGAAGCAAACATGTCTTTCTTCACATGGCAGCAGCAAGGAGAAGTGCAGAGTGAAGGCGGGGGAAGCCCCTTATTAAAGCATCAGATCTCATGAGAACTCACTATCACAAGAACAGCATGGAGGTAACTGCCCCCATGATTCAATTACCTCCCACTGAGTCCCTCCAATGACATGTGGGGGTTATGGGAACTACGGTTCAGGATGAGATTTGGGTGGGGACACAGCCAAATCATATCAGTACTCCTTGGTATTTACCCAGTGCAGTTGAAAAGGTATGTCTACATAAAAACCTGCATGCAAAAGTTGATAACAGCTTGATTTTAATTGCCACAATTTGGAAGTAACCAACATGTCTTCAATGGGTGATTAGCTAGATTAACTATGGTACACATGTCATTGGATTTAGGGCATACTCTAATCTAATATGATCTCATGTTAACTAACTATATCTGCAAAGACCCTGATTCCAAATAAGATCACATTCTGAGGTTCTGCTACAACATGAATTTCTCAAGGACACTAGTCAACCTACTATAGTTCACCATCAAAATTTATGTCCATCCCACGTGCAAAATACATTTACTTCAACCCAATGTCGCCCAAACTCAACACATGCATTCCAGCATTAACAGTAAATCCAAAATCTCATCCAAATATCAACTCAAAAGGTTTCAAATCTTACCATCTAAACCATCTAAAGAAGGTACGGGTGAGACTCTAGTTTTAATATATCCATTGGCAAAATTCCTTCCCATCTGTAGACTTGTAGAATTAGAAAGCAAGTTATCATCTTTCAAAATACAATCATGGCATGGGCATAGGAGAGAATTCCAGTTCCAAAAGGTAGAAAATGGAAGAAGTAAGTAGGTTACTGATTTAAAAATAATTCACACCTAATAAGGTGAGAACAACTTGATATCATTCATAGGAAACCCATAAAGCTTTTTTTTTTTTTTTTTTTTTTTTTTGAGACAGAGTCTTGCTCTGTCTCCCAGGCTGGAGTGCAGTGGCCCGATCTTGGCTCACTGCAAGCTCCGCCTCCCTGGTTCACGCCATTCTCCTGCCTCAGCCTCCCAAGTAGCTGGGACTACAGGCGCCCACCACCATGCCCGGCTAATTTTTTATATATTTAGTAGAGATGGGGTTTCACTGCGTTAGCCAGGTTGGTCTCGATCTCCTGACCTCATGATCCACCCACCTCGGCTTCCCAAAGTGCTGGGATTACAGGCGTGAGCCACTGCGCCCGGCCCCATAAAGCTTTTAAAAGAGTTCAATAGGTGAAAACACTGGCAGCTTGGATGAAGGGAATGAACATAGTTCAGACTGGATTCTGGATTGCCAGTTCTTTACGGGTAGCTATGAAATGAGATTATGGAAAAGAAATAAGAAATATCAAAGGGAAGAGCCAATTTCCCAGAAGGTAGAACTCAAGAGTCCAGAGAGTGGAGCCAAGTGCTGAGAATAGTAATGTACCCAAAAACCACTCAAGGGAGCAGAGATGGAGCCTGTTTAAAAGTACTTCCTTGTCCTCAGCATATGTGGCTGTTACAATATGGACCCATCTAGACTGCAGATATGCTGTGGACCTGTGATTACAATGTGCCTCCTGTTCCTCCCTATTTTAATCACAGTGCCTGTATTTTATTGCTTCTAACCATTGTGTTTTGGTGGTGGGCAATTTATTTGTATTTTACTTAATAGGCATCTGGATCACACAAGGGATCACCACAGCAAGCCTCGTCCTTATTCACATATGATGCAGATCATGAGATTCTGGATTTCAAGCCATCTCATCTAAGAGGGATGAGATTTCTGAAGGTCCTGCGATTTACATAAACTTAACTTGAATGGGGGAAAATGTGAATAATTCATAATGATAAGAAAGACTCTGATAGATTTAAAAAATTACTACAAATTCCTCAGTATGTCTTTCTCTTTGCAACGTGACATTGTGGCTTCTCCAATCATAGAGTGGAGTCTATTTCTTCATTCACTTGAACAGTCTTGCGATTTGATTTAATAGAAGGTTGACAGACGTGACATGGTGGGTATGCTGAGCCTAGGTCTCAAGGGACGTGATAAGTTCTGTGCTAGCTCTTCTACTGCCCTGAGACTTTCATGTGAACAAGTCTGATCTAACCTGCTGGAGAGGCCATGCAGAAAATGGCCCAGCCAACAGCCTGTACCAACCACCAGACACTGAAATGAGGCCATGCTGGACAATACTGTCCCAATGTAGTCTTCAGGCGGCCACAGGCAAATGAGAGCTCACAAGCTAGACTAGTAAGCAATCTGCCCAATTGCACCCAGCCCAAATTGCTAAAGTGATTTTGAGCAAATTAAATGCTCGTCTTTTTAAGATAAGAAGTTTGGGGTGGTTCATTTTATAGCATTGGACATTAAAATACATTTTCTAATGCAAAGGAAATAATTAGAAAAAACTAAGGGAGTTTGATATTTATAGAAGTTTATGCTATTCCTTATATGAATTTTATATAGACAAATTTTATATAGAAAGTATCAATTCTCAGTACTCTTCTGATTTATTTCACATATGGACAAAGTATATAAGCAATATGTACCTGCATATCAGAACTTCTACGATTTTTTTTTTCCACACTACAGTTTGTTGTTACCCTCTTTCTTTCAAGAGCACAATTACAGGGAGAAGTTTGCATTCTGGGTACATTATATGTACCATAGTTAATCTAGCTAATCACCTATTGAAGACATGTTGGTTACTTCCAAACTTTTTCTTTTTCTTTCTTTTCCTTCTCCTTCTCCTCCTTCTTCTTCTTCCTCTTTTTTTTGCTGGTCTGGCTTATGATCTTTAATGCAGTTTAATGCAGTTGTAGTCACATGGTAGGGCCTGAAATTATCTGGAGGCTACCCAGACTAGACATCCAAGATGTTTTCTTTCTTCACTAGTATCTAACATCTTAGGGATTCTTGGTCTCATTCTCTCAGTCCACATGGTGTCTTATCCTTTATGAACTATCAATAAGATGAGCTTCTCATGGCATATTTGTCTCAGGGACACTTCTTACATAGTGAGTGGTTTCCACAAGGCAAGGAGTGAAACTTACCAGGCCAGTCCGCAGCTACACCTAGAACTGACACAGTATCACTCCCATCTCATTCCACTGGCCAGAGCAGATGCTAACTGGTAGATACAGAAACTCCCACTTTTCAGAGGCAAGGCAACAATTCAGAAGAACAGGCAAGATGATTAAACCATTTAAAAATATATAATCTTGTACAATTCCACAAATCAAATGTTTTTGTTTTCCTTTAGTTTGTTATTAAAAACTAGATAGTATCTAATAATCACTCTTGTAGGTAGAGTAGGGAGCCTTGTGAAGTGAGACCCCATCCTTTCTTTGCAATTAAAAAGTTGATAATATCAATGGTGAATTTTTGTTCAAAAAGAATAAAGAAGTCAAATTAACTGTGCATCATCAATGCCTAGCAGATTTCTGGAATGTGGTAGAGGAACAACAAATATTTGTTGTAATATATTTGACAAAATGAAAACAATACAAACTGGTTATGTGAGCAGAGACAAGTCATTGAACTTCCCTGGGTTTCTATTTAGTAATCTGTAACATGAAAAAGTTCCATGAATCACAGATAATAAGAAAAATAAAACTGGCAATGGGCAATATTGCTAATATTTGTAGATTACAAAGACCATTCATATTTGTGTGGACATGAGTTGTTTGTCTCTCTGGAATGAATTCTAACTTCTGTTTCTCAAAGGCCACTGATTTCCATTTTGGGATTCATATAGTTTTGGGGAAATTGACTTTATCCCAGACTTCTGGAATATAGCCTGTCACAGAGGTTGGCCAATCAGTGCTTCTAATCACATTGGACACATTGACTCATGGTGACCAAGTTTATCTAATAAGAGTTGATGCTGGGACTTATGCAGCCATGTAGGTACATAAAGGAACCCAGTCCTAAGGTGGTAGCTCTCAGGGATATGTGCTTCCTCAGTCTTTTCCAATAGGAAATAGAAAACATTTCCTACATAGAAAACATACAACATATGTATCACTTTGATTGTTTCAGCTCATTGTCATAAGTCACTCAAACTTTTAATAATTTCCTGGCCTGCCTTAAGCCAGCTAGGAGTCATATGAAATCAAAAGAGCCCACCGTGCTGCACACTAATACTCCATTCATGAGAACCTCTCCACCTTGTTGGGTGGTTTCTGACTCACTAGAAGAATCCTACAGAATTATAAGTCAAGTTTTCTCATACTGAAGAAGATTTAAGGGCCTTAGAGTAAAGGAGATCTAAGGTCCATTTGAAGGTCACCACTACTAAGTAGCAGAAAATGAAACTACAGTTTTGTCTTTTTTTTTTTTTTTTTTTCAACAATAAAGACTATTAGCCGAATGCAAGTTGGGAAAAGTCCAACCTTTACTGCTGACAAGTCATGTGTGCTTTCTCTAGAATTTAGCAGACAGGGAGTCTGTCTTAGGTATTGCTATATTGCTGGCTTCAAGGGCATTGTAAGCCTTCAGTAAATAAAGGAATACTATTAGATAAAAACATTATTTTAGGCACATCACTTTTGTTTTTCCTTCTGAATGTTGATATCCTCAACTTTAGTGTAGAGACAATGACTGCTAACAGATATATGATAATAACTAAAGTAGATGATACACAGTATTCTATATAGTACCTAAATAAAAAACAAAGGTTATATAATAGAGGTTAGTTCACTGTATGTCAGTCCACTAAGATTCCACACCATTCTGCCTCTATGCAGCTTTCTGTCTACGTAGTATTTTCATTGAGAACTTCTTCTTTGACTTTGAATTGGGGCCAGTTGGATTTTCTGTCACCAATTTTTCTACCTTGGTCTGATTCATTATTAATAGCAGTGACCCCTGGCATCTCAAAGAGTGAACATTAATGGCAATGGGTTTTAGTTACAAAAGCCAAGGTTATAGTTGTTACAGCTCAGGGTAATTTTCATTCCTAAGTTCTTTAAATTCTTAAAAGTGGAAAGGTCAATAGTGATTTATTCCACTGCCAACCATCTCAATGGCAGTTCTTTACAAACAATTTTTCTGTCTTGACATATGGTGAGACTAATAGCCAATGAAGCTAATTTCATAAGGCAGTGAGCTGACTACTTGGATTCATTTTTAAAAGTAAAATCTGATGTTATATATATATATAAAAAGATGTTCCCAAGGCCCTCCACCTGAACGATGGGGACAAAAAGTGAGAACAAGGTGAGATCCTGCTGCCTTGGTTGTTAGGCTAATTTTATGTGTCAACTTAACTGGGCTAAGGGAAACCCAGATAGCTGGTAAAATATTAGTTCCGAGTGTGTCTGTCAGGGAGTTTCAGGCATAAATTAGCATTTGAATTGGTAGACTGAGTAAAAATGATTAGCCTTCACCAACGTGGGTGGGCCTTACCCAATCCATTGAGGGCCCAGGTAGAACAAAATGGCTGAGGAGGGGTGAACTTGCTCTCTCTGTCTGAGCTGAAACATCCATCTTCTCCTGTTCTTGGACATTGGAGCTCCTAGTTCTCAAGATTTTGGACTCAGGCTCTGAGTTACATCCCCAGCTCCCCTGGTTCACAGGCTTTTGAATTTGGATGGAACTATTGCAGAAGCTTTCATGATTTGCTAGCTTGCAGAAAGCAGATTGTGAGCCTTCTCAACTTTCATAATTGTGTAAGCCAATTCCCATCTCTCTCTTTCTCTCTCTGTCTCCCTCCGCCCCTCCTGTAATGCACTTGGCCATCTTGTATCTCAGCATCAAGAACACTGTAGGGCTTATGTGCTAACTGCATGAACATGTAAAGCTAAGACTTTAGTCATGGCTTTGCCTCATGTTAACTAAAATAGGAATAAAAAACAGCATGTAGACAATTCTCGGGAGGATATGCAGATGGGAGAAAATTCACAAGATATTTTACAAGTACAACCTTAGGAGGGAGAAGGGTGCTAAGACAAAGTACATGCAGACCTTAGCATTGACCTCATCGGCCAATGATGTGAGAATGACGGGTGCCATAAGAAAGCATACACACTTGGAACCAGGCTTGACTTCTCTCACCTTGTTGTGTATTGCAGATCACAGAGATTATAGGCAGGGGGAGAAGTGGTGAGATTAACCAAGCTTCAAACAGAGATACTCCCAAGCTGTTGTGAGAGCTAAGTAGGCAAATTGGTTATCTAAAGACTCCCTGTCTCAAACATACAACTCATTCTACCTGAACCACGAACGGAGTAAAAATCATTCATCTTTTATCTGGTCTGGAAATAAGTCATTCAATTTTCCCTTCTCCAAGCATCTTCATCTACAAGATGGAGGTTTTCTTCCCTCTTTCCTCCTTCCCACTTCCTCTTCCTTCTCTTCTTCCTCTTTCTCCTCCTGTTCTTTACCCTTCTCCTCCTCCCTCTGTTTCTTCTTCCGCTTCTTTTTTTCTTCCTTTCTCTCTCTCTTCCACTTCTCATGCTCTTTTATTCATTCAGAAAATGAACATAAAATTCTACTTGTGCTAGGCACAAAAAATATACAAGTGAATAAAAAACAAATTTTTTCCTATTACTTCAGACTTTTACTTTCTAGTAGGGTAAGAAATTAAACCACATAAGCAAATACATAGTATAGAAGGATTATAATAAGAAAACACAAAATGAAATTCAGATTAAGAAATTAGAGTGAAAGTCACTTCAAGTTGAGTAGCCTAGGAAGATCCCTGTCTGGAAGTAACATGTGAGCTGAGATTTTAAAAAGATGGCAATGATTATTTTCCTAAAGTGAGAAAGATAAAATGCTAAGTTAAATTAAAATAAACAGTTCAAAGCAACATAGGCAGGGGAGGTAATGGAACAAATGATGATTAAGGAATAGATTGGGAACAATCATGTAGAAATGTATAGTTTCTTAGGCCAGAGGGAAAAAACACTTTAAAAAAATAGCATAACGGAAGACATAAGAGTGTTGAAGGAGTGGCCATGAATAGCTTGCATTTTGGAGCCTTGGTTACTGCTGCTGAGTGTAAACAGGGAGGTTACTGCTGCTAAAGTGGAAACAGGGAGATTAGGAGGATGTTACAGTATTCCAGCAGGAGAAGAAGGGTAGTTTAGAAAAGTGGCCATTGCAGATAAAGATAAATAGAAGGATTCAAGAACTTAGTGACTGATTGGATGAGGAGGCAAGAGAGAAAGTAATACTAAGAATGGTTCACTTTATTCACTGTGACCAGGCGATCTCTGCTCATTTCCAGAGAAGTGCCCCAAATAATTGTTAAGAAACTTTACGGAAAACAGGAGCCTATTCAAACACATACCATTGAAGACTCAGGTAAGATTTAAGATATGTCTTTGCTAGGCCTCAATATCCAGAATTGCATTATTTTGTTCAGCAGCCATCGATGTGTAAACACAATAAATGTGTTTTGCTACTGACCTGTGTTTGGAATTTTGTGGGCCAGCAAAGACAGAAAGAGATTGATGCTAAGGAAGTGAAGAGAATTAATGAGAAAGGACACAGCTCAGATGAACTGGCCTAGGCTTCGGATTAGCAAGGAAGGAAAAAGAGTACGAAGCATTACCCAGAGGGAGAAACATGAGAAATAATGGGACTGATGTCTCATTGCCCACTGTACATATAAAGGAGGGAGATGACTGGAAAGGCAGATTACACTCAGAGAGGGAGACATTTGCTTGACATTTTAGTTGTTAGTAGTTCTAGATAAGAGATTTTAAGATGTGGTGGGGAGAATGTAATGAAAACACAAATGGAAGTGCAGATGGTTGGGGCTGAGGAAGTGGAGGAAGCAAAAGGTCATGACGAGAGCTTCAGGATGCACTTGGGCACTGCTGTCTCCTGCGATGAGGACTTGCAGGAGCATCTTCAGTCAGTGGACGAGGTTTCTGGAAAGCCAGGGGAAGCAACACAGCTATAGGGCCTGGCAGTATACCAGTATAGTATGCTATACAAAATGGGGGGCTCATTCCCCTAGCAGTTTACAAATAGGGGCTTAGTGACTACTTATTGAGTAAATGAATGTATAAATTTATCATCTTAAAGACACCTATTTTTGCTTCTATATGTAAATTATGACTTACTAAGTAGGACTTTGGCAGTAATCCTGATTAGTCTTTCTTCTCCTCTCTTTTAACCTGGTTGGATTCTGTTAATAAACCATATTTAGCTGAACCCTTAGTCCAGTATGTTAGTTTTTAAAGGTTGCTGATATGGTTTAGCTATGACCCCACCCAAATCTCCTCTTGAATTGTAGTTCCCATAATCCCCAGGTGTCATGGGAGGGACCAAGTGGGAGGTAATTGAATCACGGGGGTGGTTTCTTCGATGCTATTCTCATGACAGTGAGTAAGTTTTCGTGAGAGCTGATGGTTTTATAGGGGTTCTGGGTTCTCATTCTTCTCTCTTCTGCTGCCATGTAAAGAAGGATGTGTTTGCCTTCCTTTCCGCCATGATTGTAAGTTTCCTGAGGCCTCTCCAGCTATGCTGAACTGTGAGTCAATTAAACCTCTTTCCTTTATAAATTATACAGTCTCCGGTATTTCTTTATAGCAGCATGAGAATGGACTAATACAGCTGCTACAACAAAGGAGCACAGATTGGATGGCTTCAACAAGAGACATTTATTTTCTTCAAATACAATCACATGGCAGTTTAGGGCTTCAACTACTGGATTTTGGAGGGACACAATTCAGGCCATAACTCCCAAGATAATGATCTTATCAGAAATTCTTTGCCTTGCTTGTTACTCATTTAATCGAAGAAAGAAATGATTAATTAAGCACCCGATTTGTACAAAATCCTGAGCATGGAGCTTCACCCAGGTATGCACTAAAAGGTGAGTAAAATGTAATCTCACTCTTCATGTAGAGAATGAAAATATAATAGATGTTGTAATAGCTATGCCAGGTAGACTTTCCAAACAGATCCAACTTTCATTTTAACTTGGTTGGAAACACACATGCTCTAGAGGGGGCAGCCCTTGATGCCACGAAGCTCTAATCCAGCCATGCTCATTGGACCAAAGGTGGATACAACACCCAACCCAAACTGGGTCAATCAAAGATTTACTGGGGATTTCATGTGAGGTCCAAAGGTTGTCACAGATATTTGGAGTTGTCCACATGGCAGGCACGACATGGTATGAAAGGAAAAGGTATCCTAAAATGTATATTTTATTTTACCTATTCTATACATAAGGAAAATGTGCCTCAGAAAAATGGAACAGGTTATTCAAGATCACTACAGCTTCATATAAATACATATATTTAAATGATTTTTATAATATATTATTATAGTATATATTATAATAATATAACATATAATTATGTATGTTATTAATGTATTATAATGCTTATTTTGCATATATACACATATATACACACGTGTATGTTTTAATTTTTCAATGCCTTGGAGCTCAAAAGTGACTTAAATTTAGATACCTCTAAGATGTATATATATGCTTTTCTCTGAGTACTTGTTTTTAATATGCTATTACAGCCAGAGTATTTTGAGGGCATTTTAAAAGATTTTGAAAATACCTTATAGAATCTAATGGAATATAAATATTATCCATTGCTTACCAGCCTGAACTACAGTAATATGTTCAAGTATTACTTCTTCACCTCATTACCACTTAATTGAATTAAAGCTAAATTCGTATTTATGCTGTATAATTAGGAATTACGGGTAAGGGACAGAAACATTCTTATTAGTGGCCATCTGTTTGTAAAGAAGCGGCAATAGCAGAATTACTAGGAATTCAGTAGCAAAAGCACACACAAAGAAAATCAGTACTGGTTGGGCATGATGGCTCACGCCTCTAATCCCAGCACTGTGAGAGGCTGAGGAGGGCGGATCATGAGGTCAGGAGATTGAGACCATCCTGGCCAACATGGTGAAACCCCAACTCTACTAAAATACAAAGAAAAAAAAAAATTAGCTGGGCATGGTGGCACGCACCTGTAGTCTCAGCTACTCGGGAGGCTGAGGGAGGGTAATCACTGGAACCTGGGAGGCGGAGGTTGCAGCAAGCCAAGATCGTGCCACTGCACTGCAGCCTGGTGACAGGGCAAGACTCCATCAAAAAAAAAAAATGAAAGAAAAGGAAGGAAGGAAGGAATGAAGAAAAGAAAAGAAAAGAAAAGAAAAGAAAAAAGAAAGAAAGAAAGAAAAAGAGAAAAAGAAACGAAACAAAAAGAAAAGAAAAAAGCAAAGCAAAGAAAAGAAAATCAGTACTGAAAAGACAGTACATTGATTGTTTGGGTGCAGATGAAGAGATGGTGGCATAGAGGCTAAGAAGTCATGGAGCTACTTAGCAGTACACCTGGGCTAGAACCCCATTTTATCAGCCACCTGGCTTGAAATTAATTTTTCTTTCTAAAACACTTTCCTCCCAAATGCCCAAACAACCTATGTCCACCGAGCCCATTCAATAAATGGTTGAAAGTTGAGTAAGCTGTCAGCTTCACAAGCAAGTGAACCAAGGATTAGGGAGGTCAGCCTCATCACAAAGACTCTTCAGAGAGCAGCTTGATTAGAATTGATAAACAGTCCTTCTGCTCTGAGAAGAAATAACACTCCTCTTCAAAGAACATTAATAACTGATTTCTCTTTCTCATTTTCCTCTCTTAATATTTTTCTAGCAGTTTTTATGTCACTGGCATAGCATTATTATTGGCATCCATCATCTCTTAGGTAAGCTTAGGGGTAATGCCCTTATCTTAATAATTAGCAAAATGGAGACATAAAGGAGTCAAGTGACTTGCCCAAGTTAACACAGAGTTGAAACCCAACCCAGAGATATGGCCATCTGGATCACTCACTTGTCAACAAGAACAAATATCTAGGCAGTGATAAAAACATTAAATGACATGATAATTAATGATGAGCTATATACCACCCCAGAAATGAATAAAGATTTCATGCACATCCTCATTTATGCTTACATTGACTATCATTCATTTCATAACAGTTTCATCAACATCCACCATGTACAAGCCACTGTGCTGGGTTTGAAACGGTCTATGGTGCAATGTTGTGTTGTATCTTAGGCTCAAATCCTTGCCCTGCTCTTCACTAGCTGTGTGAACTTGGGTAAAAGCCTTAATACCTGCAAATTTTCTCATCTGGAAAACAACAACAATAACATTTACCTCTTAGCATCACAATGATGAGTACAACATCCAAAATGATCTGTAAATTCACTGACATGGCAAATATCTGAATGCAGACTCAAAAGAAGTCACCATGATGGGCAAATGGATAAAGGAAGGCTGATATCATTATTGGAACTACACAGAATAAAAGGCAAGGTTCTTGTTCTCAAGAAATTTCGTCTTAAGGAGTTAAGTAGTGATGATCACCCATACAAGGAGTATCTGACAAGCGCCTTCTTGTGACTGAGACAAAACATTGTGGGAACATGGAGAGATTTTTTTTGGTTTGTGCCATTCTAGAGGACTTCAAAAAGGCTGTAGTCTCAAGCAAGACCTTGAAGGGTAAGTATAATTTGACAAACGTGGGGAAGATGGGCACAGTGACTAAAAGCAATAAAATAAATGATGGTACAGGAATGAAAAAAAAAGGTAACTGGCAAATATTAATGAATTGGCCAAGCTTATTGGAACAGAATATGTATCTAGTTGAGGCTGATGTTAAGACTAAATAGGAAAGTCGGGGACAACACAGAGATTCTCCGAGGCAGATTAGGGAAAAGTCCTGTCCAACAGGCCTTGTGCAAAGGCACCATTCACATGCTTCATCTCTACCTTCACTCCTTCCTCCCGTGATGGCAGCTGGCTAGAGGTAAATTGTGTTCCGAGCCCTGTGTCTCGTTTTTATGATTTATTATTTCAGTCTTTCAGCAGGGTGAGAATATAGAGTGTGCTGGATGGCACATACTCGGGGAATTTATGTTGCATAGCTAAACATCATGTCTGTCTATCTCTTCCCAGTAATCTCTAATAATACCCAAATGGGCTTTTTATTTTAAACATCTGGACAGCCTAATGGTGGTTGAGAATTAAGGCGCTGAGTGAAGAAAACAGTGCAGTCATAAAGTCTGTCGGATAAACAAAGCTTTCTCTGGAACATTAACTCCTTTCCTGAGAAATCTTCTCTGTTCCTCAAAATGCACTTAGTAACATTACATCTTCATCTCCAGGTACCACTTTTCTTTTGCAAATACTCTCATGGCATTTAATGGGGCCATTAAGGTAGGAAACTATGGGATATTAGCATAAAAAGAACATTGTCAGAAAAAAAAAAAATGCAAAATGCTTTCTCTCACACACACTCTCACCACCCCCACACCTTTGAAGTTTGCTTTTGTTTTATAACAGCAGAAATTCCCATTGTGGATGGTAATTTTTGCTAGATAATAACTCTGTTGACACTGCCACACACTGGCAAAAGTTGTGTAACTCAGGAAAAGGAGAGAGACTGGAATGGAATATAATCAGATAGTTTTATTTGTTTTTAATACACACAGCCATTCAATAAATACAGGCTGTTGGGTTTTATCTTCCTTCTTAGAGATCTCTATGGCTTCTTCTCACTCCAGAATGGTGGAGAAGTATGAGCAGTCTTTGACAACTCTAGCCTTTGCAAATGCGTGCCATCTGCTGGGTGCCCTCCTTGTCCTCAGTTTCCAGTAAACATTTCCTCACTCTCCAAGATTCAGTTCACATGTTTTCTTTAGTATGAGCCTGTCTAGACCCCACAAGGGAGAGTTGGAAGCTCCCTGCTTCAAGTTATCATAAAACCACACCAACACTTCTCACACTGTCTTGTCATTGCATTTATAGGCATATGGCCCCAACCAGGTTATGAGCAACAACTAGGGCTGGGGGTCAGGAGTGTGGATTACTTTATTCTTTATTGCCATTTTCTGGTTACTTATACAGTGCCTACCACAGAGTTAGGCATTCAACATATATTTGTGTATTAATTTTCCATTGATGCATAACAAGGTACCATAAACTTTGCACCTTAAAGTAGCACATATTATCTTAGAGCTTTTATAGGTCAAAGGTCCAGGCAGGGCTGGTTGAGTGCCCCACTTTGGCTCTCACAATATGATAATCAAGGTATCATACAGGACTGAGTTCTCATCAGAGCCTCAACTCTGGGGAAGAATCTGCTTCAGGCTTACTAAGGTTATTGACAGAATTCAATTCTTGTAGCTGTAGGACTCATGGCAGCTTTCCTCTTCACAGCTAGCAAGAACAAGATAGCAGAGAGAGTCCGCTAACAAGCCAGAGTTTTCTATGGGATAATCACAAGAGCGTTGCCCATCTTTGCACATTCTATTGATGAGAAAAGAATCACAAGTCTCCCTTCATGGAAAGGGAGTATACAAAGGCATGAATAGCAGGAAGTGGGATCACACAGGCCCCCTTTATTGTCTGTCCATCACAGAATGTGTTTAACAAATCTCTAACCCAAATGAACTGCTTTGTTTTTTTCTAATAATAGCATGATTAAACCTAGTGTTGCTGCATGCCATGTCGTTTAGGTATTCGACGTCCTTTGCTTACTATCTGCCTTGGAATGGACAGGTACTTACACGGCAGAGTTTGTGTGTATCCTGTTAGGACTAAACTCTGACCTTTTTCTTCCCTTTTCCAAATTCCTATCTAAAAGGCCTGGGGAGTCACGCCTGCAAACCAAAAATAAAATCCGAAAGCCCCCGCCCAACCATCTGAATGAACTCCCTCCTCGGCCAGGGCACTCCAAATTTAACCTGAAAGGCTGGTTCAGGCCATGACATGAGAGGGTGAGGGGTGGGCATGCCTCATTATGCCCTCCTCGCTTTTAGAATTCAGGAAAAGCTGATCAGCATTTAACATCAACACAGACCTTAAGTCTGATAAGGAACATTGAAAATCTATTCTCTCTGAAGCCTGCTACCTGCAGGCTTCATCTGCATGATAAAACGTTGGTCTCCACAACCCCTTATTGTAACCCAAACATTCCTTTCTATTGACAATAACTGTTTTAACAATTGCCAGTCATCAAGTTTTGAAATCTCTCTATAACCTGGAAGCCTCCCTGCTTCGAGTTGTCTCACCTTACCAGATGGAACGAATGTATGTCTTAAATGCATTTGATTGATGTCTCAGGTCTTCCTAAAATGGATAAAACCAAGCTGTGCCCCAACCACCTTGGGCACATGTTCTCAGGGTCAACTGAGGGCTGTGTCCCAGGCATGGTCCCTCATATTTGGCTCAGAATAAATCTCTTCAAATATTTTACAGACTTTGTTTCTTTTGGTCGGCATGCCCTACAAACATAAAGTCTCATCAGAGGGGTTTTATTCAACCCAGGATAACGTGGCTCACTTTGCAACGTAACTCTGGCATAGCCTCACATGAAAGGTCATGAAGGAAATAAAAATATTTTAACCCCAAATATGTTTCTTTGCCGTATCTCGAAATAGCTCTGCAAAGCTGTCACTTGTGGGGAAAAACTACATTCTGTACAGAATCCTCTTCTCTTTCTGGGGCTTTTTCCTCAATAAAAAACCTTAGCGAGGGCTTAGCATATGCTAGGCACTCAATACTAGGTGGCAAATAAATGATTTATTTAAGGAATGAAGAGAGCATGAGAGAGTGCTCCATCTTTGGTATGATCTAGGGGATAATTTGGCATTTAAAAAAAAAGGCAAAAAACAATTATAATCTATACTCTCTGAAGCCTGCTACCTGGAGGCTTCATCTGCATAATGGGAACCTTGAGCTCCACAACCCCTTATCCTAATCCAGACACTCTCTTCTATTGATTCTAGGTCTTCAGACAATAACTTTACTCTTTCAACCAATTGCCAATTAGAAAATCTTTGAATCCATCTACAACCTGGAAGCCCCCACTTTGAGTTGTCCCACCTTTATGGACCAAACCAATGTACATCTTACATGTATTGATTGATGTATTATGTGTCCCTAAGTTGTATGAATTCAAGCTGTACCCAACCACCTTAGACACATGTTCTTAGGATCTCTTGAGACTGTGACTCGAGCCATTGGTCACTCATATTTGGCTCAGACTAAATCTCTTCAAATATTTTATGGAGGTTGACTCTTCATTGACACCTGTTTGAGTATGTAGCATATGTTAAGCCCTTGCTAAGCACTATGAATATACTGTTAAACACGTGTGTCAAATGAATGAGTTATTAATCAATGAAGAGAGTATGAAAGTGTACTCAATCTTTGGTATGAGTCATACAAATGTGAAACTTACCCTTCTTTATGAAATATTTCCTTTCATATTCTTTAAGTATTGGCTTGGGGTGAATAAGATGCCAACTGTTACATCCTATGCCAGTAACTCAATTCTTTCTTTCTAAGGACCTCTTCTTTAAAGCACTGCTGCATGGACAAGTCCCATAACAGGGGCTTTTGCCTCAGGCCAGAAAGACTGAAGTTATTCAAAGTATGAAATAGCCAGAAATAAAAGATAACTGAAAGAGACCTCTCAACTATCCTGCAAAGTTTCTTCTAGGTCCTTGCATTTGCACCCTCTCTTCTTCCATTCCTTATATGCTCCAGCTTTGATTCCATTCTGCCTACCTTGTACACATTTATGAGTTTTCCCTGAGCCCTGGTTCATCCTTTCCTGCCTTGATTCTCTTGGACCAACTACCTTGTATAGCCCTAAAACCCCAATTCTCTAATCTTAGTCAATTTGTGCTTCATTTTGACTTCCAGAAGTGCCCATAGGTGAGCAGTTACTTGGGTCAGGAATAACTGTGTCTGCTCTAATGCCAGCCTCCTAGGAGTGGCCTGATTCAACCTGGATAGGTCTTGTAGTTCCAAATCTGATGGCTCATCTAGAATCCCATCTCCTTCAAAGACTACAGAAAACATTTTGAAAGGGGAAAGATGTGAGCACTAACTATTTAGGTTTCTGTTCTTATCAGTGTCCTTTGATCCAAAGCTCTTTCAGACAAGGAAGGAATACGGTTAATATACTACATATATAGACATCAATTTCAAACTTATAGAGTTAATATACTACATAGATACACATCAATTTCAAACTTTCCTGATGTTTGCAAAAGAATGCAGATTATTTCCTTTCTTCTTTCATTCCTTCCTTCTTCATTCACCCATTATTCCACAAACAATAATGAATTGTTAGAAGAAAAATGAGTAAAAACAGTTGGTAGAGGGAGGTTAAGCTCACAAAATATTGGTGCATTCCTCTATACTTGCCTGTCTTCCATGCAGTTATATTGGGTCCACATAACTTTATCCTGAAAAGGGATGTGTATTATTTGTATGTCATCTCTATTTTTAGAGCCAAGGCACACCCTCTCCATTCCTTTCCTAATCTTCAGCAGTGACCTTGGAGAATGTATGTTGAGATGGTATAGTTGCAGGGTGAAAGAGCCTAAATTCCTAAGTTATTGCGAGGTCGAGCACAGCTCTGCAGAGCTGTCTAAACACCATAGGTCTTTGGGTGAACAAGAAAAGCTCTGATTGTACTTAGTGAAGGATATTACTGCAGCATAGATAAATGGCATACAAGAAAGAATTTCATACATATAAGAGAATTTCAAAGGTCAACAGTTTGATATCTGTATTGTCCTGAGCCAGAAATGAACTGAAAATGATCTCTCTCTGTCTCAACTATTTATCTATCTACCTCCAAACTATATACTATATATCATTATATATGTATATATCACCATCAACTATATGTATGTATATATAAATGTATAAATATATATAAATATGTATGTGTGTGTATATATATATATATATATATATAAATATTTTCCCTGAGCATATCTTGCTTGTTAATCATGCTTTTATACGCATTATTATGGGGATGATATTCTATATGTTATATTTAATGTAATGAAATAATTCGGTGAATAATGAGGTTTTAGAATATATTTAACAAGTATTCAAATAATGCTTATGGTCTTTCATCTGGTCAACAACAGTAACCTCTCAACTATAGACATTTTTGTACATTATTAAAAACAGTGAATTCTGACAATTAAAGAGTTAGGCACCATTCTCAACAAACTAACACAGAAACAGAAAACCAAACACCACATGTTCTCACCCGTAAGTGGGAGTTTAACAATGAGAACACATGGACACAGGGAGGGGAACATCACACACCAGGGCCTGTCAGGGGGTTGGAGGCAAGGCGAGGAATAGCATTAGGGGAAATATCTAATGTAGATGATGGGTTAATGGGTGCAGCAAACCACCATGGCACATGTATACCTATGTAACAAACCTGCATGTTCTGCACATGTATCCCAGAACTTAAAGTATAATAATAAAAAAAAGAGTTAGGCACTATTGTGTCTATTATGCAGATAAGACAGAGGCACAGAGAAGATTTCATATAACTAGTAAGTGGCAGACTTGGGATTTGGATCAGTCAACCTGGTTTCAGAGTCTGTGTAGTTAATTATTATTGTATGCTAGGCATCATAGCAGCAACCGTTCAGATTTACCCCAGAGTAAATATACCACCAGTTCATTTCGTTTGATGTGAATGTATGCAGCTGCGTCAATATATTTGCCTGATGGACACTGAGGAGACAGTGTGAACTAGAGAAACTAACTATGGTGCCTCTTGTCCCCCCATGTTAGTAGGATAGCTCATATTCTGCTTTCTGAGCTGTCTCCTCCTCTGCCATCCTGTTCCCACTTCAGTCCTGTGATATATGGCAACCTAATACTATCTGCATCTCCTATGGTTTTTTAAATAGCCATATCACAGTAGCTATCCAAGGTCCAAATATCAAATCAGATGACTGTTTTCCTGTTTTCCTTCTGTTGGATTTGACACGCAACAGTCTCTTCTTGAGGAAATGCCTTTCTAGTGCCTTCCTTTTGCATTATTCTAGTCTCTTTGTTGATATGTCTCCAGAGAGGTCTTGAGTTCTTCTCTAACCTTTTCATTACTCACTAGACTTGGATAACCTGTCTTCTCCAGAGGTCTTTTCTATCTGTAAACTTCTATACCTCTTCTCTAATTGAATCTGATTTTTCTTAATGAACTTGGCCACTTTTATCCAACCACTTATGTGCTTCCTTCTCTTTTTTTGTGTGATGCCAAGTTCTCCTGATTCTCATGTGACCTCCCTAACAATTTCCCCAGCGTTCCTTTGATCGGTTTTTCCCCTTCCTCTCCTGCTTGACCTTTAATTAGTAGCAAATCTTAGGTCTCTATCTTAAGTCCTCTTCTCTCCTTGGTCTACATATTTTAAGTTGTCCCTCCTTTATGGACCAAACCAATGTACATCTTACATGTATTGATTGATGTATTATCCCTAAATTGTATTCATTCAAGCTGTAGCCCAACCACCTTAGACACATGCTCTTAGGATCTCTTGAGACTGTGACTTGGGCCATTGGTCACTCATATTTGGCTCAGACTAAATCTCTTCAAATATTTTACAGAGGTTGACTCTCCCTTGACACCTGTTTAACAATATATTCACAGTGTTTAGCAAGGGCTTAACATATGCTACGTACTCAATGGGTAAGCTCATTCCATTTCATAATAGTAAACTCCACCTATGAGCTTCTATGGCACAAATCTTTATCTCTAGATCTTTCCTGAACTCTGTAATACCTATTTGAATCCCCTCTTATAAGTCTAGTTGATATCTCAAACTTCAATTTTCTAAAGCAGAATTCTTGAATAACCCTTCACAATTATTATTCCCTAATTTTTCCTTCTCTCCAATAAATTGTTCACATCCCTATTTAAGGCATTACCCTTCCTTACCGCTTCTCTCATACCTACATCCAATCCATTACCAAGTCTAGCCGATCTTGCCAACAAAACATATTCTGTTCTGATGAACTTCTCTCGGTGACATTACTATTGCCCTAGTGCACATTTCCATTATGTCTCACCAAGTGTGTGAGAGCCTCTCAACTGTATTCTCTGAGTCTTTTCCAGCTGCCTTAAATCATATTCTCACCAAAACAGCCAGCATAATCTTGTAAAAATATAACCCAAAACATATCACAATCTCCTGATGACTTCTTATTACGAGTGATGGTTTGCCTTGGCTTATAAATCCACAGTGGCTTATGACTTGGTCTTCAGAATCATTTGTAAAACTTTTTTTGATGATCAGATGCCTTTGTCCAGCAAAGTATTGTGCAGTAATCTCATGTTAGTCTTTTCCTTCACCTTTAACATAATTACTCAATTCCAGCGATTAAGTTAGAAGACGAATGAAAGGGCTGAAGAGAATCTTAGCAGGAAAAACTGGAAAAGAAGCTGTTTCGTGCTGGATGTTCTCTACCATCTTTTCTTGATACACTCTTGCATTAACTATGCTTTGCCCAACACCTTGAGGGTCACCAGGTTCTGTGTGAATGGTGCAGCCTGAAGTCTAACTAACTCCACAGGACATAATTTGTATAGAGTAAGTTACACAGAGCTCTTTCCCTACACCTCCAGCATGAGCGAATCCTCAGCTTCCACCTGCGAGGACTGAGGAACCTTGATTTTATTAGACATGCTAACACTTGGGTCCCACTTCCATCACAAAATTAGGACTGAAATTGTATAATCAACTAGGAAATAAATAAAAGCAGTCTAAGACACTGTGAACAAAATGTTTAAATACCTCCACTTAACATATAAACAAATGTAAGCTGGAGGGTCATGACACAGGTCAATGTTACATATAGGAAAAGTGCAAGCACTTTTGGGGGAGGTTTCCAGTAACTCTGCTAAGCATAAAAGATCAGAACTGGGATTTGAGGTGGCTCAAGAGCCATGATGTGCAGTTTGACACCAACAAAATTAATTTTCTACTAAAACAAAAACAATGCCACAATTCCAAGAAACATCATTGAATTCAGAGACTTTACAACATAACATACACAATGATGAGGCTACAATCCCAAAGTGCATGAGATTGGCATATAAATAACCAAGAAAACGTGACCAAGACACAAAAGAAATGAAAATCAGCTGAGAAAAATCTCAGTATGACATGCTGAAATTAACATCATATATGGACTTGAAAGCAGCTGTGTTACTATGTTCAATGAAGTAAAAAATATATTCCCTTTAATAAATGAAAAGATAGAAACTCCGCATCACATAAGGACTTCATGAGGCAGCTCCCAGATCTCTCATTGTTCCTCACTTGCTGCTTCGCAATGCACCCTCCAACAGCCCTGCTCAGATTGCCAATCACTGAACTCAAGACCCTTACTTGCCTGAATGCCTTTGCCCATACTTCTCCCTTCTTCTGGGAATCCCCTGCCTCTTTACCTGAATAACCCAAGTTCTTTCTTTGCATCTAAATTTCTACACAAACCTTACCTAATCTTCCCAGGCTGCATTAGGTTTTTTATGTTTCCTTCATGCCTTGTGCATTTTTCCACCTGTGCTATTATAAAATTATCATAAAGTAAACTGCATGTATGCATAGATTATCCTTTAACTTGTGAGCTCTTTGAGGGCAAGAACTTTGTTTAATTATGTTTAATTCATCTTATATAGTACCTACCTTCTAACAAAATGTTTGTTGAATAAATGGAGGAATAATAGGAACAGTAAAGGTAATAATGCATAATATCCACTGACATGTAGTCTTTTCTTTACATTTATTGCTATTATTTAATTTTTAATTAAATAATATTTTATTACTATCCCTATGAAGTAGATATATTTATTAAACTCTGTTTTACAATTTTATGAACTTAACTTTTTGTAGTTAAAAAAATTTCTGAGTCTTTTCTAAAGTACCAGAACAATGTGTTGTTGAAAATCAAATTTTGTGCATCTAAATACTTACTAGACCATACCAACATTTTCTGAAATACTATGTGATTTAAGGAAGTCTTTTACCTTTGTGCATCACAGATTCCTCCTCCAAAATTAAGGAAATGTAATGCGTAACTGGTTCTCAAACTGTGATTTTTGAAGTGAGATCAAAGTTTATTATTGCCTACCAAAAAGAAATGCCAACAGTCTCTGTAATAAAACTTCACGGACAAATTAGAATAGCCAATCATTGTCTTTAGCTTGACATTTTGCCAACCTGACATGGTAAGATTGGCAATCTTTTGCTGATAAGAAACTTAGACCCTTCATCAATAGAATATGATGGAGGAAGAGGAGGAGAAGGAGAGTTTCTTTCTAATTGAGTAGAGTTTATAGAAAGAAAAATAAAAATGCTTTCAGAAAATGGTTTCCAGTGAGGGAGGAAGATAATAAAGTAGATCAATATTGGTGGAAAAATAAGAATATGTGGAACATAATCTCCCTGGTCTCTTGTAGCATAAAAACACAATGCTAAAAACCTTCCCTTCAGCCCTGTAAGGTGACACCACAGAAAGCTCTGAGAAGCAAGAAAGATGAAGAAAGTAGAGAAGATTTTTATTTATACATTGTGAGCTTTTATGTGTAAGACTTTGCCTGAGGTATGGCTCAGATCCTTCTGAAACTGCCCTGAAGACAGCAACTATAAACTGATTAATACACAAGCATGCAATGATCTTAGGAGACTTCAGAGTAAACAATATCAGGCAGTTTTTATACAAGAGTTGAAACTCTCAAGAAAGGAATGGCAGGTATGAGTTACCCATTTTTGCGGCTTTTAGCCTGAGGGCAAGCCAAAGTTAGGGCCAAGCAGGACAACTATGGTTGCTGCATTTTTTTTTAGCTGGGTAAGCAGAGAACAGATTTTGTGGTTACTAAAGTTACTGGCAAGTAAAGGAGAATTATCCTGAAAGGAATAGTCAGAGAGAAGATGCACCCAATTTTGTATATAAACTCTGTCCAAATTGCTGGCTGTTCTCCGAATTGTGCCTGTGTTGGGGAGGCTGCTAGCAACTTTGCTAAAAATGAAAGATCAGAACTGGGATTTGAGGTGGTCCAAGAGCCATGATGTGCAGTTTGACACCAACAAAATTAATTTTCTACAAAAACAAAAAAACAACAACCCAGTTCTCAGGAATACAATGGAATTCAGAGACTTCACAACATAACATACACAATTATAAGGCTGCAATCCCAAAGTTCACGGTTTATAAATAACCAAGAAAACATGACCAAAATGCAAAAGAAATGATAATCAACTGAGAATAATCTCAGCACAACATGTGGAAATTCATATCACAAATGCACTTTAAAGTAGCTGTGTATCTATGTTCAATGACATAAAAAATTATCTTAATTAATGAAAAGATAGAAAATCTCAGCAGTGACATGGAAACCATAATAAAGGGATCAAGTGGAAATTCTAAGAACTCAAAAACACAATATCAGAAAAAAGAGAAAGAGAGAGGAAGGAAGGAAGGAAGGAAGGAAGGAAGGAAGGAAGGAAGGAAGGAAGATTATTAGGTAGAATAGAAATGCTAAAGTAATAGTCAGTGACCTAACAGTTATATTAATAGAAATTCTCCAAAGTGAAAAAGAGAATAAAGTAAAAAGAAGATGGAAGAAGAAGAGGGAGACATAGAAGTCTACAAGATAATAATAAAAATTCTAAGATATGCATGTTTACAGTCTCATAAGAGAGAAATGAGGCAGATACAGTATATGTTTGAAGACATAATGACTGAAAACTCCCCAAATATGTTGAAAGACTTAAAGTTTGTAGAATCCTGAAGCTAAATGAACCCCAAGCAACATAAATACAAAAAAAAAAAAAAAAAAAAAAAACCTTAGGCACATTAGAGTAAACTGCTAAAACCAAAGAGAAAGAGAAAATCTTGGAATTCATCAGAGAAAAATAACACATTTTTAGAGGAAAGTAATGCTTTCAATTAGCACTGACATCTCTATGAGGAACTATAGAGGTCAGGAGACAAACTAGTGTCTTCAAAGTGATGAAGTTTTTTTTTTTTTTGTTTTCTGTTTTTTGTTTTTGAGATGGAGTCTCGCTCTGTCACCAGGGCAGAGTGCAGTGGCATGATCTTGGCTCACTGCAACCTCCACCTCCTGGGTTCAAGCAAATCTCCTGCCTCAGCCTCCTAAGTAGCTGGGACTACAGGCACGTACCACCATGCCCAGCTAATTTTTGTATTTTTAGTAGAGATGGGATTTCACCATGTTGGCCAGGATGGTCTCAATCTCTTGACCTCGTGATCTACCTGCCTTGGCCTCCTAAAGTCCTGGGATTACAGACGTGAGCCACTGCGCCTGGCCTAAAGTGTTGAATTTTTTCAAAAGCCCTGTCAAACCAGAATAGCTGATTTAGAAAAAAAATAACATTCAGGAATAAAGATGAAGTAAAGGCATTTTCAGACCGAAGGAAGCTGAGATCACTCATCTGTAGCATACTTAGAGCAGAGTGAATGCTGAAGAAGATGTTTCAGTCTATAGAAAAATTGATACCAGATGAAAACTCAGAGCTTCAGGATGAAACACAAAGCTTCAGAAAGGCTGAATATCCAGGGAAAAAATATGAACAATTATTTTTAAACAGGAGGAAAATTTTTTTCTCTTAATTTCTTTGTAATACATGGAGCTACTGAAAGCAAAAATTATACTCTTGTCTTGGTGATATATAATAATCTGGAAGTAAGATAAATGAGAAGTCTAGTATAAAGAATGAAGGGGAACAGGTAGAACACAGGGGATTTTCAGGGCAGTGAAATAGTCTGTATGATGCTATAATGATGGGTACATTTATTATACATTGGTCCAAATCCATTGAATGTACACCAAGGGTGACCCCTAATGTAAGTGATGGATGCTGGGTGATAACGATGTGCCAGTATAGGTTTATCAGTTATTATAAATGCACTACTCTGGTGGAGGATATTGATTATGGGGGAAGCATGCATGTAGGGGGGGAAGAGAGTATATGGAACATCTCTATACCTTCTGCTCAATATTGCTATAACCTAAAATTGCTCTAAAAATTGGTTTATTTTAAAAATGAAGAAAAAGGCAAATGGATATATGCCCTTGCAAGGCTTCTATGTGTTTTGTGAAGTGGTGTGTTAATGTTAAGAAGAAATGAAGTTTTTTTTTTAAATACATATTGTAATCCCTAAAGCAACCACTTAAAATGATGCAAAAAGACATATTAAAGAGCCAACAGATAAATTAAAATAAAATTCTAAAAAACATGGTAAAATTACCTAAAATAAGGAGGAAAATGGAACAGAGGAGCAAAAATGGGGGGAGGGACAAAAATGAAATAAATAGTAAAATGATAGACTTAATTCAACCATATCCATATGAACATATATTATGTTCCATATAAACTAAACTCTTCAACTAAAGGCAGATACTATCAGAACAAATCAAAAGTCTAAGCCCAATTATACAATGTCACCATTGATGTACTTCATATATAAACATACAGGTTCTAAGTCAATGGATGGAAAATATATACCATTGAAATGGTAAGCATAAGAAGTCTGAAGTAGCATGTTACTATCAGATAAAACATATTCTAAAATCAGGAGCATTAAATTAAAAATAAAAGCTCTGTGAGACACGCAGGAGATGCTATTATTGCCATATCAATGTAACAGGTGGCTCATGCCTGTAATCCCAGCACTTTTGGGGGCCGAGGCTGGCAGATCACAAGGTCAGGAGATCGAGACCATCCTGGCCAACATGATGAAACCCCATCTCTACTAAAATATGCAAAATTAGCCGGGCGTGGTGGTGTGTGTCTGTAGTCCCAGCTCCTCAGGAGATTCAGGAGGCTGAGGCAGGGGAATCGCTTGAACCCGGGAGGCGGAGATTGTAGTGAGCCGAGATGACGCTACTACACTCTAGCCTGGGGACAGAGCAAGACTGTCTCAAAAAACAAAAGAAAAATGAGATTTTGAAAGGTGAGCTTTGTTTAAGAATGTTTGGCTTGCCGGGCGCGGTGGCTCACGCTTGTAATCCCAGCACTTTGGGAGGCCGAGGCGGGCGGATCACAAGGTCAGGAGATCGAGACCACAGTGAAACCCCGTCTCTACTAACAATACAAAAAAAAAAAACTAGCCGGGCGTGGTGGTGGGCGCCTGTAGTCCCAGCTACTCGGAGAGGCTGAGGCAGGAGAATGGCGCGAACCCGGGAGGCGGAGCTTGCAGTGAGCCGAGATCGCGCCACTGCACTCCAGCCTGGGCGACAGAGCGAGACTCCGTCTCAAAAAAAAAAAAAGAATGTTTGGCTTAAAACACTTTTGTTCTTGCTGTTTTGTTTAATTAATTTTAATTTTTAATTTATTTTTAATTTTTGTGGGCACATAGTAGGTGTATAGATTTATGGGGTACATGAGATACTTGATACAGGCATACAATGTGTAATAATCACATCAGGGAAAATGGGGTATCCATCATCTTAAGCATTTATCCTTTCTTTGTGGGACAAACAATCCAATTATACTCTTCTGGTAATTTTCTTTTTTTTTTTTTTTTTTTTTTTTTGGCAGAGTCTCGCTCTGTCTCCCAGGCTGGAGTGCAATGCCGCTATCTCAGCTCACTGCAAGCTCTGCCTCCCGGGTTCACACCATTCTCCTGCCTCAGCCTCCCGAGTAGCTGGGACTACAGGCGCCCACCACCACGCCCAGCTAATTTTTTTTTTGTATTTTTAGTAGAGATGGGGTTTCACTGTGTTAGCCAGGATGGTCTCGATCTCCTGACCTCGTGATCTGCCCGCCTCGGCCTCCCAAAGTGCTGGGATTACAGGCGTGAGCCACTGTGCCTGGCCCTGGTTATTTTTAAACGTACAATAAATTAGTGTTGACTGTAGTCACCCTGTTGTGCAATCAAACACTAGATTTTTTTCTTTCTATTTTTTTTTAGACAGAATCTCACTCTGTCACCCAGGCTGGACTGCAGTGGTACAATCTCGGCTCATTGCAACCTCTGCCTCCTGGGTTCTAGTGATTCTCCCCCTAAAAAACTTTTCATACGAGAGTACAAGTCTTCCTATCCTCAGTAGCCAACAATGCTCAGCATGAGGAAGCTAGTCCACCAGTGACTGCTGAAAGAACAATCTGCTACCGGTCATCAGGGCACAGTAACCCACTGACTCACTACCGGCACTGCCATTCACAGCACAGTACGCACAGCGTTCTGACATACAGTAGTCACTATAGTGAACAGCCACTGTCTTATCATTCCGGGATCTTGGAATTACCCCTGCACCATAAACCACATGGTTACTGTAGAGGCCTCTAGATTATTGCAGCGTGACCCAACCCTGGCCACTCTTGATATCCAAGAATGTGTGTATGGTATAACAAGATCCTCTGTTTTTATGTTCCTCATAATTTTGAAACTAAAACTGAGTAGGCTTCATTAATTGGGTACCTGAAGTTGTAATGTATTTAACGTGGGTATTTTGTGGCCATGACTATCTGAAACAGATTTGAAACTTGGAGGGAGATGTTCAGAAGAGAGACAACAAAGAATATGAAAAAAGAGAAAAAGAGGCCGGGCACGGTGGCTCACGCCTGTAATCCCAGCACTTTGGGAGGCTGAGGCGGGCAGATCACGAGGTCAGGAGATCGAGACCATCCTGACCAATATGGTGAAACTCACCTCTACTAAAAACACAAAAAAATAGCCAGGCATGGTGGCACGTGCCTGTAATCCCAGCTACTCAGGAGGCTGAGGCAGGAGAATTGCTTGAACCAGGTAGGCAGAGGTTGCAGTGAGCCGAGATTGCACCACTGCACTCCAGCCTGGGTGACAGAGTGAGACTCCATCTCGAAAAAAAAAAAAAAGAAAAAAAAAAGAGAGAGAGAGCGAGCGAGAAAAAGAGACTAGTGGAAGTGAAAGAAAGTGTTGGAAAACGTTCAAATCTTTTATTTCAGCTGGTTCCCATTCTTGGGTCCCTTGAAAACTATGAATACTTTTCAAATGATTCTCCTTTTGGCTTCTGTATATTCTTGTTGTATTGTATCTGTCTCATGCTAAAAAAAGAAACAGAAAAAACAGTTGAAAAATATACTCATTTACTTCTTAGAGTTACTGAGAATCAGGAGTATCTCTCCCATTCATAATGTTTTTATTTTTAAATGTAAAATTGAAAGATTATAAGAAAAAACGCATTTCAAGCAACATCAGTAAGCTGGTGATGGAGATCTTTTGGGAGAAGGGAAAGGACTTTTCAGCATCCCTAAATTTTCATTATATTGCCAACTGCCTATTCTCCTTCCACAGCAGGCAGGTTCAGCATGGTGCATTGCTGGGCCTGCAGCAATAATCCACAGCAGCAAGAACAGTGCATCATCCAATTATATGGTCTATTGTTTCATTATTCACCCTACATCAGCTGCACCTGTCACCAACCCCACTCCCCTTCATTTTCTACTGGCAAGCTTACCGTCCCCCTGCACACAGCAATCATAGCCTGTTCTGAGTAACTTCAGTATCCCATTAGTTTCAGTAAGCAATATACTTCACTTAAATTATAAATTTAGAAATAGCATTCTCTACTATTACCACCCATTTTGGCCCCTATTTTGCCATGAACGCAGTGTAGTGAGAGTGAATTACGAAATGGAAATTTTGGAACACAAAATCAAAATATCCCCTGCTCTTTGATGCACACCTCAATGCAAAGAAAGTCACACACATGACAGACACACCCCGTGCACCATGCACACGCACATACCACATACACACAACACTTAACATGCACACATACACACACACAGGCACAGGCACGCACACCAGGAGAGCCAGCCATTGGGTCAGGTAGTTCATTAATGTAACACATTTTTTGGGCCACGCTACATTTTCCTTTTTTTCAAATCAATCAAATAACATTTGAGCAACACTGTGAGATATAAAATAGAAATGGAAATTTTGCATTCGCCTTAAAGGAAACTACATTGCAGCAGGTGAAGAAGATATATCCATGAAGACTATTTCCCAACAATTAGTAAGAAAGTATAAAAAATGAGATTCAGGATATCTATGTCCTGTTCCCAGTTAAAACAATCAGCAGTCAGGCAAACAAACAAGAAAAAGCATTAACAATTTTCATAGAAATTATTTTATATGAGGAATTTGTTAGATAATTGTTAAAAGACTGCATAAGCAAAGATGAATATTGAAATAACAGTGGCAATTACTCTAAAAATTAGCTATCCTCTCCAGGACTGGGAAAAAATTGAAATCACACAGGTTACTGCCGTAAGCTTTTAAAACTAAACACTATGCATGACCCCTTAGTGTCTCTGGCTTAAGGTAGGGTCAACTCCTTGGCCTCTGACCCCATGACTTTCAGTCTAATAACAACCCTCTAGCTCTAACTACTCCAATTAGAGGAAAGGGGCATAGAATAAGGAGGGTGAGGAAAGGACAGTAAAAATAATATTGCCTCATGTGTACAGCAAAACCCATGTAACCAGCACAAAAGGAAGTCTTCATGTGATGTACACACTTTCTACTTGGTTGACCTTCCACTCTAGGTCATCAGAAGGAGAACACTGTAGCTGTTTGCTGATGTGAGAACACAAGAGGGACCAGATCTGGAAGGAAATCTCAGGAGACTGGTTGGATATGTCTGTTATCTCTATTAGATATCTACATGTTGAACTAGGTAGCTGAAGACACAAGTCTGGAATTCAGGTGTGAGATCCTTCCTGGAGATAGTAGTTTTGAATTTATCAGATTCTAGTTAGTATTTAAAGTCATGACATCCTATGAAATCATCAAAGGAGTGAGTATGGATAGAAGAAAGAAAGAAACTGAGATGTGAGTCCTGAGCCATACTGAGGGTTAGTGGTTGGGAGGAAAGAAATATCCATCAAAAAAAAAAAAAGAAAGAAAGAAAATAGTAAGACAAAATGGATAACAGAGCAGACCTGCAGTGCCCAGGACAGCCAGCTTACAAAGACTTCCAGGCAGAGGAACTGATCATCTTGGCCAATGCTTATATCATTCAGGATCAAGTGATAAGATAGAAAGCCCACCAGATATTTAAACAGAGAAAAATTGATGCACATCATCATTAACTAGGTGTTTAAGACCTGAAAACAAAAAATAATAAGATATCAGAGGTCAGAGGAAGCTGCTATCACCAAGGGCCTGGGGAAGCAAAATAAAGTGATTGGAATTTATACATTGAGAAGTTTGGAGAAAAGGAGCTGAAACAGGCATTCCAGGAGAGGGCATCGCTGAGTTGGTGTGTGTATCTAAGCTCAGAAAAGGGGCCCCAGACATCCAAAAATGTGAGAGACCATCTGGTGCTGGTGTCTCTAAGGAGACATGATAAAGCTGGTAGCTGGACCAGCATGTGTTGGAAAAAATTGCAATTTTTCATGGATAAATAAAATTGTATATATTTATTGTAGACAACATGATGTTTTGATACATGTATCCATTGTAGAATAGTGTCAATCTAATGAACATATTCATTACTTCATATACTTATTTTTTGTGTGTGTGGTGAGAACACTTAAAATCTAATTTCTTAGCCAGATTCAAGTATACATTTTTGTTAGTTATAATTACCATATTGTACAATAGAGCTCCTGGACTTATTCCTCCTGTCTTACAGAAATTTTGTATTCTTTGACCAGCATCTCCACAATTGCCAACCCCAACAGCAGCCCTTGGTAATAACCACTTTATTCTCTGCTTCTATGAGTTTAACTTTTGCAATCAAAGGCTGCTATGAGATGGAAGTGCTGCTTCCTGCTGGGATTATGTTGTCAGCAATGGCAAGCCAAAGCAGAAACAGGAAGTAAGTAGGATGGACAGTGTCTTTTTTTTTTTTTTTTTTTTTTTTCCAGAAGACTTCCAGTCTGTTGAGCTCAATGATGTGACTGGTTGACTGGGGGAGGTAAAGCAGTAGGTCTTTGTAAGAGACCAGCAAGTGGCTAAGAGAACAGGAAACCAGAGCGGCCACCCACCTGGATATGAAATACACGAAGAGAATATGGTAGAGACCGTGAGACAGGCACTATTCTTTAAGAAATAAGGGAGAGCCATGGTGGGGGTTGAGAGTAGGGAAGAATCATCTATGGCAACAAGAAAGAAAGTTTCAAACAAAATTTACTGACTACCAAACCTTTGTGAACAATATGGTTTGGGTACCTTGAAAGGCAGAATTATAATTGGCCTTTCAACCAAGGGTTGGCATTTTTTTTTTCTGTAAAGCATCAGCTCGTCCACATTTTAGGCATGTGAGGCACGTGGTCTCAGTCACAGCTACTCCACTCCACTTCTGCTGCTGGAAAGCAGCTCTGGACGTTGTACAAAGGAAGAAATGTGTCTGTTTTAATAAAATTCTGTTTCTTGACAATGAAATTTCAATTTGATACAATGTTTAAATGTCATAAAATATCACTCTTCTTTTGATTTTTTTAACCATTAAAAAAATATAAATATCATTCTTAGCTCATGGGCCAGAAAAACACATTTGCGGTTGCAGGGTGTAGCTTGCCAATCCTGGGTTTCAACTGAGGCTTTGCCATCAAAGAGCATGAAAACTCACAGATAACAAGACATAGGCACAGAAATATATGGTTAAAGGTAGAAAATATCAATAAGATTTTGGAGGGATATATTAAAATTCCCATGCAAGTTCAGGAATCAAGGAAAACTGTGGAAGAAGTAGAATACAAGAAATTGTAATGCCTTAGAAACTGCTGACCTAGACATGGATGAATCACTAGCCCTCAATTTGCAGGGCAGGCAGAGCAGATGTGCGTGTTTGGGTAGACCCTCACTTTACTCCTTGCGGCCCTTACAGAGCCCAGTATTAGTCCTGCTTGCTCTGTTTGGCTACTTTCCATAAATCAGCAACAGCAGCAGGTTGGAAATTATTATTTTCTTAGAGTTAACGTTTTCTAATCTGATCTGTCTTAAAGGATCGAAGTAACACTGGACATGACAGAAATCTGAGATGACAGAAAGGAAATGCCCACCCTATCACAGACTAAATATAATTTACCTTTGCATGAATGATTTTCCAAGGAACACCAGCAGGACTCAGAGAGGAGATGGAAAAGAAAAGTGAACTGTCTGGAAGAAATTAGCTTCTGCCAAATTGCACCCCTCCTGCTTCCTGAATGACTTGCTTTGGAAATTATGCTTATAAAAATCACATTCTCCTTCACTGCAATTTTACAGAGGCTACTATAATATCACTCTTCATCTCCCGCTTTTCTCTCTGCCTACACCACTATTCCCAAATCAGGTAAAGTAAGAGGAAACTGGGCATCAGAAAGCAAAAAGGACAAAATCATTAAAGGTATGTGAGCACTCGAGCCAATATCTGAGAGTTCTAACCCTGTTTCTGCCACTTTATGTTGTTAAACTTCAGACAAGGTAGATGATTTAATTACTTTGTACATAAGTTTCTTTATAAAGAAATAAAGAGAATAATGGCATCTATCCCTTAGAATTGTTATGATGATTAATTGGGTTAATTTATGCAGATTGCTTAAAAACAGTCCCTGGTGCAGAATAAGCATTAACAATTATTATTGACTCTAAAGTCTTGTATCAAAGCTTTTGCTGACTTCCTGTGACTTAGAGCAGGGGTCCCGAAACCCCAGGCCACAGACTGGTACTGGTCCGTGGCCTGTTAGGAACTGGGCCATGCAGCAGGAGGCAAGCAGCAGGTAAATGAGCAAAGCTTCATCTGTGTTTACAGACACTCCCTATCACTTGCATTACTGCCTGAGCTACGCCTCCTGTCAGATCAGTGGTGACATCAGATTCTCATAGGAGCACGAACTCTATTGGGAACTGCACATGCGAGGGATCTAGGTTGCCCACTCCTTATGAGAATCTAATACCTAATGATCTGTCACTGTCTCCCATCACCCCGAGATGGGACCATCTAGTTGCAGGAAAAGCAGCCCAGGGCTCCCACTGATTCTACATTATGATGAGTTGTATAATTATTTCATTATATATTACAATGTAATAATAATAGAAATAAAGCCCATAATAAATGTACTGCGCTTGAATCATCCCGAAACCACCGCCAACCCCCAGTCCGTGGAAAAATTGCCTTCCACAAAACCAGTCCCCAGTGCCAAAAAGGTTGGGGACTCCTGACTTAGAGGATCCACTTCAAGCTCTCAACATTCGGCAACACCCTGAGCCCATTGCTATCTTACACTCTTCTACTCACTGTTGTGACAGCCCATTTCTATCTTACAATCCTGTACTCACTGTTTTCTCTAGCTGGAAAAATATTTCTATTCCTATTCTTAAAAATCCGAGTCATACATTAAGATCCAGCACTAAAATTGGCTTGATTTTGTGCATTTTCTCTGCCTCCACCAAGCATTTAATTCCTTTGTTATGAGCTTTTGTCAGTACAGCTTTTCTTATCTTGCACGGTGTCTAAGTTAAAATGGCTGTGCAGGAACTCTAGCTTTCTGGTACTTCCAATGTAAACCATATGAAAGGGCTGTGCCCTGTTGTTCACGCCTGTAATCCCAGCACTTGGGGAGGCCAAGGCAGGTGGATCACCTGAGGTTAGGAGTTCAAGACCAGCCTGACCAACATGATGAAACCCCGTCTCTACTAAAAATACAAAAATTAGCTGGACGTAGTGGCAGGCACCTGTAATCCCAGCTACTCAGGAGGCTGAGGCAGGAGAATCGCTTGAACTGGGGGGCGGAGGTTGCGATGAGTCAGGATCACACCACTGCACTCCAGTCTGGGCGACAAGAGGGAAACTCCATCCCAAAAAAAACCAACAAAAAAACGCAGTGGCTTGAGCCAGTAATCCCAGCACTTTGGGAGGCCGAGGTGGGCGGATCACGAGGTCAGGAGATCGAGACCACCCTGGCTAACACTGTGAAACCCCGTCTCTACTAAAAATACAAAAAAAATTAGCCGGGCCTGGTGGCGGGCGCCTGTAGTCCCAGCTACTGGGGAGGCTGAGGCAGGAGAATCGCTTGAACCCGGGAGGCGGAGCTTGCAGTGGGCCGAGATTGTGCCACTGCACTCCAGTCTGGGCAATGGAGCAAGAATCTGTCTCAAAAAAAAAAAAAAAAAAAAAAAAGATAAGAAAAGATTGTTTATTACTCTGGGGCAGAGGATAGATTTTCCTACCTCTATTCAATAATATTTGTTAGCCTCTGCTTCATACACAAAATAGAGTTGCTGGGTTTTATTTTTCTTTGATAGAGAATGTTCTCAGTATGTTGGCTCATAAGAAATTTTCTTTCTTTGGTTCTTCTTGGTATAGCTAAAAGAGACTTTAAAAAGTAATAAATATATGAAAACCTAAAGGGAAATAAGCAAAGGACACACAGGCAGAAATCACAGAAAGCTCCAGTTCTTGTTATGGATTAGAGGTTTCAGGTCCTGCCTGAAAACTGAGCTCACAGGCAGGAGAATGCAGCAGAATGAGGTTGTGAATTGAGCTCAGAAATGTGTTGTTCAAATCTTGGCCCCAAGACCTGATAGTATTGTGAACTTGGGCAGGTCTATTTGTCCATAAGAATGGATTTCTTCATAAATATATAGAGCCAAAAATGGCTAGTAGTGCAAAATGCTACTACAATAATTGAGTACACATTAGTGACAACTTTTGGCACTAGACCTAACCCAATATGGGTGGCTTTGGCTATGTGGGGGTGGAAGGGGTGTTATTTATGTGTTCCATATCCTTAGGAAATTAACACTCCAGTTCTAAAGGGATGCTACAACCAGCTTCCCAGCCTGCCTCCTGTTCTCTATAACCCAAGCGATAATTCTAATGACAGCCGTCAAAGATCTGAAAGCCTTGACAGATTTTAAAGCACAGCCCAAGGGTGCACATGGATCCTGGGGCCCACCCACTTCTGGTCTCAGATCTAACTGCCAGTGGCCCCACGATAGGCTGGCCTTGGTATTGATATCAGTATCTTACCCTCCAAAAATTCCCCATCAAAAATACAAATAGATGTCTGCCTTAATCCGACAGCAACCACAATGTCCAATACACTAGGAATTGCAATGGTATGTGAGAGAAGTGCTGGCGTCCTTCAACAAGACGAGGGCTAGAACCAGTCAGAATTATTCTCAGCTTGGAGAAAAGAGGGAAAAAACTAAAAGGGAAGGAGAAGGAAGAGAAAGAGTTGAGGAGGGAAAAATAGCTAAGATTTTTTTTTTTTCTAGAATCCGGAAGATTTTAGAATCATGGGTACAAGAGCCCAGAGTTAAAATTAGAATGAAAGAGCACAGGTTCATATTGCCTGGGGTAGAACACGGAACGATAATTGAATGCAAAGATTACATGAAAGAATTTTTTGAGGGGATGGGAGTGTTCTAAAACTTGATAGTGGGGTGACTGCATTTACTTAAACTCATCTAATGGTAGTATTAATTATCTAAGGGTACACTTAAAATGCGGGAATGTTATCACATGTAAACTATACACCACAATAAAGTTGTGACCCATCCCAGACAGAGCAATCTGGGCTCCAGCCCATGAGGCACTGCCAGGTGGACGGAACGTGTGCCATCCTCCTGAGATGTGTGGAGCACCTGAGCGAGTTGCTTTGTTTTGTTTTCCCTAGCTGGAGAGTTAACACTGTGCATGTTCCTTAGGGGCCAGCACTGCAGCTGTAAAGCCCTCTCTGGGCACCTCCTTTAGACTTGAAAGAAGATGGCAACACCTCTGGTTTTGGGAACCAGACTCCAGGAAGGCATTTTAGGGCTGCATAGGAAGCTGAGTTGGTGCAGTACCTCAGCAGCTGTCCCCGAGTGAGGGGACAGCTGGGGATGGAAGTCTTTACTGTGCGCCCTCACCCAGGTGAGTATAGGACCTATGTCAGACTCCACTGTGGAGTGGGAGAACTTGGCAGTGACTCCCCATAGGAAGGTCCCAGTTTTTCAGACTTAAAAATGTACTATGGTGCATATAGGAATACAGAAACTGTGTCGGAACATTGGCTTGATATTTCAGTTCCTGGGGAGCTTCAGTGGCTCCGTCATTGCAATCTTTATGCCAGTAGCTGCCTTAAAGGGATGTGTGCAGATTAAAGGAGAAGAACCTAGGTGCCAGCATGACCAACTGTCCCAGATTCCTTGGGACATTGAGGGTTGCCTAGACTGGGGATTTTCAAGTGCTATAAACAAGGAACTCCAGGTAAACATAGATCCCTCCCTCACCCCTTCCTTCAAGCTTTAGGTGCTCAAATTTGTATCTTCCAAAGATAATTATGGCCACTGTGTGGGAGAAGGGTTATGGAGGGGTAGGGGAAGGGCTAAAATGAGTATGTGGTTTCTGGAAGACAGTAATAATAATCTGAACTACAGTATCAAAATTTGCAAAATTAAATTAAAAGAAAATATGGTGGATTTACCCCTGGAAGTGTGGGCAGGAGTAGGAGTGGGAATCTAAATCATTAGCAGACATGTAAACATCCATTAAAGGTTTCAAACCTATTCTAGGGTGCAATAGAATCAAATATTTGTAAACAGTGCTTGGGAATAGAGGATAATTTTTTATTTTGACTAAATTGTTGTCTTGAACCATCTGCTTTTGGCTCACTTGTAATTAACCAATCTGATTTCATCAGATTACCTATACCTATTGAGACGAGGGGCCAGCTAGGCTTCCTGGGTCGAGAAGGGGCTCAGAAAGCTGTGAAACTCACTCACTTCCTGCATCAGGACTTACTTCAGTCCTGGATGAATAATATTGAAGATTATGCTTAAAATATTCCTAACACCAGGATTTGTGCATATGTTTTCTTCCCCAAGAAAGCTATAAACAGCAAAAATTTTGCTGTGTTTCCCTCTGTCTTCTCTCCCTTTCTCCCTTCCCCCTCCTCCGAAACTAAAGTAAAAGGAATGTTAACTGCCCCTTTTTCTGTGACCAGTGGACTTTATCTATACTCCCAAAACCAATTCCTTGAAAACATTCTTGGTAAAATCCTGTAAGATCCTGTCTCCTTTGCCATATCGCTGCAAGGTCATAAAGTAGATAAAACCAAAGTTGCAATTCCGGTTTTCCTCAAAATCTAAGACATGTCACAAAATAATTTACTGCCTTTGTTTCTCACTCTGGTAACATCTTCCCACCACAGGTATTTCTGACCTTAAAGAGTTTAAAAGGCAATCATTTAATCTAACTCTGGCAACCCATTCAGAACCCCTTCCACACTGTGGAAACTTTGTACTCTTGCTCTGCTCAATAAAACCTTCTGCTCACTCTCTCTCAGACTGAGTCTCTATCACTCACTGCGGTCAGCCGCCACACCAATTCTTTCGCATGCCTAGGCTAAGAACCTTAGGTGTTATATCTTGGTGAGCCAATCAGGAGTCTCCAGGAAAGGCATCTAGATCATCAAGTGGTGAGTACAATCAGACCTCTTTCGCTTGCTATTCTGTCCTGCCCTTCCTTAGAATTTGGAGGCTAAACACCAGGCACCTGTCGACCAGTTAAAAGTGATTAGTGGGTGTCAGGATGTCTAGTAAGGGGCTAACAACCCCCAGCCCTTAGGAGTTGGGAGCATTGGTTTGCCTGGAACCAGTTCTAACTCTTTCACTTTCCATGGTGGTACCAAAGTACGCCTGGGAGTGCTCAGTGGACGTCTTGGTCTCCCAGATATCCTGGTTGAGACTATGGCCCCATCAGAGGCTCCCCCTGCACAGGTTACTGAGCACTAAGCATGAGACAGCCACCTTTTCTGATTCCTGCCTCATGGGTGCTAATGTCCACTGTTTAGACTTCTTTCCTCATCCCATAAGCATGGTTATTCCCACTAGGCAGGATCAAGATTCCCTATTTAGAAGTCTTAAATGCTTGGGGTGGTACCCAGAAGATCCCTGTTCATAATGCCCTCCAGTGTTTAGGCAGGTGTCGCCATTTGATGGCTATTTCAAAGGGCCAGTTCTCCACCATAGTGTATTGTCCCCCACATCAGGACAATTTAAAGACAGGTCTGTAATTTTCATGTGGGTAGTAGAAGTGCCAGGGCATTTCCTCCATTGCTCCCCAGATAGGCTTTCCCCTTCCTTGGGCCCTCTCAAGTACAATCTGTGGTGCATAGGCATGGTCTTAGAGCTGTTGAATTGTTGTTTCAACCATTCAATAATTGGTATTTGATGGAAGAAAATATAGTCAGTTGGGACACGGGATACCGGTACCGCCTTGAGAGAGGGGCTTACTCCCTTGATGGCAAATGGGGACATTAGGCTAAAGTACAACAGCTGTTCTCTCAGCCTTGGCCTAGAGGACATCCAGAACCCCCTTTGAGCTTACTAAGCCTCCTGTTGCTAATTCAGAGATTTCTCCTTGAAGGACAGTTTTATGGCCAGGCCCACGTAAATTGGGCCTTAGCATGCAAGCATCAGTGGTGCCCCCAACCCAGGCCTTGCCACCCTGGAATAGGTAGGATGCATTGGCAGAAGGACCACAATAAATCCAGCAGTCCTTGTATCCCATTTAGTGGTCAATGGGCACATAGCAGGGGCAAGGGAAGTTTCCATCCTGCCTGTAAGCATGGTTAAATCCGGTAGATGGAGAGCTCAGGAAAAGCGGCCATGAGCTTTGAGCACAATTGGACCTGACCCTTAGGGGACGCCCTAGGGGAAGATGAGTCACAGGACTAACCAGGGGTGCGGGCATCCCTCTATTTAAAATTCTAGATGGGCACCATACCTTCAAAACTGGACACTCCATTAAGATGCATCCTGAATAACCAAGACAGATTTGACCCTGAGACCTTAAAAAAGAAACGGCTGATTTTCTTCTGTACCAATGCGTGGTCACAGTACTCCTTACAAAATGAAGAAACTTGGCCCCCTGAGGGAAGTATTAATTATAACACCATTCTACAACTAGATCTTTTCTGTAAACAGGAAGGTAAGTGGAGTAAAGTCCCTTATGTACAGGCTTTCTTTGCCCTTTGTGACAATACTGCCCTGTGCCAAGCCTACAAGCTTTGCCCAAATGACAGAGACCCACAGTTGCCTCCATACTCAGGGCCTCCTCCCTCAGCCCCACTCTCCTTCCCCAATCACTCTCCTCCATCCGGCCCCACCGAAGTGTTAAAGGCACACCGGAAAGAGAACATAAACTCTGTAAGCCAAGCACCCAAACTATGTCCCTTACAAGCAGTTGGAGGGGAATTTATGCCCACCTGTGTACATGTAACTTTCACACTCTCAGATTTAAAACAAATAAAGGCAGATTTAGGGAAATTCTCAGATGATCCTGATAACAATATAGATGTCCTGCAAAGATCAGGGCAGTCCTTTGATCTAACATGGAGAGATATCATGTTACTTCTTGATCAAACCTTAAGTCCTACTGAAAAGGAAGCAGCTTTAGCAGCAGCCTGGCAATTTAGGGTAAACAGCCAAAATGGCCCTGGAGGAGAGGGAAAACTTCCCCACAGGGCAACAGGCAGCCCCCACTGTAGACCCTCATTAGGACACTGACTCAGATCATGGAAATTAGAGCTGCAGGCATTTGCTAACTTGCATTTTAAGAGGGTTGAGGAAGACTAGGAAAAAGCCTATGAACTACTCAATGCTATCCACAATTATGCAGAGAAAAGAGGAAAACCCCTCCGCTTTTCTAGAAAGGCTAAGGGAGGCCCTAAAAAAGCACACCTCCCTAACTCCAAATTCCGTAGAAGGCCAACTTATTTTAAAAGATAAATTTATCACCCAATCAGCGGCTGACATTAGGAGAAAACTCCAAAAGAAAAGTGAAAGTTTCGATTGCTAAATTATTATGGTGAAAATTAAAGTTGTCATTAAGTCTTCATAAGCACCTACATGTTAAACTTTTTTTTTTTGAGACAGAGTCTCGCTCTGTCGCCCAGGCTGGAGTGCAGTGGCGTGATCTTGGCTCACTGCAAACTCCACCTCCCAGGTTCACGCCATTCTTCCGCCTCAGCCTCCCAACTGGCTGGGACTACAGGCGCCCACCACCACGCCCGGCTAATTTTTTGTATTTTTAGTAGAGACGGGGTTTCACTGTGTTGGCCAGGATAATCTCGATCTCCTGACCTCGTGATCCGCCCACCTCGGCCTCCCAAAGTGCTGGGATTACAGGCATGAGCCACCACGCCCGGCCTAAACTTCTTGTTTTAAATCCACCTAATGTGCACAATTCCTTTTCTGCACGGTGTCTTTGTTTTTTTAAATTTTAATTCAGGGGTCCATGTCCAGGTTTTTATATAGGTTAATTGTGTTTTGTGGAGGTTAGGAGTATATATTATTTCATTACCTCAGTGAAAAGCATAGTACCTAATAGGTAGTTTTTCGATCCTCACTCCCATTCCACCTTCCATGCTCAAGTAGGCCTGGTGGCTGTTGTTCCCTTCTTTATGTCCATGTGTACTCAAAGTGTAGCTCTCACTTACGAGTGAGAGCATGGGTATTTGTTTTCTTTTCCTGTGTTAGTTTTCCTAGTATAATGGCCTACCATCCATGTTGCTGCAAAGGGCAGGATCTTATTATTTTTTATGGCTGTGTACTATTCCATGATATATACATACCCCATTTTCTTTATCCAGTCTACTGTTAATGGGCATTTAGATGGATTTCACATCTTTGCCATTGTGAATAGTGCTGTGATTAACATAAGTGTGCATGTATCTTTATGGTAGGATGATTTATATTCCTTTGAGTATATACCCAATAATGGGATTGCCAGGTCAAATGGTAGTTCTTCTTTAAGTATTTTGAGAAATTGTCACACTCCTTTCCATAATGGTTGAACTAATTTACATTCCCACCAGCAGTGTATAAGCATTCCCTTTTCTCCACAGCCTCACCAGCATCTGTTATTTTTTTCCTCTCATTAATAACTATTCTGACTGGTATAAGACGGTATCTCAATATGGTTTTAATTTGCACTTCTCTGATGATTAGTGATGTGTAGCATTTTGTCATATACTTGCTGGCCACGTGTATGTCTTCTTTTGAAAAGTGTCTTTTCATGTCCTTTGCCCACTTTTTAATGGCACTGTTTTTTGCTTATTAAGTTAAGCTCCTTATAGATTTTTGATATTAGAATTTTGTTGGATGCATAGTTTGCAAGTATCTTGTCCCATTCTGTGGATTGTCTGTTTACTCTGTTGTTAGTTTATTTTGCTGTGCTGGAGCTCCTTAGTTTAATTAGCTCCCACTTGTCAATTTTTGTTTTTGTTGCATTAATTCTTTCTCAAAGTTGATTACCAGAATGATGTTTTCTAGATTTTCTTTTATAATTCTTATACTTTGAGGACTTACATTTAAATGTGTAATCCATTTGGCGTTAATTTTTATATATGATGACATATAGAGGTCAAGTTTTATTCTTCTGCATATAGCTAGCTAGCTGTTGCAGCATCATTTATTGAACAGGGAGTCTTTTCTTCATTGATTATTTTTGTTGACATTGTTGAAGATCAGATGGATGTATGTGTGCAGCTTTATTTCCAGGTTCTCTATTCTGGACCATTAATCTATGTGTCTGTTTATGTATTAGTACCATGCTGTTTGGGTTATAGTAGCCTTCTAGTGCCGTTTGAAGTTAAGAGCTTTGCTCTTTTTATATAGGATCACTTTAGCTATTGGGACTCTTGTTTTCTTCCATATGAATTTTAGAATTTTTTCTCTAATTCAGTGAAAAATGTCATTGATAGTTTGATAAGAATAGCATTTAATTTGTACATTGCTTAGGGCAATATGGCCATTTTAACAGTATTGATTCTTCTTATTTATGAGCATGAAATGTTTTTCCATTTGTTTGTGTCATGTCTGATTTTATTCAGAAGTATTTTGTAATTCTCATTTTAGGGGTCTTTCAACCTCCTTGGTTAGCTGTACTTCTAAGTTTGTATGTGGTGTGTGTGTGTGGTTATTGTGAATGGGACTGTGTTCTTGATTTGGCTCTCAGGTTGGGCATTGCTGGTGTATACAAATGCTACTGATATTTGTACATTGATTTTGTATTCTTAAACTTTGCCGAAGTTGTTTATTGGATCTAGGGGCTTTGGGGCAGATATTATGGGGTTTTCAAGGTATAAAATCATATTGTCTGCAAAGAGAGATAGTTTGACTTTCTTTCTATTTGGATGCTTTTTATTTCTTTCTCTCGCTTGATTATTGTGACTCAGACATACAGTAATATGTTGAATAGGAGTGGTGAGAAAGTGCAACCTTGTCTTGTTCTGCCTCTCAATGGGAATGCTTCCAGTTTTTGCCCATTCAGTATGATATTGCCTTTGGGTTTGTCATAGATGACTCATTATTTTGAGGTAAGTTCTTCCAACCTCAAATTTTTTAAGGTTTTTAACAGGAAGGGACACTGAATTTTATGTAAAGCCTCTTCTTCATCTATTAAGATGATCATGTGGTTTTCATTTTTAGTTTTGTGATGAGTCACGTTTATTGATTTGCATATGTTGAACAAACCTTGCATCCCAGGGTTAAAGCCTACTTGGTCATGGTAGATTAGTTTTTGATGTGCTGCTGTGATATGGTTTGGCTGTGTCCCCGCCCAAATCTCACCTTGAATTATAATAATTCCCACATGCCAAGGGCGGGGCCAGGTGAAGATAACTGAATCATGGGGGCAGTCATTGTAGTGAATAAGTCTCATGAGAGCTGGGGGTTATATAAATGGGAGTTCCCCTGCACAAGCTCTCTTTGCCTGCCACCATGTAAAATGTGTCTTTGCTTCTTCTTTGCCTTCTGCCATGATTGTGAGGCCTCCCTGGTCATATGGAACTGTAAATCCATTAAACCTCTTTCCTTTATAAATTACCCATTCTTCAGTGTGTCTTTATTACCAGTGTGAGAAAAGATTAATACATGCTGTATTCATTTTGCTTGTATTTTCTTGAGGATTTTTGCATCTATGTTCATCAAGAAAATTAGCCTTAAGTTTCATTTGTAGTTGTGTCTCTGCCAAGTTTTGGTATCAGAATGATGCTGGCCTCATAGAATGAATTAATGAGAAGTACCTCTTGCTCAATTGTTAGGAATAGTTTCAGTAGCAATGGTATCAGCTCTTCCTTATATGTCCTGCAGAATTTGGCTGTGAATCTATCTGGTCCAGGGTTTTTCCTTGTTGGCAGGCTTTAAGTACTGATTCAATTTCAGAACGTGTTATTGGTCTGTTAAGGGTTTCAATCTCTTCCTGGTTCAATCTTGAGAGGTTATATGTTTCCAGAAATATATCCATTTCTTATAGGTTTTCTAGTATGTGTGCATAGAGTTGTTTATAATAGTCTCTGAAGGATTTTTGTATTTTTGTGAGGTTGGTAGTAATGTCTGCTTTGTCATTTCTTATGGTGTTCATTTGTATCTTCTCTCTTATTGTCTTTATCAGTCTTATTTCCTCTTTCAAAGAGCCAACTTCTGGTTTCATTGACCTTTTGTATGGTTTTTGGTGTATCAGTTTCATCCAGTTCATCTCTGATTTTGGTAATTTCTTGTCTTCTTCTGGTTTAGGGGCTCATTTTCTCTTGTTTTTCTAGTTCCTCTAGATGCAGTAACAGATTGTTAATAAGAGATATTTCTAACCTTTTAATGTGGACATTTAATGGTATGAACTTCCCTCTTAACACTGCTTTAGCTGTGTCCCAGAGATTCTGAAATGGTGTATCTTCGTTTTCATTAGTTTCAAATAATTGCTTGATTTCTGCCTTAATTTTATGGTTTACCCAAAAGTCATTTAGGAGCAGGTTGTTTAATTTCCATGTAATTTGGGTGTTTTTGAGTGATTTTCTTTGTATTCATTTCTATTTTTATTGTGCTGTGGTTGCAGAGTGCGGTTGGTATGATTTCATTTTTTTTTTTAATTTGCTGAGAATTGTTTTATGGCCTATTGTGTGGTCGATTTTAGATATGTGCCATGTGCAGAGAGAAGAACGTATATACTGTTGTTTTGGCGTATAGAGTTCTGTAGCTATCTGTTAGGTACATTTGGTCAAGTGTCAAGTTCAGGTCCCAAAAAATTTTTGAGAGTTTTTTGCCTTCATGCTCTAATACTCTCAGTGGGGTATTTAAGGCTCCATATTATTGTGTGGTTATTTAAGTCGCTTAAATAAGCTTCTAATAATTTTTTTATAAATCTAGATGCTCCTGTGTTGGATGAATATATATTTAGAATAGTTAAGTCTTCTTGTTGTATTGAATTCTTTCCCTTTATGTAATGCCCTTCTTTGTCTTTTTTGATAATTGTTGGTTTAAAATCTCTTTTGGCTGAAATTAGAATAGTAATCCCTGCTTTTTTGTTTTCTGTTTGCTTGGTAGATTTTTCTCCATCCTTTTACTTCAAACCTATGGATGTCATTGGATGTAAAATGAGTCTCTTGAAGATAGCATACTGTAAAGTCTTGTTTCTTTACTCAACTTGCCACTTTGTGCCTTTAAGTGGGGCAGTTAGCCCATTTACATTCAGAGTTAATATTGATATGTGTGGATTTTGTCCTGTCATCATGATGCTAGCTGGTTATCACGCAGACTTGATTTTATAGTTGCTTTATAGCAGGGGTCAACAACCCCTGGACCAGTACTGGTCCATGCCCTGTTAGGAATCAGGCCACACAGCAGGAGGTGAGCAGTGGGTGAGTGAGCAAAACTGAGGTCTGACTCTTGTTAGATCAGATGTGGCATTCAATTCTCATATTTAATGAGAATGAACCCTATTGTGAACTGCACATGCAAGGGATCTAGGCTCCACACTCCTTATGCGAACCTAATGCCTGATGATCTGTCACTTTCTCCCATCACTCCCAGATGGGACTCTCTAGTTGCAGGATAGCAAGCTCAGGGGTCCCAGTAATTCTACATTATGGTGAGTATGTAATAATAATAGAAATAAAGTTCACAATAAATATAATGAGCTTGAATCATCCTGAAAAACACCCCTAACCCTAATCCATAGAAAAATTGTCTTCCATGAAATCGGTCCCTGGTGCCAAAAACGTTGGGTACCACTGCTTCATAGTGTCAATGGTCTATGTACTTAAGTGTGCTTTTATAGTTGCCAGTTATGGTTTCATTTCCATATTTTGTGCTCTCTTAAGGACCTCTTATAAGGCAGTTCTTGTGGTAACAAATTCCCTTCTCATTTGCTTGTCTGAAAAGGTCCACCTAGAATTACATTCTCATTAAAATTAGTTTTTAGTCAAAGGCATAAAAAGAATACATACAAAAAATTAAAGAACTCCAAACCACCAGACTTTCCCTATTAGAAGTCTTTTAGATGGAAGGAAAATCATAGCAGATAGAAATTTGGCATTTCAGAAAGGAATGAAGAGCATTGAAAATAGTAACTATTTAGCTAAATATGTAAAATCTGTTCCTACTATGCAAATACCTTGAAGAGAAACTTTACTGCTTAAGCAAATAATAACAATATAGTATGGGTTTTATTACATATGTAAAGTTGAAATGTATAACACAAATGGCAACAATAGCCAAAGGATTGGTAGGAGGGAAATAAAAATATAATATTTAAAGATTATTTACTTTGCACAAAGTGGTACATTACCTAAATACAGACTGTAAGTTAAAGACATGTATGGTAAAGCAAACACTTGAACAACAAAAAAAAGAATGATAGCTAATAGTCCAACAATGAGATAAATTGAAATCATTAAAAAAATTCCATTGTTCCCCAAAAGGTAGTAAAAACTAAATAAATAAAAAGATCAATTCAGACAAATAGAAAATAAGTGGCAAAATTATAGATTTAAACTGAACAATTTTAATAATAACAATAAATTTAAAAGTCTAAATGCCATATTAAAATACAGAGATTGTCAGATTGAATTTTAAAAATAAGGCATAAGTATATGCTCTTTTTAAATATACAGACACAAATAAGTTACAAGTAAAATGATTGAAAAGAAATTCATCGATAACACTAATATAGAGAGAGCTACAATATCTGTGTTAGTTAAAAACAATGAGCTTTACTTACAAAGAAAATGGCCACAAAGAAAATCATTTTATAATAATAAAGGAATCAATTTATCAAGAGAACACAAAAGTCTTAAACATTTATGTAACTAATAAGAGAGCTTCAAAATACATGAAGTAAAAACAGATGACACTGCAAGGAGAAATAAAAAATTCAGAATTATACAAAGAGATTTCAGTACTCTCCTCTCAAAAATTGGTAGAGCAAATACATTGAAAGTGTATGAAATTATACAAAATAAAAGATTTGATATAGTTGACATCTGTGGAAAAACTATACTCCAAAACAGCAAAAAAAAAAAAAAAAATAGAGCATATTTGAGGACATAAAATAATCCTTGGGCCAGGCAAGGCAGCTCACACCTGTAATCTCACCACTTTGGGAGGCCCAGGAGGGCAGATCACAAGGTTAGTAGTTCGAGACCAGCCTGACCAATATGGTGAAACCCTGTCTCTACTAAAAATATAAAAATTAGTTGGGTGCAATGGTGCACACCTGTAATCCCAGCTACTCAGGAGGCTGAGGCAGGAGAGTTGCTTGAACCTGGGAGGCAGAGGTTGCAGCGAGCCCAGATCGCGCCACTGCACTCCAGCCTGCTGACAGAGCAAGACTCTTTCTCAAATAATAATAATAATAATCCTCAATGAACTTAAAAAAAAGGAAGTATATTTGTTGAATCTAATATAGTAAAATTAGAAATCAATAACAGATCTCTGAAAAATCCCTAAAGATTTTTTTAACATATGATACATATCTAAATAATAACTCAAAGAAAAAAATCAAAATGAAAATTAGGAAGTATTTTTTACTAAGTGAAATTAAGACAGTATGTAATAAAATGTGTGTTGTGCTGCTAAAGCACCACTTTTACAAGGGGATGATTTATGGTACCAAAACACCTATATTAGAAAAAAATGAATTATGTCAAATTGGTAACCACACCTTCTCTCTCAAAAATGAAGGGGAGGAGGAAACAAGCTCCCCAAATTTTAGTAGAAGAAAAGAAGTACTAAAGAAAAGAGTAAAGATTAACAAAAGAGAAAACAGAAAATATATTTTTTTAATTATTGAAACCAAATGCTGGTTTTTTGAAAATATCAATATAATCAATAAACTTCTAGTCATTTTGATTGATAAGAAAAAAGAAAAGACACCAATATCAGGAATAAAAGGAGACATAACTACAGATTCTACAAATATTAAAAGCATAATAATGAAATATTGTTGAAAACATAAGCCAATAAATTAAACAATTTAGATAAAATGAGCACACCCTTGAACCACATAAACAATCAACTCTTCTGCAAAAGAAACATAAACCAAAAATAAAAGAGTTCTGTATCTATTAATAAAATTAAATTTGTAGTTACAATCCTTCTCACAAAGAACCTTCTAGACCCCATTGACTTCATTTGGTTTCACATCTACCAAACAATTACAAAATAAATAATACTCGGCTTTTTGTCATATTCTTGTTGGCCGCATGTATGTCATCTTTTGAGAAGCATCTATTCATGTCCTTTGCCCTCTTTTTAATGGGGTTGTTTTCTTCTTGTAAATTTGTTTAAATTCCATACAGATGCTGGATATTAGACCTTTGCCAGATGCATAGTTTGCAAAAATTTTCTCCCATTCTCTGGGTTGTCTGTTTACTCTACTGATAGTTTATTTTGCTGTGCAGAAGACCTTTAGTTTAATTAGATCCCATTTGTCAATGTTTGCTTTTCTGCAATTGCTTTCAGCATCTTTGTCATGAAATATTTGCCCATGCCTATGTCCCGAATGGTATTGCCTAGGTTGTCTTCCAGGGTTTTTATAGTTTTGGATTTTACATTTAAGTCTTTAATTCACCTCAAGTTAATTTTTGTATATGGTGTAAGGAAGGGGTCCAGTTTCAATATTCTGCATATGGCTAGCCAGTTATCCCAGCAACATGTATTGAATATGGAATCCTTTCCCCATTGCTTGTTTTTGTCAGCTTTGTTGAAAATCAGATGGTTGTAGGTCTGTGGGCTTATTTCTGGGTTCTCTCTTCTGTCCTATTGGTCTATGTCTCTGCTCTTGTACCAATACCATGCTGTTTGGGTTACTGTAGCCCTGCAGTATAATTTGAAGTTTGGTAGCTTGATGATTCCAGCTTTGTTCTTTTTGCTTAGGATTACTTTGGATATGCAGGTTCTTTTTTTTGGTTCCATATGAATTTTAAAACAGTTTTTTCCTAGTTCTGTGAAAAAATGTCAATGGTAGTTTAACAGGAATAGCACTGAATCTTTAAATTGCTTTGAGAAGTATGACCATTTTAACAATATTCATTCTTCCCATCCATGAGCATGGAATGTTTTTCCATTTGTGTGGCATCTCTGATTTCTTTGAGCAGTGGTTTGTAGTTCTCCTCGTGGAGACTTTTCACTTCCCTTATTAGTTGTTTATCTAGGCATTTTATACTTTTTGTGGCAATTATGAAAGGGAGTTCATTCATCATGATTTAGCTCTTGGCTTGACTGTTGCTGGTGTTTAACAATGCTAGCTGATCATTAGAGAAATGCAAACCAAAACCACAATGAGATACCATCTCACACCAGACAGAATGGCTATTATTAAAAAGTCAAAAAATAACAGATGCAGGTGAAGTTGCGGAGAAAAAGGCATGCTTATATATTGTTGGTGGGAGTGTAAATTAGTTCAATCATTGTGGAAGATTGTGTGTCGATTCCTCAAAGACCTAATGACGGAAATACCATTCAACCCAACAATCCCACATCCCCAAAGGAGTATAAATAATTCTATTATAAAGACGCATGCACACATATGTTCATTGCCACACTATTTACAAAAGCAAAGACATGCAGTTAACCCAAATGCCCACCAATGACAGATTGGATAAAGAAAATGTGGTACATATACACCATGGAATATTATGCAGCCATTAAAAAAAACTAGATCCTGTATTTTGCAGGGACATTGATAGAGCTGGAGGCCGTTACCATTAACAAACTAATACAGGAACAGAAAACCAAGTACTGCATATTCATACTTCAAAGTGGGAGATAAATGAAGAGAACACATGGACACATAGAGGGGAACACCACACAATGGGGCCTACCAGAAGGTGTAGGGATGGAGGAGGGAAAGGACCAGAAAAAATAACTAATGGATACTAAGCTTAATAACTGGGTGATTAAATAATCTATACAATAAACCCCCATGACACGTTTACGTACGTAACAAACCTACACGTCCTGCACCCGTACCCTTGAACTTAAAATAAAAGTTAAAAAAAGAGAAAGACATAATGCCAATTCTACATAAACTCTTCCAGAAATTTAAAGAAAAACGAACATTTTTCAACTAATTTTGTGAAGCTATTATTACTCTTATTCTAAATAAGATAGACATTAAAAGAAAATTCATAGACCAATACATCTCATTAGCATAAATATAAAAGTTCTAACCACAATGTCAGCAAATCACGTCCAACATATGTGAGACTGAAGAAATACCATGACCAAATGGGGTTTATCCAAAAAATGCAAGGCTGGTTTAACATTTGAAAAACAAACAGTGTAATTAGCAAACTAAAAGAGGGAAAATAAATAATGATCTCAAAAGATAGCGAAAACACATTTGACAAAATCCACTTTTATAAGAACACTTAGTAGAAGAAAATTTCCTTATGATAAAGATTGCTAATAAAACCTGCAGCTAACATCATACTTAATGGTGAAAGATTGAATGTTTTCCTTCTAAAATTGGGAATACAACAAAGGTTGTTCATTCTCACCACTTCTATTCAACATTGTATTAGATGTTCTAGTATTACAATAAGGAAATAAAAAGAAATAGAAGGCATCCAGATAGAAAAGAAAAATATGAAACTCCTTTATCTTATAGAGGACATGATGATGCATATAAAATCTGGTGGGATGTACAATAAAGCTATTTGACCTAATAAATATATCTATTACGTTTGCAAGATACAATAACAATACAGGGAAATTAATTGTACTGCTATATGCTACCAATAAACAACTGAAAATTGATACCATAATATTCACAATTGCATTAAAAATATGAAATGTTTGGGGATAAAACTGATAAAGATGTGAAAAACTTCTACACTGACAGGGAATAAAGCATTGCTGAGGAAAAATCACAGAAGATCTAAGTAAATTAAAAGTTATACTGTGTACATGAATTTGAAGGTTCCATGTTATTAAGATATCTATTATTTCCAAATTGATCTATAGATTAAATGTAATCTCTATCAAATTATATTTTTAAAAATTTATTTGGAAAGTTAAATGATAAAGAATATTGAAAGCAACTTTGAAAAGAAGAACAATATTTAAGAGCTAGCATATCAAGACTTACTTTATTAATCAAGGGAGTGTGATATTAGTATAAAGATTGACATATAAAAGAAGAGTGTAATCATTGGACAGTATAATAGATGACATTGGAACAGTTACAAAAAAAAATAATAATTCAGGAAAAGACCCAGATATACTAATGCAAAAAAAAAAAAAAAAAAAAAAAAAAAAAAAAAAAAAAAAAAAAAACCAGATATCTATGCAAAACTAATTTTCAAGAAAAATTCCAGGCTATTTAGTAGACAAAGGTCAGTCTTTTCAACATACAGTGTGAGAAAAAATTGATATCCATATTCAAGAAAGCAAATACGTATCTCAAATCACACACAAAAACTAACTTAAAATGGATCATAGACAAAATTGCAAGGCAACACTATAAAACTGTAATAACACAGGAGACAATCGTTTTGATCTTGAATTAGTCAAATATTTCTGGGATATGATACCAAAAACAAAGTTTATTTAAAAAGTTGGACTTTATAATGTTTAAAAAAATTTCTATGAAATTTACTGTTAAGAGAATGAAAAAAAAAAAAAAAAAAGCCAGAGACTGGAAGAAAATATTTGTAAATCATAAGTCTAATGAAATACTTTTATCTGGAATATATAAAGAACTCAAACTCAATAATAAGAACCCTCTCCCCACACACACAAGGGGTGAAAGATTTGAATAACTACCTCAGAGAAATGCAAACTTAAGCTAAAATGAGATGTAACTTCCCACCTCATATGGTCTGGCTCTGGGTCCCCACCCAAATATCATGGGAACTGGTGGGAGGTGATTGGATCATGGGGGTAGATTTCCCTTTTGCTGTTCTCGTTATAGTGAGTGAGTTCTCAGGAGACCTTGTTGTTTAAAAGCATGTATTTCCCCTTCCACTTGCTCTCTGCTGCTCCACCACTTGAAGACTGTGACTCTTTTCCCTTCAACTTCTGCTATGATCGTAAGTTTCCTGAGGCCTCCCCAGCCATGCCCTCTGTACAGCCTGTGGAACTCTGAGTCAATTAAACTTCTTTTCTCCATAAATTACCCAGTCTCAGGTATTTCCTTATAGCAGTGTGAGAACAGACAAATACATTTACCTATCAGAATAGCTAAAATTGAAAAGAAAAATCATTCAACTGTTAGGAGAAACTGGAACTTTCATACACTTCGAATACACATTTAATGTGATACAGTCAACTTTGAAAAAGAATTTGGCAATTTTGTTTGTTTTAAAGTTAAACATATACCAATTATATAATTCAACCATCCAACCCCTAGAGGTTACCTAAAAGAAATTAAAGTATACTTACCTATAAAGACTTATATATGAATGTTCATAGTAGCTTTATTTGTATTAGTCAAAATGGGAAACAACCCAAATTTCCTTCACCAGCTGAATAGTTAAACAAACCGTAGCATATGCATAAAATGGAATGCTATTCATCCATAAAAAGAAATGGGTTATTGGTACATGCTACAAAAGGTATGACATTCAAAATACTTATGCTTAGTTAAAGAAGATGTATTAGTCTGTGTTCACGCTGCTGATAAAGACATACCTGAGACTGGGCAATTTACAAAAGAAAGAGGTTTAATAACAGTTCCACATGGCTGGGGAGGCCTCACAATCATGGTGGAAGACAAGGAGAAGCGAGTCACATCTTACATGATGTGATGGTGGCAGGCAAAAAAAACAGAGATTGGGCAGGAAATTTCCCCTTATAATAATCTTGTGAGACTTATTCACTGTCATGAGAACAGCATGGGAAAGACCTGCCTCCATTATTAAATTACCTCTCATCGGGTCCCTCCCATAACACAGGGGAATTCAAGATGAGACTTGGGTGGAGACACAGCCAAACCAAATCAGAAGCCATACCTCCTACTCCTCAAAAAAGAGCTGATTCTGTATTATTTCATTTATATAAAATTTAGGAAAATCAAACATATATAGTGAAATAAAGCAGATCAATCGTATGTTGAAAGAAGCTGAGAGGTGAAATTGGAGATAAGAATTAGGAGCATATGTAAACTTTTGTGAGTGGTGGATATATTAACTTTCTTCATTTTAGTTATGATTTTACAGTTGTATACATATACCAAAGTGTATCAAATTCTACACTTTAGATATGTGCAGCTTATCATATTCCAATTATACCTCAATAAAGCTGTTCAATGAAGAATACTTTTAGAGCAGTAATAGGGAAGAGGAGCCTAGACTTAGTGGTATACTTAACAGATGTTTTCCCTCCAAAATTGGAAACAAGATTATTTTCTCAAAGTGTAGAGAAAAGGTAGATGGATTTCAGAAGTTCAAAGTAAGCTAAGAAAGTTTAAAACAGTTGTTCTGAAGAAGAGAAGAACTAATTGACCAGAAAAACAAAACAGAGCAACATCAAAAGCTGCCAATTAATGAAATCTTAATTATCCTGGGACACAAAAAATGAATAAAATATAGTCCTAAACTCTCAGAAACATCACAACTCATGGTACACAGGCAGTACTTTCTTCCGTTTAGAAGACTGAACAATTCTGTAATGCCTTTTATAGTGTTCATTTATTTTCAAAGCAGTGAGCTTCAAAATACTTTATTAACAAACAGATACAAATGCTGCCTTTTTTCCATACTGTATATGAATATTGTGCCATGTCGTGAAATACTCTTTTAATCCAGTCAATTATTTGTGAAGTATACTCACCTAAGGCCCACATATGGGCACTGGAGTTCATTTGGACAGGAGGAAAGAGTTTCTTTGTTGTTGGTGTACTTCAATGATTGAGAGGGATTTTCTCAGTGATCAGGGAGCACCTGGTCCATTTGTAGCTTAACAATGTATCAATCCCAGGAGCAGAGGTGGAGCTGTGCTGCTCTCCATCTGGATGCATCCCATTGGTTACCCTCAGCATGGTCACTTCATATTAACCCTGCCATCAAACCTAGCTCTGTACTGCTGGGCACACAAAGCCCACTGCCAGGACCACCTGAGATCCTGCAAGACTGATGGATTTGGCAAGTAACCTTGAAAGAAAATATTTCCAGATGACTAACATGTAACATCCCAGGGTGCCTCAGAAATTATGTGCAGATATAATGTTTTTTTTTTTTTTTTTTTTTTTTTTTTTTTTTTTTTTTTTTTTTTTTTTTTTTTTTTTTTTTTTTTTTTTGAACTATTATTGTCATGTAATTTTCTTGTATTCTCACATTGTTTATAGGGCTTGCCTTCTGCATTCTTATTCACATGTGAAGAAGACATGGCCTGCAGATGTAAGCAGGTCCAGGGAACAGTGGTCAGACTGCTATAAAACAGAATCAGAGCAAGAAAAGACTAAACAGTAATGACACGAGACATGGGTGCTGCAAAATACCAAAAAAAAGCAATGAATGATAACAGGCAGAGATGGGAACAGTTAGGAAGACTCAGAAGAAGACAGAAAAATGTGGAAAAGTTTGAAACTTCTCAGAGACTTGTTGAATGGCTTTGACCAAAATGCTGATAGTGATATGGACAATGAAGTCCCAGTTGAGGCGGTCTCAGATGGAGATGAGGAACCTTTGGGGAACTGGAGCAAAGATCACTCTTGTTATTCTTAGCAAAGAGACTGGTGGCATTTTATCCCTGACAGGGGCAAAGATCTGTAGAACTTTGAACCTGAGAGCGATGATTTAGGGTATCTGGCAGAAGACATTTCTAAGCGGCAAAAAGTTCAAGAGAAAGCAGAGCATAAAAGTTTGGAAAATTTGCAGCCTGATGATGCTGGAGAAAAGAAAATCCTATTTTCTCGAGAAAAATTCAAGCTCACTGTAGAAATTTGCATAAGTAACAAGGAGCCAAATGTTAAACACAAATACAAAAGGGAAAATGTCTTCAGGGCATGTCAGAGACCTTTATGGAAGCCCCTCCCATCACAGACCTGAGTCCTAGGAGGAAATAATGGTTTCATGGGCCAGGCCCAGGGCCTTGCTGCTTGGTGTATTCTCAGGACTTGATGCCCTGCATCCCAGTTGTGGCTAAAAGGGGTCAATATACAGCTCACCTCATTGCTTCAGAGTGTGCAAGCCCCAACCCTTGGTGGCTTACATGTGGTACTGGGCCTGCAGGTGCACAGAAGTCAAGAATTGAGGTTTAGGAGCCTCTGCCTAGATTACAGAGGATGCATAGAAATGCCTGGATGTCCAGGCAGAAGTTTGCTGCAGGGGCAAAGGCCTCATGGAGAATCTCTACTAGGGCAGTGAGGTTGGGAAGTGCGGAGTTGAAGCCCCCACACAGAGTCCCCACTGGAGCACTGCTTAGTGGAGCTGTGAGAAGAGTGCTAGCATTCTCCAGCCCCCAGAAGATCCACCAACAGCTTGCACCATGCACCTGAAAAAACACTCAACACTAGCCCATGAAAGCAGCTGGGAATGTGGCTGTATCCTGCAAAGCCACAGAGTCATAGCTGCCAAAGGCTGTGGGAGCCCACTTCTTGAATTACTGTGATTTGGATGTGAGACATGGAGTCAAAGGAGATCATTTTGGAACTTTAAGGTTTAATGACTGCCCTACTGGACTTTGAACTTGCATGGGGCCTATAACTGCTTTGTTTTGGCCAATTTCTCACATTTGGAATGGATGTATTTACACAGTGTCTGTACTCCCATTGTATCTAGGAAGTAACTAACTGGCTTTTGTTTTTGCAGGCTTATAGGTGGAAGGAACTTGCCTGGTCTCAGATGAGACTTTAGACTTGAGATTTTGAGTTAAGACTCTGGGGGAGTGTTGGAAGGGCATAATTTTGCTTTAAAATGTGAGGACATGAGATTTGGGAGGTGCTTGAGGTGGAATGATATGGCATAGCTCTGTCCCCACCTAAATCTCGTCTTGAATTGTAGTTCCCATAATCCCCATGTGTCGTGGAAGGGACCCAGTGGGAGATAATTGAATCATGGGAGAAGTTACCCTCATGCTCTTCTTGTGATAGTGAGTGAGTTCTCATGAGATCTGATGGTTTTATAAAGGTCATTTTCCACTTTGCTCAGCACTTCTCCTTCCTGCCGCCATGTGAAGAAGAATGTGTTTGCTTCCATTTCTGCCATAATTGTAAGTTTCCCGAGGCCTCCCAAGCCCTATGGAATTGTGAGTCAGTTAAACTCCTTTCCTTTATAAATTACCCAGTCTTGAGCAGTTTTTTATAGTAGCATGAGAACTGACTAATACATGTTTCATTGAGGAAACTCACACTGTATCAGCATTTCTTCTTTGGAATCTACCTTCCTGAAGAGAGTAGGGGCACTGTCTTTTTTCAGTGCCCTGTTCAGTCTTTTTTCAGTGCCCTGTTCTCTGGAGTCCATTCTTCCTGCCTCAGGCCCTGAGTGCTTTCAATCTGCTGCAGGTCCCCAGCATAACACTGTAAATTCCACTCTCCATTTCTTACATCATCTTCATTTTTTGAAATGGAGTTTGACATGGCAAAAGAGAAGCTTTCCCCTCTCCTTCAGACAGCAAAACAGGAGTGGTGGCTCATGTCTGTAATCCCAGCACTCTGGGAGGCCAAGGTGGGTGGATCACCTGAGGTCAGGAGCTCAAGACCAGCCTGTTCAACATGGCGAAAACCTATCTCTACCAAAAATACAATTAGCCAGGCATGGTGGTGGGCACCTGTAATCCCAGCTACTCAGGAGGCTGAGGCATGAGAATTGCTTGAACCCGGGAGGCGGAGGTGGCAGTGAGCTGACATCTTGCCACTGCACTCCAGCCTGGGGGATAGAGCAAGACTCTGTCAAAACAACAACAACAACAACAACAACAAAAAAACAAAACAAAAACAAAAACAGGCCATCACACCTCTGCTTAAAATCTTCCACTAATTCCTCCTTTAAATACAGCATTAGTCCAAGGTCCTGAACATGGCACTTAAGGCCTCCCTCTGCCTGACCACAGCCAACCTCATCAACCTACTCTCCCAACAATCCACACAAAAACAATTGCTACTAGTCCCCAAAGGCTCTACAAAGCTTTATTTTTTTAAAGGAATCAGGTATTCTATATGTGAATCATTTATAATATCATATCTAATTTTAGTGCCTACAAACCAGTCATCCAATAATCTAATGTTAATTGAGGTTTCCTTTACAATAAATCTCATTCATTATGTACTAATAACTTTGAGCCCTGGTGCCCCATATTCCAATACTAGGTAGGGAAAATCTTGCTTTTTGTTTTTAATGAGATTTTCACTTCTTTCTTTTTAATGTTTTATATTTTAATCACATAATCTATTTTAAGAAAAGCAATTATAAATATATGCCTTAGAGTAGGAGTAGTTTACATTTCTCATGTATTGTCTTATTTCCCTCCTTTAAAACTTTGCAGCTCTTACCATTCCCATTTTATAGATTAAAAACAAAATCCCCAATAGACATTGTTAACTGTGAACTGTATGTCAGGGACTATATAAGACAGAGAGAATATCACGATGATTCAATACATTTATGTAAATCAATTTACTTATAGGAGATTCAGGAATAAACTCTGAATACTCTCATGGTAATTATTATTTAATATGCAATACATTAGTAGCTTATACATACCTATAAATATGTATGTCTACTCATGTATTAATAACTAAGCATCATAGACCATTATGCAAGGTTTTATACAAAGGATATGCTCTGTTTGTTTCTTATTCTTTTACTAAAATAGAGTGAAGTTATCCTTAATAGAGCTACATCTATTCAGTATTGGATTTAAATTGGGGAAACTACAAAAAAGTCTGAGAAGTTCACTTAGGAATTTAATATTATCTGAGAATTCTTATGAGCTTTAGAACACTCGTTTTTGGAGGACAAGAGCAGGAAAGGGAATAAAGAAATAAAGATTAGTGGTGCCATCATCGGACACCCACAGCTGAACAACAGATTTAAGAGCTGTCACGGCAGGAAGTCATCAAACTATTTTGGAAATTAATCTCCCTTTTCTCATCATTATTTGAGCCTACATGAGAAACACTGAGTGGTATCCCAGCTCCCCTGAGAAGGTATATGCAGGAAGCCATGGGGGTTTAACAATATCAGGACTTGGAGTCAGGAGCTGCCAGCTTGTAACTGAGGCTCTCCAAACCTCACTTACCAAACTTGCAAAGTGGAGATAAATTTTAGCTAATTTTCAAGGCAATGGTGAAAATCAAAAGACAAAAGTAAAAGTATAATGCACTGTAGAGATATTCAGTAAAATCATTTTTCTTCCAGCTTTGGACACAAAATTTTAAAAAGACTGCTAAAAATTATATTTCTGTAGCTTGAAAAATAATACATTAACGGATTTAATGAACAGTAATCAAGTATTTTCCAATATCTGAAGGAGTAGTTCAGGAACTTTTGAGCAACCCTTGGTTTTTGACGTCTGGGGCAGAAAACAGAGTTCTATATATGTATGAGACTGTTAGTGTTGCCATAACAAAATAAAACAGACTGCGTGGCTTAAACAACAGACATTTATTCCTCACTGTCCTAGAGGCTAGAAGTCCAAGATCAAGGTCCAGCAGATTGGGTTAGGGTGAGGGCTGTCCCCACTTATTTGCTGTGTCCTCACAAAGCCTTTCTTCTGTGTGTATGCAGTTAGAGGTGTAGTGTTCTTCCTTTTCTTGTAAGGACACCAATCCTATTGAACTGGAGTCTCACCCTTATTACTTCATCCAACTTTAATTACCTCTTAAAAAAGTCCCTATCTCTAAATGTAGTCATGTTGGTGGTTAGGGCTTCAGCATATGGAATTTGGGGCACACAATTCAGTCCATAGCCGTATGTATCAAAAGGAGAGAGAGAAAAGGCATCTTAGAAGAAACTCTAAGACTTGGGATTTGCACAGACCAAAATCTCAATTCCCCTGTTCTTATTTACTCTCAGTAAGGCTTGGAAAATAAGTTAGTGTCCCTGAACCTCAGTTTCCACAACTGCAAAACTGGCATTGTGAGAACTATTTTAGAATTTTGTTGTCAAAATTAATAATATGCCACACACGAATTATTTTCCAAGTAATAGGTGCTCAATGACTATAAATTATCTTCTGGAGCCAATTTTATAGGCACCAGGCACCTTTTAAAATGTCCATTTCTATGTCATATGCATTATATTTCACATTTCATTACTTGATTTTATTCTCAAAATAGAATAAGGAGGAGTTGAGTTTCTTAATTACAATAAGATGTCTGAGCACATGTCTGGAGCCATAAACTCATTTAAAAGAAAAGTTCTATCAGCAAACTGCAGAAAATTTTACTCTTTGGGTATATACACGAAAAAATTATGTTCATTACAACCTAAGATATTAATTGTGTTCTTCATGGCACATCACTGGTATTTTTGCCAAGTAGCAGATAGCAGAGATGAGTTCTATTAACTTGGATGGAGTATAGACCTCTTTCCCGTGTTCTTGTCGCATAATGTTTTGTTCGTTCCCATGGCGATGAAATTGCCTAAAATTCTCATGGTCAAGACTGAGTTGTTAATTTTAAAGAACAAAGAGCAGTTGAAATGACTACCCTTCTAAATCCAAAGCTGACATATAGCCTTAAAGTTAACCTTTCATTAATGATTTGAAAGAAAATCTGTAAATAGTACAAGGAAAAATGTGCAGGATAGGTGGTGGTAGTAGAAGGAGGCCCCGTGGCTTAAGCAAAGTTAAAAGTGAAAGGCAAAGATGTGGGACATAAAAAAATAATGATAAAGGTCTTAAATGGTAACCCTCTGTATTTTAGATTATTGAAAGCATTTGTGGTTTTATCTGCAGGCTCACTCCTGCCCTACCTCATTTCAAGATCATCATATAGTTGTTCTGAGTCTATTCTGACAGGTTTATTGTTGTGTTTATTCTGTTGGATCGAAATCACAGTAAAATTGACAGCTGTGCTATTACCCTGTCAGTCCACCAGTCACTGTGCAGACCACAGTGAATGCAGACGGACAGGCACAGTTCCTCCCATGGGGAGGGTTGTGGTCCACCCTCCTCCATTAACCACATTCTAGACTGACACTGCTGTGATTATGGGGTCAGTTCAGGAGTGTATATTAACTCTTCTTGCTTTTATTTTTGCACAATCTCCCCCATTCTTTTCTCTACAAAGTACAGAATAGTCTTTTAAAAACATATTGTATTCGATTTTCCAGTAAACACGTTATTTCATGTTATAACAACTCTAAAATGCACCTTACAGTCAGTATCAAATATACACAACTTTTTGGCTTAAATTTCTATTTATTTAGAATAAAAGCCAAACTTTGGGATCAGAAAGCAGCCAGTGGTTCTCCTCTTAGCGTCATCACGCACTACCCTCCCTTTGGCCGTTCTGGCCTCAGTCACACTGGGTGTCTCCCTTTCCTCCCTAATGACTCCGCGCTGACAACTCCATGTTTAGAAAGGTCTTTCCCTAAATCTTCAAATGATTTGATTCTTCGAATCATCCCCATCTTAGCTGAAATGCTACCCCTTCAGACAGGCCTTCCTTAACCTCAAGCATTAGGAAAAAAAAACCACACGTGATTGCTACCAAACAAGAGGTGATTTGTTTTGTAGCAATCACAGTACGTGTGTATTTTTTCTAATAATTGAGGTACGAGTCACATAACATAACATTAACCATGTTATGGTACGAAATTCAGCAGTATTTAGTAAATTCACAATGTTCTATAATCACCACCTCTATCAAGTGCCAAAATATTTCCACTGCTCCAAAAGAAAATTCCATTACCAATTAAGCAGTCACTCCCCATTCTCTGCTGCACCAGCCCCTAGCAACCAGAACTCTATTCTCTGCCTTTATAAGTTGATCTACTCTTGATATTTCATACAAATTAATCATAGAATACAGCTTTCTTATTAAGGGTCTGGGGCCAGCGCCCAGGCTTCTAAGGGCTGAAAATGGAATTCCCTGAAGAGAGCTGCATTGTCACTCTCAATTATTTGGAGAAAAATGCAGATCTGGAATAAAATGGAGTGCTGTTGCCCTTTACATATACCAGTAGGTGAGTGGGGGCCTGATTAATCTTTCCAGACTTTAGGAATATTTGGATCGACTTCTAGATGACAGAAGCATACTTAAGAGGATTCCTACCTTGCGGATATGAGCTGGCTCATCTGCTTTGGAGCAGGGGCCAGATTGGGAGACTGACTTTGGCAAAAGTAAAACAGCAGCAATCAGGGCCAAGATGTCCATGAAGGAGCTTGAGCTTGTGGACTTGAGAACAGCTATATTTAGTTTACTCTATTTTGGGTTAACATCCATTTCGGTTATATCCAAGTAAGTACTCAGATTGTGAGTCTGTATCCTGTTCTTAAACAAAACTGGAAAAATAAGTCAAGTACCTGTGCCCATGCTGATGAGTGCAGCAGAGAACAGGCGCAACCTGAGTGGAGTTACAGAGCAAGCTCTGTAAGCAGAGAATTGTCCCAGCTGGATCCAAGATCCGTGACTTCATGTCGAACTATTGACCAAGGCAATGAGGAGCAGTCAGGATAGCTGTTTGGAATATACAAGCACTGTGAGGGCTCAGTAACACTTGGAAATATTGATAAAAGAACTGCACTGCTGCCTTTAAGCAATTGAAACTCAAACAGAAAAGGAAATACAATCTTATTTTGCAGTCTCTGGTAATTGAAATCTGCAAATTCAGGTAATTCAAGAAGAGACAGGCTAGTGGAACTAACCAGATCCTCACATTCAGGAACCAGTGGATCTTCTAATATGCCTAAGTGGAATAAATGGGTGTGGATTTGAATACCAATATTAAGAATGGTTTCAAATTCTGGCTGTCTTTCCTTAGCAAGATGTTGGTGGACAGAATTTCCTCAACCACTAAAAGGAATAATAATGCCTACCTGAAGCAGTTGAGAAAATAAAATAATATAATGTATGTGGAGTATTGGGCACATTACATCTTCAATTTCTCTACTCTTGTTCTCTGTACCTCATTTGTCTGTAAAATCCAACCCCTTCATTTTCCCAGCTGGAGAGGTTACAGAAATGAAGCCAGCATAGATGAAAACGAGGAAAGGCAGCAAAAAGGGCATAATGTCTTACAAATAATCATCTTGTTAACCAAATATTTTATTTCCAGTGACTTCTTACCATTTATTAAGTTTTTTGAAAGCAATTATTTTATACTAAAATCTGCAAGAGTCAGTGTTCTTTGTGCCCATATGCATACAAAACTGCACTAGACCATTAGAATATAATAATCTGTTAAAATAAATTGGCTGTCTTTTCCTATTTAAATTGTATGAAACAAATTAAAACTTTCTAGTGTGTTTTTTTAATGTTTTCCTATGTGCTTGAAAAAATAAGGCACCCAGTTTTCTTATTACATTAGTGTTTAAATAGCAAATATGTATAGAGCTTTTTGTAATTAAACCAAAGTCTCCTATGTGAGAATAACTAGTCATACAAGTAATTGATGGACAAGAAAGCAATCTGACTATGCAACTATCAAAACCTAACTGATAGCCTTAAGCCATTTGCATTATTATATATGTCTGCAAGGTTGCCTGCATTCAGATACCAACTTAGACATCTTGAACAAATATCCACCCTTCCCCATTCTTTGGTATTTTAGCATTGAATTAGAAAAGAAAAATCTCTTTTTATGATAAAGCTGTGATATGGTTTGGCTGTGTGCCCACCCAAATCTCATCTTGAATTGTAGTTCCCATAATCCCCAGATGTCTTGGGAGGGACTTGGTGGAAGGTAATTGAATCGTGGAGGCAGTTACACCCACACTGCTTTTCTCCTGATAGGGAGTAAGTTCTCAAGAGATTTGATGGTTTTATTAGGGGCTTTTCCCCCTTTGTTTGGCACTTCTCTTTCCTGCTGCCATGTAAAGAAGGGCATGTTTGCTTCCCCTCCCGCCATGATTGTAAGTTTCCCAAGGCCTTCCCAGCCATGTGGAATTATGAATCAATTAAACCTCTTTTCTTTAGAAGTTATCCAGTCTCAGGTATGTCCTTATAGCAGCATGAGAATGTACTAATACAGTAAATTGGTACCAAGGGAGTGGGGCACTGCTGTAAGGTTACTCAAACATGTGGAAGTGACTTTGGAACTGGGTAACAAGCAGAAGTTGGAACAGTTTGGAGGGCTCAGAAGAAAACAGGAAAATGTGGAAAAGTTTGCAACTTCCTAGGGACTTATTGAATGACTTTGACCAAAGTGCTGATATTGATATGGATAATAAAGTCTAGGCTAAGGTGGTCTCAGATGGAGATGAGGAACTTCTTGGGAACTGGAGCAAAGGTCACTCTTGCTATGCAGAGAATAGTGGCATTTTGCTCCTGCCCTAGAGATCTGTGGAACTTTGAACTTGACAGAGATGATTTAGGATATCTGGCAGAATAAATTCTCAGTGGCAAAGTGTTCAAGAGGAAGCAGAGCATAAAAGTTTGAAAAGTTTGTAGCCTGGCAATGTGATAAAAAAGAAAAACCCATTTTCTGGGGAGAAATTGAAGCCTACTGCAGAAATTTGCATAAGTAACAAAGAGCCTAATGTTAATCACCAAGACAATGGGGAAAATGTCTTCAGGGCATGTCAGAGACCTTCTGAGCAGTCCCTCCCACCACAGCCCAGAGGGCCAGGAGGGAAAAATGGTTTCCTGGGCAGACCCAAGGGCCCCTTTCTGTGTGCACCCTGGGGACTTGGTGCCCTGCATCCCAGCCACTCCAGCCATGGCTAAAAGGGGCCAGGGTATAGCTCAGTCTGTGGCTTCAGAGGGTTCAAGCCCCAAGCCTTGGCAGCTTCCATGTGGTGTTCAGCCTGTGGTTGCAGAGAAGTCACGAATTGAGGTTTCAGAATCTCTGCCTACATTTCAGAGGATATGGAAATGCCTGGGTGTTCAGGCAGAAGTTTGCAGCAGGGACAAAGCCTTCATGGAGAGCCTCTACTAGGGCAGTGTGGCAGGGAAATGTGGGGTCAGAGCCCACACACAGAGTTCCCACTGGGGCACTGCCTAGTGGACCTGTGAATGGAGGGCCACTATCCTTCAGACCCCAGAATGGGAGATCCACTGACAACTTGCACTGTGCACCTAAAGAAGCCACAGGCACTTAATGCCAGCCTATGAAAGCAGCTAGGAGGGGGGCTGTACCCTGCAAAGCCACAGAGACAGAGCTGCCCAATGCCTTGGGAGCCCACCTCTTACATCAGCATTACCTGGATGTGAGACATGGGGTCAAAGGAGAACATTTTGGACCTTTAAAATTCAATGACTGCCCTATTAGATTTAGACTTGCATGGGCCTTGTAACCCCTTTGTTTTGGCCAATTTCTCCCATTTGGAATGGGTGAATTTACCCGATGCCTGTACCCCCATGGTGTTTAGGAAGTAACTAACTTTCTTTTGATTTTACAGGCTCATAGGTGAAAGAGACTTGCCTTGTCTCAGATGAGGCCTTGCACTGGACTTTTGGATTAATGCTGGAATGAGTTAAGACTTTGGGGGATTGTTGGAAAGCCATTATTGTGTTTTGAAAGGTGAGTACATGAGATTTGGGAGGGGAAAGGGGTGGAATGATATGGTTTGGCTGCATCCCCACCGAAATCTCACCTTGAATTATAGTTCCCATAATCCCTACTTGTCCAGCAAGGGATCTGGTAGGAAGTAATTGAATTATGGGGGTGGTTACCCCCATGCTCCTGTTTTCATGATCGTGTGTGACTTCTCACAAGATCTCCTGGTTTTATAAGGGGCCTTTTCCCCTTTCCTTGGCACTTCTCTCTCCTACTGCCATGTGAAGAAAGACGTGTTTGCTTCCATTTCTGCCACAACGGTAAACCCCTTCATGAGGCCTTCCCAGCCATGCAGAACTATGAGTCAATTAAATTTTTTTTCATTATAAGTTACCCAGTCTCACATATGTCCTTACAGTAATGTAAGAAGGTACTGATACAAGCTGTTAAATAAGAAATAAGGAAATAATAATGAAACGAGAAGTCTTAGTAAATCACTTCTATGACAAAACATGGCATAAAAACTTTTCCCCTTCTTTGAATTGAGAAAAGATTAACTTGGAGAAAATTTGCATCTTTAGGATATTGAGTCTTCTTTATTATTTGCATTAATGGATGTGAGTTATTTTTGCATTTATTTAGATCAGTGTTTCTCAATAGAATCAAGACACTGGAATTTGAGTGGGGTGATAAATTTTTGTTAGGGATCCTCCTGAAAACTGTAGGAGTTTTGTCATCTCTATTCCTGGCATTAAATTAGTGGCAGTTAATATGACAACTTAATTGCCTTCTCAATCCCAGTACTTAATGCCCTTCAAATAACTTTGGAACATTTTTTCATAGATGTTTTTAATATATTTTGGTAGGTTGATTTCTGTGTGCATTATAATTCTTGTTGCTATCACAAGTAGAAGTTTGCTGTCTTTTCTTTTGTTCTTTTTTTTTTCCCTTTCTTTTAAATTTTCAATTTTTATGTTTTCTATTTGGGTTTTACTGGCCTATTGAATATTTGATATATAAATTTTATATCTAGAAATCTTACTGAATGTTATTAATTGTAATTGTTTCTAGATTATTTTGTTTTCTCCAGAGACAATTATGTCTTCCTTAAGTAAAAGAGTTTTTAATCTATTTCTTTTCCATTTTTTGATAAGTTTACTTTTCTTATTTCATTGGCTTGGGCTTCTCAATGGTATTGACTAGAAATGGTAATAGGGAGCCTTGGTATTTTGGACTGCAAATAAAATTCTTCTAAGTTTTCAACATTTATTACTTAAACCATAGATGAGAATTTTATTTTCTCAAATTATTTTACTACATCTGTTAAAATGAATACATAATTTAAAATGTGATATAGTGAATTATGTCAGTGCATTTTTATAATGTTAAACTATTATTGCATTGCTGTAATATACCTTATTTGGTCATAGTGTGTATATGTTATGTGTCTGTATACCTAATGCATCACTGGATTTGTTTTTCTGATCATTTATCAATTTCTGTGGCCACCATTTCTTATGTACAACTCCCCTTCATGTTAAATTCTGGAAATGTTTTAGCCATGATCTCTTCAATTCTTGTTTCTCTTCTATTCTCTGACAGTATTTGATGCCCATTTCAGCCTCTGAAACTATCTTTCCATATCATTTAAGTGGTATTTTAAATTTCTCACTGATTGCCTCTCTGCTAGGTTTTGAATGACTTCATCAGTGACATCTATCAATTCACCACTTTTCTCTCCAACTGTGTTTTGGAAGTCTACTGCTTTCCTCTCTATCGTGTATTTTATTTCACTGGCTTTTTCCCCTTGAATTATGTTTTCCTATCCTTGCTTTTGTACTTAATTTTTGCCTGATTTTGTGTCCTTTTTATAAATGGAAGTTATAACCTATATTTTTGAACACCTCAAACATATTTTATCTGACTAAAATATATCTGTAATCCAATTACTATGTCAGCCTGCTTTAATATTGGATTTTGTGTGTTTTGTAATATTATTCTGTAAACTAGTTTTGAATGGTAATTTGGGTTTTTGCATGGGGTTTTGTTTAGCTTTTTTTCTCTCTCTCTTTCTTCATCATCTCTCTATGTTCATCACCCCCTATAATTTGGTTTTGTAATTGTTTCTATCCATTGTTTAAGGCAGCCGACCCAATATGAATCTGTGTATTGGTGTGTGGATGGATTTCTGGAGATAATGCTCCAAATATCTTAGCCCTGGTGCCAGAGCCCATTGATTTTCTGGCTCAACAATTGATCCCAAGGCTGTATTATTTTCCTCATACCTCCCTAGGTAATTGGCCCTCAGGAGCTATAGACTTGGGTAATTTGTATGAAAGTTTTTCTTTTTTCTCTCAGCATTTTTGAATGAATAGTGAGTAACTCTTGACCACCACAATCTTAATTAGCAGTCTAGGCAATAATTATCTATACAATCATCATTATAATTATTTACCAGAAAGAGAAAGAACAACAACAAAGACCCCAAACCAAAAGCTGTTACCAACTGTTCAAATAGATTGTTTTACTTATTGACTATAATATCCATCTGAGCTAAGTATTATTCCTATTTCCTAGGAATAATAGATTGGAAGGGGAAGAAGGAAAAAGTTAAATATCTTTTCCAAGTGGTCATGACCAAGAGGGGAAAAAGAGTTTGGAACTGGATTTTCTGATTCTTAGGAGGAAATTGAAATAATTAAATGGTTGTAGTGTAAGCTGTTTGTTTATACTATTGTTTCTTCAGGTTACGTGTCCTTTTTCAGCTGCAGATATGGGAGGCTGTATGATATGGTTTGGCTGTTTCTCCATTCAAATCTCAACCTGAACTGTATCTCCCAGAATTCTCATGTGTTATGGGAGGCATTGAGGGGGAGTTAATTAAATTATGGGGGCTAGTCTTTCTCATACTGCTCTCGTGATAGTGAATAAGTCTCACAAGATCTGATGGGGTTATTAGAGGTTTCTGCTTTTGCTTCCTCCTCATTTTTTCTTGCCACCACCATGTAAGAAGTGCCTTCAACCTCCACCATGATTCTCAGGCCTCCCCAACCATGTAGAACCGTAAGTCTAATTAAACCTCTTTTTCTTCGCAGTCACAAGTGTGCCTTTACCAGCAGCATGAAAACTGATGAATGTATTAGTAGTCCATTTTCGTGCTGCTGTTAAAGACATAACCGAGCCTGGGCAATTTACAAAAGAAAGAGGTTTAACTGGACTTACAGTTCCATGCAGCTGGCAAAGCCTCACAATCATGGCAGAAGGGGAGGAGGAGCAAGTCCTGTCTTACATGGATGACAGCAGACAAAAAGAAAATGAGGAAGATGCAAAAGCAGAAACCTCTGATAAAACCATCAGATCTTGTGAGACTTATTCACTATCACAAAAACTATATGGGAGAAACTATTCCCATGGTTCAGCTATCTCCCACCAAGTCCCTCCCACAACACACGGGAATTATGGGAGTACAGTGCAAGATAAGATTTGGGTGGGGACACAGTGCCAAACCATATAAGAGTTCTAAGTAATTTAGGATCATTTGGGCTGTACAGCTGGCCTTCCCTGTCTGTGGGTTCCTTGTTGTGAATTCAACCAGCCACAGATCAAAAATATTTGAAAAAAAAATGGATAGTTACATCTGTACTGAACATGTACAGATTTTTTTTATTGTCATTATTCCTTAAACAATAAAATATAGGTATATTTAAATAGCATTTACATTATATCAGGTATTAAAAGCAATCTAGAGATATGTTAAAGTGTAGCAGAAGATGTGCTTGGTTCATATGCAAATATTATTCCGTCTTATATCCATGACTTGAGCATCCATGGATCTTGGTATCTGTGGGGGTCCTGGGTCCAATCCCCATGGATACTGACGGATGACTACAATTAATTTGTTTAGGGAAAGTTCTTAGATGCTGGGCATGGTGGCTCATTACTGTAATTCCAGCACTTTGGGAGGCCAAGGCTAGCGGATCACTTGAGGCCAGGAGTTTGAGACCAGCCTGGCCAACATGGCAAAACCCCATCTCTACCAAAAATACAAAAATTATCTAGGCATGGTGGTGCACTCTTATAATCCCAGCTACTTGGGAGGCTGAGGAGGGAGGATCGCTTAAACCCAGGAGGCGAAGGTTTCAGTGAGCTCAGATTGCGCCATTGTACTCCAGCCTGGGCAACAAAGCAAGACTCCATCTCAAAAAAATAAAAATATAAAAATAAAACATTCTTAAAAATGATGTTTCCCACATCTGATGCATGGAATGGGCTCAGGGCTTTGAGCCACGGCACTGATATTTAGAATTTTGTACCGTTCTGTCTCTTCAGCAAATATACCACTCCTTAGATATCCACAGCATCAAGTTTAACCCAACTCAAACATAGCCTTCTTCTTGTCCAGCAAGAATGAAGGACACTTAGGACTAAGGTCACAGGCAGAGAGGTCACTGTCAGGTGAGGGGATAAGGGCCCATTCTCTCCTCTGTTTCTTGCCTTCTTTCTGTTTGATCACTTACTGTTGAGAAATACTGGTGAGGTGATGCAGGTGAAATCCTGGATTAACTGAATGTCAGGGCCAGGGGACAAACCCTGAGAGACACTGCACACAGTAACTCTACTATGTGTGGTGCTGTGTGAATAAACCTCCAAGGCTCTCAGAGGATCCACCCTCATCCAAAATTATTTTCTCTGATGACTCCCTCAACATGTATCAGTGCAGACTGCAAAGGCTGGACTCTGGTTAATTTCCAGAAAATCAGCACATTCGAGAAAAGAAAACCAACTCACTGTTCCCAGAATGCCTGTGTGTTTTTTTTCCTTCCTTCCTCTTCCGTTTCAAAGCCCTTATGCTTTATTCCATCACAGCAGTCTTTCTCTCTTGCCTAATAGAGCAAATTTGCATGCCATGAGTGATGCTGAGCCACGCTGATGTTGTTTATGACTTAGCTGGTTCATGTCCCCACCCTCCTTCAGGCTACTGCCTTCTAAGAGATACCATCTCCTATTGTTGACCTGCCCAGTTTTCCTGAAGAGATCCAGAGTGCACTGCGGCACAGCATGTCAAAATTAGCTTCTTTTCAGGTCTTTAATCCAACTGCAAGGTTTACAGAATGCAGAATACCCTATGCCCCAATTCCTCAGCTGTAGAGTTGAGAACCTAATGGCAACTCCTCTGCCAAGGGCTGTTTCCACTCAGTATCCAGGTCTGCCCCTGTGACATGGACTCAGGTTTGCCATTTCTGCTGCTTTTACAAAATCCCCCTGACAGTGGTGAATGAAAGTCTAGCTCAATATATCGCCCTACTTTAGGGTATTTTAAGATAATTCTTGCAGACCTCAGGAAACTGCCTCTGATGAGGGGATTTCAATCATCTATGCAAGAAATTGGTGGAAATATTTTGAGATAGAGGGATTGCAGCTATATGGTACTTATATTAATTTACATCTTGTTAATAACCTCCTTCTCTAGGTCCACATGTGATAAGGCCATGCATAAACAAGGAGACTGATGGAATGAAGTATTGATCACACTGCTTAGTCCCTCGCATGGAGCCATGAGCAGTGCACAGAAAGTCAGTGAACTATAATCAAGCACTGTCTGTGGATCTCAAAAGTTAGTTGATCCCCACTTTAACTTATTCAGTTGTCAGAATAACTATGAAGTACATATTAGCTCCACTGTACAGATGAGAAGATGTGCAGAGTTCTTTGGGAACTTGCAGAAAATCTCAGAGCTATTAATGATGATGATGAAATGTGAACCCAGATTTTTGAAGGCAGATTCTATACCTGATGTTCTTTTCACTACAGTGCATGTCTCAAAAGGAGGAACTTTAAAGTCAAAAGGTCCTTAGAAGCAATGTGCCTTACACTGAAGAAACTGACGTTTAGAGGTATGTAATGGTTTTGTTTTCACCCCGAGGTCACATATACAAAGAGCAGCAAGGTCAGGATCAGAGTCCTCATCTCCTCTCATGCCATCTCCAATGCTGCTGCCACTGCCACTGTGTTCCCCTCACTGTGGACGATGTGACCCTCCTTTAGAGCCACCATTGCCACTTTCAACTTAAACTCCCCCATAGGCTCCTTGCAGCACTCAGGTTACCAACTCCTCTCTGATTTCTGGAACCCAAGAACCACAAAAGCAACTAATCTTAAGTAATGTCTTCGCCTTCTTTTGAAAGGACCAATTTAAGAGGAGCAACTTGAAGCAAAGAGGTCAGAAGACAGACTACAAGGAACATGCTTTATTGACACATCAAACAGACTGCAGAACAAAGCAGCCTTCTCAGCAAAGAGACAAAGAGAATATTTCTACTAGGAATAGGGATGAGGCAGGGGCTAGCTACACCTGGAAGGCTTTCACCATAGAATACTGCTGCCTGAAGATGTTACAGTATACCCTACAAGTGAGGAAAGCCTAGCAGCCGGGTACTCTCCATCTAATCCACTGGAGGCAGGTACCCAGTGTGGACTTTCTGACAGTGACTGTCACCATTATCTCAGGTAGTTTCTGCACTCAGATGGAGTGCTGCCTTTTCAGGTCTTGATTTCCATTTACTCCACTCTGCTTATGCCAACAGCTCCCATGATCACACTCTAAACTTTCCTCTGAACTCACTCATTGGAACAAACATTTCGTATTCTCAAACTTTTTAATCATCTTCTTCCACCCCACTCAATACCCATGCACATACTCTTAACTATGGCATATTATGTCACCTTTAGGTTCATGAGATCAATAGTATGTCTCATATGGTACTACCTTCAATATGTGCCAAGAACCCAACAACTCAAATTGTTGAGCTTGAATTTCTGCTGTTCAAACTGACTTGAATTTAACCTGTTTTCTTAGCTTCTTTTTTTGAGAATGAAGATGTTTTTTCTACTGCTTTTCATGAACAGTTCCTCCCCATGCCTGGGTCCTGGCTCCCCTCCCTGAATCCACTCCTCCAGTGTTCTCATCCCACTAAATGGAGCCGCCAGGTATCCAAGTAGCTCAAAGCAGAATCTTACAGATGCTCTTGAAGTCACCCCCTTCCCTGCACTCCCCCAAATGCAGTCTATTATCAAATACTGCAAATCAATTCTGGAAAGCAATAGAGAGGCTTGGCCTCCCTTGTCAGACCTAGATCCTGGAAATCTATAGACTTAAGAATAAATGTCTTCCTGCTGGTGGGATATTAAGATGGTATAAAATGTGAATGAGCCCTGGGAAGGGAGCCTCTGCGTCCCAGAGTCTCATGTGCTGAATCGGAAAGTTAAGCACAGACCAAGTTATCCTCAATAGGCTAAATTTTCTACGACCTTGGAATATTCTGTATTTATTTCCCCCTTCTTTACATCTGAGCCATTTCTTAAAGGATTGTTTATTCACTGTTACCTGATCTCTGGTTGGCTTTGAGGCACATTAAGCATAAACATCATGTCTGTCGTTAATAATTGTGGCACATGTGTTGAGCATTTATCATCCAAGGCAGCATGCTACGTGTTTTCCATGTATTAACTCATTCAGTCCTCTCACTAAATCTACAAAATTGGCACAATTGGTACTGTCAGTACTCCCATTTTATACATGAAGCGACTGAGACTCACAGAAGTTACATAACATGCTCCAAGTCAGAGCTAATAATTGACATTTCACAGATGAGAACACTGAGCCCAAAGAGGTTAGGTTCAAATGCATGTGGTAAACAGGTGGTCAAATTGATATACTACCTATATCTGTTTGGATCAGATGCCTTTGGAAGGTTAACAAAATTCAGCATGTCCTGGGTATATTGTGTTCATCTGAGTTGAAATAAATTTTGTCCAGTTCCTCAACAAGAAAACCAGCGTTCTAGCAGAGGAGACAGAATGCATGTGAAGAGAAATACTCTCAAAGCAGGAGCACGTTCTTGACTGGGACAAAAAGCCAAAAATTAGGAACCAAAAAAGTCATTGAAGAAGTTAAAATAGGGAGCTCTAGAAAATGCTCATAAACAGAGTGGGGTGCTGCCTGCCTCAGTAGATAAAAGGCTGATAACTGTATCAGGCTAGCCAAACAGCAGAACATTAGGATAGAGCATTGTCACCAAGGATAATTTAGAAAGCGTAAGACAAATCAAGCCAGTTGCTTTATCCCAACATTATAAAGGCAAAGTCCATTTTATAGGCAGTCTAACTAATTCCTGAAACTTACACTTCTTTCCTGAAAGCTGTCACTGTCTTGTTGGTCATGACAAAGAACAATAGAAATCTTTTGTCTTTTAGCCAGATATCAACAGTTTTATTCCATTTCTGTGGACCATTGTAAAACACCAAGGATGGAGTTCACTGTGGGACAGTGCATGGGATGAACAAAAGAGAATTGAGTGGTTTTATTAGGATGTGAGCAAGCAAGGCAGAAGGGGTGCAAGGCTAGTACAATGGGCGTTGTGTCACTAAGCACAGATGCTCAAGGGTTGGGCCAATCATCATAACTGATTTGGAGCTCACACTATGAGGTGAGAAAGAAATACATTTTTTCCCCCTTAGAAATAAGAAGGAATGTGAAAAGAAAACCCATTTTTTGTCCTGTAAGAGATGTGGAAGGAGAGAACAGCAGCGTAAATGTGTACATGAGTAAGAGGGATTCTCACGCTTGGGTGAGAAAAAGCAAATAAAGCCCATGCTTTGATGTTATACGTAATTTTATCAAGGTCTTATGGTGTGGCTTGCAGCATTTGAAGAATGAGGAGGAAAGGAAAGACACGTGTCTTGATTGAAGCTTAAAAACTGCCAAAAATTAACTTCCAGAATTCCTGCCCTACTTGATGATGCCTCCATATTGCAGTTAGCAAAACTATACATGAATTCCACAAGGAGTCTATGGATTGGCATTAAGATATCAGAAACTTTTTAATTGTATTCAAAATTATGTGTTTGTGTGAATGCACACATTTTGATAGAGAAGTTTGCAGAAATTTCATAAATTTCTTGAAGGAGACTAAGTTCTCAAATATTGAAGAAACACTGTCAGACAGTATTCATTTTTCCTACGTTCCCCTATGTCCCTGATTTGGGTTTTCATCACAGGTATCTCTGAAACTGACATTTCTTTCTTTTCTTTTTCTTTTTTTTTTTTTTTTTTTTTTTTTGAGACGGAGTCTTGCTTTGTTGCCCAGGCTGGAGTGCAATGGTGGGATCTCAGCTCACTGCAACCTCTGCCTCCTGGGTTCAAGCGATTCTCCTGCCTCAGCCTCCTGAGTAGCTGGGACTACAGGTGCATGCCACCATGCCCAGCTAATTTTTTGTATTTTTAGTAGAGATGGGGTTTCACCATGTTAGCTAGGATGGTCTCTACCTCCTGACCTCGTGATCTGCCCACCTCGGCCTCCCAAAGTGCTGGGATTACAGGTGTGAGCCACTGCACCCGGTCTGAAACTGACATTTCTATTGCAGTGATACATCGGTTACCCTGCAGCTCAAAACGCTTTGGACAAGCAGCATTGGTGTAATTTGGGGGCTTGCAGAATAGGGGTACTACCCACGACCTATTGGATGTATTTGAATTGTCTCTGACTTCTAATGCTTGCCTGAACTCTCTGTCTCTAGTTGCACCAAGTCCTTTGCCTTTAAAGGCCTCACATGAGTGTGCTCTGTGGATTCTGGTGAATTCTTTCAACTATTTGAACTGAGTGAACCTTTGCAGGGTAAAATTCCTGACCCGTGAACTAGAGCAAGTAACTAGCTTTGGCAATAGGATGTTAGTGGATGTGATTATAGCCAAGTCAAAGGTGCTTGAACTACAGGGATTGACCATTTTAGGATCACTCTCATTGCATGAGGACATGCTAGGAGTAGCCCGATGAAAGATGAATAATAAGACAAGCAGAGTCAGGCCAGTTGCCTCAGCAAAGGGCAGCCTAGCTCTGTGGACAGCCAGCCAACCCTGAACATCTAAGTAAACCCAGTCCAAATCAACAGAGCCTTCTGAACAAACTCAGCTGATCCCGGAAAACTGAGAAATCAATGTCCATTGTCATATGCCCCTGAGGTTCTAAAGTTGCTTGTTATACAGAGTTACTATGGCAATAGACAGAAGGTATAGACAAGTTCTACACCAGCCAACTAAGGTGTAGGAGGATGTATCACAGTGTGGCTGCCAATCAAATAAGTACATCAATATTGCTAGAGTACTCTGTAAAATGCCAAATAATTTGAAACCAGCAGTGAGGCTCCTTGCAGACCTCATACATGGGAAACCCAAGGGCCACACTTGAGGAAGGTTACTGACATATTTGCACTTTAGTAGCCACTTTCATGTACAGTAGCCACTTTTCATCACAATAATGTTTATCAACTTAGTATGTATATATACAGTAATGCATTATTTAATAACAGGGATACATTCTGACCGATGTGTCCTTAGGTGATTGTCACTGATATGGTTTGGATATTTGTCCCACCCAAATCTCATGTTGAGATATAATCCTCAGTGTTGGAGATGGGGCCTGGTGGGAGGTGTGTGGGTCATGTGGACGAATCCCTCATGGTTTGGTGCTGCCCTCACCATAATAAGTGAATTGTGAGATCTGATTGTTTAAGTGTGTGTGGCACCTCCCTGTTTCTCTCGCTCTTGCTTACACCATGTGACGCACCTGCTTCCCCTTCACCTTCCACCACAATTGTAAGGTTCCTGAGCCCTCTCCAGAAGCCAGGCACATGCTGGTGCTACGCTAGTACAGCCTGCAGAACCAGGAGCCAATTAAACCTCTTCTCTTTATCAATTATCCAGTCTCAGGTATTTATTTATAGCAGTGCAAGAATGGTCAAACACAGTCATTGTGCGAACATCATATACTTCCACAAACCTAGATGGTGTAGACTACTACAAACCTGGAATGGAGGGTATAGACTATTGCTCCTGGACTACAAACCTGTACAGAATGTTAATATGCTGAATATAGTAGGCGACTGTAACACAATGGCACGTTTTGTGTATCTAAACACTTCTTTTTTTTTTTGAGATGGAATCTCTCTCTGTCGCCCAGGCTGGAGTGCAGTGACATCATCTCGGCTCACTGCAAGCTCTGCCTCCCAGGTTCACACCATTCTCCTGCCTCAGCCTCCCGAGCAGCTGGAACTACAGGCACCCGCCACCACATCTGGCTATTTTTTTTTGTATTTTTTAGTAGATATGGGGTTTCACCGTGTTAGCCAGGATGGTCTCTATCTCCTGACCTTGTGATCCGCCCACCTCGGACTCCCAGAGTGCTGGGATTACAGGCATGAGCCACCGCACCCAGCCAACACTTCAAAACATAGAAAAGGTGCAGTAGAAATATGGTGTCATAATCTTAGGTGACCACCATCTTATATGTGGTCTGTCATTAATTTAAACATTGTTTTGGGACAAATGACTGTGTATGTACACGTATACATATATATACACACACACACATACACACAATAGATAATAGTACATATACAAAAAAATCTGAATTCAATACTAAAAATAAAATGTGAATTTTCTTTCCACCTAGAATATATGTTTATTTCTTTTGAGGCAGTTCAATATTGCCAGTGTCATGTACATTGCTCTACTGAGGGGCTAGCAATGCAATTAGCTTCAATTCTAAATGTAACCACACAACTCTTCTACAAACACATTATATATACATATGTAAAATTGCCAACAAACCTGCAATGTTAGCCACCATTTGCAGTAAGTCCATCATTGAAAATTCGAACCCGTACGCAAGAGTGATTAAGTGACTTTCTCGAAAAGTCATACAAGTTGAGAGAGAAACTTGGTCTCTAAGTGCCCTATTTGCAAATCCCCATGGCTGAAACAGGCTCCTGGGGGAAGCAAAGCCATTTGTATATTTTCCTCTTTACCTTTTGTAACAGGCATAATGCCATGTCACATTCAAAAAATAAAAATGACACACTACTGAGAGTTAAAAGTACTCTCCAGTGCCTCTTTGAAGAAAAACCCAGTGGGCAGTCCATGTAAACTCTTTGGAGGAGCCTCTCTCACTGCTGGAGAAAATGCATCCTTGCTCTTGGCAGGGTAATAACGAGATATCCATCTTGCAGAAAGCCATGCTGGCTTTACATGTATGATTATGTTTAAATGGTCACATATGCATTATCCCCACTCATACAGATACATTTTAAACTATTTGATTCATGTCAAAAAAGACCAGGTTAATTTATCAGGATTGCAATGGTGTGATGTAGTATAAAGGGCACAGGATTTGGACCCAGGTATCAAAAAGTTTCTGCTGTGACTCTCTCAATTACTGGCTTTACGATTTTGGTCAAGATGCTCATTTTTTTCTGAGTCTCAGTTTCTTCATCAATAAAGTGGAAAGCATGATGTCTATTTAACAAATATTTATTGAGAAGTCATAGTGCTTGTCACGAAGGATATAATGGCTATAAATATAAACACCAACCCTTCCCTCACAGAATCAGCAAGGAAGACAATAGTGTTAGTTATGACTTCTTCCTCAATCCTATCTTTAGAATTTAAAATACAGATTCCAAGTGTATCAGTCTGTTTTCATACTGCTATAAAGAATTGCCCAAGACTGGGTAATTTATCAAGGAAAGAGGTTTAATTGACTCACAGTTTAGCATGGCTAAGGAGGCCTCAGGAAATTTACAATTATGATGGAAGGGGAAGGGGAAGTAAGGCATCTTCTTTACAAGGTAGCAGGAAGAGAAGTACTAAACAAAGGGAGAAGAGCCAAACTGCCCCCATGATTCAGTTTCCTCCACCTGGTCTCTCCCTTGACACGTGGGGATTATGGGGATTACAATTCAAGATGAGATTTGGGTGTGTACATGAAGCCTAACCACATCACCAAGGAAAGAGAAGTCAGTCCCAACAACAAGGATCTTACTTATAAATCCCCTAAAAAATGAAGACTTATCTATTTAGTCTCTGGTCTGTAGTGGCCGGAAACTGTGGCTGGATTGCAGGGACCCATGTGACTCATCTAGCTCTCCTTCTAGCTGCCCTCTGAAACCCACCAATTCACAAAGCTTAATGTTCTGCAATGGAAAAATACTCATCGAGAACGGTATGCTCAAACTGGCAGCCTGCTACATGTAGTGCACTATTTCATATTCCCCAGCAACATTCTGGTTTCCTTTGTAAGTCCACCACCACCACCACATTTTTGTTTTCTGTCTCTACCTGCCTCCTGGCTATACAAATCAATTTCAGTTTTGTGTTTAAAATGGGAATGAGAACTGAGTACTTTGTAAAAATAGCTTTTTAATATATAGGTGTCCTCAGAGGTTCCTGAGCACATTTCAAAGTAAAAACTGATCAATGATGATCACAACTGACAGAAGCTTTACATTCAGTGGAGGAACTGAGTCTCCCTTGATCTTGCACTGGCCCCCAGTCCAGCATGAAACAAATGAGGACAGTCACTGAAAGAGTCTACTGAAATTTGTAGAGGCAAACTGTTTAAGTCACTATGTGGGAATATTTGTTTTAAAAACAATCCCCTCTTATTATGAGCACCCTTAGAAAATTCCCAAATGCAACCGGGTATAACCAACATATGATATTTTTTCTTTTTCACCGGAATAGATGAGATTTGATGCCTAGACCAGTGTGCTTATGTAAGGTGGCCATAGCCCTCATGTCCCTTTTGTAAAAGTAGAGTGCGTATTATTTCTATTAATAAATGCCCTGATAAAGCTATCAGTCACCTCCCTTTAACAACTGTGCACGTTTTTTTGCCTTCAATAATTAAATTCTGTCTGTTTACCTTTTTTGAGATATATGTCCCATGGATAGATTAGAGATATATTAGAGACAAATCACAAACAAGGTGCAGAGGAGATCTAACTGGATATCAGCACAGGCCACAATTCCTCCATAAAAGGCTCCCATTTTCAGTCTTTTTACAGCAAAATAGAATTTCCTTTCATCAGACGTTTATTTTGCTCCAGCCATGAAGCTACCACAATAGATATAAAGATGAATATGATATGTTCTCTTTCATCAGAAAACATTCTATAAGTGAAGGAAACAAAGATGTAAACAATACAGTGTATCCTAATAATTGGAATTATAATGTGAAATGTCCTAGATACAACTCTTACCAGTGCTGTAGCCTTGGACAAGTTAATTAACCTCTTTGGAATTCCATTTTATCACCTGATAAATTAATATAATATATTCCTTTTATGATAAGATTAGAAATAATAGATATTGTTAAATAGCAACAATAATAATGATATTGTCTTGTGGAATTTGAGAGCCTTCTAAGGAGGTACCTGGGTTGCTAGTCCACATGTCATTTAACCAGCATGTACATAGAACCAGGCACAAGATTACACATAGGTTTAGTTTTTCTGATTTTTTTAAGAGACAAGGTATCTGATTCTTAAAATTACTTAATAAAAATTCCTAACATAAAAGTGCTTGCAAGGAATGGAATTTTGGTCAGGAACAGATACACAGAAATAGGCTTTGAATATTTCGAAAAAGTAACTGTCGTTTATTATGGAAGAAAAATGTCAAGTATAGAGAAGGCATAGATGTTGAAAATCTCTATTGTTGGGGTGTAAGACCTAAAATCAAGACTCAACATGACATGTTGCCTTGACATCTCATGAGGTGACCTTACCACAACTTTTTCTCCTCCCTTTATTCCCATGAATAAGATTCCTTGACCAAATAACCTTCTCATTCAAAGGGACTAGGCACCCTTTCTGCTTATAACCGAGTAGTTGGTTTCTGTTCCCTGCCAGCCTGTAGAATGAGTCAAACAAGCCAATCACATCCCCCCATAGAAAAAAGGGCCACCCCACTCTCTTGATACTACAAGACGTGTCTCTCACAACCCCTGCTTACTCACTGCATTCTCAATTGTAACCTCCACATGGTCCTCCTCCTTGGGCTATGGGTAGATGTAACTAATAAACTGCTGTGAGCTTCTCTGTCCAGTGCTGGGTGTCATGTGTTTGTCCATCTCCATAACTCTTGGGTGGAAATCCTTCCTTATCAACAGGGTGCATGGGAAACAGTTAACACAATTGTTCTCTGATGGCTTTATGTGTGTGCATTTCATATCATTACCTGTCTTCAAAAAAATATTTTTTAATTCAATGTGTGCTTGATTAAAAAGAATACCTTAACATTATTTGGAATAAGTCAGACAAATTGAGAAGTAGAAACCGAGACTTCAAAAATGAACACATGAATGTCCTTTATTGAAATTAAACCTGTTTGACTAAGTGAATCCAAATAAATGCATTTTCAAATATCAGATATATTAATGTTTTTTCATTAAAATGTTTGAAAATGTTTTCAAATGCCTGGATCAATTACAACTAAAAGAGAATAACATATTTTCTAAATTATAAATTATTTCACATAGTATCATGCAAAATTCAGTTTCCGGTTGCTAACTGATCACTCTAAGGAAACAAAAATCTACATTTCTAGACCTGAAGCTTGAGGGTTTTCTTTCCCAAACATAAAGTGGTCGTGGATATATCCTTCTTAGTTTAGCATTCTACTGATCACCAACATCTGATCTAAATGAATGGTTCAGCTGAACTTTTCAAGTACAGGTGACTCTGATTATGTTAAGACAACGTCTGTAATATGAAGTGGGGTTCATCTTACAGGTGCTGTTCCTAAACACCTTGTAATTCCTTTAGGTAATCTTTGCTTCGAAGATAATGCCAGATAGAGTCCAGGAGGTGCTAAACCAACCAATTTAACAAAAACAAAGCTAGGAATGAAAATAGAATCTGAAAGTAAGGGGAGTAACACAGCTCTGACTCCATCCCTGACAGTGGCCTTCCATATTGGTAGGAAGGCACCTATCTGACTACATGCAATCATCATATTATGATGACTCTAGGAGAGGAGTACCTCCATTTTGTGCTTAGAATCATTGCAATGCAAATCAAAACCACAGTGAGATAACATTTCACACCAGTCAGAATGGCAATTATTAAAAAGTCAAGAAACAACAGATGCTGGTGAGGTTGTGGAGAAATAGGAATGCTTTTACACTGTTGGTGGGAGTGTAAATTAGTTCAACCATTGTGGAAGACAATGTGACGATTCCTCAAAGACCTAGAACCAGAAATACCATTTGACCCAGCAATCCCATTACTGGGCATATACCTAAAGGAGTATAAATCATTCTATTACAAAGATACAAGCACATGTATGTTCTTGTAGCACTGTTCGCAATATCAAATACATGGAATCAACCAAAATGCCCATCAATGATAGATTAGATAAAACGTGGTACATACACACCATGGAATACTATGCAGCCATAAAAAGGAATGAGATCACGTCCTTTGCAAGGACATGGATGGAGCTGGAAGCCATCTTCTTCAGCAAACTAACGCAGGAACAGAAAACCAAACACCGCATGTTCTCACTTATAAGTGGGAGCTGAACAATGAGAACATGTGGTCACAGAGAGGGGAACAACACACACTGGGGCCTATCAGGGGTTGGGGGCAGTGAGAGAGCATTAGGAAAAATAGCTAATGCATTCTGGCCTTAATACCTAGGTAATGGGTTGAGGTGCAGCAAACCACCACGGCACACATTTACCTATGCAACAAACCTGCACACCCTGCATATGTACCCTGGAACTTAAAAATTTTTTAAAGTTAAAAATTAGTGGCGGCCATTACACATTTAACATGGTTTGAGTCAAGCAAAATTGTAGGGGTAAATAGTTTGGGCATCTTCACCAGCTTCTGGTGCAAAACCACGTAATATTTCCTTTCTTTCTTTATTTTAAAAGATCCAAGTCTCAATCCCACCGATTGTCAGAAGACACAGTTTTTCTCTTTAGTTCTCCTCCTCCAGTATGTCCAAGGCATCAATGGGTGTTTTTTTAATTCAAAGAAGGAATCTATTCTTAACATTGTCATCACTCCTCTTCCCACTGTTCTGGACAATTCATAGAACTACCTCAAGGGAAGATGGTCTCTAATTGTCATGGATCATTATCAGAAACATGTTATTCTGACCTTAGATGTTGAGACATTCTAACCTCTGCTGGGAAGCTGTGCTTGTTGACCTGACGTTTCTCTCTTCTTTTTCTGGAAGTGGGTGGACAAAATTCCTCCCACCTCACTACTATGCTCCAGCAGGGAATGACTTATGACAGAAATAATAAAATTGCCCCCACGATCCACTTGTTATGGAAGATTATCTTTCATCAGTGGTGGAGAGGCAATTTGTCTTTTTGGGACATGAGACCTTTCTTGCGAATACCTCTGAAATCTCAGGTTTGTTTACTCCTAATTCAAACACTGGTAACCCCTTATCTGGAGAATAACTGCCTCATTGGGGCACAACATTTACAACTGGACTTTGGGTGTTCTAGATGAGAATGTACATAGAGCAGGTCTTTTAATAACACTGTTTTGTTCAACGTCACTTCATTATGACGTTGATGAGAAAAAAAAATAGATTCCCCATGTAGGTGGGGCTTGAACGTTCTTCCCATGTCTACATGGGTTTCTCCAGGTACTTTTGTTTCCTCCCACACCCCAAAGCTGTGCACCTTAGGTTAATTAGTGTGCTACACTGTCCCAGTCTGAGTGAGTGTGGCTGTGTGTGTGAGTGCACCTTGCAATGGGATGGCCTCCTGTCCCAGGCTGGTTCATGCCTTTCATCCTGAGTTGCTGGGAAAGGCTCCAGCCACCTGTGATCCTGAAATGAATAATTGGGTAAATAATTATCTTATGTTTATTATTTTTAAAAATGTATATTAGCTTACAATTATTTCAGTGTTTTGGGTATTTATTTAGAAGTTTAATGATTGATGTTTTTGTGGTCATAAATATACTGTAGAAACTTAACTCTTATTTATGTTAATTAGCATATGCTACAATTGGTTTTGCTACATGTTCTTTTAATTAATATCACAGTTTCCAAGAACCTATTGATGATGTTAAGTGAGGACTTACTGTGCCTCAGAAGGAACTGGCAGAGTTCTTTCCCTTCCCAGTGAAAACATGAACGAATAAACAAATTCTCATAGGACCTTAGACATGGAAATCAGTTGGCTTCAACTTGAAAGCCCTGTCTAAAACAAGGGATACTTAATTCAACTTCATGTCTGTGAGGGAGGGACATTCATTCTTTAGTGCTCTGCTCATGCCATCATGCCCAGCTCTCAGTGACAACATCCCAAGTTTATGCAGCCTGCATTGGAGCACACAAGAAATCCGTCAGCATCTGGAAGGGTCCCCAGAGGAAGCATGGGATGAACTGCTAAAGAAGATGACTGTCCCCAGAAGGGCTCAGCACCAGCATCTCTGAATTCCCATCTTCCTAAAAGCCATCGACTCAATTCAGAAAGAATGGTCCTCTTCCAATGCTACCTGTCATTTTATCATGAAAACCCATAATCAAATCTTATTCACTTATAGAAATTTTCTAGAACCTTTTAATTCTATCAACTAAAAACATAACACTCTTTTAAATATGTTTCACATACAGACAATGCATTCCAATAAAAGGTATCTTCTTTGCACTCTATTTTTTGGCTCCAATTAGATTATACACTATTGAAGTCCAGAAAGCCCAACCTTTCATTTTCAGTCTTCTTCTCTGTGGAATCTACTATATTAACAGCATTAACCTGACTGACCTTTGTTAAATATTGATTGAATCAAATTAAATTGAAGGACAGCCTCTCTCCGTGTGAGATTTTAGAATTAAAAACACAGTGTTTACATGGTGAACTTGGGGGCATATTTCCAGGGACTCAAGCTTCGGTTGAGAATAGTGAATTTTATTCCCAATGAGATAAGCTACTGAATAGCTTTACTCATTCAGTGCAAGTGAAGGGATGTGAAACACAGGACAGCAATCATCCAATGCTGAGCTCTGCGTCAACCAGGTTCCAAAGGTATTGTCACTGTAAACCTTATTCCATTAAGGCTTGGAGATTATTGGGGACGAGGACATCTCCTTGCATACAGACTATGGCCATATCTTCCTCAGCATGTACAAGACTTAACCTATTATCTACGCCCCCAAATCCATACCCCCTCTCCTTTGCCCTACATTATCTCACTCTTGGCTGATATTTACTCTAGACTGTCCTCACTGCTCGTCCATTCTACTGTTTCCCTCCATGCTCAAATCTCAATATGGGACAACAGTTCAGGGTCTTCTCATTGTCAACAAAATGGTCGGTGTCATGACTCGTAGATCCCCCCCATAACCAAGGATCATCTACCTTCTCAGTCTGATTTCCATTCTCTTGCCTACATACAAGTCACATGCAGCTACAGGTCATTCCTGTAATACAGTAGGTCCCTCACATTGCTCTGCATTTCCCTGTGCTGATTCATTGGATAGGACACCTGTACCTGATTATCTGCCAATCACCTGCTCATCTTTACAACCACACAGAAATCACCTTCAAGAGGGCCCCTGTCCTACACTTCCCAGGCAGAAGAGGCACTCGGTTCACAGAGTCCCCTCTAGACTCCTCTGCCAGCATGCTTATGGCATGGCCTTACACCTTCAGTAGATATTGCATTCATTGCTTCTGTTTTCCATTTTAGGGCACAGCAAGCTTTCTAAAGTCATGTTCTTAGATGCCCCCAGATTTTCTCTTCAGCTTTAATTCTATCAGTGGCTGCTTGTTGTTTAGATCATATATGCTTTACCAGCCAATGTTCTCCCAATATTGATCTCTGTCATCTATTGATTAGGGAGGGCAAGTCATGGAACCTCTTCGAATTCTGGTTTCTTCACCTCTAAAATGAACTTACTATTATCATTTAAAATATTAGAGTGAAAATAGAAAAAAATAACTTTAATAAATTGTCTGACACAATGTTTTGTGATGGTAAATGCTCAACATACCATTAGGTTATTTAGCAAATATTCAGTTTATACTCTAGGCCAAGCAATGCAAAATATTAAGAAAAATCAGACCCAACCTGTGACCTCATTGAGTGTACAACTAACTGGAAGAGATAGACAATAGTTACATTATTATAGCCGCATACACACACACACATACACACACACACAATTGTAAGAGAAATACCATATTTCTTAGAAGAGGAACTTTGTGTTATAAAAATTATAAGGGTCATCCCTGACCCTCGTGTAGGGTCAGGAAAGGCTTCCTCAGGAAACTGATGGCTGAAGGATAAATAAAACACAGCTGGAATGAATAGAACATTCTCTTTTTTCTCTTCTGTTCTGATTCCCACTTCTTAGGAAGCCAAAGAGGCACACATGTGCACACACACGCATGCACGCACACACGCTCCTTATGCCCAGTCCTCTACACCAGCTTTGTCCAATAGAACTTCCTGTGGTGACAGAAATGTTCTACATCTGCACTGACCAACACAGTAACCACTAACTCTTTGTGGCTACTGAGTTCTTAAAATGCAACTGATGAGACTTCAGAACTGAAATTTTTATTTTATTTATTTTAGTTAAGTGTAAACATAAAGAGCCTCATGCATCTGTAGGCTACGTCACTGGACAGTGAAGTTCTAGACTCTTATTTCCTTTCCAAATCTCAGACACTGCTTGATTCATGATGCGTACTAACACACACTAACTCCAGGCGGTTTTGCAGAAACAGGATGTTAGAAAGTCACCTTGGCACCTTTTATTCAGAGTGAAAGTGACATACACTGACTCAAATCAACTCTAACTGATTCATTTGTCTGGGACAAGTTGCCACACCAGAGCATGAACTCACCCTCAAGACTTCTCACAAAGAATAACAAATATGCCATCACGTTTTCCATTAAACGAGCATTAAAAACTAACTAGTTCTTCCCTTTTCCTCCTATGTCACTATACACAGGAATTCACTCAGTTAACATTCGATGATGATTTTCCATGCACAAGGCTCTAGGGTAGACATGGATAAAGAAAATGAAGAAGAAGATGTCTCTGTCCTCAAAGAGCTTTAACATTGGGAGGGACAAGGAGGGGCAATTAAATCAGAGCTTGGGTGGGGCCAGTTGGGAGGACTCACTGGGGATGGCTACATGAAATGAGATACAGAGGACGAAGTAGCCCCTTCCAATCACTGACAGGGATTGCGGTATAGGCCCCCACTAGTTTTGAGGGTTTGCCTATGGGATTGGACCCCACCTCCTGTGGTGGTCACTGGTCCCATTATGCACCATGGGTTGCCTTCCTGCACTTTTCTCCCTCCACCACTCTTACAAAAGTACTTCATGGCTCACCTTCCAAATACACCACTGACCTGCAAACCTGTGTCTTAGGACATGCTTCTAAGGGAACCTAATAAAGAGTAAAGAAATGGTAATCACTAAACATGCAATTTCATGGGCTGACAAATTTTCAAGCAGTAGCAACATATGATTGTTTTTATTTCTTTTTTTACCTCATTTACCATGTTGAGACATTTAAAGAACAGCAAAGTATCATCAATAAATAAAAGGAATTCTTTGAAGGACATATAACTGTTCAGCCCTTCCAAAACACACAAAAAAGGAAAAGATGAAAATTACACACTATTAGTAGAGGAGAAAATAATTTTCAAGAGGACAGTTATCTGCTTTTGCCCTTGTTTTTCCCATCTCACTGTGGCACAATAAGAACTCTGTTACAGATAGGCAAATGTCCCTCGGACTGTGCTTAGGAAGTATTGAAATAGAAAAGTAAAGAGGGATGGAATGCAATAGAGGAAATAAAGAAAATAATAGGACAGCCTATGGAGGTCTTTTGACTTGAAAGGAAATGAGTGCTCGAAGGGCTATCAGGAGCTTTGGTGATTACAGGGTGAGACCTGTGCTGGGTGTGCAGTATATATTATCTCTTTGGTGTATCAGAAGAAGGCCTGGATTGGGGTGGTGGTGATAGAACTTGAGAGAAGAGGGTAAGTCCAAGAGATGTTTCAGAAGCAAAAGCCTGATCTTATATGGCAGAGAGAAAAGTAGAAGGATGAGTCCAGGATGATTCCCCAAGTCTCTGTTTTGGGTGAGGGATGGATAATAGTGTTGTTGTACAGAATCGATTACACAAGAGAAGAAAATTTAGAAGATAAGGAATGTCTGGGGAACAATCAGATTTAAATATTTTGTTCTGTAGGAAACTCGTGTGTGTGTGCATGGTGGGGCGGTGCATTTCTGCAGAGAGAAAGAGACAGATTGGAGTCTTCTCTAGAACATTGGTCCTCAGTTCTTATCCAGAAGCCATTTTGACCCTCTAGGGACATTTGGGAATATGTGGAGATGTTTCCATTGGAGAGGGTGCTACTGGCATCTAGTAGGACATGGGTAGAAGCCACGAATGCGTAACAAATAATTCTACAGTGTCAAATGTCAACAGTGCAGAGAGTGAGAAAGTTTGTTCTACCATTAACATGAGACAAATGAAAGAACACCAATTATGAGATAAGACAGACCTGGATTAGAATCTCAGCTCTGCCACTTACTTGTTTTGTGACCTGGAGAATGAGATTTGTTTTCCTGGAGACCCACTTTCTATATATGGGAAAATGATGATGACACCATTGCTGCAAGCTACATTAAATCATGTACAAAAAATCGATGGATGCATATAAGTGCTTAGAAAATGCTTCATCTATTTTCCTTATATTTAAAACCCATAAATGATCAACAAAGTAGGTCCTAGACATATTAACAGCTTCTATTTCCCATACTGTGACATGGCTATTTCTTTATCTATGTATAAGTTTTTCTAGCAGAGAAAGACTATGGTAAAGCTGAAGTGGAATTCCTCTGAATCCCCATGCCTTCCCTTGAATACATGTTTCCCTCTCATGGTGTCAACTGTCAATGCATTCATTGCATTATATGTTTATTTCCCAAAGTCTAGATGATAAGCTCCTGCAGGCTAGAGACTATATTGTATTCAACTTGAATTTTCATCACTTTTCCTAATGCCTGGGATGTGGTAGATATCCTGTAAACATTTATTAATGAAGAATTAGCTAAGAATAGTTTAATTAATTTTCTGTAAACGATTACCAAAAGCACTCCACCTTGTTCTCTCCTTGAATCCATCCCATTTTATCATCTTAATTTCATACCTCATTTTCATACCTTATAAATTAACTAGTATTTTGTGTTTTGATATTTCAAATTTATCAAACTCAGCTTTATTTTCTTTCTCCACTAAGCTTGTTTCCTAAGTGAATTATCAGTTTATATTCATGAAAGGGCCTCTTCCCCATCATTTAGAGTTTCTTCTTCTCTTGGTTTTTTTTTTTTTTTTTTTTTTTTTTTATGAGATGGAGTCCTGCTCTGTTGCCCAGGCTGGAGTGCAGTGGCAGTGGCATGATCTCAGCTTACTGCAGCCTCCACCTCCCAGGTTCAAGAAATTCTCCTGCCTCAGCCTCCCAAGTAGCTGGGATTATAGTCACCCACCACCACGCCTGGCTAATTTTTGTAATTTTTTTTTTTTTTTTAGTAGAGACAGAGTTCCATCGTGTTGGCCAAGCTGGTCTCGAACTCCTGACCTCAGGTGATATGTCCGCCTTGGTCTCCCAAAGTTCTGGGATTACAGGCATGAGCCACTGCGCCCAGCCTCCCATCATTTAGATTTGAAACTTTATAGTAATCTTTGACTCCTTCCTTTTGGTGGCAGCTGTATCTAAACAGCCACTGAGGTCCATGAGGAAAATGTTCATGCAGTCTCATCAAGGTAAACAATGCCCCTTCTACCCTCACTGGCTTCACTACAGCCCATGAGCTTAAACATGAGCTCCAGCACAATGGTACCAGTCTCTATAAGAGATGATGACTTCTGGGAAAAGTTTGGTCTCAGCGTCCTGCCCAAGACCCTTCATGATCTGTCCCCATCTTAACATTTTCAACCTCCAAATTCCTTTCCTCTCATGTGCAAGCCCTTCTCTCCAAACAATCTGGTCACTCTCACATTTACTCCTTCGATTCTGTTTCTCTGCATCTATACTTGGAGAATGACGGTCTGGTCAACAATTGCCAGTGATGACCATCCCTATATTGTTAGGTTACTTGACCATTAAGCAGCATTTGAAAGACTGACCATTTCTTACTATTCAAAACATTTTTCTTGATGATAGATGCTCTTGCTTTTTTCCTTTACTTCATTTGCTGAAGGTTCTGAGTTTCCACTGGCGGTGTAGCCTCCTCCTTTCAGCTTCTACAAGGCGGTGGGCACAGAGTTCAGTCCAGTCCCCCAGCCCTCTCTTATTACTAACTCTCTTGAGATTACTTCATTCACTCCCTTGGTTTTAGGGGTTATCTATTTATAAGAGTCAGTGTGGTAGAAACTGCTGATTATCTACTCAGTAGCCAATCCCTCTTTTATTTATATCAGAATCCTGATTTTATTAAAGATGGCAATATATCCAGATTTTTCTGTTTCAGAGCATCCCTTACAGATAGGCACAACCTATAGGATGTAAAAGAAATAAAAAGTAGAAGCTGTTGGACTGAGTCTCCAGGGAAGCCTTTTATAATTTCTTATACTTCTTCCTGGGCATAACTCCTACCTGAAACACAGGTAAGAGAGCTAGAGTTGCAGAAACCATCTTTGACCACGAAGCCACCTTCAGTAACTAAACCACTTAATATGATTTCCAGAGAAGAAAGAGAAAATGAGCTTTAGTCCTTGGTAATACTGAACCACTAAGTCAGCTCAAGACTTCCTACCTTTGGGTATTAATGTGAGATAATAGTAAACTTCCCTGTTGTTTAAATGATAGTTATTTTCATCTCTGTTTCTATCAGCCCATGACAATTTCTAACTGATACACACGCCCAGTTTTAGATCTACATTTCTAAACTCCATCTAGAATTATAGACTTTTACATAGAAGTCCTAATAAATGTCCAATATACCTCTCAGAAAAAAATATAGAAAAAATGAAACTCATGTTTTCTTCTGGAAGACATGCTCCATCTGCAGTCTTCCCCATATGGGTAAATTATTCCATCTACCCTACCTCTCTGGATAACTGCTCCAGGGTTATTCTTGATTCTTTGTTTTTGTTCATCTTCTTCAAATCATTTCTACCCACAAGCCATCACAATCATTCCTTGTCCAAGCTCATCCCAATATGTTTTGATTTCTCTTTGCTGTCATTTGCAGTCTAGTCCAAGTCATGATTCTCTTTTCCTGACTGCCATGACAGCCTCTTCACTGATGCCCTTGTTTCCACCTCTCCTTGTTGACAGTCCAATCTCTATGCAGTAGCTACAGCAACTTTAACAAAGACATGCTTTTATACAATCCCTTTGCTGAAAACTCTTCAGGGACCTTCTACTGTAGTCAGCACCACACAGCCCGAACTGAGATGCCTCCCGCTAGTATATATCTTAGACCTCATCCCAAACTACTTGCCCTCTGCTATGCCTCCACTGCACTGCCTTTATTGTGAAAGCTGGGGCACTAACATTCTTTCTCAGCATGTGTCATTGTATTGGCGCTAGCCATGCTCCCTTCCAGGAATGCTTCTTCCCCAATCTGTGTGTGCACCCAGCTCCTACTTTATAACCAGAACTAAGCTAGAACGTTATCTTCTCCATGAAGCCTCCCTGACCACTTATTCAAAACTGCCACCAAACACCTCCTATCTCATCACCGTATTGTAATTCTCTGCACACCATTCATTATTTTACATCATTTTTCCTTTTTATTTATTTTAGCTTATGTAATGTCTTTCTTTCCTACATTAAATGTAAGCTCCCTCAGAGCAGGGACCTTGTCTCTCCCATTTGCTTGTGTATCCCTAGCTCCTAGAACAGGGATAGCAAACTAATGGTAGCACACAAAATTTTTTTTGAGTAAAGGAATGAGAAAATGTATATTTGACTACTTCAGCCCTTCTGCCTTTAAAATCCCTCACTCTCCTTTGTATATCAGTAGTTAAATGGGCTCATATCTCAAGTTCTATCTCTCCAGCTAGATTTCAAGCCTCTTGAGGAGAATATCTCGCACATATTTGTACCCCCAAGTATCTCATGCAGTATCAAAAGTCAGCACCCAAGTCAGCAACGCAGGGGAACAGACCTCACCATTGTCCAGAACCCAACTCGCCTCATTTTCTCCTGTTTCTCTGATCTTCATGTGCTGGTCTGTGTGCTCAGATTGGCCTCTCTTATTCCACATAAAATCCTCCTGCTTGTACTTCAAAACTCATTTTAAACATTAGCAAAACCTCTCCTCACCACTTCAGCAAAGCAACCACTGACTTCTTTGATTCAAATGGCATTCTCACATTCCCATAATATTGCACATATCACAGTTTTTGCAGGGCTGCCTTTTTAATATGTCTGCTTACTTCTCTAATGAGGGGCAGTCCACGTCTCACCCACTTCTAGAACCCCATTTTTTGGAACAATTTCTGTTACATATTCTCCATACTTTTTTGTTGTTGAATGTTGTTGAATGCTTATGTTCTGCTTTATGTTCCTTTTACAGGTTTTCATTGAAATACTGATATGTTTTCTAGACTTCACATATTTTCAATGATTCTCTTAAGAGTCTCTCATTTCTCTAAGGCTATTTTTCTGATATGCATTTTCCTGAAAACTTATGTTTGGACCATTGCATAAGAAGCTCCATTTACAGGTTAAAGGTGGTGAGTAAGAAGAAGGAAACACAGGTACTCTTTATTTTTTTTTTCTTTAGCCATAAAACTCAGAATGAATTTTGGTATGATTCCATGAGGTACAGAATAGAAAAAATGAACCATGTTTTCCATGGGCACTGACTTCATCACTTCCAGCAGGTAGACGCTGAGCTGGGGCTTGCTATCTCTGGCTGAAAAGATGTCTTTGCCACCAGGGAGAGATACACTCGCCAAGCCATTCTGCCACATCTCAGAGCCTAAGAACCCCCACATTTAGGACTGGAAGAAGACATCAAAGTCACCTTTCTAACCATCTCACAAACACCTCCAGAAGGCAGAGAGGATGACACCAAAGTCAATTCAAACTAAAGGGTTTTGTTTGTTTGTTTGGTTTGTTTGTTTTGAGACAGAGTCTTGCTCTGTCACCCAGGCTGGACTGCAGTGGCGTGATCTCGGCTCACTGCAACCTCCGCCTCCCAGGTTCAAGCAATTCTCCTATCTCAGGCTCCAGAGTAGCTGGGATTACAGGCATGCGACACCACACCCAGCTAATTTTTGTATTTTTAGTAGAGACAGAGTTTCACCACTTTGGGCAGGCTGGTCTCAAACTCCTGACCTCAGGTGATCTGCCCACCTTGGCCTCCCAAAGTGCTGGGATTACAAATGTGAGCCACCACTCCCGGCCCAAACTAAAGTTATTGAGTATGATTAACCTACGGAGCTGATGAGTGGGGCAATCTGAAGCAGAACTCACTCCACCATGTCCTCTAGTGCCTGTCCTGCTGCACCATGCTACCTACTCAGGGGAAAAAAAAGTTTGCCACCTTCCACCCAGGACTTTCTGATAACCACGAGTCTCATGATTCTCTGCACTCCCCTCATTAAAAACCTAATTGAGTTTCTTTTTCTGCAGTGTATTATTACTCCTTCAGTTCTCTTTCTTCTATGCTAGACTGCAAGTTCCTAAGAATAGAAACCATATGTGTTATTTTCTCTATTTCTACCTCCTAACACATTGTCTGCTTCATGCAGATACTCAATAACTATTTGTTGAATTAAAGTAGGAAGGATATATAAGCTTTTTGTTCTCTCTCACTCTTACTCTTTCTCACTCTTCCTCTCTTTAATAGAGAATTCAAACATCCTACTTAAATATCTACCTAGAAAAATGTGTGACAGCCTATGAATACTAAGGACAGTCCAAATCTCACCAGTTAGAACCTTATATTTCACTAGGACCAAATCTCACCCGTTAGAACCTTATATTTCACTAGGACCAAATCTCACCAGTTAGAACCCTATATTTCACTAGGACCAAATCTCACCAGTTAGAACCTTATATTTCACTAGGACCAAATCTCACCACTTAGAACCTTATATTTCACTAGGACCAAATCTCACCAGTTAGAACCTTATATTTCACTAGGACCAAATCTCACCCGTTAGAACCTTATATTTCACTAGGACCAAATCTCACCAGTTAGAACCTTATATTTCACTAGGACCAAATCTCACCAGTTAGAACCTTATATTTCACTAGGACCAAATCTCACCCGTTAGAACCTTATATTTCACTAGGACCAAATCTCACCCGTTAGAACCTTATATTTCACTAGGACCAAATCTCACCAGTTAGAACCTTATATTTCACTAGGACCAAATCTCACCCGTTAGAACCTTATATTTCACTAGGACCAAATCTCACCCGTTAGAACCTTATATTTCACTAGGACCAAATCTCACCAGTTAGAACCTTATATTTCACTAGGACCAAATCTCACCCGTTAGAACCTTATATTTCACTAGGACCAAATCTCACCAGTTAGAACCTTATATTTCACTAGGACCAAATCTCACCAGTTAGAAACTTATATTTAACTAGGACCAAATCTCACCAGTTAGAACCTTATATTTAACTAGGACCTTCACTATTATTACCTATTTACAGTTTGCCTGAGGACCTAGGAACAGAGAGATACTGTTTGAAAATCAGAAGCTACCTGAGAACATATCTAACCTTTGTGGTAACTTTTCTTCAAATGCGCCCAAAGCCCCTGGTTCCTGCCACATGATTTTTCTTGTCTCCTTTTTATGGGAAGGAAGGATATTATTAGATCAAGATCACTACTCTTAAGCAGAGCAGAGTAAGTTCATAGTGCCCTTTCTCATAAAATATCTGCATATTGGAATTAAGGAAAAATGAATATCGCTCTAATTCTTTAGTGAGTTCATTTGTTTGATACACATATTTCTATATTGTTTCAGGAGAAATGTGTCTCTGTTTTTAAATAAGCAAAAAGAAATAATTGACCATGAATTTTTCATGACCTGACAATTCCTACCGAGATGATACGGGAGGTAGAATTATTACCCCTAAAGCTTTCTATGTCCTAATCCCTAGAATCTGTGGATAATATTACCTTACAAGGCAAAAAGCATTTTCTACATGTGATTAAAGTTAAGAAATTTGAGATGGAGAGAATATACTGCATTCTTCAGGTCGGCATAATCCAGTCACGTGAATCTTTAAAAGCTAAGACCCTTTTCTGAATGTGGTCAGAGGAAGATGTAACTAAGGATAATGGTCAGAGAAATGCAATGCTGCTGACTTTAAAGATGGAGAAAAGGTCATGAACCAGGGAATGTAGGTGGCTTCCAGAAGCTGGAAAAGCAAAGCAATGCATTTTCCCCGAAAGCCTCCAGAATGGTATATAGTCCTGCTGACACCGGGATTTTAGCCCAATGAGATTTATATCAGAGTGGGAGATACCTAAAGAACTATTAGGTAATATGCTTGTTTCATTTTAAACTATTAAGTTCGTGGCAATTTGTTACAGCAGCAAATAGAAAACAAGAGAGTAATGAAAAGGGCCAACGGAGCTCTTGTCGGTGCAGGGAGGATAGGGTAGCCTGATTGAGTGTGTAGCTCCTGGCTGTTAGGCCAGGGGTAAGCCCTCTGTTCAACCCCTGATCACCAAGCTTCGGCCAAGAACCACTGCAATGTGTCAAGATACTCATCTCCAGGCAAAAGGCTGAATGTGGGGGGTGTGGGGGGGATCTGATTAAGTATAATATCATGGAACTGGGAGTCCCCTTACCTCTCTGTCTCTACTACCTAGTTTAGTGCCAGTAGCCATATAGAAATGCTTCAATGAATGAGAGCTATGTGAACACTACAGCTGACCTGTAATAAATGGAATATAAAACTCTTGGACCGATCTTTTTGGGGTGATGTATTCAAAAATTGTGTTTTTTTAAAAATAAGAAAAGTATTAAAAAAATAAAGTCCTTCGCAGTAGTTTAACTTATTTTAGAAGTCAATGAATTGAAACTTTGAGAAGTTAGGAGATTTGCCTGGGGTCATCTAGCAAACTGGGGGAAAAATGTCACAACACAATCCCCTGAGCCCTTGACCACTGCTGCCTGTATTATATCAACCCGCAGTAAAACTGGAAAATCCATTAAAGAGGTAGACCCACTTTTACAGCCTGGAAAATATTTAGAACATAAGCTAGTAATTTCAACACGATAGTCTATGTAATAAACACTGTATGTGATGTTGGCTTGCAAACACTTTAGACACATTCATGGGTGGGCAATCCATGCTGTGTCATCCCATTGTCCGCTCCCCATAAGAACAGGGTCCTTTTGTAGGGAGGGGACAACTATAACCATGCATGAGTAGCAAACCCATACACAATCACACCATAATATCTTGGAAAAGTAGGGTACTGAAATTCAGTTGATAATATATGGAAGTTATAAAGAATAAAGGCTTGAAATTTGGAAGAAGCAACATTGCAATCTAGACATGGGAACATTAAGAGAGTCATAGCCAGTAACTTGGCCTCTTGGACCCTGAATTTGCTTATTATAACACAGGGATAATAGTGCATGCTTTGCAAAGTGGTCAATCATAAGGGTTTATTCATTCATTAAATCATCAAATAAAATTAGATAAATGCACAGAATGTCATACAATCAGTGGTCAATTTTTAAAAAAATGTTTCTCACCTTTCCCTAGCTCTTTATGAATTTTTCCCTAACATATGAAATGAAAGCTTGATTAAAAAAAAAAGTTTTTTGTATGAAAAATGGTTTGTACATGATCTGTGTAAATTGCAATGATCTGTTGCCCCAACTCCACAGAGATGGGCTGGATGGAGGCTTGCACAAGGTCTTAGCCAGCTCCAAACATTCTGTCTCACCTGCAACGTTTTTCAGGGCTAGCTTACTGGGGGCTTCACTTCCTTTCCTGAAAAAAAAAAAAAAAAAATCCTTTCCTCATGACTGTGGACTCACAGCTCCATCTCGTGGATATCCTTGGACTTCCATTGTAATTTTTTCTTTCCATAATAGAAAGTTCAACATATTAAATACTATCTCTCAGCACAGAGGATACAAACTTCCTCTCTGACTTTAAGAAAATGCCTCGTTGGAGAAATGTACACATCCAAAACTAACTGAAATCGAAGGAAAATCCTAGCGTATCTGCCCGACAATCTTCCAGGAAAGTATTTCTAGTCAAGGCGGAGGGCATGGCTGGAAGAAGGCCTCTGGAGGTGGTGGCAGATCATGGTAATAACAGGCATTATGCATTGAGCACTGCTCTGGGCTGGCCTTCTAGATGCTTTATGTGCATTTACTCTCATAATCCTCATAAAAACACTGTGAGCATGTAAGGAAAGCCGACCTTCGAATCTAGGTGGTGTTGCTCCCAAATTCACTCTCAGTTATGAATGCTGGTTACTACTAGCTGCATAATAGTTAGCATTTCAAATTAAAGATTAAAAGTGCCAGAGACAGGCTAAAATCCAAATTCTGTAACTACAAATTCTCTGATGCCTATGAAGGAAACAACTTTCATTCAACAGAACCTTGTCCAATGAACAGGATTTTTAAGGCAGCAGCCTTTGAGTGAGCGGGGCAGTTAGTGTCTGCACCGGTGGGTTTTCCAGGGAAGGAAGTGATATGGACTAAGTATAGCTGTGGGAGAAAGAGCGACTGAGAGAAAGGGGAACTGTAGGGAAAAGGGTGGTTGTGCCTCCAGATCTCAGAGAGACAAGCAAACGGTAGTGGGTGGCATGTTTTGCAGAAGGGTGAACCTCAAACTACACAGGGAGTGAAACAATGCTGGACACTGGAGAGAGGGATGGAAGACTGGCTCTACATTTACTGAGTTCTGTGACCTAAGACAAGTCACAGGTTTTTTGTTTGTTTGTTTTTGAGATGGAGTCTCATCCTTTCACCCAAGCTGGAGTGCAGTGGCATGATCTCGGCTCGCTGCAACCTCTGTCTCCTGGGTTCAAGTGATTCTCCTGCCTCAGCTCCCCAGTAGCTGGGACTACAGGTGTGTGCCACCATGCTAGCTAATTTTTGTATTTTTTTTTTAGTAGAGACGGGGTTTCACCATGTTGGCCAGGCTGGTTTCTAACTCCTGACCTCAGGTGATCACCCACCTCGGCCTCCCAAAGTGCTGGGATTACAGGCATGAGCCACCACACCCGCCCCTAAGACAAGTCACATTTTTGAACTGGGCATTGTACCGCCAATCTCAGATGACAACTTTTTGATGTAGGGACTATTTTGGCGTGTCCCACACACAGCATCAAGGGAGAGGGGGTTACAAAAAGAAGCAGAGTGAGACCAGAGTGGAGTGTGAGCCAAAACGGATGGGCGCCTGTGCAGAAAGGTAAGAGTTTTAATTGAATGTCATAAAAAGCCAGGGTAGGGTTTGGGGCAGAGGAGTGACATGGTAGGATGAATGTTTTCTAAAGGATTTCCCATAGGTCAATGTGCAGGAATGTCACAAATACCGTGAAGTGGGGGGAAAATCAGATACTAAAGATCTCACACTGCATTCCATTTATACAAAGTAGAAAAGTGGGCACAACTCTTCTGTGCTGTGAGAGGTCAGGCAGTGGTTGATGTTAAGAGGGGCTGTGTCTGGCGGGGAGTAGGAGGAAGCCTGAGGATGGTGGGAGAGGGTCAGATTCTTCATCTGGAGCTGGTCACTGGAGGTGCTCAAGTTGTAAAAGTTCATCAAGCCATATGCTTATTGTATGCACACTTCTCTGCATGCATGCTTTATGCTAGTAAAAATTTTTAAGGGAAATATCCCAGTAGGTCCTGTGTGGGTAAGGGACAGCAGAGGAATGAGACCAGTTAAGAGACAAACTCGGCCATCCTGGTGAGAGACAATGGGGGCTGGGACTAGGATAACTGAATGAAGGTGGCAAGAAGTTGTCAAATTCATTCTCCATATCTGTGGCATCATCTACTCCAAGCCACTATTATCTCTCCTCCCAGCCTGTACTTCAACCTCCACGCCTTCCCCCTCCATAACTCAGCCCCTTCCACAGCCACTGACCCTCTGAGTGGAGAATGCTCTATGCTCTTCCCCATATAAACAGGGCCAGCGGCTCCAGGCTTTCCTTACTCTCCTTCCCTCTGTTGCTGCAGCCACCCTGGATTTCATGAGAATAAGTTTATAAAGAAGTTACGATAAACTAAGGTTAATATACTATTGAAGGAAGAAACGAAACTATAAATTTAGCGTGGCCTAAGTGTACAGTGTTTCTAGAGTCTTCAGTCCTAGGCCTTTGCATTCACTTGCTTCACACCCAGAGCAATTGCAAGTCCTGCCAGCTCCAGACATGGTAGATGCCTATAGGCTACATCATATAGCCTAGGTGTGTATTAGGTTATACTATCTAGGTTTGCGTTAAGTATACTGACACTATAACGTTCTCACAACAAAATCACTTAAGGACACGTTTTGCTGAGCATATTCTCATTGTTAAGCGATGCATGACTGTATAGGTAACAATATTTAACCTTCCTAGCTGGGAGTGCTTTGATACCTTTTATTCTCATTTTAATCCACTCCTTTTGGTGTCATGACATCCTAGTCTGTTGCATTAAAATCAGTGTTTTCAAACTCACTAAATACATATTAGACACTGAGGTCTTTCTGCCTATAATTTGAAACATCCGGCTGAACTCAATGCCCATATGCTTTATGAACCTACCCATCAGCAGGAGAGATTGAAAACAGCCTGCCAAGTGCTCCCTCGCTACTCCACTCCCACTTTCAGAATAAATTGCTTTAGCCCTTCAGAGTTTTGACATATTTATAAGGTAGCGGAGAAACACTCAATGTTATCCAGCCTCTATTCTATTTAAGCATATTTTTTCTCCAACAATGACTTTTCACTAATTTTAACATGAATACCGTGAGGAGAAACACTGCATAACCATTGATTCTACAGGACTCTATGCATGCACTGGGACAGTTTCTTTTCTTTTTTTAAAAAAAATAATTCAACAGTCAATTTTCAAGACACATAATTATTAGGTCTTCATTCTATGATTTATCTGTCAGCGTATCTCAAAATATATTCTGTGAGGCACTAGATCTGCAATACTTATACACACATCATAAGAAATACAAGCCTCCAGGTCAAATTGCTTTGGGAAACTATGGGCTAAATAATGTTAAAGAAGTTGTTTGGCTGCACAACTTCATAGAGCTTTGAATAAACTACATATAAGTTCATATATATGGTATCTTCCCTACATTTGAATCTATTTCTAACTTGGTATCTCTATGGAATATTTAATAAACAGCTCAACCTTAACATGTGCCAACGTGCTTTTTTGTTCTTTTTTCTCTGATTCTTGATCCTCTTGTTGACTTCTTCCTAACTGGCAACATTTTCCAGGTGCAGAGGCCAAAATCTTTGTTTTACCCTCGATCCACCTTGTTTTGAAATATAAACAGAAATAATCCTCAGATTCTGCCTTTTCATGCATTCTAAATAAATCCCCAATCTCTGCTCACCCCAACTGCACTGGTCCAAATCACCAGGATTTCCAACTCGCATTATTATAATAACTTCTGAATAGTCCCCCTGCTTCTAGTCTTGATCCAATTCTAGAGGTTCTCTATTATGCGACTTAGAGTGGATCTTTTAAAAGTGTAAGTCAGACTGTGACCTTTCTTGTCTGATCAAAATCTTCCACTGGCTTCTTTTCGTATTTGGAAGAAAATTACAAATCCCCACCATGGGCTTCAAGGAATAATATCACATGGCTCTTGGCTACCTCTCCCACTTCATTTCCACCTGCCCCTCATCCCCACCCCCAGCTATTTTTCTTTTCTCTCGTTCATGTATGCCAACTACTCTTCTACCCCCATGGACTTTTGTATCTGCTTTAACCTATGCCTGTCATGTTCTTTTCCTTCATATATATATTCCTTGATATATATATATCATGATATATATATCAAGGAATATATATATATATCTTGATATATATATATACATTTTTTTTTTGAAATGGAGTCTCGCTCTGTTGCCCAGGCTGGAGTGCAGTGGCGCAATCTTGGCTCACTGCAACCTCTGCCTCCCAGGTTCAATCAATTCTCCTGCCTCAGCCTCCCGAGTAGCTGGGACTACAGGTGCCCGCCACCACGCCTGGCTAATATTTTGTATTTTTTAGTAGAGACGGGGTTTCACCTTGTTAGCCAGGATGGTGTTGATCTCCTGACCTCGTGATCCACCCTCCTCAGCCTCCCAAAGTGCTGGGATTACAGGCGTGAGCCACCACACCCAGGCCAGCCTGTAGTGATTGTTTTACTGTGTATACCTATAACAAAACATCAACTTGTACACCTTAAATGGATACAGTTTTTATTTACAATAAATAAGCAAATATTTTAAAAATTTCTTTATCACTATTTTCATTGCTGCATAATAGATGTACACACTTTCAGGATACGTGTGATATTTTGATACCTTCATATAATGTGTAAAGATCAAATCTGGGTTATTGGGATATCCATCAACTTCAATATTTATCTTTTCTTTATGATAGGAACGTTCAAGTGATTCTCTTCTAGCTATTTTAAAATGTAAATTTTTAAAAACTACAACGGGGAAGCAAGGAAGGGTGGGAGAACAAGGGAAACAGAGGAGGGAGACAGGAGAAGTTTTGGAGGGAATGTGGACGGTAATGGTAAAGAAAAAGTATGGGAGATGAGACAAGGGCGCAGGAGGAGTAAGTTACAAAGAAAGAGGACATGAAAGGACAGAAGATGGAGGAGATGGAGGGACGCAAACAGTTCTACGTCTCACTACAAACTTCATCCATGAAAAGAAAAATTGATAAATTATACTTCATCAAAATGAGGGTAAAAAAATGAAAATTGGGGTAAATATTTGAAAGCCACTTTTTCACCAAATGACCAGTATCTACAATGTAGAAAAAAGATCTCAAAACTTTAAAACAGTAAAATGAATAAATATATAACTTTTATTCAATATATTACTGGGAATTCCAGTCAACAAAATAAGAAAAGAGAAATAAATAAGGCAGATTGAAAAGGCAGAAATAAAAAAAATTGTTCCTATTTGCAGATGGGTTCGACAAGGTTGCAGGATTCAAGATCGATGCATAAAAATCAATTTCATATCTATATATAAATAATACAAACATAGAGACTGATGTTTCTATGTTAAAAGATACAATAACATTTACAATTTCTCCAAAGAAAATAAAATACTTAGGTATACACTTAACAAAAAAGTATGTATGTTGAAAATTACAAATTGTTGATTAAAGACATTTTCTAAAAGATCTAAGTAAATAGAGAGCTACATATCAAATATAGATTAGGAGAGTAAATAGAAACTCATGAAGTGGAAGTGTTAAACTAGTAAAGATTATTTATAAATTGATGTATAAATTTAATGCAATTCTTATCAAACCTCAGCAAGATTTTATTACAGACCTAAAAAGCTTAATATAAAACTTGTGCGGAAAGGAGTGAGCCCTAAAATAGCTAGAACAGTCTGACAAAGAATGTAGGAGTAATCACTTATCTGATATTAAGGTTTACTATTTACATGCAGGAATTGAGACAGTGGAGTGTTGGTAGAGGCGTGGATGGATAGCCTAATGGAACAGAATAGAGAACCCAGAAATAGACCCAGATAAATAAACTCAAAAGGTTTTTTTTACAAAGGTGCAAATGCAAATCAATAAGAAATGTTTAACAAATAGATCTGGGGCAGTTGATCATCCATTCAATCCAAGCAAGAAAGTGAACCCTGACCTAAACCTCTCACCTCACACAAGCACTAACTCAAAACCAATCATGTTCTCCAAAGTGAGACATAGAAATATAGTAAATATTATGCTATATAAAATATAATAAATATAATATCATATAAATATACAATAAATCATAGAAGAAAATTTTTAGGTTCTTAGGCTAGGCAAACAGTGCTTAGACTTGATACTATAAGCTTGATCCACAAAAGGAAAAATTGATAAATTACACCTCATCAAAATGAGGGTGAAAAAAAACCCTGAAAACTGGGGGTAATTACTTGCAAACCACTTTTCCAACAAAAGACTAGTATCTACAATGTGGAAAAGAGATCTCACAACTTAAAAAAAAAGAAAAAAGTAAAATGAATAAACAAACATTCCAATTAGCAAATGGGCAAAGGACAATAACAGGCATTTTACTGAGAGGATAAACAGAGGGCAAATAAGTGCATATGAAGAATTTCAACACCATTAGCTACCAGGGAAATACAAATTGAAATCATGATGAGCTATCACTACAGACCTATCAGAACGGCTAAAATTATTTTTTTAAGTAAAAATACCAAATGCTGGCAAGGATGCAGAGAAACTGAATCACTCACGCCTTGCTGGTGAAAATGCAAAATGGCTAGAATACAGCTTGGAAACTTCCTATAAAACAAAATAACAATTTCCAATCTACCCAATCAACTGTGCTGTTCTGGAAAATGAAAGCATATGTTCACACAGAAACCTAGACAAGATTGCTCATAGCTGCTTTATTATTAATAACCAAAACCAAGAAACAGCCCGTGTCCTTCAGCAGGCAAATGATTAAACAAACCATGGTACATACATACCTTGAAATTCTAGTTCTCTCTATATATATAAAAAAATTGATACATGCAAAAACTTGGATAAAACTTCAGGAATTTATGTTTAGTGAAAAAAAATCAATACATCCCAAACTGAATGATTTTGTTTATGTAATTTTTTACATAAATGAAAATATTAGCGGTTGCCAGGGTTTAGGGATGAGTGAACAGGTGGCTAGAGGAAAACAGGTGTGGTAATCAAGGGAAAATGAAGAATTTTTGTGATGACTAAGCAGTTCAGTATTTTTACTGTGGTGGTGAATACATGCTCCTACACAGGTGGCACAATTCTATGGTACTACACACACACACATGCACACACAAAGACCTATAAATAAATAGTACAAGTAAAATGGGTGATATCTGAATAAGATTAATGGATTGTATCAGTGTCATGGCTATGACGGTGTACTTTTGTTTTAAAAGATGTTACCACTGGAGGGAGCTGAATCATGGCTATGATATGGCACTATAGTTTTACAAGATGTTACCATTGAGGGAAGCCGAATAAAGGGTAGATAGGCTGTCTTTGCATTATGTCTTAAAACTACATAGGAGTCCACACTGATAAAAAATTTAATGAAAAAAATGGAAATTTCCTAAACCAACCTGTTCTGAAACTCCTATTAGAAAATGTATATGAAATGGAACCTAATTAAACTAAAGAGCACAGCAAATGAAACTATCCACAAAATAAACAGCCTACAGAATGGCAGAAAATATTTGCAAACTATAAATCTGACAAAAGTCTAATATCCACATTCTATAAGGAATGTAAATAATTGAACATGCAGAAAATGACCCCATTCAAAAATTAGCGAAAGACATGGACAGACACTTCTCAATAGAAGACATATAAGCAGCCAACACACAAATGAAAAAAGGTTCAACATTGCTAGCATCATATAAATGCAAATCAAAACCCCAATAAGAAACCATCTCACACCACTCAGAATGGCTATTACTAAAAAGTCAGAAAACAACAGATGCTGGTGAGGCTGCAGAAAAAATGGGAAGGCTTATCCTGTTGGTAGGAATGTAAATTAGTTCAGCTGTGGAAAGCAGTTTGGCGATTTCTCAAAGAATTGAAAAGAGAACTACCATTAGACCTAGCAATCTCATTACTGGGTATATATCCAAAATAAAATGAATCATTCTCTCAAAAAGACCCATGCACTTGTGTGTTCATCACAGCACTATTAACAATAGCAAAGCCATAGAATGAACCTAGGTGCCTATGAATGGTGGATTGGATAAAGAAAATGTAGCATATATACACTATGCAATACCACATACCCATAAAAAAAGAATAAAATCATGTTTTTTGAAGCAACATGGATGCAGCTGGAGGCCATTATCCTAAGTGAATTAATGAAGGAACAGAAAGCCAAGAAAGGCATGTTCTCACTTATAAGTGGGAGCTAAGCACTGAGTACTCATGGACATAAAGATGGCAAAAATACACCCTGGGGACTACTAGAGAGGGGAGGGAGTGAGGGGGGCAAGGGCTGAAAAACGAATTGTTGGGTACTACACTCACAACCTGGATAATGGGATCATTTGTATCTCAAACCTCTGCATCACGAAATATACCCATGCAACAAAACTGTGCATGGACTCCCTGAATCTAAAATAAAAGCTGAAATTATAAAATAAAAATAGAACAATCGATAAAAAAGAAAAAAACTATATGAATCCATTTTGTATGCTTCAAAATATTTTTGGAGGATAAGAAACCGTTGCTGTTGCTTTCATTGAGACTCAAGCTCTAGTGTGCTTACTCCCTTTTAATTTGATTAAACAATCTGGCTTTGTGTGTTCTTGGATAAATTGCCCTGCCCCTCCCTACAACGACAGAGAATAATCAAAATAGATAACCCTTCCAGTTTCCTTGTACAGGTACAGCCAAGAAAACCTTTGGAGCCTGAAGGGAGCTAAGGCTGGGTTGGGTCTCAAATGATTTTTAAGCCTGAGATGAATAATTTTCTACCCCCCAGATCCTGCCTTTTGAATGACTGGATGGAAAGCGGTTTTATCTCAGAAATCACCACTAAAGAACTTGTTCATCTAGCCAAACACCCCCTGCTCCCTAAAAACCTATTGAAATAAAAAATAAATCTTTAACAAATGTAGAAATGTATTATAGGGACTATGAGAGAATTAAATATCATCCTGGACTGAATAGTGCTCCTCATCAGAATCCTGGCCTTAAAGAATCTTGCTTTGTTCAGTTTCTGAGAAAGGAGAGGTCGGGAAAGTCTAGGTCCTGGTATAAAAAGGTGCCTTTGGAGGTAATGCAAATCTTGTACCAGCCATGCCAAGAATACTACTTGCTCACACATTTCAAACACGGTTTTTGGACCACCCAGAGCAAGTATTGAAAAATTTTTATAAAGAGCATGAGAAGTCTCTCACATTCTCTCCTTTCTCGAAAGAGAATGATGCTAATTTCTAACGTGTAACTGCAAATGTCGTTGTGAGACTACATTAAAGAGATCAAATGTGAGTGTGAGCACGAAGACTAAAAGAGAGAGAACACATTGCTTTCCTCACATTGAACAGTTCACACACTGTCTTCTTTTCCCCTTTCAAGCTTTTACAATCTCAACTTCTCTGTTCTATTTCTACCACTGCACATAGTAGCTGGTCCATGAAGCTCCCGTTTGATGTCCTACATTTGTGCTATAGAAATGGCATGCATTTTTCAAAACAAGAGGAATAATGACTTTGTAAGAAACATTTAGTAAACAAAGGGAAAAGTCTTTATAGGAGATCCCTTATTTTAAGAATTACCCCTTTAGGGGTTTAACCAAATGTTAGAATATTCTATCCTGAATTCCTGCATATATATTCAGAAGGCAGTTGAAAGGTGTTCTTCTAGGTTTGAAAACCAGCAAGTGAAAATGCTGGCAGAGACAAAGAGTAATTCTTAACTGATATTTATAGCCTTCACTTATAGAGATTTACAAAGAACTTTCAACTACATATTCATATTTGCTATCATAGTATCTCTGTGAGAAATAAGCTGTTATTATGACTTAATAAATAAGGACTCCAGTAGTACAGTGAGATAGCTTTGTCCAAGGCCCTTAACTACTACAGGGTAAGCCACTGAACCGAACTCAGTTCTGACTCAAAGTTCCTTCATTTATGCACTTAAATTTGATTAGCATTTGTTATTTATTATTATTTACTGGATGCTCTAGGACTCAGTCCTGGAAATAAAAATAGCACATATTAGCTGGTGGTTTTGATTGCTCCCCAAAAACCAGACATTCTGTTAAGTGTCTTGCCCACATTATCTCATTCTGGCTTGAGTTATGAGACATTATTTTACCCATTTTTATTAATGAAGCAGCCATGGTGAGAATTTAAAACTGTGGACATAGTAGCGTTAAAAACTGGCTAAGCTTGGATGTTAATTTGCTTCAGCCCAGTTTTGAAATGCATGTTTTTGCCACTGTGACATAGACAGTCCCTACATGAAGAAGCCCTTCAGTGGGAGAGAGAGCTGCATAGATACAGAATTAGAGAACTGTGTGCTAGGGGCTATCAGAATGAGGACCAATATGCTTTGCTGTAAGTCTCTATCTATGCCTGGGATTTTGAGCTGTATATATATTTTTAAAAAAATAGAACAAAGAACTTAGAACTTGAATCCAGACTCTTTGCTTCTCTCAAGAGTCTTTCAAGAAAGGAGTCAAACATTCTTTGTGTTGTGGTTTCTTGCCCACAGACTACCCATGTGATTTTTAACATGGTGTCTGCTTTTAAAAGCTGTTTTCTTTCTAAGCATCTGGGCACAATGAATTGCTTGTAAGAAAGACTGGTTGACAGCCTCTCCCTCGGGAAGGTTTCACCATGCCACTTGGGAACCATGTGGAGCCTCTTCCACAGGTCCCACAGTCACATGGAGAGCCTCCCATCACCCCCATGACTTTATTTATTTTTTGAGACGGAGTCCCACTCTGTCGCCAAGGCTGAAGTGCAGTGGCGCCATCTCAGCTCACTGCAACCTCTGCCTCCCAGGTTCAAGCAATTCTCTTGCCTCAGCCTCCTGAGTAGCTGGAATTACAAGTGTGTGGCACCACAGCAGCTAATTTTTTTGTATTTTTAGTAAAGACGGGTTTTGCCATGTTGGCCCGGCTGGTCTCAAACTCCTGATCTCAGGTGATCTGCCTGCCTCAACCTCCCAGAGTGCCGGGATTACAGGCGTGAGCCACCACGCTCTGCCTTCCTCGTGACTTTATAATACTCACCTTGCCTTTTCCCTTCCCTTCTAAAGATAAAACATAAACTTTATTTCCTTGATCTGCTAAATAGTCCAGACGGCCTTTTTTCCACTTTCTGCCTGGTCTAATTTAAAGCAGATGAGGAGACATTTGCTCCAAGAGATGAACAGAAGCCCAAGAATCTCAGAGGAAGAACAGCAAGGACAGAATACACTTTTTAGAAAGTTTGAGGACTTCATTTACACAAATTTTAGTTGGAGTCAACAGAGTTCTGTGACACCCCAAGTGAAGGGAGGGTTTCGGCAGCACTGAGAAGATGATGATGTCTGGACAGAAGCTGTGATGCCGATAATGTCAGTCTTCTCCTACTTGGAATATTACATTCTGTTTTAAATTCATTTTCTTTCCTATTTTTAAGCATATTCATTGAATAATATTTCAATTAAGGTTAATTTTCAGAGAATGGACTTGTCTCCTGCTAGTTGAAGGGACTACTTAGAGTACTAAGCAGATCACTGAATTGTTGGGATGGCTGAAGAAACAGACTACTAAAGTGAGCTTCCAGGAAGAAGCCCCAAAGCTCAGTGCAGAACTAGCTTGCCAGGTGCTGCTGCTCCTTAGGGATGAGGAGGCTTTGGTATCAGAACATTGCCTGCCAATCAGGGAATCCACCTGCAAACCACCAGTTCCACAATCAGGCCACAATCAGCATCAAATAAATAGATGCCTTTCACCTTATCCTAGTTCTGAATTCAAAGAAACGCCTAATTGGAATGCTCTAAATCACATCTAGAAACCTAGTAGCAAGTACAGCTGAGAAAACCTAGCAACTACTTAAGTTTCTGACCCCTTTGAGACAAGAATACATACAGGGAGTTCGGAGTGAACATCAATGAATTCAGTCTATAGTATTCACAGTAAACAACTTTTGTTTTTTCCTCTGATAGCATCCAAAAATTTTTTTTAAAAAGTTAAGAATACATTATTTACTTTTTTCTCTATTTACCCATTAAAATTTTACTATGCAACACCTAAAACATACAATAATGTATAAATAATAAAGAAACAAAGCTCATCTATCTCACAAGGGACTTATTCATGCTGATCTTGAAAAGGGTCAACAGCATGCTGTGCTGCACATACATACACCCCAAGTGTGAAAAAGTAATAGCCACAGTGAGATACTGGAGAAGTTCTACGAGAGAAAATGCAAAGGCTGCCCCCTCCCCCACTCTCCCCATAGGGATCTGAGTGCAGCACATTCCAGGCTTTTCTCAGACACCTGTTGAGAAGGAAAAGGCTGGCTGGTGTTTGGAAACAGATGTTCTCCAGCATTCAGAGCTCCCACCTCAGGTTCAGCAGGCTCCAAGATGGTCATTATGCAAGATTTTTAATTATAATTTAGAAAGTAGAAAATCTTAGAGCTTCTTTCATATTTCACACGCTTTTATTTTTCAGAAATATACCAGCAGCATCTAGTCATTCAACTGGCTTTTCCCTCCTGTTGATGAGGTGGTGAACTTCTTACCAATACACGCATGCTTCCCCGTGTCTAACGTGCTAAGTGGGCTCAGACAAATGTCAGGTCTGGACTTTTCTGGGTGTCTCCACAATATCCTCATTCAGAGATTGAGACAATTCAGAGGTACAGAAAAGTATTGAAGAAATTAATTGTCCTAGAGAAGTATTTAGAAAAGACCACCACAAGCTAAGGAGATGACTGTGAACTTGGTGTTGAGGCACCAGCTAGACTAGTAGATGTGTGGGTTATGAAAAAAGAAAATCCACTCGTGTACGGCTTGGTTACATCTTTCTCTATGGTCCTTCTTGTTAGAGGGGAAACCTTTGTTCCAGCTTATGATTCCATGAAGAGGGCCTACTTAGTAAAACATCCCTTCTTCCCATGCCCCACTCACCCCTCCTAGAGTGAGTGCAAAATGGTGATTCCAGTGACTAAGGTAAGGAAAACCTCTACCCTTAGCCTAGGATTCAAGGTTCAAGAGAAAGATGGACACCATGGTTAAGCAGGTACTCAGGGCTCATTCAACATACAATTGATTTGGAGTTTAATGCAATAGGAATATTTCAAGACTCTGTGGCTGATAGCCCAAAGTGTTTAATGTACCCTGAGCCTTGATTCCTGACAAGGAAAAACTGGCTTAGAATCAGGGTTGGTGTACATGCTACAAGGCTAGACAGGGCAGGAGAGACAAAGGGAGTGTGAGCCAGACCCAGTGTTTGAACATCAGACATTGGACTGTTGTGCATCACTTATTCTCACTCTTATGCCAGAGTGGCAGTGGGATTTGCATTGTCTGGGACTAAGGAGGATCCTTTGCTAGTTCAGAACCTGAGCTTTTTTTTACCTTGTGGCTTTGGACAAGTCACTACACATTCCTAAGCTTCATCTTTTCCAGAAGAAATGATCAGCACAGGCAGGCAGTGTATATGCAGGACCTTCTTTACCATTGAAAGGTCCCTGGAAATAATTAGAATTATTTGTATTGGAAGTAGAAAAAAAGAAGTCTGATGTGACATAAGCAAGAAGGTGTGTTGGCTCATGGAACTGGAAAACCCAAGTGATGAATCTGACTGCAGAGACCATTTGAGTGTTAATCTGAGGCAGCTTTTGGATCTGCTTCCTCTGATTGGCTTCATTCTCAGGCTCTGTCTCATAGTCCCTAGCATGGCAGACTCTACATTGTCAAGTAGAAGTTGTACAGGTTAGACTATGTTGCCATTGTCATCACATGCTGTCTGGTGGATGAGATCGAATCAAGGCTCACTCCTGAAGCAATCGCCAGTGTAATGTGTTGTGCTTACTCATATATTCTACCATTAGGACTAGAGCCACTCCACGAATAAAAATTAGAGCTGTTGCCTGAAGGAGACAACTGTGTAGGAGAAGAAAGAGAAGAAGGAGAAAGACTGTGTAGAGCAGCACTCTCCAAAGGAAATATAAGGTGAGCCACATATGCAATTTTAAATTATCTAATAGACACATTTTTAAAAGTAAAAATCAACAAGTAAAATTAATTTCAACAATATATTCTATTTAACTTTTCATTTCCACAGATATTATGGTGGATTAGGTTTAACTTAATATGTCTAAAATGTGATTTTTAACATGTGATCAATATAAACATTATTAGTAAGATAGTACATTTTTTCACACCATGTCTCTGAAATTCAGTGTGTGTTTTACACTTACAGAATATCTCAATTTCAATATATTTTAAGGGTTCCATAGACATGTTGCTACCATATTAGGTAGTACAAGATTAGGACAAAAAATAACCACTGGTCTATTTCTTCATACCTACTACCACACTGGATGCTTACAACCCAGTAGTTAGGGTGAACCAGTGTTTCACAAGTTGAATGACTAGCTTAAGAAACAGAGGGATCAAAACTCAACACTAGATATCTTGAATTCAAATATTAGTTTTAAGGCCAATGAGGAATACACTATATGTTCTATAAAAAGAGGTTGGAGTAGACTTTTTAGATTTTTTTTTTTTTTTTTTTTTTTTTTTGAGACAAGAGTCTCAGTCTGTCGCCCAGGCTGGAGTGCAGTGGCGCGATCTCGACTTATTGCAAGCTCCGCCTCCCGGGTTCACGCCATTCTCCTGCCTCAGCCTCTCCGAGTAGCTGGGACTACAGGCGCCCGCCACCACGCCCGGCTAATTTTTTTGTATTTTTAGTAGAGACAGGGTTTCACCGTGGTCTCGATCAACTGACCTCGTGATCCGCCTGCCTCGGCCTCCCAAAGTGCTGGGATTACAAGCGTGAGCCACCGCGCCCGGCCGACTTTTTAGATTCTTATTGAAGTATCAGAAGCTCCTTGCGTCTCAGGCCAAGTAGCCAGCTTGTAACCCGAACCCTGCTCATTCCACCCAACTTATACCAGAAGATCCCTCATTGGTTTCTGTAGGACCCAGCCTCAGGGCCCCTTGGCTACTCTGTCCTGAATTTGTACTCCAGTTTTAATAAGTGAACTCTCTATGGCAGAGTCTTCCTCAACCCCAGTTAGGGTCTTGACAGTCTCTTCTTGTTTTCTATGCAAATCTCTGTCTGAGTAATTGGTAATCTGTCTAATAAACATCTTCTAGAACTCATTCTTCAATTTCTTCTCTTGCTTACCCCTTTTCTCACCCCTGGAATCTTGCTTGTGTAACATGGGCCCTCCCACTTACAAGGAGACTCTACAGATTTTTTCTGCCTTAAGGGAAAAATCTCACCCTTCATGGATCTCCCATCAAAAGAATTCTACATTCCTATTATCGGTTAGGTAATGGGTTACTTGTTCAGGATTTTCTTGCTAAATTCTCCCATCAAAAGAATTCTATATTCCTATTATTGGTTAGGTAATGGGTTACTTGTGCAGGATTTTCTTGCTAAACATGACCAGAGATTGTGCCTACTCCTCTGCTCATGACTGGGCACCTCAACTGATATTGCCCTTCACCCACCCTGGCAATGAATGGGGTAATTTCTGTCCCATTAATCACAAATATATATGATACTAACTGTATTACTGCCAGCCATATTCTTTAGAGATGATATTCTGAATTTAAGGGACTCTTGGATTTTAGCAACTCTGGATTTAGGAAAAGAAATGAGTGTAGGAGGATGACCACTTATTAGCACTTACTATTTGTCAAGATAAATACTCTACATTTATGATTTAATGCAACAGTCACTAAGCTCCTGAAATTGCAAGAATTATCCATATTTTAAAAATGAAGAAACTGTGTATCCAAAAGTTCAATAAAATTGCCAGAAATCTCAGTCTAATAAGTAATGTAAGGGAGATCAAAACCCAGGCCGGTGCAGACTGCCCCCTTCTCCCTCCCTCTGTTTGCTCTGTGTTTGCCTTTTGACCACACAGTCCCTTTAAAAGAGCCAATTAAAACAAAACAAAACAACACCGAGGACTAAGAATCCAAGGCATTTGTGCTGCCCAAGTTCCATCATTCAATATTCTTTTGGGATGGAGAAAAAATAAAACCAAATAAAGAATTATGTGCCTTTTAAAAAATTCAATTGGCAAACTTTGAGTTTCATCTAAACAATTCATTTGGTGTTTATTGAGAATTATACTTCTCCTATCTATTTAATCATTCATGACCACAATGCTATAATACTTGATGGCCCCAAGCAGGATTTCTTTCCTTGGTTTTTACACTTCACATGAAATTCAAGCTCCCTTTTTGTGTAGCAAAATAACACAGAGCATCTGAACAAAAGTGCTGTAGGAACCAGGAATCCAAGGTTTTTTTCACTTTGAGACTCATTGTTTTCCTGCACAGACTCACACACAATAGAATTCCAGATACTTTTAATAAATAGAATACTCCATTCTTTCGAAGAGCACTGATGTCTGTCTTGTGATCACCTCATCCTGCTATGGCATTCAACAAAACCAAATCACCTTCGTGAGGAAAGAGTTTGCTTCTAATCTCCAGCATCATTATGATTCATGAATATGAGGGACACTATAAAGTCATCTGTAAATGTTCCTAGCACATGGCATGTACTGGATAAATGTTAGGCTGCCTCCTTCCTATTAACACGCCTAAGGCCACATACAATTGTCCGTTTAGGTAGAAAATGACCTCCAAGTTTTGCTCACACATTCTCTAATGTCTATATTAATTACAACATCTTGAAGATATTTGTTTCTGTTTCTGAAGTGCATTAACATTCAGCATCCCATTCTGACAAACATCCCTGAGAGGCAGGCAGTACCGAAACAACATCTATCTTTACACAAAAAGACAAAGGTGAAGAGAGGCCAAGAGATTTGTCAAAAGTAGATTTGTTCATCTGAATACAGAAGTTCAGTGAATTGGCTCACTTAATGCCCATCCCATGGCTCACCTGGTTTACAAAGGAAAGAAAGCTAAAAACTACATTTCCCAGAGGTGCTGGTTAGAGACATTAACACTAAAGGGAAGTTCTGTTTGGAATTTACCCCTGGGGAGAGTGGTAGGGTATAAAAGGCACCCATTTGACCTGCAAGGATTGTAACAAAAGCAGCACAATCCTGAATCTTGCTAATAGGGTTGGGCTTTTTAATTCACAGTTTCCTGACCTTGGTAAAAGCAGAAACTCCCTGGATAGTTCATTCTGCGGTGTGGCTTTGGAAGTCATTCCAGGAAGCTCAGAGCCTGCAGTGCAGCCCTGTCAGTGTTTGGAGGCATCCTTGCATTTAATACAATTTCTTTCTGCTTAATCATCTGAAAGGAGTTCTGTTAGTTGCAACTGAGAACACTGACTAGAGCTTATGGTTAAACCAATGATCAAAATCAGATTTTATTGACTCCATGAAAAAATAAAATATTTTATATAACGGCAAAACTTAAAGAGACAGGATGATATAAATGGAAAGAAAAAAATAGGCCTTCGAGTTACTTACACCTAGACTCAAACCTCAACTCTGCTACTTGTGGACATGGATAAGGGTTGCCAATATGGCCAGTAAGTGAAAGTTTACTGGAAGTTTTTGTGAAAAATGAGTCATGAGGTTGATGCCAGGCAAGTTTTCAGGTCAAAGGGAAGATGTGGTTATTGACATCAGGTAAGTGCAGGGTCTTAGTAGAAATAAAACTACACAAGTAACTTTCCATATGTCCTAGAAAATGCTTGTATAAAAATCAGTATAAAAGTAGGGGCCAAGCACCGTGGCTCACACCTGTAATCCCAGCACTTTGGGAGGCCGAGGCAGGCGGATCACCTGAGCTCAGGATTTTGAGACCAGCCTGGCCAACATGGTGAAATCCCATCTCTACTAAAGCTACAAAAATTAGTTAGGTGTGGTAGTGGGCGCTTGTAATCCCAGCTACTCTTGAGGCTGAGGCAGAAGAATGGCTTGAACCCAGACGGAGGTTGCAGTGAGCCAAGATCATGCCATTGCACTCCAGCCTGCGTGACAAGGGTGAGACTCTGTCTCAAAAAAAAAAAAAAAAAAAAAAAAAAAAAGTAGGAAGAGCAATGATGTTAATGTAATGCCCAACCTTGTTTTTACTAACCCTGTTTTTAGACTCTCCCTTTCCTTTAATCACCTAGCCTTGTTTCCACCTGAATCGACTCTCCCTTAGCTAAGACAGCCAGACAGACTCCATCTTGGCTCTTTCACTGGCAGCCCCTTCCTCAAGGACATTTGTGCAAGCTGACTCCCAGCACATCCAAGAATGCAATTAACTGATGAGATACCGTGGCGAGCAATATCCACAGTTGCCAGGAATTCGTCCGACTGATAACGCCCAAAGCCCCGCGTCTATCACCTTGTAATAGTCTTAAAGCCCCTGCACCTGGAACTGTTCACTTTCCTGTAACCATTTATCCTTTTAACTTTTTTGTCTACTTTACTTCTGTAAAACTGTTTTAACTAGACCCCCCCCCCTCCCCTTTCTAAACCAAAGTATAAAAGAAAATATAGCCCCTTCTTCGGGGCCGAGAGAACTTTGAGCGTTAGCCCTCTCTTGGCTGCCGGCTAAATAAACGGACTCTTAATTCGTCTCAAAGTGTGGCGTTTTCTCTAACTCGCTCAGGTACAACATATGAATATCACAGAAAAAAATAGGACTTCTGGGGCCTGAAAATATGACTGAGAGGCACTGTACCTTGTCTTCATGCAGGTTGCCGACTTGTTGGAATTCAGTCCAATTTTCAGGAGAGGGACTGTTGCTCTTACGAACAGAGGCAGTAAAATGCAGCAGGGAGCAGTTCCAGGCGCAGCTGCAGAGAAAAAATTCAAAGAGAACTCGGTAGCCTCTTGGAGGTTTCTCTGCTGTTTATCTTTTTTCAAGCAAAGGGAAATAAAAAGCAATAGGAAAACTTTCTTTTGACCACTGTTTCCATGAGATCGCACTGCTCCACGCAAGGGCTCTTCAAAAAATTGAAGATGGTCTATTTTACAATTAGAAATTAACTTATTAGGTAAGTGTTTATAATTCCTTTAAGAATTTCCTTGGAGTAAGCAGATTGAGAAACTTCCCCACCTTTCAACTCTTTAGGTGTTTTCCACTTATAATTTTTTTTCAAAATGGATTTCGTGAATTTCCTTAGGCCAAATTGTCACCTTCTTTTTAATGATACCAGACAGAAAGAATTCTAGCCCTGTTTCAAGAAACGTACTCTCGAGCTTGCAGTGAGCCGAGATTGCGCCACTGCACTCCAGCCTGGGCGACAGAGCCGGACTCCATCTCAAAAAAAAAAAAAGAGAAATGTACTCTCAAGCAACGCCTGCCTGGTTTTATTCTTCACACTCCTTCCCCAGGGCTTCCAGGATTCTGAAAATTTTTCTCAATCTTCAGTTCCAAGGGCATATTTATCTCTCAAGACAAGTAACCATTTGGCTCATCTGAGTTCCGAAACTTAGTCCCCATTTGCATGATAACATTTTTTGTAGGGCCGTTGGAGGAGAAAGTGGGATAATGCATCGGCAGTAGTTAAAGCCCACTTACCAGTATTTCTTTGAGATAATTCTGGCTCTTCACTGAAACCCATTTCCTCTTAGGTATCACTGAGAGGTGACAGCATGCAGCCAGTCCTCGCTCTGGGCGCCTCCTCTGCCTGGGCTCCCACTTTGGCGGCACTTCAGGAGCCCTTCAGCCCACCCCTGCACCTTGGGAGCCCCTTTCTGGGCTGGCCAAGGCCGGAGCCGGCTCCCTCAGCTTGCAGGGAGGTGTGGAGGGAGAGGCGCAAGCAGGAACTGGGGCTGCGCGCGGCGCATGCGGGCCAGCTGGAGTTCCGGGTGGGCGTGGGCTTGGCTGGCTCCGCACTCGGAGCGGCCGGCCGGCCGGCCCTGCCGGCCCGCGCAACGAGGGGCTTAGCACCCGGGCCAGCGGCTGCGGAGGGTGTACTGGGTCCCCCAGCAGTGCCGGCCCACCGGTGTTGCGCTCGATTTCTCACCAGGCCTTAGCTGCCTTCCCGCGGGGCAGGGCTCCGGACCTGCAGCCCGACATGCCTGAGCCTCCCACCCTCTCCGTGGGCTCCTGTGCCGCCCAAGCCTCCCCTATGAGCGCCGCCCCCTGCTCCACGGCACCCGGTCCCATCAACCACCCAAGGGCTGAGGAGTGCGGGTGCACGGGGCGGGAATGGCAGGCAGCTCCATCTGCAGCCCCTGTGCAGGATCCACTGGGTGAAGCCAGCTGGGCTCCTGAGCCTGGTGGGGACGTGGAGAACCTTTATGTCTGCCTCAGGGATTGTAAATACACCAATCGGCACTCTGTATCTAGTTCAAGGTTTGCAAACACACCAATCAGCACCCTATGTCTAGCTCAGGGTTTGTGAATGCACCAATCGACACTCTGTATCTAACTACTCTGGTGGGGCCTTGGAGAACCTTTGTGTGGACACTCTATATTTAGCTAATCTGGTGGGGACTTAGAGAACCTTTGTGTCTAGCTCAGGGATTGTAAACGCACCAATCAGCACCCTGTCAAAACAGACCACTCGGCTCTACCAATCAGCAGGATGTGGGTGGGGCCAGATAAGAGAATAAAAGCAGGATGCCCGAGCCAACAGTGGCAACCCGCTCGGGTCCCTTTCCACACTGTGGAAGCTTTGTTCTTTTGCTCTTTGCAATAAATCTTGCTACTGCTCACTCTTTGGGTCCACACTGCTTTTACGAGCTGTAACACTCACCACCAAGATCTGCAGCTTCACTCCCAAAGCCAGCAAGCCCACGAGCCCAGTGGGAGGAAGGAACAGCTCCAGACGTGCCGCCTTAAGAGCTGTAACACTCACCACGAAGGTCTGCAGCTTCACTCCTGAGCCAGCGAGACCACGAGCCCACCAGAAGGAAGAAACGCCGAACACATCCGAACATCAGAAGGAATAAACTCCAGACGCGCCACCTTAAGAGCTGTAACACTCACCGTGAGGGTCCGCGGCTTCATTCTTGAAGTCAGTGAGACCAAGAACCCACCAATTCTGGACACATCACCACGACTCTGAGTTCTAGCTGCTAAGGTTTTGGCAGATGTGGTGTGTACTACTTCCCAGCCTTCCTAGTACATAAAAATATCCTAGGCTAGGAACAGTGGCTCATGCCTGTAATCCCAGCACTTTTGGAGGCCAAGCCTAGTGGATCACCTGAAGTCAGGCGTTCAAGACCAGCCTGGCCAACATGGCAAAACCCCGTCTCTACTAAAAATAACAAAAATTAGCTGGGCATGGTGGTGGGCCCCTGGAATCCCAGTTACTCAGGAGGCTGAGGCAGGAGAATCTCTTGAACCTAGGAGGCAGAGGTTGCAGTGACCTGAGATTGAGCCACTGCACTCCAGCCTGGGCAACAGAGCAAGACTCCGTCTCAAAAAAAAAAAAAAAAAAATTTTACATTCTCCTCCATGCTCTGTCACCTTCCTGGCTACATAGCCTAGCCATAGAAGTCAAGCATTGAAGATAGAAAAGATGCTATTATCCTAGATTCCTGAATGACGAATGGAGGAGGGCCATATGTGCCAAGAGAAACCTTTGTCCAGGACTGTGACATGAGGAATAAGATTATGATAAACAATTAAAACACTGGATTTTATTTGGCTGGACTTCTTTGCCTTAACTAACACAAGTTGTGTTATTAAATTTTGATTTCCTAAAGAAAGGTTTTATTGGCCAGGCGCGGTGGCTCACGCCTGTAATCCCAGCACTTTGGGAGGCCAAGGTGGGCAGATCACCTGAGCTCAGGAGTTCAAGACCAGCCTGACCAACATGGTGAAACCGTGTCTCTGCTAAAAAATACAGAAATTAGCCGGGCATGGTGGCAGTTGCCTATAATACCAGCTACGTGGTAGGCTGAGGCAGAAGGATCATTTGAGCCTGGGAAGTGGAGGCTGCAAAGAGCCATGATTGTGCCACTGCACTCCAGCCCAGGCGACAGAGAGAGACTCTGTCAAAAAAAAAAAAAAAAAAAAAAAAAAAAAAAAACAGAAATAAAGGTTTTATTTATTTTCCTCAGCTTATTTTATCTGATAACACATAGGGACCGCATTATTCTTTTGATCTTATTCATCTCCTCTTCATGCCTTAAAAATCTCATTGGCCCATAATGATAATGATGGTATTCCCTCTCCACTAGGTGTGCCATTCTGTAAACCTTCCATCATGTATTCTCAGTATTGACAATAACATTCTTAAGGGAATGGAAATTGGTTATAGGTGAAGGGGGAGAAAACCGTGTTCTTCTGTGTATAAAGCACAAATAATCATATTGTACTAAACAGATACATCATGATATATCTGGGGGATTGAAATTTTATGGGAGGATAGTAAGAAAAACTGTGTCTAAAAAGGCCTTTATCATGGCCTTGTTAGAAAGGCCATGATAAAGCAGCAAGGTTGAGAAGCACTGCCTTCAATGCAGTATTCTATGGTCCAATCGTAAACATCTGTCCCCATTATAGCTATGAAGTATTTCTGAAATGGCTTTTTCACTTCCTTTAGAACAATACATTTGCTAAGAAAACAATATGCTGTGTAGCTATTTATTATGATAAAGATGAAATGTGTTGAACAAATCATAGCCAAGAGACTCACCAGTAATTTTCAGTCCATTCAGCAGTTCCCTTTGAGAAATCCTTTTCTGCAGTCTTTATAAATGAAAACCCTAAAAGGAGTTGAGTCAAGGCAAAAAAAAGTATGTAAAGAAAGTCTGAGTGGCCCATTGATAAAAGCTGTGGTGAAACAAAGACTTCTGCATTTGAGAGTATATTCTTTCCTTGAAAAGATAAAAAAGACAGTGATGAACTGAACTCTAGACCTAAAATAAGAGTTTATATTTGGGAATTCCATTCAATTAATTCAGTGGAAACTATCCCCTAGTAATTATCCACTGAATGCTCTCCATATGTCTATATCCCTAATTACCTGATTATAAGAGCTATATATATTCATTGTAGAAATGTTAGCACATTCACAAAAACAGTCATGCATCACTTAACAATAGGGATACATTCTGAGAAATGTGCTATTAGCCAATAGTGTAATTGCAAGAACATCGTAGAGTATACTTACACAAATCTGGTTGTTGTAGCCTATTACACACCTAGGTTATATAATATGTAGGCTACAAATCTGTACAGCATATTACTGTACAGAATATTATAGGCAATTATAACACAATGATAAGTATTTGTCTATTTAAACATAGAAAGTGTACAGTAAAAATATAATAGATAAAAAATGGTACACTCATAGGAAGCACTTACTATGAATGGGGCTTGCTGGATTGGAAGTTGTTCTGGGTGAGTCAGGGAGTAAATGCCAAGTGAACATGAAGGCCTGGACCATTACCGTACATTCCTATAGAGTTGATCAACGCTGTACACTTAGGCGACATTAAATTTATAAAAATTTCTCTTTAATAATAAATCAATCTTAGGTTACTGTAACTTTTACTTTACAAACTTTATTTTTTAAACTTTTTAGCTCTTGTAATAACACTTCACTGAAAACACAAATACCTTGTGCAGCTGTAAAACTACATTTTCTTTCTTTGTATACTTATTCTATAAGCATTTTTATTGTCAAAATCATTTTTTTTAACTTTTTAAATGCTTTTGTTAAAAACTAAGCTGCAAACACACACTAGCTGAGGCCCACCCAGGCTCAGGATCATCCTCATCACTGTCTTTTGCCTCCACACCTTGTCCCACTGGAAGGTCTTCAGGGGCAATAACATGCATGAAGCTGTCATCTCTTAGGTAACAATGCCTTCTTCCATAATACCTCCTGAGGGACCAGCCTCAAGCCATTTTACAGTTTACTTTTTAATATATAACTAGAAGAAGTACACTCTAAAATATAGATTAAAAAATGATACAGTATAGTAAATACATAAACCAGCAATATAGTTGCTTATTATCATGATCAAGTATTATATACCATACATAATTGTATGCATGATACTTTCATAGGACTGGCAACACCGTAGTCTTATTTTCACCAGCATCATCACAAACGTGTGTGATGTGTGTGGTACAACATTACGATGGTGAGGAAGTCACTAGGAGATAGGAATTTTTCAAAGCTCCAATATAATTTTATGAGACCACCATCGTATTTGTGGTCAATCTTTAATGAAAACATTGTTATGTGGCCCATAACTGTGCATAAATAAATCACCCATACACTCTATCTTATCAGTAACTACTGCTAAATTCTGAGGTATTTATTTCTAGTATTTTTCTAGGCACATAAATTTGAACCAATAACTCCCCTTAATAAAAATCGTTCAAGTAATTCACTGTTGATTAACCCACCACAGAAGATAAAATCAAATTAGAGCTTCCTTAAAGCACAGTGGCATATTAAACCTTTGGAGTTTTACACATACTTCCTGTCTTCTGGGATGTTTCTTTCACACATTTGTCTGACTGGAGCACCGTTATTTATCTTTTAAGATCCAGACGCAATACCTTTCCCTTTGTCATGAATTTCTGACCCAACAACAACCTCCGGTGGAGTGGTTCATTACTCCCTTTGCCATAACTCTATCTCAGACATGCCCTATCATAAAGTGTTAGCATGCTGTATCTTATTGTATTTGTTTAGATGTACATTCCTTACTAAACGGTGAGGAAATGAATTGAATACACACATATATATAATTAGTTATCTACTATATGTTACCCTAAATTAGCACCTTTGGAGGACTAAATTCTAGGAGTGGTAAAATAGAAGAAGAGCAAGCCTTACAAAGACTAGTAAGTAGTGTCAAATCTGTTGAGTCCTTGGGTGGATTGAGGAGATCTGATCCACTGCTCTATAAGAAGATAAAGAAAATGCTGTCAAGAGAAAGATACCAGTATGCAGGACCTCCACAATGTTCAGCAATTACTTTAGACATACCTAACAGGACTCATGCTAAAAACAAAAAGAAAATAGAACGGATGCATAGGTAACTTAGATATTGGAGATATTAAGCATGGACTTTAAAATAATTTATTAAAATGTTGATGAAAATCTTTAGAAATTTGGAATCTGTATAAAAATACAATAAAAATCTTAACAATGAAAAATTCATAACTAAAGTGTACAGCTTAACTGATGGGTCAGACAACTTATTGGGCATGGCTGCAAAGAACATTCATGAACTGGAAGATGGTCAGTTAGAAATATCTCAAAAACGGAAGGCAAAGGAGACAGAAAGCAGAGAAACATAAAAACACTAGAGGTACATAAAACATAATAGAAAGATCCGGTGCATGTAAAATAAATACCCAGAGGGAAGAATGATAATATAAGGGAGAATAAATATTTGAAGGGATATTGGCTAAGAATTGTCCCAAACTGACAAATGACTCAAGCCAGAAGTTCTAGAATTACTATGAGCCCCAAGGCAAATAAACAAAGCAAGTAAATCAAAATGGGGTCATTTTAGTAATAGTGTTGTAAACGTGAATCATGGAGGTAATCTTGTCAGCATTCAGTTTAAAAAATAAAAACAAAATACAAGAACTGATTCAATACCTTTAGAGAATCTACAGTAACAATGATGTAGAACTTATCAACAGGTAAGTTGATATGATGAAATGATAAAAGCCAAAAGACAAGAGAACATGTCTTCAAAATGCCAGAAGAAAACAAACAAACAAAAACTGAAATGATATATCCAATAAAAATATTCTCAAAGGAGGAGATAAAATAAAGACATTTCCATACAAACAAAGTATTAATTTAATTTCCATCAGACTTACACTAAATGAATTCCAGAAGATATGATGTAATCAAAAGTAAAATGACCCAAAATGAAACACAAAAATGTAGAAAAAAGACAAAAAGAATGGAAAATGGGTAAATATTTGGGAAAATAGATAGGTATCATTTAGAATAAAACTCTCAATTCAAAATTTGAAGTCCAGTAAAAACACCTTTCAAAAATAAAGAAAAATTCAAACAAATCAACTACATCTCACAAAACTTAAAACTAGCAGAATTATGTTACAAGGAATCTTTTAAAAAGATATTCAAGCACAAACAATATGATACAAGACTAAAAGTAGATTTACATAAAGAAACTAATGACTTGGAAAGAAGATAAATATAAAAGCATTTCTCCTTTAAAAAGATTCTAAAGGATAATTGTCTAAAGCAAAAATAGTACAAATGGATTGTAGCTGTAGAACATATGTAAAGAGAAATGCATAGCAAAAATAGAACAAAAGATAGAGGTGATTGAAATTATATTCTTATAAGACTATAAGGTTTCAACATTTTACATGAAGTTTTATATTATTTTTAATGATATGTAACAGATGTATATATCTTCTAGGTACATGTGATATTTTGATATATTCACATAATGTGATCAAATTGGAGTAATTGAGATATCTGTCACCTTAAGCATTTTTCTTTTCTTTATGCTGGAAACATTCAGATTATTTGCTCCTATTTTGAAATATAAAACAGATTATTGTTAACTATGATCAGTCTACTGATCTATTGAATACTAAGTCTTATTTATCTTATCTAACTTTATTTTTATATCCATTAGTTAACTTCTCTTCACTCCCCCCTCTCCATTCCCACACTTTTGAGCTTCTGGTAACCACCAATCTATTCTCTTTTTGAGATCTACATTTTTAGCTCCCACATGTAGTCAGAACATGTAATATTTGTCTTTCTGTGTCTGGCTTATTTCACTTAACATAATGACCTACAGTTCCACCCATATTACTGCAAATGACAGGACTTCATTATTTTTTATGGCTTAATAATATTCCATTGTGCATATGTACCATATTTTCTTTATCCATTCATCTGTTGATGGCACTTAGTCTGAAACCATATTTTGGCTACTGTGAATAGTGCTGTAGAAAACAAACATAAGAGTGAAAATATCTTTTCTAAATACTGATTTCCTTATTTTAGATATACACATGGTAGTCAGATTCCTGGATCTTTTAAAGGTAGGCCATAATGAATTAAAAAGTTATTTTAAAGCTATAGGATAACCATTAAAAATCAAAGATAGATAGATGATAGATGATAGATAGATAGATAGATAGATAGATTATGCCAATAATGGAGATAAAATAAAGTTATAAATATATCTCATTAATTAAAAAACAGAAAAATGAAAAACAAAAAACAAAAAGTGGATGAAGCAAATACAAAACAGTAACTAACAAGATGGTATATTTAAAATCGAATATACTCATAATTATATTAAATGTAAATGCTCTAAATACATCAATTAAAAGATAGATATTTTCAGTTTAGATAGCAACAAGGCCAAACTACATATCATCTCAAACATACACATACACAAACAAAAACAAAAAATAACACCTTAAACATAAAGATGTGTATAGCTTACAAGTAAAGCATGGGATAAGATATACATTGCAAACTTTAAGTAAAAGAAATCTGATGCAGAGAAATTGGCCAAAACAAAGGGGCTACAGGCCCCATGCAAGGCCAAAACCCAGCATGGCAATCATTAAATTTTAAAGTTCCAAAATAATCTCCTTTAACTCCATGTTTCACATCCAGGGCCCTCTGATTCAAGGGGTGGGCTCCCAAGGCCTTGGGCAGCTCCACCCCTTTGGCTCTGCAGGGTACAGACCCTGCAGCTGCTTTCACGGCTGGCATTGAGTGCCTACAGCTTTTCCAGGTGCACAGTGCAAGCTGTTGGTGGGTCTACCATTCTGGGTTCTGGAGGACAGTAGCCCTCTTCTCATAGTTCCAGTAGGCAATACCCCATTGGGGACACTGTCACCGGTCTCCAACCCCACATTTGCCTTTCATACTGCCTTAGCAGAAGTTCTCCATGAGGGTGTCACCCCGGCAGCAGACATCAGCCTGGACATCCAGATGTTTCTATACATCCTCTATAATTTAGGCAGAGATTCTCAAACCTCAACTCTTAACGTCTATGTACCCACAGACTCAACACCATGTGGAAGCTGCCAAAGCTTGGGGCTTCCATCCTAGGAAGCCACGGCCTGGGCTGCACCTTGGCCTCTTCAGCTACAGCTGAAGTGGCTGGGCTGCAGGGCATCATGTCCTGAGGCTGCACAGAGCAGCTGAGGCCTGGGCCTGGCCCCCAGAACCATTTTTCCTTCCTAGGCCCCTGGGCCTCTGATGGGAGGTGCTGCCAGGAAGGTCTCTGACATGGCCTAGAGTCATTTTCCCCATTGTCTTGGCTATGAGCATTCAACTCCTCATTACTTATGCAAATTTTTGCAACTAGTTTGAATTTCTCCCCAGAAAATGGGCTTTTCTTTTCTATCACATGGTCAGGCTGCAAATTTTCCAAACTTTTATGCTCTGCTTCCCTTTTAAACAAAATTCCAGTTTCAAATAATCTTTTTGTGAATGCATAGGACTGTGCAATTTCAGCAAAAGCCAGGTCACATCTTGAATGCCGTGCTGCTTACAAATTCCTGCCAGATACCCTAAATTATCTCTCTCAAGTTCAAAGTTCCACAGATTCCCTAGATCAGGAGCACAATGCTGCCAGTCTCCTTGCTAAAGCATAGCAAGAGTGATCTTTGTTCCAGTTCCCAATAAGTTCTTCATCACCATCTGAGACCACCTCAGCCTGGACTTCAGTGTCCATATCACTATCAGCATTTTACATAAATGCAGGTCTTGCCATGGTGGAGCAGGGGAGAGACAGGGGTCAGTGGGGGGGAGGTGAGGTGGGGCTGAAGTGCCACACACTTTCAAACAACCAGATCTCGTGAGAACTCACTCACTATCACAACAACAGCAAGGGACAACTGACAAGTACATCCCTGGATTCGATCACCTCCCACCAGGCCCCTCCTGAGACTTGTAGGGATTACAATTCCAGATAAGATTTTGGTGGGGATCAAATCAGTACCCATGAAAATTAAAAACTTTTTAAAAATGGAAAAAATTGAAAACTTAACAACACACTTATAAATAATTCAGGGATGAAATAAAAAGTGAAAAGGACAATTACAAATGTTTGAAGTTGCAATTAAAATATGACAGTAAAACATGTAGGATACAGCTATAGCAATGTTTAAAGAGACATTTACGACATTAAATTTTTATATTAGAAATGAAGATCATTCTCAAATCAGTGATCTAGGCTTTTATTCTAAAAAACTAGAAGAATAATTAAGTAGAGAAAGAAAATAATGAAAGGCAGAAATCAATAAAATTGCAAAAGAAAATTTTTGAAAAACAATGGGAAAAAACAATAGTTCTTTGAAAAGCTCAATAAAATGCTAAATCATTAGCCAGACTAAATAAGAATAAAAGAAAGAATAAACAAGTTACCAATATCAGGAATAAAAGAGGAAACATCTCTATAGATCCTTCATACATGAACAATATAATAAGAAACTTTATGAACAAAGTTATACCTTCGAAGTAAGAAACAGAACATTCAAGAGAATACAAAGAATGATAAAAGGAGACAGCATTCCATATCCTATAGAAATTAAAATACACAAAATATGAATAACTTATTAACGTATGTAAGTCCAACATTTTAAAATTCTGATAAAATAGATGAATTGCTATAAAAACACATCTTTCCTGAAACTGAAACAAAAATCTGAATAATCATATACATTAAATACTTGAAAAATGCACAGGAAAAGATCTTCAGGAATAAATGCCTTGACCCTTGCACTCTTAGAGGTATTTGTAGAAAAAAAAACACAACATTAATGTCATGCAATGTTTTCTTTTCCCAGAGAATGAGAAAAAAAGAAAAACTCTCAACTTACATCATGAGGCCCTAGCAAAACTTTGATATGGAAACTTGAAAATAACAAAAAAAAAAAAAATGAAAAGTCTTAGCCAATTTCTCTCATGAATATGAATCCAAAAATCTTCAATTAGTTATTAATGTAAAATTGATATCTAATTGACATAAAGTAATATGAGGATATACCATTTTTCAATCTTGTTAAGCTTATTTCAGAAAAGTCTTAGTAATTGAAAATTAATATAATTTACAGTATTAACACAATAAATACAAATTATATGATTATCACAGTAGATGGAGAAAAATTGTTTTATAAATGTAAACACTATTTGAATAGAAACCAATTTATTGTGAATAAAAACAACCTTTCTTAATAAATATTATCTACCAAATATTCTGTATCCAAAAAAAGTATTAAAATGGGAAATCTTTGAAAGGAAAAGGAAGAAACAAAGTGTTGCTATTTGCAGATTATGTAATTACAAAAATAGAAACAAGGATATTGACAGCCACCCTTTAAAATTAATAAATGAATTTAACAAGTTGCTGAAGGCAGATGAATATAAAAAACTCAATTGTATTTCTATATTCCATCAAAATTATATCAATAATGCATTTTAAAATGCCATTTAAAATAGCACTAAAATGTCAAATAGTAATAAATCCAATAAATGGCATGCAAGACATCTTTCACAACACTACAAAACACAAAGGAGAAGAATTAAATAAAACAAATAAAAGGGGAAATATATTCTGTTAATGGACTAGAAGAATCACTATTATAAATATGCCAATTTTACCTAATTTGGACAACAGATTTAGGGTGATCCTAATCATCTCCTGATATTTTTGGTTTTGTTTTCAATGAAAATGAATAAGTTAATTGTAAAATATATACAAGCATGCAAAGGAACAGTAAGAGCTATACATAAACAGGAACAAGGTTGGATGACTTATTAGCAGAGGGTAACACATTATAGAGCCACAGTGCTTATAACATTGTGTTATTTGTGCAAGTATGAACTATAGAACTAAACAGAGTTCAAAATCATACATCACATGTATGATCATTTGATTCATGAAAAAGAAACACTAAGAACAACGGGGGGAAATGAATTTTTAAATAAATAATGCTGTCAGATGATATTAAATTGAAAAAAGAATTTTTATTTCTACTTTAGGACTGAAATAAATTAATTTAGGATAAATTTAGAAGTTTACTGTGAAAGTGAAATGCATAAGTTTAGAAGAAAACAGTAGAATATCTTCACAGCATTGGAATAGGATAAAGATTTTTCAAATAGAACACAATAAGCTACAACAATAAAATATATGTTTGATAAATTGAACTTTATCAAAGAACGTCATTAGGATAATACAAATACAAATCCTAGAACAAGTATAAAATCTAAAATGATGGCATGTAAGAATCTCATGAGGAATCTCATTGATTCCTCAAATCAATGAGAAAAATGTAAACACAATTTTAAAAGATGCAAAATAAGAGAATATTAAAGTGACCCGTGAATACAGGAAAATATATTCAATTTGTTTAGTGATCAGAGAAATTCAAATTTAAACCATAATAAGATAGCATTACCCAATCGCTAGAATAGCTACACTTTTAAAAGACCGACAGTGTCAACTATTGTAAAGTAATGGCGTAACTGGAACCTTCACATGCTAATACAAATGGTACAAATTGGTACAACCACTTCAAAAAACTGTTGGCAGTGTCTACCAAAGGTGAAAATATAAATACCCTTTACCCAATAATTTCATGCCTAGTATATACCTACAGAAATGTACCCATAAGTGCACCAAAAGTCATGTACAAAAGTGTTCATAGCAACACTACTCTTAACGCTCAAATGTGGAAACAACCAGAATGTAAGTCTAAAGATAGATAAGTAAAATGGTCATATATTCATACAGCAGAATGTGATAAGAATGATTGGTTTTCCACAATACACAATACGGATGAATTTTACAAAAATGATGTTGAGCAAAGGAATCCAAACAAAGAAGGGGTAGTAAGGTGAAGTGTAAAATCAGGCAAAAATAATCAGTGGTAACAGGCATTGGGACTGTAATTGCCTCAGGAGTTTATAGTGATAGGAAAGAGACAGGACTTTCTGTTCTGTTTTTCAATCTAGGTCTAGTGTATTTGTGTCAAAGTTGTAAAAAGTTTTTTGCAAAAAAAAAATCATAAAACTTCACTGAGCTTATGGCTTGTGCATTTGTTAAGTGTCAGACACTGCTGCTTCGAAGCACTTGGTCACTCTCAAGCAGCTTTCAGGGATTAACAGCACAAGGTTTAAACAAACATTGAATTTTTACTGTTTCTCATGATAGCTGTGACTTTGAGCAAGTCATTTAACATCTCCAAGCCTGTATTTTACCTGTACCTAGAGTCTGACAATAATATTCATCCCACAGAATTATTTTAAAAATTTAGTTAATTTAAGGTATATAGTATGTAACATAGTGTCTGACGCTAAATACACCCCCAAATGTTAAATATGATTATTAATAGATATTAAATATTTATGACAATATCTGGCCTGTAGTAAGCCATCAATGTTAATAGTGATTATTATATTAGTAGTAGTAGCAAAGTGCATGCAGGAATCATTTTAACCCAAGGCCTGCCACATATTATTGTCTCTGCAAAATGGTGTGATGCTAAAATTCTAAAGAAAAGCAGGCCTATCCTTGGTCGTAAGTTGGTGATGGCTCCAGGTTTCCTGTTTTTCTTTTTTTTTTTTTTTTTGTGATGGAGTCTCGCTCTGCCGCCCAGGCTGGAGTGCAGTGGCGCTATCTCTGCTCACTGCAAGCTCCGCCTCCCAGGTTCATGCCATTCTCCTGCCTCAGCCTCCCGAGTAGCTGGGACTACAGGCGCCCGCCACTACACTTGGCTAATATTTTTGTATTTTTAGTAGAGATGGGGTTTCACCATGTTAGCCAGGATGGTCTCAATCTCCTGACCCCGTGATCTGCCCGTCTCGGCCTGCCAAAGTGCTGGGATTACAGGCGTGAGCCACCGCGCCCGGCCGCTTTCCTATTTTTCTAAAAGACCTGGAGATTGGAGAGAGAAAGTAAGACCAGCTCTCTGGCAGTTATCCCTGCAGTATGGGAGCATGTTGATGATAACTAAAATTGCAATTAGAGGAATTTCCTCACCGTGCCTCTGGGCATCATCACCCTGGTTTCACTACAAGAGTCTTTAGCCATTTTCAATCTGTGCCTCATTAGACAGTCAGCAGCATGTACAGTCTATGGAGACATTTGGTAAAATATGCTTTGTGAAAAGGAGTCTGCCTTTTCCCTCCCAACCTTTTTCTACCTCTAAGTGTCTGTTCCACAGAAGCTGGGGGATGCCAATGAGGATTTTGGGACTGGGTTTCCCATTCCATCAAAGTCCTTTTTCCCGGCAGGGCGCAGTGACTCTCGGCTGTAATCCCAACGCTTTGGGAGGCCGAAGCGTGCGCATCACCAGGTCAGGAGATAGAGACCATCCTGGCTAACACGGTGAAACCTTGTCTCTACTAAAAATACAAAAAAAATTAGGCGGGCATGGTGGCACGCACCTGTAGTCCTGGATACTCGGGAAGCTGAGGCAGGAGAATCGCTTGAACCCAGGAGGCAGAGGTTGCAGTGGGCCGAGATCGCACCACAGGACATTGGGAAAATGTCCTTTTTCCCAATTTATGTATGCGTGAAAAACATAGGAGACCTTTGCTATTTCGTCACATCATAAATCATTTAGCTCTTTTTGGGTCCCCTCACTTTTCAGTAACCTGACTAGACAACCAGGTGATCCAAGACCTCAGATGCTCCACCCAAAGGCAATCATTTTATTCCCAGACACAGGAGATGCAGGAGAAGCCCACTGCTGCCTACATTGCTTTGGGATAGGACTTAACCTCTGCATAACTTGGATTACTTTTCTGGGAAAATTGGAAAATAAAAGTTGCTATCTGTCCAGTTATGGGACTGAATGAAATCCAGAGTCATGAACGTTGTGTTTCTAACTCTTCACATTTGGACCCAAGGATTCCTCAACCAAAGCACTGTCCCATCAAACCACACCAGGAACTTTCCCAGCACAAAGTCTCCAGTCTCTGTCCTCCAGGCCTTTGCTCAACAAATGTCCCTTCCCAGAGGTGCTCTTCTCTTCATGATGTGCCTGTAGAAATAAATCACTGCCTTCTAAGTCAAGCCCAAATCCGTCTTTTTTATCTCAGTTAGAATTAACTTCATCTGAGCCCAGTGGTTCTCAATTCAAGGTGGATTAAGACATTTAGCATATCTAAAGACATTTCTGGTTGTCACAATTGGGACAGGTCATCTTGTGGGTAGAAGTCAGTAACACTGCTAGACATCCTGTAATGTGCAGGGCAGACCCCACAGCAAAAAATAATCCAGTCCAAAATGCCAGTAGTGCTGAGGTTGAGAAATCCTGTCCTAAACTGTCATCTTTGACTTAGCCGGAAACCTCTTGTGGCCTCCCCCTTACCAGGGTGGTTCCCTGTGCATGTTTATCAGTCTTGAGCAGTGAGTTCCCAGAGGAGGGGGCATAACCTCATATCATCTGCTCATCTGGATGCCAACTTCAGTGCCTGTCACAGTGCTCTTCCTGCTCAGAGGCTGTGCTCGGAAGTGTTGGCTTTGTGGAACTGGAATTCTGTTTGATTTAATCGTATATTGCCAACACTCAGCTTTCTCTCCTTCCAGCTTATCCTAGGTCTAGGAGTTAAAGTGGTCAGAGAAGAGATGTTGGTGTAAACTCCAATAACCAAAGGAGATATTTAAACTGCTCTCACCACTACACACCATGTAAACTAAAGCTCCAGAAGTGGAAACTTTAATAAGGAATGTATTAGTCTGTTCTCACACTGCTATGAAGAAATACCCTAGACTAGGTAATTTATAAAAGAAAGAGGTTTAATTGACTCACAGTTCCACATTACTGGGGAGGCCTCAGGTAACTTACAATCATGGTGGAAGGCACCTCTTCACAGGCAGGCAGGAGAAAGAACAAGTGCCAGCAGGGGAAATGCCAGATGCTTATAAAACCATCAGATCTCATGAAAACTCATTCACTATCATGAGAACAAAATGGGGAAATCCACCCATTATTCAATTACCTCCCACTGGGTCTCCCCCATGATGTGGGGAGATTATGGAGATTATGATTCAAGATGAGATTTGGGTGGGGACACAGCTAAATCATATCAAGGAACAAGGATGTGATTCCTCAGTGACGTTACTGGGAGCAAGGTAACTTGCTAATGGGGCTTTTGCTGTGTTGGGGTGGGAGACAGATAAAATCTTCGTCTTTAACAGGGAATAGTCAGTTTGGGGATCTGGGTGATCCTAGCCATAGGCAGAGCATGAAAACATGCATCAGGTAACTCACGGATTATTATGGGGCACACCTGTCCTCTGACTCTGCCCTGATAAACTTCTGTGATCATCTGACTAAAACTTTTTACCCCCACCCAGTATATGCCCTACCAGAGGATATGGGTGGGGGTGTGCAGGGTAAGCCCTTCCCCTTTCTCAGTGGTTCTTGCAGCTCTGGGAGTCGAGGGAACATGCACTTCATCCTCAAATGCTATTTCTATGGTCCTAATCTTTTGGGATTCAGATTCCTACTCAACCTCTGTAAGGTACATGGATGTGCTTTGGTCAAGAATAGGCTGAAGTAAACATCCTGCATCACTCCGTGAGTTTGGAGTGCAGGCGCATATCTCCACTTGGTATATAACCTGTTTGTATAATCTCATACTTGGCTCAGAGCCACTATTGTTTGAAAAAGGTATGACTGCCCTGCTGATGCTGTACATACAGCATGGCATGGCATGACTCAGGCACAGTGACTCATACTTGGAGAGAGAAAGAGTTAAACTGCTGACCCCGTAGGGAGAGCTGGCCATGCATCTGTGCATGGGAGCTGCAGGAGCTGCAGAGCCGGCTGCTGAGAAGGGAGCAGACAGCTGAGACAGAAACAGACTGTGTGAGAGAGGTGCTGATGAGAGAGCAGCTGAATAAAACCATCTTTCACCTGCCTATGCCGCACACCCCCCGACAACCTGAGTGTTCTCTCAGCTATCTGCCACCCATCCACCCACTCCCTTCAGAACTCAGCATGGCCTGGAACCTAACACTGGGCATGACATTTGGCATAGTCATGGCATGACAACCCCTTATCTCTTTGATTAGATTATCTCACTTGTTTTTCCTACATGACTGGATGATATGGGAATCCTGGGGCACAGCTAAGACCTGTGAAAACTTGTGATTTTCATCCAGATCATAGGCCAGAGCTGCAATGGAGTCCTCCTGATGCACACCCACACCAGCCAGCGCAACGTGATTAGATGGTTTTTAAAAGCATGTGGGAAAGTAGCCAAGGCTGGAACAACCAGGCATATCAACTTGGCATATACATCTTAGGAAACACTGGTGGCTGATTGAGTGTTGATTGAAAATTGGAGATCCTGAATCCCATTCACCTATTTATCTCTTTTCAATTTAAAGACAAACCAATGTGTGGTGCAGTTGGCATAGAGAGATGAGTCTGGTCTTTCATTCGCTGATTCATTGAATATTTGCTAAGACTTACCTCATGCCAAACACCAGGCTAGGTACTGAGAACACAGTGGGTAGCCAAAGGATGCGAGGAGATGTGGTCATTGATTCGAGGGATATTAAGTAGGCAATAGCAGCGGTCCTTGTGATAGAGGGGACATGGAAAATCAGAAAGGGTGTTGTCAAGAGTGATTCTGAGGTTCTTCAGGTTCAGAATCTGGATGGATAATGGCACCATTTACTGAGACTGAGAGAGCTACAGGAGGTAAATCAGAAGGATGGAGGATCAGGAAGAGAGTTCGGCATGTGCTGAATTGAAGATGCTTTGGAGCCCTCCAATGTATGATGTCAAGTGGGAAGTTGGCCACATAGCTTTCTTTCTCAGGAAGGGGTTCTAAGCTGGTATTGCTAAAATTTTGGTGGTAATGGAAGACTTGGGTGCACCTGAGTTACCCTATTTTCAAACTGGATTCATCTTCCCAGTTAATTAAGGAGATGAATACTATGTGGGCTCCCAGTGGAAAGTAATAGGATGCTAAATGGAACAATTAAGCTGATTGGCATTCACTGATATCAGAGAGGAAAGAAACCCCAAGAGGAAAGTCCTAACCATCATGAATCATATCATCAAAAGAACTTGAAAGTCATGGATAATTTTTCACTACATTATACATCTACCTTTTAGCCCTTCAGACTGAGGCTATATTTTGCCATTTTGTGAAGATAAAGCCACAGTGATGAGAGATTGCTGTAGCTTTTCAACTCCTTGGAAAGCATCCTGATGAGGGCTAGGCATCTAAAGGCCCACAAATGCACCTGCAAAGTGTTTCTGCTTTTCATTTGTTTCTTATACATTCTGCTTCACCCATGAAATTCTATCCGAAAGGCAATGAGGAATGATGTTCTCTGTTCTGAGGCCCGGAACGAGGAGGATCAACATACTGTTGTTTCTACACTTGTTAAAATTTCTCATTGGTTTACTCTAAAAGGTAAGTCTTAGCAAATAGTCAATGAATCAGTGAATGAAAGTGTTTCTCTATGGGAGCAATTTTGTCCCCCAGGATACATCTGGTAATGTCTGGAGAGGTTTTTGGTTGTCATAAATTGGGGAGAGGTTGCTACTGACATCTAGTGGGTAGAAGCCAGAAATACTGCTAAATACTCCACAGTGCACAGGACAGCAGGAAGGAAGAAAGGAAGAATTATCCAGTCAAATCTCTCCATAGTACCAAGGTTGAAGAATGCTGTTATACAAAAGGGCGCCAAAATGCCAAGCTGTCACTCAAACCCTTCTGTGATCCCTCTTTCGAGATGTCAGCTCCATCTAATACCTTTGCCTTCTCATATGTTGTTCTTCAATCATTTCGATCTAGTTATAACATCTGAAACATTGAGTACGTATATTCCATGAGAACAGGAAATTTTTCTTTTCTGTTTTGTTCGTTCCTGCTGTTCAATAAATAACTGTCGAATGAGTGAGTGAATGAATACTAAGTGTAGTGCTTGTAAAGACAACTTCTCTTCCTGGAATGTTTTATTTTCTCTGTGTTGAGACCTAATAAAACATTCAACACTGGAGCATCACCTCTTTGAGATGTTCCTCCTTGCCCCAGACAGCCTGTCCTACCTCTTCCACTGCACCATTTTTCACCTTTGACATCCCTCTACTTTGTTTTCATTGCATTGCACCACAATTTATCTTATCCCATATTTGTCTTCTCTGTATGACTCCAAGTACCTTTAAGGCAGTGCTCCTGCCTGATTTACTATCTCCTGTACCTGTCACATTAAGTGCCACTGAAGAGATTCTCGGTAAATATTTTTTTTAATGGGTGAATGAATGAATGAGGGGATAACTAAATTCTTGCCTTGGAACAAACGCGGTGCCTGGAGGGTGGGAGAGTCACTGTAGCTAACAGTGAACACAGCCCCACCAGGTAGCGTCCCCCTCTCTGTGTTTCTGCATGAGCCCCAGGGAGCACACAGGAACCCGCGCAGGGCCAATCAACTGCTGACTATTGTGGGCACAGTTTGGAGTTCTTGAGAATAGAAATACCAGAATGAATAGATTTGTAAAAGTAAGAGAAATAGAGAACATGTGTTAAGAAAGACATTAGGTCTATGTAGAAGCAGCCAGCATGATTTCTTCACTTTTCATAGAGAGCATTTCCCAAGAGACACTTGGGGAGGAATTGATGTTTTCAGCAAAGAGGTAGACACTCAGAGGTCCAGTGGAGAAGGGCCATGTGGCCAGTCACCCTGCCTCTCTGCACTTGATAAAAATAAAAGTCAAAATCCATGTAGGGCCAGATTGTCTGGAGGTCAAGGTAGAAGGAGCTGAGTAAAGGAACAGACAAATGAAGACAGTGAATTAGCCCAATGTCTGTCAGTACAGACAGCTGGTAAATACATGCTCTTCATGCAAGCCTGGTGGGAGTAGTTGATGCTTCATCCCTCAGAACTTAGGGGAACTGAACAGGGAAGCAGAGTGAGAAGTGTTGCCCCGCCCAATTGCCTCCAGCCTGTTTATTTATGGCTGGGGTAAGAAAGGCAAAATTTAGTACTAGTGAAACTCAAAAAAAAAAAAAAAAAAAAAAAAAATGGAAGAGCCCAGAGAGTTAGGATAGAAAACTGTTAACTAGAGGGAGAAACAGATTTGACAGAGGCTAAGTTCTCTTGTTGAATAAATCCACAAATACTGATTGTGAAACTGTTCAAGTAAACATTTCAGACACAGAAGAATCTTGAGAGAAATTACTGAAGAAAAATTCCAGAATGTGGCCAACTGGTGATGTGGGGCCATCATCCACTCTTCATTCTCTAAGGGAAGATATCTGCAAGGAAGTCAGGAGGTGACAAAGACATGTCCATGAAACAGAAGAGAGAAAGATGCTTTTCCAGGCAGAATCTGAAACCATCCATATTTTTCTGAGAGTGCTTCTCCTAGTCAAGAGTATCATCAGATGGTTGGAATGGGTCACTCTTCTCAGTTGTAGTGTATGACACTTTCTGGGAGACATGGTAATCTGTCTTGATATTTGCAAATTTGAGGATGCTGATGACCGTGGAACATACTGTTTAAGAATTTTAGGTTTGCAATAAGCACAGAGCCGAGCAGAGAGCCTGGCGCCTAGAGGGTGCTTCACGTATGTTTTGTAGAATAAATGAATAATTTCATAACCATCATTTATTGAGCACTTATTATTCACCCACTGCTTTTCATATTTTATCTCAATAAACCCTCACAACAATTTAGCAATGTAGGTGAGTGTCTTTGTCCCAAAAGTCTACATGAGGCAACTGATTCTTAGAGGGGTTAAGTCACATGTCTGAGGTCTCACAGATACATTTTTGAAAGTGTCTGCATACAAAGCACTTGAGGTGAACGAATAAATGAAGGTATGAATGAGTGAATAAATGAAAGTATGAATAAGTAAATTAACGAATGATTAAAAAACAGTCATCAGGCTTGAAGTATCACATCAGGGTCAGACACGGTGATTCCCAACCCTGCTGCACAGCAGAATCACTGTGGACATTTGAAAACATATGGTACATGGGACACTCTGATTGAATTGATTTGGGGTGAGGAGGAGCCATCAGGGTTTTTACTAGCTTCCTCATGATGATTTTAATGTACAGTCAGCTTTGAGAATTACTTGGTTAGAAGAAAGGATAGTTTTCATTGAACTCAGTTGCTTGGTGAAGGAGATAAAGCTATGATCTTATGTTGGGTATTTACAAAGGCCAGGAGCATGTGTTTTTAATAATCTCACCCAGTGATTCTTATCTTCCAGCAAGTCTGGGAACCACTGCATTTGAGGTAAGGCAGCTGGTTACATATCTCTTGTTGCAGGATGGGGTTAGTCCTGGAAAGTAGCAATAGACTTGGTCTTTCCAGGAGGGCAATGGGAGGTCACGGCCCCGTGGCCCCACCTAGAGGTGGAAAGGAGGAAGTCAGCTGGATGCAGAAAAGGAGTTGCACTAAAGAGGGCAATGATTTGGTGCTATTCAAACTGACAGTCTTTAAATATTTGTTAACATTTATTCAATAGGGCCTTGGAGTGACTGATTTGCTATTAATGCAAAATGTGTGCACAAATAATGTGCTTATTTGGCTTGAACATTTTATTGCTGTGACAGCATTTTTCAAGAAGAAACATTATTCAATAGAGAACATTAAGGTTTTTTATTTGTTTTTTGCTTTGAATAGCTTTGTTTTAATTTCCAACTTCCACAGGCAAGGGGCCAAATGATATAAAACAATTTATTTCGTGGATGTTTAGAGACCCTTGTGCACTATAGCTTATCCAGCTCAAATAGCTGCCCTGCATTGTTTGGGGCATTGTGCAAGGCCCTTTAAAGGACAAATTTTAAAAAGCCATAGACTTTCCTCTAGTGGAGAAAAGTATAATTGCAGAGACACATATATTTTTAATACAAATCTCAGAGATCAACTATGTTCAGACACCACATTAAATGAGAACATAAAGAGGTGGCTTAGGCTCACCTTGGAGCATCTTAGAGTGTGTTGCAGCAACGTTCAAGTCTGGCTCCAGGCCGGGCTCGGTGGCTCACGCCTGTAATCCCAGCACTTTGGGAGGCTGAAGTGGGCGGATCACGAGGTCAAGGGATCAAGACCATCCTGGCCAACATGGTGAAAGCCCATCTTTACTAAAAATACAAAAATTAGCTAGGCATGGTGGTGCACGCCTGTAGCCCTAGCTACTCGGGAGGCTGAGGCAGGAGAATCGCTTGAACCCGGGAGGGGGAGCTTGCAGTGAGCCGAGATTGTGCCACTGCACTCCAGCCTGGTGAGAAAGTGAGACTCCACCTCAAAAAAAAAAAAAACAAAAACAAAAAGAAAAAGTCTGGCTCCACTTTTGAGGGCAGACAAATTATTCTATAAATATATATTCTATGTCTATGCAATGCTGTGTACTTTTTTAAATGCCTTCAGTAGAAATGAACAAAACAGACGAGATGCTGGCTTTGATAAAATTTACATTCTAGTTGGAAGAGAAGGACAGTGATTAAAAAATAAACCACAATATTCATGTGACTATTAGTGCTAGACAGAGAATAATCCCAGGGGCACAGAGAAGAACTTTAGGGTGGGTGGTCAGAGGCTTCTCTGAGGAGGTAAAGTTAAGCAGAACCTAAATGTCAAAGAGGAGCCTGCCATAAAATCATTCCCGTGTTCCAGGCAAAGGTTCTGGGGTGGGAATTGTGTGGGTGTGTTCTGTGTGGCGGAGAGGAAAGCCAGGATGGGTCAGAAGAGGTCACAGCACTGCACAAGGACCAGGCCAAATATGATCCAAAAAGCTAGGATAAGGGGCTTTATTCCAACTAAAATATAAAGTCATTGGGAGTTTTTTTTCTGTTTTTTTTTTTTTTTTTTTTTTTTTTTTTTTTAAGACAGAGTCTTGCTCTGTCGCCAGGCTGGAGTGCAATGACACCATCTCGGCTCACTGCAACCTCTGTGTCCCAGGTTCAAGCTATTCTTCTGCCTCAGCCTCCTGAGTATCTGGGATTACAGGTGTGTGCCACCACGCCCGGCTAATTTTTTGTATTTTTAGTAGAGATGGGGTTTCACTGTGTTAACCATGACGGTTTTGATCTCCTGACCTTATGATCCGCTCGCCTCAGCCTCCCAAAGTGCTGGGATTACAGCCGTGAGCCACTGCACCCGGCCTCATTGGGAGTTTTAAAGAGGGAATTGATATTTATGACCACTTCAAGAGAATGAGTGAATTACGTCAAGCGGGAAGGTGGAGAGAATCATTGAGAGACTCCTGCATTGATCCAAACCAACAATGATGGTGATTTGAACTAGGATAGACCCATGAAAATGGTGAGGAGTCATGGAATTTTGGATATGCTGTGATGGAGGTGTCAGAGGACTTAATAAAGCAATGACTATGGACCAGTGAGGAGAGAGAGGTAGGAAAGGTTTCCTGGGCTTTGGGCTTGAGCATCTAGATCTGTGTTGGTTCATTTACTGGAACAGTGAACACTGGAGTAGGAGCAATTTTGAGGAAGAAAGAATAAAACATTCTGATTTTATAAACAGATAAATGTATTCAGGGCAGAAGAACATACGAAAAGCACAGTTAATATTGGTAAGAAATATGCTTTGTACTAAGTATTGTGCTAAATACGTATAGTTCAGCTAAACAAATATTTACCGAATGACAACTCACATAAACCTCCACCCAGCTATGTAGTAGTTATTATTGCCTTCATTTTCTAACAGGACTCAGTAATGGTGAAGCCACTTGCTCACTCTGCCACTCAGAAAGAGTCAGGATTCGCCCCAGGTCTGTCTTCTTGCATAGGTTGATCAGCTCAATCTCTGCAAATGTACTCATTCAATTAGGTGCATGACCTGTTATGTCTTTTAAAATTCATTTTACCAAATATGCTGGCAAGAACAGCAGAGTTCCTCATAGCTCTTCTGACTTAAAGCAGGGCAAATCAGAAGCTCATAAAATCTAAATTAAATACACATAACATTATGAGTTTTTTCTTTTTCTTCTTCAGACCCTTTTCAGTGACAAAGGAGATGTTGATGAAATTTATGCAGGAGATTAAGGAGATGTTATTTTTTGAATTTTCCAGATGTAGAAACTTATCATCCTGCCATCCAAAATTGGTTTGAGCAATCATCATCCCCAGTGGTGATGTCAGTTGCCTTCAGAAGTCAGAATTTTATAGATTTCCAAGACTGCTTTTTCACTGCTCAACCAAATCCCACATTCCTAATCCCAACAAAAGAATTGTGATGGGGAAGATGGTGCAGGTAACAATATTAGAGCTAGAGATGCTGCCTTAGATGAATCCCCAAGCCTCTAGGAGCCTCACTTCTCTCAACTGTCAATCCTTCAATACTCACAGTAGCAGCCCTTACTTTGCCACCACACAAAGTTTTTGCAAGAATCAGTAGAAAGCTATGCAGATGTGAGATTGCTTGGAAAACCAGGAAATCCTCAGATTGGAAGAAAAGGAATATTCTGCCCACCCCCACCCCCATTCTGGCCCTTCTTGTTGGCTCAATGACTTTTGGCGAGCTCCTTTTGTGAGTTGCAGATGCTTGATATGTAACATGGATGTAAAAGAAGGAGTGATGTAGTAGGTCAGAGAGCACCATAAAATGACCACATTTTTAGGGGCTTAAAACAACACACATTTATTATCTAACAATTTCCATGGGTCAGAAGTCAGGCATTGCCTAACCAGGCTCTCAGGCCCTCCCAAGGCTACAATCATGGCGGTGAGTGCTCCTTGTTCTCCTCTGGAGCTTGGAGTCTTTTCCCAAGGTTACATGGTTGTTGGAAATGGAGTCTCTACATCACAAGGCAGCCTGCCCCTTCCACAGTGAAACCATAGCCCAGACTGGAACTGGGGGAGAGGAAGCCCATCTCCTTGGCTGAATGCGCCAAGATGGAACTTCTGTAACATGGGGCTTGATGGGAGCACTGAAGCAGTTTTGGGTTCAAATGTCACAGGCTTCCACTGTCTTCACTGAGAGTTAGTACATTTTCTTGAATGACTGTTTCTCCATTTTAGTATGCCCTTAGGACAGCTTCCAAGGCAGCCCTCACATTTTCCTCACCACCTTGACTAAACTTTAGACAGGCTTCTTCCTGCCTCTAGGACCCTTGGAATCTCTTTTCTTGGAACATTTACTTTAGCCAACTTATAATTGTGCATTAGTTCTCCAACCCCCTGTGACATAAATCTCTTACCAAGCCTTTTGTCAGTTTCACAACCCAGAACTGTCTATCTCCGGACCCTGGGAACCATCTTTTTGCAACGTAATCGTCACAGAAGTACTGTCCCTTTCTCCCAGCCTCTGCTAGAAGGTGGGAGCCTGACTTTGGTGAGTGCATTGCCCCAAGTTGTTGGACTCCCTCCTGTCATAAGGTGAAAATGTTTACTTTTCTTGAATAAAATCAATTGACAAACACAGACGGCCCGTGAGCTCCTTCACACTCCAGCACTTGAAGTCCTTCCTGCCTTTTGTTTCAGCAAAGTTCAGCTCTGACTGAGTCCTGGCCTCGCTCCTCTATTGCAATGGCCTTGAATAAAGTCTTTCTTGCCTACTTAATTTGGTGCAATTTTTTTTTTGAAATTTTGATGATTTTTTAAAATAATTCTCACCAGATAAGTTGTGGTTGTGCTGGGGATAAAGTCCACTGAGCTCCTTACTCATCATTCCAGAAGTCTCCCCTCTTGGGATGCGATGTGCACACTTGACTGAGGGAGTCTCCAAGGTTATTTAGCCCCCCTCCATCCTCAACGCCTAGCACAAAGTAGGTTCATAGTAGACGGTGAATGAATGAATAATAACAACACATACAATTCATGATCCAGACACTGTGCTGGGTTCTGGAGACTTAATGGTAAGCAAAACAATCAGAGCTTCACCAGGCTGGGTCATGATTGTGGTCAGCTCTCAGCAGAAATTTAGGTGATTTTCCCTAAGAGCACTGCGGAGCCATTATATATATTTTTTTAATAGGAGGTGATGTTTTTCATTTATATCTTTAAATGATAAATCTGTGAAATGAGCTTTTTTTATAAATGCAAGGACAGATTTTATTTTCCCTTGATGTTCTGAGCCCAAGATCCATTTCCAATTACTCGGACTCATCTTTAATTACCATCCTCCATGTGGGCGGAGAGGCCACCACGGGCCCCGTGGAGTGGGCAGAAGTGAGGGCAAGGTGGGAAAGGGCATGGGAAAGGAAACATGGCCAAAAGCCTTTTCCATTTCACTCATTGGAAAATATATTATTGGAGGAAATGAAGATGATATGAAGCCAAAAAGCAAATATTAACGCTCAACCTACACGCCCAGGGTTTAATGAGAATTACTCTAACAACTGGTGTCAATTTAAAAGGACTTAGAGAGCCTACTGATTAAAACATGAGGAAAAGTCATTGTGTTCCTGGCCAGACATAAGTTTTGTTTTGTTTGTTTCGGTTTTTTTTCGGGGGAGGGGGGCGGGATATCTTTTTTTTTTTTTTTTTTTAATGAGATGGGTAGAGGAAAGGAGATTTGGGACAAAAGCAACCCCCAGCCTCCTGATGGAGAAGCAAGAGTGCAACCTCCCGGCTTAGAAGCTGTCAATAAATGCCACAAAGGGACGCAGGGAGCGGTGCTACCAGCATGGGGGCAAATCTCCTGGTACCCTGTAGGTTAGGTCACTGAACTGTGTGTCCTGGAGCAACTGAGGTGCCCTTTCTGAGCCTCAGTTTTCTCATTGGTAAAATAAAGTGATTGAACTGATGATTTTAGGGGAACTACCAGCTCTAAAAACACCAATGTCTCTCTCTGTAGTCTAAGGAAAGAAGAAATTGACATTAGTGTTGCTGACCAGAGCAGATCTTCAGGAACCTTTAGTCAATTATTTTTACCTTTGGAAACAGTGAGTAGCAGGTCATTTCCCTCCATGACCCTGCCATTTCTCTCTCTACACCCCATCTGTCAAATGACTATGCCTTTAATATTCTCTTTGGAATAAGTTAATTCATTTAAATAAAAGTAAATAAAGAGGAACAATAAAAAGATAACAGAGGGGAATTGATGCTAGCAGTGTGGTATTTCTCTAAGAACAAAGACTTTGGGCCCAGACTCCCCGAAGTTAAATGCTGGTGTCCTGGTCTCCCTGTCAGCTGTGTAGTGTTGGCAAATTACTCTCCAAGTTTCTGTTTCTGCATGAATAAAATGGAAGTAATATTCATACATATTTCATGGGGTTTTGAGAACTATATAGCATGATGCCTGTGTTTAAAGAAATAGACAGACAGTGAAACAAGAATAGTATTGATAGAAATTTTACTTTACCCCATCCAGTGAGGAATCAAAGCTCTGGGGGATCAGGGTCAGTGGGGGAGAAGTAGAATACATTCTTTACAACTAAAGTCCCTGCATGCTACCTTTGATCCACTTTAGCAAAGCACAAATCTCTTAGTGTTGTTGGTTATCTAGCCATGTCTGGGCTGATTATTTGATAGGCACTGGGCCAGCAATTGCATGCACCAGGCATCCCACCAGGGACTATGGTAAGAGAGTGGGTTAACTGGTAAGAGATGGGTTTATCGTGCTAAGTCAGCTTTTCACCATTGTCAGAAAGCTGTGTCACATGCATGGTGGTAGGCAGAGTTCTTAGCATGTAATAATATCAGTTTTTATAACTAATATCACTTAAAAATGTACACACAATAAAAACACTCAACACTAGATCATAGTTGTCCTTAGAATTATGCCATGTGCCCTGACAGTCCCCTGCTCTAGTGGCGGGCATTCAGCCTGCTCCCATATGGCCATCAGCATTGACCCAGCAATGGTCAGACTAATGCCATCCATCATGTCCTAACCTTTTTGCATCGATTTGCTGTGCACTTTAGAGTTTTATTGCATATTAAGCATTTTATTGCATAAGCTCTGTAACGTGGATTTGCGACCTATGATATCCATTCACTCGTCCTATTTCAGTTCAGAAAAGTGTGCTTATGATGCTCTTCTAATTTCACGTGCAGCCAGGACCCACCCCAAAGGCTTGCTCCTCCCTCAGCATAAGGCAGCCCTCGTCAATCCCCAGATGCATTCCTGCACGCGTGTACCCGTGCCTCTGCACAGGCTGTTTGCTTTGCCTGCTCCTCCTCCCTCCATCCTGTATCTGGAAAACTCTGGATCTTTGTTCACAATCCAGCCAAATCTCCCCCTCATTATAACTCCCCCACCCCACCTCCCCTAAGCATCATTGCTCGTTGCCTCTATATCCCTAGAGCTCTTTGCACATTATATCACCTTGCATTATCTTTGGGTCCCAGTTTCTCTACAGGAATAATGGGAAAGTAACAAAGAAGCATTCATATTTACAGAATAGCTCAAGAGGCAAGAATGTCAACAATGTTTCACACATGTAAAGATTTTGGAGACTTGTCTGAGTAGGGAATGATGTTCAGGGGAGTCTGGAGGGTGTCCTCCTAAGGCACAGTAGTTTTCTAACTCTGCAGATGGAGACTCCAGTTCCCTCAAGTGGGGGTGGAGACAGGGGAAGGCATTACAATGTGTCTTTGTTTACACAAGCATAAAACTGTTGCTCACCCATCCTCAGTGTTAATACAATGCCAAGCTGGCAACAGTTTTGCAAAGTTGACAGAGCTGTCTGTGAGGTTTGAATGAAATAGTATTTTACACAATATTTTTAATGGGCAGGGGGGGCATTGCAGACCTAAAACGGGTAGATTTGGGGGATAAATTTGCCTTACTTGCTTATTTCTATGCAAATCTCTGTCTTTTTTCATTCTCTGACTCTGTCCATGATCTTGGAGCAACTGGATCAGGCAACCTTCGCACCCCTCTGGGAATCCCATGGGGACAGATTAGCAGAGGCCTCCAAGAGAAAAGTAAAGGACAAAGAGGGCCAAGGTCATCGGCTAAGAAATGTGGATCTGGGTTTCCCTGAAACCATGTAAGATACACAGGGTAGACAGACTTATTGCTACTGTTTTACAGATGAGAAAAGTGAAGAAAGGTTGATTTAGAGGGGTTGATCGATAATATTATTGGGACCAGCATGGTGTGGACTGTGACACAGATAAAGAATATTACAGAGAAGAGAGAGGAAAAAAGAATTCCAATTCTGGTCAGCTGGGAAAACTTCCTGGAGTACATAGTAATAACAAAAATCAATCACCCTTCTTCATTTATTGTTTGTTGTCAACGTATAACTCCCTCACTAGAATGTAAGCTTCATCAAAGCAGGGATCTTGTCTGTTTGGGCAACCGATCATCTCAAGAGCTTATAACACAGCCTGGGACATTATAGGTTCTCAATAAATATTTGTTTATTGAAGGAATAAATGGTTCCCACAGATCTCCTGTGGATTACATTATTGCCCCTACAGAAACAGAGTTCTCTTTAAATGCAACTATTGAATACCATCTTTCAGAGGAGAACCTGTGCATCTCTTTCTAAGAAGGCAACTTTCTAGCTGATAACTGAATAAAAAGCCAGAATCAGGTAAGGGGGGCATGCTATTCCTACACGGAGTCCCAGTCCTAGACCGACGGCTGGCACACAATATCCCTCAGTAACAGTTTGAGGATTGAACTGGAATAAATTCATTCATCATGCTAATCCTAGCTAAAAATTCTAAGACATCATGCTGCACCTCGCTGATTCTAACTTCTTAACTTCCATGCTCCTCTCTTGTATCCAAAGAACAAATCCCAAATGATACAGTTTGGCTGTGTCCCCACCCAAATCTCATCTTGAATTGTAGCCCCCATAATTCCCACATGTTGTGGGAGGTAATTGAATCAAGGCGGCCTTTTCCCCCATGCTGTTCTCGTGGTAGTGAATAAGTCTCATGAGATCTGACAGTTTTCTAAATGGGAGTTGCCCTGCACAAAGCTCTCCTGCCTGCCATCCGTGCCTTTGCTCCTCATCTGCCTTCCGCCATGATTGTGAGGCCTCCCCAGCCACGTGGAACTGTGAGTCAATTAAACCTCTTTCCTTTATAAATTACCCAGTCCCGGTATGTCTTTATTAGCAGTGAAAGAACGGACTAATACACCGTCTTCTCTTTTTCTGGCTCAAATTCCAAGCAGAGCCTTAGGAAGGAGGAGCTCCAGTCCTCTGAGCGTCGGTGAGCGTTCCGCTATTTGCTGGGCTTTGGGCGCCCTCTGCAGGCCCTGTGAATTCCTGTCTCTGCCCCAGGCATAAAACCCAGGGAGGCGTCTCCCTGTAGGCTACATTTCCAGCCATAGGCTGCAATAGTGTATTTCCCTTGGGTGGAAGAGGTGGATAATCAGAGAGCACTGGAGAGGATCCCTGTGCTTAGACAGAACCAGTTCAAGACGGACGCTTCAGTTAGGGAGGTGGGGGTGTGCTCTAGCAAAAAGGAACTCGGGCTTAGGGATTCGTTAGCCAATATTCACTTGCCGTGAGTCAGATACGTTTTCACTCATTCATTCATCATCAAATTTTTAATAGGGGCCTACTAAGTGCCAGGGCACTGGAATTCAGAAGTGGAAAGCAGGCCACAAAAACAAAACAAACCGCCTGCCTTCATGGAGCCAGCACCCTGGAGAGGAAAGACCAACAACCAGTAAGATGAATAAGACAGGTAGTAAGGTGGACAGTGGTAAATGCCAAGGAGAAAAGATGAAGCGGGAAGAAGGCTCTGAAGCTTCTGGGGCAGAGATGGGGAGCAGTGAGGTGTTTTATCAGAGGTTCAGGAAAATCCTGGCTGAGAAGGACTGTGAAATGAAGATCAGAATACAGAGAAGGAGTGTGCCTTGCAGCTCCCTGGAGGAGGAGCATCCAGGAGAGGGAACTGCCGTGCAAATGCCTTGAGGCAGTAGCATATGCTCACGTGCTCAAGGACCAGCAAACGAACTGCGTGCCTGGCCAGGAGAAGATGAAGAGGAAGTAGGAGGAGCACAGGAGAGTGAGGTAGATTAGGTGGGAGAATTACAAGGGGTTAGCTGAATCCAGGTCTTGCTGGCAACGATGTGGGGAAGATGAAGAGCCTCAGAGACCAACACAAGCTCCAATGTGAACTCCAGTTGCTGGAGCACAATCCCCTCAGCTGTAAGATGTGGATCACAACACTGGCTTGTGGGATTAAGAAAGTGCCTGGCCTGCTGTCTTGCACCTCTTTGCCCCTGCACACATCCCTGCATGTCACGTTTACTCAGTGACTTAAGGATTTATAAAACAGGAGGCCTGAGGCAAATTGTGAAATTGGTTCAAAGTGTCCCCCACATGTGCCCTCCATGCACTCGGTGCTTAGGGCCCTCTTACTTCCCCATCAAAACCTATTGTCCTTCCCTGGGGATGCTGTTTGTAGGCAGCAGCCACTATAAAAGTAACTTCAACTGCATCTCCGTGAACATTTGAATGGAAAACACTACTAGACCTAGACAGAAGATTGGAGGGGGAATGCTGGTGTTGTCCATTTACTGGTAACACAATCTTGGTCAAACAAACTCTGCACCTCACCCATCAGATGGGCTTGGCTCACAGAGCTTGGTAAGGACCTAAGAGGAGAATCAGCACATGCATCATTTGTCACCTGTGATAACAGCACAATGTGTCTTATACATCAATTTCAGGTTCCGTAGACTCTCAAAATATTTGGATAAGTTTAGAGCCACCTTTAAGTCTTTTTGTCCGTAATTGTCTTGGAAATAGGGGGTTAATTTCCTAAGCTTCCCTGAATCTCAGATTGTCTCTGTCTAAATCTGGGGAAACAATATTTGTCTCTGTCTAAATTTGGGGAAAAAATATTTCACAAACTAGACTGAAACACATATGTAAAAGGCTTAAAAGAAACTTAAAATGGGTAAGTATATGTGTTTAAACAGATAGTTTGAGCTAACACCTTTTACTCTAATTCGCATGATTTTGAACTCTCCTTGTTCGAGAACCCTACATATCACTCAGATACAAAATCCTTGGTGCCAATGAGAAGACACAAGACTATGGTTTCTCATGATCTCACAGAGATGGAAGTTAGGGATCTAAGGAAGCTGCAGGGGCCAGTCACCTCATTGCCCCCTCTGCAGTCGGAGCCACCTCTCACTAGCTCCCTGCTTCCACTTGACAGTGACTCAGACACATGTTCAGCCTGATTACCTTTTGCTCCTCCTACTACACAAACTTGATGCTCACTGCATTCTCCAGTTTAGCTTCTGGAGATATCCTTAAGAGCGTGGCCAGTTTTCTCCATTCCTGTTCTACCTGTCTGTCTATCACAGGTCATTGACTGGTCTATGGAAGCTCTGCGCATGGCTCAGTTATCCATCCCTGGTCCTATGAGCTACAGTGAGTGGAGGTAGGGTCAAGTGATGTAGACACCATGCCACAGGGACAGACAAAATAGCCCAGGGCCTCTTTTCCTAGCAGGGGTTTTAATCGTGGGTGGTTTCTATTGGAAATGGGCAGTGGACAGATGCTCATCATGACTGGCCTTTCAGGACAGCAGGAAACAATGTATTAGACATTCCCGTTGCATTCTTCTTCCAGTCAACTAGACACATTCAGCAAAGCCACTATCTAGAGACCAGAGCCTATTCTTCCAGGTGCACTTTAGATGAGCAGCTTTGATTGTTAGAAACTCCGAGTAATCAGGGTGCACTGAACATAGAGATGAAGACCAGGTCTTTAGTTTACTAAATGACACATCCCATTCCCTGACCCAATCCTCCAAGGGTCCGGCTAGGCGTTCTCTCCTATTCTGTCAGCCACTCCAGGTCCTTTCTATATATAAAACATATATATAAAATATGTATATATATAAAACATATATATATAATATGTATATATATATATATAACATATATATGTTTTACTTTAAGTTCTAGGGTACATGTGCACAACATGCAGGTTTGTTACATATGTATACATGTGCCATGTTGGTGTGCTGCACCCATTAACTAGTCATTTACATTAGGTATATCTCCTAATGCTATCCCTCCCCTTCCCCCCACCCCACAACAGGCCCCAGTGTGTGATGCTCCCCTTCCTGTGTCCAAGTGTTCTCATTGTTCAATTCCCACCTATGAGTGAGAACATGCGGTGTTCGGTTTTTTGTCCTTGCGATCATTTGCTGAGAATGATGGTTTCCAGCTTCATCCATGTCCCTACAAAGGACATGAACTCATCCTTTTTTATGGCTGCATAGTATTCCATGCTGTATATGTGCCACATTTTCTTAATCCAGTCTATCACTGATGGACATTTGGGTTGGTTCCAAGTCTTTGCTACCAGTCAGAATGGTGATCATTAAAAAGTCAGGATACCCCAGGTGCTTTCTAAAGGGTGCCTCCCAAAAATAACAGCCATGTGCCATGTATCCTCTGACAAAACGTCAAAATAACTCCTTCAGCCATGACTGCACTCCTAGAGTGGCCACTGTGCATTCCATAGATGCAAAGTCTTGGCAAAAGAAAGTCAAAGGATTTTCTTTTATTATTGTTGTTTGTCATTAATACACATCACAAGTTACACAAAATGCCAACCAAAAAAAAAATGTAGAAAAATAGTAGAATTGTATTGGCACTAATGACTCTGTAATTACTATGGTGGCTGTTTTACAGACAATTTGCAAGAGTGCAGGAGATTGTAATTATTGTATACAGATATTGTCACCAGAATAGATACATATTAGGATTCACAGTGGCATCAAGCTATACATTCAGTTTCTTTTTCAGATAAAGAGATCATGACAAAAGACCCTGCCTCTCTTTGCCTTCTACAATGTAGGAGATCACATTTGAAAATAAAAATAAAATAATAGAAATGACAGAGCCCTGCCCCGTATGATCAATAAACAGAAGACACAGGCTGGTCCCCTTGGCCAAGTCTAAGCATGAGCATGCTTATGGACACTATTGGTGTACCTTTTATTTATTCAATAATCTGGTTTTGTCTATTAATTTGGAAAAATGTAAAGGCTGTTTACTGAGTATCCAGACTCCGTATTACAGACAGGAGGAGGTGCTTCTTGACGAACTCCCCCTGTGACCTTCTCTTTTTATACATTCCCTATCTTGGCACTGATCTAGGGATGGTGGCCCCATGGAGCATTGAAATCCTACACGAATGGTGTGGCTGATGTCACGGCAGCATCGCATCTGGACTGGATTTCTGCCTCCAGACCCAGATGAGAAGCCAAAACCCCAATACCAGGGATGTGATTTGCTTTTATCGATATCAGGATGACATTAGTCTCAATGTTTCCCACTTGCTCTCTTGCCTCATTAATCTATCCTGCACTATGAATGCAGCCATCCTCTCCCTCAACTAGATTATAAATTTTTGAATAGCAAAGTCACATGTAATTAATTTCTGTAACCACCAATGCTTAGCACAGAGCTAAGCAGAGACTAAACGTTTTAAAAACTAAACGTATTTAATATGAGTTATGGGAAAATTGTAAATGAAAATCAAATCACAGACTTTCATGTTAAGTTGTATGTAGAGAAGATAATATTTGGGGATCAAGTGAAGTGCACTATTTAAAAGGAAATATGTGTGTGTGTGTGTGTGTATATATATATGTGCAAAGATATAGGAATAGGTTATCAGATGCACCTTGATTATTATTCAATTTTCTTTCTCAGGGCAAGAAAAATAGACAGGGTATTTTGCCATATGCAATAAGTTTAACCTTGGGCTAAAGGACATTTCAATATGTCTTTGCAGTTTGATGCAATACAAAGGATTCTGAGTGACATTTACAGAATTAAATCTTTCAAACACCTTAAATTAGATGTAATACTGCTCTCAGCTATTGTCAAGTTGCAGCCTTTCCTCAACTCTTAACAATGGTGTACAATACACCCTAAACAGAAAAATAGTTTTATGACATAGATCATTCAATAATGCACTGAATTGACCTGAAAACGTTCAGTCTGGAAGCTTGTGGAGTCACAGTGGAATGTTCTGATGGAAGCTTAAGGCTAAAGTTTCGAACCAAGTAATCTTCCTTAAGCCATTATGTATGAATCACTTTAAAGCCATGTAAGAAATCGCTTAATGTGTTTATTTCAAAGACACTTCCCTATAACCAACCTTTTGCTATAAAACATTCCCAAGCCACTCCCCAAGCTTTCAATGCTCACTCTGTAAAAGGCATTGTTCCAGATCTCTACTTTTCCTATGTTGTTTGTACCCCTGAACTACCTTTCAATTAGGTATTTCCAAGCCTTTCCAAGGAAACTGAGGCCTAAAGATAGAATGATGCTTCCCACTACACAAAATTCCACTGTGACGTCTGAAGAAACTCCTCTTCTCTTGCAAATTCAGAAGCTTAGAGAGTAAACACGAGCCAACGTCAAACTCTGCATTAGCAACAGTTGCTGTGGATGACATGAGGGGCCAGAAAGAAAACATGAGCTTTCAAAGGACTGACCCTTTCAGCAAAGACGTATTGAACGCCCATTCTGTGACAGGCAGCGTGTGCAGGATCAGGTGTACTGGGAGAATTAGACATGGTTTCTGCCCTTGAGGAAAAAATATTCGTTGTGAGAGATCCATAGAGACACAGATAAAAATGTGATGAGAAATGAGAAAAGAGTGGGCTTATGGGAACGTGAGAAAACCTAGCTCTGATGACAAGGCACTGAGCTCAGATTCATCCAGAAGCAGGAATCTGCAATCTAGGAACCATTTATTGTAGATTCAAACCCTATGGTAAAGGGAATGAATCCTGGATGAATATCATCAGCCACTGCAACGTGAGAGTTGCAGAAGGAGATAATGTATGGAAGGAAGAACATGGCCTGGGACAGCTGTGGAAAGAAAGGTGTGTGGTTTTGGAAAAGGAACTCTAGGTTACTAGGAGAAAAGAGAATCTTGAGAAACATAGATGATCAGCAAAGAATGCAACAGTTCATCCAACTACACTATTGACAATGCTTTGTAAAACAACCTTTGTCACTAAGTTTTTCTTGCTGTTTAATTTATTGGTTATGTAGATGTCTCATATAAGAATATAATAGAAGGCTCAAAAGGTTATGGTTTAGGAGATGTGGACTTGAACTCTGGCTTTGATTTTCACAAGACATGTGACTTTTACAATTAAGTAACTGCCTGGGTTGGAAAAATCATAGAATAAAAGATAAAATGAAGGCTAGAAGTTCAAATCTTGACTCTACCACTGCTAAACTGTGTGATGGGAGGCAAGTTACTTGACTTCTCCCAGCATCATTTATATGTTGTGTGGGATTAAATGAAACCATATATGCAAAAATCTAGACAACAAATTTGAATATTGTAAATTATTTCCATTTTTTTCTTCTTCATTTGTTAAAAGTTAGATGGACAAGAGTCCATGTTTGTTTTAGTTGTAAAAGTTTCTGATTCTGTGATGACACAAAGTTTGAGGTTTGAGGACTGTTTTTTAAAAGTCCTGTAATCACAACTACATCTATGAAACAATGATACAGACAGTCTTTATAATTTGGTCATAAAAAGATCAAATATAGAGAAATAACCTAGTTTCATGATTCACAAAACACTATTCGGCAACACCCATACATTTACATTTGATCTAAAAGCTCAGTTCTATATATTCTGCTCTTTCTCTTGTGTAACAGAAGTCACCGGGATCCTTTTCCCAAAAATTAAAATGGATTATTCCAGGGTTTGTGCACTGAAAACTCTGTATTATTGCATACCGCATTATTTCCATTCAACATAAAAAGCACTGGGGAGAGTTCCACTTTTCCAAATTGTCCATAGCGTTTTCTACTGAAACTTAATTAACATCACACATAATTGCCCAGGTGCCATGGAAAATCAAGCTAGAAACAAGTAAAGAAAAAAGTAAAATTGATAAATAAAGGAGGGAAGGGAGGAAAAAGCACAGAAATCCTGAGAAAGCCACCTTAAAGAGTTTGAAAAATCTGCATGGTGGTTTCTCTTCATTTAGAAAGTATACGTGTGTGTGCGTGTGTGTGTGTGTCTGTACACAATATTGTATATAATATCACCACAATGACCGTGCTTTGTCATATATAGATCAAGACCTGTCTGGTCAAGTGAAGCTGGAAATGCACAGTTCAGGACATGGATGTCAGATAGAGTCTACATGAAGCAGCCCATTTTTCCTCTTCCAATTCGGATATTCATTATTTTAGACACCAACAGTTAAAAGTAAAACACGGCCTGGTGCGGTGGCTCACGCCTGTAATCCCACCACTGTGGAAGACCAAGGCGGGCAGATCACCTGAGCTCAGGAGTTTGCGACCAGCCTGGGAAACAAGGTGAAACCCCGTCTCTACTAAAAATACAAAAATTAGCCGGGCGTGGTGGCACGCGCCTGTACTCCCAGCTACTCAGGAGCCTGAGGCAGGAGAATCACTTGAACCCGGGAGGCAGACGTTGCAGTGAGCCAAGATGGTGCCACTGCACGCCAGCCTGCTGACAGATTGAGACTCTGTCTCAAAAAAAAAAAAAAAAAAAAGTAAAACACTAAGTTTTATCATTACTCCAGATCCTTCTAGTGTCTAAAATGACATGATTTCCTAGCACGGTACCCAACACAAAATAGATGTTCAATAAAACATGTAACAAGTGAGCGAACAATTGAAATAAAATGGTCCAGATGCTAGCGTGTAATGCTATATTGGGATGGGTGCCTTGCAAGAAAATTAACAGAAAGCATAATTGTTGTTCTATGTGTTCTTTGCCATGACCACACTTCTTTTTTCTTTCAGGACCCCCACAACTGTCCCTAGTAGCCCTGGTTATTTCTAATGCTCAGAAATATATGCTGTGAAACCAAAGCTAATGGCATGGGAAAAAAAAAGTAGCAATTACATTCAGGAGCTTGCAAATACCTGAATGCAAGCTTTCAAATCAGTAGCCATGTGCGTAGAAAGAGATGCCATCCTCTTACACAGTGAGAGCCAACTGAACACTTGTTCACCTCCTAGCATTTTTAAAGGCTATTTTTCTTCTTTACAGAAACATCTTGGTTATGTGCTATTATTTATAGTGTGTTCTTTGCCATTCATGCACTACATGGGTGACCTCCCTATTGGTTTCTCCCAAAGCCCCTTCTGGACATGACCTTGGCCACACTCACTGTGCCTATAACTTCCTGCTGTCTACTTTCCCCTGGCATGTATACCCTCCATCAGGATGGGATGATTATTTTATTTTATTTTATTTTATTTTAGCTTTACGACCAACACCTGGCTTGTGCCAGGCTATTAGGAAACATTTGTGGCCGAAGGAAGGACTACAGTTTTGACTAAGTTACCCCAAGCTTGTGGGGGCTGCAGACTGCTTAACTGTAAGCTGAGGATTGAATAACTTTCTTTATAAAATTTTTATTATCGAAAGCAGCTTGTGTGATCACCTTAAATACCAATATAAGAATTTCACTTGATTGCTTTCATGCATTAAAAAAAAAAATTTAACCAAATGACTATTCCCTCTTCTTAGCCTGTTTATATGATGCCATTTGTTACAGTTTTTCTCCATGAGAAGCCCAGCAGACATGTCTACTATGCTTCTCAAGGGAAAATTTCAGAAATGAGTGATGGTGGAGGATGTGGCTGGACTTCTCCCAAGACAGGAGGGATCAGATCTCTCGCAGAGGGTGAAACATGGAGCGACACACGATAGCAGGGGCAGGCCTTGGTCTCCCAGAGGCTCTCATTACCAAGTGGAAATTGTCCTGCTAGTGTTAACAATGGAAGTTTCCTCCTGATAGCAGAAGAAAATCCTGCACAGCAGCTGATTTCTCACACCTCCATTTTGCTACTTTTGTGCTCAAACATATTCTCCGTCTACCTTTGCAGTGTTCAAAGGTTCCCAGCCCTCAGCTCTCACCTGAAGCCCTTTGCTCATTCTGTCCCTCTTGGAGGGATCCACACAACCCACCTTCGCCGAGCCGGCTCCTACTCACCCTTCGGGTCTCGGCTTAGACACCAAGCCCTCCCAAAGGCCTTTCCTGACCATCTCTACCCCACATCCCTGCTGTAGGTGGATGCCCCTGCTCTGTCCGAGCACACACAGAACCATACCCCTTCTGTGGGGCCACCCACTTCGATTTCCCATTTGATCAGCTGTGTTCCTTGCTAGATGGTGAGCTACTGAATTTTACCAATGCATCCCTGGCACAGAGTAGGTCCTCAAGACAAACTCGCCAGATGAATGAATGAATGATATAATGGAAGAGTGCACACTGGGGTAACGGGCTGTGCAAGGTAAATGGTCTCACCTTTCAAGTCTCACTCTCAACGCTTCCTTCCTGGCCTTCCCCAGGCAGTAAGGAGCGGATACCTAGGACCAAGGAGCACCAGCCCCGGCCTTCCTTAGCGCTTTTGTTATATCCCATTGTGATGATAAGACCAGATCTCCCTCGAGTTCCCGGTCAGCATGGACTGTGCATTTTACCTCTGTGCTCCCATCTGGCACAGATGGATGGAAGCTGCTCAGTAGATACCTGTGAATTGTAGAAGCCAACAGGGGGCTTTTCTGTCTTCACCTTCTCTCAGGTTCATAGCACTCCCTCTGCTTTCAAACTGCCATTGGGGTATTTGTTTTGCTACAAGATGACTTTGGGTTCATATCTGCTTCCCTGGATTTATTTGGCTTATAAACAACAAATTCCAATTAATCTCAATATTGGGCATTTTTATTTCTAACTCATTTTGGGAAACAACAAATCATAAAAACAAAAACAAAAATTACGCAGAGAATGAAGACATACAAGACCATTATCTTGGCAGGCATTTTGTTTATAATTTTTACAATCAATAATAGAATGTCCCTGTTTTACATAATATATATTATATATATTTTATGTATATATATTTATATATTCGATATCTATATTTCAATAGAAAGAGACATAAAAAAGCCTTTTCAAATGAGGCATGACACGCAACACTCGACACTCTTATTTACAATATAGAGATGTACTTTCTACACAATTATAATAGATGCTCAGAGGCCAGAGAGGGTTTACAAAGACAGCAGAGCACCCCTATAAAAAAGAGGTGCACCATGCAGCTGGACGTTTATTGCCATTAGTTCTCACTATGTCCAGACAGCATATTGAAGTTAAAAATGGCATCTGGTTATTGGAGAAGATGATGATCATCAGATTCATCCCGGCTCCATAACCGCGGGCTACACAGTCTTTCAAAGGACCAGGGAATGACGAACATTGCTGATGAAAATTGGAAACACAACATGAAATGCACTCATCAGAGGGACAGGGCCCATCATTTGGCCAGAAAGGAGAAGCTGCTACCAACTTATGGTTCTGTACTGAGCATGGGCACTTGCCTAGGTCAGGAAACACAAGGTCATGTGCTGCACGACTAGGGAACAAATGTCTCCCCGGTTACAGAGCAAATACAGCTACATGAAGAACCAGAGTCTATGCCCAGCTCTGACTCGGGAGCTCAGACAAAAATTCCCAGTGGAAAGTGACCAGAAGACTCAGTGAACCCATATGCATTATGACCAGGATATAACAAGCATTTAGAAAGGACTCACTGAGAAACCCTACATCCATTGTGTGGAAGTCTGCCTTTGCAAGACATTCAACTCTCCCTCAACAACTCTCTCTTTCTTAAACAGAATACCACATGTCTACACTCCTGCAAAGCTGCCCATCTGGACTCATTCCCATGGTCTGCTTTTATTTTTCAAAGTCACATTGTTAATATAAGAGGATCTAAAATTCTCAGATGAGCTTAGATTTACTTGGTTTTGTTACCATGGCATCAGTGACCTAGAGTCATGGTCTAGGTGCTGAGAACCCTGGTCCTAGATCCGTTTCCACACTTCAGAAGGGATTTTTGCAGAAGCAGGAGCTTTCATCTCCAAAAGATGAGGCTCCTGTCTTATTATCCCTACTGTCCAGGTTCATTCATCTCTTCCATACAACTAAACGATTCTTTAGGCTTCCTTTAGCCCATACAACATACTCAGTCTTTGAGACCTGACTATTAGACATCCTGGTAATTTTCAAAACTCCCCTTTGAGTCACTTACCAATAACAGCTTATGTTGAGTCTTCAGTCTGGTTGTTCTCCTCCTATCTGATCTCACTTTTGTCCCTGTCGTCTATTGGTTTTTATCAATGCAGTGACCTTTCCTAGCCCTTTATTTTCCTAAGGCAAGAAGATATTTCTATTGAGAGATAGCCAGCACCCTTCTTAGAGCTCCCCTGAGGTTTTAATCCAGCACTCCTCCATTTAGATGTTTTCCTCCTTCCATGTTTTTTTCCTTCTTTCCTCCTTCCAGCTTCCAGCGGAGAAGCAGCTGGCCACGTTAATGGTTTTAATTTTTTGCAATTGCATCGAATGCTAACATAGCATGTCTTTGGAAGTGTATCAGCAGGAGCTTCACACGTGTGTGCATTCATCTCAGTGCCCCCTTCTGCTAGGTTAGTCTCACTCAATGATCCCTTCTACAGACAGAGATGTAAGCAATCACTAAAATAATTTGTGGATCAGGGCTCTGCCTAGAAGAAGTCTGGGGAAGTAGGTGGAGCAACTATTCATACTTCAGTATGTTCCTAGAGTCATGTTTCTTTGCAACAAACCTGTATTTACCAATAGTGTCACCTTTATCCCTCTTTACCTTAAGTCACCCTGCTCACTGCTGTTATGGAAAAAAACTGGGATTTGTAACGCATTCCTTGCTCCCTTGTTTAGAAAACATGAAGAGAGAATATGAATATGGGCATCACATTTTCTTGAACAACTGATACGTTTGAATCTATTGAGGATTCTATTTACACAAATATGTTCCACTTCTGCACAGAGATTAACCTGAGTTCTGAAATGCTTGTGTGCACTTAATCAGAAATGATAAAGCTATAAGCTAGTAACATATTGGGCAAGTCTAGTTAAATTGGAGTAATCTCTCAGTAAGCCAGTAGTGGCTAGCAAGGGGAGCTCACCAACTCCCAAGTATTCTGTTTATTCTCTCATATTTTCCCTAGAAAACATCTTGAATGACACTCCAGGTAACTATACAAATTCAAGCAAAGTTTGTTGTCATTTAGTCTATTTGCTCAGCTTTCTCAAATCTCTAAAACAAAAGCACCTCTCATGTCAGGTTCCACCTGAGTCTCCATCCCCCAATGCTGTTGAAGCTTCATTCTGAAATGGTGAGGTCTGTAAAAGCAGGTCTCAGCTAAAGCTCTCCACCGATCTTAAGCATTACCAAAGACCTGCTCCCTCAAAGCCACTACTTGAAGTAGTTGAGTCCTGCCACCAAGAAAAACTTCTCCAGGAAGAGTTCTGAATCCAGCACAGCGATGTGAGCGGCTCGGCCGATCAGGGTGTTGGCAGTGTTGGGCAGGGCATGGAACACGTTGTGTCGGATTAAAGTGCAGTCCTTGGCTTCAACTAGAGGGCCCAGGAGGTTGTTGATCATTTCTGCATAAACTGGCCCTGTAAAGGGGGGAAGAAGGACATGAAGCTGGTGCAGAAATTAGCAGTGGAATCTAGAGAACATCACTGGATGTGTGTCGAAATTCTGTTCCTGGGTAGACCTGTTATACAGCAGTTTCCAACCTCTTCCTAATGTTAGTGAAATAAATATGAAATAAAATCAAAGTTCTCTTTTTCTAGTCAGATTACAATAGCCAGAAGGCAGAAGGGGATTCCTAATAGCGGCTTTATGAACCCATGCACCAGAAGTTATGATAGCGGTGTTCGTGTTTCTCAATAATAGCTGTGCCTCCCAGCAGGGTAGCAGAGAAGGAGGCCTACACCAGAGAGGACTCTCAGAGTTTCAAGTTCTATTTCAGGGGATCTTGGGGGTTGGAAACACAGCTCAATAGAGAATTGGAGGCAGACATTTTCTGATGTCATGTATAATGCAAGCCGCATGGCATTTCACCCGACTCCTCTGATTCCAAAGAAGGAGAATGCAGTTTTCTTTATGTTGGTTTGTTTTGTTTTTACAATTGTTAGTCTGAATTGACTGTTTCCACCTGAAAGTGACACAGTTGCAATTTTGCATCAGGCCATGGAGGTCTTGGAGCCATGCAGTGCAATTGAATTGCTGAACAATAGATAAATTTGCACACCTGGCACTACGATTCATATCTCCTAGCCCTGTGTTCTTCTTTTCTGAAAAACCGTTTATGACAACTTTTATATCATTGACAGACACCTTCCGGAATGATCCTGAGAGCTGGGATATTTTACTTCTGACCAACTGAGGAGACACTAATTGGAAGTTGTAAGTCAGGTAAGCTTCTGGGTACTCACTCCAAACAACGGGTCTGTTTTACAAAGCCAGTAGAGCAGTCACTTTGGATGATGAAAGAGAGCTTATTCTGAGTTTAACAGTCCACAGCCTCACTCTGGACACTCCCTCATGCCACGTGAAGGACCTCAACACCGTTTTCCTTTTCCCTCCAGTTATCAACAGGGGAGAGTATTTAAGGTCTGCTTTCCCAGACTGGGATGGACAGCTGGACCCCCCATCATGCAGCGGGTATGTATTTGGGGGTGTTTCTTTTCCCCCCTCTTCTTAGGGTCTTGGTAGGAGCTTTGAGGTAAAGGGAATTGAAATGTGAAATTGAAATAATTAGGGATTTCGTTGCAGCCATGTTAATTCAGCTAAAAAGAATTTGGGGTTAAAACAAATGGTATGGTCATTCCCAAGAGCCCATTAATGTCTTGGAGTAGTGGTCACTACAACAGGCAATAATATGATGTGAGGTTATGTCACAGTAATTTTATGCATGAAATAGTCATTCCAAGGGAAAATGCAGGTCAGCCAAAATTCAGCATCAGAGGAATAGTTAAGTAAACCATGATTTGTGGGCTAAACAATTCTGTGCTCCTTTAAAATGATGTTTATGAACATTACGTAATAATATTTTTTAAATGATGTATGTGAATATTATGTAATAACAAGAATAATGAATAAATGTTGTCAATAAATGGAAAAGAAGCATATATTGTTACACAAATACCATAATTTGTTTAAATTGTATATGCAGTAAAGGCCAGAAGGTCATTTATTTAAAGCGAAAAGTCACTCAAAATGTAGTGATTACTCAACCAGATCATTTTCTGCTGAGACCTTGATTGGTTTCATAAGCCCTGGAGGCAATCATTGGTATATTTTTTAACATATATAGCAAACTCTTATATTTTTTCTCAAATACAGCACTGTTTTTAAATTGATGGACTTTTGGGATAGGAGCAAATTATCTACATGACAATGTAGAGAATAAATTGGAAGGTTACGTGAAATCAGAGAGGTTGAAAGGTATTTTATTTCAGAATTTTTGAAAAATAAAAATATTGGTACTTCTTCCAGAGAAAAAAGTGATAATCATGTATAAACTAAACTTCATATCAAGTCTTCCAATCTGTTTAATTCACCAATTAAGCCACATTTCTTTGATGTCCATGTAAAAATGTAACAGAAAATATAAATTTAACGAAAGAGAGGGCGATTTTTTCTTAAGATGACTAACAGGATGATTAATCAATTTAAGTCATATATTAATATCCTTTGAAGACACACTCCCTTTTCCTTAAATGGCCATTGTGAATATTAAATAAGATAAGCAAAGCCCATGAATTGTGCCTGGCCCATAATAAATACAATTTGCTATGCTACAGCAGGAGTTGTCAGACTTTCTCTGTAAATATTTAAGGCTTTCCAGGACGTGCAGTGTAACTACTCAACATAATTCTGAATTCTAGCATGAAAGCAGCCATATACAATATGTAAATGATGGGTGTGGCTATGTTTCAATAAAACTTTATTTACAAAATGAGAGGTGGGTTGAATTTGGCTTGTGGACCATAGTTGTTGAACTCTGTTCTTAAGCCTTTACCAAGGTTGAAGTGTCAACAAAAATACTTCTCTATGTCAGGGAGATAAGAAAGTAGGCAAGGAAAATTAGCAAATCCCTGCACAAAGAAACAGTTTGGCTGTCTATTGACAACAGCTATGTTTAGTCAAGTCTGAACTGAAAACCAGATCACTGACTCTTTATTTATTGTCACAGGTCTTAACATATAATGATGTCCCATGGGCAGTTAGAAAATATTTAAAAATGGATTAAAAATATACATAAAAAAGCATCAGTATTTAAAAATTCAGGCTGAAAAATTATAAGCAAATATCTTTAAATTAATATTTAATCTGAGAGACAGTAGAGTGAGATAGGCAGGCACTAATATACTCTAACAGTACACGTGTTGCTGGTATCAATATTTTAGAAGAGAATTTGGCAAAAAACTTCAAGAGTAGTAACTCATTAACATTTTCCTCCAATAATACCACTACTAGAAATCGATTTTAATGAAATACCATAGATGTATTAAAAATTTACACATGCAAAGTCTTTCTTCATGTAATAACTAAAAAGGAAACCTTCCAGAAGCAAGCTACATGTGCAGTAATTGAGAAGTTGTTAATTAAATTATGGCATATGCATATAGTCTATAATTATTAAAATGTGTTTGTATTTATGATATTTTACTAACATGGACAAATAACTATATTAGTCTAAATAAAATCACGACACAAAATTATAACGTTTATCATAAACACTTGAAGAGACAGACTAGAAGAAGAACATGAAAAGTAGGTAGTGATAGAGGTGGAGTTAGAAAGGATCGTAAATTATGTAAATAAGTTTGACTTTTTCAAATATTCTATAATGTTTTTAATCAGAAAAAAAGAATCATTTTAGAATATGCCCTGTGTTACTTTTCATTACATATACTAGATGGCATAAAGCACAATGCTATTTTATGTATTAAAACTAATTTTTAAATTTTTTTCATCAAAATTCCTCTTGGATTTTCTAGATACCAGTGAAAATTTGGAATAGACCCAATTATATATTTGCACCAAATCTTTGGACCTTTAGTACACTATTTTTTGATAGTACCTTAAAATATAACAAAACTACTATTCACTTAAAAAATAATCAATATGCCTGACATAGAAATAAACAAATTAGATTGGATTCTGGAAGAGAAAGGGGACATTAGTGGACACTGACATAATTTAGATAAGGTCTATAAATTAGATAATAATATTGAATCAGTATTAATTTTCTGATTTTGATAATGGTACAATGGTTATGTAAGACGCTAATATTGGGCGTCAGAGTGAAACGTATACAGGAATTTTTTGTACTGTTGTTGCAACATTTTTTGAGTATAAAATTATTTCAAAATTAAAAGCTAAAAATATGTTTTAAAAAAAACCAATTAAACAAACTAACCAAAGGAAACCAGGAATGCCAGCCCACATCCATCTTGATTGTCTGGAAAATTCCTACCTATCCTTTAAAACTTAACTCATTGTCGTCTCCAGGGATCCTCGTGTGACTCTGTCCTATGCCCTGTTCCACTTCTGAGCTGCCTTAATGCCTTAGACATTATTTTATTTTTTGACTTATCGCATTTTACTCTCATTGCTATTACTTGTTGAGGCTCCAACTAGACAATGTGCCCCTTGAGGGCAGGGCCTGTCTCATTGAATTATACATCCCAGCCATCAATTTCAGTGGCTGGCACACAATAGGACTGAACAAAAGTTTCATAATCTAATAAACATGTGACTGTTTATTACACAAAGGAAGGATCTGGCACAATAACATCGAGATGAGCTATGTTTGTCCTATCACTAAGCTAAGATAAAGGCAGCGCTAAACCTATAGCCCAGGTGTTCCCAATAGGCATAATCAATTTCATGAATTTGCTTTTGCTTTTCAAATCAGAAAGTCCCTGAGCAAAAATTAAACGTAGCTTACCTGTGTGTCTGTCTTTGAGGGCAGTTTTACACATTTCAATCCTGGCTGAATGAAATGGCACATAACGGTCTTGGGGAGAAGCAACCAGCACGACGTTTTTAAAATACTGCAGCCCTGTAACAATTAGCCAGATGAGTGCTTTTTACCCAGGTAGTTTCAACTTCAACACCCTTTGGAAATTTGCACAAATTTCCAGACTTGTCCCAGAGAGAGAAAAAATGATGACACACCACACACTAGTTGTGTCATTCATTGCACAAGGGCATTCTGTCCTGAGGTTTAACAATGCACAGCAGATGGCACAGAGGTATCGCAGGGGCCTATCGGAGGTTGAGAAAAGAAGTCACTATGCAGGGGCTTTGCATTTGTGAGGGGAGATGAAGCCTGTTCTCATCAGCCATGAAAGCTAAGGAGACACACAGAAAGCTACTCTGGACACAGAGAAATAAGCAACAAGGATGTGACCAAAAAAGCCTTTTGGGGGTAGAAATATTAAGCGGTTCATAAGGAAAAGTCAGTCTATCTTGTTCTTCCTCCTCAACCCCAGCACCTCCCCTAATTCCAGCCTTCACCACGTCCCATGCTTTAGGAAAACAGGCTCAGAACTCACCTCTCTGCAGCCAGTCTTGCCTTCCTGCAATCTGTCCCCACAATGCAGACAGAGGGACCCTTCAAATTAAACGTCATAGTGTATCCCTCCAGGCCTCAGAGCCCATCGTGAACCTCCAGAGCACTGCAGACCACCCGGACACTCCATCTGTACTGAGGCCATCCTTCTCATTCCCCAGATCCTGCTGGGTGGGCGGCTGTCAGCTCTTAGCTATGTGTCCCCTACTGAAGTGGGTCCCCTCATCAGACATCACACACTGGGGGCAGCCTACTTCAACAGCTGGCCAATACACGGGTGAGGAAGACAAAGGTGTAATGGCCAGCCCCTCCCCCTCCTTCAGGACAGCTCTCCAGGGCCACCCCAGCTCCTGCACCCCTGACGGACTGACTCTACAGTGATCACACTGCAGTCCCACCTTCTTCTGCCAAGCCCTGCCTCCCTCCTCCTCCTCAACAGGAGATAGCTCTAAGAGCTCAACTCAACACACAGAGGCAGAAAGTAGGAAAGGAACTCAGCCGGGCTCACAGATCAGCCCGTGGCTACCCCAGATTCACAGGCACAGAAGGATCAGCAGAGTCAGTGTTTACAGGACGGTGGAAGATTGTGACCAAGAACAGACCCTGGGCCAGGCCAGCTTGCGTGGTGGGACTGAGCAGTGCGATCAGTCAGCTGCTCCACTCCCCGACTGGACATGGGGACCACCGTTACTTTTGTCCTCTGTGGACATTCCTGTGTAGCAGGCAGGGTCTTCAACACCTCTGTGCACTTCCACGTCACAGAGAGAGGGTGCAGGTATAATAGCAGGCCTGCCTGACGATGACCCCCGTCTCCCACTGCACAGTCAACATCAGCGGAAAATGTTGCATCTGCCTTTTTTGTAGATGGGCCTGTACTTGGGTGAAGTTGGTACACAGATCTTAGGCCTATGCAATGAGAACATTGAAAAACTAGCACAAAGTGGAAGCTACAGCTTCTGGCTATTGAAATGATCTTACACACACCTTGGCTCAATCTCTCATGTGCCATATGGGCAATGGGCAAGAGGAGCTGAGTTCCTGGTAGCTGTTGGCCTCCCAATGAGCCGAAGAGCTTTGAGTGCTGGGCCTCCTGACTAGGCCCTTCTGTGAGTGAATCAATGTAGCATTATATCTCATTTGTGTCTCAGGAGTTGAATCCCAAGCTCAAACTCATAACTGCAGCTGTGGGGGAAACCACTGACCTGTTTTTTGGCTTAGTTGGTAGAGGAAACATTTGCGCAAATCAGCATTATCCCTGAAGGTCAGCTGCAGTAGAGACCCGGATTTCTTCAGTTTCTGCATGAGCCATAAGCCTGGGAAGACAAAAACAAAATAAAAATAAAAAACATGAAACAAAACAAAAAATAATTGGCATGGAATTTTGGTGAGATGAATGTTAAACTGTGAATTTTAGTTAACTTGAAAATAAGAGAGAAGTAGGCATACTAGCAAATAGTTGGGAAGTTAGAGGTAAATTTGTCCTCTCATGTACTGGTGGCAAGGACTTAAACCATCCTGCAAAAATGATAGGACCACAGCCTTCAGAGTAAGAAACTACCCACACTCTTCAATCCAGTCAATCTCCTTCCGAAAAAGAAGCCTAGGGTAATAATTTTCAATGCGAAAAGAATATAAGAATGATCCTTACAGATACATTTAGGATACAGTAAAGCTAAAATAAATGTCTCACTTCACAACTCATCTGTTGGCTGGGCCTGGTGGCTCATGCCTGTAATCCCAGCACTTTGGGAGGCCGAGGCGGGTGGATCACCTGAGGTCAGGAGTTCGAGACCAGCCTGGCTAAAATGGTGAAATCCCAACTCTATTAAAAAATTAGCCAGGTGTGGTGGCAGGCACCTGTAATCCCAGCTACTTGGGAGGCTGAGGCAGAAGAATCGCTTGAACCTGGAAGGCAGAGGTTGCAGTGAGTCGAGACTGCGCCATTGCACTCCAGCCTGGGCGACAAAAGCAAGACTCTCTCTCAAAAAAAAAAAAAAAAAATCTCATGTGTTTAGCTAAGCTTAGGCAAACACTAACATCGATGAGTGTGAGGATTATGTAACCACAACAAGCAAATTAATCTGATAGAAACACAAGGAAATAAGCAAGCTATGGTATGTACACATATTACACTGACTGCTACGTCAATGTGTGTGCGCAAAGATAAGTAGAATGAAATATATAAAATTACTCTGGATATGCTAGATTGGAGACATTATTGGTAAAGTCTCTCTTTTTAAAAACTATTTTATAATGTTGCAAGATTACTTTATAACTGTGGGGGGAAAATGTAGTTTAACAAATTTGTTTCTGTCCAAAGAATGGCTTCATTGGTTTGGGAGGAAAGAGAGAGTGCAGAGGAAAGGACTTCCATTTGTTATGTGCCAATGTGTCAGATAACTCATATTCACAAGTATGCCATAAAATAACTTAAAAGCAAACTAACTAAACTGACCAGGTCATGAGGAAACAACGCTAGTGTTGGGAGAGGACGGGGACAGTGGCAGAGGCCTGGAAGATTGCAGGGACAAGGAAGCTTATCAGGAGTGACCCTAATGCCACATAATGAGTTTGAACAATCAGGAACTACTGAGGTATTTGTTAAGAACATGATTTAATAAATGACTCGTTATTACATATACAACTCAATGCCCTCCTTGGGCTTCCATACACCAAACCATGTCACCTCCTCAGCTAAAATCTCATGAGTAGTATCTACAAGGTCTACAGGGTAAGTCTAACATCTTCTCGAGTCATTCAGGGTCCTTCTTTGTCTGGCTCTTGCTGATATATTTGATCTCCCATAGACGTTAGTTAACCTGATTTCCTTCCCCTGTGTAATCTTCAACAATTCTATGACACACACATGCACATATGCACCTACAAACCATATATATGTATACACACATATATCGTATCCATGCTTGTACACACACATATATGTATACATCCATATACACAAACACAGATACACACACACATAATCTCCATTTTACAAACAGGGAGACTGAGGAGCACAGAGATTAAATGTCTAGGCCAGAGTCTCCCTCAAGTGTCCTGGTCAGGACTTAACCACAGGTTTGTCACGCAGGTGGCCTGATTCAGAGTCCCTGTTCTCTTCATCACAACACCGTGCCTTGTTAGTCTTTTCCAACCAGGACCCCAGGGACATTGCCTTTTTTTTTCACAGAAATTTGAAGGCAGAAAGGATCCTGGAAAACATCTAGTGTCACCTCACTCAGCCCCCAGACATAAGGGCCACACCTCTAAGGCCAGGACTCCTCCCTCCATGCCATGCTTGGAAAACACTCCACAGTCACAGGGTTCCATGTGGAAGAACCTGTCCCTCGTTTCACGCCCCGGAGGCCCCAGATTAACTCTGAGGAATGATGAGTCCCAGAAGAATCTTACCTGTACTAACCAGGGTGCTGTTGTTGTACAGGGTTCCCAGGTGAGGCCCAGAGAGTGACAGGAACGTGTGGAGTTTGTTGAGGTAATACCGGAACCGGGGCCGTGTGAGGACCGATCGGATGATGATGTTGCCAAGAGAATGGCCAATGAAGCTGTGGAGAAACAGAAGGGGTACCCGTGAGTGTGATGGTGAATACTGCTGCCCAAGAGTGCGGTGCTGGAAGCATCAGGGGCCAGCGTTCTCCACCTCCCACTGAATGTAGGGGAACTGGCACAGAGAACAGGGACTGCCAACTCAACCTCATCAGCTTTCCAAACCCTGGCCATGAGAAGCCCGAGATGGGGTCTGTGAATGGGAGCTCTGTGCCCGGTCAGGGGAGAAGTGTGGGCATTTCAGCCAGCTTCATGCTGTTAGAGCAGCCTGCTTTATTCCACGTGGGGGAAGGGAAGGTCCTTCCTGAAATGCACCTCTGAGCATTGAAATCTCCTGGTGATTCACAGGATCAAGTCCCAAGTCCTTATCCTGCTTGGGAGGCCCACAATGCCATTCATCCTCTCCTTCACCCACTGTGTATATATTGAAACACCTGCTCACAGACCATGCTGTTAGACCCCCTCCTGCAGGCTCTGCTCCAGCCATACTGCTACTCACAGGCCCACGTGTTCGATGCATCATTACTCTCAAGTTAAATACTTATTTATTGAGAGCCTATTATATAAGAGGCTATACCTCCCCACCTCTACTCATGATGAGCATAAAACCAGCCAAGAAAGGAAATCAGTGTCAGCCTACGAAGCTGCCTTACCTAGCTTTTCTTTTATTCTTTTTAATCTAACCTCTATAGGCTTCATTTGGGGAATAAAGAAGTAATATTTTGTATCTGAAGACTAAATGGGATAATGCATATCAAGGGATTAGCACTATGTCTACATATTCAAATGCATGAAAAATGCAAGCTGCTTACTAGCACTGTCATCACTGAAACATTTGGTACAGTGTAAGAATAAAAGTAGTGCTGATTGAAACCCTCTCTTTGGGGTGGGCAACTCATTCTGCTGCTGCTTTTTTTTTTTTTTTTTTTTTTTGAGGTGGAGTCTCACTCTGTTGCCCAGGCTGGAGTGCAGTGGCGCAATCTCGGCTCGGCTCACTGCAAGGTCTGCCTCCCAGGTTCACGCCATTCTCCTGCCTCAGCCTCCTGAGTAGCTGAGACTACAGGTGCCCGCCACCACTACCAGCTAATATTTTTGTGTTTTTAGTAGAGATAGGGTTTCACCGTGTTAGCCAGGATGATCTCGATCTCCTGACCTCGTGATCCACCTGCCTCAGCCTCCCAAAGTGCTGGGATTACAGGTGTGAGCCACTGCACCCAGCCTTTTTCAAACATCATCTCAGTGCTAGTTCCTCTTCATAGATAAGAAAACAGAGGTTTAGAGATTTGGAAACCTTGCAAAAGGTTATATATCTGGTACATGGCAAGAAACAAGATTCCAACTTGTGAGTGTTAGAACAAGAATTCAAACCTAGGAATTTTTGTTGTAAGTCCAAGACTCTTTCTACAGAACTACAAAATTTTTATTCTCCCTGACATAAACTGTGGCAGAGATGAATGTGTACATCAGACCTGGTACTTACTTCTGCTTTAAAAGTAATTTATTAAAAGTCACAAGTTAGCTTAGCTCAGTGGTATGCAGAAGGCATCATATTATTGCTTTTATACAGCAAACACTCAAAAATGTCCCCCCTCTTCCCCCAGCATTAACTACCTGTGGTTTCCTTTTACCTAATTCGGGATATGGAGAGGTTGTACAACTGAATGTGTTGAATGATTTCATCCAATAACCGATCCGTCATAGTATCAAAATCTGCAAATGTGTCCATCTGGAAGAAGAGAGAGGAACAGATGTTGGGTATGGTTGTGGCGGGGACTGGGCTCTGTGCACAGCCTGTCTTCCTGCACTAAACACTGTGGTGCCTACTGGGGGTGTGCCTACCTCTGCTGTTAGGGCTATAGGATAAGATATGACTTCAGGACAAAAGGCCCACAGACCGGGGCTCTGAGGAAGAAACATGGAGATGCTCAGGAACGCTCAGCTGGGAGGGTGGCTGACCCTGAAGTAGCAAGCTTGTGGTACCAACTGCCACACCACGTGCCCGGTGTGTCAGCATGCCACTGGGATTGCCGCCCCTGCTTCACGGAGGAGGAAATAGACTCTGGGAGGGGAGGCCACCTATTCACCTCACATGACCCAGGGTTCACACCAAGACAGGCCTGACTCCCAAGGCCCTCCCCTTTCTGTGGCATAGCCTTTAGAGTAAGCAGTCAGCTTTGGGAAGGATCGTAAAGTCACCCATGTCTTAGGATGGATGGTTGAAGGATCCAGGAGATCAAAGGAAGAGGAGGAATGCCACATATGTCCTTGAATATTTGAAGGGCAGCAACAAGGAAGATATATTAGATTGGTTTCTATAACCTCAGGGACTAACTTTAAGAAACATGAATTAGAGTCAAAGAGAAATAGATTTGGGGCCAATATCCAAAAGTGTTTGAAAAGTTCCTCATATGTGGAGCTGTCTGTAACACCATGGGCTGCCAAGAGCTAGGGAAAGTGAATAGGATGTCTCACAAATGTCTATCCTGTGAAGAAAGGAGCACGTGTTGGGGGATAGGAGTGGTGAAGAGAAGACCTTTACGAGTCTCTGTCACCTGCCATCCAATGAGCTTTGAGGCGCGAGAGAATAAAGCATACTGCTAAGTCTCTAGACTTCCTGGAATAAGAAAGAACCATAAGCTCTTCTGCTTATGGGATCTGTGCCCTGGACCTGTTGCTTCCCATCTAAACCTCAGTCTCCTTATTTATTAAAGGGGGATAGTGTCGCCACCTTCTTAGTGCCATGTTAAAAATTAGGTAAAATAGGCCAGGCGTGGTGGCCCATGCCTGTAATCACAGCACTTTGGGAGGCCAAAGCAGGCGGATCATGAGGTCAGGAGATCAAGATCATCCTGGCTAACATGGTGAAGCCCTGTCTCTACTAAAACTACAAAAAATTAGCCGGGCCTGGTGGCACACACCTGTAGTTCAGGAGGCTTGAGGCAGGAGAATCGCTTGAACCCAGGAGGTGGAGGTTGCAGTGAGCGGAGATCGTGCCACTGCACTCCAGCCTGGGCAACAGAGCGAGACTCCATTTCAAAAACAAACAAACAAGAAAATAGGTAAAATATACCTAAGAGAGATGCTGCTTTTTTTTCTCTAACTTTTCAGAGCCTGTTTCCTAATCTATAAAATATTAATTCAACATATACATTATTTAAACAAATAGCTATAATTATGAGGCCTGAGTTGACAACGATGAGCTATGCTTTGGAAATCACAGTAGGTTTAAAAAGTAATATCAGGAACTCCCCAACCAAGGCGTTTAAAAGTATATTAATATATACTGCAAGTGGACCTGCTGATGAGACAACTTTCAAAAAGTAACAACAATGAGTGCATAATCAGTACTGAGTGGCCACCTCCTGCAATTAAGTGAATTGTGTAAAGGTCCAGCTCTAAAGACCTGAGGTTTCCAGGTTGAACCCAGCAGCCACGAAGCCGCATCAGAGAGTTGCTGGATGTGCACACCCGGAAGGATTATTTCCTCACCAGATCTCTCTTGCTAATAATTCTTATCTTCCCTGAAAAGAAAACGTCACTAGCACAAATCACAAACACAAAGTGAGCAAGTGCTGCTCACTCACTTCCCTGCTCCCTCCTCTGACTGGCCTGGTTATTTTTTATTTTATTTCATTATTTTATTTTATTTTATTATTTTATTTTTTGAGACAGGGTCTTGCTCTTTCACCCAGGCTGGAGTGCAGTGGTGCGATCACAGTTCACTGCAACCCTGACCTCCTTGGATTCATGTGATCCTCCCACCTCAGCCTCCCAAGTAGCTGGGAATATAGGTGCACACCATCACACCAGGCTAATTTTTGTATTTTTTGTAGAGAAAGGGACTCACTTTGTTGCCCAGGCTGTTTTTGAACTCCTGGGCTCAAGTGATCTGCCTGCCTTGGCTTCCCAAAATGCTGGGATTATAGGTGCGAGCCACCATGCCTGGCCATCCTCTCTTAACACTGCGTCAGATTTGTTCATGTATTAAAGTTGGGTGCACACAGGAATTATCTTCCTGGAGATCATATATAGTATCCTCCTCTCCAGGACAACCTGACATGGACCCTGTCTAACTCCCAGAAGCTCTGTTCCCTGTCCTGTGAGGAGATGGTGGTATAAATGTGTGATAGAAATGCCATGAAGATAAAATGAGGAAACAGGTACAGAGTACTCAGATGCTCCAAAAAGTCATTCTCTTCTCTCTCCGTCAACATCTATACCTCTGTGTACTGCATGGTGCACAACTTTGCATAGAGCAGGTGCCCAAGTAAAGGCAGCAGAACTGAGTGCCAACAGTTAGGAAGTGGGTCATTACCCAAATAATTTATGCTCTTACTTGCCACCCACCCTAATGCCCTGTGAGGGCAAAGGCTCCAGTCAACTGATTCACATGTTCTCATTTCTTACCGTTTCCTCTCCCTCCCAAAATAAAACAGTAAGTCTTTTCTTTCCAACCCATCCAAATGCCTGGCCAGCATTTCTTTTCAAGGTCTCCTCCTATCTGTGTGTGTCCATAAATTATCGTGGTGCATTTAGGAGGCTCACGTAAGCTTGCATCCAGGGTTCTTCCAGTTCTGATATTTTTATCATCATACCTGATTCTTTTCAGACATTAGGAAGTCCAGTTTTCCTCCAGGGAGCCCCAGTTCTATGAAAGTCTTTACCAGCCGGAGGTCTGCACTGTTCCCTAAAAATGACAGATAACCCCCACCCCAGTCCCGTAGTTAGTCATATAAAAGGTTGACACACGAGGAATTTCTTTCTCTCTCCCTCTTTCCCCATTTCTACTGGGTTTTCTCAGTTTTGGTTCAGTAGATAATATAAAAAACTAAAACAGCTACAAACCCCGGCTCTCCTGCCACCCCTTGGCCCCCCACACTCAGTCTGGTCCTTTCTAGTGGTCCCACCTCGATAGAGTTACCCCTGATCTGTGAGCACGTGGCTTGTGAACACTCTGCATACAGGAACAGTGGGAGGTACACCGCCTCCCCTTCTTCCACAGTAAATTCCATTTTGAAAGCGGTTCTTTTGATGGCTGATGGGGCACAATGGGACCCCTACCAGCCCCATCTTCAGTTACTTACTTAAAAGGAAGACTATCTAAGGTAGTGCTGCCTTTTATAGGTGATCTGCAAGCCTCCCCCTACCTCCCAATTGGCCAATCATGGCACAGTTATCTAAATAGAATAGGACTGTCTATTGGGAACAAGAGTCACGACAGAGCAAGCTCTATGGAGGCACAGCAGTGGCCATCAGGACAGAGGAATGAAAGGTTAAGAATGCAAGGCTATCAAGGCACAAAGAACACAGGAAATGCATTCCCAAAATAAAAGTCATGTGAAAAAAAAAATGGATTTACTGCAACAGAATAAGGTTTATATGCAAGTATAGTGAGGCATAAATTTAATGATGGTCATAGGGGTTCAATTGTGTCTTAATAAATTTTTTTTTTTTTTTTTTTTTTTTTTTTTTTTTTTTTTTTTTTTTTTTTTTTTTTTTTTTTTTTTTTTTTTTTTTTTTTTTTTTTTTTTTTTTTTTGTCCTATTTCTTAAAAGTTCCCTGTACAGTTGAAAGTTCGAAGCTGGGTATTTGGATATATACATTGCCTACTTTATCATGTAAATATACCCCACACGTCATAGTTCCAAAATAGTTTGTAAACTGTGAGTGAAAAATATCATTCTTTATGAAACTACCCAATGATTCAAAGGAGGGTGAAAGTGCCACATGGAATGGGGGAAGTCCAGGTGTTTGGGATTATCTCTAATGCTTAAGGATGACTCAAATATGCCCAAACGCCACCCATGTTGGTGGCCTGTCAGAGTACATGCTCAAACTTGTAGGGTCACAGTCATAAAATGGTCATTTTTTAAAGGAAATCTGTGCATTTTGTGTTATGAGGTTAAGTATTATTCATTCCCTCTTTCATTTTTGTCAGTGAAATTAGGCTCTTTGGTCCCACTGTTTCTATTGTTTAAAGTTCCCTAATGATATGCCAGGGCCTGCCTTAGGAAAAAAAAAAAAAAGCTGCAAGTGTGTATTTTCAGCATTAAGTGTTAAGTAATGGGTAGAAATGGCCCCCTCTCCTTCAGCTACTAAGGGAAAGAGAACTTTCTGCAACTTAAAATTTTCTCAGAAAATATGATTTAATGAGGTGTTATTAATAAACTGAGAACATTTATAAGAATACAAATCTTGAGGTTTTTGTACATGAAGAGTTGTGTAAATATTCATAACTGTTATCAACATGCTCAGCTCTCTGTTAATTGAATGGAAATTGGAAATTGAATTTGAACGAGTGGATCCTGAAAATTCTGCAGAGTTTAGACATATGCACCTTGAACTAGAGAAGTCATCTTCCAAAGCACCCTGTGCTTGTTATCGGTTGCGGTTTTCAAGACTTGCTGCCCAGTTGATAATGTGATCTATGGCTCCGTTTTCTGACAGTACAAAAGGGGTGAAGCCGCTCTATCTTTATAACATTTCTCATCTTTCACATGCATGATGGAAAAAAAATTGCCTATAGCCCGATCGGATTTCTTATTTTAACAAAGGTATTCAGAGTCTTATCTCATTTTACTGTAGTGTCATACACATGAGAGGTACAGACTGGTCATGTATGACATTGAGCTGATGAGTGAGAAAGTTTTTGTTGTTTCTGCAAATTCCAGAACCTAGCAAAGTCCCTGGTATACAAAAGGTATCCTATAAGTGGGAGGTAAATAAAAATAGGTAGCAAAATAGTTTGGGCCACTAACCTGAGCTCCTCAAAATGAATACATGTCTTCGTTCCTCTCCATTTCTTCCTTTATTCAGACCATTGTATTGACTCATGAATTCCATGAATTCATGGGTTCAAATTACTGTATTCATGCATTTCATTAATATATTCATTCCCATAATACATTAATTTCAGTAATTCATTCACTCCATTCCTTCTTTTACTTTGACACTCATTCTATTAATCATTTATTCCATTTATTTATGTATTGATTTATTCCATTCACTCCTTCACTACATTTATTCATTCATTCATGTATTTTATTTACTTAACAGATTTTTTGTGACAGAGAGATATTTTCTTTAACAGCAAGCCATACCATTTCCTTAGATTAATCATAATTACTGTCATTCCACAGTTGCTAATTGAACATTCTGTTGAATGAATACCTCATTTACATTAATGCATAAATATTATAACTTGCATATATGACAGAATTTGGGAAGAAAACTTGTTTTAGAACTCACCATCCAGGCCATGGACACAGACAACCAGGTGAATTCCATCTTCCAAATTTTCTTCCTCTTCCTCTGGTGGGAAATATGGTATATCAGAAGCTAGTACAGTTAAGTCACTGTACAGAAATCCTTCAATCTTCAGTTCTTTTTTAAATTTTTCTTTGGCCTGATAAAAACTGGAGAATACACTAATTAATCACAAGCCAAGCTGTGTACTTCATGTCGAACAGGAAATGAGCTGGGCTGGTATGTAGGAGGGCTGAGCACCCACAAGCAAAGTGCCTGCTGAGTGGCAAAGCTGACTTGAGCCCCCAGGGGACATGCTAGTGAGTGAAGCTTTGTTCTGAACAAGGAGGCAGGAAAGCACTCTATAAAAACCAAACACCGCATGTTGTCACTCATAGGTGGGAATTGAACAACGAGAACACTTGGACACAGGGTGGGGAACATCACACAGTGAGGTCTGTTGTGGGGTGGGGGGAAGGGGGAGGGATAGCATTAGGAGATATACCTAATGTAAATGACGAGTTAATGGGTGCAGCACACCAACATGGCACATGGATACATATGTAAAAAACCTGCACGTTGTGCACATGTACCCTAGAAGTTAAAGTATAATAAAAAAAAAGAAAGAAAAAAAAATTAAAAAAAAGAAAAAAAAAACAAAAAAACAAAGCTTCCGTGGGTTTTGGTTCTGCAGATGCTTATGTGATTCCTGCGTTGAACAGGAGACAAGAGTGACAGGACATCAAAGATTCTACCCAGCTCCAAGGCCCCATGCAGTCTTTAAAAAGTGAAAGCTTCTTGACTTGATTGACACCCAGGCCCACCATGGCTTGGCCTTCCCCTGCTTCTCCAGCATCACTCCTCACCACTCCCAGCCTCCACAAATAACACATTTCTTATAATTTTCTGCATGAACTACATGACTTGGCTTTACTTCCATGCCTTGGTGCCTGAGGGCCTGTGTGCCTGAAATGCCTTTCTCACTTAGCTATGATGCTCTTTGTCTGGTCACCTGGCAAGATGATGGTTAAGGGACTGGACTCTGGAGTCAGACTGCCATTGTCAGAATCTCAAATCTGACACTTACTATTTCTTGTTATTAGCCGCCTCATCATCATCATCATCATCATCATCATCATCATCATCATCATCATTGTCTCTTATATTTTCTTCTCAGAGTAGATGCCATCTTCTCTAGGAAGCTTTGCCTGGCCACTATCCCTATTCACACTCATTTCCCCAAGCCAAATTAGGTGCTTTTCTTTCTGGCTCCACCACACACACATGAAACATCATATTTACCCAGTCACTGCCCTCATCTACTTCTCTCATGTGTCTGTCTCTCCGTTAGACTGCAGGTACAATATAAGCAAGGGAACCCCTGGCCAGGCAGGCACTGGACAGCATCTACTATGTCTGCTGTGTACTCACTGAATTAATGACAAGTACCATATGATAGGTATTTAACATTCTTTATAAAACAAAAACCCAATGTTTACCTGCCTGTGGCAATTTCTTTTGGAGACACCATTAATATGTAACTCTTTAGCATTTTGCAAAAGGGTAAAGAAGATGGGATGTTTTGACAAAAATGATTCTATTATATACATAATCAGATATACAGTTTATAGATGGGAGAGCAATATGAATACAAACCCAATACAAGGATGAGGAAATGAATTCTGGCATTACAAAGGTAAACTTAGAAGTCCCACAATGTTAAAGGGTGCTTGGGAGTCAAATCTGATGAAGAATTGTATTCCCCAAAGGCTCTTAAAAGAACTCCCCTTGCAAAACATGAAAAGGTAGAGGTACAATGATATTCATAAGAGAGTTATAATATTCATAATAAAAATTGAACAAAATTGGCGGGGTACCGTGGCTTATGCCTGTAATCCCAGCACTTTGGAAGCCCAGGCAGGCGGATCACGAGGTCAAGAAATCGAGACCATCCTGGCCTACATGGTGAAACCCCGTCTCTACTAAAAGTACAAAAATTAGCTGGGTGTGGTGGTGGGTGCCTGTAGTCCCAGCTACTTGGGAGGCTGAGGCAGGAGAATCACTTGAACCCAGGAGGCGGAGGTTGCAGTGAGCAGAGATTGCGTCACTGCACTCCAGCCTGGCGACAGAGTGAGACTCTGTCTCAATAAATAAATAAATAAATAGTTGAATAAAATTTAAAGGTTCATTTGTAAAGAATTTGGTTAATAAATCATGGTATATTCATGCAATAGAATATTGTATAATCATTACAATGATGATGCAAACATAGATTTATAAACATAGAAAGATATTTCTAATATATTATTAAATTAAACATTTACAATTGCCATTTGTACAGAATGGTCTCATTTTTGTATAAAAAGCATAAATATAGATTCACATAGAAAAAATGCAGAAGAATATACACAGTGGTTACATTTGGAGGTAGACTTATTGACCATTTTTATCTTCCTTTCAGTATTCTGCATTTTAAATTCATATGATATGAATTAAATATATATATGACATATTATCTATAATATGATATATTACCTTATTTAAATAAGAAAATCACAGATATCTAAATTTTGAAACAGTCCCTATGCATGAAATGGAAAAATATGTGGAAAAATCTAAAAGACTGTTGTGGGAAAGGTAAGCCTATCAGCCAGCTTACCTAAACATCCTCTCACTGACTTCCTCATCCAACGTGCTGGAGTGGGTAGAAACAACTCCAAAGGATCCCAAAGGCTGATGGGTGATGGGAAACAGAGTCTGTTTGGAAGAGAATCCAGCCCTGGCAGGGGTCTCCTTGGGCACAGATGAGAAAGGGAGACAGGTGGCAGTGCAAGACACAGATAAGTTCACAACCTCCACAGCCTTCAGGCTGTCCACACTAAAGGTCTCTGCAGAAGTCAGATGGGACCCCATGATGGAAGTGCCTGCCTTCAGCTCTTGGTTTTTCAAAACCTGGGAATGAACGGAATGTGTCACAGTGGGGCACACAGTGCCTGCTTTATGTTTAGCCTCCGGGAAGGCATTCATTCCTCTATTAAATGCTGTGTCATCCATAATGCAAGGTGAACCGCTTTGGCTTTGCTGGCCTGTTGGGTTCACGTTGATGGCATCAGCAGCTGACGTACAGCTCAATTCAGGCACCTGATGTTGAGAGAGACCCTCAACCTCTGAGATGCCACTGTTGGAAAGAGCTGGCTGACCCACATTCAAGTCTTTAGGCGTGCCCTTTGGGGTTTCCACAAGTGCTCTATGAAGAGACCTGGTCCTGGGGTTTTCAAATGCTATGACATGTGGTATTTTTAAATTAAGACCTTTGGTTTCAACGCCTGGAGTATTCTCAGTCCTGCCATCAGGAAGACAGTGTCCTTGAGCATCAGACTGCTTCCCTTTCCCTTTGGGGATGTCTATGTATCCGGGGCCCTGCTGGTTGTCAGCATCTAAAACTATCTCCACCAGGGGATGGTCTGCTCCAGCATCCTGTGTTCCAGAGTCACCACAAAGTTGAGAGCAAGATCCTGGGGAACCTTGGCTCTTGCTGTGCATATCTGAAGGTTCAGCAAAACCTCCATCTTGCTGTTTGGTGTCTGCATCTTCAGCAGACTCCTCTGGGCTACTGATGTGGGGAGCAGATACAGACTTGGTTAACTTAGTGAGTGCCACCTCCCGCTCATCCTCCTCAAAAGGTAAAGAGCTAATGGAGGTGAGAGAAGCCTGGATGCCGCTTGGCAAACTCGTGTTACTTTCTGTGTGTCCACCCTCTAGGGAGTTCCGGTGGAGGGCATGTCTTCGAACACACGGATGCAAGACTTCCCGATCACTGGGCAACTCCAGAGCCCTGCTTCGGGCCTCTGACCAGGCGACGGAGCTTGGCTCACTCTCAATGCCTGAATCAGATATGATGGATGAAGATCTCTTGATGACCCCAGATAGCACTGAGAGTTCTTCCTGCTCTTCTGTGTGAGAGTCCTTTAGGGAAGACCTAATATCTAAGGGCTCCCTCAGGGTAGAACTTAGTGGATCACAGGGCTCAGAAGGGGTGAATTTCAAGCTTAGCAGCACCATCTTCCCCTCTTGATCTATTCCCTTTCCTAGAGTACTTAATTCATGAAGAGTTGTTTTGTCTGAAGAGATGGCATTTTGGTGGCTTCCACCTACTACCACTTTGCTTAGCCCAGTCCTGTCTAATCCATACTTATCTCTAGAGCTCCTACTCTCATGTTGAGCACTGAAGGCCACCAGGGGTTCAGCTCTGGAGGGGTTCTTATTGCTAGATTTTACATCAATGTAGGTCAGCACTGGGGCCTGTCCATCCTCTGGGCCTGGACTCCTTCTAGAAGTATCCACATCTGCCATTGGATATGTCCCAGCATCAGATGTTTGGCCAGTCCAACATTCATCTTCAGGCACAACTGCTTTGTTTTGAAATTCACCAATTGATATATACACCTGAGATTCAGAGCACACGTCCATATGATTTTGTGTGGCCACATTCTCAGCCGGCTCTGGACACCTTATAACTTCTTCATCAGAATCCATTTGGGATGGTTTTATGGTAGACAAGACAAGGTCTTCCCTAAAAGATAAATTGCTATTTACCATACAGTTATCTTCTTTGTCTTTTAGATTCATTATTGTAGGGCTTGTCACTGGAACATCAAAATTAGGATAAACACTCAAGTTATGCCCTACAAAAAAAAAAAGAAAGAAAATTACATTATAGTGTAAGAATCTGTGTTTACAAGTTATCCAAATGTCTAACTGTATAACAAAGAATTTAGCTTTGAGGACTTGGTTCCAAGATGGCAGAATAAGAAGAGCTCCAGTCTACAGCTCCCAGTGTGAGTGATGCAGAAGACGGGTGATTTCTGCATTTCCAACTGAGGTACTGGGTCCATCTCACTGGGACTTGTTGGACAGTGAGTGCAGCCCATGGAGTGTGAGCCAAAGCAGGGCGGGGCATCACCTCACCCAGGAAGTGCAAGGGGTTGGGGAATTCCCTTTCCTAGCCAAGGGAAGCCGTGACAGATGGTACCTGGAAAATCGGGACACTCCCACCCTAATACTGCACTTTTCCAACTGTCTTAGAAATGGCACACCAGGAGATTATATCCCGCACCTGGCTTGGAGGGTCTTATGCCCATGAAGCCTAGCTCACTGCTAGCACAGAAGTCTGAAATCAAACTGCAAGGCAGCAGCAAGGCTGGGGGAGGGGTGTCTGCCATTGCTGAGGCTTGAGTAGGTAAATAAAGTGGCCGGGAAGCTCAAACTGGGTGGAGCCCACCACAGCTTAAGGAGGCCTGCCTGCCTCTGTAGACTCCACCTCTGGGGGCAGGGCATAGCTGGACAAAAGGCAGCAGAAACTTCTGCAGACTTAAAGTTCCCTGTCTGACAGCTTTGAAGAGAGTAGTGGTTCTCCCAGCATGGAGTTTGAAACCTGAGGACAGACAGACTGCCTCCTCAAGTGGGTCTTTGACCCCCGAGTAGCCTAACTAGGAGACACCTCCCAGTAGGGGCCGACTGACACCACATACAGCTGGGTGCCCCTCTGAGACAAAGCTTCCAGTGGAAGGATCAGGCAGCAACATTTGCTGTTCTGCAATATTTGCTGTTCTGCAGCCTCCACTGGTGATACCCAGGCAAACAGGGTCTGGAGTGGACCTCCAGCAAACTCCAACAGACCTGTAGCTGAAGGTCCTGACTGTTAGAAGGAAAACTAACAAACAGAAAGGACATCCACACCAAAACCCCATCTGTACGTCACCATCATCAAAGACCAAAGGTAGACAAAATCACAAAGATGGGGAGAAACCAGAGCAGAAAAGCTGAAAATTCTGAAAATCAGAGTGGCTTTTCTCCTCCAAAGGAACGCAGCTCTTCACCAGCAACAGAAAAAAGCTAGACGGAGAATGACTTTGAGGAGTTGATGGAAGTATGCTTCAGATGATTGGTAATAACAAACTTCTCCAGGACAAAGGAGGACGTTCGAACCCATCACAAAGAAGCTAAAAACCTTGAAAAAAGATTAGACGAATGGCTAACTAGAATAAACAGCATAGAGGAGACCTTAAATGACCTGATGGAGCTGAAAACCATGGCAGGAGAACTACATGATGCATGCACAAGCTTGAGTAGCCGATTCAATCAAGTGGAAGAAAGGGTATCAGTGATTGAGATCAAATCAATGAAATGAAAAGAGAAGTTTAGAGAAAAAAAGAGTAAAAAGAAATGAACAAAGCCTCCAAGAAATATGGGACTATGTGAAAAGACCAAATCTATGTCTAATTGGTATACCTGAAAGTGACGGGGAGAATGGAACCAAGTTGGAAAACACTCTTCAGGATATTATTCAGGAGAACTTCCCCAACCTAGCAAGGCAGGCCAACATTCAAATTCAGGAAATACAGAGAACTCCACAAAGATATTCCTCGAGAAGAGCAACTCCAAGACACATAATTGTCAGATTCACCAAAGTTGAAATGAAGGAAAAAATGTTAAGGGCAGCCAGAGAGAAAGGTTGGGTTACCCACAAAGGGAAGCCCATCAGACTAACAGTGGGTTTCTCGGCAGAAACTCTACAAGCCAGAAGAGAGTGGGGACCAATATTCAACATTCTTAAAGAAAAGAATTTTCAACTCAGAATTTCATATCCAGCCAAACTAAGCTTCATAAGTGAAGGAGAAATAAAATCCTTTACAGACAAGCAAATGCTGAGAGATTTTGTCACCACCGGGCCTGCCTTACAAGAGCTCCTGAAGGAAGCACTAAACATGGAAAGAAATAACCAGTACCAGCCACTGCAAAAACATGCCAAATTGTAAAGACCATCAAGGCTAGGAAGAAACTGCATCAACTAACGAGCACAATAACCAGCTAACATCACAATGACAGGATCAAATTCACACATTACAACATTAAACTTAAATGTAAATGGTCTAAATGCTCCAATTAAAAGACACAGACTGGCAAATTGGATAAAGAGTCAAGACCCATCAGTGTGCTGTATTCAGGAAACCCATCTCACGTGCAGAGACACACATAGGCTCAAAATAAAGGGATAGAGGAAGATCTACCAAGTAAATGGAAAACAAAAAAAAAGCAGGGGTTGCAATCCTAGTCTCTGATAAAACAGGCTTTAAACCAACAAAGATCAAAAGAGACAAAGAAAGCCATTACATAATGGTAAAGGGATCAATTCAACAAGAAGAGCTAACTATCCTAAATATATATGCACCCAATACAGGAGCACCCAGATTCATAAAGCAAGTCCTTAGAGACCTACAAAGAGACTTAGACTCCTACACAATAATAATGGGAGACTTTAATACCCCACTGTCAGTATTAGACAGATCAATGAGACAGAAAGTTAACAAGGATACACAGGACTTGAACTCAGCTCTGAATCAAGCAGACCTAGTAGACATCTACAGAACTCTCCACCCCAAATCAACAGAATATGCATCCTTCTCAGCACCACATCACACTTATTCCAAAATTGCCCACATAGATGGAAGTAAAGCTCTCCTCAGCAAATGTAAAAGAACAGAAATTATAACATACGGTGTCTCAGACCATAGTGCAATCAAATTAGAACTCAGGATTAAGAAACTCACTCAAAACCGCTCAACTACATGGAAACTGAACAACCTGCTCCTGAATGACTACTGGGTACATAACGAAATGAAGGCAGAAATAAAGATGTTCTTTGAAACCAATAAGAACAAAGACACAACATCCAAGAATCTCTGGGACACATTTAAGCAGTGTGTAGAGGGAAATTCATAGCACTAAATGCCCACAAGAGAAAGCAGGAAAGATCTAAAATTGACACCCTAACATCACTCTTAAAAGAACTAGAGAAGCAAGAGCAAACACATTCAAAAGCTAGCAGAAGGCAAGAAATAATGAAGATCAGAGCAGAACTGAAGGAAATAGAGACACAAAAAACCCTTCAAAAAATCAATGAATGCAGGAGCTGTTTTTCTGGAAAGATCAACAAAATTGATAGACTGCTAGCAAGACTAATAAAGAAGAAAAGAGAGAAGAATCAAATAGACGCAATAAAAAATGATAAAGGGGATATCACCACCAATCCCACAGAAATACAAACTACCATCAAAGAATACTATAAACACCTCTATGCAAATAAACTAGAAAATCTAGAAGAAATGGATAAATTCCTCGACACATACACCCTCCCAAGACTAAACCAGGAAGAAGTTGAATCCCTGAATAGACCAATAACAGGCTCTGACATTGAGGCAGTGATTAATAGCCTACCAACCAAAAAAAGTCCAGGACCAGATGGATTCACAGCCAAATTCCACCAGAGGTACAAGGAGGAGTTGGTACCATTCCTTCTGAAACTATTCCAATAAATAGAAAAAGAGAGAATCCTCCCTAACCCATTTTATGAGGCCAGCATCATCCTGATATCAAAGCCTGGCAGAGACACATCAAAAAAAGAGAATTTCAGACCAATATCCCTGACGAACATCGATGCAAAAATCCTCAATAAAATACTGGCAAACTGAATCCAGCAGCACATCAAAAAGCTTATCCACCACAATCAAGTTGGCTTCATCCCTGGGATGCAAGGCTGGTTCAACATATGCAAATCAATAAATGTAATTCATCATATAAACAGAACCAAAGACAGAAGCCACATGATTATCTCAATAGATGCAGAAAAGGCCTTTGACAAAATTCAACAGCCCTTCATGCTAAAAACTCTCAATAAACTAGGTATTGATGGGACGTATCTCAAAATAATAAGAGCTATTTATGAGAAACCCACAGCCAATATCATACTGAATGGGCAAAACCTGGAAGCATTCCCTTTGAAAACTGGCAGGGATGACTTCTCTCACCATTCCTATTCAACATAGTGTTGGAAGTTCTGGCCAAGGCAATCAGGCAGGAGAAAGAAATAAAGGGTATTCAATTAGGAAAAGAGGAAGTCAAATTGCCCCTGTTTGCAGATGACATGATTGTATGTCTAGAAAACCCCATCATCTCAGCCCAAAATCTCCTGAAGCTGATAAGAACCTTCAGCAAAGTCTCAGGATACAAAATCAATGTGCAAAAATCACAAGCATTCCTACACACCAGTAACAGACAAACAGAGAGCCAAATCATGAGTGAACTCCCATTCACAATTGCTTCAAAGAGAATAAAATACCTAGGAATCCAACTTACAAGGGACATGAGGGATCTCTTCAAGGAGAACTACAAACCACTGCTCAATGAAATAAAAGAGGACACAAACAAATGGAAGAACATTCCATGCTCATGGATAGGAAGAATCAATATTGTGAAAATGGCCATACTGCCCAAGGTAATTTATAGATTCAATGCCACTCCCATCAAGCTACCAATGACTTTCTTCACAGAATTGGAAAAAACTACTTTCAAGTTCATATGGAACCAAAAAGGAGCCTGCATTGCCAAGACAATCCTAAGCCAAAAGAACAAAGCTGGAGGCATCACACTACCTGACTTCAAATTATACTACAAGGCTACAGTAACCAAAACAGCATGGTACTGGTACCAAAACAGAGATATAGACCAATGGAACAGAACAGAGCCCTCAGAAATAATACCACACATCTACAACCATCTGATCTTTGACAAACATGACAAAAACAAGAAATGGGGAAAGGATTCCCTTTTTAATAAATGGTGTTGGGAAAACTGGCTAGCCATATGTAGAAAGCCGAAACTGGATCCCTTCCTTGCACCTTATACAAAAATTAATTCAAGATGGATTAAAGACTTACATATTAGACCTAAAACCATAAAAACCCTAGAAGAAAACCTAGGCAATACCATTCAGGACATTTACATGGGCAAGGACTTCATGACTAAAACACCAAAAACAATGGCAACAAAAGCCGAAATTGACAAATTAAAGCAAAGAGCTTCCGCACAGCAAAAGAAACTACCATCAGAGTGAACAGGCAACCTACAGAATGGGAGAAAATTTTTACAATCTACCCTTCTGACAAAGGGCTAAGATCAAGAATCTACAAAGTACTTAAACAAATTTACAAGAAAAAAATCAAACAACCCCATCAAAAAGTGGGCAAAGGATATGAACAGACACTTCTCAAAAGAAGACATTTATGCAGCCAACAGACACATGCAAAAATGTTCATCATCACTGGCCATCAGAGAAATGCAAATCAAAACCACAATGAGATACCATCTCACACCAGTTAGAATGGTGATCATTAAAACGTCAGGAAAAAACAGGTGCTGGAGAGGATGTGGAGAAATAGGAACACTTTTACACTGTTGGTGGGACTGTAAACTAGCTCAACCATTGTGAAAGACAGTGTGGCGATTCCTCAAGGATCTAAAACTATAAATACCATTTGACCCAGCCAAACCATTACTGGATATATACCCAAAGGATTACAAATCATGCTGCTATAAAGACACATGCACATGTATGTTTATTGTGGCACTATTCACAATAGCAAAGACTTGGAACCAACCCAAATGTCCATCAATGATAGACTGGATTAAGAAAAGGTGGCACATATACACCATGGAATAGTATGCAGCCATAAAAAAGGATGAGTTCATGTCCTTTGTAGGGACATGGATGAAGCCAGAAACCATCATTCGGAGCAAACTATCGCAAGGACAGAAAATCAAACACAGCATGTTCTCACTCATAGGTAGGAATTGAACAATGAGAACACTTGGACACAGGGTGGGGAGCATCACACACCAGGGCCTGTCGTGGGGTGGGGGAAGGGGGGAGGGGGGAGGGATAGCATTAGGTGATATATAGCTAATGTAAATGATGAGTTAATGGGTGCAGCACACCAACATGGCACATGTATACATATGTAACAAACCTGCATGTTGTGCACATGTATCCTAGAACTTAAAGTATAATTAAAAAAAAAAAAAAATTTGGCTTTTTTTCATTCGTAATTCCTAAGAGATACTCTCTGGATTCTTAGAATTTCTCAAATGATAAGAGTGTCTTTGGTATTTATGAGGTCTTGGTAATTTATGCTAACCAGGGACTCGTGATGTATCCTTAAACACTATATGCTAATAAGTCAGTTCAGGTTAGAGGTTGGCCATACCGGAAAGACCAATCATGTGACTAGAGAGTTAAGACATTCAGTCAAGTAATACTAGCCTGATTTCTAGGAAAGAGTGGCCTGGAGATTGATCTTGGTCACAATTAACCCCCGATAAACACTCTGAATTCTGAGGCTTAGATGAGTGTCTCTGGTGATGACACAGACTGGTGTGCCTGGGGGGTGGTAAGTCCTGAGGGCACAGATGGTTTATGTCTGAGACCCCTCAGACCTCATCCTATGGATCTCCTTTTTGACTGGATGTTACTTGTATCTTTTATAATAAAAATGCAATCCTATGTATGATGCTTTCCTGAGTTCTGGGAGTCATTCTAACAAATTATTGAACCTGAAGGGTTATGGAAACGCACAATTTATAGCCAGTTGTTCAGTATATGGGTGGCCTGGGAACCCTGAGCTAGTGTCTGGTTTTATTTATTTATTTTTTCTTTCTTTTGAAATGGAGTCTCGCTCTGTGGCCCAGGCTGGAGTGCAGTGTCTCCATCTTGGCTCACTGCAACCTCCACCTCCCAGGTTCAAGTGTTTCTCCTGTCTCAGCCTCCCGAGTAGCTGAGATTACAGGCATATGCCACCATGCCCAGCTAATTTTTTTTAATTTTTTGTATTTTAGTGGAGATGGGGTTTCACCATGTTGCCCAGGCTGGTCTCGAACTCCTGAGCTCAGGCAATCCACCCGCCTTGGCCTCTCAAAATGCTAGGATTACAGGCGTGAGCCACCACGCCCGGCCTGGTGTCTGATATTTAAAGGTCAGGTTCATCAAGGATTGTGCCCTTAGATGGTGAAGTTTGACTCTGGGTAGTTAGTGTCAGAACTGCACTGCACAAACAAAAAGCTGTCAAAACCTGTCATCCTTTAAGTTTTAACTTATCAAAGTACGTGTAATAATCCCCATTTGTAAATATCAAAGCATTTCTCCATCTTATGCACAATACTTACAGAGTAAAAGACAGCTTTAGAGCCAGAAAAGCCTGATTTTCAATTCTGACATTGCCATTTACCAGCGATGAGACCTCGGGCAACTATGGAACTTAAATAAGCTCTTATCCTATTAGAGGTCAACTCTACAATGGGAAGATTCAAAATAAACTTCATGCTCTACAGTCATAAATCAAAGTAGAGTTATGATACAAGATGATGTTACACCTGGGGAAGACAGATTTCTAGTTTCTCAGAAAAATATCGCCAAGCTTGAAATCTATTCAGAGAAACTCTCCTTTGTAGCATTCAGACCACAGGAAAGCTCCCAGAATCATTGTGATCTTCATAATCAGATGGTGGGGAGCCAAAGACGATCTTTTCCTGTTTTTATTTAGGTAAGCCATTATCTCTCTCAATCTCTTCTCAATCTCTTATCTCTTCTTTCCTTTCTTCTCTCTCCCTCTTTCTCTTTCTCTCTGCCTCCCTCCCTTCTAAGAATTCATAACTGGACAAAAACAATAACCTCTCATGTCTGTCTGTATCATGGCTGTCATGAAATAGTCATGTGACATATTATTCAATTTACATATACATCAAACAAAAAAAAGGACTGGATTTTTATTTTCTTTAAAAAGTTTAAATCCTCCACATGGTCTTAGTAGAGGTTAAATCGATGCAATCACTATTGAATGTGATCATGAAGTAAACCACTGAGACACTACATAGCTAACTGCAGGAAACATTAAGACATGATGCCTTTGAATGAAGTTTATGATTGCAGCAAGGAAATAATGGATCTCTTCCTTACCAGGATGCATTCTTTGCATCTTAAGCAACTGTGAACAAACTTCCCTCTCTCTACAATACCCTTCCCATGACCTACCGCAAGTTAGACCTTCTCTAACAAATTCCGAGCCTCCCTTCTACTTACATGCAGTGCGAGATATCCTATTGCCATACTATGATCTGTTTGTGCATCTTTTGTCAAGTCTAAAGAGAAGAGTTGGTGTTTTGTGAATTTCTATAGCCCCAAGGCTAGCATCATGGCTAGTACATAGGGGATGAATTGAGAATAGAACAGAATTCCAACAAAACAAATAATAATATGCTCATTATCGTTTGCATTGGTTTGAAAAAATTTGCTTCAATATCATTTAGTCCCACAAATAGTACTTTGACACATTCTATGTGAAAAATCCCTATCCTAGGCAGTGGCTTAGCAGGAGGGAAAGTGAGTACTAGTTACAACAGTGAACCAGGCTCTACCTTTAAGGGATTTGCAAAATATTGGGAAACATATACAGATACAGCTATCTCTTCTGCCGAAATAATGTGGACTATGGCAAAACTATGAAGATAGTAAAAACACCAGTGGTTGCCAGGCACTGGGGAGAAGGCAGGATAAATAGGCTAAGCACAGAGGATTTTTCGAGCAATGGAACTACTGTATATGATACTATAAGAGTGGATGCCTGTCACTCATTGTACGTCTGTCCAAACTCATAGAATGTGCAACATAAAGAAGGAACCCTCGTGCAAACTAGGAACTTTGGGTGATAATGACGTGTCAGTAGAGGTTCATCTGCTTTAACAAAGGCACCACTCAGGTAGGAGATGTTGATAATGAAGAAGGCTATGCATGTGAGGGCACAGGAGGTATGTAGGAAATTTCTGTACCTTCCTCTTTATTTTCCTTTACTGGGAACCTGAAATCTCTTTTAAAAAGTCTTTAAAAAATAAAAAAAGAATGGGACTGCTGGGGAATATGAAATGAGCTTCTTCAGAAAAGGAGGGAGTGAGCCACACTAAGCACAGGGAGCAGCATGGGCAAAGGCCCAGAAGGCTGGGCACACTCTGCTCCAGCTTTGGTTCATTCCCACCTGGATGGAACAAGAGTGAGGTGTTGGGGGTATGAAGTCAGACAGAGAGAGAGAACCCACGCCATAGACGAACTTGAATGCCTTGTATAAATGAATCATCTGGTCTTTATACCACAGGTCATAGATTCTTGGAATTAAAAAAAATTTTTATCAGATTCATCACAAACAGTTAAGACAGGAAACAGAAAGTGCAGAAAGTAAGTCAGTTGCCAAAATAGCAAATAATTAATTTCACTATTGTAACTATAGAAAAATGAAAGTAGCAAAGGATCTAATTGAAAGAGAATGGATTTAGAGTCAAATACTAATGAATAGTATTAGTTAACATGCATTCAGAATGCCTTTATGCCAGTTGCTCTCTTAAGTGTTTTATGGACTGATCAATCCACCAGTCACAGCAATCCCATGGAGGGGAAATTACAACCCCTTTTGCCCAATTTCACACAGTTAATAATCGTTAGGGGGAAAGACTCAAAACCAGACAATCTGACAATCTGGCCAACTCTTCAGGCTTTAGGCAAACCTCCCCATTGTCTTGGGATAGAGAGGCATGGTGTGGGTGTTGGGGAAGCAGAGACAAAGACAGATTTTGCAGAGTGCCTGGCACATGGCACATGTTAGGCCATGTGATATGGTTTGGCTGTGTCCGCACCCAAATCTTATCTTGAATTGTAGCTCCCATAATTCCCATATGTTGTGGGAGGGACCTGGTGGGACTTAATTGAATCATGGGGGCAGTTTCCCCCATCTGTTCTCGTGCTAGTGAATACATCTCACCAGATCTGATGGTTTTATAAAGCGAAAACCCTTTTGCTTGGCTCTCATTCTCTCTTTGCCTGCTGCCATGTAAGACGTGCCTTTCACCTTCCACCATGTGATGCCTCCCTAGCCACGTGGAACTGTGAGTCCATTAAACCTCTTTTTCTTTATAAGTTACCCAGTCTTGGGTATGTCTTTATCAACAGCATGGGAACATACTAATACACCATGGTACTGTCACAGACCATGAACAAATGCTATTATGGCTTTCTTTAGTTGTTTTTTCTTTTTAGAGACAGGGTCTCACCTGTCACCCAGGCTGGAGTGCAGTGACAGGAGGCACAGTCATAGCTCACTGTAGCCTCAAACTCCTGGGCTCAAGCAAACCTCCCACCTCAGCCTCTCAAGAAGTTTGGACTACAGGTATGAGCCACTGTGCCCAGCAAATGCTATTATTTTAACATAAAAATGGAAATCTTTTATTTCCCTTTTTTCCTTACACTAGAAGAATGGAATATAATTGTATCTGATAACGTCATGGCAAGGCATAAGTATTAAGGTCACTGGGTTCTTGAGGGAAGATAAAATAGTCCTTTATCACTCATGCTTTTGATCTGGGGTTAAAGAATCATCAAAATGTTTTGTGAGATCAAGGAGTTCAAGAGAAGCTTCCGGTTTGGAGACGGGGTACAGATATTTCTGTAAAAGTAGTCTGGGGGGATAGAGAAGGCTCAGGTCAGAGGTCCGTGGAGAGAAGCCTGGAGAAGAGAGACCTGCCTCTGAGAGTAACTGCCTTTGTTCTTCCAGGAAGATGAGTACACCTGCGCTGTGCTGGAGTCCCAGCCTCAAGCTCAACACAGAAGCTGCAAAGAGAAGCTGGTCCTAAAATATGACATTGTGAAAGGAAAATATCCTGAGGCCCCCAAAATCACTAAGATAAAGGGAAAAGCCAAGTTGGGAACTGCTTAAGGCAAACCTGCTTCCCATTCTATTCAAAGCTACTCCTTTGCTCACTGAGATAAATACATACCTGATTACCTCCTTTGGAGAGGCTAATCAGAAACTCAAAAGAATAGAACCATCTGTCTCTTATCTATCTATGCCCTGAAAGCCCCCTCCTGGCTTCGAACTGTCCCGCCTTTCCAGTCTGAACCAGTGTTCATCTTATGTATCTTGATTGATGTCTCATGTCTCCCTAAAATGCATAAAACCAAGCTGTGCTCTGACCACCTTGGGTACATGTCATCAGGACCTCCTGAGGCTGTGTCATAGGCACAGGTCCTCAACCTTGGCAAAATAAACTTTCTAAGTTAACTGAGACTTATCTCAGGTTTTTGGGATTCACAACATAAATATGGATAACCAATGGGTTAGAGGAACCACACGTTCGGACAATCCTAGAAAGACCTCCTGCAACCATGTCTTGTTGTTGTTTGACTCTAGGGCACTGACGTGAGAGGTGGTGAGAAAGGAGTGGGCAGAGAAGCCCCAGAAAGACTGAGGTTGATTTTCCAGCTGATGTTTCAGGGTGGCAGCACAGAGAGGGAATTAATTTATTTATATCTTTAATTGATTTTTTTTTTTTTTTTTTTTTTTGAGAAGGAGTCTCGCTCTTTCACCCAGGCTGGAGTGCAGTGGCGCGATCTCGGCTCACTGCAGGCTCCACCCCCCGGGGTTCACGCCATTCTCCTGCCTCAGCCTCCCGCGTAGCTGGGACTACAGGCGCCTGCCACCTCGCCCGGCTAATTTTTTGTATTTTTTTAATAGAGACGGGGTTTCACCATGTTAGCCAGGATGGTCTCGATCTCCTGACCTCATGATCTGTCCGCCTCGGCCTCCCAAAGTGCTGGGATTACAGGCGTGAGCCACCGCGCCTGGCCCGATTTTTTCGGAGTTTCACTCTTGTTGCCCAGGCTGGAGTGCAATGGCGTGATCTCAGCTCACCACAACCTCTGTCTCCCAGGTTCAAGTGATTCTCCTGCCTCAGCCTCCCGAGTAGCTGGGATTACAGGCATGTGCCACCACACCCGGCTAATTTTGTATTTTTAGTAGAGATGGGGTTTCTTCATGTTAGTCAGACTGGTCTCGAACTCCCAACCTCAGGTGATCCACCTGCCTCAGCCTCCCAAAGCGCTGAGGTTACAGGTGTGAGCCACTGTGACCGGCCAAGGGAATTAATTTATTAAAAAAATAGAGATATGTGTTATAACTTCACCTGTGAGTCAAGGGACTGAGATTCACATTCACAAGAATGTATGTTAATATGTGCAGAAAAAAAGACTGGAAGACAATCTGCAACAAAACCTAATAATGATAATACTAGAGGTTCTGCTAGTGGGCGATTAATTTAAATTTCTTCTCCAACAGTTCAGATTCTCTGTAGTTAAATCATACAACTCTAATGAAGACACATTTACATATTAATATACATGCATACCTACGTATGCATACATACACATACATATATACGCAAACACACATACATACATGCACACACACACCCCACAGAAGAAAACGTCTCAGCGTCATGTTTTAAACTTGTTTTGACCAGCTGGTTTGGAGGCTCTCTGGCCTGTACACTTTATAACTGCCACACACTGTATTGACACTAGATGTCAGGGTATAACTAAGAACCAAAAAACCAAGTATTTGCAAGGTTGCACTGCCCTTGGAAGTCACTTGGATCTTTAAAATATCCTACAAGTCTCAGGTAGCAGAATCTTTGAAATTTAGCCATTTTAAAGCATCATGTAAATGATGGGCAGCTAAACATGATGATTGAAAACTCCTTGCACAGACAGCGAGGCAGAGCATGGACTTTGGAATCAGAGTGAGTTGGGGTTGAACGTCAGCTTTAACAAGCCTTGTGATCTTTAATACATTCTTATACTTGGTGCCTCAGATTCTCTCTGTGGCATTGAGCTTGTGAGGTTGTTTATAGGATTAAAGAGATAAAACACCCAAAATCTCTAGCATAGGGCCTGATGTTTTTCTGATCCTCGAAGGGAGCACAGGACAATTTAGCTTGTTGGGTTTCCAGGAGCAGGGCCGTGGGGCAGGACAAGAAATGAACCTTGACCTCTTGCCCACTCCCCACTTGACCCCTCAGTCCATTAACAAACTCTGTGTGAAAGCAGCAAAACAGGTTGCACTCTGGATACATATACACAAACAATACACACAAACATGTGATCTCTTCTCCTTGAAATGAATCATTCATCTATTAATACAGTAAGTCCTCATTTAACATCATCAGTAGGTTGCGGGAAACTTTGACCTATAACACAATTAAAAGGATGTATAACAGAACCAGTTTTACCATAGGCTAATTGATATAAACAAGAGCTAAGTTCCTATGGCATATTTCTGATCCCCAAAACATCGTTAAAGACTTAAAACACTTCTAATATTAAACCCTGAAGTAAATCTGAGATATACATACATTTAAGAACAATTAATAAAAACAAATAATGATTTGCCCAGTATTTGGTGACTCGATGAGTGACGGCAGTTGTCGTGGTGGTGGGTTAGAAAGAATAAATGTCTGCAAAGTGAAATTGTAAGGAGCACATCCTGCCAACCTGTAGTTCACAATCAATCAGAAATACGGTAGCTCGCTGAGTGCTTCCATACTTTACCCTTTCCTGGTGGCTCAGGAAAACAAATCAGCCTGGACAAGATACCATCCCATTGGAGGACTCAGCCCTGGACAAGACACCATCCCATCTCAGGGTGCACTCACACATACCCACACTCACTCTGACCAGGATGATGCATACACACCAATCCACCTAATATGCACAGCTGTAGACCATGGGGAGAAATCAAAATACCTGGAGAAAAAACACCCGAGCAGACAGGGGGATAATGTGCCAGCTCCATACAGACAGTGGCCCAAATGGCCAATGCCTTTATTTTTTATTATTATTTTTTTATTTTGGGGGGATGGAGTCTTGCTTTGTTGCCCAGGCTGGAATGCAATGGCGCGATCTCGGCTCACTGCAACCTCTGCCTCTTGGGTTCAAGCGATCCTCCTGCCTCAGCCTCCCAAGTAGCTGGGATTACAGGTGTCCGCCACCACGTCCAGCTAATTTTTGTATTTTTAGTAGAGACAGTGTTTCGCCATTTTGGCCAGGCTGGTCTTGAACTCCTGACCTCAGTTGATCTGCCCACCTCGGCCTCCCAAAGTGCTAGGATTACAGGCGCGAGCCACCATGCCCAGCCTTTGGCCCAATGCCTTTAAAGTTCACCTGGAAATCATATTTATTTGAATGGCACATTTAAGATAAGAAAGAATCTTCATCCGACTTTCATGTCACTCTGGTGTGGGGTGGCAGGCTGTGGTTCCTATTTTGCAGGTGAAAACGCTGAAGCACTACATATAATTCCACTCCAGAAGGAGTCAGGGAGGAAGTCTTTCATGGTTATTTTGTTAGATCGGTTTGTCCCCTTCATGGAAACAAAGTCATTTCAAACCATTACCTTGTTTCCTCTCTATGAACTGACACAATCCTTCATTAATTTGGTCTCACTTTTGCTGGGACATAAACAAACTGGGCCACTGTCGGAATCCCACAGGAAAGCCTTATTCCTGAGTCTTTCCAAAACAAAACAGACAAACCTGTCGCAGGGCAGTCCACGTATCTGTCCTCAAAGATCACCGGCAGGGTGTTCCAATCGCCGTCGATGTCCAGGCACTCTGCAGGCAGCGGGGGCATGCTGGTGAGGTACTCCGAGTTCCGGACATCCAGGGACAGCTGGCTGTGCGTCTGTATCCTGGGGAGCACATGGCAGGGTGAGCATCCAGGGAAGTCAAAGGTTTCCAAACTGTTGTCCCCTCTTCCTAATCCCAGGAAAATACTCAGTTCTCAGGCGACTCTGGCAATTGTCTGCCCATCATCCTTTTCTTCCACCCACCTACTTAGCCCCCAGAGCCATAGTCTGCTTTGTTTTGGAACTGGCTGAGGTGTTGAAGTTAGAGGACGTGGATTGTAGGATTAGCAGAAACACAAGAGTATTTATCATAGACCATCTTAGTGGAATATAATAAATACCACATTAGTGGAAAGCGAGCTGAGTTTTTAAATGAGTAGAAATTTAGAAATTTTAAACTAGCATTTTGAAAAAATGTAAATCTATGTATCTTTTACTCTTTTCTTCTTAGATCACTTAGGATCTGTTTATATTTTGGCATATTTGAATTAAAACCTATCTAAAATACCTTTTTTTATTGATTATTACATGGACAGTGGCATCCTGCATGAAGGTGTAAATTTCCCTAGATCAAGAGCCATATTTTTTGGTTTCTCATGTAAGATAAAAAAAAAATGTCCCATATTCTTTCTTTATGACATATATATCCTTTCATCAACAGGAATTCAATCCCAGAGTTTGGAATAATCACCATTCCTAATTCGAAGGCTGGGGTGGTAGAAAGTGTGTATTCCCTTCTCATCAAGTTTCTACAGAAGGGGAAGAGTTTATTTTACTCTGTCAAGGAAAAAGCATGAACATTTCATCATTTTTTTCCATGCCGACTCAATCACTCTTCCCCCAAGGGAAGAGGGAACCTCACGGAGTCTATGAGTTTTGGGAAGACTTCAGCTTGCACAGCCAGCTTCTGCATGTCTGTCTATCACTGCTGCGGGAGCAGCTCGGCCTCCGGAAGCCCCCTTCTTACTCTCCAGCCTTGTAGACCAGCTGCCTGTAGAAGAGCTTCGTAGCTGTGAAACTCTGCACGGACTCAAAGCAACTTCTCAAACTCAGCATTCTCAGTAACAGATGCAATGAAGATAAACGTATAGAAATATATAATATTTATGTATGTATATTTCATACAATATACATGTTGAATTTACATATTAACTATTTCATATACCTATCTATTTAATATACATATTAAATATGTATACTTTGTTTCCTTCTCATTTTTCAATGGGATCTTAACCCACCACAATAGAGGGGAAGGGTTATTTTCTCTTCCTCAAAGCCCTGAAGGCTGCATAACTCTGTGAATTCTCGGAATATTTAATTCTTTAAATGTTCTTCTCGGAATATTTAACTCTTTAAATGTTCTCTGAATATTTAACTCTTTAAATGTTCTTCTCGGAATATTTAACTCTTTAACTGTTCTTCTCTGAATATTTAACTCTTTAAATATTCTTCTCAGCATATTTAACTCTTTAAATATTCTTATCTGAGTGTTGAAATGGAGTTTTATTGCACTCAATTCTGTACTTTTTACCACCTTCTGAATCTGGAACTTCTGGACCAGTTTTGGTTTTATTAGAAAATATGCTAACCACCTGTGAACTTAGGATGGTGTGCAGCTTGATTTTAGGTTGAACAAGCCAACACTCACGAAAAAAACAAGTGATTAAGCAATATAGCAGGACAGATGTGGGAGAGTCAGCTCTAAGTTACATTATACAGGCTGTGATCTAGGGAAATGCAGCTTCTTGAGCACAGGGCTTTCGTGAATGTGACCAAGTACCTAAAACAACGCCTAGCAATTGTTGAAAAACTGACTGAAAATGCTAAAGGGTACATAGGAATCAGCGCCTATCTCTGATTGCAGGAATCTCAGGAGTCTGGCTCTAGGCCAAAATCCTGTGCATGACTTTTCAGACCCAACCACAGGCAACTGCAAGGTTTTGCTAGGCAGGCCTCATGGGAGAAGCTTCCCTGCCATCCTTAAACTTGATGCACAGCCAGTGCAGTGTGGCTGTCTGGAGGAAGTTGCAGGATAGTCGTGTCATGCAAGATGTAACTAAGACACTGTTACTACCTTTTTTTTTTTTTTTTTTTTTTTTTTTTTTTTTTTTGAGACAGAGTTTCGCTCTTGTTGCCCAGGCTGGAGTGCAATGGCGCGATCTCGGCTCACCGCAACCTCCACCTCCCGGGTTCATGTGATTCTCCTGCCTCAGGCTCCCAAGTAGCTGGGATTACAGGCATGCACCATCACGCCTGGCTAATTTTGTATTTTTAGTAGAGACAGGGTTTTTCCTTGTTGGTCAGGCTGGTCTGGAACTCCCGACCTCAGGTGATCCACCCGCCTAGGCCTCCCAAACTACTAGGATTACAGGCATGAGCTACCGTGCCTGGCCCACTATCTTTATTTGAAGATTAAATATGGTTTAAGAAATGCAAATGGGTGCCAAGTTGACAAGGGGTGGATTTGTGATGGTTGATTTTGGATGTCACCATGATTGGATTATGCGATCCCTATATAGCTGGTAAAGCACTATACATTCTTAAACATTGCATGGATTATTCTCAGTGCTTCTGCTGAAAGGGAAATGTAGGTGGTTTAGTGTGGATTAGAATGACTGGGCTGCCCCAGAGTTGTCTGTGAGGGTGTCTCCAGAGGAGACTGGCATGCAAATTGTGGGATTGAGTGGGGAAGATCTACCCTTAATGTGGGTGGCACCATCCAGTTAGTTGGGTCCTGGATGAAACAAAAAGCGAGGAAAGGCAAATTCATCTCTCACTCTCTCTTGGGTCTGGAATGCTCTTCCCCTGCCCTTAGATGTCAGAACTCCAGGTTCTCCAGCTCTTGGACTCTGGGACTCTCAACAACACCCTCTGCACTCCATGCACTCCCAGGCCTTGGGCCACCATCAGCTTTCTTGGTTCTGAGGAATTCCAACCTGGCCTGAGTCATGCTGCCATCTCCCTTGGTCCTCCAGCTTGCAGAAGGCCCATCATGGGACTTCTTGGTCTCCACAATAAAGTGAGCCAATTGTCCTAATATATTTCTTCTCATCTCTCTCCATGTATATCCTATGGGTTCTGTCTCTCTGGAGAACACTGATGAAAACAGATCCTGGTAACAGAAATTACCAGGTGCTAATTGACTGGAGCAAGTGGGGGAGAAGTTTTCCAGGCAGGGATGCTCTCTCCTCCACGGCAAAGATCACAGTTAGGAAACACCACAATCCACCCCACTCAGACCAATCAAAGGCAGTTGTGATGTCCACTTACCCTGCTCTGTGTTTTTACAATGCCTATCACCTTCCATCATGCTGCATAACTGATTGATTCATAATGCTTATTGTTTAGCACCTGTCTTCCAACACATGCTGTTTTGCTCAATGATGTGTATCTCAAGTGCCTTAGACAACGCCTCCCATACAGCAAACAGTATTTTAACTAAAACCTACTTGTTAAATCAATAAAATTAATCAACATGGCATATGCAGGGAACTAGGGAGCTCTGCAAGAGTGGTTCAGATGGCTGAGGATGTAGCAGGAAGGTCCTGAGCACGTTTTTTGAGTCTGGACGCTATGTGGGCAATGAGGAAGCAGTGAAGACCAATAGGCCAAGAAGGGCCACAGCCTTATCTGTGTTTTAGAATGATCGTTCTGGCCAGGCAGGGAGTCTGTGAGTTACAGGTGTGGTTACAGGTGTGGCATGTGTGCATGTATGTTTTCCTGAGTGTATGCATGTGCACACGTGTTTACATGGACACATCTGTGTGTGCCTATGAGCGTAGCTGGGTGTATGCATGGTGCATATATGGGAATGTTATTGCTGCATGCACACATGCATGTTTATGTGCATGTGTTTTATGGGGTTCTGTGGAGAATAAAGAGGGATAGGCTAAGAAAGTCAATTAAAAGGCAACAATATTTGAACAATATTTAAAGGGAAAAACAACTTTCTCTCAGAATTAAGCAAACTGCAGGGAGAATGTGGAGTTGGAGTTGCAGTTGGAGTTGAGTTTATTATAGGCACAAATGGGAGTGAATCTTGATTTCTGACTCTCCAAGGCTCTGAATGACCCCCACCCCTGCCATCACTGTAACTCCTCCACCCTCCTCTTCACACGCTGCCCTCCAGCCCCACTGACCTTCTCCTAGATCTTTGGCGCAGCATTCAGGCTGTGTCTGGCCTCAGGGCCTTTGCACTGGCTGTTACCTCCACCTGCAATGCACTGTCCTCCGGGGCTCCTTCCCACCCTCAGACCTCAGTGTAAATGTCACCTTCTCTGAACTGTTCTCCTTTAACACTCTACATTAGAGAGCCACTCGTCCTACTCGGTCAAATCAGGAACTTTCTATTACCCGGTTCTTTAGCCCCATCTTAAATTTTCTTGCTTATTTGCAAATTTATTTACTGTCTTCTCTGTCCAGTGAGGGCAGAGACCTTGTCTGCCTTGTTAGCTTTTTAATTCATTGTATGGAAAGTCCCCAGATCAGTTCCTGGATATAATGGATGGCGAATAATTATGCAGAGGGAGGGAGGAAGGGAAGGAGAAAGGGAGTTGAGTAAATAAATACATTAGCAACTAAGGGTAGCATTAAGTGAATAAGAAATCCTTTTTCCTTATCATCAAGAGGATCCCAACAGGAATCTGAACTCTGCCTTTGCCTTTTCAAACTGTCACCTCCCGTTCCCCTCCCTGCCCATTCCTCCCCCGCCTCACCCATGGCAGAAGCCACACAAGTGCGGAGAGACAAGCCTGGAATGCAGCCTGCATAGGTCGGCCTTGCACACCTGTGTCTGAGCGTGCATGCTCCGTGCATGGCCCCTGTTCAGCACACGATCACCTCCTCATCTATCTGAATGACACTCTGGGGCAGCGGGCTTTGCTTGGAAAACAGTTGTTTGCACAGTAGGCAGAGACACTCCCATTCTGAGCATTCAGGCAGAATCCCTGGATTTTATTTGGGGTATTCTGTGCGGCACATAGGGAAAGAGTCTCCTGAAACATACAGGACCTGGTTCATCTCCTTTTTGTTTCAACGTCAGGTTTACCTGAGTCCGAGCTTATGCTGTTGGACTGTAACCCTGACTCCAGGAATACAGAGCGAAAGCATAAGGACACTTCCGTTTTAGAGGTTTAAAAATCTGCATTTCACTTTATTTCTTATCATGTGTTCTTTAAGATGATGGTGCAACAGTGCACAGAGAAGCCAAAGCAAGGAGGTTACGAGGGTGGCCTCTGGGCTCCAACAGATCCATGCTTGTGTCACTTGCTGGCTGTGTGGTCTAAGGTAAGTTACTTAACCTCTCTGAGCCCAGGTTTCCCCAGTTTCTTCTTCTTTAAAGTGGGGAGAATAATAGTATCTACCTCATAGAGTTCATGTGAACATTAAATGAGCCAAAGCATGTAAAGCACACAGTTTCTCATCAGAGTAGTTTCAATAGACTAAAGCACCATGAATAAATGCCTATTTATTGGCACCGGGTAAAATGCCTATTGTGGTCCACGCTATGGACATAGCATCTCTTAGAATGAATTCCTTTTGAAAAGTTAAAACTTACAATTATCAACACAGGAAATGCAAAAGTCAGAGTGATAGCTCATTACTATTGCTATGAAAATGAATACATCGGTATAGACCTTCTTTTCCATCACCACTTCCTCATTCATTCCTCAGCAAACTTTCACCCAATACCTCTTGGCTGTGTGAAAAGCACTAGCTAGACATCAGTAAAACAGAGAAGAGGAACAATAAAACACACCCTTGCTACTGGTCAATTCTAGATCATTTGTTAACACTTTTTAAAAATTGTGACCCATGGCAAAAGATGGTCTTCATTTCCCTGGCAACCCAGTGCAATGACATACTCCCAGAAACACACACACTGAAGCAAAAGTTTCAGCAAACACTCCTTCCTCATACCATCTATTCTGTCTTGCCCTGTCCTTTCCTACTCCCTCCTATCCTATCCTATTTCATTTCAGAAGCACTGTTCCAAATACACTAAGTTGATTTCACTGTCCACTAAACGACTGTGACCCATCGTTTGAGAAACACAATTTAATCTGAGCTTGAACAAGATGGGTCTTGACAGCTGAGTTTCACCTGTGCCGCCATCTACATTGCCTCATGTCCATCCTGATTTGGGAGTGCGCTGCTGCCTTGTGTAAGCAGCATGACCTCCCCGGGGTGACTACCTTTCTCCAGCTCTGACCTCCAGGTGTGCAGAACCACGTTCACGCACAGGTGCCAGCCCTGCATAGCCCCTCTTCACTATCTCACAGTAAGCCTCACTTCTCTTCACAGCACTTTGTACCTTTTCTCTAGCAATCTTCTCAGTCTGAAATAAAATTCTCCCTCTGTTTTACAGCTCTTCTTATTCTTGATGACCTGGCAAAAAGTTTACTTTCTCCTGAGTAGAATCTCGCTTATCTTAGTCTATGATTTATGTTTTTTGTTAATGTCAACTATTTACTGAATGCTTACAACATTCTCTAATCTCTAAAGTCACTCAGAGGATAAACATTACAATCTCCTAGGGTTCTGGAGAGCTCCATCTCCCACCTGATTCAGATCTCCACTCAACCAGCACCTTCTCCAGCAGACCTTCTGTGACAATTCATGAACTAGGACTCTCTGTTCCTCTCACAGCGATGCATGTTTCCCCATAGCACTCATTACCACTTAGCATATCGTATCTATGTACTTGTAGGCCTTCCATCACCAAAATATAAGCTCATTGAGATAGTGGATTTGTCTGTTTTATTCACTGTCGAATATCCAGCACTCAACATAGTGAAAAGCTAACTAACACAGTCAACACTAAATACATTAGTTATTGAATGAAGGACTCTTCCTTTTACACCTAAAAAAAATTAGATATAAGAGATTCAGTAACTAGTTTGATGTCACAAGCATTACAAGTTACAGAATTAAGATTTCAAATAATGTATATAAGATTTGAAATGCCAAGGCCCATAGTCATTTGCTGGTAAAAGAAAAACAAAAGCATTAACCATAATTATCATAGTACACAATCCAAAGTCTTTTCCTGGCTGACAAGGCCCCACATGGACTGGTCCCTACTGCCCTCTGGCCCTCCGTTCCTCCCCTCTCCTACTTTCTCATTCTATTCTAGCTACAATTGCCTTCTTGCTGATCTTTAAACACATTGTGTTTCCATATCAGAATCTTTACGACAACTATTCTGTCTACCTAAACAATTCTTGTATGTCATGGCATGGCTTGCTGTAACCCCAGACACTGTTCAAATGTCACATCTTCAAAAAGACTTTTTCTTATCGCTTTGGCTAAAACAGACTTTCTCTGCTACTCAGTGTTGCCTTATAGCCCATTCAAACTGGTTTGCAAGAGCTAACTGTGCACATCTCTTCCCAATTCCATATTCAGCGATAGCACACTGGTAGCTTGAAACTGGCCATTGTGAAAACATTTGCACAGAAGAAATCAGCAAACACTACAAAACACTACAAAAAAAGTCCTTTGTCTGTTTTTTCTCTTCTGAAAGCTGGTGGTTAAACATTTATGAGATTACTAGTCATACCCCATTTCTCTTCATTTTCTATGTTCTTATCTTGCTTTTTTCTTCCACTTGTCAAAACTTCAAATTATATAATTTATGTCTTGCCTGTTTCCTCACTAGGATGAGTGACCCATGTATACAGCACCTTTACTATATTATTGCTGTATTTCCACTTCTATGTGGACAATACACATTCGCTTACTTCATCAGTCACCGTCTAACATTTTCTGGGCAGAGTCGGTGGCTAGCTCCCGTGTGTTCCATGTGCATGGACATGCCCATTATGTCCTCACAATTGCTGTCTTACCCACTGTGTGGATAAGGAAGCTGAGACTGGATGGGGGTGAGAGAAAACCAAGAAGGACAGAAACATAACTCTCTCAAGGACCAACTGCTAATAAATGCAGGAACAGGGTCTCGAACCCACGTAATCTGAGTGCTGGGTCATCTGCAGTTTGTACAGGGGGTCAGTGTTCCAAAGCTCTTCCGGGAGAGCAGTTGTCTTTGAGTCTGTCTCCTCTGTGCATGCTCACACTCCTTGAGAATGCAACCATGGCTCCACAATCTAAGGTTTACCTATTGTTGCAGTAACTCTGGAAAGAAGATTTCCTGCAGGGATCTTGCTATGCAATATTTTTCTCAGTGACCCTCACAGTTATGTTTATATTTGTCAGATTAGTCCTTCTCCGATTTTAATTCTAGAAAATATATTCTCCCAGCTCTAGCTGGCCACTGGGATAAAAGAATTAATGAGTGAGTGAACGACCGTAGAAATTCCTAGACTTGTCATTTCAACACGCAGCTGTGCTTTCCTTGGTGCCACCCCCTTACTTGCAGAATCCATGAGACAAGCCGTGAATGTCACTGCACTTTCCAAACAGAATGAATTGTGGGGAGAAAATAGGATTCTAATGAGAAAGGTGGAAAAGTCTCCACATCCGTCTTGAGTGATGGATGGGTCTCATGTGTTTCTCCTTCTACTTTTGCTATGGCACCTCAAGCATCTTTCCATCCACATTCAACGTTTGAGGTGAACATATCATTTGGAAGCAAAAAGAAACCCTTGGATTGTGGACCACAGGACAAAACATATTGGAGGATTCTCTGCTCCCACTCACCTGGGAATCTTTGAGACAGTGACCTCATCCTCCATCAACCCTCTCACTTCCTTGCGTACTTTTCAATTTTTTTCTGGAAGAAGGCAAACTTAGCAATTCATCAGCCCTCCTAATTACGTAGTTCAGACTTAATTCTTATGCTAAATGCATTTCATAGCTACCACAGAGTCTCAGGCGAATTCTGTGTTTTTTCTGACATAGTTTGAGGCCACACCACCTGCTTCTAATTCATTTTGCAGAGGACTCAGCACAGATGTCTTCAGGGACCTAGGGTGCCTTGATTCTGTCTACGAAACCATGATACTCAATGAAAGAAAATTTTGGCTGGTGACCTTCTCTGCCACCTGCCAGCTCCCCACTCTGCAAACTGTCTGACTCTTTTGCCTGCAGAGGAAATGCAGACAGAAAATGCAGAGGTGGGCAGACTTGTCTCCTTCACATCCAGTGAGAAAGTGAAGAGTAACTTTCAACAGCATGTCTTGGGTGGCTGCTTTTAGGGATGAAGTGGGCATGCAGTGGATACTTACAGATTCTCCTGAAATGTCAGGACTGCAAGTTTTTGGTGCTCCATGTAAAAGAAGGCCTCAGAAAACCTTCGGACCTGCAGAATAAAACAATGTAAACAGTTCAATTCTTTAGATAGGTATTATCTACCTGCACTTTCTTTTTTTTTAATTGAGGCTCAAAAAGATGAATGATAGTTCCTAATAGGAGGAGAGCCATGCCCGTGACCTGAAGGTCCTGAATCAACAGTCTTCACATTCCTCCGAACTCATCTCTCTCCTTCAGAGCTCTTAGCCCACACTTGGTTTATGAACACACATGAATGCAGTCTATGAATCTGTTCTTGCATTGCTTTTGCTATTATTTTTAACTGGAGGTCTTATTTATTCTACTAGAATATAAGATCTCTGTGAACGGGGTCCATAAATAAATGCAGATGAAACAGAATTCCCAAACCCAGTCATGTATGTTCTCTGAACATTTTGTGGACTCTGATCTTCGTATGTTTTGTCATCTTGTTCTAACGAGATGTTGGTCTAAATACCAACATATTTAGTTATGCATCAGCACCTACCCATATGCACCTAAGCTGGTGGCAGAGAAACACACAGAGAGCAATGTCTTACATTAAAAAGCACTTTTTCAGCTGGGCGCGGTGTCTCATGCCTGTAATCCCAGCACTTTGGGAGGCTGAGGCGGGCAGATTGCCTGAGGTCAGGAGTTCGAGACCAGTCTAGTTAACATGGTGAAACCCCGTCTCTACTAAAAATACAAAAAAATTAGCCAGGTGTGGTGGCGCGAACCTGTAATCCCAGCTACTCGGAAGGCTGAGGCAGGGGAATTGCTTGAACCAGGGAGGTGGAGACTGTAGTGATCTGAGATTGCACCACTGCACTCCAGTCTGGGCAACAGAGTGAGACTCCGTCTCAAAGAAAAAAAAAAAAAAAAGAAAAGCAGTTTTTCCAAAATACTTTTAATATTTCTTGTGATAGGCTCTGAAATCCTCTGAGATTGCCAAGGCAAGTATTCCATGAATGACACAGCAAAGGCCTGAGAGGCTAAGGAAGTTCACAACGCCACCCTGCGTGATCATGGTAGAGACAGGAAAGCACGAAGATCTAGAGGCCAATCCCAATGCTTGATCTAATTCTCATAAAGGTTCCTCCAAAGAAATCAAATGCATGTGATCGGAGAATGCATAGCAGTTGGCCACTCACCCTCAGGGTGTGGTGTTCCTGGGTGAGATAAGTGGTCACTTGGGAGTGCAGAGTGACCGTGTCCAGGAACTGGGTCCACAGAGCCATCATGTGGGACGTGAGCCAGGCCAGATCCTTGCTTATCTGCTCAGCGATCTTCTCTGGATTGTTCAACATCTGGAGAGGCAAAAGAGGTGGTAGTCAAGGCTGCTGACTCCATGAAGTCAGGAGCAGTCTTCTTCCTGAAGTCTTTACTGACTTTTCTGTTTTCAATAAATCACTCTCCTTTCTCTGCACATCTGTAGTATTATATTACAGCTCGTAGTACTATAGGATCATGTTATCATGTTTGATCTGGAAGCTAAAACAGCAATGGCAACAATAAATTATTGAGGTAGTTCCTGCCTATAGAAAAACATCCAAAGCCCTTAGTCTAGCAGGCAAGATTGCCCACTACCCAGTCCCAGTGTATCTTTGCCATTTCATTTTACTTTCATGTATGCTCTAAGCACAGCTTACTCTTAGATTTCCACAAACATCTTGCACCTTTAATATTTTCTCTCTCTCTTCGTTTATCCTCGATATCCCCTTTCAACTTTTCTATCCAAGCCTTCGAATCCCATCACCACAAAACTCAATTCACCCTACTTTTCAATGCCCAGAGCCAACAACACTTGCTTTATGACGTCTTCACAGTTGCCACCAGCCGGAAACCTTTTACTCACATTCTCCCCAGACTCCTCAAGGTACCCCAGATCCATCTATTGGACTCTACTCTGTATCCCATCCAATTCTGGACGCAGTACTTCACAGCAGTTATAACTTCCAATCCTCACTATCTCCTATGTGTAAGGAAGAGTACTAGGCATTTGACGGTGCTCCCCATCTAATCCTACCAGATACCCTTTGGTAGAGTTACTGTGGCCATCCAATTACAGAAAGTGAAATGAAAGTCAGTAAAAGAATGCCCAACCTCACATACAGCAGGGATTCAATGGAAGGGATGTATGACTATGAAGCCACATCACCATGTCACCTCCGCATAGTAAGTGTTTAGAAAACGTCCTGAGAGGAGAGCATCTCTGTAACCTCGCAGCACCTGAGGACTGAGGCAGTTCATGCACAGCAGGTGCTCCATAGCTTTCCTCCACCCTCCTCCTCGCACTACTCCACATTTGTTTTTGCTTTTCTTTTAGTGACAGGATCTTGCTCTGTCACCCAGGCTGGAGTGCAGTGGTGTGATCATGGCTCACTGCAGCCTCGAATTCCTGGGCTCCAGCAATCCTCCCATCTCAACCTCTGGCTGGGACTACAGGTGCATGCCACTGCACCCAGACAACGTTTTGTAGAGACGGGGGTCTCGCTATGTTGCCCAGGCTGGTCTCGAACTCCTGGGCTCAAGTGATCCACCTGCCTCAGAGTGTTGGGATTACACGTATGAGCCATCACACCTGGCTTCACTCCACATTTCTTATGGGGGATTCCTGGTTACATGAACTAAAACGTAGAGGAGTTAGACTAGAAAGGGCCTAGAGGCTTTGGGAGAAGACCCTTTCGACAGAAATGCTTTAGATAGCTGCAGGTCAGAACCAGGAGAACCATCTTTTGGGGGAGTGATTTGAATTCTGGAGAGGTGAGAAGAGAGGTCACATCTCCGAGGATGGCAGGAGGCCAGTTGCCAAGGCCTGTCACTGACCTCTAAGCTTCATCACTTATTCAAGCATTTAATCCCAGGCACATGTTTAGAACAAGAGAGAACTCAGAGATGAACAAGAGAGGGTCTCTGTCCATAGGGAGCTGTGTTCAGTGGTGGATATTTCCACTCGTTAATGTGAGTTAACAATTAAAAGTGCCGCGGAGCTTTCTACTATGCACAATAGACCAGGGACACACAGCCATAGCCACATCCAATCCCATTCCTTTCTCTTCGTTGCCCTGTGCCTCAGTTTCCCCACCTGTAAGGTGAGTATGCAAAGCAAATTACTGCTTTTGGATGTAAAATATGAGGAGATCCAAGTCCAATGCCCAGCTTGAAATGCTGGAATTTTCTTCTGCTATTCTTAGACTGAAGACTGGTGCTAGATGGCGACCAATTGGGTAAAGTGAGACATCCAAGAGTAAGAAAAAGAGGGAAGGAGGAGTTTGGCATGCAGTAAGGTTCTCTAAATGTTGCATATTTTTGCTTTATCATGGATGACTTGCTTCCAGATACGGAACATCATTCAGCCACAGCATCATCTCTGAGCTACTTCTTCCAAAAGGTAAGATAAGTCTGTGATGATGACACAAGCTATGAAACCCCAAAATGAGGGAATGGCCTGCATTTTCTTCTGATGGAAGCTTTACTTCCAGCACTGGCTCTGGGGCAGGCAGGGGTCAAACAGGGAATGGCCACTCTTGGCCCATTCCCATACATCATGGTCAAAAGTGTTAAGTAAAAACTGAGGCCGGGCACGGTGGCTCACATCTGTAATCCCAGCACTTTGGGAGGCTGAGGCAGGCGGATCATGAGGTCAAGAGATTGAGACCATCCTGGCCTACATGGTAAAACCCTGTCTTTACTAAAACTAAAAAAAAATTAGCCGGGCATGGTGGCAGGTGCCTATAGTCCCAGCTAATTGGGAGGCTGGGGCAGGAGAATTGCTTGAACCCAGGATGCGGAGGTTGCAGTGAGCCGAGATCGCACCACTACACTCCAGCCTAGCGACAGAGTGAGACTCTGTCTCAAACAAATAAAGAAGAAAAGTAAAAGTTGAATGGGGAATATGGCGGACAGGGTCAGTCATTACAAAACCTCCTGGCTAGAGAGTGGGGCTTTTGGATGAACTGTAAGTGACTCCTATATAGATTCTTGAACCAGTGCCTCTCACGAATAAGACCCAACCTTCTGCATCAGCACATGGCACAACTGCTCCTGAAAATGCCCCCCACCTCACCTCTGCCCACCTCCTGTCCTGGTCCAATGCACTCCCATTCCCAGCCATAGCAACCTGCTGGCAGTGGGCTGCACACACACCTGGCCCTCTCCAACCCCAGGCCCTTGTTCAGGTTGCTGGTCTCCCTGCGCACCTTCCAGCGCCACCTTCCGGTTTCCTTTCTTCTTCTCTTCATCACTTTGGACTTGTCTGTCCTCTACCAGGTAACCATTTTAGAAGCCAATTTTGTGTCTCCTTGTTTCTTTTTTTTTCTCTAAATAATTTCAACTTTTGTTTTAAATTCAGAGAGTCCATACACAGTCCGTGTTGCTTCTGATGACTCTTCTGAACCTTCTCCAATGCTCCGCGTGTAAGTCTAAGATCCTTCTTGACATCTACTTGACCTGCACAGGCACCTCTCATAGCACCTCCACCCACATGTTGCTGGCTTCACCTCCTACATCCCTGTTTGCCTGCATTTTGAGCGTTAGCCTTCTTAGTATTCCCAGCCCCTAGCACAACAGCTGATAGACAGTGGGGGTCAGTGACTCTTTACAAAATGAATAGGTGGCTCCGTGTCCGTGGGAGGTGTCCCAGGCCTCCAGAACTCAGACTGCCTCTCCCGGGCTCCTTGTTCCCTCACTCACAGCACTGCCACCATGCCGCCACCACAGTGGCACCGACAAACACAGCACGAATCCCGAGCTCCGCCACCAGAGTGAATAAGAGAAAAAAGAAAAGCTATTCATTAAATGTGCCTTTGGGAGGATTATGTTTCCTCAAGTTGATTATAGAAATGGCTTTAGATAAGGTTAAAGAAGCTTCTAATTAAGCCACAAGAGGACTTTTCTATTCCACAGACGCCCGAGCCTGTGCAATCACAGATGGTGAGCTTGGAAGGGTTTTTTCCAGAGACCGAGGAGGCCCTTTACACTAACAAGGAGGCAGCTGCAGCCCAGAGCTGTCACAGTTGAAACTCCCTGAAAGAAGGCCCTGCCATCCACGCCTGCCACACTTTCACCCTCGTCACCTGGGTGCTAACCAAGCACCTTTGTTCACTCCCTCACTCCCTTGCTCTGCCAACTGAGTGCCGGTTCTGTCCCAGCAGTGTGCCGAGCTCTGGGGAGCCAAACATAAATGCATACAGTCCAGGAAGACGTGTATGATCGTGTTATAGCTATTTAATTAGATAATTATAATATACTTGTAAAGTACTGTGCAAGAGATATATACTGAGTGCTGTAGAAAGGTCATGGAAGGCTTCCTGGAGGAGGTGATATTTACATTACATCTTCAAGGTGAATAGACATTAAGTCAAGAGAAGCCTCCTTCACATTCCATGAACAAACTGTGCTCTCTCACTGGTCCTCAATTATGGTTGCCCTTCAGAATCACTAGGAGGCTATAAGTCCACCAATGTCTGGGCCCGTCTCAGATTCTCTGAGGGTGTGGCCTAAACATTAAACCTTTGTAAATTTTTCCCAGGTGATTGTAATGGGCAGCCAGAGTTGCAAACCCCTGCTTGGTCACAACCCCTGCCTTCGTGCATGTCCTCATCTTTATCCAGAATCCCTCCCCAACACCTTGTGTGCATACACACTCAGGCACACACACACCTGCGGTGTCCACTCCTGTTTCAGATCTCAGTTCAGTGCCATCCATCCAGGCGCCCTCTCCTACACATACAAGCGGGGGGGTCTAAGAATAACAATGGCAACACTGACAATTGAGAGTTACAAGGCACCGTGAGCCAAGAGCTTTACAGAAATTTTAATCTACTTAATTACTTAATCCTTATAGTAATCCTACCCATAAATCTAATATTATCACTCTTAATTTATGGATGGAGTAACAAGGCACTCGAAGTTTGAGCTACATGCCCAAGATTACAGATAGTAAGTGGGAGGCAATATCTGGACCCAGGAAGTCCAGCTCCAAAGCTCTGTTTAGTTGTCATGCAATGCAGCCTCTCATTAACCCCTCTACGTGCTGTGTAGACCTGCATGCTGGCTCCTGTCCCACTGCATGTATTACAATGGCATGCTCACATGTCTGCTCAACTCACTTCAATATATATTTGCAGATGACAGGAGGAATTTCCTGCAAACTTTGCATGTATCAAATTCTTTAAACTCACAGGATATACCTGGAGACTTCTGGCATGGGATTCACTTAATACCCCCTTCACTGAGAATTTATTTTTCCTTCAGATGTTCAAGGATTTTTATAACAACAACATAGCAATAGTTCTGCAAGTGCATCCACTTACATGACTTTGGACCAAGGGTGACGTGGATGAAAGAAAATTCAAGTTGTTCCGGGAGACTTTTTATCAATGAGAAATGAAATCCAACATCTTGTTGAGTTCAGTTTGATAATTACTTTGGGATCTATTCTCTACCTGGTGCTATTTGGAGACACGTTTTGCATTTTTGCTTCAGCAAATGTTTAGCACGCTCAGTGTGTTTTCGTAACAGCCTCCAAATATAAATAGAACTCAGTCCCTTCTATGCAGGAATTCACGGCTTAGTGGAGCAGGAACAAAGTAACACAAATCATTAAACTAAGCTGAGCCATGGCTGGGATGGAGCGCGGCACCACGAAACACAGGAGCTCGCCAGAGCGCTCAGATCCCAGGATCTCAGATGGTTTCCTGAGAAGTCAGCCTTTGGTTTGGGCTTTGCAGGCTGATGGGGATTGTGTCAGGAATAAAACTAAGGTGAGATGGGATAGTCCGGGCAGAGGCCAGAGCTTGCAGAAAGACACTGTTTTTGCCCCCTGAAGGTCTGAAGTACAAGGTGTGCAGGAGGGCTGGGGCACCTCCGGGACAGGTGAGAGGAGCCTCACATGTCCACGGCTTTGACTTCCACCCTAAGCAATCAGGCCTTCATCCTGCAGGTGAACAGGAACTGCCAGGAGCTTTGAACCAGGACAGTGAGAGTTGTCCCTGTGTTGGTTTCCATGCTTCCTGCAGCACACTGGGTATGGGAGGCTGTGCGAAGCAAAAGATGAGTCAGACAAGGGCTCCCCCATACGGGGCCTTGTGGTTACAGAAGAAGTCCCTGTGAAGAGTGATCCTGACATGTGGTGAGGTCTCACTGGGCCCAGAAGCTTTCCCATTCCATGGGACGGGCCATCAGAAGGCAGGCTGGGTATTGCTGCCAAGGCCCCTGGAACCTCTGGAGAGAGGCTCTGTGTGTACTGCTGCAGAAAAGACCGGGCAGAGAAGAGTTGAACCCTGTGTCCAGCTTCATGGCATGGCAGAGGGGGACCAGGAGACAGCTATGTGCCTGCTGGATGTCCACCTAAGGGGCGACCCCCAGTGAAGGTTTAGAGTTCAAACACACACTATTCAAACCGCGGTACATGATATCCCAGCTGCACCATCATCTCCAGGGAACTAGTTGGAATTGCTGAATCTCTTGCCCCACCTCAGCTCAAAAGAATCAGAATGCACATTTTAACAAGATCCCCAGGTAATTCATGTGCACATTAAAGTGTGAGAAGTTCTAAAATCGGAAAGAGAAATTGGTTTTTCTCAAACCAGCTGCCTCTAGCTGAGCTTGGTGTTCCGGGCTGCCCCGGGCAGGCTCTCAATAAGCTCAGAGTCACCCTCTAGAGTTAGCACTGTGAAGTCCTAGTGCCAGGAATTCCCTGACCTGCGGGACAGGGAAAGGAGAGGTAACAGTGACCACAGTGAACAGCCAGTCCCCAAAGCTTTAGTTTCCCCACTAGGAATCAGGCCTAATAAAACCTACATGACAGCATCAAAACGAGGACCCATTAAGCACACGTGTAACATACTAATCAATGGGACCAGTGCCGACTAGGTGCTCAGTTTCTAGGAACGGCTTTCTTTCACTCATTGTTGGAAGGTAGATGGTGTCCCGGAGGGCCTCTTATGCTCTTTACCCCTTTGAATTTGAGGTCAGCTCCTTCACAGCAGAACCTTGAGAAGCCACTGGGCCTCACGGGACCTGAGTGTCCTCTAGAATCACTGACTTCAAAAGGATGTTAAATGAAACAATGCATTTAAAAACCCTCTGACAAGAGGACTGGTCAAAGCAAACAAACAAATGACAGAAACAAACCCCAAATACACAACCTCCACCACTCCCCAAAACCAACCAAACAGGCTGCCCACAGTCAGAAGCTGCTCACTGATGCTTAGTAACTGTGCTTATCATCAGTAGTTCCTGCTAGGAGTGCATAGCTCTGGGAAAGACTATATGACAATTTGGGATCTCCCAGAATTTTACTGGGGGGAAACCAGGGAATTCTCTTGTGTTACAGAAAACCCTACGTTGCTGTATTATAAAAAATTAAACAACAACAGCAACATTGCTCTCCAGTTGATACTCAGCATGTGTTGAACTTACTTGTACCAAAGCAAATGTCTGAGTCTCATTAGAACCTGCAGGTCCTCTGCGGGGAGTACACCCTGCTTCCTAATCAGGCTTCACAGCAGGGGTCCTCACCAACTGCTCCAACTCCCCTCTCCAGCCTGCCCTGCATCCCCACCTGAGCTCCAACTAGGTGGGACACAAGTGCCCATGCTGTTTCAGTCTGGTGGGCCCTCACCCTGGGCTTTGCATGGCTGTTCCCTCTGCCCTGAGGGTCCTTCCCTGACTGGTGTCTGACACCCCCCACTCCTTCAGGGCCATGTCCCAGGCTCCATCTTGGCCTCCCCAGGCAAGATAAGGTGCCCGCTCCTCCTTGCTCCTGCAGCCCCTCACCTCTCGCTCCCTGGTTCCAGTACTGACCACATCAGCAACGTCCACCTTATCTGTGAACAAATCTATTTCTCATTGAGCTGCAAGTAAGTCCTGGTTGGTATCTTCCATCTTTGTATACCCAATGAATAGTCGAGTGGTCAGCACACAGTAGATGCTAAGTAAACCTTTATAAGAATTGTATGGAGTGGCCGGGCGTGGTGGTTCACGCCTGTAATCCCAGCGCTTTGGGAGGCTGAGGCGGGCGGATCACGAGGTCAGGAGATCGAGACCATGGTGAAACCCCGTCTCTACTAAAAATACAAAAAATTAGCCGGGCGCGGTGGTGGGCGCCTGTAGTCCCAGCTACTCAGGAGGCTGAGGCAGGAGAATGGCGTGAACCCGGGAGGCGGAGCTTGCAGTGAGCCAAGATTGTGCCACTGCACTGCAGCCTGGGTGACAGAGCAAGACTCCGTCTCAAAAAAAAAAAAAAAAAAGAATTGTATGGAGTAAAGATTAATCCACATCACTCCATTACTGCAGAGCTCTACGTCTTCAAATTGCTTTAAATCACCCAAAAAACCTTCCCACCCCCACCACTGGCAGCAGTCGGGGAGACCAGGAGCTGGCAATGTTCTACCTCTTAACAGTGCTGCTGACTTAGCTTGCTCTTCAGGGATTTTTGGGAAGCAGGTGTTGTTTCTTCCATTGCAATGACTGGGCCAATTCTTCAGCAAACCAAGGAGTAGGCAGAAGCACAGCCCCATACACCCTTTCTACCCTCTTCATCCAGCCACATCCATGCAGCAGTTGCCTAATTTAGTTGCTTTGCATAAAATAAAGCCTGTGGCAATACAGTCACTCAAAACCAAGAGCCGGTAGTCCTGCAGCTTGGGGCCCCCCCCAGAAGAGGAAGGCAATTAGTTGACCTCTCATAAAATATACTTGATCAAGTCATTGGCAGCCTGCATCCTAATCCCTGAATCTCCCACCAGAACCACTGTGGGAAACAGACAAGATAGCATTGCAGTGGAATACAGGTGGCCTTGCATTCAGGCCCTGGGCCCACCCCTTAGTAATTCGTGGACTTTAAGGAAGCCACATTTCTCTGTGTCCACTTAAAGCAAAATGATTGGGGATACTTGAGTACCTCCCTCCTTGTATTCCCAGGGCTGCAGCAAGGATAGAGCCTGGTGAACCAAGGGCAGGGAGCCAGCATTCCCTAGGCCAGGTATGTTGGTATTGTCATTGTTGTAGTGACTGCAATTAACCTTAATCATCGGTTCCTACCTCAAGACTCACTCCCTTTCCTTGTATGGTATTGTGATCAAAGGAAATTAAAATTTCTTACCCCCAAACATATTTCTTTGACATGTTTTGAAAAGCCTGCTGCTTGGCCACCAGGCAGAAGTGACCTTGCAAAACTGCCTTAAGTGGGAAAAATTCATATCTGCAGAGAATCTCTAATAATGAAGCCAGGCTCCCTCCCTTTTTCATGCCTTTCCCAAGATCCAGGAGGGATGGAGAGTTCCACACCGTTAAAAGTCTGAAAAGGAAAATGTACCACCTATTCTCTGTGAGAGAGACTTCATCTACACAACAAGGCCACCTTGGCTGGCCAAGCCTCTTCTCTCCCTCCCATAACCTGGTTTGCCAGAATCTAAGCCCCCATCTTTCTGTAACCTTAAGGTGGTGTGTAAGTTTCTGTAACTCAGTGGGAAATTGGGTCTTTAGGGGGCCAAGAGCCTATAGCCCCCATACATACACATACATACATATCTCTCTCCACAGTTTCTGTCACAGAGCTTCTATTAATAAAACCCTTAACATTTCTGAAGTCATAGGAATGTCTTTTGTCATTCATAAATTCCTTTCGAACATATGCTAATTGAGCCTGTGCTAATGAGGTGACTCTTGACAGACCTTTAGATAGCTTTAGGGTAGAGGCTGTTTTCCAGAAAGACCAATCCATGATTGGAGAGTTGGGACTTTGAGCCCCACTCCTGATCTCTGGAGAAAGGAGAGGGGCTGGGGACTGAGCTAATCAACAACAGCCAATGATTTAATCAATCATGTCTAATGTCAGGGAACCTCCATAAAAACCTTTAAGGGACGGGTCTTAGAGAGGTTCTGGGTTAGTGAATGTCTTCACCTGCTAGGAGGATGGTGCACAGGTGAGGACGCCTTCACCTGCTAGGAGGAGCTCTACAGGTGAGAGGTCCCTGCATTTGGGTTCCTTGCCAACCTCGCCCCATGGAACTCTTCATCTGGCTGTGCATCAGCACTCTTTGCAATATTCTTTATCATAGAACACGTTCAGTAAGAAAAGTGCTTCCTGAGTTCTCTGAGCCATTCAAAAAATTATTAACCTAGAGGAGGGCATCATTGGAACCCCTGATGTAAAGCTGATCGGTCAGAACTACTGCAGGCCCAGGACTCACAACTTGCACCTCAAGTGAGGCCTGTCTTATCGGGCTGCACCCCTAACCAGGGGGATCTGATGGTGAACCCAGGTAGACAGGATTGAGTTTGAATTGGATCACTGGACATCCAGCTCATGTCAGAGAGCTGGCAAGGTTGTTGGTGTGAGGAAAACCTCCACGCATTTGGTGTCAAAGTGTCTGTGGATACAGACAAATCCTAGTAGTTCCTTTCTCTACACAGCTTGTCAGCCTCCTTTCTCATGGCTCTCTGTGACTTGGGAATGTGTTTCAGCTCCGTGGTGCCTGGGGCACACATGCCTGTTCACTAGTAGCCTGGGATCTCTCCACAGCCTCAGTCATCCCATGCCCTGCCTTCCTGCAGCCCTGCCCACTGTTCCACAAGCACAGCCTTGCACCTCATGTCCTGCTGCTTCTAGGTTCCATCTACTGCCTTTGTGCAAACAGAAAAGAGGCTCCGTATTCTCTCCAGGCTTGGCTCCAACCTAGCCTCCTCTCTCAGGTCCACTGGAGTCAGCCTTTTCCTGGGTAGAATTAATGACACATCAACCTGGGATCCCTCTACCACCTACCGACAGGGACAGGAGACAGTAAAATTCTGGGTAGAAGAGGGAAGGTCCTGGGAAGGGCCCCACCCTCAGGCCTGGAACTGTGGCCCAAAGTAAGAACATGCATTTCTATTTTCCTGCTCGAATGTTGCCTTTTCAAAACCATCCATGGCCTGCCCCACCCCCCCATCATGTGCCCATAAATACCACAGGCTATACCAACAGAGAGAGAAGAGGAGAAGCAGCTGGATGCCTCCCCAGAGACTACGGTTGCACGCTGGAGAGAAGCAGCTTGACTTCAGAAGGATGGCTTGACAGCTTTGCTTCGCAGAGGCATCTGGCTGGGGATGGCCAAACTCTGAGGGAAGATTATCTTCCCGCTCCATGCCCCTTCCAGCTCCCCTTCCCACTGAGAGCCACTTTCATCAGCAATACAAGCCTCTGCATTCACCACCCTTCAATTCATTCACCATCCTTCAATCACTTCAACCTCATTTTTCCTGGATGCCAAACAAGAGCTTGCATACCACAGGTGCGGAGGCAAAAGACTGTACACTGACTGTCTGCCCTCACTGGCGGAAAGCAGCCACCTCATGCGAAAAAGTGTTAACTGAGCTGTTAACACTTAAGCCATTCGCACATGGCAAAGCTAAAAGAGCATTGACTGTAACACTCCTTCTGGGACTTTGGGGGTTGTGGGTACTCCCCTCTAGCTGCTGCTGTGAGGCCCACATGGACTTTTGCCCCTATGAGCATCCCACTCACCCCAGCTCCTGTACCTGCTCACCTCCTGTGAGGGGTTGAACTCAATGGGTTTGAGTGAGTGGAGTCTGTCCCTGCTGGTGCAGAAGCAGCCAGCTAGCTCCAGTGCCTACACTCCAGTTCCTGTCCACGAAGGGATTAGGGAAAATTTCCTGCTTCAATACGGTACCTGTATCCATTGTGGAGTCCTAATAAGATAAGTAAGCAACAACAAGGAAGGGGTCCCAGATGCGGGAGAACAATTTTTTTGAGACATGGCTAATCACAGACAACCTGCTGGCGCAACATCTTTTCCCAAATACCTTGTTCTGCACGTAGCCCCAGCAGCACAACCTTATCTGCACGGAGCCCCTCCAGCAAGGCCCTTTAAAACCTCCCTCCAGTCTCCGACTCTTCACAGACAGCCTCTTGTCTGCTCTGCGGCCTGTGGTGCCCTTGCAACTTATCTTCATACCTTCATACTTTAATAAAATCTGCCTTTCTTTACCTATGACTGTCTTGGTAAATTCTCTTAGCACCTGCAATGCCAGCCCCAGCCAATTACACCTGCAATGGCCACATCCACAACCCTCACCACCGTAAATCAAAAATAAAATTCTAAGCCCCCAAACTTACGGAATGAACCCCTCCTCTTGGTCAGGGGCATTCAAATGCAAACCTGAAGCACTAATCAGGCCATGATAGGAATGGTTAGCTAGACATGCCTCATTATACCTTCCTCCCTTTGGAATTCAGGCACAGCTGACCAGCAAATTATAATGTTAAAACAGAGGGCTTAAGACTGACAAAACAGACTCCTTGTAGCAAGAAAACACAAACACAACAGACAGCAGGCCCTGAAAGAAACCTAAGTATTTTACCCTAAAATATAGTTATTTAACATATTTTGGAATGACCCTGCAAAGCTGCCTCTTTAAGGGAAAATCTACATTGTATAGAGAAGCTCCTTCCCTTTATGTTTTTGTTGTTGTTGTTGTTTTTCTGATGTGGGAGAGAATTAACTAAGAGTCTGGCACCTTTTTAAGTCTTATAAGAAACATTTACCATCTAATCTCTCTGAAGCCTGCTATCCAAAAACCTTCATCTGCATACTAAGAACTTGGTCTCCACAACCCCTTATCTTAACCCAGTCTCCCTTGTATCGATTCCAGGTCTTTAGATAACCTCTTTCAACCAATTGCCAAGCAGAAAATCTTTGAATCTACCTATGATCTGGAAGCCTCGCCCCCCCAGCTTTGAGTTGCCCCACCTTTTTGGATCAAACCCATGCAGATCTTACATGTACTGACTGATGTCTTATGTCTCCCTAAAATGCATAAAACCAAGCTATAGCCTGACCACCTTGGGCACATGTTCTCAGGATCTTCTGGGGCTGTGTCATGAGCCATGGTCACTCATATTTGGCTCAGAATAAATCTCCTCTAATATTTTATGGAGTTTGACTCTCTTCATCAACACCAGGCCCGTGGAATAGGAGAACAATGTCAAGGACAGTAGTGACACTGGTGGCGCCATTTTGCCCCAAGCTCTGTTCTGAGCACTGTGCACCCGTGACCCCACTTCATTCCTCTATGGCCTGCCCAGTGCTGGACAGCCAGCTGGCTGATTCAGCACTGTGCCCTGCAGTCTGGACAGAAGCCTTTACCCACTACTTTTGAGGTGACACATAACACAGGACAACAGCACACAAAGGTCCACTGGATCAGTAAATGAACATATTGAGTCCAAGCTTCTTTTGCAGATGGGCCAGTAGCCTCAGGGGTATGACATTAGTGGCTCCAGGGTCAGTCATTTCCTCACCTTTGCTACTGTTCATCCACTCATTCCAGCATTTATTCAGAGCTTCTAGGTGCCAGGAGCCCTTCTAAGCAGTAGAAGTTCCAGAGTGAACAAATCACCTCCCTAGGCTATGTGCTGCATGAGCAAGGGGTCACCACTGAGTCCCCATGGCTGAGACCTGAAGAACACTGGATCTGGGAAGCGCTGGGGGCTTGGGAAATGTTTGTGAAATTAATAAAAACTCTCATGGGCCAAAAGACGAATGGCAGTCGTTCCCAGGAAAACGTTGATCCTTTTTGCCATGAAGACAAAAGGAACCTGGACATTTAACCATATTCCCTGCCGAAGGCATGAGTATCACCAAACTCTGCTTTATGACCACAAAAAATGACAAGCCAAAACTCCCATCATTTGATAAATACTTGCACCAGACATGATGGTTTGCATTTCCTGCACTTACTGCACAGGGCCAGACCTCATGGACCCCATCTCTATTCCCTGCACGGATGCTGCCTCCTGGGCTTGCATCACACTGGGGAGGGCTCAGCGTCGCAGGGACCAGCAGCCTCACCCTGTTCTGCCTGCCGGCACTGTGACTCTAGTCAGGGTGTGAGTCAAGCCCTGTTTCTTCGTCCACCAAACAGACTGTGATGGCTTATCTTATAGAATTGTTTTATCAATTGCATGAGAAAATTCATACAACGTAGCCAGGCAACTGGCCAATGTGCCAGCTTATTGGCTAAGGGAAAAAGATGTCAATGAAACCAGCATTGCAAAATTATAACTGAGATGGTGAAAGAGACGTGAACTAACCACTTCCTTCCGGATTCTAACCTCCAAGCTGTCCTTGTTCATTCCTGGGCATAGGCCAAACTACCTTCAGGAGGAACTTAGAGTTTGAAACAAAGATAGCAGCCCTTTCCCAAAACAAACCCCCTTCTTGCCTGGTGAACTAGACTGCCTTTGTAAGACTAACAAATTAGCCAAAATCTTAGAAATTATGGTTTAGGAGTCATGCAGCTGGAGGCTACAAGATTCTGACCCTCCTCAAATTGCTTCTCTGGAAAAATATCACTATTGCAAAACCTAAGATCAGTGCTTGAGATATTTTGCAGACCCTGCACTTGATGGATCAGTTGGCATCACGCAGATTGATAAACTTGCTCATCTGGTCTTGTGGCCCCCACCCAGGAACTGACTCAGCACAAGAGACAGTTGGACTCATCGCCAACCCAACCAATCAGCATTCCTGACTCACTGGCCCCTACTCAGCAAATTATTCTTAAAAACTCAGATCCCCAAATGCCTGGGGAGACTGATTTGAGTAATAATAAAACTCAGGTCTTTTGTACAGCTGGCTCTGCGTGAATTACTCTTTCTCTATTGCTATCCCCCTGTCATGCTAAATGAGCTCTGTCTAGCCAGTGGGTAAAATGAACCCACTGGGTGGTTGCATCAGTGAAAACAGATTCATTTTTATCCCCATTTACAGATAAGAACATCAAGGTTCATAAAGATTAAGCAACTTGCCTAAAGTCACACAGTGAGTAGGTAGAGAATTCAAAGCCATGTCTCCCTGGCTCTGATGTGCATAATCTTCGCAATACAGGATTCTCCATCACTACCACCCACTAGCCACCACCCACCATCATGTGACGTATAAGGAGAAAACAGGCAGTGGTCCCTGCCTGCCCTCACGACCGCATAGCTGGAGCTCTGGAGGCAGATGGCCTGCTGCGTGTGAGCACCGATTCCTCCCACCACTTACCAGGTGACTTTGGATGAGTGCTTTGGTAATGGTGAAATATCAGGGGCTATAGAAAGATTAAAGGGGATTATACTGACAAGCACTTAGAACTGTGCCAGGCTGAGAGTCCCTGCTGATTAAATATAAGTCGGTGATGCTGGTGCTATGGTGATCCCGGACTAGGGAAGAGAGGCTCCTGGAAACCTGAACATAACAGGCACAGAAAACAACACGGAGAACCTGCAGGCCACACCCAAAAGGAAGGAGAGTGGGCGTATTGACAAATAGTCATGAATCAGCTCTTCAGCCCGATCTCGTGATGGGAAATGGAAAAGCTGAATTGGAAAGCTGCCTGTTCCTGTGTTCCTTCTTGTTGTTTCAATTGCTAAAACGAAATTTCTGATAATTTACAGAGTAAAGCAGTTTCCCCTTGGGATGCTGAGCTGCACCTCCACAGGTACATGGCTCTGGCCAGGCCCTCAGGGGATGGAGCCTGAGGCAGCCCGAGACAGCCCTGGAAGGAGAGGCCATGTCACCAGAGACAAGCAGACCCCAAGAGCAGAGCACTTAGGAGGGTCCTTGCGTGAGCTCTCCAGTGGTCCCCTCGGAACAAACCTACTATGCAGAGGAGGAATCCCAGGCCCCAGAAGGTGAGCCCCTGGGGTTCCACAGCTGCTCCAAAGAGAAGCTCAGAGCCTGGATTTAAACCCATGCCAGCATGGCTTTGAAGCTTCTGGCCCCTCCCTAACGCAGTGGCTGCACTGAGGCTCACTCAGGGAAGGATGAGAGCTGTGGCCATCTGGAGCCCAGGGCCTCCTGTCTACCCAGCTGCCCGCTCATATACACATCGTCAATACTGCATCAGAGTCGGAGCGTATGAGCCCCCAAGTGTGGACATTAGGTCTTTGCCATTAGGTCTCAGTGGCCTTTACACACTCTCTAAACGGACTCCTGTGTTGCCCTCCTACAGTCTGCTGGCCCTGCATTTATGATAATCAGTGCTTGGCATGTGTTTCCCTGTTATCCCTACAAGCCAAGTCCCACCCCTTCTCCCAGGCTGCCGTCCAACGGCCCCTCCCCGAAGGCCCTCCAGCTCGAGGCTCCCAACACCCTCCTCTGTCTCTGCCTCCGCATTCCGCCCTCTCCAGGGATCTCCTCTGCATCCGTTGTGAGACTGGATTTTACTAACTCTGTAACATGCTCTAAAGCAGGGGTGCTCAGCCCTGGCTGCACATAATATTCATCTGGGGAGCTTTGAATAAAAACACAGTATCTGAACTCCAATCCCAGATACTCTGTTTCAGCCAGTTTGGGTGCCCAGGCTCAGGCAAAGATGCATCATTAAAGTTCCAAGGATGATTCTAATGTACAGACAAAGTTGAGAGACACTGGCTTAACAGACAGAGGTGTCAGTTTGGGGGATGAGAGTTTGAGTCCTGCTTCTAGTACTGATTAGCTGTGTTAGTCACCCTGGTATAGACTTCCTTCCAATCTTGATTTGCCTCTTCTTCATATAGAAATAAGAGTACGCACCCAGATATCTAACACAAGGGGGATGCAAAAGTGTTCCAGAGATTGTAAATAGCAGCAGCATGCATTTGTCAAATATTTATTCAGCCTTTACTCTTAATGCATGCTTGATGAGGCTTTGTTGGCAAATGCATGTGACTGTTTTCATTATCATCCCTGACTCTAGCCTCCCTGCCATGTCTGAGGCCATCTGTGCACAGGTACAAGATTCTGTCATCCACAGTGAGAAGCACTGAGTTACTAGTCAACAAACGTTTGTTCAATGGAGGGGTAACGGACAAATACATATGTGTAGCCTAAGCTTCAGGGAAACAAAAATCTGTTCACATGTTTAGTTTTTCCAAAATATCTAGCAAGGCACATACTTATAGAACACAGTGACGTGGGGTAACAGAATGTAAGAATATTTCTCCAGCTTGGTATCTCGAGTGAAGTTACAAGTGGTGTCTTTTCACTTCTGTTTTTTTACAGCAAGCAAGCAACTGCATTTGCCTTGCAAAACTACTGCCATTCATTCAGACCCCAGCGCCAGTTCTCCAATTACCTGTAGCTCTGAGCACAGCTGAGAAAGTGTTTCTTCAACAGCAAGGGCCTCTAGAAAGAAAAAAATAAACTGTATGATTAAATGAACCCATACTGAAATGCAGCAGTTGCTAATTAAATGAAAAAGCAAAAGTTTCACATTGGCATTAAAGTCACAGAGACAAACACATTGCTGAGGACCTTCTATCTATTCTAACTTCCTAAAGGGACTGTGCTTATCAGGAGAATACACCTGATTGGAGCCACGGACTGAGCACTAGATAAAAGCCAATATCACCTCATGCACACAGTTACGAGAAGCAGTACACCCCAAATTCATACAGCACTTTGTGTGGCCCACAGAGATTCCATGCTTATTTCTATTTTTACAGGTACACACACACACACACAAACACACACACACACACAGGTATACATCTGTGCATCATATATGGAACATGGATTTGAATCTCTATCTTACAGATAAAATATGAGAAGCCCTGAGAACCTCCTGCTCAACTCCACCGGCTCTGATACTGAAGAACGTGGCCATCTTATCAGCAGAAACCAGGTGGCCTCTGGCCATTTGTTTTAATGGTCACAGTTGTGACTGGGTTTGAACTCTCCTCTGTTCCATGATGCTGTGGTCAGTCATTTGCACATGGCTCTGGCATGGATTTTAATTAAAGCATGCTTGCCTAGGTGAGTGGAAACAATCCCTTAGCAACTTATGGTCCTTGCTGAGGACCTAATTAGTAGACACCTCTCTGCTTCACCGCTGACCTCAGGTCCCTGAACCCCACAAGGCAAAATGAACTTTTGATACATTAGTCATGGCTATGTATCCTCAGCGTCTAGCACAATATCTGACATGGAGTACATGTCCAGTAAAATATGATGAGGGTGTGAATGAACAAATAAATTCAGCTCCTTTGGATAAAATGTAATATAAAAAGTTGTATCAGGAATCCAACTGCTACTGAAAAATCTCCATTTTTCATTTGAGCTATATAAAGTCACTCTGATTCTGTGCATGTCTTTCCTGCATGCATAAGATCTGAACTTGAAAAAATTCAATGATTGCATGATTCAAAGAGTAGCGCCTGAGTACAGGATTTGTATATGACGTGAGAGCTGATAAAGCTTATGGTAAGAAGGCTCCAGATTCAATTCAACAACTATAACCCTGTACCTACTCCTTTACTCTACATACCGGAGAGAGTGCGGCAGGGATCTGAGGGGAATCAGCTCTCAAAGACCTCAGTCTATTTGGGAAGCAAAACATGCAAATAAATCTTTGTTATGTGATGATTTCAGTGCAGCAAGGAAAAATGAACAAGGCCATCAACCCAGTCAAAACCACAGTTATCTCAGCAGTTGAGGTCTAGGGGTACAGATAGGGAAGTCAAGGTACCCAGCAGGGTTCTGATGTTGAAATGGGTGTTATCGTTGAAAAGCAGGCTGAGGACTTGGCCTCTGTTCTAGAGGCAATGAGGCCTCACTAGAGAACTTTGAGCAGAGCCAGGACATATCACCTGTTGTTACTGAGTGTGACATGTACAAAGGACCCTGTCCCAAGGGATCAGCACAGGATCCCTGAGCTCCTGTCATAGATCTGCCACACATTACTGTGTGATGCTGAGCAACCCTTTTACCTCTCTGAGCTTCAGGTCCATGGTCTGTCAATCAACAGAGATTCAAGCCCACTGATTTCCATGATGTCTCCTCTTTGGAAAGTCCATGTGCAAAAATTAATTGATCCCCAGATAACCAAATGTAATGGATACTAAGAAGTTTCTATAATCATCCAGATCAAGCATATATGTACGCATATATATATGTGTGTGTGTGTGTGTATATACATATATATATATATATATATATATATATAGTTCTCTATGAGGATTGTTTTACACTCTTGTAAGTTACAATTCCATAATTACAGCTTAATTAAGAAAAGGCTATAAACAAGCATTTTCCTCTAGAAAGCAACCTAAAATTATGCAGTGGGGTGGCAGGTGTGTAATAGATACTCAATAGATGTCTGGCAGATGAATGCATGAGTGAATGAATGTGTCTTGAGGAGCATGTGTCTTCTCTTACTGCATTTGCATTTCCCAGATCCTCTCCTGGTAGAATAATAAAAATCACAGCCCGAACCTACCTGGACCAGGGTTATTCCTGTGACATTTACAAAAGCATGCCAGCTTTTCCCCATCCCTTGTCTGGAGGAGGCACATGAGCTGCTGGGATGGGCTTGCCCCTGTCCTGGGCCCTTACCCAGCTCCATGTGTGGCAGCTCCGGGATGTCCCGCATGATCACCAGGAAGTGGAGACGGAGTCCCTGGTAAGCATGGAGGAGCAACAGGCACAGGTCTCGGTGCCACTTGTGTGCGTGCTGCATGCAGTTCTCAGAGGTGATGTAGAAGCTTCCCTAAGGGATGAAACAGAAACAGAGGCTGAGGAACATTGCACCCGGCCCAGGCAGCACAGGGCCGTGATGCTCCATCCACCCGCACCAACATTCACAAAATGTCTGGAGGTTCAGGGAAGGAAGTAGACCCCATCCTGAGTAAAACTGGAACATGGTTGAAGAGTCCAGGAAAAAGAGTCCTGAGCTGGAATCGCTTCTTCATCCTTCCAGGTAAGAAAACACTGAAATCTGCCATACCTTTGTCTTATATTCAAATTAAAATAATAAACTAGCAACAATAATAATGAATGATCATGAAGGTGATGAGGACATTGGCCTCACGGGTTTGAAACGATCGAGTGGCCCCACTTACAAGTTGATATGGTTTGGCTCTGTGTTCCCACCCAAGTCTCACCTTGAATTGTAATAATCCCCACATGTCATGGGAGGGACCCAGTGGGAGGTAACTGAATCACGGGGGTGGGTTTTTCCTGTGCTGTTCTCATGATAGTGAGTAAGTCTCTTGAGATCTGATGGTTTTATAAAGGGCAGTTCCCCTGCACACGCTCTCTTGCCTGCCACCATGTAAGACATGACTTTGCTCATCCTTCACCTTCTGCCATGATTGTGAAGCCTCCCTAGCCATGTGGAACTGTGAGTCCATTAAACCTCTTTCCTTTATAAATTACCCAGCCTTGGGTATGTCTTTATTAGCAGCCTGAGAATGGACTAATACACAAAACTCCTTTCCCCACCACTGCAGGGTGCACTATAGAGGCCATGGGACAGGTGGCTGTGGGCTCCTTTGCAGAGAGAAGAAATTTAGAAAGACCCTTGTAGCAGGTGGGTGAGCAGTAGGTCATCATCGTAATGTAGAAAGTGTCATCGTAATGTAGAAAGTCATCGTGATGTAGAAAGTGTCATCGTAATGTAGAAATAAGTTGTAAGGTTAAGTAACCAATGCTGAAAGCACACCTGTAAACAGCTCTGCATGTGAGCATGCAGTGGCAGAACACTGTACACTATATTCTGTTTGTAGAAATAGAATAGATTAAACTGGTACAATTACAAAGTAATTTGTCCAATGAGGAACAGACACCTAAGTCTAAGTGCACTTGGAGACCTAGGCATGATGAAAAGGAAGGAACAGGACAGTTTTTTCCTGCCAACTCAACAGAGAAGGATGTCCTGAGGTGAATTTCAAAAGAGATTTGTTCTTAGAGCAGAGAAAGGAATCGCATGGGAAAAGGCCTGGGCACAGAGGTGGGAGTCTTTGAGTAGTATGCTGGTGCCCATCTACTGTTCACATGGCCGTGATGGGAGGAGGCAGTGGCTCTTCATGTTCCCAGGCCACCTTGCCTGCCTGCTGGAAGAAATGCCAGGTGAGGAATTGGTGGCATTTCACCCTTGGCTTTTGCGAGTGAGTCTGCACAGCCAATGACTAGAGAGCCTCCTGCCTTGCTTGGTCTCCTTTCTCCTCTCTGCCATCCAAGAGGGCTGAGTTGATCCAATGTAGGTGGGCAAGTCTCCTGGGGTCGACACACATCTGCACATCATCTGCACTCCCAAGGGTGTTGTATAGGCAGATAATGATGGGCACTATTATACCCTCTCTAACCACCGTACCACAATGATTGTCATGTGTGATGCAAGGTGCTACCAATTTGAAAACTTGGATAGAAGTCTCAGGCCTGCTGCCATATACCTCTGAGACTGTCTTAGGTGACAGACTATGAGAAACCAGGAGAGGGTCACTGGGTTGTGCTCTCAGGAGCAACATCTGTGCAGCTGTAAAGCAGGATGGGTGGAGGAACTGCACTGCATTGTCCTGCAGGCACAACGGAGACCTCAGCTGATGCCATGGGGAGTGCCTTGGGGCAAGGACCAGGTCTTTGTACCCATTCACTGATCAGTACTTGGTGTAGGTTACCCTATGTATTAGTTCATTTTCAAAGTGCTATAAAGACACACGTGAGACTGGGTAATTTATAAAGGAAAGGCGTTTAATTGACTCACAGTTCTCCATGGCTGGGGAGGCCTCAGGAAACTTACCAGTCATGAAGGAAGGGGAAGCAGGCACATCTTCCATGGCATAAGGAGAGAGAAATGCAAAGAAGGAACTTCCAAACATTTATAAAACCATAAGATCTCATGAGAACTCACTATCATGAGAACAGCAGCGGGGGAAACTGCCCCAATGATCCAATCACCTCCTCCCTCAACATGTGGGGATTACAGGTTCTTCCACTGACACATGGGGATTACAGTTCGAGATCAGATGTGATTTGGGACACAGAGTCAAAACCTATCACCCTAGCAGGGAAGTGTAACCTTGCGGGAGCTGCTCTCTCCAGACAGGGCAGTCTCCATACTTAGCCAATTGCTGTGGGCCACCAACATTCCCAGCACTGTGAGGAGTAAACGGCTCAGGTCTGAAGGTAGGGCTGGACATCACACCACAGAGTACAGGGGAGAGATCCTCTGCAGAACTTTACCCTCCATGGCTTGCATTTCTCAGCTCTGAAGCCTGGCCTTGGATTAAAAGCTTGTCAAATTCTTTCTGATTTGAACATTCAGCAAGGTTTTAAATCAGAAGACTTGTCCATTTTGGAACCAGAAAACTCAACTAACTGCCCTGTCTGCATTTACCAGGAATTCAGGGTAACCCATATATTTACATTTCTCAACTTTCCTATTATATTAAGGTTTAATACAGAGAAGGCAGTATGGCTGTAGAAAGTCTAGGAGGGCTGGTATGCAGCACGGAGCACATCAGACCAGTCAGATCTGTGGAGCAGGAAGGAAGCTACTGTTTATGAAGCATCTAGATAGTCCTATTGTACTTTATCTCTCTTGATCTTCAGCAAGCACCATGAAAGGCAGATACTCTTATTTTGATTTTCAAAATAGAATATAAATATGATGAAACAAACAAAACCCCACCAATATCATCAAAGTAAACACAACATGAAGTGTCCCATTCCCCACAGTCTAATAATTTTTTTTCTTGTAGATTCTTCTGGAATACTACCCATCTATGCTTTTGTATATGTATACACACTTGCTATATGTGTGTATGTCTTGAAAATATGCACTGACACACTTATAAGTTGGAGAATGCTCTGGACATTTCTCTGTTCCTTGCTTTTATCACCAAATATTGCAATTCTTTCTGATCAGATCAAACAATAATAATAGAAACTCTTATTTCCATTTCATAGATCAAAAGACTATGGCTCAAAGAACTAAGTGACATGTGCAAGGTCACTCTGCTTGCCAGCAACAGAAATATTTCTCAGGATTCAGGGCTGAAGCGAGGTTGTCCTTTCTCAGCATGCCACACCTGCCTCTGAAACCAGGCCCGGCAGAGAGCACATGCTAGACAAAGCTCCGCTTGCTTTGACTGAGGCATTCAAGTCCTGTAGTGTCTCTGACAGCTGTGACTAAGCAGAAATGAAAGCAGAAAGGGGATTAACAAAGGCACCAAATACAGTAGTCATGAATCCCAAGTTGACTTCAAGCGGTCCTTAGAATCCCATTTTCAGGTGCCACTGTCTCATCACCTTGGTCTCATTCTGCAAAGCTTCAGGACACATTAAAGGCGGCAAGGAATCTATGAAGTCTCTTATCAAGTTTGACTTTTAAAACTAGATGCCAATGTCATAGAGATTTTTCAAGAGACACTTAAAACTTTGGGGAACTGTTACAAGGCTGATTCCGTATGATTACTGAAATAATAAGTCAAAATGCTAATCCAAAGAGAAATCCTGAAAAAAATATATATGGCTAGAGAGTTTTATAAACTAAACAAAACAAAAAAAACTTCCATTCTTCACAAATTGCTCAGCAGCACGACTTTTTGAAGCTGTGTGATATACTGCAGAAAATCCCATTAGTCAGTCCCACAGACCTGCAGGGTCAGTGTCAGAGCGGACGGGCCAGTGTGCCTCCATTAGAATTGCATGAAGAGCATTGAAAAACCCTGCACCATTTCCCTAGCACAAAGCAGTGACATTTTAGCAACACTCTTCAGCAATCTGAAATGAACCCCCTAAATAATAAAACAAGAATCAGCAGGCAGGCAGATCATTACATTCTGAACGAACTCGCAAATAGAAGGTCCCTGGCCTGAGCCTGCCCTGCAACAGAAGCAGGACAAAAAATAGGCACCTCTCAACTGAGCGCAGTGGCTCACGCCTGTAATCCCAGCACTTTGGGAGGCCGAGGCGGACAGATCACAGGAGATCGGGAGTTCGAGACCAGCCTTACCAACATGGAGAAACCCCCCTCTTTACTAAAAATGCAATATTAGCCAGGCGTGGTGGTGCATGCCTGTAACCCCAGCTACTCAGGAGGCTGAGGCAGGAGAATCGCTTGAACCCAAGAGGTGGAGGTTGTGGTGAGCCAAGATCAGGGCATTGCACTCCAGCCTGTGCAACAAGAATGAAACTCTGTCTCAAAAAAAAAAAAAAAAAAAACAAAAAGGCACCTCTCCCCTTCTGAGACTGAAGTCAGTCCATTGTAAATGGGAAAATATTTGTATGGTTAAATATGGAGTCTGCAACAAGAGATACAGGGCAAACAGTCTGTTTATTTGTTTTGCTTGAGATAAGGCCTTGCTTTGTTACCCAGGTTGGAGTATAGTGGCACAATCACAGCTCATTGCAGCCGTGGCCTCCTAGGAGCAAGTGATCCTTCCACCCTAGTCTCCCGAGTAGCTGGGACTACAGGCATGCGCCATCACGCTTGGCTAATGTTTTAATTTTTTTGTAGAGATGAGGTTTCACAATGTTGCCCAGGCTGGTTTTGAACTTCTGGGTTTAACTGATCCTCTCTCCTCGGCCTCTCAAAAGTAGTGGGGTTCCAGGCATGAGCCATGCCCAGTTAGTCTTCATTTTTGCTTTCCCACTTACTACCAATGTCACCTTGGGGAGGTTTCTTCCCCTCCCCACACAGCAGGTGCATCACCTAAAAAGAGGGCATGGTCCTGAAATCAGCATCAGAGGGTTGCTGTTAAGGATTAAATGAGATTATTCCAGCAAAATGCAGACTTATGTAATGCTCCAGTGTAAAGTCAGTGCACACTAAGAGGAACTTTTGCTTACACGCTCATTGATGGCCTTGGTGAACATGTCCATGGATGGTGCAGCTTAAGACTCGTGATCCACTTAGAAGCCTAAGAATGAATTTTAACTTAGTGGGGAACTCCGCAGGGACACAGTTTGGTTTGAAGGCAGAATCTGGAGTCAAATAGGCCTGTACCTCGCTCATGGATGGCTCCCTCACTAGCAGGTTGCCTGAGCTAGACCTTTAACATAGGAAGTGCCAGTTTCCTAACGAGGAAAGTCAGGATAAAGTTAGTTAAAATGCTTATGGAGTGCTTGGTTTACAGTTTAGTACTTGATAACTGTTATATAAGATGTTTTACTTTCTACTTCATTTATTTCCTAACAGAGTATATGTACAAATCAGACACAGCTTAGCTTGTTATCAACTCTTTCCTTTATGCAAATGTCTCTCAAATCTACATCTCTACATCTCATTCCTGCACTGGGCTCTAGATGCCTATTGTCTAAACTTCTGATTGGATGGCTTGCCAAGCTGTCACACAACCATCTTACATGGAGCTCACCAGATCTTTCTTTTCCCTCTGGTCTTCCTTAACAGACCCCACTTTGCCCAACACCCAAGAACAAAACAGGTTCTTCTAGATTCCAGACTTCGTTCTCACTTTGAGCATCTGTCAGAACGTCTTGATGGTTCTGCCTCTAAAATCCTCTTACCTCTGCCCCAGATTGAGCTGTCTCTATTGCTTACTTGAATTATTAAACATATCCATCTAACGTGTCTTGCTGTTCTGATCTTACCTTCCACCTGCACCTCCTGTCTGTGCAAGTGGGTCATATCATTATCCACTGTTTGTAAGAGAAAGTTCGAATTCTTTTGTGTGACATTCAAGGACTTTACATCTTAAAGCAGTAGTCCCCCTCCTTTCTGGCACCATGGTCTGGTTTCATGGAAGACAATTTTTCCATGGACTAAAGGTGTGGGGGATGGTTTTGGGATGATTCAAGAGCATTACATGTATTGTACACTTTATTTCTATTATTATTACATTGTAATATATAATTAAATAATTATACAATTCACCATAATGTAGAGTCAGTGATAGCCCTGAGCTTGTTTCTCTGGAACTAGATGGTCCCATCTGGGGGTGATGGGAGACAGTGATAGATCATCAGGTATTAGATTCTCATAAGGAATGGGCAACCTAGATCCCTCCCATGTACAGTTCACAACAGGGTTCATGCTCGAGAATCGAATGCCACCACTGACCTGCCAGGATGTCGAGCTCAGGTGGTAATGTGAGTGATGGAGAGCGGCTGTAAATATAGATGAAGCTTCACTGGCTCACCTGTCACTCACCTCCTACTATGCAGCCCAGTTCCTAACAGGCCACAGGCCAGTACCAGTCTGTGTCCCAGGCTTGGGGACTGCTGCCTTAATGCATCACATTTCCAGACTCACCTGCTATCTCTTGTTTTCCTCCAGAGCTTTAGTGGCACTTCTCTTCAGGGCCTATGCTCTTGCTGTTGGAAATGTCTTTCTGAATTAACCCTACTCAACGCCAAGATGCAAGTCAAATGTCACCTCCTCTGTGACATTCTCCAGTCATCCCCTCCTCATGCATACTTCATTAGACCAGTTCTTCCTGTCTCTCTCATTCCAATACTCCCTGAACACTTTGGGAGTAAAAAGACTTTTTTACTTTTTAGTTTTATTTTTCAGGTTGTCTTTGAAACTGAAACAATTGGCACCCAGATTTAACTGAATACACAGAGAAAGAGTGAATGAATGAATGAGTGAGTCATAGCATCCTCTACAGGGCACTGCAATGGCATGACAGTATAGACTTTGTGTATACAGGCCTGGCCTCAGGGTCCAGCTTACCCTCACCACCTCCTACTTTAGAATCGTGGAACATTCACACAATTTTGGGATTTGGATTAGGATTCCCTAGATTACAATAATAATCCTGCTATAGAAATTTATGTCCTATATAAATATACTTGTTTATGCTTTATATGGAATATGTATGCAACCTCATTTTAACTTTGCCTGGGATAAACACTGATAACTTTTCAACATGATTGAAACAGACCCGTAAAAGCAAGACATATTTTTTAACTGAGAAATATCAATACATTGTTTGTGTTACAATTATGGAAGAATGCATAAATGGAATTGGCTTCTAATATTCCAGAGGTTTATTGAAAAAAAGAAATGTAAGGTTTATCAGACTTCAAAATCTATAATGCTATTAACAGTCTAGTGTTCATTATATGTCTGCTGTGTGCCTGGTACTATTCTTAGTTCCCGGATTCCTCTTCTTGGTGATTCAGTGAGTTTTACATTATTATCCCATTTTCACTGATAAGAAAACAGTATCATCATAAAAAACAGCTAACACTTATTATTTGACTCTTAAATGTCAGGAATTAAGTGCTTTATGTGTGTTAAGAATTTAATTCTCTTGCCAACCCTATGCAATAAGTCTGAGTACTCACACCCATTTTGGAGAGTGGAAAACTGAACCTTAAAAGGGTAAATAATGTTTTCAGGTCTCATGGCAAGAAAGTGGCAGATCAAGAATCCAGACATGATGTGGTGCTGGAAGCCCCCATACTTTTTCATCTCGACGCTGAACTTTCTCTTTGAACTGTGTTTCAGGCAGTTTAGACAGTTTGCCTGTGTTCACACATCCAGGAAACAGTCGAGTTGAACTTCTAACTCAGGTCAGGGTCCAGATTTAAAAAGGAAACCAGCTTCATCAATTACAAAGAAAAGCAAAGCCTCTTGTGCCAGCTGTAGCTTTGCTGCTAACTAGCTGCGATCTGGGAAAATCACTTACCTTTCCGGCTCTTTAATACCTTCTCTGTTAGCCACAAATTGCTGAGCTTTTAGTCAGTAATACCTAAATTATGTGTCCCAGTACTCTGGATTGCGGTGACAAGCTTTGAGTTGAACTGCAAGTATTTCTCACCAAAAATTTAAAATATAAAATTCAAAAATCACTTTTTCTATTAATACCATTGGAATCAAAAGTACCCATGTTGTCTCCTCACTGACATTCCACAGAGTATATCCGAGTATGAGAAAAAGGGAGCAGAAGCGGCTGGGCTGGAACTGAGGGGTGGGCATAGGAGTGGGAAGGCAATTGAGAAACCTGGTCAAGGTCATGTTCTGACCTAGGTATCTGCTCCATTATGCATGTATGTACTTGCTGCCCTCCCCCTTTGCACAGCTTCAGCTGCACCCCTACCTACACACAGCTCAGCATCACCTCGACCTATGCAAGACTCCAGCATCCCCTTCACCTACACACAGCTCCAGCATCCCCGCCATCTAAGCATAGTTCAGCATCCCCTCCACATACCCGGGACTCCAGCATCACCTCCACCTACACATAGCTCCAGCAGCACCTCCACCAAGACACAGTTCAGTATCACCTCCACCTATGCAAGGCTCCAGCATCCCCTTCTCTACCCACAAGTCTATCATCCCCTCCACTACACACAACTCCAGCATCCCCTCCACCTACCCACAACTCTATCAACCCCTCCAACTACACACAACTCCAGCATCCCCTCCACCTACCCACAACTCTATCAACCCCTCCAACTACACACAACTCTATTATCCCCTCCACCTACACACAAGTATATCATCCCCTCCATCCCCTCCACCTACACACAACTCCAGCATCCCCTCCACCTACCCACAACTCTATCAACCCTCCAACTACACACAACTCTATTATCCCCTTCACCTACACACAACTCTATCATCCCCTCCACCTACACACAACTCCAGCATCCTCTCCACCTATGCATGGCTCCAGCATCAAAGGATCCTACAAGTGACTGTTGAGTGATCACAGAGACATCTATATGGCTGCGTCCACATGAGAAATAAACTCAGTTTTGTGCTCCTCTCCCTCTATACATTTGTTGCAATACTGTGTCCCTCATGGAAATCAGGGAGAAAATACCGATCAACTTCTACTCTCAGCTACTTTCACATAGTTGGCAATAACTCTGTGTGATTGACTGGAAAAATACTTTTTTTATATACTTTAAGTTTTAGGGTATGTGTGCACAATGTGCAGGTTAGTTACATATGTATCCATGTGCCACGTTGGTGTGCTGCACCCATTAACTCATCATTTAACATTAGGTATATCTCCCAATGCTATCCCTCCCCGCTCCCCCCACCCCACAACAGGCCCCGGTGTGTGACATTCCCCTTCCTGTATCCAAGTGTTCTCGTTGTTCAATTCCCACCTATGAGTGAGAACATGCGGTGTTTGGTTTGTTGTCCTTGTGACAGTTCGCTGAGAATGATGGTTTCCAGCTTCATCCATGTCCCTACAAAGGACATGAACTCAACATTTTTTATGGCTGCATAGCATTCCATGGTTGGAAATACCTTTTTTTTTTTTTTTTTTTTGAGACTTCTCTCACTTTGTTGCCCAGGCTGGAGTTCAGCGGTGCAATTTCAGCTCACTGCAACCTCTGCCTCCTGGGTTCAAGTGCCTCAGCCTCCCAAGTGGATTGGATTACAGGCTCCCATCACCAAGCCAGGCTAATTTTTGTATTTTTTAGTAGAGATGGAGTTTCATCATGTTGGTCAGGCTGGTCTTGAACTCCAAACCTACCAAATGATCTGCCCACCTCAGCTTCCCAAAATGCTGGGATTACAGAAGGGAGTCACCGTGCCCTACCTGAAACAATACTTTAAGAAGATGAGGGTCTCTTTGAAGCTTGAGAGATGCCTTCAGCTTTCTGGAGGCTCCTGAGGGACAGCTCATTGCATAAGATCCCACAGAATGGAGCTAGAGCATATGGATGGACGTTATAGGAAGGCACACAGTATGGGTGAGAAGGCTAATTTTCCAACCTTCATGTCTTTTCAACAGGAGGGACACCCATTAGCATAATAATCCTGGCCTTTCTCTGCCCATTTATTGGGCAAATGTTGAGTTTTGAATAAGAAACAGGTCTGCCTTGTTCTCCCTCAAAGGCATCAATCTCCATCACTCTCAGTCAACCCTGGGATAGCCTGGTGAAGGAGGCATTCTGCAAGGGAGGCTGGTAGCTGATAGCACTGCCACACCAGGGTGGGTAAGTAGTTAAATCCAGGGCTCACAACTCATGTATCTTTTTGCCCAAAGACATAAAGAAAAACCTGCAATTTGTCCTATCCAATTGGTTCAGCACTCATTTGGGGAAAAGAAGGTATTGTTTTTCAGTGCTGCTTCACACTCAACTTCAGATTCCATCTCCTTGGATGATGAGGCCACTGAGGTTATCACCACTCCACTGTGGACAGACTGCCTCAGAAGCCTCCTATCACTCAGGGTGCTCAGGAATTGAGGTTGGGGGGGGTGGCACACAGGAGAGTCGGTCAGTGCTGGGTAGAGGGTTCGAATAGGTCAGTGAGTGGTGTTCCCATTTCAACAAATCTGTTCTGTTCATAGCAGTTTTATACGCTGGATTCTAAAAATTAAAAAAAGAAAAAGTTTGAAAATCATTAGACTAAATGAATACCTCTGGAAGTCTTAGCTATTCCATTGTGATCCAGAAGGCAGGTACGAATTACGTGGCTGAAAATCAGACCTCAACAATCTTTTTTGCTCATGGTTTTCATTTCTTATTCCTAAATATTGTTTTCTTTCCTCTCTGTTTCTAAGTCTTGTTTTATACAGCATTTTTAAAAAATATTCTTTTTGATCCAATTTATTTCAAAATGATTGCAAGGTGATTTTTAAAAATATATTTTGTGAGGCAAAGAAACAGAGTCCCCCAAAAATATCAGCAGATGTAGAATTAGAGGAAAGATCCAGGGTCAAGTCCAAGCTTTGCTACTCCCTTTGGACAGAGACTTAGCTGCCTTCAGAGGGCAAGAGTGAGGATAAAGGGGAAACAGTTCTTTGCCATCATAAAGCATGACAAACATTAGTCTTCTGCTTATGATTATTATTGGTAGGAATTCCATATGAATCCTTTCACTGGTGTACTTAAGTGATATTTTATTTAATAAACTAGTAAATTAGTCAATTCTTATATTGCCAAGAGATTTTGACCTATTCAGAACTTTTAAAAAATCTCATTATTAGTTAGATAAGTTGATATATTGACTATGAATAATTCATAACCATCTTATAAATTACCTTAATACCTATGATATATGTTGCATGAATACCTAAGTTGTTATTAATCTGTTTGACTTTACAGAACTATATTTTCATATTAGAAGCATTATGGTTGGGTTTCTGTATATTCCTCAGCAATCAATGGGGTCAGTCCCATTTACCATCATGATCCTAATTGCTGGTTTTTTTTAGTGCTTCCTGTGTGCCCATCACTGTGGTGAACACTTGAGCTATAGAGGTTAATGAATACTGTCCTCACCTGGAGGAGAACATATGCAAATTGAAGAAATCTGGGTCACAAACACATAATTGCAGCACAATATGGTAAGTATGATACCAGAGGAAACCATAGGATGTGGAGAGTGTGAGATGGGGCACACAGAGGCATTTAACATATAGGGGTAGAAAAAGGCTTTCTGGACAGATGCTGCTGCAGTTGGATCTTGAAGGCATAGGTAGATACATAAGGGATAAGAGGAGGGTGTGACAAGCACAGAAGCCATCATGAACAAGGGCATAGAGTGAGTAAAATAACCAAGTGCAGGGAGATAGAATCAGATGTGGCCTGCCAGAGTCCAGGAGGGAAGCAGGAGATGAATCTCAATGGACAGACTAAATTAGGTCAAGTCATAGAGAGCTGGGCATAGCATGTTGATCAAGAATCAATTCCTAGGAAACTAGCAACATATTAGCTCTGTCCAAACCATGTGATAGTGTGCCCTTCAGGGAGATACAGAGAGGCCTTTCTCTGTGACTCTGCCTTCTCACTGGCTCTGGTTTCTGGTCCCTCAAACCCTTAGGAAAGTTGTAATCATGGTATAAATTATACATAAGTGGAATGGGCCCAGAGAGGTTAAGTCAATGGCCCCCAGTCCCACCATTGCTAAGATACAAATTTAGAATTCCAAAACAGCACAGCCTGGCTCAAAAGCCAAGCTCTTTATCCCACATGGGACCATTCTGAATTCACCAGAATTAAAGTCCCCAAATAGAAGGGTGTCTTCTCAACTGAGGGCAAGACAATGAGAAAAGATAATGAAAACAGCAAGAGTAAGAAGAAATGGCCATCAGATAAGTAGGATTAATTATGTAGAGTGTGAAGGGTCAAGCAATGATTACTCCCATCTCTGAGAGGCTAGTCCAAGATCATCAAATCAGACATGTCTGCAGAATAAGTAAGCTATCAGTCTCAGTGCCTCTGGACATTGTGACCGTTGCGTCTGTTTCTACTTTGAAAGTTGCAGCGGTTCACTATGGTGCCTTAGAGATTTAAAATTTTATGCTTTTCTGATTTTTATTACACAAGGCATTAAATTCCTTCAGCTGACACTGGGGCAGGCACAGAGTCAGCAGCTATGAGTCTCTTATTGTGAGTTCTAAGATGTCTTGTATGAATTTGGTCTTCTTCTCTCCCCCTAGCATTCTTGATGGGTGTATTAGTTCATTCTTGCATTGCTGTAACAAACTCCCTGAGACTGGGTAATTTATGAAGAAAAGAGGTTTATTTGACTCAAAGTTTGGCAGGCTTAACAGGAAGCATGACTGGGAGGCCTCAGGAAATTTACAATCATGGTGGAAAGTGAAGGGGAAGCAAGCACCTTCTTCACATAGTGGCAGAAGAGACAGAGAGAGTAAGGGAGGGAAGTGCCACACACTTCTAAACCATCAAATCTTGTGAGAACTCACTATCACGAGAACAGCATGGGAGAAATCCACCCCCATGACCCAATCACTTCCCACCAGGTCCCTCCCCCTAACACTGGGAATTATAATTCGACATGAGATTTGGGTGCGGACACAGAGTCAAACCGTATCAATAGGCTTTCTACATGTGGTGCATTCTGTAGGGAATCCGGAAAGTGTATCGGAACAAACAAGCATGGGAAACATATTCTATGTTCTGATACCAAGCATACACACACCCATGTAGCCCCTCATAAACTTCCTTACCTGAGCCTCACAGGGCATTCAGAATCATATTCTGTCTGGGGTGGGGGAGCAGAAGTGGCCTTTCTATCTCAAAATTGGACCATCAGTATGGGGCATGGCTGTGATTTGAATGAGGTGTACCTGATCCCAGAGCCATGCTCCTAATCACCACCATTTTTTGCCATTCTATAAAAGATGCTCAGTGCTAATGTTAGCTCTCTCTTGGCTCCTGCAGAAAACAGATCAGGCTGTTCTGAGGGATCACTAAGCCACATGGGAGACTACTTAGTGGATCCTGTCATATTAGAATATTTAATTCTATAGGAAAGCAGCTCAAAATAGGTCTGGCTTTTATTCAAATAATTATAGCAATCATAGAAACCAAAATAATAGTATTTGCATAATAAATCATAGTTTACCTGGGACTTTAAGATCAACTCTATAGGGTATGTATTACTATTAGTCCCATTCTACAGATGCAGAGAGAGAGGGGTGGGTCTCTCAGACAGTGTCAAGAATCAACAGTTTCCTACAAAATCATTTATGAAAATTAATAGCTCACAAATAATCTTAGCATATTTTAAGTAAAATTTGGATCATATCAACAACCATGTTACATTCAAATGTCATTGCATGATTTTGGTAGCTGCATTTGCATAGGGTTTAAGATCAAGTTGTTAAACATACGGCCACGCTGAAGTGACAGTATTGATATTGCATTGCAACATTTTAAAATTGGGACTAGGGCATTTGACTTCTATTTAATGCTGCTCTGCACTTATTGACTGTTTGTTGTTTGCTAGTATGCTGCTGAATGCTGTGAACACCTTCTATGTGGCATATACCATGGATGTATATGCAGCACATCTGCAACCATTTATTGCCTCCACTATAAAATAGCAATTATAAGTCTGGGCATGGTGGCTCACTCCTGTAATCCCAGCACTTTGGAAGGCCGAGGCAGGTGGATCACCTGAGGTCAGGAGTTCAAGACCAGCCTGGCCAACATGGTGAAACCTCGTCTCTACTAAAAATACAAAAATTAGCCAGGCGTACTGGTGCACACCTGTAATCCCAGCTACTCGGGAGGCTGAGGCAGAGCAATCGCCTGAGCCTGGGAGGTGGAGGTTGCAGTGAGCTGAGATGGAGCCACTGCACTCCACCCTGGGTGATAGAAAGAGATTGTCTCAAATAAATAAATACAATAAAATAGCAATAATAATAGCAATTACCTATTAGCAATGTGGTGAGGAGCAATTAGGGCAGATAATGTAACCAAGGTGCTTAACGGAGAGTCTGACAAAGGATGGACACCTGGCACAAAATAGGTATTTGTGCTACGACTACGTAGAAGAAAGGTATGCAGCCTTCACTGTGGGTGTATGGGGAGTGATGGCCCTCAGGAAGAACTCTAAAGTAGAAAGAGGGGTGCTTTAGAGGACTCAGCAGGTAGACTGATGTTGCTGGCCATCACACTGGCAACCGCACTATACAAATCTTGCCCCGCTTTTCCCTGCTCTGAAGAGACTGAGGCACAAAAAGGAAATAAGAGGGAAAAAGGAAATAAGAGGGAACTAAAGCCTCGTTTCCCTGCAGTCTCACAAACACAGCAGCCCCTCTGCCTTTTGCTTTTCAGGATTATAGACAGATGATATGCATAGGCCATTTCACAATTGGATTTGCTCACAATGACTCTGCAGACAGCAGATTCTTTAATTAAGGCAACTGAAGTCAACACATCATTCCAGTGTGGAGAATACTTAACAATCCACATTTGAAAATGCTGAATCTATCTATTAAAACATTTATAGATGGCACTTTCATTTTCTATCATTTTACTTCCATTTGTTATTCATTAAAAGCAATTCCCCTGACTGTGTGCAATGTTCAGCAATTTTGTTAACAGTTGGAAAATTGGATTCTTAATATTTAATCTAATTGGGAACAACATTACACAACTCAAACTGAACAAGCAATTTAGTTGTCAGATCATTATAAAACCATAAACACCTTTCTGATGAATGTCTTTATTTTTATAATGTGGCTTGAAGATCCGACTTTTAAAAAAATTACTAGTCTCCAATTTAATGTGTACACGTTTCTTAAAAATTACTAAAGAATCACTATGTGTGTTATTTTTTAAAATGTGAGACATTGTCTGTTAAGTGAAATGAGCATGAGCTCCACCATCCCATCGGGGTCAACTTAGATTCAGATACTGGCTTTGTAAATTGCAAACTCTGAGATCATGGCTAAGAAGTGACTCCTGAGAGTTCCTGCCTTCATGTGAAAATGCTGAATAGAACTACAAAAACAATATTGGAATGAGATACCACCTACTGGATATGATTGTTGAAAAGATTAAATTTAGAATAAATTAAATGACTGATATGTATTAAGTGCACTGTATGATCACTACATAAATAGTAGCCACGGTGAATTAAGTAATAAGTATTATTGTCATTATTAGTGTTAATTCTTTCTATTAATATCATTATAATGCCAACAGCATGTCATCTCATTTTCCCTCATAATTAGACCACAGTCCAGAGTTACAGGAGACAAACAGATGGAGGAATGGGAGAGGATGGCTAAATTCCGTGTGTTGTTTTCAATTTTATGTAATTTCTTTTTTTTTTTTTTAAACTTGATGTCTTTGACTGCTTTAAGACTTGGCTCTCAGATCTGGCAGAAATAGCTTTTGGATATAGAATTTTAGCTTGTTAAGGATCAGATGTGGAGAAAGTTTATCTCCCTTGCAAATTGCTGTTTATAGATTTAAGCAAGAGAAGGATGGATTTAAGCATGCACTAGAATGATGCAAGAGGTAAAAATAAATGAAAATGGACTGGGGAGTTGTACAAAGGAGGGAAAATCCAATGAACTCACTTAGAAGTAGAGGGGAAGCAGCAAGTTCCACTAGGGTGGAACCCACTTAGAGGACAGTATCAAGGAAGCACCCACAATGAAGAGGAGAGCTTCACGGATAGGAGAGCTTCTGTAGCCCTGAAGACTTGTGGCTGGAAGTCTGCTCTCAACCCAGCTGGACTCAACGTAACTTTTGATGGTGTTCAGGATGGCTTTGTTGTGGGGGCCTTTCTAACCCAGGGACCAAAGCCTGATCATCCTCCTGTGGTTTCATGTCGACCTAATTTCTCCAAATCCAGCCTGTTCTGTCCCTGACATGAGTCTTCCATCCCAACACAACTGCGTCTGTATTCTATGCCTTCACCTTACCAAATGTATTGCGCAGACAGCCAGGTAATTGCCCTGGCTTTTTTTCAACAGAGATCCCAGGAAATGACAGTCCATCTCCTCTTGGGAACTGCTCTGCCATTTCCCCGACTCAAATACTCTTACTATTTCTATACAAAGGTAATAAACAGTTCTATCAGGAATAATTATGATTTGTGTTATTATGAATAGCCATATTTTAGAATTAAGTATAAAACACACATATAGCATGCTTAACATGGTGCATGTATGCATTTATTCAAGAATCACTTACTGGGTGTTGTTTCTGGACTAGGCACCAAGCAGAACTCTACTAGAAAATGAAAATATTATTTGTATATGACTTTGGGTTCAAGATCTTTGTAGTTTAGCATGTGAGGCAGCACACAGACTAATGATTTTTGGAGTCTGATAAGTGCTATGATAAATTTATACATAAATGCTATTGCAGCACAAAGAAAGATATCTGCATCATTCTGGGGTCAGTCAAGAAAAACACCATATAAAAAAAATCCTGTTGTTAAAAATGTATAGTTAGCCAGATAGACACATAGGTGAAAATTCCAGGCACCTAGATAAGGAAAAACCCATTGCGGAAGGGAAAAATAAAATTGATATGATTCTAGCAGAAAGTACACAGTTGAAGCTGAGCTTAGACTCAGAGGCGTAAAGCAGTATGAAGGTCTCTCTTGTTTGTCATGATGATACATTTAAGATTCAGCACCTCAAATTAGCCTTAGGTGAAAATGGAGCAGAGGGAAGAGGATCAGAAAACAATAAGTAAGTTGGGAGTCTGTGCACTGCCTAGATAAGAAGCAATTAGGACATATTTGCAGGCAGTGGAAGAAGGGGAAGAGGCAAAAAAAGCAAAGACACAGTTTGTAGAAATCAGTCACTAATGTAGACGTAAGAGAGAAGGGATCGGGGATAATTCTGAGGTTTCCAGTGACTCAAATAAACAACACAGATTTTTCAAAAAAGTTTTAGATCCCATGAAGATGGACATGATTAAATATCTAGACATCATTAAATATCTAGAGTCTAACAGCCTGGGCTCAAACCCTAGAACCACCACCCACAATCTACCTGATCTTGGGCCAGTTACTTATCTCTCTATGCCTAAGTTACCTTATCTGTGAAATGAGGGAAAACTAATAGATTCCTGGTAGGGTGCTAGCGAAGAGCAAATTAGATAATGTGTGCAAGAACTTAATATGGGAGGTAGAAAATAGTAAATACTCAAAATAATATTTTAACTGATATTATTCTATTAATTAATTGAAAGTATGGACTCTGATCTGAATGTTGGCCATAGAACCACTTCCCTTATGTCTATAAACTCATCACCATGATCGCTGGAAATAACTATTACATAGCAAAGAGAACATTAGACTTGGAGTCTTGAATCTAGCATCTAATATTTACTAGATGGACAATCCTAGGCAAGTCACTTTCAGTCTCTGAGCCTCAGGCTTCTATTCTATGATAGAAGTTAGCAAGTTGCAGAGGTGTTATTAGAAATATTAAATGAAACAAGGGGTGAAAGTGCTTTGGGACAGACAGAACATTATAGAACCTCCAAATCATGTTGCATTAATTGATACATCAATAATAATTGTCAGAAAGTACAACTAAGGCACTTTGGGAAGGTTGCATGGGCACTCCATTCTCCGCACCCTCCTCCCACCCATGACTGGCTCAGATCCTACAAGTGATGCCAAGTGAAGATTAGAGAAGCCCCCAGAAGATATTCTGGCAGCCATGAGCAAGCATCAGTTTCTTTGGACATTCTCTTGGGAACGAGAATGGGATCAACATAGAACAGGATTCTCTGTGCTACCCAGAGAAAGTAATTAATGAGTCAGAGGGGATAGCAAAAGTCAGTGGAAGCAATATTCATTTCCAATAACAAATACCAGAACAGACTATGTTACAGTGAACAGTACAGTGTACATGCTACTACACCTACAGAAAAGGAGCCTGTCTGCACATGGAACAATCTGAAGACTTGGTTCCAATAGGGTTTCCTTGTCATGTCAACTCCAGGAATAGAAGATCTGCAGTGGAATGGTGGCAGTGAGTTGCTGGTTGCCAATTAAAATCTAAATAACTACAATAACAATTTTTATGAAGACACTACCAATAAGACTTAGAACCACTGGAGGATGGCCAGATAGAAGAGGACACATCTGATCAATTCTGAGATAAGCTTTCTTGGGAATATCTTTTACTAACATTCACACTCATGATATTTATTGAGTTCCAGGTGCTTACACAGATGGTGAAGGTTATAGCATGAAGGCAGACATGTCTGCGTTCACCAGGCCTTCAGCCTGTCGTGAAGACAGACAACTGTCTGCAGTGAGATTGGCATTGCACTAATGGAGAAAGGGAAAGGATGCAGGTAAGAGTGCTGGGTAATGCCTGTCTGAGCCAGGAACATTCATTCTGAATCCTAAAGAATGGCCAAGGGAAAGCTTCAAAAAGTCAGTTATGTGATGTGCTGCCTTTCTCACTCATTTGGGCAATAAATACCTGAAGTCGTCTGATGCGTTTATGAACAAGATGGTGATTAGAAAGTATTACTGTTTCTAAGCCCCATTAAAGAGCCAGTGATGGGTTGTTCATTGGAGAGTGAAAACCTGCTCTCTAAACTCTGATTAATCCACAGGAATCTTTGACTTGGTAGTCTTTGCAATAAGCATATTCATATAGCCTAACCCATGTTCTTGAAAGACAGCTACAATCCTAACCATCTTATAAAGGGGGAAACGAGGCATGAGGACACATAATAAGAAGACTACAGAGCTTTCCAGGGCTTTGGGCTATGGAGTCTACCAGCTTCTTCACTGTATGGTTATGCGACTTTGGTCAAATAACAGAAACCCTTGTTGCCTTGGTTTCCTGATGCACGTGATAGTATAATAATAGTCACCTCAAAGCTGCGAGGGATAAGTGAGATAATCTGTGTAAGCGTTGCCTGTCACTAAAATGACCAGCATCATCACCACCATCATCAACAGCATCATCACCATTATCTAATACCTGACGAACATGCCCACTTAGGTCAAGAGTCTGGAAATTTTGTCCAGAATCTATATTTATGTAAATAGTAACTAAATGAAATAATGTGCTTCATGGCTAGAATTATCAATATACTTCTGGATAGTCATATCTAGACAATAAAATGGTATAACTGAAAAAGAGCTTAAGAGTGGGAAGAAGTGATTTGGAATTCCAATATTGTTCTCTGTAAGAGGGGAAAAAAAATATCTCTTGCCTCTAGCCTTCCATGTGAGGCTATTCATTTGTTCTCTCATACATTTATTTTTTTTTTTTTGAGATGGAGTCTCCCTCTGCGGCTCAGGCTGGAGTGCAGTGGCGCGATCTCGGCTCACTGCAAGCTCCGCCTCCCAGGTTCACACCATTCTCCTGCCTCAGCCTCCCGAGTAGGTGGGACTACAGGCGCCCACCACCACACCCAGCTAATTTTTTTTGTATTTTTAGTAGAGACGGGGTTTCACCATGTTAGCCAGGATGGTCTCAATCTCCTGACCTTGTGATCTGCTCGCCTCAGCTTACCAAAGTGCTGGGATTACAGGCGTGAGCCTCTGTGCCCAGCCGATATATTTCTTTATACAACAGTATTCAGTGAGTTTCCTCCTATGTGTGAGGTGCTGAGGATGTGTCTGTATTCATGAACTACCCCTGGTCCTTTCCTTCATGGAGCTTTTGTAGCGGTGGAGACAAAGTAGGAAGAGAAAAAGCTGAATGTTACTATGAAACAGCCACGGGATGAAGACAAGAAACTGGAAGGATTCTTTTAGGCCATCTCATGAATGTAAGGAATTCTTATTTCTGTATCAAAAATTACCTCTCTCTTCAAAACAATGAAACTATTAATGGAAGTCATATTTAACTCCCACCTCTTCATACTAAATATAATTGGTAGACTTTAATGGGTGAAAATTTAGTATTTATGGAAACATGATAACTAAGATTACTTCCAAATGTGTGAGCAATGAGACTTTAGGGGAAAATAAAAACGGAATCCATGTAGATGCAGTTCTTGAATTAACCAAAAAATGTCTGTGCATATGAGCAAAGATAGAAATAATTCTACTTCTATTACTTCTAATTAAAGCTATACTAAAAATAATGAGAAAAATAAAAGCAGGAGAAGGAAAAAGATGAGAGCTACCACTTATTCAATATTTACCATATGTCAATCACTCTACACATTAACCATGAGAACGACCATAGAAGTCACATGGGGATAGCAATATGTCCTGCTCACAATCACATATTAATTTAGTGCAGTACCAATATACAAAATAGTGAAGAGTTCAGAATTACAGACGTGGGTTACAATTTGAGCTCTAATAATTTCCCTTAGAAAAGATGCCTGGCATCTCTGATCCCCTGTTTGCTCCCCTACAGAGTGGGACTCATACTTAGAAATGTTCATGGATGTTAGAAAAGTTAAAAAGATGATGTTTGCAAAAACTGAATATACAGCACAGAGTTGCTCAATAAATATCCCTCCTCCTTTCTTTTTACATGGGCAGTGGATTTCTTGCCTTCTAAGGTTTGCTACAGGCCACTCTAGAGACCCTGTGCAATTCCCTGCTCCTCCCAAACTTACACACACACACACACACAGAGAGAGAGAGAGAGAGAGAGAGAGAGAGAGAAAGAAAGAGAGAGAGAGATTTATGAATAGAATGTTGTCCCATCAGACAAGGCAACGCAGCCAGGAAACTGCTTACCAGGCACCAGTAAAATACTCCTCAAGAAAATGAAATTGAACCAAAATAGAAAATAAAACCATTTCTAAAATTCCAACAATAAAATTAAGTTGAAATGAGTTGAACGCATTTGCAGGTGATGATAAATATCATGTGCCTACTTACCTGGCTAACCCAGTGAGAGTTGTATCTGTAACCGCCATTAATAACCACACATCTGAACACTAGTAATTTGGTCTCCATGGAAACAGAAGGTAATATCTGCACTACTGTTCATAGATGGATCTTTTATTATTTCAATATTTGAAAAGTGATTTTTCAAGATGATAGAAACTGTAAAATATATTCAATTATGCATAACATGGGAGATAGGAAGTGGGGAGTTTCAAATACGCCTTTGGTTTGGCTTATTTTTCAGGGAGAAAAGAAAATGACACTGATGGGGAGAACAGGTTGATATTTTAGAGGAAAGGATCACAATTCCTGGATCTCCTGTAATTTCTAACATTGTTAAACCTGAACCTGTCCCTGGCAGCTTTCACCGTAGGGGCTGATTTGCTGCCTTTAGTCATGTCACAGAAGTCCACCAGGTACCAATGAATGCCCAGAACCCTAGTGAATTCAGGAAGGCCACTCAGCAGTCACGTAGTGAGGATCACAAAATCTGGGTAAATATTTGAGATGGGGATTGAGAAAATAACAAAGAAGCATGGTCTAAGATACCAAATGGACCAGGCCTTCCTATTCCTCTACTAGCTAAAACAGAAAACCAGGGTCATCCTTGTATGTTCTTTCCGTCTCACCCAGACCTGTTCATTCTCTCTTAAATGACTCACTTTACCTCCCTCCCCCATTTCCTGTTGCATTAGCACGGATCAGGTTCCCCCTTGGAATAATCCAAATGTGTTTTTACTAGTCAGCTCTTTCCCTCTAGGAACTCATGTTCTGGTAGAAACAGAAACAGACGCATACGTGCTTGTGATAAGCAATTCATATGAACTATTCATAGACAACAGCTAACGAAAGGCTGACCTCCTGCCCTGGATTATCTCATGGATTTTAATGTATTAACTCATTTGCTTCTCACCCCAAACATACTGATTGTTCTTGTTAATATTATTTCTATTTTACAAATGCTTTAACTCATACACAAATAGGGTGATTTGCCTAAAATCACACACAGACACACACACACACACACACACACACATACACACAGACACACACACACACACACATACACACACACACACATACACACACACATACACACACATACACACACATACACACACATACACACACATACACACACACACACACACACACACACGCACACACACGCGAATGTGTGCTCATGTGTAGAATTAACAAAGCAGAGAGGAGAACATAAGCAATCTGGGTCCAGAGCCCCATGGCGGGCACTAAAGCAGGTATATAATTTGAAATGCTTGGGTTGCCAAAAGGTGACAGTATTACAAGCAGTACTCTCTTGATAGGGTCACCTTTCTAGCCAGGAGTCTAGGATAGGCTTGCTGTTTCTTTCTGAGCCCTAGGCAAGTATAATTCAAATGTCACTCTAATCAGCCGCTGAAGTACCACCCTCTCCTCTGGGGCACCTTGGGAAGGTCCTACGCATCAACTGCTAGTGACAGGCAAAAAGCATCATTGTTGAGTCTGGAGCCTCTGAAGCCACACTGCCCAGGTGTGTGTCCTGCACGACTGCTTACCAGCTGGTTCCTTGACCTTTCTGGGCTTCCGTTTCTTCATCTTAAAAATGAGATTATTAATGACCTGCCTTATAGGTGGTCACTTCATTTAAATGAGTAAATAAATGCACACAGAGCCTAGAAGCACATCTAATGCATTGTAAGTGCTTGGTAAGTATTGATGAACAAGAGGGTGAGGGGGATGGTAATGATGCTGGTGATGGTGATGATGAAATTGAAAACAGCTATCACTTCTATACCTCCAACTATTTCGAGTCCTGTGTTCATATTGCCAGTGTAAATTTCATCTCATGGTTTATAAGAAAATAGGAAATAGAACAACTAACTGCACATATATCAATGTTCAAAAGTCCCATATAAAAAGGAGAGTAAGAAGCGAGGGACCACTGCCTCAGCCAACAAGCAGAAACAAATGTACTCACCCATCTGAAATAACTAAAATCTAGATAAGACAGGTGAGCATGTTTTTCAGGCTTTGGATATCAGGCTGCATAGACTAAAAATGAAGTGAGACCTACTATTGTTTGTTCTAATACACTTCCTGAAGGGAGTTTCTGGCCCATGATGCAGAAAGGTGAAACCCAGGAAATTTCTAGCTGACTCTTTGTATTAGTCTTTTCTTGCATTGCTAGAAAGAAATGCCTGAGACTGGGTAATTTAGAAAGAAAAGAGGTTTAATTGACTCATGGTTCCGCAGGCTGTCCAGGAAGCATACTGGCTTCTGTTTCTGGGGAAGCCTCAGGAAATGTACAACCATAGAAGAAGGAGAAGGAGAAGCAGGCACCTCTTAGATGGCAGGAGTAGGAGCAAGAGAGAGAGCAGGGAAGTGTCACACACTTTCAACCAACCAGATCTCCTGAGAACTCACTCACTATACAGCACCAAGGGGGATGGTGCTAAATCATTCATGAGAACTCTGCCCTCATGATCCAATCACCTCTCAGCAGGCCCCACCTCCAACACTGGGGATTATAATTCAACATGAGATTTGGTGAGGACACGGATTCAAACCATATTACTCTCAGATTTGAGAAGACAGAATGCAAATCGCAGGGAGTTTAGGTGAGCTAGAGTTCACAGGACAGAGTACTGAATAGAAGAGCCAAGGAAACAATTCCCAGAGCTCATGCAGGACTGAGAATTAACTGATGTATCAGAATGAAAAACCTCATAATTCATGGAATATTGAGGAGAAAACTCAGAAGGAGATTACCTCAGTGATTGGGTAAAATTAGCCCTAGAGTAAAAGCTGCTCTGATCCCGCTGAACAAATATTAAAAAGCAAGCTTTGGAAAGATCAGATTCCAAGTAACTTAACCACATCCAATTACAAAGCTAAAGAATGCATATGTATATACGTGTGTGCACATGCACACACATGCGCACACACCCACACATATCCAGCACTGAAAAAAATAAAACCACAATGCCTATCATTGAATACAAAACTACTAGGCATACAAATAAGCAGGAAAACAAAATATTTGCAAAGAGAAAAATCAGTCAATAGAAACTAATTCAGAAACGGCAGCAATGATAGAGTTCTCAGCAAGGACAGTTGCAAAGAGAAAGAAGATGATGTAGAGAGTGGGACGTGGAGATGTGGAAGAGAGAAAAGAGGAGATGGGGAGAGAGAGAGAGAGAGAGAGAAAGAGAGAGAGAGAGAGACGGGGAGCCGAGAAAGATGGAGAAACAGGACAACCGAGAGGTAAGGGGATAAACAGAGAAGGCATGGGAGTAAGGAGAGAGATGCCTGGAGAGAAAAGGCAGACACAGGAGGAGGAGCAGGTAGTGGCAGATAAAAGGGGTGTCACAGGATGACAGAAAAGGGGGCGAATAGCAATTGCCTGCCCACTGCTTCTTAACTCTTATCACAACTGCAACTCGTAACTAATTGGTACAATTATCTATTTATTCTATATATGCCCCCTCCCCAAAGAAAAACTTCCCCACCAAAGCCCTGTCTATCCATAAAGCCAGGATATCATCTGTTTTATTCACTGCAGTTTTACCAATGATTCACACAGTCCACTGAATATAGCAGGGTGGCCCAAAGTTACTGAATATATTAAAGAAGAAGGGGACAAATATAACTGTTATTTTACTGACCAGGCTGAAGAGGTTCAGTAACTTGCTCAAAGACGAAAGCTAGTAAGTAGAATAGTTACATTTAGACGTGGTAGGTTTTTTTGTTTGTTTGTTGTTTGTAGGATTTTTGTTGTTGTTGTTGTTGTTTTCTTTTTTTTTAATTCTGAGCCCAGGATATTCCTTAGAGTCAAAAAAACAAAACGAATTTTTAAAAAAGATTCTGAAAAGCAACCCATGACAAGTCTTTAACTGCTCAATGAATAATTATTCTTAAATTATGGATTATATTTTCTCAAGTAGGACAACTGTGAGTACAGACAGTTCAGAGTCTTTATCCTACATTTAGGAGAAAGACACATTGCCTTCTGCAACTGCAGGTAGGGCTGAGACAATGGAATGGACAAGGCTTGGCTGTGTAAGAGGCTACTGTCGGGGACATGAGACTCCTCCAATCGTGAACTGGGTCCTTTTCATGTTCAGACTCCAAGAGTAGGTACACGGGTGTTAGAGGGTGTCTGTCACACTGGTCTTCCATAGCTTCTCTACTTGTGTCACACAGGAACAGTTAGTTTCTATTTCTGAACCTCTATTTTCTTGTTCCGAAATGTCAATGGCGATTTCTCCCTCTAAGGGTTATCACGGGGTTAAACAGGAGAGAACAACAAAATCCACGTGGCAATGACTATTCCACCAGGGCCCATTTATGAGAAGCCTGTTAGTCTGGAAATGTACAGTGAAGAATAAACTATTTCTCCCAACACTTGTAGTCCAGCAGCTCTTGACTACAGAGACTGGCAAGAAAATAAGCAGTGACAATGAACTGTAACCCTTGAAATGATAGGAGTGAGCAAAAAGATATTTGGGTCCCAAAGAAGGGCTTCCTAAACCAGCCAGGAGTCAGGCTAGAGGGTGGGAAGTAGATTAGGACTTCGGAGAAAAGGATGCGTGTGCAGAGTCTTGTAGGAGCAACAAGAATTCATAAGATAAAGAGGATCCTGAAGGGTATCCCAGGCATAGGAAGCAGCCTACAAACAAGTGGGAAACTAAGATCATGTGTTCTTAAGGATCCTTTGGCATGGGTTGAAGGATAGAGGTGGCCAAGACTCTAAGTTCATTGAGTATTAAACAATCACAGACACATATCTTACTCAGAGCATTGTGCACTAGTATTGCAGAAATGTGTTAAACTCACATGTTCATCGCAGCACTATTCACAAGAGCAAAGACGTGGAATCAACCTAAGTGCCATCAATGATGGGTTAGATAAACAACATGTGGTCCATATACAACATGGAATACTATGCAGCCATAAAAAATAACACAATTATTTTCTTTGCAGCAACATAGATGCAGCTGGAGGCCATTATCCTAAGTAAATTAACACAGGAACAGAGAAATGTCACATGTTATCACTTTCAAGTGGGAGCTAAACATTGGGTACACATGGATATAAAGATGGCAAGAATAGAAACTGGGGACTACTAGAGGAGGGAGGTGGGGGGCAAGGGTTGAAAAATTAACTGTTGCATACTATGCTCAGTACCTGGGTGACAGGATCAACTGTACCCCAAACCTCGGTATCATGCAATATACCCATGTAACAAAGCTGCACATGTGCCCCGTGAACCTAAAAAAGTTGAAAAAAATAAAAATAAAAAAGCTAACGCTAGGGAAATACCACAGTTGAAGAACATTGATAATTGCAGACCAAAGAATTGACAGCACTCTGTAGTTAACACATTCAGGAAGGCATAGGTGTCCAGCTGAGACGGAACAACGCAGAAAGTCATCCAGCATCAAATACAGAGCAGGACTCATGCATGCACACATGCACACGCACAAAGGCAGTGCAAGAGGGGCTAGACAGAACCAAGACCAAAACACTTTTTTTTTTTTGAGACACAGTCTTGCTTTGTCGCCCAGGCTGGAGTGCAGAGGCCCAATCTCGGCTCACTGCAACCTCCACCTAACATTTTTAAAGATCTATGTGGCTAAAATTTCCACATCATTGAGTAACAACTGGCATGGAAGAATAGTACTACAATGTAGCTGTACCTAAACGGTTAAAATACAGCTGTTATCTAGTTGGCATATGTTATGGACTTGATGTTTGTGTCTCCCCAAAGTTCATATGTTGAAGTCTTATTCGGAGGTAAGGCCTTTCGAAAGTCATTAGAGTTGGATTAGGTCATGAGGATGGGACCCTCATGATGAGGTTAATGCCCTGAAGGACATTATTAAATAGGCCAGACATGGAATATACAAATCCTGCACGATCTCAGTTATATGTGGAATCTAAAAAAAGTCAAACTTGTAGAAACAGAAATAGAAAGGTGGTTATTAGAGACTGGCTGGGCAGAGGTGGGGAGAACAGGAAAGGCGGGGATGGAAAAAAAAAGGACAAATTGGTTCAAGGGTACAAAGTTTCAGTTAGCCTGAAGGAATAAGTTTTAACCATCTATTGCACTGCATGGTGACCACAGTTAATGATAACGTATATTTCAAAATTGCTACAAAATAGATTTTAAACATTCTTACCACAAAGTAAAGGATAAGTTGGTGAGTGACAGATTAGATAGATATATTAATTAGCTTGATTTAATCTGTACAAAGTATACATAGATGAAAAGAATTACACTGTATCCTACAAATATATGCAATTATTGTTTGTCAATTAAAAAATAAATAGAAAGAAAATTAGATTGAAGGAACAACAACAAAATAGGAATAGATATGGATCTCTCTTTGCTGTCTGCCATGTGAAGGTACAACAAGAAGGTAGCCATCTGCAAGCCAGGAAGAGAGCCCTCACCAGACACTGGGCTTGTAGGTGCCTTGATCTTTGACTTCTCAGCCTCCAAAACTGTGAGAAATAAATGTTTGCTATTTAAGCCAAAACAAAAAACAAAACAAAGAAGAAAAAGAAAAAAAATTTTCAATTCTCAGGTGCTGTGTGTGTGTGTGTGTGTGTGTGTGTGTGTGTGTGTGTTTTGCAGGGGTTGGGCAGAGAATAGACACCTACACTATTGGAGGTCAAATGGTCTTACATCAGAATCAGACACATAGATTCGGGTCCACATAGTTTAATAAGGCACTGCTCTCAGGAGAAAATGATTGAGGGACCAAGATAGGTCAGGGCAGAAGCTAAGCAAGGATGTATTTTCTACTAATAACTGGGCTAAACTTGAGACAAGGGGTGGGCAGTCTTCCACACCCAGGTGTCAGGCAGTCATGAGTTGTGAGCAGGGACGGGTGAAGCTCTGGGCTTTCAACACCAACCCTCATAGCAACTGGCAGGGTGGTGGTGCATGGTTCCTGTAAAGGAGATCTGTATACTATGTGCAGAGGAGGGAGGAGTAGGTTTCAGTTATATTAAAGGTGTATGCTCATTCCATAGGGGCCTAGCAGAACCTGGAATTCATGTTTAATTAGAGAAGGAGAGAGTTTACAAGGAAATAGTATTAGAGCCCAGTTTTAGAGGTGGATAACTTATTCTTATTATCCTATATAACAAGTCACCAAGAAAAATTAGCAGATAGAGTACCTTGAAGTTCTAAAAAAAATACAATTTTCTGGGGACCCACTGTGTGTGCGTGTGTGTGTGTGTGCATGTCATTTTTTTTCATTGATTCTGCAAACAAATATTGAGCATTAGTTTATGTTGAACACTATGGTAGGTCATGGAGACACTGATGAACATCTTTAAAACCTGCCCTCATAGAACATAGAGTCACTGTTGTAAACTAAGACAAATGCACAAAAGGAAAGGAACAGAATTCTGTTACAACGTATGCTAAAGGAATCTGACAAACCTAGGAGTCAGGAAAAGCTCTCCCAAGGAATTCACCTTTAAACTGATCTGAAGGATGAATAAGGCCAAAGAGTAGCGGTTGTCCAGGAAGTGTGTGCAGCATGTGCAAAGGCCCTGTGGTTGCACAGAGCCTGGCTAACTCAGGGCTTTTTGTGTGTGTTTGTTTTGTTTTTGAGATGGAGGCTCACTCTGTCAGTAGTGGAGGCTGGAGTGCACTAGTGCGATCTCAGCTCACTGCAACCACCATCTTCCAGGTTCAAGCTATTCTGCCTCAGCCTCTCAAGTAGCTGGGATTACAGGCATGCACCACCATGCCCAGCTAATTTTTATATTTTTATTAGAGATGGGGTTTCACCATGTTGGCCAGGCTAGTCTCAAACTCCTAACCTCAAGTGATCTGCCCGCCTCAGCCTCCCAAAGTGCTGGGATTACAGGCGTGTGCCACCACACCGAGCTAATTTTTATATTTTTAGTAGAGACGAGGTTTCACCATGTTGGCCAGGCTGGTCTCAAACTCCTGACCTCAAATGATCTGCGTGCTTCAGCTTCCCAAAATGCTGGGATTGCAGGTGTGAGCCACCACACCCGGCCCTAACTCAGGGCTTTCTGTACAGAGCCTGGCCTCTCCAGAGCATGCTCCATGACAAACTGTCCTGCCTTCAGCAGGAAAGATACGTTCTCTTCCACGTGGCCCCAGCTCCCAAGTTCAAAACTGATTAGATCAGGACAGACACGTGACCCAAGGGCAGTCAATCCCTAGGATGTCCAGTGACCTTTGACATGGCTGTTGCTAAAACCTCTGCTCAGATATGGATGCTCATCTTTGCCCTAGTCAAACCAGTTATCCTCTTTAAAAGTGTTTTCTGGGAAATAAGAACAAAGTCAGCTATTTGGGAGTGGGGGAGGGAAATAATTAAATACAAAGTGAATCTGCAAATCAAGGGCAGCCCAGGCAGTTGACAATGGCACATTAGTAGGGACATTCATGAATAGGATCCTATCCAGCCCTGCTGGGACCTGCCTTGGATCCAGAATTTTTTACTCCAATTAGCAAAACTCCAGGCATACAACTGCTCCTACCTTTGGCATGCTATGAGAGTCCTGTTAGTTGTTTTCTTAAATTTATTATTGATAGCTTTATTGGGGTATAACTGACATACAAAAACTGCACAAGCTTAATGTATACAGTTTGGTGAGTCTGGGCATATGCACATGTTCATGACACCATCACCCCAATCAAGGAAACAGTCACATCCATCACATCTAGAAGTTTCCTTGTGCTTTCTGGTGTGTTTTAATTTTGTCTCCTTTTTTTTTTTGGTGGTGGTGGTGGTGGTTGTTTTTGTGGTAAGACCACTTAATATGAGGTCTTCTCTCTCAATAAATTTTTAAGTGTACAATACAGTATTGTTAGCTCTAGGCATTATGTTATAGAACGGATTTCTAGAACTTATTCATCTTGCATAACTGCAAGATGAATGGCAATGAAATAATAACTGCTTATTGTCACATGTCTCTGTAGTACATCTCTAATCCTGCTATCAAGGCAACCTAACAGAATATGCAGAAGGTTGTACATTATAGCTTCTACTGCCTTCTTCATATAGAAAAGCATCCGTTTCTGAGCCATGCATGTGACTGCATTCTGACCCTGTCTTGGGCACTTTATGTGTGCATTGTCTCTAGCTCAAAGAGGTTAAATGATGAAATCAGGGACTAGAGTGACTAGGACTAAATTTGGACCTATGTGTTTGACTCCCAAGTCTATCCCTTTTGGACCATTCCAAGAGACCTCAGTTGGAGGTAGACATCAGAATCATGTGGTAAGATTTTTCGTACTGCTATCCAAACTTCACTCTCACTGGGCTGAATTGGAATCTTTAGGTGTAGGGCTGAGGTATGCATAATTTAAAAAAAGACTCCCCAGAAGATTGTGATGTGCATTCCCGGTTAATAACTATTGCATCACCCCCAGCTGCAGGAGCGGGTGTTTTCTGCCTATTCCCTGATACCATATTCAAGGTTGTTTACCACTACTGAGCTGCTAAGAAGTGCAAATTTGTTGGACTTCTGATGTTTATTCCTATGTTAGGGAATACAAGGAGATCTTTGAGGCTGTGGAGTTTGAGAGACATATGTTGGCGGGGAGCGGACCTATGTTTGACAAGGTAGGTTTCACAGGCTGAGCTGAATGACAGACTCCCCTGAGCTGGCTTACTGGGAGTGTATGTCATATACCCCACAACTTCTGGATGCTCTTTGGAATTGACTTTTCTTCCTCTTAAACCTCAAGCAGTATCATCAGGCCAGCATGGGACTTAGGAAAAGGAGGAAGATAGGAAGAGGACAGCAAGGCTTGCAAATGCTGCCTGCAATGCAGCACAAGGCCCTGATGCCCCCCTGGGTCCCAGGATCCTCTCCAGCCATCCAGCTGCAGCATCTATTCTTCCTGGGCCAGCTACAATTTCAGACTGAGGACAGAGAAGCAGGGGCATCCAGTAAATAGGTGTGAAGTATCCTGTTAGTCTGCTGATTGGGTTCCAAACAGAGCACAGCTGCTTTTGTGTTGACTGCTTTATGCCTCCTGCACAGCACCCGTGTTTCCCTATATGAACACTCACACGTGTGTGTGTGTGTGTGTGTGCATGTGTACACCACACTCACATGGAAATCAGCAATGCTGTCAGCACAATGCTGTTTGATCAGTTTCTGGCTGTCTTCATTACTAGGAGAAGTCATTTAAGGAGTTTTAAGAGGTTTACACCATTGCATCTTCCCTCCATGCACTGCCTCTGCTGTGTCCTACTCTTTGGCACCTTCTTCACGGGGCCTGCTAGAACCTGAGTCTGAAGGAATCATCTCCAAGGGTGTTTGGGCGTGGCATTGGACACCTTCTATGATCTGACCCATCTCCCATTAAAGCTCACAAAGCAGACACAATCTCAAGACCATAACACAGATGTTAATGATGTCTTGCACATCAGACTCCCAGCCTTTAATAAATATGGTCCTTTCATCTAGGGCGCCTTTCCCCAGAGACCCATAGTTATAGTCAGAGTAGGTTAGACAGTGCTGAAGTAACAAACGACCCTAAACTCTCAGTGTGTAACAACATAAAAGCTGAGTTATCACTGTGGAAAAGGCAGCCTTGGTGGGCAGTTTTACAAAAAGCAGGGAGTCACTGTTTCCGCCCTTCCATTTTGTGATGCTGCCACCTTTAACACACAACTTCTGTATTAGTCTGTTCTCATGCTGCTATAAAGAACTGCCCAAGACTGGGTAATTGAGAAAGGAAAGAGGTTTAATTGACTCCCAGTTTCACATGGCTGGGGAGGCCTCAAGAAACTTAAAATCATGGCAAATGGCATCTCTTCTCAGGGCGACAGGAGAGAGAATGAGTGCCGAGAGAATGGGGAAGACCCTTATAAAACCATCAGCTCTTGTGAGCACTGTCACTATCATAAGAACAGCATGGAGGAAGCCACCCCCATGGTTCAATTATCTCCACCTGGACCTGCCCTTGACACTCTGGGATTATTACAATTCAAAGTGAGATTCGGGTGCGGACACAGAGCCAAACCATATCACCTTCCAAAGGCACCACAGAAGGGGGTGGAGAGTAGCACATAAAATATTTTTCAGGGATGAGATATGTATCCACTGGCTAGAGTCCAGACACATGACCCCAAACTAACTACAAGAAAGGCTCAAAAATGGGTCTTCAGTTGTGCATGTAAAGATGAAATGGGAATCCAGCCAATCTCTGTCACCACGGTCATTCTGATTAGCCACAATCTATTTCACTCTTCTTTCCACACCTAGAGTAACCACATTCAAAGGGAACAGCCCTAGGCTCATGAAGTCCCAGCTTCATACTGAAACTGCAGAATCCCTGAGTGATGGGTGCTGGGTTGGCATTAGGTCTGGATGTGACTCTTTTACGTCCAACAACCGAAGACCTGGACATATAAATTCACTACCCTTCAGAATGTACAATACTAGAAAAATAAGACGATAACTGACAAAATCACTCCCATTAGGAGGAATGGAGAAAAGCCTCACTCATAGCAGCCATGGGTCTACAGTAGTTCTCAAATGCTGCTGGGAAGGCAAATTGAAAGCCCTCTAGCTGGAGCTGGGAATGGACTCATGGTTAGACACAAATTCTGCTACTGATTGGAATTCCTTGTTCCATGCCCCTGGACTCACGTAAGCTGTGCCCGCTGAGTCTCCTCCTAGGAGGCTGTTCACCATTATTCTTATTCTTCTTGGACTGTTCTGAGGTAGACAGTGGGAACATGACACCTTGGGGACTATAAGCTTTTTAAAGCCTACCTCTTGCCCTATAGCATCAGAGGCCAAAGGGTTGATAACAGTCTTAAAGAGTCAAACATTCTTGGAGTCCAAGTTGGTAGTTCCTTTGACAATATAATTTTCTTTAAAAAACTGATTAGGCTGTCAATCTATCTGTTTCTGGTCTCCTAGTAAACACATTCAAAGTTGTAAAATCTGCTTTGTTGCTTGGCTTTTCATGTGCAGGTTACATGAAGTTACTTTTTCAAGAATTTCTAATTTATTTTATTTTTATTTTGTTTTATATTTATTTATGTATGTATTTATTTTGAGATGGAGTCTTGCTCTGTCACCCAGACTGGAGTGTAGTGGTGCAATCTCAGCTCACTGCAACCTCCGCCTACAAGATTCAAGCAATTCTCCTGCCTCAGCCTCCCAGGGACTACAGGTGCATGCCACCACACCCAGCTAACTTTAATACTTTTAGTAGAGACAGGGTTTTGTCATGTTGGCCAGGCTGGTCTCAAACTCCTGAACTCAAGCAATTTGCCTACCTCAACCTCCCAAAGTGCTGGGATTACAGGCGTGAGCCACCGCTCCCGTCCTCAAGATTTTTTTAAATAGCTAATTTGTAAACTCCATGAGAGTAGGGACCAGGCAGACTTGTTTACCACCATCACACTCATCCTCACACCTGAGGGGTTTAACATAACCATTGTCCCCGTCACATGAGTGCACAATAAATGGCTTAGACTCAGCTTCACTAAGTGCAAAAAAGAGGAAACACTAATATAACTTTTTATTAAGGAGACACTTATTTCTGATGACTCCGTGCTAGGTACAGAATGTGACAGATATGGCTTCCAACTTACCAGGAATATGAAAGGAGGTGAGCAGGTGAAAAGTGACTCAAAGTGGACAAAAGACAAGTGTTGGACACAGTCAGATCTGGAGTCACATCCAGCCCTGCCAGGAATCAGCTGTCTGATCCTGGCCAATTTGCTTAAGTTATTAGAGCTGTAGTTTCTTCAACTATATAATGTGAGTATATTCAAGAAGGTGTGAGGAGGCATATTAAAAATATCCAGCAGAGAGCCAAACATAAATAAACACTTACTACATTTACCTGACATACTTATGTTACAAGATCCATGGGTTTGTAATGTCACCATCACAGCATCCCTGGGTGGGAGAATGGGGAAAGGAGAAAAAAGAGGGTGGAGAGAAAGGGATTCCCCAACAGGGAAACACCTTACCCTTCCTGAGTCCCAGACAAATCTTATAGGTTAAGAAGATTTCATCCTCCCATTAAGAAAAGAAGAAGAAACAGAGGATCCGAATGGTTAAACGGCTCACTCAAGCTCTTGCGTTAATCCATGAAAAAACCCAAGCTTAGCCCTACCATGTTTCCTTACTCCAAGGCCACTATTCTTGCTGTATGCCCTGCTGCTCTGTCACCTTGTACTCACTCAGTATGTATCTACTTTCATGTCTGTCATGCACCGTGAGCCATGCTGGGCACCAAGGACACAGTTGGGGAGTCCCGGACTACTGTCTGGGAAGGAATTCCAGTGCCTCATCTTCATCATGCCCAGAAATACTGGTGTGGAGCAAGGCTTCAGAAGGCAGACAATGTGGAACAAGGCAATTTTCAGTCATAAAAAACGGTGGTGTATAATTTAGCAATACTGTAGACCTTTGCATTAAAGAACCATTTTTATTGATTTATATGATTCATGAAAATGACCTGTGGAAATATGTTGGATTCATATGCAGATTCATGTATTGCACCATTTACTCAAAGCCCCCCTTAGTGTGTGTATGGTATAGCAACGTGTATTTATCTTGCAGGATTTTATTAAATCAAGCAATCATTTAAAAGATAAACTTTAAAATTTTGTATTAATTCTTAAAATAGAAGTTATGAAATACAGTTGTTTAACTATAAAACTTTTTTCTTTAAATAACGTGTTTTTATGTTTTCTTGGTAACTTATGTCATTTTTAAAAATTCTAGTAAAAACTTTTAATTTGAAATCTATCCTCTTAACAAAATTGTAAGTGTTCAATACAGTATTTTTAATATAGGCACAATGTTTTACAGCAGATATCTAGAATTTATCCATCCCATATAACTAAAATTTTATACCCATTGAACAGCAACCTCCCACTCTCCCCCTCACCACTGTCAACCACTATTATACTATCTTTTTCTATGAGCTTGACTATATTAGATACCTCATATGAGTGGAATCCTGTAGTATTTGTTGTTCTGTGACTAGCTGATGTCACTGAGCATAGTCCTAAAATTCATATGGAATTACAAATGATCTCAAATAGCCAAAGCAAACTTGAGAAAGAAGTACAAAGCTGCAGGCATCACATGTCCTGATTTCAAAATATATTGCAGAGCTATAGTAATTAAAACAGTATGGTAATGGCATAAAAGCAGATATATAGACCAACTGAATCAAATTGCAAGCCCATCCAAACTCACCAAATTGTAGACGCTAAATATGTACAGGTTTTATGCCACTCATACCTCAATAAAGTGGTTTTAACATAATAATAGAAAACTAAGAAATGACCCAACTCATGTACAGTCAACTGATCTTGGATAAGGTATTAAGAGCACACAATGGGAAAATGGCTGTCTCCGCAACAAATGATGATGGGAAAACTGGATATCCACGCATAAAAGAATGACATTGGACCAATATCTTACACCATATACAACAATCAACTCAAATGGGTTAAACACTTAAACGTCAGACCCAAAACTGTAAAACTCCTAGAAGAAAACATAAGGGGAATGCTTCATGACATTAATCTTGGCAATGATTTCTTGGATATGACACCAAATGAACAGCAAGGAAAGCAAAAATAGATGAGCAGGACTACACAAAACTAAAAAGTATCTGCACTACAAAGGAAACAATCAACAGAGTGAAAATGTAACCTGCAGAACGGAAGAAAAATATTTGCAAACCACATATCCAATAAGGGGTTAATGTCCAAAATACATAAGGAACTCCTACAATTCAACAACAACAACGACAACAACAACAAAATAAATAAATAAATAAACTTGATTTTTAAAATTGGCAAAGGACTTGAATAGTCATTTATCCAAAGAAGACATACAAATGGCAAATGGGCATATGAAATGATACTCAGCATCACTAATTATTAAGGAAATGCAATTAAAAAACAAAATGAGATATCACTTCATACCTCATTGTCACCACATGACATCTCTCATCATGCCCAGAAATATCGGTAAGGAGCAAGGTATCAGAAGGCTGATGACATGGAACAAGGCAATTTTTAGTAATAAAAAGGATGGTGTATAAGCAAGCAATACTGCTGACTTTTACATTAAAAGACTCAAACAAATTAAACTTGTCAACACTTATCTTGTAAAAAAAAGACAAGTGTTGACAACAGTATAACAGATAAGTATTGACAAGAACATGGAGAAATTTGAATCGTTGTACAACATTGATAGAAATGTAGAATAGTGCAGTCACTATGAAAAACAATATGGTGGCATCTCAAAATGCTAAAAATATAATTATGATGTGATCCAGAAATCCCATTTCTGAATATATATCCAAAACATTTGAAATCAGAATCTCCAAGAGAAATCTGCACTCCCTTGTTCATTGCAGCATCATTCACAATAGCTAAGATATGGAAACAACGTACATGTCTATCAATGAATGAATGGATGAAGAAAAATATATCTGTATACACATACACACCAGAATATTATTCTGTCTTAATAAAGAATGAAATCCTGCCACATGTAACCATGCGGATGAGCCTGAAAAACATTTTTTTTCTGGTAACTTTGGTCCTTCTCTAGGTAGTTAACCTTAAAGCATATTATTCACAAATGTCAAACAGCGGCACCTCTTGCATTCAGCTACTTCATCGGTGTACAAATGTCCTTGTGGCACACTCCGTGTGCAGGCAGGCAGACTTGCTGCTGCAATGAGTGTTAGCAAAGCCTGGGGCCAGAGAGGAATGAGTTCTAGGTTCACATCTTCAGGCCTTGGGGAAGTCCTCTAGGCTCATTGGGCTCAATTTTTCTATGTCTATAATCAAGAGACAATAATGAGGGATAATAATAATTGCTCTCAGAGCTGAATTATGACTTTTGTGGGCCCCAGGCACCTTTGCCTTCATAGGCCTCCTTCATCCATAAAACAGGTATTTAAAATTATATTTTTGCACCTGTTTGTATAAAGGTGACTATAATTCAGACTGGACCATATTCCTTATTTTTTTCTGATTTTAAAAGAAATCAAAACATTCCTTTGGTCCTTAAAAAGTACTGTAGACCCTAGCCACTGTGCCTACTATGTCTGATGGCTACATCTATAGTGGCCACTCATCGTAGATATAAGAAGATATAAGTCTCTATCTCCTCACCTCACTTATTGATTCAGCACTAACTGAGCACCCACAATGTGTCAGAAATTAATGGGCACCAAGGGCTCTAGAAATGAAGATGCTACACCAGGCTGGGATGAAGACTGTCATTTCCATTGCAGCATCACAAACCCCTTGAACAGTGCCTGAGACAGAGTTAATGCTTGATTAATGTTTGATTAGTGAATAAACCAATGGCAGTATCTCTGCTCAAAGAGATGTCCTGTCCAGAGACAACATAATGACATGTTTAATGATAATTATGCATGTCTGTGTCTTACATATGTGACTCTACATCCTCATGAAAAGAATATCAGGGTGTTCACAATAACAAGCAAGGGCATACTCAAAGCAAGGGCAAAGTGCAAAGAATCCAATAGAAATGGGTATAAGAGAATAAAAAGAAGAGCCTACTTAGGAGAAATAAGATTTCTGACTGAGAGGCAGCTCTGTGCCTCAGTTTCCCCCTCCCCACCCTGCCCTGCCAGGCACACACCTCCCATCAGAGGAGAAGGGGCTGTCATGGCACAAGGCTCGGCATGGAAGGAGACTTATAAAGCTAAGCACATCCTCTTGTCCAGTGTGAGCATTACCCACTCTGAGGAAGATAGTGTTCTACGATTCTCTGCAGTTCGACTTAAAGACAGCTTCAGAGTGGCAACCTTGTACGTTTTCTCAATGACATGCATTCCTCTGTCTGGGAAACCATCTTCTCAGTAAAACAAAGGAAGGAGGATTTCACTTTGTTGGCCAGCACACTCATCTCAGAGAAAGGTGCTCCCCACTGCAAGGCCGAACCTATGATCTCTGAGGGTGAGCCAAGGAACTGGGAGGCTCAATGTGTAGGCTGGAAACAGGTCTGCTGGGAAAGTCAAATGCCTGACACTCTATAAGTTCTTTTGTTCTGCATTCAGATGTTCTCAGATTCCAAGGCATCCAACACTCATTTACTCAACAAAGGCTTCGTGGTCGTATGTCATGTGCCAGGCATACATAGGTAAATAAATCAGAAACCCACCCTGCTCTGGTGGAGCTTAGAGTCTAGAGTCCCACTTCTGGATATATATCCAAAATATTTGAAATCAGGATTTCCAAGAGAAATTGGCACTCCCACGTTCATTGGCGCATTATTCACAAAAGCCAAAACATGGAAACAACTTAAATGTCCATCAGTGAATAAACGGATAAAGAACACACACATACACACACACACACACACATCCCCACATACACACTAGAATATTATCATGTCCTTCCAAAGAGGGACAAAAGGCATCATAACCTTCTTTGTTTAAACATTCACGTCATGGTTAATAATGGGGATGAGGAGATGGCATCAGGCTCACTGATTTAAAACTCCAGCTTGGTCCCTGCTCAGCTGTGTGGCAGCAGTGACATACTTAACCTCTCCCAGTCTCAATGTCTTCATTTGTAAAAGGAAACATGAAAGGGCCATTGTGTGAATTGAAGGAGTCCGTGCACATAAGTGGCTTACCAGCATATTTGATGTAAAGTAGATGTTCAAAAATGTGATTTGAAATGATCAATAACACACTTTTCACACTATTGTGAAATGTGTAATTTTTAATTACTCCATTGTTTCATGTACAACATGGTGAATGGATCACAGGATCCATTAAGGGTTGGCACTGAGTTTTATTCATTGTCTTAGTTCCTTCAGCTCACAGATCCTAGCACACAGTAGGGGCTGAATAAATGGCTGAGAGATGAATAAATGAGCACATGTACTAAAGCCCCTGCCCAAGGAAATGGAGATCTGAAGACAAATAAATCTCCCTAAAGTCCGTGTCTCCACACTAGGCTGCCATTCCTCCCTTGGATGACGGAACAGCCCTCCTTATGTCAGTGAGAAGAAAAGGGGTGTGCAGCCCTCCTTGGGGAAGAACAGGGTGCACCTCACTCTGAGTAACTGGATCCTTTTTTTTTTTTTTTTTTGGAGACAGAGTTTTACTCTGTCACCCAGGCTGGAGTGCAGTGGTACAATCTCGGCTCACCGCAACCTCTGCCTCCAGGATTCAAGTGATTCTTCTGCCTCAACCTCCTCAGTAGCTGGGATTACAGATGCCTGCCAACACACCCAACTAATTTTTGTATTTTTAATAGAGATGGGGTTTCTCCATGTTGGCCAGGCTGGTCTTGAACTCCTGACCTTTGGTGATCTGCCGGCCTCAGCCTCTCAAAGTGCTGGCACTACAGGCATGAGCCACAGTGCCCAGCCTGAATCCTTGATCTTTAATGACCGTCTGTCAGAGCCTGAGTATTCATCAGCTGTGATGGCTATTTATGTCTCAACCTGGCCAGTTCACAAGACCCAGGTATTTGGTCCAACATTACAGATGTTTCTGTGAAGGCATCTTTTAAAGGACATTAATATTTAAATCATTAGACTTTGAGTAAAGCAGATAACCCTCAGTCGTACGGGTGGGCCCTGTTCAGTCAGTTGAAGATCTTTCAGTAGAAAAAGACTGACTTTCCCCAAAGAAAAAGAAATTCTGCCAGCAGACTGCATTCAACTTGGATGGCAACTCTTCCCTGGGTCTCCAACCTGCCAGCCTACTCTGTAGACTTCAGACTTGCCAGCCTCCACAAGTGCGTGACCCAATTTCTTCAAATCTTAAAATATACACACACACACATTCACACACACACATATACAACTTAATGGGTCTGTTACTCGGGAGAAACTAACACATCGAGCATGTGCCAACTGCCCCCAACTGGACCAGGCAGTGTCAGGGATCTCACAGTAAAAGCAGCACACAAAAGGCTAAAGGAGGCCTCTGGGATGATCATATCCAATTCTCTCTCTATACCTTGAGAAACTGAGACCCAGAAAGCGTAGGTGCCCGGCCCAAGGTCACACAGCAGGTTGGCACTGAGGAAAACCACGTGGCAGACTCTTCACTCAATGTCTCACCACAAAGCTGCATTGGAGTTCTTGGACTAACATTTGATTTAATTATGTGGACAAATCACAGAAAAAAATAATATCAGCAGGAGGCTTTTATTGGGCATGTTTGTGTCAGGCTGTATGCTCAGGGCCTTTATAAGCTTATTTCATTTAATCCTCTCAGCAACCCTGTGAGCCAGGCATTAGTATCTCCTTTGACTGATAAGCCAAGAGTCAAAGAGGGTAAATAATTCCCCTAGTGTGAAGCTGCTGGTTTCAGATGCAGAGGGAACATAAGCGCTTGCTCCACCAACTCTAAATGTGGAATATCTAGATGTCAAAGGTGCTGCAGGAAAGAACAGAGGCCACGAGAGCAGAGGGCCGGGGCTAATGAGAAAAAGACATGGCCTGTCTCAGCAACCCTCACCTCCCTGTGATTTTTTACGCCAATCAGCTCATTTTGCTATGAAACTCCAGTCTTGCAAATGTCTCTGCAAGGAAAGGCTTATTTTGAAGGGAACACCTGTTCTCTAATACTTCCAGCTGATGCTACAATCTGTGCGGATTCCAATGTTATTTGTTAATGCGCTGGGCTTCTCAGGGATTTGGATACAAAGCTCCCAGAGGAGGTGGAGGGAGTGGATTTTATTCTTTGCTTGGCAGCACTTGTCTGGTGGGAAGGCACAGGGTGGGTGCACAGCACTGAATCTGCATAATGGGATGGGACCCAAATGGAAAATGCACAGGAAAAGAATCAAGTTCTGAAAATAACCCATTGAGCTAAACTCCATGAGCAAGTTCAAAGCTAAGCACTCACAAATAAACCATTTTATCTGAGTCTGGTCAAAGACAGGGATGTCTGCTTTGACACACATCCCCAAAAACAGCCAAGAAGAGAAATAAAAAGAAAATGCTATACTGTACCATGGGCCTAAGTCTATTTCTGAGATGTTTTTACACACATTAACTTCTGAAATCCTCCCTAGAAGGTAGATGTGATCCCATTTTACAGTTAAGAAAACTAAGCTTCCCAGTCCCACCAACAGTGTAAAAGTGTTCCTATTTCTCCACATCCTCTCCAGCACCTGTTGTTTCCTGACTTTTTAATGATCGCCATTCTAACTAGTGTGAGATGGTATTTCATTGTGGTTTTGATTTGCATTTCTCTGATGGCCAGTGATGATGAGCATTTTTTCATGTGTCTGTTGGCTGCATAAATGTCTTCTTTTGAGAAGTGTCTGTTCATATCCTTCATCCACTTGTTGATGGGGTTGTTTTTTTCTTGTAAATTTGTTTGAGTTCTTTGTAAATTCTGGATATTAGCCCTTTGTCAGATGAGTAGATTGCAAAAATTTTCACCCATTCTGTAGGTTGCCTGTTCACTGTGATGGTAGTTTCTTTTGCTGTGCAGAAGCTCTTTAGTTTAACTAGTTCAACATTTGTGGAAGACAGTGTGGCGATTCCTCAAGGATCTAGAACTAGAAATACCATTTGACCCAGCCATCCCATTACTGGATATATACCCAAAGGATTATAAATCATGCTGCTATAAAGACACATGCACACGTATGTTTATTGTGGCACTATTCACAATAGTAAAGATTTGGAACCAATCCAAATGTCCATCAATGATAGACTGGATTAAGAAAATGTGGAACACATACAGCATGGAATACTATGCAGCCATAAAAAAGGATGAGTTCATGTTCTTTGTAGGGACATGGCTGAAGCTGGAAACCATCATTCTCAGCAAACGATCGCAAGGACAAAAATCCAAACACCGCATGTTCTCACTCATAGGTGGGAATTGAACAATGAGAACACTTGGACACAGGGCGGGGAACATCACACACCGGGGCCTGTCATGGGGTGGGGGGAGGGGGGCAGGATAGCATTAGGAGATATACCTAATGTAAATGACAAATTAATGGGTGTAGCACACCAACATGGCACATGTATACATATGTAACAAACCTGCACGTTGTGCACATGTACCCTAGAACTTAAAGTATAAAAAAAAAAAAAGAAAAGAAAACCAAGTTTCCACAAGAGTGAATGAGTTCCCCAAAGCCACATTGCATTCATCACAAGAGGCATTTGTAACCAGAGTCTGCTTTCTACCGCATCGTAACAGTCTCAGAGATAGAAATTTGGCTGGGCCATGCTCAGATGTGTCATCTGTAACAGAGTCCGGTGGACTGAAATGGTCTATCATGTGTGCCATTCCATCCCACACCATACCAGGTCTAACGTTCTGAGCTGGCCACGCACACGTCAGCAGAGATGCCCCTCACTCCACAGCTGCCTCCCATTTGGTTACTGGCTCCTGCCATGTGAAGCAATGAATAGTCTGTGTGGCCTCAGTGCCTTGCTGCTCAGCTTCCTACATGAATATGATTCACACATTTGTATCATTCATTCCCCACACTTTTATTGAGCACTGAGTATGGCAAGCATGGTGCTGGCCCTAGGGATGGGGAGCTGAATGAGGTGGTTTCTATTCCCAGCCATTCAGAGCCCAGTGGAGGAGGGACAGAAATGCCTAGAGAATTGAAGAGAAAGTATTTCTTTTTAAGAAATCAGAGAGTACTTTCATATTAGTGGTGGCACCTGACAAAGTCTTGGAGTGTGTACAGGGAGTTGCACATCAGAGTCCTTCAGGACAGAAACCTTCTCATAATCATCTTCATAAGTTCTTGTGGCAGCCTCAGCAAAAGCCCTTGGCTTGGGAGATGAGTGTTGAAAGTGTTTTGAATTGATCTGTGACCATTGACATTCCCTAATGCCCCAGGCCACACTCCCTGGAAAACAGAGTTTGAGTGGAAGATTTTCAGGCAGTAGATCTACTGAGGCTCTGAGGGCCAGCCCTGCCTCTGAGGCTCTTCAGTCTCCACATGGGGTCTACTGAAACTCAAGGTGCCAGCCCATGTGGGGGCCGAAAGAAGGAAGAGTGGACAAAGGGAGAAGCTGAACTGTGATGTAGTCACAGCAAAGGCTTCAGCCGACCACGGGGAGCTTTGCCTCAGTGATGGTCCTATAGCAAAGGACGTGCAGCACGGATAGTCCAACGACATGCTACAGGGCTCACTGCTTTCCACTCGCTTTCTTACTCATTCAGTTCCTATCTGCTGGGCCCTGCGTCAGTGCTAAGGACGTCAGGTTCTGAGAAGCTCAGTGGTTGACTGAAGTTCTGCATCTACAAGTCACTGGAGTCTACCCGGGAACTGGTCTTATTTGGCTCTAAAATCTGCTCCTTCCATGGCACAGAACCCCATTCTGGCTTCAGATCCCCTCAGCAGGTTCTTGACAACTCTTTTCTTCGCTTCTCAGGACCATAAAATCATGTGACACAGCAGCTTGGACCAGAAGAAGACATGACTTGGGCAGCTTTTGCCACCAGACCTCCTGGCTGGGTCTCAGAGCTAGCAAAGATGACATCACAGAAGAGCCAGCTGAGTGCATTACCTAATATTCTGGACAGTCTGTGCACAGAGCCTGACTGTATAGGAGGATAGAGCACCTCTTTTGGGGGGCTGACTGGGCATGGACAGTTTATCACACTTATAATATGGGCTACTCAGAAATTAGTAGTGATAGTTACTATTAACCTGACAGTTACTTTTATGTGTCAACTTACGTGGGCCACAAGGTGCCCAGATGTTCGGTTGAACATTATTCTGGGTAAGCCTGTGAGGGTATGTCTGGATGAACTGGTCAGTTGAATAAAGCAGATAGCCCTCTCCAACATGAATAGGCCTTATCCAATCCATTGAGGGCCTGAATAGGACAAACAGACTGAGTGAGAGAAAACTGTCTCTCTTATTTATCGTCTTTGATCTGGGACATCAGTTTTCTCCCGCCTTTGGACTTAGACTTGCAATGGGCCTTATAACACTAGCTTTCCTTGTTCTGAGGCCTTTCGCCTTGGACTGGAGTGATACCATCTGCACTCTTGGGTCTCCAGCTTGCTGACTGAAGATTTAGGGGCTTCTCAGCCTCCAAAATCATGTGAGTCAATTACTTATGATAAATCTCTTTGTGTGTGTGTGTGTGTGCGTGTGTGTGTTCTACTGGCTGTATTGGTCCTGTTTCTCTGGAGAACCCTGAATAATACAGGCTGGTTATTTATGAGTAGGCCACTAATAAAAACACAGCACATACTGGCTCGGGAGAAATATGAGCAGAATCATACCCTGTGTGGTTAAAGCCCTGCACATCACAGAAGAGTAGGGCATGTTTCCTAGGATAAAAGAACAAGGGTAAGGACAGGATATGCATATTTAGTCAGCGGCTAGTGAGTATTGGATACCAGGCTAGGAACTTTACATTTATTACAACATTTGGTACATATAACACTCCATGAGATTATTAGCTATTGGGGAGCCCACTCTACAGGTGGGAAAACTGATGTTCAGAGAGTGCACAAATGAAAGTGGAAGCCAGGTTTTGAAACCAGGCATGGCTTTCAATGTTACCACATAGTCTGAGTGGCCCCCTCACAGCACAGCCTCCTGACCTACAGAGAATCGTCTTCTTCCAAGAGACCACATATAAGAAGTATCATAGGAAGACCATATTCCCTGTATCTATTCCAGGGCTTGGCCTTAGAAATATGTCTGATAGAGCTTGTAGTGATAAAAACAAGGGGTGGGAAGATGGTGAAAGGAAGGGTCAAATTAGCAAAAATCTCTGAAGGGGATGTTTCAAAGAAGCATGAATCTCATAGAACATACACTCTGCAAAGCCAAGTTTGAAAGTTTTGAAGCAACTGCCCCATGTAGGCCTTACCTCTGAGGAAGTCGGCTTGCAGTATACAGCTCCAAAGACCAAGTTTTCCAGAGAAATGATAGACTGTTCTTGTCCGGTGTCTGGGCCACCTTTACCAAGCCAGGAGCCTCTTCCTGGACGAGTAAAACTAAACGAAAGATAATTGAAAGGGTGAAAAAGGAGGTAAAGAAACTGATGGTGCCATTAACTCAGCCCCTTTGAGGGGTATTCCTGTGAAGCCTTTGAGATAATTTATTTAGTAGTAGTTCACCCCCTAGGGGGTGTTTGCATGTGACATTTGCGGATGTCTTGATGATAAAGAGGGTACAACTGGCACATAAGCTTGAAAGTCAAAGATCATACACATCCTACAATGCGTGCATGTAAATGCCCACCCTAAATGCCAACAACATACCTATAAGGAACACTGAAGCCGAGCTCCAAGCTTATATCACTGGAGGGGAAGGTGACACGGGCTCCGGAATTTTCAGGGGCAACTCTGACCGGACAAGGTCTGAGTCCTGTCTCTGCTCCTTCCACCCCCTCCCCCCTCCTTGGACCTCTTTTCTTCTGTGGAAAAGCATAAAACATCTTCCTCCATGATCCGCATGAGAGTCTAATATAATGTCAAAGACTGTCATAAGCCAGAAAGCACTCACTGTGTCAATGCTAATTGGGAAGACCATAACCTGCTCAGCTCACAAATGTGCAGTTCCTGCCCAGCTCTGCAATCCAAAGATTAATGGACATATTGTGATGGCATGATCAATTTCAGGACCAAAGGAGATTAGGAAAAGATGTGTGATTATTCAAATTTATCATATTTGAGTTTACGATCATCTTCCTCTATCTTTACCTGTTTGATTTTTCATCAATTGATGCGACAGTAATGTTTACTTATACTCATATTCTTTTTTAGATATCTTCTATTCAATTTCTTTTCTAACGGATGTTTTGTCATATTGTGGGTACTATATTCTAGGCATGTTTTAGTCCCTCAGTAAAATTTAAAGTCTCTGATGGCAAAGAGGGTCTTGACAATAAATAGCCCCAGTGACATCATCTTCATCATCTTCACTATGGGTGCTCAAGAAATATTTGCGGAAGGGCTTAATCCAAGAGATCCAGGTTCCTGCTTAAAATATTGACAGGAAAATAAATTTAGCATTATATTTCTGTTTAATTCATTTATTCAAATATTTATTAGGCCCATACCATATGCCAGGCAGTGGGTTAGGCACTAGGATGATAAGATGATTGAGGCACAGCCTTCACCTTAAAGACATTTGTCTAGAGAGCAAAGGAAACCAATAGATGTAATATAGTGCAGGAAAACTCAGGCCAGTGTGTGCAGGAGAACAATTTATGAGGCAAACGAGGTGAAAAGAATGTGTCCAGAGATGATCCTCAGAGTATGGTCAAGCAGTGAGGAGGCAATAAACTCAGCCTCTCAGGGTTCAACTCCCTAAAGGCTGTGTGACCTGAGGCAAGTTTTTAATATCCCTACCACTGCTTCTCCCTGTCAGAAGGTTTGATACCAGCACCCTAGCCATGTGGTGGTTGTGGGGGTCTCATGGGATAAGCCAGAGGCAGCTTCCAGTATACTATCTGGCAAGCAGCAAGGCTTCCATCAATGCTAGGAGCTATCTGTTGCTAATACCACACATATAATAAAATGGAATCATCGTTCTGATTTGTTTTGAATTGCAAGTTGAAGCAACTCTATAATTTAGCTATAAGATGGATAGAAGGAATATTCCAGAAGAAAAGTAGAAAGTGTGTATGTGGACACTCCTGGCACATTCACTGGACAGACTGCAAATTAATAACTAAAATAACTTGTTGTTTACTTATGGGTGGTCTTAATTAGCTTTTCTGGTGGATCTGAATTCCTCAAGTGAAATCCAATCATATCCATTTGGGGGTTAAAAATTGGATTCTTTGCTTCAGCTTGTTTTAGTGAAGGCTAAGAGGTTTTAGAGGTTAAATGTTAATTTCACACCGTTCCGTGATAATTGTATTTAACTGATGCTGCAAAAAACTGCTTTTCTGGAAAAGCTAGTGCTTGCCCTATTTGACAGGTATTTCCCACAAGCTTAAAGGATTCCCTTTGTTTCCAGCTGCTGTGATCCAACTGATAGAAGTTCTTCCTGCAAAATCCAGAGGACAGAAGACAGTTCTATTTTTATCCCCATCTCTGGAGAAGGCTAGCCCTTACTGTGAATTTCTGTCTGTGTTTCACTCCAGCAAGTTGCTGCAGACAAACTTACAAAAGACTCTTTCTGTCGGAAGGTTAAATATTTTACTACGATTTCTAAGATTCCCAAATTCTCATTAGAATAGTATCAGGGCCCCCATTATAAAATTGGAGTGAAGTGTGCTGATATGGTTTCACTGTGTCCCCATCCAAATCTCATCTTGAATTGTAGTTTTCCTAATACCCACATGTTGTGGGAGGGACCCAGTGAGAGGTAATTGAATCATGGGGGTGTTTATCTCCATGCCATTCTCCTGCTAGTGAGTGAGTTCACATGAGATCTGATGGTTTTATAAGGGGCTTTCCCCCATTTGCTCAGCACTTCTCCTTGCTGCCGCCATGTGAAGAAGGACATGTTTGCCTCCCCTTCCACCATGATTGTATTTCCTGAGGCCACCTCAGCCCCGCAGCACTGTGAGTCAATTAAACCTCTTTTCTTTATTAATTACCCAATCTTGGGTGTTTCTTCATAGCAGCATAAGAATGGACTAATACAGTAAACTGGTACCACACAGAGTGGAGTGCTGCTATAAGGACACCCAAAAATGTGGGAGCGACTTTAGAACTGAGTAACAGGCAGAGGTTGGAAGAGTTTGAAGGGCTCAGAAGAAGATAGGAAAATGTGAGAAAGTTTGGAATTTCCTAGAGACTTGGAGGGCTCAGAAGACAGGAAGATGTGGTAAAGTTTGGAACTTCCTAGAGACATGTTGAATGGTTTTAACCAAATTGCTGATAGTGATATGGGCAATGAAGTCCAGGCTGAGGTGTCTCAGATGGAGATTAGGAACTTCTTGGGAACTGGAACAGAGATGATTCTTGCTATGCTTTAGCAAAGAGACTGGCAAAATTTTGCCCCTTCCCTAGAGATATGTGGAATTTTGAACTTGAGAGAGATGATTTAGGGTATCTGGCGGAAGAAATTTCTAAGCGGCAAAGCTTTCAAGAGGGAGCAGAGCATAAAAGTTTGGAAAATTTGCAGCCTGATGATGCAATAGAAAAGAAAAATCCATTTTCTGGAAAGAAACTCAAGCCTGCTGCAGAAATTTGCATAAGTAATGAGGGATCCAATGTTAATCACCAAGGAAATGGGGAAAATGTCTCTAGGGCATGTCAGAGACCTTCATGGAAGCCCCTCCCATCACAGGCCCAGAGGCCCAGGAAGAAAGAATGGTTTTAAGGGGACCAGGGCCCCCTTGCTGTGCACAGCCTAGGGACTTGGTGCCCTGTGTTCCAGCTGCTCCAGTTGTGGCTAAAAGGGGCCAAGGTATAGCTCAGCCCATGGCTTCAGAGGGTGCAAGCCTCAAGCCTTGGCAGCCTGCACTTGATGTTGAGCCTGCACGTGCAGAGAAGTCAAGAATTGAGGTTTGGGAATCTCCACCTAGATTTCAGAGGCTATATGGAAACTCCTGGATGTCCAGGCAGAAGTTTGCTGCAGGAGCAGAACCCTCATGGAGAATCTCTGCTAGGGCAGTGCAGAAGGGAAATATAGGGTCAAAACTCCCACACAGAGTCCCCACTGGGACACTGCCTAATGGAGCTTGAGGAGAGGGCCACCATCCCCCAGACTCCAGAATGGTAGATCCACCAATAGCTTGCACCATGTGCCTGGAAAAGCCAAACTCAACATCAGCCCATGAAAGCAGCCAGTAGAGGGGACTGTACCCTGCAAAGTCAAGGGGCAGAACTACCCAAGGCCATGGGAGCCCACCTCTTGCATTGGCATGACCTGGATGTGAGACATGGAGTCAAGGGGATTATTTCAGAGCTTTAAGATTTAATTACTGCCTTATTAGATTGTGGACTTGCATGGGGCCTGTAGCCCCTTTGTTTTGGCCAACTTCTCCCATTTGAAATAGATGTATTTACTCAGTGCCTATACCCCCAAAGTATCTAGGAAATAACTAACTTGCTTTTGATTTTGCAGGCTCATAGGCCTTGTCTCAGATGAGACTTTGGACTTGGACTTTTGGGTTAATGCTGAAATGAATTAAGACTGTGGGGAACTGTTGGAAAGGCATGATTGTGTTTTGAAATGCAAGGACATGAGATTTGGGAAGGATCAGGGTGGAATAATATGGTTTGGCTATGTCTCTACCCAAAGCTCATCTTGAATTGTAGTTCCCATAATCCCCACATGTGGTGGGAGGGATCTGGTGGGAGGTAACTGAATCATGAAGGCAGTTACCTCCATGCTGTTCTTGTGATAGTGAGTGAGTGCTCACAAGATCTGATGGTTTTATAAGGGCCTTTTCGCCTTTTGCTCAGCACTTCTCCTTGATGCTGCCATGTGAAGAAGGACATGTTTACTTCCACTTCCACCATGACTGTATGTTTCCTGAGACCTCCCCAGCCCTGTGAAACTGTCAGTTAAACCTCTTTCCTTTATACATTACCCACTGTCAGTTATTTCTTCATAGCAGAGTGAGAACAGACTAATACACCTGCTCTCTGCCCTTTCGGTTGGCATAAACACTTTGCATCACCAAACCAGCCTCCAATCTGATGTAACTTCTGGTCTAACCAACTCAAAGCTGCTGGAGTCTTTACAAAACAAAGATCTTGCCAGGTAACTCTCCTGCTCAAAACCTTCAGTGCCTCCTTTTTATACAATAAACAAATTCTCAATTCCTTAATGTGTCATTAATTACTGTATTAAACTATAACTCCAATTTACCATCCCAAATTCACTTTTCACTATCACAGTCTCTTATCCTCTGGATGTAGCATAAAGGCTTTTTTCTTCTAGAAAGATTTCTCTCATGTCCCTGAAGTAGAATTACTTCTTTCCCATGCTAACAATTACATACCATTCATTAAGTGCTTATTATGTGCTAGACATGAGGCCTAGGTGAGGGCTTGGAATATGGGAGGTGCTAAATAATAATCGACTGAATGAATGGCCAAGGGTTTTACATGTGCTGTCTCATTTAATCCTCCCAAAAGCTTTCTGGTATGTACTGAAACTGAAACTCACGTGCTCAAGCTAACAGAGTTAACAAGCAGGGGGCTCAGATGTGCAACATGGGTTTGTCTAATCCTAAAAACTATCCCTTTAATTCCTACCCTACACTAGGTTCCCACATCCCTCGCTTAACAGGTATTGCTCGGAATTAGAGTTTGGTCTATATGTGTTTCTGCCACACTCTGGGACTTTAATGATGCCAGACTTGATTTATCTCAGAGCTTCCAGACATGGCCTCTCTAGAAGTGGCTAGAGCTTAGTGACACCCACCTTGAAGCAAGCATGTTTTCACCACATGCAGCACTATATACTTCATCCCATTGCACCTCCCCATCATCCCTGTCGGGTTAGTATCACATCTCATTTTTTAAAAATTTCGGCTGGGTGCAGTGGCTCACACCTATAATCCTAGTACTTTGGGAGGCTGAGGCGGGTGGATTGCTTGACCTCAGGAATTTGAGACCAGTATGAGCAACTTGGTGAAACCCTGTCTCCACAAAAAATACAAAAATTAGCCGGGCATGGTGGCTCCTGCCTGTAGTCCCAGCTACTTGGGGAGCTGAGGCAGAAGGATCACTTGGGCCAAGTTGGCAGAGGTTGCAATGAGCTGAATTTGCATCACTGCACTCTAGCCTGGGTGACAGACAGAGTGAGACACTATCTCGAAAAAATAAAACAATAAAAGTAAAATAAATGAAAATTCCTTTGACTCATTCATTGACTTATATGTTGAAACAGATGCTAGAAAAGTTAGGTGACTTATCCAAGGATCCCCAAAAAGCAAGTGGTAGGGCTAGACGATAAGATGGTCTTGACTCCAGCCAACGAAAGAACAATTTGATCCTAGGGCCCCAGAATCCACTGCAGGAAGCTCTGCCTTTCCTACCCCAGGCTGTCTGTCGCCCTCTCTTGCCTCATCTTCAGCAGTGACAGCCTGCTAATCCCAGGACCTGACCTCGCTAGCCTCATCTCGCAGAGGGCAGACAGATCATGCCCTTAACTCTGTGTTGAGGATGTGATTTGCCCAGCCTTGGAGTGCATTAGCAGCTAGGGAATATCCTTTGGGAATATTCTTCACAGGATGATAGTACTCTCTGTTGCTTTCTGGATTCTATGTCTCCTGTCACTTCCCAAGGTCAGGTCTGCTGTCCTTTGTTTCTGTAACTGTGAATCTTGTAACATTTTCTACCAAACTCTACCACAACAGCATTTACCATATTATAATTTCATATATGCGAATGGGCCCACTTCATTGGACTGTGAACTCACTGAGGGAAAGATCTATTCCAAAGTATTTTTATATTCCATAGTAGAATGTACTGCATATTCCCTTACACTTCCCCTAGAGCACAGCAGGCCCCCAGTAAATACCCACTGAATAAAAGAATAATGGAGCCAGGAAAGGAACCCAGCAAGATGCATGTGGTCACTGGATCACCTCCAGGGGCAGCAGCTCCTGGTCATGTGGCATGGGTCAGAATGGGTAACTAATTTCCTACTCTCTGAACCCAGCAAAGAACAGGGGCTTCTGGACAGGAACGGCAAACATAGTGAAAATTCTAGTTTCCTGTACATGCACTTAAACTCTCAGCACTGAGAAGCCATTCAGAAAAGGGAAATTAGGAAAGATCCCTTTTGGAAACACCATGCTGCAACATTCTATGCATAAACATTGCACATATGCAACTTTTGCCCATGGGCATGTGTAATGTTTTGAAATTATTTCATGCACCTATCTGGCCATGCTGGGAGTAGATATGAAGACAGGTGAGCATGGTACAATATGAAAGATGCTCTCAGTTCTGTCCTCTACTTGGGGCATTCATAGAACCTCAGTGATTCACAAGATCTTGAACATGTTCTGGGAAAAGTCGCTGAAGGGAAGAATCAAACCATATGAATGGGCTGGGCGTGGTGGCTCACGCCTGTAATCCCAGCACTTTGAGGCCAAGGAGGGTGGATCACCTGAGGTCAGGAGTTTGAGACCAGCCTGGCCAACATGGTGAAACCCCGTCTCTACTAAAAATACAAAAATTAGCTGGGCGTGGTGGCGGGTGCCAGTAATCCCAGCTACTCGGGAGGCTGAGGTAGGAGAATTGCTTAAGCCCGGGAACCAGAGGTTGCAGCAAGCCGAGGTGGTGCCATTGCACTCCAGCCTGGGCAATAAGAGCAAGACTCCATCTCGAATAAGTAAATAAACAAATGAATGGGCCTTCTACATTTGAACAAATAACCACTTGGGGAAGAAAAAGAAAACGAAGCCCCTAACGTGCCTGGTACCATCTTCATTTGAGATTCACTAAAATCTTATGTAGGTGGGACACACATTAGTGTTCCTGTCGTAGAGGATTATGTGGCTCAGGAACATTAGATGACTTCTCAAAGAAGGTACAGTTAGAAAAATGTGAAGCCAGACTCCAAGTCTTCCTGGTGTCAGCCATAGTTTGCAGGTTTTCAACTTCAGGGTTCCACACCAATCTCCCCTTGGGACCTCCTCCTTCCTCTTTTGCATGCTCCTCAGTGAGGCCCAAAGCTTAAACCTGCAGCCTTAGGGAAACCCCCTTGCATGTGCTGATCTCTCCTGGAAAACTCCCTGCCCCTCCACCACACCTGCAATGGAAGGTGGCTCCCACATATCAGGGCTGCCTCCGAACTTCATACCTGATCAAGGGCTGCTGCAGAGCCACCAGGGCAGCATGGACGGTCACCGAGATGACAGACAGGTGGAAATAGTCAAACATGACCGGGACCTGGTGGTGCAGACCATTCCGGGGGTGGAAGTGCAGGCCAAGCGTGCGGCTGCTGACCATCGGTGCCCCAGCCACATCCCTCAACCTAGAAGGCAAACATGTGAGCTCATGTGAGAAATGGTGGGTTGCCCCTGCTGTCATCCTAGCATGTCTGTATTAAGCCTCTCCATGGGCCATGCACTGTGCATACATCATCTCATTCAATCCTGCAAATGCTCTGCCTGGTAGAAATCATTTTTCCCACCATTGGCAGATGAGAAAACCACGGCTCACAGGTATCACTAGATATCACACAGCTGCTACACAACAGATCTGGTGACATGCTCCACTGTCACGGACATCAAATTCATGTGTCAGTGATGGATAAGAAGCCCAGACTAGCTTTTAAAGACTCTTCAACATTGAAGCCTCCTACTTTTTCCACTTCTTTATTTCCCCCACAGATGTCCAGATGTCCAGTGCTCTCTTCATAATGCTGCACTGACTGTGTGAGCCTGTGTTTTCTAACAGATTCCTACCTCTTAAGGGACTATGACTAATGCATCTTTATAGTCCCAATACCTAGCCTAGTATCTGGCAGGTATTGATAATATAAATATGAATTAAAATGAACAATGGACTGACTGAACGAACAAAAGAATGAATGACTCCCAAAGCACAATGCTTAAATAGTCTGACTAGTTTCATCAAGGATTCCCCAATGTCTGCTCCAGTATTTTGTAATTGACATGTATCTGAGTCTAAAGATTAAACCAACTGGCACACGACCCAACAGCATCTTTGGTGATTAAAAGAAGATTGGTTGTTGCCTAAATAAAACCTGGGGCCATGTTTGCCCCCAGGAGGACCCAGCACTAATCTCAAATCCTGAGAACCAGTCATTTGGGCTGTGCAAATTTCTGTGAAGCAGACCACAAGGGAAACCCAGGAGGAGCATCTTTCACGAGAAGAGCAGAGAGGAAATGCTTGTCCTCCATCCATAGATAAGGAAATGAAGCACAGAAAGGGCGAGATGAAGGGAGCAGCCTCTTAAGACCCAACACAATGGGCTTTGCTTCCTTGAAACCCTTGTTCCTTGTGTGCAAACAAAGGCCAAGTGAAACAGCCAGCTAAATTATTAGAGCTCAGGGTGACTCCATAGATTGAATATGAATAATGGTCCCCTGGTACCAGAAAGAAACCTGTTGGGGAGAGGGTGAAGTGTCTACGCCATGAATCTCAGCAAGGTGTTAACATTTACATTCCTTTTAATTCAGGCTACAATTTATTGAGAGCTTATTACGAACTGAACATGGTACTTTTCCCTTTACTCTGTATGGCAATCACAGGAGGTATTTATTGGCATTATTCTGTTTGTAGAAAAGGAAGTAAAGCCAACAAGAGTTAATTAAAGCCACAAGGCAAAAATGTAATCTTGGACCAGGTCTTCCTGATTCACAGTTGTTTCTGAGTTACTGCTCAATATTGCTTTGAATCCAGTCAGACATAGGTTCCTAAGAATCACAGATATATCCCTAGGGCTTGAACAACAGGAGGTTAAATACATGTCAGTGTAGCAAAGATGGCAAAAATGTTAACAAGAATTTAAGCCACATTAGTAAGAGTAAAGAATTAAGAAAGGAGAGGTGGTAGCTCTCCTGTGCTCTGAAATAGATATATCCAAAATGGAGCTGAGACTTAGGTCCTGGTGGTGGTGCAGGGAAGTCTCTAAGCTCTGAAATGATGGTGATAAACTTGACTGCATTGATAGGAGAGTGTCTGAGTTCTTATAAGGGAAATAAAGCAAGAAAAAGATTAAACAAACAAAAAACACACACAGAAGGAGCGCTAGTATTTAACCTGGAGATGATATAAACAAGGTTTCTTTTTTAGTTTTTTGAGATGGAGTCTCACTGTCACCCAGGCTGCCAGGCTGGAGTGCAGTGGCATAATCTCGGCTCACTGCAACCTCTGCCTCCTGGGTTCAAGCAATCGTCCCACCTCACCCTCCCAAGTAGCTGGGATTACAAGTGTGCACCACCACACCCAGCTACTTTTTGTATTTTTCAGTAGAGACGGAGTTTCACCATGTTGGCCAGGCTGGTCTCGAATTCCTAACCTCAAGTGATCCTCCTGCCTTGGCCTCCCTAAGGGCTGGGATTACAGGTGCGAGCCACCATGCCTGGCCAAGAAGGTTTCTTTTCTGAACTGCCATCCAGACTTGGGATTTGTCTGGGTGGTCACAAGAAATAAAACTGAAGTCTACTGAGGGCAGATGCACAGGGATGAATTGTTCCTTGAAATAAAGAAGAATTTCCCGATCAGCAGAACTATTCAGGGCGGAATGGGCCATGATGTGAAGGACTGAGCTCCCCATCCCTGTGCAAACAGGTTCTGATGGGTCTTTGCAGAGTAACAAGTACAAATATGAGGTTAGGATAAAGCAGGGTTTCCTCACCTCATAACATTGACTCTGGGGACTGAGTCATGCGTTCTTGTGGTGGGAGGGGGCGCTGCTGACTTGTGCACTGTACGATGTGAAGCAGCATCTCTGGCCTTTACTCACTAGATGGCAATATCTAAGTGTGACAATCCTGTCTGCTTCACACCATCCCTGGGACTTGTTCTAAGGCCCTAGAAGAGATTGGCCTTTTTTCTGATCTATCAAGTCAGAAGTGTAGCCCCGCCCTTCTTGTGCTCACATCTCCCCTCAAGCATCCTCCCGAGCTGTGACAACCAAACATGTCTCTGGGCATGGCCACATGTCTCCAGGGGTCAGAATCCTCCTGCCTGCATTGAGAGCTGCCAGACAAGACAAATTTCACGAGCTCTTCCGTCCCTCATATGAGAGGCTCTGCTTCTCCATTTTGTTCCCACCCAGACCTACATGATGCTAAAGAGGCCAGATGACTCGGTCATGTTTCAGAGCCTAATGTCCACCCCAGGATTTGCCACAGATGCCTTGTCATCCTTAAACTCAATTTATGAAAATTAAAAAGTGTGGCATTTTCAATCTTCGCCAGCCTCTGGCTTCCTGTTCCTCTTAGCTAACCTTATAGTTCATGAAAACCCTTGCTCTGATTATTATTAAGTGCTTGGGAGAGGAAACAACACATTGAAGCCTGGCCTCACTTCCAACTAGGAAGCCATAAAGAGGAAGAAGACATTTATTTATCAGATTGCGTACTTGGCCTATTACGTATATTGTCTCTCTTAATCATCAAACAGACCTATGAGGTATGTATTCTATAATGATATCTATTTTATAACTGAACCTACTGAAATTTATGAAAGTGTGGGGACTTCCCCAGTGTTTTATAGTTGAGGAGTGCAGAGTTTAGGTTGCTGACTTTTATACACTTTGATTAAACCAATCTCCTGTATACAGGCTCTCCATTAACTACTGTTTTGCTGAACAGAAGGTCTCATTTACTGTGTACACTATGACTAATCACATGGAGGGCACGTTGGAGGCTGATTTCTAGGCTGAGCTTGGAGTTAGCAGCAGGGTTCTGTGATGAATTGGAAATATCTACCATAAAGCTATGAATGAATGTCTTGGAAGGAAGTGGAACACAGCCATAGGGCAGGGTGGGTTAATGGAGGCGTTAATGACAGAAACCCCAGATGGTTAGGGGAAAATAGGAGCACAATAAAGTCAGGGCTTTACTTCTGAGTTTATAGCCCGGGAAGAAGGCAAGCCTCTTTTAAGGCTTCTGAGTTCAGTATGGTGCTAGAACAAGTCCTGGCAATGGGGTGAAGCAGGTAGGATTCCTCAAGTCTCTACACTACCCTGCTAAGGAGAAAGCAAATGTAATGAGAGAAGCAGGTGGCCAGAGGACTGGGGTCCAGATAGAGACAAAAGTGAGACATCTGTGAAGTTGAACCCAGACTGTGGCATGAACATGAGCAGATACTCCTGCCAGCCCAGGGACCAGGCTAGACATCAGCGGATGCCCCTTCTCAATTCCCATACACGATCAAGTCCCTGACCCTTCAGTAGACGCCCATCTTTGGTTCAAATCCCCTTGGACTCAGTTCCTCATGTTCTGAACAGTCCCATAATGGATTAGACAGATTTCAGAGACAGGACAGTCCTTGAGAAGGGGAAGAAGTTCTGAGAAGAAATCTGACCTTTTTTTTTTTTTTTGAGACACAGTCTTGCTCTGTCACCCAGGCTGGAGGGCAGTGGTACAATCACGATGCACTGTAACCTTGAACTCCTGGGCTCAAGCAATCTTTCCACCTCAGCCTGCCAAAGTGCTGGGATAACAGGCATGAGCCACTGCCCCTGGCCAAGTCCGAACTTTGAAGGGATGAGGGGAACAGTTCTGCCAGCACTGGCTTATCATCTTCCCAATTCTCCATTCTCCAAAGGAAAAGGGGAAACATTTGTTGGAGAGGTTACAGAGACCAGAAGTGAGAATTGACTTTAATTTGCAGATAGTGATCAGTGGGTGCTGAGATTCTGCTAACAGAGAAAGGAGTTTTCCTCCCTTTGCCTAAGCCAAGGGAGGAGGTCTTCAAGGGAGATTGCCCTGTGTCCCCTAGAACAGTGGAAATGCAGTTCCTGGTGCTCGACTCAGTCTGCAAAGGCCATCAGGAGAGAAGCTGAGGGTGGCTGGATTGGTATAAAAAAGAGCGAGCAGGCTTGGCAAAGGAGGTTCTCCATATATGTGGAATAAGGGTTAAAATGTCTGTGTCCACTTCCCATGGGCCAGATGTGTGTGCTTTGGAAAAGTATCCACCCCCAAAGAGCTTCCTGCAAGGAATGAGTCACCCAGCCTCTTGTGAGGCATCACTACATCGGATAACTGCAGGGATGGGGCTGGGTGACTGTCTTCTGGCCAGGGGGTACCTAAGGAGTGTCTCTCTAAGGAATTCATGAGAACATCCTAAGGGCAGTTCAGAGTTTACCATATGACAATCCTACTTACAAATGAACCCCTGCCCTTTCCTCCACTGTTTCCCTCCTTACTGTGCCTGACCCTGCAAAGCCTGCAAACTGCAAAGTGGGGAAGAAAGGGGGGATATGAAGCCCCCCACCATGCCCTGTTCCTACATTGGGAGTTTTCTACCCTAGGAAAGCCTGCGTCTGGAGGTGAGGTAGAGAAAGGAGGCAACAGAAAGAAGTTATACAATGGATGAGGTTTAGAGTTCTGGTATTATACTTCACTGGGCTTTTCATACCTAAAAAAGGATGACTTACTTATTAGCTGAAATATCCCATCTTAGTGGCCTGACAGCTCAGCCCAGGGTAGGAAGAAGAGGCCACAGAACAAGCTGAAAGAAAGCAGTTATGAGAAAGAAGAAAGTTGCCTCCTGCTTCTTTAATGAGCAGGTTATAGATAAACGGAGTTTCAAGTTTCAGAGTTGAAACGTAATAGATATGCCACACAAAGATGTAGAATCCCGGAAGAATCTCCTTCGACTCAGAAGGGGATTTGCCATTTGTAGCCTCATAGGGTCGTTAATCTAAAACCCCCAATTATTATCACATTGTAAGATGTGTGAAGGTGTCAGACATGAGAAAGTGCCAGTCAATAAAGCCAACAAGTTATGAGATTTCTGTGTATGCATTTGAGCTGCCTGCCTAAAATGTATGTGGTTTGAAATGACCACACAAACTTTCTTAGCCCGCACCCCTGAGTCAGGGATATTGCAGCTTATCAGGAGATGCTGATCTGAGAGACATTCTGAGGTTCATGGCTATGAGGCTATCCCAGGAGTGGGGAAGGGGGGAGGAGAGCACCGTGCTACCACAATTCAGTAATTTCCATGACACTCACTGTTGTTCACTGTCCGTAAAGTGCAGATCCACCTTGAGTTGAAAATCTACTTCACTCAGCGCATCTTCCATCTGCAAAAGAAACAAAGTCCAAGGGATTTCAGGAGTCCAATGTTGTCCAAATGAAATACTTAGCTGGTCTACTTCCCAAAGTAGAGAAACACCATCTTGTCCAAAAATCAATGCCATTTATGCTGAAAGCATAATGTCCATGCACGTTTCACGGAGTTCTGGGTAAACAGGATATCTGGGAGTACTACACAAAAAGAAAAACAGAAGGGATTTACATACCCAGTTTGGGAAAAGTCAGTTTGCAAAAAAAAAATGCTAAACAAGTGTCCTTATTACAGGACTTTTGAGAGTCTCATTTGGATTTGATCTAGCATCCCACTGGGGGCAAGAGTAAAGTGTTCTGTAGCACCTGCTTTGGGAAGGATGGAGCAGTGAAATCCCACTTGGCTAGCAATGGGATTAAGTCAGAGCAATGTCATCTCTAACCCTCAGGCATCCTCTCAGGGCAGGCACCATTGCCCACGTGTCCAGAGGAGGAAGCTCATGTTTGGGAAAGTAGTCACTTCTTCAGGTGTCTCAGCCTCATAAGAAAGCAGCTCCTTCATTTTTGTCTTGAAATCTATTGTATTTAACCACTGTCACTTTAAGACACTGGCATTTTATGTCCTACCCATGGCCGCTTTTATCCCTTGCTTTAAGAAAAAAAAAAAAAACATACTTTTTAAACACAGGAATCTTTATTCTTCCTGTCAGTTTCTCATATACACCTGGAAGACGGTACCCCTCGTTCTCTTTTTCTCACATCACCCCCAACTCAAGGGGGCATTACTTGCTAAACACCAGATCTCGCCACCACCTCTACTCAGAGGTCAACCCAGGGTCAGTTCTGCACACCTGTGATAGGACTTGGTCTCCTCCTCATTCACAGGCAGGATGGAGCCCTTTTCGTCTGTAACCACAAAGCCCGTGTCTTATCTATCTTGGTATTTAATGGTGCCCATTACAATTTTGGAGGCAGTGTTATAACCTGGAAGCCTGTGAGCCAAGTATTGTCTGCTGATGTGTCTTGTTTAGTCCCCATAGTATTTTTGAAAATGTTTTGAACAAATTGCAAACATTCACAATTCAGGCAATTTCATATTTGTATTATGGGTCTTCAGCTTCTACAAAAAAAAAATAAAATAAAATAAAACAAGACAAAAAAAACCCTGGACTTGGGAGTGCTGGGCTGGCATTTAGAAACTCATTTAGAAACTGTTCAGATGAGGTCATTGCTGTCCCATCTACCACCATTCACAGTATTCACTGACACCCATTTGGCCTGCAGCTAAAAGCCCCTGGCTATTTTCTTGTGTAGTGTCCCCAGTAATCCTTGTACGATTAAGAGAGAGACTAGTTTTAATTCATTCTTGATCCCTTGCTCCAGAAATAGTGTCTGCTGCATAGAAAGTATCAATGTATCTTTGAGGAATAAATAAAGCTCTTTCCCAATCCCCACCTTTTTTGGTTTTTATTTCTTCGCAAGAATCTCCTCATCTTCCTGGGATGCAAATCTCTTAACCAAAGATCTCTTTGGAAACGTCTTCCTGGTTAAGCATAATTCATGGAGAGATATACAGATGGAATTTATCTTTAGGTCTCCAGGGTTTAAAATTTGTTATTTAAAAAAAGCATTTAAAAGTTAACATTTTGCTGAATCCAAGTGCTATAAATAACTTCCTTTCCTAGCTTTGTTTTGCATAATCATGAATCCAGCTTCAAACACACAAGGAAAGCATTGCAGCCTCTTGTCATCAGGAAGGGAGACAGGCAAAGTTAAGTTTCCCAACTACCTTCTGAGCACACATTTGCCTGGGTAATGAAAATTCAATGTAAACTCCAGTTTTAAACTTGCTGAAATTTCCTTAGGAACTGAAAGAGAAATCATTGACCTGGATAAGCTGTGGCTAAATTGAGCTGGGCTACGACTTTACAATGCTTCAATGAATCTTATTTGCAAGATATTCCAGAATGAAGTCACTGCCTTTTCTAAACATTTATTTCATGGTTGGTTGTTGACTTCCTACCCCTCCCTTCAAAAAGACACACACACACACACACACACACACACACCATACACACATATGATTTTCCTTTATTCTGCCTTATCTCAATTAGAGTCATCATCTCCATTCAAGGGTCATTTTCTCACGACCAGGAAGCAGTTTTGCAAACTAGTAGAAATAATATGAGAAGCTAACATTTACAGAAGAGTTATTATTTGGCAGGCAATAAACTATCATTATACATATACTGTTTTACTTAATGTGGATACAACTATGAGTTAGGAAAGACTGTCCTGCATTTACACATGAGGAAACTGAGGCTCCCTGTGGTAAAGGCATTTTCCCAAACTCAGCTATTGAGAGGCCCACATCCCAGGTGCTGTCAAGAGCTCCATTTCTTTGGCCTTCTCTCATGGTCACGTATGCGTTCTAGGTTGGACGTTCTCTCACTGCTTGGTTTCAACTCATGATGGTGACTCTCTTGTTTTCTCCTCCATTCTTAACTACTGTCTTGAGATTTGTCACAGCCTGATAGCTAAAAGGGCAGCTTCTGAATCAAGATAGATGGATACAACTCTTAGTTCTATCGCTTCGTATCTATGAGACCTGGGGCCAATCAACCTCTCTGTTGTTTTCTCATTCGTAAAATGGGAGTAAAATAATTACACTTACTCGCAAAACATTGTTATTGTGTGAACTAAAATTTAAAAATGTACACAAAGGGCTTTGTTCACAATTGAACTGACAATTCTCAACAAAGGTTAGCTATTATTATCGCTGTCATTTTCAACCATAGGGGCCTGGCCACATGAGGGACGCATTCCTCTACCAACTTCACACAGTGATCCTGCACACTGGTCACAAACACAGACTTTGTGATCAGACAGCCCAGGTTTAAACCCTGGCTCTACAACTTCCGGGTGGTATGACTTTAGATAAATGCCTTCTCTGAGTCACTGCATCCTCGTCTGTAAAACAGGAGTAGTAAAACACCTCATCATGTTGTTGCAATAATTCAATGAGGTATTCCAGACAAATAAATCAGCACAGCGCCTCCCATACAGCACATACCTTATAGGTGTAAGATGCTGTTTGTTGGAGTTAGATCAGGCTGGTGGGAAAAATATTAAAGATAGTTACAGCAATAGTCAAAAACTCTCTTAGAAGGCCTGAGGGTTTGCATAGCTTCAGATTGCTTGGCTGAAGGCAGCCAGGGTCTCTTTGCAGGAGCCAGAAAGATTAGCGTGCAAGTACAAAGGAATGTGGGAAGTTTTTTTTTTTTTTTTTTTTTTTTTGAGACGGAGTCTCGCTGTCGCCCAGGCTGGAGTGCAGTCGCGCAATCTCGGCTCACTGCAAGCTCTGCCTCCCAGGTTCACGCCATTCTCCTGCCTCAGCCTCCCAAGTAGCTGGGGAAGTTTATCTTACTAACCTGTTTAGTTATATGGGCTTAAGACTAACCTTTATCCTACTAGGGATATTTTACTGCCTCCTACTCAGGGGTCAGCAGAAGTTTATTACCTGCAAATGGTGTTTGCTTTAGGCCTGAGAACTTGGCCTTTAATCTTTACCCTCTAGTGGTGTTTACTCATAATTTTTGTTAATTAGTCTTACTGAATAAATATGAGCCTTACTAACGGACCAGGGCTGAGTCGCAACTGTTTACAGAACTCAGCTTGGAGCCTGTAAGCCGCTTGGCCCCTCGGCTGGACTGGCAGAGCAGAATAGCCGTGTGTCAGTGTATGTTTATTCATCCATCGCCGAATCAGGGGGTGGCAGGAACAGACCTCCCACAGCTAGGGCCCCCGCGAAAGGGGCACTGCCTCCGCTGTTAGTGCTAAGATTCTTGTGACTGTTGTTATAACTCATCCTGAACTCCTTTCGCTCCCCAGTAGAAGCTTTTCTTCTCCCAACTACGCTGGACTATCAGTAACACCAAGCCCATTTCATGCCCAAATCTTAGAGTCAACTTCCATTTATCACTCCTCTCTGCATGATGCCTGCCAACGCTCAACCCGAACCTAGTCCTAAGGGCTGCACTTGGCGGCCAGGCAGCTCACCCTTTCGACTGACACAGTTTCCATTCACACAGTTACAACCTCTGCCATGATGCTCACCAAGACACCATGCTGTATAGCAGCAACTGCTGTATGCCCTTGGTCTCCTGGGCCCCATTTTCTATATTATTGCCAGACTGACGTTTCTAAATGCCAGGTCTCCTCCTTCCGTCCTGAAGTAGACTCCTACCTTTAAAAAAGGAAAAACATGACCTTCGGCAGAGTCTCTGTGGCTCTCCGTGCTGTGTCCTCAACCTTCCTCTCTAGCTTTGTGTCCCTGCCAGTTTCTAGCCCATTAGCAACAATGCTTTCTTCCCCAAATCTGCCTTCTACTTTACTGCTTTCTACAGGCCTCGCTGTCTTCTGTCTCAGGAGCTCTTAACCGGTTACTGTGAAAATCTTGCCCATTTTTCTACTTATCAAAACTCTGAATCAACTCAGCCCCCTCTCCGCTTCCAGCAAAAAAAAAAAAAAAAAAAAAAAAAGGAAAAAACAAGCCCACCTCTGAATCACTAGGTCTGGCATGGGCTCATGAACCTGCATTTTGTATGAGTACTGCCAAGGGACTCTGATGCCGGTGCACCAAGGAATCACACTTTGGAAAATGCTTTTCCTTTTTAAGCCTATGAAAATGCAATCTTGCTCATAAAATGTGTTTAATATGTAATCTTTTCCTCTTCTTCCTCAGAGTGGCAAGCATTTTGTTGTTAATAATTGTATCTTCTTCTTTGCTTTGCCTGCTGGGAGCTTAGCACTAAATGTATGGGTCACCACCAGCAAATATCCAGAGGGCGTTTGTGCATTTTGGTCCAATACATTTACCCCAGCCTTCATTTTCCTGTATGTATTTTTCCTCCACTCTGCCCCATTCCATTGCTAACTTTTCTTTTTACTATTCTACGCATTTTGTAAGCCTTCCCAAATCTTCTGTGGGATTACGTGGAGTATATAAATAAAATACACACACTACCTCCAGACTCACTCTTTGCAACTGTTATTTTAACATCTCCTCATACACCTTAATTCGTGATTAGTTCTGTCCGTGGTCATCTCTTGCACTTATCTGTGACCTCATTGCACAACTGAATCTTCTTCATGTCTGAATTTCTGATAGCACGTGGAATCATGTGTTTGATGAACAGGCATTTCATAAATATCCGTTGTTCACAATGATGTTTATGTGCATCCATGAACATGATTTCTGGCCAACTGGCTATATACAGTGTTTTGGTTGTCATAAGCAGACTGATACTAACTGGAAATGCATCCATTCCAAATATACAGTGTTTATAGACATATCCAATTAACTTTTATTATCCCTGATTTGTGTATAACAATTAGCTGTGACATTGTTTGCTGCCATATGGATTACCCCCAACACAATAATAATTTATTAGCTTACAGAGAAAAGAAATTTGATAGGAAGAAGAAAACAACATGTAATGTGAAATAGACTCCCCGTTCAACTTGAGAACTAAGGCTGGCTACAACCTCACACGAGCTAAGGTTGAGGGTTGGGAAGGTCAAATTTGAAGGCTTTAAATTGTCAGGGACAAGAACAATTCTCTGACGGAATTAAGATGGAGCAATGGCCAGGATACCTGAATAATGCCCAAACCCAGCCTCCATCATTGGTTTGTCACAAGCACTCTGCCAGGGTAGCTCTTTGAGATCAATGTCCCAAGGGCAAAGGCCCATGGGAAAAAATGGAGCACTGTTTTATTATTGGGATTTGGGGAAGTGGACCTTGAGCTTGCAGTCTGTTTAACTGGGAGTTTATTACCACTCTAGGCAACCTAATGGTCTTGTTTCCTAAATTAAAGGCATTAACTTGAGTCCAGGAAGGAATTAGAGGATACACTCAAAATGAGGACTCCAGGTACAGTTTATCAAAGGGATGATTTACAAAGTGTGTGGAAGATTAAGAAAAAGCAACTAACAGCTGGGTGCAGTGGCTCACACCTGTAATCCCAGCACTTTGGGAGGCCCAGGCAGGTGGATCATGAGGTCAGGAGTTCAAGACCAGCCTGGCCAACATAGTGTCCTGGCCAACAACTCTCTCTACTAAAAATACAAAAAATATATATATATATTAGCTGGGCATGGTGGCAGGTGGCTGTAATCCCAGCTACTCAGGAGGCTGAGACAGGAATCACTTGAACCCAGGTGGCAGAGGTTGCAGTGAGCTGAGATCATGCCACTGCACTCCAGCCTGAGCGACAGTGCGAGACTCTGTCTCAAAAAAAAAAAAAAAAAAAAAAAAAAGGCCGGGTACAGTGGCTCACATCTGTAATCCCAGCACTTTGGGAGGCCAAGGTGGGCAGATCATGAGGTCAGGAGATCAAGACTATCCTGGCTAACACAGTGAAACCCCATCTCTACTAAAAAAAAATACAAAAAAAATTAGCCAGGTGTGGTGGCAGGCACCTGTAGTCCCAGTTACTAGGGAGGCTGAGGCAGGAGAATGGTGTGAACCCAGGAGGCGGAGCTTACAGTAAGCCAAGATCGCGCCACTGCACTCCAGCCTGGGCGACAGAGCAAGATTCCGTCTCAAAAGAAAAAAAAAACAGCAACTAACAACGGCTCAGTTCTCAAAGTTAGTAACTACAGGACTTCCTTATCCTAGGCCTGAAGAGTCAAGCAGAGACAGTGGTTATCAGAACTGGAGAGAAAGCCACACGGAGTGTGTCTCCCTGACTGGAGCTGGGGCTTTTGGAAGGACAGCACAAGTGGTATTCTGGTAAAGGTTTAACAACTGTCTCTCTGAAGAAAAATTAAAAACAAAACAAAAAAACAAAACAAAACAAAAAAACACACTGATTTGTAGCATTGGCACTTTCCCCGGTGTAAATGTTTTCATCACAATTGACTTCAAGCTATGAATGTGAAGTCGCTAAACAAGGTGTTGGAAAGAGGTCTGTACCCGTGGCTATCAAAAGCTGGTATAAGCAGGCTCCTGCACACTGCTGGACACAGCCAACCCTCCAGGACCCTGCAGGGAAGGAGCCTGGGGAGTGAACACTCTGGGCCCATTCTCCTCGTAGCTCTCACAGGCTGAACTCAGTGGAAACCAAAAGGTAAAGACACGACAGAGCAGTTCTTGCAGCCAGTCTCCTGGGGCACATAGCAGGTGGGACAGCAGAAAGCGGAAATGGCCAAGTAGTCAAAAGCCAGCCAGCATGGCTAATAGGAGTTTGGTTTGTTCTTTTAAATTTTGATTCAGATCAAGTATTTGCAGTCATTGTGATGGCATAAGTGAGACAGGGTCAGGTTAACTGAAGGCTCCAGTGAGTGAGGTGTATGTTCCTTGAGGTATTGAAGGAGGCAACTGTGGTCTGGGCATGATACAGAAAGCCAAGGGCCATCAAACAGGGCACGTGGTGGATGCTCATCCGTGTTTGGAAAGAATAGTTTGCAAAGGGCCTAAAAAGAAGGGATTACAAGTTAAATTCATTCATTCAACAACTAAGTCATTCACTCCACGTTGGGTAACCACAATGTAGTCGTATGTCTACTGGGGCACTCAGGATGCAAAGAGAGATCCAGTCCTGTGGAGCCTGCAGGCTGGGAGAGGGATGACAAAATTCTAAAATAAAAATTGTGCCATTGCACCCTTCTAAGAAAATCAGTGGATTTCTATTGCCCAAGAATAAGCCCTAAATTCCCTATCATGGCCCACAATGCTGGGCCTCCCCTCTCCATCTTCATCTCCTGCTCCTTTGCCCTCCCTCTCTGTGCAAGTCACCTCAGCCTTAGTGCTTTTCCTGAAACACCCCAAAGTCATTTCCACCTCAGGCTCTTTGTCCTTACTGTGCTCTCCTCCAGAGCCGACATCTCCCTGACCTCGTGGCGTGCCTGAATCTTCCTCCGCAGTTGGGTCTCAGTTCTGCACTGGCTTCTCTGGGAGGCCTCTTCTGTCTGTCACTTGTCCTCCAAGGAATAATCATCTTGGGCGAAGGTTGTGTTGAAGGTTGTGGTGAGTTCATGACGCTCTCACTACCTGAGTATCTGTCATGAGGCAACAGCCAGTCTTGCACCGCAGGACCATCATGAGGTCTCTTCCACTTTGCGTACAGTTGTAGCTTCACGGGGCCTCCAGAGAGGGTGCAAACTCTTATAATCTTATCTCCCTCAGGAGTGTGTCTCAGAGACTAGGGAGCTGAGTATGTAGCAGTGAGAAGGCTCAGTAATAGAATATGCACGATCAATTTATTTAATTACCTTGTGATATATTGATCTAATACTAGAATATCAGCCCAAAATTCCAGGGATATTTCATGTTCACTATTTTACCTCCAGCACATAGTAGGTGCTTAAGTGAGTACTCAATAAATTTTTGAAATAATAGATGGGTTAATGAATAAAGAATGAGTGACAGCTTTTAAATTTTAGCCACAAAGAGGAATCTGGTCACTGCCTAGATAACAAAAGATGTGGACAAAAAGCCAAGAAACCTGAGAGGAGAAAGATAATAGATGCCCAGCAGGAGTTGTTATGCATACCACATGAGGAATGCAAGTAGGGGGGCTCTAATTGATCTTCCTAAAATAGGAATACTCTTTCATATAATTCTCCATATATTCTAGCAGGAAAAAATCAGCTCGAATGTGGCAACAGGTACACTTCAGTGAGGCTGGGGGAGGCAGATCAAAAGTTTGAGCTTCAGATATTCCTTTGAGATGTGTTAATCTGATGAATAGGAAATTTTCAATCAAGTTTCCAACTAATAAAGCGAGCTCCCCAAGGCCTCTGGGCTTGCAGTGATGCTGTTTCCCCTCGTTCGATGCCCCTCCTCTTTCTTTCTCTGGTGAATTCAGCACGTGCATCTGAAGCCAGCTCTTTTGTGTAAGCCTTGATGAACACCAGCTCTGTCATCTCCACAGAGATCATTTCTCTACCAAGGTGTTTGCTTATATATCTGTTTTCCTGTGAAATTATCAACCCTTTCAAGGTAGAGTCCTTGCTGCCTTCTGTGGTTCTGTCCCTTATCCAAGGGTCCCGCCTAGAGCCCTGGAAAATATAGTTACTCAAAACCACCTGCTGACTGACTCATTGACAGAGGGCCTGAACAGATGCGCAACTGGGCAAAGGAGGAGGGAAGAAGAGACCCAGTAAATGCGTCAATGGAGACTGTTTGCACTTGAGACTACATGCAACAAGCAAATATATGAATAAAAAAATGAGTAAAACAACGAACATATAAATAAGTGAATGAGTGCACTAAAAGCACTAATCTCTGTCAGATTTCAGAGTAAATTGGTACCTTCTTCTTTCACCATTTACCTAGCAACGAGAGAGAACAGCCATGAGAGGCAACAGCCACTTGTGGCTGGGGGTAGATTCATGACTTACCCTTTCACAACCTAAGAGCAAATGAACTCGGAAGACCACAGCATCATTTATGGGCACCTCTTCATTCCGGTATAAGATCTGAAAGACCCGGCTGTGCACGGTGCTGTCATGGACACAGGCTGAATTCAGGCTGCTGCTCTCTGCAAAACAAGAATCAGTAGGAACCCATGAACTCCAATACTGTCCTGTACCTGCAGCCCTGTCAGGTGTCTTTCCTGCTCAAGCAGACTAATGGCCCCAAGCTGCCTTCCAATTTCCAAAGCTTAAAATCACAGTTAATGAGACCTCGCCATATGAATATTTCTGTTCATTGAGTTGGGCTGGTATCTCAGAAAAACCTTGTTCCATCCCTTAAAAGCGATAAAATCTTGGCTAAGTCACTCATGCCATGGGCAGTGCTCCTGGGCTGCTATGCAGTGCCTGCTCAACTTCTCACCTGTTCACCTGTCCCCTCCTCTGTGAAGCATTCCATAAACCTCCTCTCCCAGAAACAATGAGGAGAAGAACGGGGAGAAAAAGACAGAAAACACCTTTCCTTCCACAAGGACTTCCTAGTGCCCATAGAGTCTCTCCCTTCTCAAAGGTGCTGCTTGCACATCATGCATGTCATGAGAACACTCTGTCTTGAGTTTTAGGAAAATGTGCTAATCCTACTATGCTGTATATCAAGTTTTAAAGGAATTTGTTTAGCTCTGTATCCTCCAATGCATTCTAGATATACTATATCCCTAAACAGTACTTCAAAGTTGAGTTATATTTCAAGAAGGCAAATCTATGCAATGCATCCACTGTCCAGGGTTATTTGGGGGAACAAATGGGTGAACTCCTCCAAATTACTTAACACATAAACTACACAGTTGGAGATACGTGTAAAAAAAATATATATGTGTATATATATATATATATATAAAATTCTAAAATAAATAACACTATCCAGGGTTATTGTGGGGGAACAAATGGATGAACTCCTCCAAATTACTTAACACATGAACTATACAGTTGGATATACATGTAAATATATATATATATACACACACACATACACACATGCACATACATATGTGTATATCTATTCTAAAGTAAATAATACTAATATTTGTATAAGGCAATGATTACCTATTGATTACCTATTTATAATAGGGAACAACTATATGGCATTTTACAAGTTCTAAAGTGATTTTCAATTGTGGTTACTTTCCTTAATTATCATAACAAACCCATAAGGTAAATTTTACACCAGATGAAGAGACAAAGGCCCAAAGCAGAGGCAGGTGCCTAAACATGTACTGGTTATGAATGTTTATGTCTCCCCAAGATGCATATGTTTCACCAACGTGATTATATTTGGAGGTGGAGCCTTCAGGAGGTAATTGCATCCTAAGGGTAGAGTTCTCATACATGGAATTAATGCCCTTATAAAAAGAGGCCAGAGATCTGTTGCCCTCACCTTTCCCACCATGCAAGGATACAATGAGAGAAGTCATCAATCTGCAAACCTGGAAAAGGACCCTCACCAGAACCTGACCATGCTGGCATCCTGATCTCAAACTTCCAGTCTCTAGAACTGTGAAAAATACATTTCTGTGGTCAATAAGGCACCCAGTTTATGGCATTTTGTTAGCAGACTGAGATGGAGCATTGCTATGTAATGAAGCATTGTGTAGATTCATCCTGACATCTACCTCTTTAATAAGAGAGAAAATGAAGTCTCCAGTGAATGAATAAAATGCATCTATTTCCTAGCAAAGGGTGGGGACGCTATAAAACAGTACTGAAAGAATTAGTTTGACTGAAATGAGAGCCAAGAAAAAAAAAAACAGCCCAACTAGCAAACAAAAAATCCTAAGTACCTTGTACACTGTCTCTGGATGAGTCAAAGAGTTCTTTGGAAACAGGGACACAGGATCACAGTCACCTCCCAATGCACAGTCACATCTAAACAAACACCTACCTTGTAGCTTCTGAGCAAGGAATACAAAATATGTAAAATGCCAGGTTGTTTCCAAGGCTACTCAGATGTGCCTGCTCTAATTTGCACTTTGTCATGAAGGCAATACAATTACTGGCCTAATGCAGTTCTATTTAGACCTGCTGTATTCAAATTGATGTGGCTATTAAATAGAAATGATTCATGTGTGCAGATGCCTCTCTGTTTTTATTTGCTACACTAGCTCTTTCTCTATCACTGTCAAGGCCCCACTGATCTATAAGCCAGAATGACAAATGTGGCAGCGGGTGGATGGGGTGAATACCCTGAAGGTCAGAGCAGCCCTGAGCCGTCTGCCACCAGGAGGGTCAGCCAGCAAAACAGTTCAATCACTTGCCATCTTGGGCAAGTGACATCACCTCTTGTAATAGCAGCTTTCCATGTGAGAAATGGACACAGCCACACTGACCTTCTGGGATCACTGTGGACACAAAGAGGATAAAATAGATCAAGCTCCTAAGACCAGGCATGCACTGGGCATACAATATACAGTGTGATGACTTTTTAATTGTGTTGGCAGAGAAAGTTCTGAGTACTTTCTGTTGAATATATTATCATTGGCCACATTTTTATGGGAGATTAAGCGCCTCTGAATTTGAGCAGATTGGCAAACAGACCACAGGGCTTAATGGGTATTTACTGAAAATCGCCAAATCCCGAGGTGCCCCATTAAGCCTGGGATAAGTCATTTTTCATACCTTAGGAGACTTTCTGGGTCAACTCCTCACCACTATTAAATAGGGCATCGCATAGAAGAGGTGTATTTTTTACAAGGGAAGGCTCACCAATCGCAAGACACTTCCCTGGGATTGTGGAGATCACTGGGACAACACTCCCTGCTTCATTCCTATTGGGATTCTCCCTTCTTCAACAACAATCCACATCTGGATACCCGACCCACTATCCTTACTCCTCCTTGCTGGTGAAATCAGCACCCAGAGACAACGAAAGTACATACTCTCTCTGCCCTTAAAGACTAACTCATACTTTGGGATAGCAGCCTTTCCTAGCTATGTGGTAAATAGCCAGTTTTCATTTTAAAGTATTTTTATGTATTTTTAGGCAACAAGATTTCTATTCAAGTGGTCCAATGAGAAGGTGTAGAGTCTTCCTACATATCTGTCTTCTTCTTTTGTGCGTGTCAGCCTTGGTACCATGCATAAAAAGAGTTGAAACTTTAAGGGGAAAAAAGAGATGAAAAGAAAATGGGTGGAAGAAGGAAAGGGAATGTGAACGGAAAAGAGGAGGGGAGCAGAGAAAAGAGAATACAGCAGAAGAGGTAAGAGGAACTCTTCAGGTTTCAGCTGCACAAAGAATACATTCCAAACAACTTAACACAGAATTTCAGGCCAGACGGCAAGAGAAAAAAAGACTTTTAGGTGCTGTAATTTCTTCTTCTCCCCCCACAAAATGAATGATATTAATACTTTATAGATCTATGCACCTTTAAATGTTTAAACCTTAAATGATGACATTCCCTCAGCTGGAGCTCCCAGCAGCCCCAGAGGGATCTGTGAGTGTGGAGTATAAAATACAGGTATTATTCTTCTGACAGGGACTCTATGCCCAATGCTCAAGCCAACAGCACCCTTAGGGACCATCTACTTGTGGACTAAAACCTCAATCTCATTCCAAGAACATAGCCATGGCTCTGCCTGCATGTAGGAGATTCCCAAAGAATCAGTTCTGTGCCCAAACTCCAGAAGATAACCCCTTCAATTCCCCAGGCCTGAAGCCAGCTGGCTGAGGTCTGGACTGTGTGAATTCCTTTAAACTCAGGATATACTCAAAGAATCTTCCAACAGATTAGAGCCAACAGAAGGGGAAAAGCCCCATTAGACTATGGGTTCCTCAAAGTCACAATGTTGGTTTTCATATGGTTTAGAAAATGCTCCTTTCGTAAGGGAAATATAAGTTCTAGACTTGTCCCCACTTTCCAGCTGTGTGGCCTTGGGCAGGACTATGGAATCCAAGCTCCAATGAGACAAGAATCATGCCTTACTTAATTTCCATAATGAATGTGAGGCTTAGGTAAAATGGCGAGTAAAGAAGTATGTTTTTTACTGAAAAATTATCAAAATCCAAACAGATTTTCTCATAGATTGAAGATGACAACAATTAAGACTCTTTAGGTGGGGTGAATTTTCTGACCCTTTCTAGGAACAGGAAGGACAGAAAATCACCCTGAGGCCAAACTTTATTTTTTTTCCAATGATTGTAAGGAATAGGCAGAAGAGAAAGCCACTTTGAAAAAGGTATTCATTGTTTTCCAGAGAAGGAGCAGAATAATTTCCTGTAGTCGAGCATGTGCTGCCTAGCTTGTAGGGTCATCGAGCCTTCAAATTGAGCCAGGTAGGGAGGTCCAACACATGACCTCTTGAGTCTCCCCCATGGTTGCTACTTTCCTGGAGAGCCCATCACTGGAGGGCAAGTGGAAAAATATGGATAGGAAACCAGGAACTCCTGGGAGATAGGCAACCGTGGTCTTGATGACTTTTCTTGAGGTTGAAAATCAGGGATACTGTTGGACTGGGACAGACCCTTCCCAACCAAGGTGATACTAGTGTCAGTCACACAGCACAACCTGTTCCCAGAAATGAAGCTATCTTGAGAAAAGCTGGGGCCCAGGATGACAACTCTGGATGTTCAGAAATGCTCAGAGCTTCATGGGTAGAAGGTTGGTTTGGCTACATTGTGAGCTGGAAAGATGAGCACCCACTTAACCTGAAACAAAGATTGTGCTGTCAAGAGCAATATCTTCATTCATTGTGTGCTGCAATAACACAATAGCACAGACTACGTAATTCATAGTGCACAAAATTTGATTGGCTCACAGTTCTGGAGGCTGGGAAGTCCAATATCAAGGTGTTTGCATCTGGCAAAGGCCTTATTTCTGCATCATCCCATTGCAAAAGGCAGAAAGGCCAAGAGACAAAAGTGAGCTGAACTTGCCCTTTTACAAAGGCAGTAATCCCACCCAGTAGGCTAAAGCCCTCATGGCCCAAACACCTCTTACAGTTCTCACCTCAACACTATTACAACGGCAACTAAAGTTTCAACACACGTTTTGGAGGGGACAAATGTTTAAATCATAGCAGTTTCTAATGAGTTATAACCTGGGAGCTCAGGGTGGAGGCCCTAGTGGCCTGCACAGATAACTGGAGCAGCAAAGGGTTCACCTTTGAAGACCCTCAAGCTTCCTCCAAATTCTAAAGACCTATGCTTCAATAGAGACCCTGTGTGCCAATGAGATGCCCCAGCAGCAAGGGACTGATGAGATTCATTTCTATCCTAAACTAGCATTCAGAAAGGGACCACACTTCATTGTGTCAGCCCAGGGCTTCTTGGATGATGTGACATGGGAAAAGTAAGTGGCATTTCTGCTAACAGGGCATTAAGATATACAAGTACTTACTTGAAATATGTGAAGAGATGAAATTCTGCTTGTACCTTCAATTTTTGAAGCATATCAAATTGGTGACACATCAATAAAGAGCTGTATTTTGGTTGTCATTTTTATTTCAATCTCAAAAAATACAAAACATTTTTCTTGTTTTCTACTTAAAGTACCCTGCTGCACATAGAGTATTGAATATTTTGCTTTCATGCACACGGACATAAGTTTATGCCTCACCTATAATTTTAGATTATTATGTTTGTATGTTTTTGCTATAAAATGTGTTTATTCATTCATTGAATATTTACTAATCACCTGCTATGCACGAGGTCTTGGGCAAAACATTGGGATTCAGCATTGAACACTCACAGGGTTCCTTTTGGGACATCTATGTTCTACACTTGTGTCTGTGGAATAGCGAATGAATATTCCCATTGTTGTCCAACTCCACAGACATCTCCTTGTGTAAATGAATGTTTCATCTTTCCACACACGTTGCATTAGTCGGAATGCCTTATATGGCTAATTTAAAATTCTGATTGAGGTGGCAAACTATGTAAAACAAACTGAGTTTGATCATAGATGTTATTTATTAATTATGTGATTGGAAAACTCACTTTTCTATAATATATAATACATACAAAATGGTTTTGTTAATTGCAAATTGCTCAAAGCTAGCCTGAGATTTACTAGTCTAAATTCTAGATACTTTATGTTCCTTACATCACTGAGTATAGCCTTGGGTATATGAGTTTTCATTTTATTCATGAGGAAACTCATGATCATAGAGATTGTTACATCCTCCATGTCAAATATACTAGATGGTACAATGGTGACTCCAAATGTTATTTTTTTTAATTTCACTCCTTAATTTGTTTATTCATTCATTCATTATTTAACTCGACAACCACACAGGCAATATGTTAGACAAAATTCTGTCACTGATAAAAACAATGACAAGGAATATTATTCAATATTTAGTACAGTATTTCCCAACTTTTTTTCTCTCCTCACTTCAAATGCACTATCCATCAATTTGTTTAATAAAAAAAATCTGAGAATGACAGAACAAAAGGCTTTTCATATCACTAACACTCAAATATTTAGCGAATCAATCCATCAATCAATTTATTAATAAATGCAAAAATGGAGGGATATGACTTTTGGAAGTTAACCCAATGTTTGTTATAGTTCTAGTTTGTGAGAGTTCTAATATCCAGAATGTCTGACTCCTAGCCTACTCTATAAGAAAACCCAACTTACAAAGCAGATACCACGCTCTGGCAGAAAGTCCTATTTGTAAGAGGGCAACTAAACTAAAGAGCCCACTAAAAAGCACCATTTAACCTACTGAAAATGAGAAAGGCTGTTGCTGCTATTTAACAGGAAGCATTCTCTCATCAACACTGAGTGGGCTTAATTACTTAATTATAAACCATTGTGACCTACTATTAGAATAAGCCCAGTAAGGCCAGCACTTGATAACACTTTATTATCTAATAATGTGTATTGCTCTACAATCTCAAAAGTAAAAGACCAGTGTGTTGCCTCTAGTACACTTTAGTTGCTCAACACAGAAACCCACTGGATTTCCTTCGATTGGTCGTAACTGCTGAGTGGTCTCAGGTATTTCAGTTTGGATTTCAATAACAGAGTCCAGTGTTTGGCCTTGTGCCTCATGCTTGTGTAAGCACATAGATTTGAGTTAAAAGATATGGATTTACTCTCAGCTCTGCCATTTATACACTGTATACCTGTGAACAAAGAACTTGCCCAGTGTAAGCCTCAGTTTCCTCATCTGTGAACTGGGGATGGAAGAGCAATACTGTTTCAGGGTTGTGAGAGTTTTATGAGATAACCTATGAAAGTACCTGGTACAAGATGTAACATATAATAGGGAATCAGACCAATGGAGTGAATAAACATGCTGCTGGACTAATAGGAGTGTGGCGCTGACATGGCTATTACACATTATCCAGCACAGAATTTTACCAGATATTAGTAGAAGTCTCAGTGGAAGTGAGGAGTGGAAAATAATCTTTTTTTTTTTTTTTTTTTTTTTTTTGAGACGGAGTCTCGCTCTGTAGCCCAGGCTGGAATGCAGTGGCTCAATTTTGGCTCACTGCAACCTCCGCCTCCAGGGTTCAAGTGATTCTCCTGCCTCAGCCTCCTGAGTAGCTGGGATTACAGGTGCGAGCCACCATGCCCGGCTAACTTTTGTATTTTTAGTAGAGACGGTGTTTCACCATGTTAGTCAGGCTGATCTCAAACTCCTGACCTCGTGATCCACCCACCTTGGCCTCCTAGAGTTTGGGGATTACAGGTGTGAGCCGCCACCTCCAGCCAAAGGGAATCCTTAATTACCCTTTGACACTATGAAGAAAGCAGGCTTGGCCCAGGGCGGTGGGCACTGCCTGAATGGAGCATGGAGCATCTCCCTGCTTACTAGCTGGGAGATGCTGGGTGAGACTCGACTCCACTGGCCTTAGTTCTTTTATAGGGAAAAATGACAATAAAAATCCGACTACACTGGGGAGCCAGATGATGCCTCATGCCCTCCTCGCCTGTTCTTCCAGCTCTTGCAGCTTTTCAGCTTCTCTCTCACTCACTCCTGCCCCTTCTGGATTCCTAGGCTCCTCCTGCACCTCCCACCTCTCTGTGCTGTAGAACCCCAGGTCATGGTCCCAATTATTTTCTCCATTACTAGCTGTGCTCTTCCCTAGCATCATTTCCAAGGCTTTCAAGGCTTTCTATGGCACCTACAAGCTGAGCACTCTCAAATGTATAACGCCAGCCCTATCTCTCTCTCCTGAATGGGCCTGATCCTTCACCGCTTGACGTGATTTCTTTGATGTCAAATAAAGATCAGAACCCTCTGTTTCCAGTACAGAACCTTTGATTATGTTTCCCAAATATGTTCCTCCTCCCGTCTTACCCATACTAGTGAAATACTTCCTTGTCATTAAATTCCTCTTTTCCACTCACCTCCTCTATCCAATCATCAGCACATCCTGTGGATTCACACCCAAAACGTGGTTCTGACGAAACGAATCCTTTCTATCTCTTTCAAAAAATGTGCTCTCAATATTGCATACTGAAAACCTTACTTTTTGCTTCTGCTCTTACCACCTATTTGTCTACTAATATAAAATATAAACTAGATGTTGGCCAGACACGATGACTTATTCTTCCAATCCCAGCACTTCAGGAGGCCAAGGTGGGAGGATCACTTGAAGCCGGGAGTTCAAGACCAGCCTGGGTAACACAGTGAAACCCTATCTCTACAAAATTTTTTTTTGAATATATAAAATTAGCTGGGCACGGTGGTGTGTGCCTGTAATCCTAACTACTCAGAAAGCTGAGGTTGGAAGATCTCTTGAGCCCAGGAATTCGAGGCTGCAGTGAGCCATGATCTTGCCACCACACTCTGGCCTAGGTGACAGAGCGAGAGTTTGTCTCTAAAAACAAATAAATAAAATGAATAAATATAATATAAACCAGATGCCATTATCCCCTCCTTGCACTTAGAATGAAATCTAAAGTCTTTACTATGGTTAATTGGCCCTAAATGATGAGTGTGGGAGCTGCAGCCATAATGAGGACCGAACACAGAGCTGATGCTTTGTGCTGTAGCCAGGCCCCGCAAATATTTATAGAATGCATGACTGACCACAGCCCCAAGTGGCTGATCACAGAGAACTTGGCAGTGGGTGTAGTAACATTTGTGGAGGTGAGCTGAATCTCGGATGGGGCAGCTAGCTCACTGAGGCTGTCTCTATTTCCCGCTATATCCTCATGATGACCCAGAGTCCACATCGACCCAGGTTCCCTTGCAAAAGGCCGGCACAAAGGATGTCCAGAATGCACAACATGGGGCTTTCTGAGAAGGGTACAGCCAAGGCCCCACCTTCAAATCCTGAAACCCGTCCTGTTAATAAGTCATCATGAGACTCAGCAAATCGGAGGCAAAGAGCCTTGTTGATGTGATTCAGGCTTTCCTGAACCATCTGCCTCCCCATATGCTTCCCGAGGAGAACTAAGTATAGCCGCAATTGCAGCTAATCAAATATTTGTCAGAGCTGCAGTGTCCCCACCCAGTCACGGTCTCCAGGATGTGCCAAGGAGCACAGAGTTGTTTGCCAGTCCACGGTGGCCTTGGCCTTAGTTGGAGGTCACAGAATATAAGGGGGAGTTGTGACTACAAAAAATAGCAGGGAGCCCCAGAGTCACTGCTGATTAGGGGAGAACAGGTGGTTGCCCTGCCTTTGTTTTCCACAGAGATGGCAGATCCCTCCAGCAGGGCCTGCCCACTCCAGAGGCTAAGCTAAGCCCGGCCAGTCCAGAGAGAGATCATAGCCTCAGACCCTCCGACTCCCTCCAAGGTCTGAGCTCCCCCCCACCAACCCAAGCGTTGAATGAGCTGTCCCCATCACAGCTCATTCTCACCTGGACTGTCTCCCCTTTCCTCTCTTGGTCCCCTCCCTTCTGTCCATTAGGGCACACACCCACACACCAGGGTTGCACTTGCAGTCTGGAGCAGGGCAGGATATTCAAAATTGGTGAGCAGAGAGAGTAACCAGTCAGAATGCCTGCCAGGCAGGGCGGTGAGCAGGGCCTGCAGGTCATCGGCTGCCCTGGTGTAAATCCTCTAGCTATGGATGATAGAGAATGTGAGGGTCTGGAATGGGGGCCAGGGTAACTGGCCACTGTAGTCTGGGAAGGAGGACTTGGAAAGCTCAGGGCAGTGCCTGTTATAACAACTGCTCCTATCAGACGCACTGGCTGAATATTGCCCCTGGTTAAAATGAGCAAGGTATCCCCGTGCCATACACAGGTCAGTCCTGCCAAGACCTGTCTCTGCAGCTCAAGTTTTGTCTTCTTAGCTTCACAGCTTTTCACCTCATTCATTCTCCTTCTAGACTCCAGTGGCAGCTCAGAGTGACCTGAGCTCCTGTCCTCCAGGACAGCAGAAGCTCTTGCAGCTGACATTTTTCCTTCCCTTATTCAGCTCCTCTCTCTGCTAATACATTGTGCCAAATACTGCAGATACACAGTCTGTCTGTGCATGGACATGGGAACTCCTTCATGGAGAGCTCCCCTCTCTCCAGCTCAAACCTCCTTAGTCCTCAATACCCATGCACTCTTCCAGTTGCCTGCATACCTCAGAGTCCCAGCCCAGTGGGTGACCTGGTTTCTGATGGGTCACCTTGACTCAGACTTGGCCCTGGCTGGATCAAGTAATTAACTTTCAGTTCCACACAGCAAATGCAGAACAGAAGGGTTTGAACCACACATTTCAACCAGGTTCTGGAATATTTCTTGATCTGAACTTCTGCATGTAAGCCCCTTAGCTCCAGACAACAACTGGACCAGTCTCAGGCATAGCCAGAGTGGATGGTAACCACACACTTACTGGTGCTGACACTTCAGGGAGTAGGGCCTTGAGAAATGATGGAAGATCCCACACATTTCAAACTGTCACGCTTTCAGCAAGCTTTCTCTGCCTGTTCCAGATGAATGTGAATATTCTCACCTCTGGATCATACGCATTTACTGCTCAACAACACTCGGCAGGCAGAAGATGCTGCCCACCTCTTCCATGCATCCCTCCAATACACACACTCCATTCATCAGAAATACTGAGAATTCCAGGGACCTTGTAGGATCCGTAGACACAAGGTGCTCCTTGCTTTTGAAGAATCCCCAATATTATTCTCTTCTCTTGAATAAATGTTATGATTTCCTCATTAGTGTCACCTGTTGCATCTTGCCCTTTGACCACACAGCAGGTATATGCCCCTTGTGCTCAGCCCCCAGCAACATACAGAGAGGGCTGGCTGCTGGTGCCCCTGGTGCCTAAACAAACTTTCATGGTTGCCTCTGCACCAAGATGTTGATGTGAAAATAAATGAGCATAAGAGAACAGGTCATCTGGTGGTTGAATCTAAGCTGCAAAAATTGCTGCTGAGGATGTAGATCTAGCTGTTCATTGACACTATAGCCAACTGGCTAAGCCTTGGCTGACACCCAGTTAGGTGATACTGTGACTTTTGACCCCTTGTGTCTGAGAAAATTCTACATCCACCATCTGAAAGTGGCAGTGTCATCTGCATGGGTGTCAGCCAAGGCTTAGCCAGTTAGCTCTCATATTAATGAACAGGTAGGCCTACATCCTCAAAAGCATTATGTGTTTGCTTAGTTAAACAGATGGGGCAAGATGACTTGAGGTATGTGACAGTGATGCTTTAGACCACTGTGGTACTGGGAGAGAAGTGAAAGGCTCATAATTTTTGCTATTACAAGAACATGAATTTTTTTTTTTTTTTTTTTTTTAGACAGAGTCTCACTCTGTCACCCAGGTTGGAGTGCAGTGGCACCATCTCGGCTCACTGCAACTTCCACCTCCCAGTTCAAGCAATTTTCCTACCTCAGCCTCCCAAGTAGCTGGGACTATAGGTGCCCACCACCACACCCAGCTAAATTTTTGTATTTTTAGTAGAGACGGGGTTTCGCCACGTTGGCCAGTCTGGAGAACGTGATTTTTTCTAAAAAAAAACTCCATTTTCTGTAAAATGGAGCTGTAATATCTAATCACAGAGTTGTTGTGAGTATCAAATGAGACGATACAAATCAATGCCTGTGACTCACTATACATGAGCGATATTGTTCAGTGTTTTAATTACTTCCTTGACTTTTGGGGAGAAGGAGGGTGGGTCCTGGCTCATAGTGACTTCCACCATGCCAAATCTAAGCTTCTTTCTGATTAGACCTGGTTAATTATTGATAATTCTCAGAAGTCCTATCACACTGCTTGCCCAAATGACCAATCCGTAAATCTTTTTTGAATGTTCTGTTCCTCTGACATTCCTTTTTCCACTTTCTTCTTCTCATCCATAGACTGTGCGTTTTTCCTTTCCTCAGAAGTTCTTCCCTCAATGCCACAGGCAGAGTAATTGCTCCCTCGTCTGTTTCCACAGCATTTTGCACCAGCTCTTGTAGAATACTTGTTCCTCTGAGCAGCAGTTCTGTCTGTCTTTCTGTAACCAGACTGGGCTTCTCCAAGACGGAAAAGTACACAACTCGCCAGTGAGTTCTAGGATTCTAGTAAGGTGCTTGACATAAGAGGCACATAATTAGTCTTTTTTATTGAATTGATAGCATCATCCTCACCTCAAAAGTCTGCCTGTTTCTCAGTGGCCACTTAAATGCTACCCCTTCTATGAAGATCTTCCCAACTAGAAGGCAGAGTTTAGTACTTATAAGCAGCACAGGCTCTGACTCAGACTGATCTTTGTTTAAGTTCAGGCTTTCCATGCACTTGCAAATCATTTATCCTTTCTGAGAATAATTATCTTCATGTATAAAGTAATCATGAAAGATTAGATAAGACAAAGATGCCTATCATTATCATTAAAAACACATATCTTCCCCCTGTTTATTCATCTAGCTTTACACCTTTCCTGTGTCTCACAGAGTCCACCTCCTATTTTACCCATCTTAGAGTCACCTTATTGCCACCCACCTACTCCCTCTCACCCTCTATTGTTCTGTAAGCTACTTAAGGGCATAGACATTAGGAAATCACTTGAGTCTCTTCCCTGTGACTAGATCAGTACTTTAAATAAAATAGATGCTGAAAAAGTTGCCAAATGAGCACTTGAGTGTTAGTCTGGGGAACTTGCTTATCCCCAAAAGAAGGCTGAGTACTCACTCCTATTATCTGAAAACTCATGCAACCAATATGGGGACTGGGAGCTAAAAGAAAGTCATATAGTTTTATAAACGCATTTCACAAATAGGAACTGGGGCCTCAGAGAGATGGAGAATCCAACCAAGGACGAGCAGTGGAATTCCGAATCTACCCGCCGCACCCATGGCCCTCCCTGCTACCCCCAACTGCCCTGATGCTTACCAGGGCACCAAAAAACTATTTCCAAGGCCCTCTTGACTCCTTGTGTCTGAGAAAATTCTACATCCACTATCTGAAAGTTGTAGTATCACCTGATTGGGTGTCAGCCAAGGCTTAGCCCATTGGCTCTAGTATCAGTGAACACCAAGCCTACATCCTCAGAAGCACTTTTTGCAGCTTTAGATTCAACTACCAGATGGCCTGTTCTCCTGGGCTCATTTACCTTCCTGTCAACACTATGGTGCAGAGGCAACCACCAAGTTTGCTGTTTAGGCTCCAGGGCCACAATCAGCTGGCCCTTTGTACGCTGCTGGGGGCTGAGCACAGAGAGCAGCTTATCCCCTTGACCAAACATTCATTCCTCTACCTTCCTCGTGACCTCTTTTTATTGTGTGGCTGTTTATTTGCATGTCTGTATGAGTTCCTTAGAGTTCAGTAGTGCTGTGGTTCATCCCAGCAGCCACATGGCTTGGCACAGGGCTTGGAAAAAACAAACTTTTTAATGACTGTGTTACCCAAAACAGAACGAGGTTTATTTGCCTGGCAAGTAACAGATGAATCTCCACAAGAGTGCAGGTTTGGATCGACAGGAGTTACATCACTTGTCACAAGGGAGGAGAGTGCTAGGGGTATTCTCCAAGCAGTGTCTCCCCAAGGGAAAGCGACAGAAGGGTTTTATGGGGTGGCGGAAAGGGGAGAGGGTGCATCATCGCATGCAGAGGAGGGGGCTCAGAGGTGCAGACGCAGTGAGTCATCACGCCAGCACAGAGGTTGCATGTTATGATAATGAAGCTACAGCTCCTCCCGGGGTGGAGGCTTTAGCATGGTAACCAGGAAAGTTCACTCAAGTTCATCTATAAGTTGCCAGGGCTGTCAGGAGCTGCTTCCACTCAATTAAGTGATTACATTCCACACAGGATTTTAGGGGGAAAAAAAAAAACAGGCTGGAGGCTGTAAAATTGGCTGATTGCTCAAGTTGATTAAATTCCTATAGTCCCTGGAGATTCTCCATGTCTGCTTGCAACTAGAGTGTTTTAACTATTTTTCCTATTTTATTTTACATATCCAACATTTCCTCCTAAACCAGATTCTTCCCAATGATGTTGAAATGTATTCACCATTCTCTCATTAGAAATATACACAGAAGTCAAATCTCACAGCTCTTCCTAGATACCTTGGTTGGGTAGCAACCAACTTACCTAAAGGATGTCTCTACTGGCTGTTTCCATATCTCCATTGCTCTACTCACTCTTCACTATCCCAAATCTGGTTTCTGCCCCCTTAGCATCAGTTTAAAAAAAAAAATCCTATCAAGGAGGTAAATAGTGTCCTACATGTTTCTAAAAGCTCAAGGAAATTTTTAGTCCACATTGTACTTGGATTCTCTGCAGCATTCTGCAATGTTGGTCAACTCCTCCCCCTTGAAATGCCCTTCCTTGGCCACTGTGAAATGAAGCTTCACTATTTTTCCTCTTGACCCTCTGATAGCTTTTCTCTGTCTCCTTAAGAGGGTCACCTCCCAGTAAATTGGCATGCCTTTTCCCACACCAGTGTCACTTTCTATCCCCCTTAGGACGGTTTATTTTATTTCATGGCACACATTACTGTTTGTGTTATACTGATTATCCTCTTTTTTAAACAAATTTTAAATTATTTTAGAGACAGGGTCTCACTCTTGCTCAGGCTGGAGTGCAGTGGCACATTAATGGCTCACTGCAGGCTCAACCTCCTGGGCTCAAAGGATCCTCCTGCCTCAGCCTCCTGAGTAGCTGGAACTACAGGCATGCACCATTGTGCCCAGCTGATTACCTTCTTTTCCAACCATAATGTAAGCAACATGAGAGCAGAAAATCTGCCTATTTTGTGCATTTTCCAAGTCCTACACATAAAATGGCATCTAGGACATAGCCACTTAATGAAAATTATGTCCCTAAAACAGATTTTTCCTCCAAGTTCAAGATCTATAAGTTAAATTGGCTACTTCAAATTTTATGCTTAGATATTCAAAGATAGCATACATTTAACGTGCTCAAAAGTAATTTATCATCCCAGAAGATAATACAGGAGAAATATTTAGATTTCCTTGGGTCTGGTAATGAGTTTTTAGATATGACACCTAAGGCACAGTTCCTGAAAAAAAAAGAACTGATAAGTTAGATTTCATTAAAATTAAAATGTTCTCTATTTCCTTCGGTTCTGCTCTGATCTTAGTTATTTCTTACCTGCAGCCAAAAGACACATGAAAAAATGCTCATCATCACTGGCCATCAGAGAAATGCAAATCAAAACCACAATGAGATACCACCTCACACCAGTTAGAATGGCCATCATTAAAAAGTCAGGAAACAACAGGTGCTGGAGAGGATGTGGAGAAATAGGAACACTTTTACACTGTTGGTGGGACTGTAAAGTAGTTCAACCATTGTGGAAGTCAGTGTGGCGATTCCTCAGGGATCTAGAACTAGAAATACCATTTGACCCAGCAATCCCATTACTGGGTATATACCCGAAGGATTATAAAACATGCTGCTATAAAGACACATGCACACGTATGTTTATTGCGGCACTATTCACAATAGCAAAGACTTGGAAGCAACCCAAATGTCCAAGAATGATAGACTGAATTAAGAAAATGTGACACATATACATCATGGAATACTATGCAGCCATAAAAATGATGAGTTCATGTCCTTTGTAGGGACATGGATGAAGCTGGAAACCATCATTCTCAGCAAACTATCGCAAGGACAAAAAACCAAACACCGCATGTTCTCACTCATAGGTGGGAATTGAACAATGAGAACACATGGACACAGGAAGGGGAACATCACACACCAGAGCCTGTAGTGGGGCTGGGGGAAGTGGGGAGGGATAGTATTAGGAGATATACCTAATGTTAAATGACGAGTTAATGGGTGCAGCAAAACAACATGGCACATGTATACATATGTAACAAACCTGCACATTATGCACATGTACCCTAAAACTTAAAGTATAATAAAAAAAATTAAAATTTTCTGCTCAGAAAAAAATCATTGCCAAGAACACGGAAAGACAAGCCACAGGCTAGGAGAAAATGTTTACAAAAGGCATATTTGATAATGGAACGTTATCTACAGTATATTCTAAAGATCTTAAAACTTAACAATGAGAAAATAAACAAACCAATTAAAAAATGAGCCAAAGATCTTAACAGACACCTTGCCAAGAAGATACAGGAATGGCAAATAAGCATATGAAAGGTTGTTCCGCATCATATGTCATCAGGGACATGCAAATTTAAAACAGTCAGATACTGTTACACACCTATTAGAGTGGCTAAAATTCAAAACTCTGATAACACCAAATGCTGGCAAAGGTGTGGAGTAACAACAAGAACTCTCATTCATGACATGTGGGAATGGAAAAGGGCACAGACACTTTGAGAGATCATTTGGTGGTTTCTTACAAAACTAGGCAACCTCTTACCATATGATCCTGCAGTTGCACTCCTTGGCATTTACCCAAAGGAGATGAAGACACAAGTCTATATAAAAACCCACACACAAAAGTTCATAGCAGTTTGTTTTTTGTTAGTTTGTTTGTTTTTGAGACAGAGTCTCACTCTGTCACCAGGCTGGAGTGCAGTGGTGTGATCTCGGCTCACTGCAACCTCTGCCTCCTCGGCTCAAGTGATTTTCCTGCCTCAGCCTCCTGAGTAGCTGGGATTACAGGCACGTGCCACCATGGCCAGTTAATTTTTGTATTTTTAGTAGAGACAGGGTTTCACCACATTGGCCAGGATGGTCTCACTCTCTTGACCTCGTGACCCGCCCACCTCAGCCTCCTAAAGTTCATAGCAGTTTTATTCATAATTGCCAAAATCTGGAAGCAACCAAGACGTCCTTCAGGAGGTGACTGGATAAATAAACTGTGGTACATCCATACAATGGAATATCATTCAGAACCAGAACAAAATGAGCCGTTGGGCCATAACAAGACAGAAAAAATGTAAATACTTATTACTAATTGAAATAAGTCAATCTGAAGGGCTAAGTACTCATGATTCTAACTATATGACATTCTGAAAAAGACAAAACTATAGATACAGTAAAAAAAAATAGTGGTTTTTCAGGGTTAAGGGAGGTGGAGGGATTAATAGGCAAAGCTCAGAGGATTTGTAGGGCAGTGAAACTACTCTGTATGATCCTCTAATGGTGGATATGTGCCATTATATATTTGTGCAAATCCATAGCATGTTCAACACCAAGAATGAACCCTAATGTAAACTTGGGACTTTGGGTGATAATGATGTGCCAATGTAACAAATGTTCCACTCTAATGGGAGATGTTGATAATGGGGGAGGCCTTAGTCTAATACGAAAGGCAGTTACTATGTAAATAATCACACAAAGGTATTTCTACACCACTAGCTTGTATTCGGTTGCACAGACACACCACTAAGAGGTATGTCTGACCATGTTAAGGAGATTAGGGAAGACTTTCCAGGGAGGAAGAGATGCCTGAACTGAGGGCTGAGGTGTGAGTTGAAGCCTCTGGGTCCACAGGGAAGGGAAATGCCATTCCAAGCAGAAGGAACAGCATGGGCGAAGGTAGCTTGTGACAGGGAGGGACTGGCAGGCCAGGGAGGCTGGAGAACAGTGAGCTGGACCAAACTGAGCATGGGTATGTGTGTATAGGGTGTGGGTGGTAGACGGGAAATCTCTGGACCTTCCCCTCAATTTTGCAGTCAATATAAACTGCTCTAAAAAATAAAATCTGTTAAAAAAACTTTTTATTACTACTAGAAAAAGAGAATTAAAAAATATTTTAGTGAATGACCCTATAACCTCTTGCATAAGGCAAAAATCTGAGGGTCGCCTTCAATGAATCCTTTTCTCTCACTTTCCATGTGTAATCCCTCAACAAGTAATTCCAATTCTCTCCCTCTCAATCACCCACCACAACCTTGTCCGTGCTCTCCTTGCCTCACTCCTGGACCACTCTGCCCAACGGCCTTCCTTCTGCTCAGCCCAACTCCTGTGAAGACTTTCTCCACAGTTTGTCTGAGAAGAATCTTTTCAATATGCAAAATGGATCAAGTTGCTCCCAGCCCAAAGCCCTTCAGCGTCTTTCCACTCCACTTAGGATAAAGAAAAAAAAAATCCTAATGTATTTCTCAAAGCCAGTTTTGCTTTCTCCCACCCCTCCATCTCCATATCACTCCAGGATCCAATCCCTTCCAGCTCACTGTTCTCCAGCCTCCCTGGCCTGCCAGTCCCTCCCTGTCACAAGCTACATTCGCCTATGCTGTTCCCTCTGCTTGGAATGGCATTTCCCTTCCCTGTGGACCCAGAGGCTTCAACTCACCCCTCAGCTCTCAGTTCAGGCATCTCTTCCTCCCTGGAAAGTCTTCCCTAACCTCCTTAACATGGTCAGACGTATCTCTTAGTGGTGTGTCTGTGCAACCGAATACAAGCTAGTGGTGTAGAAATACCTTTGTGTGATTATTTACATAGTAACTGCCTTTCGTATTAGACTAAGGCCTCTGTAAAGGGAGGTTTGTTTGGCTCAAACAGATCTAATACACTGTATAGCACCCAGCTGCTCAATAGATATTGGCTGAATATGGAACTTTAAAAAAAAGTATTAATTTTGAATGAAAGTATGAAGGCATTAACTCATTGACCATTTTCAAAGCATTTCCTTCTCATCGGACCATTACAAAAATATAGAGAAGTCAAAGTATTCACTTGATGAAATGAAATTAAAAACCAAATTGGAAAACATATATCAGCTCTCCTTTTTTTTTTGAGACAGAGTCTCACTCTGTTACCCAGACTGGAGTGCAGTGGTGCAATCTCGGCTCACCGCAACCTCTGCCTCCTGGGTTCAAGTGATTCTCCTGCCTCAGCCTCCTGAGTAGCTGGAATTACAGGCACCCATCACCACACCCGGCTAATTTTTGTATTTTCAGTACAGACAGGGTTTCACCATATTGTCCAGGCTGGTCTCGAACTCCTGACCTCAGGTTATATGCCCGCCTCAGCCTCCCAAAGTGCTGGAATTACAGGCGTGAGCCACTATGCCTGGCCTTGGCTCTACTGATTTTTAAACTCTCTGAGATCCAGGTTCCTTCTGTAGGGACAGTGATACCTTTCTCTACAGATTGTTAGGAGGATGTATACAATAACATCAACAAAAAATCTAGCACAGTGCCCAGTGTATTGGGTTGCACAGTCAAGAGAAATTTATTAGTGCCATTACTACCAATCCATGAAAATACGGGTCAGCCATTGGCACATATTTCAGAAAGCTGAGCAAAGTACACTTACTTCAAGGGAGATAAACGATAGCATTAATTTCCCGGAGTCATGACTTTTATTGTGTCTTAAACTTTAACAATATTGGCCTGAAGTGCTCTAAACCAAGCCATCGATACTGCAGAATGTTTGCTCAGGTGAAACTTTCAAACAAGATTTAGGTGAAAGCAAAAGGTTCTTAAAATGGAGTGTGGAAGTGATGTGAGATTCTTCATTCATCTGCTTATCTTTGTATCCGCCTAGCTGTCCATTGGCTCAAAACTTAAGTATTGAGTAACTGAGATACACCAGGCACTAGAGTTATGGCAGTGAAGAGAACAGAGTTCCTGTCTTCATAGAACTTACACTATAGAAAAACAAAAACAGAAACAAAAACAAAAACATAAAACCCACAAAACACTCAAGTAACCATTCCGTTCTAGTGCCACAAATGTTGAAAAATAAATAAAAATAGAAGAAAATATAGAACACTTAAGTTGTAGATATTGAAGGACCTGTTATATAACAACGAAAACAGGCATTTATATAAATCGTGGCTGGATAGATACAAGAACAGACTCTGCAAACCAATGTGAGGGAGCAGATTCAGAAGCAGAGCTCACAAAGGAGTGGGTGAGAACCATGGCTCTTGGACCCCTGGGTCAGGTTAGCGGAGGAACACGGTGTCAGGTAGAAGGGGAATAAAGCATTTTGGAAAGAAGACATATGCAGATGTTTGGAGAGGGCTTTTGCTATGCAGTCTCTGTTTACACCATCTCCAATGGAGGAGATCAAAGAAGTATCGCCTCCTTTTATCCACGTATAGAGGGCCTACTCAGGAATCTTGGTATAGATTCCCATGTTTGGGGACCAGAGGCACAGGGATATTTCACTCCTCAGAAAGCTAAGGCAATCCCAGGCAACAAGAGGAAGGCTAATGCATCAGGATATGCTCAGATATTTAGAATTTGTTGAGGCAAAGGAAGCATTGCTCATGGACTAGAGGTGAGACACATGGGGAAAAGAGTTGTCCTAGTGCCATTTTAAGGCCCAAGACGCCAGCAGGAGATTGCTGTGTGTTTGAAACCTGTCCAATTACAAAACGGACATCCAAGACACACTCAGTCAGCAGGGAGCCTCGGGAGGAGAGTCACTCACGAGGGACCCCCGAGGTTCCATCCTGACAGCAGCCTGGGGCTATGGCTCAAGCACACCATGATATTGGAGCCAATGAGACCTGAACACAAATCCCAGGCCCACCAGTTTACCTCCCTGAACCTCAGTTCTTCCACCCGCAAAAGAGAATATTAGCCACAGCATCGAGTGGTTGGGAAGAATATTCACATGAGTAGGAAAGCCCATTTTAAACAAGCTTATAGGCAAAAGCCTCAATACACTAAACTTCAAAGTTTAAAATGTCTGTATGACAAAAACTGCCTAAAACAAACTTAAAAGACAAGCTACAGACTACGGGAAGACATTTTTTACGTGATATACCCAAAAATTGTTATCAAAGATGTGGTTGGCAGTAGACAGGAAATAAAATTATATAATGAAGGAGTAAATTAGTCAAAGAAAAAGAAGCAAAAGTTGTAGATGGGAGATTCATGAAAGAGAAAACAAAAATAGCCAATAAACATGAGAAGATGGTCAACCTCCTTAGTAATTAGGGAAATGTAAACTAAAATAGTACTACATTTTACCCTTCTTGATTGGTTTGAATAAATAAATATTTCCATAAACTGCTAGTGGAAGTTGAAACTGACACTTTGAAGTATATTTTGGAAGTCTTTTTTTTTTTTTTTTTTAAAACTGCATACCCTAGGACTACTTCAGCAATGTGGCTGCTTGGTATCTCCCTTAGAGAAACTCTTCACGTGTTTTCACAAAGAGGCATGGACAGAAACGGTTACAGAATCATCCTCACTTGCAAAACCCCCAAACAGTGGCAGGCTAGGACATGTTTAACAACTGGCTACCCCCAAACAGACCTGATTTGCAGTGTTTGCTGATTTCCTGGCACACACAGCCCCACCATGGCCCAATTTAAAGCTACTGAAATGAAGTCACTAAAGGAGATGGGATGTCCACAGTCAGCTCTTGTGAGTAGCACAAGCTGGCTGCAAGACACCACTGTTCCCAGTAGTACATATGGACAGACTGTGTTAAAATACAAAAACCAAAGGCTACATGTTACCTATTAGTCACTGACGCACAGTAAGAAATGTAGATAATACTTACCAACAAGTTAGCAATGGTTTTTTTAGGTCTTGGATTCGGGTAATAATCCATTATGTCTTTAGCCTTATTTGTAACATTCTCAAGGAGCATTTTGTCCTATTATATAACCAAATGAAGGAAGTAATGAAATGAACATATAGTTATCACTTATGTAGCAAAATTAGTACAAAAACAACATTAAGGAAATAGCCAATCAGTGTTGGTTCCTTTATTATCCCACCTCTCATTATAAGACCTCATACACGCTGAGGGAAACTAATAAGGTTTGTTCATTCATTCATGAAATAAATTATTACTGAGTGCCCAGTTTGTACCAAGCACAACAAGAGAAGATGGTGGTGACCAAGAGGTACATCAAATTACCAAACTAGGAAGTTTTATAATTTGTCATTGAAGAAATGGACATTAAGGAGTAATTTCTATTATACAAAGGTGCAAATCTACCTGAGAAAAAGAGAAAGGAAGGTGGGGGAGACAGAGGGAAAAGCAGAGACAGGGAATGATCATGCCAAGGAGAAAGTTCCTGGCAAGGTGTGCAGGTAAGAGAAAGCAGGAGATGTTGAGGAAACGGAGGAAGTCCACTGGGCTGGCACGTGCCAGGTTGAGCTGACGCCAAAGAGACAGGCAGTGCTGGGCTGGAGAAGCCTTGTCAGCCAGGCCCATTTTGATAATCAAAATAATTTATGATGAAGAAAGAATATAGGCAGATCAAAGTATTTTTCTTTTAAGAAGATAATTTTCTTTTAAGGAGAAAGCAAAAAGATAAAATTCCTCAAAAACAAACCACCCATTAATAAAATCTCCTAAAAAATGTTCTAGAGCATGTATTAAAGATTATCTAACTTGCAGAGCTTTGGAGCAGTGCCTGGAAATGTTAAGTGCACCCAGTAGGTCTGCAGTATACACAGATGTCCTTCTGATTACAACGCTTGCCTATGCAGGCTGGAAGTCTGCCTAAAACAGGGTCCTGCCCAGCCAGTTTCATCTGAAAACACAAAGCATTTGCTTTTCTGCTTTCTCCACACCTCCCTGACAAGTCTCTCATTACCCACTGTCAGCCCGGTTTTCCTCTGAACATTTTATCTTCATTTTCTTGGCCACAGGTCCAGTTTCTCTGTAGATGGAAACCTCTGTTTTCCTTTTTTCTAAAATAAAAGAGAGAGATTCTTGCAGACAGGTTGTTCAAGCCTCTGCCATCAGGATGTGTGAGTTTACAATTGCCATGTATGCCCACCCAATAGGAATCACAATCTCTGAATAATGGAGAATATTCTTCTTATTTTCTGCCTTATCTTTGCCCCTCAAAGTTATTGAAGGAAGAATTTGTACTGACCGAGGGACTGATGCAGTGACAAATGAATTGTTCAGTTACTCAATCAATAAACTCATTCACTGAGCTCTGCTGGGGCTTGCACTCCCTCACTCCACTTCTATCTGCTTTAGCCCCAAAGCCGTGGCCCCAGACATTTCTCAGAAGTGGTTCCAGCTCGGTGGTATCTTCCCAGGAGGCCCACTTAGGGCAAGGAGGAAACTTGCATTTTTTCAGAGTCATCCTGAGTATACTTCAACTAACTCCTCAGCACTGTTTACTAACACACCATTAAGACCTCTGTTTATAGACCTACTTTTGGAATCTGTGGTTGCATTTCTCTTTTGCCCCAGTTATATCTTATCTAGGAGGCTGAGCCCCTAAAGCCACCAGCACATTACGTTGTCACCCATGTTCCTGTCCATCCCAATCACCCTGGGAGTTGGATGCCTTTGCTGAGTGCAAGCAAAAGGGACTTTCGTTGTTGTTGCTTGTTTTCATTTTTATCTTAGTTAGTGATTAAGGCGCATCCAATACTCAAGTGGCAACACACCCAGTGGCAACATCAGAGTTGCCTGTGACATGACAGATCACCAACTATATCAAGGCGAGAACATCACAAACAGGAAGCGTAGTTGTTAAATCATGCCAGGCCAAATGCGGAGCCTAAAAACACAGTGTCAGGAAGACATTCTCCACAGCCTTGAGATGAGCATTGAAAAACAGAGGGTTGTCTCTCAGTGAGTGCTCAACAGAGCTTTGCATGGGGGGTCCACATCATGAATCATCACCGAGCCCCCCTTATAAGCTGGGTAAGGATGCTTGAACTTCTGAGCCTGCCCACCCTTGGCAGGGAAGGTAGAGCTAAGGAAGTGAAGGTTTGGTCAGAGGTATCTGTTAGAGGAGCAAGGACTCAGTGATTCTGAAAAGGGGGATTCATGAAGGCTGGGAGGGTGAGCTGGATTTCAATCAGAAGTGAAACAATACAAAGAAGGTTGAATCCATGCCTTGGCCATGTCACCTGTCAGTCCCATTAGAGCAGTGAATGCCCAGATTTTATTTCTTTAAAATAAGAACTTAGTGGTCTCAATGTGTCTATCTTTAACTTTTGCCTTTTTTCTTCCTGAAACGTTAGGGTTTGTGTGTATGCATGTGTGTTTTGTTTGCTTGAATTATTGTTATTTTCTCTTGATTTCATGAGGAAAGACCCCACTTGAGAAATAGAAACTGGGTTTGAAAAACCCAATTTGATTCTGTTGTAACTTATTTATTTTGATTTTTACTCCTGATGGCTTATTTTCTCATTGTAGCAGTGTTGGGTTAGGGGGGCAGAAACTGCTCTAGATATTTCCAGCAGAGAGAGGCTTCGTGCAGGGATTTGGTTGCAAGGGTATTGGGGTAGGTTGGGAAAGCAAAAGTAGGAGGAAGATGTTGGTGCTAACATGGATTTAGGAAGCTGGTGTTTGCATGAGATGAGGAGACTGCAGCTGAGACATTTTGATTGACTTGTTTAAGATCCTGCTAACCCTTGTTCTCATGAAGCCTAAAATCCAGGCAAGGGAGCAAACATATACGATCAGCCACAGAGGTTGAGCCTCTCCTGCCTCTAACTCCTGCCCAGTTCTCACTATGTCATGCCGCCTGCCATAGATGAGGGACTAGGAGGCTCAGGGACCTGGAAGGGGACTTTCTGCATCTCCATACCCTGCCGTATGTTCTTGGAATCTGAAAAATTTATCAAATATCTACTACCAGCTCTTTGAAACTTTTCAAAAACACCACATGCAGAGCTAGCTGACAATAGCCTGAATCTGAACAAACAGGTTGACTGAAAACTGGCTGGATCAAGGTAGCTATATTTAGACTAATAGAATAGCATGTCTTAGTGAAAGACCGGAACCTCAAAAGTCACCTATAAGCATATTTATTGACCAGGCTTTTGACTAATGGAAGATATTTCTAAGGCAAGAGACAAAGACACTGGCAGAACTTAGGCATAAAATGTCCATCACACAAGCATTTATACAAGAATGAATGTCGATCTTTCTCAAGCTCTTCCAAAAAAATAGAATACGAGGTAACACTTCCAAACTCATTTTTTGAGGCCAGCATTACCTAGATACCAAAACAAGATAAGGCCATCCAAGAAAAAAATATATAGGCCAATATATCTGATGAACATAGATGCAAATATTTTGAACAAAATACTAGCAAGCCTAATTCAACAGCTCATTAAAAGGATCATATGCCATAATCAAGTAGAATACTCAGATGCAAGGATGTTCAACACATGAACATCTGTAAATATAATACAGCAAATCAACAGAATGAAAGACAAAAACCATATCATCATCTCAATAGATGCAAAAAAGCATTTGACAAAATTCAACATCCTTTCATCATAAAAATTCTCAACACATTAGGTATAGAAATGTAGGGAGAAGAGAGATCAGACTGTCACTGTGTCTGTGTAGAAAGGGAAGACATAAGAGACTCCATTTTGAAAAAGACCTGTGCTTTAAACAATCGCTTTGCTGAGATGTTATTAATGTGTAGCTTTGCCCCAGCCACTTTGACCCAACTTGGAGCTCACAAAAACATGTGTTGTATGAAATCAAGGTTTAAGGGATCTAGGGCTGTGCAGGACGTGCCTTGTTAACAAACTGTTTACAAGCAGTATACTTGGTAAAAGTCATTGCCATTCTCTAGTCTCAATAAACCAGGGGCACAGTGCACTGCGGAAAGCCACAGGGACCTCTGCCCTTGAAAGCAGGGTATTGTCCAAGGTTTCTCCCCATGTGATAGTCTGAAATATGGCCTCGTGGGATGAGAAAGACCTGACTGTCCTCCAGCCCGACACCTGTAAAGGGTTTACACTGAGGTGGATTAGTAAAAGAGGAAAGCCTCTTGCAGTTGAGATAGAGGAAGGGCACTGTCTCCTGCCTACCCCTGGGAACTGAATGTCTCGGTATAAAACACGATTGTACATTTGTTCAATTCTGAGATAGGAGAAAAGTCGCCCTATGGTGGGAGGTGAGACATGTTTGCAGCAACGCTGCTTTGTTATTCTTTACTCCACTGAGATGTTTGGGTGGAGAGAAACATAAATCTGGCTTAGATGCACATCCAGGCATAGTATCTTCCCTTGAACCTAATTATAACATAGATTCTTTTGCTCACCTGTTTTTTGCTGACCTTCTCCTTATTATCACCCTGCTCTCCTACTACATTCCTTTTTGTTGAAATAATGAAAATAATAATCAATAAAAACTGAGGGAACTCAGAGGCTGGTGCCGGTACAGGTCCTTGGTATGCTGAGCACCAGTCCCCTGGGCCCACTGTTGCTTCTCTATACTTTGTCTCTGTGTCTTATTTCTTTTCTCAGTGTCTCGTCCCACCCGACTAGAAATACCCACAGGTGTGGAGGGGCAGGTCACCCCTTCAAGAAGAAAGAACAAAGACCACATATTTCAAGCCTACAGCTAACATCATACTCAATGGTGAAAAGCTGAAAACTTTTCCTCTAAGATCAGGAACAAAACAAGGGTGTCCATTATTACCACTTCAGTTGAACACAGTACGGAAAGGCTTAGCCAAAGAAATTAAACAAGGGGAAAAGGGCCTCCGTAATTTAAAGGAAGAGGTAAAGTTTGTTTCTGTTGGCAGATGACATGATCTCATATATAGAGAAGCCTAAAAATTCCATGCAAAAACTGTTAGGATGAATAAAAAAATTTAGTAAAGATGAAGGATACAAAATCAACACTAAAAAATCAGTTGTGTTTCTGTATGCTAACAACAAATACCTCAGAAAGAAATCAATAAAGCAATCTCATGTATAGCAGCTACAAAAACAATAAAATACTTAGAGACAAATTTAATCAAGGCAGTAAATGATCTATACACTGAAAATATAAGACACTAATGAAAGAAACTGAAAAGGGCACAGATACATATAAAGATAGGTCATGTTCATGGATCAAAAGAATTAATATTGTTAAAATGTCCATGCCATTTAAAGCAACCTATAGATTTGATTTAAGCCCTGTCCAAATTTCAGTATTTTTCACATAAATAGAAAAAAAAAACTAAAATTCATATGAAACCACAAAAGACCTCAAACAGCCAAAGCAATCTTGTGCAAAAAGAACACAAACAAAGGGAAAAACATTCCATGCTTATGGATAGGAAGAATCAATATCATTAAAATGGCCATACTGCCCCAAACCATTTATAGATTAAATGCTATTCCTATTAAAACTACCACTGATATTCTTCACAGAACTAGAAAAATTGTTTTAAAATTCATATTGAGTTCATATAAAATTCATAAAAGAGTCCAAATAGCCAGTGAGGTGGTAATTATTTTACAATACATACATATATCAAATCGTCACATTGCAGACCTTAACAAATGGAAACACATCTCATGTCATGGATTGGAAAACTCAATATCGTGAAAATGACCATTTCAATATTTGAAAATGACCATTTGAAACTGCCCAGAGCAATCTACAGATTCAATACAATTCCTATCAAAATACCAACATCATCTTTCACAGAATTAGAAAAAACAATCCTAAAATTCATGTGGAACCAAAAAAGAACCTGAATAGCCAAAGCTATCCTAAGCATAAAGAACAAATCTAAAGGAATCACATTACCTGACTTCAAATTATACTACAAGTCTATAGTTCCAAATCAGGATGGTACTGCTATAAAAGCAGACACATAGACTAGTGGAAAAGAATAGAGAACTCAGAAATAAAGCCAAATTTACAACCAACTGATCTTCAGCAAAGCCTACAAAAAATAAATTGGGGAAAAACATCCTAATTAATAACTGATGATGGGAAAACTGGATAGCCACAGGTAGAAGAATGAAACTGGATCAATCCTTCTCTCTCACCTTATACAAAAATCAACTCATGATGAGTCAAAGACTTAAATCTAAGTCCTGAAATCAGAACAATTCTTGCAGATAACCTAGGAAAAACTCTTCTGGACATTGGCCTATGCAAAGACTTTACGACAAAGAACCCAAACACAAATGTTACAAAAACAAAGATAAATAGATGAGTCCTAATTAAGCTAAAAGGCTTCTGTACAACAAATAAATAACCATCAAAGTAAACAGACAACTTACAGAACAGGAGAAAATATTTGCAAACTCTGCATTTGACAAAGGACTAATATCCAGAATCTACAAGGAGCTCAAACAAATTAGCAAGAAAATAAATAATCCCATCAAAAAGTGGGCAAATGACACGAATAGACATTTCTCTAAAGAAGATACACAAATGGCCAATGAACATATGCAAAAATGCTCAACGTAACTAATCATCAGGGAAATGCAAATGAAAACTACAATGAGATACCACCTTACCCCTGCAAGAATGAATATTATTAAAAAGTCAAAAAACAGTAGATGTTGGCATGGATATGGTGAAAAGGAAATGCTTATACACTGCTGGTGGGAATGTAAATTGGTACAAACTCTATGGAAAACAGTATGGAGATTTCTTAAAGAACTAAAAGTAGGCCTGCCATTTGATCCAGCAATCCCAGTGCTATGTATTCAACCAAAGAGAAAGAAGTCATTATATTCAAGAATGCACCTGCATGCGTATGTTTATTGCAGCACAATTCACAATTGCAAAGATATGGAACCAAACTAAGTGTCCATCAACCAATGAGCAGGTAAATAAAACATGCTATATTCACACCATGGAATACTACTCAGCCATAAAAAGAATAAAATGATGTATTTTGCAATAACTTAGGTGGAGTTGGAGGCCATTATTCTAAGTGAAGTAACTCAGGAATGGAAAACCAAATACTGTATGTTCTTATAAGTGGGAGCTAGGCTGTGGGTATGCAAAGGTATACAGAGTGGTATAATGGACTTTGGAGGCTCAGAAAGAGGAGAGTGGAAGGGGGTGAAAAATAAAAAATTGCACATTGGGTACCATGTACAATACTTGGGTGATGGGTGTGCTAAAATCTCAGACTTCACCACTATATGATCCATCCATATAATCAAAAACCACCTGTACCCCAAAAGCTACTTAAATAAAAAATATTTTTAAAATAAATTAAAAAGTGGTAGATCTTAAAAATATGCAATTTTTATTTGTCAATTATACCTCAATGAAGCTAGAAAAACAAAGCAAAACAAAAAGCTGTCCACACATCATTCATAAGAAATGACATTGAAATCATATTCAATATAAGGAGAATGGTTAAATAAATCACACCACATGCATTAAATGGAAAACTCTGAGGTAATTTAAAAGGTTTAGCTCTTAACATAATTAATAGCAACATATTTACAATCAATAAAATTAAAAAGATATTAATTGACAAATTATCTCTGGAATCTTAAATAAATTCCTGACCATTCAAACTGCAAAGAAACAGAAGTTCTTTCTCATGATGAAACAAAAAAAGAAACTGTTTAAGGTCAAAGTGTCTTTAGATTTCACGTTCCTGAGTCAGAATACCAGCTTTGCTATTCACTAGTGACCTTAATCAATTCATTTCATGACTCTGTGTCTGCAAGTTTCCCATTTAATCTTTAAATTCCTTTGGCCCGGAAACTCTGCTGTATTTCCCATATGAGTCTATTTCCTCTGGTTCATAGTCAAATACTTCAAGGCGATAATCTTCAGGGTCTATTCTCAATGAAGGTAAACTGGCCACATAGAAGAGCTGGGTCATGAGAGATAATTCCTCACACATTCCTGATTCAAATTTCAGTAATACCCTTGCTGGTTCTTTTGTTTTGTTTTTGTTTTTTTGGTTAGGAATCCCTTGCCCAGGCTCCTGAATGCACAAGCACAAGAAGGGCTGACGTCCAGCTCATAAAGACTCCTACTGAGGGACAGATTCCTCCATCTGTGCAAAAGGGAGAAAGGAGCCATCTAATAAAGGCACTGCTAGGAAAGGCACTGGTCTGGGAACCCATCATGCTGGTTCTCTTGGTGACTTTGACATTGATTCTTTTGTGCTACAACTTTGTAGAGAGCCAACGTCTCCTTATCTACAGAATATGGGTGCCGGCCGTGATGAATACCAGGCTTTGGATACTGGATCCTGTGTTGGGAAGAGAGAGAAATAAAAACATAGTCCCTGCCTTCACTGAGTTTGAATCTACAGGGGCCAAGGGAGGAATTGGATATTTTTTTACACAAATACACGCACACTTAAAGTCCTGATTGCCAGCCAGGCCAAGGGATACTTTCTGCAGGCAGTAGCCTGTGGGCAGAGTTCTGAAGGAAATGAAGGCGTGAGGAGGCAAAGCAGAGGGGAGACAGAAGGAGACATATGCAAGCATCCTGTCTTCTCAGTGTACATTAGTGGAGATGCCCAATCTGTGGTCTGCACAAACCCATGGTTAGGAAGCAGAAAGCATCATAAGGAATGTTCCGATGAAATATTAAGAAAAGATTATGTCTTTTAAAGCAAGAGTATTCCTGCCTGGAAGATAAAAGGCTTTGTGTAAGTGGGAGTGGAAAATTGAGCTGCAGAATTTGATGATCTGGTAGGAAATAAATAAAAAAATTGAGGGGCAAAAGCACATTTGGCAGGTGTCACAGAACAAGCAAAGGCAGCCTCTACCTGAAAGAAACAGAAAGCAGCCCAGCCTGAGTGAAGGCATGCATCCGGGATGATTTGAGAAGTTTTATTTCAGAGACCTTGAAAATAAGGCTCAGATATTTGCTGCTAATGAATGCTTTTTAGTCTCTATCAAATGCCTCTCTATAGCTTTTTTCAATGTGGACTGTGACTTCTTTGAAATCCTCTGGTTCTTGTCTTTTTCTCTGAATTCTCTGGCTATTCCTCCTCAGGCATCCTCATCAACTTGTTTTTTTTTTTTGGTTTTTTTTTTTTTTTTTTTTTTTTAAATTTTCTTTTTTTTTTTTTTTTTTTTTTTTTTTTTTTTATTATACTTTAGGGTTTTAGGGTACATGTGCACAATGTGCAGGTTTGTTACATATGTATCCATGTGCCATGTTGATTTCCTGCACCCATTAACTCGTCATTTAGCATTAGGTGTATCTCCTAATGCTGTCCCTCCCCCTCCCCCCACCCCACAACAGTCCCCGGAGTGTGATGTTCCCCTTCCTGTGTCCATGAGTTCTCATTGTTCAATTCCCACCTATGAGTGCATCAACTTGTTTTTATCTGCCCACCCCTGAATGTTCACATGGCCTCAGAAGGCCTCGGCTGGCTTCCTTTCAAATTTCACAGAATCTCCACCTTCAAACTTATCCTCACGTCTGGCTTTAACCTCTGTGTATCTGCTGGTGACTCCACATGAATTAACGTCAGTTCAGATCTTCCAACGAACCAGCTGAGTCTCCGATGCTGGGCCGTTTATGCATTTTATTATATTGAATTATTTTTAGGCAATGGAGCTCCTTCTTTCCCAGCCCCCCAACTCAATCTTACATGGAATTCTAATCTGTAAAACAGACGAACATAATTTTATGAAAATAATTTAGTTTATATGGTCCAAATGGGTAGCATTTGCTGAAGAAAATCAATGAAACCATGAAGCTATTCCTTAGACAAGCAGTTTTTTATTTTTCTGACAGCATAAGATATAGTATACTTAACATCTACAAGCATCATTGTTGGTGCCTATGTATTTTGTGTGATATATATTTGATTCATCCCATCCCTTTTCAAAATCTTTGGTTCTGCTATTCATTTTTATCCCCCATGGTAACTATTTCTCTTGCTATTATTCAAAAACTCTAAGATTGATTTTTTAAAATAAGAATTTGGGATCAATTATTGTTTCAAAGTCTTGTTACTTTATCTAGCAAATGTTCGCACTCTCTTCCTCATGAATACTAAAGCCAAATGAGAGGTATGGGGAGCTCAGGGTAAGCATGAAATCACACATAGCCCAATTTGTCATGACCTGGGATGCCATCTGTTCTCATGTCATTGCACAACTCTGTGCTGAGCGGATGTGACCCAGCCAGGCCTGGCATCTGGGCCCCTCACGTATAGATGCTATGGAGGGGCATGTCTGCTTGCATCATGTCATGTGATCAGACGTATGCATCTGCTAAGTCACTCCCTCAATGCCACAGAGTTGAAATATGGGAAGAAAGGAAGTCTACACAAAAACAGTTAAGAAATATAGCACAAGTCAACGATGGTGAGAAGGAGGGGCAGAGCAGCTGCCATTTGAATATACTTCCGTGACAAGGGCTTGCATGACCTAAGTAAATCTGCAACATGACCCTGCGAGACAGGGTCTACTCCTGCTATCATGCTCATATGTAGAAACTGAGGCACTGGGCGCTTGCCCAAAATCTCACCATTTTAGAGGTGGAGCCAGGATTTGAACCCAGACACTGGAAGTTATATTCCTAAAATAGGTCTTCACTGTATAAATATTTACTAAAATAATAAGACAAACATTTCATTCATTGCATTTTTTAAAACATGTAACATATTTAAGAAAAGCAACTGAAATAACATGTGTTTAGTTAACCTAGAGGCCAGTCCGTGGAACACTGTCTGAGAGACCCCTAAAAGTCTAATCTTGTCACTGCTGCATCAGTGTGAACATCCAATGAGAGCTGGGAGCATGAAGAGAAGGAGGCTAGTGACGATGCTGAGCAAAGGAAAGAATCTGGTTCTGCATCAGGCAGTGCCAAGGGCACAAGAGGAAGCTGAACATCTGAGAAGGAAGAGACAGCTCTGATGGATAGGACTTAAAATTTTGATTAGAGGCAGAAGTGAGGGTGGATAAGGGGGTCAGGATGAAGCTCAGGTCCCTCTTGCTGGGCCAGCTGCATGGCAGGGACATTTATCAACAAAGCTGATTCCCACCTTCAGCAGATGCTTGCCACAGGTCCTGTTCCCAACACCACGGGCACAGAAGGGAACAAACAACACTTGTCCAGACCCGGGAGCTGGACCATCTGGACTTGAATCCTGCCTCCATGACTTAATACTTGGGGAGCCTTGGGCAAGTCAATGGGTTTCTCTATGCCTAAATTTCCCCTTCTGCAAAACAGGGACCTATTTATATAACTTATCACATAGGGAAGATGTGATGAGTTAAGTACAGCATACATATGAAGTATTACAAATAACTCCTGGCATGTAAACACCACTCAGTAGTAGTGATCTGCTGAAAGTAACATTATTATTAAATTCAAGAGGAGATGCAGACGAAAAATAACTAAGCCCATATATATAATAAATTAACTGAAATCACCTAAAGAAAAAAAGAGTAAGGACTCGTGTATCAACAAGTGACACAGAGAATCTATTCAAAGAAAAAACTGGGCAAGAATTCCTCTCTCAGAAGGTGACATTTGAGCAAAGACCTGAATTAATTAAGGAAACAAGCTAGACAAAGATTGGGAGAGAAATCACCAAGTGCCAGACAAAAACAAACCCAAGTTCAGAAGCTCTGCATTGGGAATGAACTTGGTGCATTCGAGAATGAATAAGAGTGACAGGGAAGAGGGTTGGAAGATGAATGTAAGAGGAACTCAGCGACGAGATGACCCCAAGCGAACCAGGACCTGCTAAGAAGTTTGGATTTTTTTCCCCATGGTTTACAGGATACAATAATATAACAGTGACAAGCCAGACGGTCTGAGTTAGAACCCTGACCCCACCTCTTATTATGCCTTGGCTAGGCCACAGGCTCATTTTCAACCATCAGTATTAACTTGTGGATTTTTTAAAAATTACTCCCAAGGAACACACAGTGGAAGGGACACAGGTATCAGGACTTCTGAAATGCAAAATGAGAAAGGGGAGTGTTCTCAGGGTAATAGTCCTGCTCACAGAGATGCTATATACCCCACACTGGGTCCCTCAGAGCCGTTTCAAAAATGGCACCTGTAATCCCAGCTACTTGGGAGGCTGAGGCACAAGAATCACTTGAACCCGGGATGCGGAGGTTGCAGTGAGCCGAGATCGCACCACCGCACTCCAGCCTGGGCGATTGAGATTCAGTCTCAAAATAAATAAATAAATAAATAAATAAATAAATAAATAAATAAACAAACACTCTTTTGGTGATCCCACTTCCTAGCAATTGTATTAAAATATACCAATTTTAATTATATTAAAATTTCCCACAAATGAGTCAGGGAAATATGTATTATTTTCTACAACATGTGTTTTCAAAATTAGTTACCTCCTAATAATCCTTGACTATCTGTTGCCTATCAAAGAAGGCCCAATTCATCCACTATCATGAAAAGTAATTCTTAAATGAGGAAAGAGAAAATTTCATGTTTTTATTATGCAGATGAACCCCCTCCCAAACAACAATGAGCCCAGCAGAGATGGACCCAACTCCACCAGAACTGACACCCACTCACCAGGCCTCACCATTTTATTTGCTTTTGCCTTGGCTGCCAAAGGCAGGCTACTTGGAGTCTGCAAGCTGCCCAGTGTCTTAGGGAACGGTTGAGATACACATGCATGTATACATACACATACACACACACACACACACACGATCCAAATACAAAAATTAAGCTGCAGAGTCAAAATTAATAATGCTTAATTGAATTTCCTCAAAATGATAGTCCATTGGTCCAATGAGTCTTTATGAAAATGTCAGTGCATTTGCAGAGACCTTGCAGGTAGATTTTCTTACTTTGTAACATTTCTTGAGTATGCAGAAAAATCACAAATGCTTATGAATAAAGAGTTAGTTATCAGGAGGTAACTAATTTTAAAAACACGTGTTGTAGAAAAATAATACATATTTATCTGATTCATTCGTGGGAAATTTTAATATAATTAAAATTGGTATATTTTAATATAATTGCTAGGAAGTGGGATCACCAAAAGTGAGAGTGGTATTTATTTATTTATTTATTTATTTATTTGAGACGGAATCTCGCTCTATCGCCCAGGCTGGAGTGCGGTGGCAAGATCTCGGCTCACTGCAGCCTCCACATCCCAGGTTCAAGTGATTCCTGTGCTTCAGCCTCCCGAGTAGCTGGGATTACAGGCACTATTTTTGAAATGGCTCTAAGGGACCCAGTGTGGGGTGTATGGAATCTCTGTGAGCAGGACTGTTACCCTGAGAACACTCCCCTTTCTCACTTCGCATTTCAGAGGTCCTGATACCTGTGTCCCTTCCACTGTGTGTTCCTTGGGAATAATTAAAAAAAAAAATCCACAAGTTAATACTCATGGTTAAAGACGAGCCTGTGGCCTAGCCAAGGTATATATTCAGCAGAACCTGGAGACTGCCCTCCTGCCGTTTATGGCAACCACTATTCCATTTGCCTAACAGCCTCCCGAGCTCAGAAATAAAATCGATTTCTTTTCATGATTACAGTGCTTTCCACCGGCACCCAGTGAAAATGCATCTGTGAGCAGGTCAAGAATCAAAGTCCTCTGCTGCAAAGGTCCTCAAAGATGTGGCTTTCACATTTAAAGCATGAAGACTACAGAATTTCTTCTTACAACTGTTAAGCCACCAAGGAGAAAAGACTAAATCATGTAATTATCCATCATTAGTATCAACCTATTAGCTACAATTTTAGAATTCCAAGGTTCTAGGAGAGCAAAGAATTTATCTTGTGCAGCCCCATGTGAATTTCCTCTTCAATATTTTCTCCCCATGCCATTTTATTTCACTTTTTTTTTTTTTTTTAGAGACTGAGTCTCGCTCTGTTGCCAGGGTAGAGTGCAGTGGCACTATCTCAGCTCACTGTAACCTCCACCTCCTGGGTTCAAGCGATTCTCCTGCCTCAGCCTCCCGAGTAGCTGGGACTACAGGCATGCACCAACACACCCAGCTAATTTTTTGTATTTTTAGTAGCGGCGGGGTTTCACCATGTTGTCCAGGATGGTCTCGATCTCTTGACTTTGTGATCTGCCCACCTCGGCCTCCCAAAGTGCTGAGATTAAGGCATGAGCCACTGCACCCGGCCTCATTTTATTTTAAAGTTTGACTTAGGAGATCTGGGAGTCAGGGTCAAGAAACTGACCTTAGCAAATGCCCATGGGATTCTGTGAGTCAGGACCTTGGGCTGCACATTGAGGAACTCTGGGCTATGCGATGTGGACCCACGTGCTCTGGTTTGAGGGGGTACAGAACAGTTCTCCCCACACTGATCCTAAATATTTTCCATGAGGATAACTCAAATGCCAGGCATCATACTTCATTCTTAGTCTATCAGAAACCTTCTGACCAAAACAGAAAGCGGTTGTCTTGCCTCTTTTGGTTACTTTGTTTTCTCCAAATAATCAGGATTTTTTTTTATGTAAATAACAGTTTACTGACTATGAGAACTCCAAACAGCATAGTTTTCCACTGATACTTTTTCTTCCAAAACAGCCTATTTTGCCTAGCCTTCAAGAGCTCAATTTTCTTTTTTTTTTCTAACTGCATGATATTCAGCTTTCCACTTCCTTTTGTTCTTTGCTCCGAGCTCTGTCTTCAGATGTGGCTTTTTATCCACTCATTCAACAAACACGCATGAGATGCCTACTCTGCCCCAGGCCCTCTGCTAGGCACCAGCCGGCCAGCATTGAAGAAAGCAACATGGTGCCAGCAACTTGGAGTGTGCATCTTAGCATCACCTTCCTCATGAAAGATTAACTTATATCTCTAAGTATCAAAAGAACAAAAAAGCTTTCTCATGTTAAAAAGCCCTGGATGACTCCAAATAGATGCACACAATTTTATAACGCCCTTTTCATTGTGCATGGCCTCATACCATGCTGAACCCCTGCTTGAAACCTTCGGTACAAGAAAAGTTCCGTGCTGTGGAAGACAACATCGCAGCTGGGCATCTCAGGGTTCAGAGAGAGCTCTGGACCAGTGCCTGGCACACAGGAGGCCCTCAAGAAACTTTGAACAAGTAAAACTCCGTCAGGACTAACATTCCAGTCCATGCAACTTCCCCCACCTTCTGTTATGAAACTAAAGTAGCCAGTGTTGATGAGCGTTCATCATGTCGGACTCCCTTTTCAGTGTGACATGTTTAATTCTCATAAAAACCACATGAAGGAAGTGTTATTATTATTAATTATTAATATTCCCATTTTACAGAGAAGAAAAATGGATTCCAGGGAGGTGAGTGGGGAGTCTGAGGTCATCCAGCGTGAGTGCGGGCCCAGGCTTCTGATTCTACAATCTGTGTAAGTGGCACTCTTCCACCCACAAGGCTCTCCCTTCCACCCACAAGGCAAGCCACTCTGAAGCCTTGTGCTGCATCTCTGGATGCATGCTTCTGGGGCCCTCTACTTGTCCCTCATCCCTAGATTTGTTTGCTTAAAACTCATTGTACTGGGTGAAGTTTCCCATGCAGCAGCTGTTAACGCCACTGCCTGAGCAAGAAGAAGGTAGTTAAGCTAACCAGGGGACCCTGGAGCCTTACCCACTAGGGAACGAATGCAGGGCAGGGCCGTTGACTCCAAGTGAGCCAAAGTCATAAAGATCTGCTGGGGGGACCCACCTCATTTCTGAGCAGATGAAGATTTGCCTTGATGACCTGCACCAGAAATCAGGACATCAGAAGTCAGGTGTGCCTCACAAAAGAGGGCACCTTGCCAAGGAGGCCCCACTGAGCCCTGAGTCCCTGGGGCCTCCCCTCCCAAGCCCACATCACTCACGTTGTAATTGACACACAATCTCTGTCCACACCCTGGTCTTTGGGCCCCATGAAAGTAACGCCAGCCACCAAGCTTGCTGTCAACAGCGCCTCATACACAGCAAACTTTCAAAAGTAGAATTTTATGCTGGGTAAGTATCTTAACAGAAATCACAAAACATGCCAGTTAGAATGGCGATTATTAAAAAGTCAGGAAACAGCAGATGCTGGAGAGGTTGTGGAGAAATAGGAACGCTTTTACACTGTTGGTAGGAGTGTAAATTAGTTCAACCATTGTGGAAGACAGTGTGGCAATTCCTTAAGGATCTAGAACCAGAAATACCATTTGACCCAGCAATCCCATTACTGGGTATATATCCAAAGGATTATAAATTATTCTACTATAAAGACACATGCACATGTATGTTTATCGCAGCACTATTTACAATAGCAAAGACTTGGAACCGACCAAAATGCCCATCAATGATAGACTGGATAAAGAAAATGATGCACATATACACCATGGAATATTATGTAGCCATAAAAAAGAATGAGTTCATGCCCTTTGCAGGATCATGGTTGAAGCTGGAAGCCATCATTCTCGGGAAACTAACACAGGAACAGAAAACCAAACACTGCATGCTCTCACTCATAAGTGGGAGTTGAACAATGAGAACACATGGACACAGGGAGGGGAACATCACACACCGGGGCCTGTCAGGTGGCAGGGAGCAAGGGGAGGGAGAGCATTAGGATAAATACCTAATGTATGCAGGGCTTAAAACCTGGAGATGGGTTGGTAGGTGCGGCAAACCACCATGGCCCATGTATGCCTATGTAACAAACCTGCACTCTCTGCACATGTATCCCAGAACTTAGAGTAAAATAAAAAAATAAAGAAGTAGCCACTGTGCTAATCCCAATTAAAAAAAAAAAGAAATCACAACAAATGTGATTTCTAAGAGATTATTCCTGCCAGATGTGGCAGGGGGTGGTGCAAGGCTGTGGTGTCCTGGTGCGTGCACCTGTGCATGAGAATCCATGCATATGTGGGCTCCCAACAGGACAGAGAATCTATCAAGTACCCACGTATGTTACCTGCACTGATCCTTCAAACATTTCTACAGGGTCATTCCTATCATTGCTGTTCCCATTTATAGAGAGCTAAAGAGTGGCACAGAAGCTACTGGTTCAGGGCCACAAGAACCTGGGTGGACTGAGGTTTGGCCAGCTTCAAACCCTACTTCCTAATTGCTCTACTATTTCTAGCAGCTTCTGGACACAGATGCTAAAGCAGCAGACAACGATGTGTTGTCAAATAACTTATGATGGGTGTGCAGTCAGTGAGACCCAGATGGGGAGTGGAGAACCAGGGTAGGGAAAGAGAGGAAGACAGGCCTGGGTACATTTCAGGGGTCCTGAGAAGGGTGCGTCAGCCTGATTGCCAGGCAACTTGGGAGTGAGCCTTACCTCCCACCCGGAGACAAAGGAGCTGGGTTTCCATGACCCTGTGTTAGTAGCCATTTGTTCACAGCAAGGGTTGGGGTGAGGATGGGGGATGATGGGATTCAAACTCCCAGGAAAGTTTAATTATTGGACAAAATGCTTCCTGTTGTCTGGGAGTGGTCCTCCACAGGGAAGCCCCAGGTTCTGGGGACTGGAAACACATTAAAATAGGGTAGAAGCACAGAAATGCAGGTGGGGTGCGGAAGGGGCTACGTGCTGCATGCCTATAGCTTGTGCGAAGGACGTTCAGTTGAGTAACTATTAATTCTGACAGGGGCAGGAGACTGCCCTTAGACCACCTGGTCGTTGAAAGCTGCATGCATTCTTTCTGTAAGTCCATTGGGAGGAGAGGCAGGAAAGAAAGAAAAAGCAAAGGGTAGGCATTCAAAGTTGAAGGAACTGCAAAGACGGGAGTTGAGACGAGTCAAGGCACATGACTGCATGGAGATTGATGGAAGCTCCTGAAGGAGGGCCCTAGTTAGCCAGCAGGTATCATGGCACAATCTCAAGGACAAAGGATAGAGCGACAATGCTGGTTTGGCCCAAAGGAAGTGGGGTGGTCACCCAAGCCCCTGGCAGAGCAGATTCCTGGCCTTCTCAGAGTGGAAGGAAAGGGTCCCTGGGCCTGGCGTTTCTGAGCTGACTGCTGTGACCCGCCTGGAAGCCGAAAAGATGGAAGAGCCCCCTTTTAAGTGCTTTGCTTAATCAGGAAGCCCACTCTGCCACTCACCCTGCCACCCACTCTGCCGCCCACCCTGCCGGCCCTGGGTAGGCTCTTCTGTGGCCCCAGGCTGGTACTTAGAGCCTGGGGGCTGCGGTGTTTTACCTGCTTAGAATTCTCCATGAAAACAGACATATTTGATATTTAGGTGCTTTAATGGACCCTGAAAATAAATTAGATTGATTCATTTGAAGAATAAATGTCTGTCCCCCGCCCTCTACATGGTAAAACTCTTAAATGCCTCTACTTAATGGAAATGGAAATTACCTCTCAAAACATTACAAAAACTAATCATGGCAATTTTTATACATTTCCACAATTTACTGTGCTATCTTTTCTCTTGCTTTGATGAGCAATGACTAGCAGATGCCTGTTTTGTGCCTAATCATTTACTGCAGCCTCACTCGACTTGAACAGACCCCTCTCCCAAGTGTGATTCAACTGATCAGCCCCCTAAGGGAAAAAAATAACATCTCTAGGTAGGAAGAGACTGCAGAATCTATTAAATAGCAACATTTTGGTGGAAGAAAAGAGCCAAGGCTAAGTATATTTAACATCTGTTCATACAGACGTGGACATATCAATTACTTTGTAACCCTGAACTCAAAAGAAAAAAACAAATCTGAGACCCGCAAAACATAAGCAAGCCTTTGAAGAAAGCACCATTACATTTTAAAATGTCTTAAATCTGTTTTATCTTCCTGGAATACCTGAACTCTCACATTCAATTAATTATCATTCATCTTTGTATTTCTCAGGGCATAGTACACTTTCTGGCTTGTAGGAGGCATCTGAAAAATTTGTTGAACTCAGATAAATATCAGTTTTGATCCAAATGTCATATGCTGGATTGACAAGTATAATAAGTGAGTATGTTAGAATTAAGATAGACCAAATCAGTTATACATATGCACATATATATACAAGTATATATTTATATGTATAGACATTTATATGTATAGGAAGACCACTTGAAATTATATCCACACAGGCATGTATATGTATACATATGCATATATGTTTGTGTGTGTATATGTTATGTCTTATGATTACTACAAAGAATAGTGAAAGTAGCATTCAATTTGAGTACTGAGACACACAATGAAGTTTCTGAAAATCCCCATCACACTTTTACTAAGAAAAATTTATGTTCTGTTCTATCTGCATAACTAGCTGTTGGCAAGCCACATCCTATTGGCAGGCCTTCTCTTAGGAACTATTAGATGAGGCCAGGCATGGTGGCTCACTCCTGTAATCCCAGTACTTTGGGAGGCCAAGGTGGGCAGATCACTTGAGGTCAGGAGTGCAAGAGCAGCCTGGCCAACATGGTAAAAACCCCATCTCTACTAAAAATATGAAAATTAGCCAGGCATGGTGGCATACACCTGTAATCCCAGCCACTCGGGAGGCTGAGGCAGGAGAATCATTTGAACCCGAAAGGTGGAGGTTGTGGTGAGCCGAGATTGCACCACTACACTCCAGCCTGGGAGACTGAGCAAGACTCCCTCTCAGAAAAAAAAAAAAAAAAAGAAAGAAAGAAAAAGAAACTATCAGATGAGACTGTACAACCTGGCTTTCCCTTGAATGTTTAGACCTCATCTCTCTAAGGGTCCACAGGAATGCAGCAATAATACAAAAAGCCTGTCACAGTCTATCATTCTTTTTTTTTTTTTTTTTTGAGACAGAGTCTCACTCTGTCGCCCAGGCTGGAGAGCAGTGGCATGATCTCTGCTCACTGCAGCCTCTGCCTCCCAGGTTCAAGCAATTCTCCCGTCTCAGTCCCCCGAGTAGCCGGGACTACAGGCGTGTGCCACCACGCCTGGCTAATTGTTTGTATTTTTAGTAGAGATGGGGTTTTGCCATGTTGGCCAGGCTGGTCCTGAACTCCTGACCTCAGGTGATCTGCCTGCCTCGGCCTCCCAAAGTGCTGGGATTACAGGTGTGAGCCACCGCACCCGGCCACAGGCTGTACCATTCTTTAAGGCCATTGTGGAAACAGAGATTAGCAAATGCTGCCGGTCACAGTCTTGGTCCTGAGCTGGTTGTCCCAGCCATTCCTGTATCCCACTCTCTTATCATCTATCAGTGTCCATCTTCCCATCTTACCTTCACACTGAATGTTCAGCAACATCCCTCCTGTTTAACCTTGGCACCTGACATGGTTTTGCTATGTCCCCACCCAAATCTCATCTTGAATTCCCACAAGTTGTGGGAGGGACCCAGTGGGAGGTAATTGAATCATGGAGGCAAGTATTTCCCATGCTGTTATTGTGATAGTGAATAAATCTCATGAGATCTGACGGTTTTAAAAAGAGGAGTTCTCCTATACAAACACTGTCTCTCTTTGCCCGCTGCCATCCATGTAAGATGTGACTTGTTCCTTCTTGCCTTCCCTGGTGATTGTGAGGTTTCCCCACCCATGCAGAACTATAAGTCCAATTAAACCTTTTTATTATGTAAATTGCCCAGTCTTGGGTATGTCTTTATCAGAGCATGAAAACGGACTCATAGAGCACCCCTTCACCCATGCTATGAGGGCCCTCTGTCTCACTTACATCAAATCACCCGTTTAAACATCCCTTCTGTCACCTTTGCCTTAGGAACACTTCTGTTGGCTCCATCTGCAAGCTTCCGTTGAATGCATGGTAAGACTTTATATTAACTGATAATATTAATAATAACAGCTGCATTTTATTTTTCCCATTTTGTATTAAGCACTATGCTAGGGGGTTTACCATCATACTCTCAAATCCTCTCTGAAACCCTAGGCAAAAGGTATGACTATCCCCATTGTGGTAAAAAAAAAAAAAAAAAAGAGAGATACATGGAACAAAACAGCCAAATGAAATCATTTATTCCAATAAGATCATTCAAGTACTGAGTATCAAAGACATCCTTAAAGTCCAAATGTTTCCACTCCTCCTGGTTCTCTTCCAATATGTTATATTTTTTTGCCTTAAGATAAATTTTTCTTTTTTCCCTTCAGAAATGCATACAGATAATGGAAAATATGTTTGGATAGTTGGCCAGAAATAGGACTGCCAGATTTCCTCCCATTACTGTACATGCAGACGGTGCTTCCAATGAACGGCGAGAGTCTTACTTCCGTTCCCCTGGGGCTGGCCTTGTCACCTGCCCTGAACAATGAACTGTGGAGGAAGCAACCCTGGGCCAGCCTCCATCTAGCCCTTAAGTGGCCTGGAATCTTCTTCATTTTCTCTCTGAGGAACTCAGCTATCATGTAAGAAGTCTGACCACCCAACTGGAGACAGAAGCCCAGCTGTCCCTTATCTGGCGCAGCCACTCCAACCAAGGGGTCAGACACAGATGAGTGAAGGCATCTTGGCTGCTCCATCCTCAGCTGAGATCTCAGCTGAAGGTAGTGCATAAATGTCCCCAGCCTAGGCTGGCTAACTCAAAACATTATAAAAGAATAAGCCATTGTTAAAAGTCACAAGTTTTGGAGTGCTTCATAATGCAGCGGCCTCTAACCAAAAATAGTATAATTGGAAAATTCACCTTGAAGAAGAAATACAAATTCTGCACATCCCTCACCTGGGGCACAATCTCATTGCAAATTATTGCTGGCCATTGTATTAGTATTCTGTTCTAAACAGTGTGCTACTGCAAAGCTCAAGGCATACCAACTTCATCATAATTATCCCCCATTACTAGCTGGGCTCTGCCAACCACTGAGCATCCTGCAGCCCTCTGGTCCTCACATCTGGGGCCTGCCGGCTCCAAAAGATGGCTCATCCGGTGACAGGACCCAAGCTCCTGTTGTCCACAGTCACAAGGAAGAAGCGGAGTCCTTGACAGGAGCCTGGGGATGGCTTTCATCAGGTCAGCTGTGGTGTTATTTCTGCTTCACTTCTAGGTCTCTCTCCGAGGCTTTTAACTTGACCCTGAGATCGGGTCCCTCAAACCCCTGATGGTATGACCACAGGTAGGGCTAACTGGCTACTTACCTTGTGCTAGTTCTTGTTCTGACATATGTATATTTATAACCTCTATGAAATAGAAAATGTCCTTTTTATTTATAATTTCTAAGACAAATATCTATGAAGAATGCATTTTTATCCTCATATTTCAGGAAACTAAAGTTGAAGCTGCTAGTAACATATCTGGGGTCACAATATGTTATTATCCAATGTACACATATGGACACTGCTTCATGCAAGGTCAGGGTCCAAATCCCCTGCTCTCTCTGTGGACATCATGGACCTTCTTCTGTTGGAAGGTAGGGTCGGGAAGGGGTGAGGCACAGGATGATAGGAAAGGAGTGAACTGCTGGATTCTTAAATCACTCTGGATCTACACTGGACCTAGGGGAATGGGTGGCCTACTTATCAGATTCCTGATTCCTTCCCAGGAGAGAGGAGTGGAGGGCAAGAGGAGGAACACCTTGGAAATATGGCAACTTGACTGTTATTTAATGCTTTTTACTCTGCTCAGAGGCAAGGGAGAAGCCGGTGGCCATCAGTGTCTTTCCTTTTGTAAACCACAGGCTTGAGTTATCCTATTGCTCTGAAACCACAGGCCTCTTCTCATGTTCTATCATGTGGCCTGAGGAACCAGGTCCCCCTCCAGACAGCTTCCAGCGTAAATTTAAGCAGACCACCACATCTACATTCCTGACTTGTGGGTATTCAATTGCATGTGATTCCACTCACCATAACACGTTGCAAAATCCAAATGAATTTTATCAAGTGTAGCTACGACCAGTACTCTTAGCTCTACTGGATTGGATTTCTACAACATTCTTAGCTACTCATACTTTATAATTAATGTTAAACAGATTTTGCACAGCTCTGTCTTATCTGTTTACTTTAATGCTCCCTACCCTCTACCCTACCCTTTTGAGTCTTTCTCCTTCTTTTTTTTTTTGGAACCCCACTCTGTCACCCAGGCAGAAGTGCAGTGGCACAATCTTGGCTCACTGCAACCTCTGCCTCCCAGGTTTAAGTGATTCTCCTGCCTCAGCCTCCTGGGTAGCTGGGATTACAGGTACCCACCACCATGCCTGGCTAATTTTTTTGTATTTTTAGTATAGGCAGGGTTTCGCTCTGTTGACCAGGCCGGTCTCAAACTCCTGACCTCAGGTGATCTGCCCACCTCGGCCTCCCAAAGTGCTGGGATTACAGGCATGAGCCACTGCACCTGGCCTCTCCTTCTTCTTAAGGTCTAGCTAGTCTACACAGTTCTCCCAAATTTACTAATGCAAACACCTAATAGCTCTACTAGTTAATATTATGTCTGTCCTTATTTCTGGCACGGTAAGTTCTCTTTTTCTGACTCAACACTCTGTGATCACTACCTGCTCAGAGCCCTGGTTACCCACTTTGTACTCCAGCCTTCTCAAGATCAGGATCTGAGTTGTCCTTGGCAATCCCTCTCCTCAAGCTGGGAGCACTGCTCTCGGAGCCCTCACGGTGTATGGTAAGTGCCACCGCCACTGCCTACTCACTCAGTCCTCTGTACCTAGTTGATTCCCAGGTTCCCTTTAACAGGCTTCTCTTTACCCACTTGCTGGATGTCATTTCCCACCGGCGTCCTCCCTGAGTTGACAGCCAGTTTACCTCCAAATACTGGCTGTTCCTGGGAAAGTGTACTTTTCTTAAGCCAGGTTCCCCTTGCCACAATGTACACATATGGCCACCTCCAACTGTTGGTTTCCATTTCCAAAATTCGCTCATCCAACATTCATCACAGATTGACTGAGTACGTCTACATGCCTTGCACTCTGCTGTGCCCTGGCCAGCAGTGACAAAGGGAGGTTCGCCATTGGGGGCAAGTGCCCCATTGCCATTCTTCTGCTCACCTGTCTGCCCAGCGATGGAGGCACTCAGTCTGTGGGGGATCCTTGAAGACACCTTCAAGGTCACTCGGATCTGGTAATACCTAAGAAAAGAGAAGAGGACAGGATGCTGAAGATCAGGCTTCTTAATGTTGACTCTAAGAATACCTAGAATTAATCCTGAAAGCCATAGGAAATCAGGGAAGTTTCTTGGCAGCATGCACAATCATCTGGCATCAATGAGAAATGCATTTTGTCAGCAGAGTTGGAGAGGGAAGTGATGGGGCAGTGTTGGAGATTGGAAGTTGAGTTCACTTGAGATCACACAAGACTGAACAAGGTCGGAGGTGATGGGAATAGAGAAAAGAAAGAGATGGGTCATGTGACACAGTTTCATTAAGGGGTGTGGGTTTTATTTAGTCAAGAAAGGTTATTGTTATAGGAAAGTAGGTTATTTACACACGGTGGAGAATCCATCTATAAATTGGGTTTCTATCATATTGCAACACAGAAACCACTTCCTTTAGTAACACAGCTGCTGAGTTATTCTTCTTGGGGATGTTGCCAAATGCACTTTTCCCTGTGTATTTCACCTTCCTTAATTTTAACATAGCACTCCCATTTTCAAATTCCACCATTTCAGGACAATGTGCAGGTTCTCCTGATGTCAGTTAACTCTCTAATGTGCTGTCTTTTGCCCCAAGTACAGAAGCATCTTTTGAAGTTCTGTGCTTTGCAATTAATGACTTTTTGCTTGTAAGCACTTGAGGACATTTCTGGCATCATCATTGTTCTCTTCTTTTACTGATTTGAAACCCACTGTGAAATGGAATGTGAATAAACCGAAGTGAAATATAAGGAAAATGGACCATGAACACACCAGTCTCCTGTGGCTCATTGAGCTCATAGCTGGACGAGTACCCTGCTATTGACGTCCTTGCACTGCACATACACTCATAGAATGTTTCTGTTGGCAGTCTCATGCTTGTTTTTAATGTATAAATGATGAACAAAAATGAAGAGAAAAGGGCACTGGCGCTGGATTCATAGCTGCAGCATGAGTGACACATTTCCAGCTGCATGACGTTAAGTACATCACATAACTTCTCTGAACTTGTTCCTGTATCTGTAAAATGAATATATATATATTGAGATGGCATCTTGCTGTGTCACCCAGGCAGGCGTATAGTGGTATGATCTCGGCTCACTACAACATCCGCCTCCTGGGTTCAAGCAATTCTTCTGCCTCAGCCTCCCATGTAGCTGGGACTAGAGGCACGCACCACCACACCTGGCTAATTTTTGTATTTTTAGTAGAGACGGGGTTTCACCATGTTGGTCAGTCTGGTCTTGAACTCCTGACCTCGTGATCCACCTGCCTCAGCCTCCCAAAGTGCTGGGATTACAGGCGTGAGCCACCATGCCCGGCCAAAATGAGTATTTTTTAAAAGTACCTGCTATGACTTCTGTTTCCAGAAAGATGAAGTAGACAGACATACTTTACCCTATTTTTCACACTAAGCACAACAAAAACACTAACCATATATAGAAAACAAGCAAATTAAGATTCTTCAAGGTGGAGAGGAAAGCAGACAGGTTAGGGACCTCAGGACCCAAGGAAAGACATGCTGGTGAGGCTTCTGCATTTCCTGTTGCCTCATATATCCCAGACTGGATACTGGAGAAGCCAAGAAGCCAGAAAAGCTAATAGCCACCAACAAGAAAATTATACGAAAAAAGCCCTCTCCCTCCAGCCGAAGGATCAGGAAGAGAACAGCCTAGCAAGACAGAAAACTTTTAGGCAACAGCTGTCTACTCCAGTCAAGAAACAGAAAACACTGTGGGCCCACCTCCACCCACACCAGCAAAGGCAAAGTGGGAAGTCTAGACACCCGCCATCCCCAGACTGCATGAAAACACTGCATCCCCACCCAACTTGCCAAGAGAAGGACTTCAGCAGGGAGCCAGGCTTCCATCCCTAACAGATGGCAAAGAGAACCCCACCTGTTCAGTTGAAGTGGCGACCATGTAGGGAGCCTGGACCTCCACCCACCACCCCGCAGTAATGAGGGCATACACATGCTCACGTGATTTTCACAAAGGTGCAAACGCAATTCAATGGAGCAGAGATCGCCTTTTAAAATGAGTTGTCCTGAAGCAATCGGCTATCCATAGACAAAATAACAGCCACTACCGAACAAACAAACCTCAACTTTAATTTCATATCTTATAAAGAAACTATTAATAACTCAAACTAGATTGTGGACTTAAATGAAAAATATGAAACTATAAAACTATTGGGAAACAGATAAAATTTTAAAATTATTCATTTTTTCTTTCTTTGAGACAGAGTCTCGCTCTGTCACCCAGGCTGGAGTGCAGTGGTGCGATCTCGGCTCACTGCAACTTCCGCCTCCCGGGTTCAAGTGATTCTCCTGCCTCAGCCTCCCAAGTAGCTGGGATCACAGGTACCCACCACCATTCCCGGCTAATTTTTTTTATTTTTAGTAGCGACGGCGTTTCACCATGTTGGCCAGGCTGGTCTCGAACTCCTGACCTCAGGCAATCCACCTGCCTTGGCCTCCCAAAGTGCTGGGATTACAGGCGTGAGCCACCATGCCTGGCCTAAAACATATTCTAAACACAGAAGTAAGTAAAGAGTTTTTAGACTTGGTATGGAAAACATGAACCATAAAAGAAAAACATAATAAATTTTGTTTGTTTGTTTGTTTGCTTGTTTATTTTGAGAGATGAGGTCTTGCTATGTTGCCCAGGCTGGCATCAAACTCCTGGTCTCAAGTGATCCTCCCACCTCAGCTCCCCAAAGTGCTGGGATTACAGGTGTGAGCCACTGCACCCCACAGATAAATTTTAGTTCATTAAAACTAAACACTTTTGTGCTATGAAAGACACTGTTAAGATACAAGCTACAATGTGGGAAAAAATAGTTGCAAATCACATGTAGTGGACCTCAGTATCTGTGTATTCTGTATTTGGGAATTTGTTTACTTAATAAAATTTGTTTTAGCCCCAAATGCAACACTCACAGCACCTTTGTGGTCATTCACAGACATGAACACAGTGGTAAAAAGTTTGAATCTTCTGACACTCAGGTGCCCAACTGAGGTTAAGCAATACTACAAACAAGTATCCCTTTTGAATTTATTTATTCCCACATGTTTTTGTACTCTGTGCTTTTTGTTGGTGATTCCGCTGTTTGAGATGGACCCCAGGCATAGTACTAAAGGGCTGTCTAGTGTTCCTAAGGGCAGGAATGCTGTGATGTGCCCCATGGAGAAAGGATGTGTGTTAGATGAGCTTCACTCAGCTATGAGTTATAGTGCTGCTGACTGACATCAATGGTAATGAATCAACAGTACATATTAAGTGTGCGGTATCTTTAAACAGAAACACATAAAACAAGATTATGTATTGATCAGTTTGGCAGAAATGTGTCCAGAGGCTCACAGGAACCTAACCCTGTATTTCCCCCAGGAACAGTGGTTCAGCATTTGCTAATTCAGTATTCACAGTGACTTTACAGAACATACGACTGTAAATATTGAGAATTGACTATCTGACAAAGGACTATTATCTAGGATATATAAAGAACTCTTGGAACTCAGTAGTAAAAACAAACACATCAATTAAAAAGTGGGCAAACGCAAGAAAAATTTCACCAAAGGGGACACACAGAGGGCAAATAAGCTCATGAACAGATGTTCAAATGTTCATACACAAAACAGAGTATCAGTGCGGTCTCTATTAAAATGCCAGGTCAGGTGTGGTGGCTCATGCCTCTAATCCCAGCACTTTTGGGGGCCAAGGCTGGAGAATTGCTTGAGCCCAGCCTAGGCAATATATGGAGACCCCATCCTACAATAAATAAATAAATAAATAAATAAATAAATAAATAAATAAATAAGCTGGGTGTGGTGGCAGATGCCTGTAGTCTGTAGTCTCAGTTACTTGAAGGGCTGAGGTGGGAAAATCACTTGAGCACAGGAGGTTGAAGAGGAAGTGAGCTGAAATCACAACACTGCACTCCAGCCTTGGTGTCAGGCGGATACCTTACCTCAAAAACAAACAAACAAACAAAAAAACAATTCCAAGGGCATTTTTTACACAAATAAATAGTTCTAAAATATGTATGGAACCACAAAAGATATTAAACAGCTATAATACAATCTTGAGAAACAAGAAAAATGAACAAGGTAAAATGGCCACTTACAATCGAAAGAAAATATTTGCAAACAATATGTCTGATAAGGGATTAGTATTCAAAATGTATAAGAAAATCATGCAACTCAATAGCAGTAATAATAATAATAATAATAATAATAATAATCCAGTTTAAAAGGACAAAGGACCTGAATGCACATTTTTCCAAAGAAAACATTCAAATTACCAACACGTTTGTGAAAAAGTACTCAGTGTTACTAATCATCAGGGAAACACAAATCAAAACCACAACAACATATCACCTCATACATTTTAGGATAGTTACCATGACAAAGACAAGAAATAACCAGTGTTGATGAGAATGTGGAGAAAAGAAAACCCTTGTATTCTTTTCTGGTGAGAATGTAAATTGGTACAGCCATTATGAAAAATAACATGGAGGTTCCTCAAAAAAGTAAAAATAAAATTGCCATATGACCCAGACACCCCTCTGCTCGTGTATACCAACAGGACGTCAAAGTCAGCACCTCATGGAGTGATCTGCACCTCCACCTTCGCTGCGGCATTAGTCACAATAGCCCAGATACAGAAACAACATAAGTGCCCAGCAATGGATCAACGAATAAACTGTGGAATACATATCAATGTACACATACACACATACACACACAAACAAGGGAATGTTATTCAGCCTTTAAAAGAAAAAAGAAGATACTTCCATTATCAACAACATGGATGAAACTGAAGAACATTATGCTTAAGTGAAATAAGCCAGATACAGAAAAAAAAATACATGATCTCACTACATGTCGAACATTTTTAAAAAAGGAAGTCAAACACATAGAAAGAGAGAATAGGATGATAGTTACCAAGAACAGAGAAGGGAAAGAAAGAAGAAATGGGGAAAGGTAGGTCAAAGAGTATAAACTTGCAGTTATATAGTATAAATAAGTTTAGAGATCTAATGTACAGCCGGAGGATTGTAGTTAACAATATTGTATTGTGTACTGAAAATCTGCCAAGAGAACAGATTTTAGATGTACTTACCACAGAAAAATTTAAAATAAAAAAAGAAGGCCACTTTGGAAGACAGTAGATATGCTACTCTGCTCACATATAATGATCATTTCACTGTATATTTGTTTATCAAAACATCATGTTGTATACTTTATACACAATAAAATAAATGTTTAAAAAAGATATTCAACATCATCAGACAAAATACTAATTAAAACCACAATGAGATGCTACAATGCACTCATCAAAATGACTAAAATAAAAAACATTGACAACACCAGATACTGGCAATTATGCAGGCAAAGTGGATCACTCACACATTGCTGGTGGAAATGTAAAATGGAACAGCCACTCTGGAAAACGTTAGCTAGCTTCTTTAAAAATTAAACACACGGCCGGGCGCGGTGACTCACGCCTGTAATCCCAGCACTTTGGGAGGCCAAGGCAGGTAGATCACGAGGTCAGGAGATGGAGACCATCCTGGCTAACACGGTGAAACCCCGTTTCTACTAAAAATACAAAAAATTAGCTGGGTGTGGTGGCAGGCGCCTGTAGTCCCAGCTACTCAGGAGGCTGAGGCAGGAGAATGGCGTGAATCTGGGAGGCGGAGGTTGCAGTGAGCCGAGATCGCACCACTGCACTCCAGCCTGGGCGACAGAGCGAGACTCCATCTCAAAAAAAAAAAAAATTAAACATACAACTGTCAAACAACCCAACAATCGCCCTCCTAGGCATTTCTCTTACAGAAATAAAAACTTACTTATGAAAGAACTTGTTCAAAATGTTTACAGAAGCTTTATCCACAATTCTAAAAACTGAAACAACCCAGATGTCCTTTAGTAAATGAATAAACTGTGGAAACAACTCCTCAATAAATAAGAATGAACAATTCATACACGGAACAATCTGGATGGATCTCCACACAGTTGTGCTCAGCAAAAGAAGCTAATTTGAGAAAGGTGTCTATTTCCATTTATATGGCATGTTTAAAGTTGCAAAATTATGAAAATAGAATACAGATTAGTGGCTGCCAGGGGTTGGGGAGCGGATGGGAGAGAGAGGCAAGTGGGTGTGGCTATAAAAGAGCAACATAAAATGTGAGATCCATGTGGTGATGAAAATCATTTGTACCCTGACTGTCCATATCAATATCCTGACTGTGAAATTGTACCATAGCATTACAAGATACTACCATTAAGGAAACTAGATAAACATTATATGAGATGTCTCTGTACTACTTCTTAAAACTGCATGTGATTCTACAACTAACTCAAAATAAAACATTTAACTGAAAAACATAAAAGGCATCTGTCCTGTTCAACAGGAAAATCACAGTGAAAGGATAAGGCTCCATACCAACTGGAGAAAACGCAAATGCCTACAGGGGCCAGGCAAATTACAAAAATGAGATTGTAAGAAAACCTTGGGTTCCACCTAATCTATCTTTTTATTTTCTGCTTTTGATGGATATATGGGTCCAGAAACAATAACCTACCATTAGAAAATCCCAGTGGAAGCACATTTACAAATGACCATGACGTGTGCCTCTGTGTGAGGGCAGCGGTGGACACCTTGGCCACAGGAGCAGCTGCTACTTAGCAGTAGCTTATTACGACCCTGCAGAAACGTTGACTGCATGTTGCTAGATCTTTCCGTTTTTCAGGGGAAGACAGAAATTTAATTTTGTAATAAAACATCTTTAAAATGCTAAATATTGGTTCACAAATCAATGGCAATAACAACAGCAACATCAGCAACAGCAAAAACAATTAGCAGTGGCAGCCATGGCCACGACATTAGCAATAAAGCACTGTGTCAACAAGATAAAACACATTTGCAGGCTCAATCCTCATGGGCCAATAATTGGCAAACCCTGATTGACACAAATGCAAGATGTTACTTTTAGCGTTTCTTTAATAAAAGATCTATGTATTTCAGTAATTTCATGAAGAAGGAAAAGGACACGAATCCCATCAGCACCGCCACCAACTGTCACGTTGTAACGGCGCCTTCTCTGAACATATTAATACAATGCGTCAGTCATTGCCAGGGGCTATGCATCCCTCTCCCATCCCACTGCACTTGTAGGGGTTACAGCTATGCTCAAGATTTATTAAGCATTTATGTGGCAGGACCTGTACTAGCAACTTCCATGTATGCAATCTTGGTTGATCCTCCATAAATCCTATGTGAAAGCAAGCAGCAGCTCAAGGGTAAACGAAGGAAGGCATTGAGCCATTGGAAAGATCTAACCAGTTATCCAAAGCCACAGAGCTGGCAAAGGGCAACTAGGATTCTAACTCCAGAGATGGGTGTTTCCTTTTCCCTGATACACCTCATAGGAAGCACATTTTGTTGTATAGCTAAGTCTCTTTCATGGCTGATTCCAAAGTGCTCTCGAATTGTTTCTTAGAAGCCCTTGATGCTACTGAATCTTACTTCAAGAACTTAATTATATTGAACTTCAGAAGCTTAATAGGAATAGGGTGAAAGTTTACATTTCAATTAGGTTGACCCATTCAGGTTCTGTCCTGATTAAATAGAATGCTAAAACTGCTTTAGTAATTCCCTTTTATCTTATGGGAAATTTCTACCAGGTCATAAATCCATAAACCACATATTCATATGTGATGTGCAAGACACTGTTTGATCCCCATAGGATGTCTTTAATGTACTTACCAAGATTTCTGTCTTAAAGATGGGAAAATTAACATTTAGTGATAAAGATTCGTGCAAGTTCACAGACTCAGTAAATAAATCTACAAGTTTTTTTTTGTTTGGTTTGTGTATTTTTGTTTTGTTTGTTTGTTTGTTTTTTGAGACAGAGTCTTGCTCTGTCACCCAGGCTGGAGGGCAGTGGTGCAATCTTGGCTCACTGCAACCTCTGCCTCCCAGGTTCAAGCAATTCTCCTGCCTCAGCCTCCCAACTAGCTGGGATTACGGGAGCATGCTACCACACCCGGCTAATTTTTGTATTTTTAGTAGAGACGGGGTTTCACCATGTTGGCCAGACTGGCCTTGAACTCCTGACCTCAGGTGATCTCCGCGCCTTGGCCTCCCAAAGTGCTAGGATTACAGGCGAGAGCCACTGGGCCCAGCCTCCAAGTATCTTTTAACTATCTTAGAGCCATCTCCTACTACCTGGGGTCAAAGAAGTTATCATAAAGAAGGGAGCAGTTTGCTTAAATTGTTGGAGAATGATCAAATGGCAAAATATGATGGGCCATTAGTTTCGTCACAATGGGGAAAGAAGCTAGGAGATGGAAAACTTCAGACAGTATGCTGATGTGTTGAGATAGCCTAGATTTGCACAGGACTCCTTCTGGGATATAGTAATAAAAAGTCACCCTTTATTGATTTCCATCTGTGTGACTGGCACTAAACTATGCCCTTTACATAATGTGGTAGGCATAATCACACCCCACAACCCCTGACATATACCTCCTAAAGTTCAGAACCTGTAAATATGTTGGCAAAAGAGAATTAAGTTTGCAGATGAAATTAAAGCTGTTAATCAGCTGGCCTTGAAATTTAGAGATTATTCTAAACGTCATGGGTATACTCAATGCAATCACAAGAGACTTTTCCTTATAAGAGAAAGGAAGAGGCAAGAGACAGTGAGAGAGGGACAGACTAGTACAATGTGAGAAAGACTTGACCAGCCATTGCTGATCACCAGCCAAGGGATGCAGGCAGCCTCTATAAACTGGAAAAGATAAAGAAACAGACTCTTCTACTGCATGGAGACTCCTCTAGAGCCTGCACACGGTAATACAATCCAGCAGGAATACTGACTTTAGCCCACATTTCAGAATTCTAACCTGCAGAATTCTAAGGTAATAATGTAATGTTGTTTTAAGCCACTTAGGTTATGGCAATATATTATAGCAGTAATTGTAAACTAATGAATACAGGCTTTCAAATTTCCTCCTCGTGACAAAACCAATAGACGGGAATAAATATCCTCATGTTAACAACACACAAATTGTGACTCAGAGAAGTCAGGTAATTTGCCCACAGTCACATAGCTAATCAATGGATAGTTTAGGGATTAAAATGCAGGGCCATTTGGCTAGCACCAAGCTTATTTTAGGGAAGGCAAAGACAGGTGCTGTAACGTTACAAGCCCACCTCAATTTCCTCATCACTCTTATCACAGGAGCCCAACTGGATTCTCGCTCTGATCACTAACTTTCTAATACCATCTCTCGTTTCATGTATTTCATTGTTTTCTCAAAAGCACCTTGAGAATAAGAATGCTACTATTTACTTCTTTTGTATTCCTTAGAGGTCTCACAGCTGTGCCAGAGAGAGAAAAGCAACTAACGAACATCTGTTCTCAGTTGATTAGAGAAATATCCATTACCACCAGCCACTGAAGGAGACAAGCCATGCCCCATTCATCTCTGTATCCCCAGAAACTAAAAGAGGACTGATGTGGTTGGCATTCAATAAATGCCAGGTGAAGGAATGAATAAGTGAAAATTCTAAAAACAAAGATTTCCCCAGACAACGGTGTTCTACTATCCAATCCTACTATACAGTTCTGTGAGTGATAAAGAATCCACATGCAAATTTTGTAAAATGAGGAGTAATATTCTACAATGGGAATACAGAAATCTGTGACATTTTGTCAAAATCATTTTTCATAGCAGTATAGCATGAAACAACTGCTCTGACTCAGGGGCATCTGACATGACCTAAAATACAAATTATTATGAAAAGTCAAACACAGATAATCTGGAGTCTGAACACCTAAGTCCCCAAAGCCAGGTTGGAAAACTTAACGCTAGTAACTTTCCCTCCCTGAGCCTCTCTCTCCTCATGGGTGAGGAAAGCCATACTGGTACCAGCCTTGCAGAATTATTGTGAGGCAGGAACAGGAGCGTCCATGGCAAGCATGGGCATGGCATGATGCTCAACCCCATATTTCATTAAAGATATAATGTCTTCATTGCTATTCCCTAAGACATGTGTGAGACACAGCCTCCCACCTCCAGGATCCCAGTCTATTCTCTGGCATCACAGCTGGGATGAAGCTGGGAGAAGGCATGATGCTTTTGGTGGGACACGTTTCAGGGATGCCTGCAGGATATAGTATATGATTATACCAAACAGCACACTCCAGATGTAAATGGTTGGCTATGATATGGGTGTGCCCACACGGCTGGGCGAAAATTATCTTAGAGACTTGTGAAGCAATATAGCATTTTGATTAAGAGGGTAAGCTCTGAAAATCTGCCTGCCTCTGACTGTGTGACCTTGAATAAATCACTGTCACAGTGTCCCTGTGCTCAAGGTCCTCACGTATAAATGGGGATAGTAATGATAGTAATGTTCCTCATAGTGCCATTATAAGGATTAAATGATTTGTAATATGCGAAGTGCTTATAATGCCTGGCAAGTATTGAGTCTAAATGAGTGCTTTTTAATAATAGGCATAATAAAAATGATGATGATGAAGATGGCTTTATGAAGGCACCTTGGGCACCCAGCATCGTACTTGTCACATGATAAGGGAATGACTCCCCTCTTTCTGTCTGTTCACCCAGGTGTCGAGGTCCCTGTGAAGAGGAGTGAAGTGTCCTTGCTTGCACCTCAGGAATTACAAGAGAGCCGCACTCGCTGTGACTGCCAGCACAGGTCACTGGAAACTGTGAGCATGACTCTCTCAAAACCGGTCTTGTCTACATGAGCTTCAGGAGGGAACCACGGAAGGAATAATGGAGACAGGCAGACATAGACTCAAATTCCCAAGGATTCAAAACTTGCAGAGGCTCAGTTCCCTTATGTTTAAAGTATACACTGTACGATGAACGTGCAGGGGAACTTTGTTTTTAAATGACAGTGAAAACATTGCATATGGCAGGGACTCTGTAAATGGTAGCCATGATCACAGCTTCCCATAAAGCATGTACACATTTCTATAAGCAGCGTTAGTGGAGACTCAGAACAGCTCCTCTGCCCCACACCTGACAAGGGTGGTGCCTACTTCAGGGCAAGTTGGCAGAGGATCAGGATATGAGCTAAGCTTCCTCTGGTCTGGCTAGGGGAGGAGACCCTCTCCTGTGCTATATTGTTCCCCAAAAGGCTGAGTCAACTGAGAGTCAAAACTAACTCCAGATTGCTTGATACTGTAGGTGTTTCCAGTGGGTTCTGAAAAGCCCAATTAAATACTGGCAGTCCTGTCCTCAGTCTTGTCCTAACAGTGGGACACCATGACAGAATTAGCAATAAATGCAATCAGTGGCTTTCTCTCCTTTGAAAAACTAATGCCCCACAATCTAATGATAGTCAGCTATGGGGAAACTGCATGAGGATTTATAAATAACTAGAGAGGTGAAATATTTTCTCATATGGCCAGGTATGATAAATATAACCTGCCCTACCTCCATCTTTATAAAGAACTGCCATTTGCCTAGACCTCACCTAATGAGCTGCCACACTGCTCTTCCCAGTCTCTTTGCCAGCAGGACACCTGGCACCATCTGGAATCCCAGCCTCACATAGCTGGCCCCCACCTGACAGGGGAAGACACTGTGATGTGGAGGTGACGCACTCATAGGTTGACAGTATGCACCCACCACTGTAGGACTATGAACCATTCTTTTGCATTTTATTGGCCTCAATGGCAATTACTGACATACTTTTCCAAGGAAAGTCCACTCCAATATTTCAGCAGAACTTGTCTGGATACTTTGATATAATCACAATATAATAATTCATTCAGATTCCACCAATGTTTACTGTGATGATCCTCTGTATTTCTCTACCCACATTCTCCTTGTTGACCCAGAAGGTTCTATGTGGCTCATGCTGAATTTCCTGCTCACTATCCATAAACTTCTCTTTCCTTACAAAGCAAAGCCAGGTTTTCTCAGGGGAATTACTATACCTACCTAAAAATATCCACCCTTTGCTGACTCCCTTGCAGCTAGGAGAAATCTCATGACTCCCCTCTTGGCTAATGAAATAAAAGTGCACATTGGCAGGTAAAGCAGACAGGAAATGACTCTTGGGCTGTTTGTCTCATCTCTTAATTTGTGAATATATCCAAAAATATAATTGTGGTTGTTAAAGAAACCTTTCTCCAGCCATGAGTATTAAAAAGCCATTTGCTAAGCACGGAAGAGCAGAAAGAGAAGTCTGAGTTCTTACTGTCCCTGGTGACATGGTGGTGCTGTCTACTTCTGTGTTTCTTGTGGTATCTTGTGCTAGTTAAGCCAGGGTAAGTTATATGCTTGATTATTTGAAGCCAAACACACCTCTTACTGTGGGATCTGATTGCAGGACCCTCCTGGGCCATACTTCGTGTAGGTGAAAATTCAGAAGAGTTGACACAGACAGTCTGACTTCTCTCACTGCCTTTTTTGTCTGAAAATGGAAAACTCAGCTTTGCCTTGCATAAGAGCCATTAAAATGTAAGAATCTAGGTTGGACTTCTGTGTAGAAGTAAAGCAGATATTTTTTATATACCATAATTCAAGGTTACTTAGTGGAAAACAAAGGCTGTCTTCATGTGGCTGAACCTAATTCCCTGGCATTCTCCAACAGGGCTTGGGGCCAAAGCCACAGGTGACAGGCAAGTGCTTCTTTCTTAATTCTCTGTGCACATACCCATCCAGGAAACTTGAGGGTAGTAAGTGGTCAAAGGCAGAAATTGCAAATCGCCGTGTCCCAGCCAACTATAAACCAGTTGCATTTTCTGCCATTTTTCAATCCTTTGTGTCTAGCACTATGTGGCATCCACACTACGAGAGATCACATTTAATTCTGATGAAAATTCTATGAATTGTACGTTGTCATTCCCATATACAGCTAAGGAAGTAAGGTTTTACAAACTCCTGCAGTCACATGACTCCTAAGTCAGGTAGGAGATCTATGTAGTATTAGATAGCATTTATTCTTCAATTTCTTTTAAATAATTGAGGAATTCCTTAAAAGAAAGTAAACATTTCCAGCCAGACCACTCACCTCTAAAAACTAGTAATGACAAAGGGTAATGCCATTTGCCATTTTTGCAGAATCTTAAAAGTCCAAACAAAATTATTTCTTCTTGCCACAGGAAATGTTTAAAAATATCAAACCAGTGATTTCCCTGAATTACCAAAACCACAGAAACTCAGAATGGAAAGAATAATCAGCAGCTATTACTTTGATACCTGACAGTGTTCCAACCACTATGCTCACCACTCCTAGATCATCTCATGTAATCATCAAAACCATCCCTGTATGGTGGAAACAAATATTAATATCCTTTCAGAAAAACGAGGTAAGATTCAAAGAAGGTAAACTATTTTTCCAAGTTTCTGCAACTTGTAAATTGGAGAGCTGAGACTCAAGCCCAAGAAATCTGATTTGTGAGTGGGTGCTCGTAACAACTATACAATATACCCTATCCTGACCAGGGGAAGAATTAATTAAAAGTCCTGGTTTTATCTACAGGAAGCTGAAAAGCAACTTACATGTAACCACTTAGCTAATGTGCACAAATTCTCTTTGCATTAAGTACTGTTCAATCATTTTACATTAAAGAAAATTCAAGCAAAAATGAATTAGATAACTTTCCCAGGATAAGTAGTAGAGTCAGGATTCAAACAACACAGTCTGATTTCAAAGCCCATATTCTTTCTTTCTTTCTTATTTTAGACACTGTGTCTCCTCTGAGGGCTAGAGTATTCCCTAGAAATCATTAACCCCCTTAGATTAAAAAAAATCAGAAAATTTAAGTTACAAAACAAATATCAAAGCTATGAATGAAAACACTGGGTTGTAGGCACTTAATAAACATTTGTCCAATTAAATTGTGTTTAAATGGAGCCTCCGCAGAAGCCCAAAAATAGTTGCTGCATGCTGATTGTGCACGCCTTCAGGTCCTTTAACTTCACATTGGTATCTTGAAATTGGCCTTGGTGGGAGTATTTATAGCATGTAACTGGACAAATATCATAAATCTTTGTTTTGAAGAGCCAGTTTTTACACATCTATCAGCACCACTGCTCCACCTCCTTCCATCACCACCACCGCTCCATCCTGTTAACCAAAGGAAATCTGAAATCCAAACAGAGGAAATAAATGGGCGATCTGGAAACATTTCAAGAAAATCACTGTTGGGTTGGATTCAAACTGTTGAGCCTTCAGGAAATATATATATATTGCTCAGAGAATCCTCATTGAATAAATCTAGCTAATTAAGTTCTTACAAGCTGCAGGGAAGAATGACCTCTATCAAATGTATGCCTTTTGTACATAAACTTGGAAGTCTGAACAGAATGGCTATAACTTCTCCCATTGCCTCCTCTTCTCATTCATATTAAAACAAAACAAAGCAAATGAACAGCATTAGCAACAACCCTAATGGTGCTTTTTGTGTCAACTTAAAGCAAACTAACTCTCTGAGCTTCAGTTTTCTCATTTGCAAATGAAGATTTCAGTTATCTTCTGGAGTTAATATAGAAATCAAAATCAATGTGTGTCTAGCAAAACTGGGCTTCAACGAATGGTGGGTATCATTACTGCTATGGTTATCTTTGCACATCTACCCTAAATACATTCATCAGCAAATATCTGTACTCCTAGAAGGAGGCCCCTTAAGGAACTCAATCCAGCAACATAAGTAGCTTAGTTGGAGTGACTGTATATAAAAAAATATGAGATTGCTGAGCTGCTGGGAAACTGAAAAGTGCTTCCCCATCCTTGCATCTCCCTTTGCTACTTTTATTCATATGGGCTGATGGACCTGTTGTTCCTATCTAATGAGTCAACTCAGATGGGATTCTAGGTTGCATGAGTGGCCATGTGTCAGTGTTGTGCTCAGAGAAGTTGCTGCTGCTGGTCTGTCATCCAGGGAGGTACCATTTGCAGGTAAAATGAAAGTTCCTTCTAGAGAGCCAGTATGAAACATCATTACAAGATGTCAGATACAGTGGATGCCCAACAGGTGTCAGTCCTCTTCCCTTTGGATTCAAGGGAGCATTTCATTTTCTTTGTATTTGTATGGGTTGATTAAATGAGCTTGGTTGAAGCAGGCCTTCAAGCGACTTGCACAGCTTGAAATGTCACGAGTAATTTAAAACCTCAGACCAGAAAATTTGTCGTGCAATATCACACTGTGACAGGAGTTTCTGCAGAGAGAATTTTTCTGATTGGCAAAACCAGAACCTGCAACTAGTTCCAAGCAGTCAGAAGGTGGGAGCAGAGTTGAAAAGCAAAACACCTCACAAGTCTTTCGTGCAGAAGGATCAAAGGCATGAAGTGAAAACACACGATAGAATCCAGGTGCTCAGAAAGACCAGGTTTTAAATGCTGGATTTGCAGTTTACTAATGGTGCATGACTCCAAACAATTCATTTTACCTCTCTGAGCATTTGGTTTCTCATGTTAACATTTTTTATGGGGAACAAATGAGATAAGATATGCACAACACCTGGTACGGTGTAGGAGACACAGTAAGCACCAAGTCCTTCTAAAACTGTAATTTAATTATTATTATAATTCTGACATTCATATGTTGCTAATTGAAAGTAGACATAGAAAAGGGGAAGAAGTCTTCCAAAGACTTGCAAGGTCTGTGCTAGACCTCATGACTGCTAACGTTGGCCCATCATCCAATTCATTATACCCATATAATTGAACACAATTTAATTCTAGGATATGTATTAATATGAAGTGATAAGAAAATACTCTCTACAAGTAGGCTGTTACCTTATTGTTCCTGTTACCTTATTGTTCCTTTCAGGTACTCTGTAAATATCAATAATAAGCAGAATATCAGCGTGAAAACAAAGGAAGCCACCAGTTCTTGCAAGTCAACCATGTGTCAGGCAAGACTCTTGGTGATTTATATTCATTGTCACATTCTACCTGGACAATATTCGAAAAAGATTCTCCCAATATTCCTCCTCCAATATTCCTATGAGGAACCTGAAGTTCAGAACAGAAAGTATCTTGCTCATAGACTGTAGCTTACAAGAAAAACTGGGATGCAAGGTCATGGCTATGAAACTCCAAAGACAAAAATATTCTCAAAATTTGTCAAGTCATACATAATGGCTACCCACTGAAATGTCACTGGGGTACATAAAATGACCCATAATAGCATGAAGGGTGCAAACATTCACAAGTCATGCCAGTAATCGTGATGGAAAAAGCCATTGCAAGCTTTGTGTCCACATCATTCAAATTCTTGCTGCTCAGCTATGCTCAACTGTAAATTAAACATTGCTGAGGACAAGGCACCAAAACAGTGGCTGAGAATACAAGAAGGAATGATGGACTAGTCCCTGACTTGGAGGAGCTTACAGTCTAACAGAGAACAAAACCAATTTCACAAATTACAATCGTAATCATAGGAAAACCCTCAGGAATTCCAAGGGGGTAAGAAAAAGAGTGAGGTTAACTCAGAGTGGGAACAGATTGCCTTTAGTAGAAGACAGGAGTTGATTTAAGGAAGAAGTAAATTTAAAACTAAAAGTCCCTACAAGGTAGTAGAACATATGAGAGAGACTTCACATTGCAAGAAATAGCCAAGAGTACAAAGCCAATAAAAACAGCAAAATGGTTGGAGCAAAAATTGGTATCTTTGATGTCAGTAATTTTCATCAGGGCCTTATTATCATTCTTGTCTCGGGGAACAAGCCTAAAACTGCATTCAGTGTTTCTATATTCCCTGGAGAACCCCAGCATACTTCTTCAGTTTTAGAATGTAGGCCATGACCCAGAGATGATTGAGATGCTGGTAGACAGAGATGCCCTGTAAAGAAATTTTGTGCATGTTGCATATCTCTACACATGAGCTCACCTGACTTATTCAGGTTTCACCCATTTTACAACTCTAAATGAATGCTGATGAAGCTTACATGTCATTTTGGCTCACTCCTAAGAACAGGTAGGTCTTGACCAGGCTGGGGAAGATGGGACAGCATTTAACCTATTTATGCCTGAGGTTGCAATTTTTTGAAATTTTGTGATCAGACCTTGGCAATGACCTTGAGCAGTAGGATATAAATAACTTCCACATGCTTAGCTTTCCAATAATGGAACAGTAGGCACAAATCGCTAAGGTGGAGGAACATCTTGGGGAAATGCAGGAGGGCAAGTCCTAGAGAGCATTGTAGGAACCCTGGGGAGTTGACCTTGGCCAGAGTATGGGATGGGTAACAAGGAAGTGCAAATAGATACTTCCTTCCCAACCATTTACTCTAATAAGTGTTACTATAAAAATAGATGGCCCGAGCCACCTTCCACCAGAGGATATAAGTGTCGTGGTTAAGGGAATCAACCATTAAATCAAACAGAGCTGGGTTTGAGTCATCACCTCCCAGCTTAGGAAAATTACTTAATCTCTGTGAGCTACTATTCCCTCCTTTGTAACATGCAGATGAACAAAGATCCAATTCATAAGGTTGAGTGAGGGAGACATATAAAAGTTTGCCACAGCCCAGAGAAAGTCTTCAATAGTTATGAGACTATTTGATGAAAGGTGCATGTATATACTGTACGTACTCAGAAAATGCATGATGCCTAACTTATCATTTTGGATGATGTCATGTTCTCCTCTGTTTTCTTTGGAAACAAACAAAACACCCACAAATAATACAGTACAAGTAACAGTTTATGCATGGGCTACAATGACAGGTAAAGTAGGCCACCGAAAACTCCATAAACAAACAGCCACATAGATGATCAGTTGAAAAGCAGACAGTGAGGGACAGAGATAAGTAGATGTTGGGTAGGTAAATAGAGAGATACAGATGGATGGATGGGCAGATGGAAAGATAGATAGAGAGAAACAGAGAGAGAGAGACGATAGAGGAACAAACACAGTCACCAACTGTTTTGTCACAGAAAAGATCTCTGACCAATTTCCAGCTCCTTCCACCAGCATGTGTCTCTTTTGAGAATAAACCTTCATAACCCTGAATCATGATTCCCTCCCTTGGCTCCCTGTGTCTCTTAATTGTTTTTTGATATGAAAACTCCCAGGTGTCTGAAGTCATTCTGAAGATTTCAAGGGATTTCATTATGCGTGTAGGAATTTCCATTTCCTCATCAATCAAATCTTTATTTCTGCAAAACTGTTCAGACAGAACAACAACAAAAAAATTCCCTTGGCTCCATTTGATAGGAGATGTATTCTGTAATTACAATGGGGGATTGTGTTTTAACCAAAAGATCATACATGAGGCAAATTGTCTTTGCAGAACTCCTCACTGGCTGAAGTGAGGAGCAGGTAGAGTGAGGATTCTGGGGTTAGACAGACATGGGGAAGCTGTAAACTCACCTCACAGCTTTGTTGTGAGGGTTCATGAGGCAGTAGGTGGGAGAACTCAGCCCCACATCTGGTAAGCTACTGCAACTTTGGTTATAGTTGTTAATATTAATTCAAACATTATTATCGCTCCAGAAAAAGCCCTGGGTTCCGTGTAAGAAGATCTGGGTCAGGAAGTTTGATATATGTGACCATATAAATATTAACGAATTGAATAGAAGGGAGAAGGGAGAGAGTCCCAATGTTTAAGAAAAGAATGCAGAGACTGCTTGATAAAGTTACGTTGAACAGAACATAAGAATGCTGGCTTGCATCTGGGCATGCTCTCAACCAGCTAGTTAGTGGCAAGCTGTCTGATGGGCTTGTTCTTGCCCAGTCTCTCCAGTATCCTCTTCCCACCCCAACTCACTCCTCACTCATACCTTTTCCTAACGATAATGCCCAGGCAGCTGCTCTTATTTCTCAAGTAAAGCACTGGTTGCTTATTTTTACTATCAATTGCCTTTTCTTATACGTCTCCCTTAACCTGTAATCAAAGTGTCGTGAGTTCCAAGTTGTGGCTGCTGCTTTATGTGGTTCAGGGCAATGTCAGTCTCTGGTGGACAGAAAGCCACCATTTCCCTGGGCTTTCTTTGTCTTTGAGTACTGGGAAAAGCAAACACCCAAGTTCTGCAAGAGCAGAGCCTAGAAAAGTCCAGACACCTCTGAATCCACAGGCACATGGCAGGCCCACAGAGAATACGCATCTCACGATAACAATCTTGCTGAAACTTTTCCTGCTCAAAGGCACTGCCCTTTTCAAATAAAAATAGTACAACTGCTGGCTACCAAGCATGGAATCACTGCCCTGTGCTGCCGCCGAGTCTGGGAGGACACCTTATCTCTAGACTTCAGCAAACCCCCTAAGCATGCTCATCCTCAGATTATTAATGAAGGAAGTCAACTCACAGAGGTTAAGTGGCTTTTCCCAAGGCTGTGATACTGATAATTAGCCAAGCAAGATCCAAGGCAGCTCCATCCACTCTTACATCCCTGTGCTCTCATTACCTCCCCTCTGCACTTTTTCTGAGCAGGACTACATTTTGGAAGGTCCCACATTTCAGGCAATCAATGATCTCCGGAATAAGCTGTCAGCCACTCTCATATAAATGTACTTTTTTTTTTTTTTTTTTTTTTGAAATGGAGTTTTGCTCTTGTTGCCCAGGCTGGAGTACAGTGGCATGATCTCAACTCACTTCAACCTCCACCTCCCGGGTTCAAGCGATTCTCCTGCCTCAGCCTCCCGAGTAGCTGGGATTACAGGCATGCGCCACCGCGCCCGGCTAATTTTGTATTTTTAGTAGAGATGGGGTTTCTCCATGTTGGTCAGGCTGATCTTGAACACCCGATCTCAGGTGATCCACCCGCCTTGGCCTCCCAAAATGCGTTAGTTTTAGTCCTGCCTCCCTGGCATGCCACATATGGTAGGTGCTAGGAAACAATTTCCAACTTAATGCAAAGTTCCAAAAACATGAGGTACTGACTAATGAATGGCTCCAATCACGGACACATTACTTGGAAAAGAAATATATTTGGGTGTGTATTTCATCATCTGACTCAGGCATTCAAGTTGCTAATCAAAGGTCTTCCCAGCATTTTTATCAATAATGTGTAAACCCCAAATAGTTTCTTTTATGATACAAGGCTTCAAGGAATATAATGGCTCTTCTATTTTTAGGATGACAGAAAATAGATTAATTCCTTTTTAAAAGCAGGTCTAAAAATAGTCATTATCCCATCTATATCCCATCTAATAGATTATAGATGAGGAAAGAGGTCCAGAGAAGTTGACTGACTTCTCCAAGCCGTACAGTAAAACAGTGGTGAGGCTGGATTTAAAACTAAGGTCTGTCAGACTCTTCGAGCCACAAAGCCCTACACTACAGAAAGGTCTTCCAAAGATAAGCACAACACAGTCAACTCTTAGCAACCTCACCTGATGACTAATTAGTGGAGGATTGGGATAAAGTCTTTTCTCTGGGGTGAACGGTAGCATCCCCAAAGCCTGCATTTTGCTTGTTTGGTTAGTTTAGTTTCTACTTCTTTTATAGCAGCCTAAATAAAGTTGGAGTAAAATAATCCAAATACATTTATCTAGGATTTGGAAAAGGATTCTGTGAGAACTCTAAGATGGACCTGAGCATCTGGCCCTGTTGTGTCCATGATGGGCTGCTCCTCTGGGAATGGAGAGCCCCCAGGTGATATGGTCAAAGGTCCCAGAACCATCCCTAACACCAACCCACATGTGACCTTAGGCAAGTCACTTAATGTCTCCAGGACTCTCTGAGTAAATTCCCCAAATGAAAAGACTGAACTACTTATGTTATGAAACCCAGTGCTACATTCTTGTTTGGTTTGGGTTTACACCTGGATCATCTGGCTCTGAGTCCAAGGCTTAGGAAGCACATCCCCTGGAGACCAGAGGATACTTCATCTTCAGTCCAAGAGTGGTTCCTTTGGTCATCAAGGAAAGGGCATGCTTGCATTGCATCAGGACCAGGTAAGGCTATGTGGACAACTGCTTCTTCATGAGCCAATTTCCATGGCCCATGATGATGTCTGCTTCCAGTTTTAGAAAGACGTTGCCACTCTTAGGAGATCACTGAGGGCTTTCTCTTGGGGAGGAAAAAATATTTCAATTTGCTACAATACTGCAATTACCTTAATGGACACTGCACATAAATTATATCACTCAGCCCTCCCAGTCATACAGTTAAGATGCCATATCCCAATTTTCAGAAGATGAACTTGAAATTCAAGGTAAAACAAAGTCATGTGTGGATTTAGCAGACCTGGGATTTGGACCCAGACCTGGTTGCAAAGATCACACTCTCCCTCTCTACCCCTCCATCTCACCTCCATTCAGGCAAAAGGGTGGATGATGAGGCTCCCAACTGTGACAGGTGAAGAAAAACCCTGGTGAAGAGCAGGGGCATGTGGTGCATTTGGGGGGAAGGAGAAGAGTGAACACGGAGTGCAGGAAACCCGGGCAGGATTTAGGGGCCTATGCAACTCTAAACCATTTTGACTTGAGTCCTAACACACCAGAGAAGAAATGAAAGTTGTTGAGTTACACCCAAACAAAACAGCTGGCTGCGCTTTCTCAACATCTGTGTGGTGCTTCTTCAGGGAGTTGGTGGAAGTGAGATGACCTCACATAAAGCAGGGTTGGGTGTTTTGTGCTGAGAGAGTGGTGACCGGGGTGCTGTCCTCCTCTAACAATCCTAACGGAGGACTCTACAGCTGGGATTTGGAAAGCACACACACACACACACACATGCTTGTATTTTAGATTAACAGTCCTCCAACCAACCTTAAAATATTTGGGAAAAAATCACATTTTGAATATTATTAAATCAAAGGAGATTTTGGCTTAGTGACTTGTGAAGAGATAAAGAAACATCCAGTCAGGAACCTTCTGTGCTGTGTAGGGATTAGCCTCAAAACCAATTCATGGAACAAAGATCATCTCCACAGAGTCCTGCAACACTTGCCCTGGGACAACTAAACCCCAGACTCTGTTTGCTCGACACAGCGGCATCTGCCTTTTACTAGGCTCTGTCTCTGAGGTTGGGTCTTTCATCCTGGCTTCTGATAGCATTGTGGCCACCTGCTTCCTACTCCCTAGGCATCTGCCTTTGCACCAGGTATGCTGTGTTGCTGGTGTGCAAATGCATCATGCCCTTCTACATTTCCACATCTTTGCACATGCCACTCCCCTAAAAGGCTCCCTCCCTGACCTCGTGGGAAGCCTTCCCTGACGTCCAGCAGAATAGGCATTGCCCATCCTCTGTTGTCTAAGGGCTGGGGGCTCCCCACTGTTTTCTAAAGATAATACCACATCACCACTGCTTGATTTCCAGACAGGTTTTCCTTAGCTAGACCTGAGCACTTTGACAGCAAGGGTCATATCATGCTCCTTCTTTCTGTCCAAAATCCCAGCATAGTGCCTAAGACTCAGCAGTCCCTCAAGACATGAATTGAGAAAGGATTTATAAGATATTAATTAACAATTAATATCTGCTTAACCCAAGATCCTGATTCAGGCTGTGAGCTCCTTGCTATGAGAACTGTTGCTTGACTGATATCTGCAGACTGCTCAACCTACTTATTTGAGGAATGAGTGCATGACCCATTTTAGTGGCCAGAATCTAACCACTGACCTCCTGATCCTGACCTCCATGTCTCTTTTTTTTGTGGGGAGGGGGGAACAGAGTCTCGCTCTGTCTCCCAGGCTGGAGTACAGTGGCATGATCTTGGATCACTGCAACATCTGCCTCCCAGGTTCATGCGATTCTTCTGCCTCAGCCTCCCAAGTAGCTGGGATTACATGCACACACCACTATGCCCAGATAATTTTTGTATTTTTAGTAGAGACAGGGTTTCGCCATGTTTGCCAGGCTGGTCTCAAACTCCTGACCTCAGGTGATCCACCCTCCTCGGCCTCCCAAAGTGCTGGGATTACAGGCGTGAGCCACCATGTCCGGCCCCATCTCTCTCTTACTGACCCACCACAGTAGGGTGGGGCTAGAATTGCTTGCTCTGGCAATACTTCTACATACCCACATCGCTCAGACTTTGGCCTACAACAAGTGGCTATAGAACCCCCTTAGCAAATATTCACTTATTCACTTGTTTTGTTTCTTTGTTTTCTTTTTTAAAAATTTTATTTTAAGTTCAGGGTTACATGTGCAGGTTTGTTACACAGGAAAACTTGTGTCATAGGGATTTGTCGCACAGATTATTTCATGACCATGGTATTAAGCCCAGTACCCATTAGTTATTTCTCCTGCTCTTCCTCCCCCTCCCAACCTCTACCTTCCCACAAGGCCCAGTGTGTGTTATTCCCCTCTATGTGTCCACATATTCTCATCATCTAGCTTCTACTTATAAGTGAGAACATGTGGTATTTGGTTTTCTATTCCTGCACTGGTTGGTATGAATAATGGCCCCCAGCTCCACCCATGTCCCTGCAAAGAACATGATCTTGTTCTTTTTTATGGCTGTATAGTATTCTATGGTGTATATGTACCACATTTTCTTTATCCAATCTATCACTGATGGGCATTTAGGTTGATTCCATCTCTTTGCTATTGTAAATAGTGCTGAAGTGAACATAAGCGTACATGTGTCTTTACAACAGAACTACTCAATTGTTCATAAGAAATCAGAAAAAGGTAAAGGATTCAGTGTGTCCAGTAGAATCTTATTTTTGTTTAAAATGCTGACATCAATGCATTTATAATCCTTATGCATGCAGAATAAAAGTCTACATTTTCTAAAACTTTAGTAATGATTGTGAGAATACAATTTTTCTTATTCTGCATTTTCTAATTTGTTTAAATGAGTATACTATGATTTTTATTCAACAGCACAAATGTCTCAAATGTAATACAAATCTCAGGAAGTGCCATGCCCAGCTCTAGACACGACCTACAGGGCAGGATTCTGAAAAGGAGTCTGTTCTTAGGAATCCCATGCCCATCGGAGAACTCAGAGGATTTTCAGAGTCCCATAGAGGTGAGAGGAAGAACTCACTGCACTCAGTACTTAGAACAATTCCTCATTCTTCTCATCCAGCACCCTCATCATCTTATTATTTTCCTTGTGTAAATTGAAAGAGTTGTGCAATATGGCATACATAATTTTAAAAGCCTAAATATTCATACAAATGATCTACCAAGCAAATGGAAAACAAAAAAAGGCAGGGGTTGCAATTCTAGTCTCGGATAAAACAGACTTTAAACCAACAAAGATCAAAAGAGACAAAGAAGTCCATTACATAATGGTAAAGGGATCAATTCAACAAGAAGAGCTAACTATCCTAAATATATATGCACCCAATACAGGAGCACCCAGATTCATAAAGCAAGTCCTTAGAGACCTACAAAGAGACTTAGACTCCCACACAATAATAATGGGAGACTTTAACACCCCACTGTCAACATTAGATGGATCAACGAGACAGAAAGTTAACAAGGATATCCAGGAATTGAACTCAGCTCTGAACCAAGCAGACCTAATAGACATCTACAGAACTCTCCACCCCAAATCAACAGAATATACATTCTTCTCAGCACCACACTGCACTTACTCCAAAATTGACCACATAGTTGGAAGTAAAGCACTCCTCAGCAAATGTAAAAGAACAGAAATTATAACAAACTCTCTCTCAGACCACAGTGCTATCAAACTAGAACTCGGGATTAAGAAACTCACTCAAAACCGCTCAACTACATGGAAACTGAACAACCTGCTCCTGAATGACTACTGGGTACATAACGAAATGAAGGCAGAAATAAAGATGTTCTTTGAAACCAACGAGAACAAAGACACAACATACCAGAATCTCTAGGACACATTTAAAGCAGTGTGTAGAGGGAAATTTATAGCACTAAATGCCCACCAGAGAAAGCAGGAAAGATCTAAAATTGACACCCTAACATCACAATTAAAAGAACTAGAGAAGCAAGAGCAAACACATTCAAAAGCTAGCAGAAGGCAAGAAATAACGAAGATCAGAGCAGAACTGAAGGAGATAGAGACACAAAAAACCCTTCAAAAAATCAATGAATCCAGAAGCTGGTTTTCTGAAAAGATCAACAAAATTGATAGACCTCTAGCAAGACTAATAAAGAAGAAAAGAGAGAAGAATCAAACAGATGCAATAAAAAATGAAAAAGGGGATATCACCACCAATCCCACAGAAATACAAACTACCATCAGAGAATACTATAAACACCTCTACACAAATAAACTAGAAAATCTAGAAGAAATGGATAAATTCCTCGACAAATACACCCTCCCAAGACTAAACCAGGAAGAAGTTGAATCTCTGAATAGACCAACAACAGGATCTGAAATTGAGGCAATAATTAATAGCTTACCAACCAAAAAAGTCCAGGACCAGACAGATTCACAGCTAAATTCTACCAGAGGTACAAGAAGGAGCTGGTACCATTCCTTCTGAAACTATTCCAATCAATACAAAAAGAGGGAATCCTCCCTAACTCATTTTATGAGACCAGCATCATCCTGATACCAAAGCCTGGCAGAGACACACACAAAAAAGAGAATTTTAGACCAATATCCCTGACAAACATCGATGCAAAAATCCTCAATAAAATACTGGCAAACTGAATCCAGCAGCACATCAAAAAGCTTATCCACCATGATCAAGTTGGCTTCATCCCTGGGATGCAAGGCTGGTGCAACATAAGCAAATCAATAAACATAATTCAGCATATAAACAGAAACAACGACAAAAACCACATGATTATGTCAATAGATGCAGAAAAGGCCTTTGACAAAATTCAACAACACTTCATGCTAAAAACTCTCAATAAATTAGGTATCGATGGGACATATCTCAAAATAATAAGAGCTGTCTATGACAAACCCACAGCCAATATCATACTGAATGGGCAAAAACTGGAAGCACTCCCTTTGAAAACTGGCACAACACAGGGATGCCCTCTCTCACCACTCCTATTCAACATAGTGTTGGAAGTTCTGGCCAGGGCAATCAGGGAGGAGAAGGAAATGAAGGGTATTCAATTAGGAAAAGAGGAAATCAAATTGTCCCTGTTTGTAGATGACATGATTGTATATCTAGAAGACCCCATTGTCTCAGCCCAAAATCTCCTTAAGCTGATAGTCAACTTCAGCAAAGTCTCAGGATACAAAAATCAATGTGCAAAAATCACAAGCTTTCTTATACACCAATAACAGACAAACAGAGAGCCAAATCATGAGTGAACTCCCATTCACAATTGCTTCAAAGAGAATAAAATACCTAGGAATCCAACTTACAAGGGACGTGAAGGACCTCTTCGAGAAGAACTACAAACCACTGCTCAACGAAATAAAAGAGGACACAAACAAATGGAAGAACATTCCATGCTCATGGGTAGGAAGAATCAATATTGTGAAAATGGCCATACTGCCCAAGGTAATTTATAGATTCAATGCCACCCCCATCAAGCTACCAATGACTTTCTTCACAGAATTGGAAAAAACTACTTTCAAGTTCATATGGAACCAAAAAAGAGCCCGCATTGCCAAGTCAATCCTAAGCCAAAAGAACAAAGCTGGAGGCATCATGCTACCTGACTCCAAACTGTATTACAAGGCTACAGTAACCAAAACAGCATGGTACTGGTACCAAAACAAAGATATAGACCAATGGAACAGAACAGAGCCCTCAGAAATAATGCCGCATATCTACAACCATCTGATCTTTGACAAACCTGACAAAAACCAGAAATGGGGAAAGGATTCCCTATTTAATAAATGGTGCTGGGAAAACTGGCTAGCCATAAGTAGAAAGGTGAAACTGGATCCCTTCCTTACACCTTATATAAAAATTAATTCAAGATGGATTAAAGACTTAAATGTTAGACCTGAAACCATAAAAACCCTAGAAGAAAACCTAGGCAATACCATTCAGGACATAGGCATGGGCAAGGACTTCATGTCTAAAACACCAAAAGCAATGGCAACAAAAGCCAAAATTGACAAATGGGATCTAATTAAACTAAAGAGCTTCTGTACAGCAAAAGAAACTACCATCAGAGTGAACAGGCAACCTACAGAATGGGAGAACATTTTTGCAATCTACTCATCTGACAAAGGGCTAATACCCAGAATCTACAATGAACTCAAACAAATTTACAAGAAAAAAACAACCCCATCAAAAACTGGGTGAAGGATATAAACACACACTTCTCAAAAGAAGACATTTATGCAGCCCAAAGACAAATGAAAAAATGCTCATCATCGCTGGCCATCAGAGAAATGCAAATCAAAACCACAATGAGATACCATCTCACACCAGTTAGAATGGCCATCATTAAAAAGTCAGGAAACAACAGGTACTGGAGAGGATGTGGAGAGATAGGAACACTTTTACACTGTTGGTGGGACTGTAAACTGGTTCAACTATTGTGGAAGACAGTGTGGCGTTTCCTCAGGGATCTAGAACTAGAAATACCATTTGACCCAGCAATCCCATTACTGGGTATATACCCAAAGGATTATAAATCATGCTGCTATAAAGACACACGCACATGTGTTTATTGCGGCACTACTCACAATAGCAAAGACTTGGAACCAACCCAAATGTCCAACAATGATAGACTGGATTAAGAAAATGTGACACATATACACCATGGAATACTATGCAGCCATAAAAAATGATGAGTTCACGTCCTTCGTAGGGACATGGATGAAGCTGGAAACCATCATTCTCAGCAAACTATGGCAAGGACAAAAAACCAAACACCGCATGTTCTCACTCATAGGTGGGAATTGAACAATGAGAACATATAGAACAGGAAGGGGAACATCACACACCAGGGCCTGTTGTGTGGTTGGGGGAGTGGGGAGGGATAGCATTAGGAGATAGACCTAATGTTAAATGATGAGTTAACAGGTGCAGCACACCAACATGGCACATATATACATAAGTAACTAACCTGCACGTTGTGCATATGTACCCTAAAATTTAAAGTATAATTTTTAAAAAAAACCTAAATAATCATACAAATGTTTGCTAGTTAGGTGGCATTTACTCAGATTTGATAAGTCAATTGCATCCTGTTTAAAAAACTAACTAAATATATATATATATATTTTAAAATCTCCAATGTAAACTGTTTTCACTGAACTCCTCCCCTCTCACCCCGCACACACACCCATTCTCCTCTCTTCTACCCTGAAGCTGGGCAGAATGCCAGGGATGTATTAGAGTCAGGAAAAGTGACACCTACCATTTCTACCATGCTTTCGTGACATCAGAAAAAAGGAGAATGGACTGGGGAGGCTAGAAAACTGCACTAGCCTTTGACAAAACTGGGACACAGATTGCATATGTGTCCCAGTTTTTTTGCATATGTGCATATGGTGATTAGAATTAGAGCATTCCATCAGCCGAGAGCTGCAGCATCACAGAGTTAAAGTGCTAGAACAATCTAAACACAATTCCTCCTTGCTTCTTGTTACAGGAAAGCCTCCCCCACTCACATCCCCAACCCAGCCCCCTCTGCTAGGCCACCTGAGTGTCCTCTGCAGGGCTGGACTCCAAAGAGAGGGGTTCCGTCGCTTCCTGTTCATCAGGATGGACAGGAAGAGCTGATGGGGGAGGGGAAGCGTGGGGGCTGTGCTTTGTTCCCACCCCCATCTGGTCCAGCCTGCAGTGGGCACAGCCCCTCCATCTGAATTCCTCATATCTAACTTGTGATCCCTGGACACCAGGCCTGGTTCATTGTTCCGGGATGGGTTGGGAGCTGCAAGAACTCCTTTGTCATCATCTGGCAGGACTGCAGTCCTTCCCGAAGCACACGACCCAGCTGTCTATGGAGAGCAGGTCACAGAAAAGTCTGGAATAACTACAGCGAGGTCCAGCACTCACATCCGGAACATCTCTGCACCTTGAATTTCTGAAAGCCCCATCATAATTCACATTCCCCACTGCCACTGCTAGAGACAGCCTTCTAAAATAATAATGCCACACCAGAACAATATGAAAGATACAAACAGAAAGAAAGAAACAGAACAGGAAATGGTCAGGGAGCACTCATCTATGCTCCAGCCCTGTGCAAAGCATTTTACTTAAAGTGTCTCACTAAATCCTCACGACTGCCCTGTTCAAATGGATATGATTAGTATCCACATTACCCACATCCTTATGTCCATGCTGTCATCCGTATTATCATCCACAAACAGGACGCTGACATACAGGGAGAGAGGATGATAGGTCCTGGCCACACAGCTAGGAGTTAACCCAGGAGGGCCAGGCTCCAGCACCCATGTTCTGTTCATCATTCCTGACCTAGGCATTGAGTACTAGCTAGGTCAGGTACTAGAACCCTCCTGCTGGCCAGCATCCCAGCTCCTCAGCCTGGCACATAGGGTTCCTCGTGGTCCAGCTCTCCCACATCCATCCCCTCCTCCCTCCTGCATGCTTCCCACATCCTTGGATGAGTCAGCCCATGCCCCTGAGGCTCCCTGTACCTCAACTCTCTCTGTGCCTCGTGCATCCACTCATCCTTGAAGGGCTGGTTCAAGGTTCACTTTCTTGGCAGTGGTAAATGGCCCTTCCTTCTCTTGGGACTCAGCCCCCGCATGCTCTCCAAATCCAGCTCCACCTCCCTGTGTTACATGAATGTGCTTTTGTTCATCCCACAAGACGGAGCACTTTCCTAGTATAGGAACACTGTCTCACTGTCTAGTACTCCCTGTTCCCAGCACCTAGGAGAGAAACTGAAACAAAGTACTCAAGACTTGTTTGGTACTGGGTATAAACCCAGAAGAAGTAGAATAAGACACTCACACAGATTTTGCATACTCACGTTCATTGCAGCATTGCTCGCAATAGCCAAAAGGTAGAAGCAACGCAAGTGTCCATCACCAGATGACTGGACAGTCTGCGGCATGCCCATACAATGGAACAGCATTCGGCCTTAAAATGGAAGGAAATTCTGGCACAGCTACAACATAAATGAACCTTGAGGACATTATTGCCAAGGGAAATAAGCCAGTCACAAAGGGATAAACACTGTATTATTCCTCTCCTATGAGGTTCCTCACATAGTCAAATTCGTAGGGACAGAAAGTTGAATGGTGGTTGCCAGGGCATGGAGAAAGGCAGGAACTGGGTTAGTTATAATAGTGTTTAGTGGGTTCAGAGTTTCAGCTGGGGAAGCTTTAAAAGTTCTGGAGATGGATCATGGTGATGGTTCCACAATAATGTGAATGTACTTAAGACCAAAGAATTGTACATTTAGAATGGCTAAAATGATTTATTTTATATTATGCACATTTTACCAAAATTGAAAAAAATTAAAAAGGTTTTTGGTAAAGTGAATGAATGAATGAAGACTTGGGACACTGCAAGAATCCCCTGGAATCATCTCTCTACTGTAAGCCTCTCCTAACTCCAATCCATTGCCCTTACACATAATCAGATGCCTGTCCCCTGCAATCACCCCTTTCTTTCCCAAAAGCATAAAGACAAGTGTCTTAGTCCAGCACACAAGGACCCTCTCAGCAGGGGGAACACTGACCTCCCCATGAAAGGAAAGAAATGCTTATTCAACCTCCTCATCTCCCCAGAAGTTAGCTAATAAGCCTTTAACACGTTTACACTATACACTACTCTATATACTATTTTAGGTGCAGGGAATAAAAGTCACTTAAGTCATGGACCAAGTTTTGGTGCTCTCAAGCCAGTAGATGCGAAAAGCACTCTGCCAATCATTTAACGCTGTCATTAATTACTGCTAGAAACACCTACTAGGCTTCAAGCACTCTGCTAAGATCTCCACATCTCTTCACCCATTTTATCCCCACAAAAACACCATGAAATAGGTCTTCTTGTAATATAGGGAAATACAGGCAGACTAAGCTCAAAGAGATTAAACCAACCCTTCAGCTAGAGTGAGACAGAACCATGATCCAATTCTAGAGCACTCTCAAGGGAGTAATCCAGGCATGAGTGACAGATAGAGAAAAATGAACCAGAGAGGTGGAATGACCCTTCCGATGACACACAGTAATTAAGGACTCATCCCAGAACCTCCTCGTCTCCCCAGCAGTCAGGAAGTTTCATTGCTGCTTTGGCCTCAAAATCAGCAAAGGCAGCTGCAAAGGCAGAAGGCACACCCTCCTTTCAGACCAGAGAAAAGGGAAGGTGCTTTAAACTGTGCTTGTGAGCAAGACCCCTTCAGGTGACTTTAAAGGGCCTTTGGCACTCAAATCATTCTTAGAACATATCCATGTAGGCCCCTGGGAGAGAGGAGGATACCTGAGTTGACCATTGAGCGAGAGATTATGACACTCCGTAGAAACTTCACTATGGCATAATGAGGTGGATAATTCAATATGCCTGCTTGTTCATTTGTTTAATTAAGCATGCATGCCCACAAACACATATGCACACAACTATGCATGCCCATAGACATGTCAGCACACAAACATGCATGCCCACAAACATATGTGTAAACAGCTATGCATACCCAAACACGTGTGCATCCAAATATGCATGCACAAATCCCATGGCCCCAGCTGTATGCTAGGTATAGTGAATTCAGAACTGAATATAATGAGGTCTGTATATTGATATATCAGTGACATTTTATTCCTTACATTCCATGCTGCAGTAGAAGTACACTGATTCTTAAAATACGCATTCATCTATTTATTTATTCTTTAAAAGCTTGCCCATGAGGAATAGTTGAAGAAACTGAGGCTCTTAGAGCTTGAAAGACTTGGAGTCCTGATGAAGCTCAAAGGAAAACCCAGAACTAAGGGCTGGAAGGTAGAAGGTGGCTGTTGCACAGCTTTCTGACCACAGAGCTGTTCAATGGGGGAGTTGGCTGTCATGAAGCCTTGGGTTTCCCAGTTCTAGAGACATGCAGGCAGGAAGACATATGCAGACACTGCTATACACACTACAGCTGCCAAGAACAGCCAAACCCAGGCAAAGCCACTGATCTCAGCTTCTCAGGCACAAAGCTTGACCTCCAGGCCACAGGTGGATCTTAAAAAGGACTCAGGACTCTGAAAGTCTCCAGAGCTAACTCCGTCCCACCTCTGGTCTCTGTTGACAGCCATGGATGGCTGAACTGAAGCTGCAGGAACTGTCTTCACCTCCTACACTGAGCCACAGCCAACATGGTAAAATGAATGTGACAAACTTTGGCTTATCATACCCTGCTTTCACCGGCCAGTGCCCAAGGGGAAGGCCCTGCCCTGGCCAGGTATCTTCTACCACACAAGCACCCCACGTTCTTCCTTGCCCTTGACTAAGTCCACCCGGGAACTCTCACCTCATAATCAGAAAATGCCTCCAAATACTCTTGCGTCTCCGTGCCTGAGATAAAGAAAACCTGCATTCCCTGAGGACTCTGGCTCCCTGCAGCCCCCTGCAGTGCACTGGTTTGGTTGTTTTCTCTTATCTGAAACATCACTGGACAGGAGGTGGGTTTAGGAGCTCCTTTCTCTCCACGGCCCTTCCAGACCACTGCTGCCTGACCCTTTCAACCAATGCTGAGGCCTGTACCATTTAGTTATACCCCCTCCAGCACCTCTGGATGCTGTGCTCATGAGAATGGGATGAGGAGGGAGGCAGAGGGAGGCTAGGGAGAGGCAGTAACAGGCATCCAGGTGAGTGAGGACAGTGGCTTAGACTGGATGGCAGCAGTGAAGATGCTGAGAAGAGCTGCAGGATTTGAGGTATCTTACCAATATGAGCCAAAAGCATTGCCTGAGGATTAACAAAAGATAACAAGTGTCAAGGGAGAAGATATCATGTCAAGAATGACTCTGGGGTTCAGTCCCATGGGGCTGCCTGTAATTCTCAATGGCAAGGTGGCCAATGCAGTGCAATGAAAGATGCCCAACAGAGAATCACAGCCCATCATAACCTGGTGCCACCTCGCCTCTCCAGCAGCCATGGTGGCCTCACTTCATTTTCTGAAATAATCTGGGTCACACGACTGCCCTTCCTTTGGCCTTTTTCCTCCCACCTGCACTTGGCTATCTCTTAATTAACCTTCAGGTCTCCTGTTAAATGTTACTTCCTCAAAGACACTTTTCTGAACCCTCAGTCTAAATTAGGAGTCTCTTGCTACACTTTCTTTCTTTCTTTCTTTTTTTTTTTTGAGATGGAGGCTTGCTCTGTCACCCAGGCTGGAGTGCAGTGGCGCGATCTCGGCTCACTCCAAGCTCCACCTTCCGGGTTCATGCCATTCTCCTGCCTCAGCCTCCCGAGTAGCTGGGACTACAGGCGCCTGCAACCACGCCCTGCTAATTTTTTGTGTTTTTAGTAGAGACGGGGTTTCACCATGTTAGCCAGGATGGTCTCGATCTCCTGACCTCATGATCCACCCACCTCGGCCTCCCAAAGTGCTGGGATTACAGGCGTGAGCCACCGCACCAGGCTTTTTGCTACACTTTCTATGGCCACCTGCATTTTACATCATAGCATGTATTTCAAACTGAATGATCCACTTGGAAAAGGAAGTTTGGGTTTTATGCTTGTTCTCCCACGGGACTGATGCTCCGAAAGAGCAGGGACTATTCTGTTTGGGTCATAACCATGAAAGCAGCATCCAGCACTGTGTCAGCAATGCACTAGACAATAAATACTGTTTTATTGTTGGATAAGTGGAGGACGAGGGTCAGAATAGTTCAGCCCAGCTCAGGTAACTTTTCAACAAGCTTTAACTGAGCCTCATTCTGTGCCAGCCTGAGTGGCAAGCCGGGGAAACAGAGGAGTTGATGGATGAGACCTGGCTGCAAGGCCCTGCTGTGTCACAGTGAGGTGATTGGCATAAGTGGTAGGACACAGGAGAGCATGGGGGAGGCTCCTCAAACAGGCTCAGCCGTCAGAAAGTTTCCTGAAATAAGTGACATCTGAGCAGAGACAAAAGGCATGAGCAGGAGTTGGCGAGAAAACACCGTAGATGGAAAGAGTGCTTGTAGCAGCAGCAGGGCCAGGGGCAAAGCTTGGAGGTAACAGAGTCTATGTAACTCCGGGTAATTGTAAACAGACAGGGTGGGCAGTAGACTGACTGCAAGTTAGCCACCATAATCACAGTGGAAACCCTTGTTTTGCCAATGTGGTACCCCATAATCAATTTGTTCAAGCCCCTTTGACATGGTAATGTGAGGACTCTGTGATACTAACTCAGTCTTCTGTACCAATCTATCTGAAGCCACTCACTCACCCCCAAACCACCCAGCCATGTGGCTACAACACTGGACATCCCAAAATTGAGAGGAGGGGAGAGCATCTTCTGACCATGACTTTCAGCCATTCCTGAATTTGCCAAAGGAAAATCAGACTCTGCCATGGAAGGGCTCCCATAACATCCTGAATGATGATCTCTACTGCCTCAGTTTCTCCATCTGAGAAGGTGGATGTGGATAGGACTTGCCTGTGTTCTGTGATTAAGTTATATGTTTTGCAATCTATCCATCTGACAAAGGTCTAATATCTAGGGTCTACAAGGAACTTAAATAAATTTACAAGAAAAAACAAACAACCCCATTAAAAACTGGGCAAAGGATATGAACAGACACTTCTCAAAAGAAGACATTCATGTGACCAACAAACATGAAAACAAGCTCAACATCACTGATCATTAGAGAAATGCAAATCAAAACCACGATGAGATACCATCTCATGCCAGTCAGAATGGTGATTATTAAAAAGTCAAAACCAACAGGTGCTGGCAAGGTTGCGGATAAAAAGGAACACTTTTACACTGTTGGTGGGAATGTACATTAGTTCAACATTGTGGAAGACAGTGTGACAATTCCTCAAAGATCTACAGCCATAAATACCATTCGACCCAGCAATCCCATCACTGGGCGCACAACCAAGGAAATATAAATCATTCTATTATAAAGGTATATGCACATGTATGTTCACAATAGCAGTTCACAAATGCAGCACTATTCACAATAGCAAAGACATGGAATCAATCCAAATGTCAGTCAATGATATATATTGTCATTGATTGATAATCAATAGCAAAGATGATATATATTGTCATTGATTGACAATCAATAGCAAAGACATGGAATCCATCCAAATGTCAATCAATGATATATACCACGAAATACTATGCAGCCATAAAAAGGAAGGAGATCATGTCCTTTGCAGGGACGTGGATGGAGTTGGAAGCTGTTATCCTCAGCAAACTAACACAGAAATAGAAAATCAAACACCACACGTTCTCACTTATAAGTGGGAGCTGAGCAATGAGAACACATGGCCACATAGTGGGAACGACACACACTGGGGCCTGTTGGGGGGTCAGAGGTGGTGAGGGGGAGAATATCAGGAAGAATAGCTAATGAACGCTGGGCTTAATACCTAGGTGATGGGTTGATCTGTGCAGCACACCACGTGGCACGTATTTACCTATGTAACAAAGCTTCACATCCTGCACATGTACCCTGGAACTTAAAATAAATGTTGAAGAAAATAAAAAATTATATCATGTGAAAAGTTCAGCTGAAGGCCTGGCAGGTAGCAAGCACTCACCAATGTCCATTATAATCACACTGTATGATAATATGTGTCTGTTTCTATCAGGAGGCTTTAGAAGCCCAAGAAAAAGGTTTTGTGTTTTCACTTCTGGGTCCCTAATATCTAGCACCCTGATTGGCACATAGGTATCAATTACAGTTTGGTAAGTGAATAAATACATGAACAAAAGGAAGAATGAATGGAGGAATGAACAAAAGGAAGAATGAATGAATGAATGAATGAATGAATGAAGGCAGGTCTGAGTAGAACAGTGTCTTCCCCAGGAGGACCTTGCTCCTCACTCAGGGAATGGGACTTGACAGAATGTCTCAGTAACATCATGTCCTAATCCACCTAAGTCATGGGTCTCGATGCTTTCTAAATGTAAGGCTGGAAATGGAGCTCTGCACTTCACAACACAAATCATCCCTTCCTGTGGTATCAATGATCCATGAGCCTGTGATTGGCTCAGCCTCAAAGTGAAAGAACAAAAGAGATGGCAATGCTTACAGAAGTCTGGGATCCTTCACCCTGGCATCATAACATAAAACATTGAGGTTTAAAAGTCTCACAGGTCATCTCTGCATGAGCATAGTGCATGGAAACCCAAGCTTCAGAAAGATCACAAGAAGGAAATAGCCAAAAGGAATGGTGCCCAGTCAGGATTGCACACAAAGACAGTCTGCTGCTTTTATAATTAACAGCCCTCTCACAACCCCTTGAGATTTTTTATTTTTATTCTTAAGATGATACAAGTTGCAGTCGTCAGTCACCTACCATCATCACTCTGCTTGCTGATCTCCAGGGGACGGAAAGTCAGGGCCTAAGCCAATCACATCTGTTCTAGGACAATCAGACTGGTAAGGATCAAGATGACCTTAGAGATTCCCCAATCTGATCTCACAACGGGCAGCCAAGCTCTGCCTCAGACCAGCAGTGTTACCTCGAGTAAGTCACATCATGCTTCTGTGTCTTGGTTCCCTTACCTACAAAACAGAGGTAGAATTATAGTCCTGATTTCATGAGGCTAAGAATTAAATGAGATCATAAATATGAAGTCTGGAAGAGTACCAAGCTCACAGTAAATGTTCAGTGACTATTGGCTAATTCTACTATGACTGTTTTGACTGTTGTTATCCCAGTGGTTCAAATATGTACAATGAGGTCCTCATGTTCTGAGGAGAAGGCTCAAAGTTGCCCCCCCATGCAACAACAATCAGACTAGCTCTTCTTTTTCCTCTTTTTTTTTTTTTTTTTTTTTTGAGATGGAATTTCACTCTTGTTGCCCAGGTTGGAGTGCAATGGCTCCATCTCAGCTCACCACAACCTCCGCTTCCCAGGTTCAAGCAATTTTCCTGTCTCAGCCTTCCGAGTAGCCGGGATTGCAGGCATGCACCACCACACCTGGCTAATTTTTGTATTTTTAGTAGAGACAGGGTTTCTCCATGTTGGTCAGGTTGGTCTCGAACTCCTGACCTCAGGTGATCCACCCACCTCGGCCTCCCAAAGTGCGGAGATTACAGGTATGAGCCACCACACCTGGCCTTTTTTCCTCTTTTACACATCGGTTTGCTTTATAAAATTCAACATGACAAAAGAAAGTCAACACTTTATAAACAACAATGCTTTAAGACCTGTGACTCAATCCTTCACCACTTTCTTCCCTGGCAGTAGCTTTCCTAGACTCCCAACTATATTAACACATCTTCTTCTGGTAAGGACACTAATGACTGCCCACGACAATCCTTTTCATTGAGGACAATTCCATTAGAAAACAGTTTCTGGTAGTGAACATTCAAAATCTACCTTCTTTTCACTCTCAGTCTTAGGTCTGGACTTAAGAGAAACTAAGAGTGCATCCAATTGATCTTCCTGGGAAACCATTTGTGATCACAAAATTCTGCTTTCACACCTCTGAATCATCTCCAGTTCATTTAATTACTTCTTTTAGGACATGGTTGGGGCATAATTGGCCAGGCTTAGAGTGCCTAGGTTTGTCAACATGTGCCCAGTGTCCTGGACTTTAAAAATGGATGGGGAAGCCCAGAGATCTGTCTGGAGCAGAGAGTTGTGGCCTTGTGGCCATGGGCCCAGGCCCCTCTGGCACCAGACTAGATGAGGCCAGCCAAGATGGGCAGGCAGGAGGTCATCCAAAAGTCATCATTCACCATGTAACCCTAGGGTGACAAACTCACTGCAGTTTGCCTGGGACTTTCGTGGTCTTAGCACTGAAAGTCTTACATTCCAGGAAACCCCCTTCAGTTCACCTGGGCTAATACCCCTTGTGAAGTAGCAGCAACAAAAGCAAAGGATGTACCTCTGTGCCTCCTCACTTCTTGACTGTTCAATAAGGTTGGGAGCTGTTTGGGAACAGGGACCCAGAACATGTGTTTTGGAAGGCAAACTCCATGCCTTTGGAGAAAGAATGTAGACTTGGAAGTGAGACAGACTTGGAACGGGATCCTGTACCCTTCACAGAGTATCCTGCATGGCTTCAAGTAAGTTATTTTGCTTTACTCTTTGTTGAAGGCTGTTTGCTCATGTGTAAAATGGAACAGATAATATCTGCTTCTCCAGGATAAACGAAATAATGTAGATAAAATGTCTAGCACAATCCCTAGGATATATCAGGATATAGCAGGGATTAAGGAAGGCTGGTTCTTTTTCATTTTTTCTTTCTTAAATTCCCCAACTTTTGACATAGGGCTGGCCACAAATGACATATTTGATATGTGTATGATGAGAGATAAAATAGATGAATGAATGATTGAATGAATGAATGAATACTTATATGTGAGGATAGATGGATGGACAGACAAACTCTCAATAGAGGTAGTTTTGTGGCTCATACAGGCCCACTTTTCTGCAGGCTAAGATGGAAAGCATGTTCAAGAATCCGTAAGTTCTGCAGTGAGCCAGATTCAGCCTTCAATCCCGGATTTACCATTCACCTGCCATAGTGTTCCCTCAGACAAATTATGGAATAACCATCTTCATGATGATGATCAAGAATATCCACATAGCCAGAATTTATTGAGAACAACACACACACACAATTTTTTTTTGTCCACAAAAAGCCTGTGAGGTGGACTCTATTATTATTCTCAATGTTCACATGAGAGAGATTAAGTACCTTGGCCATGACCACCATTGCTCAGAAGTCCTGAAGTAAAGACTAAACTCAGTCGCTCCGATACCAGATGCCAGGACCCAAATCCCAGTCCCCAGGCAAATTCCTTTGGATTTCCTTTGTGTCCTCATCTGAGAAGTTTCCTCATCCTCGTGATATTTCAAAGATGAAACCTAGAATATGCTACATGAAGTGCTTCATGTAAATAGACAGCAAAACATGCCATCTCGTTCTTTCACCTAAGTCAACATTCCTATGTCGTTATTCAAAAGGAGGCCAATAGACAAGGGCACAAGGCAGTCAACCATTCCAACCCTCTCATCAAATCCAGCTTAGGACAATTTTGCAAATCAATCCTTTTGATGCACGAAAGGAGGTGGCTTGGGGAAAATAGCCATTCTCCAAGAGATGCTCACTGGGACACTAGAATCAGGAATTGTAAATAGGTTTTCTACAACACACCTACACACACACACACGCACATCTGTGACACATGTGGAGAAATATTGCTGCTGTAAAAATCCCAAGAGAGAGATATTGCAGGCTGTATCTGAGGGACTAATGTTCCATTGAATACACTGGAATATTTGGTTGTGAAAGAGAAAGGGCCTTGATTAGGAATCAGAAAGCTGAGATTCTGAGAGGATTCTTCCACCTCCCAGCTGTTTATCTATTGAAGGCAAATCTTCCTTTTCCTATGCCCTGTTTCCTTATTCATACATTAAGGAAGCTGAGCTGTGTGATATATACGCTAATTCCCAGAACTTCCATATTTTATGCCTGTATACTTATCATTCCTATTGCCTTGTATACCTTGCGGTGCCTACTCACCACCAGATAATGTCCATGGTCTTCATATCTAATGTCCTTGCCATATAACCTACTTACCTCCCCAATGTCATCATTCACCATGTAACCCTAGGGTGACCAACTCAATGCAGTTTGCTTTTGGGACTTTCATGGTCTTAGCCCTGAAAGTCTTACATTCGGGGAAACCCGTTTCAGTCCTGACAAAATCCATACAGAATCTACCCAAAATTTTACTTCACCTATAAGGCATGCCTTTTTATGCTTTTCCAAATTGTGTTCCCTCTACACAAAACTAGCAGATGCCACCTGTACAGGCTGAATCGTGTCCCCTTCAAAGAGATATGCTCAAGTCCTAACTCCTAGTACCTCAGAATGTGGCATTATTTGGAAACAGGGTCTTTACAGAGTCTAAGAAAGCCCAATAGAGTTAAAACAAGGCCATTAGGGTGGTCCCTGATCCAATATGACTGGTGTCCTTATAAAAGGGGAAGTTTGGACACAAAGGCTGATGTGCAGAGGGAAGATCCTGTGAAGAGACACAGGTAGAACACTATGTGAAGGTGGAGGCAGAAACTGTAGTAATGCACTGAAAAGCCAAGGCACATCAGAGGTTAACAGAAAAGACACCAGAAGCCAGGATAAAGGCATGGAACAGATCCTCACAGTCCTGAGAAAGAAGAATGCCACTTACACCTTGATTTCAGACCTCTAGACCCAAGAATGGTGACACAACACATTTCTGCTGCTTCATATGCCTAGTTTTGCATACTTTGTAACAGCAACCCTAGAAAACCAAGACACCACCAATTCCTACATGCTTAGGGCAGATCTTTTTTTTTTTTTTTAAGATGGAATCTCACTCTGTTGCTCAGGCTGGAGTGCAGTGGTACAATCTCAGCTCATGGCAACTTCTGCCTCCCAGGTTCAAGCAATTCTCCTGCCTCAGCCTTCCCAGTAGCTGGGACTACAGGCATGTGCTACCATGCCCAGCTAATTTTTGTATTTTTAGTAGAGAAAGGGTTTCACCATGTTGACCAGGCTGGTCCTGAACTCTTCACCTCAGGTGATCTGTCCGCCTCGGCCTCCCAAAGTGTTGGGATTACAGGTGTGAGCCGCTACATTCGACCAGATTATTTTTTATTAACTAAGTACTTTTCTGACTGATACTGTATGGAACCTTGGAAGCATTGACATAATGCTCTGTGCATAATACTCTAGGTCTAGAAGGGGCCACATGAAGGCTGACTGATTACAGACATTGGGAACCCATTGGCACCCAGATAGTGTTTAAACCCATGAAACAGTTTCACCCAGGCAATGAAGCTTGGCCAATTTGACTGTTTAAAGGCCAAGATTTTTACTGGGATGCATTTTAATAATAAGTAGGTGGTTAATTGCTTTAAATATCAAATCTGAATGAGAAATGTTTGAGGTGATGTGTATCCCAATTACTTCAGTTTGATCATTATACATTGTATGCATGTATCAAAATATCAGGTGTACCCCATAGATGTGTACAACTGTCTAAAATAAACATCACCTTGTAAATATTATAAATAAACAAAAAATATCAAGAACCATGCACAGTCTTATGACTAGCTGCTGTTTTTCCCTTGTATTCAGTAAATACAACTTGGCTAATGGACCTTGGGCTTCTCCTGGGAGCCAGGCATCCATTCATCTTCTCTCCTTTCACTCTCCCTGGCCTTCTGTCTCTAAACACTTGAGTCTAAAGATTTATCTCAGTTAGGGTGGAGAGAGACAGAAAGAAATCCCATTTTGGCATCCGTGCCTATGTCTTACACTTATTGTTCAATCTGTTTTCCCCAATGCCCCCCACTAGGAGGGTATTGGGAATGTTCCCAGCTATAAATTAAGCACGTTGGTTCCATTCCATTACTGTTTCTTATGGTTCTATAGCTCCCTAATTCACGGGAAGAGAGCAATCAGTAGTGAGACTTAAGTTTTATATAAACCTAGCCCCAACATCTCAGAAACTACTCATCAATAGGATTTGGAGTGCAGTAGGGACTTTGTCACACGGCTCAGTACATGTCTCCTTCATCAATATCCAGCTAACATAAGACACCTCATCCAATAAATGTGAATTAAAACATGTGAGTGCCAACTATGTTCTAGGCAGGCAATGCCTCTCCCTCCTACAATCTGCTCTTCACACTTCAGCCAAATGATGTTCTGACCCATATCTGATCACATCACTCCCCTACTTGAAACATTCCACACTCTCACCTTCTGTACCATTCCTAGGAGAGAAAGTCCAAACTCCTACGCATGCTTTTCTACCTCCTCTAGGAAGCCTTCTCTGTCTCCGACCATATTGAGTAGTTAAACCTGGTTTATATGTCAGCTCCCCCAAGCGCATGGTGGGATTTTCCTCTCAGGATCAGTTCTCATCCATATTTGCACACAAGGCTCTCTGGCTGCTGCTCTCATCATATAGACAAATTATTTTGGCAAAGGCTATTCTTGACTCCTGAGCCGACATCAGGATCCGTTTTGGTCCTTATACCCTTGATTCCTCTGCAACATTTAGCCTTGGGATGCTCCCGCCTTCTGGCTCTCACATTTCTTTGATTCTCTGAATTCTTTGCCCTGATTTTCCTTGCATCTCTCCAACAGCTCTAGCTGAGACTCTTTTGCAAGTTTCTTCACCTTCAAATATACTTAAATTGTGAATTTTCTCTTTAGAGTCTGGTCTTACCAACAAAATAAAATTCAGACTTCATAATACTGGCTCTGGAGAAACAGCTATGAATCCAAACCCTGACTGTCATAGGGTGGCCAAGTGACCTTGGGCCTCAGTGTACTTATCTGTGAAATAATCCTATCTCATAGGTCTATCGATAGCATCAAGTGAGTTGATACAGTAAAAATTCCTGGTACACTCTGAGCCCACACACCTGTGCTAGTGTTGTACAGTCACTGAGTGATTTTAGCCAAGCTCAATTACAGCTATGAACTGATGAATCCCAGCCCAGATTCTCACCTGGCCTCTGCGCTCAGATACCCCATTGCCTTTAGACCTATGAACTCACATCAACTCCTCTTGCTGCTTGATCCTCTTCTCCTTCAGCTTTATTGACTAATTCACCCAAGGGAACCTCTTACCATCACTGAAACTTTTCCCTTCCCCTCAACACAATGCAAAAACACCAATTATTTTCATTCCATTACCTCAGCAGTCCTCGATTATTCTCCTTCTGAGCTACCTTCGCCTCTTTAATAATTTCTCCCCACCCTAGCTGTCGTAGTCTTTGATTCTAATGTGTCATTTCTGTTACACACACAATCAAGCAACTCCCTTACTCAAATTCTTTCATAGTCTTCCTTTATCTACAGATGCAATCCCAGCTCCAGAAGGGGACACACACTCCCTTCATGATCAATCTCCCTGGAATCTGGCTAGCCCCATCCCTCCCACTCTATCAAAAACAAAACAAAACACTTGTATGCAGTACTCTTGAAAACCCTAGCACTACCCAGGAGATGACATGCCCTTTTCCATTTCTGTACCTTTGTGCATACCTTCTCAATGCCTGAGACCCACTTCCAGCCTTTATTTGGCTTGTGAATGCCCCCTCTTCCAAGTAACCCATCCTGATACCTTCTGGGTGGGTGTTTTGGGAGTTCTCTGTCCTCCATCAACATCTTGTCCATGTTTAACTTCCATTTCTGACAGCACTTTCTTGACTTCCACCTGTCTCTCTTACACTACATCAGGAGCAACTTGAGTTCACAACTGTGTCTTTCTCATTGCTCTGCCCAGAATTCTTAGGATAGAGCCAACAAGAGCAAGAGCTCAAGGTCTCCTAAATGAGAAAATTGATGACAGTCTGTAAATCAATAAATGGAGGAAAATGACCCTAAGGTTTATCTTTCAAGGGGGGGATTTGTATGAAAATGCCATGGGAGGAACATTGCACATTCCCTTTTGAGGAGGAAAACATCAGCGAGAAGTGAGTGAGCCAAAGGGGACTCTTTTCTCATTCACCCTCTTTTTTAAAAAAAAAAATATATATATATTATAATTTAAGTTCTAGGGTACATGTGCACAACGTGCAGGTTACTTACATATGTATACATGTGTCATGTTGGTGTGCTGCATCCATTAACTCGTCATTTACATTAGGTATATCTCCTAATGCTATCCCTCCCCTCTCCTCCCACCCCACAACAGGCCCCGGTGTGAGATGTTCCCCTTCCTGTGTCCAAGTGTTCTCATTGTTCAATTCCCACGGAGAAATAGGAACACTTTTACACTGTTGGTGGGACTGTAAACTAGTTCAACCATTGTGGAAGTCAGTGTGGCGATTCCTCAGGGATCTAGAACTAGAAATACCATTTGACCCAGCCATCCCATTACTGGGTATATACCCAAAGGATTATAAATCATGCTGCTATAAAGACACATGCACACGTATGTTTATTGTGGCACTACTTACAATAGCAAAGACTTGAAGCCAACCCAAATGTCTAACAATGATAGACTGGATTAAGAAAATGTGGCACATATACACCATGGAATACTATGCAGCCATAAAAAATGATGAGTTCATGTCCTTTGTAGGGACATGGATGAAGCTGGAAACCATCATTCTCAGCAAACTATCGCAAGGACAAAAAATCATTCACTGTCTTTTAAGGAAGGAGAAAAAGGGGACCATGATCACTTCTGAGGACTCTATTTGGAGAATAAACTTTTATTAAGGAAATGTGAGTACATTTGATTAAGAAAGTATCTCTGACGTCTGTCAGTCATTGGCTGGAAGGATTCAGTTCTCAAAACCCACATTATCTTCTCGTTATTCAAGGAAGAGACCCTGGCAGGTGCCAAGCAGCGAGAAAGGGAAGTCTGAGTATAATTTCCTCCTGAGAGTACCGCTCTATAATTTCACTGTTTGCAGCAGTGCATAGCATTTAAGAAATAGGGGGAGAAAGACATCACAACATTTGAATGCCCTTGTCTGAGCCAAATAAAACAAAATATGCACTGTGGCACTATGGTATGAATGTGTCCCCTCTAAACTGTATGTTAAAACCAAATGCCCTCCTAAGGGTGTTGAGAGGTGAGGCCCTTTGGAATGTGATTAAGTAATTAGGGCTTTGTCCTCATGAGTGGATTAGTGACTTATAAAAGGCCTGGAGGGAACTAGCTTAAGCTTTTTCTCCCTTCCACTTTCCACCATGTGACAAGGCAGCATTTGCCCCTTCTATCATGTAAGGATACAGCACAAGGGCCCTCACCAGGCATCAAATGCTGGTATCTTGATCTTGGACTTCCCAGTCTCCAGAACTGTGAGAACATAAGTGTATGCCATTTGCAAATTACCCAGTTTCAGGCATTTTGTTATAGCAGCACAAAAGGACTAAAATGGTGTGTTGAGGGGTAGAGACAGAAAGGGAAAGAGAGAGAGAAAGAAAAAGAGAGCCAGAGAGCGAGAGAAAACATAGAGTATGTGAATGCTAGAGTCTAAGCATCCAAGAATGAATTCTTTCAAGTGGCCACTTGCAGAATGTTCAAAACCAGGGCAGATATTGAACCCATGTGAGCCTCTGCTTCCTCTATGATTTAGGGATACTACAATATTCCTTGTAGAATTGTGAGAATTACATGAGGTTATCTGTAATAATACAGAGTTTTAAAATTTTTCTTCTCCAAAGAATTCTGGTTAACTCCATTGGGTTGAGACATAAAAGACAGTTTCACCCAATGATGGTGAAGTGATTTTTTTCAAATAAAACACCAGATTTTACTTGTTCTGAAAACACAAAGTATGATGGTGAAAGCAAAGATCTGCCTACTTCGAGGAAGAACATCAGAACAGCCTTCCAATGGTGTCTTCTGTTTTTCCAAAAGTTTCTAAATAGTAACTCAGCTACCTGAGTGTCAATGGCTGGAGTCTGTGGAGCCATGGAAACCCTTACATCAGCTGAATGGAAGATTTGTAGACTTCTTCTGTTTATGAAAACTTCTCTCTCTTAAAAAGTGCAGATCCATTACCTAATACCATGAAGTTTCTTAATCTATGTTTAGTTCCTCTAAGCTTTGTGAAATGTCTTTTGCAGAGGTTTTAGAAGGGGTGGAGCAGAAAAGATTTGGGAGTATATGAGGACAGTTAAGTCAAAGATCATTTCCTCCCTCACCTTGTTCAATGATAGAAGAGTTTGATCAAACAGAGTATGAATCTTCATGAACATTAACCTGGACTACAAAGCAAGACAAGCAGCAAGATGTATTCATTTTTAGAGCATATTATTTATATTACCAATAGAGAATAGTTTTCTAATAAAGAAAAAAAATGACAATTTTAAATAATGAAATTATGAAAATTTGTGCTACTGTTGCATAGCAACATGTTTTTCCCCCATTTCTAAAATGCTCTTAAATGTATTTTAATATTAAAACTAAAACTATAAAACAAGTGAAATGCCCAAAAATACAGCATTGGTTAAATAAATTATAATAGAATCACATGACGGAATTCTGTGTAGTTATATGTTGTAAAAATATGTAGGGTTATTGAAAATGTGTATAACTTGGAAAGTGAGAAAAACAGAGAGTAACTTACACACTACATTTCTGTGAAGGAAAATACATGTGAATATAAAATAGTTTGTGCCTAGTGAAAGAATATGATGACATTTTTCTTTGTACTTTTTCTTATTTCCACAGTATGCATATTTATGTAATCAGAACTATAAACATACACACATATATATACGTGTGCAACTGAAAGTTTAAAATGAAGATATCTGAAGGAATACATTTAAAACTGCTTTTGAGCAATATTTGACAACTCGTGGAAAAAAAAAAAAAAAACAAGAGCAGTGAAGGATCCCACTCTCTTATACCTCCTTTGGCCCAAGATCTACTCAAAAAACTTCTAGGAAAGAAAAACCTTCTAGAGTTTAGTATATTTTATTGACTATATTTCCCTAGTGTCCCTAAAGCTATTATTTCTTTAAAATGTGGCATTTTCACTTTGTAGATCTCAAATGTGAAGTAAAAAAGAGAAAATGTGATTTCTCCTATTGAAGCCGATAGGAATAAACATGACATCCATTAGTATATTAACCCATTTTCATACTGCTATGAAGAAATACCCAAGACTGGGTAATTTATTTATTTATTTATTTTTTTAAAAAAGAGGTTTAATGAACTCACAGCTACACATGGGTGGCGAGGACTTACAATCATGGCAGAAGGTGAAGAAGGAACAAAGGTACATCTTACCTGGCAGCAGGCAAGAGAGAATGTGTAGGGGAACTACCTTTTTTAAAACCATCAGTTCTCTTGAAACTTATTCACTATCACGAGAAAAGCCCGAGAAAAATCCGCCCCCATGATTCAATTACCTCCCACCAGGTTCCTCCTACAACACACAGTGATTATGGGGGCTACAATTCAAGATGAGATTTGGGTGGGGACACAGCCAAACCATATCAATTAAGTTTTTAAGTGGCAAGAAGACCCCTTCCTGAGGAATTAGCTGTAATAAGTGTAAAGTACCTGCATAAAATGTAGAGAGGAACATACATTCAGAGCTTGACCAGATCAAGTCTGTTCTAGCCCTGGCACTAACCAGCTGAGGAAGTTTGGTTCAGAGTCTCAATTACAATCAATGGAGTAGTCCATAGAGGGCTTAGGTCCTCTTGGCTAGTACTGTAAAACCTGGGCCTCTATTTTACTAGGTGCTTTACAAATATCACCTCATGGACATTTAATAGATTCTGCAAAACAAATGAAGAAAGTGAGATTAAAGAATTTTAATAACTTGCCCATGGGTACCCTGCTAACAATAGAATAAATGAAATTAGAAACAGGATATGTGTCTCCCTAAATGTCTCTGATTTTCTATTATCCTACCTCATGGCCACATGACCTTTTACTCTACTTAAGAGACCTCAGTGAGAAACGTCAAGTACCTTTAGAGTACAGAGTTCTTTTACAGCACAAAACTAGAAAGGACCACACTGCCCAGTGGCATTCTGCTCTGCCTTTGATTCCACCAGGAAGTATTTGCGCCCTGTGGGTGGCTCTGAGCTCACCAGAGGCATTTTAAATCTCAGCAGGTCAATATCCGGTCCCCTGGAAAGAGCTTTTCTTTATATACCTGCTGAATCTGTCCTCAGCCAGGGGTTAAGAGGATAAAAGGCTCAAAGCAGCAGGCTCATGAAGTCACAAATTAAAAGGTAAATTGAGAAAAAAAAATAGGACAGGGCAATCATTAACAGGAATGTGGATTTGTCCAAAAAATAATCCAGAATGTTCATCTACATAAGCACTTGGGTAACTGAAGTCTATTCACTCGTCATAGGAATAATAATAATAATGTCATTGTATGAAAGGGGGGATATAAAATTGTTGTTAAAATAATAATTGTGGAATTTTAGAGAAAAAAAGACTCAGAGATGAACAAGGCTACCTGCCCCTTTGTGCTAGATGAAACACTCACTGTAAGTGATCAATATCCTACATCAAACTGGCTTTAACAAAAATAAAAGGAATGGATTGGCTTGAACAACCGAAAAGTCACAGGACTGGGATGATGCATTAAATCTATTGCTTCTGCGGTGTGTCCAAATCATACCCACCTACCATTCATCATGGTGGACACTCTACCTTCATAAATGCATCATTGTCAAAGCCGTTGTAACGCTAAACTTGAAGGTTCACCTGCGAGCTGACTGCCCAGCTCTCTAATGGTTGCTTCTTAGTCCAGCAAAACTGAACACTCAATGCGGCTCCCAAATATTTATAATTCCCACTCACTTTCAAAAGTGTGGGAATGAATGAAAAGGATCTCAACATATTTTAATTAGAGAAGTGGGAAAAAAAGATTGTTTCTGACAGAACCAGAAAAATCAATTAATCACTGGCAAGCAAAGATAATTGCATTTCTGAGTCTATTAAGGCACATCAGGGCTAGTTAGCTAATTTCACAGGGGAGCTGGATGTCGCTGGGCATTAGGCAGTGATGGGAAATATCAGGTAGAAACACAAGATGACATTTTCTTTCAGGAAGCACTTGACTTTCAACTCAACCATTTCCACTTTGGTAGAGAAAAGGTAGGTGAGTGTGTTCAAAGGAGATTTCAATCCTAACATTTCTGTGAGCCTTCACACTTTTACATCAGCTCTGATAATAGTGATTATAAGTTCTTTTTGTGAGACTGTTCTGCGGATGAGAACAGAATTTTTCAGTAAAATCGTCTAAAGCCACTGGGGAGAAAATCTCCTAAATCATATTGTAAAGAAGGGGAGGAAGAAAGACAGGGGATGAATCTAAACAACAAACAATGAAAAATCTTACTCGGAAAGAAAATCGGTTTGATTTAGAGTTTTGTCTGAATTAATATTTAAAACTAAATTTGAATTCATTGTCAAGGACAAATGTTAGCTCCATTTCAGCTAACAATATTAGAAATGCAGGTTCATGCTCTCGTAAATAGATACAAATGAGTTATGGATATACTGATGATTAACAAATATCTATGTAATGAGTTTCATAATTAATTGTTCATTTAGAAAGAATTTCCTTGGGGGAAAAGTATTGCATATGAAAATAAGACCATTCCTCCTGCTTTCTCACCACTAGCACCATGCGGGAAAGCTAACACAAAGTCTCCGGAATTTCCACAGCAGAAGAATGCATAAACAGAGTTAAGATCCAGTGTCCTACTGAGGAAGAGGAGGCTTCGCAATCCGGTTATGAAAGTAGAAGTCAGGGTCTCATTTTCTTTATAATAAAGAGGCTAGCAAAGAGAGGCTGAGATTACTTGGCCTGTGTAATCTTCACTTAGCCTTAATCCCGTCATTTCCAACCTTGGAATTACCTCAGGAACTTTAGCAAGTGCTGACACATCGGTCCCACTGTGAAGATTTTTTTACTTAATTGGTCTGGAGGATAAAAATTTCAGTTTTCCAGGAACTTCTAGTACACAATGAAGGTTGAGATTTTCACAGGAACTCTTTCAGCAGTGCTCTTCAACCAGAGTCATCCAGGGAACATATTAAAACACGGTCTCCTAAGCCCCTCAACCAGAGATTCTGACTCAGTAGGTCTGAGACCAGGGCTAAGAATTTCCATTTGTTTTTTTTGTTTTTTGAGATGAAGTCTCACTCTGTTGCCCAGGCAGGAGTGCAGTGGCACAATCTTGGTTCACTGCAACCTCTACCTCCCTGGTTCAAGCAACTCCCCTGCCTCAGCCTCCCGAGTAGCTGGGATTACAGGTGCACGCCACCACGTCCAGCTAATTTTTTTGTATTTTTAGTAGAGACGGGGTTTCACCATGTTGGCCAGACTTGTCTCGAACTCCTGACCTCAGGCAATCTACACTCCTCAGCCTCCCAAAGCTGGGATTACAGGTGTGAGCCACCTCGCCCAGCCAAGAATTTCCATTTCTAATGTGTTCCCAGCTGATGGGGATGCTGCTGGTCCATGAACCACCATTTGAGTAGCACTGATTTAAACAGAACGTTAGGAATTTGGAATCATCTTCTATTACTATCATTTAATGAAGATTCATGTGACTTATCCGTAATTGAATAAATTTTGAAAGAAGAAACAGGAAGTTCAATACAATGAAAGATAAGCTAAATTTTTCTCCCAGTATGCACAGACCCTATGCTGGGCACTGGCAATGCAAAGTCAAATAAGATCAGATCTTTACTCTGAAGAAGCTCACATTGACAGAGAAGAAGGCAAAGCCACACATTACCTCTCTAACATTCCTTTTTTGCAGTTTCCTCTTCTGCAGTCTAGAAAGTCTGTGGCAGTTGACACTCACATCCCTACATCTCCAAGTCTAATAAAAAGTATACTGCAATAAATAAATTCATAAATCGTCTCACCTCCACCCACTCCCCCATGCTTACTCTTCACTTTGACCATGAGTTGTCATCTTTGGTCTTTCAGGTGGGCTCGGCATTCTGATATCCAGGTCCCTTGTCGGGCTGACCCACATCCATCCTTAAAGTGACAGCTCTGCTGTTATTTCACTCTGAGACATCTGTTCCGACTCTGCCTAGAGACTGCATTCCTCCTTCTCTGTTTCTTCATAGTATCCCCAGTCTGTCTCAGTGACAAGCATCTACCATGCATATGATGGCCATTTTCTTTTTTTCCTGATTTTAAATTTTAGTTTTAATTTTTGTGGGTACATAGTAGGTATAGATATTTATGGGGCACATAAGATGTTTTAATACAGGCATGCAATGCATAGTAATCACCTCATGGAGAAGACAGTATTCATCTCCTCAAGTGTATTTGTGCTTTGTGTTATAAACAATCCAATTACCCTCTTTTAAGTTATTTTTAAACGCACAATTATTATTGACTATAGTCACTCTGTTGTGCTGTCAAATAGTAGGACTTATTCTAATTTCTTCTGTACCCATTAACCAGCCCCACCTCCCTCTCACCATCCCCCACCCCCATATCATTTTTTATTTATTTTATTTTTTTTTTTTACCAAATACCATTACACAATTTGGTGATGGTAGGGACCACTCATCTGATCATCTCCTCAAGTAGTATTGTGCATGGACTATGGTGCACATGCGAGTCTTCACTGACAGCCATTGGTTGAGTGACCCTTTAATTTAGGAGACTTTGGTCTGAATGACTTATAGCTGTTTCCATAACCTCAAGTCACCTTCTAAGATGTGAAGAAGACGTTGCAAGGTGGATAGCGCATGCTGCTTGAAGTCAGACGTTCTGGCCTTCTCATTTGTTAGCTGTCTGTACTTGGGCAAAAAACTTAGCTTGGGGACTTGGTTTCTTCATGCCACAGAAGTTATACAGAGTCTTGGGGACGTTTTGAGGATAAATTGGATAATGTATAAATGGTATGACACATGGTAGGATTACTTATTATTGTTATCTAATTGGGATATACATACCCCATAAAAATAACTTCAAGAATTACTTGATGGTCATTTTCTATGTATGTGTCAGTCTCTCTCATTAGCTGGTAAACACCTCAATGCCAGGGGATCTATCTTTTCATCTTAGTGTTTCTAGAGCCGAAAGCAATAGCATATGCCAACTAGTGTCCTTGGGAATGAGTAGATGACCAAATAAAGCATGTACACATGTGTCTTAGGAATATGGAAAAGCTAGGGATTCCAAAAATCTGGGCTGAACACAATAGCTAAATGTCAATATACAGAAATGGTTTGGAGAGGAGGTTATATTGAGCTGGAACTTGTATAGCATAGAATTTTCAAGAGAGATGCTGAGGGGAAGAGGGCCAAGAATTGTCTGATGAGTGAGAGCAAAAAGAAACTGCGAGGGTTTTAAAGAGGGAAGCAAGGTGGTCACGGCAACCTTTTTGGGTAGTAACTCCATTAATAATGTTATTGACAGGTTAAAGACAAGGCTGTACTTGTAGTAGTGAAAATTTAGTTGGCATCTGCTAGATACAAAGTACCCTACTACCTTCTCTGCATATATTAATTAATGCCGTAAACTTTCAGATTGCCCCACAAGACAGACTTTGTCACCACCATTTTATAGGCCATACAATGTTGGGTTGGGGGAAGTTTCCAAGTCCTCAGAGCTCATAAATGGCAGACCATGGCTTCAAATTAAGGTCTGACCCCAAAGCCAGGTCCTCAGTACTTCCCTGCCCCTGCCTTTCTGTCAGCATGAGTCTTACTGCTGAATGTGGGGGTGACATCCTATGATTCTTGGTGACTGGTCTGAGGAAACGTTTTCCCTTTGAGAATCTGTGTCAGTCCATATAGACTTTGGATGAAGGCATGCTGACTGTTTGCTCAAAGCAAACATCATTACGAGGCAGTGTGCATTCTCAGACTGGAACGAACACCCATGGATATAAATGTGCTAGAAGCAAGGAACTCCCTGATCAGGACAAATTATCAGGCAATATTCTTTCTTCTTTATCTTTATGCTTCCAACATAGCATCTTATAAAAACTGGAGAGGAGGTTTCTTTCTGGCCAGCTATGTAACAATGAGCTGCAACATTTGGATGGAGGAGATATTTCTCATCAACTACATAAATGACGTGGAACTTGGAAGACCACAGTCAGGCTCAGTCTGAGAAAGGGTACTCTCCCTCTCTTGCAATCCCCAACTCTAATTTTTACCATCCCAAAGACCTTGTGAGCACACATTTAATCACACATCCTCGCACCCCGAAAAGGAACCAACTTCCCCAAAATCTACATTTCTTCTCTTTACTAACATCAGAAGACCATTTGCTTTTCTTCAGAAGCTACCCTGGGGCCCCACCTTGCCCACCAGGCTTGGATTGCAGCCATGCTTTCTCCATGGAACACTTGCTGGATAAAGTAACTACACTTCATTTTAAGCACATTTTAAGCCCCACAGCTCCTGTGGGACTCAGACGAGAAAAATACTTAGCACTTGAGCATCAGGGATCATGCCTCTCAGGAACACCCCTGGCAAATGCAGAATCCTGGTTGGCATCATGCCCAGTCTGTCCACAGCTGCCTGAAGGCAGGATCTAGGAGGCTGGTGGTTATCAACTGCAAAGTTTTGTTGCTGATGAGACCTTAGAGATGCTAGACATCATTACAAAACAGTGTGCATCCACCTGAGAGGTCTAATTCACTTCACCAAAACCACGCCCAGACCTGTCCATAGAAGTAACTGCAATCAAGTGACCCTCAAGCTTATGTAGTCATAAGATTATGCCCTCATCCACATCTGAAATATGTGCCTAAATACGCACCTTCCTTGAAACCATGAAATGCTAGCCTTAGAGCTAGAAGCTTGTAAGAATATTCCTAATCTTCCGGGCGAGTGGTCTCCAACTATTAATGATTTGCATGTTTATCTGTAAAACCATTCTTGAGTATAAACCCCAATATATGTATATTTATTTATAAATACTATACATGTACAATTATACTCATATATAATATGCATTATAAATATAGAAAAAGGTATTTTAAAGATGAGAGAAGGATATAATAATCCATGTTTTAAAAATAGATATTTTATATATTAATAGATCACATAACATTTTGGGCTTTTTTCTGAGATGGAGTCTCGCTCTGTCACCCAGGCTAGAGTGCAGTAGCACAATCTCAGCTCACTGCAACCTCCACCTCCTGGTTCAAGCAATTCTCCTGCCTCAGCCTCCCAAGTAGCTGAAATTACACGTGCCCGCCACCACTCTCAGGTGATTTTTGTATTTTTGATAGAGATGGACTTTCACCATGTTGGCCAGGCTGGTCTCCAACTCCCAAACTCAAGTGATCCACCTGCCTCAGCCTTCCGAAGTGCTGGGATTACCGGCGTGAGCCACCATGCCTGGCTGATCACGTAACATTTTTGGTCTCCCGAAAAACATTACAGTGGCTCCAAGTTCTGGTTTTAGTTTAGCCTAATTCAATATTAGACATTAGTGGTGAGCATGGATAAACGAGACACTTCCCAAAAACATACTGATCTAGAAAAAAGGGAAGAGTATCCTAGGCTTGCTGAATAGGTGATGATTTTTTCCTCATTTTTCAAGCTTTTTTGCAACTCAGCAAGGGTCTATTCCTGTTTTGGATGTGTTATTTTGAAATATTTTGTTAATGGTGATTATTTTGTGTCTGTCAATATCTCAAGGCCCAATATCCATTTAGAATAAGGTGTGTTATAAGTATTTATGCTTACAAGTCTATATATCAAATAGTTTTAAAAATATAACTAAATCACTATCTACCTATTGTTAGATAGATTAGCTTATCATCTTTAATTCTTACTGTGTGTATCAATAGGCTTTTGTAAGAAGTAGGATAAATGTGGTTGGTTCTGGCATTTCCTGGTATTTAGTATGCTTCCATTATTATCTTCAATTCATGATTCATCATGGTATTAGACATTTTTCTATTTGTCTTTTCCTAACTCTTCATAACCAACGATATGAGGGTTAGTGAAGTTAAAACTAGAAATCAATTTAGAGCTGTATGTAACTGGCCAGTTGCACACTGCAGTATTTTGCAATGTCAGTCTGTGCTACAAACTCCCTCTTTGCTCTTGAGACCTAAGTTACTGAATGGGATTCTGCCATACAGAAACAGCAAGGTCCTCCACATCAATCTGGATTCTAATTATTAGTGAAGCTTGATTTCCATTTTTTTTTCTTTTTCACCAAAGCAATTGTAAATAGACGTTCTAATACTTTCTTCCCACATCCTGATGGCTGTCTTGTGTACCCTGGGGAGAATGAAGCCCACTTTGCACCTTAAATAATAAAATAATATAAAATAATACATGATTTTGAATGAGAGAAGCTTAGCTTCAGCTCCTCACTCTGCTATGTTAAAGCTATGTACTGTTCTACTTCTCTAATCCCAAGTTATCTATCTGGTAAATGAAGATAATACTGCTTAGTTCTATGGTTTGTTATGAAAAGTCAGGAAAAGACAAATAAGAAAAATGTCTAATATCATGATGGAAACCTGACATTATCAAAATTTCTTGCTTTTCTTGTAAATGTGAACCTGAAAAGCAGAGTGGAGTGGTGCCAAAGGAGCTCCCGAAGCAGTAGCACAGCCTGGACTCAGGAGTACTAGCCCCAAGCCCAGGGCTCCTATCAATATACAATGTGACTTCTGATCAAATGAGAGATGGACCAATGGCAACAGGACTTCCAGAAGGATGCACAGAGCTTTGCCTCATTAAAGCTCAGCCTCTGTGAATGCTGCCCAGAACCCCTCCTCATATGCCTCCTTCCCTGAAACAGAAAGCTGGTCTCAGAACCATTTCCCATTCTTCTCACTGCCTGGGGTTCAGGTCACCCACCAAAACCACTCAGCCTCACTGAATTTCATCATTAAGTAAGTAGGGGCCATAGCACACAAGAGGCACTTGAAGCATTAAACTCAGGGTTATCTTTTCACAACTGGAGTCTAATCTTGGAGGTAGATTATTAAAATGTACATGGATTCTTAGTCTTCTATCTAGAGATGGTATCTATTTCTTCATTTTGAAGCTAGACTGGCCTTGTGACCTGCTTTGGTCAGTGGAATGTATTAGAAAAACAACTTTATGCAAATTCCAAGACTGAACAACAGATTTTGTGTGTTTCCCCTCTTGATAGCCCAAGCCTGCTGGAGGATGAAAGGCCACACGGAGAACCACAACAGCCCAGCTGGGAGCCCCAGACCTGTGAGTGAGCCCAGTGAGAACATCCAAGCCACATCTAACTCAGTAGAACCACCCAGCTGAGCCCAGTCCAAACTGCTTACTCATGAGCTAAACTAAGTTGTTGTTTTTAAGCCATTAAGTTTTAGAAAAGTTTGTTATGCAAATGGATAGATACCCCTTGTTTTTTACTAATTTGCTCTGTTAATTGGAGACTTAATTCAATTTCTATTAACTTTGCTTTTTGTGTGTCAGTAACATGTCAAAAGTAGTAGCAACCATCATGAAGACATGTAGTTCACCTCTGTGTTTGGTTTCTTATATAACCATTTCACATCTTGATTACTTACAATGAGCCTTGGAGGTAAGTCTATCGTGAGGATTTATTGATATCACCTGCACGTGAAATGCCAAATTCAGACTGCATCCTCAAAAAGATGAAAGCATTATACTTCAATTATATGAATTGATGTTTGCAAATACCAACATTATCAGTTTTTGAAAGATCTAGGCACAAGTGTTACAATGCGTGGTTTTGAAGTAATGGCCTGCATCAGCATCAATATTGAACATACTGACTCCTTTTTACCACAGCTACACAGGCAAGCTTCATTTTCCATCAATTCACTTCCCTTTAAAATTGACATATTTATTAGAAAGAGCCACCAAGAAGCTAGTAGGTAGAAGGGAGTGCAGGAGGGAGGAGATGAATTAGCACTTTCTAGTCTCTGTCAATATGTGGTTTATTTTCAGATGCAATAAAGGTTTGGATTTTTGACTTGGCAAGAAAACACAATGAAAATCTTTTCTTCATTAGTCCCAAATTTCCTACAATCTGACTTCCCCACCTCCACCTTCTTCCACGGAAAGAAACAAACATACACACACACACACACACACAAACTCACACACACACACAAACACAAATTGTAAAGCCTACTTACCCTCTCTGAAAGAGATCCACATTATAAAATTTATGTAGCTCCACCGAAAACTCAACCGTTCCTTGTATTTCAGACATGATCTTTTTGGCTCATTACCTGAAAAACAAGAGAGAAATTAACAGCTTGAGATCACATCAGCCAGTCAGAGAGAACCTGGCTTTTACAACAGGAAACCAGTCTGACCAACAGGACCAACAGGAGTAGCATGTGCCCACTGAACGTCACCACTCAGGGTTCCTTTTATGGAAAAAGACCCAGAGAGACAAAATGACTTGCCTACTGTCACAGCTTCTAACTAGAAGGGCCAAGAGGCAGACCCAGGTGTCCTAACTCCAAAGCTGAGTTGCTCCCCTGCCCTTTCCTATCTGTCAGTATCATGGAGAAAACCACAACATCCCGGCTGAGAGCACATCCTTCATGGCCAAAGGCACAAGAATCCCTGCTCTACCACTTTCCAGCTGTGTGACCTTGAGCAAGTCACTTAAATTCTCTCATCTTCAGTGTTCTCATCTGTAACGTGAGGACTGATAATAGCACATAACTTTGATAGATGGTGGGAAGAGAAAATAAACATGCTACATTGAGCACTTTGCACAGTCATCTGTGTAGTAAATACACAATAAGTTGTAGCTATCATTGATAATAATAATTTAAAATGATTTTATCATTGATAATATAAATGCGGTCTCTAAAGACTGAAGGTGGCTGCAGCGATATCAAGCATGGAACATAGAGCATGTGGGTGCTGCTGCCAGGTAGATGTCTAACCCAACTTGACAAGTTGCTAATTTTCCAATTAGCAACCTGGGGGTCAGTAACAAGAGGGTTGAACAGAAAAGATGGGAGGGAAAAAACATTAAAACAGTCCAAGTCTGGGATGAGAAAGAAACCAAGAGGTACATTTAAAGCAGGCTGGGTTTTCTGAGAATATGAAAGCATCTAGATATCAGGAATGTGATGAAAGGGAAAGAAGCTTACTTGTATTGAGCACCTACTACATTCTTGGTGTTGCATAAAGTATTCCACGTAAGTTGCCTGATTTTTTCCAACAAGAATTTTGTATTATTCTTGCCCCATTTTACATGCAAGAAAAAAGGACCAGAGAAGCTCCGACCTGGAGCCACTTTCTAACTCTGCAATGTGCTGGTGGTGTGGCCTTTGGTAAGACCCTCCCATTCTCCAAGCCTGTTTACTACCACGTATAACAGGGATAATGCAAGCTACTGAGTAGAATCCTGATAGGATAAGAGGTAATGACTTGCAATATACCTGGCACCTAGCAGGATCTCAAGACCTGGTATGACCTCTGGGAAGGGAGAAAATGAGAGAGAAGGAGGAGAGGGGAAAGGAAGGGAACACGTGGTTCTGTCACCTGGCAACTGGTGATTCACACTTGGGTCTCCTTCCAAAGACCCTCTTTCTGCCCCCAGATGCCTCAGGGACCAGATCATTCTTGTGGTTCAGAGCGCAACCTCACTGCAGTTAACAGGGTCAGGCTAGGCCAGATCCCACAGATAAGAGCAAGAGGGATTAACTGGGCCTTAACTGCATCTCAGCTCAGGCAAATGTTTCATCTGGGAAATAGTTCTAGAGATTCAGAGGGCTGCATACCAAATTAAAATCCTTAGAACCAACCTCTATAAATTCTGCAAGACAGAATTTCAATCTGGCAAACATGGAAAGGCCTAGCTCACAAAATGTGCCAAAAACCCATTTCCCAACGAAGAGCCATGGAGGTGCACCCTGGCCCTGCCCAACACACCGGAGCCAGTCAAGGTCAGAACCCGAGGCTCAATTTTAATCCCAAGTCATTTCCAGTCAAAGCCAGATGGAGGGGCAAGCAAATGGAAGCCACTCTGTGCTTCCCTTCATAATCACATTAAACGTCAACAGCTGCATTGTCCTCATTTTCTCATCACCCCACTCAGTCTGAATCCTCCAAAAACTCAGAGCTGGTAAAACCATCTGACTCCTTTCTTGGGGTTGTTAGCTTTCCATTATCCCCAGTTCCCCTCCTGATCTCTGATACTGAGGAGGAGAATATCTAGAAAGAGAGACAAAGGGAGAGCACGAACAATGCACCCCAACAGTGCCAGTGTGTACCATATACTACACAGTGATGGGGGTTCCATGCGTGACTTCACACAAAAGCCCTCTGCATGGGTAGTATTGGCCCCGAGCCACACAGACAGTGGTGCTGTTCAGGCAAAGAGTGCCTATCCAGGAGGCTGGATTTTCCATCTCCTGCACTTACTGGCAGAATGGCTGGGACCATGTTTTGGGGTAGAGTTAATATTTAGAAGAAAATATCTAATGCATGGAGAATACCACACAGAATATTCTTTTCTCCTTGAAAGATGCACCATACCATGCTGTTGTTCAGGACGAATGGGACAGAGTTCTGGAACTTGTAAACACAGACACAGCTTCTTGGGGGGAAGCTGCCTTTTCCTTTAAAATAGCATGTTAGGCATTATAACCAAACACCCATCATGCAGTGAGGAAGATGAGTTCCCATGTAAAATAGTTTTGTTTTTTGTTTGTTTGTTTGTTTTTAAGACAGAGTCTCGCACTGTCACCCAGGCTGGAGTGCAGTGGCTCCATCTCGGCTCACTGCAAGCTCCGCCTCCCGGGTTCATGCCATTCTTCCGCCTCAGCCTCCTGAGTAGCTAGGACTACAGGCACCTGCCACCACACCCGGCTAATTTTTCATATTTTTAGTAGAGATGGGGTTTCACTGTGTTAGCCAGGATGGTCTTGATCTCCTGACCTCGTGATCCGCCAGCCTCGGCCTCCCAAAGTGCTGGGATTACAGGCATGAGCCACCACACTCTGCCCCATGTAAAATACTTTTAAAACTCTCTGTTGATTTTGCTGGTAACATCCTTGGTCCACTTTGTGGTCAGTAATCTAGAGCCATTTGTCTTGGTCCCAACCTTCTCCCCTTCTCTTTCCATCTGAAGATTATTGGGAAGCTATCAGAGAGGTGGTTTTCAGGTGTGGTCCTCAGACCAGTGGCATCAGCAACACTTTGTTATGAAAACAAAGTCTTGAGTCCCACACCAGACCTACTCAGTCAGAAACTCCAGAGGTGAGGTTCAGGGATCTGTGTTTTCACAAGTTTTCCAGGGAATTTAGGTGCAAACACTAATTTGAGAACCACTGGCCTAAAGACAAGGGTTTTAGCATTAACCAGACCTGAGTTAACTTGGTTTCTTGTGAGCTGCATGACCTTGGATCCATTCCTTAACTTCTCTGTCCCTCATTGCTAAGAGGTCAAGAGCAAGTGTACCCACCCTATAAAAGTGTCTTCATGATCAGTAGGGAGACAGCATTCAAAGTGTTTAATATAGTGTCTGGCATATTGTTGGAACATATTTATGACATATGCACACAATAGACCCATGACACATACCTAACACACACGTCACACTCATACACACAAACACACAGATACATACAATATGCATTGATAAAACACACACACACAAAGCTTCATCACACACACAAGATGCCCATGACACATACCCAGCACACACTGGGTGCTGAAAAGACTGTCCGGGAAAGTCCGTTCTCTGCCTCTGTAGGACTGAGTTCAGGTGCAAGGTTCTGAGAATGCATCGTGATGAGTGCAGTGAGAAGTGTCAGCATACATCATGCTCAGGAGGAGGGCAGGACATGATTCAGATCTCCATCCCCAGCACATCAGCAATCACACCTTGGGTAGACCAGTTTTCCTCAATATTTGTTCCAAGAACTTCCCACGAAACATCAGAAAACCCAGCACTCACCCCCAACATGAGCATGTACCATATACACAACATACCCAACCCAAAATACACCGGCACCATGTGCACACACACCACAGACATCTTCTCTGCACTAACTTCCTACTACAACCAGTGCCACCCACCATTCTAGTGAATTCAGTCATTCTGCTGCATTTGGTGTGACTCTGAAAAGCTCACCTTCAAACCTGCACTTCCTGAAAGCTGTGTGTCCAGGCACTCTGGCACTCTAAAGCACACGGAGCTTACAAGCAGACCTTGCCCTCATGATGCTCAGGGACTGGGAAAGGGTGATCCAGTGACAATCACAACGACAGTGATGACGACTCAGGAAGAGGGGGAACCTGGGTCTTTGGCACTCAGGTACGGCCTCCCTGGGAAGGCTGGCTTCTGAATGAGGAGGCCTTTGCCATGCCTCAGTCTGGGTCATCAATGCAGATCTCTTCTGTTCAGAAAGTGAAGAGAGTAACCTCAGCAGGTCATCTCAACCTCGGCTCACCTGAAGTCGACACATCTGCCCTTGGTACTGCCCTTCACTGTGTAACCTCCCTGGGCCCCTAGTTACTGCCTGGTCCTCACTTAGGCAGCAACACCCTCAGCTTACACCTGTGTACAGACAGCTTGCCCCTGGTGCACCACATTTTAGGCAAACATGCCTAGAGAAGAGGATGGAGGGAGGGGCAGGATGAGAAGGCCCCTGAAGCCTATATCTAGAGATTAACACAGGCATCATCAGATTAGCCTTCCTTGTGGACAGTGGAGAGAACAGCCTATCTCTAAAGCAATATACATACAGGCTTCAGAACCAGACGCCTGGGTCTCAATGGCCCTGGGTGACCTTGGAGTCATTATTATCTTCCTGGGCCTCATTTTCCTTGTTTGTAAAGTGAGGATAATAATAATAACTACTTCCTGGAGTATTGCAATAATTAAAACTATTAACATACATAAGGCACTCAGAATAGAGACTGGCATGTAATAACCTTTCAATACACGCAGACTATGTTTAGCTTTGTTACAGAAGACAGAACTAGGAGACAGGGTAAAAGAAAATGCAGTGAAATTACAGCCTTATTTGGTTTTCATTCACTAAAAAAAAAATCTTGATCAAGTGCCCCTTACTGACCTTCCCTGTTCTGGGAGCTTTCTAGCCATCCCAGCTACCCAACAATGGACCAGTCCACATTACGAAGCAATGAACTCCCCCATCACTGAGAGTATGCAGACAAAGGATGAGGTCCCACTTTTCTGGGATGATGGGACCCTGCCTTGAGTTTAAGTGACAATTAAATTCCCCATTGTCCACAAGGTTCTAAGATCCCATTACCTTCAGGCAGGCAATGTTTGTATTTGATTGACGAGGAAAAAAAGAGGCAGAGGGTAGGCTAGAGGACCAGAAGGTGATGTCACAGAACCTCAGTTCAGATTTGATTTCTGCCACTTACTAGGTTGACTAGGACAGCACTTCATCTCTTTGAGTCCATGTTGCAGGAAGTCAGGGACCCCAAACGGAGGGACCAGGTGAAGCCATGGCAGAAGAAAGTGGATTGTGAAGATTTCATGGACATTTATTAGTTCCCCAAATTAATACTTTTATAATTTCTTATGCCTGTCTTTACTGCAGTCTCTAAACAAATTGTGAAGATTTCATGGACACTTAGCACTTCCCCAATCAATACCCTTGTGATTTCCTATGCCTGTCTTTACTTTAATCTCTTAATCCTGTCATCTCATAAGCCGAGGAGGATGTATGTCACCTCAGGACCCTGTGATGATTGCGTTAACTGCACAAATTGTAGAGCATGTGTATTTGAGCAATATGAAATCTGGGCTCCTTGAAAAAAGAACAGAATAACAGCAATGTTCAGGGAATAAGAGAGATAACCTTAAACTTTGACTACCGGTGAGCCGGGCGGAACAGAGCCATATTTCTCATCTTTCAAAAGCAAATGGGAGAAATATCCCTGAATTCTTTTTCTCAGCAAGGAACATCCTGAGAAAGAGAATGAGCCCCTGAGGGTGGGTCTCTAAAATGGCCCCCTTGGGTGTGGCCGTCTTCTATGGTTGAGACTGTAGGGATGAAATAAGCCGCAGTCTCCCATAGCGCTCCCAGGCTTATTAGGATGAGAAAATTCCCACCTAATAAACTTTGGTCAGACAGGTTGCTCTCAAACCCTGTCTCCTGATAAGATGTTATCAATGACAATGGTGCCCGAAACTTCATTAGCAATTTTAATTTTGCCCCTGTCCTGTGGTCCTGTGATCTTGCCCTGCTTTCATTTGCCTTGTGATATTCTATTACCTTGTGAAGCACATGATCTTTGTGACGCACACCCTATTCGTACACTCTCTCCCCTTTTGAAAAAAATCCCTAATAAGAACTTACTGGTTTTGCGTCTTGCAGGGCATCACAAAACCTACTGACATGTGAGGTCTCCCCCACATGCCCAGCTTTAAAATTTATCTCTTTTGTACTCTGTCCCTTTATTTCTCAACCCAGCTGACGCTTAGGGAAAATAGAAAAGAACCTACGTGACTCTCGGGGCAGGTTCCCCGATAAGTCTAGGCTTCTGCATCTGTACTTGGAGGGAAACACCTACCTCAGAGGATGATACAGAATGGTAACTAATTAAACCAACTTTTGTAGAGTATTAAAAATGTTCTCATTGTCAATAGGATATTGTTAAAGTACAGAAAAATATTTTAGAAACATAGCATGTTACTTTTCTTCCTTGAAGAAGGAGATGACTGGGCTATAAGCCCCTAAAAAGGAGTCATTGTCTGTTTATGAATTTCTAAGCACTCCATTCCTAACCTGGCATCTGGTAAACAGTAGAGGTTCACAAATACTATGGAACTAAGAAATAAATGGTAACACCAGACAACAGACTCTAGGCCAGAGTGTGAACATGGAAGAGGAACATAATTCAGCAAGGAAAACAAAGCAACAGAAAATAAGACTGGAAGCCTCTAAGGGTTGAAACAGTGATGTTGGTTATGACAGAAAAAGCAAGTTCTTTGTCATTAGAGGTATCTGAAAAGGGGCTGTCCAAGAAAGCCCTTTCTCCACCTCTGTCAGGCTGAGTTCAGGCACAAGGTTCTGAGGATGCACAGTGATGAGTGCACTGAGAGGTGCCAACATGCATCATGCTTAGGAGGAGGGCAGGATGCAATTCAGATCTCCATCCACAACACATCAGCAACCACACTCTGGGTAAACCAGTTTTTCCCAACATTTGTTCCAAGAACCTCCCACAAAAGAACAACCTGGGAAAATTAACAACAACAACAACAACCCCAGATCATTGAGTCCTACACTCAGACCTCCTAATCAGATTCCAAGACAGGATCTAGGAACACAAAGGCTAAAGTCTGAGCCTGCTGCTGCATCTGCCTCTAATGCCAGCTCTGGCAGAAAAATTGCACATGTAGCTGAGAGCTGAGCCAGGGACTAGCAGAATGCATCTATGTCCCATTTGTGTGGCTGAAAGAGGACAAGAAATCACCTCTGAGAAATATGAGCTGATTATTTTGTCAAAAATCAAATTCCTTTTCTTTTAGAGCTACAAAAATTGTCTAGATTTATAAAGTACCATGTAAAATGCAGAGAGTCTAGGTGGCACCTGGAATGGAGCCTCTATAGTGTCTCTCTGTGTGTTTGTGTGTGTGTGTGTATATGTGTGTATGTAGGTCAGGTTTTGGGATAGACCAGCCAGGATCCAGATATCAACGTTACAATCTACCTAGTTACAAAACTCCCTAAACCTCAGTCTCCTCCTCTGTAAAACAACAAATAAATCTTTATCCCCAACAGGTAACACAGAAGGTTGACAACAGATGTCAAACCCAGCCCTTTCATAACATGTAAAGTTGAAGCCACCTAGAATAAATGTTAACACATCTAGTTAATTGTATGAGTGTTTCATTTTGAATTTTCTTTTTACTCTCATCATCATATTTCACTGAGCCTTTTCTTTTGGCATGTGTGTTGGTTTCCCTCCAGTTTTTCATCATTATTATCCAGAATGGTGTATTCAAAGACATTCAAAACTAGGCAACATGGTAGGGATGGGGGAAAGTCTTTCTTCTCTATTCCAAAATTGTGACCTGCAGGTCTTTCTCCCAGTAAGAGGGCATGGAGATGGCATTCCCCCTTGCATTAAAGGAATCTGGAGAGACCTCAAAATTGTGGAAGACTGTTGTCACTTACCCGGTTGTCTGGGCATTAACTGGGTTCAGCCTTCAGTCCTTCTTTTTTTGTTTGTTTTGTTTTATTTTGAAATGGAGACTCGCTCTGTTGCCCAAGCTGGAGTGAGGTGGCATGATCTCGGCTCACTGCAACCTCTGCCTCCTGGGTTCAAGTGATTCCCGGCTAATTTTTGTATTTTTAGTAGAGACAGGGTTTCACCGTGTTGGCCAGGCTGCTCTCGAACTCCTGACCCCAAGTGATCCGCCCACCTCAGCTTCCCAAAGTGCTAGGATTACAGACATGAACCATTGCACCTGGCCCAGGACCCAGTCCTTCTTCTCCCTTCCTCACAAAGACAATTAGTTGTCAGTTCTCACTATCATTAGCTCCTCAAATTCAACTTCTTATCTCCACCTCCAAAGCCATCACCCTAGGAATGCTGATCACCATCCTCTTTCCTGAATATTCCCACCTCTTCCATGTGCCTCTCTCTGCTCCAGCTTCATCACCTTCTGTGCATTCTCCACCCTCTCACTGCAGGGGCCAATCTTGAGCACCAAGAAGCTCATGTTCTGCATATCTCAAAAGTTTTCGGTGGTTTCTCTGGCCCTTCAAGAGGCATTGTGTACTCCATCTACTTCTTACTTCTCCAGGGACAATGCTTTATCCTCCCTCCCATGCCAAAACTGAGCTTTAATCTATTTCCTTTAGTTCCACAACATGTGATCTTTCAAAGATTCCATCTCTGTGTTACCAGGGAGAACATCAATGCATTAGGGTGGCACTGAGGATTAAAGATAATCACATATATAAAGAACTTCAGTCATTGCCTACAAAACTGTCAATCACTCATCATCAGTAGCAATCACTATTTTTATTTCCACCTTCATCATAGTTGGCAGAAATTCAAAAGGTCCCTCACATCCAGACCTAAAGAACTAGGCCCCCGTCTTAACTTTAGAGGTTCTGGCGTTTGTAGATGCCTGAGTAAATGTTTGCACTTTTCATCACAATATATCAAATTGTTTAATTAGTTATTTACACTTTTTAAAATGTACTAGAGCATTCTCAGTTGCCTCTGAGAATGTTGGATAAAATATTAAAACTGTTTTGAAGAAATATCATAATTCCAATACCTCAATAGATTTTGCTTAGGAAAAAAATATGTCACAAGCATGTTTTCCTTTCAAATGCAATTTTTTTTTAAAATTTCAATCTTCAGAGTATGTGGTCTTTGGAAGATTAAATGATAATAATTTGATCTTAATATATGTCAGCATTTACTTTATGAAAAGGGAAAACAACATTAATGTTCTCAAAGGACTGTGTATTACAGAATTACAGTATAGGAGATGGGAAAGGCTCGGAAAGAGATCTCTCATGTACAGAGGAATACTGTGAGAATAGAGAAGGGATCTACCTCAGTCTGTTTTCTGCTGCTATAACAGAATACCACAGACTGAATAATTTATAAAGAACAGAAGGTTATTTGGCTCATGGTTCTGGAGGTTGAGAAGTCCAAGAGTACAGCATCTGGTGTTCACCTGTCCATGGTAAAAGGACTGAAGGCACAAGAGAACACTCAACTCAGAGAGGAAACTGGACCAAACTCCCTTTCATAACAAACCCAGTCTGGAGAAAACTAACCCACTCCCTCCATAACACCATTACTCTATTCATCTTTTAAAGGCTCCACATTTCAACACTGCTAGTAACAATGAAATTTCAATATGAGTTTTGGCAGAAATCAGAGCAGGATACCAGAGCACATATGACCTAGCAAGTTCTTGGGATCGCCACACTCAAACCCAGATTACCCTGTCAGAATGTGCTGCCTTTTCTCTAGGGTCCAAAAGAAGCAGCAGAAATTACTCTCCAAAGCATGTATCTGCATTCAGTGATGTCCTTCTCCCTAGGGGATTTACTCCATGCAGCCATTCTAGCAAGGTAATAACTCTAGTTTGTTGCCTTGTGTGATCACTGCAGGGAAAATCTGCTCAGTGTTCTAGGCAAATAATCTTATTAGAGATGGAAAACTGGTACTTCTTCATTAAGAAGGGAGGATCCCCTAAGCACTCTTTCTTGCTGTGAGAGCATCTCATCCACATTTGACTCCCAATCTTGGGTCTCACTTCTGTGTGGAAACTTGGACAAGTCACATAACATCTCTAAGCCTGTTTACATGCAGAACTGGGGCCAACTTCTTATAGCACCAGGGACACAGGAAATCTGAGCCATCGACCTGGGCCATTGGAAGACACAGATAGGATCTGAGCAGAGAAAGTCAAGTCACAACTGTGGTCCACAAGGATAAATACCCTGACATAAAGATGCACAAAGAAGGCAGGAGCACCTACTGGTGGTGGCTGAGACCCACTGGGTCAGCCTCTGGGACCTGGCCAGTCCAAGCAATACAGAGGCCCACCCCTCAGCAGCTGTGCAGTCCTGGAGCAAGAATTTAATCGCTCTGTGCCTCAGTTTCCCCAAATGCAAGTTGCTTTGGAGTCTGGCATATGATAAATGCTTAATAAGTATAAGCTAGTATGATAAAGAAGCAAACCTAAAAACAGTTCTGTAGCAATGGCAGGAGAGGAACGATAATCCCCTTCCACCAATGAGTTACCTATACCCTCACCAACTCTGAGGTTGTTCAGGGCCTCCCTGCTGATTAGGAGCAGAGGGGAGGCTAGAAATCACATCTCTGACCCTCAACTACCACAGAAAATGCAGCCCCAGGCATTCACCCCCTTAATGTTGAAAAGTATTTTCTTTCCTTCAATACAGAAATCAAAACCGGCTGTGTATGTTTGCTTATTTTTTTTTCACATCTGAAGACAGTGCAAATAGAAGCATCCCACACAATGCCAAGTTCCTGTTTTCTTTGAGATTCTATGTTCCCCCTATCTTAGGCAGCATTTTAAAATTCAGGCATGCAGGCACATAAGATTTCACAATCTCATAAAAAGATAACTGACTCATAAACTCAGGCAGAGGGCTTGAAGTACCAAAGATGAGGAAGCTCTACTAAGGGAGCAGCACCCAATGCCATCACTATTTGCAGCTCTCAGGCATGCAGCCCTCTCCCCTTCTGCCAATGCTGGAAGCTCTGGTGACACTCACTGAGAAGTCAAACTTGTGACCAACGGTGAGTGGCAATTCATTTCTCTTTCCACTTACTGAAACACATGCACACAAATAGACTCCTAAGTGTGTGTGTGTACATAAGCACACACAAAAAGGAGCATACTGTCTCCAAGTTCTCTTTATGGAGAGGCAATGTCAAATCACGGAAAGGGCAGGGGCTTCAGGGCTGCCAAATCTGGTTCACATTCTGACCATTTTACGGGTTACCCTAATCAAATTTTAGCACTCCCATTTTCCACATCTGTAATCCTACTATAGTAATAACTATCTACTTGGTAGTGATTTACTTTTGGGAAGATCAACATAAATGTATATTTTTTTCAGTAACATTATGGCTTTTCAATATATAGTGGATAATGTTAATATCAGAATAACTAATAATAATAAAATATATGTATGTTGTGCAATAAAAATTTTGCATAACAAAGATGAGCTTAAATATCCAAAGAAATCCAGCCTGGAGTGAACCACAGGATAACCTGGATGAAGCTGAGTTGCTAGGGAAAGACATAGGCAATGTCCAGGGCCCAGGTACCAGGATTCCAAGCTTGAGAGAAGCATATGGGATACTGAGCCCACAGCCAATGAGGCTGGTTCAGATGTAGGTTCCCATCTTCTCTGGGACCTGAGGGAGACAGAAGTTGCATCTCTCCTCCTCAAGAAACTTAATTCAGACAGGTAAGAATAGAACCTCACATTCATTGAGGTTGGGGGAGGTTTCAATGCAATGATAGACATAACTTGAAAGCAAATACACCTTCCCTGAAAGGCACTGATTCCCTGTCCCTGGAAGAATGTCACAGATGCCAAGTCTGCCCCAGGAGCTGAAGACAGGATTCCTGCTTTGGGATTGAGCCTTGAGTAGACATCCTCTATGCTTCCTGACAGTCTTGAGAGTCTATGAATATCACCATCTAATTTTAAGGTTCTGCATTTATTAATGGCTATAAATGTTTCAAGAGCATTTCGTTTGCAGAACAGCAGTGCACTGCACCCAATTCAAGCTGAATCACATGAAGGCATCAGCAGGCTTAGTATCAGTGGTGAGTGGTGTCTCTGTAATGACCCCTTTGAGGTCAGTAGCACCATATGGGTTTCTTTCTTTTTTTCTTTTCTTTCTTTCTTTCTTTTTTTGAGACAGAGTCTCGCTCTGCCACCCAGGCTAGAGTGTAGTGGTGCAATCTTGGCTCACTGCAACCTCCGCCTCCTGGGCTTAAGCGATTCTCCTGCCTCAGCCCCTGAGTAGCTGGGATTACAGGCGCCTGCCACCACACCTGGCTAGTTTTTGTATTTTTAGTAGAGATGGAGTTTTGCCATGTTGGCCAGGCTGATCTCAAACTCCTGGCCTCAGGTGATCTGCACACATCAGCCTCCCAAAGTGCTGGGATTACAGGTATGAGCCACCACGCCCAGCCACTATATAGGTTTTAATACCTCATGCATCGAAGTATAGTGATCCAGTGGTCCCTACCACCACCTTGTCCACCCACTCCTTACACAGATATGACATTTGAGGCCCAGAAAAGGGAGTGGTTTGCCCATAATCACAGAACAAATGTCCTCAGGACCCCTGTCTCCAGATTTGTAGCCCGTTGATCTTTAAATTCTTGGTGGTCAAAGTTTTTACATCCATGATTTCATCTGATCACAAAAAGAACCCCAAGAGGTTGAAAAAAAATGTAACAAACAACAAAATCTAACTTTGGATCTTCCTATAAGATCTAAAGTTCTGAGACATTGATGAATCTCAGTTATACCCACTTCCTTCCTCTCACCATGCAGATATGGGGGAATGGATAACATCAGGGTATCAGAACTTTAGATCTTACAGGAAGCTCAGAGATCACAGAGCTCAGGCCCTCACATTGGAGCAACAAAACACACACACGCACAAAAAAAAAACCCACAAAAAACAGAACATTTGCATGGTTTGGGGGGCTGTTGCGCAACCATCTGAGAGAAAAACCATGACCTGAGATATCCAGGTCCTTAGAGTATGAGCTCTGCAAGACTCTGCAAAACAGACCCAGCCCTCTTTCAAGTGCAGCACTGATGCATATTTAACCTGAGCATAATCTAAATCCTTAGCATGAAACAGATGCTTCCAACTCTAGGCCCTTCTTCCCTTGTTATATCACCACTACCCCAAACAAACCCTCTCAAAATACTCTCATCGAAGTGCTCCACTACCTCTAAACATGGTTTTATTATACCTTTGTTCAAGCTATTATCTCCACCAGAGGGCCCACCCTGCACCTCTCTAACTGACAAGCTCCCCATCCTTAAACGTCCAATCTAGCTTTTCCAGGAAGCCCTCCCTGAACAGCCATGCCACCGCCCTCCCTAACACAAGCCCCCAACCTTGCCTTGTGCATGTCAAAATAGCCCTGAATAGGTTATGCTCTGCAGGCATCTCCATTTTCAGGTTAGGCTGTGAGCTCCATAAAATGAAGGACAGCCACGGAGTCTAGCAAGAAACATGGCAGAGAATAGGTATAGAATCACATTTGTGAGACAAACAGGAGAAGGAATGAAAGACTAAACAAACGCAAGAGAAAATACACATATGAATGACTGAATAAGCCCATTACTCTCCTTTCTGATCGAAGTTTTTTGGGGCACTTGGAATCAGCTCCTACTTAGGACATTAAGACTGATAGAATTATACCCATCTTATTTTGAATGCATCTTTGAGCTCCTTTTGTCCTCTGCATATGTCCACTGAGGAGAGGAGGGAGGTGTGTACAATCCATCGTGCCTGAAAGAATCCCACAGAGAAGCCAGCGTCGGGGGAAGGATGCAGTAACTGGTGGTGTCTCAACTGCAGACGAGTCCTCTATTTATCCTTCCTGATGCCACAACATAAACAGGAGAGGAGGTGAACGCAAGATGAGAGGCTCCCACACATGAGTCAAGGTTGGCATTTCAGACATGCTATCTGTTTGTGCCCTGGTCACGGTGGTTTGGGATCCAATTTTGTTTAGCATCTGTCATTAGCTTCACAAGTGCAGCCATGACTCAGCCCACGTCACCATGTTCCCACACTGACCACCCACAAGATGTGCAAGCCTCCATTCCCAACCTTCTCACACACTCCAAGGCCTGCCCTCCTCCCAGCCAAAATGGAAAACTAAGTAGGGACAAGATACCAAGATATGGAGGGCCTTAAGGATGGTCTTAAACAATGGTTTCTAAAATTTCTTGGGAGCCAGAGGAACCAGGGTAATCCGTCTTCCCTGTGCTCTGCTTCATACCAATCCTCCTGAGGGGCTCCTCTTTCTCCAGGGCTACAGCTACCTCCAGGGGTGTGAACCTCACTGGGAAGGCCTCTCTTGAGGGTTCAGTGGTTGGCTCATAGTCTCACAGGGATATGGGGGGTTGGGGGTGAGTAAACCACAGCAGGACATGGAGAGGCAGCTCAGTGCACAGCAAAGGGCAAAGTGTGGCACCAAACTTTCCTGGCCACTAGTCCTGTTCTTTATTAATCCCTGCTTTTGTGTGGTGCCTTTATTTCTCAGTTTTCTCATCTGTGCATAGGGACTCTGCATAGGATAATTGTGAAAAACCAAAGAATTTATACATAAAGTGCATAGTGTGGCATCTGGCACCCAGAGAGCACTCAGAGTAGCTGCTACTATTCTTAACATCCTATTGTGATGGCAATAGACACTCAATGAATTGCAATTTAGAAAAAAACAATCACGCTTTCATGCAGAGTTAGAAATACCCGATCCCCTCCCTTATAGTGAATGAAGAGGGTTAATTTCATATTGAACCTTTCCTTCAAAACCTGTCCTGCAGGCATAATCTTGCTGGCAAGAAGTTACCCCAGGAGGATGGAGAGGAAACCTAGAGGACAGAAGATGGATAGAGAGGATGGAAACAGGATTGATTGTAGGCATAGGTCTGGCCTGGAAAGGGGCCAGATCAAATCCCAGGCTCAACAAAGTTCATTCATTTGAATGATCATAGAGTATCTCCGTTATTCCCAACCTCAAAAGTGTCCCTTTCTACACTGTCAACTACTTATCTACATGTTAGTGAGGTTAACGATCTCCTCCAGCTCTTGGGATGATTCCTGAGGCTCAGGCCCAGGAGCTCTGATGCCCAGGGCTACCCAGTGTCCTCACTTTTTCTTGGACCTTCAACTGAGAGTCTTTAAAGCCAGACATGCTTTGGTTCAAATCCCAAATGCATGTGTATTTCTGTGCAAACGAGGTCAGTAGCTTAATGTGGTCAGTTTTCCTTATGTGTAAAAACACACATGTCTAGCAGGAAAAGGTTAGAGATGAAGGAGACCTGAGTGCCATCTGGCACAGAGGGAATAGACGCATGACAGCTGATGTAGAGGTCGGTGGGATCCCAAGCATTCTGCTCTGTTTCTGTTTTCCCAGTTATTTCCATTCATAATTTATATAAAAATGAGAATGGGAGTAATAGAATAAAGGGGAGAGGAAACCACAGAGGCAAAACCTTAAACACCATGATACTGGATACTTCAATGTTTCTTTCGTTTAATCTTCAAAACTCAACATGAGAAATCATCAAAGAACATCGTTTTTTGTGTATGAGAGGCAATTGATGTTAAGGAAGGCCATCTCTGTGACTTAATTCTGCATGATTCTTCTTGACGCTCTGATTTTGTATTCTTAAAAGGTAATAGATACATTTGTTGGTTTGTTTCTTCCTCCTCCCCAACCATTGCTGTATAAACACCATTCCAATCAAACTGGGTTCCTTACGTTTGACAAAGGAGACCACGCCCATCCTTTGTGTTGGTTCCCATTCCCTTTGGTGCCCATTGTCCTGGCACCTGCTTCCTCCCTCTGAATCTTTTCCTAGCCACCCAGAGGTGCCCCTTCTCTGTTAAGCCTTCCCAGGCTCCAAGTTCATCCTGCTCTCCCCTGTTTTGGAATGTCCACCTTCATTGTCTATACAGCCAATGTTCCCTGCCTGGTGAGGATGCCTAAGGCACCATTCTAGGAGCTGTAGACACAGAAATGAGCCACATGGACATGATCTCAGCTCCCACACAGCTGGATGTCCAGTGCATAGCATAGCTGCTGGCATTGATACCATTCCACTCACTGCATGCAGGATTAGCTTGATGTCTGACTGTTGCAATGGGCCGGGCCTACCCAAAGTGACTGAACCCATCAAGGGTATTATACATCTAACATCACTTCCTGCCCTTTAGTCTGGGAGGCTAGTGGTTGCCTAGTGGTAACCCAGGCCCCATAGGCCCCATTTATTTATTTATTTATTTATTTATTTATTTGCCCATTTGCTAAATAGATGTATTGGGGGCCTATTATGTGCCCGGCTTCCAGAGTGCAGCCTGTGGATTTGTGCAGAGGGGAAGAGTTGCAATGACCAGACTCCAGTGACTCAAGAACCCAGACTGGCAGAGGCTCTACTGCAATAGGTCACAGGCTGTGATGGGGCAAGACTACCTGCTCCCAAGCATAGCAGAGATGGTTGATTTTCTGCCAAGTAAATAGAGAGAGACAGAGAGAGAGAGAGTGTGTGTGTGTGTGTGTGTGTACATGTGTGAGTATGTGTGTGTGTGCACCTGTGTGTTTGTGTATGTAAGTGGTTTAGAGAAGGGAGAGATGGAGCCACAGAAGGAAACACAGGAAAGGCTTTAGAAAGCCCTGATGTTTTTAGCTCCAAAATCTGTTTAGGGGCTAGCAATTGGTCACTCCGGACTCCAAGTCTCACCACCTGGAGGACACGAGCCCCCACATTGCGTCTCTGCTACTCTTCTTCCCCTCCCTCCACAATCCCTTCTTCACTCAGCAGCAGAGGGGAAGGGAGACCTTTCTTAGAAGTATCTCCAATCACATCATCCTCCAGCGACCTCTCGTCCCTTCAGTTAATGAGTTTCATGCCCTCACATCGGCCAACACAGTCCGATATAACCTTCTTCCCAGATCTGCTGTGGATAACCACCTTCCCCTAAGATGCCCCAGCAAACAACCCTCCTTATTGCTCCTCACTCCGTTTCCCCCAGCTCAGATATGCCTGAGGCTTTTGGCCTTGACCATCCACTTGCCTCAAAGGGCCTTTCTGACAACTGCTCAGAGCTGCTCCTCAATTTTCCTTACTGATCTCTGCTCCAATGTCATTTCCTGAAGTAGCCTCTTCTCTCCTCTCAGTTGCTCTCTGGCATATCACTGTTTTATGATATTTGGGGTATCAACCACTCCACGGAATTATCTACTTGATTTCCATGTCCTCTCTCAGAATATTACCTCCAGGAAAGCCGCACCTCATTTGTCCCTGGCATGCTCTATCCCCAGGGGACAGCACAGGGCTCAACCCCCACACAGCACTCCATAAATATTTGCGATTGAACTAAAGGTAAACATTGAGCCCAGTCTTGAAGAAATCGTAGGATTTAGGAGTTGAACATTGAGAAAGGACATATTTAAAGCAAAAGGGGTCTGGCGAGGTGGCTCATGCCTGTAATCCCAGCACTTTGGGAGGCTGAGACGGGTGGATTGCTTGAGGTCAGAAGTTCTAGACCAGCCTGGCCCACATGGTGAAACCCTGTATCTACTAAAAAATACAAAAATTAGCCAGGCATGGTGGTGGGTGTCTGTAATCCCAGCTACTCTGGAAGCTGAGGCAGGAGAATTGCTTGAACCCAAGAGACAGAGGTTGCAGTGAGCTGAGATGGCACCAGTGCACACCAATCTGGGTGACAGAGCGAGCTCAAAAAAACAAAAACAATAACAAAATAAACCAAAAGGGACAAAGGACACATAGAAGGAAACGGGCCAGACTTTTAGAACAAATATGATATTGGGTACTTCAATATTTTATTTCATTTTATCTTCAAAACCTAACCCAGCCAGGCACGTGGCTCATGCCTGTAATTCCAGCCCTTTGGGAGCCCGAGGCAGGTAGATCACCTGAGGTCAAGAGTTCGAGACCAGCCTGACATGGTGAAACCTCGACTCTACTAAAAATAAAAAAGTAGCTGGGCGTGGTGGTGTGTGCTTGTAATCTCAGCCACTCAGGAGGCTGAGGCAGGAGAATCACTTGAACCTGGAAGGTGGAGGTTGCAATTAGCTGAGATTACGCCATTGCACTCCAGCCTGAGCAACAAGAGTGAAACTCCAACTCAAAAAAAAAAAAACAACAAAACAACCAACAAACAACCAAACAACAACCTAACCTAACATATCATCATGAAAATGTCCATGTTTTTGTGGAGGAAAATTGATGCTGAAGGAGAGAAGGAGACAGCCTCAGTTCCCTCAAGCCACCAGGTAATAAAAGTATTGATGGTTCCATGACAGAAAAAACTGAGTTACGATGCCCCTAGCCAGTGAAAAGAAGGAGCTGATGAGCTGCTGGCAGACAGGGGCCCAAGTTGTGCTCGAGTCTTGGAGGGCTGGCAGAAAAGAAGATGAAGGAAGTCCCAACAGCATTAGGGATTCTAGGAGTTGCCTTCAACTGTGGTATAGAATGAATTTGAAGTAGGACACTTTATACTGGCCTAGATATTAATCTTTATAAAATGACAATGCACAACCTATTTTTGGCACAAATTAATCATGAACTTATGCTTTTTAATTTTTTAAAAAAATCTTCCTTTATAAATATCTCAGCAAAGGCTGCTCAGACAAACACCTCCCTGGTCATGATGAGACCACTGCTTCATTCAATCCATGAGCAAATGTTAATATTAATGAAAGGCCAAGCATGTGTCAACCGCCAAACTGGGTATTAGGGAGACAGGCATGAATGAGATGGGAGTTCAAGACAAGGAAGTGTGACGAGATAATGATCATACACTACAATGAGCGCCATATGGGGCCTATACAGAAAGCCTGCCACAGGATCATACAGGGGCCCAATCATTTCTTCATCTCTTGAAGGTGTAGAGGGACATGGGGACTGCCCCACAGGACCCAAGCCCTATAAAAGCTGAGTATCTGTGAAACTTATCTCCCATTTAACCTGACATATGTATTCATATACAAAGTGTTATTCGATATTTGGAAATTAGGGAAAAATGGCAAACAGTTCACTAAATGATGGCAATTAACATCATAGTTGCACAGACCAGCCAAGTACTATGGAGTTGGCTGAGTAGGGAGGGAAGAGGTGGGAGCAGGCCAGACTTCTTAAGTCCTGGCTCTAAAGGGAAACACCTAAACTAGGTCCAGGTCTCACAAGATTAGCACCTCCCTGCAGCTACCTGCAGCCACCTACTTCCAGCAGTACACACGCCTCCTAGTGCTGCGTGGATTTGAGATGACAGGGAGTCCATCCAGTAGAGATATAGAGAAAGAAGCAAATGCAGTTCAGATAAGCCCACCTCTCCACCCCACCTTCCTCTCTTTTCTGTTTTTGCTCATGATCTCATAACATCATTGGTCATGAGGGGAATGCAAATTAAAACCACAATGAGATACCCCAATTAAAAAGTGGGCCAAGACCTTAACAAACCCCTCAGTACAAAAAGACACACAGATGGCAAATAAGCATATGAAAAGATGTTCCACATCACACGTCAACCAGGAAAATGCAAATGAAAACAACAATGAGACCCCACTACATGTCGATTAGAAGGGCCAAAATCCAGGAGACTAACAATACCAAATGCTGGCAAACACGTGGAGTAATAGAAACTCATTCACTGCTGGCGGGAATGCAAAATGGTATAAGCCACTTTGGAAGACATTTGGACAGTTTTGTATGAAATGAAATATACTCTTACCCTAAGATCCAGTAATTGTGCTCCCCAGTATCTACCCAAAGCAGTTGAAAACATGTCTATACAAAAACCTGCAAACAGATGTTTACAGCAGCTTATTCATAACTACCAAAACTTGGAAGCAACTCAAATATCCTTCAGTGGGAGAATGAATAAATAAACCGCTGTCTATCCTGACAATGGAGTATTATTCAGCACTAAGAATAAATGAGCTAACAAGCCATGTCGAGGCATGGAGGCACCTTACATGCATATTACTAAGTGAAAAAATGCCAATCTGAAAATGCTACATACCATATGATTCCAACTACATGATGTTGTAGAAGATGGAATGACCTAGACAGTAAGAAGATAAGTGGTGGCCAAAGATTTAAGGAATAGGAAGCAGTAAACAGGCATAGGACAGAGGATTGTTAGGGCAGTGAAAGTACTCGGTAAGACATTACAATGGTTAATATATGTCAACACTTCTGCTCAAACCCATATAATGTTAGAGTATTCAACACCACAAGTGCATCCCGATGTGATGGAAAGGTCATGCATGTGTGGAGTCAGGTGGTAAATGGGAAATCTCTGTATCTTCCATTCTATTTTGATGTGAACCTAAAACTGCTCTAAAAAATAAAGTCTATTCACATACATCACACACACAATGAGATATCACTTCATAGCCACTAGGATGGCCGTAATTTAAATGGAAAATAACAAGTGCTGACAAGAATGTACAGACATTGGAGCCCTTGTACATCGTTGGTGGGAATATGGAATGATGCAACAGTCAATATGGAAATCAGTTTGAAGGTACCTCAATGAATTAAACCTAGAATTACCACATGACCCAGCAATTCTGGGTATGTATACACAAGAGAAGTGAAATCGTTGTTAAAACAAAAACTTTTACACAAATAATTGTTCGTAGCAGCATTATTCACAATAGACAAGTGGCAGAAATGAAGGAAATGGCCATCAATTGATAAATGGATAAATCAAAATGTGGTATATTCGTGCAGTAGGATATTATTCAGCCATCAAAAGTGTGAAGTTTTAGTACATGCTACAACACAGATGAGCCTTGCAAAATTATGCTAAGTGAAAGAAGCCAAACACAAAAGGACAAACACTGTGTGATTTCATTCATAATAGATATCCTGACTGAGACAAATCCATACAGACAGACAGCAGACAGGGGCTAGGGGAAAAGAAGAGAATGAGGAGTGATTTCTCATGCAAATAAGATTTCCTTCTGAGATGATGAAATATTTTGAGACTACATAGTGGTGATAGTTGGACAATATTGTGGATATGCTGAAAGCTACTGAATCGTTCACTTTAAAATGGATCCAATTGTGTTTGTGTTATGTGTGTTTTACTACCACAAAAGGAAACGAAATCAAGTCCTTCTCTCTTACCCTCTTTTGGAAATTCCCTTCCTGAACAAGTCAGCCCTAAAGTAGTTAGAGGGCCTAGGAAATAGCTGGCAGAATAAGAATGCCCTATTGTACTTATCTGCTTTGCACTTAATCATTACATGTGTCTGTTCTTATGTATTTATGTTTAATGCATGCAAACACCCACTGGAACCAACCTTGTTTATCTTGTTCACCATTTAGGATTTCCAGACTTAGCAAATAAAAATATGACCAACGATGGAATATTTGGGGACATACTCGTACTCAAAAATCTTTAATATTTGTTTGTCTCAAATTCACATTTAACTGGGTGTCTGATATTGCCCGGCTATGTCCCCTCCCAAATCTCCTCTTGAGTTGTAGCTCCCGTAACTCCTATGTGTTGTGGGAGGGAACCAGCGGGAGATAATTGAATCATGGGGGTGGATTCCCCCATACTGTTTTCACGGTAGTGAATAAGTCCCAGGAGATCTGTTGGTTTTATAAGGCGAAACCCCTTTTGCTTGGTTCTCATTCTCTCTTGTCTGCCATCATGTAAGACGTGCCTTTTGCCTTCTGCCATGATTGTGGGGCCTCCCCACTCACGTGGAACTGTGAGTCCATCACACCTCTTTTTCTTTATAAATTACCTAGTCTCAGGTATATCTTTATCAGCACCATGAAAAGGGACTAATATAGTGTCCTATACTTTATCTTGTTGTCCTATCACCACTGTATCTCCAGTGCAGAGTAGGTACAAGATAAATATTTATGGAAACTGAATGAATAAATAATTCCTCATTCAACACTGCTGTGTTCACTAATGAGGAATTCAGACATTCACTAAATGTGTGCATGTCCATCCATCACTGATATTCTAGTGTACAGAGAGCAAAAGCAGAAGGCAGAGGAAGGTGGGGATGCGGTCATCTCTAGACAGGCCTTTTCCATTTTGTCTCCTTCCGCAGCACTCTATGGCAGTGTTTGAAGCAGAGCTGAGCTCTGGGGATAGCAAATTTGCAATTTGGAAACTGTGCCCTTCAGACATGTACACTTTGGAGAAGATAGGAAGCAACTGTTTACAGTACCATGACGCAACAGGTTCTACCCAGGGAAAGCAAAATTTCCAGGTACACAGAGGATGAATCATCCAGGAAGCTACTTCCCAAGATGAAGAATGGGAGTATTCAGGGCAGCAGCAGATCACTCCCAAACCCAACAGTCACCCTGCTCCCAAGTGCAGGGGCTGCCTCCCACCACTCCCCATCACCACATGACTGCTTCCCTCCCTGCAGCCCTGGAATCCCTGTCCTCTCATTAAGGCTGAGCTCCTTGTTTCTGGTCCCAGATCAGAGAGACTGGTGAAATGCAGGGTGGCAGGCCACTCTGCTGCTTGCTCACTTACACTGTCTTATTGCCATTGGGGGGTGTTATTCCCATTTTACAGAGGAGGATCTAGGGCTACAGGGCCCCCAGGACTGGCCTCTCCCCTCTCTGCCTCCAGCACCATCTCCCCTCAGTCCCAGCTCCCTCCTTTCACCTCCATTCACCTCCCAGCTTCTCCATCCACTTCTCCCATCCACCTCCCAGGACAGTCAAGCCATTTCATAATGCACACCTCCCTAGCCCTGCAGGGTTTTTCTGGCCTTGACCTAAGCTCTTCAACCTGCAAGCACCTACTTCTCCCTCCAGATGAATTCTCAAGTCAGCTGCCCTCTGAAAGGAGCAGGCTAGCTGGTGGGCCATCCACCCCCGCACCACCTAAGCTTGTGTCCAACCTTCCCTTCATCATTCTTGTACTGTAATGACCACATAGACCAATATTTACTAAGCATTCCCTCCATGTCAGGCTCTGTTCTAAGGTTTGTATATAATTAATTTAACCTTCCTAACAGCTCCATACAGTAGGTATTATTATCATCATCCCCATCTTACAGACAGGTTATGAGGCACAGACAGGTTATGCAACTTGCCTGGGGGTCACACAGCTAAATCAGTAACAAAGCGGAATTGGAACCAAGGCAGCCTGGCTGTGATCCCCAGCTGCTCATCACTAGGCCGTGTCTGGCCTCCAGGTAAGTAAACACTGCCTAGAGGAGGATGGGTCTCTCTCACCTCTTTGACTTGCCCTAGCACCTAGCTCATGAGGTGGGGCAGGGTAAGTCATAAGACTCAATATTAGTTCATTAATTGCATGGAACCAAATAACATATGGAAACACCTGGCATGTTGAATGTCACACATTCAGATAAGGTCTGGAACGTAACCATCTCATTTGACTAAACATTTCCCTTTCCAGTCTTTGAAACTGCCTTTGCAAACTGCTCTTGCATCTTCTGGCCCCAGGCCCGGGAGCCCCTCCCACCCAAATCTAGCTTCTACTCCCAACTTGCATGTATCGCTAGGCTTCCTTCAGGGAACTCTCCAGGCCAGAAGACTAAGTAGCACTTTGTTTCCTGTGAAGACAATAGCTAATTGGAGTAATTCACACTAAAGTGTGAATGAAGCCAGCAGTTGCAAGGGAAAAGTGAGGGGGATATATTTTAAAGCAGGAGCTGAGTAAATCCTGTATTTGTTGCAGGTCCCCAAGACCCACAAAAGTCCTTTCTGGAGCTTGGATCACTGTGAATACTGCGGTCAACCTGTCCACCTCTCCCCCACCCCCTCTCCTTCTCCTTTAAGTCACAGAGTCTAGCTACTCTGTCGGGATTTTTCTAAGTCAAAATGAAAAAAGAACAATGCTTTAGAATTAGACCTGAGTTTAAATCCTCTCCACCCTTGAGCTTTGTGACCTTAGACAAGTAACTTAGTGTCTTCTGAGACTCTTTTACTCTTTTTCAACTGCACCAGGGGCATGGAATTACATTAGTCCAGCAGGGTCCTAGCAGGAGCTGGGGACCACTACTCAGGGGCTTCTCTTCTCCTGCCAGCCTCTCTGTCCCTGTACTTCCACTCCAGCCTATAGGGAGGAATTAGAAACTACCTCCCAGACTGTGTTCTGAGAAAACTCCTTAATAGGTGTTGTATTAGTCCATTTTCACGCTGCTGATAAAGACATACCTGAGACTTGGCAATTAACAAAAGAAAGAGGTTTAATTGGACTTAAAGTTCTGCGTGGCTGGGGAAGCCTCACAATCATGGCGGAAGGTGAGGAGGAGCAAGTCAGGTCTTACGTGGATGGCGGCAGGCAAAGAGAACTTGTGCAGAAAACCTCTGCCTTATAAAGCCATCAGATCTCATGAGACTTATTCACTATCACCAGAACAGCATGGGAAAGACCTGCCCCCATGATCCAATTATCTCCCAGTGGGTCCCTCCCACAACACGTGGGAATTATGGGCGTACAATTCAAGATGAGATTTGGTTGGAGCGAAACCATATCAGGTGTTTCTTCCCAACAGAGTCACTTGGTCAAAAAAATTCTGGAATCACCAGATTTAAAAGAGTAATCTTTTCTCCTACAGGACTTCTCAGAAACTTTAACGTGCTGGCATTTATGTCAGTCTCCAAGGTGGGGGTACACTCTAGGACACTGTTTTAGTTAAAAAAAAAACAGATTTTTAAGAGTATTCCATGTGCCATAAATGGTGCTAGGTCCTCTCTGTGCAGAGTGAACTTACTTCCTGCAGCTTAGCTTACAGGCTTGAGGAGGGGTACAGATGCATGAACAGAAAAGCCCTTTTTGCCTGAAGCAGTTATTGAGATGTCAATAATAATGCTGAATGGAAACATAACTGCAGTAGTCCCAGGCTGGAGCCTTCAGGCAGTTTACTTTCCTGCCCTCACTGAGCCCATGCTTAGCACCCCCACTGTCCTCTGCTCCTTCACATGATCTCTGCATGTGTCTCTCCTAGATGCTGAGGTCCTGGGCAGTGTGTGCCACATACAGCCTGTTGAAGGGATGGATGGATAGACCAACAGTAAGACAGAACAAACATTCTGATCGAGGATTTGTAACACCCATATTTGGAACCTAGGCCTTCCACAAGCACTCCATATGCCTAAGAGCCAGCCACAACCCCATGCCTCGGTTTCTTCTTTTATAAAGTGGGGTGTTGGGGCAGTTGGGAACCAAGCAGTTGGCATGCCTGAGCAAATGGGACACTTTGGTTCATGTGATGGGCTGGGGAATCTGTGCCTTGACTAAGAGGACAGCACCTCTGAGTCCCAGGGACTGTGGTCCTTCAGCAAAGTCGGGAGTGCCTGATCTATTTCTCAGAAGAAGACAGATCACTAATTTGGTATGGGACATACCCTCATATCAATGTTGGGAATGAATTTAGAAATTTTTCAAAACCTCTGGAGTCCACGCAAAATCTGTCTGCAGGGTGTGTTTGTCCCATGGGCCACCAGCTCCTGAGCTGAGGCTGGATAATAACGGGCCAGTATTTATTCAAGTTTCCATGTGGCAGGCACTGGGTCATGTGCTGTACCACATCATCTCCTTCAATCCTCCATTAATTCTGAGAGCAGTCACTCTTCTCCCCATTTGACTGACGAGACCACAGAGGTTTAGGGAGGCTAAGTCACTTAGCCGGTAATAGAGAATAGAGTTAGAGCCGGGATTTGGACCCAGGATGGTGAGACTAATTAATTATTCAGGTCTTGCCAATATACTCTACTGCCTGCTCTTGTGCAAACTCGAAGAGCACTTTAGACCAGTTATTCTATCTGTGGTGGTCTCATTTCACTGAGGCAGGTAACCTTGGTGATCTGACTTCTGTGAATGTCATATATGTGTGGAGTCCCTCCCATGTTCTGTGTCCTCTGCATGAGTTCTCTCAACCCCACAACAGGCCTGTGTGAGTCTGTGTTCCTACTTTACTGAAGACACAGGCTCAGACTGACCATGATGTCTGGGACCCACTGCTACTGGCGGAAGGAGACAGATCCCAGTTTAAGTCTAGGCAACTGAGCTGTCCATGCAAGCAGCAGCACTCGAGTTAATTGCCAGCTGGGTACACATAAGGAAGCAGCAACTTCAGGAAATAGGACGATAGATTCAGGGGCCAAAGGGAGGGGAACACACAGCCACTGGAGGCAAATCATTTAAGAGACATGATTAGGTCACTTGTGTCCCTTCCTTTGACTTCCATTTTTCTCCTTGTTTCCATCCTTTTCCACTGCACTCGTTTTAACCCAGCCCCTGCTGGCCAGTGGGTCATTGCCAAGGCAGTGAGTTAATGCCTTTGCCTTTCTCCATGCCTGTGAGAGAAACAAGCCCTGAATCCCAAGTGCTACTTATCTAATAAGACTGCAGTTACATTAATTATATTTAAATGTCTCCACTTATATAATAAATTTGCCTGCACAACCCCATCATTATCTCTCCTCTGTAGCCCCTCCACAGTCTCTGGGTCCTCTGAGGAATTCCCAGCAGCACTGCCAGCCCCAAAATAGGAGCCTGGCTGGGAGACGCTGCACCTGCTTGGTTACCGAGGTCTTCTCCTAGTTTGCATTGCAGATGTTCTCCACTCTGAGCCAGAGAGCTACAGAACCAAAGGAGCTATGGGGGAAAGGGAAAAACTGAGACACCTGAGTCTGTATCCACCATCAGCTACTTATCACCTGGGTGACCTTGGCGCTATCTCCTAACCTCTCTGAGATACACCCCTATTAGATTACAGATTTGCATCTGTGCAAAGATGAGATGAATTTAGTCTTTCTAGGTCCCAGGTGGGTCTCCTTGGGCACAAGTGTCCCATGCAAAATATTTATCAACCACATATTATGTGCCAAATAATATGCTTGGCCCTGGATATGCAAAGGTAAAAGAGGATTGCCAATTTCTGTACTTTGGGGGCAGAAAGCAGAAAGATTCTAGACTCTCAAAGACCTTAGTTTTGACAACTTCTCCACTACTTAACAAAGGTAGGACATTAGGCATATTGTTTAACTTCGTGGTCTCTGCTGTTAATTATCTGCAAAGCGAGAATAATAGCTACCTTCTTTATACGTCTGTGGTGATTAAAATAATCTGCAAACTCCCTTGCACAGTTTTTGCGTTATAGCACGTGTTCCACAAATGGATGAATAACTCTGCTGATATCTTACAAACAGGAGTCTGGGCATCAGGGTTGTAACCTTCATCACCAGGCTTCCCTGGGGTGAACTTATGTCAAGTATTTTCCTGTTTATGTGCCTCAGTTTACCCATGTGTGCAATGAAAGCACATCTTTGCTTCCTGGAAAAAGCATGAGCTTTGGGGTGAGACCAGGACAAGAAGACCAGCGCTTCCCCTTACTGGCTGTGTGGCCTTGGGGTACAGAACCCCTGAGGGCCCCATTAGCTGCAGTCTTCCCCACTGAAATGTAAGCCCTGTGCACACCCTTAACCGTGTCTGCATGGGGCAAAGCAGTGGCCAGCGTGTGGCAGGCTGCATAGACATACAGAGTGAATAAAAGAAGGAAAAGGGACGCAGTGAGAACACCGACAGCCACTTCCCAGCTTTGTTGTAAAGCCCATATAAAACTCCGTCAATACCCTCTTGATGACGTTCACTCCATCTGATCCACCGAATTCCAATGACTCAGGGCAAGAGTGGTGTGAAAAGCGGACAAGGCATAGCAGGCTTATTCTGTCCTTCCAGCATCTGTGAGTGAATGCCTGATAAATATTCGTCTATGGATGTGTTTAGTTATTGATCGAAACTTTACAGCAACTGTGTGTATAACAATAATGATTAAAGGTAAGGACATTGAAGCCCCTGGCAGGAAAGACATCTGGCCAATGGCACATGGAGAAGTGCCTAATAATTGGGATGCAGATCTTCCCTGAAGTCTTTTAATCTGTCCACTTTACTGCACTCAGGAAAACCTCATCCACGGCTGCAGGGCCACTGACTCTACTGGCCTTGTCTCCCCATGCACACAGCAGCCTGTGGCTTTACAAATAAGGAAGCCCATCTGGTTACCTTCCCCTAGACCTATCTCCAGACAGCATCTGCTTCTGCTTCAAAGGACACACATGCCCCTAATTATGTATCCATAAGATAAATGTGGCTCATTCCATCACAGAACCAGAGAGTCTAAGGAAGCAAACTAAAAATGTATAAAACCAGGATTCCTTGACTAATTTGTCCAACACCACAGCTAGCAATGATGGGAGCCAGGTGTGCATCCCTCAGGCTATAAAGCAGTTAACCACCTAACCAGGTAGTCAGTCCCAGTCCTGAGCTGCCCAAAAACCGAATGAGCTGCTTCAGTAGATTCAGATATCACAAGCATCTGTGAGCCTACAGAAGGCTGGGCTCCGTGACAGATGAAATGTTTCACAGAAATCTGGAGCCAGATTCCAGGGCGCAAAACCACCCACAACAGACATGAACCTTGAAAACATCATGCTAAGTGAAAGAAGTCAGCACAGAAGGTTCTATGTTGCATGATTTTATGTGTATGAAATGTCCAGGATGGGTAAGCCTAGGTCCATGGAGACTGCTTACGGGGTATGAGGTTTCCTTTTAGAGTGATAAAAATGTCTTAAAAGTACATAGAGGTGATGGTTATACAACATTGTGAATGCGTTAAATGCCAATACATTGTACAGTTTAAATAGTTAATTTCATATTATGTAAATTTCTTCTCAGTTAAATTTCATCTCTAATATCATATGTACTTGTAGCATGTTATGTACATATCCCATAGCTCAGTGAAAATAATTGCTGTTGACTCTAAAAATAATTAGCTATCAATATTATTAATTAGCTGTATCATCTTATATCTTAGCTGTGACATCAAGGCTACCTGCCACTCCCTGGACTCCACATGTTGGCATAGACTCCACAGATTAAGACTCTTTCTCCCATGGACAGAGCTTCAGGAGTTTGAAGTCAGAGTTCCTGTCCCTAGAACATTTTCCTTTGGTGATGGCTCATGTTCGGGACCGCCTTGGAGAACAAGGTGTCGCCATCCCTTCTTTGCCCAGGGCAGCCCTGGTGTGCCTGGAAGGAAGGATTCATACCCCTCTAGAAGTGGCCTGACCAGCCAGGTAGAGATCCCCTTCTCCTGACACCACATCTGTTCTCACAGTGTCAGAAAGTGCACCCCAGCTTCCAGCACCTTTGCACACATTCAGCCAGGGCAGCGGGATCTCTCCTGGACCTTCTGAATGTAAACTCCCACTGGTCTCAGATGATATAGACACAGAGGGAGGCCATGGTCCTGCATTCTAGCTCTTCTGTTCAAAGACTGTGTGACCTTGGGGAAGCTGCTTCACGCCTTCTGTAAAATGGAAATGGCACCACCACCCAGCACCCATCAGAGCCCAGAGGAGTTATGGCACCATGCGTGGGACTCCCCAGCAAGGTGCTTGACCCCCAGAGGGGCTCATTCAGTCTGTGCAGGTAAAAAGACCAAGAGGAAAGAGGAGGCAGTGGCTGGATTTTCTAGGGTGTAAGAGTGTACCTGTAGCCAAAAGGATGTTTCTAAAAATAGCAGATATTCTACGGATGATTTCATATTAAATCTGCTCAATTTACAAGTCAAAACCTTATTACCTTCCTTTCCCACCCCTGCAGGCCTCAGGGAACCAGGCACAGATGCACACAGTGCACGGAAGAGTGAGCCCTGGGCTTTAATAGAAATCAGCCACATTCAGAGACTCCAGGGAGAAGGGTTTGGCTCATCAACCTGTAGACCCAACCCCTGGGTGTGCAATGACAGTTTGATTTGGAAAGAATGCAGACATTAGAAGCTGCATGGGGGAGGAAGTGGCATAGGGAGCAGAGGACAGAAAGGTTGAAGTGCATTCCTCCAAAGAGGGGGGCATTGACTAATTTTAAGGCAATGTTGAGGCAATGGTTTTAAGTCTATGATGAAAAGATGTTGAAATAGCCATTGAGATGTCAGTGGTCAGACCCTAACAAGAACGTAGTGAGATACTTGGTCTTCATATATATTTAGTCCTCAACCTTACCTGCCCCTGCCCAGCCTCTATTTCCCCTAATACAGAATCTGGAAAATTATTTGACAAACTCTTGCTCAAAGATTGACCAGGAGACGAATATAACCCTGTAATCAGGACTTGAATCCAGGCCATTAGGATTCTAGAACAGAGCTCATTCTACCACAATACCTTGCTTATGCAAAATTAGCCTGTCTTCTCATTAGTAAAAGAATAACAGGAGTAAGAATGATATATATTTTTAAGACCCCTGATTTAGGGTTCTCATAGCATTGCATCATTCTAATTAATCCATATGCCTTTTTTTTCCCTGGGACAGTCTCAGTTAATATCTAGTGTCCTAGCTGAATTAATAATAGCATCCCCATTAATTCTCAGAAGTGTCTGGCTTTGAACAATATATTATATGATTATCCAACCCACAGCAACCCTATAAGATGTGACTTATTATCATTTTCCATTTACAAATGGGGTGATCAAGGATGAGACAGATTATTCCAGCTATTCAGCAGAGCGGTATTCAAATCTAGTCAATCTAGAATAGAGAGTGAGCTCTAATCTCCCCCCAATCATTTCCTACCAAGATGACTGGTTTTCAGATAGTGTCCCTTAAACCTGAAGAGAGGCGTTTTTTAGGATCTACTGAAGGAACACAGGAAAACCACATGGGTGGGTCTTGGGGTTTCACCACCCCCACTGTCAACAGACCAAGGCTTCTTTAGATTTTATAGATGGGGGGGTTCTCTGCAAGAGCTCCTTTGCAAAAAAAGGCTAATATTTAGAAAAATAAACACGATGATTTTATTTCTGTATCACCAGTTCCTAGAACAATGCTGAGCACACAGAGTCTCCAGTTAATACTAAATAATAGAATGAACAATAGCCCCTACCTAATAACTCCCCAGCTGATGGATACTTTGGAAATGACTGACACAAGCTTCCTGGTGAAGAATCACATTCACATCAGAATTCACGATCAAAATATTCATGTCAGACCCATCCAACCCCAGCATCAGAGGACATAATATGGAAATACAACAAAAAGCCATAATTGCAGAAGGCATCCTTGAGCTTACCTGGCCTTATAGGAAGAGCATACCATTGGCAAGGCTATAAAGAGGAGCCATGAATATATATCATCATCCTTTGAAACTGTCTAACTAACCAGTCCCCAGGCCCCCTGCAGAGTGTTTGGCACTGTATGAAGATTCAATAAATTTCAGATGGGGGAATGGATGTTGGGGTGAATGAGATCCCTGAATCTCTCTGGAGCTTGGGCTTTGAGTGTGCTGGAAGCTCCCACAGAAAGGCTTGGCTGGGATTCTGCCTGAAATCTGCCAAGGGAGCCTGGCTAATGCTGAAGCCAGAGTCGCTCCTCAGATATTCCTGCTTGGAGGGGGCAGGAGAAATGGAGTGTCCCAGGCCAAGAGATGCAAGGCAAATGATTCAGTCGCTTACTCCAGCCCCTGTCTAGAATGACCAGCTACCAAAGAGCCCTTCTGGAATAAGTGGAGAGCAGAATGCAGTGCCATGGATCAACAGAGGGGCCAGAGACTGGGTGATAGACTTGAAGCCTGGTCATTCCCACCGTCTAAGATCTCAGGATCTCTCCCAGTTTATCCCAGTCTCACCCTCCACCCACCACCATTAGAAGGATGTGGGAGGAAGGGAAGATGAGAGGAGGAGGACTGAAGAGATGAGTCAGTGAAAAGTAGGTCAGACTCCTACTCTCCTAGCAGAATCCCAAGTGTGGAAGGAGCTGCCTGATGCAAGCTGAGGAATCCCCTGTATTCCCTTAGCACATTGTTGCTCAGCCTTTGTTTAAACCCGTCCAAGACAGGGAATGTGCTACCTTCCAAGGCTGCCAGAGCCATTTCCTCCTTGAGCTACCCACTGCCTCACTCTACACATAGGGAAGTGTCCCATCCCCCTAATTTTAAACTACTCCAAAATCCATACTACAATAGGTCTGTGTTCCAAACCACCAAAATGTATGAGAAATAGTGTCTCCAAATAAGGTTTGAAAACACTGCAAGACTATATGAACTTTATTTCCTGTAGGAAAAACAGTTTGATGACTTTGCTGAAACTGAACCATCAACCATTTGATGATCTCTGATAAGATTGCAAAGGACTATGCACTTAAGAAATAACTTAGAAATTCACAAAATGTTTGGGATTCACAGGGAGAGGCTTAGCAATCCTCTAATTGAGGATTTATTTACAAAATTATAAACCTAGGCAAGTTTTTATGTAAAATATTAACTGGGATTATATCAAAAGAAGCTTCCATGCTCAACCAAGTTTGGGACATGTTAGGTCAAATATCTAGACTGCAGGACTTCTCAGAGCCATTGAGATGATGATTCCCTCTGTAACACTCTAAGCAGGACTAGTGTAGAATGTCTCCCTAGCTCCCTTAATTATGGAATTATTATTTTGTAGGTTATCACCTGGACTGATTGTCTATGTTATACTCTTTGAGAAAAGCTGATCTACCATCACTGCAACCTTAAAATCATTAAAACTTTCTGAGACTTGGTTGCTTTCTCTGCTATTTCTGTCCTACCAATGAAGACCAAGGTGGTGTAACTGTGGAAACCCTGAGCAGGCACACAGGAGGCACAGGGCACTCACGTCGCCTTTCTTTCCCAGTCAGTGACAGCCACATGCTTAAAAGAAACCCATCTGTTTACCAGCCCAGGCTGTGAGCCACATGCTGGTCCCAGTGACAATCTCATATCTATTTTCTCAGCCTTCAACAAATAAGAAAGAAAAATGGCCTTTTAACCTCAGCTGACATAGCAATGGGACCTGGAAAAGGAATGGATGAGAATCTGTCTGTTTAATGCAATATTTTCCTACAGAGATAACAACCAATTACATTTCCTTTCTTAAGAGCCAATGATGAATGTGACTGATGGGCAAGAAATACCACTCCTGGGTAATACATTTTAGGGTAAAGCTATGATACCAAACTCACCCCATCATTTCTGAGAACCATCTGGCTTAAGTGGATCATCACAGAAAGTATTAGCATTCTGGGAACTCAGGCATGGTTTTCCCAGGTAAGCTCTGCTCTCCACAGATATTTATTCCGCTCAGATACCAGTACGCTTACAAAGAGTTACCACTGTCTACTGTATGCCTGTCCCTGGTGTGTCTGTGTGTCTGTGTATGTGTGTGAGGAGGGTGGGAGGTGGAGACAGAGAGAGACAGAGACGGACAGCGAGAGCTGGTGCTGAAGTTCCATGGGCAATAGGGCTCTTACGCAGAGAAAACAAAGAGAAGGAATGGCTGCAGGTCAACTCCAAAATCACTGGGGGCTTAGAAATCCGCAGACTCAGCAGTACCTGGAACACTGCCTTTCAACAGATTCAATCCTTCCTTCCCTTGGGTGTGAAACACAAAGGGTATTTCTGGTATTGTATAAAGGCCTATAAAGTCAGGGCACTTAATGACGAGGGATTTCTCAGTTTCTCGTGGGAAATAGAATCCACATTCAAGAAGTTAACTGGGAAGAATGTTCATTTCTGATTCTGTGCTCAGCCCTTGATGTTTTTGACCCAGGTGTGTAAGGACCGGATGGCTTCTGTTTACTGTAGCTCACCTCAGGCAAAACCCACAATTCTGTTATGCCTGCACCCTCAAATAACCATTATAAACAACATAGCCAGAGACTCTTGGACCAGACCTTGTATTCAGTGATTCCCCTACATTAACTCACCTCTACACAGAGAATAGGTGCTCCCTGTTGAAGATGATAAAACCAAGATACAAAGAGAGTAAATAACTTGGCCAAGGTCCAAAAGTAGGAAGGGACAGGACTGGAACTCACTGTGGCATTCTGACTCCAGAACTGCTGTTCTCAGTCACTATACTACACTACCAAGGTTATCATCCCAGTGCAAAAGTGAATATGCAAGTTAAATTAGAATTTGTGAGGAAATGAGTACTATGGACTGAATGTTTGTATTTTCCAAACAATTCACATGGTAAAGCCCTAACCCCTGATGTGATGGTTTTTGGAGGTGGAGTTTTGGGGAGGCCATTACATCATGAAGGTGGAAACTCTCAAGGGAGATGAGTGACCTTACAAGAAGAAACATGAAAGAGATGATCTTTCTCTCTGCCACGTGAGGACACAGCAAAAAGATGGCCATCTGCAAACTGAAGCAGGCCCTTACCAAATGGCAAATTAGCTCGTACCTTGATCGTGGAGACCCCAGCCTCAGAACTGTGAGAAATAAGTGTTTGCTGTTTAAGCCATCCTTTCTATGGTATTTGTTATAGCAGCCTGAACTAAAATGAGAAAATATTTATCTCACTTACTGCACAGTAAAACATACTGATGATCCAATGAGACAACTCCTTACCAGTTCCTTTCCAGAAGCAAACTCCTTCGCTCCCTCTTCCCATTCAACCCTTCAAATGTCCAGACAAAGCCCTCTCACCTTCCATTCCCATGCTTTTACATGGGAGAAACAGCCCTGCAGGTAGACAGACCCATCACCAACCTCGGAGAACAACCCGGACATCATACATGATAGCCAAGTCAAGTCTATTGGGAGGGTTCATTCAAGCAGGTCACCAAATTGTTGATTCTCAACAACACAGAGTTCTTCATACAAAAAGGAGTCTGCTGCTATGAAACATAAAGTTTCCTCATATTGTTACACAGGGATTATTTGATTTAATCCTTAGAACAATCCAGAAAAAATTCATAAATGTTTATCTCTGCTCTTCAGATAAGAAAACTGAGCTAGAGAAGGTTGACAAGGCATCCCAATACCAATGGAGAGTGGGGCTGGACCTTGACCTTTTGCTCTAGGCAGAGCAACCCTGAAAACTTGGTCCCTTTAGCACAGTCTGTGCCTCTTCTGAATGGTTATCTGCCCATTCCCCTCCCGCAAAGACCTACACCTCAGTGTTCATCCAATGTTTCACGCAGCAAATTTTCTAAGCTGTTCATTGGTACGAGGCAGAGGTTCTCAACTAGATGTCAGGGACAATTTTGCTGGCAATGTCTGAAAACATTTTTTAATTTTCAATACTGGAGGGAGCCATCAGCATTTAGTGTGTAGAAGACAGATGTGTGGCTAAACATCCCAACATGAATAGGGCAGTACTTGCACAACAATAGTATTAAGGTTGAGAAATCCTAGGAACAGGGTACACAAAGAAAATTATAGGTAATCTTACACCATTTTGAGTGATTTTCTTACATTCAATTATAGGTATACCTTGGTGATGTTGCAGGTTCAGTGCCAGACCACCACAATAAAGCAAATATCGCTAAATATTTGCTATTTAAATAAAATAAATAATAAAAATAACTATTCACGGATTTTTTTGGTTTCTCAGTGCATATAAAATTACGTTTACACTATAATGTAGTCTATTAAGTGTGCAATGCCATTATGTTTAATTAAAAAATGCATATACCTTATTTAAAACTACGTTATTGCTAAAATTATAATAATCATCTGAACCTTCAGTAAGCCATATCTTTTGCTGATGGAGAGTCTTGCCTCAATGTTGATGGCTGCTGACTGATCAGGGTAATAGTTGCTGAAGGTTAAGGTGACTGTGACAATTTCTTAAAATAAGACAACAATGAAGTTTGCCATATCATTGGACCCTTCCTTTCATGAAAGAGCTCTCTGTAGCATGTGATAGCATGCTTGCTAACATTTTACCCAAAGTAGAACCTCTTTCAGAATTAGAGTCAATCCTCCCAAATCCTACAGCTACCTTATCAACTAAGATTATAGAATATTTTAAATCCTCTGTTGCTATTTCAACAATGACAACAACATCTTCACCAGGAGTACAGTTCATCTCAAGACACCACTTTCTTTGCTCACCCATAAGAAGCAACTTCTCATCCATTAAAGTTTTATCATGAGATTGTGGCAATTCAGTCACATCTTCAGGCTCCACTTCTAATTGTAGTTATCTTTCTACTTCTAACACATCTACAGTTACTTCTTCCACTGAAGTCCTGAAACTCTTAAAGTCATCCATGAGGGTTGCTATCAACTTCTTCCAAAGTTCTGTTAATGTTGATATTTTAACCTCTTCCCATGAATCACCAATGTTCTTAATGGCAGCTAAAATGATGAGTCTTTTCCAGAAGGTTTTCAATTTACTTTTCCCAAATCCAGTAGAGGAATCACTATCTATTGCAGCTATAGCCTCACTAAATGTATTTCTTAAATAATAAAACTTGAAAGTCAAAATTACCCCCGATCCATGGGTTTCAGAACTGATGTTGTGCTAGCAGGCTTGAAAACAAATTAATCTCCATCAGAGCGCTTGCGTGAACAGGGGCATTCTCAATGAGTAGTAATATTCTTAACGGAAACTTTTTTTACTTTCTGAGCCGTAGGTTTCAACATTGGGCTTAAATATTCAGTAAACCATACTATAAATAGACGTGCTGTAATCCAGGCTTTGTTGTTCCATTTCTAGAGCACAGGCAGAGTAGATTTAGCATAATTCTTAAGGACCCTAGGATTTTTGGAATGCGAAATGAACACTGGCTTCAACTTAAAGTCATCAGCTGCAATAGCACCTAACAAAAGACAGTCAGCCTTGGAAGCTTTGAAACCAGGCATTGACTTCTCCTCTCTAGTTATGAAAGGTTTTTATGGCATCTTTTTCCTCTATAAGGCTGTTTTTATCTACACTGAAAATCTGTTCCTTAGGGTAGCCACCTTCATCAGTGATTTCAGCTAGATCTTCTAACTTCTAACTGATAACTTGCTGCAGCTTCTATATCAGTACTTGTTCCTTCACCTTGCAATTTAATGTTATAGAGATGGTTTCTTTCTTTAAACCCTCATTAATCAACCTCTGCTAGCTTCCAAATTTTTTTCTGCAGCTTCCTCACCTCTCTCAGCCATTATAGAATTGAAAAGAGTAGGGCCTTGCTCTGGGTTTTGCTTCTACTTAAAGGAATTGTTTTAGTCCGTTCTCACACTGTCATAAATATACTACCTGAGATTGGGTAATTTATAATCAAAATAGGTTTAATTGACTCACAGTCTTGCATGGCTGGGGGGCCTTAGGAAACTTACAATCATGGCAGAAGGTGAAGGGGAAGCAAAGCACGGCTTACATGGAAGCAGCAGACAGAGCAAGAGCACAGGGGAACTGCCACTTTTAAACCATCAGATCTCATAAGGACTCCCTCACTACCATGAGAACAGCATGGGGGCAACCACCCCCATGATCCAGTTACCTCTCACCAGGTCCCTCTCTTGACACGTGGGGTTACAATTTGAGATGAGATTTGGGCAGGGACACAGAGCCAAAACATATCAGGAATGTTGTGGCTTGTTTGGTCTTCTATTCAAACCACAAAAACTGTCTCCATTTCAGCAATTAGGCTATTTTGCTTGCTTTTCATCTGTTAACTGAAAAAGTGATTTTAAATGTTCTTCAAGACCTTTTCCTTTATATTTACAACTTGACTACTGTTTGGTGCAAGAGGCCTAGCTTTCAGTTGATTTCACCTTTTGACATGCCTTCCTCACAAAGTTTAATCATTTCTAGCTTTTAATTTAAAGTGAGAAACATGCGACACTTCCTTTCACTTGTCCACTTAGAGGCCACTGTAGGGTTATTAATTGGCCGATTTTCAGTATTGTTGTGTCTCCAGGATTAGGGAGGACCAAGGAGAGGAGAAAGATGGGGAAAGGGCCGGGAGGTGGAGCAATCAGAACACACACAACATTTATCAATTAAGTTCATGGTCTTATATGGGCATGCTTCATGGCAGCCAAAACAATTACAATAGTAACATCAAAGAAGACTAATCATAGATCACCGCGGCAGATATAAAAATAATGAAAAGGTATGAAAATTGTGAGAATTAGTAAAATGGGACACAGAGACACAAAGTGAGCACATGCTGTTGGAAAAAAATAAACGGTGCCAATAGACTTGCTGGAGGCAGCGTTGCCACAAACCTTTAATTTGTAAAACTTGCATCACCTAGGAAGGACAATAAAGTAAAGAGCAGACTGGGCATGTTGGCTTATGCCTGTAATCCCAGCACTTTGGGAGGCCGAGGCGGGCGGATCACGAGGTCAGAAGATCAAGACCATCCTGGCTAACACGGTGAAACCCTGTCTCCACTAAAAATACAAAAAATTAGTCAGGCATGGTGATGGGCACTTGTAGTCCCAGCTACTTGGGAGGCTGAGGCAGCAGAATGGCATGAACTCAAGAGGCAGAGCTTGCAGTGAACCGAGATCGCGCCATTGCACTCCACTCCAGCCTGAGCGACAGAGTGAGACTCCGTCTCAAAAAAAAAAAGTGATGTATGCCTACAACCAATTTTCAAAATAATACTATGAGACTGAAAATATTACTATTTCATGTAAGAAGAGGATATGGAAGTCTGAGAGTTGACCAAGGTCATAAAGCTGGGACTTGAACCCCAAAGTTCAGCTTCAGAGCCCACACTCTAAACTTGTTGCATTGCCTTTCACAGTTGAAGAAGACACTGTCAATATTTTATACTGCTGGTGAGAGTGAAAAGGTTCTGCAACAAGGACAGGATGGTGCCTGGAGCTGCCACTGTAAAGGCTGACTTAGAGAAAGCAGATATTTTTCTAAGTGGGGCTTATATATTATCAGGAAGGGCTCCAGGAGGAGGAGAGGTTGAAAAGACTCTGAGGTGAAGTCCTTGGTGGCATATAAAACGACCACACCCCTGAGACTTCCCTGATTCCCAAATGCAATGCAGTTTGTGTAGCAGGCTGCTTCTGAGATAGCCCCAGTGACCCCTGTTCCTGGTGTCGATGCGCTTGTGTGATCCTAAGGATACTGGCTTTACCTGTCTTGATCTGTCTTGCTCGGTCAGATGAAAGGCAAGTGCCATGTCGTAAGCTGCCTTATGGAACTGGCGATATAGCCAAGGGACTGAGGGAAGCTTCCAGACAACAGCCTGTGGGAACAGAATCCTACCCACAACAATTTGAGTGAACTTAGGACAAAATGCTCAACATCGCTAATCATCAGAGAAACATAAACCGAAACCACAACGAGATACTATCTCACACCAGTCAGAATGGCTATTATTAAAAAGTCAAAACACAACAGATGTTGGCAGGGCTGTGGAGAAAAGCGTTCGCTCATACACTGCTGGTGGAAATGTAAATTCGCTCAGCCACTGTGGAAAGCGGTTGGAGATTTCTCAAAGAATATAAAACAGAACTGACATTCTACCCAGCAACCCCATTACTGGGTAAATATCCGAAAGAAAATGAATCATTTTACCAAAAAGATACATGTACTTGTATGTTCATAGCCGTACTATTCATAATAACAAAAACATAGACTCATCCTAGGTGCCCATCAGTGGTGGACTGAATAAAGAAAATGTACATATGCATTGTGAAATACTCTGCAGCCATAAAGAAACAAAATCATGTCCTTTGCAGCCACATGGATGCAGCTGGAGGCCATTTTCCTAAGCAAATTAACACAGGAACAAAAAACCAAATACCGTATGTTCTCACTTATAAGTTGGAGCTAAACACTGGTTAGACACGGACACAAGAATTGCAACAAAAGACACTGGGGATTACTAGAAGGGGCAGTCGGGAAGGAGGGCAAGGGTTGAAAAACCAACTCTTAGATACTATGCGCGCTATCTGGGTGATGGGATCATTTGTATCCCCAGCCTCAGCATCATGCAATATACTCATGCAACAAATCTGCAAATGTACCCCCTGAACCTAACATAAAAGCTGAAATTATTTAAAGAAACAAAAGAAAAAGGAAGTGAGTCCTTCTTAAGAGGACTGCAGCCCCAGGCAGCACATTAATTGCAGCTTAGTCAGAGACTCAGGCAGATAACCCAGCTAAGTCACACCCAGATTCCTGATCACAGACATTGTGACAAAATAAACGTTTTTGTTTCAAGCTGCTAACCTTGGGGGGTAATTTGTTACACAGCAGAGAAGACTAATATAGTGTTCACATCAGATTCTTCCAACACACTTCTTCAGGTCCTCTGGGACTCACCTGGCTCTGATTCCAGTCATCTTTGAGGTGACCAGTCTTGCTTGGGCTCCAGTCACCTTCATGCAGGTAGAATCTGGTCCCACTTTGTTTCTATCTTATATCGTACCTGTCTCCTCCCACCTGCCTTGCACCCATGCATGTCTATTTTGTAGATAAGTTAACTTGCTATGGTACAAATCTTTGACCAGGGGGCAGTGGAACAATGGATAATACGTGATTTCCCCTTTCCTTTTTCCTGGAAATGATATTCTGAGATACATTTCTTACTGCTTTTCAGGAACTGTTGTATGGTAACTGTGAAAGTATGCAACAATACCTGCAGAGACAGCCACCTGGCAACACTTGCATCAGCAATCTCTCCTTCCATGATTTGCTTCCTGACTCTCTCTCCTGCTCCCTGGGATCACACCTCCCAAAACTGTATGTGCAGAAGCCTTTGTTGGGCTGTGATTTCTGGGCAATCTAAGCCAGGATGGACATTGTCTAATACATCAGAGATGCTCAGTCAGTGGAAACTATCAAGCCTCTTCTCTGTATGGTTGAGTGACCGGGACCGTATTCCTTTTAGTTTGAAAGTTGTATAATTCCCTATATTTTTATTTTGTTCTTATAGCCTCTTTCTCATCTGTATGAGAGAAGATAACAAAATGGAAGACACAAAGCAGTTCAGTGAACAAGTTTCAAATAGCATTGATGAAGTTTTTCCCTCCTAACTCACTCTCCTGAAACTCCTTCCACCCATTCCCTCCCTTGCTCTTCATTCCTTATTGGCACTTTCCAGTGTAGAGTTCCCCTGTCTCATCACCCTTTCATACTTCCAAGTCTTTGCTCATCTATTCCCCCTGCTACAAATAGCATCCATCTTTCTAGTTAATTATTATGTATTTTTAATGATACCACTTTAAAGGTCGTCTCATCCAGCAACTTAGGAAGCCTTCTCTAAAAACCTCCCTTTGGACGAAGTGTTCCTTCTCCGAGATCTCAGAAGAACCTACAACATATGACTGCCTTATTCATTTTTCGTAAAAAACATTATAAACTTTGCTGGAACAACAACCATAGTCTATTCATCTAACACCTTCAGTGCTTAATTACTCTTCATTGAACGAATGAATAAATCCAATAAAGCAAGAAGAACGGCTAAAATCAATTTTCCCTTGAATGTCGTGCTGACAATTTCAACATAAATCTGAAAGCTACTCAATTCTGTGTTGAAAGTTAGGGTGACTGGAATAAAAACTCACACTCTTTCAACCAGTTCCATATTCAGCCTGCACCCAGTTTGCTGTTATCAGTGCAGTTCAGCAAGGCAATCTGGCCCTCCTCCTCTAGCACTTGAGAGCTCATGAGATGACATGGTAAAACATGCAGAATAAACCTGGGGGGTGGGTGACAAGCATTTTTCACCTCCCCTCTTGCCGTGGCTAGGCCTACACCCTTCACTTCCCAATATCCCACCTCTAACATCAACCTTATTTTCAAGAGCAAGAGCATGAAGTGTCCAAAGTTCTACAACCTTGGAAATGTCTACAGATCAATGACTTTTGAGACCAAAGAATGTGTATGATAATTTAATAATACAATATGCTTAAGTCCCCCTGTTCACACACAAATATATATATATATGCACAAAAAATATATAAGAAGCTCATTAGCACTTGAGACAGTTCATTCTGTTTCTACCTAAATAATGGATAGAGAGGATATCTGATATATTATTTTCTAGGTTGTGACCTGTGACAAGTCAGCTCACCCACTGAGCCTCCATTTTCTCATCTGTACAACTGAAACCATATGCGCCTGTATGGCCTTGTACAAAGGATGATAGCAGCAATCACAGGAATGAATAGAGAACAACTTTGAAACATGAAGAGATGTTTTCTTCTAGTACAGACTGTTGTTCCCGTTCTACCTACAATCTAGGGCCATTGGGCATTCTTCATTCCCGAAACACCCCCCAAAAGAGATGGTGCGTTAGAATTGCAGACATAAGAAGAGAATAGTTTATCCTTAATTTTAAGTTTTCAAACAGACTTTTGAATTTAATGAGTAAGATTTTAATTTAATAACAAAGAATTTGAAGCTTCAAAACTCCAGGAATTTGGCCATGAATAGTAGCTTCAAGAGATTATTAACTGATTAATTTTTTTCCCCACTCCTCAACCTAAAAACTGGATAGGATTTGATTGGACTAAGAGAATCTGAGACAGAGTCAAAGGGGAAGTGAAGATGGCTGTAGCACTTACCAGTCCCCCCACTAAGAGGCTCCATGCATGCTCTCACCCCACCTTCAAACCTGGCTGAGTGTCCTAATTCTAAAGAAAAAAACATGGAATGACTTGGAGGAATCTCTGTGCAGAGATGATCCATGTCCTCATCCCTCATTCGAATTTGGGCACACAGCAGGTCCCTGAGTTCTCCAAGCACCAAATAGTTTCCTATCAAAGGACTTTAAAGGGTCCAGGGATCCAGAAGTAGCAACTCTGGATAAGCAGTGAGAAGTTAATGACTGAGGATCCTATGGGAAGATGTAAAACTCAAAGGATGCTGGTGAGGAAGATAATGATCACAAGCTAAATACTCAATCCCCATGCTCAATTCTCAACTCCAATACTGTAGCTCTCTGGAAACCCAAGAACTTGGTTTCAACTTCACAGAAAAGTGAGGAGAAATTCTTGATTTTGCTATTGTTGTTAATCTATGGCCTGGAGATTAGAATAAAAATGAGGTTCAACTACAAAAAACAGCTCCATTTTTGCAAATCTAAGTCGGTGGGCTATGTTACCATGAGTAAAGGGACTCACATAGCATCTGGCCCAGAGCAGGTGTCTTGTTATTAACAGCTCCCTTCCCACAACGGTGAACTGACCCTGACCTCACAACACTCTCATAGCTCCCAGTTTAGCTCTCGTGGTGACAATGACAAATGATTTAATCATAGAATCTTTGCCCAGTATGGAACTTTCCAGGCCAGCTCTCTCAATTTAGAGTTTGGAACCTGAGACCCAGGGATGGGGAGAGACACTACCAGACACAGCAAAGTAGCATCAGAGATAGGAGGGAAGCCCGGGTGTCCTGAATTTATGTTACAACTTTTTCCATTTCCCATGAAGCTTCCCAAGGAAAAAAGCCAAGGATGACTTTGCAGATCATCAATAATTTAATTGGTGGAAGACAGAAGGGCAAGAGGGAGTTAATTAGTGTGAAGAGCTAATCAAGACAATATGGTCCCAAGGGGAATGCTAATACTCTCCAGTATCTGAGAATGAATGACAGTGACATAGTAACAAGTTGCTCTAATCCTTCACATCCCCATAGGCCCACCTCCTGAAATATGTTTCGGATGGTTATGTCTTTATCAAATATCTCCATTGGTTTCATGGTGTCTAGAAACTAAAATTCTACTTCTTTGGCATAGCAGTCAAAGCCCTCTCTGTTCTTCCCTCAATGCCCTTTGCTAGCCTCAATGTTCTCTGCAGCCCTTTGGACAACCTTCTCTCCCTTCCCTTGGAGCATTCATGCCTGGTCCTCCATTTTTTGCCCAGTCTGCAAGGCTCTCTTTCTTCATCCTCCCTCATGTATCAAAATTCAGCTCAGTTTGTAAGGCACAGTTTAGATGGCACTTTCCCTTGATCCCCCAGGACAAAATAAATCTTAATTCTCTGTACTTTTGGAGTACAAAACTAGGAGAATAGTAAAGCAGACCAATAGAGAGGTTAAAGCACAGGAGCTTAAGTCAAACAGACCAGCCACTTACTAGTTACATGATCCTTAGCAATTTCCCTAACCTCCCTGAACCTTTAATTTGCAAAATGAGATATTAATGTTGTCACCTTCTAAGGGCACGTGACTTACATAATACACAAGACCTGTTGCTTTGCACAATGTTTGGTACTTGTTTTATTTCATCCAGTCTAATACAGCTGGAGTAAAATATAATAATATGCATAATCATATTTTAATGCCTCACTTTTTATCTTGCGTTATCATCCTTTTAGTCTATCTTTTCCCCTTCTCTGTATAAGTTCCAGAAGGGTCAGATTTATGTCTTGCTCATTAACTCATTCAAAAATTAGTAATCATGCACCAATGTATGTCAGATATTCTTCTAAGCACTGGAGATACTGAGCTGAAACCAAACAAACATGATTCCTATTCTCAAAGACTTTACTTTTGAGCAAGATGGCTGACTAGATGTGGACAGGAAAAGATTCTCTCACCAAGATACCAAATCGTCAAGAAGATTAGCACACTCCAAACAGATCTCCAGAAAGAAGGCACTGAGAGTGAATGGAGGGAGGGTGCAGATACAAGGCTAACAGGGGAGGAAGGTAGAAGCCCTGCATGGAGTTGCCAAGCACCAGGACTCATTCCTGTCCCAGAGTGGGTCCTGGGGAAGAGGTGTGTGAAAGAGGCATGGAGTGGCCCAGTCTCACCATGGACCTCCAGAATCCTAGCTTCAGGAGATTCCACAACCCCGATGGACAATTAAGCTGGCAGGAAACTGCCCAGAGAGATGACAGAGACAGAACTCCAGCCTGCATGTAGCTTAGAGGATATGACTTGGGAACAACTGTAGTGGAGCACAGTCATTGGTGCTCATCCTCCTAGGCTCACCATACCCCTCTAGTTGGCTTTAGCCTTGATTGACTGACAGACCTGAACAGAGCAGGGCTATCTTGCCCATGGGAGGGGGCCAGTCTGATCTGACTGTCCTCATCTGCTGGCTTATCCCAGAGTCCCTGCCTGACTGCACCTAGTTGCAACACAGCCTCAGCTGCCCAGCCAAGGCACCTGCCAGTGGCCTCCATCATAGCTCTTTCACTGGCAGACCTGCCTAAAGCTGGAGGGCTTCCATAGGCAGGCCCTCACCACCAGCAACCCTCTCCCCGTGCTGCTTTGTTGGTGTATACTCACCCCCAGCCTTCCCTTGCTGCTTTGCCAGTGCTCACTCACCCACAATCTCCCCTGGCTGCTTCTCCAGTGTGCATGCATGTGCTAACCCTGCCACTGGCATGAATGTGTACATGGGACCAGCCACTGCCCCACCACTGCCCTGCTGAAGCACACTTGCCAGCATTACCCATGAAAGTATTGTTACCAATGGACTGGGGACACCTTGGCTCCTCCAACACAGCAGGTGCTGAACCTCGAGAGGCCAAAGAGAAAAAATATGCAGGCCTGGTCCCAGACTACCATAGTTAGTGCACACAGCCCAGGAGTGCTGAGCTAAGCCTTGGACCCCTGAAATCAATGAGAAATGAAGCCAATTAACTAAGCCCAAACTATACCACAGTCAAAAGCATCAAAGAATCCCCCCCAAAATATAGTAATTTTAAACATTAAAGGAACATCAACCCATTCACATGAGAAAAAATAAGCATAAGAACTCTGGCGACACTAAAAGCCAGTCTTCTTACCTCCAAAGGAGTGCCCCAACTTCCCAGCAATGGTTCTTAACCATGCTAAAATGGCTAAAATGACAGACATCAAATTCAGAATCTGGATGATAATGATTATCATCAAGATTCAGGAGAAAGTTGAAACCCAACCCAAGGAATCTAAAAAATCCAATAAAATTTATATAAGAGCTGAAAGATGAAATGGCTATTTTAAGAAAGAACAAAAGTAATCTCCTAGAGCTGAAAAACTCACTATAAGAATTTCATAATATAATCAGAAGTATTAACAGCAGAATATATAAAGCCGATGAAAGAATCTCAGAGCTTGAATACTGGTTCTTCAAACCAACTTAGGCAAAAGTAAAGTGAAAAGAATTTTTAGAAATGAACAAAACCTTGGGAAAATGAGGGATTATGTAAAGAGACCAAACCTATGACTCATTGGCATCGCAGAAAGAGAGGGAGCAAGCAACTTTGAAAACACATTTGAGGATATTGTCCATAAAAATTTCCCCAGCCTCACTAGAGTGGACAATATACAAATTCAGAAAATTCAGAAAACTGCAGTGAGATGCTATACAAGATGACCATTCAAAATTATAGACCCATAGTCATCAGATTCTCCAAGGTCAACATGGAAAAAAAAATGTAAAGGCAGCTAGAGAGAAGAGGTAGATAATGTAGAAAGGGGTCTCCATCAGACTACCAGCAGAACTCTCAGCAAAAGCCTTACAAGACAGAAGACATTGAAAGCATATATTCAGCATCTTTAAATAAAAGAAATTCCAACCAAGAATTTTATATCTAGCAAAACTAAGCTTCGTAAATGAAGGATAAATAAAATCCTTTTCAGACCAGCAAACACTAAGGGAACTTGTTAACAAATCTGTAACAAATTATCTTAGTGTTTGCTGATCTGAAAAAGATTTTCTTTTCACATCTGCCTTGCTAGAAGTCCTTAAGGGAGTGCTAAACATAGAAAAAAAAAAAACACTCATCAACCACAAAAAAAAAAAAAGTACTTCAGCACATAGCGCACTGACACTATAACAACTATACAAGAAAGTCTACATAATAACTAGCTAATACAAGATAACAGAATTAAATCCTTACATATGAATATTAACCTTGACCATAAACAGGCTAAATGCCCCACTTAAAAGGCACAGAATGGCAAGTTGGATAAAGCAGCAAGAAGACCAAACTGTATGCTGTCTTCAAGAGACCCATCTCACATGTAATGATGCCACAGATTCAAAGTAAAGAAATGGAGAAAGATCTATCAAGCAAACAGAAAACAACAAAAAAGAGCAGAGGTTGCTATTCTTATTTCAGAGAAAACAGACTCTAAGCCAACAACAATAAAAAATGACAAAGAATGGTGTTACATAATGATAAAAGGTTCAACTCAACAAGAAGACTTAACTATACTAAATACATATGCACCCAACATTGGAGCACCAGACTCATAAAACAAGTTCTTAGAGACCTACAAAGACAATTAAATAGCCACACAATAATAATAGGAATCTTTAACCCCCTACTGATAGTATTAGACAGATCATCAAGGCAGGAAACTAACAATGATATACGGAACCCAAACTTGACACTTTACCAAAGTAACCTAACAGACATCTACAGAACACTCCACCCAACAATAACAGAATATACATTATTCTTATCAGCACATGGCAACTACTCTAAGATCAACCACACATTTGGCCATAAGGCAATTCTCAACAAATTTTTAAAAATAAAATCATATCCATGTTCTCAGACCGCAGCACAATTAAAAATAATAATATCAAGAAGATATCTCAAAACCATGCAATTAAATGGAAATCAAACAATTTGCTCTTGAGTAACTTTTGGGTAAAGAATGAAATTAAGACAGAAATCAATGTTTTGAAACTAATGAAAACAAAGACACAACATACCAGAATCTCTGAGATACAGCTAAAGCAGTGTTAGAAAGTTAATAGTGCTAAACACCTACATCAACAAGTTATAGAAAGGTCTCAAATTAACAACCTAACATCACACCTAGAGCAACCAGAAAAACAAGAGCAAATGAACTCCAAAGCTAGCAAAAGAAAAGAAATAACCATAATTGAGATTCAGTGAATGAAATCAAGATACAAAAATATATACAAAAGATCAACAAAACCAAAAGCTGGTTCTTTGAAAAAATAAGTAATATTGATAGAGCTCTAACTGGACTAATAAAGAAAAAAGGGAGAATATACACATAACAATAATTAGAAATGGCAAAGGTGACACTACCACTGACCCAACAGGAATACAGAAAAAAAAAAAACATTCAGAGACTATTATAAACACCTCTATGCATGCAAACCAGAAAACCTACAAGAAATTGATAAGATTCCTGGAAACATAAAATTTCCCAAAACTAAACCAGGAAGAAATTGAATACCTCAAGAGACTAATAATGTATTCCAAAATTGAACCAATAATAAAAAATCTATCAATCATAAGAAGCCCTGGATCAGAGAGATTCACAGTCAAAATCTACCAGGTATAGACAGTACAGGTGATACCAAAACTACTGAAATTTTTTCAAAACATCAAGGAGTAAGGACTCATCTCTAACTCATTCTATGAGGCCAGCATCATTCTATTAATAATACCAAAACTGGGCAGAGACACAACAAAAAAAGAAAACAGTCCACTATCCTTGATGAACATAGATGTAAAAATCCTAACAAATCAAATCCACCAGCACATCAAAAAGCTAACCCACCAAGATCAGTAGGCTTTTTTTCCTAGGATGCCAAGTTGTTTCAACATACACAAACCAATAAATGAGATTCATCACATAAACAGAACTAAAAACAAAAAACACATGATCATCTCAATAGGCACAGAAAAGGCTTTCAATGAAATTCAACATCCCTTTATATTAAAAGCCCTAAACAAACTAGGAATTAAAGGAGCATACCTGAAAAAACAAAAGATGTCTATGGCAAACCTACAAGCCAACATAATTCTGAATGGGCAAAAGCTGGAAGCATTCCCCTTGAGCAGTGGAACCACACAAGGCTGCCAAATCTCACCACAACTGTTCAGCATAGTGCTCAAAATACTAGCCAGGGCAACAAGGCAAGAGAAAGAAATAAAAGACATCCAGGCCAGGCGCCGTGGCTCACGCCTGTAATCCCAGCACTTTGGGAGGCTGAGGTGGACGGATCATGAGGTCAGGAGATTGAGACCATCCTGGCTAACATGGTGAAACCCTGTCTCTACTAAAAATACAAAACAAATTAGCCAGGCATGGTGGCAGGCACCTGTAGTCCCAGCTACTCAGGAGGCTGAGGCAAGAGAATGGTGTGAACTGGGGAGGCGGAGCTTGCAGTGAGCCGAGATTGCACCACTGCACTCCAGCCTGGGCAACAGAGCGAGACTCCGTCAAGGGAAAAAAAAAAACAAAAAACATCCAAATAGGGAAAACGTAAGTCAAACTATCTGTTTTCACAGATGATATGGTTTTATACCTAGAGAACCCCATAGTCTCTGTATAGAAGCTCTTAGAACTGATAAATAATTTCAGTATGGTTTCAAGATACAAAAGTCAATGTACAAAATCAGCATTTCTATACATCATTAATGTCCAAGCTGAGAACCAAATAAAAAATGCAATCCCATTCACAAGTCACAAATATAATAAAACACCTAAGAATACAGCTAACCAGGGATGTCAAAGAACTCTACAAGAATTACAAAACACTGCTGAAAAAAGTCAGAAATGACACAAATAGAAAAAATTCCATGCTCATGGATAGGAAGAATAAACATTGTTAAAATGTCCATACTGCCCAAAGAAATTTACAGATTCAATGCTATTTTTATCAAACTACCAATATCATTTTCACAGAATTAGAAAAAAACTATTCCAAAATTCATATGAAAGTGAAAGAGCCTGAATAGCCAAAGCAATACTAAGCAAAAGAAAAAAGCTAGAGGCATTACATTACCCAATTGCAAACTACACTACAAGGCTACAGAAACCAAAACAGCATGGTATGTGTACAAAAACAGACACACAGACCAATGGAACAGAACAAGTTAGAGAACTCAGAAATAAAGCCACACAACTACAAAGTCAACAATAACAAGCAATGGAAAAGGACTCCCTATTCAATAAATTGTGCTGGGATAACTGGCTAGCCATAAGCAGAAGATTAAAACTGGATTCCCCCTTTCACCATACACAAAAAAATGAACACAAAATGGATTAAAGACTTAAAAGTAAAACCTGAAATCATAAAAACCCTAGAAGAAAATCTAGGAAATACCATTCTGGACATACATCTTCACAAAGATTTTATGACGATAACTCTAAAAGCAATTATAACAAAAACTAAAATAAGCAAATGGGACCTCACTAAACTTAAAAGCTACTGCACAGCAAAGGAAATTATTAATAGATTAAATAGAAAACCTAAAGAATTGGAGAGAATATTTGCAAACTATTTGTCTAATAAGGGTCTAATATCTAGAATCTATAATAAACTTTAACCAACAAGCAAAAGACAACCCCATTTTTAAAAAGCCAAAGAACATGAACAGACACTTCTCAAAATAAGACATCATGCAGCCAACTAGCACATGAAAAAATGCTCAACATCACTAATCACTAGAGAAATTCAAATCAAAACTACAATATCATCTCATACCAGTCAGAATGGCTACAATTAAAAAGTCAAAAAATAACAGAAAACGGAATGTTTATACACTGCTGATGGTAATATAAGTTAGTTCAGCCACTGTAGTTTGGGTTAGAGATTTCTGAAAACAAAAAACCAAAACAAAAACAAAAAGCTATCATTCAACCCAGCAATCGTATTATTGGGTGTATATCCAATCGAATATAAATTGTTCTACCGTAAAGACACATACACACATATGTTCATTGCAGCACTTTTCATAATAGCAAAAAGACATGTAATTTACATACATATCCATTAACAGTGGACTGAGTAAAGAAAATGTGGTCAATATACACCATGGAATACGATGCAATCATAAAAGAGAATGAAACCATGTTCTTTGCCGCCAACATGGATGCAGCTGGAGGCCATTATCCTAAGCAAATTAACACAAGAACAGAAAACCACAGACCACATGTTCTTACTTATAAGTGGGAGTTAAACACTGAGTACACATGTACACCAATAGGAAAACAACAGACACAAGGGCTTACATGAGGGTAGAGAGTGGGAGGGGGATGAGGATTGAAAATCTACCTTGTGAGTACTATGCTATCTGAGTTATGAAATAATTTGTAAGCCAAACCCAGACAAGGGGCAACTAACCTATGTAAAAAATCTGTACTTGTACCCATTGAACCTAAAAGTTAGAGGAAAAAAAGGCTTTGCTTTCTACTTAGGGAGATATCGGGGAAAATTCAGCCAGATATTGGGCGAAATTCACCCCCGATATTTCACATAGGTTCTTTTCTATTTTCCCTAAGCATCAGCCAGGTTGAGAAATAAAGGGTCAGAGTACAAAAGAGAGAAATTTTAAAGCTGGGTGTCCGGGGGAGACATCACATGTCGGTAGGTTCCATGATGCCCCACAAGCCGCAAAACCAGCAAGTTTTTATTAGTGATTTTCAAAGGGGAGGGAGTGTATGAATAGGGGGTGGGTCATAGAGATCACGTACTTCACAAGACAATAGAATATCACAAGGCAAATGGAGGCAGGGTGAGATCACAGGACCACAAGACTAGGGCAAAATTAAAATTGCTAATGAAGTTTCGGGCACACATTGTCATTGATAACATCTTATCAGGAGACAGGTTTGAGAGCAGACAACCCATCTGACCAAAATTTATTAGGCAGGAATTTTCTCATCCTAATAAACCTGGGAGCACTATGGGAGACTGGGGCTTATTTCATCCCTACAGCTCAACCATAAAAGAAGGCTGCACCCAAGGGAGCCATTTTGGAGGCCCACCCTCAGGGATGCATTCTCTTTCTCAGGGATGTTCCTTGCTGAGAAAAAGAATTAGGGATGTTCCTTGCTGAGAAAAAGAATTCAGCGATATTTCTTCCATTTGCTTTTGAAAGAAGAGAAATAGGGCTCTGTTCCACCCGGCTTACCAGTGGTCAGAGTTTAAGGTTATCTCTCTTGTTCCCTAAACATTGCTGTTATCCTGGTCTTTTTTCAAGGTGCCCAGATTTCATATTGTTCAAGCACACATGCTCTACAAACAATCTGTGCAGTTAATGCAATCATCACCGGGTGCTGAGGCGACATACATCCTCCTCAGCTTGTGAGATGACAGGATTAAGAGATTAAAGTAAAGACAGGCATAGGAAATCACAAGGGTATTGATTGGGGAAGTGCTAAGTGTCCATGAAATCTTCACAATTTATGTCCAGAGATTGCAGTAAAGACAGGTGTAAGAAATTATAAAAGTATTAATTTGGGGAACTAATAAATGTCCATGAAATCTTCACAATTTATGTTCTTCTGCCATGGCTTCAGCCGGTCCCTCCATTCAGAGTCCCTGACTTCCCGCAACAGGGAGAAAGACATCTAGATGTGTATATCTTCAACAACTTCTTAGATTCTAGCACAAAGATCTGCACAAATAGGTATCTACTTTAAAATTTACCCTTGACAAAGTAGTTTCTTAGTGCTAAATGTCAGACTAAGCAATTTCTATGCATTATCTCAATGAATATTTACAACTTCCCAGTGCTCTCCCTATTTTAATACTAGAAAATTATGGCTCTGTCAGGTTATGTGGTTTTTTCAAGGATCCACAAATAGGAAGCAATGATGCTAGAATTCAAATTCAGATATGCCTTACCCCAAAACTCTTATCCATTCCACTAGATTTTAGTGCCTCTACTTATTGGATACTTAGTCATCGTCTCAATAAATAAACTGATGGGTAGAATAATATTACAAAGAGTAGGGAGAACTCTCAGGATTCCATTTTGTCTTTGCTTTCTAAAGTTACAAACAATGACATTTTTTGAACCATCCATTACATTGAATTTTACGAATATTATTCATTCCTCAGGTTGCTATTCAAAGTACATTACAATGCATTGCTACCATTTACCCTTTGTAAGGCTCAATGAGTCAGCCAACTCCATTGATTATCTGTCACTTCAGAATATGTCTGTCACAAATTCATCCCAAAGCCATGTTGGGCCAACCATATGGTCATCCTTATCTTTGACTTAATTTCACTATTCATAATAAGAGCTACCATAATGTGTACAAGCATTATATATTTTAAAAGTAATAATAATAAGAGCTGGCATTGAGTGGGTGTTCACTTGTTGCCATGAACTCTCCTGAGTATTTTATATACATGGATACATTTGATCCTTACAGCAGCCTTTGATGTGGGTAAGATTGCTCAGTATCACAGATGGAAAGGACTCAGGGCACTAGCAATATGACCAAAGTTCAAACACAGCAAATAAGAAGCAGGACCAGATCTCAAAGAGCATAGCTTTCAGGCCACAAGCATTTGCTTGGAAACATCATGTGTAGTTTGTGATAGGTAAATATTATTCTGAGTAAGGCTTCTCACCAATAAGATGCAGTTGCGAAGGGAGTGGGGACAGAACCTCCTTATGTATTCATAAAACTGTCCAGAGATAAAGCACCTCTGGCTCTTGAAGGTGTGATCTCTATAGTGGCCATTCCAGAATCCTATTGTTCAGAGCAGCTCCACTCATTGGCTTAAATGAACATTCCATTTGGAATGATTCTAGTGTAATGGAGAAGAAAGAGTGTGTTAAGCCTCATTTACCCTACATTATACATTTTTGAAGACTTTGTCTTCAAAATGTGGCTTTGGGGCATGCCACTCTCGGGGCCGAGTCCTTCGCGGGCAGTTTCTGCAAAGTCCAACCCTGCAGGGCCCTTCTCCCGCGCCGCGCTGTCTCGCTGCTTCAGAGTAGAATGAACACAGACGGGCTTGGCTTTTCATCCTGGCTTCAACTCTTACTCAGTGTAGATACTGTGCTTTCTCCTGAACTTTGGTCAAACAATTGTTGGTCAGGTACTGTCCTAGGTGCTGAAGTGACATAAAAGAATGAGGTTCAGTTTACACTAGCAAAAAGTTCACAGGAACTGGAGAATATAAATATACTATGGGGTCGGTCGTGGTGGCTCATGCCTGTAATCTCAGCACTTTGGGAGGCCGAGGCAGGCAGATCACCTGAAGTCAGAAGTTCAAGACCAGCTGGGCCAACATATATATATACACATATATATATATATATATATATACACACACACACACACATATATATATATATACACATATATATACACACATATATATACACACACACATATAATATGTTTTTATATACGTTTTATATATATATACACACATCATATGTGTGTGTGTATATATATATATATATATATATATATAAAATGCTAAGCACAACAAGAAAAAAATCTCAGCCTCAAGTTGTACATCAAAGTATCAAACTTCATTTGTAGACTACATTCATTTGTAGACTACATTCAAACTTCATTTGAAGACTACATCAAACTTCATTTGTAATCTGGTAAGCACAAATTAACATCATAATATGGCACTTCATACTGATCAGAATGGCTAAAATAAAAAAGCAGAGATTACCAAGTGTGGATGTGGATGTGAAATGACTGAAATTTTTGTATATTGCTGGAGTAAGTGTAAACTGGTATGGCTACTTTGGAAAACTATTTAGCAGTATCTACTGAAACTAAGCATCCATGTACCTCATTAGACAACTGTGCCATTCTTAGTAATATACTCAACTATATATATATATGTATAATATATATGTATAATATATGTATACATATATGTGTATATATATACATTAAAAGACATGAGAATGCTATTATCATTTTATAATAATCTAATGCTATAATTTATACAAATCTCATTAGAATGGGTAAGTGAATTGTGGTATAGTCATACTTTAAAACATTTCATGGCAAAGAGAATAAAATACTATTCTATTAAGACAGGATTAAGATACTATTATTCTATTAAGAATCTATTAAGAATAGACCTAAACACATATTCCTTGACCTATGAGACACGAATTATGATATCTACCTTTTAAAATATTTAAAAATTTCTTCCATGGCACTGAATTTTGAGATATGGCTTTTAACTTGATTTCTCCAAAAATTCCTATTTTTTTATCCTGAAATGAAAACTATTTTCCCAAGATACAAATGAAGTTTTCTGAACCTTGACTTATGAGACAAGAATTATGATATAATAGAATAAAATACTATTCTGTATGGCAATTTGGATTAATTGCATAATAATGTTTGAGCAAAAGAAGCCAAACATAAAAAATATATACTGTCTGATCCTGTTTGTATAAACCTGTTCAAAAATAGTCAAAACTAACCTATGGTGTTATAACTCAGGATTGTAAATACCTTTGGTAGTGGGAAGAGGAAGTGATTATGTGTAGACAGGAACAAAAGGGAGTTTTGGGGGTGTAGATGATATTCTGTTTCTTGATCTGGGTGCTAGTTAAACTGAATCTTTGAGTTGGGAGAAATTCATCAAGATTATATATATATATAATATTTATGCATTCTACAAATATATATATATGCATTCTACAAATGTATATTTTAATAAAATACTTAAGAGTTTGTAACATGGCACAGAATTTTGAGACACGTCTTTTAAATTGATTTCTCCAAAATTTCTCATTTTTTATCCCGAAACAAAAACTATCATTCAAAAATATAAGTTTTCTGAACCTTGACCTATGAGACAATAATTATGATATCTACTTTCACTAAGTGAAAGTGAGAATTAAATTTGAAAACTTAACACTGCAACAACTTATCAGCATAATAAATACTTGTAATGGGTGAGTGAGTGAGTAAACGTGTCTATAAATGCTGTTACATTAAGGTTATGCCACTACATTGTTAGGAAACCATGTAGCAGCACTTATTAAGAGTAGATCTAAACACATTACATAACATAGCTATGCCAGTCGAGCCCTAGAATGTACAGTAGATTGTACATTGTTGTTGAAATCGATGTAACATCATTCCCTGATCATTTTCCATATTTTAATTTATATTGCTTGTACTTCATTGATACATCTTTTATTCTTGCCATAACAAACTTCCTACTCACCCCAAACATGCCCCATGGATTTCTCCACCTGGTCTCAAGCCAGATGGTTCCATTTTCACAGAATTCTCATCCACCAACCTGTGCTAAGCGTACTTATTTCTTCAAAGTCTTCTCCCTCTTTTTAACTCCCATGATAATTTGCCTACTTCTCCAATAGCAGTAACAGCACCAGGATCATAATAGGCTTCCATTAGTTGGCTGTCAAACTTTGGGCTAAATGTTTTATGCTAATTTAAAATCCAATCATCCCCTGGAATAGTATTGATAGTCTGTTGATATTTTTAACAGAAAAAAATAAAATAAAATAAACTAACAGTAACTATGGGGATTGGGCTTTGTCCTCCCATTTTTTAAATAAGAAAATGAAGTCTCCCGTTGACTAAGTAATACATAGATCTACCCTACACAACTAGGGCCTAGAGGACTTGGGACTCAAAGCCACAGCTAGTACAGTCCAACGCCCAAACTATGTTAGCTAGTAATTGACTACTGAAATTATGAACTTCCAGAATGATGTATCCAGACATCAGGCTGTCTCTGCTTGCAACATAACTGTGATTTCTCTGTTTACAGCTGGGGTACTGAGGCAGATTTATTTCAGTGCCTAGGCCATTGTCTCATTGTCTCATATCTTGTGTAACAGAGGAATCATAAAATTGGAGTCATGATTCTGGAAAGTGTCAACTGCAGCTGCCAAATAATCTACCTGCGTTACTTCGTCTGATGCTAAGAGGACAAAGAGTATTCTCCTCAATTTGCAGGTGTGTTAAAGGTAGCACAGAGAGGTCAAGCAATGCCCTCAAGTTCACACAGCTAATGTTAGCAGGAAGCAAACTCAGAACCCACTGATTCTTGATACTTTTAGGCCAGGCTCCCTCCACCACAAAAGCTACCTCCTTAAAGATCCACATGTTCATGAGTCTTAGTAGGGATCCCTGCCCATTCATAACAAAGGGCTAATGAGGTCCCACTTTCCTTTTAAACTGCCCGTTATTTTTAGACTTGCTTTTGTTTCTGCTGTTTTGGATGCAGGCTTCTATTTATACCTCGAAATTTAATTTGAATATCTCATTCTCTGGGGGGTCTTATCAGATCATTTATGGCTCTATTTCATTCCACAAACTGCCCCCAAGGGCCTAGTATGTAGGAGGCAGTGGCCAACATACTGGGGATTCAATGGTGAATTAGAAGTCATACTCCCTGTTCTTCAGAGCTTACCTTTTTTAGTGGGGGAGAGGGGGAGGGCTCACATGCATCACTCTCAAATGCAATTTCCAATTGTGGTAAATGCTATGAACAAAAAATATGGGTATCTTTAAAAGAGTATAACGGGGCATTAGATCTAGTTGATGAGGTCTGGGAAGGTTTCCTATTCCTTAGGTAGAATTAAGAAACCTGGCACTATTTGTACCTCTGCACTTACCCTCACTTCACTGTAATTTATTTGCCTATAGGCTATGAGTAACAGAAGTACAGGACCATGTCCTATTCACACCTTGAGCCCATGTCCTAGAAAACTTGCATGGTATATTATAGGTGGTTAATAGCTCTCCCTTGAATTGGCTTTTATTATCATCACCATTATTGCTGCTATCCTTGTGGCTACCACCATTGTTGGAGAAAAAATGTGGGACGTGTCTGAATCCAAGCCCCATGTGACGAACTCTATTTTAACTGCACCTTCTTGGCACGTAAAGGAAGCAAACAACAATTTGTTGATGACAAAAGAAATGAGAAAGCTGACTAACTCCAACTGCTTCTCTGAAATGCTAATTTGCTTTCAGAGCCTCTTCGCTGGTTCCTTTATAGCAATTTTACAAGCTTGTAGCAAGGACAGCTTTCTGTTAATGACTACTGGCAAATCCAATATGATGACTGTGTTTTGTCTTAAGCTGGGTTAAAACACTAGCTTACAAATAGAACAGCAGGGACAGAGATGTTGGCAGCCAGTCCAGAGCAGAGATCAAAGGCACTATCCTGATAACAGATATTTGCTCTTAGGTACTTTAAAAATTAGAACGATGTTTTTTTAACATCCAGAAAGCCCTTTTCAGAAACACTCTCCAACTACCATACTGGAGAAAGAAACTGACTGAGGTCTGAGAAGATAAATTCCAGGTCATACAGTCATACAGCAAGACAGGGTGAAAATGGGTTTTAGGCCCTATCTTTGTTGGTTTTGTTTTATGCAAAACTCTTTCTACTATGCCGAGTTTCTTTAATAGCATGCCAGAAGTATGAAATTTCAGCCAAGGCAGCACTTTCTAGAGAAGAAGGGCTACAGTGATTGCAAATTTAGTGTAAATTTTTCCCATGGTATTCCATTCCTTCACCACCTTCCCAGTTCTGTCTTCTCCTGACCCTTCAGGAAGCTCACTCTGCAACAAATGGCTGCTGCTTCATAAACACCTCACTGTGCTCATGCTGTTCCCACTTCCATCTGTACTGATAACAACAGTCACTACTGATCACCTGTTATGTGCCACACACCCAGTAAGATGCTTGGTATATGCTTCTTCCGAAGCTCAGAAGAACACTGCGAGGACAATTAGTATGTATTTTTAATATACATGCATAAAATCACCCTGAAACTCAGTGGCTTAAATTAATAATGATTTGTTTGCTCTCAATTCTATGGATCAGGAATTTAAGCAGAACTCAGATGGGTACCTCCACATCCAGCTTGGGAGCTCTCAGCTGAGGCTGGGATGTGCTTCACTCAACATAACGTCTCTCTCCTGCTGGGCAGGTGCTGGCCTCCCAGAGGATACATTCCACAAGGTGATGGTGTGAATCTCGTAAGGCTCAAACTTGGAAGGAAAACAGGATCACCTCTTCCACATTCTATTTTTTAAGCCAGGTGGCACAGTTGGCCTGGGATCAAGGACAGGGGTAAAAAGACCCTGCCTCCCAGTGGGGCTGTGATAAAGTCAACTTGTAACAGAGCAATTGGGATAAGACAGGAAATATTATTACAGGCATCTTTGGGAATAAAATCTACCAGAATATAATAATTAGGAAACTGTTCTTTGGAGTCAAACATTTCAGCTCTGCCATCAGCTGTGTGTCCATGGATAGGTTATTTCACCTCTGAGCCTCAGTTTCCTCATCCCTAAAATGGGAACACCACCACAAAATTTCCCAAGGGAATAAATAATGTATAAAATGAGCTTAATGTCATGCCCACACAGAGTAAGCCTCTATACACAGTTGCTATTAATATAATTATCTAAGGATACTTTTAAGAGTGAAAGCCTTATGAAATTTTCATAGAGGCAACAGGTATACACCAGAATTTATGTTCACCTCCAGCTAACATTATCATTAACCACTGAAAATGGGGAAAATCAAACTAAAACTGAAACTGAAAGAGATTAATTAGCTTACACACATTCACTAACTCACTCACACTTACACACTAATGAAACTTCTCTTATGTGCCAGGCAAAAGAAAACATGCCCCTGCCATCTTGGGACTTGTATTCCAGTGACAGACTGAACTACCAAGCAAGTAAATAATTTCTCATAATATGCCTCTTAATTAAAGGAATCAGGGTAAAGAAAGAGAGAATACATTAGTGGACGTGGTTTCACCTGAAAGAACGAGATAATGCTGATTCAAATGGCTTAAACCAGGGGTCCAGAAACTAGCCCATAGGCCTAGCCTGACACCTGCTTTTGTAAATAAAGTTTTATTGGAACACAACCACACCCATTTATTTACATATACTTTATGGCTGCTTTCATGTGACAATTGCATCTTCAAGTACTTCCAACAGATCTCATGGCCTGCAAAGCTTAAAATATTTCCTATCTAGCCTTTAACAGAAAACTTTCTCCTATCCCTGTTTTAAACAATAGAGAAATGTATTATCCCCCATAACTGAAGATTTTGAGGAAGACAATATCATGTCCTGAATCACTGCTGTCACGTGGGACTCAGGATCCTCACATCTTTCCATTCTGTGGTCTTCAGGCTACAGCATGCAAGGCTGGGTCCCTTTAGGTTTGCAAGATGGAATACAGATATTCCAGACTCATATTGACAGAGAGTCAAGAAGAGAAGAGATCACCCTCCAGAGAAAAGGCCACTCCTAAGAATGCCTCTCTTGGGAGGAAAACAAAATCATTCCCAGAGGCACCCAAAGATAACCAACAATACCAGACTTCATTAGCCAGAAGTGTGTCATGTGTCCTCCCCTAAACTAGCCACTGGGCAGGGAAGGAGACCAGCACAATTGGCTAATACCCATCAGAACGATCCCTGGGGATGGGTGTAGGCTCCTTCTCCCTTAAATTGTGTTGAGGAGGGATACATGTATAAACAAAGTTGGCACAAAAGAGGAGAGGCTACTGGACCCCAACAGTGTCTGATATGGAAGTGATTGTAGTCAGCATAAAGGTAAAAATGTTCCTTTACAAAACGTGTTCAGAGAAGTAATCTCACAGGATATGATGCCTGAATGTAGCCCTGAATGATAAGAAGGAACAGGCCTTAGGTTCTGTGAAAGAGCTTCCCAGATAGAGGGACTTGCTGGTAAGGAGCAAGAGTGGTATTCAAATTCCTACACTTTGGATCCAAAGCTTGCATGGTCTCCACTACTCCAAGCTGTCTGCTGAAACTGCACCTGTTGCCAAACAACAGTCTCCAATATCATGGTCTTCTGTGCAGTCTTTGACCATGTCCTCCAAACCAGGTGTGTCATCTTACCCATCTTGATATTTTTCTCCTTCTGTTTGATATATATAGAGAGTTATACAGGTTATTTTGCCCTAAGCAGGTTATCCACATCCCTAAAATAGGGATAGCATCAGTAGCATCAGGTACCTCTCATCTAATCATCACTAACAGAAGATAAGAGGGCAAAATCTAACTGGTAGATATTTTCCTCTTTCATCTTCTATTAGCATGGGAACTCCTTAAGGCCAATGACCATAGCTGGTTCCGATCCACATGTACCATGACGTCTAACACAGAGTGAACACACAGTACATTCTTGATGAATATACATCAAATTAGACACAGTAGTATAGATCAGTGGCTCAGCTTGATTCAATTTGTTGGGGGTGACGGAGCCCCAGAAAACCTTAATGTTTTTAAAACAGTCCAGGTACCCAACCAAAAGGCACACAGGAAGGAATGACAATGGAACATTGTCCATCCAAAATCTGTTCCCAGAGGACTGATAGGGAAAATACAAAGTCGGACAGAACAATGAGGCAAGAGGCAGGAGAGCAGAGTCCACTGTGTACAGATAGCAAAGGGTGGAGGACACACGTGGAGGGCCTAGAAAGTCATAATAAAATTAGATCTTTTTCCAGCAATGAAGAGTCACTGAAAAGAAAACAAGATTTACTGATTACTTGTTATATTTCAGGAACTGTGTAAGGTATTTTATATATATCTTTAATCTTCATTTAAAAAGATTATTAAGGCCGGGCACGGTTGCTCATGCCTGTAATCCCAGCACTTTGGGAGGCCGAGAAGGGCAGATCACTTGAGGTCAGGAGTTCAAGACCAGCCTGACCAACATGGTGAAACTCTGTCTGTATTAAAAAAACAAAAATTAGCCGGATGTGGTAGTACATGCCTGTACTCCCACAGCTACTCAGGAGGCTGAGGCAAGAGGATCACTTGAACCCAGAAAGCAAGGTTGCAGTGAGCAGAGATCATGCCACTGCCCTCCAGCCTGGATGACAGAGCAAGACTCTGTCTCAATAAACAAATAAATAAATAAAATAATTTTAAAAGATTATTAAATAAATGTAATCTCTATTTCACAGTTGATGAAATTCATGCTCAGGAAGATCAGGTGGCTGAGGGTCACACGGTGAGATGACAAATCTAGGATTCTACCCAAATCTCTTTGATGTTCAAGTTTATGACTTGTTTTCTCAGTCACATAGTTGACCTCTGACCAATGATTTAAGAAGCTCAACCCAGTAAGAAGAGAGAGAGAATGGGTTTGCTGGAGAGGGAGAGAAATCGGAGGTTGGGACATTAGTTAAAACCCGTGGCAATAGCCCAGGACAGAGAGGGTGAAGTCTGGCTCTCAGTATTATTATCAGAAATCAACCATACATAGAAACCAAGTGGATGAAGAGAAGGGAGCAGCTGCAGAAGACACAAACGCATCCACCTTGGGGAGATGGGCTCTGGGAAAACAAGCGTTTCTGCTTATGCCACTATTACTAAATAAAAGCAGCATTGACATTGCCCTTGGGATTCTTGCTCTAACTCTGGGCACACATTCTAAGCTTAGACAAGCTTTAGTCACAAGGACAAAATATTATTAGTTTAGCTGTGTTTTAGCTCCAGCTTTCTCTATGAATCATGTGTGCATGAATCATAATCACCACTCTTCATATTTTAGAAGCAGATGTATAATTTTTCTTACCCAAGAAAAAAATCAATTGCTGTCTAAATATGAATCTAATGTTGTTTCTGAATCTCTTTGATTTATTCAATTCTGAGCTTTCATATTCTTTGGGAGAATAATCAGGAAAGCTTACAAGAAGGTGACAAGGTGACACACACTGAGCATTTGCTCTGTCCATGACTGCTCTCCACTTTTCAAAGTCAAGGTTGGTGTAAGTGTTCCCATTATTTTATAGATGAGGAGCCTAAGGCTCATATAAGCAATTTATTGGCTTGGGGTCACACAGATAGTAAGCACCAGAGCTAGGACTTCTATTAAGGAGTGTCAGACACCAAATTTTATACTTCCAATGACCCTTCCCCAGCTTACCTAGCTACAGCGTAAAAATATGGTATTAGGCCAACTGACTGCATGTTACAGTTCTCTTTGGAGATGACATTCAAAGCTCTTCCCAAGATGGCCCTGCCATTTGTTGTTTACTGTCATCTTAGGACACTGCATTAACAGTGGAAAGCTACTTACCTCTGAATATGTTCACTGTCTATGAAATGGGGATACCAATCCCACCAGCTTCTTACAGTTGACATGAAGCACATGGTTCAAGTAGGTGGGGGTACATGCTGGTATTGTGTTACTAATAACAGTGACACCAGTCAGACTGGACACCTCTCAGCTCTGGGACATGATCATGTAATGCCCTGAGCAGTTCTACCCTCCTGCTACTAAACACAAGTTTCCTCTGGCACATTACCTGCTCCACTATCAGACAATGTAAATATTTTCAATCTTGCAAGCATGGCTGAAGCCACATGCCAGCCAGGCGCGGTGGCTCGCGCCTGTAATCCCAGCACTTTGGGAGGCTGAGGTGGGTGGATCACGAGGTCAGGAGTTCATGGCCAAGATGGTGAAACCCCATCTCTACTAAAAATACAAAAAATTAGCTGGGTGTGGTGTCAGGCGCCTGTAATCCCAGCTACTTGGGAGGCTGAGGCAGAGAATTACTTGAACCCAGGAGGCAGAGGTTGCACTGAGCCAAGATAGCGCCATTGCACTCCAGCCTGGGTGACAGACTGAGACTCCATCTCAAAAAAAAAAAAAGAAAAGAAAAAGAAAAAAAAAAAAGAAGCCACATGCCAAACTCCATGATGACGCCTCAGTGCACCTCATCTCATTGATGCCCCTAACCAATGGTGAAGCTTGGAGTGTTATCCTCAGGTTACTGATGTGAAAGCTGAAGTTCTGAATGTTGACATGTCCACAGGTGTACTGCTTTATGATGTAGTAGCCTTGCTGTATTTAAATGCAATAAGACTACTAGTGTATTGAATTACATTACTTATTAGAATGCAATATTACTAATATTATTTATCAAATACAATAGCAATATCTATAAGTAGTTATGTATAGTTTTAGAACAGTTTTTGTATTTTCAATTATATTATCTCATCATGCCTCAATATTCTCTAAAATTTAGGTCTACAATAAATATTTCTAAAAAAAACACATACAAATGAATCAAAACACATATTTGAAGGTCACAAATTGCCCTCTGGTCTGCTCTCAAAATTATCTTTCTAAATTGCAGTTTTTATCCTATCACCCCTTTGTTTAAGGGGTGACTTAAGCAAAGGAGGGGAGACTTCAAATCTCATTTATCAATAGAACTAAAGTAAGCAATTCCAATCATGATTCAAGACTGGGGATCTGGATTTAGCAGATATTTTAAAACCACCTTGTTCTCATTGTCTTTTTGATCAGGGCTATTTCAGCTTTCTACCATCCTGCCCTTCCTGACCTTCAGACTATACTATCTGTGACAGCCTACATGCTCCACTGGGTCTCATGTTATAATAACAGTGTCGTAAAAGAGGTGGAGAGGTGGAGACCAGATCCTTCACTTTTATTCACCGTGAAATACAGGGAATATGCAATGTAACGCTAATCTTACATGTAATAACTGGGCATTGGGAAGGGCAAACAAGGGGCTAAGCAAATGCTAAAACGATGAGAGAACCTGGATCTGCAAGAGATGTTCTCTGGGAAGAACTCAGCAAGACCAATGGATATAAATTGCTGAAAAAAATCACACTTATATGGTCACTTCTTCCATTTATTTGGAAAATACCCCTGAGCATTTTTATGCAATGCATAGCATCACTGTGATATGAGAGGGTCACAGTCATATGATGTGGAAAGGTGGCTTACTCTACAGAAATATTTGTAGAAATGTATTCATTCACACTGGACAGCAGGGATCAAAGTGTCTGCTTGTTTTGCCAGTGAACACCAGGCCCTGAGTCCAACCTTCTGTGAACTGCAATGACAGGCTAGTCTGTGTTCCCACAGACCTCCTCCCAGAATCAAAGACTCTAAGGCATGAGTTTGCAACCATGTGTTCACGTTGAACAGAAAATCTTTACACAGCATGTCAACATAGGTGGGCATATTTGATTCTGACTGATTTAGCCATCAAGTCTGATTAGAATGTGACTTTCCAAACAGTGTGAGCATAGCAGGAAGAGGTCTTGAAGTTAAATGAGCTAGTGACATTTTGTAAGGGCCATGCAACCTTCAGCAAATCCTTTAAGATTTCTGAGTTTTGGCCGGGCACGGTGGCTTACGCCTGTAATCCCAACACTTTGGGAGGCCGAGGCGGGCGGATCACGAGGTCAGGAGATGGAGACCATTCTGGCTAACATGGTGAAACCCCGTCTCTACTAAAAAAATACAAAAAATTAGCCGGGCGCGGTGGCGGGTGCCTGTAGTCCCAGCTGCTCGGGAGGCTGAGGCAGGAAAATGGCGTGAACCCGGGAGGCGGAGCTTGCAGTGAACCGAGATAGCACCACTGCACTCCAGCCTGGGCAAAAGAGCGAGATTCCGTCTCAAAAAAAAAGATTTCTGAGTCTTAATTTCTTGTTCTGTACAATGGAGATGAGAACCTGCCACAAAGAGCTGTTGTGGAATAAAATTTGGTGACATATTTACTACAGTATGTTCTCATATTCTGAGAGGTTAGAGATTTCCTTGCCTTTGTCACTTGGACCGTGGAGTGCTGCAGATCAATACGGATAAACAGGATGGCATAAATAAGGAGAATAAAGTCCAAATGCTGTGGCTTGTTTTTAAGGCCCCCTGTGCTCTGACCTCCTCCAGTGGTGTTACTTCATCTCCTCTCACTGCCACTACTGAACTCCCATTTCAAGTCAGCAGCTTCTCTTAATGACAGGAATGTGTTACGTTCCTCAGGGGTTTAAAAATAGAGAAGAATAAAGTAATAACGTTTGGTAATGATATTGGTAGAGAAGAAGAATATAGATACAGCAATCAAACAAACATGGATTAAAACCCTAGCTCTGTGATATAGTTAGGCTTTGTGTCCCTACCCAAAACTCATCTTGAATTATAATCCCCTTAATCCCCACCTGTCATGGAAGGGACCTGGTGGGAGGTAACTGAATCATGGGGGCAGTTACTCTCATGCTGTTCTTGTGGTAATGAGTGAGTTCTCATGGGATCTGATGGTTTTATAAGGGGTCTTCCCCCTTCACTCGACACTTCTCCTTCCTGCCGCCTTGTGAAGAAGGTGCCTTGCTTCTCCTTCCCCTTATGTCATGATTGTAAGTTTCCTGAGGCCTCCACAGCCATGCTGAACTGTGAATCAATTTAAACTTATTTTCTTTGTAAATTACCCCATGTCAGGCAGTTCTTTATAGCAGTGTGAATATGGACTAATACACTCTGCCATTTACTAGCTGCAGAACCTGTGACAAGTGGCTCAACTGCTTTCAAACTAAGTGTTCAGGGCTGTAAAGTGATGATAAATCCTACCTTACAGCAGCATAAAGTGAAGATAAGACTTACTTTACAGTGGCATTGTGAGAACACAACACACTACCACAAACCAAGTGCCAGGCATAATGCATGGCTTACTGCAGCCATTCAGTAAATAGCAGCACAAATATTCTTATTAAGAATACCAGAATTCAGGAATCACTACATTATTGTCATTATAATTCTGAAGGGCAATGAAATTTGGTAGAGTGGTTGATGTGCTAATGCTGAAATCACCTGTTCTCAGAACATCTCTATTTGATTAGTCAAAGAACTTATTTGTGCTTCAATTCGCTCACCTGTAAAAACACCCGAGAGTACAAAAACAGTCACCTTCTTTGTCTGGGAAACCTGCTCATTTTAATTAACCTAAAAGGTTTCTAGCAATTCATGTTTGTAAAGCACTTTGACATCCTAAGAATAAGAGGCAATTGAAATGCAAAGTTTTATTATAACAGCTTTTTTAAAATAATTATTACTCAAGGGGCTCTCAAGCGAGAAGGAGCTCCTAGAATTCCACACCTCTTATCTAGGAGAAGGTGCCGGGTGGCTATTGAAGAGCCATGTCTCAAGTACTCCGTGAGAGTTCCTGGAACTCTCCTTCCTTAGCAAAAATAATGTGGGGCAGAATCAAAAAATATAATAAAAGGCAGTAAAAAGAGTGATAATATGAGTGTCTTCCAATACCAGCTAAATCTTGATTGCTGCTACATCTACAAATCAAATTTGAATTGCACTTCTGAGCTCTGTCAAAGAAAAAAAACAGAGCTAGGCAGAAGTTAAAGGGGTAAAAACAGACTCTATTCTGGATTATTGAAACAGGAGAAAAGATGCCTCAATATAAAACTGGGTTCAATTTTGAATACAGCACAAGCAAGGGGAAATACATAACCAAGTAACAGCAGAGGGATCAGGGGATGGAAAACAACTAAGAGAAAACCTCAGAAGTAAAAGGATTCTGGCAAAACCCACTGAACTGGATTCTTGCCAAAGACAGGCCAGGATGATCAGACATCACCTGAGGATGATGCCTGGCACAGTAGTCCCAACCAGATACTGGCCCAGCCATTTAATAATATGTAGCAAGGACTAAAACCAGGTTTCCTGGGGACTGCATTTGACTCCTTAGCATTTCCTGTCTTTCAATGGGATGATCTTCTTGACCTAAAATTGCCATGGCAACCTTGTGGGTGGGGTGGAAGAGGTCACTATACAAACAGGTTATCAGTGACAGATGTGGCTTCTGTTCCATAATTGGTACCTAAAAAAACAAGTGGGTCATCACATTAGCTTGACTCAGGACATCTCTCACCAGGCTATTAGCCTTTAGAAAACACAGAGCTCAATTAACTTCCATGGAAATTGAATTATTTCCTGCCCATTTAAAGGCCTTCATTTATCCACCAGGAGCTGTACAAGGCAAAGTTTCTGGTGTGTATATCCCTGAAAATCTTTGAGGAGGCTCCAGCAAAAAGATAATATTCTTCTAGGTTACAGAGAACCTGCATGTAAATTACCAATTATCATTTCATAATGGCCCTGTGTGGTCAATATGAGAGAATCATAGCACATAGGACAATAAATGAGGTTCAAGATTAAGCAACTAATCACATATGTCATCATTAGGTATGAATTCAGACCTGCCTGATCCCAAATCCCATTCTCATTCCACTACACCATGTGACCTCAGTGGTCCTCATGGGTTACAAACACCAGTCTCATGTTCAGACTCCAAGGTAAATCTTCATAGGCCGACCTCATAACATCAGAGGAGGACATTTCCTAGGGGGAGGGAACACGTCATGTTGGGTTTCCCTTTGACTGGAGTAGTCAAGGGATACTCCAGCCTCTGTGAATGGGGATGAAGCATTAACATTAACAAAAAGGGAAAGAACTTTCTACTGTAGTGCCAGAACTTTCCACTGTTACTGTGTGCCAGATGCTCTCCCAGGTGCTTCACGGCTGCTCTCTAATTTAATCCTAACCCCTCTGCTAGGGACGTATTACTGCATCCCATGTTACAACTGAAGAAATTGGTGCTTAGAAAGTTTGACTGTCCAATGTTAAAATGTGAGCAAAAAAGGCAGACCTGAAATTTGGAAGCAGTTGTTGGCTACAGGGCTTTGTAAACTTTGGCCAAGTGCTTTCCATCACTTCAGGTACTTCTAAGGTAATTCAACAGATAACTGAAGCAGTCATGGTTCCTGGGATGCCAACACACATGCTGGCTTACCTGTGCAAGAATGGACCCACTGGAGAACTGGAGTGCAGGTGCGAGGATCATAGGGAAGATAGTGTGATGAACAAGGCTAAGAACTAAGAGCTATCAGGGTGTTCTTGACAGTCTCATCAGTGAGAACTTGACAAGCTCACCAGGTTCCCACCACTGGGCTGCAGGAACTATAATGTTTTCTTTTGTGTTGACTCATCTCAGTTAAGACTCAAAGTTCCAGGTGAGAGGTGCCTCCCTGGCCATATTTAGGTCTTCACCCCAGCTTTTGGCTGTGCTCTTGCAAATAAATGTCTTGGGAACCCTTAAGCCACCCCAGAAGAAGGCATATTTCTGGGTTTACTTTCAACCAAGAGCATACATTCAAGAGACAATTCATCTAGAGGAATGTCTGGGTGCTATTAGAAGGGAGAAATGGGTGCAATATAGTGACAAATATCTAGGACAAAAGTAAAATATGGGCTTTATATTTAACAGATAATATATATAAAGTCCAAAAAAGTTAAAATTAGAATTTAAATATCTATAATAATACACATGAAAGTACTGACGAACTGCATTGTCTAAATCATATCTAATAAAATCACCATCACCGTCATCACCAAAATCATCATCATTGCTATCATTACAAGATAACATAAATCAGTTCCAGAGCCAGACCACAAACCTAGGTTACTGGACACCTCACCCAATACTCTTTTGACATGAGGCATTTTAGAGGTGTCTCTCACAGAGTATAGATGGGAAACATGTTTAGAAAGGCAGGATCAATTTAAACTCTATCACGTTTCTGAGATATACTCATACTGTAGGCTTCCTCTAATAGATTGAAAAAGTGGCTATGATATTTCATGACATACAACTCAAGAGGTAGAGCCAAGTTCCATGCCCCTTGGTCTGGGTGGTAACTGAATATGCAGAAGTGAAACTGTGTGAGTTCCTGAGCCTTCTACCTTGCTATTTTGGAGTGTTCCTGCCACTATGTAACAAAGCCTACACTAGAAAACTGAACACAGTCCTTAAAGAACGAGAGGAACAGTTAGCGCCTGCACCAAGACCCCCACACATGTGAGTGAAATCATCGTAGACCCTCCAGCCTCAGTGGAGGAAGTCCTCACTCTAGCAAGTGCCTTGGATGACCCAGTGGCTGCTCCATGTGGCTACAATGTTAATGATGAATACAAGGACCCTGGGATGGATACTTTTTACAGCACTGGAGAGAAAACAGAGGAAAATAACAAGATCTAGCCTTCAGACTGTCTATCAACTCAGCTCTGATGAGAGAACAAGTTTGTTTCTGGGGTAGCCCTAAAAGAATCTCTTATTTCATGTAGTCACAGGGAAGATAAGGCTGAAAATCAGAACCAAAACTTTCTTATGCAGGTTGCAGAATTATGAGGAAAGCCAAATTTGCACACCCAACAAGTCTCTTCTGTGAGCTTTAGGGCGTCAGTTGGAAAGAGTGGGACAATGACACTTTGAATGGGGGTGTTTTATTGGATTGAGACCAAACTGGAAATCTTTATCCAACAGCATCACTATTGTGTAGAGAACTAAATACACTGCCTTGAACACAGCCTGACAGACTATTTGCTTATTATTTTATTTATTTATTTTTTTTTGAGACGGAGTCTCACTCTTTCACTCAGGCTGGAGTGCAGTGGCGCTATCTTGGCTCACTGCAAGCTCCGCTTCCTGGGTTCACGCCATTCTCCTGCCTCAGCCTCCCGAGTAGCTGGGACTACAGGGGCCGGCCACAACGCCCGGCTAATTTTTTGTATTTTTAGTAGAGATGGGGTTTCACCTTGTTAGCCAGGATGGTCTCGATCTCCTGACCTAGTGATCCGTCCGCCTCAGCCTCCCAAAGTGCTGGGATTACAGGTGTGAGCCACCGCGCCCGGCCTATTTGCTTATTTTTCAAACAATGCTTTCTCCAGTTAGTACATACATTCCATGAGAGAAAGAATTTCTGTTTGTTTGCGGACTTCATTCACTACCTGAAAACAATGCCTGCAAGTATGTTCTCTCCTTTTTTGACTTCCCTTCCAATTCTCTGCTTTCTGCGATATAGCTTCGCTGCTTTTTATTTTTTTTTCCTTAGATTAGCTTGAGACCTTGATTCAAATTCGATCATAGGAGTGGACCAGTAAGCAAGGATATTTTACCCTCAGCAGCTGTGAGAAGGGGGTGGTCTGAAGACTCAAAGAGTGCAGTCATTTATGACAGAGAATATGCTCTGTGAGGAGAGAGCAAATAAATAATTATAGAGCAAAAGAGAAATTTGGAAGGAAGGAGGAAATAAGGGGGAAAAAGAGAAGCGTTGGGAAATCACACACATACAGAATGATGCAGATTGGAGTTAGCTGAATATTTTGTATGTCAAGTTCTGTAAGTCCTTATGCAGTAGGCAAAGGATGTAAAGGACCATTTTATTATCTCCTCCCTTGAATATTACAAATGTTGGAAACTGAGGGTCTTAAACTATTACATAATCTGTCCAAGGTATATGAAATAGAACTAGAATACAGCTTGTCTTAGCCTAGCATCTTCTATTTGGAAATAAAAAAAATTTAATGTGAAGAATATGGACTATATATATATATATAAATAACCTTGGCAGTTGAATATCTTTTTACAGGCACAATGTATGTGTTTGGTTGTGTGTCTATATTTCTGTTTACTATTTTGTTTGTTCAACCCGAAATATTTAATGAGCACCTACTACTTTGTGTCAGGCACATATAACATCCTTTGAGGTGAATGCTGTTTAATATCCTCTTTCAATGGGTTTAAAAATGTCAAGTGAGAGGATGTAGCTAAGACTTAGCTCTTAGTAACTCACAGATCTAGAGTTACTATTTTTTCCACTGTGTTGTCTCAACCTGACCTCTACCACCAAACACAAAGCAAAATAAAACAAAGCAAATAAAAACAGAAAGAAAGAGAGGAGCACAAAAACAATCAAAAACATTCTGGAGAGTAGCCAGGATGTTATGCCAGGCACTCCACAGAAAGCAGAATGTAAAAAGTAATAGATCTTCAATTCACCAAGTCCCCTTAGTAATGAATTCCAAGCAAACCACATTGTATCAGAAAGCCCTGCTGTGCTGAGGAGTTCCCACTCCCAGGGGGAAGGGCTGATGGGCTCTAGCTGTGTCTATAATTTGATAAGACAAGGACAGCAGTGGAGTTTGGGAAATGGATCAATTTTAATGCAATGCCACTGACAAATCAGAAAGGACTACGTGATAGTTGTCAGGAGAACATCCCTGCACCTCCTCCTCCCTGTGTGCGAGGATGGCTTGTCTTTAATTAAGTTAGGGGATTACAACCCCAGTGAGGCTGCTGCTACTGATGAGTCAGGACTCACCCTAAGGCTTGCATTAAATGGAATGTAAAGACCCCAGTAGGTCCTATCCAAAGGCTGTGTGTTTGTGGAGTTGTGTGCAAAGGAGAGAAATACTCCATGATCCACCCTAGTGCCAGGCCATAAAAGCCTCATTGCTCATCACATCTGGGTAAAGCAGATTTTAAAAATTCCCTCAAATAAAATAGGAAATTAATGTTCCAGAAATAATAGGTTATTGAGACAGAAATTGAAGTCTGGTCTATCCATTCAAATATTCTTTTCTTTTTCTCTTTTTCTTTCTTTTTACCAGATCCCATGGGTTCCAAAGACATTCTCCAAAAAGGAGCCAGAAAATACAATCTGAACTCTTGAAGTCAGTATTATATGGGGTCCACTTGAACACCTGCATCTTTCACTATGAAGGACAAAAGCAGGAAACAAAAAGCAAACAAAAAAAAGAAGACATTTTTCAAAATCTTACATCAAACCTGAAAGGCAGAACTCACACAAATAAAATTGCTAATTAGTTAATCAAAGACATCTTTATTTTCAAAATTGTCATTCATCAAATTAATTCACTCAGCAAGTATTTACTAAGCACTGACTAAGGAACAAGGGCTGTTCCCAGTACTGGGAATTAGAGAGCAAACAAATGACAGGGTGTATGGAACTCTCCTGTTGTGGAGACAACAACAACATCAACAAAGAAATGTACTTTATGTCAGGTAAGACTCAGGTTATATGCCAGCTAACATCATAATGACAGGATCAAATTCACAGATAACAATATTAACCTTAAATGTAAATGAGCTAAATGCTCCAATTAAAAGACACAGACTGGCAAATTGGATAAAGAGTCAAGACCCATCAGTGTGCTGTATTCAGGAAACCCATCTCATGTGCAGAGACACACATAGGCTCAAAAAAAGGGATAGAGGAAGATCTACCAAGTAAATGGAAAACAAAAAAAAGCAGGGGTTGCAATCCTAGTCTCTGATAAAACAGACTATAAACCAACAAAGATCAAAGAGACAAAGAAGGCCATTACATAATGGTAAAGGGATCAATTCAACAAGAAGAGCTAACTATCTTAAATATATATGCACCCAGTACAGGAGCACCCAGATTCATAAAGCAAGTCCTTAGAGACCTACAAAGAGACTTCGACTCCCACACAATAATAATGGGAGACTTTAACACCCCACTGTCAACATTAGACAGATCAACAAGACAGAAAGTTAACAAGGATATCCAGGAATTGAACTCAGCTCTGCACCAAGCAGACCTAATAGACATCTACAGAACTCTCCACCCCAAATCAACAGAATATATATTCTTCTCAGCACCACACCACACTTATTCCAAAATTGACCACATAGTTGGAAGTAAAGCACTCCTCAGCAAATGTAAAAGAACAGAAATTATAACAAACTCTATCTCAGACCACAGTGCAATCAAATTAGAACTCAGGATTAAGAAACTCCCTCAAAACTGCTCAGCTACATGGAAACTGAACAACCTGCTCCTGAATGACTACTGGGTACATAACGAAATGAAGGCAGAAATAAAGATGTTCTTTGAAACCAACGAGAACAAAGACACAACATACCAGAATCTCTGGGACACATTTAAAACAGTGTGTAGAGGGAAATTTATAGCACTAAATGCCCACCAGAGAAAGCAGGAAAGATCTAAAATTGACACCCTAACATCCCAATTAAAAGAACTAGAGAAAGAAGAGCAAACGCATTCAAAAGCTAGCAGAAGGCAAGAAATAACTAAGATGAGAGCAGAACTGAAGGAGATAGAGACACAAAAAACCCTTCAAAAAATCAACGAATCCAGGAGCTGGATTTTTGAAGAAGATCAACAAAACTGATAGACCACTAGCAAGACTAATAAAGAAGAAAAGAGAGAAGAATCAAATAGACACAATAAAAAATGATAAAGGGGATATCACCACCAATCCTACAGAAATACAAACTACCATCAGAGAATACTATAAACACCTCTACGCAAATAAACTAGAAAATCTAGAAGAAATGGATAAATTCCTGGACACATACACTCTCCCAAGACTAAATCAGGAAGAAATTGAATCCCTGAATAGACCAATAACAGGCTCTGAAATTGAGGCAATAATTAATAGCTTACCAACCAAAAAATGTCAAGGACCAGACGGATTCACAGCCAAATTCTACCAGAGGTACAAGAAGGAGCTGGTACCATTCCTTCTGAAACTATTCCAATCAATACAAAAAGAGGGAATCCTCCCTAACTCATTTTATGCGGCCAGCATCAGCCTGATACCAAAGCCTGGCAGAGACACAACCAAAAAAGAGAACTTCAGACGAATATCCCTGATGAACATCGATGCAAAAATCCTCAATAAAATATTGGCAAACTGAATCCAGCAGCACATCAAAAAGCTTATCCACCATGATCAAGTGGGCTTCATCCCTGGGATGCAAGGCTGGTTCAACATAAGCAAATCAATAAATGTAATCCAGCATATAAACAGGACCAACGACAAAAACGACATGATTATCTCAATAGATGCAGAAAAGGCCTTTGACAAAATTCAACAGCACTTCATGCTAAAAACTCTCAATAAATTAGGTATTGATGGGACGTATCTCAAAATAATAAGAGCTATTTATGACAACCCACAACCAATATCATACTGAATGGACAAAAACTGGAAGCACTCCCTTTGAAAACTGGCACAAGACAGGGATGCCCTCTCTCACCACTCCTATTCAACATAGTGTTGGAAGTTCTGGCCAGGGCAATCAGGCAGGAGAAAGAAATAAAGGGTATTCAATTAGGAAAAGAGGAAGTCAAATTATCCCTGCTTGTAGATGACATAATTTTATATCTAGAAAACCCCATAGTCTCAGCCCAAAATCTTCTTAAGCTGATAAGTAACCTCAGCAAAGTCTCGGGATACAAAATTAATGTGCAAAAATCACAAGCATTCTTATACACCAATAACAAAAAAACAAAGAGCCAAATCATGACTGAACTCCCATTCACAATTGCTTCAAAGAGAATAAAATACCTAGGAATCCAACTTACAAGACATGTGAAGGACCTCTTCAAGGAGAACTACAAACCACTGCTCAACAAAATAAAAGAGGATACAAACAAATGGAAGAACATTCCATGCTCATGGATAGGAAGAATCAATATCGTGAAAAGGGCCATACTGCCCAAGGTAATTTATAGATTCGCTGCCACCCCCATCAAGCTACCAATGAGTTTCTTCACGGAATTGGAAAAAACTACTTTAAAGTTCATATGGAACCAAAAAAGAGCCCACATTGCCAAGTCAATCCTAAGCCAAAAGAACAAAGCTGGAGGCATCACGCTACCTGACTTCAAACTATACTACAAGGCTACAGTAACCAAAACAGTATGGTACTGGTACCAAAACAGAGATATAGACCAATGGAACAGAACAGAGCCCTCGGAAATAATACCACACATCTACAACTATCTGATCTTTGACAAAACTGACAAAAACAAGAAATGGGGAAAGGATTCCCTATTTAACAAATGGTTCTGGGAAAACTGGCTAGCCACATGTAGAAAGCTGAAACTGGATCCCTTCCTTACACCTTATACAAAAATTAATTCAAGATGGATTAAAGACCTAAATGTTGGACCTAAAACCATAAAAACCGTAGAAGAAAACGTAGGCAATACCATTCAGGACATAGGCATGGGCAAGGACTTCATGTCTAAAACACCAAAAGCAATGGCAACAAAAGCCAAAATTGACAAATGGGATCCAATTAAACTAAAGAGCTTCTGCACAGCAAAAGAAACTACCATCAGAGTGAACAGGCAACCTACAGAATGGGAGAACATTTTTGCAATCTACTCATCTGACAAAGGGCTAATATCCAGAATCTACAATGAACTCAAACAAATTTAAAGAAAAAAACAAACAACCCCATCAACAAGTGGGCAAAGGATATGAACAGACACTTCTCAAAAGAAAACATTTATGCAGCCAAAAGACACATGAAAAAATGCTCATCATCACTGGCCATCAGAGAAATGCAAATGAAAACCACAATGAGATACCATCTCACACCAGTTAGAATGGCCATCATTAAAAAGTCAGGAAACAACAGGTGCTGGAGAGGATGTGGAGAGATAGGAACACTTTTACACTGCTGGTGGGACTGTAAACTGATTCAACTATTGTGGAAGACAGTGTGGCATTTCCTCAGGGATCTAGAACTAGAAATTCCATTTGATCCAGCCATCCCATTACCAGGTATATACCCAAAGGATTATAAATCATGCTGCTATAAAGACACATGCACATGTATGTTTATTGTGGCACTATTCACAATAGCAAAGACTTGGAAGCAAGCCAAATGTCCATCAATGATAGACTGGATTAAGAAAATGTGGCACATATACACCATGGAATACTATGCAGCCATAAAAAATGATGAGTTAATGTCCTTTGTAGGGACATGGATGAAGCTGGAAACCATCATTCTCAGCAAACTATTGCAAGGACAAAAAACCAAACATTGCATGTTCTCACTCATTGGTGGGAATTGAATAATGAGAACACTTGGACACAGGAAGGGGGACATCACACACCAGGGCCTGTTGTGGGGTGGGGGTTGGGGGATGGGAGGGACAGCATTAGGAGATATACCTAATGTAAATGACAAGTTAATGGGTGCAGCACACCAACATGGCACATGTATACATGTGCAACAAACCTGCACATTGTGCACATGTACCCTAGAACTTAAAGTACAATAATAATAAAAAAAAAAAGACTCAGGTTATATGAAGACAAAGAAGGGTAAAGGGACAGAGTGCTGGGGAAGCTGTTTTGAATATCAGTGATCACAGAACATCCTCTGTATCATACGTGACCATACTCTTTAGGTCTCCAAACCACCTTTTCTCACAGGAGGTAGAAGATCCTTGCTTACTAGATCCTATGATCTAATTTGGCAAGCTCAATCAAGGCCTCAAGCTAATCTAAGGAAAAAAATAATAAAGCAGAGAAGTCATATGGCAGAGAGCAGAGAAGTCATATGGCAGAGAGCAGAGAAGTCATATGGCAGAGAGCAGAGAAGGGAAAGCGAGATCAGAAAAAAAAAAAGAAAAAGTACTTGGGGTGGGTGTCAGAATTGTTTGGGGAAGGTGTGATGGTTGATTTTCTGGGACAACATGCCTGGGCTATGGGGGTGTCCAGATATTTGGTCAAACTTTATTCCCAGTGTGTTGGGGAGGGAACTTTTGGATGAGATGCACATTTGCACTGGTGGACTGAGTAAAGCAGATTGCCCTCCCTAATGTAAGTGGGTCACATCAATCAGTTGAAGGCCCCAATAGAACAGAAAGCCTGCCCCTTCCAAGAACAAGGGTGGACTCCTTCTGTCTGTCATTTTTTCCTTAGATTAGCTTGAGACCTTGGTTCAGCTCACCAAATTAGATCATAAGAGTGGACATAGTAAGGATCTTTTACTTACTGTAAAAGCTGGAATATCACTTATTTCCAGCCTTTAGACTCAAACTGAAATATCGGTTCTTCCTGGGTCTTGAGCCAGTCAGCACCTGGACTGGAGCTGCACCATCAGCTCTCCTGGGCTTCTGGCTCACCAAGTGAAGATCTTGGGACTTCTCAGCCTCCATAATCACATGAGCCAATCCCTGATCTCATATAATATCATGAAACTAACATATTATATTATGAAATAGATTTCATAATCACACAAGCCTATACCTTTCTTCTGTTCCTCTGGAAAACCTAACACAGAGGAAAAAAAAAAGCTAGGAATCGGAAAAAAAAAGTTCTTGGGAGATAGTAGCTGTTTCCATGGAGATTACTAAGAAGAGCAGAGGGAGAGACAACCAGGATTTAAAAGATGATCTTCTATATTTTATGGGAACCCCTCTTTACACACTAATCTTTGGGAGATCTTTTCTCAAGAGACTAAATACATATTTCAATCTCTTCCATTTTATTGCTGATACAGTCCAACTGTCATTTCTTTTAAACAATTATCTAATATGTTTACTATAAATAAATTGAGGCCACATCAGGCCCAGGTTTACTCACAATACAAAATTATCTGAGTAGCTGCTATCCGCTAAGCACCAGGCATACATGATGAAAAAGAACTTACAAATGGGTGAGAAAGGCATTCAAATGCTTCTCACATACATAATTAATTCATTACAACTGTATTAAGTAGAATGAAAGACAAGCACAGGCTGCTAAGAGAGCTCGTGCTGGGGAAACTAACCTGCTCCAAAGTGCCATAAACGGATTGAGGCTGGCCCAGATTACAGCTGAGATCCAAAGAGCAAGGAGGGAGGGAAAGGAGTGTTCCAGAGAAAGGAGCCCACAGGAGGAGGAAGGGCTCTGAGAGAGGACAGAGCTCAGAGCTGTCAAATTGTTGAGGTGAGAGTGGCTGGACACGGGGAGGGGGGCGGCAGCGAAACAGGAGCAGTAACCAATACGAAGGGGTGGTTGTCTAAGTGGAAACCTGGGAAGCAGTCAGGGGCCCACCATTCAGGGCCAAGACCAACTTCAGCATTCAAATTCTGCTAAGTGCATTGGAAGCCTATTTAAGCTACAGAGGAATCCGCTCAGATTTCTTTTTCTAAGACTTTATGTTTTTCAAACAGCTTTAGGTTCACAGCAAAATTAAGAGGAATGTACAGAGATTTCCCATAAACCCCCTATCCCCACACATCAGAACGTCCCCCATTATCAATATTTCTCACCAGAGTGGTGCATGTGTTACAACTGACAAACGTGCACTGACACATCATAATCCTCCAAAGTTCTGAGTTCACATTAGGATTCATTCTTGATCGAACCCTAGATGTTATACCTTCTATTGGTTCAATCCCTAGATACACACAAATATTATATAATCTATGGGCTTGAATAAATAGGTAATGATGGCATCCAACATTATGGTATCATACAGAGTAGTTTCACTGCCCTAAAAATCCTGTGCTCTGCCTCTTCCTCCCTCTCTACCTGCTGACAATCACTAATATTTTTACTGTCTCCATAGTTTTTCTTTGCCCAGAATGTCAAGGAAAAGCTATGCCTTTTCAGGCTAGTATCTTTCACTTAGCAATATGCATTTAAGTTTCCTCCATATCTTTTCATGGCTTGACAGCTCATTTCATTTTAGCCCTGAATATTTTGTTGTCTGGGTGCTGCACAGTTTATTTATCTATTTAACTACTGAAGGACATCTTGATTGCTTCCAAGTTTTGGCAGTTATGAATAAAGCTGCTATAAACATACATGTGCAGGTTTTCATGTGGATATATGTTTTCAACTCCTTTGGGTAAATACTGAGGAGCACAATTGTTGGATTGCCTGGTAAGAGTATGCTTAGTTTTGTAAGGAATGGCCAAACTGTCTTCCACAGGGATTATATCATTTTGCATTCCCACCAGCAATGAATGAGAGTTCCTATTTTTTTCCACCCTTGCCAGCATTTGGTGGTGTTGATGTTCTGGATTTTGGTCATTCTGATAGGTGTGTGGTGGTATCTCATTGCTGTTTTCATTTACATTTATCTGATGAACTATGATATGGAGCATCTTTTCATATGGTTATTTGCCATCTACATTTTCTTCGGTGAAGTGTCTGTTATAATTTTTGGCTCACTTTTTAATCTGGTTGGTTATTTTCTTATTGTTGAATTTTATGGTCTTTGGGACGCCAAAGATCCTTCTCATTCCTTACTCAGCAAGGGCTCATTAGCAGTTGACTCAGCCTCTGTCAATCAGTCGTCTTTGACCTTGAAGGAATGATGCAATAATGCAGACATTTATTGAGTGCTGTCTGTGTCCTAGACACTGTGCTAAACTAGGTGAACTATCTAATTTACACCTCACCTGATAAAATTGGTATTATTATTATCTCAACTGCATAAATAATAAAACTGAGGCCCATAAAGTTTAAGTAATTTGACAATTATCACAAAACTAATATATGAAGTGCTGTGATCCACATCCAGGCAGTCTGGCCCCCGGGTCTGCTGTCTGGACCAAGACATTCTACTGCTTTTAAAAAGTGGCTGCAGACTAGCACACAGGCCCTGCTCATTCAGTGGGATAGCCTTGACTAATTATAAACCCTGCCCCTTAGCCTCAGGGGCCCCTGCAGCTTCCGCTAAGTTCTGAACTAAATCTCTACCATGTTACTAATTCAGCAATCCCCTCATATTCTTCCAAACCACTCCCTTTTTATTTAAGATGATCAAGTTGCATTCTTGTTTGCTACCAAGAACCTTGACTGACACACTTCTTGTTGCATATGCCATATTGTTATTAGGATAGAAGTTTTTGAAATGGTTCGTGGATCTTAACAAAGGGCAATTACTTGGACAGCAAGAAGATATTTGAAGAAATCCTAAAAATGGAGAAGGTCTTGAAGGGTGAAAAGTAAACAACAGTAGCTATACATGCTGAGTACAGGTGTCCTATGAGTCACCTGGAGACATTTAGAGTAAGGGGACAACCCCTACAGCAGAATTTCCTATGAACAAGCTTGAATGGTGAAAAATCACAGGGAACCAAATGAACATAGAGGTTTGAGGTGTTCAGTACAAGGGCAACTAACTGCTTCGTCAACTGGAATGAAGAGTTTGCTATGAGCATGTTTACTGATCTTTAAATGACTCCTCTTTTGCTTTCACTGCAGATGTGCTCCTCTAAAGCCAGGGAATCTGTGCTACCCAGCACTCTACCCTCAGGGTCCCCAACAGTGCCTGACACAGATAAATGTCCAAAAATATTTGGTAAAAAGATGGACTTACAGACGGATAGGTGAACAAATGAACGTGTAAATACAGGAATGAGAGATGTGTCAAGACATTGGTATAGTCTGTGAGATTTAACATATCAGAAAAATGATGGCTGATGGCACAGCCCATATTTTCTCCTTCATTCTTTTTCACCTTGCCCATAATTTTTATAATTAATATAAGTTGCATTTAAATGCAGACAATACACTAATAAAAAATTATCAATTTGTAGGCATAAAAGTCACAAAACAATATTAATTTTATTATACTATGACCCACAATTTCCTTTTTCAGCCACCCAATCTGCTTTTTTTTTTGAGATGGAGTCTCGCTCTGTTGCTCAGGCTGGAGTGCAGTGGCATGATCTCGGCTCACTGCAACCTCCACCTCCCAGACTCAAGCAATCCTCCCACCTCAGCCTCTCAAGTAGCTGAGACGTGCCACCACACCCGGCTAATTTTTATAGTTTTAGTAGAGACGGGGTTTCACCACGTTGGCCAGACTGGTCTCGAACTCCTGACCTCAGGTGATCCACCCACTTTGGCCTCCCAAAGTGCTGGGATTACAGGCATGAGCCACCTCGCCTGGCCCCAATCTGCTTTTCAAAGTGGAGGTGACCAGAGTCTACAGATAAAGAGTAGGACTGAGAGGCCCAGGAAAAATAAAAGTGTCCACACCAAGACACAGAGAAGTGGCGCTCGCTCCAGCTTCAACATAGACATCCTTCTGTGTCTTTTCCATGTCACTACACTGTAATAATTAGCTACACTGGTTAACAAATTACGTAAATACTTAGCAATTATAAACAATAACCACTCATGAGCTCGCAATTTCTGTGGACACGGGATTCAGAAGTGGCTTAGCTGGATCCTCTAGTCTAGGGTCTCTCATTAAGTAGCAGTCAAAATGTCAGTTGGGGCCACTGTCATCTCAAGGCTCGACTGGGGCCAAAGAATCCATGCTCAGAATGTTCATTCTTCTGTCTGGCAAGGTAGTGCTGGTTGGTGGCAGGTGCCTTAGTTTTCCCATGCACCCGTCCACGAGACTGCCTAGCTGTCCTCATGGCATGACAGTTGGTTTGGCCAGAAGAAATGATCCAAGAGAAGAAGGAGGAAGCTACAACGTCTTCTGTGAGCTACCCTCGGAAGTTCAGCTCTGTCATTTCCACAATGTCCTATGACTTATGTGGGTTAATGTAGGAGAAGACTAGTAGCTCATGAATAGAATACAATATCAGAAAGTGGGGTTCATGGAGGGGCATCTCAGCAGCCGGACAGCACAAGAACTCCACTCAGAAGTTAAAAATGAGCTTCAGGAAAGACACAAGTCTGTAAGACCGAAAGCCAAGACACTCTCAGGCCTGCTGTCATTATCTCTGTAACATCATTGCCTACTATGGGGACATGAGCTTTTTTCCCCGCATTCAGAAATCCCACTTGTGAAAAGTTCACATTACAAACAGATGCTCCTTTTGGAGGAGTGCTGATAGGTTATCAATAAATATCCCATATGTAAAATACCTATTATTTATACAAGAATATTTCCTGTAGGAACTCTAACAAATTCCTGCCCCTGTCTTCTCTCACATAGGTCCAAGTAACAAAAAAAAAAAAAAAAAAAAAAAGAGGCAAAATGACTATCTTCATGATGTAAGAGATGTATATGCCTATTCCCTGCTGGTCCCGGACTCCCTCACTTCCACAAACAAAAAGAAGCTTTCTCTTGCAGTTGCGGATTTGCTCAAGTAGCAGAATGCTGCAGATCAGTCCAAAAAATAAGCAGAAGCCAGGGTACCACATACAGTTAAGGGTCAGGGTCCAGAGTCCAGGTTACTCCATAGAACCAGCAGGGTCCATATTGCTGTTCTTAGCCCCCTTTTTAGAAATGGTAGAAGATGGTTGTTCAGAGAGCAGGTCTTGGAGCCAGGCTGCCTAGGTTCAAATCTCAGCACCCTACAGGTTATTTCTGTGACATTTCCCAAGTTACTTAAACTTGATGGGCCTCAGTACCTGTATAGTGAAGATAATAATAGTACTGACTCCATCAGGTGAGGTCAGATTAAATTATGTAATCCTCATAAAGTAGAAGGATCTTTGCTATGCTTTTGCCAAACTTACCCTCTCCTTATTTCACTAAAGGAAAATCTGACTCTTGGGGAGATTGTGTGGCTTTCCCCAAGGTAATATAGATGGTCGAGCTATGCCTGCAACTCATGCACTGACTCCCAGGACCAGGCAGGGGTCACTGAGTTAGTCCAGACCGGATGCAGGAGAGGAGAATAAGGCAGGTAAAAAGGAAGGTAATTGCACAAAAACTCCTTTTAAGCCGACTGCTTTTAAAATTTAAAAAAAAAAAAAAGAGTAATTTTGAAAATGGCTTTTGAAAAGCAGCCTAAGTGTTTAAGCCATGGACTTGGCCAAGGTTCTCTTCAAAGGCCAATTCTCCAGGCCAAAAAATGGGATCAGGTACACGTGAAGTGGATGACTGGAACACAGCCATGTTTCAGTGACCCATTTTCTCCTTCATTCGTCAAATGGAAAATGACTGCCCTAGATGCCTCCCTTAAGTGATGGCTTTTGAGGGATATTATAGTCTTAGTGCCACTGGCAGAGGTTGCAAAATAACTGTCCAATTCCAGCATCTTCTCCTGGAAAGATCCTGGGAGTTTAGCTATTTGAGCCACCTACTAAACAGAGAAAGAAACTGAGGCCAAACATATTCTAATATTTATTGATATTGCAGAGCAAATAAGTGCAGAACCAGGGCTAGTACTGAAGCCTCACTCTGCACTCTTTCTTCCTCCATCACTCAGGCCTTAATTTAAAAGTTGACAAGGGGGGCAGGATCCTGTAAACATAGATTTAGTTTCAGTCCATCTAGAGGAGTCTCACTTTCTTGCTATTGTGGCTTCACACACAGAGTTCCACTAAACTTAGAATCAGAAGGAATGGAAACAACTAACTACTGCGGACCTACTGTGCGCCAGGCATCTGCTCCTTGTCTCATGCACAGCCTTTGTTGCCCACAATGCTGCAGAATCCACGGGAACAAGAACTCTGCCCACAGTTTCTCACCTTCGTGTCATTATCCCTCAGCCCAGGGCTTGGCATGTAGTAGACATAGTAGACATTCAATAAACGTATTGAGTCAATGATCTCACTTAAATCTTAAGATAACAGATGAGCACTGAGTTACAAATTAGGGAACTTAGCTGAAATTGATTGAAAGATGTGTTCAAGCCATTCAGAGTATAAATGTGGGAACTGAGCATGATTTTGTGACCTTCAGAAAGAGGAAGTCCTTGGGGGATCTATTTTAATGTAAAAGTAAGATTGCTTCAAATCCAACAAATATAGTGTTGCTGGCACATAGGACCCTTCAAAGTACTCTGGAGGTTAAATATGTCTCCAAGCAGTTACACTAGCTCTGCCTGTTTACTCAGCAAATTCTCCTTCATCATGGATAGGAGAAATGTAAACTGCAGTGGGACCTTGGGTTGCACAATTGTCATAGATTTCAAAGTCACTAAAGTCCAAATTAACCAGGGTTTCATATTCTTCACATTCCAAGTACTTGGTCTGACAGCATCTCTTAAGATTCTAGCCAACAATGCAAAATGAAGCATAATATAGATGAAATAATAATAAACAATAACAATATCATAATAATTATAAAGTGCCAGACATTGTTCTGAGAGCTTTCCATGTATTACCTAATCTGATCCTTAAAACAAACCTAGATGTAGGTTTTTATTATTACTATAACAACCCCCATTTTATGGAAGAGACAACTGAGGAAGAAATAAATATCTAGGCCCAAGAGATCAACTGCTTCTACATTCTGACTCTGTTCTTTCTTGTCTAGCATTATTCTCCTTGTGAATGGATGGGTAGGTGGGTATGTGGGCAGATGGATGAATAGATGGATGGGTGAATAAAAGGATGGAAAGAGATGGGAATCAGCAAAGGGTCCATCACCACTATAGTGGTACAGTTTCTAAGTACCTGACTTCATCCATAATTCATGCTGTAGACAGCTATTGCAGTGGCTGAGTCCTACTGGATTGGTTTGGAAGGCCAGGAATGGTGGTTATGTGCACAAGTTCTAAAATCAGATCTACACCCTCCATATGCCAGATCCAGACCTACAAGCTGTCTGCCTTTGTGTATGACTTTTCAGAGCCTCAATTTCTGTCTCTTAAACGGGAAAAATAAATTATCTATTCAGAAGTGTACGTGAGGACCAAATGTAATGTCAGCACATAGTAAGTGGTCAGTAAATGTGTTGAAAGACTGAGTGAACAAGTCACCAACATATCACTGGCAGCTCACAAGGATTCAACATGTCTCCCCTATGTTATGGTTTGAACAACACAATCACCCAAACACAACAAAACTGTGAAAATCTCCAGATTTATACTTTAAATCCTCACAAATATCATTGGGTATGTAGCTGAAGTGTTTTGGCTTCAGTGACATTGAAGTCATCAAAATGAACTAACAGCTAATTGCAATTTACAAAGTAAGGTAATCTTCCTAATCCTTTGTATCTTTGAACTGCAGATTTGCAATTTGCCAAAAACAAGTGCATTTCTTAAGAGAGTGAAGGGAGTGGGGAGGAAGTATTTTCACTGGGAGACTACAAGGTTAGGACAGGGTCTTAGCTTCTGTGTTTTGCTCCTTCAATATAATCCATGCTCCCAGCCTAGGGAGAAGGCATTATCTAATGCTTAAGTGGGAAATCCCTGCCCACAAGGTCACGAGGCTGGTGGGTGGTGGGTTTATCTGAGTCTCCTATAGGCAGCTCTATCGATTCCTAGGTAATGATTATGCCTCCAGCTGGAAAAAAACAAGCTCATTTTAAAGCTTTCCTAGGAATCATCTTCACTAAAATATACACCAAATGGTGATTTCCCCATATTCCCTTGATCCTCTTTAGAAGCACATTTTTCTCTATCAAAGAGAAGATGAAAAGGACATTCGTGTTGTAAGGGAAAGCGAAGGCCTCACTGGTATGGTCTACATATATCAGTACTTAGTAAGATGAAGGGAAAGCTGGATTGTGGAGACAGAAACCACGCTCCTTTCCTGGAGTCATACCCTGTTCCTCTCACCACTGACATGGAAAGATAAAACGGGGGAAGGACCAGGAAAATCATCCTGGGAAGCTTTGAGGAGAACAAAACTGGGACAACAAAGAAGATGTGAAAGAAAAATAAAAGGAACAACAAAAAAAAGCTTTACATGTGGAATTAAAAACAAGGGCGATAAAAGAATACACAAAATGCCTCTAGAAAAGAGAAGGGATGGCCAGCAACTCTCCACGCTAGAACTAGGAAGACGAGCAGGAGCCAGAAGAAAAGGAAGGGGGCATGGGATGTAAGTGTGTGCCGACACAAAGAGGGAGGGAAGGGTGTGGAGGTGTGGGAAACGGGGCATGGCACCAGGCATCTCCAACACTGAGCAGGAGTGAGAGCCGTGGTGGAGACGGCTGGAGATGGTGTAGGCCATGGAAAGTACTGTGAGCCACTGCAGGGTCATATTATCACAGTGTCTAGGCTAGAGTTTCTCAAGGTGTGATACTCATACAACTGCCTCAATATCACCCCAGATGGTTGCTAAAATTTCAGATCCCAAGCCCTCCCTGAGGCTTAGCAATTTCACAAGACAGAATGTAGATGATGAGCATGGCGTCACCAACTCCCAGTGGTGATCCTTGTTTACACCGAGCTGGTGACTCTCCACCAGGCACAGGGGAGCCACTGAAGGCTTTGCAGCAGGAAACTGACATTCATGTTTCACTTTACAAGGGTTTTCATCATCCTTTATGCTTTATAGGATTTACAACAATCATCCATTTCATATATAAAGTATACATTTCTGCCCAGGCATAGTGGTTCACGCCTGTAATCCCAACACTTTCAGAGGCTGAGGCAGGCTAATCGGATGAGGTCAGGAGTTCAAAACCAGCCTGGCTGCATGGCAAAATCCCATCTCTACTAAAAACACACACAAAAAATTAGCCAGGCGCCCTGATGGGCACCTGTAATCTCAGCTACTTGAGAGGCTGAGGCAGGAGAATCACTTGATCCTAGGAGGCAAAGGTTGCAGTGAACTGAGATTGCATCACTGCACTCCAGCCTGGGCAAGAGCGAGACTCCATCTCAAAAAAAAAAAAAAAAAGAGAGAGAGAGAGAGAGAAAAAAAACTTAGCTGGACGTGGCACATGCCTATAATCTCCCTACGTGAGAGGTTGAGACACAAGAATCACTTGAACCTGGGAGGAAGAGGTTGCAGTGAGCTGAGATCACGCCACTGCACTCCAGCCTAGGTGACAGAACAAGACTCCATCTCAAATAAATAAATAAACAAAGCATACATTCTTATGAGCATATAGTAGCATACTTACATATTTCCATACTAAATTATAAGCTCTGTGAAGGTGGGAACCTTGTCTTTTTTCTGTTTACCTTCAAAGCCTTAAGAGTTTACACAGTGGTGATCTGTCATGTCAGGAATTCAATATTTATGAAGTGAACAAATTCACAAATAAATGTAGTCTGTCAGGAGTCAAAATGACACATCAGAAGATGGAGATCTGAGGTAAGGTGGGAAACTTGGATACTCCAGGTGAGAGGGTTATGGCCTGAAATAAGATGGTCAAGGTTGCTATGGGGAAGAAGGAGCAGAGTAAAAAGAATCTGAAAAATATTTCTTGGATTTGGCAGGGATGGCCATTAGACCAAAAGAGTTAGTACATGTGTCCAGAGAATGCCATGCTTCCTTCCTGGTACCAAATCTACTATCACTCTGGCCCACGGTCTATTTGTGTAAATAAAGCTTTATTGGAACACAGTCACAGCCACTTATTTATGTATTGTCTGTGGCTGCTTCCTCACTATAAAAGCAGGGTTGAGTAGTTGAGTCAGGGACCATATGGCCTGGAAGACCTAAAATATATACCATCTATCTAGCCCTTTACAAAAAATGTACGCTGACCCCTGATTTAGGAGCTCATTTAGTTCTCTGCTGTTGTAGAAGTTACGCTGAATTCAGAGGGAGTAGCAAATGATAATTTTCCAGCAGCACATGGCTAATTTAAGCAGAGGCAAAGTGAAGTGTGGGATTTCTGACTTGTGAAATTGCCGGCATGTACTGGTGGCCACACAGTGCATGTGTGTGAAATTCCCTACACAGGCAAGCCCAGGGAATACAGCAGAGGCTGGGTGTCTGAATCCACGCAGCACTGCCACTCCCCACCCCCAAATCAGCCCACAGCCAAAGGAACTGGGGAAAGTTATGATCACAGTGCCTCTATAATTTTGTGATGAAGAATGACAGGGATTTGCAGGAATCGTAGCTGGTAGAACAATCAAAGAAGGACATTAAAGGACTCAGGCTATTTTGCCGTAAACATCAGTAGCCTCCAAAAGTGTCAGCTCTCGGGCAGTAAGAGGATTTGTTGGTATTTTTCCAGAATCACTTTTCACAATTGCCAAAATACTATGGGGGAAGAAAACCAGATAAACAAGGCAGAAACTAGAAGAAGGCACAAAGCAGCAGTGGCAGGGACAATTATAAATCTCCAGGGCTGCAGGATCCTCAACTCATAAAATTGAAAAGGCACTTCAAAAAATCCTCTTTGTCCGTGACAGTCTGTCACTAGAGAGGGCTTTCTCAGATTATCAACAACCATGAAGCTCTCTAATGCCTTATCAACAGTCTCAAGGACCAGGCGATCATGAGAAACACAGGCTGTATTGATTCAATACTCAAACTGGTGGGATGATGATGATGAATGGCCAGTTTTTCTCTGTCTCATCCTCTTCAAGGATAACTCCACCCTGAACCTCAGCTCTTTCCAGACCCTAACTCAGATCTGGACTGAGGTAGGGCTCAGACTACTGCAGAGGGGGCCCTGGCATTGTGCAGCCAAAGCTCCTATACTCAGAGAGCTTGAGTTTTCCTGTTTCCTCTTCCAAGCTACAGCAAAGGGAACTGGAGGGATAAGAAGCAGGCCCCCTTTGAAAGTCTGTGAGTCACTTTTAAAATAGAGATTGGCCATGGACCCTGGGTCCAGAACGCATCAGTTTAAATCCCAGGCGGCCTAAGGGAGTTACTTCACACATCCTTGTACTCTGCTCCATCAGCTGTAAAACGAATAGAACCATAGAACTTTCCTCCTCAATTTGAGATAAGGATGAACTGATTTAATATATGCAAAAGCACTGTGAATGAGGCCGGCCCGTAGGAAGCATCCTGTAAGGATTAACTGTTATTTCTTTGTTGTTGTACCAATAGTTTAAGCCCTTACTTTGGGTGATACACCATGCTAAGCAGTTTCTATTCATTATCCATTCCATTCATTATCACATTTATTACTAAAAGGCAGACACAATACCTACATTTTGCAGATGAGGACGCTGAGGCACAGGTAAGGGACATAATTTGCTCAGAGGCACATAGCTAGTAAGCAGTGGAGCCAGGCATGGAATATTCCATAGACTGTCTGGCTTCAAAGCCTATGAGTTCAACAACCCAGTGCTATGCTGCAGTGCCCGAGACACCCACGGCCCCAGCAGCTAAAGCCTTCCTCCAAATGCAAAACAGCAGCCTGGAGGGTGAAACACACCCACCCCGGAAGTGGAGATAAAGGGACATGGCAAAGGTCTCAGAGCCAATTCACACCAACAGGGCCTTCACCCAAACATGGCAGGGACTGTCTAACCCAAGAGCTGTTTATTCTCAGGCCTCGCCATGCCACAGAATATACATTTGTGCCTGCTTCAGACTATTAAGACTGGGGAAAAGAAGACAGTTATTCATTCTCCAGCATTTCTTCTAGGATGGTCCTCTAGGTGACCCCATTTTGACTAATGAAATAAAAGAATAAATATTCTGGGAGGCTTCTGGAAGGATTTTTTTCTATCGAAAAAGAACAGACGAGGAAGAAAAATGGCTGGTGCTGCAATCCTCTTTTGTTCTGCCCTGAACAAAGATGTGATGTTGGGACCTGTGGTCATTCTACTGCAACAATGTGACAACAAGGCAATAGCTAAGGATGGCAAAGAATAACTCCACCCTGAACCTCAGCTCTTTGCAGACCCTGATTCAGAGCTGGACTGAGGTAGGGCTCAGACTCCTGCAGAGGGGGCCCTGGCATCGTAGAGCCAGAGCTCCTGTATACAGAGAGCTTGGGTTTTCCTATTTTCTCTTCCAATCCACAGCAAAGGGAACTGGTGAGATAAGGATCAGATGCTCAATCTATAACAAATTGTTACATAGATTGTTATATAAATATAATATATAATCTATATAAATATATAAATATTATATATAATTGTTACATAGATTGTTATATAAATATAATATATAATTGTTACAGTTATATAAATATAACAATCTATATTTATATAGATTGTTATAAAAATCTTATAACAAAGGCAGTCAATCCTTTGTTATAAGTTTCTTTTTTTTAATGTCAGTCACTGGTCACCTCCAGGCTAGTTAAGTAAACAGGAGTTGAAGCCACTATTAGTCATGTATACTCTTACGTAAAGCTGACAGCAGTCCTGGCTCACACTGCAAGGCAGCTGAGATCTGCAGGGGTGTGAAACACACACCTGAGCCAGGAAGTGGACCAGGGTGCTGGCGACACATCCTGGTCATCAAGGAAACAACTCACCAATTCTGATTTGTAAAATAAGGAAATAAAGCCAGATGTTGTAAAATAAGGAAATAAAGCCAGATGTCAGCAAAAGTCTGAACAAAAAGTTCTAAGATGTTACGACTTTTTGTAATGAAGAGATTACAAAAAGTCCTTTCCAGAGGATTTGAGAAGCCCAGTGACATGATGAAGGCAGAGTACACACACAATAAATTACCACAAACATATTTAAATGTGACCTCAGGGTTGACATTTAACTTCTCTTGGTTTTCAAGTCCATGTCAAGGTATGCAAATGAAACGTGAAGCCAATACTCTAATTCTATAGGGCTAGCTATTTAGGACCTGTGCAAGGTTCCTTATACATATTGCATTTAGCCCTGAAGAGAACACTATGAAATGAGTAGGATCACTCTCCTTGATAAAACATGAAGTTCAGACTTCAGTAGTCTATGTAAATCATCCTAGGACCTCACAGTCAACCATGACTACTGGGATTTAAACCCAGGCCTGCCTTCCTCTACAAGACATAGCCACATTGGCACTGTCCCTTGATTTCTTTTTAAAACCAGCACATACTCAAAAATGACGATCTTCTCTCTGTATCGTTCAACCCACGAGGGTGGGAGGGGGTTGCTAATAACCGCCCACCCAGAGCAGCATGATTCATGTGGCTGTCATCCTGCCCGAATGACACAGATGAGCTGTCAGCCTTCTCTCAGAAGCCTGAGTCAACTCTATGACCAGCTGAATCAATTATCCAAGGTTGGCTTGATAGATGATGATAATAATGATGATGATGATAATGATGATGATAAATCCATCAATGTAAATACTTCCAGAAACAAAGCAGAAATGAGAAGAAAAAGAAAGAAAACAAAGTATTGCATATATATGTAATATATAACAATATACATTAAAAGTATTCCACATATACGTACATATATACGTATATGTGGAATACTTTGTTTTCTTTCTCTTTCTACCGATTTCTACTTTGTCATATACCAAAGGCCATTTGGGAATAACACATTGTTCCATTGCTCTTGGCATTTATTTTTGTTTTCGTAACTGTGCGGAATACTTTCCTATTTGGTAGAGCAAGTTACATCTAAGTTCTTTCAAGGATTCATGAGGCTGGAATAAAGGTTCCAGTGTTCTGCTATGAATGAAGTCAACTCCAAGGGAGGCAGTTTTATTGCTGAGTGCATATTTTTAAAGAGAGTCAAGAAAGAACTCCAGAGCTGTGGGTTTCCAACTGTCACCCAGAGGGTGTGCAGGTCCTAGAATGCTACCTGGAGTCACTGGGGAGAGGAGGGCAGGGTAAATGCCAGGATAAGTGAGCCAGGCTCAGGACCCCAACTCATGATTGAACCCAAGTAGCTCTTCTCTGTGTCCATTTTCTATATAGGAGTTTTCTGTTCAACCTCATTTGAAAAAAAGGGAGTTGGTGCCCATTAATACAAAAAAGAAAACGCTAGGGAATTAGGCATCTGGCAAGCACCAGTGTGAGGTGCAAAGAAACAAGGTAGTTCAAGACGTGGAAACGAGAGGAGGGAGGTACAGAGAAAATCTGAAGCTGGGTCCAGATTTGGGGAAAGTCACTGCCCAGCCCATGGCTGAGTTTCAACTACGGCTTCTCTGATGTTTCTGAGTGGTCAGTATCTACAGTTTCCTCGTATTCTCATCCAAAAATTAACTAACAGCAGGCTATTTACATTACATTTTCATAATAATTGAAAGACCAATAAGTAATAATAAATTATTCCCAAAAGAACATCACAACACTCAAAATGTTGATGATGCCAGTCCACTGGCACATCTGTGTTAATAAATAAAACTGAAGATCTCAGTTCTAAAAGGAACTTTCTATTCCTAAATTTTTGGTGAAAAGCACATACGGAGTCCTTGCTTCATCGGGTTCTGTTGCTAAGCAGGTTGGAGGAAAGAGAGATAGAAAAGAGATGGTAAGTATCTTCAAATTCTTTCAAAGCTAATGGGGATGAAAAGCCCAAGTACCAAATAATTATAATTCAAAGTAGAACACACACAGTTAGAGCAGTGACAGTAGGAAAGACAGGGCCAGCCAGGAGTTAGAAAAGAGAGAGACCACTGAATTAAGGAACTCAAGAGGGTGGGAGAGAATTATATCAGGAAAGGGGGTGGGTGTTGGGGCCTCCAGATAGAGCAAAGTCTACTGTAAGAAGTTTCATAGCCATGGTGAAGCAGGAAGAGCCTGGAATCCCAGCTCCACCAACTCCAGGCTGCAGCATCTGTGCTTCAGCAACTCTGGGTAAATGGCTTGTCTGGGTGTTTTGAGGACACCATGGCATAATTTCTGGGGTGAACATACAGCGCTCCACAAGTATCAAAGGTCCTGTAACCAAGTGGCAACTCAGGAGGAGCGCAATGAGAAAGAGGAAGTAGCTGGCATGGGCACCTCTTTCAGGGAGGGAGTTAGTAAAGGGAAGCAGTAGTAAGATGTAATCTAAGATGCTGCAGAAGGGAAGGAAGTTTCAGAAGGAGGAGGCTTGAACTTGACCCCTGAGGAATCCTGAGGAGAAGGGCCAAGTAGAATGAGATTTTAAGATATAAAGAAAGGCCCACTAGTCAAGAAACCCTCTGATGGGTAGTAATTATCATTATTAAAATAACCAACATGTATAGGGCACTTAAAATAGCAAGTATGCTGCATTTTTGAGTTGTGTCATCGCATGTGATTTGTCTACAACTGCATGAGATTATCAGTACCTTGCATTTATTTTAACAGAAAAGGAGACTGAGGCTGAGCACGTAAATGTCTGTATTCACTCATTCCTTCATCAGGTAGAATTTGACTGTCAGAACCATGCATCAGGCACTGCTAGACAATGGAAGTAAAGACAGGAGTAAGGGGCATATCATCCTTGACTTTAAGAAGGTTGCAGCCAATCATGGTGGATGGGGAGATGGCTGAGACGTCACTGAGCAAATGTCAGCCCAATGGATACATGGCTTGGACCTGATGCTCAGGATGGATTCTTCACTCCCGACTGAGACACAAATGGCCATCTCTTTGGTCTGTATGCTTTGTTCCTAGGGTGGGGCTTACCAAATAACCTCCTTTCAGATCCAGAACTTCAGACCTCCAGGCCTCTCAAAAACCTCCCCCCAACACATGGCACAGGATGCCAAGAGAGAAAAACAATACCCACCCCTTAGAACAGAGGTTTAATTTGCATTTCTGAGCCCTCTGGCCTCAGTGATCTCCATAGACAGGGTCCTCTTGGGTGTCTTCTGAACACATGAAGCATTAGCCATAGAATTCTGGACAAAATGAATATTCTAAGAAAGGAGGGAGGAAGACAGGAGGTTTGCCAAAGTGACAGTGAAATTCCGAAATGGAAAAAACCAGAATGGAAGGATTTCAGGATATTCTTCCATCATCCCAACAGAGATCCTTGCGGCTGGATGACAGTGGGCCCACTGCCCAGAACATCAGAAGAGAAAAACAAGTCAGCACATATCCTCACAGGAAAGGCATCCAATCATTCTGTACTGCCGCAGTAACTGCCCCGGCTGCACTGCCCCCTACGCTGGCCCTGGAGTGTGGCCCTCTGCACAACACACAGTGTCTTTCTGTACCTTGGCACTTTGAATTTACCTGGCCATATTTTAAGACTTTTGCGAATGCAGAAGAATACATTCGGAAGTTGGGAAGAACTATCAGCATTACTCATTATTTAAAGAACAATTAGTAAAGAAACAGCCACAAGCTGGAATCACAGGCTTGAGGGCGATTTTGCAATTAAGAAAATTGGAGGCTGCTGTTTCAGGAGACAAACTGTCAAGCCAAAAGCGGGAAGAGAAAGGGATACACAAACCGAGCCTGGCTCTTGTGGTATCCAAGTCAACGCTGGGACCCAATTCAGGTAGTTCTGAAGTAGGGGGAAAGGAAGGGAGCGGCATTCATTGAAGTTGCACATATCAGGTGTTTAGACCCAAAGGTCATCTGCCAATTGCCCGTCATAGTCCTTTCCTAGTAGATGCTTATGAAGTGCCCACTGTACACCTGGCCCTACACTCAGATCTCACAGGCGCTGCAAGGAGTCCATCATAACCCCAATTTACAGATGGAGCATCTCAGGCTTCAAGGTCACTTTGTCCTAAGATCACATGGTAAGTAAGGGGTGGTACCACAAGAGAAACTCAGGGCTGATCAAATCCAAATGCTTTGTCCTTTTCACTGGTGGAGCTGCCTCTCTAAAATCCTCTCTCGTGCCCATGCACGCTTTCTAACTGCCCAGAAATGCAATGCCCATTCTTTGGCCTCTCTAAGTGTCATCGTTTGAGGCTTGTGCCTTTGCCCAAGCCACTCTTTGCTTAATGCAACTGCATGCAGCCAGCAGAACTCCGGGAGCCCAGCCCTACAACAGCAAAAAGCCTCTCCCTTCTCAGCTGAGTGTGACTTGTACTCAGCCTCCTGCTCAGCCCTCATCTCATGTTCACCTGGCTGCTGACTTGTTGCTGTACATCCTGGTGCAAGTTTCACCTGATTTTTTATTTTTTTAGATGGAGTCTCTCTCCATTGCCCAGGCTGGAGTATGCAGTGGTACAATCTCGGCTGACTGCAACCTCCGCCTCCCAGGCTCAAGTGAATATCCTGCCTCAGCCTCCCGGGTAGCTGGGATTACAGGCATGTGCCATCACACCCAGATAATTTTTTTTTTTTTTTAGTAGAGACAGGGTTTCACTGTGTTGGCCAGGCTGGTCTCGAACTCCTGAAATCAGGTGATCTGCCTGCCTCGGCCTCCCAACGTGCTGGGATTACAGGCATGAGCCACTGCACCCGGTCTCACCTGATCTTTCAAACCTGATGTATGGCTTTAGCCTGGACAGTATGTTCTTCCCTCTTCCAACAAGAGCTCCAGGTCTTGCTCATATGCAGAGGACCTGGAAGGGGCCTGTGGTGGAGGATAAAGGCCCTCTGAATCAAGAAGACAGACTGGACCCTGCTCTTGACTCCTCTTGTCTGGCACTGAAACTAAGACAAATCAAAGCAAGCAAGAGAGCTGCACTGTGACCCAGTTAAAGAGAGTGGGTCAGAATCTCGGTCAGGAGAGAGAAGTAGGTCAGTGGCAGGCTGAGCGCAAAGCAAACCTGGAGATGAAACTGGAAAACCCAAGAGATGATGCCTGTGAGGAGACAAGAGCAGGAACAAATGCACCAGGAGAGGCAATGTCACCAGGTGGGCAGCTGCATCCAGAATCTGAGATTCAGAGTGGAGGATGCCACCCTCATGTCCCCTGACGATGCTTTCATGGAAGAGTGGGGGCCTGGCACTAGAATGTGTTCGCTAATGTTAGCTGGAGAAATTAACGACTGAACAAATGAATTTAAATAAGAATGACGTTGTGTCTTACAAGATGAGAAGTAAGGACAAATTAATAATCTATGCCAATGCAATGAGTGATGTATCAAAAACCACTCTATTTTTAAAGCTCTTGGTTAACTGTATGGAGGGCTGGGATGTTCTGTTTAATTTACTTCACGTCTAGTTCAGGAGATGAGCTAAAAGTTTTACGTCAACCTCAGCGGTTAAAAGGTTTTTTATTTCCTTTCCTGAATAAGTATAGTGCAGCAAATTTATATAAACTCTACTTTGATGATTCAGGATCAGGGAGTTGTGTCATCAGTGAAATGCTGACTATGAACACATAGAAATATGGATTAAGGAGGTGTGACAAGGTGGGGCCCCAAGCAGATCCCAGAACTAAAGAGGGTGATAAAACATCCTATCTGGTTGTTTTCCCATAATTCATCCCCTCACTCAAAAAAACAAACTCCGAATCAGTCATCGGTCACTAAAAGTTCTAGGTAATCATTGTCTTCTTGAAATACGATTGGAAGATCCCAGCTGGCCTGTGCTATAAATGTGAAGAAATTGGAGAACATAGTCTGTGATTCACTGCATGCTATCTTATACCAGTTGCTGCTCAGTCTAACCGTGGGGTTCACCAGGGGATGAACAGAACAAGAACTTTTAAAATTGGGAACCAAATTTCAAACATCTTGGAGGAATAATTGCTGGACTATTTAACTTATTCAAGGCCCTCAGCCTGTGTTGTCAAATATGGTAGTCGCTAGCCACATGTGGTTACTTACATTAAAATTAATTAAATGAAATGTTAAAAATTCATTTCCTTTATTTTACTAGCTACACTTCAAGTGTTCAGTAACCACATGTGGCAACTGGTTACCATAATAAGCAATGTGTATAGGATATGTTTTATCACCACAGAAAGTTCCATTGGACAGTATTGCTTTAGACCTCACTTCTAGTGCTTCTGAAATACAGGGTACAGAGAACCATGGTAAGTGACACTTAGAGAAAACTATCAGACAACTCTAGCATGTGGAAATTTGTGTAAGCAAACTGGCTCACACTCTCAAATAGTCAATGTTATGGGTGCAGTGTTGAGAAGGGAAATTTGGAGGACTGTTGTAGATTTAAAGAGAATAAAGATATAACATCAAAAGAAAGTCAGGTACTTAGATTAGATTCTGCTTCAAAAATACCTATAAGCAAATTTCTTGAAAAATTGGGAAAATATGAATGTAGAGTATACACTAAATAGTATTATGAAATATCATTTATTTACTTCAGTATAATGTCACTGGAGTTCTACTGAAAAATGTCTTATTCCTAGGAGAAGCCTGGCGAAGTATTTAGAGGATACTGTCTTAAAGTCTGCAACTTATTTTCAAATCATCTAGAAAAATATGCATTTATGTGCTGATAAAGAAAATATTACAAAATGTTAACAATTGTTAAACCTGGGACTAGGAACTATGGGTATTCATCGTGCCTTTCTTCAACATTTCTGGATGATTGAAACTTTCATAATAAATTTTTGTGAAACAACATCTCTATGGAATTTACGGAGCCTGACATGTGTCAAAACTCCAAGGCAATTTGTATTTGAAAGCCCTTTTTGCTTTCCTTACCTAGCAATGGAACATTTCCATTCCTCTAACACTGTTTTATTTACATGGGTGTCAGGAGATCAAATGAGAGGAATAATTTTATTGCATTTTCTGAGTCCGCTGTTAGCTCTTCACGACTCTCTATCTATGGACAGAAGAAAGTCTGCATATTTTACTAATACGAAACTTTCAACTTGTGTCTCCCAATCCCAAGCCAACCAATTTCATTATGAGCCCACTTGATAAACTTTATTTGCCACCCACCACTATTCCTTTTTCTTTTTGAATAGGGTGTTGCAATTTACATGCAATATTTACATTTCCCCATTAAATACCAGTCACCTCATTTCTCCTGTATCTGTCACAACTTGCTTTTGATTCAGCCAGCTCTAACCAGAGAGCCTCCTCTTAAACATCACAACTGAAAATTTAAAAATTTTAGCATTTTTTCCATTACTTTCAAAGGGAAAAACCAATTACTTTTGCACCAACCTAATAAATATATTAATTGAAAATTGGAGGCTAGATACGGTGGCTCATGCCTGTAATCCCGGCACATTGGGAGGCCGAGGCGGGCAGATCACCTGAGGTTAAGAGTTCGAGACCAGCCTGGCCAACAAGGTGAAACCCCATTTCTACTAGAAATATAAAAATTAGCCAGGCATGGTGGCGCATGCCTGTAATTCCAGCTACTCAGAAGGCTGAGGCAGGAGAATTGCTTGAACCAGGAGGCGGAGGTTGCAGTGAGCCAAGACACAGCCAGTGCACTCCAGCCTGGGCGACAGAACAAGACTCTGTCCAGAAAGAGAAAGAGAGAGAGAGGCAGAAAGAGAAAGAGAGAGAAAAAGAAAGAAAGAAGAAGGAAGGAAGGAAGGAAGGAAGGAAGGAAGGAAGGAAGGAAGGATGGATGGATTGTGGTTTTTCCCTTTGAAAGTAATGGAAAAAATGCTTAAAATTTTGAAATTTTCAGTTTTTAAAGTTTCAGAAAGAAAGAAAGAGAGAGAGAGAAAGTTACCGGAAAAGAAGAAGAAAACATGAAAGGTAATCAAGTTCCTGGGATTAAGGAACTCCATGATGAAGGGTTAAAAAGGAACTAGCATGATTGATTAGACCTAGGAAACAGAAGACAAATAATTTTTTACAAGGCAACTAGTGACTAGGCACATCTCTGAACAGACCTAGGTGTCTTAGGTGACAACTAATTTAATATAAAGCCAATGCTGATTAAGGACCCTGAGAAAGGAGCAGGGTGTGTGTGTAACATCTTAGGAACTAGGGAAGCAAAGTAGGAAGAAAAAAATCAGGGAAACAGAAAGCATTAAGCTCGCCTATTATAACTGGACAATGGGCTTATACTGATACCAAGAGATGGTTACAGAGACTACTGCCAAGAAATATTAGAGATTCCTCAATTAATTATATAACTGTATATGTCTTGAGGCAGGTGGCATAGCAGGACAAACACAAGATTAGAAAGCAGATACAACCTCTCTGAATTGTCATGCTAATGCCACCTAACTAAGGATTAATATTTTGGGGAGAAGAAGGGCTGGGGATTTTATTTTTGGCTTTTTAACAGGCTTACATTTACAGTCCCCAACACAAGAGCTCTCAGCACATTCTCAAACTAGCAGCATTAATTGGGAAAATATAATAATAAATGCAAGGCAACTAGCACATCAGCTGACATGTATGCACTGATCCATTCATTCATTCGTTATTAACTCAACACCTTGGATGTGGTGGCCACTGGGCTGGATTCCAGAGATTAGCAAAAGCAGACACATTCTCCTTGACATGGAGTATGCAGGCTAGTGAATGAGGTAATAAAATAATTATAGAAATAAATGCAAGACTCAAGGAAAACTGCTTTGAAAGGCATAATATCTGAATTGAAATATAAAAGACATGAGTGAAAAGAAGCATTGACTCTCAGGCAGGAGCCCTAAGACAGGAGAAAACACAAAACTTTAGAGAAATGTCTCCTAAACATTTTAGAACACACATCACAAGCCCAGGAACAAGAGCAGAAACAAATGCACCAGGAAAGGCAATGTGACCAGGTGGGTATAAAAACCATATACACCCATATACACATTGATATTATATTCTCTGTATATTTTATATTTATACATTAAATAATATCTTAAGTCTCAGTATATTTAAAGGCAGGAGCTCACTGTGGCTATGAATCAATGTAAAGCCCTGGTTCAGATGGTCTTGCGGATGATATTTTTATAATGTATTATCAAATATAATTAGATCGAATTTGTTTTTTAACTTGTGATGTGTCTGGAAAAAAGCTTTTACTTGACTTCTATTCATTGTGTAATTATCAGTATTGTCTTCAATCTCGGTTTCCTTGCGGGAATCTTTCAGAGTCACTTGTTCATTTTGTGAAGGCTGTTTAATTAAAACTAAATACTATAATCCACAAATCTACACAACTGGGTACTAGAGACAATGTATTGTAACAATAAAGCTGGATTTGAAAGGACAAGTGAGGACATCACTCCAACTTGCTTTGTTAGGAGTCCCCCTTCCCTCAGGATACTGGTCACACTACATGTGATGTCTGACAAGTAGACAGGCAAGGGTACTGAAATCATGCAGAATATAAATATTAAAAAGCCCAATTTCTCACTTACTTTATAATTACAAAACCAATATAAAGGAAAATTCTAGCATTTTCTCTCTGTGCTCCAATGAACTCTCTTCAGCATTCCCTGAAATGCATGCCTCTCACTCTGGAAGCCACTGTTTTGGGAAAGCACTGTGTGGGGCTGAGAGGTAAACACGATATCATGCACACAGACAATGCTGAAATGTATGCTCTTAGTCTCCCTGAGATTGCAAAGCCTTGTGGGGTTCCTAGAGAAAGGTGAGAGGGGCAGGATCTCATCTCCATTCTTAGAATATCAAATGCACCACAGATTTGGGGCACAGTGTGGCTGGCAACAAGTTATCATGCACACAATGTTGAAATGTATGCTCTTAGTCTTCATGAAACTGCAAAGCCTTGTGGGGTTCCTAGAGAAAGGTGAGAGGAGCAGGATCTCATCTCCATTCTGAGAATATCAAATGCACCACAGATTTGGGGCAGAGTGTGGCTGGCATACATAGGGAAATCATTAGGAGAATATGACTGCAATAGAGCTGAGAGATGATGGTGGCCTCAGGAGGGTCATCGAGGGAAGGATGAAGGTGGAGGAAGATTAGAAGGACAGAGATGGACAGGTGATAGGATGGTGACACAGGCATATATGGAAATGATGACTTTTGCTTCTGGCTTAGGGAAACAGATGGACAAAAGTACCATTTACCCACTGAGACAGGAACCTCAAAGAAGGACAGATTATAGAAGTAAGTTTGGAACTTGTTGAGTTTAAGGTGCTTTGAAATGCACTCCTAGAGAAATCCAGCAGGATGCATGGATTTATAGAAACGAATTAAGCACAATTTAAAAGTGAGAAACCTATGGTAATTTAAACCTTTGAAGTAGGTAAGAACACCTGGGATTTGCATTTACCATAAAAACATCAAAGGATCAAAGTATATACCAGAGAGGATCTTAGCATTTAAGGAGTAAGCAAAGAATTAGCGATAATGTACACCACAATGAAAACAAGTATTATATGACAGGTAGGAGGAAATTGAGGAAAGAATGAAATCAAGGAAAAAAAATAGTGAAGAGAAGTGATTCACAGAAGGAAGACATGGTCAACTTGGTCACCATGCAAAGAGGCATCCTTCCAAAGATCTAAAGAGTGAAATGTTTCCAGTGAAGCTGGCAATTAGAAGACTGGTGATTTGCACAAGGGCATGTTCAGTGGGAAAAGAATAAATGAGAAAATGGGGACAACAAGTTGAGACAACCTTGTCAAGACTGGGTGTGCAGGACAGAGAGAGAGGACAGACACAGGAGGGGACACAGTGTGTGTTGAGGGGGAATGTAGGGATGGCCATGTGGTTTGGTAAGAGAGAGAAATTTCTATAGTATGTATATGTTAATGAGCTAATGAACTGGGGCTAGAAGAGAGGAAGAGGTTGACCATTCTGAAGTAAGAAGGAATATCACAGGGAACAAGTTCCTTGAAGAAGAGAAGGAGGCTGAGATCCAGAACAGGAGGGAGTAGGGAAGATCTGGCCTTAGAAAGAGGCCCATTCTTTCCAGGAAGAGCCGCATACAAATGAAGTGGTATGCAGGAGTACAGGGAGATTACGTAGGGACAGTCCCTGCGCTGTTCTGGTTTCATTTTGTTTCCCTAGTGCAGGAAGTGAAGTGGGTCTCCTGTCAGGTCCGAGGACACGTGGTGGGAGGTAGACAACGCAAGGAGGGTATAATTTGGAAGATTTTGAACAACTCAAATTCCAGTAGAGAAAGAGCAGAAGGAGAAAAAGCGGAAGATAAAGAGTAGAGGAAGGAGGTGTTAAAGGGTTGTCCAGCAATGTTAAGAACTGAGCTAAGTTTTAGAGACTATGGATTTCAATTGGCACCATTCCACAATGTGCATGTTGTTTCCACTGGCAGCCTGACAGCCTCAGCAAGGGGAGTCCCACGTTTAGAAGGACTCAAGACTGAGCGCTACTAGATGCAGGTATCATGGTTTGTCTCTGCTGATTGGTCTGTTAACGCAGATGCATTGATTGACACGGCCTGATGTCTCCCCTCAAGACCAAGAATGCATGTTTTATCACAAATGGAGCACATTTTATCTGGAGGTCACATATAAGTCCTGCACATCCATGATAGAGCACGTGGGTATTGGGAGTTCTAGTCAGAAACACAGTCATTAATATGAATTATTACACTCTGGAAAAATTAGAATAAACTGAGATGAATTATTTCTTCTCAACTCAAACCATTTTCACCTTTTGTTCCCCATTAGATTGTGATCATGTGATCTGCTTTTCTCGTGACGACTTAAGGCCTTGCATTAATAACGAGAGAAAGCAGGATCTAGTAGGAGAACCTCAAAGTGAGCACTAAGAATAAAACATGCTGACCTAATGTCTAGCCTGACCCAACAGACAGCCACACCCTCGTTGCCCCAGAATAATTCACAAAAATCTGAAGTCTTCTCATGGCATTCCCTTGCTTAAAAATCCTTCAAGAATCCATGGTGCCTACAGAATCAAGCCCAGTATCCTTAGAATGCTTTACACAACCCTCCTGGATAAGGGGATAAAGTCCCTGCTGCTTCTCCAATCTCTCATCCTACTCCTTCCCACGCAGATCCCATCTTCCTATAACACGGAAATATATACCTCAGAGAATTCTAAACTCATACAGCCATTTCCTTCCTAACTTCTAAAAGATGGTGGTTTTTGTAATAGAAACAATACCCTAAGCAGTAAAAGCCATTGTTCCAACCAGATACAGCCTAATATCCTCATCCTGAAAAGCAATTTCCTAAAGGCTCTCTAGATGCTAAAGACAGCTATTGATTGCCAATGAGAACAATGCACTGGTAATTCGCTAAACAATCGGGAGATCAGCCCAGTCACCAGCAGCTTTAAGATACAATAGTGAAAACAAATAAGAACAGAATTGTTCGTGACTTATTGACAGTCATGTTTAATTTTTTTATCCACTCATATGAGAGACAGAGAGAGACTTTTCAATCATAATTTTATTGTTTTAATTCAGTCCAAGCATTGTGTAAGTGTGCATAAAACTGTAAACAGAAGCCATCCCTGGGGACCTTGGCACTACAAGTGAGTGCCTTGGGATACATTTGTTTGTTATGCACACTACATAAAGATCAGCATTCCATCTTTTATTTGACTATATCAATGTGTCTCAGGCAGAACTTTAAATAGATTCAGTGATTCTATCTGAGGTTTGCAAAACCATTGTAGAGTCAGCCAGTCAACAGAAAACAAATATAGCCCTAGTTCCTTCCTTGCAGTGCAGAGAGTTTAAATTTGTCCTGTGGAATACACAGTCGGGAGTGTCGCCTGAGTCATTAGTGGAGGATGCCATAGATGGATGAACAAAAAGTAACGACGCTGAGGCCAGACAGACCCCCAAGAACATCCCAGTTCTACCAGCCATTAACGGTGGAACTTAGGGCAAATTATATACTCTCTGAGCCTCAGTTTCTTTCCAGCAAAATGAGAGTAACAGCACAACTTATGATACATGTTTGTAAGGAACAAGTGAGAAAAGGTCAAGAGCTTAGTATAGACACCAGCACATAGTAGAGATCAATCACAACTTCCTCCCTCATGCCAGTTTTATTTCTGTGTTATTCCAGCTATAAAAGATGCAAGCTTATTGGGGACATAGGTATGATTTTACTGTGAAGAATTGAAGTTGTCACCCTGAGAATCCCCCGGCCTCCTTTCCTTTGAATTGAATGCCTTTCCTACACACAGTCACACAGCTCAACTCCTAACTTCATTTGGGTCTTTGCTCAACCAACGACTCTATCTAAAGCAGCAATTCTCTGTCTCCTCTTCCCTTGTTGTACTTTACTGCATTATGCATTTTACTTTCTATTATATTTTGTAAATATTTATGTACTGTTTGACTCCTTCCTCTAGGGCTGAGAATCTGGGGGAATGAAGGTTCGGTCTGGACTCTTCCCTCTCTATTCCCAATGTGCTGAACAGCATCCATCCCAGAGTAAGCACCAGGAAGTGTTTGCTAGCAGTAAATGAATAAAGTAATTCACATACTACTAATCCTTAATCACCCGGTTCATTGTCAGCCTCTTGCAGGATGCTTTTCCAGACCTGTCTGTGACATGCATTCTCAGTATCACTCAATTTGGGACAAAACCTTGGGCTGTTACCAAGTTTTGTAATATTTGCTCTTTTTTTGCTTCTAGATTAGTGAAAAATATACAGTTTGAAAGCCATAGCTTATATTTGCTAAGGATAACAGGGAGACAGAAATCGCTGGGTAGTTCAAGTCAGCATCTATTAACTGAGGCACCAAACTTTGTGCAAGACTCTGTTGGTTTCTGCAGGCTCTTCTTTCTCCCTGACCCCTTGCAAGTTGGTTTTCACACCACCCACAATTCTGTCTCCTGCCTTTTCTTTTATCTTTCTACAGGAAATGCTCTAACTGGGGAGTCACATCAAATCTCATGAATTCAGCCACAATCTTCACATCAATAACCCCTGAATTTCTACTTCCAACCCAGACGTCGCTCAAAGCCACAGACTATAGATAGCTCTTAATGAGGCACCATATTCCCAGCTCTCAAAACCTTCAGTTTTGTCCTCCATTCTCCTATGTCTGCAAGTAGCATCACTACCATCTACCATCTTGTCATCAAACCCAAAACCTCAGGGTCAGCCAAGATTCAACACCCAAGGTCAATCTATCACCACAATCTGTCAATTCTAAATCAGCAATATTTCTAGAATTTAGTCACTCAATATCCACTGCCTCTGCCTTAGTTCAGGATCTCACTAATTCTTACCTCATTGATGGTATAGGTATTTTCTTACCTTGAAAACAAAACACTGGCAACACAAAATGCTGGTGAGGGTGTGGAACAACAGACATGTTTTTATTGCTGGTGGAAATGCAAAATGGTACATAATAATTTGGTTGTTTCTTATAAAACTAAACATACTCTTACCTTACAATCCAGCAATCATGCCCTTTGCATTTACCCAATTAGTTGAGAATTTATGTCCACACAAAAATCTGCATATGAATGTTTATAGTAGCTTTATTCATAACTGTCAAAACTTGGAAGCAACCAATATGTCCTTCAGTGGGAGAGTGGATAAATAAACTATGGTACATCTAGATGATGAAACATTACTCAGCACTGAAAAGAAATAAGCTATGGAGCCATGGAAAGACATGGAAGAAACTTACATGCATATTACTAAGTGAAATAAGCCAATAGGAAAAGGATACATACTGTATGATTCTAACTATATAATATTTTGGAAAAAGCAAAACCGTGAAGACAGTAAAATGATCAGTGGTTGCCAAGGGTCTGGGGGGGATTGAAAAATGAAAAGGCAGAGGACAAGATTTTTAGAGCAGTGAAACTATTCTGCATGATACTACAATGGTGGAAACATATCATTAAACATTTATCAAAGCCAACAGAATATGCAACACCAAAGTGAACCCTGATGTAAACCATGGATTTGGGGTGATAATGATTTGTCAATGTAGGTTCATCAATTATAAGAAATGAGCCACAGTGAGGTGGATACTGATGAGTGGCTGTGCATGTATGGGGATGGGGGATGTGGGGTATCTCTCTACTTTTTTCTCAATTTTACTGTGAACTGAAAGCTGCTCTAAAAAATTAAGTCTGTTTAAAACAAAAAAGGAAATAAACACAAAATAGCCTTTCATCTAGCCATATGAACCCATCATGAACCTATTGAATCAATCTCCTGCAGAACTCAGGAATAATTTTTAAATAAAAAATATAATCAGCATAACCCACTTTCAGAAAACCCTTTCATGCTTTTCATAGCCTAGCCTATAAATTAAAGGGCTCTGGGCAAACAGTTAGCATTTTTTTCCCCTTGTGCATTAAGAATCTGACCACTGGATAAATTTTCTAAGCTGTTTTCCTGGAAACAGATACATCACTTAAACAAAACAGTACTGCTTCTTGTAAAATGACCCCTGTTGTTAAGAGGACTGGAGCTGGACTGGGATAACTATAGATACCTGATGAAGATTCCTTACTTTGGGTTTTCCCAATTACGGAGACTCCTATAGTTAGCATGAGAGAAGAAGCCAAGAACCAAGAAGCAATGCCTATGGAGTTCTTATGAGAGACAAATGGTTCCTGAAAGGCATGAGTCTTTTAAGCCATGTGGAACCTGAACCATCCAATGTACCTCATTCTTCCTTGCATCTGAGCTATCTGCCATATGGCTGCTGCAAAGGCTCTTGCTAATGAGGAACACCTGTAATTCCTGAGTAGGCAGATATCAAGTGTCACCAATGGTTGTCTTATGTGTCTAGTTGAGACTAAGAAGAACCTACTCTCCTTTTACCCTTCTCCAATAGAACAAACTATTTACATTTGCCAGCCAAAGCTCTTTTCCCTGAGCTGTCTTGCATGTCCTTACCTCTTCTTTGTCACCTACCAATTCTCTTCCTTCAAGCTCAGCCGCAGAGTCACCTTCTCTAGGGATACCTTCCCAAACCATACCCCACACTGGGGGAAGAGCTCCTTCCTTTGGCTCCCAAATCACCACAGATCCCTCTTACCCTACGTTTTCATCATCTGTTTGTTTAGCTGTTGCCTCATTATGAGCTGCTTGATCGTCATGGCTACAAGGTCATGGTAACCTTTGATGGCTGACAATGCCATTTTTTGTAAATGTAAGCTGATCCTGTCACTCACACTAGCAGGCACTGCTAGTTTCTTAGCCAAAATCTATCCTCCTTTTCTCACTAAACAGAATGGTGATATTAACTGACACCTATACCCAGACAGGCACTTCCTCAGACGCCCTTTTGGTCAGTGGTGGCCATGAGGGCCAGTTCAGGCTGAGAAGATGTTAGTGAAAGTCCAGTGAATGGAATTAGGAGAAAGATACTTTGTCCTGATTCAAAGACATAAACTTTGCTGACATACACTTTTGCTCTTCACCCTTCCTGCTTCCTATGTATCAGGAAGATGGACTTCATGTCTGATTGTAGAGCAGAGATCTCATGGTCATGAACCAGAAAAAGACAGACATACAGTAAAGATGTCAGAGAAGAGATCCTAGGAAGCCTGGGTTCTTGACGACTTCCCACAAGTAGCAGCATGAGCCAGATCTGTTGTTGCATGAGAAAAATAAAACCCTATTTGGATAAGCCATGTCGTGAGGTTTCTGTTATTCCAGCGGTACCCCGTGTTAACTGGAGGAAAACTACACATAATTTCTTCCCCCCAAACAAGATGAAATCCCAACCCATCCCCCGACACTCCCTGCGTCTCAGGGTCTGTATACCTTATCAGTCCCACCCCCTGCCACTAGTCACACATGCTCTCTGAGCCCTAGTCATTCTAAATGTGTTAACAAGTGCCCCTGAAAACGCTGTCTTTTGCTATAGGTCCTTGTCTTTGCAAAGGTTCTTCTCTGTCCTTGGAATGCCTTTTTCCCCACGAGCTTCACCTGAAAGTATCCAACTGGCCTATCAACATGGGGGTGCATATTACCTCCTCTTTAAAGCTTTCCTTGATTCCACAGTCCCTCATTCCCCTAAACTCCCAGAGAGCACCCTATGGTTGCTTTTTTTGCAGCAATTAATAAATAACTTTCAAATTATTTGTTTTATCATCTCCCTTCTCCACCAGAACTTGAAGTCACAGACAGCAGTGATCCTGCCTTATCAGGCATTCAACATAATGTTGAAGGGTGCTTCTAAATACACTGGCTCTACCTACCAAAGTGGTGACCCTGATCTCTAACTCTACGCACAAAATTGGGATGGCACTAGGTTAGCCACATAAGACAACCCTAGGTATATAATACTACAAATAATAAGGGCCCTGCCCTTGGGTGAGTGTTGAGGAAGACATGAAAAGACATTTCCTGTAAGGAGGGGAAAAGCAAACCATTTTTCAATACGCTCACAGAGAAAACATTTCTGCCGGCAGATGTGTGGGTTTTGCACACTGAGCAATTCTGACACTAACTACCTGGGGTCAATGCAGACCCCGCAGGTTAAGGGTTCAGACCCCTAACTTCAGATGCCAATGGAAAGTCCAGTTGTCATCGGTGCCTCTGACTGACCAGCTCTATGTCACAGGTTCCCACAACCTCCTCGTCAAGTTTAATGATTTCTTAGAACAGCTGGCAAAACTCAGGAAAACATCTACTTACATGTATCAGTTTATAACAAAGGATGCAACTCAAAAAGCACTGAAAAGAAGAGATACATCAGGCCAGGTATGGAAAAGGGTGTGGAACTTCCATGCCCTCTCCAAGCAGCCATCCTCTCAGCACTTCCATGTGTTCACCAACCAGGGAGCCCTCTGAACCCTGTCCATGTGGGTTTTTATGGCAGTTTCACTACATAGATATGATTGAATAAATCATTGACATTGGTAATAAATTCAGTCTTCAGCCCCTCTCCTCATCCCATCCTGGAGGTTGGGAGGTTGGGGGTCTGGCAGTTCCAACCCTCTAATCACATGGTTGATCCCCTTGGCAACCAGCCCCCCCTCCCCCCGTTTAGGGGCTTTCCAAAAGTCATGCCGTTGATATCAACTCAGACAATGTTGATAGAGGCTTGTTATGAATCACAGAAGTTGCTACTTTCATCTTTATTGCTCTTATCACGTAGGAAATTATAAAGGTTTTAGGAGCTCTGTGTCCATAACTGAGGACTAAAATAAAAATTTATATTTCTTATTATATCACAGTATCATACAACCCTGGAGTTGGGCACCCTATGGATTAAATAGATAATGCATGCAAAGTGCTTAACATAATGCCTGCTAAAATAAATTCAACAAATATTAGTTTTGGGGATGATGATGATGATTGTATCTTTGTATCCTCAGCACTGGACTTGGACTATAGTAGGTGCTTATTAATATTTTTCGGATAAATAAATGAAACAAAACTTACGTCTTTTGTTCTTGCTTCTAAATTACACGGAGCTCTAACATCTCAATACAAAAGGACACAAAAATCAAATGATATCCCTGCGCACCTAGTTTTCCCACAAAAATACCTCCTGATGTTCATCCCCCAAGGCTTACCCCATCAGGGAGGCTCAATTCCTCATTGAGACAGTCTGTTTCTGAGCACAGTGAGGCCCTGGGGCAGCCACTTTGCGGGTAGGTTCTCAGTGGTGCCAACTGTGCTGGCAGGACTAGGCCAGTAACAAACACAGCTAAACAACACAGTCATTCATTGGATCTGGATGTCCATGAGCCTCTGGGAGTTGAGCTCTGGCTCCACCATTCTTAACAATTTAATTTCCTCATGTGAATTCCACAGGGACTCCCTGGGACAAGAGAGGGCTGGAGAGAAGTGAGCAGCCATTTGTAACTAGTGCTCAGCTCCGGCGAGCCTCACTTGGAGACTGGCTCTCAGCCTGTGCTAGTAGCTCAGGGGAAACCTCAAAGTCAGTTATTGTGATCTATCTGGTTCCAAAACATCAGTACCTTGACATGATGGGATCGCTCTGTTTCTGTAGGCTGTTGCCGTCAGGTTGTACAATAAAATCCTAATGGCAGAATTATATAAACATTTATTGTGCAGCTATGGTGTGGAAGCCCTGTGGAGAAAGACAGACTATGAAATAGGCTCAATATTCAAGTTGTCCACACTCAAATAGGATTTTTTTAATCTAAATAAGTATCTCTACTAAAAGAGAAATAAAGAATATATGAGAGAAAGAGGAAAAAATGAGAGGGGTTCAGCAGAAGAAACAAATTCAAAGGAAAGAGAAAATATTTCCTAATGGAAGAAAGCCAACGTGAAACAACACTAGGATGATCTCTGTATCTCTCGTCATTTTGAGAAGCAAGTCAACTTGTCCTAGTTTGCACTGATTGCTCTGCAGGACTGTGAGTCCGTCTCTATTTAACAAGTTAGCCTTCTGAAACAGCTTTGGAATCAGATGCCTCTAAGTTGGAATTTGGGTTCTGAGACTGATCATCTTTGTGACTCTTGACAGGACACTCAACTCTCTGAGCTTCAAAATTTTCATTTGTGAAAAGAGATCAGTAAGAATGCTTTCATCTGATAAAACTGTTGGTAAGATTACAGGAGAAAACCCCTGTCTGTTGAATGAACGTGTGTTTGAACACATTGTTTAGAAGGGAAAAGAGAAAGAAACTCCTGCTTGTTACCTCTGACTTCTCCCTACTCTCCCTGCTAAAAGAATTTAAGTTTGAGGAGATAGAGACCATGCCTGCCTTGCTCTCAACAGCATCCCCAGCACACAGGATGATTCTTGGCACATGCTATAGACTTGATCAAATTTCATTTACTAATAAAATAAATATTCTTTCTCAATTATGTCACATGATATCAGGCACTTTGTTAAGTCTGTGTATGCAGTGGTTACATCATTCAATCGTCCAGGCCACCTAGGACAAAAATAGTCTTTTTATCTCCATTTTACAGGTAAGAAAACAGATTCAGAGAAGTTAAATGTTTTCCAAATCAGAGCTAGTGAGTGGCACAGTTGAAACTGGAACAGGATTTTTTGAATTCAAATGCTCTGTTTGCATCCTTCAGGTCAATTAGCTTGCATATTACAGCTGAGCATCTGGAGTGGGTCTGCGCTAACGCCAGCGGAGCAGGCTTTTGGGAAAGCACCGATGGCTGCACCATTCCCTTAGGTGGACAGTGATTGAACTGGGTATGTTTTAGCATAGTCCTGGGAGTCTAGCCCTTCAAGGCTGGCATCCACACTGCCTGCCCCGGTTATGCGGCTATAACACAGCCAGTCTTTGCTCATGCTTTATTGCTTTATTCTCGCTTGAATGACAGCTCCTCCACTCTATCGTTTTCACCTTCCGCTTGCTCCTGCCTCTGTAGCATCCAACCCAATGTCTGTTCAACTGGTCTCTCCCAGCCTCTTCAGCGAATTGTTCTATAAGACCAGCTCCAGAAACCAAGATTTTACCATGAGTTTGTGCATCTAACAGTGCCAAGGCCAGACCTAACTTTAGGAGAAACGATTGGAATAGTCAGGCATTAGATGGGAGTACAAGATAAATAAGTCAAGGGCCTCCCCTGGAGGAGTTCACCATCTGGAGAAGGAGAGTGTGAAATTGTTCGGTTCAAAGATGGACATTAGTAGGGGCTACACTGTCAGCACTAGGGCAGAGGAGTCCATTCCACATCATGGCCAAGCTTCAGCTGAAAGATGTAAAAGAGATTCCCAGACTGTAGAGGGAGGACGGAAAGGAAGTGCCACTTCGGCAGAGGGGGCATGAGTGTAGGCTGTGCAGGAGTGACACCGTGCTGGTGTCCAAAGATGTGGGGAACAACAAGGTCCATAGGGTATCTGCATGGAGTGAGGAAGTGCAGGGAAGAGGGAAATAGGGAAGAGTGTGTTGAAGTACGTGGCCACAAGGGCCATCAAGAGCCTGCTCAGAAGATGCCTGTAATCTTTGTCAGACTCTGTAATTTAGGGAAATTAGCATCCTACCAGGGTTGACTCTATGAGTGCATGCCCTATGTAGTCACAGAGGATCCCACACCATGCCTAGAAGAACCCTCCCTTCGGTTAATTGCTCTGCTGTTACCATCTTGATGTTAATAATAATTTTTAACAATGGGCTCCACCTCTTCATTTTGCAGCTGGCCCTGCAAGTTTTGTAGTCAATCCCAGGTCCTACCTAGTAATAGCAGCTTACGCTTCATAGTGTTTAAATATAGTATGCCAGTCCCTGTTTAAATGTTTTTCATATATTAACTCATTTAATCCTCAAAATACTCCACTAGGTAGACATATTGTTCTTGCATTGTTTGATGAAAGGATTTATGCTCAGATTGGTTAACAAACTTGACCAATGCCAGTAGCAGAGTTAGGATTAAACCCATTTTCTGGCTTCAGAGCCAGTGTTCCTATCCACTCACACTGGGTCTCTTCATTTTATATTTTCACCATGGAGTAGTACTCTGAGATACCCATATTTTTAGAAAAAAAAAGTTGTTAAACTATTTTAGCTTCCATCCACCCACCCATGCACCCATCCATCCATCCATCTACCCAAGTATTCATTTAATAACTCCATAAGCCACATTTTTCTATAAAACCTGTGCCAATATAGTACCTAGACTTAGGTACCTCAATGAATTTTGCTTTAATAAATGGAAGAGACTATATTTCAGGAACAATGAATTTAAAATTTGAAAAAAAAAATCTCACTGTCTCAAATAAGAAACAGAGATGGACTTAAATCAATGCTTAAAGTGCAAAAGTTAACATTTCTTGAGTCTTGCTATGGGTCACATTTCTAACCACATTTCTTCTTGTGTTTGTTCTTTAATCCTAACAAAAATTTGAAGGAGGCACCATTTTATTTTTAATCCCAACTTTACACATGAAGAAATGGAAGTACAGAGAGGCTGAGCAACCTGTCCTGGGTAACATAGCTAACCAGGAGAGGAGCGAGGCTTTGAGCGACGTGTTACCACACAACCCACAGGCTGTCACGCCTCCAAGCTGGGGTCTTAGCCGAGCTGCTGTGGGAGCAGAAAGACAATGAATTCAACCATCAGAGGGGTGGGAAATGCCTTTTCAGAAAAGATGGCAACTGAGGTGAATCTGCATCCATGAGGAGGCTGCCCAGATGAAGGTGGGGTTTGTACACGTGTTTACGCATGCCTGTGAAACAGAGAGAGAGGGAGACAGACAGGAGAGGCAATAATATTGTGCTAAAATTATAAACAGATGCATCAGCTCCTTCTTTGGGGGTACCTCACCCTCTGTACCCCTGGAAGCCATAATCAGGACACCAAAAATACTTGCAAGGACAACTTCCAGCTCAGGGCACACTGCTCATTCCCGCAGTGACCCTATGCAAGCCTCAACTGCATTCCACTGAGTGTCAATCCAGTCTCAGTTTTAACTTAGAATGAGATGCCTCTTAAAGCAGTATATTGATTTTCAGTGTAGGTATACACTATACGTTACATTTGCATCCCAGGAGTTTTGACACATACATTAATCACTGAATTTTGAATAAAAATATCTAGGGGGACACTGAATGAAGCCATACAAATAAGAAAGAGCAGATCTGCAATTTTAGTAAATGCTCTTTTTTTCCAGTTTGTTTCAAGAAAGTCAATAAAGTATAAAGTGAAAGGATGAACACCTAATATTTTGACTGCTCATCTGAGTAAGTAGGGAGGACATAGATTTCTCTGGATTTCTTTTTCTTTTTTTAGCCTAAGCAGGATTCTAATTCTATGAGTTTTTTCAAGTAAATGTGCCTGCAACCCTTCACGCAGACCTGATAGGAGGGATCCTCAAATAAATCCCCTCCTCCAAGTTAAACAGGAGCTCTAGTCCTTTCTCAAGTTCACACAGCTGGGTGGCTAAAAGCAAGCAGTCTTGAGTAAATACGGTATTTTGAGGTTTCATTTGGGTTTCTTTATTGGCTGAGAGGGAAATAGTTTGTTTTACTTTCATGATTTATAGCTGAATTTTGAATACCCTTCACGGGGACATCTACAGTGCAGCCGGGAAGGATTAAGTTTTGAGATCAAACAAATTTGGGGGTCAGGTTCTGGCTGACTGGGTGACTGTGAACAAGTATTTTGCCCCCTTGGCTTTTATTTTTTTAGGGCTAATGACGGCCCTGCATGAAGATGACATAAAAGCTTCACCTGGGGAAGTACTTTCTACAGTCTACAGCTCATAGTAGGGGCTTAGAAAGAGCTTCCTTTTCCTCTCACGCACACCACTTCCTAATTCAATGTTAATCTGTTGCTGAAAGATGGTTTTGTTATTCTTTTTCTCCAACATCTGCACGCTCTTGAAAAGAAGGGGGGTAAAGGAAGAAAAAAAAAGAAACCTGGGAGAATCTCATTCTGTTATTCAGAAGCAATTATATTAATATTCATTTTATTCTCCCAAAAGGCCAACAGAAGCTGGCCTGTTAAAATACCAAGCTTGATGAATTCTACCTTGGGCACAAGATTCCATGGATAATCCTATCTTTATATATTTCCTTTAAACAAACTAAAAATGCAATTTATTCTTCAGTGCATTTTACATTCTGAGTTAAAATCAACGAGGTTTCACCAAAGCCACCAATTCAGTTGCCTTCTCTCCCCTTGCAATAACACCTCAGCTAAGACGATGTGTGCCCCAGAAATTAATTTTCCACACAACTAATATCAAGTCCTTTAAACATCAAATAGTTTTATATTTAATTTTAGTAATTTCTGATGTAACCTATTTTAGAAATTATACTCTTACTTCAGCAGAGTTTACAGACTGTAATTTCAATTTTCTTTTATGACTCATTGTCACACTTCTGAACATAAGCTATTGCTCAGTGTTGTCATGGGTTGATGGCCTCAAAGACCGCTAAGGCATAACCATCTCCAAAGCCACACAAGGTCCCAGGGTCTTCTCTAATGATATTCCCTTTGTCCATCCCATCCAGTTTCCATTCAAGGAAGAGTCGCATCGAGGTTCCTCAGTTTTCAGAGTGGAATGACAATCCGCCATCCTCTTGGTTGATATTAAGTACATACACAGATCAGCCTTTAGTCAGAATAAACATTGATTAATCTCCTACTATGTGCCAAGTATTACAGTAGAAGCTGTTTAATTTTATTTTTATTTAAATTTTATTAAAAATTCCTCATGGGTTGTGTATTATCATTATTTTAGAGATAAAGGAACCAAGGTCAATACAGTTAAAGCAACATGATTGAAGTCTTGCAGTCTCCTAGGGAGAAACTGAGGTTACAATCAGGTTATTGGGAAAAGTACTGCTGAAATTCCATACCATGAAACCCATGTGGGTAAGGAGGGGAGTTATAAAAAAGAGGGCTAAAGAATTGAGGGAAATAGCAAAGATCACTGGGCCAGAGGAATCCAGGCAATCAAAGAACAGCAATAGCAGGAAAACTCAAAAAGCAAGCTAAGAGACGAGGCCATGTTCCACAGATCATCTGGAATGCAGAACAAGTATGATATGTGAGTGTGTGTGTGGCTAAGGGGAGTAGAGGAAAAGCTATCTGAGTAGAAGGTGGGATCCAGGATGGTTTAGGGGTCATCTACTTAAACTTGGAAAGCCTCCTAGTAATTGCACAAGTGGGTGGTAAACAAAACCAAGCTTCAGGTACCAAAATGATCAGTGAGTGGACAGTAATGTCTGAACAGCTAATGCAACCCCACCAGGGTGGAAGGTACTGGTGTAGCTGGCATCCCGTTGCACTTTTGCTGGTCAGTAGATGCTTTTAAGAGATGAGCAGGAGGAGTGGCTAAGTCGGGATGAAAATCCACATAGGTTCCTCGGGTTCCAAGCATGGCAAAGTTTCAGGAGACATTTTTACAGTATTTCATGACTCATTCCCTCAGGGCACAGGCATTTTCAGAGGATCAAAGGGTAGTAGGGCTGAATGTTATGAGTCCCAAAGAATGAGCCCTGGGGAATGTGTGTGTCTTAAAGGAAGACCTGGAGGGCTGTAATTGAAATACTCATTAACGTAGTGGATGCTACTGCTGACCCACCTGGCCCCGTCTACTGAGCTGGCGCTCCATCACCCAGACGATTTTTTGGCTGCTAGCAGCCTGCAGTTGCTTTGTTCTTCTGAGAATTGCCCACAGCTGACAGGAGCTGCTTTTCCCAGAAATACCTGGGAGGATATGCTGCCAGAGCTGAGTCTACAGCAGTGACAACAGCCTGGGCCCTGGCCTCAAGGAGGAAGACTGTGTGGGCCATGTGTGTCCCAGGGCATCCTGTGCCATCAGGCTGAGACTAGATATCCATGACTGGCCTCTCCTTTGTCTAATCCTGCTTCCCTCTCTCTCTCTCTCTCTGAGGTTTCAACTGAAGGTACCTGCTCAGCCAATCACTTGCACAAGAATCTCCATTTCAGTTTCTGCATCTTAGGTACCTGACCTAAGGTGGAGTAAGCAGGACCTCTCCACAAAGACCTAGTAACTGCCCAGGGTCCCTTGGCTAACAAGTATCAGAAATAGGGTGACCAATTCATCTGTGTTGTCCAGGACCAAGAAGGTTCCTGGGATGCAAGACTTTCAGTTTTCAAACTGGAACAGTCCCCCTCAAAATGGTACAAGTTGATTAATCAGAACTTGGATTCAAACCAAAGTCTGCCTCACTCTAAAGGTTGTGATTTTCATTTACATGACCCTGTCTCACTAATAATACTCAGAAGATCTGCTGTTTTAGTTTTCACCAGAGAATACAATCACTTTGTGATGCCCATGCAGGGATGTCTGCAGGCTCCAAAGCAGCCTCAACCCACTTGTAGAAAAGGCATTCTTAGCTGGTCACGGAGGACTTCAGGAGATCCATACCTTCCCCCTAACCCCCATAGGATTACTTTTTTTTTTTTTTTCTGAGAAGAGTGGCTATAAATTTTATCAGGTGCTCAAAATGATCCTGGACATAATTAAGGTTAAGAACAATTGTCTAAGAAAACATTGCTTTTATCTCTGGATGAAGTAGAACAGTGGGGTGCTGTACTTACATCTGATGCTTAATGTCTCAAGCAGAGCTGTTTCCCAGTAAATGGCCCAGCACCCACCCGTGCATTCACAGGAGCATGGTTGGTGGGAGCTGTCCACTGCATTCCTCAAACTACTCTCATCCGAGCCCTAAGTGTGTGTGCGGGGGGGCGGGGCAGAGGGTGGGCAGGGGTGGTACTTCTTTTCTGTTTCAACTGAAATTTAAAACACACTTGTCACTTGTCAGCCAGGCACAGTGGCTCATGCCTGTAATCCCAGCACTTTGGGAGGCTAAGGTGGGCGGATCACCTGAGGTCAGGAGTTCAAGACCAGCCTGGCCAACATGGTGAAATCCCTTATCTACTAAAAATATGAAAAAATTATCCAGGCGTAGTGGTGGGCACCTGGAATCCCAGCTACTGGGGAGGCGGAGACAGGAGAATCGCTTGAACCCAGGAGGCAGAGGTTGCAGTGAGCTGAGATCACACCACTGCACACCAGCCTTGGAGACAGAGTGAGACTCCCTCTCAAAAAAAAAAAAAAAAAGACACCTGTCAGTGTCATCTGAGGAGATGGACAGGGGAGGTCATCCCAGGGGGGCAGGTGTCCAGCAGCAAGCAACCAGGCTGCAGGGTGCCCCTGAACTGGAAGGCCACCTTCTGACCCAGGAACTGTAAATGGTGCTTAAATAGGGCTGCGGTTATTACTTTTTAAATGTAAAAAGTATTATTTTATTATTGATGATTTCTGCATGTATCCTTCTATTTTTTGACAAATATTTATCGCATGCTCAATGGGTGCCAGGAACTATCCTAAGGGTTTTGTGCAGCTATGAGTATGGCAAAGTCCTTGCACCATGGGAGGTCACATCTTGCAGAGGAGATAACAGAAAACAAATAAACCGACGCATCTCTACTATTTCAGATAATGATATAATAATGAATTCTTTTGAGGAAAAAAAAAAAGCAAGCTCTGTGGCTAGAGACTACACAGGGTTATTTAACTAGGGTTGTCCAGAGAGATCACTACAAAGAGGGGACTTAGATGAGGAAAGGGAGTGAGCCACAGGAACATCAAGGGATGATCTGTCCCAACCAGCAGTGTAGACACAAAAGGAAAAATCCCTAAGGACAGAGGAAGCCAGATAGTGTGTGTTGTTTGTGTGTGTGTGTGTGTTTTGTTTGTTTTGTTTGTTTGCTTGTTTGTTGTGAGAGACAGTCTCGCTCTGTCACCAGGCTGGAGTGCAGTGGCGCGATCTCGGCTCACTGCAACCTTCGCCTCCCAGGTTCAAGCAATTTTCCTGCCTCAGCTTCCCAAGTAACTGGGACTACAGGCACACACCACCACACCCAGCTAATTTTTGTATTTTGCATAGAGATGGGATTTCACCATGTTGGCCAGGATGGTCTCGAGGTCCTGACCTCGTGATCCACCTGCCTCAGCCTCCCAAAATGCTGGGAATACAGGCGTGAGCCATCACGCCTGGAGTTTGTTTGATTTTTTGAATGAGCGGTAGTGTAGACTTTGTGGGTCTAAAGGAACACCTTTGCTTCCTCTACCTCTATACTTCTCCTAGCCAATCACTGCTACTCCCAGGTTCTCAATTAGCATCTACATGCTGAGGATTCCCTAAGTCTGTGTATTCAGCCAAACTCTTTTCTGAGTTTGATTGATACTGCCTAAAATGTATATGGATGTCATCAGAGACCTGAAACTCCATGCTTTCGAAACAATTCATCATTTCCTCCTGAAAACCTGTTCTTTCCCCTGTGTCCCCAGGCCAGTGAACAGCAGCAAAGCCAATCCATCAGACTAGGTCAGAAAATGGAGCATCATCCTGGAGCAGAGGTATTCTTCACTCTTGGACCCTGTATGCCAAGATTCTACTGACTGAATATTCCTCAAGCGGGTCCTCCTGTCTCCGTCTCTACTACCTTAACCTAGGTTTGGGCCATCCTTATGTCTACGTACCCTAAATTTCCTGCAATAGACTCCCACCCAGTCTCCATGCCTCCTGTCTAACTTACTTTTCTCCAATGCATTCTCTATGTTGCAACCAGAATGGACCATTACAAAATGCATGTTTGTATCTGTCATCTCCCAGTTTAAGATCTTTCCACCCCTCCCATTAGCTTCCAGATAAAGAATAAATCCATTCACAAAGTGTCCAAAGGCCTGCACACCCAGCCTCTACTCACCTCTCCAACCTTTTAGCTTCCCACCCCTGTCTCAAGTTCTTCACCCACACTCTCTCTGAGCCCACACATCCCACTGCCTGCAATACTCTCTCAACCCCTGCTCTCCATCCTGGCTTTCTTCCATGTGAAACAGCTCCCCCAACTCCACATCCCACGTTTATCTATGTAACTCCTACTTTCCATTCATGTCTCATATTCGATACCTCTTCCTCCAGGAAGCCCCCCGTGGCATTCCCAGGTGGGGTTAGGTGTCCTTCTCTGCTCTCAGGTCTTCTCTCTATCATAGCTTTGCCACTGTATATTATAACTGCTTCTCTACTTGTTTGTCTTCTTTAAAAGTTATAAACTTCTTAAGGATATAAACATTATTTTCTTTATCTTGGCCCCCTTCAAGCTTCTATAACAGAGGATGGGGCATAATAGGCACTTCAGAAATAAAATTTGTGTTGACTGCCTTCATTTCACAATCGGGAAAAGAACTCCAGAGAGGTTAAGTTCCTACTTAAAGAACACAGCTAATTCATATCAGAGTTAACCCTAGAGTACCTGTATTCAATTTTTGATCCAATTTTCTTTCAGATACCAGACTCCTCATAAGAGATAAAACCCAGTTCTTAATCTCATAAGTACACAGTCTAGGAGGGACTCAAGATCTAGACAAGAAAGCTACAGACTGAGAAGGTCAAGCCACAGGGTTGCACTGAGTGTTGGAGAGGAAAACAGGGACCTGCAGGGCCCATCAGGGAAGTGAGCCTAGCCCTGGAGACATGGAAGAGGGTGTGCCTGGTTGGGAGAACAGAGTGAGCCATGCTCAGACGGACAGACGGGTGGATAAGAGCCTTATCTGCCATCCTAGCAAGAGAACTTCCACCACAGGAACTTCCTGCTGAAAGAGCTGCACCAGGAAGACACTCCCACAAAGGAAGCCTACACCACTCTGCCTCTAGATTATCCATATGCAAAGAGTTCATCCCACCACTACCTCCCTCCAGCTACCTGGGATGACACTCACCTCTTCTCTTCACTCTCCTTGCCCATCTTCCCCCGAATAACTGAAGACTAGAGACTGTAAGTTACAGTTATTCTAAGTAACTGAAGACTTAGAGAATATGACGTCACTTCAACGTCTGCTAAATATAATGAAATTAAAGAAAAAACTCCAGAAGAGAAAGAAAAATAGGCCAGGCGTGGTGGATCATGCCTGTAATCCCAGCAATTTGGGAGGCCGAAGCGGGTGGATCACTTGAGGTCAAGAGTTCGAGACCAGCCTGACCAACGTGGTGAAACTCTGCCTCTACTAAAAATACAAAATTAGCTGGGCATGGTGGCACATGCCTGTAATCCCAGCTACTTGGGGGGCTGAGGCAGGAGAATCGCTTCAACCCAGGAGATGGAGGTTGCAGCGAGCCGAGATCATGCCATTGCACTCCCAGCCTGAGCTAAACTCTGTCTCAAAAAAAAAGAAAAAAGAAAAAAGAAAGAAAGAAAAGAAAAGAAAAATATTTCCTATATCACAAAACCCAACAACAAAAGCTATATCATCAATTAAAATATAGGGCAAGACTTTAAAGAATGGGGTGGAAAGAATATGTCTAAAGTGACAAAGAAAGTGAACAGCAGAACTCAACCAGGCCCACACCCTCCAGTGTCTAGCTGGAGACTCCTCTAACAATAAATCTATAGTTTTCCGTGTGCCAAGAAATGTTTCATAAGAAATTTTATCTCGATAGTCTCGCTATCCAACTGCCTAGTTATGCCTGGAATATTGTAGCTATGTAGGAAATAGTCACTTAATTCTAACCCACAATTTGGAACATGTCATTGTTTCTCCCTCAATCATTTCCTCATTTTCTAATTCCCAGTCAATGCTGGGACCAGCATCTACTCTGGTGCCGAGGCAATCCTACATTCACTCATTCATTCATTCATTCATTCATTTGGCAAACATTTACTGAGTGCATATTATATGAGAGGATTTGTTCTACCAGTGGGAGTTCGACAGTGAACTATGTAATATATTGATAAGTACTATAAAGAAAGAAACATCAAAATAAGAGACTGTCATTGTAGAAGTAGGTGGTAAAGGTGGGCTAATGATATGCTAAGGTGACATGTGAGTTGCAGCCAGAATAAAGTAGGGACACCCAGTGGTTACCAGGGAGAAGAATGTCCCAGGAGGAGGGAGTAGCATGCGCTGCTGAAGATCAGCCAGGAAGCCAGGGTGGGTAGAGGTGAGTGGCTGTAGAGGAGACTAGGTCACAAGGTGGTGAGCAGGGTTGGAACAGGGGCTGAAGGTCATGTAGGTTGCAGGTCATGGGAAATGCTTCAGATTTTACTCTGAGTTAGAAAACCACAAAAGGGCTTTGAGCAAAGAGTTTAATCTGATTTTAGTTTTATAAAGATCTCTCTGGCTGCCTTGTGCCGAGTAGACACTGGGAAGCAGAATAGAGGCAGGGATGTCAATTCAGAGCCTGGTTTATTAGTCCTTGCCTTCTTCTCTCATGGTGGGAGGATGGAAAGAAATCCTGAGTATCAACCATGACCCCTCCTTCCTCTTGACTTATCAATGGTCAAAGGTCCCTAGAATGTCTCACTGATATTTTTGTGAGATAGGATGCAATCTGTTCATTTCTCTGATACCCTCCTTCTGTTCCTCTCTACTATTCCTTCTCACACTATTTCTTCTCTTTCCTTCTCTTTTTCCCACCTCTCATTACCTGAAGTCAAGCACCTCTGTAGAGCCTCCTAAGAGGCCATAAAATCTTTGTTGGATCTCGCTAACCTGGCCTCCATCACAGCTGGGGAGAACATCCTGCCCAGGTCTAGACCTTTCTGTGACTTCGTATGGCCTTCCGTTAGAGGAAAAGACTGGCTTGCAAAACTCTCAAACATGTAACCCTACCATCTCCCAAGCCTCAATGGACACCACCTCACCCCTTGGCCTCTTGTTCCAGCCCTGCCATTCCTTTCTCTTCCTTGCTACTTCTTGTCTCCAAGTCTCTGCATGTTGCTCTCCCTTTCTGATTGCCCTTCCCTCAGGCCTGCATGTGGAGATTCCTCCAGACTCAGCTTAGACTCTCTCTCCTCTAAGAAGGCATCCTTGACAGCCACCACCTAGGACATACGTCGGAGGCTCCTTCTGTTTGCTCCCGCAGACCCCTTGCATTGCCTGGTTTGTTCTTGCCAATTTCCATGCCTGATCCCCCAACTACATATTAAGCTCTTGAAAGGTAAGGACCTTGTGTTGTCTACAGCTGATTCTCAGAGTCTGGCTTGATGAGTGACACAGGGCAGGCTACTTATGCAAATGCCCTGTACCAGGCACATCACAGCACCACTCCATCCACACCAGAGGTGGAGGCAGGGCCACAGATCCCAGGCTCACAGTGCCACTTTCCTTTGTGATGCGAAAATCTCCCTCAAGAGTCACTCCTGAGATGGGTGTGCAGCCACCTAGAAATTATTCATGTTTGAGCAGAAACATTTGACATTTCTGAGCACCCAGTGTCTGGGTAGCTCAGCAGATATTAGCGATGTCCGTGAATCTCTGCCAGCTCTCTCTGAGATCAGACTTTACACACACAATTTACTGCATTTGGAATTAAGGAGATCTTGCAGACTGGACTGAGCAGCAGAACCTCCTGCCTAGAGTAGGATAAGAATTGGACTGGGACAAGGAGTATTAAACAACTCCCTAAGTCCCTGGGTCATCTTGAGCACTTTAACTTTCTTTTTCTTTTTTCTTTTTTTTTTTTTGAGTTGGAGTCTCACTCTGTTGCCCAGGCTGTAGTGCAGTGGTGCAATCTTGGCTCAAGAGACGGAGTCTTGCTGTTGTCATCCAGGCTGGAGTGCAATGGCACAATCTTGGCTCACCGCAACCTCCGCCTCCTGGGTTCAAGCAATTCTCTTGCCTCAGCCTCCCAAGTAGCTGGGATTACAGGCGTGTGCCACCACGCTTGGCTAATTTTTGTATTTTTTAGTAGAGGCGGGGTTTCATCATATCAGACAGGCTTGCCTTGAAGTCCTGACCTTGTGATCCACCTGCCTCAGCCTCCCAAAGTGCTGGGATTACAAGCATGAGCCACCGCGCCCAGACTTAACTTTCTAAACTAAGGAAAATGCAAAAATAAGAAAAATTTGGTGGTAGGGCTATGGGTATATAAAGCATTGAAATGTAGAGTTTTGGGTAAGCTGTGAGTCCCAACAATAACAACCACCACAAAATGGCCTGAGGGCTATAGATGTAAACTTTGTAAGGGGAAACACAGATTAGTGTATACGAGCATTGAAATAGAGCTAGAGAAGGCCATTGATATCACCCAGGTTTTTTACAGCTGAAAACACTGAGTCAAGAAAGGTAAGGTGACCAGATCAATAGTTCTGCAAATAGTATTAGATCTGGAGTGAGGACCCGGGCCCTGAATCTAAATTTTTAGGTCATTCTGCTTCCTCCTGGTGTCTCTCATGTCTAACCAAAAGAGGTTCTTGGTGGTTGGGACCATGACATCTTCTTAATTCTTCCTCTCTTGTAGAACTGTAGGTGAAATAGAGGGAGGAGACTCATTTGGGGCATTTCAAAAAATTCTGCAACCCTCTATTATTGGTAATTACATCTATCATTTGCAAATTACAGATATTATGTATTCAGTGCCTGGCATGGCATTTTTCTTTCTGTGCATTTCCCTACCTATCCTGAAAGGTGGCTATCATTACAATGCTATGCAGATAAGGCAGATGGCCGAAGGAGCAAAATGATTTACTGAAGGTCACACAGAGCTAATAAGTGAAGGAACCAGCATTTGGAGCCCATGTGATGCTGTGAAATTAGACAAGGATTTTGCTCATTTTCTAGTACAAAAATTAAGGAAAAGAATGAATTTACTTTGAGTATTAGTATTTTACAGTTTATGAACTACTTTTATGGCACAGCTATTAATTCGCTCCAAAACTCCACATCTCTGAGAGATGGGTATTCACAACCACACTTTATGAATGAGGAAACTGAGGCACAAGGCAATCAAGTGCACTAGTTCCGGGTACCCTGACAACTGAGATTAAATCTAGGCTATCTTAATCCAATGCTTGTGCTTTTTTACTATACTGGAGCTGAAATCCCAATGCTTGTGCTTTTTTACTATACTGGAGCTGAAATCAAGGAAAGAAATTGAAGTGAGAGAAAGATATTTCAAGTTTAAAATATTCCATCAGATGTTTTCAGCAAATGTTACATGAAGGCCATTCAACACCAGATTTCAGTTATCCTAAAGTGCCCACTTGAAAAAAAAATGAGCATTTTAAAGCAAAATATGTGCTTCTGTTCTCCTTCACTTTGCCTCAGTGGGTTGACCCTAAATAATGCACAATAAGCCATGGAGCATCCTTCAGGCTTGCCACACAGACCGAGATGGCGAAAGCAGCCAGGAAGGACCTTTCTGCAGCCTACGTCTGCACAGGTGGTCATGTTGGAAGTAAGGCTCATTCACTCATTCAACAACCATTCATCATGGCCATGGCTGCACCAGGTGCTGCAGCCACAACTAAAGTCAGATAGGGAGAGGCACCTATCATTGGGAAGCATCAAATCAACAGAAAGGACAGGTATGTGTGTGCAAGGGATGACACAGCACAGTCCATCACAAAGCAGGTCCAGTGTTGTGGGAGCACATGAGAGAATCTGGGAAGGCTTCCTGTAGGAAGGGGCATTTGAATTGGGTTGTTAAAGGAAGAAAGAAGTGAGAAATGGTTCTTCTAGGCAGGGAGACCACCATGAACAAAATCAGGGGCATAAAAGAGCAGAGAATAGTATAAGATAGTCCTGGTTCCTTCCAGAAATTATAATTCCTTCAGCAATAAAATCAAGCTGTCAGCAGTCTATTTCAGTCAAATTGAGCAAATATTTGGTAAACACCTGACATTACAGAGCAGAGTTGGATGAAAGTAATCCTGCCCACAAGAAACCCACAACCCGAGGACAAATGAGTCCCTACTCTGTGTAAATCTCTGTTTACACTGTAAAAAAAAAAAATTTAATCCACCCCTGTTGTGAGCAGACCTCACTGTTTCAAACTAGACGAGTGCTGCATTTGATGGCGAAGCACTTGACCTTCAGCTCTTGTAGGCAAGGAGGATGGCATGCAGCATTTTCCCCTGAGAAGCCCTCTTTATGTTGCCCTGAGTGAATCTTGGACCAGACTACAGTGTTTCCACTGTGAGTCACTGACTAATATTTCCACTCTCTTTTCATAGTTGATGGATGTTTAATGATTTGCCAATCTGAGGAAGAGAGTTTCTTTAGAAAACAATAATCCCTTTTACTTGCACAAGACATTAGGTTTTAAAAAGCCCTTCCCAAACATCCTCTCCACATTCCATTGGATAGTGATTGAGCCTGGTAAACTGGAAGACTTGTTAGTTAGTATCCCCATTCTCCAGATGAGAGAAAGAAGCCTCAGTGAGGTGGAACAACTCAAGGTCACACAGCAGGTGCATGAGGAAATCAGGGTTCAAATTTATGTTTTCTGAGCCTCCAATCTGGTCCACTTTCCTCTACACCTAACCATCTGCCTAAGCTCTGATAATATCATCTGTATTATGACATAAATCTCCAGATGAGAGGCTGGCCAAATCACATCCCCTTGGGTAACATAACAACATCATAAATTAAAAGCCCAATTAAAGAACATAGCCTTTTAACTGAGACTTAGACTGTCCCCTGAGGTCACGATATAAAGGAAGAGCCCTTTCAAAGTCAATGGCTGCCTATCCTGGATATTACTCAGAGACCTACTTACCTACATGCACGAACTTTCAGACCCTAATTATTCACATGCTATCTTCCTTCTTCTGGGGCCCTGGTCCCAGCTGATCTGAGTTTGGAATCACTCCCCAAGCTCTGGCCCTCTCTCCAGCCTGCAGATGTAGTTAACAGTCCATCACACTGTATGGACAGCCCAGGTGCCTCTCGGCTTTGACACATCACTTAACATCAAGAGCATCATAACCTGATGGAAAACAATGCCCCCTGGTTCAAATGGACAGCTGAAGCGGGTATCTCCAGCTGTCTGAAAGCGAGATAGTTTGCCAGTGGCCAAGGAGCAAGGATTGTCACTATGCACGATGTGGTTCTTGTTTTGCTGGCAAAGTGGGGTGGGGAGCTAGAAATGAGGTGGGGAGAAGGGGAGAGCATAGCCTTGACTGCTAGCTCAAAAATTTTTTTTCTATTCCCATTCTATCCCTAATAGTCAACGGCAATAACACGATACTCCTGTGTCCCAAAATAATAACAGTTACTACTTGCCTCGTCTAAACATCCCCTCCAGTGACTGGGCTTGAAGCTGGCTCTACAGATCAAGAGCTGGTCCCTTTCCATGTCATAGCTGAGCTGCAGTGTCCCCGCACACCCCTGTCCCCAGCCAAGCCACAGGAAGAACGGGTCTGTGCATTCGCCTGGATCACACAGAATTGCTGCCACTGTCCGCTCCACCCCAGTGCGGTCTTCTCCTGAGCCTGGCCCCCGGGTTCCCTGGCTCCAAGGACCCCAATGGCCAAGGTCTGCATGCGCCCCCTCAGCCACCATCTGGGACTCCTCGGGGGAAGCCCTCATTAACCCAGCCTCTCCGCTCCTCTCACAGCCCTGGCTCTTCTTATCCCCTCAAGACCTGTCCAGATGTGCAGCAAACCTGGAGGGCAGAGAGACTGGGGAAAATCGAGGGAGATAAACCACATTTTGCGGCGGAATCGCTGTTCCGTGACAGAAAGCCATCCAACTGGCAACCACGCTTGCAGAAGCGTCACTACCACCGACGAGAGAGTTTCACAGCTGCCGACCCCGAAGCGCTCTCACCTACCTGTCTCCACTGCAGGGCTCCCCTCTCTCTCCCCCCCGGGGCCGCGCTCCTGGGTCCCTCTCTCTCCTCTTTCGCCGTCTCTGGCCGCCAACACTTGTGGCGGCGGCGGCGGCGGCGGCGGCGGCGGCGGCGGCGGGCGGACTGGGGAGTCCGCGGCACCTGCGAGCTGGTGTTGGGTCCCCGCGGCGAGGCTGCCTGGAGGAGGAGCGAGCGGATGCTGCCCTCGCCCGCCGCCGCCGGTGCTGATGCGGTTGCTATGGTTATGGAACTCCGCAGCTGCCCCCCCCGCCCCCTCCTTGCAACAGCTGCCCGGGCACGGCCTCAGGGCAGCCCCGGCGAGCGGGCGCCAGGACCCGAGGCTGTCAGCGCGGTCGGGGGAACGCAGCCGCCAGCGCCGCAAGAAAGCAAGGACCGAGCGGCTGCGCCCGCGCCGCTGGGCTGGCGCCTCCCCGGCTGCGCTCACCTCTGGCGCCCTCGCTCCTCTCCTTCCTCCGCCGGGACGCGGCCAGACCTCCGCGCCGCCCCGCGCCGCGTGCCCTCGCGGCCGGGAGAGCCCGCCCTGCTGCTCCCGCTGGCTCCGCTCCGCAGCCGCTGCGCACCGCGGGGGTAGACGCTGCGCTACTGGCTGGCGGCGCGGCTCACGCGCTCCCACCTCGGTCCGTCTCCGCCGCGAGGCCCTGATGGGAGCCCGGGGCGGGCCGCCCGGCGGCCAAACCCCGCCCGCTCGGCCGCTCGGGCGCCCAGGGCGCAGGCTGGGGCCCCGCGTGCGGCCCTCCCAGCCTGACCGGCGCGAGCATGCTCAGTCCCCGCAGCGGGGCTGCCCTTCCGAGCCAAGACCCCAGGCCTCGGGCAGGAAAAGAGTCCCTGCAGACCCCCGGGGGCGGGTCGGGGCGCGGCGGAGAACTGGCCAGGAGGGGGCTGTTGAACTTGGAAGAGAAGCCCAGGCAACAAGTAGATGCCTGAGAAAGGGTAAAAGCTCTGAACAACCCATACCTCCAATGCGAAGTCAGCAGTGGCCTTCAACCAGCCCCCCGGCCCGTCATCCGATGGGCTCCTCACTTCATGCTGAACGTGGGGGTTCACAGACGTGTGAGATTCTGTCCACGGAGGAGGGAGAGGAAGATTAGGGAGGGTTAAGCCAACTCCCGTCTACTGAGCGTTCTTAAGGGGCATTGGGAACTCTAATTATCACCACCACTGTGTTGGCAAGTTCTCGTGGCATGCCTGTGACAGATGACAAAACAGCCTTAGAGAAGGAGCCAAGACTGGGACTTGGAAGCCCAGTGACCCGTCCACTAGACTCGGCTGCACTAACTCCACCCAGGAGGAGGCAGGGAATGGAACCAGGCATTAGAGGATGACTATGTCCCCCATTAGACTGGGCTGCACTAACTCACACCCCAGGAGGAAGCAGGGAATGGAACCAGGCAATTGCAGTTGGCAGGAGGAGCCTCTAACCCAGTCAGGCTGGGGGCAGGTAACTGGAGAAAGATAGCTGAAAAAAAGGCATAAGAACAAATGAGTGGGGCGGTGAAGGGTGGAGAAGAATGCTCTTTCCAGGACAAGAGGAGCAGGGTACAGAGGCCTGGAGGCAGGACAGAACAGCTGGAACCTAGCAACAGCAGGCAAGGAGAGGTGAGGCAGGCGATTGGTGAGGTTTACAGGGCAGGCACTGCACACCAAAGGCCTTGTGATCCAAGTTAAGGGATTGGAATTTGACAATGTGACCCTTAGGATGGGAGGGGAATGGGGAAGGTGGTGGGGAGGAGGGCAGTGAAGCAGTTTAAGCAGGAGAAAGGCTGGGTGGGAATGAAGGGAAGGTCACCTTAGTTGAAGTGTGTGTGGTGCTGGCTAGGGTGGGGATTAAGGCTGCAGAAAGAGGTGTCCTAAGGAGGCTGTTGACATAGTGGGCCTGGGCAGATGGAGGATCTGAGCTATCTACCCTGCTTGTCCTCCCAACAGCACCCAGCAAGCCCAGGGCAAGGCATACCCTCAGTAAATGTTTGGTGAATGGCAAATAAATATAAATTTCTCAATAGAGAAAATGGATGCTTTTCTTTTACAATATTTGTCTCTTAAATGTGTTCATAATCATATGGCATTTATTTTGCTATTGACATTGCATTTTTATGCAACCTTATTTTTGAAAGTCAATGCAAGCACTCATTATTTTCCTCTGTATTTTCTAGTCCCCAGCAGTAGAGATATGCCAGGAGCATAGGATTTGCTTGTATTGGATGTGTTTCAATTGTCTGGATAAAACAGCTCCATGATGTATTAAGTGAAAAAGCAAAGTGCAAAGTGGATAAAATAAGATAATATTAAAATAAGACAACTGTTGTGAAACAAGGAGACAGATATACACATATTTGTATTGCTTGCACTGGCATAAAAATATGCTAGAAGGCTACGTAAGAAACTTGGAGAAGTGGCTATTAGCTGTGATGGTGAAGATGGCTGGAAGAACTAGGTTGACGAGGTTAGAGTGAGAGTGAGAATTTTGACATATACTACTTTTTTGTTTCTTGAGACAGGGTCTTACTTTGTTATCCAGGCTAGAGTGCAGTGGCACAATCTTAACTCACTGCAGCCTTTAACTCCTGGGCACAAGCAACTTCCCACCTCAGCCCCTCCAAGTAGGTAGGACTACCATGCCTGGGTAATATTTTTATTTTTTGTAGACCTACCACCATGCCTGGGTAATGTTTTTATTTTTTGTAGACCTACCACCATGCCTGGGCAAGGTTTCTATTTTTTGTAGAGATGGGGTCTGGCTATGTTGTCCAGGCTAGTCTCAAACTCCTGGGTTCAAATGATCCTCCTGCCTCAGCCTTGCAGAGTGCTGGGATTATAGGTGGGAGCCACTGCACTTGACCTCAACATACACTTTTATAAAACATTTTGATGTTTAAGCCAAAAAGAAATCGCACATATATATAAGTGCGTATCTGCATATATATAAACACACACATATGTATGTGTGTATATGTGTGTGTGTATATGTGTGTGTATGTGTGTGTGTATATACATATATACATAATCTGTATATATAATCCATGACTAGAATCTCAGTGAATCTTGAAATAACCTCAAAGCAACATGCAACATGTGCCAGTGAGATATGTCCCAAGTGATGCCCCCAATCCTTGTTCCCCATGTGGTAAAATAGTATTATGAATTATGACCGCAATGTCTTCTTCAAACTGTGCTCATGGACTGCCCAGCATGACATTAATCAATCAGCTGCAGTGATGCACTGTTGGCCTCGAGATCCCCTTACCCACTGTCCTCTTAATGAATGGGCCTTGTGCAAGGTAAGGCCCTGAACAGCTCGGGGCTGCGGGAGGTCTGGAAGGGAAAGCCTCTGCCACTGCCCAGGTTGGGGCTTGGTGGAACTGACTCAAAAGCAGCAATGGCCGTCCACTGTTATCTCCCACCAAGAAAATGTCCCACTGCCCATGAAATCACAGAAGCCAGAAACCTACCATCGTCCTAGGCTTCCTAGTCTCTCCCTCTCTCCCATTCTCTCGACTCTTCTCATCTCCCTCAACCGAATTAATTGTCAACTTCTGCCAATTCCACCATGTAAATAGCTCTCAGAGTCATCTGTGACAGGGGCTCCCTGAGAGATTTTTAAAAATCGTCTTCAAAAAGGGGTCATGAGTGATGATGTGTCTTTCAAGAGAAATGGTGCTTTGGGATGAGCAGTTACAGATAGGACAGATGGACATTGGTTTTGAGACGGATACAAGCCAAATCCAGGCCCTGGTTCTGGTGCAGGTGGAAGGTGAGCCCACTTGAAAGAATTGAGTGCTGAGAAGTACAGTCTGGGGAGCTCCCCTGAGATGCTTTGGCTGAGTGGGGTTCAAGGGTGTGGTGTGAGGTTGTCCTCCCTCATAGGGACCACAGGGCCTTGAGCCCCTTCAGGGTGACCAAGGGATCACAGCCAAGTGGGCCAGCATTTCTTCCTGCAGAAGGCAGGTTTTCAATGGTGACATCCTGTGGCAGCAAGAAGCAACTGTCCTAAAATGCTAATCAGACTCCACAGCTCTACATATCAGAGAGAAAGTCTGAGCAGCCTCCCTGGGGACTGGACTGTGTGCAAACCCTGGCAGATTCAGGACAATTTGGGAAGAACAGACCCCAAGAGGGAGAAACTTCACTTCCCGCTAATAGAACGACACAGAGGAAACAATTTGCCAGGCCTGGACCCCTGGCTTTGCTGCTGTCTTCCTGTTGTCCTTAAAGATGCAGTATGACCTAATTGCATCTCAGTTCCCATTTCTCTAAAACAAGGATAATAATAAAATAGACCTCATAGCTTTTTTGTGAAGATTAAATGGATGAACACGTATGGATGCAAATGGATTGAAACTTAGAACCCTGCCTCAGACCCAGGAAGGGCTACGTAGGCATGAGCTGTTATTATGATCTTTTTCAATACTGAGATTAGTTGAAGAAATAGAAGAGGTGTCTGGGTGCCATGTTTATTAGTTATACTTTCTTATCTAGCCACCCCTTGACCCAGGACCATCCTGCTTCTTATCTGAAATAATTTCTTATCTGATCTCTCCAATTCTAGTTTTGTCCCCTTTAATAATCTTCTGTAGACATCCTGTGGACCTTTTAAAATGCAACTTTGATCCCATCCTCTTCCTCTTAAGATCCTTCAGGAGTGATTCTGGACTTCCAGAGTAAGTTCCACGCCCCAGAGTCTGGCCTTCGGGGGCAGCTAAGGTCTGACTCCTGCTCTATTTGGCCCAGTAACACCCAAGTGTTTGTACTTCCCAGACAGCCTCACAATGTCTAGAATATCCATGAATTCTTACTCATCCTTCAAACTTCTGTCTGCTTATTACTTCCTTCCTGAAAGCTTCTCAGACCTACCTTAGAGTTAATCCCTTCTTCCACGGAGTTGCCTCCGAACCTCACACATAGTCAGAGCCTGTAATATAATTATTTAATATAAAAATAGATTTCCCACACTAGACTGAGAAGTTTTTGAATTAAGTTATTTTAAAGGGGGCCTGTGTCTTTTTATCTTTCTTTACTCAAACTATAGCACAGTGTTTGGAATATACAGAAGATGTTCTCAGTACCTGTCAAAAATTTGAGGCCAGGCATGGTGTCTCATGCCTGTAATCCCAACACTTTGGAAGGCTGAGGTGGGTGGATCATCTGAGGTCAGGAGTTCGAGACCAGCCTAGCCAAAATGGTGACACCCCCGTCTCAACTAACAATGAAAAAAAAAGGGCATGGCAGTGCACATCTATAATCCCAGATACTTGGGGGGCTGAGGCAGGAGAATCACTTGAACCCAGGAGGTGGAGGTTGCAGTGAGCTGAGATTGCGCCACTGCACTCCAGCCTGGACAAAAAGGTGAGACTCTGTCTCAAAAAAAAATGTATTTGAATAGATTTGAGATTGATTTTCTTCTCATGTGATATGGTTTGGCTATGTCCCCAAATCTTATCTTGAATTGTAGGTCCTGTAATTCCCACATGTTGTGGGAGAGATCCAGTGGGAGATAATTAAATCATAGGGGCAGTTTCCCCCATATTGTTCTCATGATAGTGAATAAGTCTCATGAGATCTAACATTTATAAGGGGTTACCCCTTTCACTTGAGTCTCATTCTCTCTGGCCTGCTACCATGTAAGACGTGCCTTTCACCTTCCACCGTGATTGTGAAGCCTCTCCAGCCACGTGGAACTGTGAGTCCATTAAACCTCTTTTTCTTTATAAATTACACAGTCTCGCATATGTCTTTATCAGCAATGTGAAATGGCCTAATACATCATGTATTTGACTTGTCTTGGCAGCCAACCAAAAATCAAAAGTTTGTTTTAAACATCAGTGTACTTATGATAGCCATTCAATTATTGCGTTTAATTTTATTAACTGATGAAATGAGGGATTGGTTCACCTAAGAACCAGCTTGATTGGCACAGGAGGGTGGGAAGGGGAATTAAGAGAAGGCCGACTTTGTTATGCTTCGGGGCAGGTCTTCAATGAAAATACTTCGTCAGCAGTTCAGCCCAGAGGTATTCCCATGATTATCACTTCTTTCCATCAGTGCTTTATTTGGGGGCACATGTAATGGTGACCACAGCCAAACTCCTAGGCAGCAGTGTTCTTACCAGGAACCAGACACTATTCTAAACACTTTGTGTGGAACCCGTTTCATCTTTCATAGGGTCAACAAGCCTGTTATGAGGAAACACAGGCAAAGGTGTGGAACTTGACAAAATTTACCAAGCCAGGATTTGAACAGCCAGTCCGTGTTTACTCCCACTAAGCATCACCACCTACATCCTCTGTTCGAACTTGGCTTCCATTTCCTGTGTGGTTTACATTTATAAGTTATACAGGTGTCTTACTATCATTATCTAACACAGTGTTTCTCAACCTCAGCATTATTGACAGTTGAGACCCAGTGATTCTCTTCCAGAAGGGGCTTCCCCATGCATTGCAGGATGTTGAAAAACTCCCTGACCTCTGCCCAACAGTAGCACCTTCCCTCACCCTCAGTTGCGACGAACAAAATGATATCTAGACATTGGCAATGTCTCTGGGGAGCAAAATTGAGAACCACTAATCTGAAAAATAGATTTAGGGCATCATCATTTACTGCAAAAGATAAAGAATATAAAACCAACTTAAATAAATTTACTGATATTTTCAAATAGGCCAGTATCCGCTGGGTGCCATGGGTCACACTTGTTATCTAAGCAATTTAAGAGGCTGAGAAGCGACGATCACTTGAAGTCAGGAGTTTGAGACCAGCCTGGGCAATAGAGCAAGACCCTAGTTTCTACAAAAAACAAGAACAGAAAGCTATGGTAGAACCACTGCACTTCAGCCTGGGTGATATAGCAAGACCTCCCCCTAACCAGAAAAGGGGCCAATATTTGTAGATATAATTGAATCAACACTGTTTTCAATTGTAGTTTGGGCTGGCAAAGGCTTTCCTGACAGATGTGTTTGCTTGACTTTTTCTTTCTGTTCACTTGTGTTTCCATTACATGTGCATTCTTTTTTTCTTTTTCTATTTTTTTTAGACAGAGTGTTGCTCTTATTAGCCAGGCTGGAGTGCAATGGCACGATCTCGGCTCACTGCAACCTCCGCCTCCCAGGTTCAAGCTATTCTCTTGCTTCAGCTTCCCAGGTAGCTGGGATTACAAGCGACTGCTACCACGCCCAGCTAATTTTTGCATTTTTAGTAAAGACAGCATTTCACCATGTTGGCCAGGCTGGTCTTGAACTCCTGACCTCGTGATCCGCCTGCCCCGGCCTCCCAAAGTGCTGGGATTACAGGCGTGAGCCACTGTGCCCGGCTCATGTGCATTGTGCATTCTTTTTAAATCTGTGTGTGTGTGTGTGTGTGTGTGTGTGTGCGTGCGTGTATGTGTTTCCTTTCATTTGTTTGCAGGGGTCTTTTTAAACCATTTGTCCACTTTGCAGGGATTAGCTTAATTATAGCATTTTTATGATCTTTAATTTAATTAATTAGGCATGACCAACTCCATATCCCCATTGCACTGAAGGAGGTAAACCACTGCCAAGTTCTGCTCATGTGTGATTTTCAAAAGTAGGCATCCCTCAAGAGTGGGCAAGGCAGGTGCCCACCAAAATGCAGACAGAGTTATGGTGCTGCTGTCAATGTTTATGTTAAACATCCGTGAAACTAAACCATTTTCCTTTTTAAGACAAAGTTCAATATAAATGAACATTTTAACGTATTTGTGCATTCTAAAATATGGGAAATCTTGTCCACAGCCCCCTACTCCTGCAACCTGAAGATCAGCAGAGTTGTTGGAAAGCACATGGGCAGTAGAATCAAAGGGGCCCAATGGGACCCCAACTTTAGACTCTCTACCTGTGTGACCTTGTGCATGATATAAAATCTCCCTGAACTTCAGCTTCCTCCTCTGCTGCTTTACATGAGAGTTAATCGCTATATGAAAAAGGTCTAACCTCTGGCATGTTCTCAGTAATGGCAGCTACTCTAATTCAGCTGAACAACCACCTGCATTTGCCAGCCCTCCTTGTAGCCGGATGGGAACTGCATGACTCCCCATTAGTCAGTGGTCAAATGAGAAGACATGTTTGTGTGAGGAAATAGTGGGCACGAGACACACACACACACACACACACACCCTCTCTTCTATCTCTGCAAATGAAAACAAAAAAAGAAATATACAACAACAGCAACAAAATAAAACAGTAAATTTCAAAATAGAGATAGGTCAGGCCCCTGAAGTTACCTCTGAGGCTCCTAGTGACAATCGCCTGACCTATATCGGGGCAAGAAGTTAACTGTCATTGCAATTTCACATTGAAATGTCAGGGCTTATCTGCTTATGTAGCATACACTTGCCAATTCTGAGTAATCTAGGTAGAGAGTCACAGATTTCCCAACCACTAGATAATCACCTTGAAAATGACACCAAGACTTCGCATGTCCATACCACAAGATCGGTGCTGTTATTATCCAGAGTTTTCACAGATAAGGAAACCGGCATAGCTGGCTAATAGCACTTCTCCAAGCTAGAAAGTGGCAGAGCTGGAATTTGACCCTAGCAGTCTAGTTCCAGGATTTTCTCCTCTGGGAAGCCCCAATAAAGGTTGGAGTAATGAATGATTGATAGAATTGGGGGCACATTAAGTTGTGTTTACTTATCACACTTAATCATGCCCATTTCTTTACTGCTAAGAGCTTGATTCATTACTGAAGAAAAAAGGTCAGTTGGTAACAAATAAATCATTTGTGTCGTTGAGAACATCAGCAACTTTGAAGAAAAGGGGGTGAGGATGTCTATTGAGTTGATAGTGAGCCTAATGACATTAAAAGCAAATGTCCTTAGTAAATGTCAAACAATGATATTATTTTTCAAGTCAATAAAGAAGATATGTATATATTAAAGTTATGAATATATATGTTTTCTTTATTGAGTTGAAATGATGAATATATATGTACATATTCATCCTTTTAAGTTGGTGAATTATTAAATGGCTACAGTACTTTGGGAACAAATTCTTCCTTTTATAAAGGACACAGCCTTGGGAGTCATCCAGGGCAATTCTCTCTTCTCTTGATCAAAGTGTTTAAGTCTTCAATATCATTCCTGTCTTCAGAAACTCCAGGCCCTGTTCCAAGGCCTGCCCTTGGTGAATTATAAAGGGGGAGCAATTTATCTTCAGCACAAAGTTGCTGTGTGTGTTTGCTCTGAGACGACTTCCCCCTCTGTGTAATAGAGTAGGTGCAATGCCCTTGCTGGGTGCGCTGGGGGATTCAGTGGCACCACAGTATGCAAGCTGGGGCTCAGCATGGGGTCTGGCACCTAACGGGCAACCAGTACATCTTCGGCCCATTCCTTTCAGGCTCCTAAAGTCTCGTGTTGCTTCCTTGGCCACTAGCACCTTGTGGCTCACCTATAAAAGACTCAGTGACCAGGCAACAGCCTCCTGAGAATACTGTAGACAGGAAACCCTGAGCCTGGCTCTAGCACTGAGAACTGCTAGTAATCAGCTCAGTGACCTTGGAAAAATCATGTGGATTCTCTTAGTTTCTCATCCGTATAAGGGACAGTATTCATAAGAGAAGCACTAAGTTCCCTTCTAATTTTGACATTTAATGTGTCATCAGACCTGCATTCCATTCCATGCAAACATTTATTGCCTTAGATGAAAAAAGTACAAGTTCAATACAAAACTCAGCTCAAATATATTACTCTTATTCAATATCAATGCTGTCTCCCCTAATTGAATGTAATTAAACACATCTATTGTTTTAAGTTATTCTTAAATAAACATTTTAAATTTAATTTCAAAGTTAAAATTTTTTAATGAAATGGACCAAACAGATAAAATAGTTACATACATATATGCGACTCTATATATGAGAGAGAGAGACACAGAGATAAACAGAGATGGTACATACATCTTCATTATGACATTATTAAAACTTGGTACACCCAATCTAGTCTCAGGACGAGAGTAGAGTATGTACCTATGCAGTGTCCTGTGTGCCCTTTCCTGATCCTGTTCCCATCTTTCTCCCCCTTCAGGTGACATTTGTCAATTATGTGTTATTAAGTTCCACGTTTTACATTTTACAATACGTATATATCACGTAAAATGATTGTTTGGTTACTTTCGTCAAAGGAAGTAAGTTATATGTATTCTTCTGAGGCCTGTTAATTTTTTTTCTGAACATGTTTTCTTTTGGTGCTAGACATGTTGATGTAGTAACTCTAAATTCACTCATTGCTATTGCTGCATTATACTCCATTATAAGAATAAATCAGAATTTATGAGATTCCACAGCTATATTCAGTTTCTTCTGAGTATGGAGGGTGCATGTGTGTTGTGAGTGTGTCTGTGTGAGTGTGTGTATGTGAGTGTGTGTGTGTGTGAGTGTGTGTGAAAGCGTGTGTGTGTGTCTGAGCATGCACATTTCTAATAAGGGTGCTATGACTGTTAATGTATTCACCTCTTGGTACACTTATGCCTGTTTTCTCTATGTATTTAAGAGGACAATTGCTGAATTATAGAGTACATACATGTTCCAATGTACGGGTAGTCCCGCATTATTTTCTGAAAGAATTGTATCATTTTAAACTCACATCAGCAGGGGGCACAAGTTCCCATGGCTACGTGTCTTCCCAATACCTGATAAGGTCAGACTCTGATTTTGCCAGTCTAATGAATTGGAAATGGCCTTTTGTGCAGAAATGGTTTTTCTTTGCATTTTTCTGATTAGAAGTGATATTCAGGTCTCCTTTTGTGCTTACTGGCCATTCATGTTTCCTGTACTCTGAAATGCTTTCTGTTTTGCTGATGTTTATTACTGGGACGTTTATCTTTTTCTTATGAATTTGCAGGAGTGTTTTATGTAGTCATAGTATTTCTTAGGTTTTATGTGTTCAAATACCTTCTCACGATGTGTGGTTCTTGTTTATGCACATTTCCATGATGTCTTCAGATGAATAGAACTTTGTGTTAATATGTTGATCTTTATATTTTTCATTATCTTTGCTTTTGTGTTGCTTTTTAAGAACACTTCCCCATCATGAAAGCCATTAAGATCCTCCCCTATGTTTTTTTTTAATTATAGGACTTTGATTTTTACTTTTTCTATCCAATGAATCAGCACCATTCACTGTCCAGGCCATGCTGCCCCGAGTAATCGACTACACCAACTCTATGACAGAGGAGGTTTGCACACATGGAGGGTCTGGCTTTGGGCTCTCGATTTCGCTCTATTAGTGGAATTTGTTTCCCCTCTTATAAACATTACGTTACTGTTCATAATACTATAGTTTTGCAATGAATCTTGTTATTTCCTACTGTATTGTCACTCATCTGGTTCTTCTTCAGGAAGAATTTATTCAGGTATGTCAGTGATTCCTGACAACACACCACTACAGGATTCTGGAAGGAATAGGACAAAAATGTGTTTTTCCTTTAAACTTTAGAATAAGCTTTGCTAAGTTTCATAACAACACTATTTAGAGTTCTTTTTTAAGATTTCTAATAATTACATAGAGCAATTTGGGAGTTACTAACATATTTATAGAAATGAGTATACATTTATTTCAATCTTCTAATGCAATAAAAGTTTATAATTTTCTTCTTAAACCACTTGAAAACATTTTATTCCATTTAGACCTAGGTACCATGTTTTTGGTGGCTATTTTATTTTATTTTATGAGACAGGGTCTCACTCTGTTTGCACAGGCTGGAGGGCAGTGACGTGGTCACAGCTCACTGCAGCCTCCATTTCCTGACATCAGATGATTCTCCCACTTCAGCCTCCCAAGTAGCTGGGACTACGGGCATGTGCCACCACGCCCAGCTAATTTTTTGTGTTTTTAGCAGAGATGGGTTTCCGCCATATTGTGTAGGCTGGTCTCTAACTCCTGTACTCAAGCAGTCTGCCTGCCTCGGCCTCCCAAAATACTGAGATTAAAGGCATGAGTCACCTTGCCCAGCCTAGATATTTATTTATTTATTATTTATTTATTTATTTTTGAGATGGAGTCTCACTCTGTCGCCAGGCTGGAGTGCAGTAGCATCATCTCGGCTCACTGCAACCTCCCACTCCCTGGTTCAAGCGATTCTCCTGCCTCAGCCTCCCAAGTAGCTGGGATTACAGGCACCCGCCACCACGCCCAGCTAATTTTTGTATTTTTGGTAGAGACGGGGTTTCACCGTGTTGGCCAGGATGGCCTTGATTTCCTGGGTCTCGTGATCTGCCCATCTTGGCCTCCCAAAGTGCTGGGATTACAGGAGTGAGCCACGGCATCTGGCCCTGGCCTGGCTATTTTAAAGGTATTTTTTATCCATCAGTAGATAGAAATGCAACTGACTATAGCATTGGCTTTTACTGTCTACTCAGTTTGTTTAGGCTGTTATACAAAAATATCATAAACTGGGTGGTTTATAAACGACAGAAATACATGTCTTTTAGTTCCAGAGTCTGAGAAATTCATGATCAAGAGGTGAGCAGATTTGGTGTCTGGTGAGAGCCATCCTGTCACTGGAAGGAGAGAGGCAAGGCTGCTCTCTGGGGCCTCTCTCACCAGGGCACTAAATGCCATTCACGAGGCCTCCATCCTTACGAACAAATCACTTTCCAGGGACCTCACTTCCAAATATCCTCCCACTGAGGACTAGGATTCAACATAAGAATTTGAGGGGGGGACCCCAATCCAGACCATTGCACTATCTCTATGCTAAAAACGGAAATTTACATAGTTAGCTGGGTCTTCTCCTTGATGTCTAGATATGTATAACCTACTCCCTGGAGGTCCTGTTAGGAGTCGTCAGGTGTCCCAAAGTAACCATTCTAAAGCATAGCTATTGGTCCCCAGACCACTTCTCAACATCCCCCTCACTCACAGCTTCTATGATTCAGCAAATGTCTCAACGCCCAACCCAGTGCTCAGGCCAAAATATAGGAGCACCCCTCTCCTGCCTCACAGCTTGCATCAGTAACGCCTTTCAGTGGCACCTCAAAAATCTTCCCCAAATAGCTCAGTTCACCACCTGCACAGCCACCTCCCACCTGGCCCCCACACCTGTCGTCTTTCTCCCCTAAATCTGCCAGAGAGACATATCTTAAGAACTTACACTGATATAACAAAATATCATAAAATTCGTAGCTTATTGGTAGCTTATAAACAACAGAAATTTATATCTGGAGGCTTGTAAGTTCAAGATCAAGGTGCTGGCAGATGTGGTGTCTGGTGGAGGCAAGAGGCCTGCTTTCTTTATAAAGGAACCTCTTCTCGCTGCATCCTAATGTAGAGGAAGGGAAAACAAGGTCCCTTGAGCCTCTTTTATAAGGGTACTAATTTCACTTATATCCTAATCACCTCCCAAAGGCCCTTCTCTTAACAGCACCCTTGGGGATTAGGTTTCAACATACGAATTTAGGAAGGACAAAGGCATTCAGACCATGATATCCATATTCTTATAATCTGTTACTAATTCCAATAATTTGTCTATAGATTCATTTGATTTCTCATGCAGACAGTTGTGTTAGCTGGGAATAATGGTAGTTGTGATTCTTTCTTTTCATATTTTATACAAATTATTTGTCTTTCGCGTCATAGGTCCCTGGCTGAACATAGAACACAGGAGATGACAGTGAGCAGTCTCCCATTGATCTTTATTTTAAAGAGAATGCTTTTCAACAATTCAATGTTGTATATATCATTCCATTATTTTACCTGTAGATACTCATAAATTATTGAAGAAAGTTTTCTTTTATTCTTATATAACTAAACTTTTTAATATCAAATGATTATTGAAATGTTACCATTCTTTTCTACATCTGTTAAGATAAGGAGGTGATTTTTCTTTTTCACTTCTGTGAATAGACTAGATTACATTAATATGTTTTATCATATTGATGTAAATTTGCATTCCTGGAATAAACCTCAATTGGTCATAATTCACCTTCTTTTTGCAAATACTCTTCCATTTAGACTGCCAATGTTTTATTTAGAAATGTCATATTATGTTTATGAATGAGATTTAAATACAATTTTCCTTGACTCTACTAATCTTTCTTGGTTGTAGAATCAAAGTTATACCCACACTCTCTTTTTCACTTTTTTGAAATATTTTATATAATATGAATAATATCTACTTCTTGAGTACTTAACTGTAAAATAATTGGGGGAGGTCTAAAATTTTCTTTATAGGAAGAGATTTAATTGTTGATTTAGTTTCCTCACAGAGGAACCTGCTGTGTAAAATTGGATAAATCACTGGTTCTCCCTGGATCATTGTCTTCATTTATAAAATCTATTGAGTTCTATCATGTTGTGTAAGCTCCTTTCTTCATTTTATACTTGCTGTAGGTCTGAGCAGTGACACAACTCAGTCTTCCCTCTAACTCTGTTTTCTCCTTCCTGAAGTTGTCACAAAGTCAGCTTTTATGGAAAAATTTATAATGAATAAATTTATAATAAATTTTTAATAAATTTTATTAAATATTTTATAATAAATTTTATAATAAAGTTATTAGGTGACACTCCAGAGATGGAAGAGGGATGTTCCAGGATTGAAGCAAATTGAGCCTATTTATAAATTGAAGGAACCAGAAAGAGTGAGAATACAGAAAAAGAGAGGGAGGGAAGAAAGAACAGGGAGGTCCTGAGGAAGGCTTTACTGCTAGAGAGGAAGATTTGGAATCAGAGATTGAGGAAAATGGGAAACCTGGATTGGTGTAGAAGAATAGGTGATCAGGGAGAGGCTGATGGCTTGATATGACAGATACGGGCAGGTCGCTGGGCTGTGGCTTGGATTCCAGAGGAGCTACAGCAGTACTGGAGTGGAGAGAGCTCACCGTATGAATTAGGGTAATTACCGGATGCTGGCTGAAGAGCTGAGTCGTGATAAGCTGGAGGAGGATGAGGGAAGTGGGGGCTGGAGATGTCTGTGATATTAAAGTAAAAAGAGGTGGTGTGGAAGGGAAAGAGGACGCTAAAATACCAGAACTTAAATTCAATTAAATTTTTTTAAAAAGGCAGCTGCTATGATCAGAAAGAATAGGTCTGAATGCATATGCTTGTCAGGGTGGAGTGCTCTGAGTTTGGGATTGGGTTAAGGTTAGGGTAAATACCCAGGGACATCATGGGAGGGGAAATGAAAGGAGACTCTGTGGCGAGGTAGAGTGGAGCCAGGCTGTAGAGAAGCATCTACAGCGAGTGATTGATTTTGCCCTTATCATCTGCCCCAAAGAGTGTTAAGAAATTTACATATATTATGTAATTTAATCCTCACAACAGGATAATGAGGTAGGCTTTAATATTACCTCTAATTTCCAGATGGAGAGCTGATGCTTAGAAAGTTGGTATGCCAGGTTCAGCTAGGACATTTCTGAGATGGGATTTAATTTCACATCTTTCTGATCCCAAAGTCATGACGTTTAACCAGTATTCCACATGCTAGAGAGGCCAGGAAGTTTAGCCACTCATTCATGAGACATTAAAATCTCCCAGAGAAACAGCAGGACTTTGGGTGGAGAGCAAGCCCCTGAGGCAGCAAATGCCAGAGCGAGAGCAGGTGAAGGGTGGAACAGCAGATGCTACAGACTCCAAGAGTCTCTGCTGAAGGCTGGGGACAGGGACCTGGAGCTCCATGGAGAACTGGAGTATGGGGACAGAAGAGAGAGCTACATTCACTTGAGGTGGCAAAGGAGAACAGAAACCCCCAAGGGAGAGTCAGGTTTCAGTTAAGGTGGGGGCCCTGTCCTGTGGAGCTCTCGAGGGACATCTCATCACTCAAGCTCCTGTATGAGCACTCCTTGCATGAGCTAACAAGCAGACATCATGCTACAGAAAATGTGCAATGGCAGCCAAGACAAGCTGGACTGGGATCTCGGGTTGGGACTCTGCATTGAGAGGTCAAGGGAGGATTCCCAGAGGAGGTGACATTTGAACTTGGACTTGAAGCATCAGCATTTCCAGGAAGCATAGTGGGATTACAGACAGATGAAACCTAGAAGTGTAGAGCAGTGTGGATTGTGAAGAAGCTAAGAACAGGCCACTGGAGTAGGAACACTGCAGACATTTGTGAGGAGGTGGCTTTGCCTGCAAGGCTCTATAGAGAAGGCGATATTTCCACAGAATCTAAAAAGATGCTACATGAATGAGTGCCAAGCAGATAAGAGGAGGTGAGGAAAACGTTCCCCATAAGAGGATGCTAGAGCACTGAAATGTGCCTGGGAAGGAGATCTTCCAGTTCCCAGGAAGCATCACTGAGAGGTGAAAACACACACCTGCTGGCTAAGGCAGCATCCTCTTTCCTGGATTAGGTGGGCCCAGCAGCAACACAACAGATCCTTGCGTGTATTTCCTTCCTAAGCCATCGGCAAAGTGAGCCTGCCCTGCATGACACCACATTGCTTCCACTAAGGTGCTGAGGATAGGGCCATTAGACCCACGTCCTGTGGGTTTAGACCCAGGTCCCATGCACATTTGCATATAAATGATGTGAGAGTCTCTCCTCCTCTACCCTACTTCCTCCCAAGGGAAAGTAAGCCTCCTGTTCTTGATCCTTGATGTCATCTGCAATCCATTTATTAGTTCCCAATATTGATGAGAGAACTGAATGAGGCATTCCACATATAGCATCTTTCTTGATCCCTACTTCTACCCCATGAGTTAGATATTATTATCCTCATTTTACAAGCCACAAAACTTAAGCACACAGAGATCAAGAGATTTGGCTACGTACAAACATCCCTTGCAATTGTAGACCTTTTTTTAAAGGGAATATATACTGCATGCTTTTGTATCCATAGTCTGTGATTTTGTTCCTGCTATCTCCACTGGCAGAGAAGTAGTGCCCCTTGCTCCAAGACATGTCACCAGTAAATGCTGGAATTTTGGCTTGCTATCCTGTGATATTTTCACAAGGATCACTATAGTACTTCCACAACCAGAAGCAAAGGGTAGATTTTCATGCAGGAATGTTGGCTAAATCTGGTGAATTTTATCACTTTGGCTCAGGGCTTCCAGAAAATTTGGCACTCAGTGGGGCTCCCTCCCTAAGTCCTGGTTCACCTTTACTTCAAGAGGCAGTTCAGGGACCACCAGTGGGTCCTGCACAAGTCAGGCACAGATCAGAGGAGAGAATGCCAAGGCCCCACATCCTAAAGACTCCCTCCTGTTTAGGCAAAGGGCAGAATTCTCCAGCGACTGATAAAGGAATAAGGATAAGGTAGGGGCGTTAGTAGATTCAGTTCAAAGGCACTGAGAGACTGAAGTTTTCAGCATGGAGTTGTTCACCTCAGGGTGGGTCTGTGTTGCATGCTAAGAAAGGAAGCCAGCCATCCACTGAGCTCTTTCAGAGTGCTTTGTTTTTTCATTTACTTCTCTCACTAAACTTGCATCACGATTATCAACTTTTTTGGACTAGAACACAGCGAGGAGAACAGATTTGGAGTCTGAGTACCCAGAAGTAATTTCTGAACCTGCCAGTTCCTAGCTGGTCAACTGGGGCTTAAAAGTGCATGTTGGAGCAGGGCGGGGGGTTTTGGGAGAATGAAGGGATGAATAGGCAGAGCACAGAGGAATTTTAGGGCAGTGAAAGTACTCTGTATGGTACTATAATGGTGTTAAATCATCATTCATTTCTCCAAACTTATGGAACGCCCAATACCAAGAGTGAACAGTAATGTATGCTATGATAACAATGTGTCAATTTAGACTCATTGTATTAGCCCATTCTCACACTGCTATAAGAATACTACCCAAGACTGGGTAACTTATAAACAAAGGAGATTTAATTGACTCACAGTTCCACATGGCTGGAAAGGTCTCAGGAAACTTACAATTATTGTGGAAGGCAAAACAGGAACATCTTATATGGTGGCAGGAGAGAGAAGCAAGTGAAGGAGGAGCTTGCCAAACACTTATAAAACCATCAGATATCATGAGAATGCACTTACTGTCACAAGAACAGCATGGGGGAAACTGCCCCCATGATCCAATCAACTCCCACAGGTTCCTCCCTCAACACCTGGGGATTACAATTCAAGATGAGATTTGGGTGGGGACACAAAGCCAAACCATATCACTAATCTACTATAACAATAACACTCTGGTACAGGACATTGATAATGGGGGAAGGCTATGCAAGCCGGGGGTTACTATATGAGATGTCTCTGGATCTTCTGCTCGATTTTACCTTAAACTTAAAACTATTCTAAAACACATAAGTGTAAAAGGTTTATATCCCTGAACTTTTATTTTATAAAATAATTTATAAAACACAAGCATTTATAAACTAGAAAGACTAATAATAATAAGGTTACTGTGAGGATTATATAAATTATTACACGTAAGGTATAGAAAAGAATAACTGACCCATAGCAAGCACTCAATATGTGTCTGCTGTTGTTATTATCAACAATATGAATATTGAGAGGGAAGCTCAGAGGGGACATAATTTGGCCAAGAAAATGCAGCTCAAATGCCAACTTGGGCCTTCCAGGTTCTAGAATTCATGTTCATTCTGCTGCAGAGGAAGATACTTCAAGAGTTCCATAGCTGAGTTAATCCTTGTAAAAAGAGCACCCTTCCATTTACATTATCCTTTATCCAACCAAATATTTTCTGAGCACTGCCTCTGAATGGGACTCTGTACACATGCCTGGGCTCTGGTCCCTGTCTCTGAGGGGTCCTCAGTAGGGGGACATCAGACACACAGAGAAATAAACAGGGGTTAGATAGGAATCAGACTCTCAGTAGGGCTTTAAGGGAAAGCCTGTAAAAGGCTCTCAGAATCCAGTTGAGGCTGCAGGCATTGGCACTCAGAAAACATAGAAGGCTTTGTGCATAAATCTGGAAAGATCTGCAAGACAAAAACAGTGGCACGAGACTGGGAGAACTGGAAAAAAATAGTGCGAGCAGAGGCAGAGTTGGGTACTCATCAGCTTTGGAACTCAGAAACTTGACAGCAGGAGGGCATCTTACTGACCAGCTAGCCCAGCCCCTTGCAGTAAATCACCGGGTGAAGTCATTTACTAGCCACATGCTCTTGAGTGGGATCTGAACCTTTCCATTCCTCAGTTTCCTTGTTTTTAAATATTTACAGCAATATTCTTACTGTGCAGAGTTATGATGACAAATGCTCCTTAAACATAAGCATTTGGTAATCATCATTTTTAATAACCATAGTTATTATTGTTATTTAAACAGATGTGAAAACTGAGATGAGAGAAGTCAATAGAATTTCCAAGTTCTCACACCAAGCCAAAATCTAAAACTCTGTGTTTTTCATCCCAGCAAACTTCCTCCTCTTATGAGGACAAATTGGGGTAAATATGGGTAAAGTACTGTAATAGTTTGCTAGGGCTGCTATAAACAAATACCACAGACTGAGCAGCTTAAACAACAGAAATTTACTTTCTCATTGGTCTGGAGGCTGAAAGTCTGAGATCAAGGTGTCAGCAAGGTTGACGCCTGATGAGGACTCTCACACACCTGGTCTTTCCTCTGCATGTGCATGTCTGTATTGAAATTCCCTCCTCTCATAAGAACACCAGCCCCGTTGGCTTACAGCCTGTCTTAGGGCATTTGTGTTGCTACAACAAAATTCCACAGGGCAAGTAATTTATAAAGAATAGAAACATATTTCCTCACAGTTCTGGGGGCTGGGAAGTCCAAGATCAAGGCTCCAGCAGGTTTAAGGGCTAGAGAGGGCTCACTGATTCAAGATGGCATCTTGCTGCATCTTCACATGGCAGAAAGCTGACAGGCAAAATGGCCTAAGCTAGTTCCCTCCAGGTCTTTAATCAGACACTAATCCACCCATAAGGCTGGGCCCTCATGGCTTAATCACTACCCAAAATGCCTTACCTCTTAATACCACCACAATGGAGACTAAGTTTCAACATGAATTTTGTAGGGGACACAAACGTTCAAGCCATAGCAGGGCCTGCCCTAATGACCTCATTTTACTCAGTTCCCTCTTTAAAGACCGTATCTCCTAGGCCAGGTGTGGTGGTTCACACCTGTAATCCCAGCATTTTGGGAGGCTGAGGCAGGTGGATCCTGTTGGTCAAGAGTTTGAGACCAGCCTGGCCAACATAGTGAAACCCCATCCCTACTAAAAATACAAAAAATTAGCTGGGTGTGGTGCCTGTAGTCCCAGCTACTCGGAAGGCTGAGGCAGAATAATTGCTTGAAGCTAGAAGGAGGAGGTTGTAGTGGGCCAAGATCGTGCCACTGCACTCCAGCCTGGGTTACAGAGCAAGATTCCATCTCAAAAACAAACAAACAAACAAACAAAAAAAAACTGACTTTTAGTTTTGGTTGGGCCCAGTGGCTCATGCCTTGTATTAGTCAGGGTTCCAGGGTTCTCTAGAGGGACACAGCTAATATATATATAACATATAATACTAATATATATATACATAGATATATAAAACATATTATATATATATATAATTTATAGGGGAGTTTATTAAGTATTAACTTACATGATCACAAGGTCCCAAAATAGGCTGTCTGCAAGCTGAGGAGCAAGGAAAGCCACCGAGTCCCAAAACTGAAGAACTTGGAGTCTGATGTTTAGGAGCAGGAAGCATCCAGCATGGGAGAAAGGTGTAGGCTGGGAGGCTAGGACAGTCTCGCCTTTTCACGTTTTTCTACCTGCTTTATATTCACTGAAAGCTGATTAGATGGTGCCCACTGGATTAAGGGTGGATCTGCCTTCCCCAGCCCACTGACTCAAATGTTAATCTCCTTCAGCAACACCCTCACAGACACACCCAAGATCAATACTTTGCATCCTTCAACCCAATCTATTTGACATTCAGTATTAACCATCACATGCCTATAATCCCAGCTCTTTGGGAGGCTGAGGCGAGTGGATCACTTGAGGTCAGGAGCTCAAGACCAGCCTTGATAACATGGTGAAACTTCATCTCTACTAAGAATACAAAAATTAGCTGGGCATGGTGACATGCACCTGTAACCCCAGTTACTTGGGAGGCTGAGGCAGGAGAACTGCTTGAATCTGGGAGGCAATGGTTGCAGTGAGTGGAGATTGCATCACTGCACTCCAGCCTAGGTAACAGAGCAAGAATCTACCTAAAAAAACAGGACCTTGTCTCCAAAGACAGCCACATTCTGAGGTTAGAACCTCTACATATGAATTTTGGGGGCTCATAATTAAGCCCATAAGAAGCACTTGTCACTGATTCTGGCAGAGAACAGATGCTAAAACATATCAGCTGCTATTGACACAGCATGGTTACTACAGTGCCTTGTCGCTAGAGTTTGATGAAATCCTCGTGTCAACGTCCATTGTTTGTGTAACATCCATAGCAGAAGCCCCTTGAACCTTTTCCACATATTCTTCAGGGAACATCACACAGTTCCACAAGCCTGCTGTGCCCTCAGGCTCCTTCTGCAAAATGACAAACCCTGTAAAATTTTTTTCATACAGCTGATTTTTGAAAAAGCTGTATCAAGATGCATTAGCATTCTTCAGAGAAACAGAACCAATAGGAGATGACAGATAGATAGATAGATGATAGACAGATAGATAGATGATAGGTAGACAGATAGGTACATAGATAGATAGATAGATAGATACATAGATAGATAGGAGAGAATTTTATTAGGGAATTGTCTCATGCAATTATGGAGGCTGAGAAGTTCCATGAAATGCCATCTGCAAGCCAGAGAGCCAGGGGAGCTGGTAATAAGGCTCAGTTCAGGTTCAAAGGCCTAAAAACATGGAGTTCTGAAGGCCAAAGGCAGGAGAAGATAGGTGCTCCAGCTCTAGAGAGGGGGTGAGAACAAATTAGCCTTTCCTCTGCCTTTTTGTTCTATCCAGGCCCTCAGGCAACAGGATGGTGCCTTTCCACATTGATCAGGATGGATCTTCCTTACTCGAAACCACTGATTCAAATACCGATCTCTTCCAGAAACACCCTCACAGACACACCCAGAAATAATGCTTTACCAGCTATTTAGGTTTTCCTTAATCCAGTCAAGTGACACCTAAAATTAACCATCATACAAGGTCTACTTGATACACAAAAATTTGCGCACATGTAATATATCTGTCTTGATGAGGTTAAACTTATGCATACACCCTGATACCATCAACACAACCAAGATATTAAACATATCCATCCTCTGCAAAGATTTCCTTGTGTTCTTCTGTGCTCTACTTTTTTTGGTGGGGGCGGGTGGTAAGAACACTTAACATGATGTCTATCTTTTAACATATTCTAAAGGCCAGAATACCATGTGGTTAACTATAGGCACTATGTGGTTCTGTAGGTCTCTAGAACTTACTTCTCTTGAATAACAGAAACTCTATACCCATTGAAAAACAACTCCTCATTGCCGTCTTCCTCTAGCCTCTGGGAAATAGAATTCTACTCTCTGCTTCCATGAGTTTGACTATTTTAAACACCTCCTATAAGTAGCATCATGTAGTATTTGTCTTTCTGTGACTGGCTTATTTCACTTAGTTTAATGTCTTCAGGTTCATTCATGTTGTTGCAAAATTGGTCAGACCCATGAGCATTGAGTGGAAGAATCCCTACTATACTACCCTAGCATGGGATTTTGGTCAGACATTAATGTCTGACCACAATGCAGCCAGAGATGGTAATATAGGTATCAACCCCATCTGTCTGTGGTATGGAGCAGTGCTTAGTGGAGAGCATCATATAATTTGGCTGTTAGAGCCCCTCTCTTTGGGGGCAATAGATCAGACTTGAGTTTGACCCAATCTATGCCCCACCTCCATGTACAGAAAACCCCAAAAGACTCAAAAACACTTTTATTTCTGTGTATCTATAATGTACAATGCTTGGATGCATTTGATCTCCTCTGCTATTCTCCAGGGCGTTTTCCCACTCCCTTTATCCTAAGGCCAACCATACTTCCTTTTCATGGAGTGCCTGCCCTTCTTATCTATAGGTAAATGGCCAAGACAGAGTAACATGCCTCCTTTTCAATTCTCAGAGAATGGGATCAACATGAGGAGGCAGAGTTCCTGTCCATTATTGTGGTTTTCTTTCAGGACCAGGACCAGGACCAGGGACTTTGTAACACTTGGCATGCCAGTGAACAAGAGGATAGCAAAAAATGTGTTAAAGTGTGTCTCAGTTCTGACCATCTGTGATGCAATGTGTGGCCCCTGTATCTAGCACACACGCACCCCCTGCCAGTCCCTTCTGCCCTCACACTACAGCAGAGCCTGCACCTCAGAAGGCAACTCACGTCTCTGCTGCTACAGGGAGGGAGGCTGGGAATGATAGATGGAGAGCAATTTGACAGGCCGATTTCAGTGACTGTGTGTATGTGTTTCGACTTAAAGAATGCAGGAGGAAATACCATGTCCATGCACTTGTTTATTCCTGTATTAGATAGAGGATGTGCCATGTCCCCTGCATGGTGGGAAGCTCTGAGAACACAGAAGAGCCCATCGTCTGGGTGGGGGCACTGACCGTGAACCCACAGGATCATCACAGCCAACAGGAATGGCACCAGGACACAGACACGTGTGCTGCAGGGAAGGTCACCAGAGGATGTCTCACTCAGCCCCTGCCCACCAAAGAGATTTCAGAAGCGGGGGGGATTTGGGTCATTTATTGTTTGCATAACCCTTGACAAGTCCTTCCACACAGCACGGTTGGGAGAATCGTGAGAGCTACAGGAGCACTCTGTATGCTGCAATTGCATTATAAATGCTAATTATCATTAAGAAGGTGATTGCTCTGGGGCATGATACAGTTCATACTCCTTAGCATGACAACCAAAGCAGCTAAACGTCTGACTCAGGTTACATCACTGCGCCATGCAGTCTGTTCTCCACATACATAGGGCAAGGCACCATTTCTGAAGCCATCCATACCTGACCATGCTCTACGCCTGCTCCCTGCACCCGGGATGCCTGCCCCCTTGCTGTTTGGCAAATACATGCTTACTTGTCAGAACTGACATCTCCTATCATCCCATACATATATGCATCCACACAGACCCAAATTAGGCACCATTAGCTGTGTCTTCTAGGCAAACTGTCTGACCTCAAGATTAAGTCAGGAAAGACTGAATTTACTAAACAACCTTTGAGTCATTTTTTCAAGAAGCCCCCTGGTTCTGATAACCCAGAGGCTCTGAAAGAGTCCTGGTTAGGTCTCATGTTCCTGATTCTACCTGCAAATTCTCAATCAGAGTGAAACACAGGGCAGTGAACTCATGGATAACCCTTTTGTGCAGTACAAGGATGTCCATTTCTATGTACTTTGCAGTAACACAAACAGGGAAGAACATTTCAATGTACAATATTAGAGGAGATTGTTTGAATAATAGATACTAAGCTGTGAGTCAACAATTAAAGAGATGCTTTAAATGTATTTAAGAATAAAGGGAAATGTTCTATTAAGTAGAAAAAATAGATTTATGAAATACTTTATGGTGGGATCTCATTTTTGTACAAACCTAATCGAAGAAACCATAACACCGTGGAAGTATACAAAGCCAAGATAAGCTCGGGGCACAGTGAGTACAGGTGATTTTAATTCTCTCCATGATGTTTTTTCTACAGTTTGTAGATATCCTGTAAGAAATCATTCCTTATATCAACAGGCAAAAATAAATGTGTTTTTATACATCACCTTGATTCAAATGACTCAAATTTTTGTATTCTAGACTTTCATTTATTTTAATAATCATCCATCCATTCATCCAACCTAAGAAAACCGACGTATCTCACGATGTTGGCTCTGTCCCTTGCAGCCTTTGGGATATCACTGAAGCAGAGAGCAGGTTGGAGATCTGCAGATATGCAGGGGAAGTGCTGGGCCTGTGGTGGGACCCTTCCTCTACAGCTGGCTCTGCTTTGCATTGAGACCTGAGGGCCCTACACAAAATAAACAGGGGCCTTCTGCTCCATCCACGCAGGTTGGACAGCAGCCGCCAAGAACAGACCAGGAGCAGCAGGATGTGGGAACCTTGGCACAGGGATGATGGGAAAGTCCTAAATGATTTCTGAGGCAGACCCTGGGCTGACTTTTAGGAAACCATGAATGCCAGTGGAAAGATCGCTAGATCAGAGTGTCAGAAGTAGGAGCTGGCTGTGCCAATGATAACTGACAGTGCCACATCCTTGACAAGTTTCAGGACCCTGAGCTTCACTGGCCATGTGCAAGCCTCTCATTTATACAGAGGAGGGAAATGAAACTCAGAGAGACCATGCACCCCAAGACCTGGGAGGGCAAGTCCTGATGAGAACCCCCATCCCCACCTCCCTCCCCAGGACCCCACTGATACTGAATACTACTCACTGGCATCCTGACTGCCAAAGAATAGCTCAACCTCTGTCCTCAGTTAAAACATCTGTGAATGGGGACAAGGGCCTCAGCCTTGCATGCCTTTAAGGGTTCTTTTGAGGAACAAAAAGACTTACGGATGGGAAACCCATTCAAAGCTTCTCCTCCCCAAGTGTGTGACCTGCACTTTTCATTCTCCAAGCAGGTTTCATGCTCACCCACTTCATTTTGCAAAAACCCAAACCATCCCACAAACAATAGCTTTCATATAAATGCATTTTTGGAAGCAGTGAAGGCTCCAATTAGGATTTTGATGTCTAAAAGAAAATGCATACCATCTCTTCTAATGTAAAAGCAATTTACTAACTTCTTACATAAAGGATTCTTTTCATTTAAATAGAGAAGAAATCTTAATAATAGATGATTATGAATATGAAAATTATATATTCACTGCATAATCAACCATTTAATTGACGTATCATATCTCCCATAGAGTGTGTGGAACAGATTTGAAACCATGTGACTGATTGTTCCAATGCTTCTTTTTTTAAAAAAAAAAAGGAGGTCTGCTATTCAGCTGAAAGTATAAGAATATATCCCATCCAAGGTCATTTTTATTTATTAAGCACCTGTCGTGTGCAAGGAGAGATTGTTACAGAGTTTATAATCTTCAAGGGGATATCTCCACCACTTTAAGCAGAACATTCATGAGACCAGTGCACAGATTGCCCTCATACTTTAAACCCTTTGGGGAAAAGGCAGAAATGAGTAAAGGAAAAGAGTTTTAAGGATCAACTATGAACAATCACTTTAAACATATAGTCTCACTTAATTTTCAGCACAATAGTATGTAATAGGTATCATTAGCTCCATTTTACACATGAAACAAAAAACTGAGTCACAGCCAGATGAATCACCATACTCAAAAACAGGTGATAGAAGCAAGAAAAGAATCATCTGGATTCAAACGCCCACCTTCTGTCACTTACATATCTCATGCTGTTGGCCCTGTCCCTTGCAGCCTTTGGGATATCACTGAGACAGAGAGCAGGTTGGAAATTTGCAGATGCCCAGCGGAGGTGCAGGTCGTTCAGGGCCATCAAGGTGGACAACCTGCACCTCTATTGCTTCCTCTCACGTGAATTACGAAGAAGAAATACACAGCTCTGGGTGGGAGCAGGTTCAGAGTGACAAGCACCAAAAAAGCTCCATAGGGCACGTGGTATTTAAAAGGAGTGGGAGGATGGGACAGGCTTGGGCTGAAGGCAGTGGGGTAGACAGTTTTCCAGACAGAGGTGGCGAGCATGGAGCAAGATCTCTGCGCTGTCCAGGTGGGCTGCTTAGTACACGTGTGTTTGCGTAAAGGTGGGTTGCAAGCAGGTTCTAGATGACCTAGAACAACCTGCACCTCTATTGGCAGAGAACCCTGAGCCCTTCAGGGTGTCTGAGTAGAAATGAGTGCAAGAAACTCTGAGATTTGTGTGAGCTCTGTCCTTGTGGGAGAAGGATTGCAGCAGAGACAACGGAGGTAGGAGGTCTTAGCCAGCAGCTTCATTTTGTGACATAAGAGGTGCAGCCTGACCTAGGGCTCAGGGAAAGGCCTCTGCTCTCTCAGGAGAGCCTCCTACAAGGCTCTGAAAGGCTCTGAAATTGGCTCCTTGTAGGGGATGGCAGTTAAAAGAATGGAAGGAGTCAAATGATCTCTGGTGATAGGACTCTGAGGGACCCCAAAGAAGCCCACCATCCATCCTTCTCAGCAGAACGAGATTTCCAGTTACAGAAAATAAAAACAAAGATGGCCAATCACATTTGAATTTCAGGTAAAGGATAATTTTTAATAGAAATATGCTCCCAATCATGCATGGGAAATATACTGAAAAGTTACCTGAAATTCAAATTTAACTGGGCATTCTCTATTTTATCTGGTAATCTACACCAAAAGGACACAAAACTCTATCTCCCTACAGAATGGGCCCCCAAGCACGGCATTGCATTGGCCCCCATACCACCTGCAGCCGGCTCTGACTCTGAGGGTATGGGTGCACCACACAGATCCAAAAGCGGAACACATCATGGCTAGTTTGCACCATCGATATAGGGTTGCCCCAGAATCTGGGTGTCTGCTACGGGGCCACAAGGAGTACCCATGAGAGGGCACCTGGGAAGAACAGCGGGACCCAAGAAATGGACACAGCACCGTGCGATCATTTGACTTCGATACACGGAAGGAAACAAGCACAAAGACTCTGGAAAGGCAAAATTAACTTTTATCCCGATTCCTTGTCCTCCCTTCCTCCCATTCATTCAACATTTGTTGACTTCCTGGGATGTGCCAGGCACTATGACCTGCAGCTATAAAGATGAGTGGGACCTCAAAAGGCAGCCTTATATACTGGGTTTCAAATGCTGTCTTTGCCATCTCCAAGCTGTCTGATCTTTCACTGACCCTGTTTCCTCATCTGGAAAATGGGCATAAGAGTGCATTCCCACCAGGTTGTTTCAGGATTAATTTAAATGAAGTGAGCATTTAAGCAAAAATAATACTCACCAAAAAGCTAGCTGCCCACTTCTGACGCCATTCGCATTTTCTACTCATGGAGAAAGAAAGATGATCTCATAATCCCCAAGCAGCGAGAAAAGGATACAATTTTATAGAACACCAGAGGAAGGAGCGAGTTTTTAACAGAAGAAAGGCATTTAGCTATCACTTGGAGAAAAAAATAAGGTGTGCTCCATACAGGCTTTTAATTAAACCTACTCAGCATTCTTTGCTATGGAAAGCCACTCCTCCTCCCATTAATAACCCCATTTAGTCCCCGAGGTTTGCTTGGGACTTGCCTTGTTCTCAGGGCTGGGGGCACTGTGCAGCCACTCAGAGAAGTTATACCTGAGAATGAAGACAGAGACCCCGTGCCATAACTGAGACCCTGAACTGAACTATATCTGAAGTCAGATCTGTCTCCTGGACTTATCCATTACAGGACCCAATAGAGGTTCCTTCTTACTTAAACCAGTTTGGTACAGAGCTTTGTTACTACCAATTAAACAGCTCCCATACTAGGGGACATCTTCCATTAATTTTGCAAATACTGAGTGTTTCCTATACTGCTTGATGAATAAAGAAAAGATAAAATTTAGAAGAAGGTAGTCCCAGCTACTCAAGAGGCTGAGCCAGGAGAATCATTTTCACCCAGGAGGCAGAGGTTGCAGTGAGCCAAGATCACACCATTGCACCCTAGCCTGGGCGACAGGGCGAGATTCCGTCTCAAAAAAAAAAAAAAAAAAATTAAGTAATCTTGTCAACAAGAAGTTTTCAGTTGACTACTGGGGTCTTCATCTCGTATGTATATATGGTAAGATATTTCTATTTGAGTTAGATTTTGAAGGTGACACCTTATTCGGATATTGGATAATAATAAAACAACCAATACTACTGTTACTTAAGATACAAATAAAATTTCCTTAACTTACTTTAAGGAATTGTTGGTACTCCTTGAGGTAACTGGTGGGTTCTAGACTATGGCAAAATCACAAAGAGGTATCCTTGCCTGGACAAATATTTGAGACTCAAACTGAGCTCATAATGTCAATGGCAATTCATGGTGAATTGTATTGTTTCCTTGTATTTTAAAACATTTCAGTTAACTGGAGTCAGTTCCAGAAAGATTTAAAAAAAAAAAAAATCTTGCACATTTAAAGTTTTTGAAGTTCAATTTTCATGCTTTCTGGGAATTTTAAGACTACTCATCTTATATGAGCAAATTTTCATCTCTATAAACCAATCAGAACAGAGTACCTTTAATTTAAGAAAATTCATAATCTAATTTATGAGTACTAGGAAAGTATCACCCAGGCACATAATGAGGAGTAAAGTCCTTTTTGAATTACAGGCCTATAGAGAGAGCTGGGTTTTCAGCTTCCATTTTAGCCATAGATGAAGAGACACAAGAGACACTGAACCACAGTTCACAGATCCAAATATCAAACAGCAGTTCTTCCCAATGGGCACAAAATTCTTAATTAAATTTGAGCCTAAATAGATAAACAGACACACAAAGAGACTAAAAACTGTATTATCTGTCATTTCCCATCCAACAGAGAATAGACCTCTATACTTCACTAATCTATTTACAGAAACCACCAAATGGTCAGATTATAAAACCAAATTCCCAATCATTGCTGCCACCAATAGGAAGCAAATTTATCAACTGTCCATGAACCAAACACAAAACACAAAATTAGTAGAAAATAATATCACAAAACAAAGGGTCAGCAAAATTTCACTATGCTTGGAATTCACCTCTGTAAGCCAAGAAAAGATGCACCTGGGCTTAAGGTGTCCATTGCCGGCAACACGGTTTACCTGGCTCTGTCAGGTGAATCCAGGGGCATCTCAATGGATGACTTCCCAAACTATAAAATGATATTATTTTTGAAAATATAAAATCATGGCTTTTATAAGTCACAGATTGTATTTAATTTATAAATAATGACAAAACCAGCAATAGGCTACTACAGGTTCTACTCAACTGTTTTAACTTTAAGGGTACTCAGAAAGTTCATTGAAAAATAGAAACTCATTAGTGGTGTCTTTCCTAAATGTGGAATGTGAAAGTGTGTTCGTGCATTCCATGTGTAGTGAATAATTTTACTGCACACTAATTTTACGGTGCCAGTGATTCAGAAGGTAAAGCTGAATTGTGTGTAGGTGTCTACAAGAATGTGGGAGGTGTGGCTGTGGATATGCTGTGGAATGGGGGAGCATGTAGCACCTGTCTCAAAGCAACAGACTCGAGATGGCATCTCGTCTGAACGGTTTAACAGTTTCACACCACAAGGACATGATAAACAATTTCACGAGAGTCTGACATTAAAGTGCTAAATTCCTTGAGATCAGGTGAAGTATTGGAAAACCAAAAACACTTTATCTGTAAGAGAAAAGCATTTACTATTGGTTGTCTCAACAAAATGCTACAGTCTTTTTTTCTTAAACAAGATTTGAAACTCACAAGGGCCAAGCTCCTACTACAAAGAATTATATCTAAAACTGATTAAAAACATGTTCATAAAAAGATATGTATGTATATAAATAGATATACATACATATGTATAAATGTAGATATGTGTGCATATATATTGAAAAATATACAAAACAGAAGATAGTGTGTCATGCCAACATATAGGCACGACATACCAATAGCATTTGTTGAGCATTTCCTGTGAGGCAGCTTTTCAGTAGCCGGCCTTTGAAAGTTAGAAAAGTGATGATGGACTAAGTTTGGGTTTCCCGTTAGGCACTCGTGTATGTGAAATCTCTGTGTAACAGTTACGTGCATTGCAGCCTTTGTGATTTGGGGCAAGTTTTGCCTGTGACTCTCAGCTGGCTCCACTGTAAACTGTGAATGTGGTACTTGGAAGCTTATGTGCTTTCACATGTGTCTGTCCTTTATTTTCCACTGAGCCCTGAAGATTGGATAAAGGACAGGGAGGGGAGGAGGGTAGAATCTGAGGAAAGGGGAACTGAGAAAATGAAGGAAGAAAGACAATCTTGGGGTTGTTATCTCTCTGGGAATTAGCCAACACATGCTATCAAGCAACAGTCACTTGTGAAATTAAAACTCCTTGGTGACATGTTTAGACACCTACAAGTAGACTGCCAGTTGTTTGGGACTATGTGACTTTACTGAGTATTGACAAAGGCTATCCACTAGAGCTGTGCTTTTTAACACTCCTACCAGCCTTGCAAACGATCACAAGGAAATTGCTTTGAACGACGTTAATGTGGGGAAAAAAATCAAGGAATGGAGAAATAAACTGTGGTTTATATACAAATTATTTTTAAAGTAGCTAAAATGACTGGCCTACATTATCCGCTATTGGTTGGAAAAGAAGAAATTATAAGAGATTTATAAAATAGAATGCCACTTTTGGAAAACTTTCAAACTCATCAGCTAATACAAGATATTGCTTATAGCTAAAGTCCAAACTATAGATGGGAATGGTACACAACAATTTCAGAATAATGGTTGCATTTAGGGAAGTAGATGAAGTGAGGGTATAAGAGCTAAGGCTTTTGCTAATTTAGCTGTAATGACTATTTCTTTAAAAAAATAACTGAAGCAAATACAATAACATATTCGCCTTTGTTAGACTTGAGTGGCGAGTGCCTTGGTGTCTGTTAGATTTATGTACATTTCTATGTTTTCATTTTAAAATTATAATGAAACCTATGTACGTGTATTTCAGTAAGAAAAACTGGTCTATCAAAAATGCAAGTGTTATGCTATCTGGGTGATGGGATAATTTATACCCCAAACCTCGGTATCGTGCAATATACCCATGTAACAAAAATGCATATGTATCCCCTGAATCCAAAATACAAGTTAAAATTATGAAAAAATATGCAAGTGTTAAATCAAGCATGATAATTGTTACTGTCTAGGGGAAAGGCCACCACCTGTGCACCCTGATTCCTTTTCTGGCAAAGTGCTTCTGAGTTACATTTTGTTCATGACTAAAAATAGGTTGTCCATGGCTTTCTATATCATGATCTGCAAAATTCTTCCATCTTCCACTCACTACCTGATTTTAATAATACTCCCACTTTTAGGCATTTGTTGTGGCAGGATCCCACTTTTAGACACAAAAACATTTATTTTTAACCTATTGTTGCATAATAATATTACCAAAAATTTAAAGGAGTAAAACAACATATGTTTAGCACACAGTTTCTGTGGGGACAGGAACTCCAGTATGGTTTAGCAGGGCCCTCTGCTCAAAGGTCTCACAAGGTGGTAATCAAGTTACAACTCATCTGAGGCTGCCCTGGGGAAAAACTTGAGTTCCATCTATCTTAGGTCTTTGCCACATGGTCCTCTGCTGAGGCAGCTCGCAACATGGGAACTTGTTCTTCAGAGTTCACAAGGGAGAGCTGGTCTCCTTGCAAGAAGAGAAGGCATTTCAACATTCTGTAATGTAATCATGTGCATGAATCACATATAACCCCATCACTTTTGCTATATTCTTTGGGTTAGAAGAAAATCCCAGGGCCTGCCCACAACACTCAAGAGGGCCAGAAGGCAGGGATTATGGAGACCACTCTAGAACTTATCCGCCACCCATCTTGGAGCTTCAAGACTTCTTTAGGCTTACTTTTCCCTGTGTCATTGGCTTGTACCTTTAAAATCTCTTGAGTATACGTTGACCTCTGAGTTTTTGTTATCTGGCTCTGACCATGAACCTAAACTCACTTCTCTCGTATGTATAGGCAAACCTTCTCTAACCCTGTGGACCACCATCCCCTTCTCTGCTGCAAAAATACCTGATGCAGTTGCCTTCCATCAGCAGCAGCTCCAAGCAAAATCTACTGAGCAGCTGCTCTGCCCCATGCCCCACAGGTGACATGTTCATTTGCGTTTTCTCCAAATCTGTCACATTCCCACTGCTGAGATACATAAAATCTATTTTACAAATGACTAACTGGAAACTCAGATCAATTAATTATCTTTCTTCTAAATACATATTAATACATTGGCAATGGCAAAACTTGGATTTGAATCTAAATCCTTCTATTCTTTCCATTACACCCCCACCACCTTCTTAATACATGTCTCTTTCTGTGTTTCTACAGGTTCAAGCTATTTGTAAAGTAGCCTTCTTCCTCCTCTAAATATACACCTGATGTTGAATGTCTTATTCCTCATCCCTCACTGTTTTTCATTTGTAGTTAAAAGCCTCCTCTAATCTTTGCTTTTTCCGCCCTTTTATCTCACTCAAGATTCCATTTCCAGAGTATGCAATAAAATAACAGTTCTTGGTGCTAGTATGACATGTTCCAAGTGCTCAGGGAATAGGTATGGTTATATCTCTTCTATTTTTCAGTTATTGTTCAGATACTGGCATGTACAATTAGAACCTGCCTCATCCAAAGTTGAATGCTCTAGATACCCGTGTATTTACTTGGTCTCAAAAGGATTTAAAAGCCTGCCTTTAACTGTCAGCTGGAGAAGAAACTTGGATCTGATCAGCCTATAACTATTGCACGTTGTTAGGGAATGCAGCAGATGAAGACGGTGCCTGTATCATGCAGCAGACAAATATTGCCTGTTGTTGTTGTGGTATACTTTCTGAACCAGAACCCTGCCTGGGCGATCTTAGTGCTCCAGATTCCACGGTTACTGCTCACAATTCTGTTCCTCAAGGCACAGTATTGTGGCAGGGTGACTCTGACATTGGGATATTCTAGCCTCAGCCACCCATATGCCACAAGCAGGTGTTGTATTAGTTAGCTTGTGCTGCATAACAAAACATCCTCAAACTCAGGGCTTTAAAGCCACTATAAGTCTATGCATTGGGAAGTTGGATTCAACTGAGTGGTTCTTTTGCTTGTCTCAGCTGGGTTCACTTATGTATCTGTGAACAGCTGCAGATCAGCTACAAAGCTCTGTTTCTGGGGGCTCTGATATTAATTTTAACTAAGATTATAGGGGTATGGGGGTAATGGGAGCAACAGGGCCTCTGTCCTCTGTCCTCTTGCAAGTTACCCTGAGCTTGTTTACATGACAGTAGAATTCCAGGAGCAATAAGAAGTAAGCCCCAATATGCAGGGGCTTTTCAATCTCTGCTAATGTCACATTTGCTACTGTTCTTTTGGCCAAAGCAAAAACGTGGCCCCAAGTTCAGATTCAATGTAGAAGGGCGCTACAAATGGAAGGGCAACAGGGAGGTATGTACAAATCAGGGCCAAGATACAATCGATCCATCACAGCCCTCCTTAGTGAGCCTTTGACTTAAGACCCAGGAGTAAGACTGCTTTATTCATTTCTTCAAGATTTACTTGACTTCAGAAGTTTCCTGGCCCTTCCCTGCATTCCTGTTGATCACCTCCAGTTTACCTGGCCTGCTTCCACGGACATTACACCCCTTCTGTACTGATCAGCTTTGCATATTATTTCTCCTGCAACAGAAGACATTTACTCCACTTGCATGAAAGAGAATATTCAAGTGCATCTTTGCAGAATGATGAAGATGTGATTCAAGGTTATTTTTCTCATGATTGCCAAGAAGTAGCTGATGATTTCTCTTGCTTAAAAAGCCAAACAATAAGATTTCCTACCATATTTGCTATGCACTGTGAAAGTCAAAATTCATCGTTGCATGTACCCAACTTAAAGTACTTAAAACAATATTTTTCAAAGTAACAACACAAATCAATAGAAATGTGTTGGCTCCTATAACTAGGAAGTCCTATGGTGAAGCCTGGAGAGGACTTAATCCTAATTTAGTTCTGTTTGTCTCTATCTGGCCACGTTCATCAAAGAGACTTTTCTCATGTAGTAGGCAAAATGGCCCCCAGGAAGTCCTGTTGAAAATAAATTGTCTGCATTAGCAAAAAAATGGGTTAGTGTTCTACAATGTAACACAACCATAACCTTTGGAGTCATCTTTTCTACAGAACAAATGTCATTTGCATCATTACTAGCAAAGGTCGACAAGTTGACAGGAAATGCCACACAGAGTTTGATACCTTAAATACCAAATTTCAAAATGAAGCAGAGGTCAATTCCCCCAGATAATTAAATAATGACCGAGTGGACTTGATAAAAAAAAATGCCCCATTCTGACACTGTAAGGATTTGCTCCTCACTCTTGGCCTGTTTTCCAAGTTTTGGATAAGTTTCTTCTATCAGTTGTGATGTTACCACAGAGAAGTCGAAGCACAATGAAAGGTTATGACAGAGATAATCATTCAATGTAGAATAATAAGATTTGGTTACTAACCTGTTAGTGACCTTTCTTTACTTTTTACTAGCTAGTACTTATGCTAGAAAGAAAGCTTTCAAATAATGTTCATATGTTAATTTAAAGTTAGCAATTCAAGGCTGGGCATGGTGGCCCACACCTGTAATCCTAACACTTTGGGAGGCTGAGGTGGGCAGATCCCTTGAGGTCAGGAGTTTGAGACCAGCCTAACCAACATGTTAAAACCTGTCTCTATGAGAAATACAAAAATTAGCTGGGCATGGTGGCGCGTGCCTTAATTCCAGCTATTTGGGAGGCCAAGGCAGGAGAATCGCTTGAACCGGAGAGGCGGAGGCTGTAGTAAGCTGAGATCGTGCCATCACACTCCAGCCTGGGCAACAGAGTGAGACTCCATCTCAAAAAATACAGTAAAATAGAGTTAGCAATTCATATATGATTAGTAATTTATGGTAAGTACAGTGAGTTCAGGGTAAGCAGATTAATTATTGCAAGGATGGATAACAAATTTAACCTCTTTTAACAAATACAGCCACATTAAATAAACAATAACAATTCACAACAACAAATAAATTTTTATCATCTAAAGGTTATAAGCAAATAGGTCTGAAGATATTTTTAAAAATAAATCTTTGAATATAACAGAAAGTTCTTTGTCCTATTAGGAAAGAGACAGAAATTAAACTTTAAGATGACAAGATACAGACTAAAATTCTATGACTATCTCTCTTATCTTCCTGAACAAAGAATAATGGCTAAGTGCTTTGCATTTTCATCTTTTTAAATGTTCTTATACACTTCCAATGAAAACTGTGGTTTCTGATTTATAATAAAATGTTAATCAAGGCTAACTCATAAGTATGGGAGTCTCATATATTTATAGCTACATTTAGCAAGTAAAATAGACGTAGTAAAGGAAGTGATTATTAAATTCAGATTTTTAAAAAATGAGCAGGAGCTAAGTCAGCAAGGGCTGGCAGGCAGGATAGGGAATTCCAGACAATGGGAGGAATAAGAGTCAATGCTTCCTGGTAGGTTCCACGGGCTTGGCCAGAAATAATGCTGGAAACAGGCTTGCCCTTCCAGGTCAAGGGCTTTGTACATTATCTTAAAAGCAATAGAATGGCATTGTGGGTTTTAATACTGAGTTCAGAAGGAAGACCAGGATTAGATCTGTTTTTTGAAGACAACAGTTCGGCTACTATGTTCAAGGCCAAGACTGTCCCTAGCTATATCTATTAGGAAGCAAATGAAGTCACTCTGGACAATGGGGCAGACAAATTCAGTGGTGGTGGACACAGAAGTAAATGGGCCGACTTAGGAAACTCTGAGAATTAACACAGAGAAGAGGCAAGGAAAAGCATTTAGCTGACATAGCAGAACTAGATGACACTTTATAAATACATGAATTACAGGAAGAATTCCACCAACTGACAGGCTGCTTGGTACTGCAAAAGAAATTTTATGTAAAACATTTCAATTTTTGTATTCTCTGGAAAAAATCAGATTTGTTAATATTTGAATGACAATTCTCTTTGGCAACTATTTGCTGGAGTTGATAAGTGGCTGACTTTTACACTAGAAATACACTCTGCATCATCATCCTTCCAAGGCCAATGCACCCTTTATTGTATTACCATACTGCCTGCATGGATTCACCTAACTAGCCCTATACATTTACTGTTTTCCCATCTGTCAAAATATTATTTTCAAAAATATGAAACATGGATCTCATACACATATAAAAACAAACATGTCAAACATGCATTTAGCTCATTCGTGTGGAAACTGGCAAGGTAGTAAAGCTGGTTTAAATGTGAAATCAATAAACAGAAAAACAAATATATTATATTATATATATTATATATTTGTTTTTAATATAATAACAATATATTTTTAATATATAACATATATAAAATTTTATATATGTTATATATAAACAATATAAACATATATAAACAATATATATATTTATATATAAATTTATATGTATTTATATATAAATTTATATATATTTATATATTGTATATATATAAACAATATATATTTATATATAAATATATAAACAATATATATTTATATATAAATATATAAACAATATATATTTATATATAAATATATATATTTTATATATATAAACAATATATATATTTTATATATATATTTTATATATAAACAATATATATATTTTATGTATAAATATATATAATATATAAACAATATAAATATTTTATATATAAACCATATAAACATATATGGTTTATATATACAATTTTATATATATAAACAATATAAACAATTTTATATATATATAAAATTTTATATATATTTTTATATATATTTATATATTGTTATATATAGTTATATATTTATATATTGTTATATATAGTTATATATAGTTATATATATTTATATATTGTTATATATAAAAATTGTTATATATAATATATTATATAATTAATATATTATATATAATAATATATAATATATTATACAATTATATAAACAAATATATATAATATATTTGTTTTTCTATATATAGAAAATATATATAAAGAGAAAAATATATAGAGAGAAATATATAAATACATAGAGTGAAATATATGAATATATATTTATATATTTATTATTTATATATAAATATAAATAAAATATATATAGAAAGAAAAATATATAGAAACTATATATATAGTTTCTATAGAGAATATATATAGAAATATATATAGAGAGAAACTATATATATAGAAAATGTTTACATATATAATAATATATATAATTATATATATGTATATCACACAGAGGAAGTAATACCATCTAACAATATTACCTCCTCTGTGTGTGTGTATTTGTAGGAACGAACTTATTTCACATGAAGCAAACTTGTTAAGTTAAAGACAAAACTTAATGTTTTGTTAATATGCTGTAGGTCAATAAAACCTTAAGCTTTGTAGTTATCTTCCTTACCAGAAAGAAATCACTTACATTACTGGGCAGAAACCTACAAATTAACATGCATCTCCAGAGTCTGGGCCTAATCAAAGTAAATAGTAAGCCAGAGAAAACATCCTCTAGAGAATGAAATATTCCTTGGACATGCCTGTTAGGCAATGTTCCAGCCTGGCATTGCAAGGACATGCAGTCATTCTTTGCTTATGTGTAAGTATTGAAAAATTGTTTTTTATACGTACTGCTAGTTAGGATGAGCTTGAATTGACAGTTTTATTATGCCAGTGCTTCTTCTGAAATCCATGCAGATAGTTTTAACCATTCACTTTAAAGGTACATTAGTCTGCCATTTGTTCCCTTAATTTTTAAAGAAATCACAAATAAATTTAAAGTACCTGGTTAAGAAACTCAGCTCCCGGCCATTATTTCCAACCAGGCTCCTACCTCTTCCTCCCTCTTTGTCCATTTGCAAATAGTGCTTCTCAATTAAGCTGCTTCATTCTCTGAATGAAACCAAGGTCTCAGGTTTGGCTGAAATTACATCATTTACCAGCCTGTCCATTTTTCTAGATAATGACGGGTCCAATCTCTGCTTGGTTATTCGTGGTCCAATTTTCTTTTGAGAGCAACAGCAAGCCATGCTGTGTTTAAACACAATGAGTAAAGTGGAAAATTGACACAATTATTCAGAAAATTTTGGCTAAAGAGACAACAATAATCGAGTGGAAAATAATCCATGTTTCAGCAGACATTATACAAATGGGCTGTCTGTATCAGTCAAATTCATTCTCCCAATGATTTATTCCATAGATTTTCTCTAGTGGGTTATCCAGCCGGAGACTTTATTGTACATGACATATGAATCTCAGTTTAATGTCTGCTTGCCCAGGAATAGATTCCCTTGAAATTTTTGCTGTTTTCTGCAGAATGAAAGAGAGTGTGATTTAAGTTGCACAGATACAGGTCTCATTGCAGCTTCACTCTTTACTTTGTGTGGCCTGGGGGCAGATCCACGTACCTCCTATCCCTTTTCTTTCAAATGGAGGTGACAATGCTAACACTTCAGATTATCGTAAGAAGGAGATGAAATTGTTTATGTATGTGTGACAAGGTGCTCTGCATCCAGTGGGTTCTAGTAAATGCATCCCCATGCCCCTGCCCCTTCCTCTTCCTCTTCCAGGAGGTGGTGTGCAAGAGGGTGGGGTTCAGAGATGAACCATACTGATGCTCAGTATAAGGAGAGTTGTCTTCTAAACTCCTTTTGTGCTAAGATCACCTTTAGGGTTCTTACAAATGTAATGAGCATGCCCTATGCCCCATGCCCCATTCCAGACACACTGAACTAGACTCTTACTTTCTGGAGGAGAGGCCTGACAAAGACAGCATGCTCAGTCGGCTGAAGACTTCATGGGAGAGACAATTGTGAGTCTCCGAATCAAAGAGATTTGTTATCTCAGAGCCATAGGTCTCCCGGACACCTGACATTTCAAACAAACTTGTTTTTCCTCTTGCATAACTGCTTATTTGAACAAAATCTAAACTGGAAATTGGATATGGGAAACAAAGTGGAGCCCTCTGATTTGAGTTAGAGGGTGAGGGGCAGTTGGGCTATGTACAATGCCCCACCCCAAAGATATCCACATATGAATTCTCAGAACCTGCTTATGTGACCTTGCATGGCTAAAGAAGCATTGCCGGTGGGATTCAGTGATCTTGAGATGGGGAGATTATCCTGAATATCTGGGCTCCATGTAATCACAAAGGTCCTTACTAGGGGTGGTCAGACAGTGGGAATCAGAGCAGATGTTAGGATAGAAGCAGAGGATGGATTAATGCAAGATCATGAATCAAAAAATGCAAGTGACCTTTAGAAGCTGGAAAAGGCAAGAAATAGACATTTCCCGACAGCTTCCAAAAGGAACACAGACCTTCTGACCTATTTTGGACCTCTGACTTCCAGAACTGTTAGAGAGTAGATTTGTGTTAAGCCACTAAGATCATGGTAGCATGCTACAGCAGCAATAGGAGGTGAATACATGGGCTCATGCACTCCAGTTACCATGGCTGAAAGTCATTAAGATCTAAGAGAGATTTTCCATTAGATGATGCCAGGAAAAGGACCCCTGAGCCGAGATCTGATTAAATTGGGAGCAGTTGACAGAAGTGGCCAGGGCCACAGTGAGTCATGCCATCAGCATTAATATCTCAGCAAAACCCAGGTTCTAGTTCAGCTCCCCCATCCCCCACGCCCAAGGCAGTGTCAGCACTTTGGAATAACAACAATAGCTACCACTGATTCTAGGATGCAGCAGACAGCCACAGAGGTTGTGGCTTGCACAGCTGGGAGGGCACCTTTCCCATGGTCTGTAATAATGAGTGGCAACTGTCGACTTGCATAGCCTTCCACCTATGTGACCTTGCCTGGGAATACTGGCATCAACATCAGCACTGTGCCAGGTAACAGGGGTACAAAGATGGGTAACTAACCATTCCTGCCCCAAGGAACTTAAAGAGGTGAACCACCTGTTTTGATTCCCGAGGTTTTTGCAGCCCTGTCATTGAAGTGCTACTTCCCATACCCCATTCTCCCTCAGGCTGATCTGGTACTCATGCTATACTCCGTGGGTAGAAGAGGTCTTTCCAAGTCATCCTACTCCATTGATTTAGTAAGCTGGAGAGTTTTTTCATCAAAACTACATCCTGGAGAGAGCTTAAGTAGCTGCATCTCGGCCTTGAAGGGCTGATAAAGAACAGAAACTGGAGCCAAAAGAGGCACAGAAGGGTGTATGTTAGGGGCCTACTCTTGCTAGAAACTATGCTCAGTGCCACATATACAAGAGTTTCTTAACTACTCCACTAACCATGTGAAGTAGACATTGCCATACCCATTTAAGAGATGAGAAGAGCAAGACTCATGAATGTAACGACCAGCCCAGGAGCACTCAGACATGAAGAGTAGAATCTATATCACTGACCCCATGGTTCAAAATCTTGCTACTACTACTACCACCAGCTGAGAAGTGAGTGGCTCAGCCTAAAGACGTCCTCTTCCATCAAATTATGTTTTCCTCCATACACAAACACAAACTGAGAGTGTGGAAGGAAGGAAGGAAGGAAGGAAGGAAGGAAGGAAGGAACGAAGGAGGAAGGATGGGGAAGGGGAAGGGAACATCCTTTTCCATCAAATTATGTTCTCCTCCATACACAAACACAAATTGAGAGTGGAGAAGAAGGAAGGAAGGGAAGGGAAGAAGGGAAGGGAAGGGAAGAAGGGAAGGGAAAAGAAAAAGGAAAGGAAAAAAGTAAAGTCTCACATATTAGATCTGGGGATAATCCTTTTCAAGCTCATCATTACCTTGTCAACATTTGGTAGTATTTAATGAGCACCTATTTCGTACCAGACACTATGCTAGTCCAACACTGCATGGCATTTATAGGCCATGTGGTAGGATTTTGCAATTTTATCCTTAGTGTGATGGAAAGTGTTTGAAAGGTTTTAAGCAATTGAGTGACATTTTCTGGTTTATGTTTTATGAAGCTCACAGGTATGGAAAGAGTGAGGTCAAGAAGGACAAAGAGATGAACTCTTGATGCAACAGTGAGTTAGAGCCATACCCAGGTCAGAGGGCAAAGGCTTTACAAAGGGGGAACAGGAAAAAAATGAAAAGAAAAAAATGAGATCAATAAATAAATGACAAGCCCAAGAGCAGTAGGAAAATGAAACAAGTCACTCCTGGGACTGCCAGGAGGCAGCTGCATGAGAATCTGTACCGTGCCTCTCTCATTTATAGTTATGGCCCCGATGTCTTGAGCTGCACTCAGCGTACCATGTTCTACAAATACTTGTTCCAGAGTGGAAGGAGGGCAGGATATTATAAGGCACTGAGAGAATGTGGAAATGCAATTGCTAAGCTGAAGTTTAGGAAATCATGAAGAGGGTGCTTGAAGGGCAGAGATGGCTGAAACGTCACTCCATGTGTTTAAAAGATCTGAAGAAGGTGGACTCTACAAAACATACACAGATGCTCCTCAACTTATAGAAGCATATTTTTAACTTAGGATATTTTCAATTAATGATGAATCTATTGGGTATAACCCCATTGTAAGTTGAGGAACACAGTGAATGTGTAACACTTTGCACCATTGTAAAGGGAAAAATCTTTTGAACCGTTATAAGCTGGGGACTTGTGAACCTGGCTTCACCCAAATATTAATTAGGATACAGTTCAGCTCTGAGTGAAGGAAAACCCAAAACGGCAGTGACTGGTAAAAGGCAAAGTTATTTCTCTCAATTTAATTCAGTCGTGAGGGAAACATTTCAGGACTTACAGTCCAGCTTGGATTCACAAAGATTTCGGGGACCCAGGTTCCTGGCAACTCACACTCAACCAAAAGTGCGGTGTGATCCACACGGTGCAACGTGGTGGCATTTGGATTCTAGGCCACAGAATGGAGGAAGGGAAGGAGAAAAGGCAGCCCTCTCTGAGGAAAATGGCAGGAAGCTGACATTGACTCCCACTCTCATCTCAATTGGAGCTTCATGGTGTGATCCCCTCTAGACAGAAGTCAGCCAACTATAGTGGGCTGGTCGCCTGTTTCTATGAAGAAAGCTTTCTTGGAGCACAGCCACACCCATTCATTTATGGATTGACTTTGGCCATCTCTGCTACAGCGACAGAGTTGGGTAGTTGTCACAGTGGCTGTGTGGCCAATAGATCCTTAATTATTTGCGTCTGAGTCTTTATAGAAAAAGTGTATTAGCCAACCCCATATTCTATGGAGGAAAGGGATGGACGCCATTGGGGGATGCCCCTAGTTAGTGTTGTAGAAGAAGTCACCAAAGAGACGAAGTCTGAGAGCCTAGGAGAGGAAGCTGTGATCCCAGTGAGCTGGAAGGAGTTCACTGAACTTAAAGGGAAAGTGGGTGAGCCTGGTGTCCCAAAGTCCCCACTCAGGACCTCTGCTGCTAAGAAATCGCCCATGAGTGAGAAGTTTCCTCCACCTCTATGAGCTGCAATTTTCTCACTTACAGGAAAGCTTAATAACCACATCCCTTAATGCAAGTAATGGAGATTATATGAGCTGGAGAATGAGAAGTTCCTGGTACCATGACTAGCACATAGCATATGTTCAATCAACAGACACCGTTAGGATTACAGGAATATGTCATCTATTCTGATCTCCTTCCTCTAGAGGATCCTTAGACAGTGCACTGGGGTGAAAAGTCAACTGCACATTCTGAGTTTTAGTAAGGCCTTGGAGGAAAGCCCTGGCCAGTGTGTGTGTGTGTGTGTGTGTGTGTGTGTGTGCACGTGTGTGTGACGCTCACGTGCCTGTGTGCATTGACCTACATTCTGGGACAAACAAAGCAATAATTAATTGAAAATCATATTGTGAAGGTTTCAATTCATTTGTGTTCAATCATTCAATATTAATGACACTAGCTCCATGCTTGGGATACCAGCAAAGCAGAGGCACTAAAAATAATCTTTGAAAAAAGCTTTTTTGGAGAGATTTTATGTTCGAATGCTCAAAAGCAGCAGCCGAATTAGAACAAATGAGACTTTTCTCCATTTATTTTTATGGTTTATTACTGCTTTTATTTTAATCCCACATAAAGCATTATACTATTTTCAGTACCTGCAACCTTCTAAGGTCTTTATCTGGAGTTGTGGTAATGATGATGTTAAGAGTGCAGAGGTCTATGGTGATGTGTTGTATAACAGATTTGGTTCTTGACAGATGCAAGCAGGTGCCCAAACAACAAAGAACCAACATTAAATCAAAAAGCTTCCCATGTAAGGCTTGCAGTTTTATCCCCTCAAGAGGCAAACAGACAACAGCAGCAATTAAAGCCACACCAACAAAAATAGGCCAGAAAAACAGTAGCTCTTAAAATTACATATTAGGGTTAAACCTCAGGAAATTCAAACAAGTGAAATCAAAGCTGGGGCTGTCCTACACTGCCTGGAGAGATACTCAGCATCCTCTCAGCCATCCAGTGGTCAGTGTTCCCTGGGGCACTGCCTGGTGGAGGCCACATGGAATGGGAAAAAGAGCAGCAGCTTTGTAGCCAGCAGATTTGGGATTGGATCCCAAATCCGACCCTTAGAGACCCCATGAACCTGCACAGGTCACGTCACATCTCTCAGACCTTTCTCATCTGTAAAATGGGGATGATGCCTGCCTCATACGGCTGTTGAAATTTAATAGTAAGGTGAGTATAAGGAGCTAGCTCAGCACCTAGCACAAGGTAGGCATGGGAATGGGCCCTGTTCCAGAATGTGGGAATGTCTTATTGAGTCTAATTCTCAGGTCTAAGGAGCTCCAGGATTCCCTAAGGACCCAGATCCCTAAGACTGTGATACTGAGATTCCAGTGATAGACCTCCTTGCTAGGCTCGGTCATGCCAATGTATGACCTTGATGTTTACTAAGTTATCTTGCAACAGTGAAAGGCTCTAAAGCCAGGGGTTCCTATGGTACTTGGCAGAGCCTTGCTCTAATACTCCTGGAAGGCAGCTGCTCATCAGCCTAAGCAGCAAGAGAGGCTCACAGTGATGGGAGGCGACACTGCACCAAGCCCATCTTCTTGGGTATTTCATATAATTCACATAGTTCTTAGCATGATACACATTCGGCCCTTTAAAATAGGGGAAAATGAATTATTTACAGGTGAATGATGGATGAATGAATGAACGAATGAATGAAGGCAAAAGGTTTGTGTTCAAATCCTGGTTCTGCACCTGTATTAGTCCGTTTTCACACTGCTGATAAAGACATACCTGAGACTGGGTAATTTACAAAAGAAAGAGGTTTAACTGGACTTACAGTTCCATGTGGCTGGGGAAGTTCTCACAATCATGGCAGAGAGTGAAAGGCACTTCTTATATGGCAGTGGCAAGAGAGAATGAGGAGGAAGCAAAAGCAGAAACCCCTGATAAACCTATCAGATCTCATGAGACCTATTCACTATAACGAGAATAGCATGGGAAAGATCAGCCCCCATGATTCAATTACCCCCCTGGATCGTCCCACAACACGTGGGAATTCTAGGAGATATAATTCAAGTGGAGATTTGGGTGGGGACACAGCCAAACCATATCAGCACCCTACAGTTAGCTTCATGATTTTGACACTGTCACTTCCGTGAGCATCAGTTCTGTTTTCCACTTACATATTTGTTATCAGAATAAAAATAATCCCTTACAAACAATGCCTGGTACAGAGAGGACAAAAGAAAAACTCAAAAATAAGGTAGTTATGGTGCTGAAAGAAGGCTAACCCCACAGGAAATTGTGACTCAAATGAGATAATATGTAGAACTGCTATTGTTCAATGACAAATAAATGCTAGTGATTAGAATTCTAAACGCTAATGGGTTGACTGGTTGAGTCTATAATTTATTTTCTTGGTAAAGGAGGTACAATCTTCAATGAGTCAGAGCATAAGAACACCTAGTTAGCTGAGCATAAAGAAAATATTCACTGTACACACCATAATAAGAAACATTGCAATGATTTTAATGGGTTCATTATTTGTTCCATTCCAAAAGTAATATATATTCATTTAATGAGATTTGGAAATTACATCAAAGCAGGAAGAAGAAAATAAAATTACTCACTTCCCAGCCAGAAACATACTCTGTTAACATTTTAATATGTTTTCCTTTAGCTTTTTATTTTCCTCTTTATAAATTTTGACAAGAAACTCTGTAGAATTTTTTTTACCCAGCAGTGATAATGTTATATAAGATTTAACATTTACATTTTTTTCACTTTACTTTTTAAGATAAATATTTTCTCCATCTTTGCCTAGATTTTTTAACATAATTGTTATTGCCTGCAAAGTATCTCAAGTGTATATGCCTGCTTTTATTTAATCATTATTAAGTTTTTTCCACATTCTATTGCTTTCAGTAATGATAAAGTGAACTATCTATGCAAATTTGTGCATAGTTTTTCTTTTAAAATTTAGGAAATTCTTTGCATTTGATGAGCATGTTATTGTTTGCACAGGAGTTCCTTTTATTCCATCATTTGAAAAACATGCAAGGCACTGCTCCAGGGACTAGGAATACAACAGAGAATTCAGTGGAGATAGGTTCTGGAAGGATGGAACACACCCTCTCATCAGCCATCACATTTACCTAGGGTTGCAGGGACTTGCTGTCATTGCCATTTCAGGCATACAGAGTTTAGAGATTCAAATGACAGAATGATACTGAAACCTGTTGTTTGGATATAAATCCAGCGTGCTTTCTTGCCTTCCTTGCACCCTCCACACCATAACCTCTATGAGGAAAGCTGATGGCTGGCCTCCACAGGCTTTCTTAGGTACAGAGATCTGTCTGTCCTGGATGGACACTGGACTGTGAGATTCTTACGGGCCAAGACAGGGTCTCAATATCTCTATATCCACAGTGCTCAGCTCCCAAGATGGCACTCAAGAAGTATTTGGTGAAAAACTTCATGATTCTGTCTTCTCTTCACTTTCCCAGTGTCTATTGTAATGGGGTGCCTCCACTTATCCTGCTGTCAGCAAACCCCAGTTCCTGCAGCCCCGCTGTGAGCATGTCGCCCACACTCCAAACCCTTCCAAGAACTTGCTGTTAGCACAGGATGGTGCAGGGAGGATCGGACACTCAGTCCCATGTGATTGCCCGAGTGCCTCCCAGACTCAGTGGGGTCTGCAGTGAACGCCCAGAGGTAAGGGTGGGGGAATAAATCCCAGGGAGACTGCAGGCAAGAGAAGCAGGGCTTGATGATAGCAGCGGGATGCTTTCCATCTGGGCGTGAAATAGGGTTTTCTCTGTGGTTAATGAGAACAGCCTGTTTCCAATTTGACTAATGCCTTCCATTAGAGCTTTGGCACAGCCCGGCCGAGAGGCACGACTGGGGGCTTTGAAGTCATTTCTTAAAAGCCAGAAACTGCTTTGTCATTCAGGACTTTCCTTTCATCCTGCCCCAGAATTCTAAGGCAAGATTTGTTGTGGCAGATCTGAAAAAGCCTACCTTTCCACTTGCTGGCAGGCTGGTAACCTTGGGCAAGATTTATCACCTCTCTGAGCTTCAATATATTCTTCTATAAAATGAGGGTGATAACACCTATGCAGCCTACTTCCTAAGTTCAATAAGAGGATCAGATCTGGAAACCACAAACAGCAATGCCTGCTACAATTTATTAAGCCCTTAATGTGTGCCAGACACTATACAAGGCATTTGACTTTCAGTGGCTCATTTGATTCTTATAGCAATTCTGTAAGATGTGGTAAGTGGAATAATATCACTCCCAAAGAAGGCTACATCCCAATCCCTGGAAGCTGTGAATAGGCTAGATTACATGGCAAAGGGGAATGAAGGTTGTAGATGGAATTAAGGTTGTTCCTCAGCCAACTTTAAAATAGGGAGATTATCCAGGTGGACCCTACATAGCAGGATTGTTCTTTAAAAAGGAAAAGAGAGTTGGAGAAAGAGACAATAATAAGGCAGCAAGGTCAGAATGATAAGATGTGAAAAGGGCTCCACCTGCTGAAGCTGGCTTTGAAGATATTGGAAGCGGCCATGAGCCAAGGAGTGTGGCAGCTTTTAAAAGCTGGAGAATGATTTTTAAAAGTAAAGAAATTGATTTTCCTCCAGAAAGCACACATCCCTTCCCACATCTCAATTTTAGCCCAGCAAGAGACATGCACAACTTCTAAATTTCAGAAAAGTAAGGTAATGAATGTGTGTTTTAAGCCACTACGTTTGAGGTAGTTTTGTTATGGCAGCCATAGAAAATAATACACTGTTATTTTTCCTTTTCTTCTTGTTTAAAACAGATGAGGAAATTGAAAGTCGGGAAAATGAAATGTCACAACCAAGATCTATCAGCTATTATCAAACAACAATCTGTGTTTTTCAGTCCACCTCTAACTGATTATTGGCCACAAATGTGTATCTTTGGGATGAATGAAGTCACATTTTGAAACATCTGTATATTCCTAGGTATAACATACACCAGCCATCAGCTTGACCTATCCTCTGTTGAAGAATCTAGGAATCATGGCTCCCCTCCTGACCTGCAATGGGAAATAGGTTTCTCCTTTTCCCATTCACCATGGACAGCATGGAATGGAATGGTATTATCACTTTTCCATTGCTTCATAACAAATCACCACAAACGTAGAGGCTTAAAATAACATCTATTACCTCCTGACCTATTGCTTGGGTCAGGAGTATGGGCATAAGTTCAGAACTCCACAAGATTGGACTGGGCTGCTTTCTCGTCTGGAAAGATTCAATTCCAGACTCTCTCAGTTTGTTGGAAAAAATTTATATCCTTGAAGCTGAATAAGTGATGGAAGCCTGCTTCTTCAAGGCCAGTAGGAGAACAAGTCTTTGAGTTCCAGACATTCTTTTAGAGGGATAACTCAATTAGGTCATGAGCACCCAGGGCAACCTTCATTTGGATTAGCTTAAAGTCAACTGATTATGGACCTTCATTATGTCTGTGAAACCCTTTGGCCTTTGCCAACTAAGGGAACATAGTCACAGGCATCGTACCTCGTCAGATTTGCAAAGTTCCCTTTGTTAGTTCACACTTGGGAAAGGGACTGTACAAGCTAAAGAGTCAGAGGAGGGTCATTTTAGAATTCTGCCTGGTGGGATATTCCAGCTGAAAATCACCCTAGATCTTATTCAGCTTGAGGTGGAAAGAATTTCCTGTTGTTTAGCCTACATATAGTTACTAAGCATCTGACCTGCACCAGGTGGTGGTCTCCATGCTAGGGATACAGAAGTGAACAAACAACAGACAAAATGAAATCCTAGCAGGTGGAGAAAGACAATAACCACACAAATGAAGAAACAGCTGGTGAGCCTTTGGGCTGGAGAAAGGATACTCTAGCATGGACCATGAGTCGCTGTGGCTGGAGAAAAGGTTAATTCCGTGTATGAGTCTGTTTTGCATTGCTACAAAATAGTGCCTGAGACTGTGTAATTTACAAAGACAAGAGGTTTATTTGGCTCTCATTTCTGCAGGCTCTACAAACATGGTGCCAGTATCTGCTTGGCTTCTGGTGAGGCCTCAGCAAGCTTTTACTCATGGCAGAAGGTGAAGCAGAAGCAAGTCCATCACATGGTGAGAGAGGAATCAAGAGAGAGGAGGATGTGCCAGGCTCTTTTCAACTACCAGTTCCAAGTGAACTAATGGAGTGAAAACCCACTCATTACTGTGAGGACAGCACCAAGCTATTTATGAGTGATCCATCCCTGGGACCTAAACACCTCCCGCTAAGCCCCATCTCTGACATCAGGGATCATTTCAACATGAGATTTACAGGGGACAAGCATCCAAGCCATATCACTGTGTCATAGGGAAGCCTCCAGTGGAGCTGTCGCTCTAAGTTTCTGATTGTTTTCTTTGCAATTGGTGCCTGATTCCACCTCACAGCAGCCACGCAGGCTGAATGGGGCCTGGGGTGTGTGGAGAAGTAGCCTAACCCAGAGCCCCAGGAAGGCAGGAGGGTCATGCTTGGGGAGAAAGGAAAGGCTGAGATAGGGCACTCAGAAGTAATCTAGGGAGGAGAGGACAGGAGCAGGAAAGGGGGCACATTGTTGGTGGGGACAGTGCACAGCAGGGATGGCCCTGGTTATGGCTCCATCCTCCTTACCTTCCCCAGTGGCTCACTGCAGCCTCCACTTCCCTGCCTCAACCTCCCAAGGAGTAGCTGGGATTACAGGCGTGTGCCGCTATGCCCGGCCAATTTTTCTATTTTTTTAGTAGAGATGGGGTTTCACCATGTTGGCCAGGATGGTCTTGATCTCCTGACCTCGTGATCTGCCCGCCTCGGCCTCCCAAAGTTCTGGGATTACAGGTGTGAGCCACCATGCCGGGCCTTCCACAAGAAGTTCTAACGATGGCCTCGTGCTGCTGCCCATGCCCCTGGTTTTGCTCTAAGTCTCTAGCTCTCTTGTCTTCATTTCCATTTTCTCTTTATCCCACTCTCCCTTACTTTGCCTCATTGCCTAAATCCCAGTGTCTCCTTTGCTACCTCTATGTGTTTCTTTCTTCCTTAACTTTTATAAACTGTCTCTCTTTCCACCACTCTTTAATTTGTTCCTCTCTTACTCTCTCATCTCCCACCCAAATAATTGTCTTCCCTGGGATTTTCCCTTATCATTTCTTCTCTAAAATCTCTCACTTGACTCTTCCTTTTCTAGTGTGCTCATGTTCTCTCTCTCTCTCTCATTTTTCCCCTCTCACTCTCCTCTCTCTCATTCTCTCTCTCTCTCCATCTCCCTCTCTTTTTCCCTATCTCCGTTCTCTCTCCCTGTCTCTCTCCGTCTCCTCTCTTCCCCCTCCTTTCTCCTCCCGTTTTCTGCTCCCCTTCAACCCCTTGCCCAGCTCTCACTACCCCACTTCTCTTTCACCTGCTCCTTCTCTCCCTTTTTCTTCCCTTTGAAAGCTGTTTTCCCCTCTGGTTCCCTCCTACTTACCTAGTCTTTAGTAACTGATTTCTCTTTCAGATATTCAATTTTCTTTTCTCTGGTTCATAATAATTACAAAGGACAATGTGTGAAATTCTTTCCCTCTCTGTTCTCTCCTCTCATCCCATCTCCTTGCTTTCTTTAACCTTTCCCCATGACTCCTGTTTCACCCTCTCCCTCTCTTTCTTGTTCTCTCCGTGTCTCTTTTGCTACCTCTTTTCAGCTTGGCTGGAGAGGGAGGAAGGGACCGGCCTGATGTTCCCCACTTCTGGGCTCTGGCTATTCCACACAATGCCCCGAAGTCTGTGTACAGTCTAACCCTGTTATCCTAGTCCCCTGTGTGTGTTCTTCTTTGCATCTGTCACCATATGAAATTGTCTGGTTTATTTCTCTGATCACTTGTCCCCACTAGAATGTAAGTTCCTTGGGTCAAAGACTTTGCCTATTTTGTCTGCGGCTCTGCTCACAGTACTCAGAAGAGTGTCTGCACACAGCAGGTTCTCCACAAGTATTTGTTTTATCGAATGGATTTATAGATGCAGGGATGGATCAATAGATAGACGCATGAATGGAAGAGTTTTTAATAAAACTAAACCAGGCCAAAGTGATGGGGGCATCTTTGCAACGACAAATATAAAGGGAGTCTGTAGAGGTGCCCTATGTTGGATCTGGATCTGTTGGATGCATCTGAAATATGCTTCTACTCCCGGGCCATGTGGAGATTTCCACCACTAAAGACAGTAAATTGCTTCTGGAAAAATGACCATCCTTTACTAAAGCACTGCCAGAGAGGCACATACTGAATTGTGTTATGCGATGATCCTCAGCTCTTCACTGTAGCAAAACTGACTTGAATCAAGCCCTAGGTAGCCCACCATTGCCAGGCCAGGTTCTAACTGATTAAGTACAGACAGGCTCACATCCCTTCTCAAATCCATGAAACAGTGGTTCCTGAGCCAGATACTACCCTGAAGTAATATTTATGGACCTGCTAACTTGTTTCCAAGCCAAATTAATCAAAGACATAACAGGGAGGGAGATATTTTTTATTTTCTAAGTTAATGAACAAATGGATTTTCTATTCATTATTCATTGGTTTTTGAAATTTAATGAATAGCTTGGGGACAATCACTAAATGTTAGTATTTATAGAAAATCAGCACCAGCTAGATTCAATATGCATCAAGTATTCAAGTATCAGTTTATTACAGGTAATGAATTCCACTTACTACTTTAACTATCTAGTATTTATCAACTTTAAATTTTTAATGAACAAAAAATGATGAATTCATTAAGAACGCCCTCAGTCCTCACTCTTCTGTAGTTTGCTTCCTTTGTGAGAAGTGGATTAAATTTTCCACAAAAGCCTGCATTGCCTTTTATTCATGTCTGTCTTTTAAATGGTTTTTTGTTTTGTTTCCAGCAGAACTAATCTTTCCCTTGATAGTCATCTACTTTTTCCATTAATTTCTTCTGCTACTGGGAAAATATCTTTCCTCCTCTTCTTTCCAGAAAGACATGCATGGATATTACGATTAATGATAAACCATCAGAAGATGAGACGTTTTAAGGCTACTACTTTGTGATAACTTAAAACTCACAGCAGAAGTGTAAGAGAAAAAAATAAAATTCCATTTCAAAAGTCCTCATTCATTCCCTGTAGCCTCTACCTGTAGATATTTAAAGAGGATAAACTTGGAGATAATTTCAAAAGAAGAAAATAAGAGATAGATGTTACGCAGGAAAGCCTCTTGACATATCATTATGACGATAATCAATATTATAATCATTAAGTTGCAGTTTTAGGAAGAAGCCTAAATATGCTGGAGACAGACATGAAACAGTTATACTTTTTCTCCAGTGAAAAATCTTTCTTCCCCTTTGGCTGTGTTTCAGGTTTTTGTTTTTGGTTTTTAGCATCCGAGTAAGGTTCAAGGGTATTTTTAGTCATTTTTGGTTACTGAAGCCATCATGTTTAAATTATTATAATTCATCTATTCATTTTCATACTTCTATTTCGTATCCTACTCAAGGTTCCCTACACCCCACCCTGTTACCCCACTATCTGTGCAAGCCAATTGGTGCTTCATTAGTGGCCCTACAAACACGACGGGGAGGCTAGGGAATGTAGTATTCTCTCACCTCCTTCCCATTCATTTTGGGGAAAAGAGCAAAGAGCAGGGAGCTCCATAAGTGATTGCCTGTGATGAGATTGTTGCTGATGGGCTTGAGGAAGGCAAGCATTGGCTTTACAATTCCCCCTTTGCACGGGTCTCCCTCACAAACAGGCCTATTTTTTCCTGTTCGCCCTCTAAAGGCTGACTCATGGTGCACTCCATTCCACTGCTGCAAGCACCTCTTAGCCCCCTGTGTGGTCGTCCTCAGCCAGCCTGAAACCCCCAATCTCACACCATCATGGACCCAAACTCTGGGGCCTATGAATTGGTAGGGTCCATTTCTATAACTCTTGGGAATGGAAACATGAGGAGAGTGGTCCTCTTTCCTTTTTCTGCCTGAACTTGCTACCAGACCAACCTCACCTGATATGGTTTGGCTCTGTGTCCCCACCCAAATCTCATCTCAAATTGTAATCCCCACATGTCAGGGAAGGCACCTGGTGGAAGGTAATTGAATCATGGAGGTGGACTTCTCCCTTGCTGTTCTCATGATGGTGAGTGAGTTTTCATAAGATCTGGTTGTTTGAAAGTGGACAGTACTTCTCCCTTTGTCTCTCTCTCTCTCTTCTGCCACCATGAGAAGAAGGTCCTTGGTTTTCCTTCACCTTCTGCCATGATTGTAAGTTTCCCGAGGGCTCCTGATCATGCTCCCTGTTAGGCCTGCAGAACTGTGAGTCAATTAAAAACCTCTTTTCTTCATAAATTACCTAGTCTCAGGTAGTTCTTTATAGCAGTGTGAGAATGGACCAATATAAAAAACTGGTATCAGGCAATGGGGTACTGCTATAAAGATACCTGGAAATGTGCAAGCAATTTTGGAACTGGTTAACCGGCAGAGGTTGGAACACTTTGGAGGGCTCAGAAGAAGATCGGAAGATGTGGAAAAGTTTGGAACTTCCTGGAGACTTGTTGAATGATTGTGACCAAAATGCTTATAGTGATATGGACAGCAAAGTCCAGGCTGAGGTGGTCTCAGATGGAGATGAAGATCTTATTGGGAACAGGAGTAAAGGTCACTCTTGCTATGTTTTAGCAAAGAGACTGGCAGCATTTTGCCCCTGCCCTAGAAATCTGTGGAACTTTGAATTTGAGAGATATGATCTAAGGTATCTAGTAGAAAGACATTTCTAAGCAGCGAGGCATTCATATTGTGGCTTAGCTGCTTCTAACAGCATACAGTCATATGTGTTCACGAAGAGATGGCATGAAATTGGAACTTAACATTTAAAAGGGAAGCAGAGCATAAAAGTTTGGAAAATTTGTGGCCTGACCATATGGTAGAAAAGATAAATCTATTTTCTGGGGAGGAATTCAAGCCAGCTGCAGAAATTTGCATAGGTCATGAGGAGCTGAATGTTAATAGCCAAGACAATGGAGAAAATGTCTCCAGGGCATTTCAGAGATTTTCGCAGCAACCTCTCCATCATAGGCCCAGAGGCCTAGGAGGGAAAAATGATTTCATAATCCCAGCCCCATTGCTCTGCACTCAGGATATGGCACCCTGTGTCCAAACCACTCCAGCTCCAGCTACGGCTAAAAGGGGCCAAAGTACAGCTTGGGCTTCAGACAGTGCAAGCCCCAAGCCTTGTCTGGATTCCATGTAGTGTTGGGCCTGCACATGCACAGAAGGCAAGAGCTGAACTTTGGGAACCTCAATCTAGATTTCAGAGAATGTACGGAAATGCCTGAATGTCCAGGGGGAAGTCTGCTGGAAGGGCAGAGCCCTCATGGAGAACCTCTACTAGGCCAGTGAGGAGGGAAAATGTGGGGTTGGAGACCCCATGCAGAGTTCCCACTGAGGCACTGTCTAATGGAGCTGTGAGAAGACAGCCACTGTCCTCCAGAGCCCAGAATGGTAGATCCACCAACAGATCATACTGTGAGCCCTGAAAAGCTGCAGGCGCTCAATGCCAGCCTGTGAAAGCAGACATGCGGGCTGTCCCCTGCAGAGCCATAGGGGCAGACCTGCCCAAGTACTTGGGAGCTGACCCCTTGCATCAGTGTGCCCCAGATGTGAGACATGGAGTCAAGGGAGATTATTTTGGAGATTTAAGATTTAATGACTGCCCTGCTGGGTTTCAGACTTGCAGGGGGCCTATAACTCATTTGTTTTGGCCAATTTCTCCCAGTTGGAATGGGGACATTTACCCAATGCCTGTGCCCCCACTATATCTTGGGAGTGACGAACTGGTTTTTTATTTTACAGGCTCATAAGTGGAAGAGACTTCTCTTGTCTCAGATGAGACTTTGGACTTAGACTTTTGAGTTAATGCTGGAATGAGTTAAGGTTTTGGGGGACTACTGGGAAGGCATAATGGTGTTCTGAGATTTGAAAAGGACATGGGAGTTGGGAGGGGCCAGGGATGGAATGATACGGTTTGGCTGTGTCCCAACCCAAATCTCATCTCGAATTGTAATTCCCACCTGTAAGGGGAAGAGGCTGGTGGAAGGAGATTGAATCATGGGGGCAGATTTCCTCCTTGCTGTTCTCATGATAGTGAGTGAGTTCTCATGAGACCCTGCTGTTTAAAAGTGGATAGCACTCCCCCCTCTCTCTCCTGCAACCATGTGAGGAAGGTCCTTACTTCCCCTTCACCGTCTGCCATGATCGTAAGTTTCCTGAGACCTCACATTCATGTGTCCTGTTAAGCCTTGGAATTGTGAGTCAATTGAACCTCTTTTCTTTATAAATTACCCAGTCTTAGGTAGTTCTTTATAGCAGTGTGAGAATGGACTAATACATTCCCCAAAGCTTCGTTGCTTGCTCCAAGAACCTCAGCCATGTCAGCAAGCACAGTGCATAAGGAGCTTCCAACTAGGAAACAAAATAGTCTCCCCCTGTGACAGAAGCCCCTTAATTAGCCAGTTTAATGAGTGGCTGTTTGGAGACCTCCATCCTTTGGTTTTGGTTCTGAAGAAGCTACTCTAGGATTTTCACCCAGTTCTCCACTTGTTCCTATAGCCATGCACTTTTCAATCAGACCCTCAGCTAGCACCTCTTGTACAGAGGTGTCTTCTATTTCCCTACCCCTTGAGCATGGGCTGAACTTACAATAAGATAGAATGTGGTGGAAGTTTGTGTTACATCTGAGCCTAGACCTTAAGAGATTTTGTGCACTCCTTCTCACTCTTGGAATTCTCCCCAGCACTTATGAACTACTTACAGTTGTGTTGCTATTTACATGATGCTTAAAATCTGCCCTCTAAAATATATTTTAAATTTATCGAACAGGGAAATCCTGCCTATTTTGTTCTGTATATTCAGCTCCTAGTGTCTGGCTTTCAGTGGTACCCAAAAGTATTTGTACTAGGAGAAGCACAGACTAAAGTGGAATTTCTGGGGGGACAATGGTCTAAGATAATGTTTTTAAACTCAAATATTTACTGTAATTTTGTTTATGATATGTCAAGCAACCTGAGTTCTTCCTGCTAACACCATCAATCTTCCCACCCCAGATCTTCAGTAGAACCAATTCTTCTTATGAAGTGTATTTTGCAGTTGAAATTTGTGTGTTTTTGTTTCTCTGAGAAAACAGATTAAGGAATGAGTCATATTTGAATTAGTACAGTAGAATAACAAGACTGAATACAAGGAAGTAGAGCCCAGTGGAAAGAGGAGGAAGAGAAAGTTAACACTTTTTATAAATTTGTCTAAAGCTGGGGGAGAGTTTTGGACTTCCACATGCTGTGGAATTTGGGATGCCAAGACAATTTTACCTAGAAAGCTGCAGAGATGCTCCAGCCAATATCAGAGTTACATAAAGATGGATGAATTAGACTGCTTTCCGACCCTGACAAGCTTATGCTCTGTTCATATCTGAAGCTTATGCGCACACCGAGTTTTCATGCCCAAATATCTTCAAGACTGAGCTCTCAAAATGCTATACATATTCCAAAAGGCAGCACAGATCACAGGAACACTAGGAAATTGGAAGTCAAGGGGCATGAATCCTAACCTCAATTCTGGCACTGGATCTGTAAGTTTGCCCAGACAAGGGCCCTCCTCTCTCTGGAGCTCAGTTTGTGTGAGCTGAGCAGGTGCTTTGGAAATACCCACTCTGCCTCAGCTCCACGTGGTGCCTTGAAGGAGGTACAGATAGGATGGAGGGGTTGTTTCTTCTACCTTTTCATGTGAGGTACTTATTAATACTTTCTCTAGTGCCATTCAGAGATCATCCTAGGAAGCAGAGTAAATAATCAATGTATGAACAGGACACATGGCAGAGATGAAATATACTAATTCGGAGGGAGACTTGCTAATCAATAGTGCTCCCTGTGGCAGGATTTTGTTTCCCTAATGAAGGGTGGGAAGCGGAGTGGTAATATCAGCATCACGAACCACTAAACACTCTTTTTTCCTCGAGCAGGATGGAACGTGGGTTTTAGTGACTGGTTGACATTTGGAAAATAATTTAAAAGAATAGAAACTTCAATGGTTGCTAGGCAGCCTGAAGACTTTGTGAAATAAATATATTAAGGTCTGATGACCAATCTTTTAAAATATTATTATTTTTTCAACCTGACAGGGCTATGGCTCTAGGGAATGCCAGGGCAGAGTTATTAGCAATTATAATTAAGGTCATTTGGAAAAGGCTACATTGTGCAGATTTTTAAATCCTGTTTCAAGATGTTCCTCTCATTAAACCACATAAAAGGTCCCTGACTAGTGCCTAATGTACTCATTCAATTTAAGAGTCAGCTAACATCAATTGAGTGCTATATGCCAAGCATGGTGCTGGACACTTTAAATGGGGTTGTATTTACTTGATGGTCACCAAAACCCATATGAGATAGAGATACATAATGCACTTACAGATGATGCAACTGATGCCAGAGAAACAAATTGCCTTATCTAGGGAAAGAGTCAACCCATTTTCATGATACTTTGTCCAATCCTGCGCATTTGCCAGATCAATCTCTCTCCCTTTTTTGATAGACTAACTCTGTCCCAAGATGTAATTCAAACAAAATGTGAATTCTTTCATCTTAATCATTATAATGTGGGGTTTTTTTTGGTGTTTCCCCCAAGTGCAGGGCATAGTTTTGTTTCTTTATGGCATTATTGAATTTTATCCTTGTCAAAGCTATGTGAGGTAGAGACTATTATGACCTATTTTATAGCTAAAGAAATTGAGAGTCTTGAGGAGATGAAATAAGTTTCCCAAGGTCACCCAGATCCAGAATATTTAAAGACCAGATCTGCCTGATGCCAGGACCTGCTTGCTCAGCATCTTTGCCATGTGACCTGCTCTATATGAGTTTATACGCTAAACCCATCTCCCTTTATGAACAAAGGGAGCTGTGCTAGAGATTAAACATGTGCAAAGATCTTGAAATCATTTACTCCTCCCAGTCATTGACATTAACTACAACTCTGCCCTTTCTGCCACACTCCATGTCCAGTTCATCAACAAATCAAATTGGCTCCACCATCAAATGCATCCACAATTCCCTCACTCCTCACCTCCTCCACAGCCACCAGCCTGTCATGAGCCAGTGCCACTTCTCACCTGGAGAAAGCATGACAATGACCTCCTTCCTGGTCCTTGACCTTGCTGAAGTCTGTAGATGGGGCATCCAACTGGGGTACTCATCCCTATCGGATCATCTTCCTTCTACACATCTCAGTAACCCATGCACAGTAAACCAGTATAATAAATATGTAAAGCATATTTTTTATAGTATTACTTCTTAACCATTTTGTACATATAAAATGGTGCTACAGTTTTAAATTTCTTTTCTAATATGTCACTGATAAAGTTTTTTAGTGTTGTGACTCTGATTTTTGTTCTATGATTGTGAATAGTACAGTGACTTTTAGTAACACACGTATAACATTATAGCAGAACCATGTATATACATATGTATATAGCATAGTATTTATTCCACCTACTTCACTTCTTTGAAGACTCATGGATTTAGGCATGTGTCAACTATAGTCTTTTCTCTAATTTTTTAATATCTTATTTTTGATTGACAAATAAGAGTTGTATATGTTTATGGGATACAATGTAATGTTTTGATATATATTTACAATGCGGAATGATTAAATCAGGCTTATTAATGAATATAGAAAACAGTATGGGGGTTCCTCAGAAAACTAAAAATCAAATTACCAGGTGATCCAGTAATCCCACTTCTGGGTATAAATTAGGGGTATAATATTTGAAAGAGAAGTATATTTATTACTATGTATAGATGAGTTGGTTATAAAACTGGAAATTCTAAGAGAATAAACAAAAAAACCTGCAAAGGATAATTCAATTAGAAGTTGATGTATAAAATCAATATTCATGAATAAATCATCTTTAAAGATAGAAGCAACAAATAATTGGGAAACATAATGCACAAAATCCCTACCTACAATGACAACAAAATAATATGCAATAATCCACTTAACAAGAAATGTTTTAAAATCTTTATGAGTAAGGTTATATTCATAAATTACCCAGTCTCAGGTAGTTCTTTACAGCAGCGTGAGAATGGACTAATACATCTCCCAAAGCTTCATTGCTTGCTCCAAGGACCTCAGCCATGTCAGCAAGCACAGTGCATAAGGGGCTTCCAACTAGGAAACAAAATAGTCTCCCCTGTGACAGAACCCCCTTAATTAGCTAATTTTATGAGTGGCTCTTTGGAGACCTCCATCCTCTGATTTTGGTTCTGAAGAAGCTACTTCAGACATACATGCAAGTCTGTGGAGACTTGTACTGTGTCAACTCAGCAAACAGGAGCCACATTTTTCAGAATTCCCTTCTCTGCCTGGTTCTCATCTAGGGCCTGCAGTAATAAGTCTCCATGGGATTTGGAAGCAGGATGAGAAGCAGCACCCATTGTTTTGCTCTGAAGGTTACCGCAGGGCACCAGGCTCTGTGGCAGCTTGCTCACATCCTCAGAGATCTTCTGGAGGCAGAACCCAGGCCCATGACTCCCAAAGCTCCCACCAGATCGCTTCCTCAGGCTTCTCTGAGTCTTGGGGCAGGCATGTGTGCAGCCCCTTGGCACAGCTCTCCTGTATTGTCATCAAATCATTGAGCTTGGAAGGAATGGCCTTATGGATTCCAGTTTGTCCTTTTCTGTCTTGCTTTGAGTCTAGCTTTTGTCTTCAACTGAGACCAAAAAATGAGATGCAGTATATCTATTGCCAAAATGATACTTTGTATCCTTAAAATGGGATACAATTGTATCTAGTGCCCTGAATGAGCTATAGTGACAGTCACTGAGACAACAGCCCTGTATAGGCTTCTCCACCAGCTCCCATAATGGTATAAAAGTCTTATCCCATAGCAAATTCTTTAATATCCATTACTTATTGTTGTCCTACTTCTCTAATCAAACCTTCAATAACCCAAGGCCCCTGACTCGGAAATATTAAAAATTGACATGAAATACTACTTTATAGATTTAAAATCATAGTTTACCCATTCACTTGATGTTGGACACCTGGGTTGCTTTCATATCTCAGCAATTGTGAATAGTGTTGCAACGAACATAAAGTTCAGATGCCTCTTTGACCGGTCTTACTGAAACAATAGCCCTCGGTGGTGTATGTTATTCACTTACTCTAGTTAATTTTTCTTCAGGAGACTTATTTCCTGAAAAGATTTTTTTTTGTCTTTCTCCACAACTGTAATATAAACTCTATGTGGACAGAAGCATGGTTTGTGGGGTCTGCTATGGTGTCAACTATAGTCTTTTTTCTACTTTTAGTCTTTAGTGTCTAGACTCAAGTCTGAGACATTGGAATTATTCAAGAAACATTCCTGGGAAGAGGGAAAAAAAGGAGGGAAAGAGGAAAGAAAGGAGGGAGGGAAGAAAGAGGAAGGGAAAGAAATTGCTTCCTATTTCACCTCACCCATACCCTAGCTTCCTCCACCTACCCTAAGCCACAGAGGGAATCCTTCTGCCATTTCTGGGAAGAATACAAAGACTTAATTTTCTACAAAGGTTGAGATCACCAAAGACTGGTTGGAGAGATGAAGCTGATGTCGCAGGCTTTGCTGATTTGAGGAGAAACGATGCTTCCCATGGGACCTCCAGTAAACCATAGAATCTGGGTAGAGGGAAAAAGGCCAGGAAGCGGGCCAAGCAGAGCTTTAAGAGAGCCTGGCTCAGTGTTCCACACACAGACATAAATCTGGGCTCTCGAGGCATCCCAGGGTTTATTATGGAGGGCTGGTGTCCAGGGTGCAGGTGGAAATGGTCCTCACCATGTTGACTTCCAGCATCACTGGGGCACATTCAGTGAAAAATATAAGATGCCGGAGCCAGGGTAAATCATCATGTGCTGCTGTTCATATGTGGAGCAGCTCTGAAGGAGGCACGCACGTGACCCAGGTTAGAGCAACTGCCCCTTGGAGGAGGGCCAGATGACTGGGGGACAGTGGTCTACTTGCTTTTCACTGATGTGTCATTAAATATTGTTCATATAAGTATATTTTGTGGGCAGATAAAGTTAATTCTGACTACTTTTAGATCACATGGAGACTTCTTGTAGCAAGGAAGGCAGATATACACTCCTAAATCTTCCCACTTCTCCTTCCATAGCTTGACAGAAAAGAACGCAATTTCTTTTCAGGACTCAGACTGAGCTATTACTGGCTTCCTTGCTCTTTGTCAAATGCACATTTGATTACGTGTATAACTTTCCAGTGTTTTCTCACTGCTTTACAACAGAAACTAAAAATCTTTCCTTAGCATGCAGGGTTCTGCAGGGCTGGCCAGTGTCTACATTGCCAACCTCAGCTCCCACTCACCCCTTGCTGTCTTTGCTCCCACCAGGCGTATTTTAAGTTCCTTCAATGAGATCCTTCCTTCTATGGGTCCGTTGTGCATCAGTCTTCTCTGGCTAAAATTCTCCTCCTTCATTCTATTCCCATCCCTTTGCCTAATCCTTCTTACCTAAACTCAGTCATGTCCTGGAGAGCCCTTTCTGTCCTTCTCACTGGTTGAGTCTCATTATAGGCTTTCATAGAACCTTCTATCTGTACCTAGTGCTTAATATGGAGGGACTCTCACAACCTTCTGTGTGGTTCCTTCGTTAATGTCCCTATGGTGGCCATAAGAATTGCACCTTGCTATCCTCCAACTACAGGGAACCCCTGCAAGACCTAGGGCTCCAGCTCCTGCGATTTGATATCCATCATTGTGTTTGCAACAAGGCCATGCCTCCAACAGGCAACAACCCACTGGCCAGTAACTGGGCACAGAAGGGAAGCTAAAGCCAACTTGCTCCTGGGAGACACAGGACTCCTCAGACAGCTAACTTTGGCTCAAGGACCACCCCCAGCAGTTCTGCCAAACCCTATTTAGACTACATGGCAGTCTAGGAAGCTTTTGCCCAGCCTTCTCTTCTTTTGTTGTCACTCAAGATTGGACTTATATAACCATCTGCGGCTCTCTAGCCTCTCCCTGCTTCCTCTCTATTTTTGTTCACAGAGGCCTTTCCCCTAACTAAATCTTTGCACACTTAATCCCACATTGGCATTTGTTTCTTGGAGAACCTGCACTAATGCAGTTCCTTTTTGTGACTGTATGTTCAACTCCCTGAGGGTCAGGAGCTAGCATCCCTCTAGGACACCACTGACCCTGCGACCTCACACAGCAACTGACACGTACTAAGTAGTCAATAAATTACCAGTGAATGAATGAAGAGTCTTTGATGCCGAGCATGCCTTTCCTTCTTCTTGGGACAGCCGCTCATGTGTTTTAGCCATTTGGAGAGCTCCATTCATCCATTGTAACTCACTCGCCACCCTCTGAAACCTTCACTGATATCATGACTCAGTTGTTTATTCCCACTTCTGTGGTCCCATTAAATATTTCACATTCTTCTATCACAACATTTGCCACTTTGTACTGTAACTATCTGATTTTCTAAATCAGTCTTTGCCACTGATTCCGAGCTCCTTGAGTTGAGAGACTGTATTCTTTATTTCCAAATTCTTATTGTCTAGCACATTGACTAATCCATTTCAGATGATCAGTGACTGTGGGAAGGAAGGAAGGAAGGATAGAAGACTGAGAATAGAGAGTTTAACATCCCCTAGAATCCATTTCTTCATCTTTAAAATGCTCTGCCTATTCCAAAATATTTAGAAAAATTGTGTGAGAAAATAAACATGATTCATACATCCAAAATTATTATTTAAATAGAGACAATTCTGGAATAGTTCGCTGTAGTGGAAAGAAAAAGGATTTGACAATTCCTCAGTCCTAAGTCGAAACCTTTGGGTAATGTGTGCCCCTCTACCACCTTGGGAAAGTTGGATTTTTCCCCACTTCCTCATTTTCCCAACTATAAAACAGGATCCAATATGTCTCAATCTGTTTTGTGTTGCTATAACAGAATGCCACATTTATAAAGAAAAGACATTTGTTTCTCACAATTCTGGAAGCTGAGAAGTCCAATATCAAGGTACTGGCATCTTGAGAGGGCCTTATGTTTCCATCATCTTGGGAGGATAGAGGATGAGAATGAGAAGGATAGAGGAAGGAAGAGGCCAAACTCCTACTTTTCTCAGGAACCCATTCCCAAGATAACAACATTAATCCATTTCTGAGAGTTGAGCTCACACAACCTAATCATGTTTTAAACATCCCACCCTTCAATGCTGTTGCATTGGGGATTAAATTTCCAACACATGAACTTTGAGGAACTCATTTAAAGCAAAGCACAATAGGATTCCATAAGACAATGCATGCAAATCCCCTGACATATGGTAGGAGATAGAGGAATAAAATTATTGTTTTTCTTTAAGCCATGAGTCTTGGGGGATGCACACTTAAAACATGTGACTAGGCCCAATGTTTTAGACTGGAGTCTTGAATAGATAAAGAGAAATAGCAACCGTACTGCAACGGAATAGATATTTGTGTCCTGGCAGCCCAAGATATTTGTGTCCTGGCAGCCCAAGTGATTTGAGTGTCACATCATAGACAATTGTCAGACCAAAATAGTCCTTACCAGGATTTCAGCTTTGAGACTTTTTTTTTTTTAAATCTTGGCCTAAAATGATTTGTCAAGCTCTAGTTATGTATTTTTATTGGGAAAAAGAGCTCTGTAATTTCACACTTGCTTGCTACTGTTTGCTACCTTCTGACAGCTTTCACTGTTTGGATTGGAATTCTGAGTGTGTCATTGAGAGACGAGGTGAGACATTTTTTAAATGTTGATGTTTTCAGTGAGCACAGGCAGATTTTCACAATCTAAGCCTCTGGCTTTAACTAATTTTGCATTTCACCAACTCCACATACTGTAGCCCTACCCAACTTCTGTCAAAAGCTCACGTGGGACAGGCAATTGACAGCCCCCTCCATATGTGTTGTCACCTCTGCCCAGAATCCTCTCTCCATCTTGTCTACCTTCTCTCTCCTCTTCACACCTCTTATGTGATCTTCCCCCTGAATGCTTCCTTTACCCAGGATGAATTGATTAGTCTTTGCTTGGTGCCACTACTGGATATGATTTTTTCATCTCCTTTCATATGTCCATTTCACAAACACTTATTGAATGTCCATCATGTGACAACTTCATTGATAAACACTGAGGATGCAAAGGTGAATAAAACAGATAAGGTCTTCCTCAAGTTGTGGAGCATACCATTTAGTTGGAAAAATAAATAATTGGATCATTGTATAACTACAAGGGTTTTAAATGCTTCAGAGAAGGCAATTGTTTATAATGTTTTCACCAGTGAAATGAATAGGTTATGCTGTGGTAACACTGCCATGACCAAATACCATATCTCAGCTTAGCATAACTAACACAACTATAGTAGTTTACTATTTTCTGTGTGTATTAGTCCATTTTCACACTGCTATAAAGAACTGCCCGAGACTGGGTAATTTATAAACAAAGGAAGTTTAATTGACTCACAGTTCTGCATGGCTGAGGCCTCAGGAAACTTACAATCATGGTGGAAGGAGAAGCAGTCACCTCTTCACCAGACAGCAGGAGAGAGAAGAGTGAAGGGAGAGCTTCCAAACACTTCTAAAACCATCACACCTCATGAGAACTCATTCACTATCATGAGAACGGTATGGGGGAAGCCGACCCCACAATGCAATCACTTCCCTCCCTCAACGCGTGGGGATTACAGGTCCCTCCCTCAACATATGGGGATTACAATTTGAGATGAGATTTGGGTGGGGACACAGAACCAAACCATATCACCGAGTAATGTGTACTGTGATCATGGAAGGACACAGGGAGGCAAGGTCTACAGACTGGCCCCAGCTGACCATGGCTTGCAGAGCAGATTCAGACCCACACCAAGCCAGACTCATGCTGTGAGAGACAACTACACTTCTGGTGTTGCAACAGGCCCTTTCCAAGGTGGCCCCTAGAGTCCTGCTCCTTGATTACACACTTTCTCCCAGTTACTTAATAAAACCACGGTTTAAGTGTTGCTATGAAGAGATTTTGCAGATGTAATTCACTGGCAAAACCTCTTCATAGGAAATTAACCTGTGTAACTACAAAGTTAGCATCTTAAAAAGATGCAAATTTATCATCTCATTCAGGAGTCCAGAACATTTCAGCTGGGTCCTCTGCTCAGAAATTCACAAGGCAGAAATTGAGTTATCAACTGGGGCTGTATTCTCATCTGTAAGCTCCACTAGGGAAAGGTCTGTTTAGAAGCTCCTTCAGGTTGCTGAAAGAATTCAGAATTCATTGCCTTGTGGTTGTAGGACTAAGGTACTCATTTTCCTGGTAGTGGTCAGCCAGAACCACTCTCAGCTTGCAGAGGCTGCTCTGAGGCCCTTGCCATGTGACCCCCTCCACACACCCTTCCACACTTAGAATCTTTGTCTTCAGGAAATGTCTAGTCACATTTAAAAGTTTGCCTGATTAGGTGAGGCCCATCCAGGATAACCTCCCTTTTTATTAACTCAAACTAATTAGGGAACTTAATTGCAACTGCAAAATCCCTTCATAGCAGCACTTAGACCATGGTTTCATCAAATAACTAAGAGAAGGTGTGTAATCGGTAGGGGCAGGAATCTAGGGGCCATGTTAGAAGGCAGCTTGTCTCAACACCAGAAGTGTAGTTGCCTCTCACAGCATGAGTCTGGTTTGGTTTGGATCTGTGAGGCTATGCTGCAGGCCATAGTTGGCCAGGGGGAGGGCCATAGACTCTGTCTCCCTGTGTCCTTCCATGATTATCACAAGAGTAGAAAGGGCACAAGCAGCCCCACACTAGCTCTGCAAGGTGTTAGGGCTAAAATCAAGGCTTAATGCTATGTGCTGCTTTGACATCTGGTGAGATAAGGAGGACCTTGAATGGCCTCATTCTAAGTTTCCCACCCCACTCTGCTCTCCCGGATAAGGTCTCCCAGCCTCCTTATCACACAGGCCAGGCACAGTTCCTGCTTATCCTTAATAGTGGGTTTCAGTTCCCTGCCAGTCTGCAAAATTATTCAAACAGGCCAATCGCATCTCCCTGTGGACCAGGGGACATTTCTCTTGCCCATTGCTACAAAGCCTGCCCCCGACAGCCCCTGGTTGTTCTCTGGGTAACCACTTTATGTCTCTGCATGGCATGCAGTGTCCTCACCATTGAGCTGTGAGTGTATGTGACTAATAAATGTTGTTTATCTCCTTTATCCAGTTTGCATGTCATGCGTGTAGCCATCCCCATAACCTTAGGCTGGGAATCCCTCCTCAACACTGGGGCGAATGGGAGGCAACTAAAACATGCTGAAAACTTCAGCCCAAGAAATAGCACTGCTTACTTCAGCTCACATTTCTTTGACCAAAGAGAATCCAATGGCATTGGCTAACTTCCAGGAATTTAGGGACATAAAATTACACTCTGTGCTCCAAAAAGAGAAAAGCTGGAAGTCTTTAGTGACAGCACTTACGGTCACCCTTGTGGATAAAAAGGGAGACTCTGGAATTGGGCTTTTCCATCACTAGCTGTGGGATTTGGGGTAAGCCGCCTAACCTTTCTGTGCCTTTGTTTATTCTTTTACCTTATTAGTTTAAAAAAACTGCACAATAATACTAAAACAAGACACAATAATAGTAAAACCTAACTCAGAGATTTGTCATGGGAATTAAGCTAACTTGCTGAGGAATTAGATGTGGAATTCCAGAGGACAAGAAAGGTCAGGAATGACGCCATGACTTTAGCCTAAGCGACTAGAAGGATGCAGCTGTTCAGTGTGGATGGTACTATAAGACCTAAGTGCTCCGTGTGTTGCTTTGACATCTCTGAGCCCCCACAGGACTGTAAAGGTCTCACTGTCAGTTCCACTGCTTCTGCCAGATATGCCCCCACTAAGAGGGAAAGGCTCCTCACTGGCTAGTTCTCCATCAGCTGGACCAGCTGCACTCCACCAGGTTCTCAAACTAACAGGCTTCATCTCCCTGCCAGCCCATTATATCCTCCCACAGGAGCCAGGGAGCATCTCACTGGTTTTTTGTTTGTTTGTGTTTTGTTGTCGTTGTTTGGTTTCATTTTCTTTTGTGAGATGGAGTCTCACTCTGTTGCCCAGGCTGGAGTTCAGTGACACAATCTCAGCTCACTGCAACCTTAGCCTCCTGAGTTCAAGCAATTCTCCTGCCACAGCTTTCCTAGTAGCTGGAACTACAGGCATGTGCCACCATGCCCTGCTAATTTTTTTTTTTTTTTTGTATTTTTAGTAGAGGCAGGGTTTCACCATGTTGGCCAGGCTGGTCTCAAACTCCTGACTTCAAATGATCCATCCACCTCAGCCTCCCAGAGTGCTGGGATTACAAGCATGAGCCACCATGCCCAGGTGCTCACCTTTCGATCCCTCTGATCACTGCAAGCCTGCCTCCCACAGCCTATGCTTACTCATTCTATTCTGCTCCTAAATGCAACCCCAGTAGAGCCCTGCATGGGTGTTGTGGTGTGCACCTTCTCCAGGCTGTCAGTATTTGCAGCTTATAAACTGCTGCCAGTCTCATCTGCCCAGTACTGGGTGTCATGTGTTCAGCCATCATGTACCATTTAGGGCAGAGGATCACTCATTCACCAATGGGAAGGTGGTGGTCAAAACAGATGGGCAACAATGTATGAAGAGCATGAATATGTGCATGGGTATGGGAATAGATCAGAAGGTCATCTTCAAGAATGTTAAATTTTAGAAGCCTCTTATTACATCCAAATGAAGATGACATACGATAAGGTTAAAAAAAAAAAAAGCACATGATGTTCAGTCTTGGCTGGAAGAAGAAATGTGGAAGTCATCAGCATGCATTTGGCATTGCAGTTGGTGAGATGGATGAAGTCACACAAGAAAGAGGTCGTAAAGACAGAGATGGGGTCTAAGAACTGAGCTCTGTTCAGTGTTTAGAGTTGAAGAGAGTAAGAAGCAACAAGAGGGAGAGGAAGAGGGAGAGGGACAGACAGAGATTAAAGTGACATGATAGGTAGATGGTTTCTTAGAAGCCGAATGAAGATAGTCTTTCAATAACAGGAAAAATTGTGATCTCTGTCAAACATTACTGATTTTTTAAGTGAAATGGGGATTGAGAACTGACCATTGGAATAGCAATAATGAGATAGAATGAATGGCCATCTCAAGAATTATTTTATTGGAATAGTGGTTGACTGGATCACGTTAAAAAGAGATTGAGATACAATTAATATAGATGAATATTTGAGAAATTTATTATAAAAAAGAGCAAAGAAAGTGAGCAGTAACTGGATAGGGAAGTCAAGAGAAGTGGTAATTGTTTTGAAATTGGGAGATGCTATAGTGTGTGCTGGTGTAAATCATCTAAAGGGATGGGAGATACTTAATGCAGGAGACAAGGTGGAAATAGCTGGAGAATGCCCTTTTTTACTTGAAATGGAAATAGGACTAAGGCATATGTAGAAGGGTCACTGTAGATAAGAACAAAGTCAATTCATCCAAAGCAATGGGAGGGGACATGGAGATGATGGGCAAAGATGTAAGAGGTTATTAGCTATGGTGGTGAGTGTGTGGAAGTTTTTGTTTCATCACTTGAGTAAAACACAAATTAAAGTCATCATCTGAGAGCAAAGATGAGAAGAAGGTGTCAGAAGTCTGTGGACAACGAAAGCATATAAAACAGCCATCTAGGAATATGAGATGGTGACTAGACAAAGAAAATAAGTAGCATTGCCAGGTAGCCCCAAGAGTTTATCTAGTATTAGTGATCATTAATTTTAAAGGAGGCAACCAATCAGAATGACTTTAAGATTTTTCTCTACCATGAACAGCTGTTGTAGGGGAAGTACAGAGAACACAGGAAAAATAAAGAATCTAAACACAGCTGGCATTTTCTCCTGAGAGTTACATGAGGGAGAAGGGGCCCAGGGCATGGAGGGTGTGATGATGATAGATTGTGGAATATAAGCTTGGTAAGAAGAGAAGTGTAGGGTGAACAGATTTGGAGACCTTTGTCAGTGGAATGATTGCTGGGTGTGGAACAGCGGAGAAAATGGGTTTGAATGAAAGGAAGAGGTGGTTAGAGAATGGAATGTTTAGGGTGAGACTATGGAGAGGGGACTATTGTCACAGTTAAGAGCTAGAGTAAGTCTCACTGGAGTGACTGACTGAAGCAAAGTGGAAATCAAGACCATAAGAGGAGAAGGGATTAGGAAGCACCAGCGCTGACATATTAGAAAGATCGTCTATGAGGATAGTGAAATTACCAAGAATTACAACAGAGAACAAAGCATTAAAGTCATCAGATAATGAGGACATCTGAAGATGACTACAACAAGGAGGCTTGATGGAGGAAGGGTCTGATAACACGTGCTTCACAGACCTGTTACTGGGGAAGGTAAGGGGAGGAGGTGACAATAGACCGGAAGCAGCAACACGAAGGAAGGTCACCCTTTCCTTCTCTAGGATTAATAACATGAGGCTAGGAGAGAAAACAGCTACCATGGGGAGAGCTGCAGAGGAAACCGTGTGTGTGTGTGTGTGTGTGTGTGTGTGTGTGTGTGTGTGTGTGTAAAGGAAGGTAGTAAAGGGGATGTTCAGAGGAAGCACTGAGGGTATAGGAGATTTATCTGATGGATGACAGTGAGTTCAGAGGGCAGAGCGGATGATTTCAGGGGCTGCAGAGGGAAAGAATTTTGATCAGATCGGAGAATACATATGGCCAGTAGGAAGGAGAGTCCAGAAGAGGAATGACCAGGCATCCCAGGCTTCCCGTGGTAACTACACTTAACCAGAGTTTCAGGCAGGAAAGGTTCGCCCAGATGGTGTTACAAGACGGCTGGAGGAATGACACTGGAGAGTCTTGGCCATAAGCTAGAGAACTCTGGGACCCTGTCTTCTTTCATGCTTGAGGAGGGATGGTTCCATTTAAGCCTTGGAGAGATTATTGAGTCTTGTTCTTCAGCAGGACTGAAAGCTCCACGCTGGGTGATTTCCAGGCTCTGCTTAGATACTTGCAGTATCAGGAAGATTGTTTCCTCACGAAACAGCCTAATCTATTGCGAATCAACTCTAGTTGCTGGACATGTATTTCTTACATTGATCCAAAAAATGTACATTTATATCCTTGCCCTCAAAAGTCACACACACCATGATTTTTAATCTGTTCCTAAGGTAATGGCCATCAAGCGGTTGAAGCTCAAGCTCCACGCTCCTGCTGGCTCCTGCCTCTTTTTGTCCAGGTTAAACAATCCCATTTTCTACAGTCGTCACTCACTGTCTTGGGTCTCAGACCCTCTCCTCTGATAGCTCTCAGGAGTATGCATAGCAATGTATGTCCTTCTGATGACCAGTGACCACAAATGGCAGCCATTTCTAGATGTGGTCTGAGAACGAGCCACAGCCATAGGAGAACCTTCACCTCCCTTACTCTGGATTCTCTGCTCATATTCATGCTGCTTATCATGAAGCCAATTTTTGCCTTTTAAATTCATGTCAAGTCATCATGATATGCACAGAATTATTTACATGATTTTCCAAAGAACAGGAATATCCCATATGTAGGGGAACATTGAATGTGAAATTTGCCCACCATAGAACCGAATACAAAATTTGCCTGCTCTAGAACTGGGCTGTCATTTCCAGCCCAGTCGTGGGTGCCATAGCCTGTAGCATTGAAAATTCAAACTACAAATCAAATATGCATTTCCACTGGGTAAATTTGCCATTCAGAACAGTAAGACCCTCCAGAATATGAAAGAAAAGAAACAAAAGAGCTTTGTTTGAATTTTTGCTTTGCTATTTACTAGCTGTGACCTTGAGCAACACCCTTAACCTCTCTGAACTATGCATTTGTTTGTCATCCCATCAAGGACAGATTTTTTCTTTAATAAAAGCAGTTTGGGGATGATCTGATCTAAAATATGTTGCCTAGAATGTTTACAATTTACTTTAGAAAACATTAAAGCATTAATGTTTCAGAAAGCTATAACCAGGTTTTACATTAAAAAAAAATCTGACTTAAAATTCAAACTCTGGCCTGCAGGAATTTACCGTGGGAGGTCCTGGGGGCACTTCTATGGGAACAGGCAATCAGCTCCCAGCATATCCAGAAAAGAAGGGAATCCTCATCACCCTGCCTGGAGTGTCAAGTCAAAGGACAACAACATGGGTTTGACAAGGAACCCCCAATCAATCAAGTCACAAAAGTGGTCTAAATTTCATACAAGATCTTTGGTCATTCCAGTGTCTTGCTGGGGGTATATTAAAAACAACAGTTAATGATTCTTCTAAGCAGTGGCTTGGAGACCCCAACTTCCTTTGTGATATGGTGATAATTGCAGTTTTCCTGCCTTGCTGTACTGGGGAAGTTGTTGTAGAAAGAAAGTGAGATATCAAATGTAGAAACATTCTATAGATAGATAGACAGACACATAGATGGAACGAAGGGAGACAGGATGGAAGGAAAGCAGGAAGGAAGGAAGGAAAGAAGGAAGGAAAGGAAGGAAGGAAGGAAGGAAGGAAGGAAGGAAGGAAGGAAGGGAGGAAGGAAGGATAGGTGGTTGCATGAATGGATTGATGGATGAGTGGGTGGTTGTTTGGGTAAATGCATAGATGGATAAATGGATAGATAGACACACATAATGGAACAAGTGTTATGTGCCAAATATCATTTGAAGGAGGGAAGTAACTAGCTAAAACTTGAGAAAACATGTTCATGATCTCACGATTTTTTAAAGACAGTTTCTGGAAGAAATAGGAATGTAAATCATTTTCAGATGAAGCAACTTTGAGTACTGAGAGGGGCAGATACTGGCAGCACAGGTAGGGGTATTGCCAGGGTCTGGATGAATATAGTCTGTGCCTGTGAGCAGGAGTACATTCAGGATGGTGAGTGTGTTTTACCTGGTGAAGGGTGGAACCATGTATCTAGAATGCCCCTGTATTATCTGAAAGCTAAGTCAGACAACAGGAACTCTGGAGTCTTCAAAAGAGGTGTCAGACACCATTGAGCTACAAGAGAATTAATTCTGAATAAGTATCTAATGCTCAACATACTTATAATTACTTGTTCCAGGCTTTTCTATTCTAAGGAATGTAAACTCCATCAAAACAGGGATGGCGAATTTTCCATTTATCCCTACATCTGCAACACCGAAGGTATCATGAGAGTGGGAACTCACTCAACATTTTTTAAAGGACTTCACATTTTATTCTTTTGTTAAAGCTTCCATTTCTTCCTGCTGTCCCTGGACTCTGGACTGACCCATGGTCCTTTCCTCTTAGATGAAGGCATTCCTGGTAGGATTCTTTACTGGATTCCTATCTTCCTCCCTGCCTTGAATCTCTTCCTCAACCCTGGCCTGTTTCAGATGTCCTACTGCTGTTTCGGAATCAATAGCTCTGGATGGATAGCATGCTCAGGGTTTTTCTTGATATTTGTACTTGCTCCGCCCTGCACAAGAGAATATCCCCTAGACTGCACCAAGGACAACTCCTGGTCAAGTTTCTCAACAAGAACTATTAAAAGACACTTAACCCCTCCACTCATAAAAATGTGAAATATCACTTGGCCTTTACAACTGGGGCTAGTGTAGTGGATAATTGCATTTCTGAAGTGAATGGCATAGGTTATAATGAGCAACTGGGGAAAAAAAGAAACATTAACCATGATTCATACCACAAATTGAAGGTAGGACAAGTAGTTCTTGAACATCCTGATTAGATTTTAATCTTGTTTTAGCAGCAGCAGCTCAAGTTAATGTTTGCTCGGTGCAATAACGTCATGTGGATTGACACATAGGTAATTATGCTATTTATCTTCTTATGAAACTCTCCCAACTGGGGAACTGTGATTATTCAGTGCTTGAGAAGGCTGGGGACAAAAAGTCACACTGGCAAGAGAAGAGGGCAAGACCAGCGCTTTGGGAGGGTGAGGTGGGCAGTTCACGAGGTCAGGAGTTTGAGACTAGCCTGGCCAAGATGGTGAAACCCCATCTCTACTAAAAATACAAAAAAATTAGCTGGGTGTGGTGGCAGGCACCTGTAATTCCAAATACTTGGGAGGCTGAGGCAGGAGAATCACTTGAACCTGGGAGGCAGAGGTTGCAGTGAGCCAAGACCACACCACTTCACTTCAGCCTGGGCAACACAGTGAGAATCCATCTCAAAAAAAAATTAAAAAAAAAAAAGGGGGGCAAGAAGTCCTTGACTAATGAGGTTGGTGCGAAGCAGGAAATACTTGTTCTTCCAGTAGGAAATGTGGCTTGTTTCTCCGGGCTTTTACACCCAGTACACTCTGCCTCTCCAGCTCTCTGCTCTTCAGACAACCTGGATTAATGAATCTCTCCATCTCACATTCATTTTTCATCTAAAAGGAGCCTCCTAATTGGCTTCAGGTCTCTTCCTCTCCACTCCAGCCTCCTAGTTGTTTTTAGAATGACCTGCTACCCTGTTTTTATCTATGCTTAAATCTCTCTCAATTACGTCCTTACTCATTAATATCTCTTAATCTCTGTCTCATTTACTCATTAGATCACTTACCTAACATGTAGTAAGTGGCTACTTTTCTAAGACACAAAGCTAATCACATTACTTACTTGCTTAAAAAAAACCTTTTATTGGCTTTAACCTATAGAATAAGAGCCTCATAACAGTCTATCCAAATGCTCCATCATCAGCCGCCATTTATTGTTCAAAAGGTCTTTGCTGTCACACTTCGCAAGAAACCTAAACTCTGTGCACCTAACCTTCTTTATTTTGTTTGATACGTGAACCAAGGCCCTAACGACTGGCAGGGCCTACAAAGATGGGAAACCCTCACTAGTAAGAGTGACACGGAGGAACAGATGACACCCCTTGGGAAAGAGGCCAAAAGCAGGACTAGAAAAGCTGAAGGAAATGAATTTGCACTCCTAGGTCCTAGATGTGAATATGTATATTTGGATATATGTATATCTGAATAGGTACAAGTATAGATATAGATATCTGCATAGATATATATATATAGAGAGAGAGAGAGATAGATACATAGATACATATCCATCCCTACATCCCTCTCCGCTCTTCTTCCCAGCAAAACCCATTAAGGGAGTTCTTTGTATTAATTTCTCTACACTCACACTTTTGATGTGTCCCCAGGTGACTAAATTAGGCCTCACACCCAACATGACTCTGAAATTTCCTTATTAACCTTATGAGTGGTTTCCTGCTGGTTGAAGCCAAGGACCAATTCTCTGTTCTCCTCCTACCAAACTGTGTTGGTGAATATTGAGTGTCAACTTGATTGGATTGAAGGATGCAAAGTTTTCTTCCTGGGTGTGTCTGTGAGGATGTGGCCAAAGGAGAGTAACATTTGAGTCAGTGGATTGGGAAAGACAGACCAATCCTCAGATTGGATAGGCACCATCTAATAAGCTGCCAGAGCGGCCAGTATAAAAGCAGGCAGAGAACTGTGGAAAGACTAGAGTGGCTGGGTCTTCTGGCCTCCATATTTCTCCTGTGCTTGATGCTTCCTGCCCTCAAACATCAGACTCCCAGTTCTTCAGCTTTTGGACTCTAGGACCTACACCAGTGATTTGCCAGGGGCTCTCAGGCCTTTGGTCACAGACTGAAGGCTGCACTGTCGGCTTCCCTACTTGGAGGTTTCGGGACTCAGACTGACTTCCTTGCTCCTCAGCTTGCAGATGGCCTATTGTGGGACTTCACCTTGTGATCATGTGAGTCAATACTCCTTAATAAACTCCCTTTCATATATACATCTATCCTGTTAGTCCTGTCTGTCTAGAGAACCCCAACTAATAATACACTAACTGCTCAGTAATAGTTGACATGTCTGATTCTTCATTGCTTTATGAAAAACTCTTTTCTATGGGCTTGCTTGACACCAACCAAGCTGGCTTCTGCCTATTTTACTTGAATATTTTTCAAGCTTTTCTTAGATTCTTCCTCCTCTAGGATCTCTAGGAGTTGCAATGGACTGGGGCTCAGCTCTCTTTTCTGAGGAGTGAGTGCATAAGGAGAAGAGATTGTATCCATTACCAGATGGTACATGCCCTGTCTCTTAGTCTTTTGGGGCTGTTATAACAAACTATCATAGACTGGATGGCTTATATACAACATAAATTCATTTATTGTAGCTCTGAAGGCTGAGAAGTTCAAGATAATGGGGCAGGAAGATTTGGTGTCTGGGAAGGGCCATTTCTCACTGTAAACTCATACGGAGGAGGGAGGCAAGGTTGCTCTCTGGGGCCTTTTTCACCAGGGCACTAAATGCCATTCATGAGGCCTCCATCCTCATGTGCTAATCACCTTCCAGGGGCCTCACCTCCAAATATCCTCCTGTTGAGGACTAGGATTCAACGTAAGAATTTGCGGGGGACCCCAAATCCAGACCATCACACCATCTCTATGCTAAAAACTCTGAAATTTACATGGTTAGCTGGGTCTTCTCCCTGAACTCCAGATATATATTCCCAATGCTCAGGCCAAAAGATCAGAGCACCCCTCTCCTGCCCTACAACATGCATCAGTAATGCTCTTCAGTGGCATCTCCAAAACCTTCCCCAAATAGCTCATTTTACCACTTGCACAGTCACCACCTTGGTCCCAGCCCTTCCTCCTCACCTGGACTCAGGCAGCCACCTCCCACCTGGCCCACACACCTGCCATTTTGCTCCCCTAAATCTGCCAGAGGAATACTTTAGAAAAACTTTTGCTGGTTTTTCATTTTCTTCTTAGTACATTTGGGCTGCTATAACAAAACATCATAAAGTGGGTGGCTTATGAACAACAGAAATTTATATCTCACCGTTCTGGAGCCTTGGAAGTCCAAGATCAAGGTGCTGGCAGATGCAGTGTTTGGCAAGGGCCTTCTTTCTTTATAAAGGAAACTGTTCTCACTGCATCCTGATATGGAGGAAGGGAAAACAAGCTCCCTTGGGCTTCTTTTATAAGGGCACTAACCCTATTGTGAGGGCTTCACACTCATAAGCCAATCACCTCCACAGCTGCCACCTCTTAATATCATCACTTTGGGGGTTAGGATTTCAGCATATGAATTGTAGGGGGACACAATTACTTAGACCATGTAATTACTCTTAGAATAAAATCCAAGCCCCTGACTCTGTCCCTTACAGGCCTTCCCAACCAGTTTCCTCTCTCTTTCTAATCTCAGCTGTCTTTATTTTGCCCCACAGATGCTCTCTTCAGCATCTTTCAAACAAGGCATGATGCTTCTTACCACAGGACATTTGCATATACTGTTTCTGTGTTTTAAATCCCCTCTCTTCCCCAACAGACTTGTGCTTGTTAGTTTCTTTCTCAACATCCAAGTTTCAGCTCAAATGTAATCTTCTCAAAGATTTTCCCAAACCCTCTAAGACAAGTACTCCCTCATAATAACATACTCTGTCTTACTAGTAGCCCTTTTCAATATCTATGTATTGTGTGTGTGTCTGTGTGTCTTTAAGAGTTATACTGCCTGTATCTGCTAGAATAAAACTTTCTTGAAAGGAGCCAGAATTATTTTTTAACTATTGTATCTCTCGTGCCTAGAACTGTGGCCTGTTATGGAAATAAATTCCTCTCTAGTAAGTTATGGATCATGTGGTTGGTGATAGAGCCACAGCCCAAAGGCAGCCCGCCTGGATGTAACCCACAAAGCCAGTTGAAAAGCTCACAGCTATGTGTTCAATTGCATCCACCAATACATGAATAAGTGCATCGTCTTTACGTGCTATCATCAAGCGCCCATATACCATAAAATAAGAGTGAAAAAAACTCCAATAGTAACCTACTGCCTGGAGAGAAAAGACATCTTGCCTCAGTTTGAGTTCTCTGCTTACTGCTGTGTGAAAACTGGGTCAGGTTGTTTTTCTTCAACAGGTATCTCCTCTGAGCCTCAGGGTCATCATTTGTAAAATGCGGATAATAAGCTCACCTATCAGAGACCTTGACTATAAAGATTATACATTTTTATGTGGTTAAGGCACAGTAGTGGCCATCTCTCACTTGCACTTCTCTGAAAAACAAGAGCTTTCTTCCTTTGGTGGTGAACTGGTAGGGTCCAGGGCACTGACCCTGCAAGGAAGACAGGAGCTCCACCCCCTCCTATCAACTCCCCTTTCCCAGAAGGCCTTTCCAGGGGAATGTAAGGCGGCAGGAATCAGCGAAGAGTAGGCTTTAAAAGAGGCTTGTTCTAGTCTGTTTGCACAGCTTTACTAGAATTGCCTGAGTCTGGGAGTTTATAAAGAGCAGAAGTTTATTTCTTACATTTCTGGAGGCTGAGGAGTCTAACCTGCGCAGGCAGCTTCCGTGTCTGATGAGGGCTGCTCTCCGCCTCCAAGATGACGCCTGGTACACTGCATCTTCTGGAGGAAGGAACTCTGTGTCCCCACATGGCAGAAAGTAGAAGGGCAAAAAGATGACAGCTCTGTCAATCGAATCCTTTCAAAGGGCAGTTAATCCCATTCGTAAGGGCAGAGTCCACATAAATCTATAGGCTCCCAAAGGCCGCATCTCCTAAAACTGTTGCATTGTGGATTACATTACAACATGAATTTTAGAGGGTACAAAAACATTCAAACTGTAGCAAAGCTGACCGATCTCCTGCCCCAATCTCTCCTCCTAACTTTCCATCACCCACTATGGAAGGACACTGCTCTTCTGACATGCCTCTTGGGGAGGAGGAGAGGTGGTTCACAGGGCCCACTTGACCATGGTCCTCCAATACCTGAAGTAAAGGAACAGCTATGCTAGGAAGGCTGCCCGGTCTGCAGGAGCCAGGCAGATGAGTGTTAAACACTGGCTCTCACATGCCTGGGCTTCCTCTTCTATAAAATCCACATGTGGCTCTAGCGGGGACAATAGAAAAGACAGGAGGCGCAGTCATTTAGTGAATTATTGGTCACACACACCCACGGATGGCAGAGAGGTGTGCAACACAGACGTTCACGTGGAGCTGGAATCATGTCACGCAGTCCAGAGAGGCCACTTGGCTGCTTCACCCCCTCTCTCCATCTGGGCTGTTAGGTCCTTTATGCAGCAATAAAGTCTTGTGGTTCTCTTGGGCCTCACTCAGTGCTGAGCAGAAAAACGGTGCTCACTGAATAAGTGCTAATTGACCCACAGAGGGAAAAAAGAAGTGAGTGACTCCTTTCTGACTTAACTTCTTTTTTTCTGCTTAAAACCAATCTACACCACCTTAGGGAAATGGCCCAGTTTCTGAAAGGCAGTGCTGGTAATATAATAATCTTGGAGAGAAGGCAGCGCTTTCCCCAGGTGAGATGACCTCTCTGCACCTGCAGCCAGGAGGCCCGCATTCCATTCCTGCCCTTCCACTCAGCACGGGCTTCTTCCTAGACATGTCACTCCAGCTCTTCAGTGTCTGCAGTGTGGAAAGGTTCATCAGAAAATCGGCCTCACTATGTGGTTGAAGGAGTCTGACAAAAGCACATTTGTGAAAATGCTAGCAGAGTATTGGGCATACACAGGAACTCAGAAAAGGTTGGTTGTGGAAGGTTTCGGGCAATCTAATGTGATTAGAAAGTGCTGAGGCTTAGAGAGGACTCTCCAGCATGGGCTTTCAGGATACGCATCCTGGAGGCAGGAGGGAAGGAAGCCTGAGAGGGGAAGACCAGAGAAGGACACTGGTCCCCCCAAGGTGGGAGATGAGTGAACCCACACTGAGGCAGTGGCTGGGGACGAATCGGGGAGAAGCATGGGAGGGGCTGAAGCAGTGGAAGAAAGAAGTCACCTATCTCAGCACCTGAGAAGTTTCCACATTTCCAAAGGGACCAATATGTCCAGGGTTGCTCATTCCTGCGTGGACACCAGCTGGTTGGTGACAGTGTGGGGCTGGGTGGTGCTGTAAAAGCCAGATGAGCTTCAGGGGCTGCAGGGCAGCTGATCGAGAAGAACCGAGTGTGAACACCTCCAGCCTTGCAGGTCACTTGAATTTTTCATCTGTCTGTCCTCTGTTTGTCACTCAATTATGTAGTCAAATGGTGCCTGGAACTGTTTTCTTCTCTCGCGGGTTCTGAAGAGCCCTCTGCAGTGAATGGTGAGGGCCCAGCTTCCCGGTTTGGGAGGGCAGTGGAATTGAAGGGGATCTTGAGTAGAGGGCTGAGCTCTGGGGTCAGAGCGTGGAAGCAGATCTCCAGCAGCTTCCCAGGGTCTTTCTCCACTCAGACCTGGATGGCTTGGGTGGCTTTGTTCACATGAAAAGGCCACTGTCTGATGCCCAGTCTCACAGGGTGATGTTTTGTGATGGGTCTACTCTGACCTTCAGAGATTAACAATCCACCGGGCAGATATGAAAGGATTCTGAAAACAGAGAAGCACAGATCCCAAGCAGGGCGAGGGGTGCACCCTGTGTGGGTGTCAGAGCCCCAGCAGGGTGAGCAAGATGTCCACACAGAAGGGTGGGACAGGCCAAAGAGCTCAGAGCCTGTGCTGGGTAAGGATGCCTGCTTGGAGGTGTCAGAGCCCAATCAAAGTGAGAAAAACAGTGTGGAGGCAGAGTCATGCAGAAAGAGAGGGGAGAGGGCAGCCTGCTCAGGGTGACATGGCCTCAGTGGGTGAGAATGACCTCCGGGAAGGGCCACAGGGGTTGGAGGTGGCCTGGGGGTGTCAGAGCCTGGATCAGGTCAGGGTATAACAGCAGTGGCAATGGGAGTGTACAGGGAATTGGTGAAATAAATAAAGATATTAGGATAATGGTGCCCATTTCTCATTGTTGAAAGAGAGAGTTACAAATGTGGAAAGAGAAAACTAGAAGGAACCTGGTGGTTTTTGGCTGGAGTTGGCGGTATTGATTTAAAGCCATTTTCCATCTATAGATAGATAAAAAATAAATATAGATGCAATATGGGATCTCAAGGAAGGATTCATCACTTTTTATTTCATGCTAAAATGATACAATTCAACTCACATGGATTTCCAGGTGGAATGAGGATCAGAAACTGACTTCTCTGATTTACTTAACCGGAGCCAGAGCTTGGGGCTCTCCTCTTGGTGAGCAGAGACCACTCACCCTGGACTCTCCTACACCACCTCTCCCACCCTCCAAGCAATCAGAAGCTCTTGTCATCTCCATCTACTCCCATCCCACCCCAGCCCCTTCCCCACCTCCCCTCTTCTCTTTGCCAGGCTCCTTGAGTGGGTTTCCATCATCCTCCACTCCTCCTGTCCTCACTGCTGGATGGAGGGGACAGGAAGCCCTTTGGATCTTGAGGGTGGAGGAATGGAAGCATGAAAAAGTGGTTTAGCTTGAGGACTGGAGATCCAAAGAGCAGTGAGCCCCTATACCCTCTGAGTCCAGCTTGCCGGCAGGCTGCCTGTGCCTTATCTAAGATGGGGGACAGGGGAGGAAAGGCAGATGACTGATCCTTCCCTGCCTGTTGTTATGGTGCTGAAAGCTACCTGGCCACAGGAGGCTCCGGGAACTGTAAGGAAAAGGGGTCATAGAACAGCTCTCTCAGCTCAATGCTAATAATGCAAATGATGATGATAATGGCGATGCTGCTGATAATGCCAGCTTTTTTTTTTTAATACTTCCTACATGTCAGATATTGAAATACCTTTCATAGAATAATTGATTTAAACTTCCCTCCAATCTTATAAAGAAGGCACTATTTATGTTCCCATTAAGAGAGGGGAAAATCAACATGTCGGGATGCTTTTGAAACTTGTCCAAGGCATACGCTGGAAAGTGGGAGAGGAGGGCCCATGTCCTTCCAAGTCAGGAGTCAGACCCTTACTGTAGATATGCTTTCCATCTGTCTGACTGCATTGGGGCAGCTCCCATAGCAGTCGTAGAGCTGAGTTGACCCTCAGGACAAGTGGGAGCCAGTGAGTCAGGACAGAGGGTGCAGTAGTGGCCTGGGAGGATGTCCTGGCCAGAAGGGCAACTTTGCAGGGAACGGTAGGGCACTCAGAGAACTGAAGATTCTTGGGTGTGTCTACGGAGGACTTGGAGGTGTAATTCATGGAGCTGGGCCTGAAGAGGCAGCTGAGGATGGACCATGAGTGCCTGTCAGGCCATTCAGAGACCAGATGGCCACAGGCATGGAAGGAGACTCACTATCTACAGCTTCCAAGTCTTGGAGTAGGCATGCTCAGAAAACGCACAGCAGGAAACCACGGATTTTGCTGGAATCTAAAGTTTGGAGGAACTCACCTCCTTAGGTGGGCATCAGAGGAAAGGTGGCTGAAATCAACCCCAGAGGGGGAGGAAGTCCCATCTCTATCACTCAGTCCCATGGGCTATATGTGCAAGATCATCAATTGCTTGAATGTTCCAGACACAGAGAATGTGCCTGTTAATGAGCACCCTTAGGAGGCTTCCTAACCAGAGGTCCCAGAAAAACGGATGCTAAATGGAGAAAACCCGTGAAAAGCATGCACGCAATCACACAGAGCCCCTGTTTTTACAGAGGGCTAAGAAACTCATCTAACGCTGCTAACAGACTATCTTAGACTTAAAAATAAGTAATTAAATGACTAATCGAGTAGCTTCCGGCTAATAAGGAATGCATTCTGAATCTCTTCTAGTTCTGCAGTGAAGGAATGAGCCATAGGGCAGGCCACGTGTGGGGAGTGATCCACCCAGGGCTTCCCTCTCAGGAGAAAACGCTCCAGCCAGGAAATTCCTCCCACCTGCTGAGTAAGTGGCTGGGCCTCTGCAGCTGAGGCCCCAAGAACCAAAGGCAGGTGAGGCTTGGGATTCCAGGATACAGGAATGAAAACAGGACCACAGAAGCTGAACGATCTATCTGTAGGTTGCCACCTTTCCTTTCCAGGGGTCAGCAGACTAGAAGGTCCAGGGTTTTCTGAGCACCCTTACAGCTGGCAGCACTTCAGGGAGGCTGCTCAAGGCCTCCGCACAGGGCCCCAGCTCAGGGGACAGAGACTGCAGGCAGCTGTTAGGGAGGATGAGATGGTAGGGCAGCTCCTGAAGGTGGTTGGACCCCAGGGAGAGATGAGTGAGATTGTGCAGGTGGACGCTCTCCCCTGGGAGTCTAGAGAGACTCCACTGGGAGCCAGTTCTGTCCCTGGGGCTCAGTCTTAGCTCCTGCAGATGCTTTAGTTGAAGCAGCCCCTGAGGCAGGTATGCTGGGCACCCTCCAGCATAGGACCTTGGAGAGGAATGGAAGGGGCACCTTAGAAGCTGCCACCCTCTTGCACTAGGGTGTGCCATCTTATTACTATTATTATTATTTTAAGACAGGGTCTTGCTCTGTCATTCAGGCTGGAGTGCAGTGGCATGATCATAGCTCACCATACCTACCTCCTGGACTCAAGTGATCCTCCCACCTCAGCCTCCATAGTAGCTGGGACCCACAGGCATGTACCACTAGGCCATTTTGATTTTTTATAGACATGGGATCTCGCTATGTTGCTCAGGCTGGACCAAAACTCCTAGACTCAAACAATTCTCTCGCCTCAGCCTCCCAAAGTGCTAGGATTACAAGTGTGAGCCACCGCGCCTGACCTAGGCAAGTCATCTCAGACACCCCTTCTCTTCTCTGGGCTTCATCTCCCTGTCCCTGTGGTGAGGAGGTTGGCAGAAATCATCCCTCAGAGCCTCTAATATTTGTCTAACTCCTGGCTTCTCAGCCCAAGTAATCTGGTCTGCTAGCTGGGTTAACTTGTACATTGCCTGGTGCTATCTCAGAGTTAACCCAGCCCAGCCCTGGGGACAGTCTGGTTTTCCTGCCAAAACAGGCTGCCCCCTGGCACTTCACCAGCCCACTCCAGCAGGACAGCGATTAGGGGTGAGATAAGTGAAGAGCTCGCCTGGGGGGAGAAGTATGGGTGAGACACAAATATTCTCAAGATGAATATGTCAATGCAGCATTTTTTAAAAATCAGAATGCAAAAAATCCATGATGAACAAAATATCAAATTTTAAGTGAAGAATCAGTGTTGCCAGTTTCTTTCTTTGCCTTCAGCACTAACCTGGCTTCACACAGCACCCTTTATTGATCCTGTCTGGACTTAAAACTGGTCCTTCACAGCATCTCCAATAAACCTAACTAAAACCCTTGGGGGTCAGGATTACATCTCCCTGCTTGCAGGCAGAGAAGTCAGGTGCCTTTTTCTGGGGACTAGTAATTGACTGGACGCTGGTTCTGTCTGATCCCTTACCCCACAGTGCTCTTTCCAGTGGTGTCCGTCTAAGGGTGTTCATAGCCCACTGGTGGACATGGATAGACACATTTTTCAGTGTAATCATCTTATTTTCATTTTATCATGTGATTAAAAAATACAGATATTATGCCTCATGAAGAAGTCAAATATAAATTCAGGCAAAAATCAACGTGTTGAATTTAAAAAATGGTCCAGATGTTTCATGGGCATGGCAGCCATCTGCAGTCTGAGGGCACTTTCTTGCTGTTTGATCTTGGCCAAGTGGCTTTCCCTTTCTAAACCTTTAATTGTTTCGACTACAGAATTGTCTCTAAGCCACCCTACAGCTTCAATATTCTTGGGCTTGGGACTTATTTCTCTGTTGTCTCTCTTAATTCCTTTCAGGGAACTGTGGCTACTTAGGGGTCCCAGCAGGCTGGCCCTGGGTATGGTCTGTCCCCAACCTGGGGTCTGGCTGCTCCTGGTTGTCACCAGAACAGTGGCAGACTTGGTAATACAAGAGGCTCAGCCCCACCCAGACCCTGGGATGATGACAGCCCAGCCCGTGTCTTCCCATCCCTCACCTCAATTCCAGTGGATAGAGGTTAGTACAAGTCTCCTCGGAGCTTGGCCGGGGCTGGGCCTCTGTCCTCTTCATCTCCTGGTGTTTTATCTTGCAAGCAGCAGCAATTCGGATTTGCATTCCAGTGGCACCTGCTCTTGAACTCCTTTCACCTGGAGCTCTGGGCAACCCCACCACCCAGGAGAAAGAGAGAGAGCGCCCAGGCTCTTCTTCCATCTCTGCACTCCCCTGCTACTGGACCTGGGGGACATTGACTTTGAGTCTTGAGTGCTTCATCTTTCAAATGCAGAGGTATCAATTCCTGCCTCAGATGCTGGCCACGAGGGCCTCATGAAGCAGCGTTTGTACAGTGTCTAGGCCAATGTCTGCCCTGTAGAAGATGATTCATCATTGTCACTTCTCTTTTCTCCCCACCCCACCCCCCCGCTACCCAACTGTGACCTAAAAGATTCTCTTTGACTCAAGCTGTGTGACCTGTTTCTTTACGATGTTTCTCTTGGTAACCACCTGGTACCCCGCGTGCTGTTCTCATTATCCTCCCAAAAAACAAAGCCCTATTCCTCAGCTTCAAACTATGAATCCCCAGAAGCTAGTGCAGTTTCCCTAGGCTGACCCCATTTAAGGGCGTGTCCTGAGCCCCTGCTGTGCCTGGAACATTCTCTGGCGGGGCTTATTTCTCTGTTGTCTCTCTTAATTCCTTTCAGGGAACTGTGGCTACTTAGGGGTCCCAGCAGGCTGGCCCTGGGTATGGCCCTGGGTATGGAACATCTCTCGTGGCGGGGGCTCAGGTCCTTCATGGCTGTGCCCACTGTCTCTAGGCCTTTCTGACCAAATGTTTTCATGAACGCCACCCTGAGAACCATCATCTCCTAACTTTACTCGTCCACTCCTTTCTTGGACTCTCCCTTCAGGTGTCCAACTTCAGCCATGAGGCATCGGACGTTCGCTTTTCCAAGAGGAATATCACAGTTCTTAGTGTGTCATAGGCTAAGTCCACCCAGCGTTCTCCAATGTACCCCTGTGGGTTTAAATTTCTCATGGCCCTCAGAACCCCTCGTTGTGCTGTGGCAGGCAGGGAGTTGAGTGGGGTTGTGTGTCCTGATTCCTTCTGTGGGATCAAATTCCTTAAATGTATCCCTTCTGAGAGGGGGTGCATTTTGCCTTCTGCAGGCCTGCTGCACGTCCTCAAAGGGTCATCTCAACAGGTTCCCGTGAAAATCAGGCAACTCTCATGTCCTGAAAACAAGATTCTGAAAAACAGAACTGAAAGGTCCCCAGGGTGGAGTCGCACAGAAGGAAGAGCTCCACGATTCCTGAATAAGATGAGGAGAGGTCCCAAATGCGGTTCAGCCTCACCCTACATCCAGTTGTGTGGGGTGTTGGGTGGGATAGGCCAAGCCTCAGAGACTTCATATTTCATAGCAGGATTTGACTCCTTGCTGCTGTGAAGCCTGGGGGTGGCCCTTCTTCTCCCTTGCTGCTAAGTCCTTCCCTGTAAAGATGGGGCTAAAAGCACCTGCTCCCCAGGACTGTGGTGAGAGAAAGTGTGTGAGACCCCCGGCACTCAGTGGGCATGCTCACTGGCAAATGATAGTATCTTTATTTCTACTGTGGAGTCTTCTATAATACCTATAAATTTTATTTATAGCTCTAATCAAATTCAATTGCCAGATTCTGTTCCATGCGTGTCTGTCTCTATACGTGTTGCCCAGAAACACTCTTTGGGAGTTAATTATAGACCAGTCTCCTAGACTGTGAGCTCCTTGAGAATGGGCCTGTATCCTGTTCACTGTGGTATCCTCAGCACCTGACCTGTGTTTTCTCAGAGTGAAGGACTGTCGTTTGCCCACTATGCCCCACCTACTCTGACCATGGAGAATAGCCCCGCTCTGAGTGGCAGGGAGCTCTGTCATCCCTGCCAACTTCTCTATTCTTCACTGATGACAGGGGGCATTCCAGAAGGGAACCAAAGTGAGACCAGGCCAAACAACCTCACAAATGTCTCCATGGCAACAGCTTGTCCTGCGGCACACAAAGGATCCTGGCTAACTATGCAGCCAAAGGTCAAGTTGTCGGTGTGAGGCCTCTTAGCCAAGCACGCCTCTCAGAACAAGGCTAGCCTTCCTCATTCCCACTCCTTCTTTCCCAAACATCAGGATTGTAACTAGTGAAGGCAATAACCAAGAACACCTTAGGAGGAATGCTTGTAGAAATGGGGAATTAGAACACTTTTACACTGTTGGTGGGAGTATAAACTAGTTCAACCATTGTGGAAGACAGTGTGGCAATTCCTCAAGGATCTAGAACTAGAAATACCATTTGACCCAGCAATCCCATTACTGGGTATATACCCAAAGGATTATAAATCATGCTACTATAAAGACACATGCACGCGTATGTTTATTGCAGCACTATTCACAATAGCAAAGACTTGGAACCAAACCAAATGTCCATCAATGATAGACTGGATTAGGAAAACGTGGCACATACACAGCCATAAAAAAGGATGAGTTCATGTCCTTTGTAAGGACATGGATGAAGCTGGAAACCATCATTCTGAGCAAACTATGGCAAGGACAGAAAACCAAACACCGCATGTTCTCACTCATAGGTGGGAATTGAACAATGAGAACACCTCAATGAGAACAATGAGGGCGGGGAACATCACACACTGGTGCCTGTCATGGGGTTGGGGGAGGGGGGAGGGATGGCATTAAGAGAAATACCTAATGTAAATGACGAGTTAATGGGTGCAGCACACCAACATGGCACATGTATACATATGTAACAAACCTGCACATTGTACACATGTACCCTAGAACTTAAAGTGTAATAACAAAAAAAAAGAAATGGGGAATTAGTTGGTCTGGAAATGTCTGTGTCTGGTATTACTTCACTGTCTGTGCCTTTTCAGGCCTCAAGTATCTGGAGAACAGATACATCACTTACCCCACGTTCCCTCTCTTCCCAAATGAACGTTCAGGCCAGCTTCACAGATAGCCCACTATCTTCAACCACATACACTACCCTCATAACCCTGGCTTCACAAAATAGCACCACCAAAGCAACCTGAAGACAAATGTTCACAATTGGTAAGGTAAGAAAAGAAAGAGAAACAAAATGATTCCCCTAAAATAGCGTGTCCCCAATCACATCAAAGATGCAGCCAGAAATACACCCTCCCTCCTTTTAATGATTTAACGAACAGCTTCTCCTTTTCCCTGGAGAACATTTCTGAAAAACACAGGTTTGGAGTCAGCTCTCTTCACCTTGCCAGGAGAGTCCAGGAGGGACACAGACAAAGGCGGCCCAGAGTGAGGCTGCTGTCTGCTGGCTCAGAGCACGCTTCTGTGTCCTGTGTCACAGCGTAGGGAGGTGGGGCATTCTTCAGGGAGTGGGAGACGGGAGTTTTGTGCATGACTTTGGGCAAATTGCCTCACCCCTCTGACAGTTTCCTAATGAATGGAGGGGCAAAGATCTATGCCTGGCCCATCACAGTTGTGTTGCAAGGAATAAATGATAAAGCTTAAAGGAACATGCTTTGAAAAACAGGTAAGCACCCACTGGTTTAAAAAGAAGGGTTCCTCTCCTTGAATTAAAGTAAGCAAATTAGCAAAGTTGACTCAAGTGTTCTTAAAGGATGACAAAGAGACTCTTGTAAAGGATGGTTTAGTTTGCCCTACTTTTAAGAAACTTAATCCTCACCCAAATCCTGTGAATTAATGTCGATTTTAGTTAATGGAGGAGGAAGCTGAGGTTACTTGGTTATTCCTTTGATGTCTCCAGTTTTGAGCAGCTGGAGTGCATTGGGCAGCAAGGGGATGGGCTACAACACTAAAGCCAAGCAGTTGGGCAGTTCTTAGGGACCAGAGAGAGGCTAATCAACAAATGAACGGGGGTCACCCAGCACTGCAGCCTGGCTGCACTCAAGCTGGGGAAGTTCTTCCAAGTCCTAGATCACAGAAGCCAGGGCTACTGGTCACCAACCTGCCCCCAACAAGAAAGCATGCAGTGCCCTGCGCAGAAGGCAAAGTGGTCCCTGAGCTAAGGCCAATATGGCAAGATTCTACTCATTCCCCTTCCTCTAGCTGGAAGAGGAGCGAGCTTGTATGACCAACCTTATATGGGAGAAACCCCATGTGGGCTCAGGTATCCCAAAACACACCCCGGAGGTCTTTGGGAAACCCCTGGTCTCATCCATTATTTATTGAATATCTGCTGTGTATTTATTGAGCATCTACTGAACCAGGTGCTGAGTTTCTCCAAAGCACAGAATCAACTCTTTCTGCACTTACCCCATGGCATTCTAAGAAAGAAGGGGTTTGCAGAGATGGACCCTCAGGCTGTAGCAGTTGGCAGAAAGCAAGTAGGAAGAGCTGCCTAGAAAGTGCTGGTTACTCCAGGTTTGAGCCCAACTCCTTGGGCCACTTGAGTGAATTATCTGTTTCTTCCCAACCCAGGAAAGCATCTCTCCAAGCTCACAGCAGTGAGGATGAAGCATCTCATCTTTGATGAGATGCTTGAAATCTGTGGGGACATCTGAGTCTTGTTCTGGGTTTACCTAAACTCTGAGCCCCAAGGTTTGGGTTGAAATATATGGGACTCTGGGAAACTGAGCAGCAGGAGGCCTCAGTGGTGCTTAGCCTGGGAGGGACACAGCAAAGGAAGTGTGGGGAGGGCAGAGCTCTCTAAAATCTGCGGGGGAGACTTCGAACCCTGATTATTCCATACCATCTCCCAGAGACCCTGATTCAGTGGTTCTGGAGCAGTTCCCTAGAATCTATACTGTTAGAAATAAAGTTCCCCTATGAATTTTTACCATCAGCCATATCAAGGGACTCACCAGAGAAGTGGTAAGAACACCTGTATCCAAATACTGGGCTCCACACTTAGAATTTTGGGAAAATCACTCTTTCTTTCTGAGCCTTGTTTTTCCCATTTGTGGGGGAAAAATAAGGATTTGGATTACACCAGATATTCCCAGGTGTGGGAATTATGAACTGGTACTTACAAAATAATAATTATTGGGAACTATATAAGGTAGGTGAGCCAGATCTTTATTTTGTCAAGTAAGGATATAAAAAACAAAGAAATAAATATTACTCTGCACACACACACACACACACACACACACACACACCCCTCCACATCCTCTTTCTCTCACTATTATTTCTCACAGTATGAGTCATTTTAAACTCTAAAAATTAGAGAGATTCCGGTCTCAGAATGAAAGGCCATCCTTTCAATGGAACACATTCGGGTTGGTTTTCTGTCCAGCTCACACTGTTGACCTCTGGTCCCACCTGGCAGGTGAACACCTCACCCTGTACCAGTAATTGGGAACTTCAGGCCTGTGACTGCCAGGTTTCTGACAAAGAACTGTTATCTAAAATATACAGAAAACTCTTGAGACTCAAAAATAAAAATCAGATAACTCAATTTTTTAAAATGGGCAAAACATCTGAACATAAACTTCACCAAAGAAGATATTCAAGTGGAAAATAAGCATATGAAAATATGCTGGATACCATGTTATTAGGGGACTGCTAATGGAAGCAACAATGAGATACCACTACGCACCTATTAGAATGACCAAAATCCCAAACAGAAACAGCACAAAATGCAGGTGAGAAGGTGGAGCAACAGAAACTCACTACTGGTGGGAATGGAAAAGGATGCAGCTATTTGGAAGACCAATTTGGCAGTTTCTTACAAAACTAAACATGGTTTTACCATGCAATCTAGCAACTGCGCTTCTTGGTATTTACCCAAAGGAGTTGAATAATTACATCCACACAAAAACCTGCACAGATATGTTTACAGCAGCTTTATTCATAACTGCCAAAACTTGGAAACAACCAAGATGCCCTTCAGTAGGTAAATGGATAAACCCTGAAACTTCCAGGCAATGAGATATTATTCAGCATTAAAAAAAAAAAGGGCTATTAAGCCAAGAAAAGCCAGAGGAACCTAAACGCAAACTACTAAGTGAAAGAAGCTAAATTGAAAAGGCTGTATGATACCAACTAGATGACATTTTGGAAATGACAAAACTATGGAGACAATTTTAAAAAATCAGCAGTTTCCAGAGGTTAGGGGAGAAGAGGAGTATGAAGAGGCAGAGCACAGAGACTTTTTAGGGCAGTGAAACTCTTCTGTATGATCTTATAATGGTGGATAATGGATTTCAGTATACATTAGTCCAAACCCATAGAGTGTGCAACAGCAAGAGTGAACCCTCATGTCAACTATGGATGTTGGGTGATAGTGATGTGTCAATGTAGATTCATCAACTGTAACAAACGTACCACACCAGGGTGTGGGATTTGGAAGGTGGGTGCGTGGGGGAGGCTGTGTGTGTGTGTGTGTGTGGGGGGGGGGTTGTGGGGGGCAGGGAGCACATGGAAATCTGTACCTTCCTCTTAATTTTGCTATGAATCTAAAACTGCTCTAAAACTTAGTCTACTTCATATAACAATAAAAATGAAATAGAATAGTAAATGTTCAATCAAGCACACTTGATCAGGTAGATATTTTATTTAAAAATCCTTGCTTTATATATGTATGCATGTACCGAGTCGCTAAGAAATTACACCTCTTACTGTAGTTCATGGTCAAAAAATGTTAAAAGTCACTGGATGAGAGTATTTCTGAGGTCCCTGAAATAGTTTCTTCAAATTAAAAAGGTTATTAGCGTAATACCCCTGCATCTTCAATGGTTGTGAAAACCAACTGAAATGGTAAACGTGAAAAAGAGAATGAGAGGGAGGCTGTCTCGTTCTGCACTGACAGGAATCGCTTCTTTTGGACCCCTGACACCCATCCAGCCCCAGAATCAGCACCAGCTGACTGAACACAAGGAATAGGTATCAGATTTCATTTTTAAATCATTGCAATAATACTTCTTTACCCATGGAAACATCAAACCTCTTGAAATGTTTATGTTCCCGGTTTCTAAATCAATTAGAGGCATCCAGAACAGGGGATCACACAAAGGAAGTTCTTGATAAACATCTACTGCATTAGTCTGTAAGTGGCTAACGGCTTGGGTGAATGGATAAATGAATGGATGGATGAATCAATCAATGGATCGATCAATCGGTCCATCCGTCAATCTGTCAGTCAAGAACAAATGCAGGAAGAGTACATCTTTTAGACCACTGGTGAATCATTTGGTCTCTAGATGCAGTTTAACAGGACAGGTTCTGATAACACTTTCCAACTTGCTTCACTCCCTCCCCACTGTGATCCCGCATAAATGTGCACATCTAAATGTCTGCTTCCATATGAAGGGAGGCTAATGAACGGCCCCGGACTAGCTCAGTCAGACATACACATTCACTCCCTCGTTCATTCACCAGGTGGGCTGAACATGTGGACTCTGCTACGGTTCTCAGAAGAAAAAGATACAGCCCAGTGCTTGAGGAGTTCACATTCAGGTGGACGTTGAATATAAGAAATCAATCATCAAGAGGAAGTCAGGAGAAGGAAACTTGGATTTATTAGCACCTGTTCAGGCAGGGCATGTCACATACACACATGCACTTGATGCCATTTATTTCAGAGACAGAGCCGCCCTGGAGATACAAATTTCCCAGCTCTGGTCAGTGCTCTGGCCAACTGCCCACCATTAGGGAAACACAAGTGGATGGTCACCACATCCACTTGTTTTATAATTAATATAATTGAAACCAACAAGAGGAACTCAAAGGGGCCTTACCCACAGTTTAGAAGACAAATTAACACTCAAGGCCTGCCTCTTCAACATGGGTTTTCCCATCTTTGGCCAAGACATATAATCCCACAAAGCCATTGCCAGCCCACAGACATTATTTCACTTCTGTAAGCTTGGAGCACTGAGGTGGCTGGAGTGCACCCTGAGGGCTGATTCTGTGTTCTCCAAATGCACGTCCCATCGGGAGGTGGGAACATTCCTCATAGTTGCAAATTCTTTCTCTTCCTGCTTCTTTACTCTCTCTGGACAGCGGTGGTGCGTGTATTATTTCTCCCTGGGTGATCTCTGGGCACGATGGAGAATGAAGCCCATTGGCTCATTTTCTTAAAGTTTTTCTTTTGAAGAAAGACGTAAATTTGCCAAGTGTCTGGTCAGGGTTTTGTAGCACCAAGAGTTTCCTTAAAATGGGCAGTTACACGTTAGATGGGGGCTGTCAGAAGAATGAAGAAACAATCTCCTGCCCCATGAATCAAGTTTTCCCAACTTTAAAGGAGTGGAAAAGAACTCACAGAGCATCAGCATATGAAATAATAATAACAATTAACAACAACAATAATATTAATAATAATCTGACCGACCGGCAGCGTCTGTTGGATTTAATAATTCTGAGGTCTCTCAAGAAAATAAAACAAAAAGCAAACGATAAAAGAAAGAAAAAAAAAAAGGAACACATGGCTGAAGTCTTTCAAGACCTCTGGCTTCCCATTGGGCTCTGAGTTCAAGTTTCAGAAATCCACTGCAGTCTTCTGGCTTTCCAGAGTCCTCTAGGGACCCTTCACGTTACCCGGCCGGGCAGCAAGGCTGGCGAAGTAGGCACACTGGGAAGGGTCACATTGGCCTGGGGGACCGGGAGGTCCTGGGGGGCCAGGATGTCCAGCTGGTCCTGTCTCCCCTTGAGGGCCAGGGATCCCAGGAAGTCCATCTTTAGCATAGCCAGGTTCCCCGGGTTGACCTGGCCCAAGGAGCAAAAGAAACAGAAGGTGGTTCAAGATCCTTCTGGGAGGGGATGGGCCCTGATCTCACAGCTTCCATTCACTATGAACTCAGGAACTGAAACGTCCTCAGACAGAACATCCCCATGGTCTGGGAGCTCTGAGCAACTAGAGTGGTCCACATAAACACCAGGTAGCAGGAGCACCTTAATATGTAGAAGAAGGGGTTGTTTTAACTATTTGAACTGGGATAGTAATCCAGGTACCACTGGAGAGAAAGAAAATAGGGTAGATTGAGACCAGGTAGGGTATATGTTCTCCACTGAAGAGTCAGATGAGAGACCTGGCCTTCTGAATTCTTACATGGGTCTAGGGAATGTTCTGAATGGAGAGTAGACACCAAGTCCTGATCATTAACCCTCAGCCCCAATTCACATGACCTTAGAGACACCTGGTGACATTCCATTGTTCAACATCCAACTTGTCCCAAATCTGTATTTTCTCAGCTTTATCTACACATTAAATTTGAACCACATATTTGGATTACATTAAGCTATTCTGTAAAACCATGGCCAAAGACAACATCTAGGATGCGAGTAAGTGACACTTAAAATAGTCCAAAATGGAGACCCAGAAAATATTGCCTATAGACAAACTTCTATCCCTTCACTTAGTAAGCATCATAACGTCATATATAATCAACCTATCTTTCTTCTTAGCTTTGGCAACTTGGAAGGTCAGTGCTAAGTCTGGTGGTTAACCCCAGTAGTGACATCCCTTCTTAAGTCTTAGTAATCGTCTTATCAGAAAATATCGTATAAAATAAACACAAAGTAAACTTTTTACTTAAAAAGATCTGTAGATATTTCATTAATTCTATTAATGCTTTGGTAATAGCTATTTAATCTATAATCCTGCCTGGATCAAGTTTTGAGGCCTCAGTGTTATTCATTCCTTGGGCTAAGAGCCACTGAAATGTGATAATTATCTCACTTCCATATTGGTACAGTTACTTCCTCCTTTTAAATGGTTTCTGTTCTGCCGTTTACTCTTTATTTGAAATTGCCTTCTTTTAAAAGTTATTCTTAATATTATAAGCTATTTGAAAATAGGTGAGCCATAAAAATAAATATTTATAATGTATTTCTAATTATCTTCTCTAAGGAAAATAATAATAAATATCCACTTTAGAAAATTTGGAAAATCATGAAGGTATAAATACTAAAATTGAAATTCTCTATAAGACCAATATTCAGATATGACCTCAGGCAAACACAGAAACTAAAGTTAAATAAAAAATAGAAGCCTCAACAGCCAAATTTCTTCTACCTTCTACCTATACATCTAATTTTGGAATGTGATTATTACTGCATTGTAGAGATCTTCCAACATGGCTACTGGGTAGCATGACCAACTTGCCCCAGTTTTCTCAAGTCATGTCTTGGCTTTAAAACTGAAATTCCCAGGTCCCAGAAACATCCTCAGCCCTGGGACAGCTAACCACCCTACCACTGGGTGAGCATTCCCCAAAACATATTCCGAGAATTACTAAAGGGATATTAACAACTGCATAGTGAAAGAAAAAGGACTTCTCTTTCAAGTGAATTTCGAAAGTGCTAGGTTAAACAAAACAGACACATTTTTTAACGCGAGAGTCCTTAGCACTTATGATAGTGAATGTGCACCAGAAATGTCTGAAAGAGAAACACAGTCCCCAGCAGTTCCTGATTTAGCCCAAGTCAGTTTTTTTTTTTTTTTTTCTCCAGGACCATTTCATGAAATTTTAAATTTGCGGGATACACTTCAACAATTCATAGAATACACTGCAGTTTTCTTAGTAAGTCAAGAAGGTCGTATTTTAGAAATATTTAATGAAACCAAGTGAGTGACCTCTGTCTCCTCGTCATCTGTAGAGTCTAAGCCCTCCTCTCCACTCACTGTTGAGTCCTGTGGGGCCATGGGCAGGGGTGCTGGGTCTCCAGGGTAGCTCACACCCTACCCCTGAGACTCCAGAATGAGTCATACCTGGGATTCCAGGGGGTCCCATCTCGCCTCGGAGGCCAACTCCAGGTGCACCTGGGTCACCTTTGGCTCCTCGTTCACCTGGGAGGAAAAACATGCACTTTTGATGGTGGAGACCCCCGGGGAGGACAGAAACTGGGCGTCCCACCTTGCGGGATGTGCAGGTGCAACACTGGGCTGCTGCGGCGTTCCACAGCAGCCACCCTGTGCACACATACTCATGCCACACAGTACCCCAATTCCCATTCACACACTCATTCACACACACACTCCAGCACACACTCACATTCAGAAATATGCACATGGAATCACCAAAATAAACAAACACTCCCTCCTAAATACATATTTACATATGAACATTTGCTCAAGCACACATCTACCCAATTCCATACAGACATATATATATATTCAAACCATATTAACAACTGTATACATACACTCATATACACATACTGACTCATTCAGACAAATGTACACACCTACACACTCTCTCATATGCCGTACACACAGAAGTCCGCATGCATCTCCTCTTATATGTCTATGCTTCCTGTGTTTTCAAAGCATTGTACCTGAACCTTTATCAAGAAGAAACTGAATGGTATATAACCAATTCAACATGCACATGGGCATGCACAGTGATCAGTAAGACACAGCTCTACTCTCAAGAAGCTTGAAATTTAATAAGGGAAATCAAATAGGGCATGAAGAACATTCTAGTATGAAACAGAATGCGATAAGTACCATCACAGGAATTTCAAAAAACACTAGAGACATGCAGAGGAGAGAGTGATCCATTTCCCCTGGGAGGACACTTGAGACCATATTTGAATGAAGATGGTGGAGATTGGATTAAACCGTCTCTTACCCTTGTTTTCTAAATCAATCACTTGTTTTCCCATATTGTTTCTAGAATATCTGCTGCATGCAGCATATTTTCTCTTGTAACCCCAATTGAAATTCTGCTGGTTCACAGGGACTTCAGACCATTCATTTTTATTGTTATAATAATTATGTTTGGTCAGTATTCTGCCACAATCTGATGTTCTCTGTTTTATGCTTTCTTATTGACATTTATTTTATATATTTTGTTTTATGAAATCATATCAGTAGGACTAGAATATACAAATTTAACAAAAAGCCTTTCAAGTAAGAGAAACATTACAGGAAATGGACAAGCAAATTAAGAATTAGTAAGAAAATGGGAGATCAAAAGAGGACAATGTTAGAGGCATTCATCTCCCTAACTCCAAGTCACTCCAGAGCAGCTAAAATGACACCATATGCTCCTTTCCCTGCCCCATGCTTATTCCTAATCGGACAGGAGTGAATTATGAGGCTGCTCTCCTGTCTTTTATCTTTATTTGAAATTGCCTTATTCAAAAATTATTATTAATTGTATAAGCTATTTGAAAGCGGGCAAGCTTAAAAAAATAGATAAAATATTTTTCAAACATTTATAAATCATTCTACTATAAAGAGACATGCACACGTATGTTTACTGCAGCAGTATTTACAATAGCAAAGACTTGGAACTAACCCAAATGCCCATCAATGATAGACTGGATAAAGAAAACGTGGCACATACACATCATGGAATACTATGCAGCCATAAAAAAGAATGAGTTCATGTCCTTTGCAGGAACATGGATGAAGCTGGAAGCCATGATTCTCAGCAAACTAACACAGGAACAGGAAACCAAACACCACATGTTCTAACTCATAAGTGGGAGCTGAACAATGAGAACACATGGACACAGGGAGGGAAACATCACACACCGGGGCCTGTCGGGGGGGTGGGGGTCAAGGGGAGGGTGAGCATTAGGACAAATACCTAGTGCATGTGGGGCTTTAAACCTATATGATGGTTTGATAGGTGCCGCAAACCACCATGGCACATATATACCTACATATCAAACCTGCACATTCAGCACATGTATCCCAGAACTTGAAGTAAATATTTAAAAAAAAAAAAAAAAACCTTCTATTTGTTAAAAAAAAAAAGTTTTTGAATTTATTTTTTAATCCTTCCTCTCTCTCTCTCACATCTGTCTTCCTGCAGAGAGAGTAAGTGTTCTGACCTGTTTGCCACTGTGTGATGAGTTAAATCGTACAGCCTCCGCCCTTTGAAGGAGAGACCTTCTGTTGGCTGGAGCTCTGATGTCCTGATAAGTCACTGCCTTGAGACCTGGGCAGTTAACAGCTGTTTTGTTCCAATTTTACAGCTGGCATTTAATCTCCATTGAGATTAAATGTCTTAATCCTCAGTGCTAAACTCGGTAGGGGAAAAAAGGAGGCATGTTGTTTACCTCCCTGAAACTTGAGCAGCGGAGATGGAGAGAGAACAAGAAAGTAGGAGGGAACTGATTCAATCTTCCTAGCAGAAGCATAATTTTGTAAAAATGTCAAGCATGAAAGCCTCTTATGCATATGATAAAATTATATGATGCCAAAACTCTGGGTGTTACCAAGCTACAGGGAATGAGAGTGGCATGAATAATGTATGCAGTGCTACCTCCCAGCCCTGTTCCTTCTCCGCCCTCCAGGAGTAAACGGAGCATATCTCCTCCAGGTCTTCACTCACCTTTGGGACCTATGGGTCCAGAGGGTCCTTCCAGACCCCCCTGCCCAGGACGACCTGGCTCCCCCATGGGGCCGGCCCGGCCTGGAAGCCCATCTTTTCCAGGGGGCCCTGGGGGCCCAGGTCTGCCTTGAGATGACTTCATGTGCGCTGGGGGCATCTGGGCCAGGAGGTAGGCGAGTTTGGCTGTGAAGTAGAAAAAGAGAGGCATTTCATGAAGAACGGATAGTGGGCACAGGACAGGATGGCTACTCACTGCCAACTCAGAACCAAGGGGCCAATAATAGCTGCGGGAACAGCATCAACGACACGTCACATGGCACATGTGCAGCATTTGTATGGGCACCTTCTGATTGTGGCTGGCCATAATCAGTAGTGATCATCACTGCCCCTGGAGCAGGTCTGCCTAGGCTGGGATTCCAGGACAGCCACGGTCAGCCAGGTGGCCTTGAGCAAGCTACTGGACCATTCTCAGCCTTGGTGTCCCTTTCTATGCAATGGAGACAAAGAAACAGCACCTACCCCACTGGGCTGGAATGAGGATGGAGTAAGTGAGATGATGCATGTGGAATAGTGCCTGGCACTTGCTAAGTTCTCAGGAGATGCTGGCTGCTACCCCAGGGGCAGAACGACAGAAGCCATAGTAGCATGGACAGCAGTAGCAGCAGTAGCAATTGCAATGGTCAGTTGGGGAAACTGCTGCTGGGGTGGAGAAAGTAAGTGGCTTACACAAAGCTATGTTGGTCATTTTTCCTCTCTAATGTCAAAGTCCTCATCTATAAGCTAAAGGGCTGGACATGATGGTCACTGGAGATCCTATACATCTAAAATGTTAATATGACAGAACTGATTTAGAAACCCAGAGGTCCAGTGCTGGTCTGGCAGCCTTTCAATGGGACAGGGGATATACGCCCATCTGGTGGCCACCAAGGGCAGTCTTTGTTTGCCATGCAGTCATAGGTAATCAGGCCCAAACTGCTATTTTGCAGACAGTGTGACCAAGACCAGAGGCTGGGAGGCTACCCAAGGCCCCCAGAATTTGATAGGGAAACCAAGGTAGAGTCAGGCTCTTCTGACTGCCTGGTTGATCACTTCCCAGAGTGTCTCCCTCCTACTACTTCTCTCACAAGGTGGCAGGAGGACAGGTGGTCGGCTTCTGCGACCTTGACAAATTGCTCAACTTTTCTGAGCCTTGATTTTCTCATCTTTAAAGTGGAGCGGATGCTCCTTCCTCAAAGACCTGTTTGGAAGAAAGGACTCAGCCCAGCAGATTCACTATCCAAACCATTTTGAAATAGGTCTTGTCTCTGCTCTTGGGCTAGAGATCCCCCAAAAGCAAAGGCCATTTCTGTCGCTGATGAATCCAACATTCGGAAGGTAGAACTCAGAGATCTACACACATGAGACCTCAGAACACCACCCACCCATGATGCCCACCAATTTGGTCCTTATTTCCCTCCTCTCATCGCCGCCTCCTCCCACCCAAAACCCACTCCTTGACGTGTACTCCAGAAAACAGTCCTTTGCCCTCATTTCCATACAGGAAAAAGACCATGTTCTTTTTCCTGTATGGAAGTGGACCATGTTCCCCTGGACATTCCAAGAGGACAGGAAGGAGGGCCGTCTTGTTTACAGCTGTGTCCTTGCTCCCAGCACAGAATCTCGCGATGGGAGGTGCAAGATAACTGAGACATGATCATGTGAATAAACGTGCCCTCCCCTTTTGTCCTTGTGCTCCTGGAAGGTAGTTATGGATTTCTTCTTTGCTGCAACAAGATCTTGTGTGACTTTCTTCCCATTGCAGAGGGAAGGGGAAAGGCTGTTGTTCAAGAGAGCTTGGTGATGAAGAGCACAGAACCTTCAGTGAGGCTGCCCGGGTGCAAACCCTGGCCAGATCTTCCCAGCTCATCAACCTTAAGTTACTTAGCCCCTCATAATTCTGCTTCTAACAATTCTTACAATAATTACACGAGCCTCATGAGATTGTTTGGAGGCTGCTTTGGGTTAACACTTGCAAGTGCTAAGAACTTCACCTGATCTTGGCAAACACCAACATGCTGGCATGATTACTACTATCCTCCTACCTTCCTCCCTCCCTAAGCATCTGCTACGCACAGGCACATGCTAGACCTGGGGACTCACCAATGAGTCAATGCAACATGACTGAAAGGATTTTAGTTCCTTGAAAGCACTAGGCCTGCCTGCCCTGCTCAGGGCCTCACACATGTTGCTCCGTAGACCTGGGGTCACATTGCATCTTTCAACTTGCAGCTCACGTGGCCCCTCCTCCAGGAAGCCTTCATTAATCCACTTCCTGGCCTCTGAACTATCTTAGGTATGTTCATCTGTCCTCTTTTAATGCCTGCTGTGACAAATAAAATTTAAGAACTTCTACTGACTTTACTAAAATCGTCTTATCTATTTGTTTATCTACCTCCTCTGGACTGTGAGTTTCATGAGGCTCACAGCAGTAAATAACCAAAATTCTTTACAGACTAGTTCAAATGGCTCAATGCACAGAATAAATGATTGATCACAGCAGAGGTGTTTCTGTAGATGGTGAGCTCTCCTTCACTAGAGGTAACCAAGTGAAAGCTGAAGGACTAGTCCTAGAGAAAGTAGGTGTCAGATAAAGGACAGAACAGTCTTCAGGGTGTTCCCCAACCCTGACAGTCTACACTTGAGCTGCCAGTCAAGTGCTTTTCTTATTCCAGGATGCAAAAGCATTCAAGGCTGAATGAAAGGACTGCTTCCTGGGCTCTTCTCTGCAAGACTGTAACACAGTCCAGATACTCACTTTCAAGCTGCTTCCCCAGCTCTTCTTGAATAAGCCGACGCAGCATTTCCATGGATGGAGACTCCCCCTAGGAGGGAGGGAAGGTGGAGTCATTCATCTTACCAGTAACTTCTGCCACCTAAGAACCCTGAGGACTCGGGAAACCAGGAAGTTCGTAGGTGGTATATACCCACACAGGGAAGCACATGTTCCTAGCCCAATCTTTTCCACATCTCTAATCCCTTCCTCCCTTCTCTGTTATGCAGGCAGCATCATCCCATTTTACAAAGCAACCCGGACTCTGGGCTCTCTGAGCCACTGCTGCCCTTCCTTCCATACCCTTCCAGCTTATTCACGGGATTTCCTTCCTGCTCAAGCCACTGTGCCCATTGATTCCACTCATATTCCCTTCTTAGCAGTGGACCTGGGTGATCTGGCCCCTAATCTCTGCTGCCAAAGTGTGTCCACCTTTCGGACATAGCCTACAGGCTGCCTTCTATGTGAACTCGTGTGGATTTCCCCTGCCTGGCTACTTGGCCACTCTGGTTCCCATGGTCTGCTTTTCCCTGCTTAGGTCCACTGTGGCTCTAAACAACTTTCTCACCAAGTCCTGGTGCTTGGTCCACAGAAACTGATGAGTTTGACAACCAGAGGAGCAAGTGTTATCTCCAAGCTCACACAGTGGCATGTGATTCTTAGAAGAACTTAGAGGAGCTGTCCTCATGCTGTACAGAGCTGGTCCCTTCCTGTCTGACTGCTCCAGGGCACTGTCTACCCCTCAAGGGCAGGGGTCTTACTGTGCTCATCTCTGTAGCCCCATACCTGGCATGAGATAGATTCCATTTCCTTATTCTTTTATTCTGACCAAGAATCTTTAATGTTAGTCCCAGAATTCTCATCACTGTCCATAGAAGCAGGACTGGCAGAACTTGGCAAAGCTCCAGGAGGGCTTTGGAAGCCAGCTGAGTGTTCTAGCCTCTCCACTGACTTGGCCAAGAGACAGGCTCTGGTTGCCTGGCGTCTTTCAGGGCAGCTGAAACCCAGGCTGACCACAGCCACCAGGAACTGACGCGACTGCAGAGCATCAGAAGTGGCAGGGACATGGAGGTCATCCAGACCTGGGCTCTGAGAAATACAAGGGTCTCCAGAAGACCATATGGGCTGCTGAGCAGGAAGGTGTGGTCACATGGACTTCCACCAGGGGAGCTCTGCGTTTATCTTTTTATAGCCCGTGTATGCCTGTGTCATGAGATTGTGTAAAATGAAAGTGCTGCTACTAGAATAAAGAATGTTTAAAGAAAGAAAAAAAAACACTCTAAATAAGCCCTTGTTCCCAGCTTTGGAAAAAGAGAGATGCAGGGGGAAGAAGGAGTACTCTAGGTCGGCAGATACACGAGTGGCATAGCCAGGCATCAAAATGGATGGTGAACCATCCCACAGTGAAGTTCAGACCCCTGGGAGCTGGGTGTCTTCTCAACTGCCTTTTGCACAAGGTCCTGGGCAGGAGAGTTCTACAGCCCAAGAAATGAAGTCTTAAGGATTCATTACCACTGAGGAAGAGGGTTGAACAAAAGAGGGACTATTTTTGAGCATTTCTTAAGCTAGGCACATTATTTCACTTGATCATCATAAATCAGAAGAGGATTTTGTTTTCCCTTTTTGCAGACAAGGAACGGCAGATTCGGAGAGGAAAAGTAGCCTGCCCCAGATCACACCTTCAGTCACTGGAAGACTGGAATCTGTAATCTGGTGCCTCTGAAGTGCACACACTTCCCTGGCTCCCCCTCAGGCCCCGAGGAGCCCCGAGTCCAAAGCCATATGAGCATCCTTACCCTCAGTCCTGGAAATCCCGGTTGGCCTGGAGGCCCTGGGGGTCCAGCTGGTCCATTCTCCCCAGGTGGTCCCTGGGGACCCATCAGGCCTGTGTGGCCTTTGTGGCCTGGGATTCCAGGGTCCCCGGGCTGGCCCTTTCCACCAGGAGGTCCTTTGTCACCTTTGATCCCAGGATCTCCCTAAGGAGGAGAGAAGCATATCAGCATGTGTCTCAGGGCTGGAAGCTGTACCCCATGCAGCTGCAAAAGGGGTTCCCCCAGTCTGCCTCTTAGATCACTGAAAGGGAGACCTTGGCCCTGGGTGGCCCATGTGTGGCTTGGGGTGAGAAGAGCCCCAGAATCCATCACATGCACCATCCTGATTGTACAAATGAAAATATGGGAAGCCTGGGCAAGATGTTGTGACCCCATCATTAGCAAAAATATTTTTTGCTATAGTCCCAGCTACTTGGAAGGCTGAGGTGGGAAGATAGCTTGAGGCCAGGAATTTGAGACGGCAATGAGCTATGATCATGCCATTGCACTCCAGCCTGCGTGACAGAGTGAGACTCCGTTTTTTAAAAAAGAAAGCAAAAGGAAAAAGAAAACATGCAGGGCCCAGAGACAGAAAGCCACCAGCCCACGTTCACACAGGGAGTTTACAGAGAACAGGATAAGAATGTTGATTGCAGAATTCCAATCCTATTCTCAATCCCAAGAGTGCAGCTCCTCGGACTGCCTGGAGAAGGCTGGCCCTGGCAACCGAGACTGACGGTGGAGCTGCCAACCCCTTTCTGGCCTGGCTTTGCTCTCTAGAGACAGTGGTCCTCTCTCAACAGAGGTGTCTCCCTCCCAGGTCATCTCCCTCTCCTTTCTCTCAGCTCTGGGGAGTTCACAGAGGATTATCCAATGGCCTTCAACACTGCCTAGGGCTCATCTCTCCCCACAGCTGACCCAGAGGTGGAAGTGCTGGACCAATGATTTGGGAACTATGGCAAGCCCAGGGCAGTCCAGTCCTCTGCCTTTATGTGCTACTGTGTGTTTGACCAGCAAGTTCAAATGATTAGTTGGTCTGAAAATATGGCAGCCACATTAATGGCCTCAGAGATAACGGAACTCCATTGCTGGGATGTAGCAGAGAAAGGGAGGCACAGGGAGAAAAAGAAGAGACACCAGATGGTAATTGTACACATGTGGCATGGCTGAGAACATGAACTAGAGCCACAGAAAAGGAAAACGGTGCAATCACCAAACCATCTCTAACATACGCACTTAAATGAAAAATGCAAGGAGTGAGACAACAGATAACATATGACATGCTCAGAGTGGGGAGGGGGTTAAATACAAGGTAAATGCACATTTATAACACACACCACACACAATTCTGTGTGTGCAGACTCCCTCCGAAAAGATAAAAAGCCAAAGCACTGTGATAGACCCTGGAGAGGGGATGGGGCTAAGGGGTGAGATGGAAGCGGCACATAATTTTCATTGCATTCACTTGTCCTGCAGTTTTCACTGTTGAACAATGTACCTGTATTGCTTTTAATATTTCAACAGTAACCCAAAATCAGTGAATTCAAAAATAATAATTTAGCCAGGTCCAAAGAAGTCACTTCAATTTTCCAAGCGTGATGCATTTCACAGGACGTTGCAATCTCTGTCAGTGATCTTGAATTCAGAGATCTAGCAAAGTCCTGATATTTGTACACCTGGATGCCAAGGCCCTATCTCATGCATGGTACAGCACTTTTTATTCATTAAAAGTCTCACAATCACTTTGTGGTGCCAAGACTTGTCCCATATTTCAAATGTTCCCAGGAGTACAAAGAAAAGGGTAGTCTAATGGCTCCCTGGCAACGTGCCATGAAAGCACTTAACAGGGTAAAGGCAAGCTCTCCGCGTATCGATTAGGTATTAAAGAAGAGATGCCATTGGTGGTCTGAGTTCCTTGGCTGTCAACCAAAATTCAAGCCCATATCCTGTGCCAATAGCTCCCACGGGCGCCTGAGTTGCATTCTCGGGGGGGATCATCAACGCCTTCTCAGACACATATCCCTCGTGTCCCTGGCTCCATCGCTCAGGAACCAACAGCCACGGGATAGAGGAATCAAAGTCATGGGAAGGAGACAGGAGGAAGATCCAGGGGGGAGAATCCCTGAGACTCTGCCCCCACTTTTCTCACTCCTCTGGGTGTGGGAGAAGCCAGCCGGCTCCCCACCCACCCCACTTGCGAAGAAAGCCGAGATAAATTCTTTTCAGGACCATGGAAAACAAGCGGGGGTGGGCTGGGGGTGCCTGGGACGTCCGTGTCCGTGTCGTGCAACAGTGTGACAGCGTGAGGCTGACCAAACGCAGGATTGTGGGCAAACGAGACGCATAAAGCCTCCAAAGGGAGCAGCAGTCGTGAGTGTGAGAACGCGTCCGCCTTCCACAGGCTCTTCGGCAGAAAAAGAAGAAGAAAAAGTCTTTTTCCCCTGTTGTTTTTTGGAGAAATGGAATGTAAAGAAAGGCTTTCTGAGTATAACACCAAGGCAATTCATTATGGGAAAATCTGTTCCCTTGTCACCTCCAGCGACAAATTTGGCTCCTGGCAAATTGGCACTTCGGGAGCCGAGCCCGTCTCGGCGGGCATTCGCACACGGGGAGAAAGAAATCTGTCAATGTCTCCCAAGGCTTGCCTTTGAATCTCTAATTATGATGATTTTAGTCCTTAAACTAATAACCAAAAAGAAAAAAAGGAAAAAAATAATAATAACATCAAGTACAAACAATACCGAGAGGAAAAGAATCTCCCTTTGTGGGGCTGGTGATCATCCAGGAAAAAGTGAACAAAATCACGACAGGCGGCGTGATCCAGGTGGGTGTTTACTAACTGCCTTGGACAAAGGCCAGGCTCAACATCCCGTGGCCACTGTGCAAAGGTCACATTTGATGTGTTCAAGGTGCCTGTGCTCTCCACTCACCCTTTCTCCTTTGAATCCAGGCTCTCCAGGCTTCCCAGGGACTCCCTGCAAGGAGAAGGAAAGGACAGTCATTACCCCGGGCCCTCTGCACTGGTGTCCTTGCCTCGCTGGATATTCTTCACAGTCCTGCATGCTGAGGACAAGGGATCCTCAAGAGATAAGATCCCCCGAGGGCTCTTTTCTGATTTATGCCTACGTGGTGGGGGGACAGGGGCACACTGTGTCTTCTCTCCTTTCCTCCTGGCACTGTCTGCCTTTGACTGATGGCACCAGCCCTGGGTTGGCCCCTCCAGATTCCTCCCCTACCTCTTGTGGGATAAACCCCACTCCCTTTAACATGCCCAGGAGGCCCTGCATGGATTGTTGTCTTCAACAGGCTGTCACTGCCCTGGATGGCTCTAGTGCAGGGGACAGACAGTTCTACGGTCTCATGGCCTCTGTTCCTTGTCTTCCCTGTGCCTGCAGCATGCTCCCCACCTCTCTGTCCGGATACCTGCTTCCCACCTGGCCTGCAGGTCTCCTCTTCAGGAAGCCCCGCCGATCACCCAGCATTTGGAGAAGTGGCCCTCTTCTATGTTCCCACAGTCCCCACCCCCTCCCGGAGGGCAGTCACATCAGGGAACAAGGGACACAGCCCGCAGTGCCCACTGCTTCTGTCATTGTCTCCACCTGGAATGTCTCTTTCTTCCCTCTTTGCCCCCAGCTCCTCTGCCATCTCCTCTGTAAAGCGTTGACTAACCCCTCTGGCCAGTGTCCATTCTCATGCATGGGTTACTTTCCTGCCAGCTGACACCTAACTTCCTTTCTCCCCAGATAGGATGACCAAGGTATGCTTGTCTGCCTCCCTCTTAGACAGCACACATTTGGAAAGCAGAGCTTGATATTGGGGAAGGAAATTCAGCCCAGGGGCTCTTTTCCCATCTCTTGGTTGATAGACTCTACATTGATTGAAGAGAAGAAAGTCAAAGAGAGTACTCTTGAGCTCTTCTGAGCCTGGCCATTTCAGCCTCAGAAACATTCATTGCATCCCTTTCATGCAGGTGCCACATTCAGCCCTGAGACCTATGCAGAGGACAGAGATCCTCATTCTCACAGAGTTCACAACCTGTCCATGAGGTGGAGGGAGGTATGAGTTGATTATAACACAAGGCAGACTGATTTAATTTCTGTAACATAATTACCAAAAGCTGCCTCGGTATTCCTGGGTGAATCTGTAAGTTGGGAAGCACACAGCCTTGAAAGTTGGATAAAATTTAACAACAAAAGGTGGCAGGAAAGGCATTCCAGGTGGGTGGAAGAGTGAGGACCAAGCCTTGGATGGGTGAAGGTGGAGATATATTGGGCATGGGGAAGCAGGAGGCTCCCATTCTAAGAGGAGATCTGGATCATATCTGGAAGACTTAGGATGCCTGCTTAGCCTAGAATTTATTCGAGAAGTCCAAAGAGAACTTGTGTAGGCAGCAGCCCAAGTACAAGCACATGGGGCTGACACAGCCCTCAGAAATGGGAACTATGGGTATTTCCTCTTTACCTCAATCCAGGAAGCAGAGGAAACAGTGCTTGGGCAACGAGTGAATGATGCACCCAGTGAGTGGCACCCTATGGCTGGGGTGAGGAGTAAACACTTTCCAAATATGAAGCTATCTGATTCAGCTTCAAGGAAGTGACCACCTCCCTGCAGATAAGAACATGACCCAAAGGCACAGGGTAAAAATGCATCTTCCTCATTCAAGTGGGAGGATGCAGGGCTTGAAACGGAGAAGCTAATTTCCATAGACCTACTTTCTCTGCATTCAATCATTCTTCTGTTCATCTCTCATCAAATATTTTGGTATCTAGCCAGTGCTGGTCTCCTGGGCTACAGCAGAACAGAGCAGGGTGCTAAAACCAAGCATTGTGGGGGGTCTGCTTTGCTTCAGTGTCAAGGAAAGTTGGCAAAGGCAACATTTCAACTGAGACCTCAGGATGAGTAGGAATAAGCATGGGTAAAGAGAGCCCTTGGAAAAGAACTTGGTGTATCTCAGGAGCTAAGAGGCCAGTGACTGGACCTTAGAGAAGGAGGGGAGTGGTGGGACTGTGGCAGCCTGGATTCCATGGAGAGTGCAGGGGGAGGGCAGAGCTGCAGGTTGCACTGCAGCGTCTCCATATGCTTATGCTCTGCAGACCCTCTGTCTGCTGGGTGGAAGACTGTGGAGGGGCAAGGCTGGACAAAGGGAGATCCATTAGAGGATCACTGCAGTATTCAAGTGAGAGCAGGTGACAGATTAGATTAGAGTCCCAGTGGCAGAGATAGAGAGAACCGGACAAAACCTACAGGTATTTGAAGTCAGAGTTGACAGGATTTGTTGATATCTTGGCTGCTGAGGAATAAACAAGTGAAACAGACATATCAAGACGGTGCCCCTGCACTAGCTACATAATTTGTGGGGCTCCGGGCAAAATTAAAACATGAGCCAGTTGTTCAAAAGGCATTAAGAATTTCAAAACAGTGAAGTAGACAGTGTTAAGGCAAGTGTGGGCCCTTCTAAGCCCAGGGCCTGGGCCTGCATAGACTGCCCATTGGTGGGAAAGGGTTGCCAAGGGCTGAGTGGGCGTGTGATACTTACCTCCTTGCCTGGGACTCCTTTCTCTCCTGGTTCTCCCTGGAAAACAGAACAGAATATCAGTGGCTCTGCAGCATCAGCCCAATGTCAGTACCAAGACTGTCTTTAAAACTGACATTTCCACTCAAGTCATGTTCCAGCAAAGACAACAATCGATGGTCTACCTGGCCAAGGACATTCCAGACAGGCTCTCTGGCCAGCCTGTGCAGGGGAAGGCAAAAAATCACCCCAGGTTAGGAAGAAGAGCCACGGGTTAAGAGCTCCTTGTCAATGGGATGGGTATGACTCCACCAAGAGGGCCTCCAGGATATCAGTTTTACAAATAGTCCTGTTGTGGTCAGGAGGCCTCTCTGAGAAGTAGGCTCACAATGTGTGAAACAAGAAGCCAATAAGACACTAGGCTCCAGGTTCAATTCTTGGCTCCTCCACCGTTTGGCTCTGTGACCTTAAACAACCTCCCTACAACTTCCATAAGCTCTCTGTGCCTCAGTGTCTTCATCTGTAAAATGAGAACTGTGGTTGTACCTGCCTCAAGGATTACTGTGAGGTGTCAACGTGTTAGTTCTCCTAAAGCACACTGGGCAGTGGCAGGCATGTAGTGAAGGCTGGACAAGCACCCCACTCTTACCATGACTCAGGAGCAATTGCTGCAGTGCATCCACAGGAGCGGATGCCTGGCTCTCAGTAGCAGCAGATTATTAACAAGGGGATGGAGAAGGAGACTTGGCCTTTAGCAAGGGAGTGAAAAAGGCCATGTAAAACTCAGTGAATGGGACCATGCAAAGCCTGGGCAGCATGGTAGAAAAGGGTAAGAGGGGCTATCACCTCCAACGGGCTGGGCTTGGCTGGCAGTGGGGCACGTGGAGGGGTCAGAATTAAACTGGAGGGGATGGACAAGAACATGGGTAAGCTCTCTACTCTGGTATGTTACATGCAAGCCTCATTCATCACGTCAGCAGTCCAAGGAGTGGACTGCAATATGCAGATGACACCAGAGGGCTCCACTTGGAAATGTTTGAATCCCTCAGCATCTCCCTGTCCAGAAACTTTGTAAAGATTACCTTACAGCTTCCCCCTGCCTTAAGCTGTCAAGTCAGGAGACCTTGACTCAAGGACGAGCTGGAGTGCAAACCTACCACGTGGCTTTGAGTAAATCACTTACATGTTCTGACCCTATGGCTCAAACTTGCTCACCTTAACAATTATTTCCAGGGGTCCTTCAAGTTCTAGGATCATGATCAACACCATTGTCCCACCACATGCATCATTACAATGGTTTGTATTTATTGAGCACCTGCAGTGGGTGAGGAACCATTGCTGATCCCTTTATATGAATGATTTCATTTAATCCTCAGAAGTATATGCTGTCATTATCCTCATTTGCATAATGAGACAGCTAAAGCATAAGAGGTTACGACACTTTCCTAAGATCTCATGATTAAGGAGTGATGGCACTGAGACTGCCATGCAGGTGTGACCTCTGGGCACACCGCTGTCTCCTAAACCATGATGCAAATTTGACCCCACGCAGGTCATCATGGCCTGAGCAGACAGAACTGAGGACACAAGAGGTGGCAGGAAAGGTACTGCATGTGAACATCACAACCTGGAGCCAGGTATCTTGGGCCCCATTGGGGTTCTCTGCTTACCGGAGGCCCCCGGGGACCCAGGAAGCCAGGAAGTCCTGGGCTTCCATTTTCCCCTTTGCTTCCTTTCTGGCCCTGCAAAGAGAAAACTGAGAATTAATTCCTCCAGGTCATGTACCAACTCAAGCAGATTCGGAAACCTTGTGACCACTCTGAAATCAAAAGGCCTGAGACATCCACACAGCACACAAATCCTCCCATGATGGAGGGGCATGGGTTAGGAAAAGACATGGGGTCTTGGGACTCCTGGTAGTGCTGTCACAGGCAGGGGAAGAAGATGAGAAGTCTCCCTGTAAACAGCCAAGGGTCTTTCCATTCGAAGCAACCAAAACAAACTGAGACAGATATTTAACAAAGAACCTGAGATGTGCGGAGCTCTCCAAGGAGTGCTCTAGTGAGATGGCATACCACTGCCCATGAGGCGGCCAAAGCTCACTTGGTAGAATCACATTTTGGGAAAGGACTCTGGAAATTTTTCAACTTCAACTTTTCTGTGGAGCCATCGTGCATGGGTCAGTACTTCCAGGATCAACTCTGCACTAGGGGAGGTGATGGGTCCAGCCTCATGACCCAACCCCGCCTCCTCTGTTCTGTCTCACAAGCAGCAACAGGTGCCATACCGTAGCCCATGAGGGAGGTCATTACGTTTGCTAGGAAGCTGGATTCCTTTTGCATAGCTGTCCCTAGTCCAACAAGATGAGGCTCTCTGCTAGGGTGATTAGATGCCGAGTTTGCCTGGAACCGGTAGGTTTCCCAGGATGCAGGATTTTCCAACTGTGAAAGTTCCTTGCAAACTGAGATGAACTGGTCACCGCAGTATCCGAAGTACCAAGTCCTGGTCAGCCCATTTCCCAGTACAATTGACAGTTGACTCACACCTTACAGGTGGCCTTCTGAGTCAGGTGGCCAATTTTAGCAAGTAAAAATACAAGAAGACTAGATTGGAAGGAGAATAGTGGCCAGAGCTTTTCTCATGCAACCCTAGAACCCATTAAAGAACCATCTTCCCCACCATGTCTCCCCACCTACCAGGACTAAACCCCAAATCCTGTATTTGCTATCTAGCTGACCAGGACTCTGTTGATTGGTACGCACCCTCTCTCTACTATCTGCCCGTTGAGCTCTCTCTGCTACCTACCTGTTGATCCTTTTTGTCTCCCACCCCCGTCCCTACCTCCATTCCCATGCTGCACACTTTCTTTGTCATTTGAGGTGGTAAGGGTTATTCAGTCTGACCTTGTCCTCCCATCCTCTGGAAACATCGAACTTCTACCCTACAACCTCGTTAAACATTTTTTTAAAAAGTGTTTGTTTTGGGTGCCTATGGATGTAGACCATAGATGCCTATGGTTATAGTCAACAAAGAGCCAACAGCATGATATGTACTTTAGACCTTAAAAAATGGCCCCATGGAGCCTCTTACCTCCAACCTATTTCTACCACTCAAACCCATATGTCCCCACTGATGCTTCTAGGGACAGAGGCTGGACAATCTGTAATGTGAGCCACAAGCTCTTTCAAAGCTCACCCCGATGCCATCACATAGCAGCCAAAGAGAACTCACAGGGGTTCCTGAAGGACCAGGCTCTCCTGGAGATCCCGGTGATCCGTTCTTGCCCTGGTGGAAGAAACAGAGATAATTATCCTGCCAGGGCATCAAAGAGCAGGACAGTGGAACAAAGAGATAGACTGATGCACAGGACTTGGTTTTACAGAGAATCTGTTACTCTAGCCAGTGTGGCTCTCAGTCAACCACTTCATTACTCAGAGGATGTTTCTCAACTTCTAAAAGGAACTTGTAATATTTAATTCATAATATTGTTGTGAAATTAAATGAGTCCGTGGGCATGAAAAAGTCTAGCCTGGTGAATGATGCCCACAGCTGAGGCACAGTAAATAATCATGACCACATTCATTCATTCATTCATCTATTCATCCTTCCATTCAGTTGCTGTGTTGAAGAACAAACAAACCATCTAACACAACACAGCTTACACACAATTGCTCACACTGCCACAGTGCTGGTCTCAGCTTAGGAAGCATGCCCATGCACTTATCTCCTTGTACGCCCCAACTAAGGAGATCATTATACTCTGATTTAAAATACATAGATACTGAGGCACAGAGAAGAAAAATGGCTTGTGCAGAGTCATGCAGCTACAAAATGGAAGGTCCATTCACTCCAGATTCCAGGACTGAGGCTTCCAAGTCTACTTTTCTCTAACTTCACAGAGATACATTGTGTGCATTCATAGTTTTGGTGAATACATTTAACAAACAGGATCCCAGTAGAGTAAAAACAAGAAAGCTCAAGAATGTTCCTGGCTACTCCCTTTCAGGATCAGACAAATTTCTATTAAGCCAAAAATTCACAGCTTCAATTCCCCAGGCTGTGTTGGTCTCTTCCTCTGCCCACCACACTCCCCCACTCAGGGCACATTCCCGTCGGCTGCTCTGTCTTTACCTGGCTCTCTTCCCCACCATGAGTAACCCAAAGGCAGAGTCTATACCTTGTCATTCTTTATATTTCCAGCCTAGGAGGAGAGAGCCTCCTTGTGTGTCTCCAATGCAGTGCCAGACACACAAGAGGCTTGCTGCTAAATAATAAACCAAGGACATCCTAGAGAATCACTCTCCATTGACCCTTTAACCAAAAGGTGTGAATGCCCTCTAATCTGTGAAGCATGTATTCACAAATGTGTTGGATTCATGGAAGCATGTTCCACTATAAAGTAGCTGATGCTGACCGGGCACTTCTTACATGCCAGACTTCTTCTAAGAGCTTTGCATTTTGCATGTCTTAACTCATTCATTGCTCACATCAGACACAAACATCACCACCCTTTTACAAATGGGGAAACTGAGGCTCAGAAATGCTAAGTCACCTGCCTGCAAGGCAACGGGAGGAGCTGAGATCTGAACATAGGCAGCACTGATTCCATCTCACACTGCTCTGCCCCTCCTTAAGGACATGGCTTATGGGTCAGCAATCATAAATACAGCTTCCACCTTGAGCCTTCAAAGCACATGCATGGCCATGGCCTCATGTCAGTGGATCCTGCCGGGAATCATGCAGCACAGACGTCTTTCTCCCCATATCCCAGAACCCCCATCACAGACCTGCCAGGGATCGCTGAGCTAGTAAGGTCTAAAATCAGAGCAGCCAGCTGGATTTGTGGACTGCTTACCCATACTCGGCCCTTCCGCGAACACTGCATAACGCTTCTCCCTGCACCTTCCTCCGCCCACCAACCCATCTGCGTCCCTCTAAAAATATGTACTTTGCCTTATCCCTATGGAAATTCTATCTCTCCTCCTTCTTTCTCTAATCTTCCCTTCGCAGGGAGGATAAGGGCCAAGACACAGCAGCATACGGTGCCAACACAGGCCATGTGCACAGAAGACAGGGTGGTTCTGGGCGGCTGCCTGTGCTCTTTGCACTCGAGGCCTATTGGGGCTGGGACCTGGTTCCCTCCTGGGCTACAGAGTCACTCCTGTGTCCTGCTCTCCCTCGCCAAGCTCCTTGGGTCTCTGCTTCCCAGGAATGGAAACCACAGCTCCCCTTTTCAACCCTTTTGAGCTCCAAACTCCTATTCTAAGACCCCTCCTTCCAGGATGATCTTTGTGACAAGGACTTCTGGCACACACCAGCCAGTCTGGGTGTTCGAGCTGCAGGCTCTTGAATGAGAACGCTGGAGTCCAAATCCTGGCTGTGCCACTGACTTGCAGTGTGATCTTGGGCAAGTTACTAGACTTCTCTGTGCCTCCATTTCTCATCCGTGAATGGCGACAGCAATCACACCTGTCTCACAGGGTTTGGGGAGAAAATGAATGAATCACGTAAATGCCTCATGCAGTCCCCAGCACTGAACTCCACTCCACTGGTGCTTGTTGGAAGCTAGTGGCTGTGAGGTGGTTGCCATATGGCCTATTCTTACCCCTGGGTGGCTATAGATTTTAGAGAAAGCAAAACGAAAGTTTTCAGGCCACACATACATTCACAATCATCACAACTATTGACAGAGGCACTCTATACGTATTCAGTGTCTAGTTCAAAGTTGTGTGACCTTGCCAGAATCCTTCTCCTCACTCAGAAAAGCACAGAAATTTCAGTGGAGTAAAAATGAGGATGTCAGAGAAAGAACTCAGAACTATTCTGTGTTTAAAAACAAGGTAGATATTTGGCAAACTTCAGCAGCTCATTTTTGGTATCAAATTCCTTACGATGTACCCGAGAATTGATAGGAGCAAGCTAAAACCACACAGCAGCCTTTGGGGGCCTTGGGATTTCAGGGCCACCCCCCACCCAGCATGTGGTACGTGAAGCCCTTCACAATCTCACCAGGCCAGCTGCCTTCTTCCACCTCACACACCTGTTCTGAGTACTCTCTGCTTTCCAAATGTCACTTCCCAGCCAACCATGGTGGCTTACACCTATAATTTCAGCACTTTGGGAGGCTGAGATGGGAGGACTGCCTGAGCCCAGGAATCTGAGACCAACTTGGACAACATAGCAAGACCTCATATCTACAAACTTTTATTTTAATTAGCTGGGCATGGTGGTACGCACTTGTGGTCCCAGCTACTTGGGAAGCTGAGACAGGAGAATGGCTTGAAACCAGGAGGTCGAGGCTGCAGTTAACCGTGATCATGCCACTAAAGTCTAGCCTGGGCAACACAGTGAGAGCCTGTCTCAAAAAACGAAGTCACTTCGCTTTCCCTCTTCTGTGCCCTTGAATGTGTTTGCACTCATCACGAATTTGATTGTTGCCCTATGCCAAGAGGCCAGGGAGAGAAGCAGAGCTAAGGCCCCTCTTGCCTCCAGGAATGGAGAAGACCTGGCTTGGGGCACATTCCAAGGGCTGGGCACTGTTCTTTCACTTCACTGGATTACCTTGCTGGATTCTTACAGCCTCCTTGTTCCTTCCAGATTGCCTCCATTTTACAGATGAGAAAACTGAGTCCTGGGAGAAATGCAGAAACTCACCTAGTTCATGTGATGAATACGGGAGAGGAGGAAATCAAGCCCAGATGGCTGAACTCCAGAATTGGATACAGAAGCCCAGTGAGGGAGCTGGCGGGGACCCAGTCAGAACCGCCCCACTCCTGGGGGGCTCTGGAGCAGAGTTTCCCAAATTTGTGTCCTTATCACTCCCTCCCCAGTTGCCTTTTGACACATTTTTTCCTAATCTCTCCATATGAAATGTTAATATCACAGCTAAGTTACACATCTGTTTATGTACTGTATCTGTACCTGCATATGACACACACTCTTTGACACCTCAAGAATCAGTGTTTTCCCCATGGGGTTGATATCACCCCACTGAGAGCTCACACCCAGGGAGCTGGGCTTCAGCTCCTTTGAGTCATTGTGGCCCCATCATGGGAGACCGTGACTCTACCTGCTAAGTTCTGAAAAGAAGGGACATCCAACCTCATAGGACCTGCCACACACCCCCTCTCTAGGGGTCTTTGTCTCAAAGACAAAGCCCATGCTTGTCCACAGTAGGGTGGAGAATACAGGATTTGGCATCAGAAAGTCTTGGTCTTAAACCGACCTAAAGCTCTTACAAGCTGCATGACCTAGACTTGGGAAGCCAATATTCATTCACTTGTTTATCCCATTACTCATTCAAGAAATACACGACATACAAGCTTTACAAAATAAGCCAGTTGCGAAAGATAAAGTGTTGTGTACAAAATGTGTATTCTATATGCTCGTAGGCACATTGAAAATATTTTAAAAGATACACAAAATGCTTCTAACAGTGGCTTCTGGAGGGTGGGATTGGGTGGGGGTGAAAGGGGAATTTTCTTGTTACTTTGTAACATTCAGTTCTGTCTGATTGCCTCTACAATTAGCATGAATTACATTGTTAATAATATATAGAGAGACACAGATATCAAAGATGCCTTTCTGAGATGGCCCCTGGGCCTAAATAGGATAATGTATGCTTTTCTCTTTGCACAGCGCTAGGCACCTAAATGTCTATTTTTGACCTTCTCCATCCTCTCTCAGGCTGCTCTTAGATAAGAGAAGGATTTGCCTCTGTGCACAAACAGGCAGAGAAAACATCCAAATATTTATCAGTCATATGGAATGCTATGGGGTTCAATTGTGTCCCCTCAAAATTTTTAAGTCCTAACATTCAGTTCCGCTGAATGTGACCACATTGGGAAATTGGATCATTGTAAAGGTAATTAGTTAAAATAAGGTCATATTGAATAGGGTGGGCCCCTTACCCAATAAGGACTGGTTTCCTTATAAAAAGGGGAACTTTGGGCCAGGCGCAGTGGCTCACGCCTATAATCCCAGCGCTTTGGGAGGCCGAGTGGGGCAGATCACTTGAGGTCAGGAGTTCGAAAGCAGCCTGGCCAGTGTGGCAAAACCCCATCTCTAGTAAAAATACAAAAAAAAAAAAAAAAAATTAGCGGTGTGGTGGCACGCGCCTGTAATCCCAGCTTCTCGGGAGGCTGAGGCAGGAGAATCGCTTGAGCCCAGGAGGCAGAGGTTACAATGAGCCGAGATCACGCCACTGCACTCCAGCCTGGGTGACATAGCAGGACTCTCCATCTCAAAAAAAAAAAAAAAAAAAAAAGCAGAGGGCCGGGCACGGTGGCTCATGCCTGTAATCCCAACACTTTGGGAGGCCGAGGTGGGCGGATCATGAGGTCAGGAGATAGAGACCATCCTGGCTAACACGGTGAAACCCCGTCTCTACTAAAAATACAAAAAATTAGCCAGGCATGGTGGCGGGTGCCTTTAGTCCCAACTACTCGGGAGGCTGAGGCAGGAGAATGGCGTGAACCTGGGAGGCAGAGCTTGCAGTGAGTGGAGACTGCGCCACTGCACTCCAGCCTGGGCGACAAAGCGAGACTACATCTCAAAAAAAAAAAAAAAAAAAGCAAGGGGGTGGATTTTTGGAGAGAGACACAAGCAGAGAGAAAACAATGTGAAGATGAAGGCAAAGGCCAGGGTGGAGCCCCCACAAGCCAAGGAACACCCTGGAGAGCCAGCAAAGCCCCAGTTGCTGGGAGAGATACCTGGAATGATTCTTTCTCAGCCTCAGAAGGAACCAACCCTGTTGTTCTGAATGTCAGGCTTCTGGCCTCCAGAACCATGAGGCAACACATTTCTGCCACGTACCACATTCCATTCATGGTACTTGGTTACAGCAGCCTCGGGAAACTAAACTCTAGCAAGCACCAACCCCTAGTGTGGCCCCAGAGCTAGAGCAGAGCCTCGGGGCAAGGTCCTATAGAGCTCCAGCAGTGCCTGGTGGCACCTTTGTAATTTTCATATTGTTGTGGGGGATGGTCCCAGAAAAGAATCTGGGTGTTGGGGGAGGTGACTAGGGGGATTTACGGGGGCAGCTATTTACCAACTGCTAAAACATATTACAATTTTTTAACAATATATACAATGGCACCAGAGGGAACTAACTAAATATCATTGTGGTAAAAGGCCCTGTAATAACATGAAGCACATAAGTCACAAAGCAAAACTCACCGGTGGGCCCCTTGGTCCTTGGGGACCCTGTGGCCCAGTGGGTCCAGTGTCACCCTGGAACAAAGAGAGAGAGGTGGTATCATCATCAAGTCACCGTGTGAAGATGATGGCGTCACGATTTCAAATGTTAACCAAACATTGCCAAGTTACCCAAAGGAACCAGCAAATTGTCCAGCATGTTTCATCATCAATTGTCCATTATTCCAAATACGGACAAACTCCCTTCCTGTGGGTGAGTAAATGCAGGCAAGCCTGCATTTGTGCATCCATTTATTCAGTTACTTCTTAGACATCCTCCGCCTGGTCCCATAGGGGTTTCAGGTGGCTCCGTCTTGAACTAAGAGAAGCAATCAGAGGAGAGAACCTCTCTTGAAGTTCTTTTCCTGATTCTCTAGACGGTGACCTGGAACCATTCATGTCTGAGTCACCAGGGCGAGAAAACCATGCCACGCAGGGGCACAGCATCTTCCAGCTTGCTAAGCAGTGTGATTCACCACCACCTTGCAGAGTCTTCCAAGTGGCCCTGTGACAGGGGCATAATCCTAACCATGTGATGGATAAAAAATCAGAAACTTGGACATGCTCCTACAGAAAATAGACTGAAAGACACTCTAGAAAATGGATTTTTAAAACAACAGTCAAGTGGCTAAGATGGAAGGAAGGAACCATTGCCCATCACCTGGCATCCCAGGGTCCCATCCCAGCTCTACCCCAGTGTACTGGGCGAGCTGACCTCAGTCACATTCCTGCCTGGGTAGCACCCTGCATCACCTTTTCTACAAACTGAAGTGCAGGGGGAGGGGATGGACTGTATCATGATTCTCAAGCTGCCCTTCAGCTTCTGAGAAGCCCCCTTTTGGGTGGGGTTGGGGTGGGCTCTGCTTTTAGCTGTATGCATAGGGCTCCACACACTAGACTGATCTTGTAAAACAGACTCCACAGCTAAGAAAGCACATGCGAACTAGACCAGATTTCTCCTAAGTATCCTTTCCAGCTCCATCATTCCTGGGAGCAGATCAGCCACAGGGGCCATGTGCTCCAGTGTGTCAAGAGCCATTGGGGAAGAGTCCACTTCATCAATTTAAAGGCAGGTCCTGAAGGACCCACATGGTGGGCATGAGACCACTTTGTACCTCAGTACCTGGTGCCTCTGTGTCTGATCAAATGGCCAGTTCCATGACGCCACTCTGCATCCCATATGTCCGGCTACCCTGCAGGACACCACATGCAAAGGGATGGTCCCTGGGGGATGTGGAGCTGGTGGATTCTGGGCTCCAGGCAATCTATTCCTGCCTGTGACTCTCCGCGTGACCATAAGTCAGTCCCTTAATCTCTCTGGATCTCAAATTTTTCATTTGTACACCTGGGGTCAAAATTTCCCTTGTTCCGGCCTGGCACAGTGGCTCACACCTATAATCCCAGCACCCTGGGAGGCCGAGGCAGGTGGATTACCTGAGGTCAGCAGTTTGAGACCACCCTGACCAACAAGGTGCAACTCCGTCTCTACTAAAAATACAAAAATTAGCCTGGCGTGGTGGCAGGTGCCTCTAGTCCCAGCTACTCGGGAGGCTGAGACAGGAGAATTGTTTGAACCCTGAAGGCAGAGGTTACAGTGAGCTGAGATCACACCAATGCACTCCAGCCTGGGCGACGGAGTGAGACTCCATCTCAAAAAAAAAAAAAAATTTTTTTTTTCCTTGTTCTGCCGAGATCCCAACACCAAATAAAAGGGAGAGCCATTCAAGCGCTGTACAATTAACACAGCACACGGTGATGGCAGTGAGGGGTGTGTGGTTTCTTTGAGCGCTGCAGAGCCCGAGAGATGGAGAAATAATCCAGGAGAAACTCTGAAATGCCTCTCAACTCCGTTTAAGGCTGGACCCAACAGGCCTATCATTTGTACCAATGGACAAATCACGACTGATCCAGAGAAGCTTCCTTATCAACCATAAAGCCCAGGTACCCACCCACCAGGTTGGAGGCGCCAATCTCATCCTTGCCAACCAATGCTGTGATGTCATCTGTGTGCCTCTTGGCAGTGCTGCCACCAGCCATTGTGGGGCAGTTTCTGGGTGTCACTTCCTTGATACCCCCACCCCAAGCCCCAGCCCAGCCAGGTCCCACAGGACCCCACTTACATCTTTTCCTGGTAACCCTTCCTGACCAGGAGGCCCCATGGCACCAGGCTCTCCCTAGGAACAAAAAGGCCTGCTATTAGGGAAGGAGATGTTCAGCCACTGGATGCCTCAACCACAGGGGCACCTGAGGAGCTGGGAGAGGTGGAGAGACCCAGGAGCCCTGTCAACTCCGTACGCAGAGCCCCAGCCCCGAGTTGAGGTCTGTGGCACACCCAAGGCCAGCTGTGAGTGCCTGGAGCCATGCTGTGCCTCTCTGTGCAGCTCAGGCAGGGAAGAACAGCAGCTGAAGGCTCTGGCATCTACACTTGGAATGCTGCCTCCTTATCTGCTCATCCACTTGACCCTCTCTACACCTGTGCTTGCTCCTTGGTATCTAGATCATGCAAGGGATCTAACCAGCTGACCCATAATGCCACTTCCATTCTGGGCATTCAGAGGAGGCAGAGGAGTTAAAGGATAAGAAAATAGTGTCTGGAGTCTTCCCATCTGGGGTAAGAGTGATGCTTTCCATATATAAGCTCTAGGACCTTGGGAAATCACCCATGTCCTCTGGGCCTCAGTTTCCTCCTCTACAAAAAGCACCTAATAACAGCAACCACCTCACAAGGCTCAGGACTGACGTGCGTGACACACCTGAGTCCAGACTGATTCGGCCAAACTGGTTGGCCGTGATAATGTCTGGCCCCCAGGAAAACCACCTGAGGGAATTAGGCCAAGAGGTGGGGATGGTGCTTCGAAGGTGTCCCTGTGCTGGCCTGCTCCATGCTGGTGTGCTCCGTGTCCTCTCTCGGGTAAGGCACTGCCATGGCCTGCAGGCTGCAAGAACCTTCTGTCTGGGAAGTGTAAGCTCTGCCCACCTGGGGGGACCTCCAAAGTGAGGCGCCCACTTACCCGGGGACCAGGTGCACCAGAATCGCCTGTGTGTCCCTTGAAGCCCTGGAAGGAAGAGAATGGAGTTATCAACCATGACAGAGCAGGCTCTTGCAGCAGAAGCGGGCAGGCATACCTCCCTGGCTGCTTTGACCCACGTTACCTCCACCCATTCTTTACCATTTGCAGGAGACTGAGCCCTACTTGGTGCCACACTCGGTGCCAGGGGTTTGACAACTGGATACCAAGAGCCCTTCCTCCCAGCCCACTCCATGCTGTGGGCAGGGCTGCCAGGGCTCATCCCGCAAATGCCTCAGAGTGTTGGGGCATTGCCCTACTGGTTCAGGTGTCTCCTACTCTCCTTGTTCCTCCTGATTGTTTCAGGCTTACAACACATGGCTTGGCCCGCCCCTCTCTGCACGGCTCCTGAGTCAGGTGATTCCCTTGTAGGGAACATCGCCTTCACCCAGATTAGGTCCTGCGGCCTCTTCCTTGTTCCTGTGGCCATTGCTGGTCCTACCAACACCCCTGAGTAGGTTCAGCTCTGGGAGCTACATCCCGGGCCATAGTGCTGGGGTCTCCTTGTCCAGAGTTGCAACTTGGAGGCATATTACCTGAAGCACCACTACAGAGTTTTGGGCCCTGTGAGTGAAGATTAAACCATTAGCAGAGCTGAGGCCATCATTTCTAATCTCCAGGCCAGTCTGTGTGAGAATCTGCACTTAGTGGATGTAAAGCTAAACCTCAAGGATAATAAAAATGCCCGCCTGGCATAGCTTTGCAGTATTAATCTATGGAAAGGATTGCCATATGCTCTTAAGTTTCATGCAACTGGGCTGACTGTGAGTTAGGTCTGGGATGGGACCGTGGCTCCCATTTTGTAGCTGTGGGATCTTGGGAGCTCTACTTCTCTTCTCTGGGACTCAGTTTCCACATCTGTAAAATTAGGCTAGAACCTACTTCTGCAGAGTTGCTGTCAGGACTGAATAAGACTGAATAGGGACTGCACAGTGCTCTCCAGTTGTTCAAAACAGTCCAGCTACATTTCGCTGGAGACGGCTAGGGATTTCTTGGGATTCGGCATCTTCCTCAAGGACCCCAGAATTCCAAATTCAGCCAGCCCAGAGGAAGAGACTCTGGTGTGCTCTCCTCCCATCTAATCATGACAAAAGCACCAACTGAGAGAGCCACACTCAATGAGCCAGGCCCTCTGCTGGAAACGTTACATGCCCTACCTTCTCCTTTAGTACTTACAACCACTCTGCAAGAATGGGAGCTATTATGACTGCCATTTCATAGAAGAAGAAACAGGGGTTCAGAAAGGTCCTTGTTGCGACCAAGGTCACAAAGTCAATAAATGACAAAGTAAAGGCAGAATCCAGGATTTTCTATCTGAAAACCCACTTCATTCTACAAAGCTTTGTCTTGACTTATTCTGTGTCAGCCAGAGGAGCCTGGTCTTCTTTTCCCTGCCTGGCTTTCTAACCTCAGCTCTTTCATTACAACTCCCAGTTGACAGATGGGTCTTGCCCCCAGTACAGGTCCCATGGGTTTCCTGGCTGAAAGGGAGCCTCTGTCATTCCAATAAGCCGAGAACCACCTTTAATAAATTGATCACTAGCTCAGTGTTGCAATCCCCACAAGAGGTAATATTCCTCATTCTTGGGTGTTTTCTGGTGCAATCATGTGAAAAACAAGGGGATTTAGGAGAACAGAAAATTTATTTTTGTATTTTATTTCCTTCTTATTGAATACTAGCCAGAAGATTGATTTTTTTTAAATAAAAACATTAAGAAAATAGAGCTAGGATTTTGATCTGCTAGATAAAATCCCGATAATTTTAGGATAATCATTTAAATCATATTTTTGCTAAAAGCAATTTAAGAAATTGTGAAAACAATTTTGAAATTATGAAGAGGTGAAACATTTAGCATAAAACCCAATAACCCTAAAATACATAGAGTTCATTTTTGTAGGTAAATAGTATCTGTGTCTGTTTATATGTATAATAGCTACATATAGATGTACATATATAGATGCTAGAATTCATATATAGAAAAAATACACCATTAAAAACTTTGCTTCTCTGTTATAGAATTAGAAGTAAATTAATTTTCTTCTCCATACCATTTTTTGTATTCTTTTTCTTATTATTACCATCATCATTATTATTAATACCATTAGGCAATGAGAATGGGTTACTTTTATAGTTGGGAAAAAAAACCTTAGCTATTGAAAGTGTTCAAAACTAAATTAAGATTCAGTTTTAGATTCTATTATCCAGAGAAAACCCATTGAAATTAATGGGTGCAGGAAATCAACATGGCACATGGATACATATGTAACAAACCTGCACATTGTGCACATGTACCCTAAAACCTAAAGTATAATAAAAAAAAAAGAAAAAAAAAAGAAATTATAATAAATCAGATAAGAACAAAGAAAACTTTTAGCAACAACAAGGTAATAGCTGCAATTGTGAAAATGAATTTCACAGCTATGTAGTGTGACAAAGCTGAATTGACTGCACAGAATCACAGCCGTCTGGAGGAGAAGGACTTCTGGGACCCCATGGTCGGGCAGTCTGGGCTAGCCCTGTCCACAGTGGTGAGAGCCATGTGGCTGATGGGCTTGGTTCTATCATTCCCCACACACTCTATACACTTACAGGTGGGCCTCGGGCACCCTCTGGTCCTGGTAGACCTGGCTCTCCTGCTTTGCCCTGAGAGTAAGGAAGAAAAGAAGAGTTTGAGGACAACATTGTAAGAATCTTCCTATTCCTGGCTCTCTGTGTTTCCTGCCATTCTATTCCCACAAGCCAGTCTCTGTTCACCCTGTAAGCCCTTTCCCCTGGCGTCTTGGTCCATCTTAGTATACACAAATCTCCACCATGTATTCAGGCCTATTATATTCCTGGTTTTCCTGGGATGGTGCTGGTTACACAGGTTTCATCTCCAAATTAATTATGCTTAGTGCCCCTTTTCACTATCAGAAGCATCTTAGTGTGGATGAGAAATTATATGGCCATCTTAGTTATAGATGACTTTATGCCCACTTGCAAAAAACATGTCAAGGCCACTATTAACACTTGCACTTTACCGATGGCAACACTGAGGTTCAAAGTTATATTTTTATGAAGGTATTAAATAGCAAAGCCAGGCTGAATTCCAGCTGAGTGCCACACCTAAGCGGATGCTCTTTCCAGGTCAGCTGCAGTACCTACTGGCAGGGCGACCTGTGACGTACACAGCCTTTTCCTCACCCCATCATCTTAAAAGAGCTTGTCAGGACACTCTTGCTATTTAAAATTCTTTACTGCCCACAGCTTGGCATTGCCCTGCACAGAACCAAGCCAGGAACAGAAGACAATAAGAGGCTTGGCAACTCAGGTCCATATAAATTGAAGATGGGGTCAGGGGAAGAATGAGGGGAGGAGGGGCAAAGGAAAGTAGATGAAAGGCTAAGTTTGATGGTGTCAGAAGGGGCAGCATGCTGGGCCTGGAAGACATGCCTGTTCCCAAACCTTCTGTCCACCTCATGTTTACAAGTTATAAACCTTGGAAATCATATGCAGCCCATTATTGAGGAGCAGGGAGAGAAAGGAACATCCTTGGATTTAGGAAAAAAAAAAAACTATAGAAAGAAGGGTGGGGCCTAAAGCCCTGACTTCCAGGTTTGTCTGTTTCTTAGTTTAGCTGTGTGATCTTAAAGTATCATTTCCTTTCTCTGGATCTCTGGATCTGTAAATCTGGGACAGTCCTCCCTTGTAGGTCTTTGTGATAGAGGGTGGACATAGCCTGGCTCCTGCCTCAGAGTCAACTGTGATGGCCATGACTGGCCCAAGGCACCAGCAGAAAAATGAAACAACCAGCAGCTACTGAAGGTTTTCACTATGATGTCACTGATGCCTGACTCTTGTTAACCCTCAGGCAAAACACTGAGGTACACAGAGGTTCAGTCATCTGCTCAAGGTCACACAGCTGGGGTTCTAATCCGGGCATTTTGGTTCCAGAGTCTGCACTTCATCCTACAGTATAATTAATGTTCAAATATCTCTTAATAAAAATTAAGCAACAGGCAACTCAAAAGGCTGTCTATATATCCATCTGTGTATCCATCCATCCACCCATCCATCCATCCATCCATCCATCCATCCATCCATCCATCCATTCAACCATCCATCCATCCATCCATCCATCCATCCATCCATCCATCCATCCTATGTTCTATTTATCTGGCTGGTCTGTCTATCCATTTGTGCTCCTCCCATATACAAATTTTCAATGAGCAAGTCAACTTGAAGAGGGGCCACCTAGTACCTGTAGCAGATGCTGCCATTTTCCAACCACATCCCCTGGGGCCCACCCAGGGAGGTGTCTGCCTCCTTGTGGAGCAGTTCCTGCACAGGTTGAAGGGTGGACGTAGAATGAAGATGTTCCCTGACCCTAGGGGGTACTTGACTTTGAGGTGTGGAAGGGCCAAGTGCAGGGGAGTCAATGCCTCCAGAAGCAGTCAGAGGATTGCCAGTGAGGCTGGACCCCAGCCTGGAGTCACCAGTTGCCAGCCTGCCTTTCCTTCTTTCTCTGTTCCATTCCCTTCCTCCCTCCCTCACTGGTTCAGGGGATCACCTCCTAAATACTCTACCTGCATCAAAATAGGCATTGAGTAAACAGACTGAATGAAGCCCAGTGTCCTCAGTTATTCTGAATTATAAATGACAGCCTCTCAGCATAATACATGTTCTGCAGAAAGGTCAATGCACTGCTCTGCAGCAGCCAATTCCGGGGTCAGCCTGCAGGAGGGTGAGTCCTAGATGCTTCATTTACCAGCTCTATGCCCTTGATCAAGCTATCATCCTCTTTGTGCCTTAGTTTCCTCATCTGGGAGAAATAATGGTACCCATAGCCCATAAGGTTCTTCTGGGGACTACAGTGGAAAAATGTAATGAAGAGCTCAGTGCCCCGCCCTGGGCACACACGCAGTTGCTGTCAGCCACAGTGTGATATGTGTGCTTCTCTCTACCCTTGCCACGTTTTTGCCCAGGCTGAATGCCATTTGCCCATCATGGGCAGCTCTGCTGGGTGTCAGTCCACAGCAGCTCATCGAGACTTTTCAATTTGCTCAGTTGGTAAAAGCTCTTTCTTTTGCTCTCAGCAATGAATTTTGGTTTCAGCATCTGGCAAACAGTGTAAAATGATAAAGAAGGTGCTTCCAGCAAGTTGCGTAAGATTCAGAATGAGTCATAATAGTTTATGACCAAACAAATTAAATGGAACATAAACCTCGCTGTAGAAACTTTCATGTAATTCCACTTAGTGGTTCTAAAGGCTCTGCCATTCTAGCCTCACCAGGAGCTACAACTAGGAAAGTTGGGAAAAGTAGCTTACTAAAATAATTGATAGTTAGATAAGCCTGATGCATTTAACACATTTTCTTCATTATATGATTACCCAGCAATTCTGGCAAGTTGGTGTATTATTCTCATTCTATTTCAAAGGAAACTGAAGCTCATAGATGCTTTCTGACTCACCCAGATCACAAAACCTGGTAAGGAGTGGGGCCGGAATCCAAAGCAAGCTTTTATTGCTATTGTTATTATTGTTGTTGTTGTAATTTTGGCATAAAATATTTTTATTTAATCACTATATTTTAAATTTAATTTTATCAATAAGTAATGCATACTTATGGCTCCAAAAATTAAGACGATAACAGTATAATAAAATACCATGGAATAGCAAGTTGTCTTCCTACTGCTATGTCCCCTTGTCTGACAATCATCTTCCCATGGACAGGAACTACTTTTATGAGGGTTTTATGGAGTCTTCCAGAGTTCCTTTAGATAAACACTAGAAAAAGATGGGCCCACAACTATTTTTACACAAAATAGGACAGACTATATATGTTGTTTTACTCTTTGCTTTTCTACTTCACAATCTATCTAGGAGCAGTCCTGCATCAGGATCTAGAGAACATCCTCATTCATTCTGACAGGTCTTGGTATTCTACGGGGTGGACAGCTCATCATTTAACTAGTTTAACTAGTCTCATACTGGTGGGCATTTGGAGAACCCAAGTCTCTAAACCACTGATGCCATCCTTCATCTTGCCCTTGGTGTAGTGTCTGTGAAAGGGCTTTGGGAAGACCTAAGAGCTGCTAGGAACCGATGAATCATCATGATGAATCTCTGATCCATAGGCAAGAAGCACTGACCAAACTCAGTGAGCACAGCTTTGAAGTCACAGATACGGGTCTTTGAAAATCCCTGCATGTTCCCAACTAACAGCTACTGGGGCCACAGAGACATTCTCACTAGCACTTGGTCCATCTCATTGTGTGCCCCTGGACAGCTGACATTAAACAAAACCAAAACCAAAACCAAAATGAGAAAACTCTATGCCAGAGTTACAAGTATGTGTATATATATATATTTATATGTGTGTGTGTGTGTGTGTGTGTGTAATCCCACAATGTCTGGAGCTAGCAGGTGCCACTTAGGTTTTACTAGGTATCCTGTTCTCACCAGATATCAGATTTCTCCTCCAGGCCATGCTCATCTACTTCAGCTTCCTCTATTATATCAATAGGACTGAGGCTACAGGGGGCAGTAAACCAAAATGTGGAGCAGGGACAGGAGCTCTGGGCTCAGGTTCAGATTCTGTCACCAGCCCATCATGTGACTTTGGGGCCATGATTTCACCTCCCCGAGGCCCAGGTTTCTTCTGCTTTAAAATAGGGACAGCAGTGGTTACCGTGCAGGGTTGTCGGAGTATGTAAATGAAATACTGCATAGAAAATGCCTATCTTCGAGCCTGGTTCAAAATAGCTCCTCACACAAAGTAGTTGTTATTGATACGTAATAGATTTGGCATGTGATATAATAGGAAGTTTAGAGTCCTTTACCGGCTCTCCAGGGGGACCTGGCTTTCCATCTCTGCCCTCTTTGCCTTCTTCTCCCTGCAAGAGAAACTCAAATTGGTTATCAGGTCAAAGAAGATTTGAGGGGATGGAAAGACAAAGGCAGTTTCAGCATGTCTTTCTGCCCAGCTTCCAGCAGTTGCATTCACAGTTGGCCACTAAGGCAGCGTCTCAACAGACAGAATTGTTCTGATTTCCTGGTTTCTTTCTCAACACCAAGATTCTGGCTGTGGATCTCTGACTTGAAGTATCTGGCACATAGTGGGAAAGCAATACATTTTGCAATAGCGTTATTATTATTATTGCTATTGACCTAAAGAAGCCTCTCCTGGGCATTTTCATGAAGTCAAGTTTAGAACATGAGGGCCTGGTGTCTGGGCCTCTTGGGTGAGCACAGTGATGGGTGAGGGGGGAATATGGATGCCAACGATGATAATGAGGATGTTCAATAACATGCAGGAAGGTACTCAGCATGGTTCACCATTGAGCACAGGAGGGGCTCAGTGAATGGCAGCAAGGAGCACGTTTGGGTCACAGAAAGGCTATAAGCATTGTTCACTTCTGTCCTTGAAGTGGAAACAGATTGATAAAGAAACAGAGAACAAAGCTGGGGTCATTCACAAGGTGCCAGGGAAGTAACAGGGCCCAGTATTTGGCTTAAGCCTAAGGACAACAGTGAGCAGAGGGAAGTAACATGATCAGATTTCCATTGGAAGGAAAGAAAGGAGGAGGGAGGAAGGAGGGAAGGAGGGAGAAATGGATATTATTAAGAAAATAGCATAATCATATGTAAGGTTGCATCTCTCTTCTCCGGTACTCTAGAACTTTGATAAGGGGTTAACACAAAATCCAAATTGGAATTTCCTCTCCTTAGCTTTACCATTGCTAAAATTAAATCAGTACATATTTCCTAGCTGCTATGACATCCTAGTCTCCAGAGTTGCAGTTCATACCAACATCCCAGCATGTCACTTCAGATCCGTGTGCCCTGGAGAGGTTACTTAACCTCCAGGCTGCAGTTACAGATAGGACTGTCAGTGATGCCCAGGAAATGCCTTCTTGGTCAATGGCAGTACATATCAGATATTGCAGGAGAAAGAGCTCTAAGAAGCGATTCATTCATCCACATGTTTCTTTTGTCAATATTTGCTGTGTGCTCACTATGTGTGGGGACTCAAGGCTAAACAGAAGCAGATGTAGTTCCAGCTCACGCAGAACCTACAGCACAGAATATAACCCCATGATTAATTACTAGGCATGCTTCAATGTTACGTCCTCAGATCTAACAAACAGAGTTGTTTGTTGAATGAGTGATTTAACCAGACCAATGAATAATGGAGAATTAATCAATCCATTACACCAATAGAAATGCGATCACCAGATGAGATAAGCACTCCGAAGAAAAGGAAGAGCGAACCTCTCCTAGCCTGGTGGGGAGCAGGGAAGGAAGTGATAGCTGGGATGGGATGGGGAAGATCGAAGGCATCTACTAGCTAAAGAAGGGAAGAGGCATCCTGGCAGCCTGGGAAGGGGTGTAGAGTGTGACAGGAGAGCATTCAGTGCATTCTGGGAATCAAAAAAAATCCAGTGTGGCTGGAACAAAAGAAGGCACAGTGGAGAGCGGGGTTGGGGGACTGTAGACAGTAAGTGCTACAGCAGCAGGCAGAGGTCAAAGAGCCACAGAAGAATTCACTCTCAGTGCAGAAGGCAGTGCGTGGCCTTTGTGGAGGAATTTATTACAAATGCCTTGAACAGCTTGACTCTAATGAGAAGGATATTAAATTGAAAAGTTCAGGACAACATCTTTGGAAAGCAATTTTGCAGTATGTATCAAGAACCTTAGATGTTTCTCTACTCTGGCAAGCCAATCACATTTTGGAGGATCATCATAAAGAAATTTTTAAAATGATACCATACAAAATTGTCCATGGTAGTTGCTTTTTAAAATAATTGTGAAGTTTATGAGGCAACTGAGAAATGATCATATATATTATGGTGCATCCATTGTATATATTAAATGTAAAGTTTATGAACATTTAACACTAATATGGGAAATGGAAAATGTTTACATTATCACAAATAGTTAACACAGTTATATGTGTGTGTGTGTTTTGTTTTAACAATATAAACATATATATACATGTATACCTACATATATATTTAGAGAGAAAAAAATTACTATTTAAACAAATAAGAAACAACCAATATATGCCTAAAAGAAGCCCAAGATTAAGACTGATTCTACCCAAATTTTAGTTGGCTTCGACTGATAAACAAGTTAGTGATTATTTTATTTCTAATTTTCTACAACACTCAAAATTCTAGTGGCCAGGCCTTGTTTTGACAGTGGAATATATTTTTGTTTCTTTGATTTTATAAAGAGAAACTAGGTTGTTTCTGTTTGTTTGTTTGTTTATTTTTATAAAAGCCACTTACTGGGATTCCGGGTAATCCAGATAGGCCTTGGGGGCCAGGAGGGCCTTCTTTCCCCTAAAAGATCCAAGACATAAAAACACCATGAAACCTTTGCTGGCTTTTCTGGAAGTAAATGACTTCACACGGAACGGCATTCATGTGTTGGGGGAGTGAGTGTTTGGTGAGAAACAAGGGGTGCTTCTATATCAGCCTCATGGCTTTCTGAGCTGTTTCCCCCAAGGCGGTGAGGTTCCCTGGGGCTGAGCATAGTCACCCTTGTTGGTACACACACTGGGGCTCATTCTGGCCATATTATTAATACATAGGCTCAGGGAAAACTGAATATTGGAATGCCAGTAGGAAGAAGCTATTGGGGTTCTAGTATCCACAAGACCTGGGTCCAGATCCAACTCTGTATTTACCCCCAGACTTCCTGAAATTCACATTCTCTACGCATACAGCACATACCTCAGGACCTTGAGGTGTTGTGCATGCAGGACTGTACACAAGTGGGGAGCTGACCAGAGCATGCATAGAGGATGGTTTATTATTTTCATCATTTTTTCCAGAGCCTCTTATATGTTTTACCTATAATTGCTTTACTATCTCTTTCCTTGTATTTGAAAAACTGTTGTACCAAATTTCATTAATTAATATTTTTTTCCCATTTTATTCATCAAAGACTTACATAAGTATCAATCAGGGCTCATAAATCAGCATTATCTAACCAGTACCCTAATTCCTGTCATGGTATTATCATATCACCCTGTGTCTTTACCATGAGTATTTAGAGCTGACAAATTTATAATCTCCTACTAGTGTTTATTGGGAGATAAGACACGGGTGCCAGGTTTTACATTCTAATTCACATGCCACACAAAATGAGGTATTCTTAAGGTTTAGGCAATGCACAATAATAACCAGGATAAAACAAAATATTCAACCCTCCCCACATCACAGCACCTAAAAACACATAAGAAAATTAAGTGGATATTTTTGTTCAACCCAAGACAAAGATGGAGTTATTATTAGAGATTTTTAATTATTGATAATGGAGCTTCCTGGGTTCCTTCCTGGATGTTTATTTTTCAAATTCCCTAGTGTAGAAACACCAGTGATCTTGGACTGCAGTCAGCAAACTCCAGGCCAAATTTGCTAAATGAAGTTTTATCAGAACACAGTCACACCCATTGGTTTGCATGTTGTCTACGGCTGATTTTGCATTAAATGTTTGCTAATTGGTTCTTTATGGAAAAAGTTTGCCAAGTACTATATTAGACCATTCTCTTTAAACTCAGGTGAGGAAGGCATGGTCCCATAATAAGAATGTGGCAGATCCAGGAAAGAACTCTACCTCTGACTCCCTGTTCAGTCCTCTTGCAATCACCAGACTTTTATTTATTTAGAAACCAATTCCACTGGCAGAGAGGCTGAAACTTAAAACATGGTAGACTCTTAACCAACTTGCACTTGACCAACCCCCCATTATAAACCAGCCTCCCCATCCTCTCCAAAAACCCATGCCTGGTCACAACACTACAGTACACTCTTGTCTGCAGTACACCCTTGCTTTACTGTTCCTACCGGATGAGTTGAAGGCTTGCAAGGAGTCAGTATGCTTGTTCCTAAGCCTGTTTGCATCAATTATTTGCTATGAAAGTCACACAATTTAATTGTTGATTCAACAATCCAGTAAAATTTAGGTGGAAAAAATAATACACTTTTTATGAAAGTTAAGTTAGGGTTTTGAAGACACTGACCAAAAGTGAGTCATTCACCACTCACCATCTAAATCGATATAGCTATAAGATACCTACAAAAGGTTAGGAAAAAAAAATCCTAACAATCTAGAACTCTACATTCATATTTTTACACATATGTTGTCATATTTTCAAACCACTTTTCAAAAAAGTAACAAAAACTGATCAGTGGATGTTCTTTTTACATGACTGATGACAAAGGACTCCATTCATTACCAAAAATCAAAGTAAAGGGCTTTATTTTGTGTCAAAAAGCCTGCCAAACAGTTTGTCTTTTAATTCAAAATATAACAGAACTAAGGTTTGTATGTATCTTTTTATTATAATTTTGCCCCCATTTAACTTTTAAAAAATACTTCTATTGGCTGGGCACTGTGGCTCATGCCTGTAATCCTAGCACTTTGGGAGGCCAAGGCAGGAGGATCACTTCAGATCAAGAGTTCAAGATCAGCCTGGCCCACATGGTGAAACCCCGTCTCTACTAAAAATACAAAAATTAGTTGGAAATCGCTTGAACCCAGCAGATGGAGGTTGCAGTGAGCCAAGATCGTGCCACTGCACTCCAGCCTTGGCAACAAGAGTGAGACTGTCTCAAAAAAAAAAAAAAAGAAAAAAAATTACTTCTATTTTGTAACTACCAGTGCTCACTGGACAAAGAAAACTTCCACTATATTCTGGTTTGATGGTTATGGCAAAGTTTCAGCACCACGGACAGCTTCAAGTGCTACCATAGCTTGAGGAGTGGTCCCATGATAGAATCAAAGTCTTATTTAGTACAGTTTAATTCCTAAGAATGTGGTAGTTTTATATCCTAGATCCACATCTTTTTTTTTTTCCTTTTTTTTTGAGACAGAGTCTCGTTCTGCTGCCCAGGCTGGAGTGCAGTGGAGCAATCTCGGCTTACTGCAACCTCCGCCTCCCGGGTTCAAGCAATTCTCCTGCCTCACTTTCCCGAGTAGCTGGGACTACAGGCACATGTCACCACACCCAGCTAATTTTTTGTATTTTTAGTAGAGACAGCATTTCACTGTGTTAGCCAGGATGGTCTCGATCTCCTGACCTGGTGATCTGCCCCCCTTGGTCTCCCAAAGTGCTGTGATTACAGGCGTGAACCACCGTGCCCGGCCCTGGATCCACATCTTATTCTCTTCAGGCAAACAATCCATTAGTTTTTATCAGGGAAATCATTTGCGTATGGAGTCTCACTCTGTCGCCCAGGCTGGAGTGCAGTGGTGCGATCTCAGTTCCCTGCAGTCTCTGCCTCTCAGGTTCAAGCGATTCTCCTGCTTCAGCCTCCCAAGTAGGTGCGATTACAGGCATATGCCACTGTGCGAGACTAATTTTTGTATTTTTAGTAGAGGGGTTTCATCATGTTGCCTAGGCTAGTCTGAAACTCCTGACCTCAGGTGATCTCCCCACCTTGGCCTCCCAAAGTCCTGGAATTACAGGCATGAGCCACTGTGAGCGGCCCAGTATATTTTATATTTTATTCATCCTGGGACTTCTAGATGGGTGGCTTCAAAAGGATTAACCAGATGAGGATCCTAAACAGAAACATGTGGCTGTGATTTTTCAGACTCAACATCCCTCTGGCTGCCTGGACCACCCACATGGTAGGTCAATGTGGAATACCAGAAGGAGTACTGAACTGAGAAATCTCAAATTGACTTAACTCCCAACTTGGACACTAATTTCCTGTATGACTTTGACCAAGTGACATAATCCCATGGGACTCTGATCTCCTCCTTTGACATGGAGGAAGTCTTATTAAGTAATAATGCCCTTTGCACATGCCCTTTGCACAGAACTCCAGAGATACCAGGGTAGGGCTGGCCTGCTTGCTAGCTGGCCTTGGAATATGATGGTGAGATTCCTGTGGCCTAGGGATTGTGCCTGGCTCTGACATTCCCTCACTGTGTGACCCTGAACTGGCCATTTCACTTCTCCAATCCCCACTTTCCTTATTTATAAATGGGGGTAATGATTCATGGCCTTTCTAACTTACAGGGCTAAAGTCAGAGGAGCTGTCAGATGAGATAAGGAATATTTATGTACCATATAATCATTTACATGCCATGCATGTATTGGCTACTAATATAATACCTACTAAACTGTGGTTCACCCTTTATGGCATTGAAACCAAGAGTGGTTCTGGCAGCTTCAAGAAATGAAATCTGGATTTCAAGATAAAAGCCTTCAGTTCAAATGCAACTCCACTGGTTGTGGTTTGGGATCCTGGACTAGTGACTTCTTTTTAATTCCACTCTCTTCTTTTGAACAGTTGGGATAACAATAGCTGCCTCTTGTCTGACATTCCCCTGGTGCACACCATAGTCCTAGGTGAGTTAGCGCTGCGCCTTTCCACTTCCCTGCACCTGCTCAAAATAAAAACCACGCTGACAAGTAATTGAGATATGGGGCCTAAATCTAGGACTTATTTGCACTGATGGTTGTAAACTGAATTCTGGAATCACAGATTTTCATATCATTTCAACCAAACCTTTACTTTAGCAGCAAAGTAACCAGGGGTCCAACAGAAAGCAAACCCTCCTGCAGTTTCATTGCAAGACTTGTAGTGAACAGAAACTCAAAAATATGTGAGCCACAGGAGGAACACATGACCAGAGCAGGATTGGTAAACACTTGGGGTTCCAGAATGCTAAAGACAGACTAAAAACAGATCCCATTCCTTGAGGAACTTACAGGTGACCCTTGGATTCCTGGTGGTCCAGCAGCTCCCGCAATTCCATCTGCCCCCTAAAAAAGACAAGGCAGAAAGCTAGTTTCTTCTGCATCTAGACAGAGGTCATTAGCATCCTCTGCTTTGAATACAAAGCAATTGATATGGTTGGTTATTTGTCCCCTCCAAATCTCATGTTGAAATGTGATTCCCAATATTGTAGGTGGGCCCTGGTGGGAGGTGACTGAATCATGGGGACAGATCTCTCATGAATGGTTTAGCACAATCCCCTTGGTGATAAGTGAGCCTCCACTCAGTTCATGCAAGATCTGGTTGTTTAAAAGTCTAGGACCTCCCCACCCTTACTCTCTGGCTTCTGCTCTTGCCACGTGACACACCTGGCCTTCCTCTATGATGGCAAGTTCCCTGAGGTCTCATCAGAAGTCAAGCAGATGCTGGTACTATGCTTGTACAGTCTACAGAACTGAGCCAATAAAACCTCTTTTCTTCATAAATTATTCAACCTCAGGTATTTCTTTGTAGCAATGTAAGAACATCCTAATATAGCAACACACAGATCTTACATTCTGTGCCCCTTCCTAGCTTCCTGAACCATAAATATTTTAAGCGTGCTTCTGCCTCTTCATCAAGCTGAGCTATTCTCTGGGAATACAAGATATTCAAAGAACAGCATCCACATTTTAGGAAGGGCCAATGCATTAGCCAGGCAGTCACCCATTTGAAAACAGTAAATGAACTCACTTCAGGATGGGCATTTTCAGCTAATATCAGGGAACATTTCAGGACAAAAAGTAATAAATGGACAACTAGATTTCTCTTCCAGGAGATTAGGAAGGCAATTGCTGTGTCAACTCAAGGGTGAAGAGATGCACAGATGGATGAATGGAATAAGACCTCTATGCAGCTGAGCAAGCAGCTCAAAGTGAGCTCCAGGCACACTTTTGCTGGGGACTCTTGCATACGCTGTTTCTTCCCCCTCCATTCTAGTCCCCCACATATGCACAGGCCTCATACCTTCCCATCCTGCAAGTCTTAGCTCAGATATCAGCTTCTCAGTGAAAGGTTTTCTCCCTAGCAGACCCAAAATTGAAAGACCTACCCTTCATCATCCCTGCCCTGGGGAGGTTCCTTTTCTGTCTACCTTCCTCCATAGCATCTGCAAACATCTGACATGTTAGTGTTTATTGATTTCTTATTTATTTAGTGTTTCTCATTGGAACACTAAATTTAGTTCCTCATTGGAACTAAAACAGTACCTGGGATATAGTAAATAATCAATATTCTTGAATAAATGAGTGAATTAGAAGTTGAACTGACTGGGTTATGAAGGCAGCAGTTCTTTAGACAAATTCACACATGTGCCTCTTACTAGCTTTGGTTGAGTCATGTAACATCTCTAAGCTTTAGTTTCCTTCACAGTGAAAGGCTGGAAATTGCAGATGCCATTAGGAAGGGGAGGAGTAATGTGGCAACGCTTACAAGGTGCCAGGCACAGAAGAGAGGGTATTGGTTAAGAGTGCAGCCTCTTAGAGTCAGAGGTCCTGAGCCCATATCCCATTTCTCCACTGAACAGATGTATAAGCCTAGGAAAGTTACTTGACCCCTCTGTATTTCAGTTCGTTTGTAAAATGAAGGAAAAGAACAGCACTTATTTTATGTGGGTTGTTGAGAGAATGGAATTCATGACACATAAGGAGTTAGCACCAGAGAAATGCTAAAAGCTGTCCAATAGGGACCTTCCATGAATATAAGTGTCTATTGTCCACCCCAAGACAAGGAATCCTGCAGATATTAACTAAATATAAAAGCATAAATAAGCAAGTTCCCACAGTACTCTATTGATGTCTTTCCAGCAGCCTTTACTTAATTGTTGCATACTTTTATCGAGTGCCTAAATTGTACTAGGTACGAGCCAAATTTTAGAGATATAAAAATGACTACATCATGGTCTTGGACCTCAAGGAAATTTGATATAGCTGTAGAAGACCTGTCTTATTTTCCATGTAGGACAAACTTTTGGGGCAGGGTGCAATTGGATTTGTCTCTACCGCTTCTACTAGGTAGGGACCCAGTAAATGTACATGAAATAAAGGGATAATGATAATATTTTAACAAGTAGCCTAAGGTTCATGCTTTAATTCAATATCTAGTCCAAAGCTAATATAACAAATCTAGATTTTTCTGCATAACTTTGACAAAAAGCTTCCGGCATCCTAGAGTCTGGAATCTTGCCAAGTTGGAAAAAAATTCCCTACTGCATATGGGGATGGGGTAAGGGTTTTATCTGGGATAAGGATGCTGACTGAGCACCAGAAAATAAACACTAAAAGAAAGAGCTTTGTCAGCTCGCTACCCATATCCCTGTGTATTTCCAACAGGGCCTGACAATTAATAAGCACTTGAAAACAAGCAACAACAAAGAGCAAAACTAAAACAATGCACACATGACCAGAAAGGTTAATTTTCTGCTGTGGAGTTGCTTCTGCATGATTGGCTGCTGAACCTAAACAGGCAGCTGCCTCAGCATCCATTCTCACAGGCTATTCACAGTACAAGGCACGACACAAAATAGAAGCTCAATAAACATCTGCCAAGTGAATTGAAAGCATTAATCAGCTGGAGACAGACAAGCTGGCTTCTGATTGTGATTGTTTCTGGGCCTCTGAAACATCATCTAGCATGAGAATAATAAGCCAGGAGTCATTTCCTACAGCAGTCATAGAGTTCTAACTTATTGCAGTTTCCAGTGAGAACAGATCAGGGTTTTGGTTTCATTGGGAACATGTTATGGGGTTTGGAACTACCAGGGTGGAGTGGGGATGAGGCTGTAATCCATTATTCATTTTCTGAGACCCTCAGCTGTGAAGGCGCACAGTGTCACTAAGGAAGCTAATGTCTTCATAATATAAAATTATTCATGAATAAACTATTTTTTAAGTAAAATTAGTTACCTCTCAAATGCCCCTCTTTGCTTAACACTAACACCTCTTCCTACTACTAATTGTATCAGCATCATTATCGGTTTCTCTTTTTGCTGATTGTCAGATGCTACAAAATCCAATAATATGCAAACACAGTGCAAAGCAATTACTAAGTGAAATTATAAAACTTGAAAGAATTGTAGAATTTTGTGAAGTTAAACGATAGCAAACTGATAAATTCCCTACAATATCCTTCACAAATGTGCACATGGCAGAGTTGGGCCAGGTAAGATGTGAGGCTGAGAAATTAAAAATAATATTAACATCAAAGGCACTTGGGAGGAAAATGTGTTGAATATTAAAGACTTAAAGTAGGCTTTCTGGGAAACTGAATAGTGCTTTTGTAGATAATTTACCTTTTTGTGAGTTTGCTCTAAAAGTCAACATGAAGTGAAAGATGCCATATCAGGCCTTCATCTGATTTTATTGAAAATATACACTTAAAACAACTTAATTTACTCTATTAATTAACACACAGTTACAACTAGAAGTCGCGTTGTTTAAAAAGATGACAAAGCAAGCTTAATTTCATATATTTTAAATTTATACTCCTAACTGAACCTCTTTTCACTATACTTTCAAACAGGGTATTTCCTATTTGAAGGGGGATCCTTTTCAGTGGTCTTTCAGTCATTCCAGAAATCCTCTCCTTGCAAGGTCTGGGACAAGGGTCTCATGCGGAACCCACGGGAAATCCCAGAGGACTGATGCTGGGCTTGGCAGGAACACTAATTTCCAGTGCCTGTTGCCATGGCTACCCATGATGGATATGTGGGCTGCAACAGCAGTGGACTCTGATCAGAGAAGGAACATGACTAATCTATGGGCAGCCTACACTGAAGGGAGAGGGAAATGGTGAGGAGGGCACCAGTCAGTGTCAAGGCTACAGCTACTGTAAAAGCAGAGAGAACATTTGCTCAGGAGGCCCAGTGGAGATCATTGAGATAATATCAAGACAGGCTCCCCATAACATCGGGAAAGCTGCTTACAATTTCTCATTTTCTACCTTCTTTGCTTGACATCATAACCTTGAAATACTAGCTTCCTACCCACCACAGCTCAATTTGAAAAAAGAAGAAGTAAGTCTGTCTGTTTTTGCCAATGTCCCCCAGTCCCAACATCACTCTAATTGCATGGTCCATCAAGCCTACTCCAGACCCACTGCACTTTCCCCCACATGCCTGTGGGACTTGCATTTTTAGGTCAACTCTGTCACCTTTTGGGTATTGGCCCATCCCTTAAAATGAGAGACATGCTCAGTGTCATACCATGCCTGGTGAGTACAGATGTGCATTCAAATGTCAAGGCCAAAAGAGGAGGGGATTAAAGATGATTACTTACTGGTGGCCCAGGGTTCCCTGGGGGCCCCATGAAACCTGGAACTCCAGGATGACCCTAGGAAAACACAAGATGCAATTCTTTAAAATGACTCAAAAAATACTTTTTACTTTGTGTGAATATCAAATTTCAGGAATTAATACAGAATCCACTTTCCAACCCTACTAACAATTTTGCTTAAAGACACTGACAATAAAAGGGACCTCTTTTTATATATCTCAATAATACCTGACAACATTTATAAAAACAAACACGTCCTGAAAGTGGATTTGCTTCAAAATAATGTGTGGGCAGGGGGTGTGGAGAAATGGTTGAGGATATAAATGAAAACAAGAGGGGCCATAATAATTGAAAGCTGTTGTGGTTAGGTGCAGGGTACATAAAGGTTCATTTTATTACAGTCTTTATTCTTTAGACATGCTTGAAGTGTTTCATAATAAAAACATAAAAAACAAATGCACACAAACGCAATGTACACAAAGGAAATGGTTAGGTTAACTGAATTACGGCCTCCATATTCTGGCAATATTACAGTTATTTTAAGCAAGAGATTTGTTTCTCCATGTGTAGAGGAGTCTATTGCATATTATAGAATGAGCTGAAAAAGTTATAGAACAAAGCCTGGAATCTAACACTTAGTCTTGTACAACAATGTTATGAAATCAAACAAACCACCAAGAAAGAAATGATTTCTCTGCCCTCCACCTCCAAGCCTTACCACCGAAACCACAGGCTACACCATTCAATGTAGAGTACATTGCCTTTGATAAGTCATTCTTATAAGAATAATCCAAACACATTTTGTTTTTCCAAATACAGAAGAGATTTTAGCCAAGGAGCTCATTCAGACTTCGAGCACAGCTCTCATCTCACTGCCTGTGGGTTACTCGTTCATGTCCCTCATGCCCTCACTGAACTGCAAGCCCAATGAGGTCAGGAGTTTGTCCACGAGTCATTCCAGATCTCAGAGCCAGGTGCAGTGCCTGGCATGGAATTGGCTGACAATGAGCACTGGCTGTGAGACGCAGAAGAGAGGGAGAAGTAAAGGGGAGGGCAGTTGGGAGAGGAGAGAAAAGAGAACAGGGGAAAGGATGACAGCAGCAAAGCAGAAGGATAATAGTCATTTCCATTGGCAGGAAGGCTGGTAGAATTGGACTGGGCAGAAATCAGCTGGTTGTGCTGGACAGAGGATGATAGGGAGGCCATGCTCAGATCCACAGAGACAGCAGTGAGCCCTCATTGGTCCCATCCTATAGCACGTTAGGAGCAGTGGTCCAGCAGGCCTGGATGTGCACTGATCAGAGCATGGAATGTCTGTGAAGCATTTCAGCTAGCAGCAAGAGAGCCAGGCAACAGTTACTTGAGATGATGGAAGGGAAGAAGGGGGAAGTTTATAATGAATGACCATTTCAGTGAAAAAAAAAAAAGTAAAGGTAGAATAGTACAAAAAGAAAGAAAAGAGAAGGAAGAAAGGAAAGGAAAGGAAAGGAAAGGAGAGGAGAGGAGAGGAGAGGAGAGGAGAGGAGAGGAGAGGAGAGGAGAGGAGAGGAAAGGAGAGGAAAGGAGAGGAAAGGAGAAGAAAGGAAGGGAGGGCAGGCTTCTCCAATAATTGAGGGAGAGAGGGCACCTAGAGTGAACCAGAGATACCAAGATGAAAACCATAAAAATGAGATTTTTAAAAATCCTGCCACAGGCAAAGAAGAGACAAGGAATGACATTGTACAATGGAAGCCACCTGGGAGAAACAGTGCTCCTTCCTCAGGGTGAATCGTTCCTTATAAAGTAAATTTTTACCTGATCACCTTTCTGTCCAACCTCACCATCTGCACCACGTTCTCCTTGACTTCCCTTGAAAGGAAAAAAAAGAAAAGAAAGATGTCACTGGGAATTTTAATAGGGAAACAAAAAGCATTTTCATGCATTCATTCATCCATTCATTAATTCCCCAAAAATCTCTTATCAAGTTCCTGTGGTAGCTCAGGCACGGTGGCAGCAGATAGACAGAAACGGGGCCAGGTTGAGGATGTGTGATAAAATGGCTTAACTGGGATTTAGGGTATGGGGTTGGAGAGGGGGCAGCAGGAAAGGGGCCAGGGAGGCAGGCAGGGCTCATTTGTTTGAAAGCCTTGCATGTCAACATGTGATTTTAGATTTAGTTGTAGGCACTGGAAACCATTAAAAGGATGTGAAATTGTCCTAGGTTCTAGCTGTGGGTGTAGTGTGGGATACGCTAGTCGTCCAGGCTATAGAGAAAAGGGCCAGTTAAAAACAAGTGGTGTTCCAGGAGTGGCAGGAAAAGAGGCAGAATAAACCCAGGGTCTGCAGGCCTTGCAGAATAGGTGTGAGGGTGAGGGAGACGGAGAAATTTAGTTGGCGGCTGGCAGGAGCAGCAGCACCATACGGGAAGCTTTGGAAGAATTTATCCATACATAAGTTCCTCGCTCCCTCCCTTACTATTTGTGAGACTTTGAGGAGCCACTTCAGTAAAACTGCTCGAGTTGTTCGTTTGTTTTGTAACCTACAAGAACAAGAAAATAATGATGCCTACCCTGTGAAAATATTAGAGAATAAAATAACAAATGGGAAACACTTAGCATAGAGCCCAGAACACAGTAAGAGCTCAATAAATCTTAGTTATAATTAGTATCTTCATTATTTTGCCACTTGCTGTGTGTCATTGGACAAGATACTTAAACTCTCTGTCTTCTTACTTCTAAAATGAGAATAATAAAATAGTATCTGTCATGGGGTTACTGTGAGAGTTAAATGACCTAAAATACACAAAGTGCTTAGACTTATGACAGGTTGTGTGTTAGCTCTCAAAAAACATTAGCTATCATCATTCTCATTGTCAGTATCACCATGATGATCATTATGATCGTTATCATCACCATCACCATCGTTATCATTCCATAACCATCATCACCATAATCACTATCATAATCACGATTACCATCAACATCAGCACCACCAGAGCTATTATCATCACTGTCACCATCAGCATCATCATCCTCATCTTCACCATCATCATCATTGTCTATATCATAATGATCAACAGCACCACGACTATTGTCATCACCATCATCCTCATCATCATCATTGTCATCATCATTATTGCCATTGTCATCATTATCATGGTCATCAAGTTGCTCAAAATATACAACCTACCAAAAATACTTTTCACAGACCGCCCAAGAAAGTAACATCCAAAGATTCCAATTCTTTAACTATTATCTACCTTAGCTCTGCCTTTATTGTGTTAATAAGTGTGTTTCAGCAAAATGTTTTTAAAACAAAAACATTTCAATTCCTTTAAAAGAATGTATTATGCAGTAAATAGGTTTGTGGCAGTAGGTCAATCTTAGTTGTGGTTCTATGCCTGTCACCCCTTAACTTTGCATTCTTAAGCATATCATGTCCACTCTCTGGTCTCAGTTTGCTCATCTAGTAAATAAAGGATGAGGGGCAGGTCCATCTAGGAGGGTCCTTCCGGGGGTCCAGTGCCCCACAATTCTCTCATGGAAACATCAAGTCCAGCCCTCTTTCAATCCAGACTGTTCTACCACCTCAGCAGACCACTGATGACAGTGACTACCTAATAATCCCCCCTCTCTCCCTGTGATACATTGGGAGGGTTAGGTGAGCTCATATCTGTGAAGTGCTAAATACCATTGTTTAGAAGAGAAAAAAAAATGGAGTCAGAGAGAAAGAGCATTTCTTCTGACATTTTTCCATGTAATTATTTTTACTGTTTCTAAATCTAAATAAAGCCATCACACCCTCTGCAAATCATGTTGTAATCAATGAAAAGAAGTGACATAGAATAGCCCACTGCTTCCTTAACATTTAGGACAATTGTCTTAAAAGTAAATGGCTTCCTTTCAAATTCCAGTCCTCAGTCTGGGTTTAGACTAGTTTCAACACTCATGTTGCAACAATGAAAATGTCAGCAGCTCAAGGATCTCCACAGTTGTCCCTGTCTCCTACTCCAACGTAGTCAGGGATCAGAGTAAACACACCCACCCCCAAGCCTGACTCACTTCCTTCCAGAGAAGGGCGCTGACATTTACAGAGCCCTGACTCTTCCAGGAACTCTGCCAAGGCTTCCCACATGATATCCCATTACATATATTTCCTTGTTTATATCCTGAATGGATGCAAAAATATTTAATATGTCTTTATTCTCTTATTGAGCCAGTAAGTCTACTCTATGAGGTAGGGCTTATTATCAGAGTGTTAGATAATAAATCTGAAGACCAGACCGGTTCAGTCATTCACCTGAGCTCACACAGCTTATAGAAAGCAAGGTCTGGAATCTAATCCAGATCCATTTGTCTGATGATCAAATATCCAAGCTGGTTTTCTCTGCCCATATTACTTTTCCAGCTATTTTCCTAGACCATGATGCCTTATCCAACAGGTTTCAAGACGTCAAGTGCACTGCATTTATAGTCAGAAAGACTGACTGACCATGCTGAGCATGGGCCAGACACCTTTCTATACACTGGATATATAACAATCAACGAAACAGATAAAAACCCTGTGCGCTGGGAATTCATATTCCAGGGAGATGACCAGTTCATTATTTTGCTAGTTTAGTCTTCTTCAGAAGAGGTTTATTAAGAGTCATTTCAAGGGCTTAATTCCCCCTGTTGAAAATAAGGAAAGAAACTTTGCCCCATTCGTTTTACTGAAAACACTTACTTTTGAAAACTTGTTATTGTGAGTTTTTTTTTGAGGGAGGGGGTCTCTTTGAAAGTTATGCAAATACTTTTAAAAGCTAAATGAGACTTTTGCTAGCTTTGTGACCCAGGAACCCAGGAATGTCTTTCTCAAGGACCTAGGAACCATCTCTTTGAAATAGAATCAGCAAAGAAGATAGCATTCCTATCTATCTCCCAGTTCCTGTGAGACAGTAGAAGCCCAACTTCAGCAGATGCCTGGCTCCAAGTTGCAAATCTATTTCCTGCCATGAAGATGTGAGAAGTTTACCTTTGCTTTGAATAAGTCCAATTAGTTAACACAGACACACACAGATGGCCACCACAATTACCAGGTGAATCTAGGAAGGACATGTGGTGTCATTAAATCCTCTCACTTGAGGACTAGTTATTGCTTATCTTGACAACAAGTATGTGATAGGTGGTTGTATCCGCTTGGCAATCTAAAAGAGTAAGATTTCTTTCTGTCTTTGCAATGTCTTAGCATATTGTCTGTAATGCAAATCACATTCTAGTTTAATGCTATTCAATAATAAAATTGTTTTCTTTCTCTTACACCTTCGTGGAAAACCTCTCTGAGTTGGGAGATTTTGTTTTTAATTGCATTTTTTCCAGAACCATCATGTGCTAAGCACATGATAAAACAATCATTTGGAAGGTACATTCATACCAGGAATTGCTCTAAGAGTGCTGTCCTTCATGAATACACTGAACAGGCAATTTTCTCAAAAGGTTTTCAAACTGTTGAGGGCAGGGACTAAACTTTCCCAAGTTAGTAACTCTCTACTACTCTCAGAACAAACCCTTCTCCTAAACTTTTGCATGCTGTTGTCCTGTTTGGAAAATGTTTCTCCACCGATAGCTGGTAAATTCCTAACTAACCCTCCAATGCAACTAAAATCCTGCCTCCTCCAGGTGGCAACTAAAATCCTACCTCCTCCAGGTGGCCTTCACAGGTTAACCCTTGTTCCATGGTGTTAGTTTTCTTTCAGTCGTTTACTCTTCTACTGACAATTTGTTGTGGTTGTTGTTAACTCAAATGAAGCAAGTATTATGAGGACCACTCATAGTTACATGTATTAAATGCTTCCTACCTGCTGTGATTTGTAAATTTCCCCTTGTTCAGTTCTCACATTCTCATTATGAGACAGGTTGTACAGTTCTTTTTCAGATGAGGGACCCAAGGTACCGATGAGGGACCCAAGGTTCAGATAAATAAATGCCCAAGTCCTATAATTAGCAAGGAAAATTCACTCAGCAAATAAGAGGTAGAGCGGGTTGGGGACCACTGGCTTCCAAAGCCCAGGCCTGTGCCCACAGCCCTTGTTGGCTTCCTGCCTCGATCAGACGTTTCTAAGTGTTCACTGCAAGCTTGTGGGTCTTTCTTCTCTGTCACAGCATCAGACTATGAAAGGAATGGCCCATATCTGACCTCTCTCTATACCTCCTGACTTGAAAGGAAACTGTTAAGGTGATGCTTGGTGAGAATCTTTCAGAAATGTGGCAGTTATGGATGGAAAGAATTTTCTGCTCTGGGAAAGAACATGGAGTAAGTGGCTCTGGGTTATTTTCTGGGCAGGATGGGAATCCCAAGGCTTTTTCGGGTAGTGCCAATGGCAGCAGGTATTATCTCTGCCTCCTCGGAGTCATCCAAACCCTCCAGATGAGGACTTTTGCTCATTGAGTGTCTCTGGGTCCATGCCAGGCCCCTTTAGGTCCTATTACTGGTTGGTGAACATGCTATAAGGAGGAAATAAAAACGCTTTTTGTAGGGGACAGAATAGTCATCATTTCCAACCCAGACAAGGCATTTACATCTGACTCTGTAGAATACATGCTCCCAGGGTCATTGCTGTGGTTACCATCTTGTTGCTTCTTTCTCCTTTACACGGATCATAATCACAACTGCAGCAACAATCTCCAGACCCTACATCTTAAAGTCAGTGTTTTATGCGAGTTCAAAGTCCTAGAATGGAGCTCTGTAGTTGACCGTGTGGCATGAACCTCCTCATGCCGGCCACTGAAGACAGCAGCTGCAAATCTGTAGGATAAATCTTGGGGAAGCTGCTTCCCTGATGCTGCATTGCAACTGCAAACAAAGGAACTAAACCCTCTTGGCAGTGCATGAGACCAATGAATGCCCAGAGCCTTTGGTTATGAAAGGATGCTGACAATGATTGTAAGTACTCCATCAGGGGTAGCATTTTCAGTTTACATACTCATCTTCACATTCCCAAGTCTAGTGGAGATACTGTTTGATAAATGAAGTCGAACAGAGAGGAAATGAAACAGTCTTTCTATTTTCTGGAAAGTGGTGTGGGGTAAATGACAAGCATAGAAGCTGGCTTGGGTTTGAAGCCAAGAACCACAATAGACTGAGTCCTTGGAGGACACATTTAACCCTTCTGTGATGCATTTTCTCAACAGTAAGTGGTGATAAGGGGCAACTATTGCAGACAGGAGCATTAGCAGATATAGCGTAGACTAAAGCATTGCACCCCATTAGGAGCTGTCCTGGGTGCTGGTGTTGGTATCAGCTCTTACTAAGGAGTATGACAAGACAATAACTACTTGGGGTACTGAACTTGGACTAGTAGGGGTCAACCCCAGTTACACCACCCGCTAGTTTTGTAGCTGTGGCATTTAATCTTGTTAAACCTTAGTTTCCTCATCTGTAAAGTGAAACAACAGCTCTGCCTCCTAGCATCATGCTGACCATTGCAGGAGATAGTAACCTGCTCCTTGGAACACTGAGCACTCTGCCCAATGCAACCGCCTGGGGCTCATCATGCAGGGTTAGACCACATGCCTCAAGGACTTCTCGTGGTTGGGGTGACCATCAGCTCCTAAATGGAGCAAGAAGAACCCCTGTCTTTCAGATGCAGCACTAATTGTTGTCCTTTTTTTCTGGATGGAAGCTTTCTATTCTCAAAATATTTAAAGGAACAAACCCTCCGTTGAAGCAAATTATAAGGGAACAGAAGCAGGGCCATTACTGAAAACATCAGCACTGCAAGCAGGCTTGGGCTGAAGGAGAAAACAGTCCATACTTAATGGAGCTAACTCCTTATCTGTTTAATTGATATGCTTTTACTTCTTTGAATAAAGACAATTCTGGCCAGGTGCGGTGGCTCACGCTTGTAATCCCAGCACTTTGGGAGGCCAAGGCAGGCAGATCAAGAGGTCAGGAGTTTGAGACCAGCCTGACCAACATGGTGAAACCCCGTCTCTACTAAAAATACAAAAATTAGCTGGATGTGGTGGCATGCACCTGTAGTCCCAGCTACTCAGAGGGCTGAGGCAGGAGAATCGCTTGAACCTGGGAGGTAGAAGTTGCAGTGAGCTGAGATTGTCCCACTGCACTCCAGCCTGGACAACAGAGCAAGACTCTATCTTAAAAAAAAAAAAAAAGGCAATTCCTCCTCAGCAGAGGCTAAGCCCAGCAGCCAGCAAGTTGACAGCAAAGGTTACTTAAGGATCAGGTAAAATTTGAAATTAAAGGGCAAGAAGCTTGGTCTCAGCTGGCGATCCCAGAAAGAGAAGGTCACGTCCAGTAAGGAGCTCCAACATTTGAAGACACTGCACATTCCTGATGCCTTTCAATCTAACACTGCCCTGGGCAAATCTCTTGCTCTATCTGCACTGAGACCTGATATCTATAACTCCTGATGCAGGAGTCTTGCCTCTGTCAAAACCCTCTAAATCTTCAGAGTCCATGGGTCACGATCGCTAGACATCTTAACCTGCCAGCTAGGGTCTGGGAGACCTAGGTGTTTTCCATCCTGATACACCACAAGGCTGGTACTGTTGTCACAACATAGAATTGTTGGGTTTTTGCTTGCTTTTTACCAGTCATAATAACAGTGCCAACACCCTTTTCCAGGACTGGGCCTAGGGTAAGGAAAGTGAATCACTCACCTTGGGTACTGAATACCTCTTGCTGAGAAGCCAAGAGAAATAATATCCCTATGCAATATAGATAGATAGATAGATAGATAGATAGATAGATAGATAGATAGATAGACAGACAGACAGACAGATAGATAGATAGATTGCATAGGTATATTATTTTATTTTATTTTTAATTTCTTTTTTCTTGAGACAGGGTCTCACTCTGTCACCCAGGCTGGAGTGCAGTGACACGATCTTCACTCACTACAACCTCTGTCTCCCGGATTCAAGCAATTCTTATGCCTCAGCCTCCCGAGTAGCTGGGATTACAGGTAATGCTACCACACCTGGTTAATTTCTGTTTTTAGTAGAAATGAGGTTTCACCATGTTGGCCAAGTAGCTGGGATTACAGATGTGCACAACCATCCCTGGATAATTTTTGTATTTTTAGTAGAGATGGGGTTCCACCATGTTGGCCAGGCTGGTCTTGAACTCCTGTCCTCATGTGATCTGTCTGCCTCAGTCTCCCAAAGTGCTGGGATTACAGGTGGTAGCCACTGCGCTTGACCCCTATGCAGTATTTTTAAAAGTCAAAGTCAATCTAAAATAACTAAAGATGATTGAAATATCAAAATGTAAATGAACACAGGTATCTGACACTGCTGGAATTTGGCAGAAGTGAGCTAGGTAGGTCATTCAAGTGGAGGGTTGGGTCGTGTCTTTATTTTAAATTTTGATATTTTGTTCCTCATGAAATGATTGCATTACTTTTAAATTTTATAAAATATTGCTTTAAAGTATTATTTATCTAGGTTGCCGAGGTTTTTGGCTTCTTAAGTTTTATTCCCAAATCCTCACCCTAAATATGCGGCTGCCACCACTGTGACCACAAGGGCTAAAAAAGCTAATGTCAAATGAGCACTTACAATTGAGAAATAAAAATAAAATCCTAGGCCCCCTAACCAACCGTACAGACCCCCTCTTGGCCAAGGAGACCCAGAAAATCCTTAAAAACTGAGTTCCCAGCCTGACCACCATCTCTGGACCAGTTTTGGCCAACTCACAGAGCATGTATAGTCAAAGCTTTCATGTCTTCTGCTTTACCTTTTGATGTCAGAGGTTTCAAAACTTTAAAAACTCCACCCTTGGATCATGCTAATGCTGCCATTTTTGAACACATGACCCATTATGAGGCATGAAATTCAATTTCCCACGCACATGTTTCTCCTTCCATAAAGTTTCATGACTTCTCCTATAGCTTTTTAAATACATTCATTTGGCCAGCCTGCTCAGCATACATTCCTGCTGCTTTTACCCTTCCCTTGAGGCACTTGCTCTTGGTTTCTGCTGGAGGCTATTCTTCCCAGCCTGCGGGCTGGACAGCCTGCAAGTGCAATCCTATGTGAGAAATAAAGATCTCCTTTCCAAGTCTGTGGACGTGAGACAGGATAGGTAGTTAAGGAAGTAATCATGTTCTCGGGATGCAGCAACCGTGGTGACGGTAAGTTCAAGCAACACAGTAAGCCTCAGCATTCACATTATAATTGAGCTCATCCACGCAAAGCTATCTTCAGTAGGGCCTTTCCCCTCTAGACAGCATGTGCACTTTGATTTTGCCCATCCTCAAACTGACACTTTGCTCATTATAATGGTAAAAAACATAATCCTGGGTGGAGATTTAAGATGCTAATGAGACATGTGACGTACGAACAAACATGTACAGCTACTGCACATGTACACCCAGAGGACCACTCAGAACATGCTTATGAGTAACGCCTCTTCCCACCTCCTTATGAATAATCATGTAACGTTCCCATATAGGGAGTCTCCCTAGTGCTGGTCTTTGCTATCTCATCCTTACGAGCAGCCCACCCTGAATCCTCTCTCTCTCAGGCGTACTGTCTATTCTGCCCTAACCTTCAAAGTATTCTTTTTCTTTTGCAATAAATTACTCGATGTTGCATCTCCTTTGCTGTGTGTCTCCTGTTTAAATTCTTTTCAACCAAGGAGACAACAACCAAGGTATCACAACAGCCACACTTTGTCATTCTTCAGTTGATACAATGTACCAGGCACTGATGGGAACATTTTACCTGCAGTTGGCACAGTAATAAGCCTGTAGGGTCATAGTTTTCACAGTCCCTAGTTAACTTTAGGAAACAAAAGGCCAGAGAGGTTAAGAAACTATTCCAAGGTGACACAGCTGAGATGGAATTCTAACCTCAAGGACTGACTTCTGAGCTTTCTCTCCTAGTGACAATTTTATGCCACCTCTTCTATCAGATGAGGCACGCTATGTCCAGCCAGGCCTCAGGAAGAGACACAGGGACACATTTGGCCCTGAGTGTTGGTGGGGAAGGTGTTCAGTCTGCAGCAGCACAGAGGCCCCAAGAGATAAGGGACCACACTCTGGGGAGCACCAATGACAGTGGGAAGGGAATGACGGTATGAGTCTATCTGCCCCCATACCAGCACTCAGGCACTTTCTTCTTAGAGCTAAATACTATCACCACCAACAGCTCAAACAGCCCCAGCCCTAGGACACTTGTTTTGACAGCCAGAGAGCTTCCCTGCTTATTCTGGGGTTGAGATTATACCCCCCTTCCTCTCAGGCCGGCCTCCCTGGCTTTGGGAAACCACAGAGCCACAGAGCTGCTTGTAGACAGCTGCCTTATCACTCACGTGAGAATAACAGCACTCGCTTGCATTCAAAAAGCACTTTCCTAGTATTTTTCAACTGAGTGTCACATCCTTTTTATGTATCACATCATTCCATTTTAACAAATCTCTGACACCATTTGTATTTTTGTCATTACTGGGACTTAAGTGGAGGTGTCTGACCACAAAACTCATGTCTTAACCAGTAGGTCCCACACAGTCCAATTCTTCCATGCGTTTCATGCTTTCCAACATGCAGTTGTTTATAAATGAGCAACAGAGATTCCACAAGTTGAAGTGATCTGCCCATGGTCAATAGGATAGTCAGTGCCATGCTTAGACCTAGAACAGGGGTTTTCTGATTTTAAAACCACTCCTTTACACTGGCCACCACTCTTCCTTAATTTGAGATTAACCATTGAGATGAGCAGAATAGACCCATGCAGATGGTTATGAAGTCTCACTGACCTGTGGTCCAGCTATTCCTGGGGGCCCTGGTAGGCCTGGAGACCCAGCCTCTCCCTGTATCAGGGACACAAGAAAAACAAAAAGAAAACAGTAATGAGTATCTGGCCCACATCCAGGGTCATCATCAAGCCATCAGCCTCCCACCTCCATTCACTGATTTTCCACTGGGACTTCCCGACAGCTACCCGTGCCCCTAGCCTGTCTGAGCAAAGGGTATAGGCAAGTGGTAGTACTGACTGTGGCTGTGCAACCATGGCATGACCCACCATTAATATGGTTAGTTGGTATGTCTCCAGGATAGCCTGATGTCTCGCTCCTGCCTCCCATATTTGCAACCCGGAGCAGCCATCCTGCTGTTTGTTCCAGGGTTGGTCTATATGGCCCACAGGACATGGCAGAAGTGATGATGTGTACTTGCTGAGATTAGGGTATAAGATGGCTCACTCCCACCTTGGCCTGCCACCACCCCCCACCCCCCACCTTGCACTTTTTCTATCCAACCACTCATTTTGGGGAAAACCAGTTTCCATGTCTTGATCTCACTAGAGCAGCTCTGCAGAGAGGCCCATGTGGTAAGGAACTGAGGTCTCCATCAACAGCCACAAGAGTGAACCTGGATGGAAGGGGGTCTTCCACCAGACGGACCTTGAGATGACTGCCTCATGAAAGACCTGAGCCAGAACAACCTGGCGAAACCACTTCTGGATTTCTGCCCCAGAAATTTGAAATAATAAATATTTGTTGTTTTAAGCCACTAAGTTTTGGAGCAATCTATAATGTAGCAATAGATAACTAATACAGTTGAGAAGAGAGAAAAAGTGTGCTGCATTAAGAAATAGAGTCTGAATTATGTAGGATCTCATTTGTGTGTGTGTGTTTGTGCTTTATAAATATATGTGCATGTATAATTATACTGGCACACATTGCATGTTCTTTATAGTTATTTTCATAACCATTTTCTTATGGTTATTTTCACTCTAAGTTCTGTAATATCTGGAGTGTCAGCTGCTTGATGCTGAGAAAGGACTACCCAGGTGGGAGGGTGGGGGTTCGCGGCCCCCTGCCAGGTCCTGCCAGGAGTTGTGGAACATTGAGTGGTTCTGAACATCAGAATCACTGTGTAGTAGTTGTAGTAAACACACAGAATACAAGCCTCATTCCCAGTGATTTGATATAAAGCAACTGTGATAGAAAGGTGTGGAAAAGACTGATCTAAACATCTCCCTAAGTGATTTAGAAATGCCACCCTGACAGCCTCTGCACTGATATCAAGAATCTTTGAGGTTAAGACTCCTGGAATAAACTCCTAAAGACCCATCTATCTTAATGAACTAAATGATCTTCTGAGCTGTTTAAAATGAAGACAACGGGAAAGACCCATGACATGGATGTAAGAACATTCAAACATGTTTATTTACTATCTGATAAAATATGATGCAAGAAATGCTGCAAATCAAATAAATGCCTGTTTTTAATAAGTTGATCACCAGGAGAATTTAATTAGGTGAAATTACTCTTAGTCAAATCAGCTTTAGTATTGGCCCCTTTTCCCTCCAGGGTTCCAGAGCGTATGGAGAAATTTCAAGGACTGTAGCACACCCATGGGGTCTATGCTCAAATATCCTGCATAGCTGAGCTGGTGGAAAGGGAACAAGCACTGCTTAAGGCTCAGAGAGTCAGAATAAAGGTCATCTTTCGCATCTGTGTTTGTATTCCCTGTGCCATGTATGGGTAAAATACAAACTACAAATAAGAGGCTTAATTCTCTCTTTTTTGAAAAGAAAGAGAATCTCACCTAAGCCTTTTTCTTAAAGCATTTACTTTAGAAAGCGGATCATTGTCAGTTCTTTATCTGTCTCTTTGAAGTGTGTGTAAATCCTTTTAAAAGGCAAAGAAGGCTTTTTTTTTTTCCAGTTTGATGACGCAGGAATGTCTTTCTCTAGGAGTTAGGATCCATCTCTGTGAAATATGATCAGCAAGGAAGATCCACCTCTCTCTCCCAATTTCTAGGGGATGTAATCTCCCCAAGTTGCAACACTATCTTCTTACATAAAGATGCAAGAAGTTTATTTTCACTTGGGATAAAGCCAATTAGCTAAGACAGAGGGCCATCTGAATTACCAGGTGAATCCAAGATGAACGTATGTGACAAATAGCACTGTCAAGACCTCCTACTTGAGGACTAATTATTGCTTATCTTGAGAAAATGTCTGTAATGGACTTTATCTGCTTAGCTATATAAAAGAGCGAGATTTCATCCTGTCCTTACCATCTCTTAGCAGATTGTCTGTAATGCACATTATATTCTAGTTTAAATGTAATTCAATATTAAAATGGTTTTCTTTCTCTTCTACCTTTGTGAAGAAGTTTTCTGGGTTGGGAGGCGATTTTGTTTTCAATTTTATTTCCCCAGCACCCATGAAACTCCCTACCTCTGTTTTGCTCCAGGACAGACCATGAACTCCTTTAGAATAGGGTCTCAGCCTTTTTCTTCTGAACTTCCGCATTGTCTACATGTTGACTGACATATAAGACACATGTAATGGGGTGTCATAAACAGGTAATGACAAGGGATTGAATGCATGCATGAATGGATGGATCCATTGATTGATCTATGAGTCTGAAGTGCCTATCTTGATGCCTATTACATAGTAGATAGGCAAAAGTTGTTGGATGACAAAAGAAAGGAAGGGAGAAAGACACGGTGGAAAGGAATGTAACTGAATGAGTATATGTTTCCAGGTGTCAGCATGTATTGCAAAGTCGCAATCAACATCTTCTTAAAGTGACAAAGACCCATAGATACCCACTTCCTACCATTTCCATAGTTGTGTCTCATAACCCAGTACTCCTCATCTATTTTGAATCTTGAACCCCTCAAACCCTGAACAGCTTCGGAGGCAGATGGGGCAATACGAGATCTCCAGAATGATATTTTCATTGTAATGATAAAAATCGAGTTTCCCCTTTTCTCCTTACCTTTTTCCCTTCTGTGCCTTCTCTCCCTGGCTTTCCTGGGACACCTTTGTCCCCTTTAAAACCTGGTAGACCAGGGAGGCCTGGGGGGCCAGGAGGGCAGTCATTGCACACATCCTGAGAGTGGGGAGAGAGGAGGGGACAAAGACAGAATGACTAGCAAATCCAGTTTCAAAGCAAAGCAAAGTAGCCCTGGCTGCTACCTCTCCAGATGGAGATTTGGTTTTTAAATACCAGAGAAGATAGAAAAGCAAATAGGTGGACTGAGTCATGATCCAAATACTCTTGTGTCTAAACTTTGCATTTTCCCTTTCTTAACTAAAAGTTAGGTTTCAGCACTGACATATCTGGATATTCCTCCATTTCCCCCTACTTCCACCCAGACTTCTGGAAGGATAGCCTGAGGAAATGATGTCAAAAATTCATGTAAAATGATCTGTGAGCAGCTGAAAACATTAACAGTGCAGATTTAATACAAACATTTAGTATTACTAAAAATAGCATGCTCTGTCCCTGATGTTAGAGGCCAAGCTGGGAGCTGAATTCTCTGTTCTGTGTTTGCCCAAGTCAAGTGGTTTCTGAACAAGGAAGAAGGATAAACAAGGCAACAGGCACACACCCTTGGGACTTTGTTTCTGTGACACAATGCCGATTCTGACCATGCTTAGCTTTATTTTTTACCCAAGGTAAGCATTTAATAAATGTTCCCTGGAATTGGGCTTTGTTCTACTTCTTTAAGGCAGGTAAATATTGCTCCTTGAGTAAATTTAAAGTCCTCTGAGCCCAGAGCATGTGTTTTCTGATTTGTCAGATCTTACAGTTTGGAGCACACTATGTGCCAAATAAAACTCACCTGACTGTACTCCAGCCTGCCTCATCCACCTGCCTCTTGGTTTGCCTCCTCCATGGCCTTCTCTCTAATCCTCCCTCTCGTCCACCCTGCCTCTCTCCTTGTGACAAGAGTTTAATGGATAACACTAGTAAAGCACTTAGAATACTCTCAAGAAAGATTAGATAGATAGACAGATACATAGATACATATAGATAGATAATGCCCACACATTTAGCCATTATTGTTAATTTATTTATTCACTCAGTCACTCACTCATTGAAAAAATACTTGAAAGGCACCTACTATGTATCGGGCACTGTGCTAAGTTTGGGACCACAGTGAGGGTGTGTCTTGAAGAGCTCTCAGTTCAACGCTGTCAACTGACACAAATACACGCACTGACTATGGTCTTTTGAAAGCCCCACCAAAGGGACCTGCAAACATGCATGGAAGCTGCACTGTTCATAGTCCATGAGGTGAAGCTGCAGGTGATTTAGTTTTCTTTTTGGTCTCCGATTTCAGGATGGTAAAGTTTTTCCATCACAAAAGCATCTCTGAATGGCCCACCTTCCTTTTACTTGTTTCACCTACTCAGTCTTTGGAGATTCTTTAGAAGTCTCCCCCTCCAAGAAGCCTTCCTGATTGCCTCAGGATAGGGACAGGCTCTTCCTGCTCCCAGAAATCTCAGGAATCCTCTCTACTAAAGTACTAATCTCCCTGTTGGAATGGTCTTTTATTCCATCCTCTCTCCACCAGGCAAACAGAAGGTGTAAGCACTCAAGAGGACAGAGGTAGAATGATCTTTGCTTGCCAAATTCATAGCAAATATTCTTCCACAGGGCATGAGTGCTATAAATGAATGAATCAGGCAACCCAACCAACTAACCAACTGACTGACCAATCAACCACCTGACATTCTGGCGACTTGTGCCATCTTCCTTTAGTGGTTAGTTTGCAAAGCTGATTGGATTATTTGGAGGGTGGGAAGAGTTAAATATTGGGATATATAAAGCAAGAGTGCATGAGATATTCAGTTTACTTAGATGAGCTGCTTTTGATATCTGTATTTTGCTTGAAAGAGTAGCAGAGCTGAAAGGAGCTCGCCTCTTTGTAGACCTTTTCTTATTGTACTCTGAGATGCATCCATGAAACATTGCAATGTGGATGGATGGATGGATGGATGGATGGATGGATGCAAATGGAACTAGCCTGATGACACCAAAAATTCTAGCCACTGAGATATTTCTGGACTTGAAGGGTGCCCTGGTGATAGGAAGCCATTCTTTGCAGTGGGATCCATAACATAAAAATATTATATCTGAGTAGTACAAAAATCTTACGACTTTCCTATGTCTTTGTAGTTTCTGGCAGGGCTCTCAACCTGGGCCTGTTGCACACTATGCAGGATTATTTCCTGAAGACCAGAGCTGTCGGAGACCCAGACCTACCTGTGAGGGAGCTAGACTCAACTCACTGACCCAGCTCTGGAATCCAGTGAGCATAGGGTAAGATCACCCCAATCTGTAGTCTTACAGATGCTCACCTTGGCTCCTGAGCTCCTGGGCTGCCCCCACCAGCCCCTCCTGGCTCCGAACCAAACTCCAGCTCAGAAGACAATTCACACTTTCTCTGAATGTACTGAAACTGGATAGGGTTGTGTTTCCAACCAAATGGGCTTGCCCATACTCCACTTAAACCTCTGTCCACCTGGAATCATGGCTTCATCTCCCTGAGTCTCCTTATCTGTGAAATGGGGATGTCAAAGTCTTACGATAAATGAGACAATGAATGGAAAATGCCTGACACTATCCTGACACAGAGTGAAAGCACAGTGACTTTTAGATGCGACATGTGCCATTACGGTTTTGTTTATTTTCCTCCCTAAATCTGTGGCCTTGCCCCATTTGCAGATCAGATGACCTTGATCATCAATACTAGCTCCCAATCTCTGGGCTTTCTGAGTTATCTCAGGCAAGTCAATTAATCTTTTTGAGTCTATTTCCTCACCTGTAAACACGGATCATTCTCCTACTTTAGGAGATGGTTGTGAAATTTAAATAAAATAATGCATACAAAGTGCCTAGCATATTTCAGGGTTCATTGTATGTAATCTATAAATGTTCTTTCCCTCTGGTCTCTATCCCTTCCTTTGGTCTAAGATGTTTTCTTTTCTTTTTCTCTCTTTTTTTTTTTTGGTGGGGGGGAGACAGAGTCTTGCTCTGTCACCCAGCTTTGGAGTGCAGTGTTGTGATCCAGGCTCACTGCAGCCTCTGCCTCCCCGGTTCAAGCAATTCTCCCACCTCAACCTCCCGAGCAGCTGGGAATACAGGCATGTGCTACCACATCTGACTAATTTTTGTATTTTTAGTAGAGACGGGGTTTTCCCATGTTGGCCAGGCTATCTCGCACTCCTGGCATCAAGTGATCCACCTGCTTTGGCCTCCCTAAGTGCTGGGATTACAGGCATGAGCCACCACACCCTGCCAGTCTGAACTATTTTCAACAAACTCAGCTTGTTATGTCATTGCATGTAATACTGTACCTTTGTGTGGTCTGAAGTACCAAGTAAGCACTCAACAAAATGCTTACTACGTGGAGGAGTGCTACAGCCTTTGGTGTGGAGAAAAAAACAGTCATTGCTTCCCAGGAGAAGAAATGACCTCTAGGTCATTTCATCCACCTTCTCACTGGACATCTGAATCCTCGCTACAATATTCCTACCAAAGAGTTGCATAGCCTTCATCTCCAAATCTCTATGTGACAGGCAGAGAACTCACTAGCTGCCTGGACTTCATCAGATAGTTGTCAGGAAGTACTGGCTCTTGTAAAGATGAAATCTGGTAGAGAGGCTACGCATAAGGCTTCAGAGTTGGTCACACTGGGTTTGAGTCTTAGTTCTGCCACTACAAGGTCTGTGACTTTGACCAAGTGGCTTGCCCATCTATGCTTAACCTCTTCATCTGTAAAATGCAGATAGCAACAGAACCCACTCACAGGATTGTTTGTGAGGATTTAATAAATTAATATTTCAGCAAGGGTAATGGAGGCAATTTTAAGACGACCTCCTTGGGCACAGATCCAACTATGGACATTCATTTAACAGGAACTCTTAGGACTTACTACTCAGTCAGTTCTCCAACTATCAGAAAGAGATATATGAAGTTATAAAACTCTCTGGGGCAGAGACAAATATTCTGTAATACAAGATGTCTCAGCAGGGGAGACACCTGCCACCAGCCACCTAGACTAGACCAGCAGACTCTAACTTACAACATCGAGATGAAAGCCACTGACTGCACAAAACAGGGAGATGAACAGAGTCTGCTCCCCAGACCTGGCCAAATCCACTCATCCCAGGCTGTTGACTATAGAATTTCCAGGCAAAGCTCAGCTCTGTGGGACCAGTGAGTCTCCACAGGCCACCCTGCATGTAGGCGCTTGCGTTCCTTCTGGGGTTTCCAGCGGCTGTGATGAGCACAGCTGCATCCTTTCCTAGTGAGGAAGTATCGATTTGACTAAATATCTGTCTCAGTGCTCTGGCCATGAGGAATGATGCTTAGCCATTTCACTACTCACTCTTATTACTGACATAAAGATTGGGACATCTTGAGGTGAAATCCTCCGGGTGAAGGGTCGGGGGTGGAGAGGGCTGGTGGCTGATGAAAACCCAGCTCCTTCTAGAGTCAGGGAATTAAGAAAAATAATCCAGGCTAATAAAAGCCTGTAATAAACAAAAGATTGAATCAATAGGTAATGATTTCTTGTCATGTCCTTGACTGTGGAAAAAAAAACGATCACACTTGTCAACAAAATCTGGTAAAGATTGTTCTGCTACTTATTTTTTAATAAAATGTGTAATTTTCCCAAGGCATCTCAATTTGCAGTGAGATTGAACGTCCCAGACTTCCGAGAAGGTTTTCTTTTTCTTTTGTTTTCCTCCCTTGGCTTCACGTATGAAGTAGGTATTTTCTGAAATCACCCAAGTGTCTTTTAGAGAACAAGAGGGAAGGAAGGGACCAGTCACACAAAATGCAGTGCCGACCCTTCACCCAGAGTTACAACACAGGCTTGAAGTACAGACAGCAGAAGGGGCCCCCTCACTCACTGCAGCACGCCTGTTCTTTCTGAAGTATAGACCCTACCTCTCTCTCCCTCGTCCACAGCCTTTCCTAGCTCTCAGCATTGAAGACCCCAGGTCCTTGGTCAGGCACCTGGGCACCTGTGCAACTTAGCCTTCAGGTGTAACTCCAGCCACACCCTGCCCTATCTTGGCCGAGTTATGTTCAACCTCTCAGGAACTTTTCCTCTAGTGGGGAAAGCAAATGTGGTTCTAGAAACCAGTCAAGTCTGCACTCACATCTGAGTTTGTCCTGGCTAAAAGGCCCAGCAGCCCGCGTCACCTCACTGAGCCTGTGCTCTGGTCCTGGCCCAGTAGGACCCTGGTCCAGGCTATTTGACTCTGCCACTGGCCCTCCTTTGAGAATATGAGTTAGTCCTGGCTGGGTTAAAGGCCAGCCTCTGGTGTCAGCGAGAAAGGATTGTATTCTTAGGATGTCCTATTCTATTCCATTCCATTCATTGACCCTCACAGTATCTCAGGCTCCTTACATGCTGAATAACACAACAAATAGTATTGACCCCATAGAATATTTGTGAAAATTAAATAAGGGAGGCACATTAAACATTTAGTGCAGCACAGCTCCAAATAATGTTCTGCTCTATATCTGCAGTGCCTAATAAGGCAGCCACCAGCCACATGCAGCTATTAAGTATGTGTAAAGAAAGAGGTTGGAGTGATCAAGCACCTAAATTTTTAATTGCATTTATTCATTATTTTCAAAACAGGGTCTTGCTCTGTCACCTAGGCTGGAGTGCAGTTGCATGCCCATGGCTCACTGCAGCCTCTACCTCCTGGGCTCAAGTGATCCTCCTACCTCAGCCTCCTGAGTAGCTGGGACCACAGGCACATGTCACCACATCAAGCTAATTTAAAAAAATTTTTTTTTGGTAGAGACCAGGTCTCTCTATGTTGCCCAGGTTGGTCTTAAACTCCTGGGCTCAAGGCTCAAGCAATCCCCACAACGTGCTGGGATAATAGGGATGAGCCACTGTGCCCGGCCTGTATTTAATTTTAATTAATTTAAATTTAGATTGAAGCATGTGGCCAGTGGCTGTTGTATTGGACAGGTGGACTTAGCACATCACCAGCCACATGGTGAGTTGTCAACTAATGGTGCTGCTATTAATACTACCAAAGAGTTGTTAAAAAAAAAACAAAACAACGTATTATCAAGATCTCCAATCCCGCCATCACCATTTTCAAAATACATGCACATTTATTGTATGCTTTTACCTTAGCCAAGAGATTTATGTCCCCTGGAGACAGTAGTGAAGAGAGGCCCTGTCAAAGTAAAAAGAAATGAACACATACATACACGCATATAGACAGTAAATCCCAGGCATCTTCAGAAAGCAAAAGGCCTTCAAAATGTGACGTAATGCGTGACACGCTGTGCCATGCATGGGACACGGACAGCCCAGTGGATGTCCCAAGCCTGGGAGCCACAGAAAGAAGACTCCTCCAAGGCAGCAGCTGCACGGCCTGCCAGTCCTAGCCAAGTCTGACTGACTGCAGCCTTTTGCCATCCCTACTCTCCTTCTGTTTGCCCCTTCTCTTCTCCCAGTGGTCCCTCTTCCCCACCACCATCAAAACCTGATAGGTCATATGAGTACTGTGGGAGGCAAAGTAGCAAACTGTTTGCAATCTGGATTGTCATGGATCTCCCAAATGAGCAACAGCTGTTACTATCAGTCATTCACAACCTAGTATGAATTTAAGCCAATGTCTTCAGCTCTCCCAGGTGAAACAGCATTTTAAACTTCATTTGTCATTATGGGTTAAAAGTCTTAAATTCCAGAAAGGGTATTTCAGAAATCAGGAGTAATTACAGAGCCTCTAATGGTATGTGGGAGTGTGCAGGTGGCTGAATTCATGCTCAAACCCACCTGACTTGGAGCTACGGATTGTGTCTCTTACAATCATGGCCATTCTGGAACCCAAGACAGGGTGGAGGCTCAGAAAATATTTGGGTGCAAGGAACATAAGGCTAGGAAGGGAAATGGAAATTAAAAGGCAGACCCTAAAGGAAAGAAGGGATTCTTAGGTAAGACTTCGAGACTGGTGTGCTACTTCGCAAAATTCTAAATTTTGCAAAGAAAAAGGAATACCAGAGGACCCAGGCAGCAGAGGCAAGGTGGTAGACGTAGCAACTAAATGCATGGTGGGTGATTTCTCCTCATTAAGTTTGAGTTTAGGTGCACGAATTACGAATCCAGTCTGTCATTTCAGGAAGGCTGAAACCAAGACAATTTTTCAGGCTATTTCCCCATCCCCGACCCCATGGGCTTTCTGTCCCATCCTGTGGTTAGCAAAACCATGAAACAGGTAACACGAGTTTGTTCAGGGTAACTGCTGCGGTGGCCTGAAACGTGCTGGTGGTGTTTTCTGTGTTGATATGCTCAGAAATTCAATCAATGCTCTGGGCTATTGAAAGAGAGGATTCTCTGAGAGAGACTGGGGTTGAATTAAATCAGATTGGAGGTGCTCAAGGAATTATCCACACTGCAGTGAAAACTCACTTACGATGCAGCTGCTAAAGCCAAGGCCAAGACCACCCCCCACCCTCCCAGGTATCTGAGTGACGTCCTCTGAAGAAAAGACAACCTTTGCTATAGTAATTTATTAACACTTTTAAAAGGGAAAGGTGTTTTATTTTGAAGCCGTATATGTTTCCTCTGGGAAGTTAATAATAGGAAAGGGTTCATATGGTTCAAATTGGTACATTTTAATGCTGCTGGCATTCTATTACTAGGGATATTCTTACATTGCCATTGAGCCCTTTGCATAATTAGAGTGAGTTATATCAGACACAATGGCTGGGCACCAGTCACAAAGGGACAGAGAATGAGGAGTGGATTTTCAGTCTAGGTACAGTGTGGTCTTGGATATAATTAACATCTTGCTGTGACTCATTTCTATAAACCTCACAAGTCTCAAAAGACACACAGGACCAGCATGTGGATGGAGGCGGTGGCCTTGTGAAGGTGGACTCAGGATATGGCAGACTGCCATCTCTGCCTTCTATGAGTCAGTCACTCATGTCACCTGTTGTTGGGCCCAGTGGGCTCAGAGAACAGTGGACAGCGTGGGGATGTAGATGCCAGTTTACATCCTACCTAGATCCTCCCCATTCTCGGTGCATCTTTATTCCTAGTGCTGGTTACACAGCCGATAACTGACTTATGGCAGGGTGAAAAGAGCTGGGCCTGGCCTCCAGGTGGGACAGCTTTGTGGTTCCATTCACAGTCCAGAGTTCCATGTGGGATCAGGCAGGGACTAGGCTTGACTTGAACCCACATTTTTTACTGTTTTTTCCCCTGTCGTGTCCTGCTTCCCTCCATCCTTGTAGGTTTCTCCTGAGAGCACTCCCTCAATCAGTCACTAGCGTAAGAATCCCCACTGCAGGCTGTGCTTGCAGAGAACCCAATGTGACACAGCAGGAGGATCCTGGAACAGGAATTCTATGCTTCTCTCCAGGTGGGTGCAGCATTGGGGAAACACTTTGGGTCACTCTCTCTACCCACTGAGGGATGGAACTGTGTAATTAAGAATTAGCGGCCGGGCACGGTGGCTCACGCTTGTAATCCCAGCACTTTGGGAGGCCGAGGCGGGCGGATCATGAGATCAGGAGATCGAGACCACGCTGAAACCCCGTCTCTACTAAAAATACAAAAAATTAGCCGGGCGTGGTGGCAGTCGCCTGTAGTCTCAGCTACCAGAGAGGCTGAGGCAGGAGAATGGCGTGACCCTGGGAGGCGGAGCTTGCCATGAGCCGAGATTGCACCACTGCACTCCAGCCTGGGTGACAGTGTTGTCCAAACTCTGCACATTCCAAAGAAATGTCCACGCTGCTGCCTGGTTCCTGGGAATTACCTCTACGCCCTTGGAATGTCCTGCCTGGAAAGAGTGTCTTTGTTTACCTGTGTTCTTGGGTCAAGCCAGGTAGTTAATGCTAACAATATGATTTATGGTGGGTGCCTTGGACACACACCTCAGTCCAACCTCCAGAGAGGATGATGACTGAGTAATTAAGATCAGCCATGTGGGCACTCCATGCCTGTGTGACTGACTCCCAATATAAACCCTAGACACCAAGGCTCCGGTGAGCTTCCATGGTTGCAACACTTTGTGAGTATTGTCACACACTGTGACTGGGAGAATTGAGTGCTGTCTGCACAACTTCACTGGGAGAGGACAAATGAAAGCTTGTATTGGTCTTTCCTGGACTCCTTTCTGTGCACCTTTTTCCTCTGCTGATTTTAATCTGTATCATTTTACTGTAATAAACCATTGCCATGAGCCTAACCGCTTTTCTGAGTTCTGTGAGTCCTTCTGGGAAATCACTGAACATGAGGGAATCCCTGAGACAACCATGCCTTATCTGATTAGTGAGCTCGGAGAGACCTGAGAGCCAATGGGCCATACTTGGGACCATTCGGCAGGAGGATGTTCAGTTAATCTAATAGATCTTCTCTCTTCTCTCTCTCTCTCCCTCTGTCTCTCTCCCCTCAGCTTTCTGTTCTGCCACTGACCACCTAAGAGATAATCATGATTATCCACATTGTCAGCTGCATTGTGCTGACTTAACTATCTTTGCAGGGAGATGTCAAAGTCCAGATCTGGCAGAGGCCATCTGAACCCCCACTTGACTTCTGGCCTGAACCTCACTCTCCCTGCACTTCACCAGAGCTTTGCACTTTGATAATGAAGTGGCTTCTGTGAGGTTTATTTGGCTGTTGCAAAGCTGACTCTACAGGGGAGGAAACATGAGTAATTAAGGTGTCCCTAACTTCCAACAAGACTTTATGCTCCTCTCATTGGAAGGTCTTCAATGAAAAGTTTCAGGATCCTTAATGGCAGACCAGGATCCCTGTCCAGGTCTCTGGTGTGCCCGCCAACTGAGATAAGGGATGGGGGGGTCATCCACACCCACGGGGACATCCGTGCCTTGGGTCCTTGCCTGGAATTTGTAGCAGGTCAGGCTTGCAAAAGAGATAGGCAGCCTCTCAGATCCATCTCAAGGTGAAGCTTCTGCCCAGGTGAGCATCTCACTTTCTGAAATCAGACTTAAAGCCTCACTCTTGAGGCCTGCGATTCCCCAGTCTTGGTTGCTGCCATCTTAGGCAGCTTCTTCCCAAGGACTCATCTCTCTCTCCATCTTCACAGCTGCCTCCCACTCTCCCAGGCCAGGGCATCCCCACTGCTCCTTCCCTAGAGGGTCCACCTATGGCCAGGTTACTCAGCTAAACCTTTGGGGCTTCTCTGGCATTGGAAACTCAGTCAGAGGGTGTCTCAGGAGATGAGGGTGCCTCGCATCAGGGAAGCCTATAGGACTCTTGGGCTGGACTGAGGCCACGTTGCCAAGGACCCAACATTCAGGGCTGTCCCCGTCTCCTCAACCTTTCACAATTTCCCCTGTTCTCACTGTGAGGCAAGAAAGAACATTTCTTCCATGTTAAACAGAGGGCAACTGGGAAGGCTGACATCACCCAGTCAAGTGCTAGGAAACGGGCAAGTTAGGGATTTGCAATGGGTGCTGCTGTTGCTCATTTGCTCACCCCAGATCCACTTTTCACCTTTCTCTGTCCTGTTCCGTGCCTGAGAGGTTAAACCCCCGGAATGTGTCCCGGGCTGGCTTGCCTGCTGGCCCGCAGTTGAATTCCCCAACTCGAGGCACTGTCAGAAAACTGGAGGGTGGGAGACGTCCCTACCTCCTGGCCTTGGGCCAAGTCTTCTGGCAGCGGTGTTGACCCATGATCAAGCTCCTATGTGCAATCCCTTTCTCACCATTCTACTCTCCCTGGGTTTTGAAAACAGGCATAATGGTGGTAACGACTTCCCACTGTAGTTTATCTCTGAGTCTCACAACATCCCATATTAGTTTCCTCTGCCCACAGTTTTGTCAAAGGTCCCTTTGTTAAAACCTCTTGAACTTTCTGAGTTGCATTCTTTCTCTTGCTTATGCCCTGACTGATAGTCAATATTGATCCAGAACCATAAGATGACATACCGGCTTGCCAGGAGGCCCTCTTTCTCCTGGATTTCCTGGTGCACCCTAAGAGAAGAAGGAAAGAAAGCATTAACTGTGATAAGCACACAATCCTGACCCACTCTACCCACACCCTCTGCCAATCTCTCTATCTGCTAAGTGTAACTCAGTGGGAAAAAAATCATCAGACCATGAGGATTGGCACCAATAAAAATGCGTGGTTTCCAGTCTCAGCTGAATACCCAAGGCTTCCCAGGGAGAATTCGACAATGACAAATGTTTAGAACTATCCCCACAACTCCTGTCCTAAACACAAAACTAAAAACAACTCATGCACACAGAACATGTGCATGCATGCACGCACAGACACACACCCACACACAGACACACACACACACAGACACACAGACACACACACACATACACACAGACACACACAGACACACATACACAGACACACATATAAACACAGACACAAACATACACACACATAAACACACAGACACACACATACACAGACACACACACATACAACATACACACATATACACACACACACACACACATACACACACAGACACACACACACACACACACACGCACACATACACACATATACACACAGACACACGTGCACACACACACACACACACATGCACACACACATACACACACACACGCACACACACATACACACACACACACCCTGTCTTAAACTTTCCCAGTGCTTTCCCAAACACAAGTGGAAGGAATGGCTTTGAAAAGTAGAAAAATACTTCTATTAGACTGGCTATAAGAATGCTGAGAGTGGAACAGTGAAATGTGAGTATTTGGAAGCAGGAATCAGAGAGTAACTTTCTCTTTGGAAACAGAACCCAAGGAAGAGAAGGGAATTTTGTTGTCCGTGCTTATAATGAACTAAAACTACAGAGATGAAAACATGTATGTCTAAGCAATAAATACCACTGCTTACTAGTGCCAGACACCTTTGTCCTATAAGGACTCATGGTTGTCATTTACCATTTGGTCAATGAGTATGGATCAAGTACCTTCTATGTGCCTGGCATGCTACTAGGCACCAGGAACCACGAGGATGCATAAGACACAGGGGCTCCTTCTTAGAGCTCAGAGATGGCTGAGCAAAGGCCAAACAATGGAGATAAGAGATGACTGTCATTGTCACAAAGTGGAAAGTAACACATCCCCACAACGAGCATCACATACATCTGTGGAATTCCGTGGAAAAGAGAGAATCATTCCAGGGAAGGGTCAGGGACAAGTCCCTGGAGAAGGTAGTGCCTGATTTGGGCAGAACTGACTGGGGTATATAACACATTGACCAAGAAATTAGGGAACATTGTGTGGGATACCCAGGAGCTGAAAAGATTTTGAAAACTTAACACAAACATAGGAAATAAAACTGGATAATACAAAATTATGAGCCACACTCAATAGAAGAGGGAAAATAAAAAGCATGCCCATGGGGCTTCCCAGAAATCCTCAACCGGGCTACAAAGTTGGCCACATAGTCAAAGGAGGCCAGGAGATGGTGGAGGGTGGGCTTTCAGGGGTCACATAAGGGCCTTCACTGAGTCCACGCCATTTCTCTGTACTTACATCCCGGCCGGCTGGGCCCTGGGGGCCAGGGAATCCAGGTAAGCCTCGTGATCCCTGAGGAAAAAGAAAAGAAGACACTGACACCCCACAATATTTAAGCAAATAAAGACACGCCCTCCTTGGCAATAGTTGACTCTCCTTCAACACATGGTCTGTTGCTATGAGGAATCTGATGCAACACGTGTGCCAAAGCACCCTGCTCAGAGCTTACTCAACTGACTGTACCCTATGGAGGTATGTGCTTGACACACAGAGAGAATGCTCTGGAAAACCTTCATTTTGAGCCTGACAACTTGGACCCCATTTGTATAGTTCCCTTGCTTGAGTGAAAGGGACAGCTCCTGTGGTGAGATGGGCCTGAGCTCAAACCCTGGCTCACTCCTTTCATGTCCTATGAATCACCAGCTCCGAGAGCTCTAATTAGGTGGTTAAAGAAGTTTCCTTGTGCAAGACCCAGCACAACACTCAGCACATGCCTGGCGATTACTACTCTTTGTAAGAAAATAATTTCTAGCTGCAATTTTCTGGACAACATCAGGAAACGGCACAGATATCTTTCATTATGGATCTCATTTCCCGTAAGATTTTTCCTTAAGTAGGTCTAAAAGTGGAAATTTCTGGCAGTTGCTGGAACTGTGCTACACGGCTGCTCAGGAGCTGACCCTGCATCTCCTGGGCCTTCACAGGCCTCCTCTCACACCGACCCCTCTATCTAGAGTCCCACCTGTCTTGCCTCTGCTTTGCAATAACTTGCTGTGAAATCTCACGTCTATCAGTTCACTACGTAGTGCCTCAATTTCTTCATCTATAAAAATGGGTATAAGGAGCACTGTAGCCCTGTGCTGGGTATGGTGGCTCCCACCTGTAATTCCAGCTACTGGGGAGGGTGAGGCAGGAGAATTGCTTGAACCCAGGAGGCAGAGATTGCAGTGAGCCAAGGTCATGCCACTGTACTCCAGCCTGGTTGACAGAGCGGGACTCTGTCTCACACACACACACACACACACACACACACAAAGCAATCCCTGTCCTGAATTCAGAAATCATATAAATAAAGGTTATTTAAAATACGTTCACATGGCATAAGGTACAATATCATCCCAGTTGCTACAATGCAGCTATTTCTTCTGGGGTGAATTTATAGGAAATCGCACTTTCCCAGTAAATGCACGCACAGGCATGTCATGGATGGTTGCTGCTCCGAAGAATGGAGGCTTACTGAAAGCCCTCCTGTTGCTTCAGCATAGTCAGTCCACCAGGTCTCCACTGTGGCTCCTGGGTCTTGCTCTGCCCATGTTACAGATTAAGAGCAATCCCCACATTGGCTCACGGCTGTGTGGTTGGGGTTGGTGAAACCAGGATTCAAAATTAGTTCTTCAGGCAATTTGGCTGAATTCATTAAACCATGGCTGCCCTTCTGTGTTGATGAGATGCCCAAAACAGAAGCCAGTCCATTTGCCCAACTATAATATAGGTGTGGCATCCCTTCTCTGCTCATAGGCACATCTATCACACTCTAGTCCACAGGTCGGAGTTCATATGATGGAGAGTCTGCACTATTCAATAATATGAGGAAATTTCAGAATCTACTTCAGTTTTTGGTGCTTCCCATTTAAAACTGCTTTGATTCGAGCAGGATTCCTCCCATAGAAACTCATCCCTTTATTTAAAGTATACTGTACCGGGGGGCCTTTGTCTCCTGGTGGTCCGGAAGGGCCCTAGAAACAAACAAACAAAACAAATATGTAAGCAAAGTAGAAATGGCATGCTGATGTAAACAAGCTATGGTGTCTATTCCATAGACAGGTCCTCAGTTGTCCTGGGAGGAGTCACTGACTTCCTCCCACCTTGAAGCCATATTGCCATACCCTCTTGCCACCTACCCACCCACAAATGTTGCTCATGAAAATCTCTCTGGAAGCTCCTCCATTTGCCCCTCAACTGATGCCACCCTATCATCATCCCTGCATGGCTCCTGACACCTGGGTCCAACTCTACTTTGTAGCTCTAGTGTGAGGTTGAACCTGGCAGCCACGACTTCCCTGTATCACACCCCCTTGGAGATGCACTGGCTCTTTCTGCTCGGGAAAGGATGGGCATGATAACGACCACATTCCCCAGCCACAGCCTTAGTGGCTGAGGCTGCAGTAGTCATGCTCCCTTCTCCAACAAGGGGTGCGTGCGTGCGTGCGCGCACACACACACACACACACACACACACACAGATATACAGACACACAGACATGGCTCTGGCATCCTCCACTGTGCCCAGTTCTTTTCCCAGACAGAATTTGGCTTCTAGATATTATGCTTAAGATGCTACTCATTGATTGACTGGAAGGCATTCACATGCATTTCCAAGTCTTGCAACGACTGGGACCGTCCCTTGCCCCTGAGGCTTTGCTATGCTTGTGCATTTCCACGAAGATTCTGTCCTGCCTTTCTACCTGGAAACACTCTTGTCACACTCTGGTTCTCCTTTGAGAAATCCTGCCTGTGGAGAGCCTCCTCTGGCTTCTCCCAGGGTGCTCACTGGAGAGTCCCCGCCCCTGTACGCACCCTGCCTAAGACTGAAAGTCCAGCATTGTTACTGCCTGTTGGCCCATTCCTCTTCACTGAATGGACTGAATGCTCCCATGAGGTGGCTGCGGAGTCTGCATCTCCAAAACAAATATGTAAGCAAAGTAGAAATGGCATGCTGATGTAAACAAGCTATGGTGTCTATTCCATAGACAGGTCCTCAGTTGTCCTGGGAGGAGTCACTGACTTCCTCCCACCTTGAAGCCATATTGCCATACCCTCTTGCCACCTACCCACCCACAAATGTTGCTCATGAAAATCTCTCTGGAAGCTCCTCCATTTGCCCCTCAACTGATGCCACCCTATCAGCATTGCATGCTCTCTCTAGCACTCAGCAAGTGCCCTGTGCATTGCAAGAGCATAGCCGACTACAGCACAGCAAATAGCATTTGATCAAAATGAAAAATTTAAAGCACAAGGAGAACTTGAGAATCAGTGCCAATCATCCTTTCTTTTCACTGACAATCAAACTAAGGTCCAGAGGAGAGAGACAGAGACCTGCCCCAGCCACGCCAGGAGTCACTGGCCAAGGTGAGGTTAGTCCCAAATCTTGCCCTCAGTCCAGTGCGCCCTGCATCTCCCTGTAGTACAGCCCACGAGAATGTCCCTAAGGTATTCCCGAGAGAGCAAAGTGATTTCACAACAATGCCAAGGTTTCTGCAGTATGGTGGCAGGGGTAACCTAAAAGCCTACTCATTAAATATGCCCCAGAGCTGTCTAATAATAAAACAGAATAAGCATCATTTTAAGTGTGTAGTTGGGCACTAGAGAAAGTAGAGAAAATCTCCAGAGGTCTAGAGAAAGAGACAACTGAGAAGCAGTGCCCTAAATCTACACAGACCTGCCCTGGAGGGGAGCAGAACTCTGAGAGCTGTGCAGGGACAGGAAACGAGGCTGGAGGCCCTTTTGACCAGTAAGTTGAAACTCAGAACAGTAAGTAAAGGCAATCCTTCAGTAGGTTATAGCAGGGGTCCACAGGCTTTTTCTGCAAAGGGACAGACAGTAAAGTGAAGGGGTAGAGAAGAAAACGATGTCAAGGAAGCTCACCCATCTTTGTCTGGGATGCAGGTGCATGATGAAGGAAGCCTCCTCTGAGAACTCACCCTCAGGGCCCTGCCCTCACAGGCATCTGGTAACTCTAAGTCAGAAGTCCTGCAGAACTTCAGCTCAAAGCCAATGTGCCTACACACAAGTCAATTTCTGGGCACCCAGAAAGAAAATCCCCTAGGAGCATACAGAGCAGCCAAAGGATCTTCACAGACAGATTCCCAAAGGACACCAAACTGCAATCTCAAATTACAAAGCTGTTCACCACGAGGACATAACAAGTGGTAGAACTGAGTTTCCACGAACTTCGGAGGATGGGGTGGTCAGATACAGGCAATAAAAAAGGTCTATTAAAATGATTACATATAGAAAAAAAAAAGAAAGAAAACAGAGAAAATAACATGGCATTATCCAGAAAGATCTGGCAGGTATCAAAAGAGCCAGAGTACATTTTTAGAAATAGAAATGTAGAGTCATCAAAATAAATGTAATAACCCAGGTTAATTTGAAACTAATATAAAATAAGAATTTCCCAGAATAATTGTCTTTAAGAATCATGGCAAATGTTATTTCCTGAAGAACCTATGCAGAGTGGCAACTGAACTAAAAAAAAATATGTATATATAATTCTTAAGACACACAATGATCATGACTGAACAGTGCCAAATCACAGTAAACTTCTGAAATTATTCTTTTTTTCCTCTTGACCAAATGAATGATAAATCACCAGAATATAGCACATTTGCTTCTCTCTCTCTTGAAATCTCTCATCGTTTCTCAGAATTCTATCTCATTCCAGAAATGACTGAAAGAGTCATACAGACACATAGGGAGGTCTGGCTAGGGAAACAGAGATGAATGAATAACTCACACCTGCACAAACAAAGGGGACTTCCAGCAATTGGTCTATATGCCAGGAGTGGTCCTATCTGTTCCATACACGGATCGTCTCACTTTAACCCCAATCACAGGCCTACAAATTGGTATTATCAACATTTCATTGCTACAGATGGAGAAACTAAAGCTAAAAACCATTAAATAGCTTGGCTAAGGAGAAGCAGAAAAAAATAATGGACTCAGAATTCCACCTCTGGTCTGTTTGACTCAGAAGCCAGTGCTTCCTTCATTCTACCTCACTGCTTCTGTCAAGGTGTAGGTCAGTGGTGCACACGGGCCACCATAACTGCATTTGAATTGTGTTCCTTTCACAGTAGTTCCCAGGGAGGATGGAGATGGATTCCTTAAGGAAAGGGCGTGAGGGATGGTTTGTTATTGGCCTGGGAAATGTCACATCATTTGAGAGTCACCCTTTGTTTTCAAATTAAATCCCAGGATCCACTCTGAGCATTTAACCTGTTTACCATACCAGGCTCCAAGTTATTTTCTTATGTCATTTAATAGAAAATCCACTTTGAAGGATGTGTGGTTAAATTAAAGGTCTTCATTTCAAATCTCAGCTTATCAATCATCAGCTGTTTGACCTTAAGCAAGTTAATTAGACAGCTTCTCTGACCTTCACTTTTCTCAACTGTAATACAAATCTAGAGTATCACCTTGCCTTGTGTTATCAGAAATAAAAGAAGATACTATAAGTAGAGAAGCAGGCAGTGCCCAACCATAAAAGGTGTTCCCATGTCTATTCCGTTCGTCTACTTTTAAGAAAGATAAAGGTGTGCTGAAGAAGGGGATTGTACAATGACCTTCTAATGTCATTCCTGTATCTGAAGCTCAAACATGTTTTCAACAATTACAACCCTCTTCTCTGAAATTACGGCCTCTGATGTGTTTGTTCAAGAGTCATTTTACCCTAATACCCAGATTTGGGCCTTTGATACCAGTTTCCATTAAGAGAAACTACTACGACTTCTTGAAGAAATGACTGATCAGAGACCTGGAAAAGAAATGTACACGACAAACCTAGAGAGAGAGCAAGGAAACCATCAAAGACTGCTAGGTTTGTGTCAAAGGTAATCAGAATCGACTTAAACAGACCCCCATTGGCAGAAGACAAGACAAATTGAGCACCGAAAGGAAGACAAGCTGCAATAATTTAAAACACATCAAATGTGTTTATATCCCCGAGTTCAAAATTATTCTTAGAACAACAACAACAAGCATCTAATTGGTCCTCTTTGCAAGATGCTAGGGAACCAAGTCATTATTTGAAAACAAGGGAAAGGCTTCTAGCATTTATATTCTGCCTTCCACATGTCTTGTACCACTGAATATCCAAAGGGTACTTTAGGGAACTTTTCTCTGTATAGAACTATTCCAGCTAATAAAGAAAGAATGAATAGAACTAGAACAGTGCCAGTTTGCAACCCTTGATGTACTAATTGGTGGGAGCATTAGACATCACAGGGTGAATGCATCACAAAGAGGCTCCACCAGACATCACGTGCCTCCTGCTGGATGAGCACCCCACCTGTGAAGTCTTGCCAACAACATCAAGCCAGAATCAGATCAAGCTTAGCTGAACCCCAGGGACAGAGGAACGCATTGAGCTATTACATTAACAAATGCCAGATGGTGGAAAATTCTATCAGACTAAAAAAAAAAATTTGAAACATCCAACCAATCGCTATACGTTTATTTGGATCTTAGAGAAACAAACAAAAAACACAGAAGCGTGACATGTATGAAATAATTAGAAATTTTAACACTGACTAGATATTTGATGGTGTTATGGATTTTTAAGGGGTATATTATAAAATTGTGGTTCTGTTTTTTAAAATTCTTATCTTTTAGAAACATATACTGAAATATCTACGGACAAAATGTGTCTGGAATTTGCTTCAAAATAATGGAAGGTAGCAGATAAGAGGAAAACTGTGGTCATTGCCTGTGGGATCCTGCACTAGTTGTGGCTATATGGGTGTTTATTTTACTGTTCTACCTACTTTTAGTATATCTGAATTTCTCCATGATAAAAATTTATATATATACACACACAGACACACATGCACATATATATCACACATATGAATACACTTACATCTGATACACACGCACAGCCATGCTATTGGTGTTTTCTGACAACTACAGTAAAGTTTTACAAAACTGAAAGCCCCATATGGCTTTAGATATGTGAAACACATTCTCTTCTTTCTCTGCTATCAGGCTGTTCTAAAAACCAGCTTCCCTTCCCTCAGAATTGATCACCTCTTTGTTCCTCCTACCATAGGCACAGATCTGAAAATAAAGTGAGCTTTTATTCTCCGTAATCTTTGATCTGAGTGCCTCACGTGTGTGCAGGCCTAGTGCTGTGTGCTGGGGTGGGTGGCCGAGTGGCTGCAGGGCATGGAGCCTGCCTGTGTGAAGCACTACAGGTGAGAGGAAAATCTCTGTTGTAATGATTGATCAGGTTCAGCGAGTCAGGGTTACGGGATGCTTAGAGATACTGGCATCAGCCCGAGAGAGTTTGAGGAATCTTTGCCCAGAGGGGGGACAGGAGAAAAGAGGTTTAGTGGGATGGGGGGCTTCACAGGTAGAGAACAGGATGAGGCAGGGATGTCTCTGGCAGAGGAGAGCACCAGGCAAAGAGGAGAAGTCAGACTCTGTGCTCAGAGAGTAGCAGGGGTGCCTCCAGGAATGCCCCGGGGAAGCTGGGGTCTGAAGGAGAAGGGCCCAAGCACCTTGCTGGAGAGGCCTCTGAAGCTACCCACCAGGCAAGAGGTGGGCTCAGATCCAGGCTTTAGGAGGACACTGTGGCTGCGGAGGTGGAGAAGGGGTCAGAGGGAACAGACCAGAGGCCAGAGGCCAGGCAGCTGGGGAGACCAGCGGGAAAGCCGATGAACGATGCAGGGGGAGAGTGAAGCTGAGCAGGAGTGTAGAAATGCAGAGCAGGGAGCGCCGGAGAGGACTCGGCCACGGCCATGGGGTCTGCTAAGGAAGCAGAGATGAGGGTCCTGGAGGCCGGTCAGGGCAGTATCTGGCCTTTCCCATGTCTGGTACCAAGAAGCCTTTCTTGTGCTGGCTTTAACTGTGCAGAACCAGAAACAGCCTAGGACAGCCCAGCTCCTCCCACCATGCCATGAAGGAGGCTCCTGGAGCCACAGGGACAGCAGAGGCTGTCTTCTCGCTTAGAAACAAAGAGTGCAGACTTCAGGGCGAGATCAACGCAGGTTCAAATGCCTGCTTTGTCTCTCACTAGCAGAGTGACCAAGGCCAGCTGCCTGAACCTCTCTGAGCCTGAGTCTCCTCATCTGAAACCTGGAGACGATGATAGTTACACCTTACTGGACTGCCGGGAAGACCAGGGAAGGCAGTGGCATGTCAAGCCAAGTGCCCAGCATGTTAAGTGTGCCTTAGGAATTATCGCTGAGAACAACAAAATGGTTTGTTTCATTTAGAAAGGAGAGTTCCCAATCAGAAGTGTCAGTAGAAACTTCTTTAAAAACTATTGACTATTTTCTATCTCTATCAACAGAAGAAACTCCTAAGACCTTTTTTTTTTTACTGCTTCACGTTTCATTTTGGTGTACATTCTTCTAGAACCAGGTTCATTTTTCCAGTTTTGTAGAAAAATAGATGTTCCAGCCACCTTTTACTTAACTGTCTAGTCTTTTAAGACCAATCAGTATGTTCCCTGGAAAGATGAATAAGTCTCATGACTAATTTTTAAAAAATTTTTTAAGACAAAGAAATAACTTTCTTTTTTTACTCCCAAAGCACAGTATCTCAACAGCAGCAGCATGGAGTCTTGCTCTGTCGCCCAGGCTAGAGTACAGTGGCACGATCTTGGCTCACTGCAACCTCCACCTCCTGGGTTGAAGCGATTCTCCTGCCTCAGCCTCCCAAGTAGCTGGGATTACAGGCACCCACCACCACACCCAGCTAATTTTTGTATTTTTAGTAGAGATAGGGTTTCACCATGTTAGCCAGGCTGGTCTTGAACTCCTGACCTCAGGCAATTCACCTGCCTCGGCCTCCCAAGGTGCTAGGATTACAGGTGTGAGCCACTGCGTCCGGCCATCCTGAGATTTTAATATAAAAACCAACTGTGGGAGGCTCAGCTCCTGGTTATACATGAAGCAATACAGGAGCCCTAGAGTCTGGGAGGTGGTGTGTGGCTTTACACCTTCCTCAGCCTCCTCCTTCACTGCCCACAGGACGCAGCTCTGTGCACCAGGCAGGGCAAGAGTGGATCTCAGTGAATCAAGCCCTGCATATTCCTTGAGCATCGGCCATGGGGGCAAGGCTGGGAGCTGGGGCCTAGGGTAACCACGGACAAATGCCCAGTGTTCCCAAGTAGCATCCAGACAAGATGGGGGTACTCATAACTAAAGGAATCTAGCCAGCCTAATTCTTGGGACAGCCTGAGTAGCGTTGGTTCTTATGATCAAAGGAACTGGACTAAAGCAGGCAGATAAGACATGAATTAAAAAACAAAACAAAACAAAACAAAAAACACAGGCTAGCCATGGAAGTCAATCGTGCAGGCGCAATCATGCACATAAAAAGCCACTGGTAGGCTGGGCACGGTGGCGCATGCTTGTAATTCCAACACTTTGGGATGCCAAGGCAGGCGGATGGCTTGGGCTCAGGAGTTTGAGACCAGTCTGGGCAACAGGTCAAAATCTCATCTCTACAAAAAATACAAAAATTAGCCAGACATGGTGACTCACGCCTGTAGTCCCAACTACTCAGGAGGCTGAGGTGGCAGGATCACTTGAGCCCAGGAGGTTAAGGCTGCAGTGAGCCATGATCACGCCACTGCACTCCAGCCTGGAAGACAGAGTGAGATCCTGCCTCAAAACAAACAAAAGAAGAAAAACAAAAACCAAACAAACAAACAAAAGCCACTGGTGAGTGTGAAGACTTAAGTGAACATGAACTTTCATTACTACAGTTGACCCCTAGGCAACATGGGCTTGAACTGTGTAGGTCCACTTAAATGCAGATTGTTTTCAATAAATATAGTGGAAAATATCTTGGAGAGTTTCAACAACTTAAAAAAACTGTGAAATGACCCAGTGGCCTAGAAATATTGAAAAATTAAGAAAAAGTAAGGTATGTCATGAATGCATAAAATATAGAGAGATACTAGTCTGTTGCATCATTTAGTATCATAAAATATACACAAATCTATAACAAAAAGTTACAATTTGTTAAAATGTGTGCACACAAACACAGACCGTACATGGCACCGTGGCTGTTGAGATAAATGTAAAGAAACATACATGCAGCATTAAGTCATAACTGCATAAAATTAACTGTAGCCAGACCGTAGTATTATAATAATTTCATAGCCAGCTCCTGTTGCAATTGTGGTGAGCTCAAGTGTTGTACCTGCTTAAATGCTATGTGATTCTAATCATCTCTGCCTGAACAGTCTGTCTCTCCAGTAAATTGCGTTACCGAAGTAAAAAGCATTCTCTCACAGTTCTTGCGTTTTTGTTTTTTTTTTTTTATCGTGTTTATTGCAATACTGTAAACACTGAATAACACCAGAAAACTCATATGAAGCACTACAAGTGATGCTGGAAGTTCTCCCAGGGAGCAGAGAAAAGTCATAATTTTACAAGAAAAAGCTGAATGGCTTGATGTGTATTTTACACTGAGGTCTGCAGCTGTGGCTGCAGCCATTTCCAATGGACTATTCTTACAAGCTGATGACACAAACTTGTGGTATCGATAAATACTGTACAGTACTATAAATGTATTTTCTCTTCCTTATGATTCTTTTCACAACTTTTTTCTCTAGCTTGCTTTGTTGTAAGAATATAGTATATAATACATATAACATACAAAACGTGTGTTACTTGACTGTTTGTATTATCAGTAAGGCTTCCAGTCCATAGCAGGCTATTAGTTAAATACTGGGGTAGTCAAAAGTTATACTCAAATTTTCAACTGTGCAGGGTCAGCACCCCAACTGTCACATTATTCAGGGGCCAACTCTATGGTACCCCTGCTGGAAGAGTGGTTAAGGGCATTTGCTTGGAGTCAGAATGCTGGGGTTCCTGTCCTAGCTCTACCATGTCCTAACGGTGACTTCAGGGAAGTGGCTTCACATCTCTGTTTCCTCATTTGTAAAATGAAAAGTGGAATCCACCTGCTAGAGTTTCTGGGAGAAACAAACAAGAGACTATCTGTGAGATAAATGAGAGGTAGACATGGAGGCCTTTGCTCACTCTTGTCCCTGCAAGTAGGCAGTTTATGTTGGCTGTGGTTGCTATTACTCTAATATTTCAGTGGCTGTTATCTTTATTATTAATATATTATTCCTTGGAAGGTGGGGGAATGAAAAAAAAAATCTTCTATTAGGGCACTTGAGATATTTGTTTGCACATAACGGGGCCATGCTTCCTGCCACTCTTAAGCAAGAAGGCCCACTGGAGGGCAGGGAGCCTGGGAATTCTGTCCCTTTTGTATGTGCATCCTGAATGCCTGGACCAACTGATGTAAGGCATCAGTACAACTAATTCCAGGGAGGGATGGTGAGAGGCCATCAAAAAGGGAGGTCATTTCAGGCTGCAAAGTCTGAGAAAGACATCAGGCAAACAGGATTGCTATGACATCACTGGGGCAAAGGCAGGGAAGCAGATATTATCACCAGTATTATCATGTTGTAATCCTCCCAATTTCCTTGATGCTGCTGCAGAAATTGCTGGCACCTGATCCATCAGGAAACTGAGGGCCAGAGTAGGAAGGAGCAAGTCCTGGGTTACATGTGGGACCTTGTCTTCACAAACCCCAGCTCCTTCAGTCAAAGTAATTTGGACTTTAATCTGTCCCAGGGCCTAAGTAGGCTCATTTTGTAAGCATCTTAAACATTGCTGAGGGAACATCAGAGGCAACCTAAAGATTAAAGGGATTTTTGTTTGTTTGTTAACATCTTGAAGTGGCAAGCCAAAACCCCAAACAATGACCTCATTCATCCCCCTGCCTGGTGACAGTGCAGAGATTGGCAGACAGAGCTCCTGGCTCCCTTCCAGGGAGTCATTGCTGCCCTGGATGCCAAAGGCATGGGAGCATGACACCACAGGAGGAAGGAAGCAAAGAGCAACTTACTTACAGTGGATTTTTTTTTTTTTCCAGACAGAGTCTGGCTCTGCTGCCCAAGCTAGAGTACAGTGGCAGATCTCAACTCACTGCAATCTCCACCTCCCGCGTTCAAGCAATTCTCCTGCCTCAGCCTCTTGAGTAGCTGAGATTACAGGCATGCGCCGCCATGCCTGGCTAACTTTGGTATTTTTAGTAGAGACAGGGTTTCACCATGTTGGCCAGGCTGGTTTCAAACCCCTGACTTCAGGTGACCCACCTGCCGCGGCCTGCCAAAGTGCTGGGATTACAGGCATGAGCCACCACGCCCGGCCCCAGCCGGATCTATCCTTAATGTGCCTTCTTTGAGGGATCTCACAGAAGATTAATGGAAATGAATAAATCCTGCCCATCCTGCCAAAGCCACAAAGCGAAGTGTTGCAGGGGGAAAAGGACTGGTTTCAGAGGCTATGGGAAGCGGGTCTGTACCCTGGCCCGGCCCTGGGCTGGCTGTGTAGCATTGGCCAAATCACATCACCTTCTGAAACTCACATTGTCCACCTGGAAAACAGTGATGTAGTGGACAGGTCAGTTCCCTCCTGCCACGTTCCCTGGGCACGCACCTGCCCAGGGCTTTCTTTAGGCACAGGTGAATGCTTGGCCCGAGCACAGGGAAGGCTGAGAGTTTCTGGGAGTCAACTCCCCAGGGAGCAGCCTCCAACCATATACAGGCAGGAGGTGGTACAGAAACACCCCAGCTCTTTCGCTCCCTTTGCAGAACAACTCTGCAACAACGCCATGTAGTCACTCAGGGGCTGTCATACAGGTGAGTCCCAGGTACCCACGGTGGCCGTCTGCTCAGTAATATACCCTCCCCTTGGCTTGCTTTCTTTGTCTGTCTCACTTTATCACTTCCTAAGTAGTGATTTCTAAGATCAGCTCCCAAACTCCTTGCTCTTGAATCCCCTTCTTAGGGGCTACATGGGATCCCAGCCTTAATGAAAGGATAAAACCAACTTGCCCAGGATCAAATGAGGAGGTAGATGTGGATGCTTTGAGGCCCAGCACAAGATATGACACAGGACTTCTCAGCTAATGGCAGTGTTCCTATAAAGAGGCAACTGCATCCCCAATGAACTTGACAGGTACCCACCCCCACGCTGACCCCTTCTTCACCTCGTCCACACACCTTTGCTTAGCTCAGCATATCTTTGCACACTCAATACAGATTTCCAGGCCGTTAGTGGCCTGGGCTGTGGCCAGAGATAGGATTTATGAAAATTCAATAAGGTCTTATCCACCACGGAAGCTTTTAATAAGTCCAAGTGGTAGCCAAGACACTAAACAGTTGATTTACAGCCTCTTGACTAGAGCCAGCCAATTACTTTTCAGGTGGACTCACTTAGGCAGGAACGTATTTCATGGGTGATTTTTGCTGGCTCTTCGGTGGCAAGTGGGGTGAATTGTGTCCGCCTCCACAGCCAGCTTTCTGTAAGGGCTGATAAGGTGAATCTGCAGGGAGTAGACAGGGTCACGTAGAACCCTGGTAAGTGATGGGGGTGCCTAATTCAGGTTACGGGTCTGCAGTTTCACTTACAACCCTTTCTCTATGCTAACGTACAATTGCTGCATGAAGCAGCATCCTAACTCCAGCAGAAGGGGCCCTATTAAAGGAGAACTTCAGAAAGAAGAAGGCATAAATTATTGTGTTCTCTCGCTGCACTTTTTGTTGCAGTGTTCCATCCAGTTACAAAGAGACCGAACAAAAATAGCCAAAGAACAAAGGTAAAATGAATGTAATGAAGTGGGCAGTTTTGGCTGAGAATGTGTTTTAAGGAAAACAGTTTTACCAAACTAGACATTCCCAAGGGCATTCCACACGCCTCCTTCCATGGTTTTCAGGAAGATCTAAGAAGACGCGGAGCCACCTGGTCTTCTTGTCACCATGAAATGACCCCTCATTGTGAGTGGGTAGAAATAACAGTGAGGGGGTGATTTCTGGTGTGGAGGCCAGGAGGCCTGCTTCAAAATGGGAGGATGGAGGAGAATTTCAGGGAGAGGGTGAGAGGCCCAAGAACTATGCTGGATGTAAGAGAACCACAGAAGAAAAGGAAAGGGGGATTTTATTTCACAAGTAATATTTTGGGTAATAAATTGGATTTTCCTTCTTATTCTTTGAGAGTCATGCATGAAGAATGGTATTACTCTTAATCACTCTTGGTCGTGGGCTTCATTTATTGAATGCAATACCAGACAGAAACTAGACCCTGTATTACTCCAGTTTATATTCAAGTTGCACTTAACAAAGATAAAGTTAGATTGTGCTTTTTGGTTAAGATAATAGTAACAACAACAATAATACATGGGTAGTTTAGGTATTCCATGGCTTAGCAATGGCATTTGAAAAGGACTGAGTATCTGAGCTTCTTTTAAATAATGGCAAGACAGGGCTTTTAAGGACAAAGTAAATGCACTTTTAAGGTGCATTAAGAGGGTATGATGTCTTTATCAAAGAACGGACTAAACAGAAGAAAAGGTTGTCAACTGGTCTTATGTCCCAAAAACTATCATTCAGTAAAGAAGGAAAGAAAATATGTGTTCTTTGTGGTACAAAAGGGAGAATTAAAAGCAATGGGTGGAAACTACAGGATACCATAATGTTATTCTCAATGAAAAAAAAATTCTACTGAATTCCCATTATCTATGGAAATATATTTTTAAACTGCAGAGCCAGATGTACTGGCTTTGAAAGAAGTGTGCCTTCTATTTCTAGAGGCATTCAGGTGGAGGCTGAAGATATTGATAGCAATCCCCAACCTGAACGGGGACACACTTCATTGATTCTTAAGATCCCTGTAACTCAAAGTTTTAGCAATTCTTAAAGCTATCACCCCTAGTGAGTTTGTAAACTAATACCTAGTAGACTGATGTGAATTATTCATTAAAACTAGCGGTGGCTCACGTCAGTAATCCCAGCACTTTAGGAGGTTGAGGTGGGTGGATCGCAAGGTCAGGAGTTCAAGACCAGCCTGGCCAACATAGTGAAACCCCGTCTCTACTAAAAATACAAAAAATTAGCCAGGCGTGGCGGTAGGCACCTGTAATCTCAGCTACTTGGGAGGCTGAGGCAGGAGAATCACTTGAACCTGGGAGGTGGAGGTTGCAGTGAGCTGAGATTACACCACTGCACTCCAGCCTGGGTGACAGTGCGAGACTCCATCTCAAAAAAAAAAAAAAAAAAAAAAGAAAGAAAGAAAAGAGTGTTTCTGCAGCAGGTCCAACAGGAAATGGCTGTATGTCCTGAAAGCAAGTAAGAGCTGGATAAATAAAGACTTACAGGAGGGCCAGCAACCCCAATGCCTGGGTCACCACGGCTGCCAGGAGAACCAGGGATCCCAGGAGCTCCTCGATCCCCCTAGAAAGAGAGAAAGATAAGATCAAGACGTCAGTACCAGGAAGGAGAGGGCTAGGGTACAAAATGAATCATGCTTCTTCTAGAATCCTGACTGCAGGCTTCTTCTGCCACCTGGCCTCCATGGGTCATGCTGTAGTCTACCCAGGCAGCCCATCATCCCACTCAGCCCAATATTCAGGGACCACAGCCCCCAACTCAGATTATACACACCTTTCAAGGACGACCATTCCCGGACCAACCTTGACCATGGCTCTAAATGTGATTATAACAATATGGCCCTCCCCATGTGACCGTTGTCCAAATCTACCATGCTTTCTTTAAACCACATCAGACCCTCATCCTAACTACACCCCAGATTTGCACCTGCACCCACATTTCAGTTTAGATCCCAAATCACCCATAAATTAATTTATCAATTCACCAATAATTTACCAAGTACCTACATTTTGCACATCATTCTTCTGGATGTGGGAGTGAGAAGCCTAAAGGGGACTGAGATAAGACCTTGGATGTCAGAGGCCTGGATTCAAGTTCTGGTTTCAACACCTATTAATTGTTAACTTAGGAAAGTGATGAGTTCCTATGCTCTAGTTGCCTCACCTACAAGGGGAACAGGACAGGAGCTGCCAGGTCTGCAGATGTTGTGCTCATTCAATGAGATTATGCAGAGAGAGTGCTTGGCACAGAGCCCAGCACAGCACTGAACCTGAGCTAGGAGTTGTGTTTGCTTCTGTTCTCATTGTACTGCCATGCTGGACTTTGATGGAAAAGGAAAAAGGAGGGAGAAATTGAAAGAGGGAAGAAATTTTGTTTGCCATTTCCTGGAGAACAAGGCCGAGGCCGAGCCACGCCTTATTCGTAATTTCAAAATCCTTAGCCCTTAAAAACAAGTGTTGATCTCAACTCAGTTGGCAGCAAAACCTGACTTGTGCTATTTGCAGTCTTTGGTTATTCCATTTTGTGTGAACATTTACATATTTTTGTCGCCTAAGGATTAATGAGCTTGATTGGGGTGTTGCCCCAGATACTACCATAAATGTCATTATGTGTATATTTTGCATATTACTACCTTTCCAAAATCGAAATTAAATTTGGCCCAAAACCCACATGGCCCCAATAGTTTTGTGTAGGATGCCATGATCCTGAGCTTATTCAGCCAGCTGAACCACAGTCAAGCTTGAGGCCAAGATGGCAGGTGATCTTGCTCAAGCCACTTAATATCTCTGGAATGAGTTAACTCATATGACAAATGGAAACAGCCTCAGAAGCTTGTTATGAAAAGGCAATGAGATAATGTTGCAGCTAATTAAGGTAGAACTTGATATTGCTAGGTAATATGTTGCTTTATTAAGGTTTAGATTATTGTGCATCACAAAATATCTCATTAATGGCTCTAAGATGACTTGTCTTTCCTATAGTACAACCGTTGCCTGGATGAGTACATAAGCTATATATTCATCCGACTAATGCTTATTCATTCACTACAAACCATATTCTAGATTCCAAGCCCAGAAGATTACTCAGTCATAAGTCCTGCCCATTGTCAATACTCAGTGCTAAGTTCAGAAGAGAAGGGATGTTCATGGGGTTATGAAGGAACAGACCTCGCAAAGTTCTCACAAAAGACACAAACCAAGATCTAAATCTCTCACTAGGTCTCCTTGATATCATTTCTTCCCCTGGTCCCTCTGGGCCCCTGAGTCACACTACCTGCTGTTTCTGGGTCCCTAGGAGTCAGTAACATCCCTTGCCCTGCCCTCATCTCTGCCAGTAGTTCTCTCCTCAAATTTTCTGTAAATTCTCAATTAGTCTAATCTGTTTCTTTAGAATAATATGATATGAATGGTTCTTGGAAGTTCAAGATACTTTGGATCCCTGGAAAATCTAACTACTTTCTATGGGGAGGTTGGGGAATAGAGGGAGTAAAAAAAAAATAAGACGAATATGGAAACAAGTGTCATGAACTAAGAATGACCATCATGACATGTGATTTATCTGTCACCAGCTCATTGTAGCAATGGAGAGGGGCATGTAGGAAGATTTCAAGCTGGTAGTCAGGTGATTCTCGGTCCAGTCTCAGGACCAAATCAACCTCATCCTGTGACCTTGGGTAAGTCCCATAACCTCTCTGCATCTTTGGGTCCTCATCAATTAAAAAAAGTTCCATCAAATCCCCATGTATCTTATGAAGACATTTAAAAACAACTATATAAGGTTGAGAAATACATCGTATATTATGGTTGCATTATTATCACTTATTTATTATTTCTTTATTTTTGAGACAAGATCTTGCTCTGTCACCCAGGCTGGAGTACAGTGGTGTAATCACGGCTCACTGCAGCTTCGACCTCTCAAGTTCAAGCAATCCTCCTGCCTCAGCCTCCCTCCATAGCTGGGACTACAGATATGAACCACCATACCTGCCTAATTTTTGACATTTTTTGTAGGGATAGGGTCTCATTATGTTATCTAGGCTAGTCTCGAACTTCTGAGCTCAAATAGTCCTCCCTCTATTATTACCTTATATGCAGAGGTAGAAGATAGAAAGTGAACTAAACACACATAAATGTCAGATAAATCTATATTCCTTTGCACTTTGGTTTTGCTTTAAAAATCTTAATGCAGATTTTCCTGTTATTCTTATTTTCTGTTTTAGTTTGAAACAGAAACTGTCCCTTTCCTGTCCCAAGGCCATGGTCCATGTACATCAGCAAACGCTGACCATTGCAAGCTAAGTCACGTCAACAATCTAGTCTGTATGCTTCCATGGTATTTGTTTGCTCTTCTGTTTCATATACATGCTATTTCCCCTTGTCTGGGATCTTCTTCCATCCATGTTCTAAGCTTCCAAAGCCGACCTATCAACTAAGACTCAGTCCCATTATTTTGTTGTTATAAAGCTGCCTCTGCGTGTCTTGTCCTTCTGTCTTTTTGCAAATGTTTGCATAGATCTTCATTGACCTTAACACATTGCCCTCCCAGTGCACAGTTTTCTGACCCTCTGACTTTTCCGCAAGCAGCCTGAAAGTAGAAAATCTTCATTGATTTCTTCATCCAACAAATGTTTACCAAGCACCTAAAATAATTCAGCCCCTCTGTTAGGTACTGGATCTATGCACCTCTGTATCCACAGTGTCCAGATTAGGGTCTGGCACAGGTGGCAGCTAATAACCATTTCCTGGATGCAGGAACAAAAGAATCATCCATCAATCACTCTGTGTCAGGCATTGAGTTCTGCCTTTGACCAAAATAAACTTTTTCAGAGGAAGGAGCATGATAGAAAGGCCTCTCCCAGCCCAGTCTGGAAGCGTGGAGTCACTGACTGCTTTCTGCTACACTAGGTCTGGCTCCATTTGTATGTTTATGGTCCACTGTGATGCTAACAAATTCCCCAAAGAAATGACCTTACAATTTCATAAACTGAAACTTTTAGAAAATGGCCCCAAGAAGAGCAAAAATATCTTAATGTTCTGACAGGAAAAGCCAGAAGGCTAACGGTTAAGAAAGAACAGAGCACATGAGCTAGAATCTGTAGCACAGTGTCCAAGGAAGAGATGTGGGAGGAAGGAAGTGTGGGGGTTATAGATGGAGAATGACATTTATTGAGCAATAGCTGTGTGTCATAAGATCATGGAATCTCCTGTGGAGCCCTGTAGGGGTTAAACACTCTTTACTCCTTCATACAAAAAAGGAACTGAGGCTCAGAGAGACAAAGCCACTTGAGCCACTTGCCTTCAAGTCATCTGTCTTGCAGGTAGCTGAGCTGGGATTCTAACCCAGTTCTGTATGAAGCCAAAGCTTATTTATCCTGCTAGAAACAAGTGCCACTCAAGAGAAATACTGGCATCTTCAAGAGTCTTCCTGCAGTTATAAGGAATTGGGAGGGGCCAAGGGGCAGCCAAGGAAAACCTTCAAATAACTCCCTTCCTTGATTTCCTAAGGAAATTTCCTTAATTTCAATCAGCACCTGGGACAGTACCAGGGCAAGCCTTGTGGATGTCACCCTCTCTGGGATCTCTCTCTCCACCTCTCCCTAGCTTCCCTTGCTTCTTACCTTCTTCCTCCAGCTGAGCAACCCATTCTTCAATGAAAGATGGCCTCAAATTCCAATTTGTCTTCCCAATGCCAATTGACCATGGAAAGCTTTCTAAGCCACATTCTGACTTAGACATTTACACAATACCAACACTGGAATGGGTCATGTGTTTAGACATCTCACATTTTAAATAGGAGGAAACATTTGGCCAAAGGGGCAGTATGACTTGCCCTGAGACTCATGGAGTTAAAACTGATTGGTCAACTGGACCCATGTCAGGGGTGTCTGCACTCTTCCCCCCCAGGGAGTCTCAGCCTGCCTCTGCTCTTTAACACTGCCTCCCCCACTTCCCCTCGGCTTCCTCCAACAACTGCATGCCTGCAGAGATAAACCCCTGCCTTCTTGCTGCCATCCCACAGAGTGATCTAATAATAAGGATCTAAGCATAATCATAATAATTAATAATAAGGTCTAAAGCAGACCCCACAGGGTGATCTAATAATAAGGATCATGAATACTTATTGAGCAGGTAACTGTGACCAGCACTATGCTAGGCAACTGTATGTATGTATACTTGTATGATATCATTTGTTTTTCCCCCAGACTCTGCCTGTGAGTTAGGTAGTAATACACTCTGAGCCTACCCATCAATGGATCACTAAGATCCCAAAGATACAGCTACAGAATAAACAGGATAAAGGGGAAAAAAGTCTCCTACTGTTAGATCAATGGTCATAAAGAAGGAGCATTTGAAGCCACTTTGCTGCTCCACCATTTCTGGTGCCCTCACCTTCCTGCCTTCCAAGAGGCTATCAATGCCCTCTAGATCCTAATGCCCTCTCGGCCCTGAGGGTCCCTGAGGTCCTCCTCCTCTAAGGGGAAAGAAGTGGAGCACCTGAGCACTGCAGATCAGACTGGGCTGTGTGCACCACATCATGGGGGAGCCTGCCACGTATCTTCAGATTGGTGGTTAATGCACAAAATCCTCCAGAATCTAGGTCCTAATTCCTTCATCTGCCCCTCTCCACATATACCCACTGTTCCAGGCATATGGAACTATTTTATATGCTCCCGCAGTCAGGCAAAGTTAGTCCCAATTTTATTCATCAGAAAATGAGGAGTGGTTATGTATTTACTCATATCACACAAAAACATTTTCCCTTTTGAAAAATATTTTGATTGTGAACATCACTCTTAGGAAGAAGCACATTGGTCTACATTGACCAAATTAGTGTAAGCTTGGGATGCTTACAGAGGTCACCTCACGTGCTTGAATAAGGAGAAACCATGAAGGAATGAAATTTAATATAGATAACAGTAATTATTCCTGGAGCCTCACATTTTCATATCTTGCATGTTATTGCAAGCAAGCCTCTCGCATATAATTTTAGAAGCAATACAGTGTGTTTACGTTGTTGAGATCCCAAAGGTGCAATATAGAAAGAAAGACATAAAAAGGGGAAAAAACATCTCCTACTGTTTGGAGAATGGTTTCTGGGGCTTAGAATGAAACTTTCGGTAATAGCAGCATGCATGCATTCCAGAAGTGTTGAATCTTTAAAGAACTCAGGTGGAATGCATGGTAATCAGCTCTGGAGAAGTGCCAGCTGACTTAGAAAGTGGCTCAAGGGATGATGATGGAAGACACTGAAGGCATATAGGAACTTTAAAAAATTGTTTTCATAGACATATGCAAGTGCAAAAGAAGTAATATAATTTTACAATAACACTTTAATTATTATTTTGAATATGCATGTCAAATGAAGGCCTAAAATGTAAACATTCTCAAGTCAGTCATTGTTTCACCCACATTTTTAAAAGCTGATGCATCTGAATTAGTCAAATAATTTTCACTGGATATGGGCATACTTAGAGCGCACGCTCTTCTCTGAACACATTCTGCCTCATGCCTCAGTGTCTTTTTCCCTGTTAATTCCCCTGCCAATGACTCCTCCTTCAACTTCTTCCCCTGCTAACTGCTAATGCACTTTATTTTATTTTTTTTTATTTATTTATTTTTGAGATGGAGTCTCACCCTGTCGCCCATGCTGGAATGCAATGGCACGATCTTGGCTCACTGCAACCTCTGCCTCCTGAGTTCAAGCGATTCTCCTGCCTCAGCCTCCCAAGTAGCTGGGATTACAGGCACGTACTACCACGCCTAGCTAATTTGTTGTATCTTTAGTAGAGACAGGGTTTCACCATGTTGGCCAAGCTGGTCCTGAACTCCTGACCTAGTGATCCACCCGCCTCGGCCTCCCAAAATGCTGGGATTACAGGTGTGAGCCACTGCACCCGGCCCTACATGCACTTTAAAATCAGGACAAACATCCCCTCCTTCAAGAAGCCATGATAATGAAACCATGCTGGGTTAACAAGCACCCTCTGAGCCCACATGTGCCCTGAGCCACCCTCTCTCCTAGCACTTGTCTGCTTTTTGTCTGTTTACATATCTGTTTTCCTGGCTAAACTGTGAGCCACTGGAGGTCCTGAAACGCATGACATGCACTGTCGTCATCCCACAGCTCACCTTAAAACCTGACACATGTGGTAAGAAACTCAGTAGACATGCAGGGTATAAAGTAATGAATGCATTGGTAATTGATTGGTAATTGATGCGTAAATGAATGAATGATTCAATGTAGAAGGTATTTTAGGAAACTTCCCTATCCACTCAGGAAATTTCTCATAAGAACACTTCCCCATGAAAAAAGTCATAATTTCTGAACTGTGGGTGCAACTGAATTGAGGAAGAGACTGGCTGGTATTTAGCAAGCATTTCTCTTTTCCTCCTGTGTGCCTCAGCAGGCGACATGCCCCAGTCTTCCCTGTGTGACTGTCGATAGCTGTTGGTGGAAATGAATTAGCAATCTCCAGGCCTGGCCCATAAAATCTTCCCACAGGGTTCTCCACTCTCTTTTCCTTTACTTATTGTTGCACCCCAAGAATTTGGTAGAAGATTCTGAAACTAGAGAATGGAAGAGCCATGGGATTCGCACGTGACCACCGAATGGATATGAGGATCAGAACTCCCCGCAGCAAGACTCCCATAGACCTAGTGTCCATGAGATACGAACTTGTACTGTGTTAAGCCTCTGAAATTTTGGAATCATCTGGTACCACAATGAGACTCATAATTCAAGACTGCTTAGACCTATCGCTCTGCTGATTGAAAGTCAGTGTCTCCCACCACTTCATTTAATGGTAAGTATTTATTAAGTACTGATTATATAGCAACTACTTCAATATAACAGTTAAGAGTCATAGGAATGGCTGGGTGCACCGGTTCTATCCTCTCTCACACCTGTAATCCCAGCACTTTGGGAGGCCGAGGCAGATATCACAAGATCAGGAGTTCAAGACCAGCCTGGCCAACATAGTGAAACCCCATCTCTACTAAAAATATACAAAACAAAATTAGTCGGGCATGGTGGTGCATCCCTGTAGTCCTAGCTACTCGGGAGGCTGAGGCAGGAGAATCACTTGAACCCAGGAGGTCGAGGTTGCAGTGAGCTGAGATTGCACCACTGCACTCCAGCTTGGGCAACAGAGTAAGATTTCAAAAAAAAAAAAAAAAGTCCTAGAACCTTTACTCAAATGGAACGCGATGAGCTGGGAAACATGGAAGTGGATTGAACTAACCGGAGATGCTTATAATCAATTTTTCCACGTTCTCTTTCTAACGGCAACTCGTAGCACCCAGTTTTCTTGGACAAGCACTCACCTTGGTTCCTAGGGGTCCAGGGAGCCCAGGTGATCCACGGAGTCCCTGGGGAAATAAATAATACAAGTACAATCATGGAGCTGAGAGTGAACACTGACCCATCCACCACGTGCCAGGCTGACTGCATCGTCTACTGGGGACCCAGAGATGAGTGAGACTCACTGTGACCTGACTTGCACAAAAGAAACAGAATCTGGTTTTGAGCCACAAGGCCCTGGATGTGAATTCCAACTCTGCCTCCTACTGCCTCTGTGTGGCCTTCAGGAAATCTCTTAGCCTCTCTCAGTTTGCTTTCCCATTGAAGAGCCTTATTGTATAGACTTGCGCAAGTAAGGGGCAAGGCCTCGTTTCAAAGCAGGCTTTGAAAGCTTCACTTCAGGCTGAAGGGCTTTGGCACTCACAGCCACAATGAAAACCATGATTCTACATTTGGAGATGTTGGCTGAAAGCACCAGAGTAGACCAGAAGTCCTTCTCTACGCATACCACATTTGTCCTGAGCTGTGGGCATGTGTTTGCCTGTCTCTCCATGAGATGGGAGCATCTCCAGGGTGCAGACTGTCTCATCCATCTCTGTATCCCCAGCACTGGTCCAGGCTGGCATGTGGCCAGCAGTCCATGAGGTTGTGCTGCCCTAGCCTGAACCACATTAGAGTAGACTGTTGGACGCGCACACCATCCCTTTCCCAACCAGGCCCGTTTCATTGGCCACGGTTCCATTTCTGCAAAGTTTGGCAGTTAGATTTTTTCCCTTTTCCTTCTCTAATTTTCACCTGGTTTCTACAGGCACAGGGACCCCCGACCTTCCACTTACCGGCTCTCCATCCTTCCCTTTTCCGGGTGGCCCAGGGAGTCCAGGAGCACCAGAATCTCCCCTGGGACCAATGGGCCCTGGGCTGCCTTCTTCCCCCGCTGCGCCCTAGAGAGAAAAGTAGACATTTCCCGGGGTCAATTACACTCAGCACGAAGCTTTCCTATGGGGGAGCAGCCTGAGTAGGTTTGTAGGTTTCCTGGGGCTGCCCTTATGATTTTAGAAGGCCCATGCTTTCTGGGACACAGAAAGATGGACCGTGTAATGTGTGTTATAGGTTACATCGTGTCCCCCAAAATTCGTGTCTTGAAGTCCTAACCCCTACTACTTCAATGTACACAGGTGATTAAAATTAGGATGAGGTCATACTGCAGTGTGACCCTCCAATGGTCCTAATCCAATATGAGTAGTGTCCTTTAAAGAAGGAGGCATTTGGACACACATGCATAGAGGCAAAACGACACAAAAACACAGGGACAAGACACCACCAATGAGCCAGGGAGAGAGGCCTGAAACAGATGTTTCCTTCACAGCCCTCAGAAGGAGCCAGTCCTGCCGACACCTTGACTGAGGACTTCTAGCCTCCAAAACTGGGAGAAAGTACATTTTGGCTGCTTAGGCCACCCAGTTCATGATACTTCGTTACTGCGGCCTTAGTCAATCAACTCAATGCAAAACATGGAAAAGGAAAGGACGTTAGTGACGACCTCCCACCCAGTGCGGGCAAATGTATTTCCGGTGCATGTCTTACGGATCGGCCCTCGTTTCTGCTTGAACTCCTCTGGGAGCAGAGACCTTACCACTGCGCCACACTGGGCATTCCTTTGTCAGGCAGCTCTGTTATGTAACATTTCTTTACACTCAGCCTTCTCTGAAATCTTCCCAACATTGGACACTAAGTCTGTTCCCCGGAACCCTGTAGATACAATCCAATCCCTCTTACGGTTAGGTTTTCAACTGTAAGAACAGAGCCTAAAGCTACAATGGAGAGAGGAAGAGAGAGCGAGCTTGAGAGTGCCAGCATGGGCACCGGGGGCGGCTTGAGGACCTGGGCTTTGAGCTTGCTCCTGGCCAGTGCTCATCTTCTCTGACGACAGGGCTCTGAACAGCCCTTGGGGCGGCCCTGGCTGTGGAACACTGGGTCGAGCCCCGCGAACCAGACAGACTCCTTTCCCCAGACGGGGCTGCCCTGGGCGGAAGCTGTAATCAGTGTTTCCAGACATTCTCAGATGGAGCAGAGGTAAGGTAAGATGAGCCGAGGATGTGCAAAGCAAGGATGGAGAGGGCCTCTCTCCAAGCCTGGAGCAGGATCAGCTTCCCCCAGCCCCAGGCCAGCTCCTGGACATGGTGTGAGAGGGAAAAAGTACGCTGTGATGTCCGGGATTTTTACCACTTTTTTTTTTTTTTGAGACGGAGTCTCGCTCTGTCGCCCAGGCTGGAGTGCAGTGGCGCGATCTCGGCTCACTGCAAGCTCCGCCTCCCGGGTTCACGCCATTCTCCTGCCTCAGCCTCTCCTCCGAGTAGCTGGGACTACAGGCGCCCGCCACCACGCCCCGCTAATTTTTTTGTATTTTTAGTAGAGACGGGGCTTCACCGTGGTCTCGATCTCCTGACCTCGTGATCCGCCCGCCTCGGCCTCCCAAAGTGATGGGATTACAAGCGTGAGCCACCGCGCCCGGCCGATTTTTACCACTTTGCAGAGCCCTGGAGGTTCCTTTCCGAGTCCCGGGCCCGGCCCTCAGCCTGGGCTTCTGCTCAGCCAAGGAAAGGCATTTGGCTCCCTCTAGAGGCTGAATGTGGCAATAGCCCACTGATTTCTGGTTTCTGAACATGCACCTGTTAGTCTTCCTAAGATGCCTGACATCTTGGACATCCCCTTCCAGGATACCAATGTCCTACTTATAATGTGCCATCCTTCAGACATGGTATAATTAAGGAATACCAAATGAATCCAGATGTTTTTCCTTTGCTTAATCTAGGCAGTCTGAAATGGTATTATCTTTTTTTCAAAAAATGAATGTTTGCACTTGTATTACATAAGGGTTATTATTATTATTATTATTATTATTATTATTATTATTATTATTATTTGAGATGGAGTCTCACTCTGTCACCCAGACTGGAGTGCAGTGATGTGATCTCAGCTCAAGGCAACCTCCGCTGCCTGGGTTCAAGCAATTCTCGTGCCTCAGCTTCCCAAGTAGCTGGGATTACAGGCATGTGCTACCATACCCAACTAATTTTCGTATTTTTAGTAGAGTTGGGGTTTCACCATGTTGGCCAGGCCCGTCATGAACTCCTGACCTCAAGTGATCTGCCCGCCTTGGCCTCCCAAAGTACTGGGATTACAGGCGTGAGCCACCATGCCTGGCCCATAGGGTTATTATTAAGCCTATGATCAACACTCCAAAAACCCAAGAGAGTTTTCATAGATGTATTGATCATTTTTCTCTGCACTAAGTTCTTTTTTTCTGGGAGACGTGTATCTTAAAATTGAACCTTCCTGCCAAAAGGCAAATGACATCCCCTCTTGTTAAATTATGCAAAAACATAAAAACTGAAGTGATTCTTTAAAAGGCACCAAGTAGTGTCAACTTGAACTTGAAAGAATTCATGTTAAGAAGTTTGGCCACGTGTGTGCTAGGAGGGACCTCTGTGGACAATCCATGCCCCCATGTCATCTCTTCCTGTCCATGGATATAAGCATGATCTGCTCATGCAGGGAGGGCAGGACACAACCACATGGTACCCTTGTCACCTGTTATCTGTTGAGTCCTCTGCACATACCTCCCCAATTCCTCAGCTAATCCTCACAACCTATGATCAATGTGGCATCACCCTCATTTTACAGATGAGAAAATCCAGGTGCAAAGAGGATGCGCTTTATTTAGATCAGGGTTTCTCAACCGTGGCACTATTGACCTTCAGGGAGGATCGTTCTTATAAGGGAAATGTCTTATGTGCTGTGAGGTTTTTAGCAGGCTCTCTGGTCTCTACCCACTGATGCCAGAAGCAGTTACTCCCCTTAGTGGTGACAACAAAAAATATCTCCCTGGGTAAAAACCCCCTGTTGAGAATCACTTTTGCCACCTTAGCTTATATCAATGCAACTAGGGCAAGAGAGCTGGCATTTGACTCAGGTCCAAAGCCCTGAATCATTCAAATGAGTGTGTCTGATTTCCTGAGCACTGGCTCAGTGTCACCAATTAACCTCAGAGACATTTCCTAAGGTGCTAGGTCAGAGAAATGCAAAATGAAACTTGAAAGGGTGTAGATTCTCCTCCTCAGCCTCTGGGTTTTTTTTTCTTCTTCTTTTTTTAATTGGGGTGGGAACATGTGTCTCTCTTCTTGATAATTAAAATCTCAGGCTGGGTTCAATGGCTTGCACCTGTAATCCCAGCACTTTGGGAGGCCAAGGTGGGTGGATCACTTGAGTCCAGGAGTTTGAGACCACCCTGAGCAAGATGGTGAAACCCCGTCTCTACAAAAAATACGAAAATTAGCCAGGCGTGGTCAGGCACACCTGTAATCCCAGCTACTCAGGAGGCTGAGGCATGAGAATTGCTTGAGCCCAGGAGGCAGAGGTTGCAGTGAGTGGAAATCACACCACTGCACTCCAGCCTCAGTGGCAGAGTGAGACCCTGTCTCAAGAAAAAAAAAAAAATCTCATAGCTTGGGAAGGTTTACGTGTGTGAGCACAGGTGTAGAATGCATAAGATGGTGCACTGAATTGAGAGAAAACAGGATTTGGAGTCAGACAGACCTAGCTCTGTAGCTCATTTGCCATGAGACACAGGGCAAACTAATTAACTTCTCAGAGCCTCAGTCTCCACATCTGTCGAATGGGCACTTGTCTGATTCTCAGGTCTGTTGTGAGGAAGGAATGAGCCAATGCGACGGCACGGTCTTCCTCTCCCTCCTACTTAGTAAACCCCTTCTGATTGCTGGTTCCTAAACCAGGCGCGAGCAGAGTGAGCTGCTCCTTCAGTGCCTGTAAGAAGTTAAGGATATTTGCTTGTGTGCTGAGAGATCGTATTGGTCTTACCTTCTCACCACGCTCCCCATCTTTCCCAGGGGGGCCTCTGAGGCCAGGAGCACCCTGTGGAAAGGAAGATTACGGACATGGTGAATTTAAAGATGACTGGTCACTCTTGGTGGCTCGTGACCCCCAGGGAAGACTCATCAGGACCCCCTGAAGTCAACGACTACAGCTCCCACCCAATTCCCCTTCCTTATTTAAATTCCCCAAAGCTCTATCTCCTCCCTGCCTGTGACTGCTGCTCTCCCGAGGGTCCTGGACTTATAACTGTGCACATCAGAGCTCTTAACAGCAGGCATGGTCTGCTGGAAGCTTTGCCACCTGCTCTGAGCTGTGAACTCTCAGAAGGCATGGCCTGCCATGGTGAACACTCAGAGAGGACGACGATGGCCTTAAGAACGCAGCCTTAGCTTTGGGGCATCTGCTCCAACAGTGTCTTTGGAGTCCCCCAAAGGTTGACTTTGAGACATGGTTTAAGTGCAAGTATCGCATGGATGCAATAGTAGGGAAACAGAGAAGCAAAAAGGGGAGAACACTCATGCCTGTAATCCCAGCACTCTGCGAGGCCAAGGCGGATGGATCACTTGAGGTCAGGAGTTCAAGACCAGCCTGGCCAACATGTTGAAACCCCATCTCCACTAAAATACAAAAATTAGCTGGGCATGGAGGCACGCCCCTGTAATCCCAGCTCCTTGGGAAGCTGAGGCAGGAGAATCACTTGAACCCAGGAGGCAGAGGTTGTAGTGAGCCAAGATCATGCCACTGCACCCCAGCCTGGGTGACAAAGCTAAACTCCACCTCAAAAAATAAAAATAAAAATAAATAAAGCAGGAGAGAACAGGCAGCAAGAAACACACTTGTTGGCCACTGGAGCTCTGTCCTGCTGTGACTCTGGGATATTGCACAGGATATACCCTCAGAGTGATGACAGCTGAGGACAAGCGATCTGAGCTACTCTGCTGGTGGTGCTGCTGGCCACCCATCACGTGGCCCAACAACATACTCTCTAGAGGCCAGAGAAGACCCCCAGCCAGAAGAATGCAGGCTGGGCTGCAGGAAGCCTCCATGTAAAGTAATAATATTCCTCCAGCAGGGTTCCTGTGTGGATTACATTAATGAACACATGTAATGTGCTTAGTATGATGCCTGGCATGTATAAAGGCTCAGTCCTCTAAGCTACTATGCTTATTATCTATAAAGGTTTGATGAAGAAACAAAACTGACCTAAATTTATTATGGGGGAAAAATGCTTTGCTGCCCTTGACTAGATGTCATGGAGTATTTTGTTGAACAAGGTTCAAGTCTAAATTGGTGTTTATGGTGAATCTTAAAGCTGGTACTTTAGCGGACACCTTGGGCCTCGACATGGAAAAGGCAGAATCTCATCAGGCCAAAAAAGATGCAACCCTAAAGGTAAAGCAGCCAAGCTATTGTCTCCATTTTGCAGATGAACTAGCTGAGACCTCAAGGAGGGGCTTGCCAAGATCATCACGACAATTAATAGAAGAGCTAGGATTTGAATTCAGGTCTCCCAATAGCCATCAGGGGACCTTTGACTTCTTTAGGTTCATTTTGTTTCTTCTGAAGCAAACTAGGGTGTTGATTCCAACAACAGTGAAATGTACAGACTTCCTGCAGATGCCAACAGCTGCATTTACCCTCTGGATAGCTGGCGAGTTGCCTAGGGCTCAGGTGTGTGAACTTTCTGGGTGGTCTATGTCAGGACAGCAGTGCCTCCATCTGGAAAACGGGAGTAAGGATGCCTACACCTCTGGCTTTTGGGGAGGATACATTAACTAGCTTGGTGGCTGGGCAGTGCATATGCCCTCTCCCAATCACTCACCACACTTCCTGGAGGGCCACTGGGACCAGGGGGACCGGCATGTCCAGGAGCACCCTGTTCAGAGACAGAAGTTTAGAAACTAGGCCAAACGCATTGGTTATAAGTAGTTGCCCCAACTATCTCTGCAAACCTGCCTCATACTCAATTCATCGCGATGTGCTGGAACTGCTGCTGACCTGACAGCCCCTGCAGACGTGAACCTCCTCCCTGGAGGGCCGTGGTGTCCCAAGCACCAAGCCTCAGGTGAGTGGGCTTCTGGCACAGAGGTGAGAGGCAGGAGGGCAGGAGGGCAGGAGGACTCTGGAAGTTCCTTAGAGCTAAGGCACAGGGCTGTGGAGGAGCCTGGCAGTGGGCAGAGGAGGGCTGGGACCTAACCGCAGAAAAGGATCTCAGGTGAGGTTTGGCCTTATCCTAAGTGCATGAGGAAAAGGAAACACTGAAAATGGAACAGTTCAGATCTCGGTTGCATATGTGTGTGTGTGTGTGTGTGCACGTGCGTGTGTGCATGTTTGTGGACGTGTATGTGTGTGTGTGTGCATGTTTGTGGATGTGTGTGTGCATGGGTGCAGATGTGTGTGCACGTGAGTGTGTGCATGTTTGTGGACGTGTGAGTGTGCGTGTGAGTGTGCATGTTTGTGGACGTGTGTGCATGAGCGTGTGTGTGTGCATGTTTGTGGACGTGTGTGTGCGCGTTTGTGGAGGTGTGCGCATGTGCGTGCGTGTGTGCATGTTTGTGGAGGTGTGTGTGTGCATGCACATGCATGTATGTTTGTGGAGGTGTGTGTGCACGCCTGCGTGTGTGCATGTTTGTGGAGATGTGTGTGCGTGTGCGTGCATGTGTGCATGTTTGTGGAGGTGTGTGTGTGCGTGCAGATGCGTGTATGTTTCTGGAGGTGAGTGGGCATGCCTGCGTGTGTGCGTTTGTGGAGATGTGTGCATGCGTGTGTGCATGTTTGTGGAGGTGTGTACACGTGTGTGTGCAAGCATGTTTGTGGTGTGTGTGTGCACATGCATGTGTGCATGTTTGTGGGTGGGTGTGTGTGTATGTTGGCTTTGACTGGAAAATCAGGTAAGAAGTGGATTTGAACTAGACCTTGATGGCTGGGCAATGATCCATGAAAGGAGATGTGGGTGAGGACATCCAGGTGAGTCAACATTATGGGGACGGGGAAGCAGGGAGCTCTCGTGGCCCTGGAGGCTGCCCGTTTCCTCTAGGCCTTGTTCCCCACTGTCCCTGGGTTTTGCACATCTCCAGGGTCAGGACTCATGGAGAACACTCCCAGCCTCCTCCTTGCCTACACTTTGCTTCCATTCCCCTCCAGGGCAGGCTGGAACCAGGGCTCTCTCTGCAAGCAGGGAGGAGCTGCCATCTGTCCCCACTGTGGCATCCACACTGGTCACTACCTTGGCAGACCCAGTTCCGACCTGACCATATGCATGGTGGCCTGGTCATATTAGCACCCTCTGGCTGGTACAGGGCACCCGGCGGTGGTGCTAGGAGCAGACCGGATGTGTGCTGCTGCTGCTCCTCTTGCCACCGCCACTCCCCAGAGACCCGGGGATGAGGCAGCCCGTCCTGCCTCCCACCAGCTCCACAGTCCAGCCTGAGCTTTCTGGCTCTGCACCATGAGACAGAGCCCGCATCAGCTCCGGGAACAAGTGCCAGCCCCACGGGGATCAAATACACCCTGGATCTGGCCCCAAGGATGGGTGAGCCAGGAGCAGCTGAGGAGTGTGCATGGAGGTGTCTGTGTGTTTTCCTGGCTGCATCTGTGTGTTTGGGGCTGTGTGTGTGTGTGTGTGTGTATACGTGTGCACACGTGTATTACAGGATGCGTGTTCTCTGGTTTGTAGAGTGCATGTACGTGGTTGTGCATGTAAGCACACTTCTTGGAGTAACAACCCCACCTGTGAGGGGAGGTCTGTGTGTGCCTCATCCACATGTGCATAGAAAGAGATTTCTTTCATTCGCTGGGCATGTGGACAAAGTCAAGAAACGCTACGAAGGTGGTGGAGGCCAAAACCTCTCTCTGTGCTGCCTCCAACCAACCACTCGAGTGTGGGTGAACCTTCTGGGCCACGTCTTCCTAGCTAGCCCAGAGCTGTGAGCCATAGAGCAGAGCAGACACTGGGCGGGGCCTCCCTCCGGGGGTCCCCCCTAAGGCAGGCCGATCATAGGGACTCACAGGGTTTCCGGCTGCTCCAGGAGCCCCATGTGCGCCTTCCTGTCCCTTGGCACCCTGCACAGGAAATAAAAGGGGGGGGGGAAGCCACCCTCAGTGATGCTGTTTTCCCTCACAGCAGGGAGGTCTGGGGGATACCATGCTCATCAGAAGCATTATTCCAAACTGAAGGGGGCCGGGAGCACCGTCTAAAAGGTGAAGAAAATCACTACGTCCTGGCCCTCTGTTGGCGCTGGGCATATCGCGATTTCATTCCATCCTCACCACCGACCCAGGGTATAGGGGTCAGCACCGACCCTCTGTAGAAATGTAGCTCAGAGGGGCTCACACAGCCAGGCAGGGTCCCCAGTCACCCCAGCAGGATCTCCTACATAGCACAGAGTCTCCCAGAGAACCAAGATCCAGTGCAGAGGCTAACACAGAGCAAAATGACAAAATCAAAGCCCTAACATGTACCAGGTGTCACTTAAACCAGCATTGCCACTCCATGGCTGGGATCCATTTCCTGTTCTGCAGATCCTCTGGGAACCAGGGTGCCTCCTGTGTGCAGAGGCCCTTGCTCTCCAGATCCCACTGAGCAGGAGACGGGAGAGCACGGCAGAAACCCAGAGCTTGCCTATGCCAACCCTTTAGTGACAGAATAGGGACATCCAGGGGTACCGAGGTGGGGCCTGGCCCCGTGGCTGTGTCTGGGGCGTTTAGTGAGGGCCACTCAGCCTCTGCAGCACATTGGGGCTGCTCTCCCCAGGGCCTACTCCCAAAATGCCAGGGGAGAGAACTGGGGAGGGTGGCCTGGAGGGAGAGAGTGTGGCTGGGATCTCCAAGTCCCTGAGCCAGCAGGGGAAGGGCTGGTGTTCTTACCGGTGGTCCAGCGTGTCCCCGAGGTCCCAATTCTCCAGGATGGCCCCTTGGTCCCTGTAAGCACACAAGTTTCCATGAATCAGCTCATCCCCCTGGTTCTGAGCAGATGGGCGGGTGGGGCGGGGACGCTGCAATGGGTATAATTTGAGATCCAAGGAGGGGACGTGGTCAGTGTCCTGAGGAGAAGAAAGGGCTGCCTTCCATTCAGTGGGGCTCCTGTGTGTGGAATGCATGGTGCAGATCTAGAGCTGGTCAGCCTTTGGTGTCCGGGTCTCCAGGTAACCAGCCCCGGGGGAAGGGGGGCACAAGGGACTCACCGGTTCCCCAGGCATGCCTGGATCGCCCTTCTCTCCTTTGGGCCCTTGTTCTCCCTGTTGGTGAGAAGCACAGGGTAGAGAGGACTTCAGGGAGAACTGCCGCTCGTCACAGGGTATATGCCCCCAGCTCTGGCCACACAGGCCACCCCCAGTCCTGTGTATCACCTGATAGGTACCCACCCCCAAAGGCTGTTCCCTCTGCCTGGGGTTTCTTCCCTCCTACTCCCCAGGACTGATCCTGACTCATCTTTCAGGTCAGGAATCACTTCTTGCGGGAAGCTGAACCCCAAAATGGGCCCAACCCTCCTGTTCCAGCCAGTCAGTGTACTGTGCCTTTCTCCTCCTGAGCCTTGTTGTGGCCGCAGTTTTACACTTAGTTGTGTGGTTTGATTCATGTCCCCTCCAGCTCAGAGCCTGGCACGTGGTCGATCATCAGTGAATAATGATGGAAAGAGTTTTGAGAGGAGGAAGGGTCTTTAAGGGCCCCTGGCCCAAACACTATTTTTTCTCCCTCTCTTTCTCTCTCTCCCTCCCTCCCTTCCTCTCTCTCTTTCTAGTAAAGATGGGGCCTCATTATACTGCCCAGACCTTTCCTGAAATCCTGGGCTCAAGCGATCCTCCCTGCACAGCCTCCTGTGTACCTGCCTCCTGGAACTACAGGTCCTCACCATCATGCCCAGCTCCAACCCCTTTCTAGATGGAGAAACTGGGGAGGGGTGCTTAACTAAGGGAACCCAGACCTTTGGGGACAGACTGGGGGTTGAACCCTAGACTCTGGATGGTCAGAATGGTGTGTCTAACTTTTGCTGAAGAAAGGATGAGACACAGGCTGGACAGGCAGTACCCTGGGTGGGCCCAGGATGGAATGATCCAAGATGGGGCAGGCTCACTTGCAGGGAGCCACATCCAGGGTGCCCAACACATCTCCCAGGAGGGTTGAAGGGACATGTGATTCTCAGCCTGCAATTCATATGGAACAAGAAGATGAGCAGATGGGGGACTACAGTGAGGACAGCTTTCCAAGGGCTCAAGGGCGTATCTTTCCGCAGCTGAAGGGCCACTGTGCAGGAGAGGAGTGGGGCCAGTGGACCAGGGTGGACACAGTCTCAGCTTCAGACCTGTACAGCCTGTCTTGGGAGCCCTGGCCCTCTAACTTATTGGCCATATAAACTTTGGCAAAGTAGTTACCCATACTGACCCCATATGACCTTTGCAGTTTCCATATCTGCAAAATAAAGAGGTAGTCTCCTTTTCACATACGGTGAAGGGCAATGGTACAGAGAAGGTGCAGCAGAGGCAAGACATCAAGGAGAAACAGCATGGGTTTGCAGAGTTCTCCAGGAGGGCAGATAACAACCAGAGCACGTATACCCAGAAAGGCAGTGTGCAACCCTTCTCAAGGAGCAGAACCTGCTACTGTCCCAAATCCCCACAGCCTGCTTAGGGGGACATCGGGCTCCCCTGCCACAGATAAGCCCAAGGAGAGCTGGGATGAGCATGTGCCTTGGGTGTAGAAGGGAGTCCTGCACGGATGGGGTGTTTGCAAGACACGACTTTAGAGAGCAGGCGATGAAGGGAGGACTCTGGATGCATCTGGAAGAGACTAATGTCTACATTAGAGAACCTGAGGTTGGCTAGTTCTAACCTTTACTTGGCGGAGAAATCAGCATAGAAAGACACCGTCTACTAAGGGTTTCATGCTACTTTCTCTCTCTATGCCTCTGCAAATGTTAGAGGCCTTGCAGCCATGGTTTCTACCTGCCCTCCCTTCCCAAGCCTCTCTCTGATACGGCAGTTGGAGACCGCATGGCCTGCGGCTGACTTCCTCACTCAGCATCACCTATTGCATGGAACCGACATGGTCTACCTCATAGAGCTGTGACCTGGATTCAGTGAGATTGCTTTTGCAAAGTGTTTCACAGAGCCCAGCACAGAGGAGGTTTCCACAGATGCTAGCCCATTCCCCCGCCTAGAATCTCCGTTGCCACTGAGCTCAGAAGGAGCCATGTCTAGCCCCATTCACCACGGACGGTAATACCATTATTTCTAGCATGTTTTCCTCCTAGAAAACTACCCATGGTGGGGATTTGCAAGTCTTTTTCTGGTCCTCCAGTCACTGGCAACACAATTCATAAACACAAAAGGGCTTATGCGATTGTTTCAGGAGACACACAGGGAAGACGCTTGCACAGTCTTCTTCCAGCGTTGGTGAACGGGACTGCAGTGGCAGGAAGACAAAGTGAGGACCTACGGAGGGTCAGAACGGGCCAGAGAAGGACTCAAGATGCTCAAGACATTCCTGCCCCAGAGCCTAGGAGTCAGGAGGCAGCACCTTCTCTCCAGGGGCCCCCTCGAAGGGTTCTGTCAGTAGCTGTTGAATGCATAAGTGGCTGGCTTCTGTCTCCTCCCCACTGCCCCCGGTGACCTCAACCAAGTTAAACACCATCTCTGGGACTCATGATCATCTCTGAAGGCTCTGGTCATTGCCTGGGCATCCTGGAAGCCTCCTTAGCAGGGTGAGGGGTAGAATGAGGCCGGCTGGACAAAGCCTTCCTGAGATAACTGCTTTGGAACAACTGATGAGTCTCCAGTTACAAAACCCTGCTTGAGTTCTCCACTGTAACTTCCCCAAGCACGAAGCTGCCTGTCCCTCCTTCCTCCAGCAAATGTTCTGACATCTGCAGACCCCAGGGATAGGCACACCATCAAGCAGCCTGCTCTGTCCTCTGCAAACCACCACCACCCTGTGACCTCATCAGGTGCAGCCACCAGCCATCCCCAGGAGCCTCCTCAGTCCCAGAGAGGGCGACAAAATGAGTCGGGCTTCTCCCTCCACCTCCTCTTCTCCTTTCCATTCTCTTCCTTCATTATGCAGCGGACCTTCACACCCCTCTAAACTGCTCTCTCCCCAGCCTCTTCCTGCACTGCAGGGGCTCAAAGCCATGTGCCCCAGGAGAGCAGGGAGAAGCCAAACAGAATAACACTTTCCAAATCCATCAATACAAACATGGGTTGCCATGGCGACGAAGCCAGTCCCAGGGAGACTCAGGCAATTGCCCACAATGAAACTTTTTTTTTCCATAGACATAATTTCCTTGTTTGCATCTGAGAGTGGCTTCCTGGCTCCCAGGCTCCCGCAGCAATGCAGAGCCTGCAGGAAGGATGGCAGTGCTGGGACCCAAAGGGGAGGGCGGCACAGGCCCCTCATGTGCCTTCCCAGTGGAATGCTCTGGAAATTGTGTTTTTACAGAGTAATTCCTTTAAGGAGAGGCTGGACATGTAGGCTTGTCTCAACCCTGAGGGGCTCAGGGTGGACCTGAGGGAGGGAGGCCCACAGATGTCAGTGGCAGGCGGAGGCAATACATGGAGGTGGTCCAGGAAAGGCAGGCGACCAGTGGAAGGGACAGGCAGTGTGGTGGGAAGCCCCTTGCACAGGACAGCCAGCCGGAGCTGAAGCAACAGCGGTACAGACGCTCCATCCAGCGCGCTATGGCTGACACACTAGCCCCTAATTCCTATCTCGCAGGTAGGGCCTTCTTGGCAAGTTCCCTAGCACCTCTGAGCTGCAGGACCGTCACCTGTAAGATGGACACAGGTGCCACTCCCTCAAGGCTGTTAGGAAGCTTGGCTGCAGCAGTGCCAGGAAAACGCCCGGAGCTGAGCTGCTGCTGGGGTGCTCTGCCCTTCCAAGCCCCTCTCTGGGACAGCAGGTGAGAAGACAGGGTGGCAGGCAGGTAAGGGAGTTCCTCAGACAGTGAGCGACGACGGCCCTGCAGGTGAGGGAGGTGCTGCACCCTCATGCAGTGAGTGCTGCCCTGCAGGTGAGGGAGGTGCGGTGTCCCTCATGCAGTGAGTGCTGCCCTGCAGGTGAGAGAGGTGGGGTGTCCCTCATGCAGTGAGTGCTGCCCTGCAGGTGAGAGAGGTGGGGTGTCCCTCATGCAGTGAGTGCTGCCCTGCAGGTGAGGGAGGTACTGTGTCCCTCATGCAGTGAGTGCCTGTCTCTGCCAGAGTGGAGCAGAGTTCTAAATGTTGTATGTAAAGTGCAAATATCCTGTTATTTGCATCTAATCCTGAAAGTGTATTTTTATTGTCCCAATTTTATAATTGAGAAAACTAGGTCTCAGCGAAGAAACAGAAGGAACATTTTCAAGGACAGGTGGGCAGTGAGGCAGTGCCCTCTAATGGTTGACAGCTCAGTGACAACAGGGCTCTTAACATCAGGGCCTTCTCCCCCTTCAGGAAAGGCTCACAGCCAGAGCCCTATGCACCTGCTCTTTCCCACAGACGCCTCTCACCCACTTCTCCCTAAGTCTGTGCTGCCCGAGGATGCCCCCATCTCCCCATTATGCTTCCCAAGCACAAAATCCTTCCTTCTCCTGCAGTGATTTTAGCACCTGACTCAGTCTCTCTACCTGCTTCCTTCTTTTGCATCACATGCAGGATTCTTTTAAGCTTTTAAAATGGAAGTGACTTAATATTGAATAAATGAAGATAGCAACAGCTGAAATGGACATCTACCCCAGCCTCTCAGCTGTCCCGCAGGTCAAGCCCTAATAGCAGAAGAACTGCATCGAAGGCAGCAAAAGAAACAATGGCATGTTTTCTGGCTTCAGCCAACAGCATAAAGAGAGCCTGAAAACACCTATTTTCTGAAGAGCCATTCATGAAAAGAGAAGAAAAAGGTTTCTAGAGGTTTCAGTGCTAAGCTTTATTTCTTGCCAAGTGTTTTTGTGTGTGGAAGTAGCCAGCATCACTCTGTGCTTCTGGCACACCCCACGCTACATCTCAGGTTCCAGTCCCCTGAATAGCCTGAGAATGGGGTCCCCTCTTGACACCCCTATCTCTGGTCTCCTTCACTGCCAGCATCCATGGGGAACGTCTTTGCCTCTCTCTGACTCTCATGTTCTGGCATCTCAAATAATTCTGTTCTCCTCAAAACCACCAGCTACTCTCTGTGTTACTGAATAATTAACTTTTCCCAGAGAGGCCTGGCCTTTGCTCTTAGCTATGAGAGGTGACTTCTAGGCCCCTGAAATGTCCTGCCTGACCCTGAAGCCAGCTCCCTGCAAGGCCCTTTCTCCACCTGTTTTCAGGACAAGCCCAGCAGCTCAGACGCCTGACAGTGATGAACGCGATGGGGCTGAGTCCTCACCCCACCCAGTCCAGGCCCCCAGGCCACATTGGACATTGCTCGCTAGGCCGAGGCACGCTGGGCACCCCAAGGCACCGCTGCTACTTACAGGCATCCGTGGATGTGGTGTGAACACGGATGTCTGAAAAGGAAACCGCAGAGATTAGAAAGATGGGCATCAAGGAACCCAGTGTTTCATTTTTAAAACCTGCATTGGAGAAGTTTACAAGGGAAAGAATACAGCCCCAAAGCTTCCTGGAACGATTATTAGTTTTGATAATTAGATTCACATCTTTCTTTAAAATCCCTGGCTATTTATTTATTAAGGCAAAAATGCATAGTGGTTAGATTCGGGAGCCCTGGAGGCACAAGACCTGAGCTCCAAACCCTGTGTGACCTTGGACATGTGTCCTCAGCTTCTATGTCCCCATCAGTAAAATGGGAAAGAAACATTCTTCCCTGCAGGTGTTCATAAGAGCCCTGCCCAGGACACTGGATTCATGTCACAATGTCTCCTTCTCACTACTGCCATCTGCTGGGCATTGGGCAGGGATGCAGGTGAATAGTAGAAAAGGTTGGGGAGAGTAGGGGAGGAGGGGAATCCCTGCTTGACAGAGCCCAGGCTACAAAGACTCTGGCGGACTGGCCCCTGCAGGCTCCTTCAGCCTGGCCACCCCCACCTAGGCTGTGTTTAAGGCTTCTCAGGTGTCACGCTTTCTCCAGCTTCAAAGCTTTTGCAAATACTGTTCCACTCGCCTGGAACATACTCTCCTCTCCCTTTCTATGACTAAGGTCATATGGAGACCTGCAGGTGTCTTTTAAATGCCGTGTCTTCACGGATCCCTCCTCCCTCTCCACCATGCAAATATAACTTGGGTCTCCATGTTATTCTTGTTGATGCATCTTGTTCTTTTCCTGGATCACATTTACTATAATTTGCAATGTAGGTATATCTTTGCCACTGTAGGGGTTATTTATCTTCTTCACTAGGCTACAAGCTCTAACAGATCTGATCCATGCAGATGCCTGGGTCCCAGCAGGGGCCCAAAAGAAGCAGTAAATGGACAAAAAACATCATAGATGATGGTCCTAAACCACAATACATTAAAAGAAAATGGAAAAAAGGAGCTTCGTATACCTTGCCCTCCATGTCCCCAACCCCCATCCCTTTTCCAGAAGGCACTGTTTTTCAGTTTACCATATTTTTAACTGTTTCCTATATATATCCGCACAATTATAAATGTTTAGAAATATATAACTTTGTGCAAGTTATACAAATAGTAACAGCGACTATACATGATTACTGACAGCCATTGACAGGCCTTCACTCATGTGGCCTCACAGTAACTCTAAGAGGTGGACTGTCTGTTTCTGGCCTGCCTTATGGATAAGAAAATTGGAGGACACAGAAGTAAACCACAGAATGAAGTTCAAGCTGCTGGTGAATGTCAGGACAGGAACTGGCGTCCACATAGGTGGCCTGGGGAGCCTGTGTTCTTATCTTTCAATATGCAGTGATTGACTAATAGATTTTTTCCACTTAATTTGCCTTGTTCCACTTAATTTGAGTATCACTATCTTTTCAAGACCATACACATATTGTATGCATATTAATTTGTAGAATTCCATGATACAGATATTTTTTGATTCACTTAATTTTGTGCTTATGATTGTGTGGTCTGTTCTAATTTTTTATTGTCATAAGTGATACTACAATGTACATCCTTATACATGCTTTTAAAAATGCACACATACAAATATTTCTGCAGGATAAATGCCTAGACATGGAACATCTAAGCTAAGGGGTAGGCACTTTGTGATATATTGGTACTGCCAAGTAACTTCTCAAATAGGTGTGTCCAATCTGTTCTCCCACCAAAAAGGTATGAGAATGCTTGCTGCCCTGCACCCCTGCCAATGCTGCAGGTTATCAACCTTAAACAAAAATTTGATATGACTAATTCCGACTCTAAAGTTATGATTCCAATTTCTTCCAACACCCTTATGGAATGTCTGAGTCTCATTTTGATGAGTGTTGCTGGGGAGGAGACAGAGCTGTGGAACAATGATTTCGATTTGATGAAAAGCACAGAGTAAGATTCTTTGCCACACTACAAATGGGATTTCTGAGTGCACAGGCTCTCTCCTCTCCTGGCATCCCCTGCGAGGGCTAGTAACTGGCCAACTCCTGATACATGTGTAGGGTCAGGGCCAGCCCAAGAAGCCACGTGCAAACCTCCTTGAAATCAGCTGGTCAAAACAGAGGATCTCAAGACGAGGAAGAAACATTAAAATGGAAAAAAAAAAAAGAAAAAAGAAAAATGTGCCCCCATTATACAGTTCTTGGGAGTAAGATAAATAATAATAAGAGCAGGTTTTAAAATTTTTAATATTTATAATGCACCAGAAACTCTGCTAAATATTTTGTAGTTTCAGTTAACTTTCACTCCACATGTACAAGATAGCTGGGTATGAAATTTTCTAACTGACTTTGTTAGACCATAACTATGACCACAATGCTGCTGAATGACAGAGCTGGGAGCCAGGTCTTTGTGCCCTCAAAGCCCACGCTCTTACTGGTACTCAATACCAACTCACCATGCCCACCCTAACACATATAGAGGGCTGATGAATGAAGCCCAGTTCCTGGGTCAAGGTAGTGCAGTCTTATGCTGGGCAAACTGCTTCTTGTCTCTGGACCTCAGTTTCCCCATATGTGACAGGCAGATATGTATTCTCAGTATCTAGCACCCATTCTGATAAATAATTGTGCTTTTGCTGAATAAATGAATAAGCATAGGATGGTTCTTAGAGAAGTGTATATATTTTTGGTTTGTAGGACCTAGGAATACGCCTAGCTATTGGCAAACTCCAATAGGGGAGATATTTAAAACTAAGTGGTGGTGGTTGGTGGAGGGAGAGTACGAATCCCAATATCATAGGAATTCAGAGAAAGAATTAGAAGCAGAGTAACTTACAGTTCCAGGTAACCCGGGAGGGCCTGCAGGACCAGCTTCACCCTAGATGGAGAAATGGAAAATCCACAACCATTAATCCTCCTCCCAACCCTGCTTATGCTGCGACAGATCAGCTAACACTATTTTCCCCAGACAACAGAATCACCCACCCTGCACCTACCTTGATAGATACATACATACATAACTACATATGTACATTCCAAATTATAAACTATTTCAGACATATAAAAACATTGTTTTGAGAAGTATCCATATTGATATGTGTAGTGGTAGATCATTTATATCACTATATACTATTCTATTGTGTAAATGGTAATAAAGTGAGGGAGGATCCAAGATGGCTGAATAGGAACAGGTCCAGTCTACAGTTCCCACTGTGAGTAATGCAGAAGATGGGTGATTTCTGCATTCCAACTGAGGTACCAGTTTCATTTCACTGGGGCTTGTTGGACAGTGTGTGCAGCCCACGGAGTGTGAGCCAAAGCAGAGCAGGGCATCGCCTTACCCAGGAAGCACAAAGAGTTGGGGAATTCCCTTTCCTAGCCAAGGGAACCCATGACAGATGGTTACTGGAAAATCGGGACACTCACACCCTAATACTGTGCTTTTCCAACAGTCTTAGCAAACGGCACACCAGGAGAATATACCCCGTGCCTGGCTCAGAAGGTCCCACGTCCACAGAGCCTCACTCACTGCTAGCACAGCAGTCTGAGATCAAATTGCAAGGCAGCAGCGAGGCTGGGGGAGGGGAGCCCGCCATTGCTGAGGTTTGAGTAGGTAAACAAAGCAGCTGGGAAGCTCAAACTGGGTGGAGCCCACCACAGCTTAAGGAGGCCTGCCTGCCTCTATAGACTCCACCTCTGGGGGCAGGGCATAGCTGAACAAAAGGCAGCAGAAACTTCTGCAGACTTAAACATCCTTGTCTGACAGCTTTGAAGAAAGTAGTGGTTCTCCCAGGACGGAGTTTGAGATCTGAGAACAGACAGACTGCCTCCTCAAGTGGGTCCCTAACCCCCAAGTAGCCTAACTGGGAGACACCTCCCAGTAGGGGCCAACTGAAACCTCATACAGCCAGGTGCCCCTCTGAGACGAAACTTCCAGAGGAAGGATCAGGCAGCAACATTTGCTGTTCTGCAATATTTGCTGTTCTGCAGCCTCTGCTGCTGATACCCAGGCAAACAGGGTCTGGAGTGGACCTCCAGAAAACTTCAACAGACCTGCAGCTGAGGGTCCTGACTGTTAGAAGGAAAATTAACAAACAGAAAGGACATCCACACCAACCCCATGTGTACGTCACCATTATCAAAGACCAAAGGTAGATAAAACCACAAAGATGGGGAGAAACCACAGCAGAAAAGCCGAAAATTCTAAAAATCAGAGTGCCTCTTCTCCTCCAAAGGAATGCAGCTCTTTGCCAGCAATGGAACAAAGCTGGATCGAGAATGACTTTGATGAGTTGATAGAAGTGGGCTTCAGACGATCGGTAATAACAAACTTCACTGAGCTAAAGAAGGATGTTCGAACCCATCGCAAAGAAGCTAAAAACCTTGAAAAAAGATTAGATGAATGGCTAACTAGAATAAACAGCAAAGAGAAGACCTTAAATGACCTGATGGAGCTGAAAACCATGGCACGAGAACTACATGATGCATGCCCAAGCTTCAGTAGCTGATTCGATCAAGTGGAAGAAAGGGTATCAATGATTGAAGATCAAATGAATGAAATGAAGTGAGAAGAGAAGTTTAGAGAAAAAAAGAGTAAAAACAAACGAACAAAGCTTCCAAGAAATATGGGACTATGTGAAAAGACCAAATCTACATCTGACTGGTGTACCTGAAAGTGACAGGGAGAATGGAACCAAGTTGGAAAACACTCTTCAGGATATTATCCAGGAGAACTTCCCCAACCTAGCGAGGCAGGCCAACGTTCAAATTTAGGAAATACAGAGAACACCACAAAGATACTCCTTGAGAAGAGCAACTGCAAGACACATAATTGTCAGACTCACCAAAGTTGAAATGAAGGAAAAAATGTTAAGGGCAGCCAGAGAGAAAGGTCAGGTTACCACAAAGGGAAGCCCATCAGACTAACAGCAGATCTCTCGGCAGAAACTCTACAAGCCAGAAGAGAGGAGGGGCCAATATTCAACATTCTTAAAGACAAGAATTTTCAACCCAGAATTTCATATCCAGCCAAACTAAGCTTCATAAGTGAAGGAGAAATAAAATCCTTTACAGACAAGCAAATGCTGAGAGATTTTGTCACCACCAGGCCTGCCTTAAAAGAGCTCTTGAAGGAAGCACTAAACATGGAAAGGAATAACTGGTACCAGCCACTGCAAAAACATGCCAAATTGTAAAGACCATCCATGCTAGGAAGAAACTGCATCAACTAATGAGCAAAATAACTAGCTAACATCATAAGGACAGGATCAAATTCACAAATAACAATATTAATCTTAAATGTAAATGGGCTAAATGCTCCAATTAAAAGACACAGACTGGCAAATTGGATAAAGAGTCAAGACTCATCAGTGTGCTGTATTCAGGAGACCCATCTCACATGCAGAGATACACATAGGCTCAAAACAAAGGGATGGAGGAAGATCTACCAAGCAAATGGAAAGCAAAAAAAAGCAGGGGTTGCAATCCTAGTCTCTGATAAAACAGACTTTAAACCAACAAAGATCAAAACAGACAAAGAAGGCCATGACATAATAGTAGAGGGATCAATTCAACAAGAAGAGCTGATGTATCTCAAAATAATAAGAGCTATTTATGACAAACCCACAGCCAATATCATACTGAATGGGCAAAAACTGGAAGCATTCCCTTTGAAAACTGGCACAAGACAGGGATGCCCTCCTCTCACCACTCCTATTCAACATAGTGTTGGAAGTTCTGGCCAGGACAATCAGGCAGGAAAAAGAAATAAAGGGTATTCAATTAGGAAAAGAGGAAGTCAAATTGTCCCTGTTTGCAGATGACATGATTGTATATTTAGAAAACCCCATCATCTCAGCCCAAAATCTTCTTAAGCTGATTAGCAACTTCAGCAAAGTCTCAGGATACAAAATGAATGTGCAAAAATCACAAGCATTCCTATACACCAATAACAGAAAAACAGAGAGCCAAATCATGAGTGAACTCCCATTCACAATTGCTTCAGAGAATAAAATACCTAGGAATCCAACTTACAAGGGATGTGAAGGACCTCTTCAAGGAGAACTACAAACCACTGCTCAATGAAATAAAAGAGGATACAAACAAATGGAAGAATATTCCATGCTCATGATAGGAAGAATCAATATTATGAAAATGGCCATACTGCCCAAGGTAATTTACAGATTCAATGCCATCTCCATCAAGCTACCAATGACTTTCTTCACAGAATTGGAAAAAACTACTTTAAAGTTCGTATGGAACCAAAAAAGAGCCTGCATTGCCAAGACAATTCTAAGCCAAAAGATCAAAGCTGGAGGCATCAGGCTACCTGACTTCGAACTATACTACAAGGCTACAGTAACCAAAACAGCATGGTACTGGTACCAAAACAGAGATATAGACCAATGGAACAGAACAGAGCCCTCAGAAATAATACCACACATCCACAACCATCTGATCTTTGACAAACCGGACAAAAGCAAGAAATGCGGAAAGGATTCCCTATTTAACAAATGGTGCTGGGAAAACTGGCTAGCCATATGTAGAAAGCTCAAACTGGATCCCTTCCTTACACCTTACACAAAAATTAATTTAAGATGGATTAAAGACTTAAATGCTAGACCTAAAACCTAGGCAATACCATTCAGGACATAGGCGTGGGCAAGGACTTCATGTCTAAAACACCAAAAGCAATGGCAACAAAAGCCAAAATTGACAAATGGGATCTAATTAAACTAAAGAGCTTCTGCACAGCAAAAGAAATTACCATTAGAGTGAACAGGCAACCTACAGAATGGAAGAAAATTTTCACAATCTACCCATCTGACAAAGGGCTAATATCCAGAATCTACAAAGAACTTAAACAAATTTATGAGAAAAAATCAAAAAACCCCATCAAAAAGTGGGCAAAGGATACGAACAGACACTTCTCAAAAGAAGACATTTATGCAGCCAACAGACACATGAAAATGTGCTCATCATTGCTGGTCATCAGAGAAATGCTAATCAAAACCACAATGAGATACCATCTCACACCAGTTAGAATGGCCATCATTAAAAAGTCAGGAAACAACAGGTGCTGGAGAGGATGTGGAGAAATAGGAACACTTTTACACTGTTGGTGGGACTGTAAACTAGTTCAACCATTGTGGAAGACAGTGTGGCGATTCCTCAAGGATCTAGAACTAGAAATACCATTTGGCCCAGCCATCCCATTTCTGGGTATATACCCAAAGGATTATAAATCATGCTGCTATAAAGACACATGCACACGTATGTTTATTGCAGCACTATTCACAATAGCAAAGACTTGGAACCAACCCAAATGTCCATCAATGATAGACTGGATTAAGAAAATGTGGCACATATACACCATGGAATACCATGCAGCCATAAAAAAGGATGAGTTCATGTCCTTTGTAGGGACATGGATGAAGCTGGAAATCATCATTCTGAGCAAACTGTCACAAGGACAGAAAACCAAACACTCCATGTTCTCAGTCATAGGTGGGAATTGAACAATGAGATCACTTGGACACAGAGTGGGGAACATCACACACTGGGGCCTGTCGTAGGGTGGGGGGAGGGGGAAGCGATAGCATTAGGAGATATACCTAATGTAAATGACGAGTTAATGGGTGCAGCACACCAACATGGCACATGTACACATATGTAACAAACCTGCATGTTGTGCACATGTACCCTAGAACTTAAAGTATAATAAAAAAAAGGTAATAAAGTTATTTCTTATCCATCTTCCTGTTGATGACGTTTATGTGGTTACCCTCTGATTGCAATCATAACTAATGTTGATTTATTATAGCAAACATCCCCACACACGTGTCCTGGGCACAATTACACATTTGAAGGCCAGCTGTCCTAGGGATGCCAGTGGGCCCTGCCCCACCCCCCTGAAGGAGTGGGCTCTTCTCAGGAACCTGGGGGGAACAGTGTTACATTCCTATAAGCAACACAGGCTTGGGAGTTGAATCACCTGAGCTTGAAACCTAACTATACCATTTTATAAATAATTTTACCTATTTTGGCATGTTTTCTCTTTGCAGAACAATGATGGTGATAATACATACAGCTCACAGCATGGCACAGGGATTGAGTGAGACCATAAGGAATATGGTGTTACTACATTTGGCCTGAGGAAAGGACGTCAGCGAGCTGCTCCACGCAAGACAGTCCATGGTGAGTGAATACAGTTTCCAAAGCCTGTCATTTCATGTGTGCCACATGGTCCCAGGGGACAGGTGTCTATGTTTAAATCTGCTTCTTGAACCAGCCCAGGACTGGCTCTATTGCAAGCCTTCCAAATATGGTTATGAAATAGAAAAATGTTTGAATAAAGTTGGCTTAGAGAGAGACAAGTTCGCCCTTAGTCAACAACAATAATATAATTATAAAATGTTGCATCCTTTTCTACTATTATTTCTATTATTATTTAGCATTCGATTCCAGCTCCTGGTTTAAGTAGTTTACATGTGTGAACAAGTCTCATCGTTGTAGCAATGCCTATAAGGTATGTTATACATTTCACAGATGAAGAAACTGAGGCATAAGAATGTCAATGAACCTGCCCTAAGTCACACATTCTGCAAATGGTCGAGCCTGGTTTTAAGCTCAGAATGCCTGCCCTTTACAATTGTGTGGCATTGCTCTGACTAAAGTTCCAGTAGCTTCAGAAACAAAAGCACTTTCTTGGTGTTACTGTGTATTATTTGATTTTACCCAATTCTCTTTCTGACATTGTTGAACTCAAGTTCCGGAACCAATCTCATCTAAACCAATTTACTGTCCATTAAAATGTCCAAATGATCAAAGTTAAGTGTTTTCCCAGTCGAATGCATGAATGGGTATCAATGAGAAAAGGGCTGGAGGAGAGATGTGTCTCTCACCCTGAGGGCATGAAGACTGCCTTTTGGAAATTGCCGCCTCATCCTGAGGGCTGTGGGAAGAACAGCGAGCTGGAGCAGGTAGACCCATGGGGGCTCTCTGCCTTTGGAAAAGAGGCTTGACTAAGGATCAATAGGTGTTAGGGTTAATGCAACAGGCCAAGGTTCTAATCCCAGCTCCTCCATGAAGTGTTTGACTGTCAGTGCTCCTTGCTGGGACAGGAGCATCACATACACCCTTCCCTGATGCTGTGGGCCTAAGTGCCAGTAACGGGGAAGAGCAGGGGATGTGAAGGGAGAAGCACAGGCAGAGACAGGCAAGGCATAGTCAGAAGAGGGCAATGTTGCTTTAATGTCTTCTTTTGGATTTTCCGACCAAAATTGTCAATTATCACATATTTCTCTGGAGGAAAAGAAAGGCAAACCAGATTCTTTGGAAGCTTGAATGTGACTGCCATGGCCCTGGCAATTCCGTCCAAGTAATCAAAGGGGCTTTATGGTCTTGCTAAGCCTTTGCATTCTGGAAATGAGTTTCTCAGATAGAAATTGCATTTCTGAAAAGTCCACAGCAGCAACAGGCCTGAATGGCTTACCGATGCAGAGCCTTTTCCACTCCGGGCTCTCTATTTATAGACCACAAGTCTGCCTGGAGCAAAGTCCTCAGCCTCCAGCCCCAGAGAAGGGGGATGGGAGGCACTGCCTAGAGCCCAGAAAGCACCAGTGCAGAAAGAGAGCTGGAAATTGGAGGGGAGAAAGTAAACTTGGGAGAATGGGGCACCCTGAAAAGCATCATGCAGGAGGAGGAAGGATGCAAGACCCCTCTGGGTGTGTGGGCGCCATTCCTCCTGAGGCAGCACCAGGGCAGGCCTGGCATGTGGCATTGTGTGCTAAGAGCCAGGACTTTCTGTGTGCACTGGCAGGGTTTAAATCTTGACTCTAAACCTCTATTCATGCAGCTCTGGGCAAGCAACTTAGCTTTTCTGTGCCTCGGTTTCCTCATCTATCAAGTGGGGATGTTGTTGACAGCAGCGACCCCTCATGGGGTTGGCCTGAGATTACCTAAGTCCCTACACAGATGGTGCTCGGGACAGTCCTGCACTCGGTGAGCCTGCCACAAGTCATCCACCAATAGGAGATCCTTATGCTCTTTAACAACCCGGAGGGTCCTTGTTGGGCTGGCAAACCAAGGCACAGGAAGGTCAAGGAAGATGCCACACAGCAGATAGAACCAGGACCATACCCCAGGCCAACATTATGGCTCCAAGAATTGTGCTCTTTCTACTAAGCTGCAGGCAAGCACATATAAACTCCTAAGAGAGGTTTGAGGTGGGTGTTTATAAAGTTGCTGTGGAACTAGAGGTGCATTTAGTCAGAGACTGAGCACAAAACAGCAAGAAAACAAGTGCCTGGTACAGTGCCTTACTCAGGGTGGGACTCCCGACCCTGTCCATGCCTGTATCCCCTTTAGAGCCAGTAGAGAGTAACAGTTCTATCAGCATCTATCAGCAGGGGTTACATGTTCTGTCAGCAGAGGGTACATGTTCTATCAGCAGAGGGTGCGTGTTCTATCAGCAAAGGGTACGTGTTCTATGAGCAGAGGGTAAGGGTTCTACCAGCAGAGGATAAGTATTCTACCAGCAGAGGGTATGTGTTCTACCAACAGAAGGTGAGGGTTCTACCAACAGAGGGTACACATGTTCTATCAGCAGACGGTATGTGTTCTATCAGTCTTCTTAGACAAGCAATGACTGTCAGAGCAAATGGATGTGTCTTTGGTGAAAGGGTAAGAACTAGAAGCACAAGTTAAAATCTAGTAGAAAGGATGTCAGTCATTGTGGTTAAAAGCATGTATTTTAGAGCCCAACTGTCTGGACTCACACCCACCCTCACTCTGTAAGCCTGGGCAGAAAACCTAGTGGAATTTTTAGAGACCTGCTTGGCAAGAGAGCCCTTTGACTGACGAACTGCAGTTGTGTGAATCCCCGATGTCTGGTGGACTCTTGGGCTGTGATGAGGTTTTGTTGTGGATGGGGTTGTGGGGGGGGAGGTGCTTTAGACTGGAGTCAGCATGTGGTCCCAGCCAAGATTTGGTTCTGTGAGTGTGGGTAAGACAGTACATCTCTCTATGCCTTAGCTCTTTCATCTATAAACTGGGGGTTAAGATGAACTTCATAGTTCATCATTATGAAGACTACCAGAGTGAGAAATGGAAAACTCAAGAAATTGCAACTTGCAAAACATACTGAGTATACGGAACCCATGACTTCCCCGCACACTGTTCAAGCTCACACTGCTTTAGCAAAGGATCTTGTTGTTTCAGACAAATAAGACCGTGGACAAACATCTCATGCATGTGCGGTTTCGGGAACAACTCACGTGTGTGTCAAACTGAGCAGTGATTTTCCAGTGGACGAATTCTGACCAAATCATGCTGACTCCAGTGTAAAGCCCCACCCCCAACTCCATCCACGACAGAACCTCATCACACCCCATAGGGGGTTCACACAACTGCAGTTATCTACCAAGCAGGTCTCTAAAAATTCCATTGTTTTCTGATCAGCACAGGTTTCTCTGGGGCTTTGACATGAGTTGAAATACTACAGATGAAGCACCTACTTGCACCTCTAGACCAGGCACTATCCTGGGCGCTGGCTTGGCTTCTGAGTGGGGGCTGCTCTTCTAAGAAGGGGCTGGGACCAGGGATCTGAGTCCTTAGGAGGTGAAAATAGTAAGGGACTTTCCTTCCCAGACCACGTGTGCCAAGTTAGGGTTCATTATATTCTCCATCCTGTTTTTGTAAAAGAAGGTTGAAGAGAGTAGGCACACATCCTCGTTACACTGTGATTTAAAAAGTGCATTCTTCCTCCTTGAACCTGCCCGCATGTTGCCAAAGGCAAGTGGCAGTCTGGAACCTCCCTCCAAAGCAATCAGAGTCAGACCCTGTGGGCTGGGCTGGCCATGCAGTTCCACCCGTGGTTCTGTAGGTTAGGCAAGCGTCAAATCTCTCTGAGTTTCAGCTCTTTACATGTGCAAAACATTCTTATGGATACCAGTGGCTGTTTTCTGTTTGTCCCTTTATATCCACTCCTGTTCCTTTCTCCATCCCAGGAGGCAAACTCCATGGTCTCATCGACCTCATCCCCTGGATCCCAGTGGTGTGGCAGAGATGGAGAGGACAGAGAAGGACAGGATGAGACGTTGAGGATGTCAGGCCAAGGAGAGCTGGATTTGCCTGTTTTTCTGCCCAGAATGACTGCCAGGCTCCTTCTCTGGCTGCCAGCCTCTCTAGATTCTGGGACAGCTCCCTCCCCTTGTCCTTTCCCACTCTTGCTGTTCCTAGTCCTGGAGGGTATGGCCACATTCCGTCGGCTTCCCTAAGCACTGTCCACAACCTGCAATTACTCTGTCATTGAAATCTCTTCCACTGTCCATTTTGATTGTGCCGCTCCTGACGGACATGGTATCTGCCTGGAAGACAATGCCGACGAAGCCTCTCTGTGCACTTCAGGGCACACAGTAGGACTCCACAAATGCAATGATGCCCCCTTGATTTATATACAGTCTGCCTGGACTCAGGCTGGCTCCAGGGTCAACCACACAAGCAATGACATGCTGGGCTCATGAACGATGCAGGGGAAAGGATACAGGAGTTAGGGCACATGGGGTTTTTGCTCAGCACGTTCTTCACACTCCACTGGCGCCTCCATTGCCCTCACACCTGGGCTAATCATGTCTCTTATACCTGTGAAAGGGGCAGTGGTGTTCAGAGAGAGCTTGAATATAAACAGGCCACACAGAGCACTCAGCACAGGACAGGAGCCCAGGCAGTGCTTGAGTGTCACAGGCACAAAAGGGTGGATGGCGGGTGGATAGTGAGATGAAGGTGTCAACTCCGATACTATTATCTTCTTTGTAAGTTTATAATTGCGAACAATAAAGTTTGAGGTTTATGTCTAACGTATTGTTTTCTCAAAAAGCAGCTTTGGAGTCATGAACGCAACTAAATTCTGCGGAAATGTAAAGATTCAGTACAGGCCGGGCATGGTGGCTCACGCCTGTAATCCCAGCACTTTGGAAACCCAAGGCGGACAGATCACCTGAGGTCAGGAGTTCCACAGGAGTTCAAGACCAGCCTGGCTAACATGGAGAAATCTCGTCTCAACTAAAAACACAAAAATTAGCCAGGTGTGGTGGGGCATGCCTGTAATCCCAGCTATTTGAGAAGCTGAGACATTAGAACGGCTTGAACCCAGGAGGCAGAGGTTGCAGTGAGCCCAGATCATGCCACTGCACTCCAGCTTGGATGACAGAGCGAGACTCTGATTTAAAAAAAAAAAAAAAGATACAGTATATTCTGCAGAAAATCTCTTCCTTTAGAAAAAACCAGCTAATAATAATTGATGATCAGAATGAGAGCGAGTTTCTCCTACCTTTTCACCTCGGTCACCTTTCAGTCCCGGAAGTCCCAGTTCACCTTTTTCTCCCTATAATAAGAGAAAAAATTAGAAAACATTAGAACCCAAACCGAGCTGAATTCCTGCCTCTTCCAGGTAAGAGCAACATGACTTTGGAAAAATACACATGTATATATTTCTCTCTCTCTCACTTGTCCTTGACTCATCAGCAAAGTGGCCACAGTGAAGTGTAACTCAGAGGGGAACAAGTCAATTAGGCGTGAAGCACCTCATTCTCCATTTGTCCCCTGACAGATGGTGCCTTCCACCCCTCAGCCCCATCCATCTCATCTGAAAATGCTCTGCCCTTTCCACAGACATCTCCCAACAATGGTCCTTTGTCCCAGCTCAAGGACCCAAGTAGTCTTCTCCCCTTCCCTGTCCCCTCCATCAACACTGAAAAATGCACTCTTCACCCAGTCAAAATTACCACTCTCCCAAGGGACTGACACTCCACAGGGGGCTGCTCTCTGTGGAGATGGGCGAGGTGTCTGTGTGGGAGGAAGGAAGCTGCCACACTTACCTGGTCTCCTTTCTCTCCTCTCACACCTGGGAAGCCTGGAGCCCCTGAGAGGCCTGCTTCTCCCTGTGAGAACAAAATATTCACAAGGCGTCAACAGGAAGGCTCTCCCAGGGGCCAAGCTGCAGGCCATGTGCTCTCAGTTCCTGCTGTCCGGGAACTGGAGATGTTCTGGCTTAGTGGACATCACATGGAAAGCAATGCAGTGGAGAAAGGGGAATTCTAGAGAATTTCGTTCACTAAGGTGTCCCCAAGCTCTTGTCTACTTCAGCTGTTTCCTTTCCCAGGAACCCTTATTTTGCCTCTCCTGGTGTCTAACCCTTCCTGTTTCTTTAGGACTCAGCCACAATGTCACCTTCTCAGCATCCTTTCTGACAGTCCCCAAGTCTGGGAAGCCCTCTCCTATGCCCCCAACACCTGCAGGCCACCACTCATGACATCTGTTCAATTGTTCTTCAATGTCCGGTTTATCCTGGACTTAGAGTGAGCTCCCAAAAACCAGGATTAATTCCTATTGGCATCTAAAGAATTTATACCAGATTTAGCGTATAACAATGAATGAATGAATAGAATGCATGAATAAAATGAATGAATAAAAGCACAAACAGACCTTCTCTCCAGGTCGGCCTGCCAGGCCCTGCTCCCCGATTTCTCCCTGAAAATGCAACAAAACATACCCCATTATTCTTCATTCGCTTTAAAGAGATGACTGCCATTTCCCACTTGTCCTCACACATTCACAGCACCTGCCAGCCACAACCCTTAATTTTCAAATATACGGCATGGTTAGAGGCCCAAGAGTCATGGGCTCTGAAGACCAAAGTGTTTAGCATTTTTGCAGAGCAGAATCCACTTTCTCATATTGTCTTTTGCTTTTCCCCCCAAAAAAACAACTCTTAGAACTGTCCCATTAGAATTTTCTTTTATTTTTTATTATTATTATTTTTTTGAGACAGAGTCTCACTCTGCCGCCCAGGCTGGAGCGCAGTGGCGCAATCTCGGCTCACTGCAAGCTCCGCCTCCTGGGTTCACGCCATTCTCCTGCCTCAGCCTCCCGAGTAGCTGGGACTACAGGCCCCCGCCACCACACCTGGCTAATTTTTTGTATTTTTAGTAGAGACGGGGTTTCACCATGTTAGCCAGGATGGTCTCGATCTCCTGACCTCGTGATCTGCCTGCCTCGGCCTCCCAAAGTGCTGGGATCACAGGCGTGAGCCACCGTGCCCGGCCAGGATTTATTTTTTTATTTTTAGTTTTAGTTTTTTAGACACAGGGTCTCACTCTGTCACCCAGGCTAGAGTGCAATGGTGCAGTCATAACTCATTGCAGCCTTGAGCTCTTGGGCTCAAAAAATTATCCCACCTCAACCTCCTGAGTAGATGGGACTATAGGCATATACCACCATGCACAAATTATTAAAAAAAAAAATTCTGTAGAGGAAGAGTTTCACTGTGTTGGCCAGGTTTAGTCCCCTGGGGGGATTACAACAGTTCCTAATTAGCACTTTGTGGTCAGGGTGAAGTGGGAAACACAGGGCCAGAGGGGCTTTATCTCTGATCCAAGAGCATCAATCAGGCTGCTGCACCTCCCAGGTTCTTACAAATCATTGATGAAAAGAGCTTTGCGATGATGATGGTGGTGGTGAGTGCGGACTATCATCTTTATCCAACCATGTGTCTTTAAGATAACTAGCTTCTTGAATGACAATGTATTTCTAATATTCATATGCTATTTACTAAAACCTTTAGTGTAGATTTTAATAAAGAAACGTGGTTTTCTCATGAATGCATGGATGCACGAAAGAATGAATAAACAGGTGGTATGCAGGCTATAAAGATTTTTTGTGCAGCTATGCCAGACTCAGTTGGTACTGAAGGCCAGAACTACCAACTTATTGGAGAGAAAGACAAAAAAAAAAAAAGTAATTAAAAGCGTGGCTTAGTGTAAGCACACATTTTATCCTGTAGCGCTGGTGTCACACATCTGGAGTCAGCACTTATAAAAATTCTAGACACACTCCGATGCTCCCATCAATTCCCTATGTTTACAAGCACAATTAGTAAGAATTGCTCTAACCAGAATTGTGCAAATACTCGTCACTCAAATTGTTGCTTTCAATCTGCTAGAATAGTAGCACATTTGCAGTTGGAGTTGCTTCTTACATGCTGAGAAAGGATAAGGGGCTGAGTTTGGTTAAAAAAAAAAAATTGAAGACCATCTGAAGTCCTCCCTGAATTTGGGTCGCGAACACCAATCCAAAGGCACAATGGAGGTGAAACGGTATCTTCTTGAATTCTTGAAGTGAGCCTCAAAACTTCAATGCCTCCGCTCATCCCGCAGACAGCTTTACCCCCTAAGTGGACTTTTACAAATCTGCCATCCATGACTTGGTCATCATCATCTTGGAAAAGAATTTTTATCTTCAGCTGATGCTTTGTCAAAATAAAGTAACAAGACACTCTGCCAGGGCTCCTCTAGGACTGTGAGTATGTTGGAAAAGCGTCATGAACGCAGAAATTCAGTTTTAAACTTTTCAGAGAAATGTTTTGAACACAGAGCCTTAGAAATTGAATAAAAATTACACATGAGATACAGCAGTAGGCTTCTCTGAATCTTTCAACCATTAGTGATGATCAGAAACATAAAACACGGCTGGGCGCCGTGGCTCACGCTTGTAATCCCAGCACTTTGGGAGGCCGAGGCGGGCGGATCACGAGGTCAGGAGATCGAGACCACAGTGAAACCCCGTCTCTACTAAAAAATACAAAAAATTAGCCGGGCGTGGTGGCGGGCGCCTGTAGTCCCAGCTACTCGGAGAGGCTGAGGCAGGAGAATGGCGTGAACCCGGGAGGCGGAGCTTGCAGTGAGCCGAGATTGCGCCACTGCACTCCAGCCTGGGCGACAGAGCAAGACTCCGTCTCAAAAAAAAAAAAAAAAAAAAAAAAGATAAAACACATAGATTGAAAAGCTGGAGTAATCCCAGAGGGTCCCTCTAATTTTAGCCCAATAATTGTCACAATCAATCCCCTTCATCTACAGAACCCTGCATGAGAAACTCGATGGGAATGGATTGCTTCATTACTGAATAGAAAGGTGGGGTTTATACAGTATAAACCCAGAAGGATTTGCCAATTCACAAATTTGAGAAAACACAACCATAAGGTATGGTTGACTCCATGAAATTCGTGAAGTCAGGAACAGCAAACCTAGGTAAATGCTTTCGGTCCTTTCTGGAAGATGATAGAATTTCAATCCAATCAATCAAACACTGAAAGGTTGCCTGAGTACTTTTAAGACCATGTGATTCACTCCCCTACACACACAACTACCTCAGCACATGCATGAAAAAAAAAACCCAGCAAATTACATGTCATCACATTTCAATGACATGGGGATCGGTATAGACATATATTTAAATGTCAATATTGAATCTTAAAATACGAAAGATATAGTGTCTGTTGGTGGCCATGGGGGAACTCATTGGTACATACTGGTAGATTCATGGGGGGCATGAGGGCTGAGTTCTCAGTATCTGGAATCCAGGAAGTGGGGGGCTCATAGTGGCTCTTGGCAATACTCTTTCCACAGTTTGAGTCAACCTGGGTGTGCTTGAGACAGCTTGGATGCAATTTAATCTGTGTGTTTTTCTGCTTGGTTTTAATTAGGTCTTTTAAAAATGACCACTTTACGAAAGAGTGAAACAAGAGGGAACATAAGGGCCCAGGATGTGCCCACCAGCACCTTCCCTGGCCAGCAAACGATGCCCTGAGGTGTGCCCTCCCATGGGGTAAGCGTCACCCACTGTGTGGGGGGTCCAGGCCACTCCTGTGCTCTGGCTGGGCTGAATTTGATCATGCATTATCCACCTAGCAGGCCTGTAATGTGTATCTAAGCAGTGCCTGCCTGTGGGCGGGCAGTGGGAGGTGCAGAATTGACTAGGACCTGGTCACTGGGCTTCAGTAGTTCATACCCCAGTACAGCGGGAGCCCTGTGGGTGGAGGGCGGGAGGAACAGAACTCCCCGCAGTCTCCTGTCTGGCCACTGTCTCCTCAGCACCACAGGTTTCCATGTGTGCACACACACAAACGCACACGTGCACACTCACACCACACACACATGGTCCAGCAGAAAAGCCTCACAGGGCAGCAGTCACTCCTGGAGGGAGCCTGGGCAAAGCGTGACCATCAACACAGGGCACTTGGGGGCTCTCCACTCACAGGGGCTGCCCTGTCCAAGTCACATGCTGGGGAGCCTCCATTTCCCCCTCAGGTCCATTTTTCATACTTCACCACCCACTGGAAGCTGGCCCGAGAAGGCTGAACTCTACGGATTGCATCTGCCAGCTTTCCTTGCCTCCTGGCTTTCTGTAGGGTCAAGGCATTAGGAAGCATTGCAGTGGAGGTAGAACACAGTTCAGAGAGAGAGAGCGAGCACTTATATCTGTTCCTCTCACTCCCTCCCTGCCAGGATAAGCCAGACACTTATGATGTTCTTCTTCTCAAGGCCATGGCTCTCATGGGGGTGGGGGCTCTTTCCAGTTCTCATGGGGGTCAGTGCTTTCTCCTCCAGCTGCAGATCTTGGTTCCCAGGAACCACTCCCTCCTCTGGCGCCTTCTGTCCTAGAGGTGGTGTTGGTTCTGTTGTTGCCAGCCTCATGTTGCCAGCCTGGTTGGAGCCCTTAACCCTGCCCCTTTTCAAGTATCTGATGTGTCTCCTGCCAGGTCCCAGCTGATACAGACGCTATGCTTATGGTAAGCTGAGATTCACACATCACCCCAAATACACCACTTAGAATAGCAAGCATAATGGGAAAAAGAGGCAAAGTCCATACCCGAAGGCCTGGTTTTCCAGGCAGACCATCTTCCCCTCTTTCTCCTGGTTCTCCCTGTAAGGAATACAGAGCAAAGTTAACAGGAGACGGGCCATGCTTGGATTAAACACACAAAGTACTAGGCACAGGTTGGAAGGAGGAGAACTACCTGCACTCAGGTGGTTTTGAACTCCTTCAACTCTGCGATTACCTAACCACAGTCATCAAACACAGTTGCTCATTCAGCCTTCTAGGTTCCATATTCAAAGCTGGAATTTTGATTTAGAAAAATATAATTGAGGAGAATTGGCATTCTCTCTTATTGAGAGATTTAGAAGAAAGGAAGATGCTGCATAAGTGTTTCTAAGAATAAAAAAAATACTTGGTCAGCCATGATCCTTTGTCTCGAAAGACAGGAAAGAAAAAAGTGCACAATATTTACATTCAATGCCTAGAAAACTAAATTAAATCCACTCTTATTCTGTATTTTGCCATGAAGTTGACCTTCTAAGTCTGCTTATTGAAAACAACAACACATTTTCCCATAATATTCAACAGTTGCCTTTCCAAGTTGCCTTTCAAGGACTGTTGAGGTGCATACTTGAGTCTGGGTGTGCTCACAGGAAAGAGTTAAAGTTCATTTGTTCAGGCCGGGCGCGGTGGCTCACGCTTGTAATCCCAGCACTTCGGGAGGCCGAGGCGGGCGGATCACGAGGTCAGGAGATCGAGACCACAGTGAAACCCCGTCTCTACTAAAAAATACAAAAAATTAGCCGGGCGTGGTGGTGGGCTCCTGTAGTCCCAGCTACTCAGAGAGGCTGAGGCAGGAGAATGGTGTGAACTCGGGAGGCGGAGCTTGCAGTGAGCCGAGACTGCGCCACTGCACTCCAGCCTGGGCGACAGAGCGAGACTCCGTCTCAAAAAAAAAAAAAAAAAAGTTCATTTGTTCAAATACTGGTATGGTTGTATAATAATTCATTTAAAGTATTGAAACCTGTATTTGCTCCCCAGTTTTATGCTGTTTAACCTTTGACTCTTACCTTAATAATTCTACCATAATAAGCCCCACCAGAACACTGTTAAAATTGAAATCTCTTGTTACGTTAGTAAGAGTATTTAGAAGTTTTCCTCCTTGAAAATAAGATAGATAAATAAACATATTTCTAACAGATCAAATTTTTTTTGAGACAGGTCTCTCTGTTGCCCAGGCTATAGTGCAATGGCACAATCATAGCTCACTGCAGCCTCAAATTCCTGGGCTCAAGCAATCCTCCCACCTTGGCCTCCCAAGTGAATGGGAATACAGGTGCCCACCCCCATGCCAGGCTAATTCCTGCCTAGGCCTCCCAAAATGCTGGGATTACAGCTGTGAGCCACTGTGCTGGGCTAAATTTTAAAGCCTAGGGCTTCTAAATCCCTCTGCAGTTATCTGAGAATAAATAAGGAGCTTTCCCCCATCTGACTCCATAAATCCAAACATTTCAACTGAGTCCTGATCGAAGACCCAGGCAATCGACTTGTTTTAGAATTCACCAACAATCAAGCATCTCTTTAGTTTCTGTGTTTTGGGTTCCCAAACTGGTGCCAACCGCATCAGTGACCAACCTTGGTTCCTGGCGGGCCTGGTGGTCCATTTGGCCCGTCCTGTCCGGGGGGTCCCTGGGCCAAGAGGGGAAAACATAAATAAAAAGGAAAGGCATATTTAGGAAAGGTTTACATTAAGTTGTTTCAAACCAGGAGCTGTTTTTGCAGCCAGAATCCAGGAGGCTCGGGCCTCTCCTCTTTGATCAGCAGGGCCCTGTCTCCAGAGCGACTGTGGTCTCTGTCTGACCGTTTCCCTTTGTTATTACTGAAGCAAATATCACCCTCTGGGCAATGTCTGATTTTCAGTACACTGGCCATGCATGGAGGGTGGGGGCATGGGAGGACGTCTGCCAAATCTTGCCCTGATGGTTCCATTTCTACCCTCAGCTTCCAAGAGGCCCTGGGGACAACCATGTCCACACTGCTTCTCCTCTCTCCTCTCCAGAATCTCTTTGCCATCTTGTATCTTCCTTCCCACTGCTATCCTCCCTTCCTCTTGTCCTTCAAAAAAGCAAAACCTCAATCTCTCGGCATGGTTGGGCATTACTGCCTGTTATTTCGAATGCCAGCACTGAGGAGTTCCACGTTATACTTTCCAACACCAGGAGTTTCCTACTACCATGAGGATATGGCAGGACATGTGTTACTGAAGCTGTTTGCAGGTGAGGAGATGAAGGCTCTGCAGGCTGAGTGATTCACTCAAGGTCACAGAGCTGGTGATTGGGACCCACAAGGTTTAACGGACTCCACCTCCAGGCTCCTTCCACTACATCAGAGACACTTCATCTTCTCCTTTTCCTCTGTGCCTTAAATGATGTCAGGTCACATGAGGGTGAGGGGTGGAAAACACCCTGGGGCCTGTCAGGGTGTGGGGGGGTGTGCGGGGGAGGGTGAGCATCAGGAAGAATAGCTAATGCATGCTGGGCTTCATATCCAGGTGATGGGTTGATCTATGCAGCAAACCACAATGGTACATGTTTACCTGTGTAACAAGCTTGCACATCCTACACGTGTACCCTGGAACTTAAATGTTGAAGGAAAAAAAAACATGTGTCAGGCACACACACCCTTCCCCATGACTGGCATTAGGGAAATCATTTCCCCCAGCGGAATATCTCCTGTGCTATTGCTTTCAGAGCTATTAGTGCTATTCAAAAGTGAACGTTTTTTATAACCCTGGTGATTCTTCCACCCACAGAACCTGCTGCCACCCAATTTGACTCATCTCTCCCTGTGCCTCCAGCTTGGACTGGCGACTAGTGAAAAGACAGCCCCACCTGCACAGAGCAGGTGTCCTGGAAGCCAAGGCTTTAGGAAGGCAAGAGGAAGGGCTTTTGGGGGGATTAAGGCTGCCTGAGTTAATGAAAGCAGGATCTTGACCGGGAGCAAACGCCAAGGCCAGAAGCTGTGCTTCAAACCTTCTGTGGCTACAGCCGCATCTTGACAGATGAGAAACACTCACAGTGGCTTTCTTTCTCTAACATGCTCCCCTCCTCTGAATGTCCACACTGATCTGCATACTTTCTGATGAGCCCTTTGGATCGGATGAGATTGCTCATGTGTTTGAACTTTCAGATGATCCTGTCACTCACGGAAAATGTTTATTGGTGACGTTGCAGTTGACTGTGTGTTGAGAAACGTTTACCGGTGATGGTGCCATTCACCCGGTGTTCCTCCCACACACGATCAGATCACCTGAGTGCCCAGCGCGGCACTGAATTCATGTCCGGTACCCTTTGGCATGCTGCACTGGGGCGCAACAGAGCTGGGGAGGGTGCTGGTGTTGCGGCGACCACAGGGCCTCTGGGCACCTCGATCCACATTCACCCATGGATCTGTGTTCCATGGAGAAGAGGGGAGAACTGCCCCATGTGCCACCCAATCCGCTTCACCCCCACCTCACCCCTCCTCCAGTATCAGGAGCCTACCAGCTGGGGCCTTCCCCATGGGGCTCAATGAGGGAGAAGCAGCTGTAAGGAAATCCCTTTAAGGTGGCCCAGGGGCCTCCCTGAGGGTAGATCATGAGATCTACTCAGGTCTCAGCCCACGTCAATCACCATCCTGCCCGGAAGAGCTGCAGGCCAACTCTAACTGTGCCCCTCCTATCTGGGGAGACAGTAATGTTTTCTAAGCTCCGCCTGCCCTCTGAGAGCCCCAGGCTCTCTCGGTTTGCAAGGCAGAAAACATGATCAGGATCGTAATGGGAAGGGCTGCTACCCGGCTCCCCACCCATTGCTTCTGGTCGCCTCTGGGTATTCCTCAAGGACAAGTGGTCTTGCCTTCAGCAGCAAAGGACGCTTGAATGTGTCTTTCGGTGAAAAGAGGAAGGGCAGTGGCCTAGGGACTGTGGTCCTAATCCGCACCCTGGCCAGGGTACACAGGGAGCCTTCCCACAGACAGGGCACTAGCACGAGTGAGCCACCACAGAAGGAAGGCCCAGCCTCAGCTCCGGGGCTGCAGGCCTTGCTGGCCAAGGAGTCCTCAGCTCTAGGAAAGTGGCCCTGGGCCAGCTGCAAGGGCGCGGCGCTCCCCACAGAGCAATGGGGAGTGGGAGGAGGGGAGCAGGAAGATGTTTCCGGACACTCACCGCGGGCCCACCAGGTCCAGGCTTTCCCGGGAAGCCGAGCTCTCCAGGCAAACCCTGAAAGGGGACCACATGGACACTGTTTGCCTGGCCTGTTCAGAGATCAGATCATTGACTCAACCTCTTTCCCGGCATGGGCCCAGGCCTCTGGGTCTGAGGAGGGCATCCGGGGCCTCTACTGCCCTCGGTCATCTGCTGTGAAACGCGGAGGTGTTGCACCTCTGAAGTTGACACGTCCATGGTTTGTGCGGCCTGCAGTCGGGGTGGCCTTCCTATCCACTGCCACCTGCCGGGACAGATGGAGCTGCCTCCCTCTGCTGATGGTAGGGCCTGACCCACTCCATGGGTGGGTGTGGATGTGCCCCACTCCCCCATGCCCACTTTCAGGACATTTTCAGCAGCCCCGAAAGATGGGAGGGGAAATGTTAGCAAATGCTTGCCCAGGTCCTCTGTTTTGCCTCAAAGCCAAATCACAAACTACAAAAAGACATCCGAATGGGCAACCCCAGGCTAACGTGCCTTCTACATGCCGGACTCTGGAGGCAGCCGCCAAAGTGCCACATTAGCTCCAGTGATACTCTAACCCAAGGGTTCCGAAGGTCTGAGAGTCCAGAGGCTGGGGGTTCTACGTGTCGGGGTCCTCCTGTGTGTGTTTTTGCATTGAACTTGGGTGGATAAAAGACAAGAGGCCATTCACAAAGATGTTCCCAGGTCCCCCAGGCCAGGAAACCACCATCTAAGTGCCCTTGTAGAAAATCAAAGCCAGTCTTACCGGAGAACCTCCCGGTCCAGGGGGGCCTGGGACACCAGGGGGTCCTGGAGGGCCCTGTAGAGAAAGAGCATTGGGTGGGTTACAGATGGGCCCAGATGAGCCTCCTAGGGACAGTGGGCATTTGAAAGAGGCAAAGGGAAGGGGACAGGAGGATGAGGTGAGATTTTTACTTTATTTGTAATGCCTGATTTTTCAAACAAAAATAAACAAAAGCCAAAGGAAAAGATTTGAACCAAAATTTGCAAAATGCTAACATTTCATATTTGGGTGATGGGCATGCCATCGCCTGTAATATTATCTATTCTGCTATATATTCAAAATGTTTGAACATTTAATGTAAATACATATGTGTGTGCACATGTGTAGACACACACACACACACACACACACAGTCTGACCCATGCATAAAGGCCTTCCAGAAGAGTGATTCTCAATCATGAGTCACTGAGCAGGGCTAGCGCCAGGGTCAGAATCGCCCGGGTGAGTAAAGAGATCTCACGCCCAGGTCTTCTGGTTCTGTAGGTCTGGGGTGAGTGGGTCTCGTATCTGTACTTGTAAAGGTTCCCCCGTGATTCTATGGAGATCAGTCCTCACAGCCACTTGAAAGATGTAGATTCATGTGCTATTTAAATCATTCATGGCCTACACTTAAACTTTGGGGCATCTTCACGGGCCAGGAACAGAAGCAGGTACTGTTAGCAAACAGAAACGTAAGACCTGTTTCCAAGCTCCTGTCTTGGTTGAGGGGGAGGGTTGCGGAGGGGAGAAACATGTAGACAAATAATTATGGTAGAAAAGGGCTGGGCATGGTGGCTCACAACTGTAATCACAGGACTTTGGAAGGCTGAGGCAGAAGGATCACTACAGGCCAGGACTTTGAGACTAGACTGGGCAAAATGGCAAGATCCTATCTCTCTAGAAATAAAAAAATAAAAATTAACTGGTCATAGGGGCTCTTGCCAGTAGTCCCAGCTACTCAGGAGGCTGAGGCGAGAGGATTGTTTGAGGCTGGGAGTTTGAGGCTGCAGTGAGCTGTGACTGTGCCATTGTACTCTGGCCTGGGTGCAGAGCAATAACCTGTATATACAAAAAAAAAAAAAAAAAAAGACAAATGGCCCAACTAAACCTATGAGCACAGATCTAGGTCCAGGGGGTCCTGGGACAACAGGTGGTTCTTGCACCTGGGAGTGATGCTATGCATCTGGAGGGATGAAGGCAAGCGGGCAGAGAAGGCACCTGAGTACTGAAGAAAGCCCGAGAAATAAACAACAAGTCATGCAGACAAGGCAGGTGGGCTGCATTCACAAAGGCCGGCTGCTGTTGAAGGTATTGCGTTTTGAATGACAGCCAAGAGTTCCATATGAAGAGAGTGTGGGCCTGCACAGGGAAGATGGAGGCTGAGCCAGGACCTCAGAGGCCACGGGCTGTCATAGTGAGGAGGAGCGACTTTGCCGTGAAGGTCTTGGGAGTAACTGAAGGAGCACAAGAAGACGTGTATGGTCACATGTGTGCCCAGGAAAGCAGCCTGCAGTCTGGGGAGACCAGAGGGAGGAAGGGTGGACATGGGGTTATAAGCAGGGGCGAGCTGGAATCACACAACACCAGGGCTGGGAGGGAGAGTGGATGTGGTGTTCTGCATATATCCAGGTTCCTGACAGTCCTCACGCAGGGACCCGCTCATTTTAGAACAGCCAGTGACCCCACAGCTGAACCACCTTCAGTGGCTCTGATTTTCTAAAGGGTAGTGCTCTTCCAAGCGAGTTCACCACGCCCTCCTCCCTCAGCTCCAGCACCGCAGACCACTGCTCCACACAGCGTCCAGAAGGTGCAGATGACTTTTCTAGCTCAGGTTTCTCTCTGGACACCCCCTCCCGTCCTCCCACACCTCCCTTCTGAGCCATCTCCACCTTTCTGAGATGGTCTCCAATTCCCTAGTGGAATTAAACTCTCCCTGCTCCGTGCTCAAGACCAACTTAACTGCGCTGATCTGACCCACAGACCCTCGAGGGCAGGCCCTTCTTGTTCTCCCTGCACCTCACACAGTGATTATCCTAGGGTGTGGCATCCAGCAGGCGCTCAGTAAATGCTTGAGGAAGTCTCCTGAATTGAGCCAGACGCCGAGAGCCTAGGTTTGCATTCAGAAAGAACAACACTGCATGGCCACTAGAGGGCGAGAAATACCAAAAAATGGCAGAGGTGGCCGCATCGGTGAACTGTTCCCCTTTCTCCCTCTGGGGGCACCCGTGAGTCAGAAAACAGGCATAGACGTGACCATTTACTGAACAGGATTTGGGGCCACCTGGACTTAGTTTTCTCGGCAGCTCGCTCCGTCCTGGCAAGTCTTAGGGGTAGCATCTTCCCTCATCAGAGACATTTGTTGACAGCTGGAGCAACTGAGGGGCCGGGTAGGGCTGCAGGGTGCCCTGGGCAGGTTGCAACCTGGGTCCTCCCTAATGGACGAGGGCTGCTGGAAGGCCTTAAAGAAGCCTCCCCGCCTTGCTGTATTGTGGGCTGAGCATTACTCTACCTCCACAGGCTGCTCCACCTTGGTCCCTCACTTCTCTCAGCAAAGCGAGAGCCCTGCAGTGACACTCACAGCTCCCACACATCCCAGAGGCACATTCCAGGCAATGTTTTTTCTTTTTGTTTTTGTTTTTTGAGATGGCGTCTTGCTCTGTTGCCCAGGCTGGAGTGCAATGGTGCAATCATAGCTCACTGCAGCCTCCAATTCCTTGGCTCAAGTGATCCTCCTGCCTCAGCCTCCTGAGTAGCTGAGACTACAGGGGTGTGCTACCATGCCTAATTTTATGATTTTTTGTAGAAACAGGGTCTTGCTCTATTGCACAGGCTGATCTTGAACTCCTGGGCTCAAGCAATCCTCTGCCTCAGCCTCCCAAAGTGCTGGGGTTATGGGGGTGACAGGTGATCTAATTTTACCTCAACATGGTCTTAGAGGGCCTCACAGCACCCCAAGCCCACAGAGTATATCTGAAGGCCCTTCCCAACCAGACAGGAGTCTCTTTGTTAGCAGTCTGAATGAACAATTCAGTTCCCTTCCCTCCTTACATGTCTAAGGATGCTGATGAACTCTGGAGTGTTTTATGCTTTTTCAAAATGGTGAGCCCAGGAAGCCGGCCCCCTGACCAGCCCCTCGCTCTGGCCCTGCTTGCCTTCCTCCTTTGCCCCTTGCAAACACCCTTGCCCTGCTGCTGCTTGCTAGTTTTGGAGTCTCACAGCACGTTAGAGGTGATGGCCCTTTAGCGGTCTCCTAGTGGAAATTAAACCTCCTTGTCTGACAATGAATAAAACTGAGGCCCAGAGAGGGTCAGGACCCACTTTAGGTCACACAGCCATCATCTCTGGCTGCTGCAGACACACCTGGAGGGCCTGTCACAAATGCAGGTACACAGAACCCTTGTTTAGATTCAGAGGCAGCAGGTCAGGGACAGGCCCCAAGGTTCAGTGACTTTTGAGACACCAGGTAATTCTGATGAGCTGCCAGGTTTGGGCATGACTCGTCTAGGCCAGCTCCGTATTCCACCATCACCACCACTAGCACTGCTGATGAGCCTGTGAGCATAACATCCCAGGAAGAAGCACAACCCAGGAGAGAGAAAAAAACCAGAAAGGCAGGACAAGGGGCTCGGCCACCTCCATTCAGCGTATGCTCCACCTGTGTTTCATACACCGGCTCATTCCAGCCCTCCACTGGCCATGGGAGGCTGGGCTTTTTCATAAATTTACAGAGGAGGAAAATGAACTGATATTAGATAAAGCTCATATATGGATACAGCACCCTGATCCCTTCGCTCCTCCCAAGCCCAGTACCCCAGCCTTGCAAACTGTCTGCACAGTCCCCACTCGAGGACACGGGTCTCACCCTGCTGTTACAGCCCCTTTCCACCCTTTAACACAATGCGATCTCCTAAAAGACTCTCTGCATGTTAAAGGAAACTAGAACTTAGGGCTTTAAATATGGGTTTGAAGATCTCAAAGTCTATCTCCCTGGTGAGACCACAGCACCTGGTTCCATGCTATGCACACGGTAGAGGTTGAGTCACTGTCTGCTTGTTTGATGCTGTACACTTAGGGAAGAGAGGGAAAGCCTACCCAGTTATTAAACCTAGCAACTGCGGTAGCCATTTACAGAGAGAAGCTGGAAGCAGCTGGAAGCAACTGTCTGAAAGTCTGGAAACCTCTTCCAGGAGGGACCACAAAAAGGGTGAGGTGATTTGCTTCCAGCCTCTTTTCCAATTTACAGGAGACGTGCTCACAAGTCCAAGTGGGAAACGCCGGGTGCAGTGGCAGGAGGGAACAGCCCTCAGGATGCAGCTGCAGCCAACCTGCCCCGGACCCTGGTCTCTTGGCCATGCTCTGCCTTCAGATGGCCACAGAGAGCCACACAGTGGGGGCAGAAACTCTAAACAGAATAGCCGCCTCGCCTTGCGGGTTACGTTCAGCCTTGTCCTGATTACCACACAGGTCCTGAAGCTGGGACTTCAGCTCTGGCATAACTCGCTTTGTTTCTGACACAGCCACAGGCCAGCCGTGGGGAGGGCTGCTGAGGGAGGGGTGGGTGGGCAGGAGCATCCTGGGAGGACCTGGACATGAGGGCCTTTCAGCCCATGGCTAGGATAGCTATTTCTACTTTGGCACTCCCCCAAAAAGGAAGGGAGAAAACTGAATTTCCTACAGCACTGACTATATGCCTGGCATCCGACAAGGACTTTGTCCGTATTACCACAAGGCCCCTGGACAGTATCTGTCTCCCTGCCCATGTGCAGGTCCCTGCACTCAGGGTCTGGGAAGATTCACACCTTGGATGGAAGAGGGTGTCAACAGGTGACAGGATGTGGGTGATGCCTTTAAAGGGAGAGGGGCAGTGGGTAGGCACAGCTTTGATCCTTAAAGCCAAGGACCTGCACTATCCTGGAGCACCTGGAAGAAGTTATCCCTGGAGACCCAGTATGGTGGTGGGCAGGGCTCCTTCCGCCAGCCAACGCCTACTACGTACCACTGTGTTCCCTCTGGGGTCTTAAGACAACTCAGCCCTCCACTCCAGAAAATTACAGCCGAGTAAAGCACATAAAACACAGGCCTCTGGTGTCCTGGGTAAAGCATCAGAGGGCTTAGGATCAAAGGCAGGGTTATATTTTGAGCAGCTGTGTGACTTACGGCAAGGGATTTGGTTTCTAAAAATATATAGTAGGTACAAAAATACTTTCTGTGCAGAATTGTTTTGTATAAAAACCATGGCTTCCGGCATGTAGCAGAATTCATGAGATACCTGTTGAAAAGAATGAAAACAGACAGACAAAAGAGGTGCTCGAAGGCCACGGAGCTCAGAGGAAGGCATGGTAGAGAAATCAGGAGCATCTTGAAAAGTGGGGTGAGCTTGGTGTGGAAGGGCTAAGTAGGGCCTGAGCAGAGGGGAGTGGAATCGGAGAGGAAGGAAGCCACAGGAGGATGGAGCTGCTGAGCCACGGCTAGATGTGAGGGGAGGGGAGGAAGAGACACACCCGGGGCAAGCAAGACAAGGCTTTGTCTTTGAGGGAGCACAAAAAGAATAGAGGTGGCATCAAAGAGTGACACAAAAAGACTTATGCTTAGAAAGACACACTTCTAGGCTGGGCGCATTGGCTCACACCCGTAATCCCAGCACTTTGGGAGGCCGAGGCGGGCAGATCACCTGAGGTCGGGAGTTCAAGACCAGCCTGGCCAACATGGAGACATCCCATCTCTACTAAAAATACAAAATGAGCCAGGCGTGGTGGTGCATGCCTGTAATCCCAGCTACTAGGGAGGCTGAGGCAGGAGAATCGCTTGAACCTGAAATGCAGAGGTTGCGGTGATCCAAGATCGCACCATTGCACTCCAGCCTGGGCAACAAGAGCAAAACTCCGTCTCAAAAAAAAATAAAATAAAATAAAAAATAAAGTCACATTTCTAGTGTCCTTAGCAGCCAATGGTAGGAGGAAATCTTGCAAGATGAGAGACGATAAGACAGTCAAACATGAGAGCAGGTGGAAGGCAGCCAGAGCCGGCACTGGAGGAAGGTGATGGGGGAACGGATGCAGACAGACCAGGGGCAGGTCTGAGCCAGAGCTCAGTGGTGACGCAGTGACCAGCTGGATTGGGACTGGGACACAACCTAAAATACTCAAAAGGGGAGGGCCTTGCAGGGGAATGGGCAGGTGTGTGGGGTTGCTGTGGGGGATGGTGGATTCAGTTTTGATCTATTTGATGTGTTTAGTTAAAAAGTCTGCAGGGCCTGAGAGAGAGAGAGAGAGAGAGTGTGTGTCCCGGGGGTAACTGTGAATGTAAACAGAGTGCTGGTCTACCCGTGCTGCTGTTGGCTGAGGGATCCCAGAAAGCTCTTGCATTTTCCAGATAAAAGAACACTCTGTAACAGAGGTTCAACATCATCTCAGCTTTCTTGGATGACATAATGGCACTTCAGCATCTTCCATGGCCTTGGGGGACCTTACCGTGAGGTTTAATAACTACTGTTGAGTTTGGACCAATCTTCTTTGGCCTTCTGATTAATCAGTACCCTCATTTTATGTCCTTTTTTCTTCTGGAAATCAAGTTGAACAATACCTCAAACAGAACGGCCATTTGAGTTACCTCACTGGTAAGTTTCCCAATGAAACCAGACGACTAATTGCCAAATCAGGAGAGCAACATTGAACTCATTTTCTATCTTTTTCTGCAAATACTTGAATGGCATTTGGGTTTTCTAGGACTAGAAAGCCCCTTTCCTTTCCTCTCCTCCACTTCCTCCCGCCAAAAAAACGTCTAGAAAGCCAAAGATTCTACACATTATTGTCCTTTTATAGATGAGAATATTAGAGTTTCCAGTCTTTCAAGAAAGATTGGGACTACAGGAAGGCCGAGAATAAAACGCAAGGAGCGACACTGTCAGGAGCACTCACAGGTGCTGTGGGCAAGTCACTCTTCCCCCGTGGGCCAGGGAACAGACAGGCAGAAATTTACATAACAAAAATCTAGGACTTTGGTTGAGGACGGCCTGGGTCAAATCTCAGGTGACCTCATACTATGTCAATGGACTTGGACAATGGACTTCACCTCTCAGAGCCTCATTCCAGCTGCCATAAAATGGTTGGAGGCCCCTCCTTCAAATAACTGTGTGTGGATTAAAGAAGTGTCAACTAGCCCAGAACTCAGGACTTCACAAATGTTACTTTTCTTTCTTCTTATTTAATTGTTAACAAAATATCTAAACAACCAAATCATCTAATTATTAATGAGTAACAAATTAGTCAATAGACGTAAATATTAACAACAAAATATGACTGTTCTCATTATTAGTAATGAAAACAAGTAATCAACCACTTATTAATTAACCAATCAGTCCAGTTATTAATGAAAGAACACTTGGTCCCTCTAATACTACAGTGACTATTTAATATGATTAGTAGTTACAATGATGATGCAGGAATGACTAATTAACCTAATTATCATTAGTAAAGAATAATTATTCCTAATAACCACCTAGTTCCAATTGGATTTATAAAGTTAGATGGAATTTGAAGATGCATGAAAATTACTCGCATAAATTGGCATGACAATCAAATTCCTTCGTGACTTGGACATGTTTATTTTGGGGGGAAGCAGCTCATAATTTGGGAGTCCTCCTCTGAGATGGTAGATCCCTGTGGCACTAACCCTATGACTTCCCACTTCAAGGGGTTTCTGCACAGAGGCCCAGGCCCACAGCCCACCCAGCCTCTTCTCGGGCCAAGCCCTCCCCTGCCTGCATTTCCACCAATTCAAGGGACTTTGTCCTGAGCACAGCACCAAGCCGCACTGCCTGCACATAAGCACTTGGCCAGCCCAGATACCAGATTTCCAATTTTCCTAAACGGCTGCCAGGATACAGGAGTCACCACATAGGACATAATGGATGTATAGATTTATTGTAAAATTTTCTAGCAGGTGGAATATTTCATTTTGAAAGACAGGCATAAAAAGCATCTTATAGGATCCCAGCCACCCTGGGGCTTTGCACGCTCCGAGATGGCAGTGCTGGCTCTTCCCATAACGCAAAGCTAATTAAACTCTCTGAGCTTGGTTTCTCTAGATTTTAAATGAGGGTAAGCAAATTTTGCTCACAGGCAGTTATAAAGAATAGACACGATTATATATGAAAGCTAAAGAGAATGCTTGGCAACAGCAGAAACTAAACACACATGCTTCCCTTTACTTCTCCCCACTGCTCTTTCAGGGATAGGCGGCCGTGGAATCAACCTCGGTTTTCCAGCTCAGTGTCAAGATCCCGCTCTGGGCCTCCACAGAACCCTGACTTCCTCTCCAAAGCTCAGCTCAGTGGATTCTCCTTCCAGACTAATCCTGTGCTTTCGTTTGATGATGTTTTGACGTCTTGAGGCCTTGTGGATGCGGGGAGGGCCTTCCCCTTCCAGGATTAGCTAATTCCTAGAGATCTCGAAGGACTTACTTGAGAGTAGGACTCTGATATGCAAACTCACCCATCCCTAGTCCACCTTCTTCAATCAGGCCCCTGTGGTGTGGGACAGGACACTACCTCTCTGCCCTAAATCACCCCTGGACCAGGTACTAGACCGTGAGAAACCACCCATACAGCTTGGAGCCTGCAGAAATTATTCAAACTGTCCAATCCTAAGCCTGCTCAGCAACTGACCCTGCCTCACCCTTGCCCAGTAGAGGCTCCTGCCCAAGTTTGCCTTTCACTCTTTCTGCCTCCAAACTGCGTCTGTTGCTCCCCCGACAGCTCTGCAGGAAACGGACGCTCCCATCCATGGAAACTGTGAGGAGCAAACTATCTCCAATGACAGTCGTCTCCTGATCTGTTGGCCTCACCTTGCCTGAATAAATACAAGATTTAGGGGTCAGATGAAGACACCTTCTCTATCTGTGTCTCTTTCTGGCCCATTAGTGTACGAATTCTCATGGCATAGACTGCAGCTACTTAGATTTTACCTCCCCAGAGATGAATTTGGTACCCAGTGCGTACTTAATAAAAAGCTGTTGAATGAATAAATCCATGAATGAACAAGCAAATGCATGACGGTAAGCAGGAGAAAGCAGAGGCCAGGCCCAAGCAAGGCAGACACATGGATATGTCAGGAAGAGTGAATCAGAGGAAATAGCTGAGATGCATAGAAACCCAGGCTCTTGCCATGGAGAAACAGCAATGCTTTTACACTGTTGGTGGGCGTGCAAATTAGTTCAACCGCTGTGGAAGACAGTGTGGCAATTCCTCAAGGATCTAGAACCAGAAATACCATTTGACACAGCAATCCCTTTACTGGATATATACCCAAAGGATTATAAATCATGCTACTGTAAAGACACATGCACACGCATGTTTATTGCAGCACTATTTACAATAGCAAAGACTTGGAACCAACCAAATGCCCATCAATGATAGACTGGATAAAGAAAATGTGGCACATATACACCATGGAATACTATGCAGCCATAAAAAATGATGAGTTCATGTCCTTTGTAGGGACATGGATGAAGCTGGAAACCATCATTCTCAGCAAACTAACACAGGAACAGAAAACCAAACACCACATGTTCTCACTCAAAGGTGGAAGTTGAACAATAAGAACACATGGACACGGGGGGGGAACATCACACACTGGGGCCTGTCAGTGGGTCGGAGGAAGGGGAGGGACAGCATTAGGACAAATACTTAATGCATGTGGGACTTAAAACCTAGATGACAAGTTGATAGGTGCAACAAACCACCATGGCACATGCATACCTACGTAACAAACCTGCAAGTTCTGCACATGTATCCCAGAACTTAAAGTAAAATAAAATTAAACTTAAAAAAAAAAACAAATCTGGCCTCTTAGCGTAAGAGTGGCTGACCTGAACACAGCTTTGATTCCATCAGGCAGTGGCCCCATCCATGCCACCAGGTTGTACATACTGCAAATGCTATATTGCCTGGTTCTGAACCACTGAGATCCCTGAACATATCAGGATGCACAATTACAGGGTGCTACTCCCTGCCATGAAAGCCTGGTAATATTTATATCTATAGTAACAGCTCAATGTCTGGCATTCAGTAAAGATTTACTGAATGAAAATGACTTCAAAGTTAAAAATGAAAGAATGAAATCTCTTTTCCCAGATAACAAACAAAGAGTTATAGGGGGAAAAATTATAGCTTAAAATAATTTGATCGAGCTGCATTGATGGTGAATTTTAAAATATACAAGGTTGGCTCACTATGAAGCAAGGTAATAAAACATAAGGCAAAACCCACTCTATTTTTCATTATTAATAGCAAAATGCCACAGTGAATGTGAAATCTTTAGAACACTGTGAATTATGATGGATTGTATATTCTTATTCCCTGCTGCATCCTGACCTGAATGAAGGGTGCAGAAGTGAAGTCTCAGATTGCATCCAAGGTGCCATCTTTCACTAGAGTGCTTTCATGTCAGCCAGCAGGAAAAACTGGCTTCTGAAGTGCAGTGAGCAGTGTTTTCCGGATGAGTGCCTTCCTGCCAACAAGGGACGGACAGTGTGACCACCACCCCGGGGAATCTGGTGTGGAGGTGGGGCTGTCCAGTCCCAGGTGGTGCTGAAGCCAGCTGCTTTACCACAGCTCCAGGAGGACCAAACGGAAGAGCCCAGCAGTGGCTTGTGCCCACCTGCTTGGTGCCAAGAGGCCAGGAGAACAGGGACAGCCACATCTGTCTACCCCGTGTGTGCTATGCCTCAGGAACTCATTATCACCTGTCATAGTCACTGCTCTTCTCCTCAACCTTCAGGTGTGCCCTCCTTTTTTATGACGAGAGCTGAGCCTGGGTCTCTGCCGTTCCCTCTGTGCTTTCTGCTTGCTGGTCCTGCTTCAGCATGAACTTACTGATGTCAGGGGAGGCCCAGATCAGGGGACAGGAGTGAAGCTTTGGTGGGTGGGGGGGTCAAAGAAAGAATGAAGGGAATTCTTTACACTGCAAAGGCCAGGCATAGAGCTTCAGGAACTTGCCGTGTTTTGTCCACACTGTGGTACCCTGTGGGGGACTCATGGTGATGCTGCATTTGCAAATAAGGAAGACTAAGAGAGTTTAGGGCCTCAGTCATGTAGGGAGGAAGGGATTTGAAGCCAGGTGTCCGCCTAGCAGAGGGTGGCCCTGAGTGAAGCCGTCTGTGCCTGGAGCCTCACCCCTCATCTATGAAATGGGGACAAGGACCCTGAGCGTGCCTATCTAGATGGGTGGGTGTCAGGATCCACATGGCCGGCACTAGGATGGCACAGCTGGACCTGTGGAAGCAGGGCCAAGTATGGCCTGTGGGAGTTGGGCCAAGTGTGAGGACAGAGGAAGCTACACCAGAACTGAGTCCTAAGAGACCCAGAGAAGCTGGAAGAAGGAGGAGGAGACAGAGAAGCCAGGGAGCAAGAACAGCACCTGCCTAGGAACAGAGGCCTCTGAGACTGGGGCCCTAACCCCATCATTTTACAGATGGGGAAACTGAGGCCCAAGCAGGGGAAGGACTTGGTCAATGTCCCAGTGTTTTGGAGGACAGACTGAGACCCAAACCCAGACCTCTTAGCTCCTGTGATAGTGACCACCCATTTGGTTTTCTGGCCTCTGTGGCTGATCCCTTTACACCTCTCACTGGGTTCATCTTCCTACCCCTGATGTTCTGTGCCCTGTGCGCTGGCAGCACCACATGCCGCTCGATTCCTGCCCAGTGCTGTGCTGCGGTGCACCAGGCCCCTGCAAAGCTGTGCCCCAGGGAAGGCCCTCCCTCCGCTCATTCCTGCCTGGCTGGCAGCGCCTTGTCTGCCAAAGGGAGACAAGCCTCCTCATGGCTGATTTCCCCACCACCTCGTCCTGGGGTCCCCCGTCGCCTCCCAGCACTTCCCTTTCTCATAGGACTGCTCATCACTTTTGTCACCCCCATCTGCCTCCTCCAGATGGAAATTCCTTCAGGATAGTCAACAATGGTCATTCAACTCCCACACAGGACAGTAGAGGAGGAGGGAGGGAGGGCACGTGACCCGTTGGCCGTTCTTTTTAATAGTTTAGTGAGGTGACCATCAAGATTCTGGCTGCCCACCTAAGAGCTGCTGCCTGGTCATTTATTTAATCAGAGAAAAGCAGCATTGCTATGGAAGAGAATGTAAAAGGTAGTTACCTGCAGCCCCAGCAATCCAGGGATTCCAGGTGGTCCCAGGTCACCTTTCTTCCCCTGAGTGTAAAAGAAGAAGCTAAAATTAACAAGCAGGCAGTCGTCAAGCAGAGGTGGTTTAATAATGAGTCTCAGTGGATGTTTGGGTCTTCATTACTCTCAACCTCCCAGATTAACAACTGTCCCTCAGGAGTGCCCCACAGAGGAACAATGTGGGATCAGAAAAAGGACTCAGGCTTTTTCTGAGGTCAGGAGTAAGGCTTTGGATCCCAGCTCTGTAACTTAAATGTGTTTGGTAACTCAAGGCCCCATATTCAAAAGGTACAAAGGTGTACCCAAGAAAAGTCTCCTTTTAATCCCAGTCTCAGCCACTCAGTTCCTTTCCTTGGAAAAAACTAATCTTACTAGATGTTGGTTAATTTTCCCAGAGAGATTTTATGCATTGGTAAGCTTTACACACGCACACACACAAACACACACATTCCCCCTGTCCCCCGTTTCTTCACAGACTTCAACATGCCATTCAATCTGTTAAACTTTGCTTCTTTGTTTCCATTTAATTTATCTAAGCCACATCCCATATCACATGGAGAGTTGCTGGTATCCTTTATACAGATGCGTGGTTTTCCCAGTGCAAATGAGGCATGATGCATTGAAATAACCCCCTCCTCGTGGCCAGGTAGGTTACTTAGGGCATTTCTGCTCTTCTGCTGTGGGAATCCATGCTTCAGTGCATACATGCTCAGTATCCAGCAGGGTGATGTTGTGGGGTGACCTGAGGCCATCTCCTTAAATAGGGGTAAGGTGTGTGTTGGTTAGTTTAATTTACACAATGTGGTAATGGCATATATTGTACAACAGAGGTTATCTGAAAGACAGAATACAGCCCTTTTTGGCATTGTTCTGGTGGTTTTCTTGATTAAATAAAAGCACTGCAATTGTTAAGATCTACATTTTTTGAGTGTCTATTTCACGGCAAACTCTCTTTCTAGTTCTTCCCATATGATCCTTTCTTAATTTACTCTGCAAGAGGACCCTGGAATGCCCATGTTCTCATTCCATTGATGAGTGTGCAAATCGAGGCTCAGAGCTCATGTCTCTCTTGTTGCACAGCTAGTAAGGGGCAGAGTTCAGATCACACCCAGTTCTATGCAGACTTGAAGCCTGTGCCAATATTGCTGGCTTCTCAGGGCTCTGAAGAATTAAAAGGGATGCTTTCTACAAAATAACTCTAAGTGTATCTGTGAGATTGTAAAACTTGATATCATCCTCTCCTCTCATTCAGCAACACTGGCCCTCTTCTTTCTGCCCCTTGGTGACTCTTGCTTGTCTCCACTGTCCCAGAACCCCCAACTCAAGCACACCCTGGGAGCAACAGGGAGGATGGATTAAGGCTGATCAAGCTGCTTCTCTCACTGCCCAGCATAACCCATAACACTGCGTTGGGCCAGCCCACCATTCTCTCTCCCCAGAACCACTGCAGTAGCCTTCTAAACAGTGCCTCCCTTAACACACTTGGCCATTGCACTTTTCCCCTCAAAGCAGCCGGGATGATATCATTAAAACATAAATCATGTCATGTCTCCTCTGCTCAAAACACTGCAATGCCTCTCAGCTCACTTAGAGCAGAACTTTAGTGACCTCTAGCCTGCCCTCCATGACCTCATTTCCTCCAACCTTCTTCTCATTTCCATGTACTTTTTTCCCACCTCCAGCCACACTGGCCTCCCACCTCCACCTTGAATCTGCCAAATGCACTCCAAACTGAAGGTCCGTCCACTGGCGTTTCCTTCTGCCTGGGTTTGTTCCCCAGGTATCCACATAGATCAATTTTTCAATTCAATTTGGTTTCTGCTGAAATGCTCCTTTAACTGAATGTCTTCTTTGGCCAGCCTCACCAGAATAGCACTCCCTCTGTCCCATTGTGTCTTCTCATGCTACCGTAATTTCCTTAGTGTGGATCCTCACCAGATGCACCATTGGCGTTTGTGCTTATTTATTGCGTGTCTACCCCTACTGGGACTCAAGCCACCTGAAAGTGGAGTCGGGCTCTGGTTTTGTTTGATGCTATATACTGTAGGCTCAGGACAGTGCCTGCCACACAGAGAACATTCAATAGACATTTGTGGGCCAAATAAATCATCCCTTTGAGAACTATGCAGTCCCAAGCCATGACGGTGGCACTGAAGATAGCAGTGAAAAGTTACAGAAAAGTGATATCAGGGAGGAAGGGAAGATACAACTTGGAGATTTGTTGACTAGCAGAGAGAGTGAGTGAGCCTGGTTTAGAAGCCCCTGGATCCACACCTTTGAGCTGTGAACCCATCAGGCTGGAGGGTGCGTAACGTCTGGGTCACAATTAGTTTCTTGATACTTGTCAGGTAGAATTCAAGATGTGGTCACAGATACCTTCAGAAGACAGCCAAGCCTTGGAGGCACTGGGTTTCTCCATCCATCTGATCCCGCTCTGATTAACGCAGACATCAGGAAGCTGATCATAAGACAGCTAAGAGTTGCCAGCTCCCCTTCCTCAGGGAAAGGAAACCAGACACCTTCCATTTACTATCTAGACAGACACCCCCTCCAGTTGCTTCAAGGGGATTCTAGAGAGAGTCACAGGTTATTTACAAGATGAACAAACCATTTTCCCTCAAGGTCAGTGGGAGGACCTGGTGAATAATCATCGGAAGTTAGAATCCAAGCCAGCAATGTAACTGTGTTGAGAGGAAAGACTGAAAGGAGAGATTGGAATATCTAATGGTTGGTAAGAAAGGATGAGAGAGAAGGGATGCAGAGGTCTGGCCATGACTGAGCAGAATGATTCATTAAGATGCCGATGTGGTCGGGGGATGAAGCATCAGTTCCCTCTCCAGGGTGACATGATCACCATTTGGGGATGCAGCAAGGTCTCAGCAGCTCTCCGCTTCCTCAGCTGACCCCAGGATCTTATGTAACAACGTTACTCATGCCCAGGAATGTGAATACCTAAGTTGACAACAGGATTTGTAAAAGGCATGAATTCAGGAGGTGTTCCTGTGCCAGGAAAGTTGAATCAATTGATCTGGAAGAGCAGACGTATGGGCAAGTAGGAGGCACGTGGTAGACAAGAGAGAAATGCAAAGAAACACATCTATGGAAGCAGACATCATAAGCATTAGGTTTTCAGCAAGGAGAAAAAAACCAAAAAGGTGGCAAGAGGCCAGAGAAAGAAAAGTGTCAGAGCAGATCTTTCACGGGTCATCCATGAAGGGGCATCACCCAGAGAAGCCTCAGGGTAACATCTCTCTGGCGTCTGTACCTTCCGCATCCCCAGCATCATGGGCCATTCCAGTGCCTCTCAAAGGTGGCCTTCCTTTCTGTAGCCACAGCCACAGGAACCCACCCTGTTCCCAGGCCCAGTCTCTTCCTTCAGGCCTTCCTCAGCCAACCTCTGCAGGCATCTGAGCTGTTTGATTTGGAGATTCCTGGGTTTCTAACCTATCTTTTCAGTTTGGTGTCCAGGGTTCACACCATCATCTCCTAAGCAAGAGCCCAAATGGACTGCTTAGCTCAGCCCCAAATACCCACTTAGGACTTCTGATGCCTGAGACATTGCCATGCTACTCCCTCTGTCTGTAATCCTCCCTTCACATCTCAGCCTGTCAAAATCACATCCCAGTTCGGTGCCACCTCTTCCTTGAAGCTTGAGCAGTAATGACAAATAACAGCTCAAATGATGAGAAATAAATACTTGAGTCATGGATTTCCTGGGGCCACCCAAGAGCTAACAAGTTAGAATTGCCAGGGGTGGGGTACAAAGCTCCAAGTGAGTAGAATCAAAGGAATTCTCTGTGTTCTTTCTCCAACCCCTTTCCTCTATGATATTGTAAGGAAAAGAAGTCTAAATCTATGGTACATTGGAAGGATAAGCCATTTAACTTGCTGAGTCTTTGTTTTCCCACATGGAAGATTATAATCATGATAATTATTTCAAAAGATAATAGGAGAATAAATGATTTAATATTTGAGGAAGTTATTTATAAAACACAATAAAGCATCCCTCAACTGTAACAGACAGTGATGAGAATGAGGAGGAAGATGATAATGACTATGAGGAAGAAGAAATAGTGAGAGACATATTCTGGCTCCTTTGTGTTCTTGTAGTGGGTGATAGACTGTGTGTCAAATAGATCTGGTTTCAAAATTCAACCTCCTAGCAGTGCCACAGAGTTTAAATTGGATGATGCCCACAAAGTACTTAGTAATAGTGGTTATGGTGATGACAATGGTAGCAGTTGGTGATTTTGATGATAATAATGGTGGTGGTGGTGGTGATAGGGTCTTGTGGTGGCACTGATGATGATGGCATTAATGGTTATGGTGGTGATGGAGTTGATGGTGATGGTGATGATGGTAGTGATGGTGATGGATGAGTAGTTGATGGTGATGGTGATGGATGGATGTGTGATGGTGATGGATGATGTAGTGATGGTGATGGTGATGGATAGAGTTGATGGTGATGGTGATGGTGGAGTTAATGGTGATGGTGATGGTAGAGTTGATGGTGATGGTGATGGATGGTGGATGATGGTGATGATAGTAGCCATGGTGATGGTGATGGTGGAGTTGATGGTGATGGTGGTAGTGATTGTGATGGTGATGGTGGATTTGATGGTGATGGTGGTAGTGATTGTGATGGTGATGGTGGAGTTGATGGTAATGGTGATGGTAGAGTTGATGATGATGGATAGTAGTGATTGTGATGGTGATGGTGGAGTTGATGGTGATGGTGATGGTAAAGATTGATGATATGATTGTGATGGTGAGTGATTGATGGTGATGGTGTGATGATGGTGGAGTTGATGGTGATGGTGGGTAGTTGATGGTGATGATGATGGTGGAGTTGATGGTGATGGTGATGGTGGAGTTGATGAGGGTGATGGTGGTAGCAGATTGTGATGTGTGATAGGTGGTAGTTGATGGTGATGGTGGTAGTGATTGTGATGATGATGGTGGGAGTTGATGGTGATGGTGATGGTGGAGTTGATGAGGGTGATGGTGGTAGTGATTGTGATTGTGATGGTGGAGTTGATGGTGATGGTGGTAGTGATTGTGATGATGATGGTGGAGTTGATGGTGATGGTGATGGTAAGGTTGATGATGATGGTAGTAGTGATTGTGATGGTGGAGTTGATGGTGATGGTGATGGTAAAGTTGATGATGATGATGGTAGTAGTGATTGTGATGGTGGAGTTGATGGTGATGGTGGTAGTGATCATGATGGTGATGGTGGAGTTGATGGTTTTTGGTGGTAATGATGGTGATGGTGATGGTGGTGGTGATCGTGGTGATGGTGATGGTGATGATGCTAACATTATTGGTGGCGGTGGTGATAGTGGCAACTCTAGTAAAGGTAGATGTAGCAGCGGCTATGTAACCTCTGCAGTTTTGTCCCATAACTGGTTTCAGAGATCTGAGAAGTGCTAGAAAAAATAAATTTTGTAGCAATAAAGAGCTGTTTTACAAACAATAGGCCTGTTTCTTCTCATTTTTCTTTTTTTCTCTTTTAAATTGCTACCCAGCACAATATCTGGATTAAGTGTTTGTAATTTATCCAGAGGGCAGATTTTTCAAGCCATTCTGAATGCCAAGATGCTGAGCGGAACTGGTATTTCCAAGGTTGCCTGTCTGCCCACGGAGAGGAAGGAAGCCTATAAATTCAGAACAGCAATTCTCTCCCAGCCAGGATGAGTTAACAGAGTCATCTGAGGTGCCATTAACAGATAAAAGGATTGCTTGTGCAACTGATTCTAATATGTGCTGTATGGTCTTTTGCTCAGTTCCTGTTCTCCAGGCCTCCAAATGTCAAACATGATTATTTTCTACTGGTTAGAGCTGAAACCAGGTGTGCAGGGAAAACCGAGGGTGTCCTGATATAAACCCTGGCTTCATGCCATGAAATGAATCAAACAGTAGCCTAGGATCCAAACAACACTGTTACCACCTGGTAGAGCAGGAAAAGGCAGGAAAAAGATTGTAGAATGAAAAAGGAAAACAAATTCAACCTAGGCTGCCACTGCAAAAAAAGACTGGCCATGTTTCCTTCCTCAAATCTACTAGAAGTCAGAGCTGGTGGGCCAGATAACCTTCAACAATAATGAGACCCTTGGTTCCAAGAGAAAGCCAGGGATTAAGCTGATGTGTGCTCAGTGCATCCTACTGGACAGGCATGGTCAGGTATTGAGGGTCCTAGATCTATTCAAAGCAAGCACAGCAAGGACAGTTAACTTCCATGTTAGAATTCTGATATGCACATGGATACACACACACACACAACACACAGACACACACTCATACTCACAATATTGAAGCAAAGAGGGTAAAGAATTCGGAGCCAGGCAGATCTCATGCCCCAAGTATAAGTACCCTCACTACCTACAGCCTGGGTGACACTCAGTACTTTGATGTATACCTTTAAGTCTTAGAATCCTAATTAGTAGAATGGGATTAAAACTGCCATACCTCAGAGAATCCTTGTAGGAATTAAATGGGAATCATAGGTGCAAACAGTTCCCTAGGGAAGTGCCTGCTATGCAGTGACTATTCAATCAATGTTATTTCCTTTCTCCCTTCTCTTAGCTATACATCTATAAAGAGAGATTCCATTTTTCAAATGTGTTCTTGAAGTAAATGACACAGTCAAGAACACGGTGAGATGGGCGGGGAGCACTGCTGTCTTTGTAAGAGGGGACATCTTGTTGGATAGGATCACCTCTCCAGTCCTCATCTATTGATGAGAGGGAAGAGAAACCAGAAGATACTGAGAAAATGATCAGACAAACCAAAGGGGTTGTCACCCGCTGTGGGAAGAGCAATGACCAAGATCTAAGTGACCTTGAGAAGGTCATTCACGTTTCTGGATATATTTCTCACTGTGAGTCTCAAAGATCCCTGCTGCCACAGTGCTTCCATAGACATTCCAAATTTTACATTTTGTTGAAATGTGTCAAAATATACAATTTTTTTTTTACCAATTTTTCTTTTTTTTTTAATCTTCCAGAGAAGATGAAAGATGATGTCTAGGCGATTTCAGCTGATACTCAGTGCTACAGAGCAAGGCAAGGCGTAAGAAGGGACCACATTCTCTTCTCCAAAATGAGGCATCCCCTGTGGAAGGTGAGAACCCAGGTGACCAGGCACCCAGTTCTGAATCTTGTCCTCTTCTAATCATTCATTTATGTTCCTTAACTGTAGGAGGTTATATTAATGCCATTACATATTTAATTAATGCCATTATCTATTTATGCATATTTTATAGGCATATTCCTATTGTATTTATAACTATGTTATGTGTCTATAAAATATGTATGTTTTATAAGGGTGAGCGACTCCTCTCATTACTGTGGTGATAAAAATAAATAAGAAAAAGTCCTTCCTCTCATAGTCTTACATTCTATTAAAGAAAACAAAAACAAATTCTCAAATAAGAAAAATATCAGATAAATCTGCAGAAAATTAAAATGGGATGGTGTGAGAATAACAGTGACAGCCATTTTGAGGTGGATGATTTGGGCGTGACAATTTTTTTATTGGAAAAGTGAGCCTCCTGGAAGCTCTGCAAGGTCCCACTGCTGCAGTGGCCTTGAGCCAGGCTGGTTCTTCCGCCAAAACATTCAGGATTCAGATGCAACTGCAGCATCTCTCATTTCAACTAGGTGACAGTGCTCCCTGACCAACCTCCTTAATGCCGAGCTCAGACAACAGGCAGGAAATTAAAGCCTTTGAAAGAGAAATGCAGTCCTTCTCTATCTCTCTGCCTGGTGACTGCTACCGCCCTCCAGCAGGCAGGCAGGCAGGCGGGCAGGTGGGCGGGCATCTCCTGCAGCTCCGGGGATGGCGTGGAGCGGGCCTCGCTCTCAATTCTCCCTTTTACCATGTCAATGTGGAAAAATACCAGCTTTGTCCAAAACGAATGCATTTACTTTGCCGAGGATTATCCTGTCTGCCTGTTGCTAATCTCTAAAATAAAGGGCCTGGGTTCTGTTGCCCCCCAACCCGTGTTTAATGTCTGTCTCTCCATGCCCAGGTTCCAGCCTGCTATCAGCCGTCAGCCTCGTCTCTTCCCTTGCACAGCCTGAGCATGTGCAGTGATGCCCAGGAGCTCTTCTGAGTGATGTTTCAATTGAAGTTGATGAGGAGGAAATGACAGGTCATGGCAAGGGAAAGAGAGAGATAATTTTTTGAATAAGTCATTTTGTCTCGCATTTTCCTGACTCAGCTAGAGAGCGACTGAACAGGAAGCTGCTTCCAAGCCCACAACATTACAATTTGTTTCTACTGCCTTTTTCTCCATAGATGCAGGCACTGAGCTGGCAATATCCATAGGACAGAACACAACCTGAATCATGGAATCACCTTTGATGACTGAAAGGCCATGGGCCCCCCAAAACCCACTTGCTCATCGTCCTTGATTCACTAGAGGAAGCAAGACAAGCGTGGAGCCGTCCTCTGTGTTGCTCTGCACCCTGTGCTAATGCTCCCACCATCCTGCCTTGTCACTCTTAGTTCACTCTCCTCTGCTAGACGCTGGGTCTTTCAGAGCATGACTTCTGCCCTTTCCTCAGCATGCCCTCCACCTGGCATCCGACCTGAACCAGGATGGGTGCTCAGAAGCCCCGTGCTCTGCCCAGCCCCTGCCCTTTCTCAGTGGATCACCGTGGGAGCCTTCTAACTGGCCTCCTTCCTGCAGTCTGTTCTCAACACAATAAGACACATGAATGTGTTTAGGGTGCAACCCGGGCCCTGCCACTGCGACCCTCGAAACCCCAGAATGAGCAACCACTACCAGAAATGTATGAGATAGGCCCATCTGGAACATGAAATTATTTGATGCAGCTTCAAGAAGCAGTGTTCACAGATTTAGGTAAAATAATGGTATTATAGTTTTGTGTCTCTTAAAATTCCTTCTCTTTTGGAGACAACATACTGAAATATTTAGAAACATGATGTGATGATTTTAGGACTTGCTTTCAGTGAATTCAGTGGTGGATAGAAGTGAGTGTTGGTATATAGAAAAGAAGTTTTTCATTAACTTGTAAAAGTTGATTGCGTTTAGGGTATATGAAGGTTCATTTTACTGTCCTTTCTACTTTTGTGTATGATCATTCATCATAAAACATCATAAAACATTTCATCATAAAACATTTTTTTCATCATAAACTTGTTTTTCATCATAAAACATTTTTTGAAAACATGTAAAAGCTCCATTGGTTACTCGCAGTAAAAGCCAAAGTCCTTATGATGACCCACAAGGCCTGAAATGGAGCTCATCTCCTGCCAGGCCCCTTGCTGGGTCCAGCCACATGGACCTCTGGGCTCCAACACTCCACACCTGTGCCTGCCCCAGGACCTCTGCCTGTCAGGCTCTTCCCCAGCTATCAGTCTTGCCAATGTCCTCACCTCCAGAGAGCCTGTTCAAGGAAAATTGTCTTCATGGGGCCTTCTTGCATCATCTGCTTACATGCTATTTCATCTCTTTCCCCTGCCTGCCAGAATATAAACAGCATGAGGGCAAGAGCTTCCTACTTCCTGAACTACTCACTTGCCTACAACAATGCCTGGTACCCAGTAGATACAGAAGAAGAAATGTTTGTTGAATGGATGAATTTGTGGAAAGAAAGGTGAGAAGAAAAGGGGCAGGAGGGAATAAAAGCAAGTAAAAGAAAAATAGGAAAAAAACTGGAAAAGGGAACACAAGAGGAAGAAAAGAGAGACTGGTTGAGAGTCCCCAATATGATGCCAGCAGAGCCTGAACTAGAAGCCATGTCTGCAGCCATTTTAATTATACCAGTGAGTTTCCAAACTGAAGAGGAAGAAGTCCAGGAAGAGGAAGAAGTCCAGGAAGAAGTCCAGGTCAAAGCTGATGGGCACAAGCAAGTGTGCAGAGGCAGGATGCCTTCTCAAGGGGGCATCCAAATCCCACATCCAAAACACTGATTTCAATGCTCCCATTGACTCCCATGGAAAACTCACTCACTCCTGCAAGGCCACCTCAAACATCACCTTTTCCCTTGGATGTGCCTGTTTCCAGCCCCACCGCTCCTCTCAGTGGCCTCCCTCAATCTGAGATCTCCCTCTATCCTCTGAACATCTGTAGTCTTCCTCAGTCTCCATTGAGGTCATCTGTTTATATGCACTGAGCTCCTTAGCTGACCTGTGAGCTCCTGGTAGCTGAGACCTAAATGTTTTCAGAAAATCCCAAAGCATTTAGCAGAGTGTCTGTGCATCACAGGAACTCAACATGAGCTTTCTGACAGACTGACACACAGAAAGAAAGAAGGGAGCAAAATGAGAAGTCAGACTTTGGGGACACACAGCCCCACGTGCGAATCCCTGAGGGGCCACTGGTGGCTGTGCTGTATCAGAGCCTGTCCTTCATCTGCAGAAATGGGGATGGCAGGGCTGTCATGGGAGCTGCCATGTAATTGGAGCTCAATAAACACCATATCCTACTCCTGCCCATCATCACTGCACCCCAACCCCTCACCCTGTTTGCTTCTCTGGATCTCCTTGTTTTATTCCTCAAATCTCCAGACCCAGTGCATTGCCCAATTTCCGAGGCCTGTGGGTTGTGTTAAGCTCAGATCAGGCCAAGCGCCATTGCAAGGGTGGCTGGTATTGCTCAGAAGGGTAAAAAGTGTTTCTGAAGATGACAGCAGTCACCCTGGGAAGCACATCCAGCAGGTTTAAAGAAGTTGTATCTAAGAAGGTGATATGGTTTGGCTGTGTCCCCACCCAAATCTCATCTTGACTCCCATAATGCCCACGTGTTGTGAGAGGGACCTGGTGGGAGATCACTGAATCATGGGGGCAGTTTCCCCCATATTATTCTCGTGGTGTGAATAAGTCTCACAAGATTTCATGGTTTTACAAGGGAAACCCTTTTCACTTGGTTCTCATTCTCTCCTTGCCTGCTGCCATGTAAGGCATGTCTTTCACCTTCTACCATGATTGTGAGACCTCCCCAGACACATAAAACTGTGAGTCCATTCACCTTCAGCCATGATTGTGAGGCCTCCCAAGCCACATGGAACTGTGAGTCCATTAAACCTCTTTTCCTTTATAAATTACACAGTCTTGGGTATGTCTTTATCAGCAGCGTGAAAATGAGCTAATACAGAAGGTATGAGCCTGATGAGGGATCTCTGGACAAGATGTTCCCTCCTTGCCTTAATAAGAGTAAATTAGATAAAGATGTAGATTTTAAAAACCTTCACAGTCATCTTTATATAAACAGTTCCACCCATCGTCTAACTCTACTTTGGAAAAATAACAATTGCCCAAGTTCAATGCAAAATGAAAAAAGCTTCACGTAAACATTAATTACATAAATGTACAAAGATGGTTGTTTTCTCTTAAGACTGTGCAGGAGCACGTGCAGGAGCATGTTGAGAGAATGACAGCCATGTCAGCTGTCACATCATGCTGCCCAACCAGGGCCAAGTCCCTTTACTGAGCACTTTTTCTCCTAACAACACAGCTGATGGTGATGCCTTCCCCATTGTAGCAAGAAGTAAACCGGCCTGGAGAGACCAGGTAACTTGCAAGGGTCACACAGCTGCTGAGAAGTGGATCAGCTCTTCAATCCCAGGTGCATCTTGTTCTGGAGTCCAGGATCCTTCCACTCTACTGCGGAGGGAGACACCTGGCTTTTACCCACCTGACTGCCTCACTTGACTGACAGGGAAACTGAGCCAGGGCTGGGGATGCTGAATGGGAAGTGGGGGCGAGTGAATCTCTGATACGGTTTGGCTGTGTCCCCACCCAAATCTCGTCTTGAATTGTAACTCCCACAGTTCCCACACACTGTGGGAGGAACCCGGTGGGAGGTGATTGAATTATGGGGAAAGGTCTTTCCCATGCTGTTCTCGTGATAGTAAATGAGCCTCAGAAGAGCTGATGGTTTTAAAAACAGGAGTTTCCCTACACAAGCTCTCTCTTTGCCTGCTGCCACCCATGTAAGACGTAAACTTGCTCCTCCTTGCCTTCTGCCATGATTGTGGGACCTCCCCAGCCATGTGGAACTATAAGTCCATTAAACCTCTTTCTTTTGTAAATTGCCCAGTCTCGGGTATGTGTTTATCAGCAGCGTGAGAACAGACTAATACAATCTCTCTCACCCAATGCACCTTCCTGACGCCTTTCCCCATCTCACCTAGCCTTAAAATAAATTATTTGTAGAATCTTGAGAATTCAAAAGGGTTATAGGAGGCATAGTTCTTTGAAAACCAAAGATCGAAGTTAACCAGTGGGTAAGCACAGGTTGGAGTCAGTGCTGAGAAGAGCCGGCCACCCCCTTTCAGAACTGAGGATGTGAAGTGTGATGGGGAGGCAACCCCCTTAGACGAAGTCAATCCACAGCAAAATATATGGCACCATCCACGTCACTGAGCTACAGATTGTCCAGGCTAAGAGAGGCCATACGTGGAATGAGGGCTGCCTCTGCCAGATGCCAGGACTCCATTCCCACCCACCCATCAGTAGTGTAAACCTCCAGAGGCAGGAAGCTCACTGGTCCCTGGAGCTACCTGCCCCATCTGTGGATGCCTGTGGCCCTCAGATTGTTAACCATGTGAACTAGTAAAAGGTGGTACAACCTTAAGGGGTACAGTTCAACAAATGTGAGCTGACTTCCTGCCCTGTGCCAGGTACCTTGGTAGGAACTGGGGACACAGAGTTGAGTCTGGCTTTCAGTCCAGTTTGCTGTGGGAGCATCGCAGGGGATGGGGGTACAACCCAAGCATGCTTCTGCAGCCCTCCTCAGAAAGTACGGCATTGTTTCAAGAGCTGAACTTACTGGTGAATTATACCCTTATGGTGTGCACAATCTAGATAGGAAAACAGGTGCTTAATTAAATTAATTAAATACCATGAGATATCATATTCAATAATGGCATGCATATATTAGATGCACAGATGTATCATTTCACCCCTATTTTTTCGCACGACTTAGCTCAAATATCATCTCCTTCAAGAAGACCCCCAGGCTGGGTCAGTTGCCTCTTCTCTGTATGCCTCAGCACTGGGCTTCCCCGCTCTGGGGCTGTGATCACCCAGTGGATTCATGTCTCTCTATACATGACTCTTGGCAGACAACAGACTGATCTCCATGTCCCTGAGGCCCAATTCAAGGCAGAACACATAGTAGAACCTCAACCATGTTTGATGAACTGAATCCAACCCTTCGTTCTACTTCCAATATTCATTTCAAGCCCCTGAAACTGACACTGTCTATCTTCTCTGCATGGCATTATAAAATAGGGACCAGTGTGGGTGAGCTGAGGAATCACAAGGAAAAGAGAGTTTACTTACTCGGAGACCTTGCAAACCAGGAGGTCCATCCCTGCCTTCTGGGCCTATTGGACCCTTTAGGAGGGAGAAAAAGGAAAAAGAGAGAGGAACATAATGGTAAATGCAGGGCTCAATGGCATAGCTTAGGCTTTAGAATCTCACCCTCATTGAATAGTGTAATACCATCCCATTCCGATGGGGAAATTCGGAGGTCCCATTCTCTCAAACCTATAACACTTTAAAACATGTACATCTATCAGATCTGATTAAGTATGCTGAACAGTCAGGATGTAAGAAACCTAGTTCGTACTTTATACTGAGTACTGTAAGCATCCAATAGCTTGCTTTAGTGGTTTGCACAAAGCACACAGAAGCGAATTGTCTGGAACCTAAGTGTCTTTGATTCTAAGCCCAGTGCCCTTTCCCTGTAGCCTGCTGGCTCAGAAAGAACTGGCATAGACTATCTGACTCTCAGGCAACAGTGATATGCAAAACATGATAGTCTGGACACATGAATGAAACTGCCTAGGAAAGATCAATATCAATTAACCAAGAAACATTGGTGCAGGGAGGGGTCATACTGACCTCATTCGAATCCTGCCCCCTTGTCCTGCCTCGATTCTGCCTCATGAGCTCAGGGAAGTCACTTGGTGCCGTTAAACCTCGGTTACCTCATCTCTGAAGCGGGGATGATACAACCACCTACTGAGCAGTTATGAATGGGTTCTAAAGCTGGGGCACAGCACCCAGGCCCCCTGACAGCCCCTGATTTATACCACAGAATGAGGCATTCCATGGGAGTGGGAAACGAACTGAAACCCTAAGCTTAAGCTGTGACTCTATCACCACTTCTGGGTGAATTTGGCCAGAAATGCCCTCTCTGCACTTCAATTTCCCCATCTTCAATAAATATTATTTTCATAATTATCATACTAATAGCCACTGCTGCTAAATTTTGTGTAACTGTAAGTGACCAAGCTGCATTCACGCCAAGGGTCCTTTCTCTTGATAACGCCATGTAAATGAGTAAATCAATGGACAAACTGCAGTAATTAAAGGTGTGGATCTCTCTTCCTAACAAGGAGATTCCGTTGAGCTCAGGACACACAGAAAGAGAAGGCCCTAAAGGCATGGGTTTTTTAAGCGTCAAGAGATGGCTGGCATTGATCTACATCTCTGGCCCTTTAGTGGCTCCACCAGACATTGGTAAAACTATCAGAGCCTGTTTCATCTTGGGGAAAGGATGAAAGATGCCAGCATTTGGATGCAGAATGCTGAACCCTGTTTCCATTTCGAGAATGGGATATATTTTCCTCTCTCTGGGATTGCTGAACACAAACTCAAAATTTTCCATTCTAGACAGAAGTCACTGAAGCCAGCTTCTCAATTCAGTTCAACCCAATGAATATTTAGAAAGTAACTGCTCTGCAGAAGGCCCCGAGCTAGGTGCTGCCGGGGATTCAAAAGCAGAGAGAAGTGACAGTTGATATCAGCATTGGGCTCAGTCAGGCTCCATGGCGCTCTGCCTCAGAGAGCAGCTCATTTAACCTCATAGTATGTTTACACAAAAGAAGATGCTGCAGCGGTAGATTTCCAAGTTAGGGGTGAATCGAATGAGGATCGGAGATTAAGCAATGTCACCAAAGCCACAAAATTACTTGGTGGACAAATCGGGCCATGAAATCAGGTGCTCTGGTTCCTAATCCCAAGTACCTTCCATGAGCCTATTTCTGTAGCTCACGCTGCAGTCAGGCTCACTTTAGTGGCCCTCTTGAACACCTGCCGCACGGCTAGCTCTACAAGCGTGTGTTAAGTTCCCACCATGTGATAAACCCTGTGGATTGAGAGACGGGAGAGATATTGGTCCTCGACTAAAGAATCTTATAGTCTTGGGCCTCTCATCACTGTTCTTCTCTTCATAAGGCCTTTAGTTAGGCTGTTTGCTTTTTGAACACTCCGAAGGGAATCTTATCACTAACATCATGTATTGTACTAAACCCCATTCTGTCTAGGCTAGAAGACATCTCCAGAACCACGGGGGATATTCTGAATTTCAAAAGTACGTAGATTCAAGACCATCCCCATGTCCTGTATAATGGATACTAGAAATGGTACGTGCAGGAGATTCCAATTCATCATCTAGAAATTGCAAATGTTTACTTGCAGTTATGTCTTTTTTCACATAGCTGCTTCTTCAGACTCTGAGGGTGCTTCATGTGTTATTTCATCCCTATATCTTCAGCCTTAGTATTTTGCTTGATATAAGGTAGGTGGTCACAAACGTTTGAGGTTTCTTCCTTCTCTCCCTCCCTCTTTACTATAACAAAATCTAGGTAAAGGGTGAGGACTACCCATCTATTTTCATCTCAGGAAGAGGCCAAGAAGTTTGCTCATGATTAAGCAGAGCTAGCTATCTTTAGCTTCTTCTTCTGTAATGGGGACCATGAAGTAAAGTAATTCCCCTTTACGCAGCTCAGAGGAAGGACTGTGTAGTCCATGGTGAAAACAGCGGAGGCTGCACAGTCAGATCTAGGGTCAAGTTCAGTTCTGCTTCTCAATAGCTATGTGACTTTGTGCAAACCACTCAATGTCTCTGCACTAATGTTTTCGTTGGTAAAAGAAAAAAAATAACATCTTCACCCTTGCAGACTTAATATGCATGTATTTGCACAAGAAAACATATATAGTATAGACCTTCAATACTTGCCAATAATAGATCTGAAATATACATGTATATATGCATAGAAAGGTAAATATTGAAACACGCTGCATTCTCTGCATTATCTAGTTTAAATCTCTCAACCGTTACAACAATTGTGGGCAGCTCTGGAAACTGAACCTGGAGAGGTCACAGAGACATAAGTTAGATTTTCTGATCCAAAATCTTTGATATAAAATTGTTCCAATTTTCCTAGAATTAAATATCCCTTAAGTTTCTTCTAGTTTTACCCCAGCAAAAACATATAAATATATCCTCATAAAGAGTGGGCCTCAATAGCTTAAAATAAATCTGATCTATGTTCATTTATAAGTCAGTTATTTTATTCCTTTCAATAAAATACAGTAACTTGAAAGCAATAGCAGCACACTGCCAGAAGAAGCAACTTTAAAGCAGGGACCCTGTGGAGGGTACTGTATTCTTACTAATTATTCTCGATATCTGAACTCACATCATAAGATGATCACAAGGGTCCTTTGGATGGCCTCTTCCCAACTGGTCATTTACATATCATTAAATTCTTAACAGAAGGAGAAACCAGAGGCTGAAATGTCACAGGCCACTGCAAAGTCAGAACTGACCAGAAACATGGGAAAAGTGAGTGCGTTGGAAGTGATTCAATCGGCATGTAAGTGTCCAATGTTTTTATTCTACTTTATCTGAAAGGAAAATAAAACATCAAACTGAATCCCCAGAAACCCCCATCACGGCCGTTGGGGACTGGGGGCTCTGAAGGCAGGGTGCCCACACTTCAATCCCGTTCCACACATGGCAACGCCCTGATGTGCAGAGAGTTATCCCACCTCTTCCAGGCTCAGTTTTTCCTACGTCAGATGTGACCGCAACAGCACCTCCCACGCAGGTGGCATGAAGGCGCTTGAGATAATGCCATGCTCAGCGCCGGGAATGACTATGATCTTCCAAACCCATTGGTAAAAGAAGCGTGCAGAGCAAACCCTGCGCAGGAGAGGGACAACTTACCGGAGCTCCTGGAGGCCCGGGGGGGCCTTGGTGACCTCTGGGTCCTGGAGCTCCCTGGTAACACAAGCCAAACACGTGTTTAGTCACGACTTTTCCCCCATATGATCAGGCCCACCATCACCCATGGCCCCTTCCTGACTCAAAGTTTACTTTCCAAGTTCTCGATAGGGCGCAGAGGTATGGGAGTGGGTATTTGCATTTCTGGCAGAAAGGCAACTGGAGTCTGAAAGGCTCCATCTAAGTTCAGCCTGGGATCATGGTTGTGGCTTTTCTGTTTCTGCTGTGACCTAAATCCCCATGAGAAGAGGACGCGTGTGCCTCTTACCTGTTCCCCTTTCAAGCCCTCTCGCTGCACCTGAGAGACAAAGCAAGCATTAGCAAAGGTGCTGGCATTTCCGCAACCACAGTCAACCTCTCTCAGCTGCGCTAAGGCCATTCATTCACAGGCCATGCTGTCATGACGTGCCTCCTGACTTTTCTCTGATTCTACCCCATTTTTAGTGTTGAAAGCCTTCTATCCAACCCATGTCCTTGGAAGAGCGTTGCCTTATTCTTAGTGGTAAAGACTCATCCAACCACCCAATCCCACCAGCACCTGCATCCATGATTCCAACCACTGCTGACTCACCACCGAGCCCGGTACACCAGGCGGCCCTGCAGGTCCCACGTCACCCTGCACAGAAACAACAAACATTTCAGCATAGTTACTGGTGCCACCTTCTGCAGCAGGCCCAGGGGACCACACCCTTCCCTGTGCACCACCACACACATCTTCGTCTTGCCGGAGCCTGCTGTCTTGTGACATTCTCAAAGATCAGGGTCTGATCTTCAAATCTGCCTCAGATCATAGGCTTCTTGCAGGCAGGAGTCTTATTTTCCATTTTGTGCACATCCAGTCTAGTGCCTAGATTTGGGTCACGTTCCATGAACACCTCATGGCCTTCACCAGCCTCTGCTGCCTGAGAGCAGCCTCATTGAGCCCCTGCCTGTGCCAGCCACTGTCTTTGTACCATGAGAGCTATGATGATATATTTTGGCATGTCTCTTGTGCCAGGTTCATAGCTCCGCACACAGTCAGCATTCAATAAGTATTTATCAAATAAGTAACTAAAAATGTGGCACTGCTTGTCATCCATTTTCATTAAGTCACTTTATACACAAGGCTTGTCTCCTGCCTCCTCCTCCTTGGCCTCCAGGTCCCCTCAGGCTGTGGCCTGACCAGATGTTCCAGGGTGTGCACTACAACTTGGTGCTAAATGAAGCATATTTGTCAATTTTGGTCACAGAAAAATCTTTAATGTTATTTCTATGGTGCTTTATGGCTAAAGCAAGGAAAATACATATAGCGAATGTCTCCACATATGACGTAGGGACATAATTTTTCCTTTTACCTACAGCTTAGCTCAGGGAGCATGGGAAACATTCAAAAGCTGTTGTTAATGAAGCTGGTAAATGAATAAATGAATCGCCAATTAAAGCTGAAGGCATCTATTAGGTCTTAAGGCTAAGGGGGAAGAATGAATGGCTCAAGACACACCCTCACTGCCTTGGGGATTCTATTCTATGGACAGGAAATGTTTCCTCTGAGACCAAAATGGATACATTCACAATGTATCTTCCAATGCCCTGTCTCCCATACCTGCCCGAGACCTGGAAAAATCACCTCGCTTTTCACAGTATCAAGTGTTTTTCTAAAAATCCCGATTCATCATGTTTTATGTCAAAAACCTTGAGTGCCAGTTTTCTTTATTGTACCTCCCTGTTTTTCACATACAGAAATTGAGTCCTGCCTCAGAAACGCTTCTCTATTGTTTTATTCTCTCCATGCTGCCAGTACCCCTGCACACACATGCACACACACGAGCACATATTCTCACACATGTGTGCTTGCACACACACTGCATTTACCACTCTACAGCCCCCGTAGGCACTTCCAGGTCATGAGCGCGTGAAGAACTCCATACACTCAGATCCCAGCGCGGATAACAAGTCACTTCTCCACAAACATCCTTCAACTCCCCCAAGCAGAGTTAGATTTCCCCTAGAGTCCCACAAACCTTATTCATATCTTGGTACTACAGGATTGTTAGAAGACATTCTGAGCTATACTGTGTGTGTGTGTGTATGTGTGTGTGGAGGGAGAGAGAGAACGGCTGAATAATGAATCTTTTGAGGTTCAAAATCATGTCTTTTTTATGACTACTTTGTGTCACTGTCACGTTCACTTCTGTTGGTTTCATTGTATTTCTCATAATATTATTATATTACACCACAAAAAATGAGTTTCCAATAACAGTTATGAAATCGATTAATCAACATGTTTTAATTACTTTCAACTCACCATATAAGGGCCAATGTTCCAACACATTTGGTAGGAAAACTAAGACCCTAGTATCCATCCCTAACAACTGTATGTATACAGCTAACAGTTATTGGAGAGACTCTGCCTTCCAGGCTTTTCTCCAAGGACTGGACATGGATTCACTCTCGTTCCCTATGATACTATCTTTCCTGTCTTAAAGATGAGGAAACTGGGGCACAGAGACACTGAGTAACTTGTCCAAGGTCAGAAGTCTAGTGCATAATAGGACCAAAAGTCTTTCCTAGAATCAATTTCTTCCCACGATATGGGTGACACATTTTTGTAAAGATAAGTTGTGGCCACTTCGGTGGCCGGTCTCCACGACGGTCCCCCACAGTCCCTGCTTCCTGCATGCTCCCCTGTGCGGGGACTTCCCACACCATCCCCGTTCCTCTATGTGACTAACAGCAACAGCAGACGTGCTGGGAGGTGACTTCCAAGATTTGGTGATAAAAATGACTGTGGCTTCCATCTCAGACTCCCTCCTTTCCCCCAACCTTGAACCAGTCACTGCTCACTTTTGGGGAGCAATTTCCCTTTCTGTGCAGAGTACCATGGAGAAGCCCATGTAAAAGGGAAAACATCTCTGGCCAACAGCTGTCAAGAAACTCGGGCCTACCAGTGGCGACATGAGTGAGCCTGGAAGTAGATTCTCCAGCCCCAGTGGACCCTTGAGATAACTATTAATGTATCCCCACTGACAGCTTGACTGCCCCTCAGGAGAGATCATGAAGCAGAACAATCCAGGCATGCCATTCCCAGATTCCTGTGTTCAGAATCATGTGAGATGATACATAATTGTTTCCAACTACTAAGTTTCAGGATGATTTATTACACAGCAGTAGGTAACTAGTGCAACCATAGACCCAATCCAGTAAAATCATTAAAAGGGCATAAAAATGCATCCCCTGATATTTAGATCTGCAGTAAATCATCGAATGGACAGGCAGATAATATGATAGGCCTTGGTCGATAATCAGATTCACTTTGGGGCTTGGGCAAGAAACTGTAATTTTCTAGACTTCGGTCTATTATCTGTAAAATGAAGCAGTTTAAAAAGACCGTCTCTACAGTTCCACTGACTTTCCCAAATTGTGTAGCATCTAAGATTTGTCTCAAGGATGCGATCTCAGAATGAGATGAGAGGCATCATATCACCTGAGCCTCGCTGGTTTCTTAATTATTTTAATGAAAAACCCCAAAATCATGCCATGGTCCTTGACCTTCTCCTCCCATTTCTGCTGCATTTATCATAATAAGAAATAATAACTCAGCAGTTTCCCAAATATGAAGGGCAAAACCAAATCTCTAAATAAGGTGGAAGGTTGAAACTCATAACACACAGCACACACACACCACAGACACACACACACACACACACACAGGCAGCAGCAAGAAATAGAGTCATCACCTAGATCCAGACTTCAAGGCTCATTCCCGCTTCGTGACTTGAAATAAACCACTTATTTTAGGACTTAGCATCCCCTGTCAAGGAACTGCAAGAATATATTAAAATCCTGACACCAGGATAATATAACAATGTACATCTCAACTCTAAAAATACTTAGAAGGAGAGAGAACAATGAACTCGGCTAGCACTGAAGCCCAAGCAAGCGGGTTCGGAAGACACCAACCTTCTCTAGCCCCATCCTAAGCTGAGGTCTGTGTCAGCCCGTACTATTTATTTATTTATAACAGACACCTTGTCTGCTTCCATAAGGAGTTGGAGCAGCCTTCTCCCGTATTTAGAGCATATGCTGGGAACCAGTCTGAGTCAGACAACAACCTTCCCCTGAACTCTGCAGTGAGCCACTCTGAGAAGAAGCGATGCTGATCGGGTCTCAGCCGTCTGACCTGAACTGGATGTCTCCCATCTCAGCCCCTTCTCTCTCCCCAGGTATTCTCCAACCCAATGTCTGATGCCTTCCTAAGGGCCTGTCTAGGAACCTGGAAGAATGTCATCCTCTTGTACCTGAGCTCAGGCTATGTCTCGTCACCCCTCCTATGCCAATCCAGAATACAACATCACACCTTCTCTTTTCCCTTCTTCGACCTCAATGCTTAGGAAGGCTATTTTCATGGACATTTTTGTAGGCCCTTCACATTTTGCAAATAATATCTACCTGCCACTGTTGCATCTGAGATGCAGAAATTCTTAGCAGCAAATTTACTTCATTAAGCCTGGAAGATATTCTAAAATAGACAACCAATATAATAAGATACAATCCTTATTTTGTTTTTTAAATACCTAGGGCATTTTCAGGATTCTGATTCTGATTTTTAAAAATTGCAAAATGTAGTAGGGAAGGAGAAAAGAAGAGGAAGAGAAAAGGAAAAAGGTTTTATAAGACTTTTTAATATTTATTTATAGCCTTCCTTATTCCAAAAAGCATTGTAGGTAGCATAATATTTTAATACATCTAAATATTATATAATAGAACTTTTTTTGCTTTTCAAATGGATTTTTATTCCTAAAAGTAGAAAAAAATGCAACATAATAGCCAGAAATGTCTTATATGAGTTCCTGATGCCCCAGCCACCACCCTTTGTGTGTGCTTTCTTCCTACAGTTGCCACCCAGGCCCCTTCCCTGCAGCTGATTTGCCAAGGCGGGCAGTCCCTGCATCTGCCTGCCCAGGGCAGAGCCCTCGACAGCCCCAGGCTGGCTCACCTTTTCTCCCTGGGGTCCCGCCACACCAGGAGGGCCAGGCCTGCCCTGGATGAAAGAAAGAAAAGGCAGATTATAATAGGCACCAGGGATACAGTGGTGGGGTGCTGGGGAGAAAGAGGTCGAAATACAGCTTCCCACTGTGGCTGGACTTTTCTTTAGAAGCCAAAGTCCCTTTAGACCTGACTTTCTGGACTGCGCTTATTGCTAGAAAGTTCTTCCTCAACTAACCTAAGCTCCCTATCTCCATGCTTTCTTGTCTGCAGTTGCGCTGGTTCTGCAGCATGGATAACACGTTCTGCGAAAACAAAGGACCCCTTCCTTAGGGATATGAGGGCCTGGACAAGAGGAAGAAGAAGCACATAGCCAGGACCTGCCCCGGCCCAGGGAGCACAGAAGGTGGAGTCTGGTGGAGTCGAAGGAAATCCTTAGAGCTGAGAACTGGTGAGGCGCCAGGGAAGAGGGAAGAGCCGCCCAGACTCTGGCCAGGATTAGTTAGGGCCACGGGGAAACCAAAGTCCCAGAAGGCAGGTGCAGGGGAGGCTGAAGACTCGTCCCTCCTGCTCTTCAACGTCCCTGCTGAGAAGCTTTCCACCAGCGGCCAAGAGAACGCCTGAGCTTCCCCAGCTCCTGCAGGAGCAGGGCGTGGGAGCGGCCCAGGAGCCACAGCACAGAACACAGGGTAGTCCTCAGCCAGCGTCCTCACGGATCCCAGGGAGGGCCTGGAGGGCAGCTGCACAATCAATCTCCATCCATGGACAGAGGGCTTTGTATAGGAAAAGATCCTAAGGACATAGACATGCGCTCAAGGATGCATGCAAAGCACCCTCACTTCCTCTGTACTCGGAACAGCAAAGATCTGTAACCCCACTGTGCTGGCTTCCCCTGCACCCTGAGACCCTCGCCGGCCGGCCCACACCACCAGCATTAAGTCTGTGTGCTGGGTTATTGTTGTTTGCACACTCATCCATGGGAAGGATTCCTTTCCCTCTTCGCCATCGCCAAGTGGGTATTTCCAGTGACGAGAGAGCCAGGCCTGGCAACCAGGCAGTGTACGATGGATATTTTTAAGCAAATCAATAAATCGTAGTACATTCATACCATAGACCATTAACTGGTCATTTGAGTCAGGCCTTTGGTGAATATTTTTTTAAATGGTTCCATGTTTATGATACAATGTTGAGGGAAGAAAAGCAAGATATAAAAAGTATGATTCCAATTTGTTACCTGACAATAAATACAAATCCAGATATTTGTGGGAGATGGAATGAACTATAAGTTTAATTTATATTAATATAGTATATTAGAATAGTTATTGTAATTCATTAACATTTAATATAATTAACATATATTTTTTATCTATGATTTCATATTGATATAAATAAATATATTAATTGATGTATATTTTAAATTATGCTATGCAACATAGCATTTTACTAATTGGCTTTAATATGAATGTATGATTTTAGGTTTTATTTCATTTTAATTTTTAAATTTAAATATGTAAATGTAGTTTCTTTGGAATAGATGATACATTCACATGGTTCAAAACTGAAGTGCATAACATTTAAAGCCCCCTTCTGGGGGCAACCAAGCAGCAAGGTTATCATTGTCTTATTTATTCTTCCAGAGATGGTCTTTGTAAGTCACCAGATGCATTTCCCCCCACACCATTCCCAACACTTTATTTTCCACTGAACCACATGTCTTGCAGACCCCTCACATCAGTGCATCCAGAGTTTCTTCATGAATGTCCTCAGCCTCATAGCACGCTCTGTGTCGATGCCTCCTGATTTATTTAACTAGCTTTGTACTACGGAGCATTGGGACTGTCTTGAATCTTTCCCTCTGGGGACAAGACGGCAATGAGCGCTGCTTGCACACATCACCTTGAAAAAGTAGGCGTGGTCAAAGGCCTTTACATGATGATAACACACCACCTTACCTGATGTAAAATGGATTTCAAGTGGTCCATGCACCAGGATCCCTCCAGCTCTGGGGTTGGTGGAGTCAACCTACGGCCACACAGCTGGGGTCTGGTCCTAAGCCTCCTGCAGCCTCCAGCTGAGCAAGGAGGAGGCCCAGGTGCTGAGGCTCTGTGAAGCATTTTTTTTTTTTTTTTTTTTTTTTTTTTTTTTTTTTTTCTTTTGAGACGGAGTCTCGCTCTGTCGCCCAGGATGGAGTGCAGTGGCACAATCTCGACTCACTGCAAGCTCCTCCTCCCAGGTTCATGCCATTCTCCTGCCTCAGCCTCTCCGAGTAGCTGGGACTACAGGCGCCCGCCACCACGCCTGGCTAATTTTTTTGTATTTTTAGTAGAGACGGGGTTCCACCGTGGTCTCGATCTCCTGACCTCGTGATCCGCCCGCCTCGGCCTCCCAAAGTGCTGGGATTACAAGCGTGAGCCACTGCACCCGGCCTGGCTCTGTGAAGCTTTATGTGGGGTCCGGTCATCCCCATCCTCTGACCGCTGATGAAACCTAGCCCAACAGCGCCAGCACCCACCTACCTGCTGTCCTGCGTCCCCAGGCTTCCCAGGGGATCCATCCAGGCCTCGCTCTCCCTGGCAAAAGAAGGAAAATGGAGAAATAAAGAGGTTAGTGACCACAGGCAGCAGCCCAGCACACATCCCCACAGTGACCGTCATGGACAAGGAGGGTGGGGAACAGGTGCCAAACACACATGCACACGCACATGCGCGCGCACACACACACACACACACACACCAGCCCTAGACAGGATGTGTCTTGGAGGACAAGGAACATAGATCAAGGGTCAGAACAACTAGAGTCATCTATCTGCTTTTCACTTTTCAAATCTGTGGCCAAGAGACGGCCACGTGGTTTCTGTGAGCCACACAGTCTCTTCATCTCACAGTTCTCCATGAGGGTCAAACAAAGCCATGGGTGAGTGGGGTCTATAATGCAGTTCATAAAATTGCAGGTGTATTTTATGCATCATTCATTTGTCCAGTAAACATGTGTGAACGTGCACCATGTCCCCAGCACTCAACATAGACATCAGAGTGAACTGCTGGCTAGCAGTAAGCCACCATCCTCAAATTCATCTGTTTACATTCAGACGGAGCTGACTGACTGTCTTACTAGCTGTGGGATCTTGGGCAGTCACTTCACCTCTCTGAGAGTGTTTTGATTACTATGGGGATGATAATAATCGCTTCCTCAAAAGATAGCTATGACTCTCAAAAAAAAGAAAACAAAAGGCTGGACGCAGTGGCTCACGCCTGTCATCCCATCACTTTGGGAGGCTGAGGTGGGTGAATCACCTGAGGTCAAGAGTTATAGACCAGCCTGGCCAACATGGTGAAACCCCATCTCTACTAAAAATACAAAAATTAGCCGGGTATGGTGGCGTGTGCCTGTAGTCCCAACTACTTGGGAGGCTGAGGCATGAGAATAGCTTGTACCCAGGAGACAGTAGCTGCAGCAAGTTGAGATCATGCTACTGCTCTCCAGCCTGGGCAACAGAATGAGACTGTCTCCAAAAAAAAGAAAAAGAAAAAGATCCCTATGACCAAGTCCACTGAAAACATTCCTGCTGAGGGTAGGTCGTGAGTCAGTGCCATCATCTTCCCCTAGCTGTGCCCTGGTTTTCTTGAGCCAACTCCCAGGTGCTGGTGTGTTCAAGTCCTGGGCTAACCCAGGCCTGGTGTTCCCAGTTGGGGTCCTTCTTCCAGGTGGGCTGCAAGAACTCAGTTGGGCAGACACTCCAAACGGTGGGTTCAGGCTCATCTGAACAGTCTCCCACCTGCACCCCAGCGGCTGCGGCTTCCTTCTTCATGCTCCTCAGACACAGCCACTTTGTTCCTGCTTCTGCCTTCCCTGCCTCCTATTCCCCCCGCTGCCTCCTCTTCCCTCCGCTGCCTCCTCTGCACCGTTCGGGGCTCAGATTCAGTGTCCCCTCCTGACCTTTTCATCTAAATGAGAGGCTCTCTTCGGCTGCAGCGCGGTCTCATTTTCTCCTCCCTCATCTCCCTTAATTCAATTTTCATCTATTATCCCTGCACACGCACCTCCCCAGTCACACGAGGACAGGAGGTGCGTTCACTCTTTTCGTTCTTGCATTCCTGGAGCCTCAGTGTGGGCCCCGCTGACATTTACTGAATGACTAGAAGATTATATACACAAATTATGTTGAACTCTCCTTCTATTTCTTTATAACCTCATTTCCCAAGTCGTGATTTCTTTGCCGCTTTTTCCGTTTGAGGTTGGTTCCTCTCTTTCAGGATGTTGTTTTTCTTCCAGGGGTTGCAGGTTCCTGGTTTTCAGCTCGTGGCTGCTGTGCTTGCCGTGGGTGCCCGCCCACTGGTGGACACTGATTCTATTCACTGCCGCTCGCTCTGGGGATGGCAGGGCAGGGGGAACCTCCTGCGGGTGGGATGCAGGGGAAGGTTTTCTTCCTTGTGTGGCTGCTCTGTCCCTCCCGGGGCTTGCTGGCTACCTGCAGAGTGGGTCTCTCCCTTCATCTGGAAACAAACAGTGAGGCTTCCTACTGCCCAGGATAGGCAGGGAATGGGGCAGGGGCTGCCTGACTCTGCGTCTCCAAGTGCAGGAAACCAGTGAATCACTGACACCTGCCCCAGGGTCCCCCCATTCCCCATACCCACTGATGTGAACTTAGGGATGTCCCAACCCTCTCTGGGCTCTGCAGTTCAGCTTGCAGGCCCCTGGCCTTGCATCTGCATAAACTTAATCCTACAGGTCTTCTATCTTTCAGAAATTATTTTAAAATTCCAGAACATTGATGTACACATGTATTTTCTATCACAATTATACACTAATCTTTTAAAAAGGCTTTCCCAGTGGCTCATGCCTGTAATCTCAGCACTTTGGGAGGCCAAGGCAGGAAAATCACCTGAGGTCAGAAGTTCAAGACCAGCCTGGCCAACATGGTGAAACCCTGTCTCTATTGAAAAATACAAAAAAAATTAGCCAGGCATGGTGGTGGGCACCTGTAGTCCCCGCTACTCAGGAGGCAGGAGAATTGCTTAAACCTGGGAGGTGGAGGTTGCAGTGAGCTGAGATCGCGCCACTGCACTCCAGCCTGGGTAACAGAGTGAGACTCTGTCTCAAAACAAAATAAAAATAATAAAAATAAAAAGTCTTTCCATCACGTGACACTTGGGGTGAATGATGAGTGGAGCTGCCTGGGTTTTGTCTCTGCCAAGTGATTCCACATCTGTCACTATATCCTCTCCTCCAAACTCTGCAAGGTTGGCAGGCCCAAGCACCAACAAGAAATGAGGAAACTGAGGCCAGAGGAGATGAAGCCACTTCACCCCAGCTGGGTGTGCTGGCACTGGCGCCAGAATGGGCCCTCCTGTCCTTTCAGCCTTGGTCTCTTTCTACTGCCTCAGAGGGGGAGGGTCGGAGCAGAGTCCCTGGAGGGACTGTGGGGCCCGGGCTGGTGGGTGGACAAGGGTCTCCAAGCCCGTGGACTCTCACCCTCTACCTCTAGATGAGGAAACTGGGAGCCCTCGGGTGCACCTTGTCCAAAGGCACATAGAAACTTAGTGGTGGCAGCAGGACTCAAATCGAGGTCTCCTGATTGCCAGTCCTGAGTGTGCTTCCTTGTGACAGGCCACCCTATTAAAGATCGCTGTAAGGAACATGGCTGTGCTTCAGTCAAGGAATAGGCTGAGGCAGATATCCGGGCCCGAGTGACTCAGTGAGTTTGGAACGCAGGCGCGCAATTCCATGTATAAGGGAAACAGAGCTAGGGAGCCACAACATGGGAAGGCCATCCCTTGGCCCTAGGCCACTGTTGTCTGTAAAAGGTACAATTGCCCTGTTGACACTGTGCAGGTGCGGTCACGCCCAGAGAAAGAGAGAGAGCCAAAGCTGTCTGTCTTGCAGACAGGGGGGAGCCAGGACACAGCTCGGCTTGCTTGTGCCCACAGAAAGGGTGAAGCTGCTGACCCTGAAGGCAGGGAAAACCAGCTGCACAGCTGTGCGTCCTCTCAGCAGAGAGGAGCCACTGGGCTAAGCAGCCGAGACCGAGCAGACAGTGTAAGAGTAAGCTGTTGATGGGAGAACAGTGTAAGAGAGCTAGTGTGAGTGAGCTGCTGATGAGACAGCTGCTGAGTAGAACCACATTTCACCTGCCTATGGCTCCCTGAGTGTTCTTTCAGCCATCTGCTCATCCACCCACTCCCCTCGGACCTCAGCATGGGCTGGACCCTAACCACGAGCAGGACATTTGGCATAGACACGGACCTGACAATCACCCTGGAACCTGGCTCTCCCAGAGACCTCAGAGCAAGGCCAAGTGTGCCTGTTGCCCAAGTCCCTGTTTCTTACTTCCCTGCACTTGCACACCAAGATGGGTGGAGTCTGGAGCCAAGAGTTCCTCTGACTGCAGCTTAGGATAGCTGCAGGTGCACAGAGAGGGCCTGGCTGGACCTGGGGGTAGCGGTCTGCACTGCTGGGCGGCACGTGACAGAAGAGCGAGGTGGACGCGGCTGCGGGCCTGATGGATGGGTGGTCATTAGCAGGGGTGAGAGGAATGAGAGAGGATACATGAGGGAAGGAAATAAGTGAGAAAGAGTGAGGGTGGGGGAGAGTTAGAGGGAGACAGAGAGAGATAGAGACAGATACAGAGACACAGAGAGAGAGAGAGACTCAGTAACAGAAAAACAAAGAGATGCGAGAGACAGAGGGAGAGAGAGACAGAAAAAGACAGAAGACAGATAGACAGGAGAGAAATAAAGAGACGCAGAGAAGCAGAGGGACAGTTAAGACAGGCACAGACAGAGACAGATGCAGAGAGACTGAGAGAGATAGGACAGAAGAGAGAGTTTGAGAGACACACACAGTCAGGGACAGGGAGAGAGAGAGATGTGGCATTCGGAGTGCGATCTCAAGCTGAAATGCCCGCTACAGCATCTGGGACAGGCAGTGGAACCATGCCATAGTGTGGGCCCATCCTGAGGCCACACTAGGGCACCCATGCCCCCCTGCAGGCCCTCCACTCAGACTTCCTGCTGTTGCATGGGTTTGCTAGCTTTGCTAGCACTGCACTGGCTACACAAATGCAGCTGAGTGCAGGCTTCGGCTCCTGCAGACTGAGAGTGAGACCCCGGGCTCCCGGGTGGAGGGGGCATAGGTGGTGGTTAACCGTACGACTCAGATCCAAACCCTGGCTCTCCCACGCTCCAGCTGTGTGACCTTGGACCAGTTCCTTGGCAGCTCTGTCACTCGGTTTCTACAAATAAGGAGCATAATATTAATATTTACCCAGTAAAGCTGCTGTGAGGACCACGTGAGCTAATCTATGTAAGATGCTAACAACACCACCTGGCACGTGGAAGGTGTGCATTAAAAGTCAGTGAAGCCAAACAAAGGGTGACTGTGTGGAATGGGCTTGGGGTAGGGGAAAGAAAGACAAAGAAATCACTTGGAAGGGACCAGCAACAGGGGAACAGCAGAGGAGGGAAGGGACGGGTGCTGGGGACATGAGAGCCTGGAGAGCGCTGAGTTAGGAGTAGCCAGGCCTGGATTCTAATCCTGACTCTGTCGACGGCCGGCTGCCACCTGGAGAGAGGCTATCCTTCTCTAGGGCTGCAGTTCCCCACCAGGATGAGATAATAAAACACACAAAAAAGGACAAAGGCAGCTGTGTTACCAGAACTCTACTCTGATTCTCATATCGGGAATCAATAGGGAGGTGGAAGCTTATGAAAGAGGACTGGACCTCTGCTGAGAACCAAGTGCTGAAACAGGCACTACCTCATTTGACATTTCGAGCAATCGTGTGGGATATCGTTCCCATTTTCACGACAGAAAACCCAGTCTCCAGACAGTGCACCGCCGCGTCTCCATCCTGGCTGCAGAGCCCACAGAGCCCCTCCAGGCCAAGGCCACTTGCTGCGGTTCTGAGTTGCTGACAGCAGAGGGCGCTCCCACTCCACTGAAAGCAGAAAACCGCCGGCTGCCCGTGCCTGACCACTCTGAAACCTGGCTGCTGATCAGCACATCCAGTGTGGGAGGGAGACACGTGGTCTTTCTTCTCCTTCTCCCTCACATACAATAAACCATTCATATAACATGGGTGCTAAAACTGAATTAACGTATTGTTCTCCCCAGAAATCAGCTGCAGCCGCTTCGTGCCTTTGATGAGCAGGATGGCCCAGGTGTCCCTGTGGTACTTCATGCAGAGAGGGCCTCAGTACACCCTACATAAATCCTCCCCACAGCCTCCTGGCCCTCCGCCTCCACCCTCGATCCAATCCATTGCCTCTCCCATTGCCAAAGTGGTCTCCCCAAAATCCATTTCTGGACATCCTTCCTTTCCCAGCCCCCCATGGTTCCCATGGCATGCAGGATGCACCCGCCTCCTCAGCCTGGCAGCGCAGGACCCTCCGCATCTGTCTTGCTCACTCTTGGCCACAGCAGCAGTTGCACGGCACTGTTCACTGTCACTGAAGCACACTCTTGCCCGAGCCTGCCCCTGGCTTGGCCATAGGATCGCCTCTTTCTAGAAAGCCCACCTTCCATTCTCCTCTCTGCCAACCAACATCCGGAGGCAGCAGAAGGCGGTGGAAGGGCGTGCGCTGTGGCAGAGACATGCAGGTGCTCCTCTTTCCCGTGCTTTGACAAGAGCTCAAACCCCTAGCAATCACAATGGACTCGTTTATTCAATAGGAATATGTAAAGTACCCTTCATTTGTTGTTTTTGGTTCGAATTTGTGAGATAACATAGGTGAAATTCTGGGTACTTAACAGACCACCACCCATGGAAAAGAATGCCATTATGGCCAGGTACGGTGGCTCATGCCTGTAATCCCAGCACTTTGGGAGGTCGAGGTGGGCAGATCAAGAGGTCAGGAGTTTGAGACCAGCCTGGCCAACATTGTGAAACCCTGTCTCTACTAAAAATACAAAAAATTAGCTGGGCATGCTGGTGGGGTGCCTGTAATCCCAGCTACTCAGGAGGCTGAGGCAGCAGAATTGCTTGAACCTGGGAGGCAGAGGTTTCAGTGAGCCCAGTTAGTGCCATTGCACTCCAGCCTGGGCAATAGAGTGAGACTCCATCTCAAGAAAAAAAAAACAAAAGAGGATGCCATTACAACCCAACTCAAATGCTACCTCCCCCATGAAGACTCTCCTATCTCCTGTCTCTCCAGCCCCCTCCAGAAGTGGCTTCTCTTTCTTCTGGAATTCAGTTTCCATCTCATCTCTTCCTCTCTCCTGACACGTAGGCTCTCCTTGTCCTATACTTTGCAAATCTTACCCTCCCCTCTAAGCTGTGAGTTTAAGAGTCAAGGTCTGGATGTGATTTGTCTTCTACCCCCTGCAGGGCCCGGCGTGCAGTGATGCTCATGACATGAATGGATGCAGGCACTGTACTGACTGATGTGAACTCAACAGTTCAACAGTGAGCTCCCTGCCGTACTCAGACCACATAACGTGGCCTCAGGAGAGGAAGATAAAAGAAACACAGAAGGCTTCAGGCAGCTCCCACCCACCCAATTATGTTACTGTGCTCGCCCAACAAAGGAATCCATGCCCTCAGGAGAGGAAGATAAATGAAACACAGAAGGCTTCAGGCAGCTCCCACCCACCCAGTTATGTTACTGTGCTCGCCCAACAAAGGAATCCATGCCCTCACCCTGTGGTCTCCTTGGGAAGGGGGAAGATGGCATCTTAGGAGCTGGGAGCCACCCTGGCTGCCCCCACCCAGACACCTCCAAGCTAATGATGCCCATTCCCAGGGACTTCCACCCAAAGGGCTTCCTTGTCCTCCTGGTGGGGACTCCACCACCACCCTGATCTAGGAGCAGCACATTCTAAGTTGCCTCGGGATGAGCCCTGGAGCTGCCCAGGGACTTGGTACCTGAGATCTTGAGCTGCCAAGTGGCTGCTCCATAAAGGCAACCGAGTGAAGATGAATGTGGGCATCTCTAGGCACCCAGCACACAGCAGGTACCCAGTAAATACTTATCACAGCCACATCTAGTAAATACTTATCACAGCCACATCTAGTGCATGACACTGCCAACCCCTCAAAAGCAACACAAATTGGGGTTGTGACTTATTGATGACTTTTTATAAGGCTGAGTTGGGAGTCAAAATGGAAAAGACAGAGGTGCCCATGTCTGCATGGTGGATTGTGGCTTCATTCCCTTCAAAACACCAACTCCCTTTTGTTAATTGCTTAGGGAGCTTCTACCAGGTGCCAAGCCCTGCACTTGCTCTCATAACTCATTGGATCCTTACAGCCACTAACTGGGAGAGGCATCACCATCCACCCCTAAATGTCAAGTATGGACATGGAGGCCAGCAGGGTCCAGAGCTTGCCTAAGGTACCTGCAATGGTGGAGGCCCAGCCAGGGTGACAGCCTAGTTCCTCCAATTCCAAGGCTGGCGCTCTTCCCATTTTGAGGCCCCTCCTTGCTCTGAGCCAGGGCAGGACACCTGGGGAGCCTCAAGACTGGAATGTTTACAGCCACCCAACATTGTCTGGGGGACATGGTTTTCTAGATGGAAACAGGGCCCTCAACACCCAGTGCTTGGCCCTTTTTGTGTGTAGACTCCTCTCTGTGCCTGGCTGGATTCACCTTACGATTTGCCCAGCAGCCCCTAGACAGCCCACTCAGGCTCTGCCACCTGGACCTCCTCATGCCTCCAGAGCCTTCAGTCACCTCATTGTGCCTGCAGAGACATGATCTGGAAAACCCCCAAATGAAGGGCTGTCTCCCCACTTTACACAGAACGCCCTGCCCTGGGGCTGTTAGAGGTGGCCTCAGTGCTGGACGATGGTGGCTGTCTCTGCTAAGGCAGGGCTGGGGCACTGTCCCACCCCATGCTGGGCAAGGCAGGAAGGCATGGCAGCTGGAAGGGCTTTCTCCAAGAGAAGATGGAAACCTCCTTCTTGCTGATGTAAGAAATCAGAGAGGTTCCTGAGAAACTGTAAGCACCCACCAATACAAGAGCTCAAAAGGGGCGTTCGGCATCCTGCAACCCAGGCTCTTCCTTGGACAGGTGGGTAAACAGAGACACAGAGAGGAGCCAGCTCTTCTGTGAGTCACCGGCATATCAGCAAGGGAGTCGGAGGCAGTGCAAAGCTGACCTTCAGAGCTGCGAGCTCATCCTCACCCCTTCTCCGTGTCTGTTTTCTCTTTCTGTCTTTCCTCAAACCCCATATATAAAGCACATGCTGCCCAGAACCCTTCTAAGCCTTTGCAAATATTAACTCATGGAATCCTCATCATATCCTTATGAAGTAGATAAAATTACCCTCTGCAGTGAAGAAACCTGGGACTCGGAGGTTAAATAATTCTGCACAGGTCACACTGCTTGCAGAGCCCCGAGCTGGGATTCAAATGCAGGCCCCAGGATCACAGTGCAGGGTTGCTCCAGCCACGGCCGCATCACCTGGTGCAGGCTGCAGGGACTCAGAGGCTGACGGGGGCATGGCTGAGGTTACTCTCTGCACCTCACCAGGGGATGGTCCTCCCTTCCTGAGCTTACCCCAAAGGAAGCTCCTACAGCAAGCAGGTAGAGCTATGGCCTGACCAGAAAGGAGACAGTCTAGGGGAAAGACGCCAGCATTCTGCATTTCTGAACTTCAGGCCTGGTAACCCACAGATGGGAAGGCCCAAACGGGGAATGAGGAGTTTCTGGATCCTGCTGGCTTTCTAACAGGCCACAGGGCGTCGGGAAACACATGGCCTCCGGGCTCAGTTCCCCCGCTTCACAATCAGGAGTGCTCCCCTGGCTTCTCTACAGCCCTTTCCAAGTCTGATCATTTAGGATTTTGATAGAACTGTGGTGTTTCTTGACTGAACAAAAGTCTTAAAGCCAGACTCCAAAGGCTTGCTGGAAAGAGGTCCAACGCTACATGGAAAAAAGCCTGTTGCTTCCAAACAGTGTTTTGGCAAGAATAAAACACTGAGTGTGTACAGACTGAATTTCTCTTGAAGCAAGTGGGAAAAAGAAATGAATGTTTGTGAATGTGTCGGTCATGGACCGGACACTGTTGCTGTTATCCACCTTCCAACCGGCTTCGGAGAAGACGTTACTATTTCCATCCTGCAACTGCGAAAACGGGGGCTCCCGGAGCTGCAGCAGCTGTCCCGGTGGCAGACCTGGCCCCCCAGTGCCTGCGGAGAGCCCTTTGCTTCTCTGGGAAAGCCGACTGCACCGCGCCTCAGAAGCTCACCCGAAGCCCCCGCAGCCTCCAGGAAGCGTGGAGATCATTGTTCCGACGGAGACGGTCCCTGCTCGGGACCCTCCGTGAGCGTTTTCTCCCTGTGACGTTTCCTGGCTAACGCGACGTGGTCCTGGCAGCTTCCACTCCCAGGGCTTCGTCTAAGCTTGAGCGTGGAGTATGTCCTTGAAACCCATTCGCACATTGCCAAAAAGTACCAGTCCACACCTGTGAGGGAAGGCCGTCTGCACGCTGAGCTGGATCTTGGTTCCTGCATCGTCTCTCACCTGGGCCCAGTGCTCACCCGTGCGTCAACAGAGGACTGGCCACGGACCGTGCTGCAGGTACCAGCTCAGGCAGGGAAGACCCAGAGCTGAATAAGGTGCGTTATGTTAAAAATCCAAGAGTCTACATATGTGTGTGTGGGTGGGCGGCTGAAAGGCAAACAAATGCCATGTGGGTGACCAAGGTCATCAGGGTGAAGAGGACAGGGGTTCTAGCAGCACAGAAGCAGAGGCGCTGGGACAGGTCCAGGGAAACCCAACAAGACTTCTGAGGGAGAGATGCTTGAGCAAAGGGTTTTTTTAAAAAAAGATTTTTATACCAATCTTTGTGGCTGGATGGCTGGGCGGGCGGGCACATGACTGAGGCAATGAATAGAATACAGGAACGGATGCGTCCATTCACCTTTTCACACGTTTCTAATCACACTGTAGATTTATTAGGTCAGAGATTATGCTTGTAGTTTTGGATTCTTTCTGGCACATTAAAGAAAATAAATACTTAAAACACAGTTTTATTAGCCAGGCATGGTGGCGCGTGCCTGTAGTCCCAGCTACTCAGGAGAGGCTGAGGCAGGAAAATTGCTTGGACCCGGGAGGTGGAGGTTGCAGTGAGCTGAGGTTGCAACACTGACTCCAGCCTGGGCAACAGAGAAAAAATAAAACAAAAAACAACAACAAAAACCCCGTAATTTGGGATTTCTTCAGAATGTCTTCAATGTTTCTTCATGAGGCAGAGGGCGCTGAGTGCTGGGAAGCGCCTCTGCAAAGACCTGGCGCCGCGTGTGGCCTGGCTGCAAACACTGAGGCTGGGGGACAGGCCCCCCAATTAAAAAGAATATATTCTTTAAAAAACAAACAAACAAAAAACATTCTTTTTGTACTTCAGATTAGTCCTGTGTGACTTACACCCACTTTCCTGGACCGCTGGCTCACAGAACAGTGAGCCCAGATGAGGCAAACAAGCCCCAGGAGCAGAACCACCACAGGCCCCTGAGTGGCCTTCCCCTGACAGGCTCGGCCCAGCCCAGGATTCAGACAAGTGGAGAAGCCACTGCCTTCTGTCTGGGGAGTGTTTTCCCAGGCTGATCCCAGCTTCTGGCTGCCCCCCGAGGGACCACATTGGTACTGGATCTGGTTCTGATGACCAAGGCGCTAGGGGTCTTTGGCCTCCATATCCCCTTCAAATACGGCTGTCTCTTGTCTTCACACAACCTGGCTCTGCCTGTGCTCCTGTCCTTTGACGGGGGGGTCCCACATCTTGGATTCATCCATTGTCCTTACAGGGAATCTAGCTGTAGGACATGTGATTTGAAGGAGTTATCTCTTACTCATATATTGGTTTAGCAAACGCATATCAAAGGCCACCTCTGCCCCAGCTCGACAGTAAAGCACTGCACACCTGCAGCCCTATGTTGAGCTGACCACGTAAATATCCGCCATGTGTTGGCAGATGTTGTCCGCTGAACTCTTGGGACCCTGATGGAGGGCCTGCACCAGGCACTCTGTGGGTGCTGAGGGAAGACGGGATGCCTGGAAGCCTGTCTCAGACTCCATGCCAGGGACAGGCTCCACCTCTGACTGCACCCTCAGGTGACAGCCAGCGTGTGACCCCACATGCCTGGGCCTTCTGCCTGAATCACTGCTGAGCCACATGCTTTGGATGTGAGTCTCAAGCTTCCTCTGGCTTCTACAGCCCAGCCCTGCTGCGGGGCAGTTCCTCAAACCCCACTCTCTGCTACACAGGGATTGAAATAAGACCCCTGCTCCCTCGAGCACCAGAGCTGCACCACAACCCACGCTCCTGTGTGCCCAGAGCCTCAGTTTCTCCAGATGCCACTTTTATGTCCTCACCATGTGAGGGAAGGAGCAGAGGGCCCACAGAGAGAGCTGACCGGCAAACAAATCTACAGAAACATGTGAAAGCTCTCGGAAGAGGTAACGGTAAGGGTTTTGCTTATTAAAGTTAAAATGATTAAAATTTAATATACAAACAAACAAAAATCATGTTTGGAAGCCTGCATTGGGGAACAAGGCCAGTCCCTGCCTCCCTGAATGAAAAGGGACCTTTCAGAAGGCACGTGAACGAGCCACAGACGGGTTCATTTGCTTTGACCAGTAATTTCACTTCTGGGAAAGCAGCCTAAGGAAATAATCATAAATTTGAAAATAAATAAATACAGCTATGTTTTAAAATGCTCACCAAAAGCATTCCTTTTTTTTTTTTTTTTTTTTTTCTGAAAAGAGTCTTGCTCTGTTGCCCAGGCTGGAGTGCAGAGGCACAATCTCAGCTCACTGCAACCTCTGCCTCCCAGGTTCAAGCGATTCTCCTGCCTCAGCCTCCCGAGCAGCTGGGACTACAGGAACCCGCCACCAAGCCCGGCTAATTTTTGTTATTTTTAGTAGAGACAGGGTTTCACCGTGTTAAGCTAGGGTGGTCTCGATCTCCTGACCTCATGATCCACCCACCTCGGCCTCCCAAAGTGCTGGGATTACAGGCGTGAGCCGCCACACCCGGCAGCATTCTTTTTAAAAGTGAAAAACTGGAAACAATTGTAAATGATCAATACCAGGGGATTGGGTACCTGAATTATGGTTTATTCACTCAATGGAACACTGTGCAGTCATTTAAAACAAGCTCTAAAAACTCTACAGCAGCACGGAGAAAACACTGCATGTCGGAACAGCAAACAGGATGCAGCATGGAATACAGGATGATGTGGCTGTGGAGGGACGCTCCCCATGTGTAAGAATTCCCATAGGAAATATGCCTACGTGCCCACTGTAGTTGTATCAGGATGGCAGGATTACAGGCCATCTTTCACTATTTTTCAAATATCTTAAAATAAACATAAGAGTGAAGAACAAGTTCCTATGGAACTGGAGAGTCACATCCTGCAGGAAGACAGCATGCAGCAGACCCCAAGAAAGCGTCTCAGATATGGGTTAGGCGAGAGGGCCTAGCCCCAGCTCTTGGGACACACTGCTCCAGATTTTAAGGAACTCAGTGAATGGGCCTGGGAAGAGAACACTGAAAATTCAGCAGCAGCTGCGGTTTGGGAAGGTGGAGGTGGGTGGGAGTTGCAGTGGTTGGGCAGCCACCCCCACCACTCCCCAGGGGAACCTTGAACGGGCAACAATGTCAGCACATGTGGCAGAATCCAATCGGAGGACTCTGCCACTGTTACCTGGCAGCAGTCATGAAGCAGCCTCCACCTAGGCCTCCTCAGACATGTCGGTTGCATGGCAATCTACATTTAAGAGCCCGAGTGTGGGCCAGTTCATAACATTTGGTGACTCTGGCTCAAATGCAGGTCACCAATGCCACTCCTGTCACCACTCATTCTCCCATTTGTTTGAGGGCCAGGGTAACTGAGGAGCAGAGAAGTTATGTAACTTGCCAAGCAAGATATGAGTCCTCTGAGGCAGCAACTGGGACTTTGGAGTCCAATCCTTAAACCTGTCTGGTCTGGAAACCCTAATCTCCGCCTTGGTGCAGAGGATGACAATACCTGCAGGTACTGAGACCACAGCCTTCCCAGCACAACTTACATTTAGGGTGGGAAATTAACACTGTCTGCAGCAGCCCTCACCTGCCACATGCACACACACACACACGTACACATGCAAACATACATGTACACACATGTGCACACATGCACACACAAATGTGTACACACATACACAAGCATACACAGAGCAGATGGTCCCACGTACCCTCTCCCTTTTCTATGGAAAGCCATATTGACTAATGAGCACAGATTATAAATACCTTTTCTCCTCGAGTTCCCTTTTCACCTCGTTCTCCTTGGAGACCCTGGGGGAAAAAGAAAGAGCAGTGACCCAGCATCTTAATCTGGCTTCTCTGTGCTCACCATGGGGGTGTCCATGGAGAAACTGCCTGGCAGCTTCCAGCCCAGAGTGGCAGGGATGGTGATAGTGAGGACCCTGTCTCCCTGTGTAGTCTAAGGCCACGAAGCAGCTGCCGTGTGGTCTGGGCCTGGGCAGCAGAGGCAGGCCACTTCCAGAGTGAGATGTGAGTTCCTGGGCTTGTCCCTTGGCTTAGGCGATCCAGGTCCTCACGGCCATAGATTGGGACATAGCCTGGCTCCTGAACTCAAGTGGCCAAGGACAGAAATGTGGCTTCAAAGTCAGTTCCCCCCACCACACTGCACCTGTGATGCCCAATGACCATGGCGCCCAGCAAGGGGCCCCAACGTTGAATCAGAGAATAGCTCCTTCAAGGCAATCGCCCCTCCTCCCTCGGGGATAGGGTCACTGTCTGTCCCCATGGCTCATCCTGCCTTCGTCTAGAGCAGCACCCAGACCTTGTGCTGTGGACTCCCTGCCCCTCTGTGTATAGACTAGGTGGGAATGTCAGCCAGGATGTGGGTTTCTCTGAGTGCAGGATCCAAAACGTGATCCCCGTGCTTCCCCCCCACCCCATCGTCCAGGGTCACTGGATCCTCTTACCACGTGTCACTTTGTTGACAGTACTCAGCCCTGAACGCTGCATTTTCTGCCTCCCCCAGGTAGAATGTAAGCCCCACCAGCGCAGTTCCTTCAATATGGTATCCCCAGAGTCTAAAACAGAGCCTGTCACTTGGTAGGCACTAATACACATTTGTTGAATGACTAACTGACCCACTGAGTGACCGTGTCGATCCCTTGTTTAGCACAGGAATCTTGTAGGGGTTGTGTCTGAAGGCTACTGCCCTACTCTGAGAAGCAGAAGTCCTGGCAGCGCATGTGCCTGCTCTTCCCAGGTGCGCAGATTACACAGTGAGGCACTGGGGCCGCCCACATGAGCTGACGAAAGCACAGCTCCTCCCCGGGCAGCGGCCTGCAGGCCAGGCAATGGCCCAGGGTAGGGACCTGCCGGATGAGCAGGAACGTGTCCTGTGTATCTATGTGAGCTGCCTGTGGGCTCCACTCCCTTTTCTCTCCTTTCTTGGAGAAGAGACCCTGGGGCATTCTATGGAAAAGATGGTAGAGATAGCAGGTGCCACCCAGGCCTCCTTGTTGATTTCAGGAATGGTACACACATCTTTGACCTAGAGAGAGTACAGGGCCAAGGCCACATGATGCTGTCCTAAAGAGTAGAGCATCTGCAGGGCCATCCAGACCTAAAGGGTGAGTGGGCATCCTTGCTGTTTTAATTTCATCTAAATATTTTGGTCACAAACCCAGAGATCAGAGGTCTTCAATGTCTCCCTGGCAACTCAAGCTGCTTTGTTTGAAAATGACATTTTACACTGCTTCTTTCATTTATCTATGTTTTAAGCCCTGCATACATTAGATATTTGTCCTAGTGCTCTCCCTCCCCTTGCCCACCACCCCCTGACAGGCCCTGGTGTGCGACGTTCCCCTTCCTGTGTCCATGTGTTCTCATTGTTCAGCCCCCACTTATGAGTGACAACACACAGTGTTTGGTTTTCTGTTCCTGTGTTAGTTTGCTGAGGATGTTGGTTTCCAGGTTCATCCATGTCCCTACAAAGGACATGGACTCATCCTTTTTTATGGCTGCATAGTATTCCATGGTGTATATGTGCCACATTTTCTTTATCCAGTCTATCATTGATGGGCATTTGGGTGGGTTCCAAGTCTTGGCTATTGTAAATAGTGCTGCAATAAACATACGTGTGCACGTGTCTTTATAGAGAATCAAGAATAGTGTTAGATGTTCGAGAAGCTACTTTGCCCCTCGTACACCATATCTGTTTGTTCATCCCTTTATTCACTGGATATACTGAACACCTATTATGTGTCTGGCACTGTTCCAGGGGCTAAGAATTCAGTAGACGCCACCATTCTTCCAAAAGTACAGTACGGGACAGGCTGGGGAAAACGAATTCTTTAGATCAAGTGTCAAAAATCCTGTGGTGCTGGTTAAAAATGCAGATTCCTGGGATCTACCCTGCTTCTTGATGTGAGAAAGGGGTCCCAGGAATATGCATTTAAACCTGTTCTCTGGGTGATTCTTATGTACTGTAACATCTAATAATTTCTGGTCTAAGAAAGGAGATACCAACACTTCACTGGCATCAGTAAGGCAAAACAGCATTATTGTCTAGATGCAGGTGGAGGAACTTGCTAGAACCTGGTTTCTGATTCCTGGAGAAGGGGTAGAACCCCTGCCCAGACAAGTGCCTTCACTTACAGGAGCTCCGACAGGTCCAGGAGGTCCGGGGAGTCCAGGTGGTCCTTGGGGCCCCTGCAGAAGAGCATTTACAGAGAAAAGTTTCAGGGATGGAAAAGAAAGGCAAGTGCAGCCACACAGCTCAGCCAGTCCCGTGTTTGGTGACAAGAGCTGCTAGCTCACCTCCCACCAAGTGCTGCCCATGCTGCTGGCATGGGCCTCGCCAGCAGACACTCCCTCGACCTCTGCTTCCCTTCCCTATTTAGAAGTCATGCCATCTGCTGCCTTGTGCAGCCCTGATTCACACCCAGATTCTCTTGACTTCAAGGAACAGTTAAAGGTGTGTGCCTATGAACCACCAGGAGGCCAGATGCTACTATTCCATTTCACTGTCCCTGTGCCCCTCGGCCTCCCTATGACCTGGGTCTGGATATGTTCACAGCTTCTGAAACATTACAACTGATTTCCTGTGGCTCATCATTCACACTTTGCCATGGGCTCAGTACGACCTGGACAAGTCCTGACAAAGAGCTCAGAAGTCTGCAGACCTGGAGGTGCCTCTGCTAACCAGACCATGAAGTGCTATTGCCTCTGAACAACTAGTTTGGAAATATCTATTAAAGTCTGCTAAAATAACAACGTGTATTCATTCAGCCAAGGGTATCCTAATTTTTAATCTATCCTACCACAATAAAAATATAGTAGATAAGGAGAAACACACACATGCACACATGCATGCATATTCAGTGCTTCATTAATTTTAGTGGAAAACAAATGACATTAGTATAGTCCTTAGGACCATACACAGGGGAATGCTATATATTACAATACATCCATATGAATGTTATATATTACAATACATCCATGTATGATTGGATACATCCAATACATCCAATTCTATGCATTGATGAAGAGAATGTGTGGGGCCCATCTGTATTTACATAGAAAGATGTCTCTCATCTCTTGTTAAACAACAAAGATAAATGACCAAGTGTGATATAAATAAATCTTTGTAGAAATTTAGGAAAAATCATTTATGTGTGTATATACACATGCAAATGTGCAAGCCGTTATATGAGAAGAGGAGGCAGGGAACCTATCTGAGCATCTCTTCTGCACCTAAAGCAATTGGCTTTGCACTGGGCCTTGTCCCCTGGGAGCATCAGGAGGGCCCAGCTCACAGCAACACTCACCCGCATGCCAACCTCACCCGGCAGCCCCGGCTCTCCCAGCTCTCCTGGCTCCCCCTGAACAAACAAAACAGCACAAAGTCATAGGCAGTGGGACACAGGCCCAGGTACACCGGAGCAGCCCACAGTCTCCCAGGGCCTCTGCTTCCTGCAGCTCAGAACACATCACAGAAACAAGGTAGCCACCAGTGAGCAGGGCCCGCGCTCCCCTCAGACGCTATTTCTATAAGCAAAGAAGCGGACCTTCGCTGCACACAGTACTTTTTTTTTTCTTTAGAAACAGGGTCTGATTCTGTCTCCCAGACTGGAGTGCAGTGGCACAATCGTAGCTCACTCATTATAACCTCAAAATACTTGGCTCAAGTGATCCTCCTACCTCAGCTTCCCAAGTAGCCTGGACTACAGGCACGCACCACTGCAGCAGGTTGTTTTATTTTTTGTAGAGACAGAGTCTCGCCTTGTTGCCTACGCTGGCCTTGAACTCCTAGCCTCAAGTGATCCTCCTGCCTCGGCCTCCCAAAGAGCTGGGATTATAGGTGTGAGCCACCATGCTGGGCCACACAGTATTAGCTCCACTCCTACTCACTCCTGTGGCTGGAAGTCAACAAAATTAACTTTGGAGAGAGCAGGGGGAAAGTGTAAAACCTGGCGCCACCCTGACGGTTGTCTTCATGGAAAGGATGTTGGCCACCAACAGTGGGAGTGAGAAGAGAGTCTCACTGGAGACTCCCTGGAACTCTCCTTCCTCCCTTGTCTCCAGGATCTTAGACCACCTGTCCCAAAGTGCTGCCGGCTGTGGACCTCAGCGTTGCTCACAAGCCAGGTTCCCTCTCTGAGACCCGATTATGTGTGGCTGGACATGGCGAAGGGATCAGAGAGGTGAAGAACACAGAACTAATGTCCACTTGGATTCTTGATGGAGAGGAGACTGACCCACCAGAGCTGAGATCACTCTGAGCTTGGGTTGCTGGAGGATGTTGCAGCTCAGAGGCAGGTGAGATGAAGAGGTGGGGTTTGGGGTAACGATCAGAGGAAAGCTGGCTTGCCACATAGGCTGTGGGGTGTTGCTTGGGACTCACTCTGACGCCTCCAGCTACAAACTGGGGTCTTAAGCAAATCCATTGCCTCGCTGGGGCTAGTTCCAAGTCTAGGCATGGGGGATAACAAGGCTGCCTTGCAGAACTACTTGTTAACTAAATGAAAAACCATTTCCAAGGACAGGCAGGCGATACCCGGGGGGCAAAGCTGCTGCTGGTCTTGTCACAGCTATTAGGCTGAGCTCCTGGTATCTGGGAGGATCCTGATACAAATAAGTCCCTACTCAAGCCTGGCCCTGGCAATGCCACCCCACTTGAGGACACGGGGTTCTGACCAGGAGGTCACCAGCCCAGTACTGCCTTGTGAGCCAGGGCAGGCGGAACAGAACTTACTCTCATGCCTTTGCTGCCGTCTCTCCCAGGGGGGCCAGGCAGGCCCGGGGAACCCTAGAGCCAAAAAAAGAGAATAGCAATTAGTAAAGAATAACTGAGACAGGCTCTCAGAATGCTAGTGCAGTGGAGAACGTGCCAGGAAGGGAAGGAAATTGTGGCCAAGACTGCTACTCAAAAATTGATCCACAAGCCTGCAGCACAGGCATCACTTGGGAGAGTATAAAATGCAGATTCCCAGGTTTCACGTCAGATCTACATCAGGGTCCATGTTATAGCCACATACCCAGAAGATCTGTATGCACCTGATGTGGGAGTAAGCAGCTCTGGTCCACAGCCCTTCACTAGCTGGAGGTGCGGCCCTTCCTCGCTCTGGGCTTGGTGTCGTATGTGTAAAGTAGAGGATTGGGCTGCAGCAGGGATCTTGGCATCATAGACATCTGACTGGATGAGCCTTTGCTATGGGACTGAGCCGTGCACTGTAGGATGCTCGGCTGCATCCCTAGATACCAGTAGCACCCTCCAGGGGTGACAACAAAAAATGTCTTCAGATATTGCCAAACACCTCCTGGTTGGGAACAACTGGGCTAGAAAAGGTATTCAACTTGTTTTAATTTTAGCTGGGACAAACTTCTTTCTAAGGAATCTCATGCAGACACACGACATGAATAAACACGGAGCAGCTGTGGGAAGTCGGGGGCTAGACCAGCTCCTCACCCCACTTTCTATTCCACACACTTCTCAGAGAAGGCCGGGGCAGGAATTTAGAAACAGGTAACTCCAGCACCTCGAAGTTCCCGCCCAGCTCCAACACCACTTGGTGTCAGTCAAAGGGTCCTGCCTGAGACCTCCCCGCCCCGCTCCCAGCTCTCCATCAGTGTCTGTGTGGCACTGAGCAAGGCTGCGCCTCTCTCTGGGCTGTTTCCATCTATACAGTGCGGGTGCTGGGTATTCAATGAAGAAAACGAACAGATGAATCTCTATGTAAAGTTTATAAAACACTATGGGCCGAAGTGTATTTCTACATACATCATCTGATTTACTCATCATAATCCTATGAGATATGTATTATTTTCTCAAAGCATATCAGATATATTTCTAGATTTTATCTTCAAACATGCATGCATACACATGCTTTTAAAATTTCTATGAAGTGCCTTCCATGGCCTCAACATTCTATCTAATATAAGTCAGTGTGATATTGAAGAGAAAGACTGACAGACAAATGTCTCTGGCCATGGCATGAGACAGACATAAGTCCATCTCAGCTCTAGACCTTCCTGGCTGTGAGACCTTTTTTTTTGAGACGTGGTCTTGTTCTTTCACTCAAACTGGAGTACAGTGACATAATCATGGCTCATGCAGCCTTGACCTCCTCAGCTCAAGTGATCCTCCCACCTCAGCCTCCCGTGTAGCTCAGATTACATGCACACATCACCACATCTGGCGAATTTTTGTATTTTTTGTATAGACAGGGTTTCACAATGTTGCCCAGGCAGGCCTCGAACTCCTGAGCTCAGGCAATCCACCTCCTTGGCCTCCCAAAGTGCTGGAATTACAGGAGTAATTCCAAGTCTAGGCATGGGGGATATGGTGGTGGCAGGCACCTATAATCCCAGCTACTTGGGAGGCTGAGGCAGGAGAATCGCTTGAAACGGGGAGGCGATGGTTGCAGGTGCCCGGCCCTGGCTGTGAGACCTTAAACACACCCTGGAAGGCTCAGAGTCCCACTGGCCTCAGGTGTGAAGTGTGGATATTGCTACCAGCAGCAGGATGGCTGCAAGGTGAGGCAAGGTTTGGTAAATGAAAGTGCGCACACTCTGCTGTGGGGACAGAATTGGGCTTCCTGGTACTGTTCGTTCTCCCAGTGACCCAGGCCCACGATGACAGAGGGATCAATGCAAGCACCCCACCAGCGCACCTGTGGCCTGGGAAAGAACACCTTCGCCAGCTGCTGTGTGCACCATAAGCCTCTGGGGATGGCCACACAGATTTGCTCTGCTGCCCTTACCTGACAATTCCACAGCAGAGACAAAGGGACTGTGCAAAGACACAACATTGACTGGCTTGTAAGTTGCTTGTGGTTCTCAGGCTTGGGACCAGCAGAGTCTAGTCCTGGGCCCTGAGGGGTAGTAGCTTCATGTGGGTGGGGACTGGCAGAGGGGATGTCTCCAGCAAGGAAGCCTAGCAAGCAGTCATTCATGGAAAGGGCAGGCTGAACACCATTCCTCCGACCCTCGCGTAGAGGAGGGTGGGTACCTTGGGGCAAATTCCTTACTCTCTGAATCTCAGTTTAATTTTCTATAAAATGGGGACAATCACAGTATATTAGGGTTTTCTAGAGGGACAGAACTAATGGGAAAAAATATATATATATATATACATTTTTTTTCAAAGGGGGAGTTTATTAACTAACAACAAGATCACGAGGTCCCACAATAGGCCGTCTGCAGGCTGAGGAGCAAGGAGAGCCAGTCCAAGTTCCAAAACTGAGGAACCTGGAGTTCAATGTTCCGGGCAGGGAGCATCCAGCATGGGAGACAGATGGAGGCTAGGAGGCTGGGCCAGTCTCTCCTTCCACATTTTTCTGCCTGCTTATATTCTAGCCGTGCTGGCAGCTGATTAGATGGTGCTCACCTAGATTAAGGATAGGTCTGCCTTTCTCAGCCCAATGACTCAAAATTAATCTCTTTTGGCAACACCCTCACAGACATGCCCAGGATCAATACTTCGTATCCTTCAATCCAATCAAGTTGATGGCATTAACCATCACACATGGCCACTGTGAAAAGTTGTTATAAGTATTAAAATCCTCCCAGGTGCTTCCCAGAGCATTTCCAAAGGAAATAGGGATTCTTTGATCAAACAACTCTGTGGAAAAAAATGCAGTTAAACCAAGTGAAGCAAGTTCCTCTACAGTGGGTTTTCTTGAAGGCTTACTCATGCCCTTATTGATGATTCTCTATAAGGTCCTGGCCTACCAGACCCTTTTCAAGGGCATGGAAGGACCTGCTGTGGCTCAGAGCCCAGAGCCCATGCAGGGAGAGGGACTGCTGCTTCTCAGAGCCTCATCTAGGGTAAAACTGAGTCCAAGACAAAATGAACAAGGGCTATTTATTCTTAAACTTGTGATGGAGACCAGGCTGCCATTGCTTTCATTTCAGCAGAGGGTTTGAAGATGTTAGTTAGATAATCAACCTTATTTCTAGGGTTAAAAGAGGAAATACTGAGACAGTCTCAGATTGGCAAGTGTTGTATTTAGGGGTGATTTTTGGAAGGCGGGAGACATGCTAATTCCAGGATACCTGTCCATCCTTGGCTGGATACAAAGGGGCAGGTGAGTGGTTTGGGAATATTTCATAAGAGAAAGGATTGTTCAATGGGAGGATAGGGGATTTCTGTTGTCAGTTGTTTCTCGGGAAAAGTGGGGGCCAGTGGTTTACTTTTGTGGGTTAAACTATCACAAGCATCTTCCTTGGGGCATGCTGTCATGGCAGGTGCTTTCTCAGCCTCCAGTTACACATCAGCAAAATGAGGAGCCACCTCACCTCCCCTTGAGCCACTTCCCCATTTGGCGGTTCTGGAATTTAAATTTTAAAATCTGAGATTGAAAGAGATAACCGGTACAGGAGGTGGTGATTTCTACTCGATTAAACACACATGCATGTTTAATAATGGCAGAACCAACAGTCAGGGTAAAGTAATATTAATCACAGTGTATTAATGTAATAGTACAGATGTTGCTGAGGATAGTTTATCTATTATTACAAGGCACCAGGCACTGAGCGCTTTACATCCATCACTGCATTCAACACCTCCCCACAACAGTTCTATGAAAGAGACAGAATCATCATCTCCATTTCCGTGTTTATGAAACAAAAGCACAGACAGCTGATTAGCTCTAATCTAATCAGCTGATTAGAGCTGATTAGATTAGATTTGATCTGCCCAAAGTTACAATGCTTGTGGAAGAGCCAGACTCCAGGCCCTACAGTGTGCTTCTGAACATCTTCACAACACTTAATGGTGTCCAAACTCTCAGTTCCCTGGTTGTGGGGCAGCCCTATAAGCTAAGTGTTGCTATCCTCACCCTACCTTCAGGCACACTGGGGCACAGGGCAGGTGCATGACTTTCTCATGGCTACCGGGGAGTCTACATGGCAGAGTGAGGCAGGTTGGGGTAGTTCACACTTTAACATCCAGCCTTAGCTCTCCCTCTCCAGGGATCCTGCCCTTCCTCTTCAGCCTCCACCAGCCCTGCTCCCCTGGGAATACTGAAAGGAACACTCGTTTGACTGCCTCAGAGGCGGAGAAGCTCTGCATGGAGCCAGGAGACGGTGGTGAGCAATACAGTGGGCTCAGCTCCTGACACAGCCTGTGTCTCCAAGGTCCATGCTCCAACCTCTACCTGCCTCCTGCACTAACCTGGGCAAATGGTGTGTCCATTTCCTGATGGCAGGGACACCAGTTCATGAGACACGTCCCTACAACCCTAGGAATCAATTATAGATTTTCCAATGCAGGAAGCATCACAAAAGGATGAGGACTTCCTCTGAGGGCATGCACTAGATAGTGCCTCCCTCCAGAATCAGGCCTCTGGGAGTGACTCGCCTGAGATGTCGGTCACCCACTTACAATGGCAGGTCCTCGAATGACCAGTCTGTCTTCTGGCTCTGGTGGGTTGGGAAACCCTGCAGCTGAATGCAGAGGGAGGGACATCTTGATGGGATGGGCTCCTGCCTCAGGAATAAATGAGAGGGCAGCAGGACACCTTGGCCTCTCCTCCCAGCTGCCAGTTTTCTAGCCTTGTTGGTTCTTTCAAATAGATGCCCAGTAGATGTCTGTGTGAATTTTTCTCGTCCACAAGATGGGAGCTCTGTGAGATATGGAGCAGGACTTAATCACCTCTGCACTTCCAGTGCCTGGCTTGACATAGTGACCACACTGCCCTGTGTGCTTCAATTCTTTCTAGAGCCCTGTGGGCTTGTAAGGGAACGGAAGACTCTCCTACTTTAAAATTAGTCTTGTGTAAGCCCCAGAGACAAGACAGTGGGTGTGGTGGAGAGGTAATGGTCCTTAGAGCCAGTGAGCCACAGCTTCACACTGTCCACCTCCCACCCTCCCTGCCTCCCCATCACTAAGTACTGATGACTTTGGCCAAACTGTCGAAATGCTCTGAGTCTTGGTCTTCATCTGTACATAGGCATCGTCAACCTAGCTTCAGAATTGGTCTTCCCAAGGACATGGAAAACTAGGCGTGTTGGTTTTAGATGGCTGAGGTAGTAGAAGTCCCTTCTGCTTTGTTCGGGGATGTGGCCACCCCTACTGTGTATTCTAAGAACAGAACTAGAGGTCTCTGTAGAAGTGAGTATGTTCTGAGTCAGAGATGGTAACATCTCTTTTTGAATGTTTTTTTACATGGTTAAGATAACCAAGTCACCACTGCAAATACATAGATTTTAAGAAACGCCCACCTGCAACTCATCCCGAGATCCAAGCATTTTACTAGAATGATTCCTGTCCTATGAAAACTTTGCCCCAAGAGAAAGTCAACCTAACTCAAATATTTCATTAGTATTAGTATTAGTATCACTGATTCTTAACATTACAAAACATCTTCACCATTTCCTTGTGACAGACCTTCCAAAATTCCCCAGCTGGACTCACCATCAGCTGCCCATAGCATCTTTGAAAAGAGAAAGTTAGGCCGGGCACAGTGGCTCACACTTGTAATCCCAACACTTTTGGAGGCTGAGGCGGGCGGATCATGAGGTCAGGAGTTCGAGACCATCTCGGCCAACACAGTGAAACCCCATCTCTACTAAAGATACAAAAATTAGCTGGAAGTGGTGGCAGGCACCTGTAATCCCAGCTACTTGGGAGGCTGAGGCAGGAGGATTGCTTGAACCCGGGAGACGAAGGTTGCAGTGAGCCGAGATCATGCCACTGCACTCCAGCCTGGGCGGCAAAGCTAGAAACAGTCTCAAAAAAAAAAAAAAAAAAAAAGAAAGAAGAAGAAAAAAGAAGGAAAAGAGAAAGTTATAGCCCTGAGCTGCCTATTCATCTTCCACCAGGAAAGTCATTTAACTTCTATGAGCCTCTCATCATTTCTAAAGTAGAGGTTTATAGGCTTTCAGATGAGAATTAAATGTGTACATAATTTGCAGACTATGAAGTATTATTGAAATGTGAGCTCTTCCATTGTATCTCTTGATAACTAAGAACATTCATCCAAGTGCATGGGACAGGTCAGGGAGAGGAGTGGGGAAAAGACTAGAGGTTGCCCCCAAATTGGTAACGTCAGGCATAGAAAGATCTTTAAAAGAATATGTAAAGCTAAGGATCCACAATAAAGCACAGAAGAAAAAAGGAAAAGAAAGGAAAGGGCAGGAAGTAAGCAAAGATGAGAGAGAAAGAGAAGGAAAAAAAAAGCCTAGGTTGGGAGGAGAGGGTCTGATCTTCATGAGGCCTCTGTCTCATGTTAGCAGAGCAGAACAGACTCATTCCCCTCCTATGTCTCAGCTCCTTCACCTGGAAGGGAGATGACACAAGGAGGAGGAGTACCTCTGGCTCAAGATGGCTGGTAAGAGGCATTGAGAAAATACTTGGGAAATGCTTCGTATACAGAGAAATTCAAAACAAGCATCAGATACTATTATTTTGGGTAAACCACCCAAGCCTCTATTTTCCATCTATAAAAAGAAAATCAACACTCAGGGTATAAGAGAATGACAATGGATGAGACCCACTGCAGAAGACAACCAAGGCTCAGAGAAGAGGGGCTTCCCTGTGTTCACAACGGCTGTTGTGACCCAAAATCAGGGCTTGGCTCCAAGTCCAGGCTCTGACCTGTCTTCCACCCCTGCCTCTCTCTCCACCACATACAAACTCACTTCCTCCATGATCTCATTTGGAGGCATATGGGGGGACAACCACCTAGCAGGAAATTATCCATCTCCCCACACCCACTTGTCAGCATCCAGAGCCCCAGGGATCATCCTGTTACCTCATCAAGTAAGACACAGAGAAAGGAGAGAACAAATATTTCTGCTGCTCTTTTGGCTAATTAAATATCAGGCCCTATTTCTAAATGTTAACAAAAAGATCGTTGCCTTGCAGGAGGTGCTGTTACTAATATTCTTCATCCATTTGGTAGGCCCTTTAGTGGGGTCTTAGGAATATGCTGGGCAGTGCTTCTGAAAGCATGGTCACGGGCCAGCTGCATCAACCTCACCTGGGGTTGTGTTAGAAAGGCAACTTCTCGGGCCCCACTTCAGACATATTAAATCAGACATTCTGGGAGTGGGGTCCAGCCTGTTGGCTTAAGAAGTCCTCCAGGTAATTTGGGTATTGTCTCAAGTTTGAGAACCATTTGTCAGCACAGAAAAATGCAGGCTGGGAAGTCTGAAAACATGAACTCAAATCCTGGCTCATCCCCATGAAGAGGTAAAGTCACCTGTGCTTGGTCCCAGGTGAATGTTCATTTTATAGTGAATAGCCTGTAAAACAAGGATGGCAATATTTACCATGAAAGTTAAACTAAATAGCACATGCATGAATCCAACAGATAGCAACTTCTTGTAAATGCGAGGTACTATCATGATTCTTAGATGATCTGTGAATTATTTTAGGTGAATTTGAAGAAAGGGAAGGTTCTTTATGTTGGCCTCCTGGAACATGCTTTCTAATAACACTCTCTAGGCTTCCCGAGGTTTTAGGAGTTACAGAAGTCCTCCTCAGTGGGGAGGCTGAAGAGCTCTGACATTTTGCAGCTGCTGGTCGCCTCTGGGAATAAGACCTCATTAATGCTGAGAGCGCAGAAGACATCATTTGGTTTATAAAAAAAATGGAACACTATGCTGGTGTAATGGTAATTATGTTTAACGTTTATGAGCACTTTTTACAAACATAAGTCATCTATTTTCATTAGCTCACTTAATCCTCGCAGAAACCCTCCGAGGCAAGTACTATTATAGTTGTTAATTTATGCATGAGGAAAGCAAAGGTTACCGGGCTAAGTAACTGACCCACTGTTACACAGGCTGCTAAGTGACCCAGCCAAGGTCTAGATCCAGCCAGTCTGTGACCGGGGTCTGCACTCTGAGCTTTCCCTGCCCTCCCAGTTCAGGAGTCCAGCATTTACCCTTCCCATAAGTGCTCTCACCCTCTTGTACGAAGCCCTTGGTTTTGTGACTGGTCCATTAGACTTGGCAAGCACCTGAGTGTCAGATGGAGCTAGAGGAGAAATGCAGATTCCTATCCCAGCTTTGCCTGAGGCCCTGAAGTGCTGTTAACTTCAGAACTTCCCCAATGTGTCCTTCAGCACCATGGACAGGGCCTGCAGCACCTCTGTTTATTCTAACTCTGGGCATTTTGCCCCTAACCTACAAGGCTATTTGAGGGCACATAAGCAGCTAAACTAATTTCCCCTTAAACCCTTTAATTATTGTAAAAATAGAAGGCACTCAACCACAGTTATCCAACTCGATAACCATGAATAATGCACATTAATGCACAGGCTAAGAATAGGAGATGGGGGTGCTGATTAAGCCAGCCATGAACAAAGAGAAAAGGACCCAGAGCTAGAGGCAAATGGCGTCAATATATCTATATCTTAGAAGTTTCACAAATATAAAGACAAATGTATAATTTATATTTTCTGGTTCAGAGGCTCTATAATGCAGTCTTTATATAAAGTAAGCTGATTCCTATAAGGTTTTTGAGGGTCAATGATTCCCAGATATCAGCATCACATTGAAGAAGGGGCAGGGAACTGACATTGACCAATGCCGTGGTCAAAAGTGGGGGATCCCCACTCTTGTGTCTTGTGTCAGACAGATGCAGGCTTGGCCCCACTTACTAACCAGCTCTGTGATCTTGGCCATGGCCTGCCCTTCTTAAAGGGACTCTCAGAGGCCGAAGCTCATAAACTGAATAGCCTGGAACATTAAGAGGTCAATAAAAGACTGATGTCATGATTCTTCTCAGTACATGGCACTTCCTTTTCAAAGTCACTATACCATTCCAGATAAAATCACGAGTGCTGGCCAACAAATTCTGCATGGCTGCTATTGCTAAAACATGCTCATGTTACGCCTTCAGGGAGAACTTAAAAAAGTGTGTGTGCCATCCCTCATTATGCCAAATATTTCATCAGTGGCAGAAACCCCTTGTCTTTTGGGGCTACCATATACTGGGTAGCTTGTAAACTACAGAAATTTATTTCTCACTGTTCCAGAGGCTGGAAAAGTCCAAGATCAAGGTGCCATCAGATTTGGTGTCAGGTGAAGGCCTGCTTTTTGGTTCATAGATGGCTGTCTTTTCACGGTAACCTCACATGGTGGAAAGGACAAATGGACTCTCCAGGATCTCTTTTATAAGGGCCAATCCAGTCATTCATAAAGGCTCCACCCTCATGACCCCAGGCTCCCAATACCATCACCTTGGGGGTTAGGATTTCAACATATGAATTTGGGGAGCACACACTTTCAGACCATGTTTCCCCTGATATATAGAAGTGTCTTGTGATTTCCAGAGACCTTTCTTGGTCACCACTCTGGGAGAGAGGCTCCGGGAAGAAAATCCACATGTCGCGGAGCTCCCTCTTCATTCCTCCTCCCGCTCTGCAGTCCAATTCTACCTCCAAGCAATCTTCTTATAACTTCAGTTAAAGCCTGCCTTTGAAAAACATTGAAGAAAGAACCTGGTTCCAGTGAGAAGAATCCATTATTTAACACTGTGGACAGCACAAGGTGTCTGTCATGTTGGGATAAGGGAAGACCTGACTTCTCTGTGACTGCAGACCTGACTGTCACCCAAAGGGTCCCCACCCAACGAGAAGCAGGACTGAGTGGAACATACCTTCTTTCCAATGGCTGTGCCCTATCAGTCATCCAGTGGTCAGAGTGATTTTTTTTAAAACACCCTACGTCCCTACCTTCCTATTTACTCTTAAGAGTTAATCATTCTCCAAAGCTCACACCCCCATTTGCTGTCCCTACCTAGCCCCCCAGCACCATGCTTGGTCCTCAGCTAGTATTTGCTATGATTTCAAGCAAGCCAGAGCTCATTATAAACTATTTTGTCCTCCTATATCCTTTTACAGTGAAATCAATCCCATGAATGTGTGGGCATGTTTTTCTAAGCCTCAGTGCCCTTTTCCATGAAATGGGCATAACAATAACAATATCTTTCACCCGCAATCTATGGGAGGGACAAATAGGACAATGCCCATAGAAATGCCTTGCCTGATGCTGGGCACTTTGATGGTGACTGAATTAGAAGCACCCCTAAGATTTCAGCAGGCCAAGGGGGATGCTGGGCGTGCAAGGAGGAAGAATCAATGACAGGGGGGCAGAGATATCCTGAGCATGACCACGGAAAGATAAACCTAGAATCAGTGGGAGACAAATACTAGGGAAGGGTCCTGTGGGCCCCATCATGTCCAGCAGGATGTGCACACCAAGCACATTGGACTCCATCTGCCAAGTGACACAGAACAGCATAACTCCAGTGACAATTTAAGGTCAATTGTAAACTTATGAGCGCTTGCATGTTTCAAATGGGACAGTGTATGTGAACCAAATAAAGACATCTGGAGCAGAGGAATTTCCAGGGACCTTGACCTTTCCTCCATTTGGTAATTAGCATCTTATTTGTTTAGCAAACCACCCCACAAAGACCCTTCCGTGCTGTGACTTCAGAACTCTCAGGTGGATTTCCTGCACACTTGGCATCCTCTTCAGAATGTGGAGCCAAGGCTCTGAGAAGGCTGCATCCCAGGAAGATGGAAGAACCTGGACTACCTGTCTGGCTCAGAGACTCACCTTTCACCACGTTCATCCCTTGTCAGGTTTATGGTGCCAGTAAAATTGAAGAAAACCATAAAAGACAATGAACTGATGTTTTCGTGACCCAAAATTCTGTCTACTGCTGAGTCAACGAGCCCAATAAAATTTAGCTGAGTTTCTTATATTTGCTTGCTGATTTTTTTTTCTGGTGCACCATACTGTGAAATCTGAGCAGAAAATCCATATGAAGTTTTATTTATTGCCATATGGATTTCTGTGAAAATGCTTAAGACATGACTTTTTGGTGGCGCTTGTTATTGTATTTTCCCCCTCTACCAAATGCTGAGTCCCTAGTTGCTGACCCAAGCATGGCTTTGTGGGACACTTTGCCCCCATTTCATTCCTGGTGGGTGTCAGGGCCCCTGACTATCTGTAAGATGTGGTCCAGGCTACCTCAGGTCCATCCTGTCCACTCCAGGAAAGTTGGATCTCTTCAGGACCCAACACTGTCCCACCTCTAGGCCCTTGTCTAGGCAAACCCCTGCCTGAAAGGCCACCACCATCAACATCCCAACCCAACTCCACCTGCAATATTAATAATAGCTACTGTTCATGAAGAAAGCTAAGACCGGCCGGGCGCAGTGGCTCACCCTTGTAATCCCAGCACTTTGGGAGGCCGAGGTGGGCGGATCACGAGGTCAGGAGATCGAGACCATGGTGAAACCCCATCTCTACTAAAAATACAAAAAATTAGCTGGGCATGGTGGCGGGCACCTGTAGGCCCAGCTACTCAGAGAGGCTGAGGCAGGAGAATGGCGTGAACCTGGGAGGCGGAGTTTGCAGTGAGCCGAGATTGCACCACTGCACTCCAGCCTAGGCGACAGAGCGAGACTCTGTCTCAAAAAAAAAAAGAAAGCTAAGACCACTGGCAGGAAATGCATTGCCTCACGGCTCTGAGACACTGGAGATCTGCCTCAGGTGAGCCTGCTCTCTACTCAGCAACCGATCTGTCTCAGGGTCACCTTCATCTTCTTTGAACTGGCTCCTTTCATGGTAGCAACATGGCTATGGGAATTTCAAGGCTCTCATGCTTATATCCTTGGGCCCAGGGAGAAAAGAGCATCTGTCCTTGTCCTTCTAAGTGAAAGTACTCAGTCCGTTCTAAGGGAACTAACCAGGAGAATGTGCCTGAACTGATCCTCATGCTTGGAGAATGACTCAGACCTGATTCTTGCTCAGTCTTTCTGAAGTTGCTTCATTTACCAGGTCCCTTGCTATCTCTTCCCGTGGATAAACCCGCCAACCCCTCACATCAGCTAATGAGAGTGTGCTGTTGTTGTTACTGTTATATTCAGTGTATGGGCCAAAGTCACTCACCTTGTCTAAGCCTCAGTTTCCTTAGCTGCCAAAGAACAGTGATTCTATCAGCTCTGCAGCTTCCCTTCATTTTAGTAACCATCAGTGATTGTGTTTCCTGGGCACATACTAACTGTGTGACCTTGTGCAGGTCACTTGACCTCAGTGCCATGTTCTCCTCATCCTTGAAATGGGCACAGCATTGCCTTCCCTGAAATATTGTCTTAATGATGGGAGAGTAAGTATGAAATACCCTTAGCAGGATGCCTGGTACATGCAGAAGCCAATGCACATTGCCGCAGTGGTTAATTACAATTCCAAATATATATAAAAAAAACACAGCCAGAATAAGAGTATTACCATCCCTGGACCCATCAAGCTCTGGTCTACCCAATACCCCCAAACTCAATCCAACCTATGCATCAATTACTTTGGTGACAACAGTCAGCTAAGAAGCCAGTTTGTTAAGCCCAGTCTCAATGCATGAGTCACAAGTGGCCTTCTACCCTCTCTAGACGCTATCAATCCCCTTGGCCCACTCTGGTCTCATTTCTGGAGGAGAAGTAGAGACTTCAAGTTACAGAAAAGAGCCCTAGGGGGCAAAGGCTGGAGGTGGGCTGATTTCCTAATCTCAGAGCTGCTGCCTGAAAAGGACTTTATGCATCATCTCATCCCACCTCCTCCATTGTACAGAGGAGGAAGCAGAGTCCCAGAGAGGGAAGTGACTCACTCCAAATCACACAGCTAATATGTGGCGGAATCTAGACTCAGACTTTGCTAAAAATATCAACTGCAGGAAAATGTCAAGCGAGGACAGAGCCAGAAGTGCCAGCGTCCATTCAGCTGCCTGTCTCTCCTGCCAACATCGAAGATGTGAGGAGGTCTCCATGGCCACAACTATGCCCTCGCAGCATCAGACCCTTGAATGTGATGCTGCAGGTAGGATTCCTGGCACCAGAAGGTGCCTTCAGGTGTGAGGAGAACAGGCATCCAAGGCTGCCCGCTGTGAGCTCACCCCAGAGCCAATGAGGCAGAGATGCCTTGCAGCCCAAAGGGAGGAAGGAGGCTTCCAGTCCCTGCCTGGTGACAGGAACACACGTGAAGGACACGTTAGTTGGGAGGAAAGGCTGGTCCCAGAGGAACATGGGAAGGAGGTCACAGAGCTGCATGGTATTGCCTGGCAGATACCACCCAGACTGAGTGTTCTGACCTCCAGACCCCGGCAGTCCCGGATCCTGATTTGGAGGAATACCCGGGTGCCCTCTTCATACCCTGTGCTCGGCCTCTGCCCACTGGAACCGAGCATGCAAACAACAATGAAAGTAGCTGCTAGGCTGGGCATGGTGGCTCACGCCTGTAATCTCAACACTTTGGGAGGCCGAGGCAGGTGGATCACCTGAGGTCAAGAGCTCAAGACCATCCTGGCCAACATGGTGAAACCCTGTCTGTACTAAAAATACAAAAATTAGCTGAGCATGGTGGTGCACGCCTGTAGTCCCAGCTACTCAGGAGGCTGAGGCAGGAGAATTACTTGAACCCAGGAGGCAGAGGTTGCAGTGAGCCAAGATCGTGCCATTGCACTCTAGCCTGGTGACAGAGTGAGACTTCATCTCAAAAAAAAAAAAAAAAAAAAAAAAGGAGCTGCTGAACATGTTGGTGGGAACGCAGATGGTCTCACCACTGTGGAAAACAGTATGGTGGCTCCTCAAAAGAAAGATTTAAAATAGAACTACTGTATGATCTAGCAATTCTGCTTCTGAATATTTATTCAAAAGAGTTGGAATCAGGATCTCACAGAGATACTCATGCTCCCATGTTCACAGCAGCATAATTCATGATAGCCATGATATGGAAACAACTTAGATGTCCATCAGTGGATGGATGGAAAAAGAAAACATGGTACACTGAATTGCTAGATCATGCAGTATCTCTATTTTTAACACCCAACAGAATGCTATTCAGCCTTTAAAAAGAAGGAAATTCTGTCATTTTTGACAACGTGAATGAATCTGGAGGACATTATGCTAACTGAAATAAGCCAGATGCAGGAAGACAAATACTACATAATTCCACATATGAAGTACCTAAAATAGTCAAATTCCTAGAATTAAAGAGTAGAAAAGCAGCTTCCAGGGGTTGGGGGAGAGGAAATGGGGAGATGCCAATTAATGGGCAAAAAAATCTCAGTTAAGCAAAATGAATGCATTCTAGGGATCTGCTGCACCACACCGTGCCTATGGTCAACAGTACTGAACTGCACACTTTGAAGTTTGTTAGGAGGGTAGATCTCATGTTGTGTCCTTACCACAATTAAATGAAACTCATTTAAAAAAAAAACGTAAAACAAGAAAGTAGCTGCTGAATTTGAGCATCTAGGTTCCCGGTGCTGTGCTTTTAAATCACAGAGAAGTCAGGAAAGCTGCAGGAGATTTTTAGGTCAGGAGATGGAGGCTCAAAATTGATGGCAGAGCCAGAGAGTGGTGGAATGGAGACATGAACTACATCTGCCTGGTTGTACCACTTAAGTTATGCTGTGTGTTGCGCTACACTCAAACTGCTTTTCATTCTTGTGAGGTGGTCAATTTACACGTGTGCCTATGCTTTTAATGGAGGAGCTCATTGTGAAATAAAGAATGACACAAAGAAATGTGAAGGAGAAAATAAATATCCTCATAACTTTTTCACCCACAGACAGCCAGTGGTTAATAATCGGGATTTGTCTCCATCATTAATTTCTCTCTGTCTCTCCTCTCTCTCTTTCAGACACACACACACACACACACACACACACACACACACACACACACACAGAGAGAGAGAGAGCTGCTGTCATATCGTATACACATTTTGCAACATGCTTTAAAAATGAACAGAATATTGACTGGATTTTCTAGGTCATTAGTTCTTCTCCTAAATGTCATTTTGCATCATCAAATACTGTTGCATTATTGAGGTATACCATAATGTATTTTGCCCACTACACAGCATTGTGTCATTTCTAGTCTCACTTATAAATTACACATGGATATGTACTTGTGCATATCCCTGATTTATCTCCTTAGAGGAGAGCTGGATGTGTAAGAGTGCCTACAGGGAGAGAATGAGCTGTCCACAGGAAAGCTGTTTCCACTGTAAGTTAATGGAGTGTTACATGTGTTACATAACCAGCCCTATGCAAGGGACTAATGTGACCCTCTCTGAGCAATGAATGACCTCTCAGGATCCAACAGCACTATGTTTTGAGTCCACGAGTGCCTGTACTCCAGTGAAAGTATCAACAGGCATTTGCACTGTAAAGTCTGGTGGCTGCCTCTCCAGGAAAACGACAATTTTTTGTTTCTTTTTTCTTTCGTTTTTTAAATAGCTGGTATGAGTAGAAAATGGCATTTTTAGTGGCTCTCTGCTTTTTATTTATCATTATAGGCTAACATCTTAAGAATAATTTCTTCTTTAGGAGGAATCCCATATTTCCCAGGATTGGTCAAGCCTGTGCATGTTTTACTGCAGGTAAAAGAAGATGCAACATGCATAGCTGGGGAGAACATCTTTATTTTTCCCACAAATTCTTCTGATGTCCTTTATTTTACCTCCAATCTTATTGGAGTTTCCTTGTAAATGATGAGTCATTTTTTTTTCTTGCTACTTTCCCTTTTTTTTTTTTTTTTTGGTTTTTGGCATTTTTACTACGATGTTTGTAAGTGTATCTCTTTGTGTTTATCTTAATTGGGGTTCACTGAGAACCTGCCCCCAGATTTCCACTTCTCGGGTATAGTTCAAACGTCAACATTTCCAACAGAATATGCCCAGAATTCCCCAAGATATATGTGTCCTACTCAGTTCTCCAACCATCATTTTACCATTTTCTGTCTCCACCTTCTCTCTTTCTGCTGAGTACAGTACATGCTTCAACCACCCAAGTCATGGAGGACACACATTGAGGCCAGTTACACAGCCCAGGACACCTCTTTTCCACCACTCGAATTCTTTCCAGGCAACGTAATAGTAGCACACACCTCCCCCAAACCTAAGTCCTCTGTCCCATTCCCTTGCAGGAGTATGATAAAAGGAAGATGCTTACCTTTTCACCCTTTTCCCCTTGGCCAAAAGGTCCTAGGCCCTAGAAAAATGAAAGAAGGCAAAGATTCACTACAGAGCATCTCCATGGCATGACATTGCAAATGGCAACATCATCCTGAGATTTGAAAGGATTAGATATTTTCTCATCAGCTCTGCCCAGTAGCCACTAAAAGAAATGATGACTATTGTTGACTGAGTATGCATTCTCATGAGTATCATCTCACTTAATGTTTCCAGTAACTCAATATTATAGTTACTATTCTTTGTTTCCATAACAGTTTCATTGAAATATAATTTGCATACCATATAATTCACCTACTTAAAATGTACAATTCGATGAGTTTTAGTATAAAGTTGTGCAACAAAATCCCCACAATTTTAGAATATTTTTATCATCTCAGAAACAACCCGTGTCTATTAGCAATGACTCCAGACTTCCTCTACTCCAGCTCTAGGAAAACATTAATCTGTTTTCTGTTTCTATAGATTTGTCTATTCTGTACATTTTTTATATAAACGGAATCATATAATATGTGGCCTTTTATGATTGGCTTATATCACTCAGCAAAGTCTTTCCAAGGTTAATCCATGTCAGACCATGTATACGTACTTCATTTTATTGCAAAATGATACGACATTGTACGCATATGACATACATTTTCTTCAGGTGACAGACATTTGGGTTTTCTACTTTTGGCTATTGTAAATAATGCTGCTATAAACATTTTTGTGAAAGTTTTTGTGTAAACATATCTTTGCATTTTTGAGGGGTATATTCCTAAAAGTAGAATTGAATTGCTGGGTCATATGGTAACTCTGTCTATAACCTAAGGGCTGCAAGGCTGTTTTCCAAAGCAACTGCACCATGTTATGCAAGCAATCCATGAAGATTCCAATTTCTCCACATTCCTAGTTGTTCTACCCATTATTGAAAAGGAGCTATTGAAGTCTCTGACTATTGTTAATTAGTTTTTCATTCCTCCTTTAAATTCTGTCAGTTTTTGCTTCATATATTCTGGGGTTTTGTTAGGTACATATGTGTTTATAATTGTTATATTTTTAAGAAATAATTTTTTACTATAAAATGTCTCCCTTTATTGATTTTTTTGGTTTAAAGTCTATTTTGTCTAATATTAGTACAGTCACCCCAGTTTTGTTTTTTATTTTCAAGATGTTTATTTTCCATCCTTTTATTTTCAACCTATTGAAACCTATTTGTCTCTTTGAATACAAAAGATACAACCTATTTGTACAACAAATTTGTTGTTGTACAAATAGGTTGTATCTTTGAATCTAAAGTGTGCCTCCTATAGACAGGATATAGTTTGATCTTGTTATTATAAACTTTCTTAAAATTTCTGCTTTTTAGTTGGTTCATGTAATATATTCACATATATTATTATATAATTAGATTTATATATACCATATTAGTTTTTGTTTTCTACAGGTCTCCTGTCCCACTTTTGTTCCTTTATTGCTCCTTTACTGATCTTTTTTGAATTGAGTACTTTCTAGTGTAACATTTACACTACTTTCATGATATTTTTAACTATATATTTTGGAGTTATTTCCTTAGAGGGTGCTCTAGAGATTATTTTATGCATAATAACTTAATAGGGTCTACTCTAGATTTATAAAAACTTACTTCCAGTTAGACATAGAAACATACTCCTTCTTAGCTCTATCCCTTCTTACCTCTTTTCGTGCTATTTTTATGCATATTACATGCGTGTTTGTTAACACCAACCATGCATGGTTGTAATGTATTGTTACACATAACTTGCCATCCCTCTGCCTTCTAGCCTCAATCATTTCTGATGACAAGTCAGTTGTTAATTTTATTGGAGTTTCCTTGTAAATAATGAGTCATTTTTTTCTCTTGCTACGTTCAATTTTTTTTGGTTTTTGGCATTTTTACTATAATGTTTGTAAGTGTGTATCTCTTTTGTGTTTATCTTAATTGGGGTTCACTGAGCATCTTGAATATGTAGACTACTGCTTTTCATAAAATCTGAGATGCCTTCAGCCATTATTTGTCTGAATACTTTTCTGCTCCTTTCTCTCCTCTTCTGCTTTAATTCCCAGTAGGTGCAGATTCACGCACTTTATGAACCCCTACATTTCTCCAATACTCTGTCCATTTTTCATTATTTTTTCTCTGTTCTTCAGAGTACATCATCTCTACTGATCTATCTTCAAGAATTCTGATCTTTCTTTTGAGCCCCTCTAGTTTTTTCTATTTCATTTATTATAATTTTAAACTCCAGAACTTACATTTGGTTCTTTATAATTCCTAACTCTTTATTGATATTCTGTATTTGATGAAATATGTCATTATGCCTTCTTTTGCTTACATCAGAATAATTTCCTTTAGCTCTTTGATCATAATTATAGTGATTGCTTGGAAGGCTTTGTCTGTTAAATCCGATATTTGTATCCTCTCTCAGGCAGTTTCTGCTGTCTGCTGCCTTTTTCAGTGTATGTGTCACATTTTTCTGTTTCTTAGCATATCTCATAATTTTTGTTGAAAATTAGACATTTTAGACAATATAGCAATCCTGGATATTGACACTTCCCCTACCAAAAATTGTTTTTGTTGTTTTCTTGTTTATTTGCTCACTGACTTGGCTAGATTATTTTAATTAAGTCTATTCCCCTTCCCCAGTGTTCATCTCTGAGGCCAGTTTTCAGAGGGCATGGCCTTGGACCTCTACACAGTCACCCAAGGATGATGATGGTTTTAACAAGGCACGTTTTGAAAGTCCCTTTTCTTGATTTCTCGGTCAAACTGTCTGCCTCTGCTGACATTCAGTCCAGCTCTTAGGTTCCATTACTTTCCAACTGATTCCTTTACTATTTCCTACGATGCTATACATGGCATTCATTGCTCCACAGTCTGATCAAACTGAATCAGGTCCCCTTTGCATGGGTAGCTGTTGTGGGCAGTCACTGAGGTTTCTTTCTGATGCCAGGAGCAGTCTTCTTAGTGGTGTTTTCCCCCTGGTTCTTTCTGGTAAACTAGCTATGGTAAAGTTATGGTTTACTATAGAGTACCACGCTCCTCTTAATTTCTTACCACCAACATCTCCTGTTTCTAGAGAACCCTTACACTTATACTTCTCCACATTCTGTTGCAAAGTCAGTGCCTTTGGGGAGAGCTTCAGAGTTCTTCGTTCTTAAGGATTGTATCCTGGGCTAAATATCTGCATCCCTGCTCTGGAACTGGGAGCTGGGAGCTGGGACCATGGCCCTCTTCTCTTGGAATGGTGCCCCGGCTGGGAAGGAGCAGTAGCCTCTGCTTTTCTCAGCTTGCATCCTTCACTGGGGAGCCTCCACTTTATGACTGAGCTTGGAAAGGGTTGAACAGAATCCCAACATTCTTGGCTTGTCATGCCTGAAGTTGCACCTCCACCCTATGAATGGGGGTTGGGGAGAGGAAGCGAGCCCTATCCCTGGGCTGCATCTGCCAAGAATTTAGGCTCTGGAACTCCAGATGCAGGAGGTGAAAAATGTGGAATTTCACCAGGTATTATCTTTTTGGGGGGAGTAGATTCACAGAGTTCCTCATGTTGCCATTTCAGAAGCAGAACCACTACAGATATTATTTTTATATCTGTTTCACAAATGTGAAAAGTAAAGCTCAGAAAGTTCTAGCGACTTCAGTTCATGAAGCTAGTAGGTTATGGAACCAAAATTTGAATGTAAGCTGCCTGATGCTAGTGCTGCTTCCTCAATCACAGTGCTATTTGGCCTCAATAGAGCTGCTGATGATATCAGGCAGGCAATAATGATCATAATTATGCCATGGACCACTTCCCAGAGTTCAGGGCTACAGAGTATATCCATGTTTGTTCTCTGGCTGATTCTGGTGGTTTCTCTGAATTCAGAATGTCCTCCCAATCTCCCTTCCTTTGAACCCAGCTACAAGTGACAGCACGTGTCCTAGAGTGGGTCTTGTCCCAGACATGGAGGAGAGAGGAATGGACCTGACATTTCCTACACCTACTGCCTGACAAGTGAGTTCCTAAAAAACCACATGTGTATGAGTTACCACCCTTCTCTGAGCTTCAGTTTGCTCATCTGTAAGGTGGGCATTTCAACCAGGCCGCACCTCACCAAGCTGATGTGAGAGTTAAGTGAGCCCCAAGTCTGTGAAGCATGTAATGCAGAGCCAGCAGTGCAGTAAGTGCTGGTAAATGTGACCAGCTCTCCTTATTTCCATGTCTTTCTGCACACAACAGGTACTTCCTACCTACATGAAGGAGGTAGATATGCATGAGTAGGTGAAGGTGAAGCACAGCCAAGTGAGCACAAGACCCAGATTAAAAGAGATGCAGGTGCAAATTCTGTCTCTGCCATGTCCAGCCTCTGTGACTGAGGGCAAGTCATTGAAGCCTGAGAAACCAGTGTCATTCCCATTAGAGATGTGATAAGACTATGTCAAAAGCTGTTGCATGGAGCAAACGTTAGACTCCACAGGACGCACGTGCCAAGAAGAGTAGATGGCATCACTACGGCATGAGGGAGTGACAATGTGGGGTACTGAGGGAATTGCATTTGCCAGGCTAATTCTTCTAGGGAAGAGGCTTATCTTGTTTCCTGGGTTTCCTCCTGAGCACTGAGAACACAGAAGGAACTAATTATAATCATACACACCAGAAAAGACAATGGTCATTCACTGATCACCCACTATGGGCCAGGCATTTTGTAAACCAAGTAGTTATACTTCTCATTTTGCTAATGTGTAAATGAGGCTTTATCCCAACACTTTGGGAGGCCGAGGGTGGGGGAGGGGGGGTGGATTACCTGAGGTCAGGAGTTCGAGACCAGCCTGGCCAACATGGTGAAACCCCGTCTCTACTAAAAATACAAAAATTAGCTGGGCAGCTGGGCACGGTGGCTCACGCTTGTAATCCCAGCACTTTGGGAGGCCAAGGTGGGCGGATCACGAGGTCAGGAGATCGAGACCATGGTGAAACCCCCTCTCTACTAAAAATACAAAAAATTAGCCGGGCGTGGTGGCGGGCGCCTGTAGTCCCAGCTACTCGGAGAGGCTGAGGCAGGAGAATGGCGTGAACCCGGGAGGCGGAGCTTGCAGTGAGCCAAGATCGCACCACTGCACTCCAGTCTGGGTGACAGAGCGAGACTCCATCTCCAAAAAAAAAAAAAAAATTAGCTGGGCATGGTGGCACAAACCTGTAATCCCAGCTACTCAGGTGACTGAGGCAGGAGAAGCGCTTGAACCTGGGAGGCGGAGGTTGCAGTGAGCAAAGATCATGCCACTGTACTCCAGCCTGGGCGACAAGAGCAAGACTTTATCTCAAAAAAAAAAACAAAAAGGAAAGAAAGAAACCTGCCCAAGGTCACACAGCTAATAAAGGCTGCAGCCAAGGACAATGACCGAGGCCCACTTAACACCAAACTTGTGCTGTTGATGCTACATGATTCCATGCAGGAGGGCAGAGGTGAGTGCTTCCACCAGGACAGGGGACTGACTGCACTCACTACCGTTCTAAACCATTTATATGCATTAATTTATTTAATCTTCATAATGCTACTGAATGGGTTGTTTTATTATCCCTATCTTACAGATGAGAAAAGTAAGGATAGAAAGGTTAAGTATCTCGGTGAAGCCGGAATTCACTTCTCAGCCATTCAACTCCTGAGGGCCACCCTGAACTGTGACTTCTTCATCTCTGCAGTTCTTTCCTGACCCATCATTAATTGCATTCACTCATCAGCTGAAAGATTCATGAATACAATTCATGCTAGGCCAGGTGCTGGAAACCCTGTGACTATAAATCACAGATCAGGACACCTGGGAGTCCTCTGATGCTGGGATGGAGGAGGTGCTGTGGGAACACAGAGCTGGGGTTTGGAGGGATGTCCTGGAGAATCAGAGACAGTTGAGTAGGAATGATGAGAACTTATGAGCCAAGCAGGAAGGCGTGGTGAAGGGAAAACAGGGGTGGGGAGAAGGAAGCACTATTCTTGGCAGAGGAAAGAGCCTGCGTAATGGCCAGAGTCAGGAAGGGCACAAGAAAATGACAAATTAGAGGGTTAGTAACGGTGATGATTCAAAGCACAGAATTCTGGGTTATGGGGTGGCAAGAGACCAGGCTAGAGAGTCTGTGAAGGCCATATCCAGCAGGCCTCCCTGCCCATGGAGAGGAGCTAGGGCTTCATCCTGAGGGTGGTGTCGGGGTAGTGCCTGGCCCCTGCCAGGTGTTCAGCCCACACTTGCTGATTTGCATGATCAGAGGCCTCTGGGTCCCCCACACCACCCCTGAGGTTCAGCCATGCAGAGGAGCAGCCATCTACTCACCACATCACCTTTCTCTCCCTTAGGTCCAGGAGCACCAACCAGCCCAGTGGCTCCTGTGTCTCCCTGAGGGGTTGAGACCAGAGACAAGCATCAGATTAGGCTCCCCGACAGGGCTCTTGCACACACAGGACCCTCATGGCCAACCTTGCTCCAATTCCCTAGAACCAGCTGATTTCGTCTTTGCCATTTCTGCAATGAGGCCACATGTCCCACCCCTGGAGAGGAGGAAGCAACTAAGTCATCCCCCAACATCACAATTCCAGGAACCAGGGACTTCTTGAGGAAAGCAAGTGCATGAAAGCATTGCACATTCATCCTTGGGAATGGCCTGCCACTGATCCCACCACCAGGGCCTCGGAAGGGGAAGTGGAAGTGGAAGCTCCAGGTTTGAACAGCAGGTCTGCCACTTCGCATGAGCACATCATTACTGTCTTTGGGCCTCAGGCTTCTCTTCCATAAACAGGCACATCATCACGCAGGCACACAAGATTAAGAGCATAAAGGTGCTTTGAAAACTTCTAAGTGTCAACCAGAGTCCGCTGGGCATTCAATTTGTATGACAAGTCCATCCCTGTGTACCTGAAGCCCTCATAACTGTCCAGGAGGAGAAAGAGAGCAGGTAGAGGAAAAAACTGTGTCTGCAAGGGAGGAAAAACTCATCACAAGCCAAGTGTTGAACTGGAACTCAAATCTCCTGCCATCTCATGAGCCAATACAAGATAGGTGTAGGCACAGGAAACAGAGCCTTCAATTCTGTTCTTTTGTCTTTTTTCTTGGTCTGGAACTTCATCTCTCTTGTTCCCATCTCATCTTTTATATTCTAAGAACACATGGCTACTTTGCTTATCCTGTTCCCTTTGGCTATGATGCCCTTCCCTGCCTCCTTTGTCCTGGAAAGTTCCTGTCTATTCTACTGGACCCAGCTGGTCAGGGCTGTCAGTACAAAGGTGTCCTGAAGTCCTACCAGGTAGCAATGGGGCCTCTCCTCTCAGCCCCTCAGCTCCTGGGCCCCTCTATCCTGACTCTCTTCATACTATCCCACTCCTCTCTTTCCTGCCTCCCTTCCCCCTGGCCTATGAGTCCTGGGGACCAGGCTCTCAGTCAGTCACTTTTATATTCCCACATCACAACTGGGCCTTGCACCCGGCAGACTCAGCCTATGCGTGTGGACAGAGCCCGAGCTCTTTGCAGGGACACGGAGCCACCAGGAACCCCAGCCTTTGACTTAGGGTCCTAACCATGGTTTGGGACAATGTGATGGATGACAGTATAGGACCACGATTGCAAGTGAGCTCTGCAGGAGCCGGCCACGCCTCCAGGTGGCTGTATCAGTTTCCCTTTTCAGTGCTCCTCTCCTCCCACCGTTTCTGCTCTCCTTGTGGGGCCCGGGGTCTGCTCTGCTCAAGCACAGCAGAGGCAGCCATTACCAAACAGCCCTTGCTTCAGACAAACGTCTTCTAATGAGAGGCCTATGAAATCCCAGGTAGCTTTGCTCTTCCCTCCCATCACAGCCAAGAATCTGAGGTGACTTCTCAGAGGAGCTCAGTGATGCAGAAACCCCTGCCATCTTCCTCACAGCCACCAGCTGGCACCTGGGCTGAGCTGCTCTCCATCAGCACCAAGAGAGGACTCATCAGGGGAGGAGACTGAGGGGGCAGCGGGTGTATGTGAGAGTGTGATGGTGTGTGTGTGTGATGAGGGGTGTGTGTGTGATGAGGTGCATGTGTGTGATGAGGTGCATGTGTGTGATGGTGTGTGTGTGTGATGAGGGGTGTGTGTGTGATGAGGGGTGTGTGTGTGATGAGGGGTGTGTGTGTGATGAGGTGTATGTGTGTGATGAGGTGCATGTGTGTAATGGTGTGTGTGTGTGTGATGGTGTGTACATGATGTGGGGTGTGTGTGTGCATATGTGTGTATGTGTATGTGATGGTGTGTGTGTACATGTGATGTGTGTGGTGGGTGTGTGTGATGGGGTGTGTGTGTGATGGGTGTGTGTGTGTGTGCGATGGTGTGTGATGGTGTCTGATGATGTGAGCATGCATGTGTGTGTGTGATGGTGTCTAATGGTGTGGGTGTGTGATGGTGTGTATGTGTGATAGTGTGTGTGGGTGTGTGATGGTGTGGGTTTGTGATGGTATGTGTGACAGTGTATAAAGGTTGTGTGTGGTGGTGTGAGATGGTGTGTGGTGTGTGTGTAATGATGTGGGATGGCATGCGATGGTGTGTGTGATGGTGTGTATGTGTGATGGTATGTGTGATGATGTGTGTGTCTGTGTGTGATGGTGTGTGTGTATTTGTGATGGTGTGGGATGGTGTGTGTGTGTGATGGTATGTGTGATGATGTGTGTGTCTATGTGTGATGGTGTGTGTGTATTTGTGATGGTGTGGGATGGTGTGTGTGTGTGTGATGGTGGTGATGGTGTGTATGTATATGTGACGGTGTGTGTGTATATGTGTGATGGTGTGTGATGGTATGTGATGGTGTGTGTGATGGTGTGTATATGTGTGATGGTGTGTGTGATGGTGTGTGTGTATATGTGTGATGGTGTGTGAGATGGTGAGTTTGATTGTATGCGATGGTGTATTATGGTGTGTGTGATAGTGTGTGTGATGGTATAGGTGATGGTGTATTATGCTGTATGTGTGATTGTGTGTGAGATGGTGTGTTCAATGGTGTGTGTGGTGTGTGATTGTGTGTGTGATGGTAATATGGTGTGTATGTGTGATAGTGTGTGATTGTGATGGTGTGTGTGTGTGATGGTGTAGGTAATAGTGTGTGATGGTGTGTGTGTGATGGTGTGTATGTGTGTGATAGTGTAGGTAATGGTGTGTGGTGGTGTGTGTGTGTGTGATGGTGTAGGTAATGGTGTGTGATGATGTGTATGATGGTGTCGGTAATGTTGTGTGATGGTGTGTGTGTGATGGCATGTGATGGTGTGTGATGGTGTAGGTAATGGTGTGTGATGGTGTGTGTGTGATGGTGTAGGCAATGGTGTGTGATTAGTGTGTGTGTGATGGTATAGGTAATGGTGTGTGGTGGTATGTGTGTGTGATGGTGTAGGTGATGGTGTGTGATGGTGTGTGTGTGTGATGGTGTAGGTAATGGTGTGTGATGGTATGTGTGTGATGGTGTGTGTGTGTGATGGTGTAGGTAATGGTGTGTGATGGTGTGTGTGTGATGGTGTGTGTGTGTGTGTGTGATGGTGTAGGTAATGGTATGTGGTGGGGTGTGTGTGTGATGGTGTAGGTAATGGTGTGTGTGGTGGTGTGTGGTGATAGTGTGTGTGTGTGATGGTGTGTGATGGTGTAGGTAATGGTGTGTGATGGTGTGTGTGTGATGGTGTGTGTGTGTGTGTGATGGTGTAGGTAATGGTGTGGTGGTGTGTGTGATGGTGGTATGGTGTGTGGTGTGTGTGATGGTGTGTGTGATGGTGTGATGGTGTAGGTAATGGTGTGTGATGGTGTGTGTGGTGTGTGTGTGATGGTGTAGGTAATGGTGTGTGGGTGTGTGAGATGGTGTGTGTGTGTGTGATGGTGTAGGTAATGGTATGTGGTGGGGTGTGTGTGTGTGTGATGGTGTAGGTAAGGTGTGTGGTGGTGTGTGTGATGGTGTAGGTAATGGTGTGTGATTGTGTGTGTGTGATGGGAGTGTGTGATGGTACATGTGTGTGATGGTGTAGATAATGGTGTGTGATGGTATGTGTATGTGTGATGGTGTGTGTGTGTGTGATGGTGTGTGTGAGATGGTGTGTATGATGTTGTACTATGATGTGTGTGTGTGTGATGGTTTGTGTGTGTGTCCGTGGTGTCACATCCTAGCAGAGCGGGGGCAAAGCAGAGAAGGGTGTGAGATGAGAAAGGGAGGCCAAGGAACTATCTACAGTCAAGAGAGAGAGAAAAGAGAAAGAGAAAAGAGAGAGGAGAGGAGAAACAGACAAGGCAAGAGAGGAAGTGAGGAGGGACACATCGGAAGGGAAGAATGCCCAGCAAAGGTGGACAGGAAGAAAGCACTGCTCCGGTGAGTCATTTCACCATTTCGGCTTTTGATTTCTCACCTGGAGAATGGGACCCATGCTGCCTCTCACGCAGGGTTGATTTAGGGTTCGATATCACTCATTCAACAAGAAGGGACCACTAGCAATGTGCAGAGCCCTGAGCTCACAGCAGCAGGCACTGGAACGGCAATCCTTACCCCACAGCGCCTGCTGTCTGAGGCATAGGTAGGCTCCCAGCTCAAGCCTGACACAAGCAGGTACACAGTCATTGTCACTGCAGTTCAGTGGAAGAGGATGGAAGATGGGAAAGAAGTGGGCAAAAAGAAAGATCCCATGTACTCCCTCGTCTGCCTGCACCACGAGACTCAGGCATGCGAGAGTCAGGTCCTCTCTAAACCATCCTCTAACCCTAGCATTGACCTCAGTGCCTGGCCCTTAGCGAGTTTCACTGAAGATGCGCTGAGTGCATTAATTCAAACTAAGAAATGCAGGAGGAGAAATAGGGGGGAGAACAGAGTGGAAGGAAAGAGAGAGATGAAAAGAGATACAGAGAGTGAGAGATAGACAGAGAGAGACAGTGACGTATAAAGAGAGGCAGAGGCTAGGGAGAGAAGGGAAAGAAAGGGAGGGGAGGGAGAGGCCCAGCTGTCTCTAGTGGTTTTCACCCCCACACTCAGTTCTTCGTTCAAATACGGGATGATGGTGAACTCTCCACTCTGCCTTGATAAACAGTATAACCCTGGGAAATGATAGAGAGGAAGGAGACCACTCTGTGATTAAGGACAGAGGGGCCCTACCTGGCTTGGTGCAATTAGTGAATTTGGAACTTGTGTGTTTAAAGAGTCATGCAATTTAATAAATCTTAAAAGTCCAACCCCTAGAAGTTTCTGGAATACAGCAGCTTCAACCAATTGCTGCAAAGTTAATTGACCATGGAGAGTTGAGCGTGTTGCAGCAAATGAGACCTGAGCCAGGGCTCTGGGAATCGAACCCTTTCTTGCTCGTATTTGCAGACTGAGAACTGGAGGTTCTGGGCAGTTAAGAGGCTCCCAGGTTCAGAATTTATGACATTTGCTCTTATCCATCTAATTTAACAAGCTCCGAGGCAAAATACTGGCACGACAGCATCCCCACACACCATCTTTTGTCTTACATAGAGAGCAAAGGAGAGGACCAGTGAGGTTCTAAACTACACCTCTGCCATGCCTGTACTGACCTTTGGACCAGGGAGCCCCATGGGGCCAGCAACTCCCATTTCACCCTAAAGGAAGAAAGACAACAAAAAAGTAAGTTTCTATTTTAATTTTCCCCTTCTGTCATCACTGGATGGTAATCCACCCCCACAAGCTTAGAAGCCAATGGCTTAGTGAGCCCAGCGCCGACCAATGAGCTGGGCAAGGAAATTGGTTGACTGTGCTGAAAGTCTCTGCTCTTGAACTGCAAACCTAGACGGGAAGCTTTGACACAGCCTCCAGATGCAGCTACCGGTGGACACAAGATAGAAACAAGCAAACTGAGGCACGGAAAGACAAATACCACATTTCTGCTTACTTGTGTAAGTAAAAGCATGAAACACCGAGAAGCAGAAGCCAGAGTGGTGGCTACCAGGGGCTATGGAGCGGGAGGAATACACACATGTTGTCAAAGACTACATGTCTCATACAGAAGGAATAATGAATGGTAAGTATTTGAGATGATGGATATGACAATTAGCTAATTTCAATCATTCCACATTGTATACATGTATTATGACATCACTTTGTACCCCATAAATATATGCAGTTATATAGTTTGTCAATACCCAAACTAAACACACAAATAAATTTAAAAACCCAAAGTGGTATTCGCTAGCTATTTTTACCTGAATATATCATCACTTCAATTAAAAAGAAAATTATGTTGACTGCTAGCGTTTCATGTAGTTATTGTTCACTAAAATACAAAAGAGGATATATATGTAAGCTATTTCTAAATGTAAATTTTGTTTCAATTTAACAATGTGTAAAGGTCAGGTTACTGGATTTACAAATGTAATCTGTACGTGTTGGATACATGTAAATGTCGCCAGGCTGAAAACAAATGCAACACAATTAATATAATTTTATAGATGTAAATATCACCACGTTAAAAAAAGGCAGCAGTACACCCATTTATGTGTGCACTTAGTGCTAACAGCCATCTACACTCTGCTCACAGTTGCACACTTGGCCAACTCAGGAACGTACATTTTTAAATGCATTCACAGGTGTCATTTGTTCAGGCAAATGAAGATAAATAATTTTTTGTGTGTTTCTCCTCACCTAGCGCCCACAAGAGCGCCTGGTACACAGTTCACTCTCCCCATGATGTTTGCTTATAGAGATGCAACACCAGGCATCATGTTGACCTAGCTGAATAATGAAAATGTTTTGCAAACTCAATTGAAGTTTTAAACCACTGGAAACAATGTCTGTCTGTGGCCAGAGCTCTGCCTCCTAGGAGAAAACATTCAGACTTCCTAGGCCCCCTGTGTTGTATTTTTTTTATTGAAACAAAGATGAAAGAGACAGAAATGACACCTGCTTGATGAGGTCATTGTGAAGTTCTTCCACTCCACGGGGCTATTTTGTGGGGAGGGAAGCAGCAGGCTCCCTTCTCACCCGCCCTGTGCTTGGAAAGTACTCTAGCAGGCCGGCTATGAGCTCCTTGGGGCTCAGCCAGGCCTCAGAGCTCCTGGTTCCCTAACCAGAGTGTAGACTACAGAATTTCTGAGGGCCAAGTTCTATTTGTCTTAAAACCTCAGCGTACAGCATAGTACACAGCACATAGCGGGTGCTTAATGTCTTTGGTTAGACACTAGAAGAAGGAATGAATAAATGATTAAGTCATTATTGAGTCACGCCAACCTAGGCGTGGGGATGAAAATATGTAAGTGGAACATCCGGACCTTGTCCTGCCTAAAGGAAGAGAGGGTGTATTTCTTTTTCTTTTTCTCTTTTTTTTTTTTTTTTTTTTGAGACAGAGTCTCACTCTATTGCCCAGGCTGGAGTGCAGTAGCACGATCTCGGCTCACTGCAACCTCCGCCTCCCTGGTTCAAGAGGTTCTCCTGCCTCAGCCTCCTGAGTAGCTGGGATTACAGGCACACACCACCACGCCTGGCTAATTTTTGTATTTTAGTAGAGATGGGGTTTCACCATGTTGGCCAGGCTGGTCTCAAACTCCTGACCTCGTGATCTGCCCACCTCGGCCTCCCAAAGTGAGAGGGTGTATTTCTTTATCCCTCCCTCTCATCTATCCATCCACCTATCTGTCCATCCATGTCTTCATACCCTGATTGACTTATATATCAACTCAGCTCGTATTTATTGGCTTTCTCTGTCCCAGGCTATATATTAGTAGCTGAAAATACAGACATGGAAAGATCCAATCTGTGCTATCCAGAACTTATGATTTTATGGAAGTAACGATAAGGAGACATTTTCAATCTAATGTGATAATTGTTATAATAAATAGAAGTACAGGGAGAAAAAGGAATATGCTGTCATGGAAATAGCAGGTGCTAAATGAATAACTATTGAATGGATGGATGGAGAATAAGGAAAGGAGGAGGAAAGAGAGGGAGGGAAGGAGGAAGGAAGGAGAGGACACGAAGGAGGGACGAGGGAAATGACACAGATAATAATGTGTGCAGAAAAGAATTCCTTGGGACGTCTTGAAAGAAGAGCAGGCATTGGGTCTGGCATCGCTCCTGGCACAGTCCAGCTGTGTGCACACTGGCTTGGGACCAAAACCTCACCATGCCATCACTCATCCTGCTCATTGCTTTAAACAAGGATTCCGACAGATTTGGGTTTCAACAGCTGCTTCTGTTATTTCATTGACATGTAAAAACCAGATCCACAGCCTGACTGCGGTGGACCTTAGCCTGCCGGGGGTAGGTGGAGGAGCGGCTGCCTGGCACTGTGTGCACCAGCCCTGGCTCCTGCCTCTGCCCCCTCTCATCCCTTACACGGGCCCCAGGCTGAAGGGCTCTTAAGGTCACCCACTAACCAGAAATAGCCTCAGCTCACAGCAGGCTTCCAGCTTGGGCCTCCGGCGAGGGAGGCCAGAGTTTGATGTCCGAATTAACTGAGAACTCCCTGAAGGCTCCCTGTACCTCAGGGTCTGGTTTTCTGGGTAGCACAAAAAGAAGAAAGGCAGAGTGTGGAGGAGAACGGAGGAGAAGAGAGAAGAGAAGGAAGCCAGTCTGTCTACCAGGATAGGCTTCTGGAAAGAAGACTCTGCTGCTGCAATACCCAGAGCAGCCCCACTCCAGTTAACTCCCACCGCCATCTCGCCTTTTTGTCCACGCGTCCACTGTCCCCAGCAGAGTCACCAAGCACCTCCCACATGCAGGGACTGAGCTGAGAGGAACAGATAGAGAGGGACAATACAGCCCGGTACAGGAGCTGAAGGGCCCCAGGGCCATTGGCTCAGCAGAACTTCACAGAGGCTTTCCCCAGCACAGTTCTACTTGGCGTTCGCCTTTTGTAAATCTTTGTTTCTACTCAAATGCGGAAGAACATTTTTTCCCCTTATCAAGGGTCACTGTCTACAGAAAAAGAAAACAAATCACAGCCCTGGGCACACAGTGAGATATTTATTCTAGTCTCAGTCCATTCTAGGACAGTCGTGGTGGTGTTCACAGAAATGCACCACTTTTTAAAAATAGAAACACATAGATAAAACTCTACATATATATATATATACACACACACACACACACGTATACACACATACATACACACATATATACACACATACATACACACACATATATATACACACACACACATATATATACACACACATACATACACACGCATATATACACACAGATATATACATGTATATATATATATGAATGACAGTGAATGGCTAATCAAAGAAAACATTGAGAAGAAAGGAATGAGGGTGTGTTCTTGCAAAGCACATAGAAATCCTCGCTCACTGTCTTCTTCTGAGTCTTATTCTCAAACAGCATCTCATTTGACTCAGTCACCCCTGAGTGGACATCATAAAGGAGTAACCTAGGAAGCCCGGGGAACGTACATTCTGCTTCTAGAAAGCGTTCATCAGGGCCTAGTGGGCAGATCTCCCCTTCCAGTGTGCATAAGAAGCAAGAGGTCCAAGGCACAACACAGGGTGCTGTGAGCTGACAGCCAAGGGCCTCCTGGTGCCCCCCTGCCCTGAAAGGCCACGTGCATGATGGGAAACTCCCACTGCACCACCCAGGGTTCTGCTGGGGCTGAGGGCTGGGGGCTGAGGGTGGACTGCAGACATTACCTTCTCTCCAGCTGGGCAGGAGCAGTTGATGGTCTTCAAAAGCCCAATCTGTTCACTGCCTGGGGTGGGAGGCCGCTGGGGTGGGAGTGGAGGTGGAGGCTCTGTCACCACGGTCACCTGGCACTGGAAGGAAAGCCCAGGAGGTCAGAACCTGGCTCTTCACTCAGCAGGCACTCCCTGGCAGAAGCACAGTGTCGGGTGCTTCCTGGGAACCAGGCAGGCAAAGGTTGAGAAAACGCTGAGGATGTCTCTCCTGAGGCCTTGGGGCAGAAGGCCTGGCCAGCCCAGGCTCAGCCATTTCACTGGCTGGCTCAGCAATCTGGGTGAACCACCCACCGTCTCGCACCTCGCAAGTGCTCAGCAGTTCCTGCTGTCCTTATTCTCACCTCCTCCTTTTCCTTCTTCATCCCATTCTCTTCTTCCCTCACCCTCTGACTCCACAACCAGGTCCATCTGGCTCCACATTCCCAGCACCTGCTGTCTATCTGCAGCCCACAAGAGCCCTGAGCCGGGTGTGCTGGCTGAGTTGGAACTGGGACCTGGGGATGAGGCTAACCAGGCATTGCGTGGATCTCACCCTGCAGCCCGGGAAGCAGCCTCCATTATCATTCACGTCTTTCAAGCAAGCCTTGTGACCAGGGCTTGGCAAAGAGGGTTGGAAAGGGAGAGGCCTGAAACGGGGCAGAGGTTGAGGTCCGAGAACAGAGCAGAGCCTGGACAGAGGGATTGAAGGGGCAAACCCTGGTCTCTTGGGCCATCCATGTCCTGACCTCCCTGTCTTGCTGACCAGCCCGGGACAGTGCGGCCTCTCCCTCCTCTGGGCGCTGGTGGCACGGACAGTCATCCCCTCCTTAGAAACACCCTCCCAGCCCCTGCCTCCTACATCCCCTAGCGCAAGGCCTCATCACTCAGCTAGCAGCACTGGGGTTACACTGACTAAGGCACAGACCACAGTAGCCCTGGAGGAACCTGCATGGCTTGGCTTCCCCAGCCCACACCCTAAGCTCCCTCTCAGGCCATATTCTGACGGTGGATGTCTCCCTGACCCCCAACCACCCATCCCTAAGCTCTGGATTCCCCTTCCCTCTGGAGGCCACAAACCCATTTCCTCCCATCCTCTCTGTGCAAGAGTCTGCTCACCGGACCCGAGGGGATATCACAACAAGTCTCCAGTTCTGCATGTCTCGAGTCACAATAGATCACAATCCGCTGTAGGTCAAACTGGAAAGGAAAGCAAGGAGAGAGGATCAGTTGTAGGGACTTTGGAACCCAGAAACCTCCATGGTTTCAGACAGGCCCCGTGCTGGTATCTGGTTCCACTTCCTCTTGGGGGTCTACCTGAGTCCACCCCTGGGACATTCCTATCCTGGGCTCCACCCTGGATTTTGACAAGGAGCTAAGCATCATTGGCTCACACCCCTGATCTGGCTTGGCTGTGTCCCTACCCAAATCTCATCTTGAATTGTAGCTCCCATAATTCCCACGTATTTCGGGAGGGACCCGGTGGGAGATAGTTGAATCATGGAGAGGGTTTCCCCCATACTGTTCTCATGGTAGTGAATAAGTGTCATGAGATCTGATGGTTTTATAAGGGGTTTCCCCTTTTGCTTGGCTCTCATTCTGTCTTGACTGCCACCAAGTAAGATGTCTCTTGTTCTTCTGCCGTGACTGTGAGGCCTCCCCAGCCATATGGAACCATGAGTCAATTAAATCTCTTTCCTTTATAAATTACACAGTCTTGTGTTATGTCTTTATTAGCAGTGTGAGAACAGACTAATACAACCCCTTCCTTCTCTAAGGGAGAGCTCCCGTGCAAGGGGCTTCAGGACACATGTTAAAGTCCAGCATTTTGTTCTATGCTGAAGGTGCTAAGGCCTCTGCCCTCTGCTCTGCACACAGGGGCACACCATCATCCTCTCTCCATGTCACCAGCACTGCATTGAACAAGATCCTTAATGACGCTATTGCAAAGGCCTCCAAGTTCCACATATCCCTATTTTCAACCTCTCCAGTCATTTCCAGTTGTTTCAGTGAACTTTTAAAATAAAAACTTACTTCTATTACCACCTTTAATATGACAGCCCCTTAAAGACGTAACACATAAGAAACCTAAAATTTAAAGGGGCTGTGGTGCTAAAACATCCACATGCACGAACACATTCACACACACAGAGTCTACAGACAAAGCCCAGGCCCTTTTGTGGGACACCCCACCTCCAAGGGCCTGGCTCTGCCTGGCTCCCCAGGTGTCCCTCTCTTCACTCTGCACTTGCATTCTGCAGCATCTAACCGCACGGCAAACCACACCTGCACATTCACACCTTGGCACGTGGTGCCTCTTCTAGGAAAGCCCTTGAGCAATGAGCAATCTCCCCAGTCACCACCCAGAGCCATACTCACGCATCCCCTTTTGTGGCTGTTTTTCAAATACATCCACAGATTGGGAACTTAATTCCCCTCCCCTGGTGTGAAGTGATGGCATGTCACTTCTGAGTTCAGGTCATAAGAAGACTGGCTGCTGTCTTCAGTGTGTTCTCTCTCTGTCTGTCTGTCCCACTCTCTCTCATCACTCACCATGGGGCACAGAAGCTAGCATGTTGTGAGCTACTCAGTGGACAGGCACAGGTGGAAAGGAATTAGGGTGGCTGCAAACATTAACTAGCGGAACTGAGGTCCTCCATTCCACAGCTCACAAGAAGCTTCCAACAGCCCCTAGTGAGCTTGGAGGTGGCTTTTCAGCCTTATCTGAGCTTTGAGATGACTGTAGCATTGGCCAGCAGCTTGAGGGCAGCCAGTGAAAGACCTTGAGTGAACCACTCAGCTTAGCCACTCTCAGATTCCTCATCCATGGAATCTATGAGACAGTACATGTTTGTTGTTTTAATCTGCTTTTGCTGGGGGAGATGGGATAACTTGTTATGCAGCCACAGGTGTAACTGATACACCTCCCTCTACAGCCAAGAATTCATCAGGCCCTCTTCTCTGCCATATGTGCATCTTGCATGATATGGTTTGGCTGTGTCCCCACCCAAATCTCACCTTGAATTGTAATAATCCCCATGTGTCAAGGGTGGGGCCAGGTGGAGATAATTGAATCCCCATACTGTTCTCATGATAGTAAATAAGTGTCATGAGATCTGATGGTTCTATAAATGGGAGCTCCCTTGCACATGCTTTCTCTTGCCTGCTGCCATGTAAGATGTGACTTTGCTCCTCATTCACCTTCCACCATGATTGTGAAGCCTCCCCAGCCATTTGGAACTGAGTCAATTAAATCTCTTGCCTTTATAAATTACCCAGTCTTGGGTATGTCTTTATTAGCAGCATAAGAACAGACTAATACATTGCACAGACAGCTAACATCAGACACAGCAGACTGTAGGATAATTAGACGTCTGTATGTCCATCTTCCTCCCAGGCTCCAGGACTTCTGAGAGCAAGGACCAAATCCCAGGCAGTGCTGCCTTCTGAAGCACGAAAGCCGAACTCTTGCTAATGTATCAGAGCTGTCAACAATCTCTCGCTCTCCCCAGGCCCTGCAGGACATGGTTCAAGCTCACCCCTAGTCTGCCATGCTCATCGCTCCCTTTCCTTCAGCCACATTGGTTTCCTCCTGCCACCCCTCCTGCGCTGGCTCCTCAGTCGCCTGTCCACACACAGGACCTCCCTGTCACTCTAGCACAACATTCTGAATGTGGTCCTAACAGCACTTTCCACAATGAATGATTCTGTTTCTTAGCTCAGTTTTTTAAACATCCCTAATAGAACATAGACCACGAGGGCAAGGTCTCCTGTCTCCTGTCCTTCGCTGGAGGAGTCCGACTCATAAAAGTGTCATAGAATCGATGGCTGGGTGGATGAGTGGATGAAAAGATAGGCATTTATCAAATGGAGCTTGAGCTCAGTCAGTGGAGAGGGGAACGCTTATTGCGTTGAACACTGATGCAAAGTGCCCTGGACTTACAACTCCTCTGCTCCCTTCTCAGGCCCATGTTGGACTCGGGAGTCCCTCTGCACACTGAAGTGCCCCTCAAAGTGTAGCCCCTCACCCCACTGACTTTGTTCAGCAGAAACAATAACAATACCATTCATCCGTCTGTTTTATTTCCTGTAGAGACACCAGCCCAGAAACAGGAGAAAATGACAAAATGAAAAATTGTGGTTTTGAACAAAGCCTACTTTCAGAGACAGCCCTGCTTTCTTCATTATCAAACATACTTGCAGCAGCTGGGACTGCCTGGCAAGGCCGCAGGGACAGGGAAGGAGAAGAAGGAGACAGGAGGCAGGCCAGGGACAGAGCACACTGGCTTGGGATCTGGACAGAGGCGTTCTCAGGTGAGGTGAGAGGTCCTCTGAGCCAAGAGGGGCCCCTTTCCGATGGCCTGAAATCCCAGCATCGCCCCAGCCACTCAATCTTTCTCTTCCTTTCCTCCCTGCCCCACACCCTGGGATTTCACCTCCTGACATCACTGTGCTCCCCCACTCCTGTCTGGAAGTCCTGCTCAGGTTTCTGCCCTCAGCAATTATGGGTTGAACTGCTGCATGGGTCTGCTTGGCTCCCTGGATCCCAGCTTTCCTCCATGTCCCACCCATCAGCAGCTTAGAGACCCTTTGCTGGCTGCAGTGTGGAAACCAATTAGGGAGCAGACAGAGGGAAGGCTGCATTCAGCATGGCCCAGTCTGAGCCTCAGCTCTACTTTTCTGTCATATCAGCTGGTCAAGTTAGGAAAACTGAACCTCAGTTTTCCTTTCTGTGAGATGGACTCACAGGGCTGTGGTGGGGACCAAGGGAAACAGAGCCCATGACAGCACAGTGTCAGCCACAGATGAAGCTTCAGTGTAGAATGTGTAGGATGCCCCAAACCATGTGGCTACAAGTACCACAGCTGATGCTTCTGGAAGATTTACTAAGAGGTAGAGATGTATTGATTCTCCTATATATTTTCTTGATACTTGGTTTTAATATAAAAATGCAACATGGAATAGTCAATGGGTGTAATACACCCATGGACACTCTTCATTATTCTCTATTGCATCTAACCCAGCTGAGAACTCCCCATGTGCCAGGCACTGTTAGGTGCTGTGTTTACATACTAGTGATCTCACTTAATCCTCACAATAGCTCTGACAGGTGTGAGTTTCCACTGTCTCCTTTCTATAGATGAGGAAGAGAAGGTGCAGAGAGGTGAGGCCACTGGCCTGGGTGTTTTAGTCTAGTTTAGTAGACCTAGAAATGTCTATTCAAAAAGTAGCATCTTTATTTAATTTGGGAGCACTGGTAGCAGAGCTGGAAAGTGAGTTAGGGAAAGGAAGTTAGCCAGTAAAGGGCTGTTATCAAGGGTGTTACCACTGTGAGCATCTGCAGTTTACACGTGTTGGGGAACTCTGGAGCCCATCAAGAATATGTGACTCACAGTTAGGATGCCAAATGGTGAGGGAGCTGAGGTATTGATACTCCAACTGCCACCAGTCCTTGGTGGAGGGCTGCTCCTGTGGGTATTGATGCCTGCTTGATAATGGATAGCACTGTCTCTGGTGGAGAGGGAAAGCCCTCAGGCAAGACAGGTGCAGGCAATTGGCAGCACAGCTGGTATGCACTGAAATGATGAGGACCCAGGGGGATATAGGTGGGGAACCAACCACTTCTGCTATACTAGGGTGTTGTATGTGGTAGGGATGTGTCCAGAAGGAAACTCAGGTCTGATTTCCAATCCCCTGTTTAGGGGTCGACCATATAATACAAATGGGTACCTTGGAGAGTACCAGGAAGCTAATCCTCTTCCTGTTTTCAAAACCTGACACCACCACCATGATAATGTGATGAAGATGGTGGTGATGATGTTCATGATGACTAGCATTTATTGAAAGCTGGCAGTATTCCAGGAAGTTTTACAAGCACTTCACATATGATACAGCATTTAATCACACAACAACCCTGTGGAGGGAGTGCTCATTTTTCTCATGTTACAGCTGAGGAAACAGCACCAGAGAGGCTATAGGGAAGCCTGGACTCCAAAACAATTTTGTTTAACTCAAAGGCTAGGACAGGCATTTTTAGGGATGTGGGGCTATTTGCTAAAGTTGGCTCTTGTTTTTAGGAGACTTTTAAGTCAAATATAGTCTCCCACTACCTCAAATAGAAATATAGTGGAAATCTCATTGTTGTATGTTTGGAACCAGGGTTAGAAGGATCTAATCTTGCTCTATATCTTTGGACATGTTTGTTATTCCCTCTGAGCCTCTGTACCCTTGTCTGTAGAGTAAATGAGGGGCTGGATAAGATGCTCTCTGGGTTCATTACAGCTCAGAGGGTATCTGTTTCAGGGACTGTTATTCAGGGGCTGACAGTAGAACCATGGAGCTCACAGAGCCAGAGTCCTAGCCTGGCTGCCCAAGGCAGGGAACTTAAACAAGTCACCTGATACTTTGCAGTTGGAGTCTCCCCACCTATAAAATGTGAGGAGCATCCACCCACCTAGCCTGAATTTAGGATTAAGAGGGGTTGTGTTTGTGACCGTGATGCACACTCTGAGGGAGATAACAGTGATCCTTATTGCGTCATGAATACCCCCATAGCTCCATCTTGTCCAGCCCTTTGATGTCTGTTATCTTAGGCAGGGAGAGGTTTGCAAATGGACCTGGAAGACGGGCTGTGTGAGTGGAAACCCCAACTGCCATTTGTTGGCTGTGTGATCTCAGAAGAGTCCTCAAATTCTCCAGGAGCGTCTCTCTCCATCTGTGAAATGAGGATGTCCACTCTATCTACTTTCTAAAGTTGTAAAGATTTTGGTCAGAAATGGGGTAAAGGAGCACTTTAGTGCAATGCCTGGCACAGAGTCTTTGCACAAGTAGCTAGAATTAGTAGCAGGCTGAGTAATAATTTTATAGCTTTACTTTGAGTTTACTATTTTTTGCTTAACTTGGTTCCACACTTACTATTTCATCCCCTCAGCAACTGCATATAAAAACAAACAAGGTGTGATTCCCATTTCAGAGATTAAACAAACTAACAGTAAACAAAGCCTGGAAAACATAACCAGTGTGTGAATGGGCGATGGTGTTGCAGCTGGCTGGCAGTGGCTGGCATGTAAGCTGCAGTTTGTGTGTGTCTGTCCTCCCACATCTGCAAGGTCCAATCTCTCCTCTCCCTACTATCTCTGACCAAATCACTCTCAGCTTAATTTTTAAAAATCGGTATGCACAGGGTTGTTGATGATTTATCGTTCTGTTAACAAAGCAAGTTAAGACAAAGTCTATAAACTTGTTTATGATGTCTTTTGCAGGAATGCCACTTCCTAAAATTTTATGTTTGCTAACTTACTCATTTTTTCTTATGGTTTATGTTTGACAGACCAGGAAACAATTTTGTAGCATGTATAACAAATAAGCAATTACTATACAAAATATGTAAAGATCATCTAGAAATCATTCAGTAAAGAAAACTAGCATAGTAGTAAAACAGGCAAAGGATATGGCCTAGCATCACCAAAGGGGGACGTGGGAACCATCAGTAAACATAGGGAAGGATTTCCAGTCTCAATGGTAATCAGGCAAACACAGATGAAAACCACAATATAACCCTGTATGCCCAGCAGACTGGCAAAGCAACAAAACATTATACACATATAATTTATATCTATATAATGTACCATTATATAGATATAATATATATAGATCTATATATAATGTTTATATGTACTATATATAATGTTTATATATTATATATAGTTATATATAATGGTATATTATATACAATTATATAGATATAAATTAACATTATCTATATAATTTATATCTATAATGTATGTATATGTTTATATACATAACGTTTAATGTTTATATATTATATATAATTTATATATATACACACAACATACACACACACACACACACACACACACATAAAGGTCACTTTCTAGAGCAATTTGAAATACGTGGGAAAGTTAAAAATTGTGTACCCCACAGCCCAATCATTAAACTTGAGGGTACATACCTCCAAGAAATGCTCTCAATTCATCTCTGTCTCAAGCTTAAAGGGCAGCTGTTGCTCACATTTTCCTCATAAGTAAAGTGCATGGAGATGCACCCCCCTTTTCAAAGTCCAAGGCTTGCTAATTATGATAGTGATATATTAGAAACTATGTAAACACCACTAACAGGAGAACGAATGACGTACGAATGAATATATAACAAAGTATTATGCTTTAGCTAAAAAAAAATTAAAGCTTAGACACATAATTTTGAGTAAAGAAAACAAAAAAGGCCAGATGTAGTCCATTATTTACATAAACTTCCAAGAATCTATCCTATGCCTAATGGTACTATATTTGCTTATGCTTATGTATACATGGATACCTAAAATGGTTTTGGAAAGAGCTTTCCCCACATCATGTTTCCTGTTATTTCTCAGGCAGTGGGGGATGCTCTTGGGCATGGGAGCTAAGGTTGACTTCAGCTTGAAGACGGAACATGTGGATCACTTGCAAGGTGTCTGTGTGTATTGTATTACGTACATACTTACGGTGTATGCATCTCTGTGGCTACATATTGGGTATGTATTGCTAGAGGGAAGAAAGAAAAATTAAAGGAATAAAAAAACAGAAGAGAAATGAAGTAAGGAGCGAAGAGAAAAAATAAAAGAAGGAAAGAACATTGATTCAGGATGGAAAGATAAATGTTCAGTTATTACCAGTTGTTATCCCTAGTTGGTGCAATGAGGATGATTGTTGTTTATTTTCCACATATTTTCCAATCTTTTTTACAATCAAGGAAGAAGGAAAAAAATCTGTATTTAAATTTATCAGAAACTGTTATATATCTATCCACCTACATGCATATATATATTCATATACATATGTACATATATGTATGTATTTGTGTGTGTGACCTTTGCAGACCTAGGAGCTACCTTTCTCTAAAATTATTTATGCAGCCAGAGCCATTTCAGTCTTGCTCTCTTTTGTGGGTACTGGTGTCCCCAGTGCTGAGCACAGTGCCTGGTACATAGTAGGTGCTCAATGTATATATGATGAATGATTGATGGAATGGTTGAATAACTGAATGAGTTAATACATGGGTGATGGTGAATTGCGGTTCCAATATGGCAGTTTTCTGAGTCAGGGTCTTTCCTTCTAAGACGGTCCAAGGTGATGATTTGGTACATGGTTCATGCAGGTGTGGAGAACACTGAGGGCACTTAGCTCCCAAGGCTTCTCCCCGGTGGCCTGGAACCTGGGCTGCAGAAGGCCCCCTGGTACTCACGTCAATGGGCACACTGTCGTAGAGGCGCTTGCCAATCACAGTCTTGCCCTGGATATCAATGTTCTCCCGTTCTTCCATGGGTAGTGTTTGCACCAGCGCACAGTCAATGTACAGGGAGGCGTTCTGGGCCTGGATGCTCAGGGCGATCTTGTGCCAGTCCCGGTCAAAGAGGTCATTGACCCGGGAACCTCGGAAGACCACCCTGACAGCATCTTTCATGGCACCCACAGCATTGTACTCCACTGCCTTGTTTTCACCATCCAGCCGGATGGAGACCTGGGGAGGGAAGGACCAGAGACTCCTTGAGCTTCTTGGGGCCAAGGGAAAAGAAGAGAATGGGAAATGGGAGTTCAGAGTCAGACCTGGCAATCCTGAGTCAACCCTGGCTGTGACTCTTACCAGCTGGTCACCTGCCTTCTGACCTTGGACCAATTCCTTCACACCTCTGAGAGCCTCGGGTTCCTCCTCGCACAATGGTGTTACTGATGTCTACCTTGCAGGCTGTTCTAAACCCGGTATTAAATGGAATAATTGCACTCATACATTAACGCAGGGGTCACAGCCTCAACTGTCTGGAAGGGCTATGCAGGTAAGAGAGCTTTGGCGGGACTCCAAGACAATTCGTGCACAGAGGAGCTTGAGTTGTGAGACCAGCCAGAAATCCTAACTAGTTTCAGTGTCCTTTAAAACCGTAAGCTGGTTAAACCAAACATCTCTTCTGGCCTGGTCTATTACCCTACACTGTCTCTCATTTGAGGATAAAGCTGGGGCTCCCATAAAATAATGTTTCTTGATAACAGGGGTCTGATCCGTCTGGGTCATTGGGGTAGCCTTTGCAAAATGCACAGGCATTTTGTAATGGGCAAATTCTGGAGAAGATTTTACTGTTTTACTTCTCTTTTTTTGTTTTGTTTTGTTTTTTGAGATGGGAGTCTCACTCTGATGCCCAGGCTGGAGTGCAGTGGTGTGATCTCAGCTCACTGCAACCTCTGCCTCCCAGATTCAAGCAATTCTCTTCTCCTGCCTCAGCCTCCCGAGTAGCTGGGATTACAGGTGTGCACCACCACACTCAGCTAATTTTATTGATTTTAGCAGAGACAGAGTTTCACCATTTTGGCCAGGCTGGTCTCAAACTCCTGACCTCAAATGATCTGCCTACCTTGGCCTCTCAAAGTGCTGGGATTACTGGTGTGAGCCACCACGCCCAGCCTGATTGTTTTTTAATAATGAATAAATGAGTATGTTCTCATCCATGTACTCATTTTGTCATCCCTCCAGAATATTCACCAAACATTCTGTGTGCCCAGCAGGCAACATGCCGTGTGTCAGGAACACAACAGTGGGCAACAGATACACAATCAGTGCACAAAAGTATGAACGGAATAGAAGGCACAGAACATGAGTATCCATTGAGTGAATGAAAGAATAAGTATTTCCTTGTTCCATCTCTGGAAGGTTAGTCTTCATCTGCTCTAATATTCACGTGTTGCCCTTCCCTGGGGCTCCCTGCTCCCAGGATCTGACCTTTCAGGACTTCTTCATCTCGGATCCTGGGCCCTTTGGCTTCTAGCTGAGCTTGGCCCATGGGAAGTCCATTGGAATGCAGACCAATGAGCGGGAAGAGAGAGAGAGATGGGGCATTTTTTCCTCCCACCCCTCCTGGCTTCCCTGTGGCTCCTGAGTGGCTTTGTCCCTCCATGTGCCCCAGTTGTTTGGACATATATCCTCCTCTGTGACTAGAACTCACCATCTCCTCCCCATTCCCCTGCCCATCCAGGCCCAGGTGGTAGCTTCCTCCTGTGGCTGATCCTGGGATGCCTTGGCATTTCTTGTTGGTTTCCTTAACCCTTATCCCTTAACTGCATCAGCTCCCTTAACCCCAGTTACTTTGCTACAGCACTCATCAAAAATGTGGGCCCAGTGGGGGCTGTCCCTTGCCAGCCTACATTTAAACCAATAAATCACTTTTTAGCTGTGTGACCTTAGGTAAGTTATTTAACCTCTCTACAGCTTCTTCATTTGTAATATGGGACCAATAATAGTGCCTATCTGTGGAGAGGATTATATAAATTTATCCATGAAAATTTAATTAAATGAATTGTCATGAGGATTATTATGAGAATTATTATATATATATATATATAACATTTATATAGTATTTATTATTTGCCAGGCACTGTTCTAAATATTTGCAATAATGAATTAAGCAAGTAAGTTCACAGGCATCACAGCAGTGAAACCTTCCCTGATAAACACATACTCTTGGATTTTAGCCTGGCCATCTGTTCTCACATCCCAAGATGTGATTTATTGACTCTTTTCTTTTTTCTTTTTCTTTCTGTCATCCAGGCTGGAGTGAAGAGGGGTGATCTCAGCTCACTGCAACCTCAACCTCCCAGGTTCAAGCAATTCTCCTGCTTCAGCCTCCTGAGTAGCTGGGACTACAGGTGCACACCACCACGCCCAGCTAATTTTTGTATTTTTAGTACAGATGGGGTTTCACCATGTTGGCCAGGCTGGTCCCGAACTCCTGACCTCAAGTGATCTGCCTGCCTTGGCCTCTCACAGTGCTAGGATTACAGGCATGAGCCACTGTGCCCAACCATTTATTGACTTTTTTCACAGCACAGCATCAGTATATGAAATTATCTTATCCATGTCTTTTGTTCACCTTTTTGTCTTTCATGTCCATCCTTTTAAACAGGCACTTTCTCTCTTCATCTCTGTAACCCCACTGGCTAGAAAAACACATGGTACACAGTGGCACTCAATAAAAAAGTACTGAATGCGTGAAGGAATGAACAAATGAATAAGAGTCTCTGTAGTTAAAGGAAGGTGCTCATGTAGTGCAGGGGGATCAGCTACGTATTCAACACAACCTGGGTCTTCTGGTCTCTTTTTCTGTGCTCCACATGGCTTCAGTACAACCAAGGAAGACTAGGATTTATTTTAATTGCATCATCTATTTTATGCTATGAGTAGGGCATAAAATAGAAAACTACGAAACCCTGTCTAATGATCTAATACTTCTAATACACATAAAGCTAATACTTCCATGATTAAACATGGTCTTCTATTTCACATGTTCGAGCACTGTGTCCCTGAACCTTCAGAGCTTCCTGGGGACATGACTTTACCATTGTTTCTGCCTCTAGCATGATATAGAGCAAGGGAGGGCACCCAGCAGTCTGATGTCTTGTGTCTACCAATATTAGCTGGGTGGCCCTGGGGAAGGCACTTTATATGTCAGCTCCATCAGCAAATCCTACTGGTTCTATTTTCAAAATTAATCTATAACCTGATTGTTTCTCCTAATCTCAGTATAACTGCCGGCATCCACACTTGCCTGGATCACTACTATGTTCTCCTAATTTGTCCTCCTATTTCTGGGCCTGTGCAACTCCACAGAGTCTCTTCTCAAACAAAAAGTCCCTACACTGGCCTACAAGACTTGTTGAAACCCAGCCTCAGTTTACCCAAATGACAAATGGGGAAAATGGCAGCTTTTAAGGGCGGTTGTAAATGGCAAATGAAAGCATGCACATATATATCTATAGATGAACTTCTCTATCTGTAGATCTACAATGACTGACAGAGTGCATGGGCATGCAACCGATACCACTCTGCTCACAGTTCATCTTCTCTATAGGTCTTTATCCAACTTTCCTGTGTCTAGCCAGTATTTCCCCAGGGCATGGAAGTGAGCATCATTGGCACTTCTGGTGCCGGGCATTCAACCAAGCCTTGATTAACACGGGTAAATTTCTGTGTGCCTCTTCACACAGGAATCTCAAATCTCAAGACAGACTTCATCTCTGCATGGCTCTGTGGTATTTCATCCCATTATTCATTTTGACAGAAGGAGGGGAAGATGCACACATGGCAGAGAGGGCACAGACAGCTCTGCAAATGCCATGAAGGAAGAGAGCCCAGACTGAGGGGGCGGTGCAGACTCACCCACAAGAATGTAATGTCAGGTGCCCAGTCCCACTGCACCAGACCCTGAGAAAATGGAGAAGCAAGACCTGTGCAATTGGAGATGGAGTTGGATGGGAATGCAACGGACTTCTCCAGAAAAGTGGCCTCTGGAGAAGAATCCCGACTCCTCCATTCAGCCTCCCACACTTACAAAATCAAGCCTCTCAGCAGTTAAGTTTGAAAATGTCTCTGCGTCTCAGTATCACCAGGGATGTTATGGAAAAACCATTCAACAGGACTAATTGATCAGGACAGGCTTGGAACACAAGCCAGCTGAGCATGTGGTTAAAAGCACAGATGTAGGAACCTGAATGACTGGGTTCAAATCTCAACCCCTGCTCTTATTACCTGTCAAAAGGTAAGCAAATTTCTTAGCCTCTCTGTGGCTCAGTTTCCTCATATCTGTGATGCTAACAGTAGAAAATATTCAGAGTTATTATGAAGACTAAATGAATTAGTATTTGTAAAGCCCTCCAAACAATCCCCAGCTCCTACTAAGAGCATGTACATGTTGATAAGCAAATGCATCTGAAGTCAGGGCCCAGCCTCAACCTGGGAGAGTGAGCTCACTGTTTAAGAATGTCTTGCCCTCTCAGATGGCAGGCCATGAGTGTGATTGCTGGAGTCCAATTGCTTGAGCAAGCTTTTATTTTATTTTAGCCCCTAGTGAAAGTTTAGTCAGTATCTCCCAGCTGAAAGTGAGTAATATCTTCATCCAGTTAATTTTTCTAGGAGAGGAGAAAGAAATGGTTTGTCTGTGACTTGAGAACAAGGGGATTTGGATTTGGCAGAGAACAAATAGTAGTGTTGTTTTATCTCAAACCAACAGATGGTGTTGATAGCTTTGAATTTCAGATTTCTCTTTCCTCACCGGACTGTGTGCTGGTGGAGAGCTGTCCTACCTTCATGGGAACTGAAAGCTGAAACACACCAGAGGTGAGTAAAGACAGGACTCAGAGCTTCATTCAGAAGAACACTGAAGGGAACTTCTCATGATGAGATTTTATTACGTATCAGGCACTGTTCTAGATGCTTTACAGGCCATTATTCCATCTGATTCTCCCACCAACAGTTCATGATAGGTACTCTATTTTCCATTTTACAGCTAAGAAAACCAAGACTCAGAAAGATAAAGTAACCCATCCCAGGACCCACACCAATGAAGGAGTAGACATGAGACCTGAACCAGGTCTATGTGACCCTGAGCCAGTGCCCTCCACGGCATCATGAAGCTGGGTCACTCATGCTGCCAATATAGCAGGTGTCACAGGACAGCAGAGTTGGCATCCCTGTCCTTGGCTAGACCAAGTGTCTCAAAGGACAGGAACTCAGTCTTCTTTACCCCCATCAGAAGGCCTGGTACTACATTATCATTAGGACAAGAAGCTGGACCTCTTGGGTCTCATGACATCCCCCCTGCAGGTCCTCTGAGCCTCCATACACCAGGCTCTCAATCTCTCTAGGCCCAGGGATAAGAGCCCTGGAGAAAACATGGTGGGTGGTGCCATCCACTGTGAGAGGGGAACAGAAAGCTCAGGACCACTGAGATAAGGCACTGCTGCCCTTACCTGTGGGATGCCGTACTGGTCGATGACCTGCCAGATATACCAGTCTTCCTTCCGAGAGGTTTTCCTGAACCGGAAGGTTGTGACAAAGGCATACTCATCAGGTAAACCTTGGGGGAACACATCCCTGGAGAAAAATGGAGACAAACACACCAGGCTTGGCGTTGAGAGCAGGGAGCCAGCAAAATGAGCCCACACAACCCACCAGTGATCAAGCCCTGCCAATTTGACTTCCTAAATATTTCCACCATCCACCTTCTTGGCCTGCCTTCACTGCTTTCTCCTTAGGTCAGGGCCTCAATGTGACCTAGACCATCGTCATGACCCCTGAGGCTCCAACATCAGCACCTTCAAATCCATCCCTACAGTGCGTCTGCTTCCACCTCTCCACCACCACGACTGATGACATCCACAGTAAACGCCAAATGGTCACGCCCCCGGGATCAAATATGGAGAGACTCCCAGCTTCGCTGCTCCCTGATGCATCCCTCCTTGGCCAGGACAAATGGATATACCTTATCCTGCTTGGTGCCCTGTCCCAGATGCCAGGATGCCATGGTCTGAATGTTTCTGTCCTCCTAAATCCATATGTTGAAATCTTCACACCAAGGTGATGGTAACAGAAGATGGGGCTTTGGTGGGGGGTGATTAGGTCATGAGGGCAGAAAGTTCATGAATGGGATTTGTGGCCTTATAAGAGAGACCCCAGAGAGCTTGTTTACCCCTCCCACCGTGTAAGAGTACAGGGAAGCAGGTGTCTATGAGGACCCTGATCTCAGACCCCCAGCCTGCAGAACTGTGAGGAGTAAATGCTGTGTATAAGCCACCCAGCTTAGCTTATAGTGCTTTGTCATAGCAGCCAGAATAGACTGGGATGTAGCACATCCTCTTCTCTCCCACAAGGCCCAGGTTCCTGCCTGGCCTGTGGAGCCAGCCCCTCACCTTGGGGAGGCGTCAGCTCCCTGTTGCTCCACCCCCACCAAGTCCTGGGGCTGCTTTTCCTCTTTCAAATTCAGAAATGAAAATTGTTAATTCCCTTCTGTGGAGGCTCAATCCCCCCCACTGAGAACCAAGATGCCATCCCTCAGTCTCTCTGTCCTCGGAACACTCTCAGGCCAGCTGCTCTTCCATCTTCCTCTGTGTCGTGAACAGGGCACCTGAGCTCCCTCCTGCCTCTTGCATGTCAGCACAGAACCCCGCCACCCCCACCAACACACAGCCTCTCCTGACTGCATATCCCCAGCCGGGACCTGAGCAATCTCCCACTTCCCCTCTTTCTTCCTCTTCTTCCCTCCACAACAGGGTTCTGGGAAACGTCACTGACATCACCCCCTCCTTCCTCATCTCTCCCCATCTGCTTGACTCACAGCCACCTGTCTTCCAGCTCTCCAGACTCCCCATGTTTTCCTCGTGAAGTCCCTGGTGAGGAAACACTGACAAATCCCTATCCCTCAGCACCCACTCGGGTCCCTGCAGCACGGCAGGCACTTCATAAAAGCTGAAGGAATGCAGAACTTTGAAAACTGTCAACAGCCATTTCCATGGAGAAACCTCTCTTTCGCCAGTGCTAGTACAGGGCCTGGTTTATTTTCCTGGAGGACGTATCCTAGACAACACAGATGTGGGAGCTGCCCCAAGCCTTGTAGGAGTCTGAGCAGCCTCCCTGGCCCCCACCCACTCGATGGCAGCAGCAACCCCTCACTCAGTCGTGACAACAAAATTGCCTCCAGACACTGCCCAAGGTCCCCTGGGGGGTGGGGGTGAAATTTCTCTTAGTTGAGAACCACTGATTTATCCTAGACTTACATCCTATCAAAATAAAGTTTAGCTTACTTTTTCGTAGTGTTTCTCAGATTCAATAAAGCACTTACACTTAGGATCTCATTCGATATAAGATTCTAAGATTTAATAAAAATACATATCTTTTGAGAGCTTAACACAAGCTCACCACAACTCTTTTCACATATTGCCTAATTTCTTCCTCACGAGAATCTATAAAGAAGGTATTACAGGCGTGAACCCGGGAGGCAGAGCTTGCAGTGAGCCAAGATCACGCCAGTGCACTCCAGCCTGGGCGACAGAGCGAGATTCTTCTCAAAAAAAAAAAAAAAAAGATATTTTGATCCTCGTGCTATAGCTGAGGGCAACAGGCTCTAAGGGGTTAACTCCATGCCATCTGGCTACTAAGTGGCAGAGGGAGACACACCTGGGACCTGCTCTCCTGGGCTCTTCTCTTAATCACCAGCTGACTGCACCTTAACTGCACAGCCAGCCGTGGGGGAGCCCAATCCTGCCCTGGGGGCTGGGGGCTGCCTCAGGAATGTACATAATATTGACTTCCCCGCTGGAGAAGGTGGACCCTGCCTGGCCAGACAGACAGGAAGGGAAGTGGGGAGGCGTCTGAGTTCCTGGTTCTCAGACTTGCAGATCCGCAGGGACTTTGTTTGGCTGTAGGACCTTCGAGTAAGATTCTGATTCTCAGTTTACAGCTCCAGGCTGGGAGATGATGGCCCAGTTGTTCAAAGTCATTCTCTAAGTTGGGATTTCACCCAGGATCACATCCAGGTAGTGGGAACAGGGCCCATCACTCATAGCACCTGGACCTCCCTCAGCATTCAGAGATGCCCTCAGTCACTGCCCACGCATGAGGAAGATGGGGCCTCCCTACATGCTGTGTCGCCACAGATCAATATGCTGCTTTGTTTTTCATTTTCTCCTTCTTTTCTTTCTTTTTTTTTTTTTTTTTTTTTTTTTTGAGACAGAGTCTCACTTTGTCTTCCAGGCTAGAGTGCAATGGCATGATCTCGGCTCACTGCAACTGCTGCCTCCCGGGCTCAACCAACTCCCCTGCCTCAGCCTCCCGGGTAGATGGGATTACAGGCGCCCCCCACCACACCTGGCTATTGTTTTGTATTTTTAGTAGACAGGGTTTCAACTAATTTTTTGTATTTTTAGTAGAGACATGGTTTCATCACATTTACCAGGCTGGTCTCGAACCCTGGACCTCAAGTAATCTGCCTGCCTTGGCCTCCCAAAGCGCTGGGATTACAGGCATGAGCCACAGCACCTGGCCATTTTCTCCTTATTTTCTTAATTAATCCAATTATGCTATTTTTTTTTTCCCTGAACACACTTTCTTCTTATACCTTTGAAATACACACAGACGAGTATATCATAAGAAAAAGTACAGATTTATCTGTTAATGACTTTTTATTCCCCTGATTATAATAACTTTTGCTTAGGTTATACACACACATATGTGGATATATGTGCATGTGTGTGTGTATATATATACACCTACACGTGTGTTTATATATGTACCCATATGTACCTATATACACACACATATGTGTATCAGTCATTTTAATCAGGGAGAAAAAAGATCATTAACAGAAAACATCTAAAGAAAGGAAATAGCCGAATCCAATCTTTTCCACAAATAATAGAGCAGATATGACAGTGGAAGGGTAAAGGGTGTGTAATTAGAGGACCTGAGTTTGAGGCCAGCCTCTGCTTCTTTCCCTCTTTCTTCCTCTGACCTGTGAGGTGTTGAACAAATCACTGTCCCATTTTGAGTCTCAAATGTTGTACAAGCTAAGTGAAAAGTGTAATACCTGCCTTGCTCGTTTCTGTTATTGTCATGAGAAATAAATTAGATAAGGTGCATCAATGCCCTTTAAATATTAAACAGGTGAGAAAAAATATAAATATTGAAAGTGACATCTCTTTTCTTTATGAACAAAATTAACTTGCTAACTAAAATTTTATGTATGTGTGTTTAAACTTCAAAGCTTTAGAAATTAAAAGTATAATATCCTTTCTTGAAATGAAAGAGCTTTGCCAATTTGATTTTGTTTTGGGTGCTTTGCCATTAAAACAAATGTGGAAATTCCTCCTCAAAGCAACTCTCAGAGAACAGGAAGGAGCCCAAATCCATGACCCAGAATCGGGGTCCCATGCTGTGTTCCACAGAGCATTGCCTGAATTCGGCCACTTTGCTCTTTGATGCAAGTGCCTCCTTAGAAGGTTAGCAAACAGAGTGGTCCTTGGTTAGACACTTCCACTAGATTTGTGTAACTTTTGCTTTCTTTATTTTGTTCGTTCTCTTTTGCATTTTTTTCTTAAAGTTCCATGCAATTTATTTCTGCCTACAAGTGGAATGGGTGGTGAATTGGACATATTGGGCAAAGAAGTGAGGGGGAGTGAAGAAGGAAACAGGGTGTAGACTCTGCTCATCCCTGTGCACCCCCCACGAGCGTGGGGCCAGGTGATTCATAATAACATCCCCCAGCACCTGGCTGTGTGTGGAGAGAGAACAATCTCGTCGTCTGAGAAAATGACTCCCTCAAGAGTTGGCTGACAGCGATTATTGTCTTCGTTTCATGAAAACGAGACTCAGAGAGGAAGTGACTTGTCTCATTTCTTCTTCTGTAAAATCGCTCTTGGAATGCAGACACTGAGCCATGGATGAAATGACATTAGGGTCTGACATGGTGCCTGGTGTGTGGTTGGCACTCAGAGAATGTTCATTGAATTAAAAAAACAAAAAGGATCACACACATGCAGAAACCCATACTCTATGAGCTGGCGTTCAAAGCCAGTCTTTGCCAGACTAGCATCTGAAAGAACATTTTCACTCCTTATGGGCTGTTGACTCATTCATTCAGCAAATATTTCCTCATTCCCTACTCCGGGCAGGGCTTAGTTGGGTGCCGAGACTGTAGCAGAAACTGCCGAGACTATAGCAGAAACCAAGACTCAGTTCCTTTCTAGGACTTCTCATTGAGTAGGTGAGATAAGACTATTGCACAATTGATCAGCTAACTTCAACTTTAACACATTTTGTATAGAAGTACAAATGGGGAGGAGGGTAGGTAAGGGGAAGGCCTGACTTTGGGGATTCAAGGAAGGCATCTAGAGAGCATAATGGGTGAGCATGCTTTGCAGGATGAGCAGGACAGGTGTCCCAGGTAGAGCAAGAACATGAACTAAGGCCTCCCAGTGGGAGGAGGATGCCTGGGAGGCCCTAGAACAGAGACAGGAGGCAGACAGGAAGGCCTGGAGGATGAGCCAGGAGGCCACAAAGGCAGGACGGGGCCAGGTCACACAGGGGCCTTCCTCTTCCTGGCCTTTTAGTTTACTAAGAACACTGGAGGCAATTAAATATTAATAGTTTAAAGATGGAAGGGAGGTCCAATAACAATATTGTCAGAGGCATGTGAACCAGAGTGACTCCATCTTAAACAGGAGCTGGGTAAAATGAGGCTGAAACCTACTGGGCTGCATTCCCAGATGGTGAAGGCATTCTAAGTCACAGGATGAGACAGGAGGTCAGCACAAAATACAGGTCATAAAGACCTTGCTGATAAAACAGCTTGCAGTAAAGGAGCCGGCCAAAACCCACCAAGACCAAAATGCCCATGAGAGTGACCTCTGGTCGTCCTCACTGCTACACTCCCATCAGCACCATGACAGTTTATAAATGCCATGGCAACGTCAGGAAGTTACCCTACATAGTCTAAAAAGGGGAGGCATGAATAATCCACCCCTCGTTTAGCATATCATCAAAAAATAACTATAAAAATGGGCAACCAGCAGCCCTTGGGGCTGCTCTGTCTCTGGAGTGGCCATTCTTTTATTTTTTTACTTTCTTAATAAACTTGCTTTCACTTTGCACTGTGGACTCACCCTGAATGCTTTCTTGCACGAGATCCAAGAACCCTCTCTTGGGGTCTGGATTGGGTAACAATGTCATTTTTGTTTTCAAAAGATTTGTCTGCCTGTAATAAGAATAGAGCATTCATTTTGGTATCATCTTTAGCCCCTGAGTGGAGGCCCAATAAGTGTCAGGAACTGGACAAATCTTTACATCGTATCCTATCAAGAATGTTGCAAGGCAGGAACATTCACTTTGGATTGAAAACGTGAGAAAATTGAGGCACAAGTAATGTGTAAAGCCAAGTACCCCGTCAACACTGATACTCAACTGACCAAAGCCACTCCGTGATTCTGGTGAAGCCACACCTGCCACGAATGCAGTGTCAGGCCCTTAGTAGGTGCTATGCACTACTAAACCATACCCGTTTGTTATTTCACGAACGGACGGAAAAACACATGGATGAATGAATGATTAATGCCAAATGTGTATGGGGAGATAGGTGTAGAAGGATCAGAGAACCAATGAAGTCGATGATAATAGAATGGCTAAAAAACAGCTTGAATTCCCTGGTCCAGTGGTTCAGCTCCTTCATGGCGGGGCAAACTTACCAGGCACTGAGTAGGTTAAAGCCTGGCTCAGTGCCAAGTATGAAACTGAGGCTGCTGGACCCCTTTCTTGCCCTTTCCCATGACACCCTGGGCAGGTCTGGAAAGAGAAGTGGCCACTCACTCAGTACTTTGCACCACAGGGAAGGATCCCATCCGTACATAGGAACTCTGAGCTCCATTCTCTCTCTTCCCCAAGATTTCCTTCACACTGAACAAATCCATCAGGTCAAAACCTGTGCAAAGAGAAGAGCTGGGAGTGAGTTTGGAGAAGGAAGAGTATAAAAGACAAAGGAAAATCACATCTGCTGACTGCAAAGGCAGCCTGCCCATCCTGCCCCAGGAGAACAGATGTGGAGGGAATTGTTCAAATACATATTCAGGGAGAAAACATAAGCACCCAAGTAATGAGATGTACAGCTTCGGCTTCAACTCCAGGAAAAAAATGCAGGAGAACACAGACGCTGGCTTTCTCAAGAAAATGTGTGTGCATGTGGTTAAGCGTGAGACAAATGGAGGGTGTCCTGGTTGTGTGAGGGCCACAGGGCCTTGGTGTTCACGAAACCCAGATGTGTGCTCTTCGCTCATGCAGGCTGGCTCTGCAGGCAAACGGCCACTCGGGGCTTTCCTTCCTGCAGCCGTATTTTTGCCTTGCATTTGGACTTTAGGTGAGTAACAGTTTGGCAGCTTTTTAAGTTTCATGATTTTTAAAGAGAGAAACATCAGAGAGGAATAAACTGTCTTCATGATACTGCATTATTTGAAATGATTTTGTTTTGTTTTGCTTTGTTTTTCCTTAGTGCAGTTTAATTTCCCTCTGGGAGAGGACCTTATATGCATTGTCAATGTAAAGTAACAGAAAAATCAGGGGCTTTGGACTTGGGTGAGGGTCAAGGGTAAGGACGGGGGTTTGATCCTGAGCGGCCATGTGTATGTGACACTGGACAAGTTACATGACCCACAGGAGTCTCGGGTACTTCACTGTGGAAGGACAGCAGTGATGCCTACTAGGTAGGGCTCTGTGATAATTGTGTAAGACCCTAAATATGCGTCACTCAGCATATGGTAAGAAATTCATAGAGCGGGTTTCTTTTTACAAGTTATTCCCCACAACCACCAGGACATGCTCTCCACATTCCCCCACAATGGGTTGCTTTCTGCAGACCACGTTCTCAGAGGGGCCTGAGGACAACACTCGTTCTGGAGGCTAACAGTGTGACTCAACACCCGCCTGAAACTGTCTCTCTCAGACACTGGGAAAAGCTCTCAGCAGGTTACAGGGAAGCTGGCTGAAGGCAGGCACCAGGCTGAACTCATCTGTGCACCCCCAGGGATAATATACTTCTCAGTATTTGTACCTAACCCATGAGATTTTAAGAAGAGTTCCTCACTGTTTCCAATATTCTAAGGCACTACTGAAAAAAGAGAAAAAGAAAAAAAAAAAAGGGAAATGGACTTGTAGGACTAACATAATGATTAAAGCCTCTTAGCCTCTTTTACCACTAAATTCTGCCCAAAGAGATTGTTTATTCATTCAGTACATGCTTTTGAGAGCCAGGTCCACGCCAAGCATTGTGTAAGAAATGTCAGGGAGGGGAGCAAGTAGTCCTGATGTAAAGTTTGAGTATTAGAACCGGACAGATCTGGGTTGTGATCCTAATCACCATGTCTTTGCCGGGTGACCTTAGGCAGGTTGCCTGACATCTCTCAGCACTGGGTTTTTTTCATCTGTAAAAAGGGGATTATTTTCGAATGTACCTCATTGCTATGAGACTTAAATGATACAAAGTTCTTCATACAGTACCTGACATACAGTAAATCACCAACAAAGCACTTTTTATATTTACTGTTTTCTCATCACAATTGCAGCATCCTCTAATGCTAAATTCTGTCCACAGATGTCATGTATTTATCCAATAGATGTTTTTGAGAGCTTGCCAAGCCCTGTGAGCTCCAGGGTTGGAGCAGGCACCAACACAAAATCCCAGCTCCAGAACTGGAACTGGTGGGGACTCCAGAAATAAGGAAATGCACAGTGCAAGTGTGCAGTACAATTCCAGGCATGAAGAGTCAATGAGCAGGGGCAGCACTGGAGAGGAAAAGAGCTGGGGCAACAGGGAAGGTGCTCGGGGAGGAAGCTACCAGATAGAGGCCTGCTCTGGCCTGCGATGGTCTGGGAAGGGGGTTCTGAGCAGGGCAAGGTTGCTTTGGGATTGAAAGCCTACACTTTTTGGATTGGACTGTTCCCTGCCCTTTGCCATCCTGAGGTTGTCAAGTTCTCGGAAAATGACTAAGAGCTGCCATTATGTCATTTTTAAATAGCATTTCACACACCTGCAATTTAATGGAATTCATGATATAATTGTTAAATGATATTGGGTCCTTAAGATGGGAACAGCATTCAGAAGCTTCATTATAGATGGAAAAAGCACCCCTCCAAACTGTGCTTGTTTCCACACACTAGTGTGAGTGATTCAGCATCTCTGGAGACGGTTGGTTTGTGGGAGGGAGCAGGCACCCACAGTCCCACAAATGAGATCCCCTGTGGTGCATGGGTTGATCCAGCTGAGAGGCTGCCACTGGGCACAGGCTGAGTGAGGCCAGCTTTCTTCACCTGCCAGCTTCTCGAGGACAGGGCCCAGCTTGCTGAGTTCGCCACCCTATACCCCATCCTCGGGACCTGCAGGGCTGGCCCACAGTGCAGATTTGTCAAACTGAACGTAGGGCCTCACTGTGAGCTGTAACGCAGCCTTGATCCCTGGGAGAGACTTTGTGGAGGAGAGAACACCCAGCACGTGGACCAGATACTCCTGAGTGAAGTCCTGCTAATGAGCTGTGTGGCCTTGAGCACAAGCCTCAACCTCTCTGGGCTTGTTGCCTCTGCAGTTTTGTAAAATTGAGATAATAATAACACAGTGTCGTAGACAAGTAAGGGCTACGATAACAATTTACATGCAAATGCCTGTTCCCACACTTTCTCTCCCTGCCACCTCTCTGGTAATTTACTCAACCTCTCTGGACCTCATGTCTTCATCCACCAAATGGGACATTAAGAATAACCAGTCAGCCGAGCACAGTGGCTCATGCCTGTAATCCCAGAACTTTGGGAGGCCAAGGTGGGCAGATCACTTGAGGTCAGGAGGTCAAGACCAGCCTAGCCAACATGGTGAGACCCTGTCTTTACTAAAAATATAAAAATTAGCCAGGGGTGGTGGTGGGTTCCTATAATCTCAGCTACTTGGGAGGCTGAGGCAGGAGAATTGCTTGGACTCAGAAGGCGGAGGTTGCAGTGAGCCAAAATCGCACCACAGCACTCCAGCCTGGGCGACAGAGAGAGACTCTGTTGCAAAGAAAAAGAAGAAAAGGAAAGGAAAAGAAAGGGAAAAGGAAAAGGAGAAGACCAGTCATCAGGCCTGGCCAGGACAGTGGCCCTGCACGGTGTCTGCCTGTCTGCTAATGGCAATACATTCTGACTCTACTATTAGACATTCATGTCTTGGAAAATCACTTTGAGTTTTAAATGAGAAAATGTAGAAACATGCCTGAAACACAATAGCTGCTCACTAAATGCTGGATGCTCTAATGGGTCCCTCATCCTGAATGAGAGCATGATCACTCCTCTAAACCCTCACAAACTCTAGATAAACATGCGGCGTGGAGAGGTGGGTGGGTCTCCCTGACACCAACATCCTGTGATCCTGGCTGAGTCACTTTCTTTCTGAGTATCAGTCTCCTCATCTGTAGACTGGGAGAGTGGGTGCAATTTGATCATCTTTTATGTTTTTAGCACCAAAAACTGTTGACCATATTTCCCCCAATTTTTGCCATGGCTGGGAAGAGTCCCAGTCAAACTGCATTTTTTGCTTAACAGTTAATTTGAATGTGCAGTTGTATGCAGTGAAGAATCCCTCTGTTCAGTATGCCAGGAGACGGGAGTTAACAGAACAGCTGCAGTTCCTACTCAAAGCCATGGGGTTAATCCCAGGTAAAGGTACAATGCACACTGGGCATTTATGGTGTTTAACGCAGCCCAAGGCACTCTGCTCCCACACAGAGTTCCAGCTGGGAGACTGAGGAAGTTATCTGGTTTTGTTGAGCCTGTTTCTGTAACTGGAAAAATGGAGAGAATAATTTATTGCAGGGGTGTCAGGAGACCTAAGTGTGATGATGGGATTAAATACCTGGGGGGAAGCCAGCACCCCAGAGTTGCTCGGTCAACCCCACTGTCCCCGCCTGGGGACCACAATGGGAACCTGTTGACCCAAGTGAAGCTTGGTTCCCTGGCAATAGCTCTGCCACCACCCCAGAGCCCCGCCTCTTTCACTCTGGTTATAAGGACCAGACCTCCAGGGTGCATGACAGGGAGCAGCCGCCACAACCACCGGAGAGGGAGTCCTGGGGAGTCCCCGAGAGATCCCAAGTTGGACGACGTCAGTCACCCAGACATTGGGAGACGTTCACCAAATGCATGCTGCGAGCACTGCCTCTCCCTCATCTCCCCCCTGCACTGCTGTTGGCACGGCCCCCAGCCCACCTGAACAGGGCCTCAGTGCCCCAGAGGCTGCAGTCTCAGCATCGCCTGGGGACAGAAGCATGAAGAGTCCCCACAGCTCTGGGCTCCCAGGCAGGCCCAGTGAGGAACAGCTGTTGGAACTGACTGGGCCCCATACAACAAGGGGCCTTTGACAACCCACCGGGGTGCCCCTGCATTGGGGCCCCTGCGTCTGGAAGTGTCCTGGGGCCTGAGGAGCCCCAGCAGTGGGAGGGGCTGGTGCCTCTGAATGGGGGAGCTTGGCCGTGAAGACCTTGAGGGCCCTGCGGTTCCAGGGTTCCATGAAACTGGTGCCTAAAGTGTACAGCCTGCTTAGGATCAGATATTGTCCCAGAGAAAGGCAGAATAGGTGAGAACAGGTTTTGAGACCAGCCCATTCTAGGTTCAAAACCTGGCCCAGCCCTGGCCAGAGGTGGGACGTGTCCTGGTGGCCTCCCCCTCAGTGATGCAGGGGTGAGGACGCGCCTTGCAGGGTTGTCACCTTGAGGAGGGGTGCAGACAGCACCTGGGAGTTCTTGAGGTGGGAGCTGGGGGAGGGGGTCGCTGCTGAAGAAAAGCAGCAGCCAGTATAATTGAGGCAGTAGAAGCAGTGGCGTGGAGGGAAGGAGAGCACCGCAGCCGGCCACACCTGGCTTCCTGTCCCTGTTCTCAGACTCAGCAGCTCCATGGCTTCAGGGCAATTTCTCAGCCCCTTAAGCCCCCATTTGTCATCTGTGCAAAGGGGATTGGCAGCCGCTTCTCAGGGCCACCTGAGGAATACCACAGAGGTGGGGTCCCTGGAGGCTCATGGGGAGTGAGGGCTCTTACCCAGAGGAGGCTCACAGGTGGCCTCAGCAGCCCCCCACACACTCACTGAGGGATGACGGGGAGTGAGGAGAGCCTAAGAGCTGGTCCAGAATCTGGGCGGACACGTGCCCACCCTGGGAAAAGTCAGGGCCGGGAACTGCAAAGTAGGCCGGTCTTCTACTTCACGGCACCAGCAAACACCACTAAAAATGGCCACCTTCATCTGCTTTTCCCCTCAGCAGTCATATTGGAGAGAATATATGAAATAGACTTGCTTTCAAAAAGCAAGCCTATGCTCTACTTTCTGGTTCCACTTTTATTGGTTTCAGTGAACAAAAACAAAGAGTTGAATACAACAAAACTTGGAACAACAAGGAATTAACTAGGTGGCAGCAAAGGGCACCAAAAAAAAAAAAAAAAGATAAATTGCCCAAAATAAATAAGGGCTGGGAAGGAGAATAAAAAATGTTCCCCAGGAAAGCAGGCTGTGATGCAAGGCACTGTGAGATAAAAAAAGCAATTGTTTCATGCAAAAAATAGAGGGAGCACCTCGCTGAAGCCAGGGAAGCTGCTGGACCACGTGGTGTCAGAAGACCTTAGCGATGGCCCAGGTCACTGGCTGCACCTCCTGTGCCAGGCACCTACTGTGTGCTCCTCACCTCATCCAGCAAAGGTCGACCTGGATGGAACTTTGCTGCTGCCCTCCCCCACCCCCTTAGCTGCCTTAGTTCCTCTTGGAGTTTCCATGGGTCTGGGCAAGATGCAGGCAGCTTACGTTTATGGAGCTGCCTCCTCCAGTAGACGGAGAGCTCTTTGAGGAAAGGGATGATTTGATCTGTTTCTCCATCCTTAAAATGCCTGCTGCTTTTGCTGTTCCTGTTGGAGCATTTGAGGGTTGTTTGTGGAAGGAGAGAAGAAGAGAATGAAGGAATTCATGACCCACTATAAAGGGCCTCCTATGTGTTAGATGCTGCGTGGGCTGCTCAGGTTGCAATCATGAACAAGCATCTGGGCTACTATGGGATGTCAGGACCCACAGCGAGGGTACACTGGCTGGGAACAGGGTGGGCTGGTGCAGGTCAGGCTGGGCTTTTGTTGGCCTCATCGGGGAGTTTGGGTTTCTTTCTTCAGGCAATGAGGGGCCACAGAGGGCTTTAAAGTGAGGGAGAAATACCATCTGGTTTCTATTTTCCAAGGTCATTCTGGCAGCAGGGGATGGAGGGGCAAGAAGACCAGCCAGGAGTAGGTAAAGGTACAATGCACACTGGGCATTTGCAATGTTTAACGCAGCCCAAGGCACTCTGCTCTCACACAGAGTTCCAGCTGGGAACTGGAGGGCAGAGATGAGGTGAGTGAGTGAGATGAGGGCAGGTGAGGAGGGAGGGATGGAAGAAGCAGTTGAATTGGAGGGCTGTTTGGAAGGTACCATGCACAGGACTTGGTGATTATCTGGATGGGGGGCCCAAGTGGGAAGAGAGAGAAATCCAGGATGTCTATGGCCAAATCTGAGACCTGCACATGCCTAACATATGCTTTAAGCATTAAGTAGCTAAACTTCTAGAAAAGTTGCCTAACACGGCCGGGCGCGGTGGCTCACGCCTGTAATCCCAGCACTTTGGGAGGCCGAGGCAGGCGGATCACGAGGTCAGGAGATCGAGACCATCCTGGCTAACACGGTGAAACCCTGTCTCTACTAAAAATACAAAAAATTAGCCGGGCGAGGTGGCGGGCGCCTACAGTCCCAGCTACTCAGGAGGCTGAGGCAGGAGAATGGCGTGAACCCCGGGGGGTGGAGCCTGCAGTGAGCCAAGATCGCCCCACTGCACTCCAGCCTGGGCGACAGCGAGACTCCGTCTCAAAAAAAAAAAAAAAAAGTTGCCTAACACTTTTATTGGCTAGAATTTGTAGAACATTTGGTTATTAGAGCTGAGAGGGACTCTTGAAGACATTCTGTAGGATCTGCTGTTATATAGGTGAGGAAACTGAGGCTCAGAGAAGTCAAAAGATTGACCCAAGGTTGGCTGGCTGGTAAGCAGCAGGGCCATCTAAGACCTATGCCTCCAATCTCCTGCTTCTATTCTCGTCCTTGTGCTCACAGACCCAGCCCAGATATGCCCTAAAAATAGCCAGAGTCATTTATGGGAAAGCCTGGAGGTGAGGCTTTTGGGGACTGCATTTTTTCCAGAATACAAAAGCTGTCCCTATTACCCAATGCCATTTAAATTGGCAAATTTGAGGCTCCATCTCTCCACAACTCCCTCTTCAGCCTGAACATGGCTGGAGCGGTTTTTCGGGGCTGGTTATAATTAGAGGAGACGGTAGATAAAGCAGGTTCTCTGTGCATTCAGAACTGCACAAACGGTATTTGCTCCGCAGACTGAAGGATGCCCAGCTGGCATTGTGATTTCTTTTCCAGGGAGACTCCAAAGAGGGAGGGGAGGCTTCAGGACTCCTCTGGCTGTGGACTGACACAGGAGGGCCCATAAAAGAGGGTCCCGGTCACCAAACAGACGCTTTGGAAGGATCCTCCACATATGCCGTAGACTAAGAAATCTGTTCAAAGTCCTGCATTTTCATGTGTGAGTACACACACACACACACACACACACGCTCCTGAATCTTCCCAGCAAGAATTAGTTATTATTATTATTATGATTATTATTATTATTACTATTAAGACAAGGTCTTGCTCTGTCACCCAGGCTAGAGTGCAGTGGCGTGATCTCAGCTCACTGCAACCTCTTCCTCCTGGGCTTAAGTGATCCACCCACCTCAGCTTTGGCTAATCTTTTCATGTGTATTTTTTTGTAGAGATGGGGCAATCACCACCATAGTTGGCTGATTTTTTCGGGTATATTTTTTTTGTAGAGACAGGGTTTCACTATGTTGCCCAGGCTGGTCTTGAACTCCTGAGCTTAAGCAATTCACCTGCCTTGGCTTCCCAAAGCTCTAGTATTACAGGCGTGAGCCACTGCGCCCAGCCAGAATTATTCTTAAGTAGAAAATAATTGCTATTCTTCAGTCTATGGAATGACAAAAAAAGCTTTAAATTCATTCTGAGTTACAGATGATGCAGGCATTTTTGTTTGTTCATTTGTCTGTTTGCCTTCCTTCCTTCCACCCTTGCTTTCTCCCTCCTTTCCTTTCTTCCTTCTCTCATCCATCTTTTTGTCCATCCCTCCCTCCAGCCTCCCATCCAACCATTCATGTTTCCATCCTTTGATTAATGTTTCTTACTTTCACTAACTCATTCATATATCCATCCATTCATTCAACAAACATTTGTCACATTTCTTCTAAGTGCCAGGTACTGTCCTCTACTCTTAAGACACATAGAATAAAGCCCAAGTATAAACAAGTCCTGCTCTCAAACAGCTCATATGCTTGCTGGGGAGGTAGACAGGGACGCAAATAATTATAATGCCTTCAGATTAGAGTTCTCAGAATAGAATAAAGTGCTAAAAGAGCAACTAATTGCCCTGTGGGGCTTCAAGCAGTTTCCTGGAGGTGACTGTTGAGTTGGGCTTTGGGGGATGAATAGGAGTTCACTGTGAGAATAAGTTGGGGATGGACACACCACACAGAGGTAATATCATCAGCTGAGGGGAGCACTGCATCTTTGGGGGCTAGTAAGCATCCCAATAGACTCGTGAGTAAGCTGGGACAGAAGTCAGAATCTCTCCTGCAGAGTCGGAAGCATGGACTAGATTCTAGGAGCCAAGGAATCCAGGTTTTAGAAAGACAGCCCTTGACGAAGGGGAGGGAAGAGGGCAGTGCTGGAGGTTGACATGCTGGTTAGAGATGCTACAAAACTCCAGAGGAAAGACAATAGTGGTCTGGATGGGCCTGGGGGCAGCAAAGGAAGTGCAATTTTCTTTTAACTCTTCCAGCCACCAAGCAGATGCAATGACAGCAAAAGTGCTATGTCTGGGAGTGGCCAGTCCATTGGGAAGAGCTCTGAATACTGCAACACAGCCTGTTTTTCCCTTCTTATGGCAGGAAAAGAGACTAACTTTTGATGGTTGGGGTAACTTTGCCTGATTTTTGAGACAAATATGGCTTTCAGTTCTTCACTCTGTTGAATCAGTTACCTAGAAATACATATTGTACAGTCCAAGCTCCAAGACTGGCAACTCGATGTGGCAAAACAGTGGCAAATGTGGGCTTTGCTGAATGGTGGTCTGAATGCAAATCCTGATTCCGCCACAAACTCAGGCGAGGGGCTCAACCTCTCTGTGCCTCAGTTTTCCCAACTGTAAAATGTGCAACAGTGCATCTCATATAACATATAGAGGAGTGCATCTCACATGCTGTGAGGGTAAATGAGGAAATGCATGCAAACCCTTTGGCACACAGTAAGTGCTCAGGAGGCATTCATTATTACTATGACTTTTATTAATCACACTATTGTCATAATGATTCCCTTCTATGGATATGTGTGTTAGATAATGAATTACTTGGGTGATACTGCTATGAAGGACTCATGGCTCCCAAAGCCACAGGTAGATAATGCAATAAGGTAAGAATTTGCTTTGAAGACGAATATCAATGGGAGGGGTCTCAGGGAAAAGTTGAGCAGACACATTCACACTCCAGTGGATAGAAAATAGATTATCTGAGAGCCAGAGCCTCGCTGGGGATTACCAAGGCAAAAAGTGGGAATGTTGAAGTGAAACTCACCAGAAGGTTTACACCTTGGCAAAGTATTAGGTTGGTGCGAAAGTAATTATGGTTGTGCCATTAAAGTTTTGCACAATTATTTTTGCAGCACCCTAATAGCTCAGATATAAATATACTTATTTCAAGGAAATTAGGTTAACAAAGTGAAGAAGATGAAAGTCACCTTTATCTCATGTATTAGACAAATAAACCCTGACAGTGATAGCACCCCACTGGGCACCAGCTACGCAGCAGGTGCCCCACCTCGAGAATATCACTTTGTTTGGTTTCCTCTGAAAGTGCCAGTAGTTTATTGGGGAGGTGCTTGAGCAGGGAGTAGAGGTGGGATTCAGGGAAAGAAAGCAGCTGATAGAGTATGGCATGAGGCCAGTTACCCTGGTGGATGACTGCCCCTAGGAAACTCTGGGAAATGGGGTCAAACGTGGACTTCAGAATACTCCCACCCAAGGAGCAGTAGAGCCGGGTGCTTCTATACCAAGAGTCACTGGTTGAGAGCTGCTCCTGGGGGGTGTTCACTCCCTGGCACCTTTCTCCCACTGTGCACGTAGGCAGAGCAGCCTTCCACCATTCCAGAAAAATCCCCCAGGCACAAGATGCAGATGCTGGCATCTTTAAGACAGCAGAGCACAGTGGCATGGCAAAGTCCCTGGGATGCAAGCAGGGTCCCAGCAGTGCCTGCCAAACACCTCGTCCTGACCTCACATGGCTCCCTGCTAGGATGGGGACATATAAGTGCTTAGAATTGGACCCAAGATGATGCAGGAGGGAGAGGAGAGACACCCAACCCAGGGGTATTGGCAAGAAGAGCAGGGCTGCTGTCCTGCAGTGGCTTCCTGGTTGGGAGTTGGGAGAGAGGAAAACTCCTTTGCCATATGTATTTAAAGTGCTGAGCAGGGTGCCCAGCCACAGGGAGGACTGGATCCATGTTCGGGTAATTGGGATGGTGGGGAGCCACCTTGGCCATACCCCGCACCCTCGCAGCCTTCTATTCTGTCATATGCCTGACAGCCTTTGGTGAGACTCTGCGGTATTTCTTTCTGCTGCTGGGTCTGCAGTCACGTGTCTCTTTGTTCTCTCACCCATTGATTCAGTCATATATTTATAACTCTGATTCACTCTCGCTTTCACTCCAAAACACATTTATTTATTCAGTCATTTGCTCACTTTGCCAATCATTTGCTTACTCATTCACCAGCTTCTTTACAAACTCATTCATTCTTATGCATTATTGAGTGACTCCTATAGAATATCCACAGCCTGCCAAATGGAAAATGTGAATGTATGTTCTTTCCTGTTGGATGGTTCTTTGATGAGAGCTGCCACCTGCACGATTCAAACCATTTTATCAGGACTCTGGTGAAATATGGGAACAAGAACAGGGTCAGTGAGGCCACCCCTGAATTGACTAGGGTCATGCTCAGGCTCAACAAATCATACACCAAAGGAAGCATGTGTAGTTGCTGTTTTTCCCTTACCTGTGATTTCCTTGGTTCCTCCGTTGGTGTGCCTAAAGCGATCTCCTTCTACACGAACGCTAGGACAGAGCACATCTGAGGAAAGCAAGAGGAAACAGAGACTGATGAGAAAATGTGACCCATCATCACCCTGTGAAATATGACAGCACACGAGACCCCACCCTGCCTTGCAGCATGTGAGGTGTTCAATGCCTGGAGAAGATGCAGAGGCAGCTGGCATCTCCGCACTCATTCATGTTTTCATTTTCCCATGTATTTGTTAAGCATCAACTCTGCAAATACTGTGTTCTGTACTGGGGTGAAATATGAACAAGGCTTTGTCCCTGTCTACAATGAATTCACAGCCTTGTCCAAGGGAGCCAGACACGGACATCAATATTATCAACATAGCGGAATAAGTTGTAGATACATGTGCCTGCTGCTGGGGGGTTCAGGACACAGATACGATACTTAATCTAATGCAGGAGGACAGAGAAGCTTTCTTGGAAAGATTCTTTTTGAAAGAACCGTAAGATTTAGCCCGACAGACAAAAGACCAAAAGGTGATACAGGCAGAGAGAACCTCATTTAGGAAAGCATGCACATGTCCGGGCGCCGGTGGCTCACGCCTGTAATCCCAGCACTTTGGGAGGCCGAGGCGGGCGGATCACAAGGTCAGGAGATCGAGACCATCCTGGCTAACACAGTGAAACTCGTCTCTACTAAAAATACAAAAAATTAGCCAGGCGTGGTGGCAGGCGCCTGTAGTCCCAGCTACTCGGGAGGCTGAGGCAGGATAATGGCGTGAACCTGGGAGGCGGAGCTTGCAGTGAGCCGAGATCATGCCGCTGCACTCCAGCCAGGGTGACAGGGTGAGACTCCATCTCAAAAAAAAAAAAAAAAAAAAAAAAGGAAAGCATGCACACATACATGAAACCTGCAAGTCAGTAGGATGTCAATGAAATGGAAATTGTGTGCAGGGACAGACCAGAAAGGTGTTCCATAAATCATCTGATGGCGCTTCAGGTACAATTACATAAAAAGGCAAATTCCAAATAAGTAAAACTCAGTTATACAAAAGCAATTGAGTAAGTCATACGATAAAAAATTATTATACAATATTACATAAATATCTTACAGTCTCCATGAATCCTCACTTTTAAAAAGTTGGAAGAAGGCCGGGTGTGGTGGCTCATGCCTGTACTTTGGGAGGCCAAGATGGGCGCATCACCTGAGGTCAGGAGTTTGAGACCAGCCTGGCCAACATGGTGAAACCCCGGCTCTACTAATAATACAAAAATGAGCCAGGCATGGTGGCGCACACTGGTAACCCCAGCTACTCAGGAGGCTGAGGCAGGAGAATCGCTCGAACCTGGGAGGTGGAGGCTGCAGTGAGCTGAGATCACGCCACTGCACGACAGCCTGGGTGACAGAATGAGACACCACCTCAAAAATAAATAAATAAATAAATAAAAAATAAAAAGTTGGAAGAAAAATAAACTCTTTCAGTCCCTCTAACAATTTCAGAAAGAGCATTAACTTTGAATTTTAATGTGCTGAGTCCATGCTGACTGCACTCCCGCCTACTTCTGTGGCTTAGAGAAGTCTCTTAAGCTGTGTGTCTTCGCGTGGGCACCTGTGGCATGGGAGACCTTAAAATGCACACATTTGTCACAGGGCTGCTTTGAGGATTGGGCAAGATTATGCCCACAACAGCACTGAGAGGATGTAAGGAGGTTCTGTATTCTCATAAACTTAGCAACCAAAGCACCTCACTTACCTCCCTGAAGACCCAGCCCTGCCTGTGAAGCAATTTGGTTATCACACATTATTATTATAATCACACATTATTAGGCAGCTCCGCCACCCCATTAGTTCCATATACAATGGCCTCTTCTCATATTTGAGGGTATAAGTGTCTCAGTGCAGGGGAACAAATGAGATCTTTCCTGATTTGGAAGGAGGTATTTTTAATGTTTATCCTCAAAGGCACCACCAGGTCTGACAAGCACCATGGAAGGGGTTATTTTGGAAACAGCACCAAGCTGTCTGTCTAGCACTACACACAGGAATGGGTACAGGCGCAGCACAATATTTAGACAGCTCTACCCAGGACAGCAGCAGCTGTGGGGTGACGATCAATTGCTTTAAGTTTGGCAGCCTGCCAGAGAGACAGGCTGGGAATTGCGTGTCATTTTAATGAGTTTAAAATTTAAGACGAGTTGACTCAGAAGGTTCTATCTATCTTTGATGATGAGCAAATCTCTGGAGGCTGGCGGCTGGAGCTCAGAGTAGGCTGCTCCATTGAGTCACATCTCTGCAAATTTCCCAAGGGGAGGACCACGAACACAGAAATGATGGAGATTCTACTCAAAGATAATAGAACTTGCTCAACTTGCTTTAAGAAATCTTTCTCAAAACAACCAGCAAATTCCCTCTGGGGCCATCACTAAGCCTCACACATTCACCAGGCTCGAGGGGCAGTTTACAGTTGAGTTGGTTAAGTCAGAACAAATGGCTTCCAAAATAGCCCTCCAGCCAGGCTTCCCGGGGATGGTGGGTTCCTCAGGGTTCACCTGCTTGACAAGGAGGTAGGGTTAGCATCCATGGCTCCTCTTAGCCTATACTTGGAAGCCATTCTGCATTTCCTTTTGGCCAAGATATCCCCATATCTTGGAGAATGATCTGTTTATTTCTGTATTCACTCATCTATTCAAATTCAATTCTTTACTGAGCTCCAGATATGTTCCAAGCATTGAGCTAGCTCTAGGGTCACAGAAGTGGATGAGAGAGACATCCTAGTTCCTGCCTTCAGGGCATTACAAGGCTGACTAACAGGAACAGACTCCAAACATGTGAGTGAAAGAAAGGATCAGTGCTACTGGGAGTCATTTTTTCTCCACGCTTCCCAAAGCTCCTCCTCCTGGATCTTAGAGACTGCTCAGCCTTCAACAACTCCAGGGGCTTGTTTCCATTTATCCCAGCCTGGGTAGGGAGCCCTTCATCAGGTTCCAGTGTCCAAGAGCTGAGGGCACCATACTGAAGTCACTAATGGGCATGTCTGTCTCCCCAGGGAGTGGGAGTCTTCAGACCTGGTTGGACCTCAGCTCACCTCTGGATGGCCACTGTCTTTCTAGCTCCAAACCCGTAACAGGCCTTCAGTTGTTGAGTAGAAATGACTTCCAACAACTGAGCTGAGAAGTAAACACTGACTGGTGGAATGGGGAGCCTCCCAGGCATGGGGTTCGTTATGATTTTGATGAGCCACTGAGAGTATCTCATGGGCCCTTCGGCTCCTGCCCTGGAGGTGTAGCAGGCATCATTTGTTATCAGCCTCATGTCCATTTCCCACTTCTTTGTTGCTAAATAAATGCCACCTTAGTTCAGAAAGACATAGTTTTCAGCCCATGGAGAAACACTGTAGCTGTTTGGTCTAAGTCAATTATGATTATTCTATTCCCCACCTTTCCAGACTCACTTGCAGCTAGGGATGGATGCGTGATTCAGAGCTGGCCAAGGAAACAAATAACCAAAGTTTGCTGTGGATAAAGGAAAGGATTGCTTAGAAAGCTTTTGGTTTCCTTGATGTAAGAGAATAGATAAGTGGATGGGGTGGTGAGTTTACTTTCCCTTCTTCTTCCTTTGCATATGAAACATAATGTTTGGGGGACTGTCTAGGAGAATGGAGGAAATATCAAACCAGCAATTCCAATCCTAGGTGGGAGGCATAATATTAAAAAAAAACAAACAAAAAACTTCTGTTTGTTTAAGCCACCATATATGGGTTTTCTTTACTTGCAGTTGAGTGCATTCCAAATTTGCATGCATTTCCTTCCTATGGGCCTCACTGATATGCCACTGTAACCAGCTGTAAGGTCAGATTCTCTTTCTGGATGTCTAAGGACAATTAATGAGGGTGGTGAGAAGTGGTGCATTATTTCCTTGGTAAAGGAAATACAGACTGTTACCTTCTCTATCCCAACAAATATGGAATTCTCAGGTGATCCTTCAGGAGCAGCATAAAAAGTAGTTCTAAATTAAGGACAAAGATAAGTTCATAGGAGTTAAAAATGTGGATTTAATTTGTTATTGGCTGGTTCACTGGTTGATTCTCCTTTTTGAAAACATGAGAACACAAAAACGAAAATGTCTAATGACAAAGGCACTGCTTCCTTAAAGTCCATTTATTGTCTACCCACTGACAATCATTTTCCTTCACTCTCTAGGTAAGTGGAACATTCTAGACTTCTGAAGAGAAAAAAGGTATCTCTTCACACAGCATGGATTCCTCCTCACCAGAAGCCTATTGATTGATCAGAGCTGCTGCTCTAAGGGAAAACACCACAAATTTACTGTAGTCTTTCTGGAAAAACACGTCCATTTTTGGCCTCAGTTTACCAAATGGCAAAAGGGGAGCACCTGTTTGTCCATTAGGGGAGGAAAAGGGCTTGCACAATATTGTGTCTGATGTCCTCATGCTCTATATTGACACAACCATGGTTCTGTCTGCAGAACACACAGCCTCGTCATCCCCTGGCTCTCGGCCAAGAGTTTTTCCAGTTGGGAACGGAGGGTACATGCAATTATTGAGTACCCAGTGTGTGTGTCAATCATCTGGCTTTGGATTTAACTCACAACAACCATCCTAAAAGGTAGATTTTGTTCCCATTACACAGATATAAAAACTGAGTCCAAGATGAGAAACTCATCAGATAGGAGAAATGTCTCTGTATTTGAATAAATGCCTACCTAAATCTAGCATCTAGGAAGAGATACGGTGGCCCCATGTTAGATCAACAGGAGCAGTAGAAACAAGGGAAGGATGCCAGGGCAGCCCTGCCGGATACCAGACAGGAAGCAATCATGGCTCATCCATCACCTCACAGCAGCCGCTGCTGAGTGCAGCTAACCACAGACAAGATGTATAACATCCAAGTGGGAAGGGGAAGAGGCGGAGGAGGGAAAAGCTGAAGCAGACGCCCAGCAGACACAAGGTCCAGTTCCTCTGCTGCTCCGAGGCCAGCCAAGGAATTTTCCACGCATCTCCATTTCAGATAGGCAACAGACACATGCCAGGCACAAGGGCCCAAGGATCATGTTAATAAGGATTACACTGTCATGGCTCCCAAGGACTGAGTACCTGCATGGCTAGGTCCTGCACTGGGAATGCCATGTGGATTGTTTCTGAGCCTCTTGGCTGCTCTGCTGGAGGGATGTAGTTATCTCCATAAGCAGCAGACACATGTAGGTGGCTTGCTGTGCACCAGACACTGTTCCAAGCATGTTGAATATATTAACACATTTAATTGAATCCTTACCATGGCTTTACGAGGTAGGTGCTATTATTTACAGAAAGAAAGAAAGGGAGACTAACTTCTTTCTGTAGAAAGAAAGGCATAAAGAAGTTAGTCAACTGCCCAAGGCCACACAGCTTGCAAGTGGCAATGTCAGCATGATGGCTTCAGCATCCAGTTCTTGGCCACTGCATGATGCAGCCTCTCCCAGGGCCAGGTCAACTGCCTCAGGTCACCCAGCCAATAGAGATTCAGGTCTGTGTGTCTCCAAAGCCTGCACCAGCAGATGGCCAGTTTGCTACTTTCTACAGAAGCCCATTTTGCCTTTTAACAGTCTTGACTTGTAGAAGGGTCTTCCTCACCCTGTACCTATAGGATTCATTGGCTTATGCAACAGGAAGCCAAGGCTCAGAGAGGTTAAGTAATTTACCCAACATCACACAGCTGACAAGTGGCACAGAACTGAGCCCAGGGAATCAGATGTAGGCATCTGAGCTCTTAACTGCTATCCACAATCTCTGCACTGGAAACCACCTTGGTTGTGATAGAATAATAACCAGCCAATCGCTGTGTGTAATGTCAGCACTACACACAGGCTCTCATTTAATCCTCCTCATGGTTTGCAGGGCAGATACTATTATCCATATTTTACAGGTTAACAAGTAACTTTCCTAGTAATTGAAAGGGGGAGGAAATTGTTATTAACCACATCTCAGGGCCATGGTGTGCACCCTGTGAGAAGATGAAGACAACCCAGGGTCCAGACATTGGGTTCTTATGCCCAGTTCCACCTCCACCACCTGTTCCGGAACTTTCTGAAGATTCCTGGCTTGCATTTCTCCTCTAGGCCAGAGTGTATCAGCACCAGCTGCCTCCCCAGAAGGCCCAGATCCTCTGGCTATTCAATCCACATCTCCCAGATCCTTTAGGCAGGAGAGAGGGCATGGTCAGGGTGCCAGGTGTTTTGTGAAAATGTTTATGCAAGTGTTTCACAGGAAGTCTGTGTGACATATGCAGTAGACAAAATATCGCCAGAAAGGAAAATCCTCCTGGACCTGCTGACAGCTGCGAACACTGGCCCAGGAGATCAGGGCCACCACCCTCCTTCCCTTCCTTGTCCCTGTCTCAGAAAGATGCAGCACGAAGAATGAGGGGTGGGGCTCCGGCACAGCTGGGCCCTTCCTGATGGGAGCTGGGGATGCAGTTGTCTTTGTTTGGAGACTGATGAGGCACAAGAAACAGTAACAAGGCGAGGGCCTGCCAGGGCCATCTGTCCTCTCCCAGCCAAGTGTGAGCTGTGCACCAGCATACAAAGAAGCCAAAAAAGGACAAGACCAGGGGAAAGAACCTTGAGCTCCAAGGTTGATGGAAGGAAGCTCTGGGGTCAGACAGACCTCACCTCTTTCATGTCAGTTGCCCCATGTGTCTGTTTCCAAACTCAAAAACAGAGGTGAAAGTCCCTCCCCTTTCCATCCACGGTTGTCCTAAAGGTTAAATAGGATGGACAGTGGATGGGAAGTTCTCAGCATGAAATCTGGCATCTAATAAGTGCTCATTCATTTATCCCTTCATTTACACAACACGTATTTGCCAAGTGCCTGGCACATATGTCTCAGTGCAAGGAACAAGTGCAAACACATGAACACACAGGCGAGTGGCTCCCGCCCTCTTGGTGCTCCCGTGCTAGTGGAGGAGGCAGAGAGCAACACAGAACAGCACAGAAGCCGACAGAGAAGCAAGGCAGCCATGGTGTGCAGGCTGCGCCACGGAGGAAATATGCCTGCAACGTGATGGGGCTTTGGGAGCGGGGACACTGGACAGATGCTGGATAAGCTGGTCTGCGAAGAGCTCTAAGGTGAGTGAGAGCTAAGAAGGAGACCAGTCCAGCCATGGGAAGAGCAGGGCAAAGCCTAAGCCTGGAGGGGCTTAGCTTATCATGGGGGTGAGGAGGGGCCAAGCCCCACAGCTAGAGTGGCAGGAGGAGAGGGACAGGAGAGGAAAGGGAAAATGCCATGCATGCCATGGAGAGCCTCGTGGCCCAAGGCCGAGTTTGGAATTCAGAGCAATGGAGAGCTTGCTCTGCCAGGTAGCAGCAGGCGCTGCTCATGGCTGTTACTGCGTATGAGTGCTACCTGTCCAACAAGGACTTTGGGTGCCAGCCATCATCCATGACTTCAAATGGCCCAAGGGTTCCTCAGACCTCCTTTCCCTCCCAGGGAATGGCTCAAGAACCAAGCACCAGTAGGTGTCACCAGAGACTGTGTGGAGCTTTCTCTAGGAGAGGATGGGGAGAAGATGGAGGCGCAACGGGAGCTCAGGGCCAGCAGAGCCCTTGCAGCCTTTTTGTGTGACAGCCAGCAGAACTTCTGAGACCAAACCTTCCTTCATTCCACGTTTAATGAACACCCAGTATGCGCCTGGCACTGAACTGATCCTGGGCGTAAAATAATGGCAAAGTGACAAGCTCTCTGTCCTCAGGGATCTGCCATCCAGTGGAAAGATGGAAATTGATCAAATAAGGCACTGAGGTCTCCAAACTGTATGTGATGATAGCAGGTGGGGGCAGTAGTGGGGAAGCTCTAAGGCAGGGATGGAAGAGAGGGTGGCATAGCAGGTGCTTGGAGGTGTTGGATGTCTACTCGGGGAAGGGGAAATTGGAGGCAACTACATGAAGGCAGGAACTGGGGGAATGATGCATGGGAGGTCTGGAAAAGGACCTGGAGGTGAGGAAGAGTGGGGACACATGGCTGGGACAGTCCGCAAAGGGAAGAGCAATGGTGAGATGAGGTAGAAGGGGCCTGGGTTGGGACTGATGGACCCTGGTAAGATGTGTCACCCTGCAGCAGGGGGAGAGGCCAGATGTGACAGGGAAAGGGTGGAGGCAAAGACCAGCCAGGACACCACAGTGGTCGGGGGGAAGTGATGACGGTGGCTTGTTCCTTGTGGTGGGGGTAGAGGAGAGGAGAGGTAGCCAGTCCCTGGATCTATCCTGAAAGACTGGGCAGGCTCTGAAGGTAGATTAGATGTGGAGTGTCTGAGAAAGTGAATGCTCTGCCCTGTGCAGCTGGAATGCTGGAGCCACAGAACATGAGTCCGGTGGTGGACATTTTCCATGTGAGATGTCCTACGGGTGCTCAGCAAGCATCTGGATCTGTAAGCTCGGCTTTCAGATTTCAAGGCTTGGGGCCCGGTTGGGGCTTTCCATTTGGAAGTTGCTGGAACAGGGATAGTGTTTAAAGCATCAGGAGTGAGTGAGATCATTCAGTGATATATGAGAGAGAGAGAGAGAGAGAGAGAGAGGTCTGCAAATTACGCCCTCACAGCCTCCAATTTTGAAATGCGGGGGATGAGGAGTGGCCAGCAAAGGAGACTGAGAAGGGGTGGCCAGTGAGGTGGGAGGAGAACCAGGGAGAGGGAGGTCCACAGGGTATGTGGAGGGAGTGTTTCACGCAGCAGGGAGCAGTCCAAGGCACCAATTCTTAAATGTCAAAAGAGAAGGGAAACAGGCTGTGCCCAGTGGCTCAGGCCTATAATCCCAGCACTTTGGGAGGCCAAGGTGGGTGGATCACTTGAGGCCAGGAGTCTGAGATCAGCCTGGCCAAGATGGTGAAACCCCATCTCTACTAAAAAAAAAAAAAATTATATATATATTCACACAAAAAAATTAGCAGCATGTGGTGATGTGTGCCTGTAGTCCCAACTACCCGGGAGCCTGAGGCAGAGAATCAGCTGAACCCAGAAGGGAGAGGCTACAGTGAGCGGAGATCACACCACTGCACTCCAGCCTGGGTGACAGAGCAAGACCTGGTCTCAAAAAAGAAGGGGCAGCATTTACAGTGAGGTTTGGCATCCTACAGGTCATTGGTGCCCTGAATGATGGGGCGAGGGCCCCGTTGGAGCAGGTTCAGGGAGAATGGCTGAGCAGCAAATGGAGACAACAGGGACAGCAACTATGTCAAACCCATACTCTTCTTCCCCTAACTCCTCGTTTCAGGGATGGTCTGAACCGCTAATACTATCCTCTAATAATGATTCCTGAGGGAGCTGTCTTGGGAAGTTTCAGGAAAACACACATAATCCCAGTGCTTCCACAACAGGTCTCTCTTTCTAAAAACTTTTAAGAAGAGACTCCCTCTTTAATGATTTAAAAATTACTTTCACCAAGAAAATTAGCAAGATGCTAATTACTCTACTTCAAAGTTGGGGTGCCATGAGAGAGCATGTGGACTGATTGTTACCTGGTTCACCTCGAAACCAACAAGTTCATTATTCCAAGGAGCTCAACAGTGTTGAAAAATACCTCCAAACATTTGGGATTAAGGCAGGGGTAGTGTAAGAAGGAGAAGGAAAAGGAAAAGGAAAGACATGTCAGTTACCGAATCCCTAGATTCGGCAAGCACATTCACGCACCATGACCTCCAGCAGCCCTTCTGATTTTCTCAGAAGGGAAGACGAACACTTACAAGAGTAAGAGACTGCTCCAAAGTAACAGAACTCATTAATACCCAGAATTCCAGCCCAAGTTTGTCTGACACCCAGCCTCCCACCTTTGCACAACAGTGTGCCCTCCGGAGATGGCCAAGGGAAAGGGTAAACCACAAGACCAGTGTGGGGTAGAATGATCCATCTGTTGAGCAAGGGTGTGGAGACCCTTAAGAACCCCTTAAATGAGCAGGATGTGGTAGCTTGGTAGAGATGGTGGCTGTGACTGTCACATGGCAGATGAGGGACAGGGATGATGGTGCAAGGGTGTCTGGCCACAGGACAGTGTGTGCCAGGACAGAGAGAATATGCCATGGTGACTGCGGGATGCTCGTGTTCTGTTGGGAGGTTATGATCATTAGGCTGATGGCCTCACTAAAGTGCAGAGCAGTGAGGGCATGAACACATCCTGGGTGTCCACCATCTGCTGGGACATGACCACTACACCTGGATCCTAGGGAGGCCACACGGAACAGAAAGGACAAGAGGACAAGAGCCTCTGCCCTCCTGAAGCCCAGAATTTCAGTGGATTCCATTTAATTCCCTCAACAGACTTCCTGAAGGATTTTGACATTCCCAGTGACACAAACATACTGAGGCTCAAACAGGGTGAGTGACCTGCTCCTGGTTACTCTCCAGGGAAGTAGCAGAGGCAGGGCTCAAGGCCAGGTCTGACTAAGGTGATGGAGCCCTTCCCATTGCACTCCCCTTTGGCCTGCTTAGCACACTGTTTGGGTCTCCGCTCGCTGCTGTGACTGATGATCACCAATGAGAAATGTCACCTTCGGAGCCCCGAGAGGGACAGCAATCCCTTTGGCTCTCATACTTGCCTATTTCTATTCCAGTTACAATAAGAGGCCTTCTGCCCCAGCCTTGGCCTCCGAGACCCCATCAGATTCTAATGTCTGTCTTCTCATAGAGACGGCTTGATAGAGGTGGTGGTGATTGTGATGGTGGTGATGGTGACGATGATGGTGATAGCAGTGGTGATGGTGGAGGAGGTGGTGGTGATGGCGACAGTGGTAGCAATGGTGGTGATGGCGGTGGTGATGGTGATGCTGATGGTAATGGCAGTGGTGATGATGGTGATGATGGAGGAGGTGATGGTGATGGTGGGAGGGGAGGATGGGTCTACACAGATAGCCAGCAGTCAAGAGACTGGCTCTCCTGTCCACTTGCTGTGTGACCTTGCATGGCCTCCAGCATCCTTCTGAGTCTCAGCTTCCTCAATTATAAAATAATGAACTACCTCTCAGAGTTTTGATATGGATGGGAAAAAAGAAAATAAAAAATGTCCAATACAGTGCCTGGCACACAGAAGCTGATGCCCACATGGTGCTTATTATGTGACAACCATCTTTCAATTCACTTTGCATACATATCAATTAACTGAATCCTTCTAACAACCCCATAAAGTGGCAATTCTCATGGCTATGGTTTGTTTGGAATAAATGAGGGAAATAAGGCACAGAGAGGTAAAGCCCCTTATCCAAAGTCACAGGACGGGCAGGCAACAGAGCCAGCATTTGATCCCAAGCAGCAGCAGTGTGGCTGCAGGGGCCCTGCATGCTCCTAGCTGCTGCCTGCTGGGCTGGGGTAGAGCAGGCTGGGCTCCTCATGTGCACATCTCCCCCCGCCCCGTTTGAGTGCAGTGGGGCCTCTTGTGCATCGGAGCAGGAGCACCACAGCTTTCAAAGCCAGCCGGGAAACTCCCTGTCCAAAGCAATCCTTCCTTCTACTCACAACCCCTGTGCAGTGGCTCTTTTTGAATCCCCCCAGGAACAAGGAGCTTCCCAGCCTCTGAGCAGGCCACGCCCTTGAGTTCTCTGAGCAAGGATTGTGCCAGGAAAGGATTTTATGAATCAGCCCAGCTTTACTCATTAGATTAGGGCTCCATGAGCAACACCAATTCCTTTTCTGGAGAAGCCTCCGCCCACCCCCAGGCAGAGCTGCTTCAGCAACTTCACCTGTCCCCAGCGACATAGCTTCTGATCTGTTCCCAAGCCACCCACTGTCAAGGGTGTGGGACAGTGGGTCCTTCAATCTGCCCTGGCCCTCCCTCCTGTGGAAGAGGAGGCCTTTGGAGCCATGCACAGCTCAGGCTGACTTTGATTCTTCTTAGAGAGAGACTTTAAACAAAGCAGGGGCAGGATGGAAGGAGCTCAGAGCTGGACAGTGGGGCTGGGGTGGGGGACTTGCAGAAAAGGGGGCCGTGCCTAGAGCTTCAGAGGGGGGCTTGCTTATTAGCAGCTCCAGAATTTACTACAAATCGCAAAGGAATGAGGAGGGCATGGCAATTCTGCACCCGCCAGCTGTGCCTCTCACCCCGAGGCTCCCCTAGAGCAGTCAAGGCGTGGCCGCATTGCTGCACCTGTATGAGCACTCCCAACAGAATGCGTGTCTCTGCATGTGTGTGTGCAGGGCTGCACTGTTCACTGTGTGAAACCATTAGGTACACGTGCCCCTGTGTGCATTTGTGTGTGAATGCATTTGGGCGTTTCTGCAGTGGGGGTGCTGGCCTTGGAGGAACAGAGAGAGAGAGAAGCAGTGACAGCAAGAGAAAGAGGGAGGCAGAGAGAGTGAGAGAGACAGAGAGAGAGAGAAGCAGAGAAAGCAAGAGAGAGACAGAGACAGCAAAAGAGAGAGAGACAGAGGAGAGACAGCAAGAGAGAGAGACAGAGGAGAGACAGCAAGAGAGAGGGACAGAGAGAGACAGAGGCAGTGAGAGAGACAGAGAGAGAGAGGAGCTTTTATGTGGGCGGCCTGTGGGACACACTCCCAGGATGGCCCAGTGGGTCCCTTCCTGCCAGCGCCTTCTAGGGCATACTGCCAGTGACACATTCCTGACAAGGAAGAGGGCCCCAGCCTGGCAGGCATGGACAGGCCTGCCCTGGGCTCCCAGTGACCTCTCTGGCTGCTCCCCTGCCCTTTTGGTGTGCCTGGGACAGCGGGGTGTCCACCTTTCCTGCATGTCCCCATCCTACTCTCCCCCACCCTGTGCCTGTCCCTCTTTCTTTGGTGAAAGGCCGCATTTGCCCCTCTGATTCTCCCTGCCTGTCTCCCCCTGGCCTTGCTGTCTGCATCCCCACTTCCTCCCCTCTCCTCCAGGCTGAATCTGCCTGCACTCCTGCCTCTGCCCACACCTGCCCCTACCTCTATCTGCTGACCCCATGCCCACCTCCAGCTTGCCGCCTCCCCACTCCTGTCCTTTGTACCTCCTGCCCCGGAGACACTGAGCCCAGGTCCACTGCCACTGCTCACACTCAGAGCCCACCCTCACCACAGCTCTGCCCCCACAGGCCCTAGATCTGGGGAGAAGCTTCAGAAGATGGACATGAGGATGGGTCAGGGCCAAGCAGGACTGCAGTGTGGCCCCTCACATGACCACACCTTTCCATGCCCTGGCCAAACACAGCTTCGCCTGGACGTTCACGGCTGACCTGGCCCCCGAGGCCGATCCATGCCCAGGCACCTATGGTCTCCCTATTTCATAGCAAGGCACCTGAGGCTCGGAGGAAATCGGCTGACTCTGGGGCATGGAGCCCCTCCTGCCCCTCGAATCTGCCACCCCATCCCGAAAATCTTGGGAGGGGCTGGAGAGGAACAACCAAGAACAGGGCAAAAGCTGAGCTGCGCTGCAAGGGGTCAACTGGGAACAGCGCTTCCTTCTGGAGTCCATGTTCTGACAACACGGACTCAGCTTCAGCATCAGGAGAAGGTCTGAGTGACCCTGTGGTCCAACCTCCTTGTTTTACAGATAAGGAATCAGATGTCAATAAAGAAGAGCTGCCTGAAGGTGCAACTCCCACCAGACGGCGCCAGGACTGGGCCTCCTCCCCAGGCACTCGGCCCAGTGCCTCCCTCCCATAAACCCAAGCCCATAGAGGTCGCCTGCTGAGGGGTATAGCTTCGTGAGCTGCTCCTCCAGTTATAATTGGCTTTTACAGGAAAACTGGCCCCGGAATGACAGCACATGGCTTTGCCCTCTGTCTTTGATCAAACCTTTGACCTAAGGTCATGGCCCTGGGTGGTGACATCATCAGTTCAGTGTGAACTAACATCTCTTTAGTCTTCGTCCTTGCTGTCTCTGTTCTGTTTGCTCCTTAACAGAGAAAAAGCCTTGTGCTTTATGTGAGTGGCACCTCCAGCCTTTTCAGACCCTCCAAGGCTCGCTGTGCTCCATTCTAGAACCAAAGGAAACTCTCAGTATCTGCTCTTCAGGGTTCTAATGGGAACTGGGCGAGAGAAAGTGCACAGAGCACCAAGTTCAATATGGAGGACTTCCAAGTCACACAGAGCACAGTCCTACTGCAATTTTTTTTCTTTTACTTTTTTTTTTTTTTTTTTTGGTTTTGTTTTGTTTAGAGGCTGGGTCTTGCTTTATCACCCAGGCTGGAGTGCAGTGGTGCAATCACAGCCCACTGCAGCCTCAAACTCCTGGGCTCAAGTGATCCCTGCGCACCCACCCCCCGACCCCCGGCTTCCTGAGTATCTGGAACTACAGGCACGTGCCCACTATGTCCAGCTTTCCCCTGGAGACTCTGACCATGGAACCTGAGGGTGCCAAGCAACATTTCCCCAAACCTAGTCAGTCCATTACCCTCCAAACCCTGAGTTTCTACAGGCTCAGAGAGGAGGAGTTGAAGATCCCCAGGGTCTTTATCGCTCAGTGCTCGACCCCGGGTGAGAGGGTTGCTGAGCAGGCTGGCAGGCAGGAAAAAACAAACAAAACAAAGCAAAACACCTCCCTGCTTCCCTACATGGATTGTGAGTGGAAGGAGCTGCATAAAATCAAAGGAGCAGCACATTGCAAAGTGTATCACGTGAATCCAGAGGAGGGCTGAAGAGATATTTCACGCAGCCCCTGGAGAGGAGATAGGCCTTCCCTAGGAGAGGTTGGAGGAGAGGTCAGAAACATGGTGTGATGAGGCCCCAGGAGGCCAGGCCTGGTCCCAGCGCTGATCCTAAGTCACTCCATGTCTGTAGATAAACCATCTCCCTTCTCAGTCCCCAGAAAACAAAGGACTAGCTAAATGAGCCCAGAATGCCTCCTCATCCACATATCCTGCCTCTTTTAGTCTGTGGTTCTCAGAGAAGACATGCAAACAAGATAAGGTGTGATTTATTTGTGCTACTCCCAGCCACATTCTCTCCATTAACACACAGCCTGGGCATGTGGTCTGTGTCCAAACTCACACAGTCGTGACCCCAAAATCAGTGCCAGTGACAAAGGCAGGCCACAGGAATAGGAGCATGGAACCCCCAGGAAAGGGCAAGGGGCTGGGCTCAGCCCTCCACCTTGTCAGGCCCCCTGAACACCATGTCGGGGCAGATGGCAAGGCCAGGACCCCTTCACTGGGCCTCAGGTCAGTGGGCAGAACTGGACATGGCTGCCCATGGCCCTCCCTGGAAGGCTGGTGGAGATGGGCTCCTGGAATGGGCACTGGTGCATCCCTGAGGCAGCTTTGGTGAGGCTGTGGGGAATGACAGCCAGATGTCCATGAGGAACACTTGGCATCTGGTGCGGCCTTCCCAAGGACAAAACCAGCCATGAAACAGAGCTGTCACTAGGCACAGGGCTGAGGCCTGGAGAGGGCAAGTGAGGGGTTGTAGCACACAATCCAGAGGTGGCGCCACCCCCCTACACACTTACTCTCCTCCTTCCAGGGCACCCACTGAGGCGCTGCACCTCCCATTGTAGACTGAGGTCACCTCTGAGGATCTGCAGGCAAAGGGGCATGCTAAGGGGTGGGCATCAAGTGTGGCCTCCTACCTTTGCATCCCTGCATGGCTGTGAGCCGCTGCTGCATCCTCGGCTCTGCTACCCCTGCCATGCTCATCCCACACCTTGAGAATAAAGCAACGGTGGCTGTAGGCTTTCACCTTCAGCTCGTCCAAGCAGCTCCCGTTCCATTTCCTCCCGGACAACTGAGAACAAGCTGCTCAGTCTTTCCATCCTCCATTTCCTCATCAGACCATTACTATGTGCTGGGCTGTCTGATCAGTTATCTGCTCACATTTCCTGACTAATCAGCCAACAACCCCTTCACCCACCCCACCCCTGGCCTTAAAACCCCTTTCCCTTCCCCTCTCTTCTCCACCCTGTCTCTCTAGGTTTCTGCCAGCCTCCTGCTGGCTCACACTCCTCCATCAGACCTCTACACATCACAAGACCTCTGGGCTCACCCTGGCTCTCTTTTCACTTCTTTTACCTTGATCTAATCAATTTCTCATTCACTTCTGTGTAAGAGGTGTCCACATGTGTATCCCCTCTGTGGCAGAGCCAGGACTGGGCTAAGCCAGGGAGGGTCCAGAGGCACAGCGTAGAGACCTCACTCCAGGTGGTCACCCTGACATTGCACCCAGACTGAGTGAGCCAGCACCTCCTCAAATTGTGCATCTTGTCCTCTCATCTTGCTCTGCTTCTCTGGATCTCAAGCTTTATTTGAATTTTCTATATGTGTGACCTCAAAGCCACCAACAATACAATGAGTTCAAGACAACAACTTGCCGGGTGTGGTGACTCATGCTTGTAATCCCAGCAGTTTGGGAGGCCAAGGCAAGCAAATTGCTTGAGCCCAGAAATTCGTGACCAGCCTGGGCAATATAGTGAAACCCCATCTCTACCAAAAATGCAAACATTAGCATGGCATGGTGGTGCACACCTGTAGTCCCAGCTATTCGGGAGGCTGAGGTAGGAGGATTACCTGAGCCCAGGAGGTCAAGGCTGCAGTAAGCTATGATGGCACCACTACACTCCAGCCTGGGCAACAGAGCAAGACCCTGTCTCCAAAAAACAAAAAGACAACTCACTTTCTCCTGCACCACTGTACCTCTCTCCCTCTATTGCCCCCAAACTTTAAGTGCCATGAGGGTGACTCTGCACCCAGGAGTTGGTTTTCCATCCGTATGTTCTTTCTCCAGATACCACTCCTTCTGGGAACTTCCCTCCATCTCCACTGCCTCCCCTTTGGCTCTGCCCTGTCATCTCTCGTGCACCTCCCCAGATTTGTTCAGCTCCTGCTGCCATCACCCCACCCCACCCCCAGGTCCTCAGCTGTTCAGTGGAGACCCCAACCACTTCTGCTGGTTTGCCAACTCCTCACATTACCAGCATCCTCAGCCCTGACCCAGGAGGCTGCACTTCCACAGGGCATCCATCACTCCTGCTGGGACAGGGGCCCCAGGGGTCTTAGGTCCTGAGCAGACCAACGGGACCAAGGAAGTTAGATCTCCACTCACTGCTTCTGGGCTCACATGAAGCTCATGGGACATGGGATCTGGCTTGCCCCATAGCTGCGCAAAGGGACCAGGTACACAGCCTTGAACTTACAGAGGGCTTCACACTCCTCAGGCTGGAATTTAACCAGCCAGAAACACAAAAGAGCTGGCAAATCAGTTATCCACCCCCTCCCCTATCTAGATAGACTATTCCAAGGGCACTGATGGCAGGCTGGCCTCTCTGCAATGCTGACATCCTGCAGGACTCAATGCGCAGCGCCGCTTTCTGAGGCAGCTGCTGCCATCTCTGTAACACCCTCTCTGTACATGCTCCCGGGTCTCGCCTCCTTCCCCTCACTCTTGCTACTTTGGGGTTGGACCTCACAATAAACAGCAGAACAGAAACCCTGCCACAGGCACCTCTCACTTGGCCTAAGACTCTTCCCAGCTTCTCTCCTTGCCTCTGTGTCTCCTGACTGCAACCTGCTTTCCACCCAAAGCAAAGTGAACTTAAAGCACAGTAAAGCAGTACTCCTCTCCTGCTCACACTGCTCCAATGGGTGGAAGGGGATGTACAGTTTGTGAAAAATTCATCAAACCGTACACTTAAGATGTGTTCAGCTATCTGGATGTTTTCTATCCTTCACAGTAAAGCTTAATGTAGGTGGGGCACGGTGGCTCATGCCTGGAATCCCAGCACTTTGGGAGGCTGAGGCGGGCAGATCACTTGAGGTCAGGAGTTCAAGACCAGCCTGGCCAACATGGTGAAACCCTGTCTCTACTAAAAAAAAAAAAAAAAAAAAAAAAAAAAAAAAAAAAGAAAAGAAAATTAGTTGGGTGTGGTGGCACATGCCTGTAGTCCCAGCCACTCGGGAAGCTGAGGCAAAAGAATTGCTTGAACCCAGGAGGCGAAGGTTGCAGTGAGCCGAGATAGCACCACTGCACTCCAGCCTGGGAGACAGAGCGAGACTCTGTCTCAAAATGAATAAATGCATAAATAAAGTTTAAAGTAAAACAAAACAAAGTCTTCAATGGGTTGCCACTCAACTCACGATAAAACTCCAAATTCTTCCCGTGGCCACAACACCCTAGGGAAGTCGGCCTCTGTCCACGCCCCACTCCCGTCCTCTACCGCTTTTGTGGTTACTCCAGAAGCTGTGGGGCACTGGCTTCTGGAGGCTGGAGCTGAGGCCACTGCTGTCCCTTTACATAGTTTCCTCCACCCGGAGTGCCCTTTGCCTGGCTGTGTCCTCAGAGGGGTCCCTTAATTCCCTGACCTGAACAGAACCCTTCTTCCTTTTTCCTTACCCTCCCACTGTTGTTTATGTCCTACAGAGCACTTATTATAACTTCCAGCTGTAATAGTCAGCTATAATTTAAGTGCTATCTTTCCTCTTGTTTTTTCTCTCATATTAACTATTATACTACCCTGAAATGCAGATACTGTTTCCAGTTCACAGTAAGCCTTTAATCAATATTTCCTGAATCAATGAACAAAATGTTTGCAGCAAAAATACAAGGGTTTTTTTTTTTTTTTTTCTCATGTTTTCGGGTGAGGAAACTGAGTCAGAGAGCACTTGTAATGTCCTCAAGAACGCAAGGGCATCAATCAGAGGAGACTTGTGCCCAGTGTCCCCTGGTGCACTTTTCCTGTCTTAAGGCATTGAATCTTCACAGTCATAGGTGGGCTTGTTCTACCCATTTCACAGATGCTGAAATTAAACACACAAAGGACCAGCCATAAGTAAAGAGGGGACAGAGGGCAAACACAAGAATTCAAGCCCAGGTCTGTCAGTCTAAACTTCGAAGTGTTTAACCAGGATATAAATTGCTGAGTCTCAGGAGTTAAGATGTTTAAAAGATAAAATAAAGTCCTCTGCTAGCCCAGATTTTTAATGTTTCTCAGTGCAGGCTTACCGGCTCCCCGTTTCTTTCCTCGTAGACGCCTAAGGCCACTTGTGGCTTCCCAGCAACAAAACCTTGTGGACCATGGAGCCTTGGACATGCCTCAGCCCAGGCCGTTGCCCAGCTAGTGACAGCATAGCACATTGCACAGGCCGGTTGTTTTTTGACATTGAAATAATCTGTTGCTCGGTCAGAGTTCCCAATGAGACAATTCTACTCTTCCCTCCCTGGTTGTGGACTCCGCTGTCAACTGTACATGACACGGTGAGGAGGGCGAGGAGCTGACGTCCAGCCTGGGAAATCATCCTAGCCCCACCTCTGCTCAGGGATGGTGTTGGGGGCCTGGGGTACATGGATCAAAGTCTCTGTGGTCCATTTTACCTGAGTCCCAATCTACAAAGCAATAGTGCTGAGCAAGTCATCTTCACTCCTTAAGGGTACATTTCTGCATCAAGGGCTGCCAGGAAGGAGGGGTGAGAATGCAACGCGGAAGTGGGTGCAGGGAGCCTGCAGGGCTCTGTGGCTGTGCTCTGCCTCCTGCAGTTTTACTTGACTGCTCTCCTGCCTTCTCTGGGCTCTGGTTAACACCTCTCCAAAGTGGACAATGTAGGAGGCAGTGAGGTGGGGTCTAGATTGACTTATAATAGATAATCTACAAATACTCTCTCACTGAATCTTTGCAATGTGTGTATGCGGGAGATTTTTGCTTGCTGTTTTCCAGATCTCTGCCTGAATCCACACAACAGATAAACAGTGGAAAAGGGTTTCCGCTATCAGATTTATCGGATACATGCCTATCGGATTTCACAAACTATCTTCTTTCAATTCCATTTTGTTCCCCCTCCCCAGAAAAAAAGAAAAACAGCAATGCCACTCTTGGGCATAGAAGAGCTTAGAGTCTTCCTCTGGACCTCCTCCAGTTTTACTTCATCCCACAGAGGAAGAAGAGGGACCAAGGGACCATTCCCATTTGGACCCCACCCTCATCTTCTAGACCACACTTCAGGATCTGGACCTTGGACCTCCCTGCCCAAAGGGTCTGAACCTGGCCCATTCTCCTTCTAAAGTACAGCCTCATTGCTCATCTGTACTCCTGAGGGTGGACTGGGCCATTCCTGGGGTCTCCTGGGCCCAGGGGGCTTTAAGGGGCAGCTGTCTGTCAGGTTTGTGGACAGAGCTTGATCTTATATATCAGAGGGTCCTCACACATGCAGATGAGGCCCTCCTTGGCTCAAGAAAAAGCAGGAGTTACGAAGAGAAGGAGGCCAGGCCATGAACTGGGGCTGGGAGCCTGGGTGTGACTCTCCTTGGGCTACCATGATTTTGCGTGTGACTTTAAGGAGTCCAAGGATGCTGAATTCAAACCTGCCTCCCAGGTTTTTGTGCAGGCATATTTGTCAAGTTAGAAGGAAAGAAGTTATTTTCCAGGACACTTTTAAAATTTGATCTACAAGATATAAATAGGAGCGCACATAGTACATAAGCTTCCTTTTGTTGTCTTGCCCTAGGCTACCCTGGTTAGGGCCAATCTGAGTGCAGAGCCAGGCCTGGCCCAGACCTCTCAGCCCAGATGAGCAGAGGCAATGGATGGAGGTGCTCAGCTCCACATTCCAACCTCATCTCAGCCAGCACAGTCCTTCTCAGCGGGGGGTTTCACTCTCAGCCCAACCTGAGCACAGGCAGGAAGATGTCTTTCTATTCTCCAGATTTGGGGGTCCAAGAGAGAAAACATCTTCAGTAGAAAACACACATGGCATTGGGTGCTCAGGGGAGCCAGAACTCACCCGCAGGGGGTTGTGGCACCCCAGGGCAGTGCCAACGAGCTCCTCTTATTACCTTCCACCCCTTCAGCCATTTATGTTTACATCTGTTGTTAGATTGATGTAAATAAGAACCTATTATAAACAAATAGACATCCCATGTGTCTATTACATATAAAGCAAAATTGACTGGTTGCATCTCCAGAATATGGAAGTAGATATTTCCCAAGAGTAGACAGACACTCAAAATGCAGACAGAGTTTTAACACATTTTTTTTTTTTCTGGGCAAGTACATGTAGATTGTTCCAGGGTAAGGGGCAAAAGGAAGCGGTCTTTATTGTCCTGAACATCCCTTTCTAGGTTTGGTTGTCTATGTGCGTGCATCTGAGTACGTGTATATGAGTGGGGCTGTGTAGTGAGTATGTATGTGAGCACATGTGTGTCTATGTGTATGTTTGTATGCCTGTGTGAGTGCATGTGTGTGTGTTTGTGTATGTTTGTATGCATGTGTGTGGTGTGTTTGTATGCCTGTGTGTGAGTGTATGTGTGTGTCTTGTTTATGTTTGTATGCATGTGTATGTGTGTGTATGTTTGTATGCCTGTGTGTGAGTATATGTGTGTATGTTTTTATGCCTGTGTGTGAGTGTATGTGTGTGTCTTGTTTGTGTATGTTTGTATGCATGTGTGGTGTATTTGTATGCCTGTGTGTGAGTGTATGTATGTGTCTTATGTTTGTATGCATGTGTATGTGTGTGTATGTTTGTATGCCTGTGTGTGAGTATATGTGTATATATTTGTATGCCTGTGTGTGAGTGTATGTGTGTGTATGTATGCCTGTGTGAGTGCATGTGTGTGTTTGTATGCCTGTGTGTGAGTATATGTGTGTATGTTTGTATGCCTGTGTGTGAGTGTATGTGTGTGCATATTTGTATGCCTGCACGTGAGTGTATATGTGTGTATGTTTGTGTATGTTTGTATGCCTGTGTGTGAGTTTATGTATATGTTTGTATGCCTGTGTGTGTGTATGTGTGAGTGTATGTGTGTGTTTCTATGCCTGTGAGTGCCTGTTTGTATGACTGTGTGTGTGTGTGTGCGCATGTGTTTGTGTGGGGGTAAATTCACAGAAACCAGGGTAAACATAATCAAAAGGACAAAGACAGGACACTTAGCTTACAGCAAAATAAGTCACCTAAAACATACAGCTTTGACACTTGTTTTCCTTCAGTCTTCCAGTAACTGCGAGGTTGTGTCAGAAGCATCACAATTAACCACATTTCTTGGAAATTCCCAAGACATCGCATAACCCTGTATCCCTACTCATTCTCTCACAAGTGTGAAACAAGTTCTGCCAAGACAAGGTTAGCTGCAGGACATGAGAGGCACTCAGAAGTGCAGAGTTCCTCCATGAATTTCATTACATACATGCACATTTATATAGAGACATGTATCTATACAGAGATTGTCTATGTTTATGTATATGTCCTTTTACAACTATCTATTTAATTGTTGCCACTCTATACTTCATCTCTTTCTCAACTCAAAACGAAAATCCCGTGTGAAATGCAGAGTCTCCCCGAGCTGAAGGCTTGGGCATGGCATGACCCTAGTTGATGAGATCATCACACCTGTACGGTGCAGTCTCCACTTTACTTGGGATGGCACTAGGGACAGAGTGATGTGGCTGGCACAAGACCCCATGGTCAGGCAGCGCTGATTCATATTGAACCTCAAACCCCTTCTAGTTCCACTGGGACATGGATCCATGTCCAAAACCTAGGAGGGTGTAATGGTTTTTTAAGAATACATGGCTAACCTCTAAAAATGGGAGGCAGGGGAATATCTTTCATTAGAAGTCACACAGAGCGGGCCGCTGGTCATGCATTTTGACCAATACATGGAAGGGAAGAGAAGAGAGACCCTCTAAGAGGAGCCACACCACTCAGCACTCCAGGGAGGAAACTGAGGCCCCCACAAAATGTCCTATCCAAGGGCACCTCGGGAGCTGGTGGCAGCAACTCCAGATTTTCAGTCATCACCTCAGAGTATATTATCAGATGTTGGCAAACTCCTGCAAAGGGCCAGATAGTAAATACTTTAGCCTTTGGACCATGTGTCTCTGTCTTAAAGACTCAACCTGCCACCCCAGTGTGAGAGCAGCCATCGACAATACGTTAACAAGTTGACATGGTTGTGGTCCAGTAACACAATTTGTAAAATTGGTTTCTGGCCAGTGATCTGGCCTTTAGGCTGTAGTTTGCTGTCCTCTGAATTCAATCATGGAGGGTCTTCCCCGCCTGAATGGACCAGTTCCCCACACAGAACTCAAGACAGATGAACTTCTCGACTCTGCTCAACTCCCTCTCTGGGACATGGTGCTCAGATACAGCCATGTTATTGCCAAGCGCTTTGACTTGTGGCATGTTCTTTTTTATATAGATTTGCCATAAAAATATTAAGTATGATAACAATAAGAACCACAGTAAGAACCACAACTTGGTAACTATCTGCCAGATTGGTAACTATCATTTCAGATTACACACAAGGAAACCGAGGCTCAGAGAGGTGAAGTCCCTGGCTGAGATCCTTGGCTGGCAAGTGGCAGACCTGGGATTCCACTCCAGCCCCGCTGATATTAGACCACAGGTCTTAGCAATGACATGTGATAACAAGAGTTAACCTGTGATTTGCACTGACTGTGCCAGGCTGCAGTGGGAGCATTTTATGTGCGTGTTCCCTCTGCTCTAGAGAGTAGGTAGTATTATTATTGTATTTATTTATTTATTTATTTATTTATTTATTTATTTATTTGAGATGAAGTCCTACTCTGTCACCAGGCTGGAGTTCAGTGGCACAATCTCAGCTCACTGCAACCTGACTCCCTGGTTCAAGTGAGTCTCCTGCCTCAGCCTCCTGAGTAGCTGGGATTATAGGCACATGCCACCACGCCTGGCTAATTTTTGTGTTTGTAGCACAGACAGGGTTTCACCACGTTGGTCAGGATGGTCTCGATCTCCTGACTTCGTGATCTACCCACCTTAGCCTCCCAAGGTGCTGGGATTACAGGCATGAGCCACCGCACCCGGCCTATTGTCTTTGTTTTATAGGGAAAACTAAAGTTCAAAAGATTAACTTGTCAAAATAAACAAGAAGGGCTGGGCGCGGTGGCTCACGCTTGTAATCCCAGCACTTTGGGAGGCCAAGGCGGGTGGATCACGAGGTCAGGAGATCGAGACCATCCTGGCTAACACGGTGAAACCCCGTCTCTACTAAAAATACAAAAATTAGCCGGGCGTGGTGGCGGGCGCCTGTAGTCCCAACTACTCGGGAGGCTGAGACAGGAGAATGGCATGAACCCGGGAGGCGGGGCTTGCAGTGAGCAGAGATTGAGCCACTGCACTCCAGCCTGGGTGACAGCGAGACTCCGTCTCAAAAAAAATAAAAATAAATAAAATAAACAAGAAAGCCTGGATTTCACTGAAGCTTTCAGACCTGAGTCCACCCGCTGAAGATGATATTATGAAGTCACGGCCTCCGAGGAAGAGAGGACCAGATTCCAACCCCAGGCCTTCCCTGAGTTCTCATTCTGTGATCCTCTCATACATCCCGAATCAGGGGTTCTCAAAGGGGGCAACATCACTTCCAAGGGGGCAAATTCAGCTTGGGTAGGAGTGGGAGAGAATCTTAGATATTATAATAGCCTTAGGCCCTCCAAAGTGCTGCCCTACCCAACAGCATACAGAAGTATGTAATACATGTATGGTATTGCAGTTTCAGAGAAGGGGGATAGTTAGGAAAAAAGTACTTACAGAGGCACCTTTGGGGGTAGATAATAATAATTTAAAAGTTGAGAAACACTGTGCTAATTGAAAGGTATTTAATTTGATCATCTTCCTGAAAGTATATATACATAATAAATACACACTAACACACAAGTGAATACATCATGTGTGTAAATGTATACAGTAAAAGCCCACACTCAGGGCCATCACTGCATCAAGAGTTCCCCTGGTATTGACTCAATAGATCCTCAAACACTCTACAAGGTAAAGAGTGTCATCATTGTCCTCCTGTCCTCCTATTTTTTTTATTTTTTATTTTTTGGAGATGAAGTTTCCTCTGTTGCCCAGGCTGGAGTGCAATGGCACAATCTCGCCTCACTGCAACCTCTGCTTCCCGGGTTTGACCAATTCTCCTGCCTCAGTCTCCTGAGTAGCTGGGATTATAGGCACCCGCCACCACACCCGGCTAATTTTTGTATTTTTAGTAGAGATGGGGTTTCACCATATTGATCAGGCTGATCTCGAACTCCTGACCTCAGGTGATCCACCTGCCTCGGCCTCCAAAAGTGCTGGGATTGCAGGTGTGAGCCAAGCGCCCAGCCCTGCATCCTCTCCTTACAGATGAGGAGACCAGGCAGAGAAAGGTTATGTAACTGTCCTAAGGTTAACAGAGAGGAAGGAGACAGCTGGGAGGCCCAGCTGGATGACCCAGCTCCAGAGGCTGTGGCTTAACCAGCTTCAACCACTGATGGAGCTACTTTGACCATGCAAACCTCTTCCAGGAATCCACCTGCAGGAATAATCCGCAGGTGCATAAGGAGCTCAGTACAAAAAAGTCTCATATTGCATTGTCGCAAGAAAACCTACCCTGAAGCAAGATAAATCGCCACCAATTTGGGAATAAATTGGGGGGTGCAAGCTCCCCCCAGCCAAAGGAGACCTGTGCCATGAGAATGAGATGGGCTGCATGCCCTGGTCTGAAATGCTCTGACAGCGAAGTGTTTGTGTCGCACAAGCCCGTTGCTTCTAATACGTGGGTTGTACAGTTTTAGGCAGAGGCAGGAGTCAGGTACGTGAGCCCAGTGGTTCTAGGGGTCATCTCCAGGCTTAGGTCTGGCTGGGCAGGGTTGGAAGACTATTTTTCTTCTTTGAAGTACACACATTTAAAATAAATGATGAGAGGTTTTAGTTTTCCATCGTTTTCAGTAATTTTCACATAAAATTTCACAGCACAAAATCATAATTAAGTAATTCAATTATGACTTCTATTTGGTGACCTCAGTCCTAATAAGCTTCCCAAGAGGAACTCCTGGTGACCTGCAGCTGGAGGGCGGGGCCCGGGCTGACTGACATCGTCCCAAGTGCCAGGCCACAGACCTCTACGTGGCGGCTCCAAACCCACAACCCACACTGCTGCCCATCCCTCCCGGCCTTTGGGTCCACCCAGAGGGAACAGCTGGGTGGGTCACTTTGTGGTCACATACATGTTCCCAGATGTGTGTGTGGTGTATGTGCTGCATGTGTGTATGAGTAGTGTGGATATGTGTGTGGGGTGTTATGTGCCTGGTGTGTGTGTATGTGGAGGGTGGCACGTGAGGCCATATGTGGAGTATTATGTATGTGGGCACGTGGATATAATATGCATGTGTGTGTGATGTGTGTGCATGTGGTGTGCGTGGAGCATGTGTGTGTGGTCTGTGTTTGTGTGGAGGGTCTTATGTGCGTGGTGTGCCTGTGTGTGTGTGGAGGGTTGAGTACATGGCCAATGGTGTATGGAGCTGTGTACGTTGTATGTATGTAGGTGGGTGGGTGTGTCTGTGGTGTCTGTGTGGGTGCTGTTTGTATATGTGGTGTGTGTGAATTGTGCATTTGTATGTGGTGTATGGTGTGTGTATATAGAATGTGTGTTGCATATGTGTGGTGTGTCGTGTGTATGTGGTGTGTGTGTGGTGTGTGTAGCCTATGTGCAGTGTGTGTGGTATGCATGGTTTGTGTTTCTGTGGGGTGTGTGTGCGATATGTAGTGTTCGGAGTGCAGTTTACGGTGTGTATAGGTGAATGGGTGTGTATGTGGGTGTGTACGTGGGTAGGTATGCATGTGGGGAGTGTGGTGTGCGTGATGTTTGTGCACATGTGCCTATATATAGACTATGTGTATGTGGTGCATGTGGCGTGCAGGGTGTAAATGGTGTTTGTGCATGTGTTCATGTATGTGTGCGATATGTCTATGGAGTGTTTGTGATATACAGTGTGTTCATGTGGAGTGTGCAAAACATGTATTTGCATATGGTGTGTGGTGCATATCTATGTGGCATGTGTGTGGTATGTGTGGTGTGCAGTGTTTGTGTATGTGTGTATGCATATAGTACACATGGTGTGTGTGGTATGTGTAGTGTGGAGAGTGTGTGTGGTGTGTGCATATGCGATGTGTGTGAGTGGGTGTGTATGTGAGGGTGTGGTTTGTGGGGGCGTCTGTGTGCATGTGCTTCTATCTAGGGTGTGTGATATGCCTGGTACACATGGTGTTTGTGTGTGTGGGTGTGTGTAGGTGGGGTGTGTGCACGCTGAGTTTACCATGGAGTCTCAGGCCAGGCACAGGGATGTGGGGACAGAGATGGGAGTGTGGCCTGGAAGGCATGGTCACGAGGGGTGATGCCACCAGCAGGGCCATGCCCACTTTGATTCTGTACAAGACTCTTGCTTAGAGGGAGACAGTGCCTAGAATTTCCCAGGCCAGACATGCCATCCAGACTTGCCAACAGCCAGCCTCCCTGCCATCCCCTGGGATATGTGTGGCTGCGTCTTCAAAGGGAAAGATAATTGCAGGGGTTCTGAGGTAGGCTGTCTTCCCGCTGAGGGAAGATTCAGGGCTGGCCCCTGGATGCCCCTCCGAGCTGTGTGAACTGGGAAAGGTAAGCCACATGGCTGAGCCTCCAGTCCTGCCTCCTACAGATGGGAACAGTCCCACTCTCCTGCTAAGCAATGCTGGCTGCCACCCCACCTCCACCCCAGCCACTGGGCTCCTCCATCATGTGGAGTCCACTCCCACTCAGTCCCTTTGTGGTCCCTGTTCCCCGGGCCTGGAACTCAGCCTATCAGTCTTGGCTTGCACAGTTGTTTCACACCATTCCAAGATCAAGGCACTTTTCTCTCCTCCGAGAGACCCACTTCACCGGGTTTCTCAGCTTTGAAGCACTTATCACCACATGAAATGACCTAGCCCATCACTTGATGGACTGCCCATCTCCTTTCCCTTCTGGAAAGTGTCACCCTTAAAGTGGGATCATATATGTCACATACCCCTGTAACTCTCATGCTTCAGACCAGTATCTGAAAGATAATAGAAGCTCAATGAATATGCATTGAAAAAAATAAGTCAATAATATGTGAAAAGAGTGGGTAAAAGCATCCGCTGTTGTGAGATATTACCTATAAATGTTTGTTTAGTCCATTCCCAACTATATACATAAGTTGTATTATTTACTAAAAGTGTTTTGCACTACAGAAAGAAAAAATGTACAAAACAGATTTTTTTTTTTTGAGACGGAGTCTCGCTGTCGCCCAGGCTGGAGTGCAGTGGCGCCACTTAAGTGAACCTCATAATTAATTTATTTGAAAGGTTAAGTGTTCTGCCTGCTAACTACGACAGAAAGCAAAGGAGAGCCCCTCCATAAATATCAGTACCCACCTACCAGACTAATCTCCCTGATCATGGCCACAAACCCCTCTGCAAGGAGGAACTGACTCCACATTACAGGTAACTGAGACGAAGGGGGCTAAGTCAATTGCACAGAATCACACACTCATCAAAATGCAGAGCTGGAGTTTAAATGCTGACATTTTCCCAGCGAGAAGCACAGGTGAACAATAAAATGAGAAAATTAATCTCCTCGCACAAAAGAAGCCTCCCTCTACTCCCACCCTCAGTCGTATTGGCAAGTGGAAGCGCCCAGGAGTGAAAACTCTCATTAAATGAGAATAGAGCTAACTATGAACATATCCACAACAGGGTGGGAGAGGGGGAGGGGATGACCACACATCTGGAGAGAGAGAACACCACGGGAACACGGGAGAGGCTCCTTCTTTGCTCTAATCCAGATCATCAACATCCCAGCCCAAAAGTCCAAGTGCAAAAGACAGGACGCAGCAAGGGACTCCCTGGCTGTGGGGACAGGAAAGAGAGGACCACCATAGTGTGTCCCCAAAATAGAAGTAGGTGGAGGCCTTCTCGGCTGCGGCCAGCTGGCATTCCACAGGCTCACTTACAGTGACCCGATAAGCTATATAAAGCTCGTTTTGTGGCCACGACAAAGCCTGGGGTGGAGAAAACTCTTAATTATAGCTGATGCTCCGGGACTGGCCTTGTCCTAGGCCTCCGCCCCACACACTGCAGGAAGCTGAGGCTGAGGTTGCATCCTCTGGGGGCCTCTGTCAGGCGATAGAGAAGCAGGAGCTGATGTCGTGACACAGAGACACTTCTCTGAATGTGTCCAAAGTCAAGGAAACACATAGCCAGCAGCATCACGGCAGACCTTAGGGAAGGCCACTGGGGAGGTCAGGCCACTGGGGAGGTCAGATATGATGACTGAAATGCATCTATAATAACACTGGCCATGTGTTACTTCTGTTAATGTTGTTATTCCACTCCTCAGTCTGCTGATACTCTTTTTCATTTGTAAAATGGGGATAATGATTTTTTTTCAAGTTCGTGTCAGTCATTCATTCAACAAACAGCCACTGGCCACCAGATATGAGCCACATCTGTTCTAGACACTGGGTAGGGTTTGATAATTAGATATGCAGTGAGATTCCAGAAGGATAGTTGAAAGCACTCACTCTTAGGCAGTAGGTTCTGACCAAAGAAAGACTTCCACACCTGTCCGCTGCAATCCTGGACAGGCCACTCAGCCCCTATGTGCCTCTGTGCCATCAACGATAAAACAGCCAAGCCTGCCTTTTCTAAATCTGCACCAGCCTTCAAAATCTAACCATTTGTCTCTGTTCACCAAAATGTGAACGCATTAAATATTTCCATTATTGTTGGCTATAATTTCAGATTTGCTTCATGTTCTTGTTTTCTTTGGCGGGGGTGGGGTGGGGAGTGAAATAGATCATTGCCCATGAACTTCTAATGCGCACATCATAACAGCAAGCACAGAATTAACTGTCAGGTCACTGCCCTTGATTTCCTTTAAACAATATTTAGGGGCTCATTCTACATACTAGGCTCTGTTCTAGGCACTGAGGTACCACAAGGAACGGACTTTGCCCTTGTGAAGCGTATATCCTTGTGTGTGAAGATATATACTAGGCAGGTAAACTAATGCATATATAAAATTACACACTCCATTGTGTAATTGTCTGCCGTTTTCCTGCTGCCCCAAGTAGACAAGAGTTTCCCTCTCAAGGACAAAGAGGATGCCAGATTCACTACTGCATCATGGGCACCTGGCCTGTGTCCAGCACAGAGGAATGACTAAATGTGCTTTTTGAGTGAATGAATGAATGAATGAAGAGAATGTTTACTATAATGCATGACTGTTAATGAAGGAATGGATAAATGAGATTGAATCAAATGGCTGTTTCAATGCATGGTTATTCAATGAATGAGTGAGTTGGATCTAACTCAATGATGACTACATCAAAAAAAAAACCCCTGATATTTTTAGTCTACCATTTTCCAGGTCATCAATAAGTGGCCGCTATTGAGACTAGTTCCTCCTCGGGCTGTGAAGTCCCCCACAGGCATCCTCTGTGTACCAAGAGATTTCTGGTGTTCAAATTCTGCCATGCTCCCTGACTCAATCTCACTAGCTGCTTTCCAATATGTCACTATTAGCTCTTTTATTTTGTTTTGCTTTGTTTCTAATTGAAGCAATTGTAAGGGGATTTCATTTCATTTGTAGCCAGAATAGACCAGGCCCTCTTCATCTCACAGCTGTATTTACAAAAGCTGATTCCCTTTAGATGACTGAGCATTCACTTAAATCTTACATCTATTTTAGGATTTTGGAGAAGCCCTGTCTTCACAGAATCCATGAGCTTTTCTTGACGTGATCAGGGCGGACGTGTGTTCTGGGCTGGCCTGTGTAGGTTTCCCTTTCTCTTGGTAACAGCTCCCTGGTTTTCCTTCATGTATCAAATCCCTTTCCTTGAGGGAGCTAGGCTGGGAACTAACTCTACTCCCAAATGTTAGACGAGGTCTTGTGACAGGCCCAAAATATTCAACTTATTTCCACTCCTAGACTAGTGATTGGTGTAGGGACAGTCACATGACCTACCATAGTCCAGTGAGACCAAGTGCCAGGCCTGCTGGGTAATAGTCTCTTCTCCTCCCGGGTTTGCAGGCAGACATGGCTCTGAGATTCACTGGGAGGTGAATCTCAGAGGTGTCTTGCTGTGGTGTCCCCAGGTTGCCCTCCCATGTCCATTCTCTCCCTCTGCCCTGCTCCCAGGCCCAGCAGGCCAGCCATTGTGACTGCATCACTTGGCCTTGCTTGGCTGGTATCAGATGGGGTCAGGCTAGTGGAAGGAACAGATGCAAGAGCAGATAAGGGGCAGGGGCTTCTTTCTTGCTCCCTCTCTGCCTGTGTGTTGTGCTGTGGCAAGAGAACTGCATGCCTTCATGACTAAGGGTCCTACAGGGCCACCCAATCTCAGCCCTCATGGACTCTAGTGACACACTCCATCCCTTCTCAGCTGGCTTCTCCCATCACTAATTCCTGTGTACCTCAGTATCCCTTGTTGATCTCACCCTCCTCTAAATAAAACCTTCAGCAGAGTATCTTCACTGAAACCCACTTACCAGTATAATTCTGACACATAAGGCAAGCCAAGAACAGAGTTAACACCAAGACAGAGGAACCTGGAAATGGAGAGTGGAATGAATGGGTCCAGGTTTCATCGCCTGAAGCTGCCTGACCTGTGACCTTTCAATTGAAAGTGATAATATTAATAAATTTGCTTTACCAGGATCAGTCATGGTGAAGCCCATGTTCTGGAGGCATGGGGGAGAGGCCTGCAGTCTGAAGGCCTGGGTTCTGTCTCCAGCCCTGGTGTCTATCAACTGTACGGCACATCCCAGGGACTCGACCTCTCTGGGGTTGTCTTTGCCATTCTCAGAGCCATCCCTGGGCGTGAAGGAGCTTCAAAGTCTAGAGTCGGCCCTGCTGAGATCCAGAACCACTCTGAACCAAGACTGTCAGGATGGCAAAAACAAACAAAAAAAGTGGGAAGGATCTGGAAGTAACCTTCTTTCCCAGCACTCTGCATCAAGGGGTTCTGGATTCTGGAATAACAAGTAGAATTCAGTGTTCCTGAGCTACCACACTGAATTTCTACTTCTTACCTGGGGCTGTGACCCTGTGCCTAGATCTTATCTGCACAGATTTCTGATCGATCCAGGGTGCACCTGGATCCATCCCATAGCTCCAGCCCTGCCTGAGATGTCTCCTGTCACTCCTCTTTCCCCACCTGACCCATCCCCTCTCAGGCCTACAACTGAGGGCCCAACATGCCTTGAAGCTGTGCCTTTCATGATCTCAGCATTCTGTGCGCTCTTATCTATAAGAGAGAATCCTTATCCTGTGAGGTTGTGATGTGGGTCAGTGAAGTCACTTATGGGAAGTCCACAGCCAATGCCTTGCATGCTCTAGGGTAGATTACCTTCACTTAGCCTTCTGGGCATCGATTTCCACCTCTGTAACACAGGCCAAGTCATCAGTGCTGGATCTCTCATAATTATCTGAATTTCTCCAGCAGTCTTGTGAAGGACCTCCCTTTGTCCTGCTGTTCAGTGGCATTCCATTCCCCACAGAGATGTGACCATGTCATACCCCTGCATAAACCCTCCAGCATGTCCTCACCTTAGCACATAAGGTCCCCCTTTATGGGGACCCTGACAATCTGGCAACACCCAGCAGCCCTAATCTCCTCCTTTTCCCCACCTGCGTGGGCCCATCATGGTTCATTGACCATGTCATGGCATCCTTTAATCCTACTCCATCTCATCCTTCTCAATCCTACGCAGTTCATGCCCATCCTCTAAACAACCTAAGCACCACCTCCTCCAGGGAGCCCTCCCTCATTCTCAGTAGCCCCACACATACCACGATCACACGTGGACCTGGCACGTGAGATGCTGCCTGCGTCTTTATTAAAGTTTACCTGCACAGTATCACATTCCCTTTTATGTGGCTTTCCTGCCTTCTAGACTATGAGCACCCTGAGAATGGGTGCTGTGTCTTATCTTTTTCTGTAGCCCCAGAAATCAGCACAAGGCCACACAAAAAAGTAGAGCCCTGATAAGTATCTGTTGAATAAATAAGCGGAGATTCAAAGAGCCAACACAGAGAAACGGGTCATACTGTGGTAAAGCAGCCTAGAGCCACCCCAGTTTCAGAAATGGTTTAGCTGTTTTCTCACCAGGCTGCAAGCCAGGCACATCCCCAGGATCAGGCCCCTGCCTCCCCTGCTGAGTCACACCCAGCTGCTCCCATCACCAGCACCTTCCATGCTGCCCCAGCCCCCAAGGCTTTCCCTGCCCCTGGCCAAGGTGTAACCTATGGCTTCCCAGCAGAGGTTGTTCATTCCCCTGCAGTTATCAGCAAGACAGAGGCTGAGGCTCCACACTCCGTCTGACCAGCTTCAAAGCCCAGCCCCTGCCAGGCCAGGAGGAGAAGGTTACTCAGCACCCACTGTGACCCAAGAAGGACAAATGTCACCCCAATGCAATAGGCAGAGGCAGAAGCTGGAGACAGTCTGGAACATGAGAAACCCACTTCACCCTTCCTGTCCTGGGGAGGGGTCTGTCCTCAGAATGACCCCCACTAAACCCTGGAGGTCAGGCTTCCAGGTCAGAGCCCTGGGGGCCATCAGCCCTCTGCCTCCCCTCCCCCCACCCCCAGCCACAATCAACAGATTCCAGACAAATAAGCTAGAGGCCTTGGGTTATCTCAGAGGGCACCGGGTCAACAGCACTTGGCCTCTGGGATAAGCAGCTCCTGACTGTGTCTAAATGACTGACTCTGGGCTGCTAGGAAGAGCTGACGGAGCCTGAATGTTTCTGGCATGATCCCTCATCACTGCCCCTTGGGAGACCCTGCTATATGCCCAGTGCTTCAGGCCAGACTTTGCATGCACACTTTTTAGCTTTCACAGCTCTGGGCAGTAAGCAGAGGATGTTGCCATATCAGAGGTAAAGATGAGACACCAAGTATCTCCCAGGTGGCAGGGTGGTTAGAACCCAGCCCTCTTTCATCCCCAACTCCTTCTTGCCTCTGCCCGCGACCTCTGCCTCTGGATGGGAGAAGACATCCTTCCTGAAAACAGGAATGTCCAGGGGGTGCACATGCTACTAGGGTCCCTGTGTGGCCAAACCCAAGAATGTGGGGTCCCTCAGCCTCTGCACCTGCTACTTCCCCCGCCTTCCTGGAGCCAGCCACAGGATCCCTATCTGCCCGAGGACCCCTCCCGTGGGCCCAGCAGGGGGCGTCACTCTTGGCAGGGCCACGTGGGGCCCGGGCGCACTCACTTTCGCACAGACGGCGCCGCAGCTTGCCCCGGATCTTGTCGATGGCATTGAAGTCAGACACGTGGAAGACGTGGGCGGACTTGGGCTCTGAGGCGATCTCCTCCAGCTCCTCCTTGAGAGCCTCGCCCACGCCCACGGCAAAGATGCGGATGCCAGCGCGGTGGGCGGCCGCCGCTGCGTCCAGCACCAGGTCCTGGCTGCGGCCATCGGTGAGCAGGATGGCCACCTGCTTGTAGGCGCGGTCCCCGGGGCGGCCGCCGGCACGTGGGGAGAAGCTGCGGGCTGTGATGTAGCGCAGCGCGTCACCCGTGTTGGTGTTGCCCCCGTGGTAGGCGAGGCGCCGGGCAGCCGCCTTGACCTCCTCCTGCGAGCCAAAGAGTCCCAACTCGAAGGCCGTGGTGGGCCGGTCGCTGTAGCGCACAACCCCCACACGGGTGCGGTCGGGGCCCACCTCGAAGGTGTCCACCAGGTTGGCCACCCACTGCCGGACCTTCTCAAAGTCCTCCTTGCCCACGCTGGAGGAGGTGTCCAGGAGGAAGACCAGATCATAGTGGACACTTTTGCAACCTGCAGGGGTGAGAGAATGGGTGGCGTAGGGCAAATGGGCATGGAAAGGACACTGTCCTGGGGCATCAAGGTCACTGGGGTCACACACGCCTGCTCAAATACCTACCTGCCCTGTCTTTCACGACCCAAGGGCCCCGGGCTGTCTGAAGGGCCTGAGCCTCGGTTTCCAAACCTTCACATGGCAATAATGATGAGTCTTCCCCAAGACTGCTGTGAGGCTCAACTGACAATATGTAGCATCACATTAAAATGATTAACACCCACCGCACAGCACTATGCCTCAATCTCTTCACTTTTATTTTGTTTAAAAGGTGACTCCATTTTTATTTTTCAACCTACCACAAATAATGTATGCCCATTTCTAAGAAGTCAGAAAATGCAATCAAAAGATGTTTAGATGTTTTAGGCTGGGCGCGATGGTTCACACCTGTAATCCCAGCACTTTGGGAGGCCAAGGCGGGTGGATCACAAGGTCAGGAGATCGAGACCATCCTGGCTAACACAGTGAAACCCCGTCTCTACTAAAAAATACAAAAAATTAGCCAGGAGAGGTGGCGGGCGCCTATAGTCCCAGCTACTCGGGAGGCTGAGGCAGGAGAATGGCGTGAACCCGGGAGGCGGAGCTTGTGGTGAGCCGAGATCGCGCCGCTGCACTCCAGCCTGGGCGACAGAGCGAGACTCCGTCTCAAAAAAAAAAAAAAAAGATGTTTTGATGTTTTCAATGCCCGTATTCCCACACAGAGATAACCACTGTTAAAGCGTGGTATACATACTTAATTACTTTTATTTCCATATAATTATTGATAGGAATGGGACTGTACCAGACATACTGATACATATGCTGTTCTCCCTGCATTTAGTTATAAGCTAGAAATCCATTTCTAGTTTGATCATGCTGGTTTCCACGGCTGCACAGAGTCCTCTGCACGGATGAACATAATTGATTTAGCCAGCACTCTCCAGTTATTTAACTACCTAGCCCTTTAAAATCAGATAATACAAGGGGGAAGTGTTTTCCAATCTCTAGAATGCTGCACAAATATACAAAGAACTATCAAGAAGCCCTGGTCTTAAGTCCAGGTGCAGTGGCTCACGCCTGTAATTCTAGCAATTTGGGAGGTCAAGGCGGGCAGATCACTTGAGGCCAGGAGTTTGAGACCAGTCTGGCCAACATGGCAAAACCCCGTCTGTACTAAAAATACAAAAATTAGCCAGGCGTGGTGGCTTATGACTGTAATCCCAGCTACTCAGGAGGCTGAGGCACAAGAATCCTTTGAGCCGGGAGGTGGAGGTTGCAGTGAGCCAATATCACATCACTGCCCTCCAGCCTGGGTGACAGAGTGAGACACTGTCTCAAAAAATAAAAATAAAAATAAATAAAAAGAAGAAGCCCTAGTTTGACTCTTCCAGAAGGTAGGGTTTGGCCATCCAAGCAGAAGCAGAGGACCAGGCCTCTGGGAACACCAGGCACAAAGATTTGGCTATAAAAACTAAACTAAACTAAACTAAACAAAAAAACACTTTGTTGAAATACCAGATTGGAAAGGTGAAATGGTCTGGTAGTGGCTGGGTGCATGAGAGCTGGAGGAGAACGCACCTGCCTGTTCAGCAAGTGGCCATGGATTTGTCACACCCTTTCTCAGGGGCTTTGAAGTCTTATAAAGGAGGGAATCTTTTTATCCACCAATTCCAAACTTAGCGATTTATCCCAAGAAAACAATCAGATAAATGGAAAAAAAAAAAGATGTATAAAGAAATTCACAGCAGCATGGCAAAAAAATGCTGGAGATAACTACACAATCACCTATGTGGAATTAAATAAATTACTTAAAGAAAAATCATGATGTATTCATTGCTAGGCAGCCATGACAGTGATGGCTGAAGAGGAATCCTTATTTACCAGCATGGATACACTTTTCCAATATAGCCCTGGGTGTGAAAAGCTGTTTATAAAATGATATGTATAACATAGAATTTCTGGAAAGAAAACCTGTGCGCGTGTGTGTGCACGCGCGATTGTGTATGTATGTATGCATGACAGAACCTGAGAGAGAAATACTTGCTTACCTCTGGCAAGCAGAGCTATGAGTGAATTTTATTTTTTGTATTTTTTGCTCTTATATTTGCAAGCAATGAAGTTCAAAAAACAGAAAAACGATAAAGTTATACGAATTTACACACATACTCCCACAAATGCTTCCCTATGTGATCTGAGCCAATGCCACCCTTGAATGTTCCACACCTACCTTTCCCTCTAGCTTTGAAAATCCAAGGGACAATCTGCATGTCAGGCACTGAGTTACATCCCAACCTTAGCAGGACTGATCCCTAACAGGATTAGAACTCTGGAGTGTGTTTGACCACATGTGCAGACTTGGAGATAATTCCTGGGGAGTTTTTTTCCTTGACACAAAAGATCATTCTTTTGTCTTTGGGACAATAATGTCCCAGGCTGTTCAGGATAATTGCTGCTGAGGGCCAGGCAGAACCTGGCCTGCAGGCTGTAATCCTAGAGCAAATTTGTTTGAAGGCTACAGAAGTTTCATTTGTTCAGGAGGCCTCCCCAAGGGGCCCTTTTGAGCTCAGGGCACATTTTCTCCCAGAGGCCAGGGAACAGGCGGGATTGTGTGCCCGTGAGGCTGGAGTGCGACGTGGAGAGAAGAGATCTGAACCCGGGCAGGTGCCCTGGCTTCTGGCCTTGATTCTGCTAAGGCAGGAGCTATGCCACTCCTGGCAGGTGAGTGCTTTTCTGGGGCCTACCATTTTCTACTATGAAATGAGGGCACAGAGGAGACCACCCTAGGGCCTTTTTGCTTTTAAATGTGATAATCCTGTGCATTGGCTGTGCATTTGGGGTTGGCTAGATGGGTGCAGAAATCTCCTGTTCCCTGCATGTAAAACAGGATGTCTACAGTTATTACTGTCTTTCCAGCTAGCCAGGCTTTGAGAGGCTCAGGAAAAAAAAAAAAAAAAAAAAAAAAAAAAACATGAGACAACTATGTAAATTCAATAAAGAAATAATGTCAACCTTTCTTTTTTAAGTCCAGGGAGAAAAGCCTTAGAATATCACTTCCTGGGTGGGTGTGGTGGCTCACACCTGTAATCCCAGCACTTGGGGAGGCCGAGGCGGGCAGATCACAAGGTCAGGCGATCGAGACCATCTTGCCTAATACGGTGAAACCCCGTCTCTACTGAAAATACAAAAAATTAGCCAGGCGTGGTGGCGGGCGCCCGTAGTCCCAGCTACGCAGGAGGCTGAGGCAGGAGAATGCGTGAACCCGGGAGGCGGAGCTTGCAGTGAGCAGAGATCACGCCACTGCACTCCAGCCTGGGCGACAGAGCGAGACTCCATCTCAAAAAAGAAAAAATATATATATATGTCACTTCCTATAACATGGGCTCAGCGTTTTGCTTCCTGGATCTAGTGACAGGTGGTCTCCCTGGCCGCCCGGTGGGCAGTATATGAACATCCCACCTGTCTGTGTATCGAGGACCCCAGTGTGCAGGCTCTATGCCGGGGTTGTGGACCCTGACCCCTCCTTCATATCTAAGCGCTGACCAGTGCCTTCCCCCAGGGCAGGGGCCCTCATACAGGTTAGCAAAACCATGTTGCCATGTCTCTCCCCTCCTGCCCCGGGCCTTCTCATCTCCAGTCAGCTTTCCCAACTACTGGGTCTACTACATAAACACGCTTTTCTCACTGTCCTGGATGCCTTTGCTAAGTGGGCTCCAGTGTGTCCATTTCCCCCGGAATGTGTCCCAAAACCTTCACAGGACAACACAGCCAGGTCCTCACCCCTGCCTCCTCCCCGAGCTCCAAACCTGCACACACTTGGTAGAGACAGGCTCACAACCCAGGATGTGACTGACCAAGACGTGTTAAAGCAACTCATTCCCTCTCTCTGTCACGCTCTCTCCTCCTCTCACAGGAACACACACCCATCCCCTCACATTCACACTCACAAACATACTGACATTGCCACATGTATTCACACTCCCTCAAACTCACACACACTTCCCCACACACTCCCTCAAACTCACACACTCTCACACATCACCTCAAACACACACTCTCTCACACCCACACACACACTTCCTCAAACTCCGTCACACTCCCCTACACCTCACACTCATACACATTCCCTCGAACTCCCCACACCCTTCGTCAAACACACACTCCTACACTTCCTCACACTCCCTCACACACTCCCTCAGACTCACACTCCCACACTCCCACTTTGTCAAACACACACTCCCTCACACTCCCACACACTCTTCCTCAAACTCACACACACTCTCACACTCCCCCACACGCTCCTCAAACTCACACTCCCACACACTCCCACACACTTTGTCAAACTCACACACTCCCTCACACTCCCCCACACTCTTCCTCAAACTCACACACATTCGCTCTCACTCCCTCACACACTTCAAACTCCCACACTCACACTCCCCCACATTCCTTCACACTCCCTCACACACTCTCCCTCACACTCTCACACTTCCTCACACACTCATACACACACTCTCAGACATATACAGGCCCTTGCTGAGAAGCTGGTGATTTTTTGTCCCTAGGTTGGAGGGCAGCTGACTCACACTTGGATTCCGGACTCTCCCTCTCTCTCACACAGTCAGTTGTGAACTCACTTGCATGCATACAACACAGCCCATGCTCACGGACACATGCTGACTGCTCTGTCCCCAGCACAGCATGGCACAGCCCACGGTGGCCCCACCTGCCCGCTGAGCCTGGCAGCCGCCGCCCCCACTCCACAGCAGCAGCATCCAGAGGAGGCCAGCCACAGCGTTCCCTCGGAGGCCAGCCATGGCTCTCCTGTTCTCGGGGACAGGCTTCTCTTGGCCAGGAAGAGACGCTGTTAGGGTCTACTGCAGCATGGCCTGTGTGGAGAAAGACACCCTTAGAGAAGGCTCTCAAGCTGAAAGTCTGTGAGAGGCAAACTCTGGGCCCCGCCTGGGGGAATTCCCCACACCCAACCTTCCAACCCATCTTCCCTCCCGGATTCAACTCCAGGCAGCCAATGTGTGACCTTCCAGAGCAGAGCCAAGTGTGACCTCCCCTTCATGGATTTATGCCTGGATCCCCCCAGCCATCCGATTAGCAGATGGGCTTGCAGAAGGGAGTAGGAGAGGGCCTTGTGCCTGAGGACTGCACACCACATCCCGCCTGGTATGGCTTGGCTGTGTGTCACCACCCAAATCTCCCTCTCTGAAATCCCCACGTGTCGAGGGAGGGACCAGATAGGAGGTGATTGGATCATGGGGGCAGTTTCCCGCATGCTGTTCTTATGATATTGAGGGAGTTCTCAGGAGATCTGCTGGTTTAATAAATGGTAGTTCTTCCTGCTCTCTCACATATTCGCTCTCCTGCCACCATGTAAGAAGCACCTGCTTCCCCTTCCTCCATAACCGTAAGTTTCCTGGGGCCTCCCCAGCCATGCGGAACAATGAGTCAATGAAACTTCTTTCCTTTATAAATTACCGTCTTGAGCAGTTCTTTCTAGCAGCGTGAAAATGGACTAATACACTAGAATCATTCAGTACCATCGTCCTCATCTGAATATGGCACAGGGGCCTGCCATGATCTACCCACCCCTGTCCAGCCTGGCCTCTCCCCTCGCCTCACTCCCAGACCATGCTGCACTTGGTAGCCATGAACTTTCTAGCCATTTCCCACAGGTTCCAGGTGCCCCACACCTTCTTTTGCCCCCCGGGAAGGGCTTCCCTCTACCTAAAATCCCCACACCCACCCTGGGAGCCTCTGGCAATGCTCAGCTCAGATGCTCCCCTTCTGGAAAATTTTTCCCAGACCACTCACTTCCCTTTGGGTTGAGGGGGTCACTGCTCAGCTACCTCCAAGTGAACCCTGAGCTCCTCAGCAGGGGGCTGTGACTGTAATTCTCCATTTGCTTCATTGTCAGCCCTGTGGATGCCTTGATTCCTGGAGGCTGAGGCCAGGCCAACTTCACTGGGCATGGAAGATTAGGGCATTTACACATGGTCAGTAAGTACCTATGAAGGAAAGAACTAACGAAGAATTCTTCAAGGGATTCCTGAACCTCAATCTTTGCAATAGTAGGGAAGTTATCTCAAAGGCAGTTGGCCAAACAATCCTCATAAGGGTTATTCTGCTTCAAATAATTGGTGAATACTTTTTAAAAGATTCTAATAAACAGAAAAATATGAAGACGGTGGCAAGGGAGTACGTCGGGAGCAAACTCATTTACCCTTTATAAAGTACCAGTCTGATGCAGGTGTTTACAATGACCATAGGGAAGACTGCAGACAACCATGAAATGACATCCTATGAACTGGCATGTCCACTGCAGGTTAGAGTCACGTGCCACCACTAGCACCCTGGACCAGGGCTAGGAGGGGTTATCCAAACATAAAAAACATGTGGCAGGGGAGGGAGCTCGTGGGTGTCTGTGTGTATGTTTCTGTTTCTGATTTTCTCTGAATTATGTTGACATTCCAACTCTTCATCAATGACAATCTAGAATGTTAAAATGAATCAGAAGAGAGCCTCCAAAAACCTGGATTAACCATGAAGGAAATAGCAACAGGTCTCTGCCTAATGACAAGCACAGGCAAATCAATTTCTGGGATTATCCCCCTGAAATACACCCACGTGCATGTGTGTGTGCGCATGCACACACACACACACACACACACACACACACACACACAGGGAAAGCGAGCTGAATGCCATTTGAAATCATAAGCCACCAGGCTTCATCTGCTGTGGGAGCCCTGCCCGCCTACTGCAGGGTCACCCTCCAGTCCTAGGAATTATCTGTGGCTCCAAGGACACAAACATGCTCTCACCCTGCACTCTATCCAGGCTGCTTCTCCATCCTGGAACGCTCCCACTCCACTTGGTCAATCAGTTCTTCCAATTCCCTATGGAGTGGCTGTGGTCATTCCCATTCTGCATGCTATACCTGATCTCAGCCAGGTCACATAACTTGCCCAAGGTCACACTCCTGGAAGTGGTGGAGCAGGCATTGGACACCCCGTAACCAGCAGATGCATTACTCCAAGGAAAGCCAGACCCCCATTCTACATCAAGACTAGGTGTCTCTGCTGCACCTGCAACCCCTTAGTCCCTGGAGGGTTAAGTCTAGAGATATGCCCCTGCCTCAAATTCCTCCTGCCCAGTATATTCACCAAATGCCAATGTATCACACAGCTTTTTTTTTTTTTTTTTTTGAGACGGAGTCTTGCTCTGTCACCCAGGCACCCAGGCTGGAGTGCAGTGGCGCGATCTCGGCTCACTGCAAGCTCCGCCTCCCGGGGTCACGCCATTTTCTTGCCTCAGCCTCTCCGAGTAGCTGGGACTACAGGCGCCCACCACCACGCCCGGCTAGTTATTTTTTGTATTTTTAGTAGAGACGGGGTTTCACCGTGGTCTCGATCTCCTGACCTCGTGATCCACCCGCCTCGGCCTCCCAAAGTGCTGGGATTACAAGCGTGAGCCACCGCGCCCGGCCTTGGTTCTTTTTTTTTTTTTTGATGGAGTTCCACTCTTGTTGCCCAGGCTGAAGGCTCACCGCAACCTCCGCCTCCTGGGTTCAAGCAATTCACCTGCCTCAGCCTCCTGAGTAGCTGGAATTATAGGCATGCGCCACCACACCCAGCTAATTTTGTTTTTTTAATAGAAACGGGGTTGCTCCATGTTGGTGAGGCTGGTTTCGAACTCCTGACCTCAGGTGATCCGCCCGTCTCGGCCTCCCAAACTAGTGGCATTACAGGCATGAGCCACCGCGCCCGGCCTCACACAGCTTTTAGCACAGCATTTTTAGATGCATTTCATCAAACAGATGTATGGCCCTGTGCTGGGCTTATATCAAATGCCTCAAAAATTCTGTATGGAACGTTTGTTTTCCAACAACCCATTAGGTTATATCTATCCTTTAAATTTTGCCCACGGACTCTCATCTCTTTTCCCACACCTCCTGGTACCCTCTGCAGGCTTTGGGGCTGATATCTGGATGCTTACATCTGGAGAAATTATTCCCCATATCACCTTCTCCCCTCTGATCCTTTGCCACCTCCCTGATGAATGAGTAGATGAATGAATCCAGTCAGATTTCTCACTTGAGGGTTAAACATGTATTTGTTCCCATGCGATCTGGCAGGGGTCCCAGGCACAGCCTGTGTCATGCCAGGCTGTGATCATCTGCCCAGGGCCTCTCTCCCCAGGGCTCTCACCTGTGGCCTAGTGAGGAGGGTTTTTGAAAGCAGTGACTGTGTCTTATTGGTTTCTGTAGTACTGGTGGCCAGCACAAAGCCCAGCACAGAATTGGTGCTCAGTTAATGCTCATATTTGAGGGGAAGGAAGAGAGAAAGGAAGAGCAGAGGGGAGGGAGGAAGGGTGAGAAAAAAAGGAAGGAAAGAAGGGGAGGCTGATGGCTCGGCTACCACAGGGAAATACTGAACTCAGAGAGTCGAGACTATTGGCAGTTTCTGAGCATAGGATCATCCAAGCACCTTTCCTGTCTCTATTCTGCCTAGGACTTACAAGCACTCAAACTTGATCTCCTTTTTTGATTTTGTCAACAGTAAAAGATTACTTAAGTGCCTATTACTAATAGAAAAGAGTGTTAAGAGCCTGCTTCAAGAAATGCTAAGCAGTTTTTGTCCACATATTATCTTATTGGATCCTCACATTCATGCTGTGAGCTAGGAACCACTATCTCATGAAAAAAGTACAGCATGGAGGGATTGAAGTCTCAGCTGTGAGTGGTCGTGCTGGGATTTCACCTCAGGTCACAGGCTGTTCTCCATCCCCTTTCCATGCTGGGAATGTTTGCTCTCTTTTTTACATATATATTTTTTTACTTTTTAAAATTGTTTTGAGTACATAGTGGGTGTATGTATTTATGGGGTACATGAGATGTTTTGATAGAGGCATGCAATGTGAAATAGCCACATCATGGGGAATGGGGTATCCATCCCCTCAAGCAATCCAACTACACTTGAGTTACAAGCAATCCAACTACACTATTTTAAAATGTACAATTATTATTGACTATAGTCACCCTATTATGCTGTCAAACAGTAGATATTATTCATTCTATTTTTTTACCTGTTAACTGTCCCCACCTCTCCCCACCCCCAGCCCCTCACTATCCTTCCCAGACTCCGGTCTCTCTTTTTTTTTTTTCTTTTTTTAGATGAAGTCTTACTCTCTCGCCCAGGCTGGAGTGCAGTGGTGCCATCTCAGCTCACTGCAACCTCCGCCTCCTGGGTTCAAGCAATTCTCTGCCTCAGCCTCCCAGGTAGCTGGGATTACAGGTGCCTGCCACCACACCTAATTTTTGTATTTTTAGTAGAGATGGGGCTTCACCATGTTGGCTAGGCTGGTCTTGAAGTCCTGACCTCGTGATCCACCCTCCTTGGCCTCCCAAAGGGCTGGGATTACAGACGTGAGCCACCACGCCCGGCCAGTCTCACTTAACATTATATCTTGAGCAATGTCTGGGCTATTAAAAATTCCTTTAAAATGTCACCATTATTGGCTACCTAGAACTATACCTGTGGCACTGGCACCATTGTTTTCATTGCAATTTCTACTTTGGGACACTTAGTAAGGCCATTTTATTTATTTAATATGCTACAGAGGACATCTTTGCATCTAAGTTTTACCCATGTGTAATTATTTTCTAAGGGTAGATTTGTAGAAAAACACTTAGGGGGTCATAAGGGTTTTGCAAGAATCCTGACTCGTATTGCCAAATTGCTTTCTGAAAAGGTTGTACCAATGTCCACTCCCTCCAACAGTGTGTGAGTGTGCGGGTGCCCCTCTCACCACCTACTTGGTAGCATTGAGTATTATCACTCCTTCAATCTTCGGTTAACTCAACAGAAGAGGCATTGTTGCTTGTTTCCTATGCATTTCTTTGTTCCATGAGGCTTATTAGCTAAGTGTATTTTCCCTTCCGTATATTTTATTTTCATGTGGCTGTACATTTCTAAAGGTATTTTTCATGTTAAAGCCAAGGTCCTGGACAGGGAAAACAATACACATTTCACTATTGATTTCTTCATTTAGGAAATATTCACGAGTTGCCCTCCTGTGCCAGGTGCTGAGGATAGGTAGATAAATGACACTGAGCCTACCCTGCACAGGTTCTCAATGACCCTGTGACACAGGTAAGACACACACCAGGGGGAGGGAGGATCAAGTGAGTGCTGGTAGAAGGAAGCCCAGGGCGTTGTGGTGGAAGGCAGAGAGGCGAGGATGTCCATTACCTGACTATTTCAGGGGAAGATCAGGCTTCCCGGCTTCCTTCCAAGGCGAGTTTGGAAGGCTGAACAGGACTCAGCCAGACAAAAAGTAGGTGATAATTTCAGGCAGAAGGAATGGCATCTGCCAGGCCCGAGAGGGGGCCAGAGTGTGGTACTTAGGGAAGTTCCCCATGCACGACAGGTATGCAGGTTGCTCTCGGGAGAGGTATAATCTGATTCCTACCACCTTCAGGGCAAAGTGCACTCAGGTCTTACCACGGCTCTAAAGGCCACTTGTGAGAGCACAGGGTATAATAGTCTGAATGACAATACTCAGAGAGCAGCAGGAGGCAGCTACAGGAACAGGAAGAAAAGCACTGTCCAAAAATGGAACACATAAGGTCAGAGTTCCAAGGTCAGGAGGCAGATGGTCCAGGGGAGAGGCACAGAATCTTAGCAAGTCAGAGCTGATCGCCCACCCCCTCATGCTTCACAGCTGTATGCAGACAAGGACTTGTCGGACTTGTCCATTCTGTTGCCCAGCACCTAGAACAGCTCCTAGCATGTAGTGGTCGCCTAAATAAGCATTAGATTGATGAATGATGAATGGCCAGCATCTGATGCTGTTATAGTATCGTATTACATTGGGGTAGCTAGAAATCATTCATTAGAAGAACATAGACATCGTCAAGGAACTATGAAAGTAACTGATTATCACTTATTATCTACCATATGCCAAGCAGTATCTGATTATTGCATGAGCTCATGTGACTCTTCAAGGCAGGCATCATCATTTCCACTGGGTAAAGGAGGACACTGAGGTGGAGAGAAGGAATGTGTCTCTCCCCACGTCACACAGTTGGTGAAAGAAGGGACTGGGGCTGAAACCTAGGCCTCTTCTGGGCACTAAACCCACACTCTCTCCCTGAACTCAACAGATACAACAAATCCAAATATTAGCTGCAACTACTGAGCCACCTTTGTCTTGTGAAATAAGAAAGATGGTGGCCAGTGAGGGCGGGGAATAAAATGGATCATCCATTGTTGTTCAGTGTTTTCCCAGGCTCTAGAAATTTGATAATTTCTCTCATTGCAGAAACCGGGCTTTATCAATGTTGTAATCTCCAAGTTTTTAGAGAAATCTTTGTCATATATCTTCCTAAATATTCAAGAAAAGAGAGAACTAAAGACCAATATCCTTTATAAACATAGATGCAAAAATATTTACCAAAAGAAATGCAAATGAAATTCAGGCAGCATATTAAAAGTAACAGACACCATGACAAAGTGAGATTTATCTCAGGAATGCAGGAGTAGTTCAACATACAAAAATCAATCAATGTAACATACCACATAAGCAGAATGAAGAAAAAAATACATAGTGAATCCAATCGATGCAGAAAAAGCATCTGACAAAATCCAGCACCCTTTCATGATAAAAAATAAATAAAATAAGACTATAAAAAAACTTCTTCAATATAATAAAGGCCATCTATGAAAAATTCACAGCTAACATCATGCTCAATGTTGAAAGACTGAAAGTTTTTCCAAGAACAAAACAAGGATGCTTCTTTGCCATATCTACTCAACATGCTACTAGAAGTTCTAGCCAGAGCAACTAGGCAAGAAAAAGAAATAAAAGGCATTCAACTTGGAAAGGAAGAGGTAAAATTATCTCTATTTGCAGATGGCATTATCTTTTTTTTTAGGGATGGGGATTCACTCTGTTTCACATGCTAGAGTTCAGTGGCACAATGACAGCCCACTGCAGCCTCGAACTCCTGGGCTTAAGCAATCCTTCTGCCTCAGCCTCCCAAGTAGCTGTGACTACAGGCACATATCACCATGTCCAGCTACGGATGGCATGATCGTATTGTGGAAAAACCCAAATAATCCCCCCAAAACTGGTAGAACCAATAAACAAATTCAACAAAGTATAAGATGCAAAACCAGCACTCAAAGGTTTGTTGTGGGCTGGGCGCAGTGGCTCACACCTGTAATCCTAACACTTGGGAGGCCAAGGCGGGCGGATTGCCTGAGCTCAGGAGTTCGAGACCAGCATGGGCAACATGGTGAAACCTCATCTCTACAAAAATACAAAAAAAAAAAAAAAAAAAAAACCTAGCCGGGCATGGCAGCATGAACCTGTAGTCCCAGCTACTCAGGAGGCTGATGCAGGATAATTGCTTGAACCCAGGAGGCGAAGGCTGCAGTGAGCCGAGATCGTTCCACCATACTCCAGCCTGGCAACAGAGTGAGACTCCATCTAAAAAATAAAAGTTTGTTGTGTTTCTGTACACCAGCAATGAACAATGCAAAAAGAAAACTAGGAGAATGATTTTATTTATGGTAGCATCAAAAAGGATAAAATGTTAGGAATAAATGTAATCAACAATGACACGTACACTGAAAACTATGAAACACTAGTGACAAAAGTTAAAGACCTAAATAAGAAGAAAGGTATCTCATCTTATTGCTTAATGGTTGACAGATTTTCTGTCTCAGGTGATGAAAATGTTCTAGAAATAGAGTAATCACAGCAGATGTGCAAATTAGTACTAATCACCCCCTTTACCAGTGATGAACCTGGTTTCAGGAAGGATAGACAACTTTCCTAAGCACACACCCCTAGTAATGACAGCTGGTCTTGGCATCAGATCTGAAGGGCACCAAAGCCCGTGCTCTTTCCAGCACTAAACCATTAACGTACATTACATGCTTATAAGTGCAGTAGCCACTTTAAGGGCTTTATAAATAATAATTCATTTAATCTCAACAGTAGGCATAATTACCCCCTTGTACAGAGTAAGAAACTGAAGAACTTGGGCTTAAGTAATCCTCCCATGACTCCCACATTTAGTAGTGATGGGAAGGATTCAATCCCAAACAATCTAACCATAGGTCCATATTCAGTCACTCAGCAGCATTGCTTCTCCCAGGATGTTTGCAATCTGGCTGCAGCAACACTTATTTCACAAGTACAGAAACAATGAGAGAAAAAAGCAAAGGATATAGTCAAACACCAAACTATGCGTCACCGAGTTTACAAGAAGGAGAGGACAACAGCATCGAAAGAGAAAGGGAAAATTTGCTGTAGAAGAAACTTTCAGTTAACCCCTGAGAGGGAAAAGCATGGCTTTCTTTATCCTGTTGATGTGATGAATAACATTAATTGATTTTCAGATGTTGAACCAGCCTTGCACACTTGGGACATATCCCACTTGGTTGTGATGTATAATTATTTTCATATGTTGCTTATTTGCTAATATTTTGTTGAGGATCTTTACATCTATGTTCATGAGAGTTACTGGTCTATAGTTTCTTGGTATTAGGGCCATGCTGGTCTCATAGAATGAGTTAGGAAGTATTCCCTCTGCTTCTATCTTCTGGAAGAGATTGTGGAAAAGAGAATGGCTTTCTACCCAGAAATAAATGGAGTGTTCATAACGAAATGTTTACTGAGTGAGGAAGCCCTGGTATGGAATCCTAGCTTTGCCGCTTGGTGGCACGAATGAACATTTCTTATACTCAGTTTCCTCAACCATTAGAAAGGGATGATCTCTACTCTATCAGGGGGTATGGTAAGGGCTACAGGAAATGATTTCTGCAAATCCTGCAGCACAGGCCATGGCACAGAGTAGGTGTTCACCAAACGTGAGGTTTCTGGAACTTCATCACCTCCACACTCCCCTGCCTATCTCAGGTTGCAGCATGCATGGGGTACCATTATTCTATCCTCTCTCTCTCACCAGCCCTGAGCTGTTTTCAGGAGTTAGCTGCCAAGCTGGCAGGATGTAGGCCACACCCCTGTCCCTGGGAGGCAGAGCTCTGCCATTAGTCTCCCAAAAGTCCAGCAATTAATTTACTGAGCTGAGTTCCTTCCACAAGCCAGCCCATTGCCATAGTAACCAGCATTCCCATTCAGGGACCCAGAGGAGGGGGGAGGAAGAACACTGAGCAGAAAGCAATTTAGAGAGAGAAAATGAGATTCGGCAGATTGCTAGGGCAGCCTGGGCAGAGTTCGAGCTCTGTCTGAGTCAGAGGGTCTGGCCTCTACCCATTGAGGGTGGGGGCTGGGGGAATGAGGCACTGCTGATGTGTTGCTGGGGTGATGGGCAATGTTCTGGGCAGGAATCTGGTTGGGACATAAGAGCATAGTAAGTCTGTGTCCAGACCACTGAGCTGCGTCCTTCTATCACAGACCCAGCTTGGAACAACTGGCACAGTCTTGCTGAGCTGTCTGTGATGCAAACTGCACTTGCTGGTCAGAGACGGGAAGATAGAACCAGGTGGCTCCTGTCTTAAGAGGGCTGCCTGGAAGCCCAACCGAGCTTACCTACATCCTGGATTCGAAATTCAACTCTGTGGAGCTTGGAGCAAGTCCTCTTCAGTCAACAAATACAGACTGAGTACTTTCTACACGCCAGACCAGACACTGTCACAGGTGTCTGACTACTCTTGGGGCAGCTAGCATAATGACTAAGCTTTTCAATCAGCATCCCTGTGTTCAAATTCCAATTATGCTGCTTACTAGCTGTGCAAACTAGGGGAATTCACTTAACCACTCTGGATGTCAACTCTGATGTATGAAATGGGGATTAAAATACTTATCTCACAGGTTTGTTGGGTTTAATTAAATGAGTTACTATATATAAAAAGCCTAAAATGTACCTGGACATAGATGGTGCTTAAGCCACACTACTTTTATTACTTTCTAATCCTTAGTTTCCTCAACTATAAAATGGGAACAATATCCCCTATTTCAGCAATATGTGAAAGAGATTACATGAGACAATGGATGTGATCATTTTTATAAAGTAAAAGATTTCCATTACTGTAAAAATTGGCTGTCAAGGGGAGATGTGTTCATCTGAGCAATTCAGAGAACTTAGTTGATGTTGCCTGCATAGGGGTACTGAGTATTTCATTGTTTTAGTGTGTAACTCAATCATGCCCTAAATGCATAGTAGGCATTTTACATTACACTTTGTCCAAGGAGCTTGCAGCCTAATGGACAGACAAGGAAGTAAATGCTTATATTTCCATATGGTACGTGGACATGGTGTCATGGGAGCTGAGTGGACAAGCACCTAACCTGGGCCTGGGAGGTCAGGGAAGGCTTCCTGGAGGAGGTGATGCCTGAGCTGAGTCTGGAAAGATGAGTGGGAAGTAGGCAAAAGGACAAGGGCTGCCTTGACCAGGAATAGCCCACCTCCCATCTATTATTACTCATAGAATGAGCCAAGGAGCACAGTAGTTTGGAGGAAAAGATGCAGAAAACAATGAAAATTCAGGCTGGAGCAGAAGGTAGGAATTCATGGGGAGGAAGGCATTCAAGTGTAAGGAAAGAACATTAACGAGAAAGCCTAGAGACTTGTGCAGCGACCCAGAGAAAAGGTTCAGACATGCTTGGATAGCCCCTGGGGCCAGTGGATGTTTACATGCATGAGAGTGGCATATACCAATGTGATTTAGGAAACTCTGTTGACAAGGATGGATTAGAGAGACCAATGAGGAGTTCTAGTGCAACAATTCAAACAGAAATCCCAACAACCTTCCGTAACACAGCCATGGGCAAAGTGGTCCAGCTGCAGATTCTATGACACTGGTGACTGGCAGGGAGCAGGAGATTGAGGGAGAAGAGTATCTGGAAGCAAGCCCAGATTTCCAGTTTGAGCATCAGGACGCCAATCAGTGAGGGGACCAGATGAAGAGTGCAGGCTGGAAACACTGAGGTAAATTTGAGGTACCTGTAAAACAGTCAGAAGGAGAGATCAAAGGCAAATGGACACTTGAGTCTACAGCTCAGAAGAGAAACTGGAGCTGGAGATATTCCTGGACAAGTATAGAAGAATAGAAAACAGAGCTTTCAGTGGTATCAGTGTTTAGGCAAGAATCAGAGAAGGGAGAGAAGCCCCATATGTCCCATCTCTGACCTTAGTGTCAGCTTCACTTTCAATTACTACACTTTGTAATATAAGTGAGCATGCTACAGTACTTCTGTATCTTCAGTTTTCTTCCCCTGATCCAATATTTTCCTGTGACTTTTATGGTAAAGAGTATTGTATGGTGTATTTTTACCTTAAAAAACAAACAAAAAACCTGGTTAGCTTGCTATAGTGGTACATGCCTGTAGTCCCAGCTACTCAGAAGGTAGAGGCAAAAGGATTGCTTGAACCCAGGAAACTGAAGCTGCAGTGAGCTATGATCACACCACTGCACTCCAGCCTGGACAACAGAGCAAGAACCTGTCTCTTAAAAAGAAAAAAAGAAAAAAAAACTGTATTTTTCTGGGGTGGTATCAGCAAGGCCCAGCCAGGAGCTGAACATCTATCCTCACCTAGGCCATCTTACTATACCAAAATGAGGTGACTGTTTACTAAACAATAAAATTAAATAGAATCCAGAGTTTCTCAGAATAATAGCCAGTGCCGAGGATATAACTGAAAGTAACTCATTACGCCAAGAACCAGGGCAATTACAGCTTGAATGAGAAAATTCAATCAACTGACTCCAATGCTGAAATAACCCAAATTTTGTCACAAATATTTTTAAAGTAGAAGTCATAGAAATGCTTCAAAAAACCATAACAAACACTCTTGAAACAAATGAAAAAATAGAAACTCTCAGCAAAAAATAGGAGATGTAAAACAGAAACAAAAAGTAATTTAAGAACTAAAAAAAATACAGTAACAACATTTAGAAAACATACAGCAGGCCTAAAACTAGACTGGAAATGAGACAACTGACTGAAAAATCAGCAAACTGAAACAACAGACCAATAGAATTTACCCAGTCTGAGCAACAGCAAGAAAACAGACTGGAAAAAAAAAGTGAGCAGAGCCTCAGGAATCTATAAACAATAGCAATATACATAACTTTCATATCACAGGAATCCAGGGAGAGAAGAAAGAGTATGGAGCTCAAAAACTTAAAAGAAATAATGGATAGTAAATTCTCAAACTTGCTGAGATCCTAGAAGCTGTAGATCCTATTTATCCCCAAACAGAATAAACCCAAAGAAATTTATGCTCAAATACATCATAATCAAACTTCTGAAAACCAAATAAAGACAAGCAAAAAAATATTGAAAGAATCTAGGAGAAGTGACACATTGTCTATAGTGGAAACACAAATGACAGCCAATTTCTTACTTGAAACCAAGAAACCAGGGGGAAATGGCACAACATTCTTCAAGTGCTGAAAGAGAACTGTCAACCCACAATCTTATATCCAGCAAACTCAGGGATAAAGGGGAAGCAAAGATAATCTCATAAGAAGGAAAACTAAGAGAATTTACCACTCACAGGCTTACCTTTGAAGAATTGCTAAAGGAAGCTTCCTAAACAGAAAAAGAAATGAGAGAAAGAGGTGGAGACTTTAACATGGGTAAAAATAAGGGCATATATAATAGAGTCTACTTTTCATGAGTTTTTAAAAAAATTATTTGATGACTAAGCAAAAGTTATAGCATCATCTGATTGGTGTTCAGTGTGTACACAGGAAATTCTAAATGTGTTATTTGTATTTTAAAGGGGGAAAGGGTAAAGGGACCTAAATGAAAGTAAGGTTTCTACACTAAACTCAAAGTGGTAAAATGTCCATACTAGTTGACTCATGTTCTCTATATGCATTTCAGTGCCTAGAAGCAACCACTAAAAAATACTCAATAAAGATATTTTTTCAAAAACATTATAAATAAATAAAAAGGGAATTGTAAAAATTGTTCAAGTAATCCACAAGAGGGCACAAAAGGGGAAACTAAGGAATGGGGAAGTAAATGAATAAAAGGAAAACATAATACATTGGCAGACTTAACCCTTAAAAAGAAGCACACAATATAGAGCAAAGTGCATGAGAAAGTTTGAAATTCCACTCAAGGCCAGATGCGGTGGCTTCTGCTTGTAATCCCAACATTTTGGGAGGCCAAGGCAGGCAGATCACCTGAGGTCAGCAGTTCCAGACCAGCCTGGCTAACATGACAAAACCCTGTCTCTACTAAAAATACAAAAATTCATCGCCAAGTCAATCCTAAGCCAAAAGAACAAAGCTGGAGGCATCAGGCTACCTGAGTTCAAACTATACTACAAGGCTACAGTAACCAAAACAGCATGGTACTGGTACCAAAACAGAGACATAGATCAATGGAACAGAACAGAGCCCTCAGAAATAATGCCGCATATCTACAACTATCTGATCTTTGACAAACCTGACAAAAACAAGAAATGGGGAAAGGATTCCCTATTTAATAAATGGTGCTGGGAAAACTGGCTAGCCATATGCAGAAAGCTGAAACTGGATCCCTTCCTTACACGTTATACAAAAATTAATTCAAGATGGATTAAAGACTTAAATGTTAGACCTAAAACCATTAAAATCCTACAAGAAAACCTAGGCAATACCATTCAGGACATAGGCGTTGGCAAGGACTTCATGTCTAAAACACCAAAAGCAATGGCAACAGAAGCCAAAATTGACAAATGGGATCTAATTAAACTAAAGAGCTTCTGCACAGCAAAAGAAACTACCATCAGAGTGAACAGGCAACCTACAGAATGGGAGAAAATTTTTGCAACCTACTCATTTGACAAATGGCTAATACCCAGAATCTACAATGAACTCAAACAAATTTACAAGAAAAAAACAACCCCATCGAAAAGTGGGCAAAGGACATGAACAGACACTTCTCAAAAGAAGACATTTATGCAGCCAAAAAACACATGAAAAAATGCTCATCATCACTGGCCATCAGAAAAATGCAAATCAAAACCACAGTGAGATACCATCTCACACCAGTTAGAATGGCCATCATTAAAAAGTCAGGAAACAACAGGTGCTGGAGAGGATGTGGAGAAATAGGAACACTTTTACACTGTTGGTGGGACTGTAAACTAGTTCAACCATTGTGGAAGACAGTGTGGCAATTCCTCAGGGATCTAGAACTAGAAATACCATTTGACCCAGCCATCCCATTACTGGGTATATACCCAAAGGACTATAAATCATGCTGCTATAAAGACACATGCACACGTATGTTTATTGCGGCACTATTCACAATAGCAAAGACTTGGAACCAACCCAAATGTCCAACAACAATAGACTGGATTAAGAAAATGTGGCACATATACACCATGGAATACTATGCAGCCATAAAAAATGATGAGTTCATGTCCTTTGTAGGGACATGGATGAAACTGGAAAACATCATTCTCAGTAAACTATCGCAAGGTCAAAAAACCAAACACCGCATGTTCTCACTCATAGGTGGGAATTGAACAATGAGAACTCATGGACACAGGAAGGGGAACATCACACTCCGGGGACTGTTGTGGGGTGGGGGGAGGGGGGAGAGACAGCATTAGGAGATATACCTAATGCTAAATGACGAGTTAATGGGTGCAGCAAAACAACATGGCACATGGATACATATGTAACAAACGTGCACATTGTGTACATGTACCCTAAAACCTAAAGTATAATAATAAAAAAAAAATACAAAAATTAGCTGAGCGTGGTGGTGGGTGCCTGTTATCCCAGCTACTTGCGGGGCTGAGGCAGGAGAATCACTTGAACTCGGAAGGCAGAGGTTACAGTGAGCCAAGATTGCGCCACTGCACTCCAGCCTGGGCGACAGAGACTCTGTCTCAAAAAAAAAAAAAAAAAAAAAAAATTCCATTCAGGCCCCTCAGTCCCCCAGGTGAGTTACATAGGTAACCTCATTCCATAACCTTGCCAATCACTGTAAGGCAGGCTTATCATTCCATTGTCTATCTGTTTTATAGATGAGGAAATGGAAGACTCATGAGGCTAAATCATTCATTTTTGAAGGTTACATAGCCAGTGTGTAACAGAGAGAAGATATGAATCCAGGCCTGGAGAAGGAGGGAGACATTTACTATTTAACTTACCACGCTCCCTGCACTGTACCAGAGCCTTCCACAAATAATAGCTTAGGCCAGGTACAGTGGCTCACACCTGTAATCCCAGCACTTTGGAAGGCCGAAGCAGGCGATTCACGAGGTCAAGAGATCGAGGCCATCCTGGCCAACATGGTGAAACCCTGTCTCTACTAAAAAAAATACAAACATTAGCTGTGCGTGGTGGTGCATGCCTGTAATCACAGCTATTCAGGAGGCTGAGGCAGGAGAATTGCTTAACCCGGGAGGCAGAGGTTGCAGTGAGCCGAGATTATGCCACTGCACTCCAGCCTAGTGACAGAGCGAGACTCTGTCTCAAAGTAATAATAATAACAAGTAACTTAGTGAAACGGGTCCCTAAGAGTGAAGGCCATCCTGAGGCCCCCGAAGACAAGCTTTGTTCCCATTGCCTAGCTAAATGCCCACAGAGCAAATGTTTAATAAAAACTCAGTGAAGAAATTGATGATTTCCCTTTCACACAAATTCACAGCTTCAACAGATGAGCAACCTGATTTTGAATAAGAAAATTCTCGTTCATTCTGAAAACAAAAACAAAAACAAAAACAAAAAAAGTGGCTGAACTAGAGATCATGTCTTTTTTGGGCTACTGCAACAAATTGCCATGGACTGGGTGGCTTTTAAACAACAGAAATGTATTTCCCACAGTTCTGGAGGCTGGGAAGCACAAGATCAAGGCACCCACAGATTGGGTGTCTGGCAAGTGCTTGCTTTCTGATTCATAGAGAGATCTCTTCTCATGGTATCCTCACATGACAGATGGGGTGAGGGATCTCTCAGGCCTATTTTATAAGAACACTAATCCCATCCATTAGGTCTCTGTGCTCATAACCCAAGCCCTCCAAAAGGCCCCACTTCCACATGCCATTACATTAGGAATTAGATTTCAATATATGAATTTCAGAGGGACACATTCAGTCTATAGCAGATAGGAATCGAATTAAAGGACAGAACTGCAGCCTCTGCTTCATCTGGGTGTATGTAATAAAACAGATCCCCAGAAAGACAAAGCTCCTTGCACCATCCATATCCCAGTATTGTTGTGAATTTCTGCCTTCTCCAGAAATGGAAACACCCAGACAGTCCTTTGGTTATCTTAGCAAACATGAAAATGAAATATTCAAGAAGGAACGTGAGATATCACATATTTCCACCCTTCATACTCTCCACCACCACTCCCCAAAAAATAGCTAGCTCAGGATGGATTGCAAGCAGATACTCTTGCCTTAAATGCCCATAAGTCTCTTACCATAGGTTATGGGATTGGGATGAGCATTCCCCAGACACTTTCTACTTCACCTCTCATACCCTACATCCAACCCACAATCTTCTATCCAGCAAAAGGGAAAGCAAAGACTAACTTAGTGAAATGAGTCCCTAAAGTAAAGACTACCCCAAGGCCCGTGAAGACAAGCTTTGTTCCCATTGCCTAGCTAACTGCCCATATAGAACATACGTTCTATAGCCCTATCAGATCTCCCACCCCAGCACACCTCAGGTCTGCCAATACCTCCCCTTCTCCACTCCTGCTGGTGGAGACCAAGCCTCCTTTCTCTCTTGCCTGGAGCATAGCAACAACCTCTGAACTGGTCTCCTTCCTTGCTCTCTTGTTTCCCCCTATACTAGATTCCCTATAAGGAAGCAGCATCATCTTTAAGAAAACAAAAATACAAAAAAACCTAATACTTTGTCACAGATTATTTCCATTTTTTCTTACTGCTTTCTTCACCCGGCTATAGGTACAGCGTGAGCCACATGCTGCAGATGCAAGGATGAATTAGAAATGTGACTTGCTCACATCAATCCCGTATGTTACTCCTTATTCTAACACCACTCCTGCTGCTTTCTCTGCTCTTCTTCCTCTTCCCCCTCTTTATTCTCCCCTTTCTCCTTTTTCTACCTTCCCTCTTTTTATCCTTCATTTACTTTTGTCCATTGTATTGTCCAATCACAATGTAAGTCCTACAAGTGCCCAAACCATGCCTTGCCACCTTTCATCATGCCAGACATGAATACAGAGAGTATATTCGCTCAGGGCCACTTTATGGATAAAAAAGGTTGAGAAAATCCTGGGATATTTAAATGGGGACATGAGGCAGAAAATAAGAAGATCTGGTTTAGCCAAGAAAATCCAGGGATGGTGAGACACAATACACTCAAGGGTTCAGTCAGTGCTGACTGGTTAATAGATTCTCATGTTATTATGCTGCTTCGTATTTTGAACTTGCGTGCATTAATATGTCTTTGCTATTGGGTCATAATTTTTTTTTGAGACGGAGTCTCACTCTGTGGGCCAGTCTGGAGTGCAGTGGGACAATCTTGGCTCACTGCAGCCTACACCTCTTGGGTTCAAGTGATTCTCCTGCCTCAGCCTCCTGAGTAGCTGGGATTACAGGCATGCGCCACCACGCCCGGGTAATTTTTGTATTTTTAGTAGAGACGGGGTTTCACCATGTTGGCCAGGCTGGTCTCAAACCCCTGACCTCAGGTGATCCACCCACCTCGGCCTCCCAAAGTGCTAGGATTATAAGCATGAGCCACTGGGTCATAAGTTTCTTGATGAGCAAAAGTGGTTTTACCTATCATGATCCCTGACACTTACCATTGGCACAAAGTTGTTGCTCAATAAATATTTGTTAAATGAGTAAATAAAAATGGCAGCTGATCCAGTTGACTGTAGGGTACCAGATATGGCGAAGGGGTGATGATGCCGATGATATAAACAGCAGCCAGGACTGTACTGGCTGTTTCTCCTGCATTGCTTTATTTCTTCAGAAGGGGCTAGCAAAGCATTTATGACAGCTGAGTAACCTCATGTTCTGGGCAATGAAAAAATGTGCCAAAGACTATACCGCCCAGAAGGGGTAGAATAGGGATTTAGTCCCAGGCCAGTATGATCCTAGATTCTGTGCTCCTTTCATTTAACCAGGAAGGCTTGGTCTGTCACTCTATAGAATGGCAGTGCTTGATCAGGTGCCTTGCAGGCGGGGAGATACAAAACAGCTCTGGCCATCAGGAGTGTTTGGTCCTTCTAACGAGCAACAGCGTCTATTCAGCCTTTGCCTCCTGTCCACTCAGACATCCCAGTGATTTCAATGGAATTGGCTTCAGCCCTACACTGCCAAATTGCAGAAGGATTCAGATGATTGGAGGAGGAGACGGAAAAAGTGAGACCTGTTTTCCGAACCTCCTTCTTTATGCTATGGAATTCAAAAATATTACCAGTTATATTTTTTATTTTTATCACTTCCTTAAGAAGAGGCTGCCTGCCATTTCTGTTTCTCTCCCAGTTGCTAGAAACTGTAAACGAACCTCAAGCCATATCTGTGTATTCTTGAGACGATGAAGATGTCTTAAACCTGGGCTCCAAGTGACTTGAATGGCCACTTTCATTCTAAAGCCATCGCCCACGCTTTCACTATGCTTTGTGATCTTTAGAGTCATTGATCAATTACTTCAACAAGGATTTATTGAGTCCCAGACTCTGTGCCAGGTATTGTCTTAATCACCAGGTGTAGCAGTGTTCCTGCCTCCATCCAGCTTACTTTCTAGAGAGAAGGGAGAAAGTAAACAAAGGAACAAATAAATAAAGGAGACGGTTTTAGAGAGTAATAGTTGATTTGGACACAAAAAAACAGGGTCATGTGATAGAAGGTGACTTGGGTAGGACATTTTTTACACTCTGTAAAAGGAAAGATTCCTCAATATATCATTGATGAGATTTTGTTGTTTTATAGTATTCTTTGGCTACTCATCTATCCAGCATCTTATTAGCCATAACACTGTCATCATTGTTTGGAAATATTTCCTATGGAAAGAATAAAAGCATTTACCTCACAGCTAGCATGTTCACAGATTTGAAAGAAGTTTCATTGAAAGCACCATTGCTTTCAAAAAAAAAAAAAAAAAAAGGAAAGACTCCTCTTAGATGGGGACACTGGAACTGAGATCTGATTAATGGGATGGAATGGAGCATTTTGGAAAGGCGAATGGGGTGAGGAGTGAAAAGCCTCCAGCAGTTGTTGAATCCCTGCCACCAACAGCCTCGGACGTGGCCTCCAGCCTCAGATCCACTCATTCATGACAGGTTTTTTTGTTTTTTTGTTTTGTTTTGGTTTGGTTTTGTTTTTTTGAGACGGAGTCTCGCTCTGTCACCCAGGCTGGAGTGCAGTAGCGCGATCTCGGCTCACTGCAAGCTCCGCCTCCTGGGTTCACGCCATTCTCCTGCCTCAGCCTCTCCGAGTAGCTGGGACTACAGGCGCCCGCCACCACGCCCGGCTAACTTTTTGTATTTTTATTAGAGACGGGGTTTCACCGTGGTCTCGATCTCCTGACCTCGTGATCCACCCGCCTCGGCCTCCCAAAGTGCTGGGATTACAAGCGTGAGCCACCGCGCCCGGCCTGTTTTTTTGTTTTTTTTTTTGAGACAGTCTCTCACTCTATCCCCTAGGCTGGAGTGCAGTGGTGCAATCCCAGGTCACTGCAACCTCCGCCTCTCAGGTTCAGGTGATTTTCATACCTCAGCCTCCCAAATAGCTGGGATTACCGGCGCCTACCACCATGCCTAGCTAATTTATGTATTCTTAGTAGGGATAGGGTTTCGCTATGTTGCCAGGCTGGTCTGGAACTCCTGACCTCAGTGATCTGCCCACCTCGGCCTCCCAAAGTTCTGGGATTACAGGTGTGAGCCACTGTACCCAGCCCGGGAGGGATTTTTTTTTTTTTTTGGCAAATGTCCCACTCCTGTTGCCCAGGCTGGAGTGCAGTGGTGTGATCACAGCTCACTGCAGCCTCTACCTCCCAGGCTCTGGTGATCCTCCCACCTCAGCCTCCCAGGTAGCTGAGACTACAGGTACGTACCACTATGCCCAGCTAATTTTTGTACTTTTTGTAGAGACAGGTTTTTACCATGTTGTCTCGGCTGGTCTCAAATTCCTGGGCTCAGGCAATCTGCCTGCCTCAGCCTCACAAAGTGCTAGGATTCAAAAAAAAAAAAAAAAAAAAAAGCCGGGCGCGGTGGCTCACGCTTGTAATCCCAGCACTTGGGAGGCCAAGGCGGGCGGATCACGAGGTCAGGAGATCAAGAACACGGTGAAACCCCATCTGTACTAAAAATACAAAAAATTAGCCGGGCATGGTGGCGGGCGCCTGTAGTCCCAGCTACTCGGAGAGGCTGAGGCAGGAGAATGGCGTGAACCCGGGAGGCGGAGCTTGCAGTGAGCTGAGATCGCGCCACTGCACTCCAGCCTGGGTGACAGAGCGAGAATCCGTATAAAAAAAAACAAAGAAACGAAAAAACAAAGTGCTAGGATTGCAGGCATGAGCAACCATGCCTGGCCTTTCCTGGGACTTCCTACACATCCTCACAAGACCCAAATGAGGTGCCTAACACATAAATATGATCCTTAGACTCATGGACAAACCCTGCTGCACCCCTCATCACCTTTGGATAAAGTCCGAGTGCTCACTGCAGACCTTCATGGGCTGGCTTGCACCTACCTCTCCAGTGTCGCCTGACTGCATGTCTGCTTGGACCTATGTGAATGAAGAAGAAGACAATGGGGGGAGGCGCTGTGCTGGGGAAGGCGGGGCTACCTGCACTCCCCTGCTCCCTGAGACATGGTGAGCGAGCTCCCCATGAGTCAAATGGACACCGCAGGAGGAGGTGAGGCTTGAGTTACCTGGCTGGTGCCCAGCAGAGAGAACCGCACAAATAGGAGACTCCAGCTGTAAGACGCTGTGAAAGATGCTGCAGGCGCAGGGGATGAAGGGGCATGGGGGAGTTCCCACCAGATGCGACCTCCCAAGTTGGGAGAGGTGAGGCGCTCCATGAGAGAGGCACCACGTGGATGCCCCAAACACAATGAAGCTTTCGTGGCAAAGGTGTCCAGAAGAGCTACTACCACGACCATCAAAGTGGAGGCCACTGCCCCTCTCCTTCCCCTTTATCCTTACCCCAACCCTCCAGAGAAAGAGAGAGGAACAGAGAAAAGGCCCCAGCCAGGTCCCTCGGGACAACAGCTTAGCATTGGCTCTGATGGGAGGGCAGAGAACTTCACTGTGATGTAGGCCTGCACTTTTATACTAGAACTGACAGGTCAGGCGCGGTGGCTCATGCCTGTAATCCCAGCACTTTGGAAGGCCGAGGCGGGCGGATCATGAGGTCAGGAGATCGAGACCACCCTGCCTAACATGGTGAAACCCCGTCTCTACTAAAAAATACAAAAACAAAAAAAATTAGCCAGGCGTTGTGGTGGGCGCCTGTAGTCCCAGCTACTTGGGAGGCTGAGGCAGGAGAATGGCGTGAACCTGGGAGGCAGAGGTTGCAGTGAGCTGAGATCGCACCACTGCACTTAGCCTGGGCGACAGAGCAAGACTCCGTTTCAAAAAAAACAAAATTTATATATATATACTAGAACTGACTGGGCTGGTCTCTGTTATGCCTGAAAGTGGACAGGAAGTTGTGGGATGGGGTCAAGGCTTATGAAAGCACAGGACAGGAGGCTTTCGCCAAACGTGGTTGGTCTCAGGGATCATGGAAACATGAAACGTTTTCATGATCGTCCACCCCTGGTTGTTCAAGGGTGGTTACTTTAGCCCTAATACCGCTAATCACCCATGGATCAGACTGGCAGGACTAACACGTGAATAAGAAAAATGTTCCCTCCCTATCGCGAATTGTCTCAAGGTCTGTAGCCGTCCTCATATGAACGGATTTATCCAGGAATTAACTTATGAATTATTGAGCATCAACCCCACAGCAAATATGGAGCAGGGACATGTGTCTACTCAGTCACATGGGATCCCCACCATAGCCTGAGGTGCTGAGTTAGTATCCCTTTCACAGACTGAAACCCTGAGGCCAGGACATTGTTCCAGGTCATGTGGCTATTAAATGAAAGAGGCTGGATTCACATTCTGGGCCACCCAACCCCAGGATCACCAGCGGCTTCCTGAAGGAAACAGAAATAACCACAGAAAGGGATGTCGTTCAGGGCAGACTGGGGGGCCTTCAATGTTGTGGTTTGAGTTTTACGCTTGGGGTAACATGTAGCAAACATGCTCATACATTTTAAATCATATGTTGCATCCCATAAAGGTCTAATGGGCTTTAAGTGGAGTTGGAGAGAAGAGCCGGCACCTCAACCTGTTGTGCAGAACACCTGGCGCGCCGCTTGGCTCCTGACACCAGTGATTGTTTTCTACCTGGGCCCACAATTGCTTTTGTCTTCCAAGCCTCCCTCCTTCAGAAAGCAGAGCCAGTCTTTTGCTTTCAGTAAAAACCTCTCTCCTACTATCAGTTGATGGGGTTCACGGAAGTATACCCTGCTTTTTCAGCTAGGAGGTGGCAGGGGACCAGAATGAGCTGGCTTGGGCCCCACATCCCCCTGGATGCTGGAATTTGACAAGAGCCAAGCATCCCCAGGCCCTCTGCTAGGGTTTCTGGATAAAGAGGCACATGACTGCTGGAGCTGCTGAGTTTGGGGGGCCGACAGCCATGTGCCAGTGTGTGAAGGATCCTGATGCACACTGGATGCCGAGAACAAGACAAGATGCATCCCTGGAGATGCATGCACCCAGATCTGTCCAAAGTCCAGAGGTACACAGAGCTACTGTGTTGCACGAGACAAATATTTCCCTATCCCCGCTTTTTAAGCTTAAGCTACTTTGAGCTGGAGTTCTTCCACTTCAAAACCACAGAGAAGCACTTGTTGCTCTTAGCAGGGCCCAGCAGACACCGCCACCTCATTGCGGAGCTCACACGGGGAGTCCCTGCTTCTTAAACTGCTTTCTGGGCTCTATGTCTTGTTTTCTCTTCCTCTCCTTTCATCTCTGATTGACAACTCAGTTTAGATACGCTTTTCCAGAATTACCCCATTCAACTTCCCTCTCCAACGGCCAACTTCCAAAAGCCATCCAGAGGCCCCACACACACACCCTTACCACCCGCCCCCCCACAACCCCTGCAGCCTCCCTGGGTCTATGGGGTTGAAGAGGAGGCATAGATGGGAAGATGCACAGAGGAGGACAGGACAGCCCTTCTCAGCCTCCCTTCAGCCTGCCTCACCCATCAGTACAAGCAAACCTAAACCACTCTTTATTGTTTGATTCATTTCTTCAAACGTGGTAGAGCTGTAATAACCCCATTTTTATTTCTTTCACGTTTCCAGCAGTGAATTCTTCCCAATTTTTTTCTCTCCCCCCGCCAGCCCCCCACTGAGTACACTGTCTCAGTTCATTTCACAAGAAATTGTCTCAGATTACAGAGTCTTGAGGACACAGAAAGATATTTCTGTTTAATTTATTTTGAGCAGCATCTGGTCTGGTGAAGCAATATGTATAAATAGTGCTCCAGCATCCACACTGATTTTGGAGGTGCCATCCCAGCAGGCTCCCCTTTTCCTGGGAGAGAATAATGAGAAGCCACATGCAGCACCTCCCCTTTGAGATGTGAGACGGCACAGCGGGAGGGCCATGGGCCATGAGGCCCCACAGACTTGAGCCTGGCTTCTGTCTCCACCACTCTCCAGCCATGTGGCCTCAGCTAGTATCTCTCTAAGCCTCGGTTGCCTCATCTGTAAAAAGGGGGTACTAATCTACTTCATCAGTTGCTGAGTCCCCAGTCAATAGCAGCATTAAAAATATATATCAATAGATGGATGGATGGATGGATGGATGGATGGATAGACAGACAGCTAGATTAGATACATGACAAACTATAAGCACTTGATAAAAGAAACCTGACATTACCAAAGAATCTTTTTCAGTGCTTCCTTCACACTGACAATACTTTTTGCACCACCATATAAATTCCACTCAGAAAACTATCAGAGGAAGGCCGGGCACGGTGGCTCAAGCCTGTAATCCCAGCACTTTGGGAGGCCAAGGCGGGCGGATCATGAGGTCAGGAGATCGAGACCACGGTGAAACCCCGTCTCTACTAAAAATACAAAAAAAAAAAATTAGCCGGGCGCGGTGGCGGGCACCTGTAGTCCCAGCTACTCAGAAGGCTGAGGCAGGAGAATGGCGTGAACCCGGGAGGTGGAGCTTGCAGTGAGCCGAGATTGCACCACTGCACTCCAGCCTGGGCGACAGAGTGAGACTCCGTCTTAAAAAAAAAAAAAAAAACAAGAAAAAGAAAACTATCAGAGGGAGTGATCTACCCCAACACCCTCCATTAGCCCATGCTTGGGTCCCCTCTAGATACCCCTTATACACTCATTTAAACTTGGATATCTCCGGGGACCAGAAACTCACTACTTTGCAGGACGGTAAGCGCATCTCAGAATTCTAAAGTGTTGGAACTTCCGAGATGCTGGCTGTCTTAGCTGAAGGAAAGGCCAGTGGCTGAGCTCAGACTGGGCCCTAGGTCCCCTTTCCCAGTTGAGAGCTCTGTTTCATACCAGGAAACCTCAGGTAACCAGGCTGTTTAGAGCCCCTACCTTAATAGACCCTGCAGTCCCTAAGCCAAGCTCCCATTTCTGCCCCTGGGGGACACACTCCACACAACCTGAGGAGTTTCCATTCTGAGAGTGAGACCCCTCCCTCTGTGCCAGATTATAAATTCCCCTTTACTGTACTGTGAACTTGCAAACGACCTCACTTACCCTAAACATCCACGTTATCGGACAAGACAGTTTGGTTCATGTTCTGTCCCAGCTTAAAGCCTCCCTCTTGGCCCCTCAAGGCCTTTCTCAACCTGATCCCTCCCCTCACATTTCACCTTATGAATGTTATTCTTCAACCTCAAAGACTCCTCTCCCTTCCTCGAACACCTGCATTTTCTTTTCCTAACCCCTGACATTGTCTGTCTCGTTACCTCAGAGAGAATTTATTTTTCTTGCCAGGCAGAGTCCTATTCATCCTTCGAAACCCGGTTTATGTGCCTTCTCCTCAGTGAAGACTTCCCTGATTTCCCAGGCAGGGGTTTGTTCCACTATATTCCTTAGGGGTTCCCACAGACTCATGGATTTTAGCACTCTACAAGTAATATTAAAAATTACCTACATATTGGTCTGTCTTCTCAACTGAGCTGCTTAAACTTAAACATTATGCCTCCAGTCTCTCTTGCTCTGTGCCTGGAACAATGATGGGCACAGAGCAGTATCATGTATCAGTGTAACAGAGAGAAACAAATAAATGAGTTGAAGTGTCTAAACTGGGTGCTCAATGGCATATTTAACTTAGTAAGAGGGAGCTCTTTCTTGTATTTTTTAATTGAAACTTTTACTTTCTGAGAAGATAGAAAACATGTGGATTGACACAAGACTGACTTTCTTTTCCTTTTCTTTTTTTTTTTTTTTTTTTTTGAGACAGAGTCTCGCTCTGTCACCCAGGCTGGAGTGCAATGGTGTGATCTCAGCTCACTGTAACCTCCACCTCCCAGATTCAAGCAATTCTCTTGCCTTAGCCTCCCAAGTAGCTGGGATTACAGGCACCCACCACCATACCCAGCTAATTTTTGTATTTTTAGTAGAGACAGGGTTTTGCCATGTTGGCCAGGCTGGTCTCGAACTCCTGACCTCAAGTGATCCTTCGGCTTCGGCCTCCCAAAGTGCCAGGACTACAGGCGTGAGCCATCGCACCTGGGCAAGACTGACTTTCTTTGACTAATCACCAACGACATTTCTTTTCTTCCAAGAAATGGCCTAGCTGCTACCAGGACCCTGCTACTCTGTGGATAAGAGCACACAGAGGTGAGGTGTGTACCAGGGAGGGGCCAGGAATGGAGGCTTTGTGGGATGGTCTCCTCCCAGGGAATTGACTCACAAATGTGCCCAACACAGAGGGACCAAAAGATATTTCTCCACCATCACAGTGTGGGGTTCTCCAGCTCATTTCCTAGGGGAGCCTGTGGTTTTGGCTCCACTGTGGTGGGGCTTCAGGACCAAAGCTGAAGAGGAGCTTCCAGGAGTACTCGCCTACAAGGGGAGCTTGTGGGAGGGAGCTCTGCTCATTACCCTCGCGCTGTGCAGTGTCTAGCAAATTCAGGCTTTTAAATAGTGTAAGCATTTATTGGTGAGAGAATTCAGCAGGAAGGGTACAAGAAAAGCCTCTTGAACGGTTCTATCTGAGCAAAGGACTACTGCAATCCCACCTTCTTTCCCCTTGATCTGAAAAACCATCCAGGAATGGCTGATAAAATTTGTTGATGCAAATTAATCCACTAACTCACTCATTCATACATTCATCCTATCATGTATTTACTTTCTCATTCATTCTTTCATTAATCTGCTCACTTGCCCATTGTCTTAGCCCACTGTCTTAAGACAGAAGCACAGCTGGGTGTGGTGGCTCATGCCTGTAATCCCAGCACTTTGGGAGGCCGAGGCAGGCAGATCACGAGGTCAGGAGATCGAGACCACGGTGAAATCCCGTCTCTACTAAAAAAAAAAAAAAAAAAAAAAAAAAAGAAAATTAGCCGGGCATGGTGGTGGGCGCCTGTAGTCCCAGCTACTCGGGAGGCTGAGTCAGGAAAATGGTGTGAACCCGGGAGGCGGAGCTTGCAGTGAGCCAAGATCGCACCACTGCACTCCAGCCTGGGTGATAGAGCCAGACTCCGTCTCAACAAAAAAAAGACAGAAGCACTGAAAATGATTCTCTTTTAATAATACAGACTGGGCAATTTATTAAAAGAAGAGATGCATTTGCCTCACAGCTCTACAGGCTGGGAAATCCCAGTGCATGGTGCAGGCATCCAGCAAGGGTAACCCCACAGCAGAAGGCAGAAGCATGCATGTAAAACAGAGAGAGGACCCAGAGGCCAAATTCGTCTTATAACAACCCACTCTCCAAGAACTAACCTGTTCCTACAACAGCAATAGTAGACCTTCCATGAGGGGTCTGCCCTCATGACCCAATCACCTCTTATTAGGCCACATCTCCCAACACTGCTGCAATGGGTATGAAGTTCCCAACACATTAACTTTGGGGAGACACACTCAAATCGTAACACCTGTCCGTCCACGCAGACATTTCTTTCTGCTCTCCCTCCCTCCCCACTCCCCCACCCAAAGGCCCATTCATGCCACAAACAATGGGGACCACAGCACCACTTCCCACTGGGTCCACAGCAAGCATTAAACCAGGCAAAATAAAATACGACAGTTCAACCTTTCAATCATTTATGCAGTACCTCCTAAGAGCCAGACACTGTGCTAGAAGCCCATGTTTTTAAATATGTGTTGGCTATTGTTCCCACACTGTTCAAATGCTGGATTTTGATTGATATAGATGTTTGGATATACATCGATTGTGAAAGATTAGCCAGAATGTTACTATTGGTTAAGTTGGGGGATTAGAACTCAGGAGAGTTGCAGATACTGTTGCACTTGTAAAAATATGCTTTTGTTACTTTTTAAATGTAAAACATTCTAACAAGGAATAACAAAGAAAAAATTGCCCAAATAGTACATCTGCTTTCTCATATGAATTATGTACATTTATCTTATTCACTTAGCAGTCTGTAATTTTTGTTAAGAGCATAGGCTTTGTACCAAGACATAGGTTTAAATCCCAGTTCTGCCATTTACTATCTAAGGGACCAAATGTTCCTAAGCCTCAATGTGTCCATCTGTAAAGGGGGTAACAGCATAGTTAATTCACAGGAGGAAAGGATCTATGTGATAGTATCTCACATACTGCCTGGCACCAACTGGCACTCAATATCACATGGGGTCAGGGGGCATATTATTTTTGCTTTTACAGAGCTCAAAATCTATCATAGGAAAACAGATCTAATTTATTCTAAGTACCCCCAAAAAGATGGAATAAGATCAGACAGATGGCAGTGGCTGAGAGAGCGCTTTCATTTGAATAAGAGGAAGAATTTTAAACCAGATATCCAACAATGCACTGGAGGTTGCCTTAGGAGGTAGCAATCCCTCTGCCCCTGGAGGTGGGCAAGAAGAAGGTGGGCAAGAACCTGGGAGAAAGGTAATAGAATCCAGTCAACAGATGAGGAAACTGGACAAGCTGCCTGTGATAGACGTCCTGTAGCCTGCAGATGCAAAGGGCCTATCATAGTCATAATTATTTGGCAAAACTATATGTGATCACCCTTAATGTATAATCACAATGAAGTTTGTGGCTGCTTTATTTGTACTTGTGTTTTATTTTGTTTTATTATAGTAATAACACTTAACATGAGATCTACTCTCCTAATAGAGTTAAGTTTATAACACAATGTTGCTACATATTGGCACCATGTTATAGAGCAGACCTCCAGAACTTATTCGTGTTGCATAAGTGAAGTTTTATACTCAATTTTTTAAATGAGATTTTGTTTAATTTTTCCTTATTTATCCTTGTGGCTGACATGCCTTTTTTTTTTGTTTTTTTTTGTCTTTATAGCATCAAGAGCAGACTGTGCCCCTGACAACTCAGCCACGGGGCAGGCGAGGCCAGCTTCAATTGGCCTGGACCTGCCAGTGTGCAGTTAAAGGAAAAGCTTGTCCTTAAGATACAGTTCCACCAAGAGATGGTATCGATTCTGATGTTTAAAAAAATTTTTACTGTAAGCCAAGCTTAAAAAAAATTTAAGATACCCATCAGAACACAGCCAGGGTTAACTAGCAGTGAGCTTCCAGTAACTGGGACTGTACAAGTTAAGGCAAGTGGACGGCAGGAGGGAGGTAGCATGGCTGAGTTTGTCCCAGGAGGCCTCTGAGTTGCTTCCAGCAGGGCATCTTCGCGACCACAATGGGCTGGCAGGGCCACCCTCAAACACTCTCTGGGTATCTGCCAGGACTTCCCTTTGCTTGTGCCAGGATGTTAGCCCTGCTTTCAGCCTCTCTCGAGTGCTCCTAATAACCAATGAGTCCTGAGAACCATCAAAATGCCAATGCCTTCTGACCTAGAAATCCTATTCCTTAAGAATAATCTGAGATATATCATTGCCAAATGGGGGAAATCTTGTCACAAACAAAAATGCTCAGTGCAGCAGCAGGCAGGGACTGGGTCACCTATCATGGTCCATCCGCTTGCAGGAATGTGAAGAAGCAACACAAAACGAAACTCAGTAACACCACAAAGCAAGGGGCTGACTTTACTCAATAAGAAAGCTGAGGAATCGTCATGCCATATGATTCATTCATTCAATTATTCATTCACGTAGCCATGTATTTACTCACACATTGATTCAACAAACCTCATGCTGGCCTCAGGCAAAGTGCAAAGAGATGTCGGTCTGGCCACCTGGCCTTGGGCTGGTTTTCTCGGACACCAATTCTTCCCCTCAACACACACACATCCACACAGACACATATATGCACACACACATACACATGTACACACAGAACCACAAGGGCACAGACAAATGCTGGATCCTAGGTGGGAAGAGTGAAAGGTCAATCCCTCTGCGTCCTGGTGCCTCATGAGACCTATGTTTGAGACTCAGTTCTGTCTCAAAATGCAGATCTGACGAGTCATTCCCACTTTCCAGAACTCTCTCTGCTCCCTGGTCTGTGAAATGGGATAATGGCACTTTTCCCATCTTACTAGGGCTTGGTCTTCCTCGATTTTGCAGTTGTCTTTATCTGGTAACCTGATAAATATGTCTTGAATTCTTGAATAGGGGATGGGCTAAAAGAAAAAATCCTCAGGGAACTTTCCTATCCTAAAACATTCCTGTGGGCCTTTCTCATTTTCTGGTTTTCTTTGGAAGGCCTGCATCATTCCCACAATGTGCAAAAAGGCCTTAGTTGAAACAAAAATGAGCTTTGAATCTTGCTCCTCTTTATTCCCTCTGCCTATCCCCAGGTAAATCATTCAAACTCTGATCTTTCATTTCCTTGTTTCTAAAACTGAGATATGAATGACACACAAGTAGTCCATGGTCCTGGCCCATAGTAACCACACCACCTGTGTTGACCTCTATCAAAAACATCATAAGCACCTTCGAAGGAAGAGAGGGATGCAGGAGGAAACTAGCAGACTATTAAGGCTGGAAGGGAAGTGCTTGGTAATTGCAGTATCTCAAGCTAGGAAGGACCTTAAAAGCTTACCTAGCTCAAGCATTCCAGGTTTAGATCAGCCTTACAACAGCCATCCCATCTGTTTAAATGCCTCCTATAGTGGGGGACTCACTCCCTAATGAATCAATCCCTCTTGTCTTTGGAAAGGTCTTCCAACTGAACTGGAATCCAACATCCAGTGAAGCTCCTCCACTCATCCTTTTAGCTGGACCCTCTGGGGACCAAGACAGCAGACCAGCTGCCTCTTCTACAGGGCAGCCCTCCAAACGGCTGGGGCCGCTGTCTTCTTTGCACTAGAAGACCTTCCTATGGTAGTATCCTTCCACATAAGCTATGACTTCTATTCCCAGGAAAGTCTGATTTGTCTCCTCTAAACGCACTTCCACTTATCTGTGACCCTCTTACAATGAAATCAGAGAGAGATAACCCTGATCTTCTAACTCAGAGTGAGCAAGCTCCCAGGTCTTCAGAGGCCCTGCAGGTCACACAGATAACAGTGGATGACCAGAGGGCACATGTCTTGTCTAAAGTGGATGGCTAATCCTCATCCCAGCCATGGACAGCCTTGCAGGGATTCAATCCAAAAGAGAAGCCAGAGACTAAGATTTGTAACATGAAATCTCCTGATCATTTTATGTTGGCGATAACTGAAACTACACACAAAGCCTTAAAACTGTCTGTGGACTGCATCTGTCTAAGGGTCATTTACTTAATCATTTTGTAGGTATAAAACCTTTTGTGAATCTGATGAAAGTTTGACCAAACCACAGAAAAACCAGACACAAACTTCTGCTCCAAACGTTTTAAAGGATGCATGGATCCCTGGGAGCCACTCCTGGACCCCAGGAAAGAAAATCCTCATAGGATGCAACATCTTGTCTAATAAGACAGGCCCAACAGTATCAAAGTGACTATTTCCCACAGTTGCACAGTGCCTCAGTAGCACAGCGACAAGGAAATCTAGAATGAGGTGGGGGTGCTTCCTGCTGAAGCTCCCCAGGTTTGTGAAACAGAAGCAAACTAAGATATACTGCATGCTCACCACGTACTAGATGCCTCTTGTGTTATCCTATCTCTTCCATCAGCTCCATTGGCAAAAGAGAAAATTGAGGCTCACTGAGGATAGCCGTTTGACCCAGGGCAGCCAGAGAGAGCAACAGAGTTAGCACTGGAAGACAAGACAAGCAGCAAAGCTCACACCCTTCAACTGCAACTTGCATGCAGCTGGGCAGCGTACCCCACGCAGCAGGCCTCTAACAAAAATGAAACCCTGCAATTCCAAATTTTCCTGGAAACTCTGAACTCAACCAGGAGGAGTCTGAAGTTGTGGCCTTCAGCTTTCCATGATTTGCCTGGTAGAAATAATCAATGAGAGACAGAGTAGGAGTGAGAAAGACCCATGTAGACATAGAAGTGTCGGCATGGGCCCAGGCGCGGTGGCTCATGCTTGTAATCCCAGCACTTTGGGAGGCCAAGGTGGGCGGATCACCTGAGGTCAGGAGTTCGAGACCAGCCTGACCAACATGGAGAAACCCCATCTCTACTAAAAATTCAAAATTAGCTGGGTATGGTGGCTTATGCCTGTAATCCTAGCCACTCAGGAGGCTGAGTCAGGAGGAGAATCGCTTGAACCCGGGAGGCAGAGGTCACAGTGAGCCGAGACTGCACCTCGCACCATTGCACTCCAGCCTGGGAAACAAGAAGGAAACTCCGTCTCAAAAAAAAAAAAAAAAAAAAAAAAAAAGTATCAGGATGGGGCTCTGGAAGATGACAAGTCGTGGAATGAAGTTCTGAGGAGGGGGACCCAGCACACAGCTCTGGGACAGGCCGGCAGGCAGTGCTTCCTTCTGCAGATGCTTGATAAGCATGTCCACCTGTCATCCCTGAGTCTTGCCTTGAGTGGGGACAAGTGAGGACTCATTTTCCAATAACACAACTAATTCAAATTGTGCTCGATAAAGTGGCACATGAAACTCTAGTCTGCTACAGAACATGATACACAAGGGTTGGGGGAAGAAGAAAAACACCTCTCTGACCTAGAGAAGGCTCGGAGAGGGGGGATAAAATGCTTAAATAGAAACGAGATCTAAATTTAGATCAAGAAAGCTAAGTTCCTTAACAGTAAATGTAAAACCAAAGGAAAACTATTCTTTCCCCACCCCCTGCTCCATTTCCCCCGCATGCTTTTCTCCTTTTACTGCAAACTTCTTACTTGAAAGTGTAAAGAGCCGGTACATCTCATCTACTTTAAAGTATTATAGCAACCTGAAAACAAGCTCTCGCATTTGACTCTCGGCGGCCATCGCTGAGCTCCTGGCTGCTCAGCTACAATCAAACAGGTGTGTTCTCACGGATTTGCCTCTGTTTTACTCTGAAGTTAAGTCAAGGCACAGACACATCTGCTTCCAACTATAATCACTGCCTAAAGAGCGAAGTGTGCTCAGGCTTCAAAAGGAAACGCGTCTGTATTTGGAGAGAACATCTCCCCAGCCCGCATCCACCCCCCGCCTCTCGTCCCTCACTGTCATCTGGGAAGATGGGCGTCAACTGAAGTCTGTGAGCTTCAGCACTGCAGCAAAGAAGAGAACCCGGGTCTTACCTGGCAGGGAGGCACTCAGGGGATGCCAGCGGAGGTCCAGTCCTGGGCCCAGGCCCACTGGAAGCAGCAGCTGGGAGAAGACACCAGCCCCAGGAAGCCTCCTCCTGGGGGTCACCTGTCAGCCACTCGCCCACTCTCCCCCAACAATCTCACAAACTCAGACTCTAAACAAGACTTACAGTAAGTGTGGAGGCTTTCCCCAGGCCAGGGGGCCAGAGAGAGAACCAGCTTGAAAACAAGTAACTAAATACATACAGTTAGAAGGAAAGGCTTGAAAGTTACAGAATGAGATAGAAAGTGTGTGAGAAACAGAAGAATAGGGAAAGCGGGGAAGACACTTCCTTGGGGAGAAATGCCGCAGCCTCGGCCAGCCCCGCCAGGAACAAAGCTGTCTGGAGCCTCCCCAGGGGCAAACTGGCCTCAGCGCTGGGATTCCCCGGCTAAGAGCGCGGGGCTGGGGAGGAGCTGGGGCTGGGGCGGGCCTAGGAGCTCGGGGCGGGAGCGGGCGGGGGCCAAGCCGCGAAGGAGGAGGAAAATCAGGGGGCTGGGAGCGGGGAGGGGCCGGAGGTGCAGGGGCGGACCCCAGAGAAAGAGAGGCCGACGAGGCCCCGGACAGTGGCGAGGGGCTGCGGGGAAAGGTGGGCAGGAACCTCGGGAGGGCTGTGGGGGACTGGACAGCGTTAGGGTCCAGGCAGTAACGAGGCTGCCCTGGGAAGCCCAAAAGAGGGGCTGACAACTTTCTGTCCAATTATAGACTTCACTGATAACTCTGCTCCCTTTTCCAGCGGGTCTGAAATAGACCACAGACTAGTGCCGCAGCTGCCCAGAACTTTGGGAAGTTTGGCGCCACCACGGGGCCTGGGGAGGGGGCGCGCTTGGCTCTTTGTCGAGATCTGAGAGGCCCCCTCCTGTCTGAGCAGGTGAGAGCAGGTAACCCGCACGCACCCCTCTGTGCCAGGGGCTCCACGTACAGGCAGCCCTGTTCACTGGCTGTGACTTCAGCTCTGAGAACAGGGGCATCGCGTCCTTATTTTTGGGATGAGGACAGTGAAGCCTCGGAGAGAGCCTTAATCGCCTGCCAGCGTCCCCAGCAGAGCAGGGATGTGGGCCCACGTTGGCCTGATGAGGACACTCGCCTGGCTAATGGGCTTCCCAGCCCCGAATGGCAGACCATGAACAGGTGCAGGCCTGGGGCACCCTTCTACTTTTTCTTTCTGAGCACTGTTCCTAAAAATGGGCCAGGCAGGAGTATTTTGAACTAGATGAGAACATGGCTTAATCTGTGTGACCTCCCCCACCCCCAACTCCCAATCTGTCTTCTGGACTCTGGGGTGTCTTTATTTGGTTGCCTGCTGGGTAGCAACGATTTCATAAACAGGCAGTATCGGGCTCCTCTGTGACCCAGGGAGCTCTCAAAAATCCAGCTGCTTCCTCCCTCTCCAGTCTTGTTTTCCAGCCACTCTTGTGGAAATTCATTTCACATGTGTTGACTGAACCCCACCACCCCCACCATGTCAGGTGCCCATCGAGTAGAGGAGAGGGCTGGCCCTATCACGAGAAAGGTGAGGGGCTGAGATGAGTGCCCTGCTTGTCAGTTACCAGGAGGGTGGGACGCAGAGAAGAGAGCGATTGCACCTGCGAGAGCCCTGCGCGTGCGCCTCTGGGCATACTAGCGTCAGAGGCATTGAGCCAGAGCAACTCCATCTTGAATAGGGGCCACGTAAAATGAGGCTGAGACCTACTGGGCTGCATTTCCAGCAGGTTTGGCGTTCTTGTCACAGAATGAGATAGGAGGTAGGTACAAGACACAGGCCACAAAGACCCCACTGATAAAACAGAATGCAGTAAAGAGGCTGGCCAAAACCCACCAAAACCAAGATGGTAACTTCTGGTAATTCTCACTGCTCATTATATGCTAATTATAATGCATTACCATGCTAATAGACACTCCCACCAGTGCAATGACAGGTTACAAATGTCATGACAACGTCCAGACGCTACCCTATGTGGTCTAAAAGTTTCCCTCAGTTCTGGGAAATCCCTTCCCCTTTCCCGGAAAACTCACTAATAATCCACCCCTTGTTTAGCAAGTAATCAAGAAAGAACTATAAGTATATCTGGTCAAGCAGCCCGTGCCACTGCCTTGCCTGGAATAGCCATCCTTTTGTTTCTTTACTTCCCTAATAAATTCGCTTTCACTTTATGAATTTGCCTTGAATTTTTCTCCTGGAGTCTGGATTGGGATCCTTTTCCGGTAACACTAGTGGGAACACAGACAGAAAAGAGGGATGAGACCACCACATTAAATTACAATAAGTTGTAATAACTGCTATGAAGAAAAAAAAAGATGAGTCAGAGAACAAATTGAGGGGTGCAAAGCCTGTATTTGGGGCTAAGGAGAGGTGTGCTGAGCAGTTGGAGGACTGAAGAATGGGCGAAGCCACCATGCTGAGGAGGAGGCCCTGGAGTCAGGGCTGGAAGGGGAATTGGGAGCTCACCAGGCAGAGGGAAAGACTTGAGCCCATGGGGAGTCGAGTCCCCTGTGTCCTGGGACCTGTGGAGGGCCACGGCCAGGGACAAGGCTGGGTGGGGAGCAGGGCATAGATGAGGGGGCTGGCGAGGCCTGCTGAGGGGACAGACTTGGCCCTGAGGACCAGGAGTCACAGAAGTGCCTTAGAGGGGCAGGAGCATGGCCAGGGTGGGGCCTTGCAGAGCCTGCTGCCAGCGGCACAGTTGGGAGGTGAGCTGGGAGGCTACTCAGTTCAGTAAGTTCTGGAACATCAGAGACAGAGAGAACTAGCATCATCTCCAGGTTCAAGGTAGAGCCTCACCAGCCCATACTTGTTGACGCAGGTAAAATGGGGTCTCTAAAGAAAAGGGAGATCAGAAGGGAAATTAAATTTCTAGCCATGCGTGACCCCAAGGGCTTTTTTTTTTTCCATTTATTTTAACATTTGTTAAGAACTTACTAATGTCAGACATTGGGACTGCAAAGCTGGATAGAATATAATCCAGACCCTAAAGGAAACGAAAGTCTGGGAGGACAGAATCAGCTTTTAAAACCAAGGAAATAGACATCAGCCACTGTTCCAGCAACTGGACTGCAGGCATCCTACTATGGGTAATGGAATCTCAAGGGCTCTGAGCTCCCAACTGCCCAGTTAAAAAAAAAAAAATCCCTCTGCAGAAGTCCCCTCTACAGTTTTTCTGGGACTCCTTGGTAGGCTAGAAGGTGGTGGTAGGGACTTGGCTCTTTTGGACCCAAGCTACCTTCATTGGCCAAAGTTACAAGACCTGGGAATCTGCCAGCTGCTCTCAAATCGCGTATCTCCATGAGAGCTTCACCTCTGGTTTCACAGTGAGAAGAAGAAAGTTGTCCCTGTGTGACTCCCAGGTGGGGACCCACAGTGAGCAGTCTTGGGCCTTGTTTTCATTTTCTGTTGCTACTGTAAAAAATTAACCCAAACTCGTGTGCTTGAAAAAACATAAATGTATTATCTTGCAGTTCTGGAGGTCAGAAGCCCAAAATGAATCCTACAGGGTTAAGATCAAGGTGTTGGCAGGGATGAGTTCCTCCTGGAGGATACAAGAGAGAATTTGTTCTTTGCCCCTCTTCCAGCTTCTAGAATTTGCTTTTTTTCTTTTCTTTTCTTTTCAGATGGAGTCTCACTCTGTCGCTGAGGCTGGAGTGTAATGGTGTGATCTCGGCTCACTGCAGTCTCCACCTCCCAGGTTCAAGTGATTCTCCTGCCTCAGCCTCCTAAGTAGCTGGGATTACAGGCACCTGCCACCACTCCCAGCTAATTTTTGTATTTTTAGTACAGGCAGTGTTTCACCATGTTGGCCGGGCTGGCCTTGAACTCCTGACCTCAGGTGATCTGCCCACCTCGGCCTCCCAAAGTGCTGAGATTACAGGCATGAGCCATCATGCCCAGCCCGGCTTCTAGAATTTGCTGATTTTCCCTTCCTTGTGGCCCCTCCCTACATCACTCTGACTTCTTGCTTCTGTTGCCAGAGCTCCCACCACTGCAGTCAAATCTCCATATCCCTCCTTCCTATAAAAACCCTGGTGATGAGATTGGGCTCACCAGATGACCCCGGAGCATACCCCATCTCAAGATCACTCACTGTCACCTGCAAAGTTCCTTTCACCTTGTAAAGGAACACGCATATTCACAGGATTTTGAACCTGAGCATCTTTGAAGGCTAGAGTTTAGTTTACCATAGACCCCAAAGCATTGCAGCCTAGTGCCAGCTCTTTCGGTTCCCACACGGCCCGCTTTATCCCTGGATGCAGGGCACCATAGCAATGGCTGGAGAGGAGCAGGCTCCATGGTGGTCATTTAACATGTGCCAGGCACAGGGGATATGACAACAAGAGGAACTAATGGGAACTTGATGGGGCTTGTGTACCACCCATGGGGGTGATAGTGATTATACAAACCATTGTGTCATGGACATCCAGGTAGCTACAAGGAACAGGGATAAACAGAGATGCCTTGGGTTGCTCCTGTTTTAGACAAGGTGGGGGCAGAGTCTGGGAAGACTTCTTAGGGGAGGTGTCCTTTCAATAGAGACGTAAATGAAATGAAGGTGGAGGACATGGGGAGGACTGAGTGTGCCAGGGTGCAACAGCCAGGGCAAAGTCTTCACTGAGAAAATGAGCTTGGCACATTTGAGGGGCAGCCACAATAGGGTCCCCAAAACAGCTTCTCCCTTCTGATGGCCCTTGTGATCTAGCACAGGTCCTGGCTCTGGGAACAGAATTTGCTCTCCACCACCAGCCCCTGCACTGCCACTATCCATGGCCCAACACATTCCGCTCCCTGCAGCTCCCAGCCTGAGCTGGGACTGCCCCTATCTGAACCACCCACCATGGTGGACAGGGCTAGATTTTCCCCACCACACACCCCACTCCAGGCAACCCCTCAATACACAGCCTTCCCATCTGCTGCTGCCGGGAAACAGGGATAAATGCCTCCACTGGCTGGAGAAGCACAGGTGAGCCTGTGTAGACAGGTGGGCTCCTCCCCACCCCACAGCACCTGCCTTCACCCCTGAGTGTGCAAGCTTTAGGGAGGTGGCAGGACTGAGGGCGCATACACAGCACTGGCTCCCAAACCCTTCTCTCTGCTGCTTCCCAAAACCAGATCTCTTCATGAACACGGATCCACAGCTCTGAAGACATGATGCTCTGCCACAAAGAAAGGCATTAAGAGGCATTCACTTTGTTCTTCCATCGCTGCAACCAGCAACCACGAGGCTGGCCACGGATTCTGGAAAGACAATTCCTAAAATCACTCTGCCTCACTTCCTTCCCCTTCTGGACTGTTTCTTTGCCAGGATGACACATTTCTAAGATGTATTCAACAGGAACAGAAAATCTGCATATATATCATTACACACACAAATATGTGGATATGCATTTAACAGAGAGTAAGAAAATGTCCCCATATGACTTAATTCTTTTTTCATTTCTATCACTCATTCTATCGCTGTGATAATTAATGTCACAGGAAAATAGCAGAATCACTTTCAGGTAATTGCCAGTCATGATTTATATTTCTCTGTGGAAATAGAAACCTGTCTGTATCTATCATGAGTCACCTCTCCAGGGTCTCCCAAGGCCGCAGTCAAATGTTGGCCCAGCTAAGTCTCCTTCTGAAGTCTCTGGGGAAGAATCCATTGCCAAACTTCCTTAGGTTGTTGGAAGACCTCATCCAGTTCCTTGCCACTGAGGAACCAAGGATCCTGTTTTCCTGCTACTTGTCAGCCGGGAGCTGCTCTCAGCTTCCAGAAGTCACCCCGCTGCTGCAGCAGCCCCAAGGATAGCTGACTGCTGACAGTGTCCTCATCCAGGCCACTGGAGGCTGCTGCCTTTTCTTCTTCTTTTCTTTTATTATTATTTTTTATTTATTATTTATTTTTTGAGACAGAGTCTTGCTCTGTCACCCAGGCTGGAGTGCGATGGTGTGATCGTGGCTCACTGCAACCTCCACCTCCCGGGTTCCAGCGATTCTCCTGCCTCAGCCTCCTGAGTAGCTGGGGCTACAAGCACATGCCACCACACCTGGATAATTTTTGTATTTTTTAGTAGAGATGGGGTTTCACCATATTGGCCAGGCTGGTCTCGAGCTTCTGACCTCATGATCCACCCGCCTCAACTTCCCAAAGTGCTGGGATTACAGGCGTGAGCCACCACGCCCGGCTTTTCTTTTCTTTTTCTGCCTGATACCACCAGCCAGAGAAAGTCATCAGCTTTCTGGGACACATGTGATTAGATTTTGCCTACACAGATAATCCCCCTATATTAAGGCCACTTGTGCCACAGAGCATAACACAATCACAGGGTGGAATCTCTTTACCTTCTAAAATTCTGGTGGTTGGGACAGGGTATTCCCTGAGGGCCTGCCAACCCTTTTAAAAAATTCTCACTTATTGAACTTTTATGTTCTTCTTTTTCTTTCTTTCTTTCTTTCTTTATTTTTGAGATGGAGTTTCTCTCTTATTGCCCAGTCTGGAGTGCAATGGCGTGATCTCGGCTCACTGCAACCTCCGCCTCCTTGATTCAAGCGATTCTCCTGCCTCAGCCTCCCAGGTAGCTGGGATTACAGACATGCGACACCATGCCTGGCTAATTTTGTATTTTTTAGTAGAGACGGGGTTTCTCCATGTTGTTCAGGCTGGTCTCGAACTCCTGAGCTCAGGTGACCCTCCCACCTCAGTCTCCCAAAGTGCTGGGATTACAGGCATGAGCCACCATGCCAGGCAGGCCTCTTCCTTTAAAAAAACAAACAAACAAAAAGAAAAAACAAAAACAAAAAACTGTGTTTTGTGCCTTTTAATTTGACTTTAATCTCTATGAAGACAGTAAATACATCATCTTGTTCACTGCCATATCTCCACACCTAACTTGGTGCTTGGTACGTGAAAAGTGTTAACAGTATTTGTGAAACGTTTGAATAAATGAGCAAAAGAATGGCCGGGCATAGTGGCTCATGCCTGTAATCCCAGTACTTTGGGAGGCCCAGGCGGGTGGATCACCTGCGGTCAGGAGTTCGAGACCAGCCTGTCCAACATGATGAAACGACCTGTCTCTACTAGAAATACAAAAAATTAGCCTGGCATGGTGGAGGGCACCTGTAATCCCTACTCAGGAGGCTGAGGCAGGAGAATTGCTTGAACCCGGGAGGCAGAGGTTGCAGTGAGCCAGTCACACCACCGCACTCCAGCCTAGGCAACAGAGCGAGACTGCCTCAAAACAAACAAACAAAAAAAGAATGAATGGCAGAGAGAAAGCCCCACTCTAAATGACTTACACAGAGCCGGCCTATGGGTTCTCAATCAGATATGAGATTGACATTTTAAGATTCACAGGACTGACAGATTATATGAAAGCCACAAAACAGTGATAGGACCAAACTGACATGGTTGGGAGACACACATTCCACAGGGAGGATAGGAGGTTTCAAAATACCAAACACTCAGGAGCTGCCCACCTGGGCGTGGAACCAGGGACAAGCTCTTTGTTGGAACCATGTACTGTGGGTTAGGTTCAGGGTCTCGGGAAAGTTCCTTAACTTCTCTGAGACTCAGTTTTAACATCTTAAAGTGCAGGCTATAACATTCCACCCTTAAGGATCTGTTGCAAAAGAGTCATGATATAACAGGTGCCCCAGACCTGGCAGATAGAAGATGCTCATGAAATGGTTTCCATATGGATCTGCCAAGTACAATAGAGGCAGCCAAATAAATACTGCTTCCTCTGTTATTTAGATTCTTATAATCTACTTGGAGAAACAAGATATAAACACAATGAAACACAACAGAGAAAGCTAAGATTATATACAATTGGCAGATGTGGTAGACTGCTTGTGGGCTCCTAAGAATTTGTAAGAAAAAAAAATGGTGAAAGTTGGCTCAAGTGATGGCGAAGCTTCCTGGAATCATGAGACTTTTTATTTTACTTCAAAATTGAAATATTTTCATTGGAAAAAATACATGAAAATATTGAGAAGCAAAAGTAAGACAAATATTCATAATACTATTACCAAAAGCAAATCATTGTTTAGGCTTGCTATATATTTTTCTACTTTGTTCTCTATGACTAAAAAGTAACTAAGAAAAATGACCCATATGTCACTTTTCTCTTTTTTTTTTTTTTTTTTTTGACAGAGTCTCACTTTTTCATCCAGGCTGGACTGCAGTAGTGTGATCTTGGCTCACTGCAAGCTCCGCCTCCTGGGTTCACGCCATTCTCCTGCCTCAGCCTCCCGAGTAGCTGGGACTACAGGCGCCTGCCACCGCACCCGGCTAATTTTTTTGTATTTTTAGTAGAGACGGGGTTTCACCGTGTTAGCCAGGATGGTCTCGATCTCCTGACCTCATGATCCGCCCGCCTTGGTCTCCCAAAGTGCTGGCATTGCAGGCATGAGCCACTGCACCCAGCCATCACTTTTCTCTTCTATGTTGCCCTCAAACTTTTTATCATATATGCTTTATTTTCCCTAAGGATGGATGGCAATTATTAAATAATCTTCTGGCACTGGCATGTACTGTTGTTAGCAATTCACAGTCTTATTAGGAAAGTGATATGGCTTTGTCTGGGTCCCCACCCAAATCTCATCTTGAATTATAGCTCCCATAATCCCCACGTGTTGTGGGAGGGACCCTGTGGGAGGTAACTGAACCATGGAGGCAGGTTTTTCCCATGCCATTCTCATGATAGTGAATAAGTCTCAAGAGATCTGATGGCTTTATAAAGGGCAGTTCCCCTGCACACGCTCTCTAGCCTGCTGCCATGTAAAAAGTGCCTTTGTTTTTCCTTTGCCTTCTGCCATGATTGTGAGGCCTCCCCCACCATGTAGAACTGTGAGTCCATTAAGCCTCTTTCCCTTATATATTATGTGGTCTCAGGTATGTCTTTATTAGCAGTGTGAGAACAGACTAATACAGAAAGGAACTCCAGGATGAATTGCAGATCTTTGACAGTGTGCAAGGGAAGGGAACTTACAAAGCACAAGTTATAGAAGGGTTTACAAAGAAAGACAGGGAGGAATACTGCAAAGACTCCGATAGACCACATGATAGTTGCAAACCAGTGAATCCTGTGGGAAGGCTGGGTTGGGAGTGAAGCAAATGTAAAGTTCTCACAGAAACCACAGGCCGTGGAGCTGGAGAGAAGATTAGGAGCCACTAGGTTTTATTCCCTTGTTTTACCCATGAAGAACCAGCGACACAGAGAAGGAAAGAGAAGGGCCCCGCCCTTCTCAAGTGGGATGCTGACCTGGGTCTTGAGAACAGAATTCTTCGGCTCCACACCCTGCTGTCCTCACGAAGCCCTGGAGGAAGTTCCAGGCAACCAAACTGCACCTGGTTAAGGAGGGGAGAGGGAGGTTGGATGGAGCCCCCACATGGATCTAACTCTCAGCTTCCAGTCGCTTTCACCAAGGCTCTGAGTGAGAGGCCCCTCCCATCCAGACCCACACCTCACCCTGCATCAGATTTCCCCCATGTAGTCATGGCCCTTTGACCTCAAAGCCTGACTCCTCTCTGTTCACACCCCCGACACCACCCCTGCCATCTCTGATCTCTCCATTCTTGCATGCAGGACATTTTAACACACCAACATACCAATGGCCTTTGTCTTCCTCCCCTGAATCCCTTCCGCCCTTGTGCCTACAAGTCTGGGAGCTTCTAGAAGTCATGGGTCCTCTCTCGACTCGTGGACTTCCCACACCCAGCGCAGGGTCTGACATAGGCAAGTGCTCAGTGAACTATAGGTGGTCTCTAGAAAACTGTACATCTTCTATTACAGTTCTTTTATTAATTATATGGTGGTCTCCTAATCCCCAACCCTCAACCTGACCCAAAATGTAAGTTCCCTGAAGGAAGGAGCTATTTCTGCTTTACTTACTGTTAAGTGTCTAGAACAATGTGGGTAATTGTTCCGCACTCCTCTAAATATGTTGCGTAAACGCATGAAACTGATCGTACACCTACCTATTTGACAGTGGCAAAGCACTGGAATTCCAACTGGCTCTTTATGGGTTTAGATTTTGTTTGCCTCAGGTTGATTATACAACTCCCCAGGGCAGGGGATATGTGGACCTCCCATAGCATCTAGCAAAATTGCCACGTGTACAGAAGCAGCTTAATATGTGCTAAGAATTTATTTCTGTCAAATCATTAAGTGTTTGGTTTTTAACCTTCTCAGAGATCTGTCAAAAACATCCGTCACGCACATTTCACAGAGATGAAAACTTTGGTAGGTTTCCGTAACATGACATTTTGTTTTTAAAATAATATACATGCTACAATATTTTACTTGATAAAATTCCCTTCAGTTTTGTTGCATCATTCCTTTTAAGAGTAGAACAGGCCGGGTGCGGTGGCTCACGCTTGTAATCCCAGCACTTTGGGAGGCCGAGGCGGGCAGATCACGAGGTCAGGAGATCGAGACCATGGTGAAACCCTGTCTCTACTAAAAAATACAAAAAAAATTAGCCGGGCGTGGTGGCAGGTGCCTGTGGTCCCAGCTACTCAGAGAGGCTGAGGCGGGAGAATGGCGTGAACCTGGGAGGCAGAGCTTGCAGTGAGCTGAGATTGCACCACTGCACCTCAGCCTGGGCGACAGAGCGAGACTCCGTCTCAAAAAAAAAAAATAATAATAAACAGTAGAACAGATTACTTATGGTGATACTCCATTTATTTCTGTAAGTTCATGCACCCACAGGGATATCTAGCAAAAATATAAAATAAGGTTTGCAATGTTTCTTGGGTTTTTGGAAACCTGAATCTTCCCGTGTGGGGCAAATAACCACAGCTTCCTAAAACACTTGCTCTTGGAAAGTTGGGCCTGGTTCTGCACCTGGGCCCTGGGCGACCAGCCTGGGTCGGCCCAGCCTGCCTGGATCAGCCATCCTGAGCTGGAACCTCCCACAGCTGCACCCTACAGGAGGGCCTGGGCAAGCATGGACGCCTCAGTCTCAGAGCTTTCAGATAAACGTGTCTGGGTGAGAACAGTGATGACTACAACCTGAGTAACTGTGTTTTCCCCAGGAAGCAGCACAGTAGGCTTCTCTGCCTTTGGCTTTAGTTGCCTAAAAGCCCTGTCACCCTGGTTTTCTTTAGGGCACAGGGGTGCGTTTGAAATGAAGATCTACTCAAAGGGAGTCTGGTCAACCTCCTCCCTCCCCTACCCCAGGGGATTCTCCCCCAACCACCCCCACCAGAGAGATACTTGGGAAAAGTAAATCCAATCTCCTTCCCCACCCCCACCCCCACCTCCACCCCATGTGCTTAGAATGAAATAGAGAAGGCCAGGCTTCAGTGTTCCTTAGCCAAAGGCCCATCTATTGAGGTGGGAGAATAGGGGCCTGGAGGCAGGGAACAGAAGGCTGACCCACAATGACTTCCTAGAACTGAAGCAAACGGAAGCACTTCCACAATGATGGGAATGCAAATGGCTTTCTAACTTCTCTTCATCCTCTCCATTTACATAGACCACACACAGCAAATAACATCCTCTGCATTTACATAGGTTGTGCATTCCGAATGAATGACTTTGTAACTTCACTTCAGTCTCTTCATTTACGTAGAGCATACACCAAGGAACCAGTGGGAAACCTCTAGAGTATGGAAACCTCAGAAAATTCTGTAACTGGGGCTCTTGAGCCACTGTGCTCAGGCCGCTCCCACACCGTGGAGTGTACTTTTGTTTCAAATAAATCTATGCTTTTGCTTTCCTTCATTTGTGCGTTTTGCCCAATTCTTTGTTCAAGACGCCAAGAACCTGGACACCTTCAATCGGTAACACTGTGGTGGGTTCCCCACAGTGGAGCTGCGGCCACCATGGTCTCCTCACCTTGCCTCCAACCAGGTAGCCCTACTTTGGGTTCTGGTTCCGGGTTTCTGCTGTCAACCCTCTGGCTGGACCCCTCCTCAGGGGTCCTGTTCTCTCCCTGAGGTCAAAGGCCCTCCTCAGGGAGAACTTCACAGCCACCCCTCCACACTAGCCCCACCTCTTTCTCTGTTCCTTACAGGGGTTTTCCATTCTTCAAGGCCCTTAGAGCTGTCTGACTATGGATCTTTTATGTATATGTTTATTATTTGTCTCATCCACCAGAAAAAGGTCCAGGAGGGCAGGAAATTCTGTCACTTCCAGGTCCCCTGTGCCCAGGACAGCACCTGTCCCAGAGTAAGGAAGAACTATTGCATGACTTAGATTTAATCATTGACCTGTGTCTCCTCCTAGGACTCCTTAACTTCTCAAGAAAAGAAAGCAACATCATAATATCAGTAACTACAGCCATTGGTTAAGTGCCAGATACACTTCCAGACTTTCACTTGCGTCCGTGTGAAGAGACCACCAAACAGGCCTTGTGTGATCAACAAGGCTGCTTATTTCACCTGGGTACAGGTGGGCTGAGCCCGAAAAAGGAGTCAGCAAAGGGAGATAGGGGTGGGGCCATTTCATAGGATTTGGGTAGGTAAAGGAAAATTAGTCAAAGGGGGTTGTTCTTGGCCAGGCGCGGTAGCTCGTGCCTGTAATCCTAGCACTTTGGGAGGCTGAGGTGGGCGGATCACGAGGTCAGGAGATCGAGACTGTCCTGGCTAACATGGTGAAACCCCTTCTCTACTAAAAATAGAAAAAATTAGCCAGGCATGGTAGCAGGCGCCTGTAGTCCCAGCTACTTGGGAGGCTGAAGCAGGAGAATGGCATGAATCGGGGAGGCGGAGCTTGAAGTGAGCCCAGATCGCGACACTGCACTCCAGCCTGGGCGACAGAGCGAGACTCCATCTCAAAAAACAAACAAAACAAACAAAAATTCAAAGGGGGTTGTTCTTTGGCAGGCAGGGGCAGGGGTCACAAGGTGCTCAGTGGGGGAGCTTTTGAGCCAGGATGAGCCAGGAGAAGGAATTTCACAAGGTAATGTCATCATTTAAGGCAGGAACAGGCCATTTTCACTTCTTTTGTGATTCTTCAGTTACTTCAGGCCATCTGGATGTCTACGTGCAGGTCACAGGTGATATGATGGCTTAGCTTGGGCTCAGAGGCCTGACACAGACATCATGTGTCTTATTTATAATGTGTTCCATATTGGCAGGATGATGATAACATCCTTGTTTTGCGAATATGGAAATGAAGGTTCCGGTGGTTAAAGAACTTTCCAGAGTTGCTCAGCTGGAAGGGGGAGAACGTGACTTCAAATCTAAGTCTGTTTTCTAGAGTTGTGCATTGTCGTCTCTATTTCAGCCTGAAAAATGACTTAAAAACTTCCTTTTTAGCACTAAGATTCTCTGATTTCTGAAAAGTTAGTTGCGACTATTGCCTGATAAATCAAATTCTGGTTTCCTGGCTAATCAGAATCTCCTTCCTACTTGGTCTCACCCCATGTAGCATTTAAAACAATTCAGCCAAAAAAGACAGTGCCATTAGCTGATGGCATGACCCAGCTAAAGCCACTTAATTCCCAAGTCAGATTCTTCCCTTGTTTGGGGTTCCCATGCCCTGGGCTTCCCTATTTTTGAAGTTGAATCAGTTACATCAACAACTCCTTCCCTCTATTGATTCCCTTCCTTCTACGATTCCTGGGCATCCTAGGGGTGGCATGACTGTTCATGCCAAGGGATTTTCCCTGTCATTGCCCCACATCCTCTTAGCTGGCAACACCTCAATTTATGAACTTCCATTTCACAGATAAGGAGAATCAGAGGTTAGTTTACTCTGTCTTAGAGCTAGGAAAAAGCTGAGATTTTGAAATCAATCCCTGATTTTGAAATCAATCAAGTGGCATGCAGTGATCAAAGCCAGCCAGAAGTAACATCAATAAAATTAACAATGATACTTTCAGGAATATATTATTTGTGGGCAAAAATATATTCCCAAGAATGTTCAGCTCAGTATTGTTTAGAAGAGTAAAAACTGACAATAATCAATTGTCCAACACTAGGGAATTGCTTAAACAAATGATGATAAATCATTTAAATTGTGACAAAGGGGTAATGTTCATGACTATGGAGAGATGTCCATGATATATTGTTAAGTTGGAAAAAAAAACAAAGCAGACTGGTAAAGGAGGATCCTCCATTTATCTTTCCAAGAATCTTTGCTGAAGCGATTATTTTTGGTAGCTTTCTTGACATTTTCTATGCATTCAAAGATGTTTAGTCTGGTACAGACACAGACACATCCTTTTGTGTAAAATAGAGACAGACTGCCTATACGTCCTATTCTGCAGCGTGATTTTTTTAATACCTAACAATATATCTTGGGCACCTGTCAATGTTGATTCATTTAGATCTACCTTATCCTGCCAATGGTCACCTGGTATTCTATTTGTACTTTCTTTCTGCTGATATTCTGTGTCCACCCTGTGCCAGATACCATGCCTGGCAGAGCTTCACTAAGCTTGATATGTGGAAGTACTGCAGTTTTCTTCATGATTGCTTAGCTGATAGATGGTTATTCCCATTTCTTTAAATGTGCTTCCATAAACAACTTTATGTACACACACACACACATCCCTCTGCTGTGTATCTATGTTGTGTATATTGGGGTGGAATGGGAGGTGGGGGACTTCCAAGAAATGGCCCCAGGTGGTCAAAGGTTGTGCACAGCTTAAATTTTGATAGAAAAATAGATAGATAGATTTGTCTTAGATATCTTAAATGTTAAAGGTCAATAAAGAAATATGGACTTTATCCTTGGCAGGGGAAAAGCCACACAGAGGATTTGGAGCTGTGATGCTGATTTATAAACTGGTGTTTTGGGAAAGAAGAGAAAGTGCAAGAGCCACATGTGTGGCGCATCTCTCATTTGCTTAGTGCTTTCTTAGGTTGTTATAGTCGGTCCTCACATCTCGTCTGTCGTTGCTTGGAAGACATGTGATGGGTGCTCCATGAACATGCTTGAAATGAATGGATGAGTGGGCACATGATAGGCACTCTGATCCCCAATGTTAAGGTGAGAAAATTGATGTGGAGAGAGGTCAAAGGATTGCTTGACACCTCACTGCCAGGTGCGCCGCACCCAGAGGTTGATCTGTGTCCATAGCAGCAACTTAGAGGGTGAGGAGACTGGGGCCAGGAGACCAGTTAGGATAGGCTTGAAGGGTTGCATCCTATGACGGACACCTGTAGAGCAAGAGCTGGAAAAGCAGGACAGAGAAATAATAATGTCTGAACTTTCCAGAGACAGTCCTGGCTACATGGAGTGGCATTATCCGTCCCTATTATTCAAGAAAAACAAATCCACTTCCCTAAATTACATGCCTCTGTCTGTATTATAGGAATTACATGTCCTCCGCCATCTGCTCTGCAAACATCCATTGTCCCAGCCCTCTGGCTTAGCAGTATCAGTTATTTTGACAAACTGCCTGTGCTCACATGCCCGGCCTGGCTTTGCAGTCACCTACCTTTTGCTGAGGGGTGGGAAAGGCTCCCAACAAATATTTGCAGAGTGAAAGTAAACTCAGGTGGGAGGTTGCAATCCCTGGATGATCCCAGACCTCAGGGTCCCTGGGCAAGGCAGGGGTTGGAAGGGGTCTCATTCTGCTTCCAAGGATTGAGGACGTGGCCACCACACAGAGTCTCAGAGAGAAATGTTTAAGTCAGAACAACATCCTTTGGGCCGGGCGCGGTGGCTCACGCTTGTAATCCCAGCACTCTGGGAGGCCGAGGCGGGCGAATCATGAGGTCAGGAGATCGAGACCACGGTGAAACCCCGTCTCTACTAAAAATACAAAAAATTAGCCGGGCGTGGTGCAGGCGCCTGTAGTCCCAGCTACTCGGAGAGGCTGAGGCAGGAGAATGGCGTGACCCTGGGAGGCGGAGCTTGCAGTGAGCCGAGATTGCGCCACTGCACTCCAGCCTGGGCGACAGAGCGAGACTCCGTCTCAAAAATAAAAAAAAAAAAGAACAACATCCTTTGAAGGATACAGGATAGAGAGAGCTAAGAGACTTATTTTTGAATCCCTGTGCTGCCACTTACTTGGGTATATGACTTTAGACAATATATCCACTGTCTCTGATCCCACATCATGGCACCTGGAACATGGGTTCAAAGATGCTAACTCTTACAATGTAGATTCCAAATACAAATGGAATCCCCTATGGCAAATTAGCCACAAGTCCTGGCACTTAGTAAGTGCTCGAAACAGCTAGTTACAGCTCTTAGAGAACTAGACAATCTTAGAAGAGTGATCTGCATATGGGGTGCATGCAACCCTTGGAGAGAGGGTGAAGATACACATGGGCACAGAGAGAAAATGCAGGGCAACCCCAAGCCAACACGTGTGCAAGGGCGACTCGATGGGTGATCGGCGTCCACTTAGCCCAGCCCTTGCCCTTAGACAAAACACCTATAATTCCTGCCCTCTCCGGGGTTGGGATTAGATGTGTACTAGGAAATGATTGTCAGCCTCACGAAGGTCTAGACTTTCTGTTTGTGCTTGGTCAGTTGGATATCATGTAAGTTTCACTATATTTTTCCCTTTTGCTTTTTTATGACATTTCAGACCAATTAAGAAATTGCTTTCCTTTAACTTTTACAAGACCCCATATTTTAACGTGATCAAAATTTTTGAGCCCCAGCTGATCTCCTTATGGCAGATTTTTTTTATTGCATTTGATTTTCTTTTTATTTTTTATAACAACTTTCAAGTTTTTATTTGTGAGTATGTCTTACACAAAATATGTTAGCATTTAGAGACATACTTGTGTGTACTTTATAAAATAAAATACATTCATTGGGATATATGCTCCATATTTTTCTACACAAATAAGGCATCTTTTGGAGTACACTGTGCTGGAACATCAGAGCTAGAGGAGACCTTAGCAACTCCAGGCAATTCACTGTCCAACTTTAACAGATCTTGGACTTGGCAGAGATACCCCGAAGGTGCTGGTGCAGAGGTCTGGGGTGAAGCCCAGTTATCTGCTCTTTGACAAAGTCTCTGCATGGTTCTGAAGCGTTTGTCCTTGGACCACAGCACGTGACACTGTGAACCAGGACTTTGTCTGGGTTTGCACAGGGAAGGCCCTGGCTGTCTTCCTTTCTCCAGGCTCTGTGGCCCTGGGATGTCCTTCAGGCTGTCCCCCTTATCTAACCTACTGCCATTTGCCTTCTCAAGTGTCCTTTTTAGTGACACCATTGATGGTTCCCAGAGGATCCACTGTTTTTCCCTCCTGGGTAACTACTGTTTATGAAAAATAAACTTTCTTGATAACCAAAGATCTAAACTTCAGGAATTATTCCTCTCCCTTGTCACTGCTTTGAGGTTCTTTGCTATTTATTTGTGCGTCTCTTTTGTTGGTGGTCCCAGAATTTGTCAGGTCTTTAGAATCACCTTGGAACATTACAGAGAGATTCCAAGTCCCCCCCCCAGAGAGGTTACAATTTAGAAGATCTGATCTACTTAATCCTCTCAACAACCCTAATTTGGAGGTTCAGAGTAGTTAAGACACTCACCCAAGTTCCAACAGCTGGAAAGTGGCCAATCCAAAATTCAAGCTTGCATCTGAGTCTTATGAGTCTTTTCATATACCAAGAGGCCACACACACCATAAGGAGGGAGTTTTACTACAAGAAAAAAAAAAAACGTCAGCCGGGTGCGGTGGCTCATGCCTGTAATCCCAATACTTTGGCAGAGGTGGCTGGATCACTTGAGGTCAGGAGTTTGAGACCACCCTGGTCAACATGGTAAAACCCCATCTCTACTAAACAACAACAAAAAATTAGCCAGGTGTGATGGCGGGTGTCTGTAGTCCCAGCTACTCAGGAGGCTGAGGCAGGAGAATCACCTGAATCTGGGAGGTGGAGGTTGCAGTGAGCCGAGGTCATGCCACTCCAGCCTGGGTGACAGAGCGAGACTCCATCCCAAAAAAAAAAAAGAAAGGAAAGGAAAGAAAACAAACAAACAAAAAGTGGCTCTAAGACACCTGAGAGGCCGGGCGCGGTGGCTCATGCCTGTAATCCCAGCACTTTGGGAGGCCGAGGCGGGTGGATGATGAGGTCACGAGATCGAGACCAGCCTGACCAACATGGTGAAACCCTGTCGGTACTAAAAATAGAAAAATTAGCTGGGCGTGGTGGCACACGCCTGTAATCCCAGCTACTCGGGAGGCTGAGGCAGGAGAATTGCTTGAACCTGGGAAGCGGAGGTTGCAGTGAGCCGAGATCGTGCCACTGCACTCCAGCCTGGTGATGGAGCGAGACTCCATCTCAAAAAAAAAATAAATAATAAAGACACCTGAGAGTAGTTGGCCCCAGCGTCAGCACTGGAGTAGCAGATAAGACCAAGTCTCAGTATGAGCGAGCATCAGGGCGCCTTTGGAGCTGAAATCCCTTCTGTCTTAAGTTAGGGGCAGACTCAAGGTCAGTGCTGATCCCAGGCTGCAAAGAGGTCAGGGACTATGGGAGAGACAGGTTGAGGCTGGAACAGGTGGGCTGGGGAAAATGGCAGAGGATGCTTCTTTGCTGTCCTGACCCAATCAAGAGCAAAGGGCCAGTCAGAGGGGGGAGAAGGAAAGAAGAAGGAAAGGGGGTAGTTTTAAGGGATGACCAAACAGATTTGGTTAGGGGTCGAACAAATGAAAGGCTTCCAATCTGGGAGAAAAAGCAGTGCTGTGCTGGAAAAGATCTTTGAAGGAAAGTCAACATCTCTGCTCCAAAGTGGGCCCTTGAGAGAATTTCCCATGCCAGCCGCCCTCCTGCTCCTCCCCACCTGCTCCCCGCCCCTCCCAAGGCCTGGCCCACCCCAGCTCAGCCTTCTATGCCCACAGCCCGCTTTCCTCTCCAAGATAAGCACCTTTCTTTTTCATGCACCCAAGATGCTCTAATAGGTCACCCTGGGAAACGCCCTTCAGATTCAAAGCCAGTAGGATGAGGCCAAGGGCAGAGGGCAGGAGCCGTGGGAAAGCAGAGGCCCCAGGCACCAAAGGGTGGGCACCAGCTCTTATGCTCACAGCAAGACGTGCCCCCTTCTTTTCCCCATACTTAAAGGCGCCCTTCTTTCTCCGGGTACAATACAGTGAATACGGCCAGGATTCCAGGCTGGAATCCTGTGGGATATTCTTCCATTGTGTCAGCCATAATGAGGGGCTTTGGTGGGCCACGGGCCTCCCAGCATGGGACTTCACATGGCTAAAGAGACTTTGTTCGGGAAGGGGCAGGGGTTTCTGGGCCTTTCTCAGAAAACAGTGAAAAAGGCAGCCTCGGCCCTCAGAGCAGACCCTTAGAGAATGCTGGGCCCAAGGCAGCCTCTGAGAAAAGCCCCTCCTGTGGGCGGCTTGCCAGCCCTGCGGAGCCTGAACCAGGGCCACATGGGACGAGGGACCACGACCAGGAAGGTGGATACATGAGCAACTGTCGCTGGTTCACACAGCGACCTGCTCTTGGGCTCAGCTTCCACATCTGTAAAATGAGAGTGTTAGAAGAAAACTCTCCAAGTTCCTTTTCGACTTTAAGATATTCTTCCTGGGACCCGCTATGAACCAGTCCCAGACTTGGGGCAAGTGGCTCACACATTCTGAACTTCCATTTCCTCATCCAGAAAATAAGGCAGATACTGCATCTACTGCAAAATGAAAATTCAGGGTGTCTTGTTCAAAAAGCAGGATAAAGGTGCTGGTACTGAAATATCAAGTATTTTCCTTTCTTCCACAATCTTTCTCTCTCTCTCTCAAGTTATCAGGCTTTATTTTATTTTTTATTTTTTATTTTTTTTGAGGTGGAGTCTCGCTGTCCCCCAAGCTGGAGGGTAGTGGCGCAATCTCGGCTCCCTGCAAGCTCCACCTCCCGGGTTCACGCCATTATCCTGCCTCAGCCTCCCGAGTAGCTGGGAGTACAGGCGCCCACCACCACACCCAGCTAATTTTTTGTATTTTTAGTAGAGATGGGGTTTCACCGTGTTAGCCAGGATGATCTCGATCTCCTGACCTCGTGGTCCACCCCCCGCCCCTCGGCCTCCCAAAGTGCTGGGATTACAGGCATGAGCCACTGTGCTTGGCCTGTTATCAGGCTTTTTATATGGTATTTAATATTGTTCAAAGTAAAGAAAAATTAGAATTTTACATTACTAGCATAAGTGTTATTGTCCATTATTATATTGTGTAATGCCAATTTTAAATGCAAATAAGACCCTTTAACTCATGCACAGAATTACCAAAACCACACCGTTTGTATTTCACAGCTTGCTACTCTGTACGAATGTATTTTGATCTGACCAGGCAGTGGAAGTGCTACCCAAAAGTAACTCAACTGTTTCTATTTCCCTTCATGGTCTGCACACATTCCATAATGCTCTCCACCTCTGACTTGTGGCCTGCTGACCAGCAAGGAAGGACTGACGGGAAAGGACTGATGGGTTTCCTCATCTAGTCTTTGACTTCTGTATCATATTTTCAGCATAAGTAGGTGACCCCCACAGAGAAGTAACAAGAGCAATAAATGATATGATAGGATCCCTTGGTTGTTCACGTTTCTATTGCCTTCTTTTCACGTTTGGAGCAAGTTCTGGTTCCAAAGGAAAAGTGGTATCTCAGGGCTATCCATGCCTCCCATACCCAGTCCTAGAAGTAGGGTGCTTTGCTTGTGCAGCCTTTCAGCCTCACTCACACCTGGAGCTCAGGGACTGCAGTGCTATGCTCCTGGAGCCTTGAGTAATATGCAAATGAAAAGCAAGGGGAGCCAGATGTGGTGGCTCACACCTGTAATCCCAGCACTTTGGGAGGCCGAGGCTGGCGGATCACAAGGTCAAGAGATCGAGACCATCCTGGCCAACATGGTGAAACCCCGCCTCTACAAAAAATACAAAAAATAGCCGGGCGTGGTGGTGCACGCCTGCAGTCCCAGCTACTCCGGAGGCTGAGGCAGGAGAGTCGCTTGAACCCAGGAGGTGGAAGCTGCAGTGAGCCAAGATCGCGCCACTGCACTCCAGCCTGGCAGCAGAGCCAGACTCCGTCTCACAAAAAAAAAAAAAAAAAAAAAGAAAAAGAAAAAAAAGAAAAGAAAAGTAAGGGGAGAGGCTGAAATGTGGGCAGATCTGTATTCACTTGAATGCTCCATTGACTTAGCAGACTTCACTTGCAAGATGCAAGTTTAATGACAACACTGGTAAGCATTGCCAATGATAGCAGAGTATTCAACCAACTAAGAGCCCCTCCAGGCACGGGTTGTCCTGTGTGATGGCCTTGAGACCACCCTGCTGCTGCTCCCAGTGCTGAACTACAGCCTTCCCAGCAGGCTGATACAGCAGGCACTCACACATCTACCTCTGCTGGATGACTTGGGGCAAGTGGCTTGCACATTCTGAACTTCCGTTTCCTCATCTGGAAAATAAAGCTAGTACTGGGAAATAGTCATTATTTCGATAAGGATTGCATTCAATTAAAATATCTAGAACATACTGCAGCTCTTACTTTAATAAGATAAGAAATCCTCTCCAGGTGGGTAGGAGTGACAGACAGCAAGGAGTCACGGACTGGCGAAATGCCTGGAGTCCACAGGGCAGAGGAGCTTTCAAATATTTGGTTTAGAACAGAGTCAGACAGTCATATAGCCTCCAGTCGCAGACAGGAGCTCAAGTATTGAACAGGAAACTGAGGCAGAAATTCCAATTCCGAACAAGATGGAGGCGACAAGGCATGGATTTGGCATGCAGATACCCTGGGCTTCCTCCGTCTCCATCCCCTCCTCCCCATCCCCGCTTTTCCATCGCTGTCCCAGACTCCAGGCAGGAGGCAGTTGGTTTCCAGACTCCTGTACTGGTGAAAGTGTTCATCTCCAGCTGGGGGTAGTGGCTCACGTCATTAAACAGCCTGTAATCCCAGCACTTTGGGAGGCCTGAGGTCATGAGTTTGAGACCAGTCTGGCCAACATGTTGAAACCCATCTCTACTAAAAATACAAAAAATTAGCCAGGGGTTGTGGTGCACGCCTGTAATCCCAGTTACTTGGGAGACTGAGGCAGGAGAATCACTTGAACCCGGGAGGTGGAGGTTGCGGTGAGCCGAGATCATGCCATTGCACTCCAGCCTGGGCAAAAAGAGTGAAACTCCATCTTAAAAAAAAAAAAAAAGAAAGAAAGAAAAGAAAGTGTTCATCTCCTCAATCTCCTCCCTGTCAGAAATGGTCAGAGAAATATTTTCAAAACTATCTCCTATGAGATATAAATAGATGTTTCATGAAAAAAGAAGGAAGAGGAGGAAGGGAAGAAAAAGAAATGGAGGGAGAGGAAGAGGAGGAGGGAGAAGGGGGAGGAGAGAAGAAAATCGATAACAACATGACGATTTGAGAAATACCAAGTTAAACACATTTCAACAGGTTCTTCATAATGGAACATGAAGCATCATTAATATACGCCCTGGCATGTCACTCTCCAGGCAGTATTTCCTATACTTATTTCTTCAGGGAACGGTTTTCCATAAAGCACTGAGCAGAGCACAGCCTAACAATTCTGACACCATGGAGACCTGATGAGACTGTGCTGGCGCAGACGTGGTATTTGTGACTGCCAGGCAGAGGGGTAGGAGGGGGCTGCGAGCTCCTCCCAGTGCCTCTTGAAGGAACCCAGAGCTTTGAGACCCCGAGAAGGAAAAGGCATGGGTTAGAGATGTGCATGCAGCTGCTCCTGAGGAAGGAAGGACGCTGGCCCAAAGGCTGCACCTCCCTGCTGCCGTGTTGCAGATGGGCATTGACCTTCCACAGAAGCCACGCTATGCAAAGACGCAAAACACAACAGTCAACAGGGCATTCCAGGAGGGCCACTTCTAGTTCCCATGCCCCTGATAGAAGCCAGAAAGACCCACTCCCCAAGGCCAATCACATCTCATACCTCAGGCTTCCCGGCTTTCCTGGCATGCAGCCCTGCTTCCCCAGAAGTTTGATGCACAAATAGTATATTGCACGTCACAGCCATTCTCTCCAAATCTCCTCTTGCTCACTGGGCAGGAGGAGTAACTACTCGTGAACCACTCAAACTTCTCTTGGAAGGTACTGTTATCAACAAAAAGAACCCAAGGATCGCATACCAGGAAGGTGATTTAGGTGATTTTGCAGCAATGCTATTCACTGAATCCCTCTTTTCAAAAATCCACCTTCTCTCTTCCGTGGGAACCCAAGGGAACTGCATGAATGAGCACTCAACACTCTAAATGCAGGTCCAGAACTTGCAGGTGATTTCATAAGATCACTGCCCCTCTCTGAGCCTCAGATTCTGTATGTAGAAAATCAAAGTCCCAGAGGTTGGCACTTCCTTCACATTAGTAAGAAGCTAATACGGAAAAGCACTGGGCTGCTTCCTTTTGCTGGGTCACCAAGGGAAAGAACCTTGAACCTATTAACGGAACCTCCGGGGAGACAGATTTCTGCTCAGAAGAAGAAAGCACTTTCTAATTATGATGTCCTGGGAAGGGTTTGAGCAGGGGATCACAGACAGCTAGGCACAAATCCTGGATTTAGAGTCTGACCAATTTTTATCTGAATTCCAGCATTTTCACCTTCTTAGCTGTTGTATAACTGGGGGCAATTTACTCAACAACTCTATGCCTCCAGGCCTTGTCTGTAAAATGTAGATTGCAATCAGTTAATTTGCTTATTCATCCATCATCATTAATTCACAGTGTTTGTTCTGCTACACACATGAGTACCACGTAAGAACAGCAGCATCCCACGAGGGGTAAAGCCGTTGCAAGGAAAGTGCCTGACGCCATGTGGCAGATGACAGGCGCCTAGTAAAAGCAGACTCTTCAGTGGATTACTTTTCAGTGGATGGAGCTGCCTCCAGAGGGAGTGAGCTGCCCCAGGAAGGCCAGGTAAGCTCTGAGGAAGGATGTGGAGGAGGGGACTCTGGCACCAGGCAGAGAATTGTTCTTGCTTCGGGGTCCCTGGGGTCTCTCCTGGCCACCCAGGAGAGGCTCATGTGGGACTGTGGCTCAGCCTCCCAGAATGGAGCTCTTTCCCCAGACCCACACAAAAAGCCAAGGAAAGTGCCAAGGGGACACATGGGTTGAGCAGGGCAGCAGCGAGACAAAGAGCCTTCCAAGAGGCAGCCACAAAATGGGCACTTCCAGGCCTCGGGGCAGCGACCGGCGCCTCTGCAGGGGCTGATTTCTGACGGAAGTGGGCCCTCTGGCGGGCGGCGGGGGTAACGTCCCTGCCCAGGGCTCTGGCCCCTTTTTGAGCCAGCCTGGGTCCTAAGCACAGGACTGCTGTCTAAGGTCTGCAGACATCCTTGTTGCAAACCCCAAAGCACAGGCATTAGTATGAATGGCGGGGAAAAGTGCATTCAGCCGGAGTGAATTGTGGTCAGGGAGGTGAATGAGCTTTATTTTGGAGACCCAAATGGACTCCCACACCATGCCCTTGGAGTCACCATCCACTCTTCCCAGAAATCCACTATGGCTCATGGGCCACTTCATTCCTGTCACTCATCCGGCATCCCACTCTGTCCCACTCTGCGCCCTAGGTTCTGATGCTAACGGGTGAGTCATGGGTGGGTTTAGGGCACATCCAGGTCCTGGGGCGGTAGATCTGGCAGGTAGCCCATGACTGACTCACTGTCTTTTGCGTGAGCGTGTAGCATAAAATGCCTGATAATGGGCACATTGTTTTCCAAAGATGAGGCAATGAGTGAACTGATGCCCTTAGGCATGGGCATCACTTTCTTTCTGAGAACTCCCCAATGCCACCTGGTTTTCATGACCCTCATGACTCTGCAATGGCTGCCTGCACCTGCCCACTTCAGAGACCATTTCTGCCTGTGGTCTGAGCAGAAGGGGGAGTGAGCCCCATGTCCTCCACCACCCACCACGACTGCCACCCCAACCATACTGACTGGCCATGATGGGTATCTGAACTGGGTGCAGCCACCTGCAGGATCCCAGCAACCTACAACTAATGCCACTGGCATAGTAGATATGCCAGCCTATTCGCTTATCTACTACACAGGGACCCAGCAAGGACATGGCGACGGGCTGCTGGAACCAACACTGAAGGGTTGCGTAGAGAGGGAAGGGGTACACTCGAGGCAAAGGGTGCTGAGATAAAGTTGGTTATACTTCTGGCTTATGTTGGTTAATTTTATGTGTCTATTTGGCTGGGCCATGGTGCCCAGATATCTGATCAAACATTATTCTGGATGTTTCTGTGAGGACATTTTTCGATGAGATTAACATTGAAATCAGTGGACTTTGAGTAAACCATATTGCCCCCCACAATGTGAGTGGGCCTCGTCTAATCAGGTGAAGGCCTGAATAGAACAAAAGACTGACTTTCTGGGAGTGGGAGGTGATTCTGCAGACGCATCCCTTTGGGCTTGAACTGCAGCATTGACTCTCCTGGGTCTCCAGCCTGCTGGCTCACCCTGCAGATTCTGGACTTGCCAGCATTTCTAAGTGCTTGAGCCAATTTCTTAAAATACATCTCTTTCTAGATAGATCTACATCCTATTTCCTCTGGAGAGAAACTGTGATCAATGCACTGGCTGATGATGTCTCTTCTACTTCTTTTATCACCAACATTTAAAAAAAGAAATATTTTGGCCGGGTGCGGTGGCTCACACCTGTAATCCCAGCACTTTGGGAGGCCAAGGAGGGCAAATCACTGGAGGTCGGGAGTTTGAGACCAGAGAAACCAACATGGAGAAACAAACCCCGTCTCTACTAAAAATACAAAATTAGCCAAGCATGGTGGCATATACCTATAATCTCAGTTACTCGGGAGGCTGTGGCAAGAGAATCACTTGAACCTGGGAGGCAGAGGTTGCGGTGAGCCGAGATCACGCCTGGGAAACAAAAGTGAAACTCGTCTCAAAAAAAAAAAAGAAATATTTCTTCTTTTTGTTTCCCTCCCTCCACGATTTCTACTGGCACTCTACTTCATTCAACAAATCACATTTTTTTTTTTTTCTAGTTGTAAGTTCAGTTTCAGGATTTTGCAGGATAATTAAGCCAAAGATGATAACATTTAATTGGTAGTGCTATTTAGCACCTGGTTACTAGTGTTCGTAACTTCTTTATCAAAAGCATTATGTAAGGAAGATGTGAGAGATGTATTTGGGAGCTCAGGCCAGAAATGGTCAGAGCTTTCTCTGTGTGTGGCACAGAAAGTCCGGTGCTTCTTCCTTATCCATCACAGTCTGAATTTTCAACATTATATTCACAAGGTTTTGTGTTCAATGGGATTTCCTTGTGCTTCTATAATCACCAGGGTAACAATATGTGGGTATCCACACATGCATGCATGTGATCATATGTGTGCATGTGCCAGTACATTTATGACATGAGTGTATTCATTTATCCAGGGATAAAATTAAAACTTAAATTCCAAAATCACCTGTGAACCCATCAGTCTGGTGACTACTCACTGCCCAAATGCTTCACATTTTGAAGTCTCAGGCAACCTCATGCTAAATAAGGTTTGGGCTGTGTTTATCTTTTCATCCCCAGCACCTAACACTGGGGCCAAGTACAGAGGGGGCTCAATTTTTAAATGAATGAATTAAATTATTCATTTAATAAATGTTGATTGGGCACCTACCTATTGTCTGCTAGGCAGAGTTCTAATTGGACTCCCCATTTGGATGGCAGAAGTCAGTGGTAGGTAGGCTGGGCACGGTGGCTCATGCCTATAATCCCAGCACTTTGGAAGGCCGAGGCTGGTGGATCACGAGGTCAGGAGATCGAGACCATCCTGGCTAACACGGTGAAACCCTGTCTCTACTAAAAATACAAAAAAAAAAAAAAAAAAATTAGCCAGGCATGGTGGTGGGCGCCTGTAGTCCCAGCTACTCATGAGGCTGAGGCAGGAGAATGGCATGAACCCGGGAGGTGGAGCTTGCAGTGAGCCGAGATTGCGCCATCGCACTCTAGCCTGGGCGACAGAGCAAGACTCCATCTCACAAAAAAAGAAAAAAAAAAAAACGAAGTCAGTGGTGGGTAAATAAATACACAGAATTCTGTCTCCCACGTGCATGTGTTAGAGGACATGAAACAGGGGCATGAGACAGAATGGTCGGGAAGGGGTCTTTGGGGAGGTGGCATCGGCACAGAGCCTCGGGGATGCTGGATACTTGTTTTATAGAGCGATTTTTTTCTTTGGGAAAATCACTTGCTTCCTGCGTAGTGTATCAAATCTGACAATAATTTGCCAGGTAAAAATTAGAGAGGATACAGAGAGGCCAGAGAGGCAAGCCCTTGACAAGTATAGGAGGCTTTCCCTGTGACCCGGCCTGTGTAAGATTCCCATCGCAAAAGGTATCTCTGTTCTCTCAGCTGCCGGAGGCACCATTAATAGCATTTTGAGTTATGAAATTTGATTCTTCCATATTTGTATTTATATTTAAGTCTACTTTGAGATTTGATTTATATTTATAATTATATGAATGGATTTTTTATGTATTCGCTTTATTTATATAGTTTTGTATTTATAATTATATTTATAAAGTCTCCTGCAGAAATCCAGGAATTTGTGGAGACTAAAGGAGTATGCTTGTTTTCAGTTTTCTCATATATACATTTCTGTTTCTCCTCTTAATACAAAACAAATGCTGTAGAAAACGTGAAGTCTACTAAAAAGTTTAAATATCAAAATTAAAAATCCTCACAAATCTTAACCTTCATGAATATTCACTGCAGACAAGCAATTTGGTGTGTTTTTCTCTTAGACTCTTTTTTTAATTAAGAAAAAGCTATTTTGAACATTATTGAGAATATACAGTAAGTAAATATGTCATGGTTTGATCACTGAATTTCGTAAATATTGGCCAACATCACTACAAACATATCCTAAATGTTATTTTAAATCCCTATAGCGAATTCTACTATACGTAAATAGTATATTAATAAATTATTCTTCATGCACTGAATATTTTGGTTGGTTTCTTCTTTTTTCATATTGGGAACATCCTGCAAAATTATTGCATCATTTTACTGCTTTCTCCTGCAGCTAAGGCTCAAACCAAAAGAGAATTCTCATTTTCCTAAGGCGTTTACAGGAGTAGTTAAAGAATTGTTCTTGCAGCTTCACAGTGGATGCTCTTTGGGCTGGCTCTTCTGCCATTCTCTTACCTTTCCTTTCCCCTCAGCATTGCAGGAGGAATTCCGTAAATCCAGGGATCACATTCTCAAAAGACCGATAAGAAATGGCAGGACGCCAGAGCACCATACAGGACTATCCTCGATTTCCCAAATGCCGCCCCCCAACCCCCCACCCACACCTCCCACCTCCCCCCCACCCTCTCCCAGCCACCCCCAGCCACCCCCGGCACAGTGCTAAGTAGACACTTCCTTTGGTCTTGTTAGAAATTGCTCTGTCCTGTGACCATCTGGCTGTAGGGGAGGCTAGGAAAGCCTGCATCCACCTAAATCCACTATATGGGAGAAGGCAGCCAGGGAGAAAGAGACTAGAGATGTTGCTGGGAAGGCAATCGTTATTATTACTACTCACTAAAATCGTCTTTGTTCACAAGCCTTTTTCCGTATTCATTATTTTCTAAAGAGTGATTCCCTGTAGTGGAACTACTGATCTAAAGGCTGTAAACAGTTCTAAGTATCTTATACATATTAATTGTTTCTAAGATGGTGTGTTTGAATTATTTTTCACTGAATTACTGCCACTGAATATTACTATGAGATCTTTTGCATAGTCTTTGATGTATTCAAGGAAATTGAGATCTCTCAGCCTGGTAGTGTTGAGCTGATGTTGGACCGTGGTGTATGTAAGCATGGCTGTGGCATGAAAACATCATGTTGTGAGTGTGTGTCCATGTGCGTGTATGCACATATATGTGTCTGTGTGAGTATATGATTATCTGAGCATGTGCACACAAGTACATGTCCCTGTGTGCATGTGTAGGCACGTGTGTGTGTGCGCATGCATTAGTTCTGGCTTGTCATTGGCAGAAAAAGGGAGTAGGGTATGGTTTCCCTCAATCAGGTGAAACCTCAGTTTCCAGACTTCTAAATAGACATGACGATTTCTGCACTATTATTCTGACTGGATTTCCTCTACAGCAAGTGAGGAATTCACTTTAACTTTGTTTTTTGTTTTTCGCGGGTGTTTGTTCGTTTGCTTGTTTTGAGATGGAGTCTCACTCTGTCAGCAGGCTGGAGTGACAGAGTGGCACAATCTTGGCTCACTGCAACCTCCGCCTCCTGGGTTCAAGTGATTCTCCTGTCTCAGCCTCCCTAGTAGCTGGGATTACAGGTGCATGCCACCATATCTGGCTAATTTTTTGTATTTTTAGTAGAGACGGGGTTTCACCATGTTAGCCAGGATGGTCTCAATCTCTTGACCTTGTGATCCGCCCACCTCAGCCTTCCAAAGTGCTGGAATTACAGGCATGAGCCACCACGCCCAGCCTACACTGTATAACTTTGGACAAGTCGCTCTTCTCACTAAATTCCCATCTCCTCGCCTTTCCAAGGAGGATAACTTTTCCTGTGTCACAGGGGTTACTGTGAGAAACGTGACAGATCACGTGACATGCTCCATAAAAGCTGAGTCCTGAAGGAGGAGTGAGCCAGGTGATCCCAAGGGGCAGGATGTCTTAGGTAGAGTGTCCTGTGGCAGGTGGGAATGGGGTAGTGCTGTTGCTGCTGACGATGATGAAGGAGATGGGCTAAGGGCGTGCTGCGGTAAGGGCCCTAGGGCCACACAAGCCTCAAGCCTGTCAAGGGACCATCAGGGAGTCACTGGTTACTTCTGCTGGTTATGAGTGGTGGCTCATCTTGATTCTTGGCCTGCCCTCACGGGTCAGGGACCCTTCCTTCCCTGGCACAGAGTTGCAGGCAGCCTCCTGTGCATACCTTCCCAGGCTAAGACAACAGGGCTATATCTTTGTCCCTAGATCTTTGATCCCTGTGCCCTGAAAGAGTAGGATTGAGACAGAGGGAGACGTTCATTGAAGCAAGACCCGAAGAAGATGCAGCTAGGTCTGTGAACGTATCAGATGGCTTGTAACATCTGGACCCTTTGATTGAGAAATAAGCTTTCCCAGTATCTTTGAAAGACTCTGCAACAAAAAGCAAAGGGTGACTATGGTGGATCCCAGTATCTCTGGAGGTAATGTGAGAGGATGGGGAGATGGGCCCACAGTCTGGAATCCAGACTCCAGGTTTCCTCTTCATGCTGCTCAGATGGGGTGAGACTCCTGGCCTCCCCGAGCCTCCCTTTGCTGTTTGATGGTGGCCTCACAGATCCCCAAGGGTCTGTAGGTAAACCCAGCCCTGCAGACTCCCATCCTCCAAAGGTGGAGAGTTACTTCCTGTGGGAGAAGTCACTGCAAGCCTCCCCTGCTCCGTGCAGTGACGCACAATGCAAAGCGTGACGATCGCCCAGCCACGGCCTCGCCTGCCCGGCCTCCCTTCCCGGCTTACTGACTTTCCCCTCAATTCTAATTGGACCAGTCATTTAATTTCACTTCGGCTTAATGGCTTTCCGCTGTGGCAGCTGGGACAGAAGGTCAAACTAAAGGACTTCAGCCCTGATCAAGAACAGCTTCTGACCAGAAAGGCGGTGGTAAGCATAGCTCAGGTCTTCAGGGAAAGTGCGAAATGGATTAGGCAGGTGGACCCTGGAAGAGTGTCACTGTCCTCCTTCCACCTTGTGCAGACACGGAGTGCTGCTCAGTCAGTCTCCACAGAACGGAAAGATTCAGGGCTTTTTGGCATCTAAATAGGGCTGATATTTCATATGTAGTCATGTGTAATTTGTACTTTATTTATTTATGAGACAGAGTCTCACTCTGTGGCCCAGGCTGGAGTGCAATGACGTGATCTTGGCTCACTGCAAATCTCCTCCTCCTGGGTTCAAGCAATTCTCCTGCATCAGCCTCCCACGTAGCTGGGATTACAGGCAGCCGCCACCAATTTTTTGTATTTTTAGTAAAGATGGGGTTTTGCCATGTTGGCCAGGCTGGTCTCGAACTCCTGACCTCAGGTGATCCACCCACCTCGGCCTCCCAAAGTGCTGGTATTACAGGCATGAGCCACCATGCCCGGCCAATAATTTTAATAAATATCTAGATTAGCCGGTGTGGTGGCTCCCACCTGTAATCCCAGCACTTTGAGAGGCTTCCTCACAGCCTGCAGAACCATGAGCCAATTAAACCTCTTTTCTTTGTAAATTATCTAGTCTCAGATATCTCTTTTTTTTTTTTTTTTTTGAGATGGAGTCTTGCTCTTTCTCCCAGGCTGGAGTGCAGTGGCACAATCTCGACTCACTGCAAGCTCCGCCTCCTGGGTTCACGCCATTCTCCTGCCTCAGCCTCCTGAGCAGCTGGGACTACAGGCACCCACCACCACGCCCAGCTAACTTTTTGTATTTTTAGTAGAGACGGGGTTTCACCATGTTAGCCAGGATGGTCTCGATCTCCTGACCTTGTGATCTGCCTGCCTTGGCCTCCCAAAGTGCTGGGATTACAGGTGTGAGCTACCACGCCTGGCCAGTCTCAGGTATGTCTTTATAGCAGTACAAAAATGGACTAATAGAGCATCTATACACAAAAGTGCAATATATCACATTAGTGCCTCACATTTCTCTTAGTACCCACTCCCAGCCCCTTAAGATACAATCAAAAGAACAATGGATATGGAATCAAAATAAACAAGTTACTGGCTGGGCATGGTGGCTCACACCTGTAATCCCAGCACTTTGGGAGGCCGAGGCAGGTGGATCACGAGGTCAGGAGTTCGAGACCAACATGGTGAAACCCCGTCTTTACTAAAAGTACAAAAATTAACCGGGCGTGGTGGCACGTGCCTGTAATCCCAGCTACTCAGGAGGCTGAGGCAGGAGAACTGCTTGAACTCAGGAGGCGGAGCTTTCAATGAGCTGAAATTACGCCACTGTACTCCAGCCTGGGCGATAGAGCAAGACTCTGTCTCCAAAAAAAAAAAAAAACAAGAAAAAAACAAGTTACTAATCTGGTTTTCTTTTACCTGCTTGACCTTCATTCAAGTGCATTAAACTCTCTTAGCTTCACCTTCCTCCCCTGTAACCATGGTATAGTAATCCTTTCCTGGTAGGAGTTTCGTGAGGATTAGAGAGGATGGAAGTGGAGGTCCTGGAGCAATCCCTAACACAGAACAGGATTTACATTCTTCTAAGATTCGGTATTTATTGAGTCCTCACCATGAGCCTGCCAGGCTAGATCTGGGCCCTAGATACAGAGATTAAAAAAAAAAAGGGTGCCCAGCCTTTGAGGAGCTCTTTTTCTGCGGTGGAAACAGATGTGAAAAAGGGCTGTGCAATACGGTATGATATGTGCTGGGGCTGGATAACGGGCAGGGGCTGTGGGATTCCAGAGGAGAGACTGACAACTGGGCTATCAGGGAAGGCTTCACAGAAGAGGTGGAAAATGGCATTCATGATGGAGAATGGGTGGAACTGGTTCAAAGAGTGGAGTGGCAGGAGTGCGACTCAGGTAGGTGTGCGTGCTAGGAGGCTCCTGTGCTAGGAGGGCATGAGTTTGGGGAGTGGCCAGGAATTTGGGTATGGTGGGGATACTTGTTGCACTAAATATTTTGAGCCATTGTCTTATGGGCTAGAAATAGGATTCCAGCCGGGCGTGGTGGCTCAAGCCTGTAATCCCAGCAGTTTGGGAGGCCGAGGCGGGTGGATCACGAGGTCAGGAGATCGAGACCATCCTGGCTAACACGGTGAAACCCTGTCTCTACTAAAAATACAAAAAAAATTAGCCGGGCGTGTTGGCGGGCGCCTGTAGTCCCAGCTTCTCGGGAGGCTGAGGCAGGAGAATGGCGTGAACCCGGGAGGTGAAGCTTGCAGTGAGCCGAGATCGCGCCACTGCACTCCAGCCTGGGGGACAGAGCAAGACTCCGTCTCAAAAAAAAAAAAAAAAAAGAAATAGGATTCCAGTTTCCAGGCCAAGACTTTCTGCCAAATTTCTGCATTTCTTTGAAAAAAATTAAATAAAAGAATCAGAAACCCTTCTAGGTTCTGGTCTTCCTCCTCTTTAAAATGAAGAGATTGAATAAAACTAGCTTCAAGGCCTTATTTAGTTCTATGAGGCCATACAGATACACATTTGATAATGTCACATGAAGAGGCAATGACCTGGGATCTGGATTCCTGACAATGCCCTTTAAATGTCATCTCATCAAGATTTTCTTAGTCGTTATTATAATGGTTCGCTCCCCTTCTTGCTCAATAAAAAAAATGGACATTCAATCTAACTTCAAATCTCAAAGATAACTAATTTGTTAAACCAGTTTGGTAGGATGAGTCAGCAGCATACACAAATCTGAAGTGCTGACATCCTCGATGGCTTCATGTGGCACTAAACTCCTAGCGATGAAGCTTCTGCGTGTACTGAACACCTACTGTGTGCCAGATATTGGGGGCACATAGACAAAGAGACATAGCCACACTCTTTAAAGAGCACACCTTTGGGAAGAAACATTGAAGTAAGCAGATTATGTAGATACAGAAGAGACTGGTTAAAAGAAGTATCTGATGATATGAAAATGCTGTGGAGGAGACCCTCTACCCAGGCTGGGAGTACATGAGAGACTTCATTGAGAACCAAACTAGGGCCGGGCATGGTGGCTTACGCCTGTAATCCCAGCACTTTGGGAGGCCGAGGCGGGTGGATCACAAGGTCAGGAGGAGATTGAGACCACCCTGGCTAACACAGTGAAACTCCGTCTCTACTAAAAATACAAAAAATTAGCTGCGCGTGGTGGCAGGCACCTGTAGTCCCAGCTACTCAGGAGGCTGAGGCAGGAGAATGGCGTGAACCCGGGAGGCGGAGCTTGCAATGAGCTGAGATCACGCCACTGCACTCCAGCCTGGGTGACAGAGTGAGACTCCGTCTCAAAAAAAAAAAAAAAAAGAACCAAACTAAACCTTTAAGTGATAAGGCTAGGGTGTATCAGTGGAGAGAAGGATGCACCAGACAGGAAAAAACAGTAGTGCAAGGGGCTGCGGCAATCCATCATGACAGTAACAACTCATGCTAATATAATGCTTTCTCTGCTACACAGTGGCAGGACAGGAGAGCAGGGTGAAACCCCTTTGTGTTATTCCAAGTCTTTGTAGCGTGTACTACAGAGACCTTCTTAAGGTTGAGGGTGGGGACTTGAAAAGACAGAAGGCAGGGCGAGGCAGTGGAAAGAAACCCCTTGGAAGTAGTGCAAGGTGCTGCTGAGTGTACTAAATACAGTGCTTCTGAAGGCTCAGACCAAGGTAGCAAGTCAGAGAGAGGCATCTCCAAAGGTATAGAAATCCAAGGACAACAGAAACACCAGAAAGAAAATAACTCCCAGAGATTATAAAATCTGAAATCTGAGGAAAGAGAGAGAAAACAGATAGACAGACACATACCACAGTCAAAATTTGGCAGCTAGGCTGTAAAGCATAAAGAAATTTCTAGAGATTTTTCTTTTCAATGTCCAGATCCCAAGGAAATGTTTCCTTACTTCTTTTGAAATAATTGAAGTCAATTGTGCACTAAAGTTAAATAAAAGTGCAACAAATGCCATTTAACATACATATTAGGTAGACTCAGCACCCCCTCCTCCCACACTGGCCGTGGGTCATGAAGAGTATGCCATTATCGGGCAGGGCGCGGTGGCTCACACCTGTAACCCCAGCACTTTGAGAGGCCAAGGCGGGTGGATCACGAGGTCAGGAGTTCAAGACCAGCCTGGCCAGCATGGTGAAACCCCGTCTCTACTAAAAATACAAAAATTAGCCAGGCGTGGTGGCGGGTGCCTCTAATCCCAGCTACTTGGGAGGCTGAGGCAGAGAATTGCTTGAACCCAGGAGGCCGAGGTTGCAGTCAGCCAAGATCGCGCCATTGCACTCCAGTCTGGGTGACAGAGCATGACTCCATCTCAAAAAAAAAAAAAAAAAGATTGTGTCATTATCTGAAGGTAAATATTATTTAAATCCATCTCTGCTATTCATTTTCAGACAATGTTTAACATTGCATCAAAAATTGTAAAACATACAAAGAAGCAAGAAACTTGACCCATAGTCAAGAGAGAAAACAATTGATATTTTGATAGAGATTGCGCTGAAAAGAATGAAGTAGAAACACCATAAATAAAAAATCTATTTGAAAGGCTTACTGGCAGCGTAGCAGGGGAAAGGAAAAGTACAGTTGAATACAGGTGAATTGCAAGTATCAAACTGAAATATATAGAGGAAAAAGGGGATTATATAGAAAGAAACAGAGAACCTGATAGAGAACGATATCAAGTAGTCAAAAGTGTATAGTTGTATTCAAAGGGGAGGTAAAGGAGAGGAGAGAGAGAATAAAGCTAAGAAATATTTAAAGAGATTGTGGCTGAGGCATTTTAGAATCACCGAAAGTTATCGACCCACAAAAGCAAGATAATTTCAAATGAAATTACTACAAACAGAAACACATCTAGGCACATCACAGTCAAAACACTGAAAATAAAACAGAAAGACAAAATCTTAAAATAAGCCCTAGGAAAGGTACATCACATATAAGGGAACAATGATACAAAAAAAAAAAAAAAGACAGATTTCTCATTAGAAACAACAAAAAACAAAAGACAATAGGATAATATATTTAAAATAAAATTGTTTCTGTCTGCAGGAACACACAGTATGATATGTGTGAACAGTTGAAAAATTTGTCATAATTTTCACCTTTGATATAGTTTATATACATATATGTATAATTTTTTTTTTTTTACAGTCACTGTCTTACAGTCTTAAAACCCAACAACTGGGCAAACTCTGATCCATTTCTATCAATTGTTTCTTTCATATTTTTCATTTCTAGTGTTTCTACTTCATTCTTTTCAATGCAATTTCTATCAAAATATCAATGACATGGTAGTAACAAAAACAGAAAAAACAATCCTAAAATTTATATGAAACGAAAAAAGACTCCAAGTAGCCAAAGAAATCTTGAGCAAAAAGAAAAAAGCTGGAGGAACCACACTACCTGACTCCAAAATAGACTACATATTTATAATAACCAAAACATCATGTTACTGGCATAAAATCAGACACATACACCAACAGAACAGGATACAGAGCCCAGAAGTAAATCTACACACCTACAGCCAACTGATTTTCAACAGAGGTGCCAAGAATACACATTGGAAAAAAGACATTCTCTTCAATAAACGGTGCTGAGAAAATTGGATAACCACATAGAAATGAATCTAGACTCCTGCCTCTCGCCATATACAAAAATCAACTCAAAATTGATTAAAGACCTAACTGTGAAACCTGAAACTGTGAAACTATTAGAAAAACCTGCTAGAAGTGTGAAACTACTAGAGGAAAACATAAAAAAAAGTTTCACAACATTAGACTGGGCAAGGACTTTTGGATATTACCTCAAAAGCACAGGCGACAAAAGCAAAAATATAGACAAATGGGATTACATCAAACTATAAAGGTTCTTCACAGCAAAGAGACTAATCAGCAGTGTAAAGAGGCAGTTTACAGAATGGGAGATGACAGCTGCAAACTATACATTTGGCAAGGAGTTAATATACAGAATACATAAGGAACTTAGACAACTCAACAGCATGAATAAATAAAAAAAAAATCCCAATTAAAACATGAGCAAAGGACCTTAATAGGCATTTCTCAAAAGAAGACATACAAATTCTAGCAGGTGTATGAAAAATTCCTCAGCATCTCTAAATGTCAGAAAAATGCAAATCGAAGTCATAATGAGATATCACCTTACTCAAGTAAGAATGGCTAACATCAAAAATACAAAAGATAAGCGTTGGTAAAAATATGGAGATGAGGGAACCCTTACACACTTTTGTTGGGTTTGTAAATGAGTACGGCCATTATGAAAAACAGTATAGAGGTTTCTAAAAAATTAAAAAGAACTGCCATAGGATCCAGCAATCTCACCACTGGGTGTACATCAAAAGGAAATGAAATTAGTACATTGAAGACATACAGCACTCCAGTGTTTGTTGCAATACTCTTTCACAATAGCCAAGATCTAGAATCAACCTAAGTGCCCAATGACCAATGAGTGGATGAAGAATATGTCACACACACACACACACACACACACACACACACACACACACAATGGAACAGTACTCAGCCATAAAAAATGAAATTCTGTCATTTCCAACAACATGGGTGAAACCGGAGGACATGATGTTAAGCAAAATTATCCAGGCACAGAAAGAAAAAAAACCCACGATCTCACTCAAAAGTGCAATCTTAAAAAGTTGATCACGGGTCGGATGTGGTGGCTCACGCCTGTAATCCCAGCACTCTGGGAGGCCGAAGAGGGTGGATCACAAGGTCAGGAGTTTGAGACCAGCCTGGCCAACAGGGTGAAACCCTGTCTCTACTAAAAATACAAAAAATTAGCTGAGTGTAGTGGTAGGCACCTGTAATCCCAGCTGCTTGGGAGGCTGAAGCAGGAGAATCGCTTGAACCTGGGAGGCGGAGGTTGCGGTGAGCCAAGATTGCACCACTGTGCTCCAGCCTGGGTGACAGAGTGAGACTCCGTCTCAAAAAACAAAAACAACAACAAAAAACCGATCACATAAAAATGTAGAGTAGAACAACAGTTACCAGAACCAGAGGAAAGAAGGAGGAAAGGAGGATGGTGAGAGGTTGATCCACAGGTACAAAATGTCTTAGATAGAAGGAATATGTTCTGGTGTCCTACTAATGCAGAGTAGGGCAATTATTGTTAACAATAATGCATAGTATGTTTCAAAATAGCTAGAAGAGCGGTTTCTGAGTGTTCTCACCACAAAGAAATTATAACTATATGAGGTGATGAATATGCTAATTACCCTGATTTGATCGTTATGCAATGTATACACATATAACATTGTACCCCATATTTACAATTACCGTGTGTCAATTAAAAATAAATGAAAATTTCAAAGACAAAAATAACTGCAACTTAAGAATACAAAATTCATCAAAATATTAGTTATAAATTGAGGCAAAACAAAGACATTTTCAGATAGGTAAAGCCTGAGAGAATTCACATCCAGCATATTTGCACTGTAAGGAATGCTAAAAAGATGTTCTTAAGCTTGATGGAAAAAGATGCCAGAAGAAAGCCCAGATCTATAAGGAGAAATAAGGAAAATGGGAAAAGAAAAATATGTGAATAATTATAGGGCATCTTTTTATTTATTTATATCGGTATCTGTTTTGACAAGTATGTACACACACACACACGCAGAGGCAATTGGCTGCCAAAAGCAAAAGTAAGCATGGATTTTAAATATTCAGAATTTTAAAACAATATCAGAAGAGCACAAAGGATAAAAGATATTAGAAATGGAATTATATGTCCTATCCAAAAGACCTCTTATATGGTTCTTACATTATTCTAAAAGTAGTATGTTATTGGAAATCAGACTTATGTTTTAAAGATGTATATTTTATCTGTAGTGCAACCACTAAAAAATAACACAAAGAACTGGGGTTTAGAAGTCAATACAAAGTAAGCTTATTTTTGTTAAATTTTTAAAATTTGATCTCTTCAAATCAAAAGTTCATTCTACAAATTTTATTATTTAAAATAAAAGGAAAACAAAACTTTTTTTTTTCCTGGAACATTTTTATCCATTTTTCAAATATTCTTGCTGTGCCTTGATGTCTTGATGTAGCAACCTTCCCCAGCCCCCATTTAATAAAAATATTTTTAATTTTTTTCATACTGCCTTTTTAAAGATATACTTTATTTACGTGCAATAAAATTATGCTTTGGGGTGTTAGGTTCATTTAGACAAATGCACATAGTCATGTTTCCGCCACCACAATCAAGATACAGAACATTACCATCGCCCTCTAAAATTCCCTCATGCTATTTCTTTATTGTCATTCCCTCTCCTCCACTCCACCCTCAGTCTCTGGCAGCCACTGATGTGTTTTCTGTTCCTGTGACTTTGTCTTTTCCTGAAACTGATTTTAAATATTTATGGGAGGCAGCAATGGAAAAGTTGACTTCATAACTTTATATCTTATACTTTTGTATAATGTGTCATTATCCATACTTGAGAAAGTGTATTCCATGATATATAGACATAAATAAATGTGCTTTACAATGTATATGTAAAACTTTTCTGTTATATAAGAACTTCCTAGCATAAATTTGTAACATAAAGCAAACTTGAAAAAGTCAATATAGGAAATACAATAGATTTGCATTAAAGAATTCTGGAAAAGTTTTTTTTAAAGGATCAAAAACTTGTGGGATAAAGGGAAGACAAATTTCAAGATACTAAACTTTAAGACAATCAAACCAATAATTACACTAAATATAAATAGCTTAAATAGCTCAAAAACAAGATAAGGATTGTTCAACTGGATTTTTTAGAAAACAATAACTTACTACATTCTGTTTCTAATATGCATACTTTAAATACAGAGATACAGCAGAAAGAAAAATGTAGGAAGAGATATATCATGCAAACAGTAAGTCTAAGACAGCTGTTGTAGTCATTAATGTTAGAAAAAGTACTAAGTTGAAGACAAAGAGATAAGAGGCATTTTATAATGATACAAGTTTCCATTTATCAAGAATACATAACAATTCAACATACATATGCGTTTAAGAACAGAGCTTCTCACCATCTTATACTTTTGTATAATGTGAAACAAAACTATGAAACAAAACTAACAGAACTAAACGGGAAAGAGATGAATTCACAATTATAGTTGGAAATTTCAGTGCTGCTCTCTGAATAAAAAATAAAACAAGTAGACAGAAATCAGTCATGTTATAGAATATTGAAACAATATTTTCCAAGGTTTTACAACTCAGCACTATTCACATTTTCAACGGGATGAAAATGTGGAGATGGGACGGTGGTGATGGGGTGGGGATGGTGGGTCCTGGGGAAGGTGGAGCGGGGCATTGTAGAATGTATCCCAGCCTCCAACACTAGATGTCAGTAGCACTCTTGTCCCGGTTGTGATAACCGAACATTTTCAGATATTGCCAAATGACTGGGTGGAGGAGGAGCAGGGTGAATCTCCCCTAGTTGAGAACCATTTATATAGAGCATATACCAGGACATAAGAAAAGTCTACATAATTTTTTAAAGTATTGAACATATGTATATAAGCAGTACGTTGTCTGAACAAAATAAAATTCAATTACAATAAGATATCTAGAAAATCCCCAAATAATCATAAATTTAGCAATGCTTTCCTAAGTAGCCTGTGGGACCAAAAAGAAAAAGCACAAAGGAAGTTAGAAAATAGTGTGCACTGAGTATTAAGGAAAGCAAAGAGTGTGCACTGAGTATTAAGGAAAGCACAAGAAAAATATCACAGGATGCAGACTAAGCAGTGCTTAGAAAATTTTCAGCTTCAATGCAAATATTAGAGAAAAATTGTAAAATCAATCAACTAAGCTTCCATGTCAAGAAGCTCAAAAACTCAGAGCAAATTAGATATTAAGTAATTAAAAACAATGAAATTTAAGAAGGAGGCAAAGTCAGTGAGCTGGCAAAAGGACAAATAGAGAGGAAAAGTGGGCAACTCAATGTCACAGTGAGTGAGCAGAGAGTCAGGGCTGGATCCCAGCTCTTCCCCAGGCTGGAACGAGTTATCTCCCTTCATCCACAGATTACTGAGCAGCCTGAAGGAGACACAAAGGTGTACGTGGGAAGGACTCAGGCCTCATGGGGATGGGTGCAGTTAAAACCCTGGGGATGCTGAAAGGAAGGACCACACAGAGCCGTGTGAGGGCCAAGTCATCCATTACCTGACACTGGAAGCCACGTGGACAATCCAGAAGATGACTCACTTTGGCAGCCCTGACAGTTAAAAACCAGTTTCCTTAGGCAAGACGTTAACCTCTCTATGCTGTAATTTCACCCTTTGCAAAATGGGGACATAGCAATGCCTCAACCACAGGGTTACTGTGAGGATGAATTAGAATGATCATGTAGGTGAGGGGCCTGGCGGAGTGGTGAGCACACCACAAAGGAATGCACACTGCTGTGGTCGTTGCTGCTGATGTCTGAAGCAGGAAAAGGTGGTCAGGGCCGTCCCTCCCGCCCCACTCAACCTTTTCTCTCCTCCCTCACCAGGGCTCTGATAGGCTCTTTCAGCTCCAGACCCTCTCCCTCCAGGATGCAGGTCCAGCCTGAGCCTGAGTCCACTTTCCTGAGGTTGAGCAACACAATTAGAATATGTGGAAAGTCTGTAAACAGATACCAGCAAAGAGCCAGATGCTCCCTGGAGCCAGTCCAAGAACAATTAAGCAGCCCTTTGAAGACCAGCTGAGCTGGGGGCAGCCAAGAGCTTGTCAGCTCCAGGCAGCACGATCTCAACCTTCAGGGGCAGGGACCACAAACCTCTCTCCCTTCCTCTCTCTCTCTGAAAGCTAAATAACAGAATATCAGCCCCTCCCAAAGGCACAGTGGCGAGATGAGGGCCACCAAAAGGCCTGCTTGGCAGGACACCCTGTCAGGTTTTGGGGAGAGAAGGGCAGAACCAGTAGCCTCCAGGTCACACTTGGCCTTTAAGATGATCATTCATATCGTTACAGTTATTATTGCTCACATGGTATTTTAAAAATCTGAATTAATTACCATCACTGAAGGATGTTGCATTTTCACATTCAAACTCACATACCCAGCTTCTCTGGAGGAAGCCGTGTGTAAGGCCACATGAGGCCAAGAGGAAGACACAATGGGCACACACATTCCACAAGCCACAGTGGGCTAGATGCCCCTGGGAGGGTGGGTGCCTCACAATTTGCCACAGTAAGTTCCACCCTTGTCGTCTCCCCATCCTCACGCTGGCATTTCTGTCATTGCCTTTTTCTCACTTTAAACACCTGCTGGCCTATTTGTAAATTTGAGTTTACAACCTCTGGTTTAAAACAGCCCTCATTTATTAGATAAAGGAAATGAGGCCTGGGAGGGAAACTGAGGAAAGAACTTGCTGAGGCCATCATCTGAGCCGAAACAAGTGCAACCGCGCAAGCTAGAGAATGCTGTTGTAAACCAAAAATAAAATAGGGTCCCCCAATCATCTGAATGGACACCCTCCTAAACCAGGGCTCTTTAAATTTAACCTGAGAGGGCTGGGTGCAGTGGCTCATGCCTGTAATCCCAGCACTTTGGGAGGACAAGGCGAGTGGATCACTGAAGGTCAGGAGTTCGAGACCAGCCTGGCCAACATGGTGAAACCCTGTCTCTACTAAAAATACAAAAAGCAGCCGGGCGTCCCAACTGCTTGGGAGGTTGAGGCAAGAGAATCACTTGAACTGGGGAGGTGGAGGTTGCAATAAGCTGAGATCATGCCACAGCACTCCAGCCTGGGTGACAGAGCCAGACTCTGTTTCAAAAAAAAAAGAAAAAAGAAAAAAAAAGACAAAAAAATTAACCTGACGGACTGTTTCAGGCTATGACAGGAAATGGGGGTCCCACTTGCCTCATCATACCCCTCCAGCATTAACATCAACATAGACTTTAAGTCTGATAAGGAACATTTTGAAGCCTATTCTCTCTGAAGCCTGCTAGCTAAAAGCTTCATCAGCATGATAAAACTCTGGTCTCTACAACCTCTTATCCTAACCCAGACATTCTTTTCTGTTTGAGCTCAGGTCTTCAGACAAACTCAACCAATTGTCAACCATAAAATGTTTAAATTTACCTATAACCACCCCACCGCCACCCCGAGTTGTCCTGCCTTTCTGGACCAAACCCAATGTATTACAAAAGTAATTGCAGTTTTTGCCATTAAAACAGTCTCTCAGGTTAAATTAAATAAAAAGTAATGATGAAAACTGCAATTACTTTTGCACCAACGTAATATTTCTTAAATGTACTTAATTGGTGTCTCATGCCTTCCTAAAATGTATAAAACCAAGCTGCACCCTGACCATCATGGGTACATGTTCTCTGGACCTCCTGAGGGCTGTGTCACAGGCCATGGTCACTCATATTTGGCTCAGAATCAATCTCTTCAAAGGTTTTACAGAGTTTGACTCTTTGCACTGACACTGTCCTTCTGGTATCTTATGCCACAAGACCAGCTCCAATTTCATATTCTGCCTCCAGAAACCACTCTGGCTAACACCATTCTCCCTCTTCCCTAAATTCCAAACCACCTGCCATTTTTGCTATTTATTTGGTAATGAATCACCTACTACCATTTATATTTTGGTCACTATTTATTGATGTCTGATATATGGTAGACATTGTGCTAGGTCCTGGGAAGGATAATGGGTGAATTACGTGCAATCCTCCCATTCAACTGACTGATCCAGTGCAGTAGAAAAAGCACAGCCTTGGAGCCAACCAGGAATGAGTTTGAATTCTGCTCTGATGTAGAATTCTGGCTTTGGGACCTTGGGTAAGGTATTCAAGAGTTCTGAGTCTTGGTTTCCTCGTGTGTAAAATGAAGGCTGTGATTCCTTCCCCACGTGGACCTCGGGAAGGGTGATGAGGGCACACATGCAAAAGCATGGCCCTGACTGTGGTCGCCTTGCTCTCAGATCCATGACCTCCCTTTCACATCCTCAAGGGCATTACAGGGCACTGCATTTCACAGACACCCCGGTCCCTGGCTTCCCACATGAGGCCAAGAGGAAGACTGGAAGGCAGCAGGAAGGGAGAAGCCAGGGCATTTCTCCCCTTTTCTCTTGCTTTTGGTAGCCTTTCTGGCCAGAACTGCGTCTCCTCCACAGTGCCAGATCCGTGGCAGCTGCCATGGTTTTAGCTGCTGCTAGGAAACCCTAGTCTCCAGGTCCATCAAATACCACATCTTTGGTTCCTGCTGGTCAAGGTTGTCATGGGTAAGCAGCAACTATCTGTTCCAGTGGTGAGGGGTTAAAAGAATTTACCAAGACAATTGTAGGTGAAGAAAGTCAGATTTATTAGACAAAGTAGGAAAATACGTTGCCAGGAAGCAATGGGCAGAATCAGCAGAAGAGGAGCTGACTGCCAGGAAATAAAGACTTGCTGGAGGTTTTATAGGATGGCTCTTGGGTTGATTGATAATGCCAAGGCAGCAGGGAGCTAACTTGCATTCTTCTGTTCACCAAAGAAATGTTTGATGATAAAACGAAGCGTTTGAGGATAAGCAGAAAGTTTGTGAGTTATGTACATTATCTGTGCAGGAGGGCTATACATCCTGGGCCATAAAGAAAGGCAGACCTTTAGCTTATTTGCTTTATCTCTTTGCTTTCCCCTGGTTCTCCCAGCCTGACTCTTTTCCTTTAATTAGGACTCCACAGAGATAGCAATACCTTCTTGCGGGGGCTGATCTCTCTCCTCTTTGGCAGCTCAGCCAACCGTCATCTGTGTAATAAATTCCTTACTCTCAGGAGTTAAATTGCGTGTCTCCGCAAAATCCATTTATTGAAGCCCTACCCCACCAGGACCTCAGAATGTGATCTTATTTGGGAGTAGGTAGTTGCAGATGTAACTAGTCAAGATGAGGTTACCCTGAAATAGGGTGGGTCCCTAATCCAATAAAGACTGGTGTCCTTATGGAAAGGAGAAACATGGAGACAGGTAGAACACTGTGTGACGATGAGGGCAGACGTCAGAGTGATACCTCTGCAACCCAAAGAACACCAAAGATGGCCAGAAAACCTTCAGGAGCTGGGGAGAGGCCTAGGACAGATTCCCTGCCACAGCCCCAGAAGGAACTAACCCTGCTGATACCTTGATCTTGAACTTCAGGCCTCCAGAACTGTGAGAGAATCAATTTCTGTTTGTTAAGCCATTCATTTGTGGTACTTTGTTATGACAGTCCTAAAATACAAATACACCTACTTTAAATCCCTTCTGCTTGGTTTCTGTTTTCTGATGGAACCTACCTTTCAGTTGTAACCTGCATCTGGCACATGGCATGTAGTTTGATGAGAAGGGGGAAACAACCCTGATGCTGGTAGCAACAGGAGACTGACAGATTCCTAGGCAGACAGAGATGGTTCCCGGCGAAACCTGACCTTCAAGCCAAGGACGGTTTAAAGCCTGAAAACTGAGCTGCCACTTCCAGATAGAATCCACAACTAGAATGAGAACTTCCATCCCCGTCTTACCTACTCTCTCTATTGGTTCCTTCTGAATGATGCCTTTTAACCAATCGAATGGTGCTTTTTCCAAGCCCACCCATGGACCAATCAGCATGCACTTCCCCATTCTAAGCCCATAAGAATCCTGGACTCAGACCCACAGGCGACTGCCTGCTTTTGGGTCCCCTGTTGATGCTCAGAGCTTTCTTTCTGTCACTCCGTAAAATTCTACTCTGCCTTACTCACTCTCCAGTGTTCATATACCTTATTCCTCTTGGTCATGGTACAAAAACCCAGAAGTCACTGAACGAGAGCAAAAGAGCTGTAGTGCTCCTGCTCGTTGAGCTGTGGGTGGTGGGAGTAAAATAGCTGTAACACTCCATCCCACTTGTTGAACAATGGTAGAAAAGAAGCCACTGGGTGCCACTCCCTCCCACTCTCTAAACTATGGGAGCGAAAAAGCCTCAACAATATCAAGCAGAATGAAAGCCAGAGCCAAAATAAAATTCAACCTGTGAAAGGAAAATAAAGACTCAAAACCCCAGTTCACTCTGCCAAGACAAAACAAACAAACAAACAAACGAAAATTAAGCTGAAAGCTGAGTCATGCAAGGAACTGCCTTTCCTTTTGTTCCTAAGAGAGCACTCCCAATGATTAAATATCTCCACAGGTAGCTACTCTATGTTCACCTTACATTATGTAAAGTGCCAGTTCACCAAGCATGAAATGAATACATGACTGACTGTTCTCTTACCTGCTCCTTTTCTCTTGCAACACGTGGACTCAGTAATGTGACCATACCCTCCTTCTTCCCTGCTCCAGCGTACTTTTTGCCTTTAAATATTGAAGCCCCCAAAATTATCTTTGGAGAAAGGCACGAACCTCTCTTCTGAGCATGTCCTTAACCTTGGCAAAATAAACTTCTAGCTCGATTGAAACCTGTTTCAAATACTTTTTGGTTTGCAATTCAAAATGCATTTGGAATTCAATGAGTTCAAGTTATGTGCAAGGGACTGTGTGTGTGTGTGTGTGTGTGTGTGTGTGTGTGGTGTTGTGTCTGTGTGTGTGTGTGCATGTTCTCAATGAGCTATCAGAACAACCCACAGAACAAGCACCATTATCTCCATTTTATAGAACAAGAAACTGGGGTTCAGAGAAGATAAGTGACTTACTCAGCAGGACACACTATGAGTGGGAAAACCAGCACTGGCCCTTCATGGCCTGCTCCCAGCTCCTCCTGAAGTGTTGTATCGCCAGTAGAAGATGTTTTCAGGTTTCTGAGCTTCCCTAGGATTGGTTGGCCATAGAAAGCAATAGAAAACTAATACAGACCCTTGGGGATATTTTTTTCTCATCTCTCCCTACCTCCTCACTCTCTCTCCCTCACTATAGTCAGGAAGGAACTCATTAGAGAGCATAAATTCCATGATACCTTTTCCCCTCCACACCTGGCCACCATGTAGGCCCTGAGGATGTGGACATTAACTGGGTATCATCCCTACCTTTGAGAATCTCACAGTCCAGAAGAGAAGAGAGGCATGAATAGGTAACAGCAACATCCCATAGTGGCAAAGCATCACTGAGAGGATGTGGCCTCATGGAGGGCAGAGGAGAATGGGGCCAGTGACATCTCACAGGAGTCATGGAGGCTAAAGCCAAGAGATAGCCAGTGATGTCTGTGACGCTTGATAAATAAAAGATAATGAAAACATGATGTCATTACATTCAATGGAACAGTGGGCATCTGTAGTCATTGTCCTTCCCGCGTTGCTACTTTGGTCCCAAGTAATTTCTGCAATTCCTGGACTCATCCAAAAATGAGTTGCATCCTACAAATACAACTATGACATAGGTAGTCTCATCACTCTCAATTTACAGATGAGGAAACTGAATCACAGGAACCTACCCAGAGTCACACTGCCAGTCAATGCCACATTGTTCTGGGGACAGAGTGGTGAAAATGATACCTGGTTTCTGCCCACAGCCTTGTACTCAAATGAGGGTGAGAAAGAATACATACATCCATGGAAAATGATGTCATGACAAATTATGATATGTGCTCAGAAGGAGAAAAGGGAAAATAAGAGAATAATGACCAGGCACCCTTGGACTAGAACAGGATGAGGCCCTCCTAGGAAGTGAAGTGAGGTCTGAAGGTTAAGGAGGAGCCAGGCCTGCAAAGAACCTGGGCAAAAGCTGTCTCAGCCAGAAGACCTAATGGGCAAAGGTCCCAAGAGCATGGTGGGGCCTAGGACATGAGGAGTGTGGAGGGAGGAGAGGATGGTGGCAGGCAAGCAGAGGCCACCCGTACAGACCATGCACGCGCACATGTTGCAATGGCCATGGTGTGAAGTGTGGTGGGTTGGGGGTCTCATCCCCAGACAAGGCAGGCGACAGTGATGCAGTGAACCATTTTCTTTTTTCTTTTTTTTGAGACAGAGTCTCGCTCTGTCGCCCAGGCTGGAGTGCAGTGGGGCGGTCTTGGCTCACTGCAAACTCCGTCTCCCAGGTTGACGCTGTTCTCCTGTCTCAGCCTCAGCCTCCTGAGTAGCTGGGACTACAGGTGCCCGCCACCACGCTGGGCCAATTTTTTATATTTTTAGTAGAGACGGGGTTTCACCGTGTTAGCCAGGATGGTCTCGATCTCCTGACCTTGTGATCCACCTGCTTCAGCCTCCCAAAGTGCTGGGATTACAGGCGTGAGCCACTGCGCCCGGCCGGCAGTGAACCATTTTCTAAATGAATTTCTAAATTCATCCTCCAGCACTGGGGATGAATGGGCTGGGGAATGGGTCAGTGGGACCCCTGGGCCTCGCTCTGACTACATCAAGGGCTCTGCACAGCTATCCAATGCATCGTTCTGCAGTGATGGAAGTGTTCTGTGCCTACACTGTCCAGCGTGGCAGCCACTAGCCACATGTGGCTATTGAGCACTTAAAATATGGCTCATGTGACTGGGGCTGAATCTGTAATTTTATTTAATTTTAATGTAAATATCCACAGGTGGCTACTGGCTACTGTAATGGATAATGCAGGCATGAGATGATCAAATAAGGAATGGCATAAACACTGTAGAAACACGAGAGCAATTTGCATATATGAGATACTGGTGAACTCCTTTGTTTCCTCTTCTCACGATGGCATTGGTTTTGAAACGCTATCCTGGCAAGGAATGCAGGCTAAACACACTATCTGTGAGAATTCTGATGCTGCTAATTTAATCACAATATAACTGATTTGACAGCTATTTCCCCAATAAGTAGCTGTCCTTGTGCCTTCTCTTTTTGGAAGACAGTGAGTGCTTCCATCCAAACCTCTTTCCCCAGAGAGACCTCAAAGGAACAGATGCAGTAGTTAGGCATGGGTGTGTGCCAGGCTGGGCTGACAGCAGGGGACCACTGGGACTCATTTTTCCTTCCAGTTGTACAAAGACCGTCACAATATATTATTATATCAAGCCACTGGTGAAAATTTAGAGAGTTTATACACACAGTCACCTTGCCATCACAGGGACCTTATGCCCACAGCAACAAAGAACAACTGGCAAATTCACCATCCAGTTCTGTTTATCATTTTATTGTGAAACGTAATCACAGGTTTCCTTAAGAAATAATGTGTCTCTTTATCACATTGGACTATGCAATTATTGTATTTTTTTTTTTTTTTTTTTTTTTTGAGACAGAGTCTTGCTCTGTCGCCCAGGCTGGAGTGCAGTGGTACTATCTCTGCTCATTGCAACCACTGCCTCCTGGGCTCAAGCAATTCACATCCCTCAGCCTCCCAAGTAGCTAGAACTACAGGTGTGCACCACCACGCCTGGCTAATTTTTGTGTTTTTAGTGCAGATGGGGTTTCGCCATGTTGGCCAGGCTGGTCTTGAACTCCTGGCCTCAAATGATTCTCCTGCCTTCACCTCCAAGTGTGCTGGGATTGCAGGCATGAGCCATCACGTGCAACCAATTCCTGTATTTTCTGAAGGGAAATGATGCAAACAGCTGCCTTTACCTTTAGCTGACTAGCCCAGTCTTAACTCTGACAGTGGGAAGATATGATGTTGGAAGCCAGGATCCTCCCACTGCACCACGCACCATGTTGGATTCCTCTAGGTTTCAAATGGCCATGCAACCTTAAACTTCTCCCAGCCTCCTCTGGAAAGGAAGAGAGCCACATCATGGGCGGGACCACTACAGAGAGCCATGGTGTGGAAAGCTGCCCGCTGAGTCTCAGGGGTGACATCGACTCCCAGGTGGGCCTGGGAGGCAGAGCACTGAGCCAGAGGATTCTTCCTGAGCCTTAGGATCTCATGGGATTTGCCTTGCTGGGTTTTGGATTTGCTTGGGAACAGTCATCCCTTCCTTCTCTCCCATTTTTCCCCTTTGGAATGGGAATATTTATCCTATGCTTTTGAAAGAAAAATAAATCTCAGGACCTCAAAATCACTAAGCCAAGGGAAAAGTCAAGCTGGGAACTGTATCAGGCAAAGCTGCCTCCCATTTTATTCCTAAATAACATAGCTACAAAGATAAGGAGCTACATACCTCCCTCACAATGTGTCCACAAGGAAATTCCTTGTAGACAAAGAACAGGCAGAACTCAAAGTCATCCCTCTGAGGCTCACCTGAGACAAATGCATAACTGGTTGCTTCCTCTGTCCTATTGTTTATATAAAAATGCAGATTCACTGAGCCGGACTAAATTGTGTATTCAGTGGAAGGCTGATCAAAGACTCAAAAGAATGCAACCTTTTGTGTCTTATCTACCTCTAACCTGGAAGCCCCCACTTCGAGTTGTTCCACCTTACCGGACTGAACCAATGTACATCTTACACATTTTGATTGATGTCTCATGTCTCCCTAAAATGCGTAAAAGTAAGTTGTACCCCGACGACCTTGGGCACGTGTTTTCAGGGCCTCCTGAGGCTGTGTCAAGGGCATGTCCTTAACTTTGGCAAAATAAACTTTCTAAATTTTTTTTTTTTTTTTTGAGACGGTGTCTTGCTCTTTCACCCAGGCTAGAGTGCAGTGGCGTGATCTAGGCTCACTGCAGGCGCTGCCCCCCGGGGTTCACGCCATTCTCCTGCCTCAGCTTCCTGTGTAGCTGGGACTACAGGCGCCCGCCACCTCGCCCGGCTAATTTTTTGTATTTTTAGTGGAGACGGGGTTTCACCGTGTTAGCCAGGATGGTCTCGATCTCCTGACCTCGTGATCCGCCCGCCTCGGCCTCCCAAAGTGCTGGGATTACAGGCGTGAGCCACCCCGCCCGGCCAAACTTTCTAAATTGACTGAGACCCGTCTCAGATATTTTGGGTTCACACGCCTATCCCACCATTGTATTTTGGAAGCACATAACTTGTTTGGTTTCACAGGTTCACAGCTGGAGACGATTTTTGCCTCAGGATGAATCACACCTCTAGCTTCACCCATATCTGATTTCAGTGACATTTGGGTGTAACTTTGAACTCTAGACTTTGGGATCGTTGCTAGACTGAGTGAAGACTTTGGGAGCTGGTAGGCTCTCTGCTCGCCACCATGTAAGGAAGCAGCAGGAAGACAGAGGCCGCCATCTGCAAACCAGAAGGGAAGCCCTCATCAGACACGGGGTCTGCCAGTGCCCGGGTCTTGGACTTCCCAGGCTTCAGAAATGTGAGAATAGATGTTTGTTGCTTAAGACACCCAGTCTATGGTAGATTGTTGTAGCAGCCTGAACAGCCTAAGACAGTAAGGATAATATTAACACCTGCCTCTTTCAGCAGTTTCAGACTCAAGTAATACATATGTAGTGCTTACGGGGGCCTCTAGGACGTGGTAGCCTCTCCTCACCCGGGAGTCAGCATCATCATCGGACTGTCATTATTTTTACTACTGGTAATAGTCATTGGCAACCCTGTTCCCTTGACATTCCTTGTTCTACTGGGGCTGGACAGTGCTTAATATTCCCATTACTTTCCACTGAAATCACCCCTTTCTCAGTCTCCATTTCCTGTAAGTAAAATTAAAACAAACATATGCGCTCAAAGATGGGAGGCCAAGATTTCATGATTTTATGAATGTGAAAGTGCGGACACGACTCCAGATTCAAACAGTGTGATGCCCTCCCCCTAACTCCTCCTTTGGTTATAGATTTCTCCAGGGTGTAAAAAAAAATCTGGAGCCTGGTACACAGCCTGAATGTCAACATAAATCGACCTTTTTATACTAACATGTAATTTACATACCATAAAATTGATCATTTTAAAGTGGTTTTTTAGTGTATTAACAGAGTTGTGCAGGATCACCACTATCTAATTCCAGAACATATCATCACCTCCAAAAATAAACCCCATGCCCATTAGTAGTCATCCCCCACTTCCCCTTTACCCCTAGCCTCTGGCAATTATTATTTTTTGAGACACAGTCTTGCTCTGTCGCCCAGGCTGGAGTGCAGTGGCACAATCTCGGTTCCCTGCAACCTCTGCCCCTCGGGTTCAAGCAATTCTCCTGCCTCAGCCTCCCGAGTAGCTGGGACTACAGGCGCTCAACACCACTCCCAGCTAATCTTTGTGTTTTTAGTAGAGTTGGGGCTTCACCATGTTGGCCAGGATGGTCTCTATCTCCTGAGCTCGTGATCCACCCGCTTTGGACTCCCCAAGTGCTGGGATTCCAGGCGTGAGCCACCGCGCCTGGCCACTACTGGCCATTATTAATCTCCTTTCTGTCTATAGATTTGCCTTTTCTGGGCATTTCATATACATGGCATCACACGATATGTGGTCTTTTGTGTCTGGCTTCTTTCACTTGTCAATTGAGAAAAATGACGAGAAAAGTCTCAATCATTTAGGAGGTTTATTTGCCAAAGTTAAGGATGTGCACTCGTGACACAGCCTCAGGATGTCCTGTCGACATGTGCTCAAGGTGGTCGGGACACAGCTTGGTTTTATACATTTTAGGGAGACATGAGACATCAATCAATATATGTAAGAAGTACATTGGTTCTGTCCAACAAGGCAGTTGCAACTTGAAGCAGGGATGGGGCTTCCAGGTCACAGGTAGGTGAGAGACAAATGCTTGCATTCTTTTGAGCTTCTGACAATGACAAGCCTTTCCAAAGGAGGCAACCAGAGTATGCATCTATCTCAGTGAGCAGAGGGATGACTTTGAATAGAATGAGAGGCAGATTTGCCCTGAGCAGTTTCCAGGTAGAATTTTCGCCTTAGCTCAGTGATTTGGGGGGCCCAGGATATTTTCCTTCCACACACTTAACATAATGTTTTCAAGGTTCATTCATGTTGTAGCATACAACAGCATTACATTTGTTTTCAAAATTGGATTGACTTTATTTCTTTCTCTTTTATAATAAACGCAATAGGGGCTACTGTTCCCACTCTGGAAATGGGAGGCCTAAGAGATAGGCTGGTTTGCTCAAGGCCACCATGAAAAGTGAAGCTGCTTTTCTGACTCTCAGCATGTACTCTAATTTGGACTGAAGTTACTTTATGGGAATGTTTTCATTCCCCCTCCTGCCCCCTTGCTCTGCATGGTTCCTGACTTACATTCTTTCCCCTAGAATTTCTACCTATCATTTGTAGTCACTTAGATGTGGGTTCAAAACCATCTCACAATGTGCGATTGTGTGCAAATACTAAAAGTCCAGTAGGCTTGGTTTGCTCATCTGCTAAATGGGGATTGCAACAGGACTTCCCTTGGGGGGCTCTGCCTAGTATTAAATGAGGTGGGCATGTCAAGGGCTTAGTACAATAACCACTCAGGGCCAGTAGACCATAAATATTTGTAATGCTTCAGCTGTAAAGTGGGGTGAGCAAGACTTGGCTTGCGCTTGGGGCTACAGAGAGCCTCAGAGGTAATACAGCCCCTGAAAGGCTGATGCAGTGCTGGCCAAGTGTTTGGCTGCTCTTATGATTGTCCTCATTATAATTTCCATTTCTCCAAAGCTCTAGCTAGCCCCCATCCCTCCATTTTGGAGCCACTTGCAGGCGCCTGCTTAAGTCCGTAGTGATTGACAAAGTTGATACTTTTCCAGCAAAGTTTTAAAGTGAATTCCAGAGAGTGGCCAAGTCCAGCCTAGTGGGAACACAGAGCCATTCACATCTGCTTGCTCCCTGCAGCCTCTTTGGCTGCTGGTCCACCTGGCTATCCTCAACCCCCTGGGCTGCTCAGGCCACTGAGTGTGAGCCATGGCTTGGGGTGAAGAGCATAGAAGCAGTGACTCATTACCCTCACTGCTGCCTGCATGTAGACGAGGCAGGATGCAGACCAATATCTCTCCAAGATGTGCTGTCATCCTCCCCAGCACAAAGCTTCCCATGTACCAGGCCCTGCCTCCAGCACCCTGGGCAGCGTGAGTGACATTCCTTTCTGTGAATTTGGAACCAGGTGAGCTTTTGTTTCTTTCTGTGCCTGCAGGTGGTCTTTCTTCTCTCTGTTAGCAGCATCTAACATTCAAGAGTCTTTGATTTGACTTTTGTTTTGAATAAAACACCCCCCCACACCTATCTGAGGGTTAATTATTCCTTGCTTAGATACAGAATGACTAAATTTCATATCTTCATTGAGTACATTCCTGCAGTTCACTATAATCGTTTGTTTACATTTCTGCCTTTGCCAGCCCCAGAGGGCAGAAGATCAACTGTTGTCAGCAGCTTGTTACAGCTAACAGCTAATGGGCTCCCTGAGTCCAGAGTCGGGAGAGCTGCATGGGGCTGCAGAGGTCAGACAAAGCTCCACGGCAGGGAGGAGCTGTGACTGGATTGGAAGGATGGGGACAGTTCTTACAGATGGTGATGGGAGGAGGTACCCCAGGAGGGGCAGTGACATAGACAAACAGCAAGGGAAGAGCTTACCACTGGACCTCACCCTCTGGGACTCTGAGCTTTGACACAATGAATGGATAAAATCAAAGTGACTTTTTAGAGCTGTTTCCATACTGTGTATTTGGTCTTCATTCATTCCCACGTTTTTATTTTTCCATAGGGATTTACTGACTTCACCAGGGTATACAGAGGAAGGAATGAATCCTTCTTATGGTGAATTCTAGAAAAGGCTTCATGTGGGAGGTATCATTTGAATTGGGCCCTAGAGGGTGAATAGAATTCCTGTGCATTGAGTTAGAGACAAGAAAGGCAATGAAAGAGAGGCAATGAACGCTTTCTAGTCAAGCAAGGAGAGCCCCATGGGCCAATTCCCTCATGGATCATATTTCTGGGTGCCTGATGTGTGCCAGGCACTGCACAAGGCGTAGGGAGCAGAATATCATTAGCGAATGAGGACCAGAAGTGGGGTCTGCCTTCAGAGGGAGGGAGCCTGGGGAGAGGGGCACATGATGGGCATGACCACTAGGTTGATTTGTAAGACAGTAATCAGAGTTTTAAAAAGAGGAGGAAAGCCGGGCGCCGTGGCTAATGCCTGTAATCCCAGCAGTTTGGGAGGCCGAGATGGGTGGATCACAAGGTCAGGAGTTCAAGACCAGCCTGGCCAAGATGCTGAAACCCCGTCTCTACCAAAAAAAAAAATACAAAAATTAGCCAGGCATGGTGGCATACAACTGTAATCCCAGCAACTCAAGAGGCTGAGGCAGGAGAATCACTTGAACCCGGGCGGCAGAGGTTGCAGTGAGCCAAGATCGTGCCACTGCACTCCAGCCTGAGTGACAGAGCAAGACTCCATCTCAAAAAAAAAAAAAAAAAAAAAAGAGGAGGAACCCCTGTCCCCATTGTCTGGAGGTCTTGCACTCACATATGCTTCCTCTAACCCCTTTCATCATGGGCTGTCCCATTCCCACATCACTTTGTAAACTCAAATATGGAGTTTAAAAACTCCACTTGTTGGCTGGTTGTGTGGGGGCAGCTGTCCTCCAGCAATGCTCATGCCCCAATCACTTTACAGTTTTCAAAGGGGGAGAAGGGTGGGTGCATGGAGAAACAGAACACTAGGTGGTAAGAGGTGGGGGACACCTTTCCTCTGAGCACCAGGAAAGCAGAGAGAAACACCACCAAACTCTTCCCTGACCTGCCACTCATGCCTCACCTGGGATTAGGGCAGAGAAAAGGTCTCTGATGAGACTGTAATATCAATATCCTACAGCACAACTCTGCCAGGGACACACCTGGCATTGAACAAATTGGGTTCACGATGTTGCAGGGAGAACACACAGAATGGGGCACCATGGGTCATGTCAGTAAGCGTGTGTTACAGAAGGTGAATGCAGGGTTTAGGCCTGTGTTAGGTGACACTGGGGAGAGTTTCAGGAAGTGGGCTTTGCTCTGGATTGGATGTGATCAAGAAACAGGAGCATCGCCATGCTGGAGTGTCTTATCTATAGAGAGGGCCAATTAGAGTGAGGCTAATGCTATGCTTGGTCAAGAAGCAGTGTCACTCACACGAGCCAGGACAGGGGGTTGCCTGGTCATTTTTGTGGCATGGGCAAAGTCTGTGTTCATGACTACTGAGGGGCGTTGTTTTGTCTGGCTCCATCATGGGCACAGAGTGGCCTTGTCTGATGTTGATACTCTATAGGATGTTTGCGTTCAACAGGAGAGCACCAAGGCCTGGCTGAGGGCACCAGGTCAGCTCACCAAGGTCAGAGGCTGTTTCCTGTCCTCTTGAGTTCACACTTGGACAGCAGGGTGGTGTTACATACAAATGATAGATATCTGGGGAGACAGATATATTAATTAGCCAGATTTGATCATTCCACAATATATATGTGTATATAAACATCACTTTGTACTCCATAAATATATAAAATTATTGTTTATCAGTTAATAAAATAAAATAAACCTATATAGGAAAACAAGGTCAGATACCTTGACCTTCTCTACTTATTACTGAACTGAACTGGGTCCACTCACCTGGCACGGTAAGGCCAAGCATCCGCATGCACATTGGCAGCGGGAGAAAGGAGAGTGTTTATTTGTAGGGCACTGAGCATTGAGAATTCGGCAGCCCATGCTTAAGGCCCAGGCTTCCTGATGGCTTCTGAGCAAGGGTTTTAAAGGCAGGGGTCAATTTCAGGGAAGCACAAGTTACAGCAAAATCATAAATCAACATGTGGAGGCTAAACATTGGTTTGGCCTAAAAAGGTGGGATTTCCTGCAGTGGGGTAGGTCACAGGTAGATTTAAAGGGTTTTTTTGTTTGTTTTGTTTTGGTTTTGGTTTGGTTTTTTGAGGTTTTTTGAGACAGACTCTCACTCTGTCACCCAGGCTAGAGTGCAGTGGCCTGATCTCGGCTCACTACAACCTTTTGTCTCTTGGCTTCAAGTGATCCTCCTGCCTCAGCCTCCTCAGTAGCTGGAATTACAGGAACGTGCCACCACGCCCAGCTAATTTTTGTATTTTCAGTAGAGACCGGGTTTCACCATATCGGCCAGGCTGGACTCAAACTCCTGACCTCAGATGATCCACCCGCCTTGGCCTCCCAAAATGCTAGGATTACAGACATGAGCTACCGCACCCAGCCTAGATTTAAAGTTTGATTTGCAATTGGTTAAGGAAGGGTAGTTTGTTTAATTTTGGGGGGACAACAGAAAGAAATGCTAGGTCTGGCCCATGGGCATGACATTCTCCAGGCCCCCAGGATGACATTTTGAATAAAGAAGGGTGGGCAGAGTTCAGTCCTCAGCTCCCCTTCATCTGAGGTCTGTGTACCAGAGTATCCATTTGGTGGGGGCCCAGGTTTCTGAAAAACAACCCAGAGACATACGTTAAAATGTTATTTTTAGTCTCTATGGAGGAACCAAACAACTTATGGCTCTAACTTTGTTGGCTATTGTTTTAGGCTGCTATTACCTTCTGGCTTACCAGCTTGCTTATTTATTTCCCAAGACTAGCTAGGTGCCTGCAATGTCCCTTGAAGGAACTCAAGATTTTCCTTTATTTCCATGCTTTGGGGGCCCTGCAAGCCCCTAAAGAGGGGTTCCTACTCCATCTCACACTTGACCTTCCCACACTTGAAAGTACACTGAGTCCCCACCTGGTTAGGTAGATTTTGTCCCTGCTGATTGCTGTCTTGAATAAGAATAATGAAAAATTTATTTCTGTTTCTTTAAAATAAGCAGCCAGAAAGGCTCTTAAGGAGGAAGAATTTAAACTGGAAACCTAGGGTGGGGATGGCCTGACCTCCTTCAGTTTCTATAAAGGTCTTTGTCAAAAATGCTTCCAGACAGGACCTCTTCTCAGATAGAGATGACTATTAAAGAAAGCAATTAGCCTGTGGATATGACTCAGCCTGTATTTCTTTTCTTTTCTTTTCTTTTTTTTGAGACGGAGTCTCGCTCTGTCGACCAGGCCGGGGCACAGTGACGTGATCTCGGCTCACTGTAAGCTCCGCCTCCCGGGTTCACGCCATTCTCCTGCCTCAGCCTCCCCGGAGTAGCTGGGACTATAGGCGCCTGCCACCACGCTCGGCTAATTTTTTGTATTTTTAGTAGAGACGGGGTTTCACCGTGTTAGCCAGGATGGTCTCGATCTCCTGACCTCGTGATCCGCCCACCTCGGCCTCTCAAAGTGCTGGGATTACAGGTGTGAGCCACTGTGCTCAGCCTCAGCCTATTTCTTTTTATTAATTGATTGATTTTTTTTTATGTTCCCCCAAATACTTAGAGATTGGTCATTCTCAATACATCTTAAAAAGTCATGAAAATATGCTCTTGCCTTAATCTGAGGGTCTCATTTCCTTTCTGTGGACTCCACTGTGTAGATAGCTATACTGTTTTCACCCAGTGTCACAATCCTTGGGCTAGTAACATAGAGGTGGGATATGCCTGTGTGAACAAGGGAGAACTGGATGTTTGGAGCAGACTAAAACCTAGACAAATTGTCTGGAGATAAAGAAAAGCCTGGGATGTGTGGGAAAACCAACACCACCAAGACCTTAGCACTTGCCCTGAGGGAGTCACAGTCCATAACCCAGCGCTCCATGCAGAGCAGAGACAGGTCTCCTACCGTCATCAGGTACGAACTGTCAGTGAGAGGCAATGTGAAGCAGGCAACATACATTTTTAAAATCTCATAGCTTGTTTGTGTGGTGGGGCCCGGGTCCAGGATCAGCAGAGTCCTCCATATGCCTTGTGCATTCCTATTTAGCTGACTCTTCCTTATCTTTGCAAACTCTGCTCACTCTACCCAAGCCAATCCTGTCAAATAGAGCTCATTAACTATGTGTCACTCCACCCCGGTTGCTAATTTGCATGGTTTTGTTTATTGCAGCATCATTGTCAGAAGGAGGGTGAAACTTTATAGGGACAAAGAACAGGAGAGTTCTTGGACAATTTGGTACTATCTGGCCTCTCCACTCTTTAGGTAAGCATCTCTTGTATCCTTACCTGTCCTCTTTCTCTAGGCTGGGAGGATGGAAAAACATTGCCACTTCCTCCTGCATTTTCAAATATCTTAATGAATAAAATATCTTTCCTAAAATTTAGTAATTTAATCTAAATGTCATCCCAGCATAGGTCATCACTCTGTTCTCTTGAAAGGTTGTGTGTGCTTTTGTTCCGTTTTGTTTTTATATCTTTTCTCTGCCTTTGGTGTTATTTCACCTAACTACAATATGTCTAGGTGTGATTTTCTATTTATTCACCTGTCTTGGGGCTCCTGTGCTTCCTGAGTTTGAGGATTCATGTCCTTCAGCACATCTGGGAAGTTCTCAATCATCTTTCTGGCCATTACCTCATTACCTATTGACCCAGTCATAGGCTTGTTTCTATTATTATAATGGGTACAATGTCTCCTTTTCTGAGATTCTTGTAAAGTCGCATTTTCATAATTTTCATTCTCTTTCTCTCTGGATTATGTTTAGAGTAATATGGCAATATGATCAGATCTAATATCAGGTTTACATGTTATATTGCCACTTTCTTCATATGTGTGTTTCTGACCCATTCATTGATTTTGTTTAAACTTTTAATGATTATGTTTTTATTTCTAGATGTTCTACTCACTTGATGTTCTATTCCTGGTGTTATAGGGCCAACAGGTTTGTATGCCCCTTGTGCAGTAACAAATCCATTACACTGAAACAGCAGGGTTTGCAGCAGAGAGAGAGTTCAATGATTTCAGGGCACCCAGAGAGGAGATGGGAGGAGACCCTCAAATCCATCTCCCCCAAATATTCTGGGCTGGAGTTTTTAAGGGGACCAAGGAAGGCAAGGGGCTGGAAAGTTGGGGTCATTGATTGGTCAAGGTAGGGGGTATCAAATCATCAAGATGTGGAAATTGTATTCTTTGGTGAATCAGCTTTTCATGGGGTCCCTCAGACAGCTGGAGTAAGTGGCATCCTTCAGACCAGCTGACGTCAGTAGTTTCACTGGTATGCAAGACCTAAAAGAATATCTCAAAGGGAAAAGTTAACATTTCGTAATGTTCAAGTGGCTATTGATAGAGCAGTTAAGTAGAACTAGGATCTTGTAGCAGGGTCCAGCTGATTCTAGGACAATAGGCACCAAACAGCTATGAGGAATCCTGTCAGAGAGCAAGCTGACTTAATGATCAATGCTGAATGTTTTGCAAGCCGAGTGTATTTTCATCTCTCCCTTTCCCTTATTTTCTGATTAATTTTATAAACTTTATAGGGATGGTTTCACTAGTATATTACTGGTTTTCTATGATTTTGAAGCCTCCTTTTATTTCTTTGTTTATTTTAAATGTGCTCATCCATAAACTCTAAGAATTATCTGAAGTTCTTAGAGGCCTAATGCTGCTAATTATCGTATCTAACTGACTCTAATGTATTGTTTACGTGGTATTCATGGGTATCATTTTATTGTATTGTTTCAATACATTACTCACAACATCCTGTAGCTCTACATATTTCTTCAATTTAAGTGTTCAGATTGAACTGAATCTGGGTTATACTGTACCCTAGATCAGCTCCTCCCCTTCTGTTTCCCTTTCTCCTGGCTCAGCTACATGCCTCGTGTCTTTGAAGGAGGTGCCCTGCTAGTGGCTTATGTACTTTGTGCTGCTGAAAACTCTACTCACAGCTGCCATAGTACAAGCTCCCACGGGCCTAGGAGCCCTGCTGTGTGTGCAGCGTCACCTGATAAGGGAGAAATTGCCGCACCTGAGCATGGATTAGGCTGGACCACGAGATGCTCTGGCTTCCAAGCCGCTTACTCAAGGGTCTAGGCAACAGTCCCAGAAACATAAGGGAGTTAACCCACTGTATGGTGTACTTTGACCAAAAAGGAAGAAGGGAGTGGAATGAGCCAGCAACTAAATTTCTCGCTCTCTCTCCTCTCACACAGACTCCAGATGCAGTTGTTCCCCCAGCCCTTATCCAGTGGGTTTTGTTTTGAAGGGGTGGCTAGCTAAGGAATGCATCACCTTGAATTTATTTTTGGTGCACGGATGACGGACACATAACACCACAGGGATTCGAAGTTGTGAGCTTGTATTGGCAGTGTTCAAATTTGCTTCCTTGCAGATTTTTTAAATTAAGGTATAATTGACATAAAAAACGTATATATTTGTAATGTATCCATCTTGATGAGTTTGTAAGTATACAGCCATGAAACTTTCACTCCAAGCAATGTCATAAACATGACTATCATCTCTACAAGTTTCCTCCCTCCCTCCTTTTTGGTGATAAGAGCATTTAACATAAAATCTACCCTCATAAAACATTTTCAAGTATATGATACAGTATTGTTAACTATAGATACTTTGCTGTACTGTACATCCCTAGGACTTACTCATCTTGCAAAATTGAAGCTTTTCTTTTCCTTTGAACAACACCTCCCTGATTCACTCTTTCTTCAGCCCCAGTAACCACCATTCTGCTGTCCGTCTCTGTGAGTTTGATTACTTTAGATCCCTGATGTAAGTGAGATTATGTAATATCTGCTCTCCGTGTCTGGCTTATTTTACTTTGCATGATGTCATCCAAGTTCATCCATGTTGTATCAAATTGCAGAATATTTTTAAAGGCTAAATAATATTTCATTGTGTGCATATACCACATTTTTTAATCCATTCATCTGCTGACAGACACTTAGGTTGATTCCATATCTTGGCTATTGTGAATAACGCTGCAATGAACATGGGCATGTAGATATCTCTTTGAGATCCTGATTTCAATTCTTTTCAATATATACCCAGTAGTGGAATGACTAGATAGTATGGTAAATTTTGTTTTTCGGAGAGCCTGTACACTGTTTTCAATAATGGCTATATATATTTACATTCCCACCAAGAGTTTACAAGAGTTTCCTTTTCTTCACATCCTTTCCAAAACCAATCTTTTTTTTTTTGGTTAACAGCCATCCTAACACATGTGAGGGGATATCTCATTGTGGTTTCAATTTGTATTTCCCTGATGGTTAGTAATGTTGAGCATCTTTTTGTGTACCTATTTTGTATATTCTTTGGAGAAGGCTTTATTCAGATTTCTTACCCATTTTTAAAATTAAATTATCTTTTTTTTTTTTTTGCTGTTGAGTTGTATGAGTTCTTTACATATTTTGGATTTTAATCCTTTATGAGGTATATGATTTGCAAATATTTTGTCCCATTCTGTAAGCTGACTTTTCACTTTGTTGGTTGTTTCCTTTGCTGTGCAGAAGCTTTTTAGTTTAATAGAGTCCCGTTTCTCTATTTTTGCTTTTGTTGCCTTGCTTTTGGTGTCATATCCCAGAAATCATTTCCCTTCACCTCGTGGTGTTGATGCCTTTGTGTAGCCACTTCCCCTGAGTGACGGCAGGATTTGTGACTTTCTTCTAACCCATAGAATTTGGCAAAGGTGTTGGGATGCACAGGATTACGTTACACACGATTGTAACTCCTGTCTTGCAAGGAGACTCTCTCCCTTGCTGGCTTTGAGGAAATAAACTGCCATCTGTGAGCTCCCTATACAGAGAAACACATGGCAAGGAACAGAAGGTGACTGTGTCAGTTCCTAGGGCCACCAAAACAAATTACTGCAAACTTAGTGATTTAACACAAATTAATTCTTTCACAGTTCTGGAAGTCGGAAGTCCCACACAGGTCACATAGGAGTAAAATCAAAGTGTTGGGGATTAGGATATGGGCTTTCAGGATGCCCAAGAGGAGAATCTGATCCTTGCCTTTTGATTTCTAGAGATTGCACACATTTTTTTGCTCATTTCTCCTTCCTCCATCTTCAAAGTCAGCAACAGCCTGACTGCTTTTTTTCCTTGTTGTTGTCACATTTCTCTCTAACTGACTATAGCCAGGAGAGGTTCTATACTTTTAGGATTCACATGTTCAGATTGTACTCAGCTGGATAATACAGAGTCCTCTTCCCATTTCTCAGCCTTAATCACAGCCACAAAGTCTGGTAACAGACTCTGGGGATTAGGGAATGGGCATCTTTGGGGAGGCATTAGTTTGCCTACTGTAGTGACCTCCAGCCAAAAGCCAGGAAGAAATTGAGGCCCTCAGACCAACAACCCACAAGGAACAAATGCTGACACTAGGCACATGAGCTAAGAAATAGTTCCTTCCCTGGTCAATCCTCAAATGAGACTGCAGCCCTGGCTCACACCTGGATTGAAGCCAAGGTATGCCTGGACTCCTGACATACAGAAATTGAGATAATAAATGTGTATTGTTTTAAGCAACTAAGATTGTGGTAATGTTATTATACAGAAATTGTTAACTACTACACTGTACAGAAGTCTATTTGGCTTTGTTCTTGCCTATTTCTCCAAATTCATCTGCATTGCCCTCCCTTCAATTCATGCATGCATACGTTCACAGAAACACACACACAAACACACCACCTACAATAAGTATCTACTACTAACTCCTTACACAAAACACTAGGTTTTATGCCTCTGTACTGTGAGAAAGAATATCACCCAATGAGAAAAAACAAAGGCTATTTATTCGGAGTTTGCTATAACAAAGAGTCAGCCACCATTACTTACATTTGTCATACAGAAGAGTGGAAAGCTGTATAATGGAAAAAAAGGTAGGGTATTAGGTATTCCCTGATTGAAGGCACATGGAAGCTGGAGTTGGGCTAATTACAAGTAGGGCAACCCATGTGATTGCTTAGGAGTGAATTTAGGCTTTCTCTAGTTGCTGGAAGTTGGGGAAACCATCAGTTATTCATCAAAACCTGGCCAGTTTAGGCTGATAGTTACAGGGGTGGTTGTTTGGCTTTCTGGATTGGTTGCTGCAGATAATTGGTTGGCGTTCTGGACTGATTGCTGCCAATTGCAAGTCAGAGCTTTATTTTTGTATATGGTTTGGCCATTGTCCATCTGTATATTCAGCCTGTTAGCACTTTCACAAGTGCTGTCTTCTCTGCCCAGAGTGCCCTTCCTAACACCTTATCTAGCTGCCAAACTTGTATTCAACCTTCCAAACTCTGCTTAAGTTAACTTCTTCTGTAAAGCTTGCTGTAGTCACTCAGCTCTCTTTTAATCTCTTTGGTACCATGTTTACATCAGCACTGAGTGTGTCACACTATATCAATTTGCATATATTTTTCTCCCCAACATAACTGTGAGCTTCTCTGTTTCTCCAGTATCTAGCCCAGGGCTGGGTAGCTAGGCACTCAGTACATGCCTACTGGATAGAGGTAAAATAACCAGGGCTGGTGACAAACTGAATATTCTCATATTTTTTATCCAACCCAGTGTTGTCATTTTAATGTGAACTGAAGCCATGGGGTCTTCTGATGTTGGAATTGAAAGGTGACATGCCCATCTTGGGCTACTGCTAGGAAAGAGAAAAGAAATGGCAAGAGCCTTGCCCTAATTTCCCCTGGGAAAGAGTCCAAATAGCAACCCAAAGGCAGGCCCCCAGACCTGGGTTATTGCTGGTATTCTATGCATCCTGAAGCTGTTGGAATGCTTTGGAAGGGCCTGGAGCCGCAAGTGTGGTGCTCTGGGGTCTCTATCACAGTGAGTAAAACAAATGCTGGCACATTCAGGGTGTTTGCGTACAAGAATGCAATCATGAATAATGGAAAATTACTCATCACCTACCAGATTATGATTTAAACTTTCTAAAGAATGAATGGTATAATCCAAGAAGACAGTGGAAGCAAAGTTGGTGCTGAAGAATTTTGTGATTTTAACACTTTCTGTCCATGTTTTCATCAGCCCCATGTCATGGAAACACCATTATAAATATGCAAAGGGGTATGTATAAATCTGTTATTGTATTAGGAACTCAAGAGTAAAGGTAAGCCCATAGCTATGCTATTTCTTGGACTTCTTTAGTCATCAAGCCAGGCAAATGAATATGTTAAGGATTTTTCTCTCTTTTTATGTTTTTTTTTTTCCACCAGCTCAAAAATCCCTATATGGTTAATTAAAAGCAATGGCATCATCTCTACTGCGATGCAACAATCTCATTTCAATAATCCATCATACTAATTAGGAAGGGGAGAAGGGATTTTTTGATTTCCAATTTGTCTATTCTAAAACTAGTAGAATTCAGAGATGAGTCAAGGAAAATCCAACAGGCAAAATTTTGTTTGGAAAATTATGCTTCATAAATTTTAATATGTGACTTAGATTTAGGGCTCTTGCATTATTATTGTTGCTGAAAACTAATAATCAGTTATATTCACAATAATAGTAGCAGTAGTAATAATAATCATCATCATCATAGCAGTTAGCATTTTGGAACGTCTACTGTATTCTACATCATCATTTCCCCAAGTGTGTCTGTATAACACTAGTCCTTTATCATGAAAAATACTCCCATAGGTCAGAGATGCATTGGAAAACTCAATACTTTAGACTCCCTTGGAGAATTACAATGTTCACTAGGAAAAAAAATTCCCTTTTTTCTAGTTTTCTATTTTTAGGAGTCTTGAAGTTAAAAAAATTATATTCAGAACTGTGATATTTGATAATGAAATAGTTTATATGTGGAATACTTATTTGCATCATGGGAATTGGTAGTTCATGGAATAGGTTTTGGTATTTTAATTATTAAAAACAATCTACAGTTATGCTATTTTATTACAGATAAGAAAAATGAGACTCAGGAGGCATGGTGCTTTGTTCAAAGTCAACTAGTACATTCCATCTCTGGAACTGAAACCTACAACTGTCTGGCTCTAGTCTATGCTCCTGATGAATGTAATTTGCTGTCCACATGGGTTTTGGTTTGTGCATGTATTTGGCCATTCAAGTTAAATCTTCTATCCTTATTATCTGTTAGGTGTTCTTTAGAACATTTGCAAAATAAAGGACCCACAACTAGACAGTGAACCTTTATTCAAGTCTTCACAACAGGCATAGTGGAACATTGGTCCCTTTGCTGATACAGAAATTCATGCCAGCAAGACAAGCATGAGGCCACCAGATGGGGGAAGGAAGAGAGGCATGGAGAAAGCACACCTTTTGTTTGCACCTCTGGGTGTCAGGCACTGGGTTGCACATGGGATACTGGGAAACATAAGACAAGAGTGTGTCTCAAAGTCTTCCACCAAGGTGTGGCTTAACTGATGACTTTTTAGAATTTTGGCTTTCAATGAACACAAGTTCTTAATTTTCACCAGGTTTAAGTTATCTTGTTTTTCCTTTATGAGTAGTTCTTTGTAGCTTGTTTAAGAAATCTTTGCCTAAAACCAGATTATAAAGATATTCTACTGTTTTATTCTGAAGATCATTTTTCACTTTCAGACTTATGTTTATGGTTTTCCTCCAATTATTAGTATTTTTTGCATACGTGGGATGGTGTGGAAAGTTCATTTTTTCCCGTACATATTTCCTGACCTCTATTTTAACCTATTGCTCTATCTACCTTTGTGTTAATAGTCACAGTGACTTAATTACTGCAGCTTCATACTACATCTTGAAACATAGATCCTCTAACTTCTTTTTAAATATTGCCTTGGCTATTCTATAGTCACAGCATTTCCACAAAACTTTCGAATTTGTTTATCAATACCCACAACACTAACAGAAAAAGAATGACCTGCTGCAATTTTAATTAGAATTATATTGAGTCCATAAATGAATTGGGGAGAATTAAAATCTCAATAATACTGAATGTCTCAATCCATGAACATAGAATATCTGTCAATTTGTTTAAATAGTCTTTAATTTTTCTCAGCAGTATTTTGTGTTGTTCCATATGGAATTCTTACACATCTTTCCTTAGATTTATTCTTAGATATTTGGCTATTTAAATATTATACACATTTCCATGGATTTATTCCTGTATATTTTATATGTTCTTATGTAATTGCAAACAGTATTTTCAAATTTATTTTTCTGTTATTTCTTGCTGATATATAGAAACATAACTATCTTTTTTTTGTTTTTTATTTATTTTTTTTGAGACGGAGTCTTCCTCTGTTGCCCAGGCTGGAGTGCAGTGGCACAATCTCAGCTCTCTGCAACCTCCACCTCCTAGGTTCAAGCGATTATCCTGCCTCAGCCTCCCGAGTAGCTGGGATTACAGGCAAGCGCAACGGCTAATTTTTATATTTTTTAGTAGAGACAGGGTTTCGCTAATTGGTCAGGCTGGTCTCGAACTCCTGACCTCAGGTGATCCGCCCACCTGGGCCTCCCAAAGTGCTAGGATTACAGGCTTGAGCCACTGTGCCAGCCGACATAATTGTTTTGATACAGACCCTGTTTCTGACATCTTTGCTAAGTTGATTTATTAATTCTAACTCTAGATTAGGTGATTCCTACATCCATAATTGTTGCATTTATAAAGAAAAATGGCTTTATTTATCCCTTTATAAATTCTCATAATTTTAATTTAATTTTTGTGCATGACTGCCCTGGCTAGTGTCTCCAGTACACAGCCAATTAAAGGTGAGGATAGTGGACATCATTTTTTATGTTCCTTTTTTCAGAGGGAAAGCACACATACTTAATCATTGAGTATGAGGTTAGCAGACAATTTTTAGCAATGTTATATTAGATTTTAAAAGTTCCATTTATCTCATTTACTGATAGGTTTTGATCATTGACAGGTATTGAATTTTGTCAAGTGCTTTTTATATATTTACAGGAAAGGTCATAAAAATTTCCAATTGTATTCTGTCCATGTGTAAATTAAAATGATTAGAATTTTAGTATTAAGCCAAACTTGCATTCCTGGAATAAATACCACTTTGTCAAATTGTGTTACCCTCTTCGTATATCACTGGATTGTATTTGACAAAATCTTTTGCAGGACTCTAATATCAAAGTTTGTGAGAGATATTGACCTGTAATTTTCCTTTCTTGTAAGAGTCTTGTTAGTTTTTCACGTCAAGGTTATGCTCATTGCGTAAAATTCGTTGGGAAATTTTATTTTATTTTATTTTCTAAAAGACTTTGTATAAAATTAAAATAATTTCTACCATATATGTTTTGAAATATTCACCTGTGAAGCAATCTGGTCCTCAAGCTCTTTGAAGGAAAATTTTTTATTTCAGATTTAACATATTTAACCAATTTAGAGCTATTTATGTTTTTATTACTTTTTCATCTATTTTGAGTAAATTGTGTTTGCCAAGGAATTTGTCTATTTTATCTAAATTTTCAAAATAATTAGAATACATTTTTTCACAATCATCTGTTTTGTTATCATTTCTTTTTTTTTGGTATAAAATAACTTTTATTTACATAATTTATATATATATAACTGCTTTCTTTAGAACAAGAAAGTTTATAAATGACATGATATTGCTTTTTCTGTCAAAGACTTCTTCAAGCAAGATAGTATACCTGGTCACTTTTGTTTCAAATAACATGATGGTAAACAGTGGATATTAATATTTTTGTCATGCCTCAACCATTTACCATTTGTTATCATTTCAATGCCTGAAGAATCTGTTGTTCTTTCCTCATTTTAATTCCTGATATTGGTATTGTTTTCCGCTGTCTTTCTTGGTCAGTGTTGCTAGAGACAAGAATTTTATTTATCTTTTCAAAAACCAACTTTTGACTTTGTTAATCTTCTCCATCGTTCATTTCTTTTTTCTTTTTTTTTTTTTTGGAGACAGAGTCTAACTCTGTCACCCAGGCTACAGTGCGGTGGTGTGATCTCGGCTCACTGCAACCTCCACCTCCCAGGCTCAAGCAATTCTGCCTCAGCCTCCCAAGTAGCTGGGATTACAGGCACATGCCACCACACCCAGCTAATTTTTGTATTTTAGTAGACATGAGGTTTCACCATGTTGGCCAGGCTGGTCTTGAACTCCTGACCTCAGGTGATCTGCCCACCTCAGCCTCTCAAAGTGCTGGGATTACAGGCATAAGCCACTGCACCTGGCCATATACTTGTTTTATAGCTATTAACTTACTTATTTACCTTTCATTTGCTATTGTTTCCTTATTTCTTCTTCCTTTGTGTTTAATTGCCTGTTCATTTTTTAGAAGTCTGCATTGCAATATTAGATTATTAGTTTCCAATATTGTTTTCTTTTCTAATTAATACATTGGGAGCCATAGATTTCCCACTTTGACCTTCTTTAGGTGAATAACATGATTTTTGATTTGATAGTTTTTTAAAATTTGATTTTTATCATCATATAATTTAAAGTATTTTCTAGCATATTGCTTCAGTGTTGATTAGTGAATTATTTGGAATTGTGTTGCTTAATTTTCAGTTATTTGAAATTTCTCATCATGTCTCTTCTTTTAAATTATAATTATATTCACCTGTGATCAGGAAACATACACTGTATTATTTCATCTTTCAAAACTTGTGGAAATTTGTTCTATATCTATAATTATGTTTTGGTAAAGAGGCCCTGGAAGTTTGAAAGGAACGTAGTTACTAGATGTTGTCTTAGTCCATTTATTGTGTTGCCATAAAGGAATACCTGAGGCTGGGTGATTTATAAGGAAAAGAGGTTTATTTGGCTCACAGTTCTGCAGTCTGTACAGGAGGCGTGGCACCAACACCTGCTTCTGGTGAGGGCCTTGTGCTGCATCCGCTCATATCAGAAGGCCAACGGGAGCTGAGCTGGCCTGTGCAGAAATCACAAGGTGAGAGAGAGGAAGCACGAGAGAGGGGAGGGTGGTGCCAGGCTCTTTTTAACAGCCAGAGCTCATGGGAACTAATGTAGTGAGAATTCACTCGCTACCAGGACAGCACCAACTCATTCATGAGAGATTCACCCCCACGACAAAGACACCTCCCTGTAGGCCCCACCTTCAATATTAGGAATCAAATTTCTTTTTTTTTTTTTTTTGGGACAGAGTCTTGCTCTCTCTCCCAGGCTGGAGAGCAGTGGCGCCATCTTGGCTCACTGCAAGCTCTGCCTGCCGGGTTCATGCCATTCTCCTGCCTCAGCCTCTGGAGTAGCTGGGACTACAGGCACCTGCCACCATGCCTGGCCAATTTTTTGTATTTTTAGTAGAGACGGGGTTTCACCGTGTTAGCCAGGATGGTCTCGATCTCCTGACCTTGTGATCCACCTGCCTCGGCCTCCCAAAGTGCTGGGATTACAGGCATGAGCCACCGTGCCCAGCCGGGAATCAAATTTCAATGTGAGGATTGGAAGGATCAAATATCCAAACCGCAGCAGGTGTCATATTTCATAAATATCCTTTAGGTCAGTTAATTGTGTTACTGAAATCTCTGAATATACTGATCGTTTTGTTCTACTGATTCTTGTTCTATGGGTTCCTAAGACAGCGTGTTACAGTGTAGCTATGATGGCAGACTTGTCCTCTCTCCTTTTAATTCTATCATTTTTAAAAAACACATTTGAAGTTATGCAATCAGATTCATACAAATTTATTATTATTGACATATGTCTATCTTGCTGAATTTACCCTTTTACTATTATGAAATATTTCTCTAGTCTTTTATAATACATTGTTTTTTAAAACCTGCTTTGTCTAATATTAATATACCTATTCCAACACTTTTTGTGGTGGGGACTGTATGCTTAATTTTGTTAGTTCTTTTACTTTCAATGTATATTTCTCTTTGTATTAAAGTGTGTTTCTTGCAAACAGCATATAGTCACGCTTTGTTTTCCATGTTGCAGCAGACAAATTTCATTTTTATTTGGAGTGTTTACTCTATTTGTATTTCATGTCACTGATATAGTTAGTTTTAAATCTACCACCATTGTTTTCTGTGTGTCTCATATGTTCTTTTGTCCTTTATTCCTTATTTTTTATTTTTAATAACTTAATTAACATAAAATTTACACAGAATGAATAACAACCATTTACAATGTATAATTTAATAAGTTTTGACAGTTTTTACACTCACATGCACCACAACCAAAACACAGAACATTTCAACAATTTTCAAAAGATTCCAAAACCCCTTTGCTAACTATCCTTCCATCCACTCCCCACTTTCCATCCTTCTCAGGCAACCACTGACATATATTGTTTAACTCAATAGCTTAGGTTACATTTTCTAGACTAAATGTAAATGAAACCATACAGTATGCATTCTTTTGGGTCTTAATTTAGTCATTCAGCATAGTAATTGTGAGATTCTTCCATGTTATTTTTTTCCATTAGTAGTTGATTCTGTTTTATTGCTGAAAAAGTATTATATTGTGTGGCTCTACCATATTCTGTTTATCCATTCATCTGGGTTGTTTCCAGTTTTTGCCTATTATAAATACAGCTGCTATGAACATTCATGCACAAGTCTTTGTGCAGATAGACATTTTCATTTACTTTGGGTAAATGCCTAGCACTCTGGCTGGGTCCAAAGCATTTTTTTCCGCAGTGTTTGATCTTGAGAAATTCCATTCACCTCTCAGCCTCTCAGCAGCTGCTATTTCCAGGTAACTCAGAGTCACTCCCCGTATTTAGCAATGTGTCACTTATTCAAGGACCTGGGGGTAGCTTCCATGCAGACTTCCAGGGCTTCCTCTTCCTAGCTGATCCTCTGGCACCCTGCTTTCCAATCTCAGCTGCCTTATCATCTCCTGCCTCTGGATTCAACCGCCTCTGTCCAGAGAGTTTGCCCTTTCCAACTTGGCCTTCACCTTCCTGTGCCATGATCTGGAGATCACTCCCAGGGAGAAGGCGTGGGTAAATGAGGGCTCTGTGTTGTTGGTGCCAAATATTTGTAAATATTTGTTTTATTTTACCCAGATTTTAGAGTCTTGGCCTGATTTGATAGCCTCATTTTCTTTTATATGTAATAGTTCTCACCTTGCCCTACCCTGAAAGTTTTCCAGTAGTGGCCAGGTGTGGTGGCTCACGCCTGTAATCCCAGCACTTTGGGAGGCTGAGGCGGGTGATCACCTAAGGTCAGGAGTTTGAGACCAGCCTGGCTGACACGGTGAAATCCCATCTAAAATTAGCCGGGTGTGGTGGCATGTGCCTGTAATCCCAGCTACTTGGGAGGCTGAGACAGGAACCGGGGAAGTGGAAGTTGCAGTGAGCCGAGATCATGCCATTGCACTCCAGCCTAGGCAACAAGAGTGAAACTCTATCTCAAAATTAAAACTTTTTTTTCCAGTAGTAATAAAGTAAATAATGTTTTCAACCTCTCTACTGCAACACTTGGGGCATAAGAGGTATTCAGTAGATAGTCCCCTTAATGTCTCTTACACCACTTCTAACAGAATATTTAATCTTTAATAAAGATCACCAATCCTGTTCAAATAGTTTTTTAAAAATTAAAACGAGTAAGATAGATGCAAGTCTTGAGAAATGAGTAGATTTCAACAAACGAAAGAGTGTGTACAAACGTGTTTATTAACACCCTAAATGTGACTGATGTCTCTTTTGAGCACTCCTTTGAGGATGTTGCCTCAAATATCATTGTATAAATAGTAATTGGGACTAATGGGACGAAACAACCACAATCTAAGCTTCCATTAGACAATGAGGGAGGCTATTTGGAAGAACAAAAATTACCAAATAGACAGTAATTTACAAAATGGACAGTAATTTGTCAAATGATTTGAAAATGCTCCCAAAATTTCTAAAATAATTAATGCAGTTCCAGAAGTTTTCCAATAGATTTTCTTCTCAGTCCACCAGAAAGTACCCTGGTAGGGGCCACAGACAAATGAAAGCTATCTTTCACTCACTCACTTAATCATGAATTCAGCACTTGCTAAGTAGCTGTTGCATACCAGACCCTATGCTAGGCACTAGAGATACAAAAATAATGGAATGTGGAAAATGAGAAGGACTTTAGTCACAAGGCTTTCAAAACACATTCCATATAAAGCTCTTGGTGTTCTTCAGTAGTTCTTTGTGGAATAAGAGGTAGGAGAGCCAGTGAACACCAGGAGCTCTGTGCCCACCTCAATCAGAACAGCTCCACTTTTGCTGTTGTAAACTTTGTTTTTGAAGAAATAGTTCTGGATCCGCTGTGTAAGGCTTGAAGATTTTTTCAAGTGAACATACTTGTGAAATGAACACCTGGGTTGAGACATAGGAAATCACCTATACCTTTAGAATCCCCTTTCATGTCTCCTCCTGGTCCATACACCCCGAGATGTAACCAGCCTTTTGACTTCTACCACAGTAGACAAGTTTTCATGATTTTGAACTTCCTACCAGTGGACTAATTCAGTATGTATTGTTTATGTTGGCTTCTTTCACTCCACATTATGTTTGCGGGGTTCATTCTTGTTTGCATGTAATTGTTCCGGTTATAATAGCCACATAACAAGTCATCCCCAAATGTAGTAGGATAAAACAATCATTTATTATACTTACGGACTGAGGACTTTGGACAGGTCGCCGTGTGGAAGGCTTGTCTACAAACCACGATCTGAGGTCTCAGCTAGAAGGCTCAAAGTCTTCTACATTCACCTGTCTGCTGGTGGAGTCTGGCTGAACACTGAGACCTTAGCTGCAACATATGGGATCTCTATGTGAATTGGACTTCCTTCTGACACAGCGCTTGGGTTGCAAAATTGAGCTTATTGAGAGAGTGAGAGAGAAAAGCATGAGTCATATCTCCTTTTCAACTTAGCCTCCTGATTGAAAGTCACACAGTATCATTTCTACTACATTATACTGGTCAAAGCAACTACAAAGCTTTGCCCAGTTTAATGAGAAGTGAAAAAAAAATCACCTCTCAATGGAGAAGTACCAACCTCTCATTGTAAGAAAAATGTGTGGGATGGAATATATTTTGGTGTGTCCAATAATGGAAAATGTCACAGTAGTATTAGGTCATATTTTTTTTCTATGGTATTTGTGATGGTTGATACTGAGTGTCAACTTGATTGGATCGAAGGATGTAGGGTGTACTTTCTGGATGTATCTGGGTATTACTGGGTGTTGCCAAAGGAGATTAACATTTGAGTCAGTGGACTGGGAGAGGAGGACCCACCCTCAGGAGGACCCCCTCACAATGTGGGTAGGCACCATCCAATCAGCTGCCAGAGGAGCTAGAAAAAGCAGGCAGGAGAAGGTGGAAGAAACAGATTTGCTGGGTCTTCCGGCCTTCATCTGTTTCCTGTGCTGGATGCTTCCTGCCCTGGAACATCGGACTTCAAGTTCCTTGGCTTTTGGACCCTTGGACTTACACCAGTGGTTTGCGAGAGGTTCTCAGGCCTTTGGCCACAGACTGAATGCTGAACTGTTGGCTTCCCTACTTTTGAGGTTTTGGCACTTGGACTGAGCCACCACTGCCTTCCCTACTCCTCAACTTTAGAAGGTCTGTCATGGGACTTCACCTTGATCGTGTGAATCAATTATCCTTGATAAACTCCCTTTCATATATACAAATATCCGATTAGTTCTGTCCCTCTAGAGAACCCTAATACAGTATTTCATTAAATGAATATAATACAATGTATTTATCATTTCTATTGCTGATGTTCATTTGAGTTATTTCTAGTTTGGGATTTTTAACAAATATACAAAAAATATTCTTGAACATGTTGTTTGATGTCACATGCATTTATTTCTATTGAAATAATGGACATGTTCGGTCATAGAGTATGGGTATTCCACTGTTAGTGGTCAATGCTGAAAATGTTCCATAGTGTTTAGGCGAATCTACACTTCCAGTGGTAGTATATAAAAAATTTGGTTGATCCGCATTCTTATTTTCGCAAGTGAAACAAGAGGCTGGGAAGCAAGCTGGACCAAAAGGGGAGGGAGCTCTGCATCCCTGCCTTGGGGTTCAGACTTTTTCATCAAAGCCAAGGGTTTTAAGCTGGAGGCCTTCAGGCCAAGCCTGGACATCCACTTTACATAGCAATATCTATGCTGTTGTTGCTGCTGCTGTTGCTGTTGTTACTTTTAGCTCATTTTGAATGTCTTTGAGTGTGCATAGCTCACACTTCAGTGTTCTGAGACAGTTACTACTCCGTAATTTCTTACCAGGACCCATCTCAGAATTATGCACTTTGCTACCGAAACATTTAAAAATTAATTATTTTTTTTTTTCTGAGATGGACTTTCACTCTGTCGCCCAGGCTGGAGCGCAATGGCATGATCTTAGGTCACTGCAACCTCCCAGGTTCAAGCAATTCTCCTGCCTCAGCCTCCCAAGTAGCTGGGATTACAGGCGCATGCCACTACACCTGGCTAATTTGTTGTATTTTTTAGTAGAGCGGGGGTTTCACCATGTTGGCCCAGCTGGTCTCAAACTCCTGACCTCAAATGATCCGCCCGCCTCAGCCTCCAAAAGTGCTGGGATTACAGGCGTGAGCCACCACGCCCGGCTGTAAAAGTGTTTTTAAAAAGAGCAAAAAGATAGCAAGTTCAAAGTTCAGAATGAAACTTACCTTTGGGGGAGAGGCAGAAGATAAGTTGAGTGGTTGGTGGTTGCGTTCGTATTTCGACAATTTAATGTTCTGGTATTAATTATGCTGGTGGGTTCGTGCTTTCTTTAAGCTCACTTATCACTTACGTATATATGCTACATATATTCTTTGTAGGGATATTTGCACATGTATATATTCTTTTAGTCAGTCATGCCAGAATAAACTGTCATTGTGATTTTATTAAAATCAATGACATAAATCATTACAATCAATGATTATAAAATAATTGTAATTTTCTAAAATCAATGAATAATTGTATTCAATCACTGGGTTAGGCAATGGTCTAAGTATATAAGCATAAATTATCATAGCACAAAAAATTAAGCTTTACATTTATTTCTTTCCTAAAATTTGTGCAGGTCATAGCAGGTATTATTTATGGGAGGAAATTTGTGAGTATGAGAGACATAATAAGATGAAAATGAAAGGAGACATACAAACTGTCTTTTAGGATAAATGGGAATATTCTACATCTTTTCCTAACACAGACTGGGCTGTTTGTTTAATTAAATCAAAGGTGTTGGATGCTGGAAACTTGCCCAGATCTGGTTGTAAGCAGCTCAGAAGAGGGTGAACACCTGGAGGATTGGGAGCAGAGGTGGCTGAGGGGATTGTGTACACAGTCAGGCAATTTTCCTGCTCTGATATTTTCCATAAAGGCCCATTCCCTGATGGAGGCTCCAACTTTGAACACTACATAATGCCATTTTTCACAGGAAGTTTGATGCCGAAAGTTATTGTGGGCTCATTATAGCTGTGTACCTCAGGAATTTCTGTTTCTGCTTTTACTTAGTAGATGCTTAATGTTTACTGAACAGAGGCCAGATATCAAATTTAAACCTCACAACTGACATTCCTATGAGGTTAGCACTGATGTCCATATGTTATAGATGGGTAAACTGAGTCTCAGTGATGTTAAGTAGCTTACTGATAGCAAGCTGTATTTCCCAAATTCCATCACAATACTCCACATGCTCTTCTGATTATGTGGCCTGCCAGTGCTTCATCAAGAGGAGGAGTCTACAACCCCTCACCATGAAATTCTATGCCTTTTTGACTGCCTTGACCAATGCAGTATAGTAGAAGTGACACTCTGTGGCTTTTGGATATGAAAGGAAATAAAGTTTCTTCCTGACTTTCTTAGTCCAGGCTGCTATAACAAAATACCATGGACTGGATTGTATAAACAATAAAAATGTATTTCTCACTATTTTGGAGACTGGAAGTTCAAAGTCATGGTGCCTACATCGCCGGGTAAGTGCAAGGGCCCTCTTCCAGCTGGCAGACAGCTGATATCTTTTATCCTCACATGGCAGAAGGAGCAAGCCAACTCTTTGGCCCCTTCTTCCAAATGCACTAATCCTATTATGAGGACTCCCACTCTCATGACCCAATCATCTGCCAAAAGCCCCACCTCCAAGTCCCATCACATCGGGGATTAAATTTCAACATTCAAAGTTTGCGGGGAACACAAACATTGAGCCCATGACACTGACTCCTCCTTCTTGAGACACATTCTTGGAACCCAGCCACCATGCTATGAGGAAGCCCAGGCCACATGAAGAGGCCACATATAGGTGTTCATGCTGACAGTTTCAGCTAAGGCTTTAACCAACAACCAGCGCTAATATAGACAAGAAAGAGAAAGCTTCTAGAATGACCCCATCTCAGCCACCATCTGATTGCAAATGAATGAAAGACCTCCAGAGAGAGCCATTTAACAGAGTCCAGGTGACCCCCCGAACTCTGAGAGGTGATAATTGATAATAAAAATAAAAATAATAAATCATTAAGTTTCTTATGCCTCTAAATTGGGATGGTTTGTTGAGTAGTAATGGATAACTGAATCTCCCAATACACCTGCAGGCATTAAGCCTTTGGCTGGGAAGCTTATACACACTCATATTATAAAAGATGTTCTTAGGATCTCTAGGAAATGGCCATGTTCTTGCTTACAATTCTGTAGATATTCTGAAGACTTTTGTTAATCTGATTTCATCCTCCTTTTCAGGTCTGAAATCCCAGACTTATTGTTCCAGGTACAGCAATAATTCAAACAACTCCATCTCAAGGAGCTCAGAGTTTGATGAAAGGGACAGGCAGAGACAAATAGTGAGAAAACCAAGCAAAAATGTGTGAAGCAGATGAAAGCAAGACATTCTATAAGGACACCAAGGAGGGGCAATGTCTGCATGAGCCTGGGTGGTCAAGAAAAAACTTTCTGAAGAAGGCGTGGACTCAGAAAATCCTTGAAGAATTAAATTAATTTAATATAAGGGAAATAATTCCCAAGAGGATAGCACAAAGTTTGCAAAGGCAGAAAAGCAAGAAATAGTTAGTGCATGGAAGAACAAATATCCCAGCATTACCTCCATGGCCTTGAGGCTAGGCCTGGTAGAAGATGTTGGCAGGATACTGCTTTTTAGAGGGAAGGGCATACCATCTCCAGGATTTGGAGGATAGAGGGTATGGAGTGTAGCAGAAAGACAGTTTGTTCTGCATCTGCTACTGAAAATATAGCTCCCCAAAGCATATCCCCAAATATTTTCATTCTGTAATTCTGGGTTAGAATCTAGGAATTCTGATTAAAAAGAAAAAAAAGCCTCACTCAATGATTCTGATAATCACCCGTATTAGGGGAAACAGTGTGAGTCAACAAGATCCACTGGGGGAGTCCTAGCAGGAGAAAGTTACAGTTGGATTGTGCATCTGAATTATCATTCAGCCAATAGTTTTGGGCATGGAGTAGGAAGAGGCTGGAGACAGGGAGACTGGTTAGAGACTGTGCCATAGACCGTTTGGGTGAGGACTGACAAGGGGCATACCAGTGCAGCCACTGTGAGGGTGAGAGGAGATGGACTCAATTGCAGTCAGGCCATGCAATTGGCAGGGCTAGTGATTGGCATTTGGTAGAGAGGGGAGAGTGCAGTCCAGGATAATGAGTGGCTTTTGACCCAGGTGAGATGGTTCATATTGGGGCTGCCAACTAAGGTGGAGAGGGAGAGCATTGGTCAGCAGACAGCCCCAACCTCAGGGGAAACAGGGATTGTTTTCACTACATGAAAAGTAATAATTCCTATTTGTATTAGTCTGTTTTCACACTGCTGTAAAGAACTGTCCAAGACTGGGTAATTTGTAAAGGAAAGAGTTGAAATTGACTCACAGTCTGCATGGCTGGGGAGGCCTCAGGAAACTTACAGTCATGGCAGAAGGCAAAGGGGAAATGTATTAGTCCATTTTCATGCTGCTGATAAAGACATACCTGGGCAATTTACAAAAGAAAGAAGTTTATTGGACACACAGTTCCACATGGCTGGGGAGGCCTCACAATCATGACGGATGGTGAAAGACATGTCTTACATGGCAGCAGACATGGAAAGAGAGCATGTGCAGGAAAACTCCCCTTTTTAAAATCATTCGATCTCATAAGACTTATTCACTATCACCAGACCAGCATGAGAAAGACCTGTCCCCATGATTCAGTTACCTCCCACTGGGTCCCTTCCACAACATGAGGAAATTGAAGATGAGATTTGGGTGGGGACACAGCCAAACCATATCATTCTGCCCCTGGCCCCTCCCAAATCTCATGTCCTCACATTTCAAAACAAATCATGCCTTCCCAACAGTTCCCCAAAGTCTTAACTCATTTCAGCATTAACCCAAAAGTCCACAGTTCAAAGTCTCATCTGAGACAAGGCAAGTCCCTTCAGCCTACGACAATGTAAAATCAAAAGCGAGTTAGTTACTTCTTAGATACAATGAGGGTATAGGCATTGGGCAAATACGCTTGCTCCAAATGGGAGAAACTGGCCAAAACAAAGGGACTACAGGCCCCATGCAAGTCCAAAATCCAGCAGAGCAGTAAAATCTTAAAACTCCAAAATGAACTTCTTTGACTCCATGTCTCACATCTAGGTCATGCTGATGCAAGAGGTGGGTTCCCATGGTCTTGAGCAGCTCTGCCTCTGTGGCTTTGCAGCGTACAGCCTCCCTCCTGGCTGCCTTCATGGACTGGCATTGAGTGTCTGTGGTTTTTCCATGTGCACGGTGCAAGCTGTCAGTGGATCAACCATTCTGAGGTCTGAAAGATGGTGGCCCTCTTCTCACAGTTACACTAGACAGTGCCTCAGTAGGGACTCTGTTCAGGGGCTCTGACCCCACATTTTCCCTCCACACTGCCCTAGCAGAGGTTCTCCATTAGGACCCCACTCCTGCATCAAACTTCTGCCTGGACATCCAGCTGTTTCCATACATCCTCTGAAATCTAGGTGGAGGTTCCCAAACCTCAATTCCTGACTTTTGTGCACTCACAGTCTCAACACCACGTGGAAGCTGCCAAGGCTTGGAGCTTGCACCCTGTGAAGCCATGGCCTGAACTCTATGTTGGCCCCTTTTAGCCACAGCTGGAGCATCTGGGATTCAGGGCACCAAGTCTCTAGGCTGTACACAGCATGGGGACCCTCGGCCGGGCCCATGAAACCACTTTTTCCTCTTAGGCCTCCAAGCCAGTGATGGGAGAAGCTGCAGTGAAGTCCTCTGACATGCCCTGGAGACATTTTCCCCATTGTCTTGGTGATTAACATTTGGCTCCTTGTTACTTATGCAAATTTCTGCAGCCAGCTTGAATTTCTCCTCAGAAAATGGGATTTTCTCTTCTATTGCATTTTTAGGCTGCAAATTTTCTGAAATTTTATGCTCTGCTTCCCTTTTAAAACTGAATGCTTTTAACAGCACCCAGGTCACATCTTGAATGCTTTGCTGCTTAGAATTTCTTTCACCAGATACCCTAAATAATCTCCCTCAAGTTCAAAGTTCCACAAATCTCTAGGGCAGGGGCAAAATGTCACCAGTCTCTTTGCTAAAACATAATAAGAGTCACCTTTACTCCAGTTCCTGAAAAGTTCCTCATCTCCATCTGAGATCACATCAGCCTGGATTTCATTGTCCATATCATTATCAGCATTTTGGTCAAAGCCATTCAACAAGTCTCTACAGAGTTCCAAACTTTCTCATATTTTTCTGTCTTCTTCAGACCACTCCAACAAATTTACTGTATTAGTTTATTTTCATGCTGCTGGTAAAGACATGCCTGAGACTGGGCAATTTACAAAAGAAAGAGATTTATTGGACTTACAGTTCCACGTGGCTAGGGAACCCTCACAATCATGGTGGAAGGTGAAAGGCACATCTCACATGGCAGCAGACAAGCAAAGAGAGCCTGAGCAGAGAAACTCTTCTTTTTAAAATATCAGATCTTGTGAGACTTATTCACTATCACGAGAATAGCATGGGAAAGTCCTGCCCCCATGATTCAATTACCTCCCACTGGGTTCCTCCCATAACACATGGGAATTCAAGATGAGATTTGGGTGGGGACAAGCAAAACTATATCAGGAAGCAAAGCACCTTCTTCACAAGGTAGCAGGAAGAAGAAGTGCTGAGGGAAGGGGGAAGAGCCCCTTGTAAACCACCAGATCTCATGAGAACTTACTCCCTACCTCAAGAACAGCAATGGGAAACCACCCCCATGATTCAATTACCTCCACCTAGTCTTTTCCTTGACATGTGGAGATTATGGGGATTATGGGGATTACAATGCAAGATGAGATGTGGGTGGGGACACAAAGCCTAACTGTATAACTATTATTAAAAATCATAGCAATTAAATTAATAATGAGCTGGGGAAATACTTTCCACACTTTCCGAAACTGACACATAATTTATAGCTGTAGTAAAAAATAGGATTCCTGGAAAAAAAAATATACTAAATGGAGTAGAAATAGGAGCTGAGGCTATACATAGTGTACTGACAGATAAAGAAATCTAAATGGCTAACATGTCTATTAGAAGTGTTCAAACTCAGTAATTTAAAAATGCTAATTCAAATAATTAAAGGTGCAACTCTATTTACCGTGACAAAAATTACAAAGAAGTACACTTTAGAATGTTGGAGGGGATGTGGAATAGGGGACCACCACGGATGAACTGCTGATAGTTCAGCCAGGCTAGCCCAGTACAGCTGCTAGAGGGAAGACAGGTATAATTTTTGAAAATAAGAAGATGCATAGCTGATGACCCAGGAGAGAAACTGCTATACAAGGAGCAAATATAATTCAGCTTTGTTTGTGGTAGCAGGTACGAGAAGAAACCCGGGCGCCCATCAGTGGTACAATAGATGGATAAAATATGTGAACACACACACACACACACACACACACGAACACACACACACTCTGGGCTATGAAGCAGGCAGAAGTGGCAACCTAGGAGAACATGGGCCAGGCGCGGTGGCTCGTGCCTGTAATCCCAGCACTTTGGGAGGCTGAGGCAGGCAAATCACTTAAGGCCAACATGGTGAAACCCCATCTCTACCAAAAATACAAAAATTAGACAGGCGTCATGGTGGGTGCCTGTAATTCCAGCTACTCAGGAGGCTGAGGCAAGAGAATCACTGGAACCTGGGAGGCAGAGGTTGCAGTGAGTCAAGATCGCACCATTGCACTCCAGCCTGAGTGACAAGAGTGAGACTCCATCTCGAAAAAAAAAGAAAAAAAACTAGAAGAACATGCAGCAACATGAGGAGATCTTAAAGGTGCTGAGTGGAATATCAGCACAATATCATGGATATAAATTTAAAATACAGACACTGGAAACAACACCACACATTTTACAAAGATACCCACACATACAGGGAATCTTCTCAAACACATCGTAGCAGCGACCTGTTGGGGAAGTGAGGAATATACTCAAAGAAGAGGGGGGAAAAGGAATTCAAACAAAATGCGAGAGAATGGGGTGGGGGTTCCTAAGTATTGATACATCATGAATTGAGAAAAACAATTAACTCAGCTTTCTTCCTCTGATCTCTTTACACCTTCAAATGAAAATCAGAGATGAGAAAAGATGCTGATGCATTTGAGTTTGAGTGGGATATCCAGCTGTTGAAATACAGGAGGCACATGGGAAGGTGCCCTGGAGATCATGAAGGGGGATAATCTGAAAACAGAGCCCATCACAGTGGGAAGAGAAAACCACCAGGAAGAATGAGATAGTGCAAGGAAGGGTCAGGGAGTGAGTTTGGAGATGATAGAACACTCATCATCATGGGTTGATGCAGAGGGGAGGCTGCGGGGATGAGGAAAAGGGAAAAGTGTGGCTCAGGGGTGCCAAGGGAAAAAGAGTTTCCAGGAGGGCTGAGTGAACAGCATTTTGAAGGCAGCTCAGAGGAACTGTAAGATCAGGGCTGAAACCAGCTTTTGGGTTTGGTCATGATTTTATTGCTCATATCATTAAGTAGTACCTTGGTTTGGGTGGATGGCATTAGGGCTGTGACTGAGGAGCAGCTAGGAATCCCTCTCCCCCTCCTGCCACATTAGGAGGTGTGTGAGTCATCTTTCCCATCATTTCTCATCTCTAGACCTCAGTCCTGCAGGGATGAAACTGAGACAATTGTCATTTCATGAACTGTCCTTTCATGGTTTCAGTTAGGTGACATATGTGAAAACCCTTTTATAATTTATATTGCTTTGAGCATGGTAACTCCTGCTTACACGAGAGATCTGAGTAAGCAGACCAACTTCCAGAAGGACATTCAGAGCCAAGTGAGTTCTGTTTCTCTTTGTTCAAATGAGCAGTAGAGAGCTCAACCATGTAAAGCTATCTTGAGGAAACAGTCAGATGATCTGGGAAACTCATGGCCCAGTAAAGTTGACACACAAAATTGACCACCACGGGTCCACCCCTTGACAATTTAGCACCCATATGCATCTCCTTAAACCATGCTTAATCTAAAAATAAACACAACAACAAGGCCACTCCAACTAACATGATACAACTGTCCTGTGTACAACCAACAATGCATTCACACTTTCCCAGAAGAGGAGGTAAAGTTATTGAGTGGTGTTCACTCTTCTTGCTATCTTGTAACTTAAATACAATGATAGGAAGTTAATACATCTTATGTTACATAATAGGGAGGTGAGGGAGGGAACAAAACAAAGATACACACAGAGAGAGAGAGAGAGAGGTGAAATATTCATGGCAACTATAGTCCTCAGTTCCATAACAGGTCGTGTGGCCATAGCGGGTATTTATAATCACGTTCCTCCACTCCCCATTCTATATTCCCTTTGCCTTTAGCAAGCACCTCAGCTGGCCATAGCTCTTTACCTGATGGGGTGACCCAAATTTTCATCCCTAAGAGGTCTGGGTTTTCGGTAGTTTTTCCTGGATTGAATTGTAGTTTGCTATTGGCCTTAAACATAGGGCAGATTAATAGTAAGAGATACCCAAGAGATCTCTTATTACAGACGTGCCCTTCCTTACCTCCACTGAGGAGTCATGGTCCAATATCTGCTGAGTAGTCAGGTTGAATCACCCCAGCCAGCTCAGGAACTCCTTCTCTTGCCTGTTTATTCAGAGGTATAAAGGAGGCCACAGTGGCCATGTGGCATCTTAACTTCTGGTTTAGTGGAATCATTGTTGTGTCTCCTGGTGGAAGCATTCCTCCCTCTAGACCTCTAGGCCAGCAGAGCATAAGGTCACAGAAACAGGAAGCAAAACTTTTGCTAGTGTGTCACCAGGTGTAATAGTGAGTGGTGCCACTCCCATTTCCACCCCTTGATTTCTAGACCCAGGAATTCTGGCTATGGGAGATGTGGTACCATCTGTTGGATGTTGATTCAGAGCACAGACAGCTTCCTAGAGAACTTTGCCCCAGCCTTGCAAGGTATCACCACCCATGTGGTACTGTAGCTGAGTCTTCAAAAAGCCATTTCTGTATTCTGAAGTGCAAAGTCTGCTGTTGTTCACTACAGATTTACGTATTTATATAAAGGGATTTATTATGAAGAAACAACTCGCATAATTATGGAGGCTGTGAGATCTGCAGAGTGTGCTGGCAGCTGGAGATGCAGGAGAGTGGATGTCATATTTCCAGTCTGAGTCTGAAGACCAGGGCATCTGGGCGGCCAGTAGTGTATCTCCAGTACAAAGGTCAGCAAGCTTGAGACCCGGAAAGAGCTGATGTTTCAGTTCTAATCCAAAGCAGCAAAAAGCTGATGTCTCAGTTCAAAGGCCATCAGGCAGGAAGAATTCTAACTGGGAAGAATTTTTCTGAACTGATTGGATGAAGCCCACCACATTAGACAGGGCAATCTGCCTTACTCATTCTGCTGATTTAAATGTTAATCTTATCCAAAAACACCCTCACTGAAACACCCAGGATAATGTTTACCCAAATATCTGGGCATCCTGTGGCCCAGTAAAGTTGACGTAAAAAATTTACCATCATACCTCATATGGCATCTGGCACACAGTGCACTTAGTTAATGTGAAGTGGCGTGTGTTAAATAAACAAATTAGTGGCATTTGTATTTCTTCTCTGAAGCTTCTAGCTCACTTCCGACAGAATCATGCAAACAAATACAAATGGAAGCACACCACACCTCTTCTCAAACCTGGATGCCTCTCCCCACTCCCTGTGCAACAAAGTTTACAATTTTCTACATGGTATAAAAGACCTTCCATCAACCAGCCCCACCATTTAGGCTTTCAGAGAATCCCATGCTAAGATACCACCTGGTTTACAATGATTCTACACATTTCTTCTATTTCCTGGTGGATTATAAGGCCCTCAACAATAGGAACCGGGTGTTATGTTCTTAATCTCAGTATCCCATGGAGCAGCAGGTGCAGTGTAGGCACTCCCTGGTGCCTGGTGATTTAGCAAATAAGTGAAGGCTTGCCTCCTTGTGTCATGTTTGGCAAATACCTGGGTTCTGATAGCAGGTGTCTGGAACTCACAGTGTGCAAGTACACAAGGGTGGGCTGTGAGCCTCCAGCAAAAGGGAGGTGTTTCTCTCAGGAGAACTCAAAACCACTTATGCTTGACCCTAATCCAGGCATTTCATGCACTCCTGATTTCCACACTGTTGCTCTATACTAGTTCTCCTATGGTAGTTTTGCCCATATGAGCTCGGTCTCTCAGCTTAACAATACACTAACTATGCTTATCCAGCACTTACTTGATGCTAGCACTGTTCTAAGATCTTTACCTCTATTAGCTCATTTACTCCTCACCACAAGACTTTGAGGTAGAGACTGTCATTTCTACCACATTACAGATGAGGAAACAAAGGAAGAAGGAAGACAAGTCACTCACCTAAGTGCCCATGGCTGGTTATATGGCGGAGCCAGGATGCAGACCCAGGCAGTTGATTCTTCCTTAGTGGGTTCTGTTTATGATTCTTCTTTTTCTCCATCTCCCCCAACCCCCTAAGCACACGGGATCTGCTCCGATGTACTTTAGAGTATGGGAAGATGGCATCAGCAGCTGTATTTGTTTACTATTGCTGCTGCAAAAAGTCATTACAGACTTACTGTTTTAAAACAACATGAATTCATTCTTACAGTTCTGGAGGTCGGAAGTCCAAAATCAGTTTCATTGGCCCCAAATCACTGTGTCCTTGGGGCTACACTCCCTGCCTCGAAAATAATCCATTTCCTTGCCTTTTCCAGCCTCTAGAGCTGCATCCCTCCCATTTCTTGGCTCCTGGCCCCTTTTCCCATCCTCAAAGCTGGTGAGCAGCATGTCACTTCAGGGCCACCTTGCCATCTTCTGTGTGAAATCACCCTCTGCTTCCCTCCTGAAAAGACACTTTTGACTGCATTTAGGGCCCACCCAGATGATCCAGGATACTCTCCCATCTCGAGATTCTTAACTAAAACACAGGTGCGAAGTCTCTTTTTCCTTACACGGTAACACTCACAGGTTCTAGGGATTAGAGTCTGGGTAACTTCGGGTGTCATATTCAGCCCATTACATCAGCCTTCTAGGAATCCATTGCACTGAGTGACCTCTCAGAGGAAGCCAAAATGCCACCAATGGAATGGCCTCATCTAAGCCCCGGGAGCCTGTAGGTGAAGAGCACCCTCCCATCTACCACACCTAGGCTACCAAGCTGCACTCAGCCTGGCCCAGCAGTCTGGCCATTTACTTTTTAGGGGCACACTAAGTCGCTTGGGATCAGAACTTCTGAGCTGCCCAAAGTGAGCCTCTTCTGCTTCGGGCCTCAGCCCTCAGCCCACCTCTCCCCATAGTGCCCTCCTGCTGGGGCCTTTAGCCACAACTTTGCACTTGCAATGTCCTTAGATCTCTAGACATCTCCATGCCAGGTACCTCGGGGGACATAACTTTATAGCCTTTTGTGTTTGTGACATGATTGGCAGCCTCCAAATCTCAAGTCCTTGGGAGGAAGAGGAGTTTAGTTGCCCACAGGCTATGGCTCCAGGAGACTGAGTGGATCAAAGAGAGAACCACTTATTTTTGAGAAATCGATTGTTTGTTGGGATATAATCTACACACAACGCAATTCACCCATTTGAGGGGTACAATTCAATGGTTGTGTAATGTATTCACTGAGTTGTGCAACCATAATTGCAATCTAATTTTGGAATATTTATATCATCTCAAAAGAAAATCTTTACCTACTGGCAGTCACTCCCCATCCCACTCCAGCCCCCACTTCCTGGCATCCACTGCTCCACTTTCTTTCTGTATAGATTCACCTATCCTAGACATTTTATGTCAATGGAATTTTACAATATGTGGTTTTTTTGTGACTGGTTTCTTTCATTTAGTGTATTTTTTTAAAGCTCCTTTCTTTCCTCTATAGATTTATCCCCAAATATCTCTCAAGTGCTTACTATGCCCAGAGTGGACTGTTGCAGATAGAGAGATATGATATGCTTGGTCTTTGACCACTAAGGAAGTCGGACCACATATATTTCAAAATTGATGAAGTCTTGATCAATTAACTGATGTCCAGTCTATCTCAATTTATGAATGCTGAAATGAAGGACAAGAGAGCCAGAGTGATTTTCCCCCAAAGTCCTCCAGAGACAGGACTGGAGGCCAGACTTCCTGACCCTTGTTTAGCGTTTTTCTCAGCATGCCAGCTGACTCCATTCACATCACACAGCTCAGGACAGAGCCAGGACTGGAACTTAGGTCTCCCCATTGCAAATCTTTTGCAATTTTTCTAACATTCAATTCTCAGGAAGAAATGCCATATAAATTATCTGGGGTGGAAAGTGAAAACGATGTGTAACGATGCAATGTAACTCAACATGGAGCCAAAATGAGCAAATTCCACACCTGGTCATTCCTCCAGCTTACTGTATGAGGAAGCTATTTTCCTTCTCTAGCCTTGATAAAATATGAGAATCTCTTTAAGGTCCCTTTCACATTTAATATTTTGCAATTTAGGTGGCATGAAGAGCCTGTTTCTCCAAGATCACAGAGCATTCTGCCCTTATCTGTCTGACTTTAATTCCTAGAAACTAAACTAAGCTATGTCATCCCCCATTCTTGCCTCCCTTGAAAAGTCAGTGGGGCAGCCCATCAGAGTTTAAAGAGTGGGCATTGGGTCTTGAACTGCTTACCTTGCAGACAACACAAGGAATTGGGACTGGTTCTGCCTCCTAAGTCCCCCTTCGGTCTACAGGCAAGCAGAGGCAGCAAATCACACAGAACCTTCTCCTCTGGCTAGCGAGACCTCCCCTCCTGCCTTCTGATGTGAACATACACAGCTCCTTCTGCCTGTGGTCCTTGCCTCCTGTGGGTCTTCCAGGCAGGTCACTGCTCCATGGTGTGGGGCTCAGCATTCTCAGGCTGGGTAACAAGACAGTGAGGTGGAGTTTGATTTCACTGAGGAAAATAGTAATGGAGCTGTATTGAATACTTGTTAACTGCTGAATTAACTCTGCTAACTGCTGTTAGGTCATTTTATTTAATGCCCACAACTCTCTATTCCCTATTTAAAGATCAGGAAATAGGACTGGAGTTTAGGCACCATGCCTTGGGCTACACATTTAGTGGAGTCAGTGTTCCACACAAGCTGAGCGCAAAGCCTGAGCTCTAATCTGCCACACTGAGGGACACCTTCCACTGTGACTCAGGGAGGATGCTAATCCAGTGCACAGCTGGTCAGTCATTCAGTTTCCCAAGTCTGCCTCTGTGTTCCCAAGCAGTAAAGCTGATGTTTAGACACAGGATTTGGGATGCACAGCTCATTGACAAGCCACTGCTGCCACCTGCACCTCAGCACAACCCCTGTCCTTCCAGGCAGGTGATGAGTGTTGTCCTGAGAATCTCAGCTGACTTCGTCATTTCAATACAGAGATGTGCAAATATACGTATATCTATTTCAAGGGCTTGGCAATGCATTTTATAAAAACCACTTCCCGCCCCTGAAATCAATTAGATACATTTCTTAAACTGCAGAGGAGTGTGTCAGCTGCAGTATCTCCCTAAATCCAGTGTGACAGATAATAACTCCATGGCCTGCCAGTTCCCAAGGCATCACAGAGCAGGGAGCCCTGATCCTGTCCACTGAAGAGATGTGCCTTTCTCTCCCCCTTTGAAGGCATACGACATTTGGACAAACCTCTGGATTTGATTTATTGATTCTGGGGGTTCTATATCATAGGACGGATGGATGGATGGAAAGAGTTAACTGCAGAGACTCGGCCTGGCAAGGACTGGCCTTTCAGTTAATGATGGAAAACCATGTATTTATCCATTAATTTATCCATAATTGTCCGGTCCACCTCCTCTGTGTTAGGAACTGAAGACAACAGTGAGCAAAAGCAGATCTGATGTGTGGACTTGTGGGGCTGGGAAACACGCCCACTGGCAGAATTGCATGATCCACCAGGAGTTGGTGACAGACAAGGGATGGTCCTGAAGCAGGGTGCATGATGGGGGTGGATTAGAGCAGTCAGGGTCTAGAAGGAGGTAACATAAATCAAGATGACTAGACAATAAACTTCTGGGCAAGACCAAGCAGAGCCTTACAGCAGGCGTAGGGTAGGGGCTATGATTGGATGCATGCTGTGAAATGAGGTTTCCCAGAGAGGGTTGTGGGGCAAACACAACTTGGAGGATAGAACATGTGCAGACTTCGTGGGTCCAGAATGCTCAGGACTCCAGTTAGACCCAGGACCTCATCTAGACCAGCAGGTCCTGAGCAGCAAGAGCTCAGGGTCACTGCGTTCCCACAGGGATGTGGTGCATACACTCAACTCTGTGTCTTTGAGAGCTTGTAGGATACATCTTTTTATAAGTAACAGAAATCCCAAATCAAACTGGCTTAGACAATAAAGGAGGCGGGGTTTGGAGCCGGTTTAACAGACCTGTCTCTGCAATTCCCTTTACTCTGCCCTTCCCCATGTCTGCTGCCGTTTTTTTCCCTCACAGTGGGGAAACTGCAGCAGTGGTTCAAGTTCCAAGCCTTGTATCTGCAGCCACAAGTAGAGAGGAAGAGGGGTCTGTTTCTCAGGATTCTCTGCAAAATCCCGAGTTCATAAAGCACCTACTGTGTCAAGGGAAATATCAGGCATCTAGAGGCCTAGGTGAGCCACTGGAAGGATGGAATTAACCTTTCAGTCTTAAACACCTCTGTAGCTTAGGGCGGGATTGCAAACAAGCCCCAAATCTCCTAGAACACACAGATCTTCTCCAGAATAGTGGCAGCTGATCTTGACCACCTAGGAGAGAAGGTTCATTTCCTGTGGATGGTGAGTGATCCTTCACTGGAGATGGTCAAGCCAAGGCCAAATGACCACCAGGCAGAGCTGTTGGGGACTAGCAAATTATCAGAAGGAAGTTGGACCCAATTGCCTCCTTGTTACTTTGAATCTATCACTACAGTGTTACTTAATTATTCCCCTTATTTTGCTGAAGATGCCCTCACTGAGATCAGCATTTCTCATTACATTAATTGTTTCAATATTGTCTGCTGGGAAAAGGACTTGGCTGGGTTTCAGAGCTCAGGAGCGGTCAGGAGCGGTCAAAGCAAATAATGTCCCCACAATATGTCGGGCTTTTTACTAACAGTCACAGAATGCAAAAGCCCAAGGACTTCTTTGAGGTGTGGTTGCTGAGGCACAGAGAGGCACAGGGTCTTAACTATGAAGACGAAAGGAGCTGGTGGAAAAAGCAAGTGGGAAGTCCTGGGGTCATAACCCCCTGGGGCCATGGTTCTTCCTCCTCACCATGACATCTTCTAGTGGCTAAATGAGGAGGGCTGTCACAGACTGAGCTGCATCCTGCCCTGTGCATTCACCTGTCGCAGGCTGGGCTGCATCCTACTCTGTGCATTCACTTGTCACAGTCTGGGCTGCAGACTGCCTGTGAATTCACCTGTTGGCCTCTCTGGACATGTCCTGTCCACTGCCTGCTGACCGCTCCCCCTCATCTTTCAGAATTCCTCCTGAGCATCAGAGATGCTGAATGCTTCCTTGATCCCCAGTCTCCTGAAACTTGATCTTTCCTCTGATCGAATTTGAGATCAAGTTTCAGGAGACTGGGGATCAGGGAAGCATTCAGCATAGAAGAGTTTCTCTTGTACTCTGCAAACTTCCCTCCCACTCTCAAAGAATTGAATGGTCCTTGGTCATGTACAGTTGATCTCCATTCTCCAGACTACGCCTCTTAAGGACAAGACCCTTAACTTGTTCATATTTCTCTGAATGCCTAGCATGGTAGGCATTGTAGAGGCTCAAACAGTGCTCAATGGCTGAATAATTGAATGAGGAAGTGAATAATTAATACCTCAAGTGAACAAATTGAAATTACACAAATGCGATCACCATTTCAATTAACATTCCTGTTCAAAGAGGAGATAATAAGAAATCGTGCAAAGCTGTTGAAAAGAACTGTGTGCACTCTCAATAAGCCAACAAGTGAAAATGTTTCATATTTTAACTGAAAGATGTGTCAGAGGAGTATATGGAAAAAATCTTCTGAAACAATAAGGGATATTTTCAGTAAAAAATGTCTACGTTGGAATGAATGTATGCTGTCTATTTTAGTTAGGTATGCATTATAAATGTGTGTCTATATTTAACTATATTTTAAATTAGGAATTCATCTGTGAAAGCTTTGCCTAAAGCCTTCCAATCACTTTGCACTGCACTTGGAAAATATTGAAGCCCACTTACAGAGGCTGCAGGCTGTGGCACCTGCCTTCCTCTCCCTGGCATGTCCTGCCACCCTCCTGCTGTCCACACTGGAGACACTCTTGCTGGGGGCTGCATGCACTGACTTGATCCTTTTCAGGGTCTTTGCATTCTTCTCACCATCTCACTCTTACCTCATATTTTAAAATATCTGATTCTTACATATGATTTGGACCTTTGTTACTGAGAGAGATGCGTTTTCTGGAGTAGTTCTTTTCCCGGTCACCCTGTCGCCTCTTCTTGTGGGATGTCGTCGTTGACTCATTTGTTTGCCTCTTGTCTGCCTCCATCATTAGAAGGTGAAGTCTGTGAGAGGCCTTGTCTGTCTTGTTCTTGCCATACTCTAATATCCAGCAGGGTATTCTAGCACAGGGAAGAAATATGTATTGAAGGGACACAAACATAAAATGAACATAAGCCCATAAAAATTGTAAGAAATAAATAGTAAACTCTTTACGGTGGTCATCTCTGGCAGTGAAATAACTATGAGAGTATAGTGTTCCTACTACACTTGGCAATACCTTAAGAATATCTTACATAAACATGTTTGGATTTTTTTTTCAAAATACATTTCTTAAAAATTTGTGTCATCTTGGCTTTGAATTATTTTTAACGAAAAGCTCTCATTGTTTTTCCCTCGGGAATTGTGATCTATACATGCTGTGGCAAACCTTTAAGCACAAATAGAAAAGCTCCTCCGATGATGTCACATGGATCGTGTCCTTGACATCCTTGAAAGATTAAGCAGGCACAAGGAAAGGAAAAAATAGACTCATGAGGCTGAACGGAGCCATCCATTTATCTAATCCATCTTGCTTATTTTATTAATGATGGAACTGAAGCTCCAAGAGTCAGGTGCTACAAAAGTGGAAAGATCCAAGAGTGGGGAGTGAGAGTTCTGACCACTTGTTGCTGGGTGACCCTGGCTAGTCCTCTGCAACCTCTATGCACAAGCTTTTCATACTATAAAATATGAGGGGGTTGTCTTGCCGGCTTCTGAGGTCTGTTCAGTTCTGCCAACCCACATTACTATTTGTGACTCAACAAGTCCTACATGAGAAATGCCGACTACCGTGAAAGTATAACCATGATTAATTTTTCGAGTTATTGATTAGAGAAAGAGCCACACTACTTCAGAGTTTAAGGGAAGTACAGAGAGTAAGATAAAGATATGGCCATTCTGAGCTCATCTTCTTCCAGCTATGATGTTGAAAGTCTCAAGCGACTGTCCTCAGCATCTTAAAAACCAAGGACAAGCTGAATAAACACATCTATCATAATTTTAAAAAATCAGAAATCTGCACATGCAGAAAGCAAGCCAGAATTAAATTCCCAGAAGGAATGAAGTCTTCCTAGGAGAGAAGAGTCCACATATGTTTTCATCCCCAGGGTCATGACAGAAGAAGTGAATCTGATATAGGAGAACCAAGAAGAAACCAGTGCACATTTTTACCATGTTTCATGGCCATGTGTGAGGTGATAGGATGGAGTGGAATTGCTAGGTGCCTGCGTCACAAAGCTGGTTGCAATCATCTGCCAGCATTTTCCTTGGGGCCCTTGCCAAGTGTGTACGATATGTTAGAGGTTGGAGGAAGACAGGAGGGCGCAAAGAGAGCTTCCAAGTTGTATGGAGCCTTTCCCGCTGCATGTGAATGCTTGTTTTTGGATGGAGGCAGAAAATATAGAAAAGCTCCTAGAATGGCCTGCCAGGAATGGAAGGTGGCAGTCTTCCAACGTCTGAAGGTAGATCGGAGAGATGAGAGAGATTGCCTTCACTAAGTATAAGGTGGCAGCTAGCTGAAGGCTGGGACAAGGAAGAAGGAAGGAAATGGATTGCCACGAAAGGAAAAGGCTAGAAGCGGGACAAAAGAGACAAAAGCCTGGTGATTATGCCTATAATCCCAGCACTTTAGGAGGCCGAGGCAGGCAGATCAGCTGAGGTCAGGAGTTCGAGACCAGCCTGGCCAACATCGTGAAACCCCGTCTCTGCTAAAAATACAAAAATTAGCCAGGCGTGGTGGCAGGCACATGTAATCCTAGCTATTTGGGAGGCTGAGGCAAGAGAATCGCTTGAACTCAGAAGGCAGAGGTTGCAGCGAGCCGAGATCACGCCATCGCACTCCAGCCTGGGGGACAAGAGTGAGACTTGGTCTCAGAAAAAAAAAAAACAAAACAACCAAAACAAAAAAAAAGCCTGCTGACTAGGCTTTAAATCAGACAGAGATAGTTTTTGATTCAGAAAATTGCCAGATGGGTAGTAAAGCACAAAGAAGTTTTTAGAGTTTAACCAGTAGTCAGATCCTGAGAACTTTCTAAGCATAATTATTATGTTCTTTGGATCTACTGTATCCTTGCATATAATACATACATATAATTTTAAAAAGGTTTAAAGATATTTACAGCAGCAAACCAACCAAAATGCAGCCAAAATTAAGTGACACAACATTAACTAGAAACAGATCCAGAGGTAGCCCAGAGTTTGAAATGAGGAGATGAAGACTTTAATATAACTATGAAAAATATGTGAGTAAATCTACTGGAAATGATAAGGAGCTTAGATACCTGATGGGAGCTTGGAACTATGAGAAAAACAAAAGAACATCAGATTTATAAATATGTACATAAGTATATTTAAAAACCTTGTTTATTATCATGTACACTTTTCTTTAAGATATTGACTGTATAAAGCAAAAATAACAAGGTATTTCGGGGTTTGTAAAATCTATAAGTACAGAGCACAAAGGGCAGAAAGGAAGTAAATGGACTTATATTTTTGTGAGATTCTCACATTTTTTTCTAACGTGTATGATTGTTTGAAGGTAGACTGTGATATTAATTATGTCTGTAATAATCTTTAGAGCACAACTCAAACATATCATAAATACATTGAACTTATAAGTACATAAAGGGGCCAGGCTTAGTTGCTCATGCCTATAATCCCAGCACTTTGGGAGGCCAAGGTGGGCGATCACTTGAGGCCAGGAGTTCAAGACCAGCCTGGCCAACATGGTGAAACCCTGTCTCCAGTAAACATACAAAAATTAGCTGGGCTTGGTGGCACATGCCTGTAATCCCAGCTATGTGGGAGGCTGAGACACGAGAATCGCTTGAACCTGGGGGGTGGAGGTTGCAGTGGGCCAAGATCGTGCCACTGCACTCCAGCCTGGGTGACAGAGCAAGACTCCATCTCAAAAACAAAAGAAAAGAAAAAAAAAACAGTACAATAAAGAATATTGTATCAGTTTTCTACAACTGCCATAACAAATTATCACAAACAGGGTGAGTTAAGCAACTGAAATGTATTTCTCTGGTAGTTTTGGAGATAGAAGTCTGGAATTGAGGTGTTGATGGGACCCTGCTCTCTCTCCAAAGACTCTAAGGGAGGACCCCTCCTTGTCTCTTTCTGACTTCCAGTAATGTTGGCAATATTTGGTATTCCTTGATGAGAAAATGCACTATTCCACTCTGCCTCCATCTTCACATGGTGCTCTCTCTGTGTCTCTGTCTCTGTCCAAATATCCTCTTCTTATAAGAACATCACTCACTGGGTCAGAGCGCACACAAATCCAATGTCACTTTGTCTTAACTTGATTATATTTGCAAAAACTGTATTTCCATATAAGGTCACATTCACGAGTAGTGAATAAATCTTTTTGAATGACATTTTCAATCCATAACACAGTTATAATGTGGTATCAAGAAATAGTCAAAAATGTAAAAGAAGGAACAGAGTAACAACAGAAGAGACTAGTAGAAAATAAATACCCAAGTGAAAGCCCTAAACTTAAAAATAGTGATTATGACACTTACTGCAAATGGATAAGTTCACCACATGAAATGTCCAGATTATAAAGTTGTGTAAAGAAAAACAAGATCCAAGTAGATCTTGATTAAAACAACATAACTTAAACCTAAAGACATAAACAGGCCAGGCATGGTGGCTCACACCTGTAATCCCAGCACTTTGAAAGGCCGAGGTGGGCAGATCACCTTAGTAAGGCCAGGAGTTCGAGACCAGCCTGGCCAACATGGTGAAACCCCATCTCTACTAAATATATATATAAATTAGCTGGGCATGGTGGTGGGTGCCTGTAATTCCAGCTACTCGGGAGGCTGAGGCAGGAGAATAACTTGAACCTGGGAGGCGGAGGCTGCGGTAAGCAGAGATTGCACCACTGCACTCCAGCCTGGGAGACAAAGCGAGGCTCCAACTAAAAAGAAAAAAAAATTACTTAAACTGTTTAAACATGAAAGGATGTGAAGGGATATCTTTGCAATCACTAAACGTAAGAAAGCAGAAGGAGTTCTATTAATATGAAAAAGGAGACGTCAAGATAAGGACTATTACCAGAGATAAAGAATATTTAATAATGAGAAAAGCCCAATTCATCATAATGCCATCACAATCTTAAATTATATGCACCTAGCAACAGCTTCAACTGCCATGAAGACAACAGAACTAAAGGGACAAATAGATAAATCCATCTTTGTGATTGGAGAATTAACATGCTTTTCTCAGTAGCTGAGTAATTGATTTAGCAATCAGAAGAAATGAGTTAGAATATACGTGGCCGACTGCCACAATTACTACTTAAGACTGTCACTTTCTGTGGTTACTACTGTTACTACTTGAGACCGTCGTTACTGGACTGAATGAAGGGGAGGAACGCAGGAACGAAAACTTAAAACAAAAGAATCTGTTTTAAGGAAGGGGCCAGGGGAAGAAGAAGAGAGCTCCTTGCTTCTAGTAAGCAAAGGCAGCCCCCCTGAGCTTCTACAGCTCTTCGCATTTATTGGGTAGAAACAGCAGGGAGCACAAGGTAACGATTGGTCAACTGCTTAATTGATGACGGTTCACGTTATTGCTAACAGGCTTCAGATGTGCCTAATCACAAGCAACACTGAACTTAGGGTGTGACTGCCCTCAGCATTCCTTCTGGGTGGCAGAAGCAGTTTGTCAGTTTGCCAACATTCTGCATTTATGAGAACAGTTTGCTGTTTACTCATATAGCCTCCAGTGGTATACTGAGTTGATTGCAACCCTCACTCTTTTGGCCTGCAACAAATATAGACTGAGCAACACTACCAATACTTTGGCTTAATTAATATTATAAAAACATGTACCCAACAAATGCAGAAAAAATCTTTCTTTCAAGTTCACCTGGAACATTTGCCAAAATAGACCAAATGTCGGGCCACAAAAAGATTCAATGAAAGCCACACAATTGAGAATCATACAGAGTATATTTGCTGACTACATTAAATAAAATTTTAAATCAATACAATAATATATCTAAGAAGCTCCAACTATTTGGAAATTATTCAATAAACTTTGAAATAACCCATGGGTCAAAGAATAAATCTAAAAAAATTGGAAAATACTTTCATATAAATGATAACAAAATATCAATATTTCAAAATGTTGGGATGCAGCTAGAGCAATACTTAAAAGGAAATACCTAGCACCAAATGCTAATATTACCAAAGAAATAAGATTTAAAATAAATTAACTAAGCTTTCACCTTGGGAACATGAAAAATTTATAAAAAAGTAAATTCAATGTGAGTAGAAGGAGAATAATAAAAATAAAATCAGAAATCAATGATATATAACAAAGGAAGACCATAATGTCAACTTAATGAAGATTTGGTTATTTGAAAAAGTTAACAAAATAAAATTAATAACTTCATTGCAAGATTTACTAAGAACAAAAAAGAACAGGAGGACTCACAGTTTCTGATTTCAAACAAAAAAGAACAAAGTTGGAGGACTCACAGTTTCTGATTTCAAAACTTACTATAAAGCTGCAATATTAAACGAGTGTGGTACTGTCATACAGACATTCAGATAAATGGAATAGAATAGACCACCCAGAAATAAATTCTTACATATGTGGTTCATTTATTTCCAACAAGGACACCTAGATCAATGAGGAAAGGACAGTTTTTTCAACAATGGCACTGGAAAAACTGTATATCCATATGCAAAAAGAACAAATTTAGACCCTTAGCTTACATCACATACAAAAATGAACTCAAAGTGGATCAAAGAGCTAAACATAAGAGCTAATACTGCAAAACTCTTAAAAGAAAACAGAGGAGAAAAGTTTGATAGCATTGGATTTGTCAATGATTTCTCAGGTATGGCACTAAAAGCACAGAAAATGAAGCACAAATAGATAAATTGAACTTCAGTAAAACTAAAAGTTTTGTGCATCAAAGGACATTATCAACAGAGTATAAAAGTAATCCACAGAATGGGAGAAAATATTTGCAAATTATATATCTGGTAAAAGATTGATACCCAGAATATAATAAAATTTCTACAACTCGACAAGAAGCAAACAAACAAGTTAAATATGAACAAAAATATTGAACAGACATTTCTCCAAATAAGATATATAAATGGCCAACAAGCACATGGAAAGATACTCAATGTCGCTAATCTGGGGAAATGCAAATCAAAGCAACAACGAGGTATCACTTCGTACCCATTAGGATGGCTACTATTTAAAAAAACAAAACAAAACAAAACCAGAAAATAACAAGTGTTCTGCAAAAATTGTGCCACAATTGAAACTCTTGTGTATTGCTGGTGAGAACAGGAAATGATGTGGCTACTGTGGAAAACAGTGCGGCAATTTCTCCAGAAAATTAAACATAGAATTACCACGTGATTCAGAAATTCCATGTCTGGGTACATAAATGAAAGAATTAAAATCAGAGACTCAAACAGAAATTTGTACACCCATGTTGACAGTGGCATCATTCACAATAGTCAAAATTTGAAAACAACCCAAATGCCCATTAACATATGAATGGATAAGCCAAATGTGATACATACATACAGTGGAATATTATTTAGACTTAAAAAGGAATTACATTCTGCCACATGGTACAACATGGACGAATCTGAAAGGAATTATGCTAAATGAAACAAGACACAAAAGAAAGAAGGGAATGGGAAAATATTTTTATTTATTTGTTTGTTTTAAGATGGAGTCTCTCTCTATCTCCCAGGCTGGAGTGCAGTGGCACGATCTCAGCTCACTGCAACCTCCGCTCCTGGGTTCAAGCAATTCTCCTGCCTCAGCCTCCCGAGTAGCTGGGACTACAGGCGCCCGCCACCACGCCCAACTAATTTTTGTATTTTTAGTAGAGACAGGGTTTCACCATCTTGACCAGGCTGGTCTCAAACTTCTGACCTCGTGATCTGCCCGCCTTGACCTCCCAAAGTTCTGGAATTACAGGCATGAGCCACCATGCCTGGCTGGGAAATTATTGTTGAACAGGGGAAAAGTTTCAGTTTGGGAAGATGAAAAATTCTGGAGCTGGAAGCTGATGACGGTTGCACAACAATGTGAACGTGCTTAATGCCACCCAAGGGACCACTTAAAGATGGTTAAAATGATACATTTCATATTATGCATATTTTACTGCAATAAAAATAAGAAGAAATAGGACAGAGAGAACAGTGCAGGATTTTTATACTCTCTTCTTAAAAACACAACGACTAATAGCTAAGATATGTCTATGAAGACACACAATACATAGCAGACATTTAATATGCATTAGTTTCTCTCTCAAAAATATAATCAGGCAAAACGTTTAAACAGTGTATTGTATGTATTTCATATTAATGAAGCCTTAATCATAGTAAAAGTGTAGAAACAACCTAAACATTCAACATTAAAGATTCAGCTTAAAAAATTAGAGAATAGGCAAATCCATAGAGAGAGAAGATATTTAGACATTATATCTGGGTAGTTGCCGGGGGAGAAGGAGGAGAAATGAGGAGTGGTGGCTAATGGGTGCAGGGTTTCTTTTGGGGATGATGAAAATATTCTAAAATTAAACCGTGCTGGTACTTGCACAGTTCTGTGTACATACATAAACCACTGCATTGTACATATTGAATGAATGCATTTTATCTTAAATAAAGCAAAATAGATTTATGGAAGAATGTTTACAAATGGTTTAGTAAGGAGCAAACACGAATTCTAATAGCAGGAAAAAAGGTATATGACCACATATTCAACAAACACAAAAATGATAATAAGGCATTTTTAAAAACTTTAAGCCAAAAAATTTGACTGTTTTTTCTTTTTCAGATGGAGTCTCGCTCTATCACCTAGGCTGGGCTCACCACAACCTCCACCTCCTGGGTTCAAGAGATTCTCATGCCTCAGCCTCCAGAGTAGCTGGGACTACAGGTGTGCACCACTATGCCCAGCTAATTTTTTGTATTTTTAGTAGAGACGGGGTTTCACCATGTTGGCCAGGCCTGTCTTGAACTCCTGACCTTAGGCGATCTGCCTGCCTTGGCCTCCCAGTGCTAGGATTACAGGCAGGAGCCATTGCACCCGGCCAAATTTGACGATTTTTTTTTCTCAAAAAACACAACTTTCTAAAACAAATAAAATAAGAAACGGGATATCTGCATATCTCATATTAAAAAATGAAATGTATAATCTAAAAACTTCCTCAAAAAGAAAACCTCAGACTCAGATAGCTTCACTGGAGAATTATATCAAACATACAAGAAATAATACCAATCTTTCAAACATAACTTTCAAAACAGCAGAGGAGGGAATGCTTCTTAATTAACTTACTCTATGAGGTTGGCATAAGCCTGAAAATGACAACATAGGAGGATATTAAAAGTAAAGAAAACTACTAGAGACCAACATTTCTCATAGATAGATATGCAAACATTCATAATAAGATATTACTAAAATGAATCTAGAAATATATAGAATGTGACGAAGTAAGGCATATCTCAGTAAGATAAGGGTCGCTTTGCATGTGAGAATCATTGCATTCACCAAATTAAGATGACAAACCATAGGACCACTTTAGTAGAAGAATAAAAATTATTTGTTATAATCTAATAACTATCAAGGATAAAAATCTACACCAAACAGAAATAGAAGGCAATGTGCTGAATCTGATGGGAAGGGTCCTCGGAAAACTACAGCCCTCCTCATACTTGTGAAACACTGAATGCTTTCCTGCTGTCACTGGGTACTGGACACGCGTGACCACTTGCATGACTTACATGTAATGGCACTGAAAGTCTTAGACCGCAGACCGACAGGCATGTAGAAGCAGGGAGGGCATCAATATTACAAAGGAAGAACTCAAGCTTTCTGCATTCTCAGGTCCCATGATTTTACATGTAGAAATATCTAAGGAAGCTACAAAAGAAAGCTAGAACGCTAGAACTGATCAATAAATTTAGCAAGGTTAACTTGCCAAACAACTGGATAACCATATTTTTAAAATCTCCATCCCTATTTTAATCATCTAGACAGTAATTTTTTTTTTTTTTTTTTTTTGAGGTGGAGTCTCACTCTGTCGCCCCAGGCTGGAGTGCAGTGGCATGACCTCAGCTCACTGTAGCCTCCACCTCCCGGGTTCAAGCACTTTTAATTTTAATGGTATTATCTAACAATACAATTCTTTTTTTTTTTGTTTTTGAGATGAAGTCTCACTCTGTCATCCAGGCTGGAGTGCAGTGGCGCAATCTCGGCTCACTGCAACCTCCGCCTCCCAGGTTCAAGCGATTCTTCTGCCTCAGCCTCCCAAGTAGCTGGGATGACAGGCTTGTGCCACCACGCCCGGCTAATTTTTGTATTTTTAGTAGAGACGGGGTTTCACCATGTTGGCCAGGCTGGTGGCGAACTCCTGACCTCAAGTGATCCGCCCACCTCAGCCTCCCAAAGCGCTGGGATTATGGGCATGGGCCACCACGCCCGGCCTTAGACAGTAATTCATTTAATGTAAATTTGAAATGAATCATAGACTTAATTTTAAAAACTAGAACCATGAAACTTACAGAAGAACACATATTGTCTCAAATACACACTCTTCATGTAGACAAAAGTTTCTTAGGGCACAAAAGTACTAACCCTAAAAGAAAGTAAAAAGAAATAATGGGTCTCAACAAATTGTTTTTTAAATGTGATCATCAAATGATACCTTTAAGTGAATTCATAGGTGAGCAGAAGACTGGGAGAAAATATTTGCAATGTGTATCTAACAAATAATTTATATTATGATATAAAAAATACTAAAAAATCAATAGCAAAAAGACAACCGACACCTCCTGACTGCACTTTTGTACAGACACTGGGTGAATTCCCATGGCTTCAGAGAAGGCCTTAAGGCAGATAACAAAAAACAGCAAGTGCATGAAGTGTGTTGCTATCCGTAAGTCTCTTTCATCTGTAGCTGCGGCTGAAACCACAGTGGGGGAGGAGATGCCTCGTGGAGCACCCACAGCATCTTTTATTGATAGGTTCAGTCCCATAGCCACTTCCTTGATGGTCAGGGAATTAAGCTGAATAAAGAGGCCGCCAACATATTGCCCGAGTCTAAGTCTTTCTTAGGAATTTGGGGACATCGTAAGGAATGGGGCGTGGAAAAGCCCAGCAGGAGAGGCAGGAGATGGCCCTAGCTCCATAGCTGCACCTGTGCCATCCACAACACCGCAGGGCAGGTATTCTGGGGCTACGAAGGGAACCTGGCCAGGGGCTGGACATCAGGAGCCTGGGGAAGGAGCCAAGACACTCTTTCTCAGGTATATTTGGGTGGAAATCCTTGAGGACTGCAGGGTGGGAAGGATTTGCAGAAATAACTGGATCCTACTACTCATGTGACCTTACACATTCTACTTCCTTTCTTAGAACTTCCATACCCTTCTTTGTAAACTGGGAATAATAACAGTTTATTTATGGTAAAGATTATAAATCTTCCTCCCAGGGTTATGATAAAGATCAAATGAGAGAAAATGTAACTGTAATCTGAAAGGTATTATTATTAAGACAAACAACATTGAAAATGGACAGAGTGTACAATGCCTTACATATGTCTTAACAAGCAGAAAATAACCAACAGGAGGATGAATATATTTCTGTTGACTTTTTAGAAGAGTAAAACACAAGTACCGTTAGCTTATGTAGAATGAGCTATGTATTAGTCTGTTTTCACGCTGCTGATAAAGACATACAGAGACTGGGAAGAAAAAGAGGTTTAATTGGACTTACAGCTCCATATGGCTGGGGAGGCCTCAGAATCACGGCAGGAGGTGAAAGGCACTTCTTACATAGCGGTGGCAAGAGAAAATTAGAAATAAGCAAAAGTGGAAACCCCTGATAAACCCATTAGATCTCAGGAGACTTAGTCACTATCACGAGAATAGCACTGGAGAGACCTGCCCCCCATGATTCAATTACCTCCATCTGGGTCCCTCCCACAACACGTGGGAATTCTGGGAGATACAATTCAGGTTGAGATTTGTGTGGGGACACAGCTAAACCATATCAAGCTACACCACATCAGAATGATCTACTTTTAATTGAAGGAAACTTCTCATTAAAATAATTTTTAAAAAAATCTAATCACCAAAGCTAACAGAGAGTGCCAACAAAATCAATAATATAAGCCAAAATACTGCCCATTTCAGTTACATTATCTGTATGGAACAGTACAAAATTAATTTTGAGTTAGAATATTTAAGTTACTATATATTTTATATTTTAAATTTGAATAAATTTAATAAATTCAATTTAATATATTTTATATTTTAAATTTGAATAAATTTAATAAATTTAATAAATAAAATAAAATATCTTATATTTTATTTTAGGTTTAAAAGTAAAGATAAATTAAAAATAAAATGATGGGGAAGGACGTTCAGTTGAAGTTAACATGTACAAATGTTAGCAGAGTAGAAACTGATAGAAATGTTTAATAATAACTGAAATTAAATTAAATATAGAGATTTATTTTTAAATAAAGATATTAATAAAAGAATAGACACACCATAGGTTCCAACTGGCAGAGAATAAGGAAATCACAAACTATTTTCTCTCTCAAGAAAAGAGAAAAATAAACATTTGCTCAGAGTTTCTGAGGGTCAGGAATCTGGGGGCGGCTTAGCTGTGGGGTCCTGGCTCAGAGTCTCTCGCGAGGCACCCCTCGAACCCATGGCTCAGTCGCCTAGAGGCTCGATGGGTTCCCTTCTACATCACCCACTCCCAGGGCTGTGGGCAGCTCCTCCCTGGCTGTGGCATGGGGACTTCTCCCTGGACGTCCTCAGGGTCTGCAGGACATGGCACCTGACTCTCCCCAGCATGAGTCCTCAGAGAGAGGGGGTGCGAGTCGCCCACCTGGAAGCTGCAGTCTTTTTATAACCGAAACTCAGACGTGCCCTCCTTTCTGCTGCATTGTATTCATTAGAGCTGAGTCCCGAGGTCCACCCTACACTCAAGATGAGGCTGACACAAGGAGGTGAGAAGCAGGAGGAGGGAATTGTTGGGGGCCACCTCCAGGTTACCTATCGCAGTGTGTGTGTGTGTGTGTGTGTGTATGATGGTGGTGTCAAATATAACGCAAATCAACACTTAGGAAAGGAGACATGACTCCCAAGGATAATTGCCAGGGGAGAGAAGGACCATGGTATCTGCCAGTCTCTCAGAAGAGTTTATCTTCTTTTTAAAGGACAGAGTGAAAGTGTCTGGAAAGAAACAGGTGTGTGGGGGAGTTTTGTCCTCAGGCAGCCTTTTCCCTGGAGGGCCTTTGGGAGGGCTCAGGCTGGGGTCTGGGGTCTGCGAGGAAAGAGCAACAAGCAGAGTTTGGTTAAAATGTTGTTGTTTTTAAATTAATCAGTGAGGACAAGCAGTTCTGCTAATTGTTTAGGGGCCAAATAATGGGAATGTGGAGGTCTGTGCCTGGCCTTGCCATAGGTAAACAGGGGGCATCTATGCGCCTTATTTGGGAAGGGGGGCTTCTTGCCATAAGCGGTTTCCTGGCACACACAGTTTGGGATGGGGAGGTTCTTTAGCCGTGACCGTCTTCCAGCATCATGGCTGGGGTAAAAGCCAGCATTGCCAGCGGACAGCGCTGTGGCGTGGGCCTTCACAGATAGTTAGAATTTCAGTAGCTATAGCAGATGCGAGGTTTATACGATTTGGGATGTGCTCAGCTGCTAGTAACAGAATATCCAATTAACAGGGGCTTAACGAGAAAGCCTGGTTATCCCTCCTAACAAGAGGCACTGGATCTGGCAATGCCAGGCTTGCTCCAGCAGCTTGGCCATCCCAGGGTTCCGGGCTTTTCCCTCGATGTTGCAGGAAGCCACTGCTGGCCCAGCAGCCTGCCCTCATGCAGAAGCTGCTCGGGAAGGAAAGAAGTGGGCCAGGCAGAAAAGGAGGTTTTGCTTTTGCTGAGGAGAAAAAGCTGTCACAGAAGAGATGTGGCAGTCTCCCCAGCTACCCCCAACCAGAATCCTGGCAACTGGTTACCCTTAGTTTGAGTCTCAAGGCAAGTGGGGAAGAGGCATCAGGGAAGGGAGAATGGGAGGCCAGAACTGGCCTCAGCTCAGGGGAGCTCAAATAAAGGTCACCACCGCCTGAGAGACACCAGGGTTTTGTTAGCAGGGATGAAGGGGTGAGGGATGGGTGACTAATGGCTGGGTAAAAATCCATGTCTGTGCCAGGGTGCTTTGGACAGAGCACCTCTGTGCAGCTCAGGTTCATCTAGACGTCTCGTTAGAGAAGGACTGCAGGCTACCACGCGCTGAAGGATGGTGGCCCTGGCCTGGAATCTCAGCCTTCGCTTCTGCAGTGTTCCTGGGAGGTGTTGATGTTGCTGACCCAGGAACACATCCTTAAGGATCACTGGTATAGGCCAAGGTTCGGGGCATGAACATCTGTTCGAAGTTTGGAGACTCTGCAGTAATCAGAGGGTAAACAGGTGAACTCACCCCACACAATGGTGCATCTAGGGGGCCAGCTGGGACGTTTGGTATCGACACTCGCTGTGGTCTAGACCACCTCGTCTAATAATAGAAATAGAATGTGAGCCACAGAGTGATTTTCCATTTTCTTATATTCATATTAAAAAGGAAAAAGAAACAGGTGAAATGAATTTTAATAATATATTTTATTGAACCTATTTAAATGTATCATGAATATAAAACTTTTAATGAGATAGTTCATGTTTTTTTTCATTGTCTTTAAAATCTAGCATGGATTTCCCAGGACATCTCAATTCCTGCCAGCCCCATTTAAAGTGTTCGGTAGTCACACATAGCCGGTAGCTACCGCATTAAGCAATGCATTTAGAGCTTTCCTCGGCTGCCTGGCTGGAGGTTTCCATCATTTCAGCCCTAGGCAGTAGATAAGGAAAGGTCAGTAAGAACATTTGCAGTGGTTTTGGTCAGAGAGGCTGAAGTCCCGGGTGTGCAGGAGACAGCTGGCTTCATTAGGTGAACTGCCATTTCTGTTATCATAGCCCTCATGTTAGCCCCTGACTTAGTTTGGTCCTGATAAAAGGATTCCTTATCTCAAATGTGTAGAAATAAACAAAGATCACCCAAATGAGAACAAACAGGCTATTTCTTCAGAATTTGCAGTAGCAAAAAGTTCAGCCCTTGCATCTGGCGGAGACTCCAAGGCAGGAAGAGCTTTACGGAGGAACATAGAGAGGCAGGGGCACGCGCTGGCTGGGGAAGGTGCCGGCTGAAGAGAAGGAGCATCCGATGTCATTGGCTTAGGGAGCATATTTAGCTTTATCTGAGTCGTCCTGAGTTGAAAGTGGAGCAGAATAAGGGAAACTGGCAGTTGTTAACCAAGTCCTGATCATTCTGGGCCAACGTCTCCCGAGGCTGTGGTCCGGCTTCCCAGCTGGTTGCTACAGGAGTTGTGGGTCAGAGTTCTGTTGTCATCTGTGGACATGGTCTATGTGTATATTCTGTCTGTCTCCTGGAAAATCACAGCTCAATTCTATTGCAGCTTATTGTGGCTAAAATGTGAAAATCTAACTGCCAAGAGTTCTTTCTGGAAGTGTTGTGGTTCCAAGGTTTTCTACTTCCTTTTGTTTTCTTAAGCCAACACCTGCAGTGTAACGATGTAATAAGAGGGCCCTGCGTATTAGCCCCAGCTCTGCTATACATGATTTGTGGACTTCAGGGAAGTCAGTTCCCCTCAAGGCCTCAATTTCTCCATCTGTAAAATGAGATCAATAAATTACAAAACCTTGCCTTCTCCCAGATGAGGTAACCTTCTTGTCTATAAGGCTGGATATTTTCTGTTATTGCAGCAGACATAAAGGTAAACTAAACATGGACCTGCTTTCAAAACATTACAAATCTAAAAAGTCAACTAGCCCTGGGCCTGTAGATGATGATGGTGGTGATGTTGATGGTGATGATGATGATGGGGATGGGGATGATGACACAGGGTGATGATGGTGTTGATGGTGATGATGAGGGTGATGGGAGCTGGATGATGCAATGGTGAGGTTGATGATGGTGATGTTGATGAGGATGCTGGGGCTGCTGCTTCTGATGGGGATGATGGTATCTTGACCATGGGGACGCCGGTGATGTGGATGAGAGTGGATAGGAATCGAGCAGAGCCTCTTTGCCAGGCACTATGCTTAGATATTTAAACACTTGGAAATACTCTTCACAACTCTTTGAGAAGGTCCTGTGATTATCTGCATACTATGAAGAGGAAACTGAGGTTTAGCGAGAGTGAGTAAATGGTTCAATGTCCCACTGCTAGCAATCATGAAATCTAGATTTTAATGTTAGTACTTTTGTTCCAGAGTGGGTTCTGTTAATCACTTTGCTCACCTGCCTCCTCCATTCTGTGGTTTTCTAAAATAGGATGTGCTGTTATAGAAGTGTGTGCAAAAATGCAGGAACAAAAGGAAGCCTGTAGTTGTGCAGCGTGGGATGATCCTGAAAAAATACTCCCAGATGTGAATTTAATTATCATTTGAATAAACAGGAGGAACAGAGACGGAGTCAGTTATTCTCAGCAGAGCCGGTAGGAAATTTGCTACAATGAGGGGTCATGGTCCTAATTGGAACAATGTGGAACATATTATAGCAGAGGTGGAGACCGAAGCTGCAAGACTGTTTGCATCCAAGTAGTTATGAGCACTGAATTCTATGCTAAGGAATGTAGAGTCAATTGCGCCTGTAATTTGTTGGGTTAGGGTTGAGGGTAGAGCTTGTGGATAATTAAAGATTAAAAATGCCTTTGATCTATGACCTTAGACATCTGCTGACCTGCTGATCTGGTGCTCAGCCAGAAGTAACAGTACTCAGCACTGTGTTTGTTTCTCCTCTCCCACTTTCACCTTCAGCATGAGAGCAATCTCAAGTGTGCTGGCTTTTCCTGGAGCCCTCAGGATCTCATCTCACCTTTGCTTTTAGGTGAAGGCACACAACTCCGTAAGAACGAGAAGTGAAGTGCTAGATCCAACTCCACGCAGAGAAAAGTGACATATCTCCAATAGAAGCAACAAAGTCTATAAAGATTCCTATTCCACAGCCAATTAATTCCCATAACTAAGCAGAACACATATTTTCTCATTCTGCCTCAGAGAACTTGTTCGGGTTAATTCGCTGAATTAAATTTTTTTCCCCAAGACATGGGGATAAGAACTTCTTTATGTGTGCATTATCATGTAGGGAATCTCCTGGCATAATATTTAGTCTTCCCTAAAAAATGGTAAATTTGGTCCACTCTTAGGGTATAGAAATAATTTACATCTTTTCCAGGACAATTTCCTGTCTTAAAAATGTTAGAACCCAGGTCAAGCCCACAGCCCACCACCGTCACAGCGGCCTGCCTGGGTCAAGCATTCTCATATATTAAGCAGATCCTCAGCGCTCATGCTCCTAGGGCAGGGGTGAAAGCCGGGCCCCTGCTGGGGCTGACCACCCGCTTCTTTCTCTCTGGGTTATTTTCCTTCATGCTCCTTCAACCTCAGGAGATGAGATGGTTCTTGAATGAGGGATGAGGTCTCGTTTTCTCATGTGGCCTTGTCCTGTGTCTGGCACCGTGGTTGGTATTCTATAAAAGGAGACAGAAAGGAAAGGGCAGAAAGCAGACAAAAGATGACAGGGAGAAAAGCAAAAGGAGAAAAAAGAAAGAATGGAAATAAGTGCGAGAAGGAAGAGAAGGTGGTGAGTGGAGGAGGCATGGCCTGGGCCCCCGGAGGTTGTCTTGGGGACCTCTCAGTGTCCTATTTCACAGGTTGCCAGACCCTTTCACAACGCTTATTCCTTTCTATAGTTTAAGAGTCAAATCTCTCACCATCTTTTAAGCATCAGCGTCCTGTGAACCCAAGAGTGTCAGAGAAGAAGAAGAATGAACCATCCAATGCACATGAACCATCCAATGTACATGAACCAATGCGTGTGCAAAACTCTACTTTTCAAAGCATGTTTTTCCCATTGAATCATGGGCTACCTTAACTTCCCACCAAAGTTCTCACCAAATAAAAATATTCATAGCAACCTTCAGGTACAAATATTACTACTATCTTTTTGAATTTTTAGGGAAGCAACCTGATGATCAGAGAGATTTGCTTAGAGTCACTGAGCTTGTAAGGGCAGACCTGGGACCTTCACAGCAGATTCCTCTCATTATAAATAAATCCTGAGACTCCACCTGTGGGGTGACTGCAGAAGGACCCCCATATTCCATCACCTTCCCAGCAGCCTGCCAGAGTCAAATGTTCTTGTTTGTTATGGAGTTCCCCACCATTCATGCACCAGGGCTACTGGAATTTGAACCATGTTGGGAGGGGGCTGGTCTTATCCAAGTAGACTGTGGTGATCAATGTGTGCAGAATAAAACTATGCTAAGCAAGGACTGCCAGATAACTTGGCCCCAAGGGACCAGACATTAAAACAAAATCAGTGGCAACCCACTGGCAGCACCATGACCCCCTAGAGGCAGTACGAGAGAGCCTTTGTCCACCCTCCCATTCTAGCGATGAGGAAAGAGGGGAAGTGGCCGCTGTCAGAGCCAAGTCCAGAAGTAGGAACTTGTGGTGGAAGCCCACAAGGCTCACACATGTCTCTCCAGAATACTCATTACAAATCTGCTCAAAAATTGTCATTTATCTCTGCCTCCATCTCTGGGTGGTGCCTGATTCTCAGGGGGCCACTGATTTGGCCCCAGTAGATATTTAGCTGGGAAAGTCTCCCTGTTCCTCGGATCTCTAGCCTCCACTTGGTATTGCTGCCCTTTGGTGTAGGAAGATGCAGGATGCACCTGAGATCATCACAAGTCACAGGCTAGAGGAGTTTTCTGCTGTTTGTGCCTGTGTGTGTTTCATAACTAATTTTTTTCTTTGTCATATGTAAAATAGGGTTAATGATTTCTGTCATTGGGGTTGTTTCAATAATAAACACTATAATAAAAAGCACTTATAAGCCAGATGTGCATATATAATAGAGATAGAGATAGAGATGTGTGTATATAATAGAGATGGAAATAAATTATTTATTAAATGCTGATCGAAAAATTTTGGGGGAGTTATAACAGCATTCATCATGCAGATGAGGTAGCTATACAGTTCTTTAGAAAATAACAATAATAGAGATAACAATAACCAAATAACAACAATAACCAAAATTACAAATACGTTAACTGATGTCCTTGGGTAAGACTCAGTTAGGGTCACTTGGCAATAAATGGTAGTAAAACCAGAACTAAACATCTCACACCCACTGGCCTTTCTTTGCGATTCAAGTGGCTCTAAATGTTGCAGGCAGAGGCTGGGCTGGGTTGAGGCTGGGCAAGTTGACTGCAGAAGGGGCCACGGTGCAGAAGGCGCTCTGGACTCTGCATTCCATGACACCAGGTGGTGGAGTCTGTGAGAACCGGGGCACTGCATGGTGAAGGTTTAGAGACCCACAAGTAAGTGGTGAAGGGAAGGAATGAGGATCCTATGCCAGTGTCCAGCCCACAGCCCCAGGGCCAGGGGAGGGAGAAGGGCTGGAACACAGCCCAGAAATGTCCCCACATCCCCTGGGAGGTGACTGCAGTGACCTGGGCCTGATAAGGCACAGAAACTGCCTCTCTGGGGAAGGAGGGAATCACACCATGCATCCTTGTCCTACTGCAAAAGGGAGCAGGAAACCCAAGGCGGAGAGCAGAGGGAAGGAGCCGGGGGCTGGTACCCCTCTGCAGGAGCCTCCGGGCTCAGCTCCTCTGCCCTGGGAGTGAACCCATGATGTGGGTGTCAGCGAGGTGCAGAGAAGCAATCTCAATGCTGAAAATGAGAGCCTGGTGTTCTGCGGCACCGAGCAGCAGGGGGCCACTGGTATCATCTGCTTGCCAATTTTATTCTCATTTCAAGGTGCTGATGGCATCACTGGAGGTGAAGTCATTTTCTCAGAATTTAATCCAGGCCATTGGGACAGACCTTGTCAGCATGGAGGGAGGGGAAGAAGGAGTCGTAGAAGAAGCTCCAGGAGATCACAGCCAGGTGCCTGGGGGTCAGAAGGATGACATGATAGCAGGTGGGAGAGCCCTGTTCAGGGGCCTCACCTCGGTGCCCTCAGCTCTTTCTCAGACTTTTCATCCTTTGAGATTTTGTCCTCTTTTTCCCTTGCAGGGATCCTGCATCCCTGGATGTCAAGGCTCCCACGACTCTGAATGAAGCAGCAGAGCTTTGCTGTAAAGGACTCTTTAGGAAAGGAGAGTGTTTCTTGGGTAACAGTTGAGGCATTTCTGAAGCTGTGTGCCTGTTAACAAAGGAGGAAGAAAACGTCTCAGATCCAAGATAGGAATTTTAGCAGTCTGAGCTACTACTAAGAATGGCCAAGAGATTTATGATTTTTCTTTTTAAATTTTGCTGTGGTTTCTGGATTATTTTTTCTCTTTTCTTTCCACATGTAAAAATGGAAAGGAACCAGAGTTAATTGCCCAACATGATCTTAAATGCCACAAAACCTCCCAAATTAAGTATTAATTAATGACATCTTGCAAATGAAGAGAATGCTCAGAGAAATGACAGACTGACCAGCGGGCAGAGGCAGAGCTGAGATTGGAACCCATCTGCCGGAGCCCCAGAGGACTGTTTTTCTATTTTACAGTCTCTCTTTCCATTATACGGGATTTCTCTAAAGTTGGCTGATAACAGAAGTGAACCGAGGCACTCACTGAAGTCACAGATTTTAGGGTCCCACCTCTGGGAATGCTGATTTTGAAAATGTTACACTAAACTAAACTGCATCAGGAGAGTCCTGTGCAAAATAAAAATCCGTGGAAACCACTGGTCGACATCCCAAGGATCCATATAGAGCTGTGTTTGTGGGTTTTCTCCCACGAGCCTCTCTAAAAGTTTTACATGACCAGTAGGTGGCAGCAAAGAGCTTTCCACGTGCTGTACTCATCCCTGCAGCGAGCCCGTGAAGGCATCACCTGGGGAAGAATTTCTGGGCATTAAAATGGGGCATCAGTGGCAGGATCTGAGGCTGGGTCAGGTAGGCAGGATGTAGATGATGAAGGATAATCCATAAATCTTGCTGGAGAATGCCTGTTGACTACAGACGACAGCTTAACTAGGGAAGCAGAGCTCTCATTTGACTTAGGAAGCTCATTTCGGCAGCTGCAATGCAGATGCAGGTAAGGGACATGGAGAGGAGACACTTATTAGTAAGGACCTTCACTTATTGCACTAGGCAAGCAGCTTAACCTCTGCACATTCACCTCTGCAGCTCAATGTGTAAAATGGGAGGAATAATAGCATCCACTTCGTAAGATTGTTACTAAATGAATCACTACACGTCAAGTGCCTTCTATGATGCCTGCCAAATACTTAACTATTGATTAAATGTTAACTCTTAGTAATATCTTTATTGTAATTACAGAGATCTTGGTGGCATAATTAACAGGATGTGGTATAATTTGTGATATAACTCACAGGTGATAGGCTGGATAAAAGCTGAGGAGCATGGTGGGGCCATTCAGGGCAATCAGGCACAGATGCAGACAACAGGTTTGCAGGGAAAGAAGGGGAGAGCCCAGGAAGCAGACAACCTGCGCCCCCACTCTGGTGAGGAGGGACATGTGGAAGGTCTGAAAGTCATCAGTGAACAGCAGGAAACTGTGGCCAGAGGGCTCTCCCAGAGAGAGGCAAGCAAACCATTCCACAGTGGGTTGGAATACACTTAGAGAAGAGGTAAGAAGTGAGAAAGGACTCAGAGAGCTCTGGCATTTAAGGGTGTTGAGACCAGGGAGAGCAGCCAGGCAAGTCTGAACAGGACAGGTGAGGAGAGCCACCAGGAGTCAGGAGAAGCAGGTTTTCCGGAAGGAAAAATAGGCTGGCAAAGTCCAGTGCAGCCCAGATGTCAGGCTGGATGGACTCAGGAGGGGAAGTGATGGGCAGTTTTCCGATGAGCCACCCTGGTGCAGACAGAGGCCCCTGCAGTGAGACCAGGAGCTCGTGCAGGGAAAGGCAGTGGATAGTCAAGGGGGACACACACTTGTATGGGGGCAGTCAGTGAGGCCATGTTTTGAGAGGCCCTGGATGCCAATCTATGGTTTGTCTGTAAGTAGACATCAGGGACTAACAAATAATCATCATAATAGCAGCAAACTCACTTTGCACGCTAAACCATCCATCACTGTTCTTAGCACTTTCCTGCCTGATTTTCTTTCATCCTTGAAGCAAACCTGTCAAGTAAAAATGGAGTAAGTCACCTTATGCGACCCTTTAAGGTTTCACAGATGGAAAGGGGTCAAACCCAGGTCTCCTGACTCCAATCCTTGCCTTCTGAAGTGCTTGGGCAGGGAGCCTCGCAGGGTTGTGGAGGGCAGACAAGAAGAGAGGAGAGACCAGGTAGAAACCTGCGCCAGGGAGGCGAGGCCCTCGATTGTTCAAGAGAGGAGCCCATCCTTCCTTGCTAAGCATTGCTTGAATATTGAAATGATGAGGTTCAATGACTAATGAAAAAAAAATGAGGTGAAGAACTGTTCACGTGGTATGACTGCATTTAGTAAAATGCGTACCTATGCAGAGACCATCTCTGCAAAGTTCTACAAACAATTAGGGAGGAAGATGGGGATGGGGATGGGGATGGGGACAGTGGAGGTTAGAGGGGGGAAAAATACTCACTTTGTACTGTATACTCTTACCGACTGTTTGGACATTTTCTTTAACCTGGATGTGTGTTACTGCTTTTTCAGAATTTCAAACGTATAGAATATTACTAAAAATAATATAATGGATTCAGTAACAACTTTTATCATGTTAATATTTGGACATTGACATAGTTTGGCTCTGTGTCCCCACCCAAATCTCATCTTGAATTGTAATTCCCATAATCTCCGTTTCTTGAGGGAGGGACCTGGTGGGAGGTGATTGGATCATGGGGCCGGTGTCCCCCATGCTATTCTCATGATGGTGACTGAGTTCTCATGAGATCTGATGGTTTTATACGGGGCTCCTTTCCCTTTGCTTTTCTTCTCTTCGCTGCTGCCTTGTAAAGAAGGTACTTGCTTCTCCTTTGTCTTCCACCATGATTGTTAAGTTTCCTGAGGCTTCCCCAGCCCTGGGGAACTGTGAGTCAATTAAACCTCTTTTTAAAATAAATTACCCAGTTTCAGGCAGTTCTTTATAGTAGTGTGAGAACGGACTAATACATTTTTGCTTCAAATTTCTTTTTTAAAAAAATATACACACACAGAGTGGCCCTGCAGATAGATGGTGACCTCTCTCCATGTCCTTCTTCAATGTCATTCTCATCCCTCCCTACCTTAATGGAACCACTATCCTGAATTGCTTAGCATTCACAAGGACATTCTTATTCCATTTTTAGAGATTTAAACATTTTTAAAGTCTATAAATGTGGCCTAGTAAATTATTGCTGTGTAACTCATATGATTTTTACTCAAACTAGTTAAGAAATTTATTTTTATTCCTATTTTGGAGAGAATTGTTGCTCATGAATAAATTTGTTACTGATGCTTAAATTTGTTCAGTTCTTTCCTTTTCCAGTAAGATGCTCACTCTTTTTTACTCCTTTAGTATATAAATGTGTTGAATTTCATTACCAGATTTCCTGATATCGAGCCATCTTTGCATTTTTGCAGAAATATGTTAGCATTTTGCATCATTTTGAAAAGCCAAGGACCTTAACATACTCTAATGGAGATTCATCATACAGTCTGCCAACAGAAGTATTTTGTAGGAGTTGATGAGTATCTTTAGGGTAAAATATCACTTCTAATTATTGAATTGTCCTATTTATAATTCTTCAGTGGCTCTCTTTTGCTCTCTGAATTTCAAGCAACCGAGGGTATACCGAGCTCTTTACATTTTATGATCTCATCTTTGAATTCATTGCTTATCTCTGGCTTCTTCTGCAAGCCTCATTCATATCCAACAAAACACAAAAACTTGACAATTGTCATATTTAAATGTCTCTTTAATGCAACCCCTATTTTCCATATTTAGGAGCCTTGCTTTAGTTCAAGTCTCCATATGTTTTATCTCAGCACCACTCTAAATGAGCTCAAGAATACCTGTTATAAGCTATAGATGAGCTATTTCACATTGTCATTCAAAATGCTGAGCTGGATCCCCTACCCCACAAGACAAAGACCAAACTAAATACAACACATCCATGACCATCTTTCTGTCTGCTGGACTCATTCTCCTAACAAGGTGGTCTGTGACAATTTGCAGTATACACTTGTGGCTGCATTTTGAAGTTCCTTCTCAAAGGAACTGGCTTCCCACTCTGCGAAGGGGTGTCTAAGCTGGCTCATTTCTGGGAATTGGGTTAAGGGCCACACATCCCTACTACAGCAACTCAAAAACAACTGGGTGTCTGCCAGATCTGTCTTTAAGCTAGCAAAAAGATGGGCTTTGAACCTTTCACACCACCCCTTCTGCTACTAAGAGCTCATGTACCTACACTGGGCCCACTCAAATCTCCCTAGCCTGATGTCATATTTCATAACAGAATCACTGAACAGAATCACTGAATATAAATTGCACCAAATGCTCAGGTTCTGGGATCAGAAGGGGGCATTTTGGTGGTCATTATTCTGCCTACCACAGGTGAATTTCCCCCCTTTCGGCTCTGCCCCAATTTCAGAATCTCAAGAAAATAAATTATTTTGGTTAGATTAAACCTGTATATGTTGCGGTGGTTCATTATACACTCATAGAATGTGTCTATATATGTGTGTCTGTATGCATGTGTGTGTATCAAATGCATATATTGGGGTAGTTTGTGACATGTCCATAGAATTGTAATGCATAATGAAATGTTACATACGTATATCTATTTCATAGATCATGTATAATTGGTAGATAATTTATCTAGCTCTTATAGTGATTCCTGGAAGAAGCATTTGCCTAATAGTTTTTTGGTTCTGTCATAATCAGAGGTGAAAATATAATTGAAGAGCAATTTCCCATAGTGAAAGTCATAGATGAACAACGTGGTTGAGGCATTGTGAGTAATTGGACACCATGCCCCACTAATCTAGTCCATTGAGTGTAGTCAGGTTTGGCTAAACATTCAGCACCGCATTACTGTGATGATTCTTTTGCTGATAAAATAAGGATTGCAATTGTTCTCAGGTGCTTATGTGGCTGATGGATAAAAATCCTTGAATTCATTAAATTGACAATTGTGTAAATGTATGTTATATACCTTGTTTCTCATTTCCTATAATGGAAGATGTACCTAAGAGAATATATGCAGATGATATTACACATAAATCGTATTTTTTAGATCATTGTACTCTTTTCAGATTGACATATTTACTTTCTAGAAGTATTGTCAGGAACAAAGCAGGTCATATATGATCCAGTTAAATGATCTTTTCTGCGCCCTCTGTGATGTTCCCAGTACAACATAATGAGGATTCTTTGATGTACCTCAAATTATTTAGAAATGTGTCACAAGTAATTTAAGACTAATACTTGCTAAAATGCTGATGTTTCAAAACGAGATACTTTATAGAGTAATTCAACGTTATCTCTATAAAATTCTTCTCGATTGCATTTCGAAACCTTCTTAAGATTGTATGCTGTAAACTTTCTATCTCTGCTCCAAACTCTTGCACTCTCTGCCTTTTCCACCAGACCCTAAACTCGTGGGTGCTGACCAGAATAGGTCGTTTCAATAGACTGCCTGCCCTCTGCTTCCACGATAGATTTAGCTATTAGGGAGCCCCTAGCAAGAGATGAGAGGGAGGGTGGGTGGTCAAATCAGGGTGCTCACTCTTTTCACTCTTTCCCTGCAGGATCTCTGCAGGTTGGCTGTGTTCCTTGACTAACAATCACAACTCCCCTTCTCTGTGTTGCAATAACTGCACCTCCCCCAGCCCTGTATGGCTTGGGGTGCCACGACTCACCCTCGCCAATAGCTGCAGGATACGGACTTTGCCTCACGGACTCTTGACATCCTGCCCACAGGGTGAAATAGTTTCTTTTATAAAGTGTTCTGATGTAAAATCTTCATAAATATATGTGTGTCATCTCTTTCCTACCAGGACATTAATTCATAAAAGATAGGATTATTTCTCTTTTGGTATATTTTATTTAAAAATCTGAGTTAACTCATGGGATTGGAGTCTAAACTTGACTTCATTTGTCATGTGCTTTGTAAGAGGGAAAAATACTGCCAAACAGTGGTCTAAAAAATGGTGAAACCCCGTCTCTACTAAAAATACAAAAATTAGCCAGGCATGGTGGTGCGTGCCTGTAATCCTAGCTACTCGTGAGGCTGAGGCAGGAGAATCGCTTGAACTCAGGAGGCAGAGGTTACAGTGAGCCGAGATCGCGCCACTGCCCTCCAGCCTGGGCGACAGAGCGAGACTTTGTCTCAAAATAATAAATAAAATAAATAAATAAATAAATAAATAAAGTTCAAACTCTGAATTAAGTCCTATGTATAAGCCCTTCAGAAGTAATAAGAACTTATAATAATGCCATTAATCCGTGATAAGAGACAGTGAATCCTAGAATTCCTGAGTGTCTACACTGGAAGGAGACTTTGACTTCATCTGATTTCACCCCTTCTTTTTTTTATGTGGAAAACCAAAGATCCAGGGAGTGGAAATCACGTCCCAATATTATAGTGTGAGGAGTGGGCCCGGGTGCTACCAGGGGGAGGTTACGCGTCGAGTGGAGACAACTGTGAACTGAGAATCTGGAGTTTTGGTTCCTACCAACAAGTGAACCCCAAACACTGAATATATGCCAGGACCTGTTTTAGAAGTGAACAGGGCAAACATCGCCCCTGCCCTCATGCAACTTCCATTCTTATGGAGAAACAGTTAAAAGCTAGCCAAATAATTATAATTTTTCATTATTACTATGACTGAGACAAATAATAGGGAAATCTACCTTAGGAAGCATCCAGGAAAGCCCTTTCTACAGAGGTGATACTTAAGTATGTACTTAAGTGACTCATTAATTTAATCCCTGAAATGTACTCATCAAGTACTTATTGTGTACCAAGTACTTTTCTGGGATTTAATGATGAGTAAAACCAGGCATTGTATTTTAGTAGAAGAAAGAGACAATCAGTTTTAAAAATTGAAGACTTAAATGATAAGGGTTACGATGGTGATGGTCAAGGTTCATTGGAAATTTATGAAAGGTGTTTAGTGCAATTAGATCAGGGAAGATTTCCCCCAAAAAGTGTTGCTCACAGCTGGGTATCAATCAATCGAAAGACATTTCCATTGAAACTGAAAGGGTTAGAAATAACATTGATTGAATTCATATCATTGATTTAAGTGAAATCATAGCGTTTCAATTGAAAGGGGTAGAAATAGCATTCATTTCTGATCCCCAAAGCAAAGCCAAAAGTGCATAGGTGCGCCAAGGCCCCGCAGGGGGCAGCAGAGAGCACTCGGAGGGTCCAGGATCTAAAGGCCAAGGTGTGAGGAAAAGCCTGGTGTGAAAGGAGTCTCGAGAGGGCTAGGGAGTGAGACCACAGGGCTCTCCAGGTCTTGGTAAGGATTCTAGCCGTTAGGCCAGGCGCGGTGGCTCACACCTATAATCCCAGCACTTTGGGATTATAGGCGTGATCCCAGCTTAGGTGGGTGGGTCGCTTGAGCTCAGGAGTTCAAGACCAGCCTGGGTAACATGGTGAAACCCTGCCTTTATAGAAAGTACTAAAATTAGCCAGGCATGGTTGTGCACATCTGAAATCTCAGCTACTTGGGAGGCTGAGGTGGGAGGATCCCTTGAGCCCAGGAGGTGGAGACCACAGTGAGCCAAGATTGCACCACTGCACTCCAGCCTGGGCAACAGAACGAGACTCTGTCTCAAGAGAAAAAAGAAGGATTCTATTCTCAGGCTGCTAATAAGAACATACACAAGAATGGGTGGTTTATAAAGGAAAGAGGTTTAATTGGCTCACATTTCCACATAGCTAGGGAGGCCTCAGGAAACTTATAATCATAGCAGAAAGAGAAGGGCAAGCAAGTCAACTTCTTCACAAGGCAGCAGGAAGGAGAAGTGCCAATAAAAGTGGAGAAAAGCCTCTTATAAAACCATCAGATCTTGTAAGAACTCACTCACTATCATGAGAACAGCATGGGGGAACTGCTCCCATGATTAAATTACCTCCCACTGGGTTCCTCCAATGACACGTGGGGATTATGGGAGCTACATTCAAGATGAGATTTGGGTGGGGACACAGCCAAACCAGATCACTGTTATCTATGAGCACTGGCAGGCCACTGAAGAGCCTTAGTGTGTGTGTGTTTTTGTATATATGTGTATGTATTCACACGCATTTTTATACATGTGTGTATATTTGCATGCATCTGTATGTGTGGGCATTTGTATGTATGAGTGTATTTGTATGTTGTGTACTTGTGTGCATGTTTGAGTGTGTGTGTATGGGTGTATTTGTATATATGTGTGTATTTTATGTGTTTGTATATATGTGTATATCTGTATGTGTGCATTTACATATGCGTATGTATACATGTGTGTATTTATTTGTGTATGTATTTATATGTGTGTGTGTGGCCCGAAACAAAGATTCCTCTGCTTATAGCATGGGTGAAAAGAAGAAAATCATGTGAAGAGTTAGGAAAAAGCTGAGTAGATGGTCAGAGCATCATGTGCAAAGGCTCTGATATCAGCAGAGCTTTGCACTTTTCTTTGAGCATCTGAAAGAAGACCAATGTGTTGGGGCATCATGATTGAGGCAAAGAGTTGTGAAATGAGGTTAGGATTAGGCATGGACCAGACCATGCTGACGTCAAGGGCCGTGAGAAGAAGCCCTTCCATTTACCTCCTGGGTGTGGGTGTCCTGGGAGGAACTGATACCTTCTCATGTTCATCACTTACTAGCTGTGTGACCATGGACAAGTCCCTGGTTCTCTCAGAGCCTCAGTATCCTTATCTGTCAAATTGAGCAAATACAGTCACCATCGCCAGACTGCCCAGGAAGAGTAAGTGAGGTGCAACACACGTAACTTGCTTGGTGCCACTATCATGATTTGATATGAGGCAAATAAATGTCCATACTTCAGTTTTCCCATCAATAAAATGTTGATGTTGACCTGGGTCAGTGACTATGGAACTGTGCACGTATCAGAATTATCCAGAGGCATGATATAAATACAGACCCCCATCTCCCACCTCCAGGTCAAAGCTAAGTCCACTGACCTGGAATTCGCAGGGGCAGAGCCTGGGAGCTGGCATTTTCAAAAAGCACACCGAAATGACTGATGTTTGGAAGCTACTGTACCAGACACCCTCAAAAGGCCCCATAGACACCAAACATTCCGTAAGTCAATGCTCCTAACTCTGGCTCTATAGCTTGCTTTGTGTGTGACCCTCTGGAGGTCACCTCTGCTGCCAGTTTATCCACTCCAGGCCTCTAGCAGAGCCTCTGCAGATAACATTGGGTGCCTTCTCTCCCTGTCTCCATTTCATAATCCAATTATCACAGCAACCAGATGTGACAGGCTCCCTCTCAAACCCATTTAAACATCTCCAAGGGCACCATTTAGGACCCAAGCCTTTTATCATTTGCCAGGCCCCAGCCCTAGAAGCCTGGAAGAACTCCTTATGCTAATTAGCAATGAAATGTCCTTCTGCCAGAAGAATCTGATTATCAGGTCCCGAGGCAGCTGTGGACTGTCATAGTCCCATCCACCTGGGGAGAGCCTATCATTGGGTTCAGCCTCTTGGAACAGGACGCCCACTTCCTACAAAAGCCCCATTTCCAAACATTTTGTGTGTCTGTACTTCTCTCTGTATTTTTGGAAATGTGATGGATGTAAGCTCATCTTTCCACAGGAAAATAAATGCACATTTGCAAATGGATTTACCCCAGTCTCCAGAGCTCACAGGCTACTTCAAGTGTATTGGTGCATCCCAGTCCCACAGTGCCTCCTCTGGGGCACATGAGCCAGTCCACACCCAGTCACACACCATGCACAGCTTAACTGCGTTCCCTTCCAGATCTATTTCTACAGTGTGCTTTCCTCTCTAGATACATGAGATGACACCACGCATGTTGTTCCTCATTTGAACAAATGGATAAATACAGAAACAGAACCCAGAGTTTGAGATGGAAGATCTGAGCTCGTATTCTAGCTCTACTTACTCTGGAGACTTGGAAATTGGAAATATTACCCACTGAGATTACATACCCTCACAGATAACCTGGGGGAATTTGACAATATACCAGAGAGCGCCTTCCCTTAAAAGTAAACTTAGTGTATGGGAAAGCTCTGTGTCCTCGTGCAACATATAGTAGCTGCTGTAATGATGCTGGTGGGATAACGGCAGCTGACATTTGTTGAGTACATACTATATCCCCAACATTGTGCTACTGGCTGGAAATGCATTAATCTCATTGCAAGATTACTCTAGAAGGTAGATAAAAACTCGTTTTGTTGGAAAACCTGACAAGAAATAGTATGACACTATTTACAGTTTTCATTTACTTTGTTCTTATGAATATTCATGCATCCCTGCAAAAACAGTAATGATTTTAATTACAGAGTACTGCCCATAACCCTTTTAGGGCATTTCACAATATTAGAAACATGCATTGTATTATATTAAACTTCTAGAATTTGAAAATATTCCAAATTCTGAAACATTTCTGGGCATATGGTTTTCGATAAGGGATTTTGGTCTGCATATATTATACTTCTTTTAAAGATGATAAACCTGAGACTAAGAATGGTTTAAGTATTTTCCCAAGATCAGTAGTTAAGTATGTGGGCTGGGATTTGAACCAAAACTTTCCGACACCATAGACCATTCTGTTTCTACCAGAATATGCATGCTAAAACGGACCTTAAAAGATGAAGGAAAACTTGAACAAAGTGACCCCTAATTGTTCTTTTTAAGGCTGAGGTCTATGGATCTCAAGCTAAAACAGCCCCTATTTATAATGTATTTTTCCAATGCAGTCATGCTTCATATTTTATTAAACAAACTTACAGCTCTATTTGGAATCCAGGAACATGTAATCTTTACGTTTTTATAATATGCTTTGAGTGAGGTATCTGTCAGGGCAAGCATTGTATCCAGGAAACAGAATTACATTTAGATGGTTCATCTGAAAAGTCTATAAGAAAGGAAATACATACAGAGGTAAGGGAAGTGTGAAGAGACACAGGAACTTGCAATCTTGGGATGTAGCTTCCGCCTCAGCTGTGAAGGGGCAGGGGGAGAACATAGAGTAATCGGATCCCAGAAAGAGCTGGAGCTGCAGAGGAGAGGCCCCCAGGAAGGAGCTTTAGGGGACAGGGACAGCCTCTGCCCAGCTGTGCCACCAAAGTAGGGAATAAACAGCCCAAAACACCCCATCTGTCTTTGATCCTGTCTTCTGATCTCCCGCCAGTGCTGCTCAATGCCAAATCCAAACAAAAGTGAGAGGGTAAAGAACCCAGAAGATTTTGTTCATTAGAGCTTAGACTCACCGAGCATACAGCATGATAGCAAAAAGTGGATTGTGGATCTGCAGGCACAGTAGATGGAGAATAGCCAGTTCAAGTGAGGCCAAGGGTCGCTCCTGAGTTGTGAGAGGGTATTGAATGTTGGTTGGGTTTGGGAGCTCTGTCCCTCGGATGCCTCATGTATGTCAGCTCAAACTGCCATAACAGAATACCATATACTGGGTGGCTTAAATAACAGAAATTTATTCTGTCACATTTCTGGAGGCTGCAAGTCCAAGATCAAGATGCCAGCATAGTCAGGTTCTGTTGAGGGCCGTCTTTCTGACTATCAGGGAGCTGCCTTCTTACTCTGTCCTCACGTAGCAGAGGGAGAGAGAGTTCTGGTCTCTCTCTTTCCCTTCTGATAAAGACACTAATCTCGTCATGAAGGCCCCAACTGCATGACCTCATCTAAACCTAATTATCTTCCAAAGGCCCTACTTCCAAACACAATCACATTAAAAGTTGTTAGGACTTCATTATATAAATTTGGTGGGTACACAATTCAGTCCATAGCACCTTGATTGAACTTGAAATTTCCTATGGCATTCACCAATTCAGTCATTTATTTGGAAACAATTTTGGGGCATTTACAATTGCTTTAATCCTCCTTTTTTTATCTCTTGCTACTACACTTACAATGGGTGCCACATATTTAACATCATTCAGTCATAAATCATTTTACAAATGATGCAACCAAGGCATATAACACTTATTGACTAAAGTTTGGGGCCAGACGTGATGGCTCATGCCTGTAATCCCAGCACTTTGTGTGGTGAGGCAGGTGGATCACCTGAGGTTAGGAGTTCGAGACCAGCATGGCCAAAATGATGAGACCCCATCTCTACTAAAAACACAAAAATTAGCCAGGTGTAGTGGTGTGCACCTGTAGCCCCAGCTACTCAGGAGCTGAGGCAGGAGAATTGCTTGAAACTGGGAGGTGGAGGCTGCAGTGAGCCAAGATGGCACCACTGCACTCCAGCCCAAGCAACAGTGTAGTGGCGAGTCTCCGTCTCAAAAATAAATAAATAAATAAAAGATTGGGAAAATTTCACTGGCCAGTACCGTTCTTGTGAAAGTATATTTTACTTATTCAAGAGAAATATTTATGAGCTTTCTGAGGGAGAAGTCAAACCACAAAAAAAGATTCCTAATTTAAGCCTTCCAAAGAAAGAGTCCTCTGTAAATCCCAGAGCCCCTTGATTGAAGAGCACCTGATGGGTCTGAGACTCTAAGTTGGAGAGCGATGCTGAAACAGAGTTGCAACCTTCTGCATAATGGTAGATTTGAAGATGGGAGTGGGGCTAGAACCTGGAAAGAAAGGGGAGCTTATAAGATTAGTGTCCGTGGGTAGCAGGTGGAATGGGAAACAAGGGAACAATAAAGACAACAAATCAGTCCATGCAGACGCCTGGGTGAGAAGGAAGCCTGGGGAAGTTTGTCTTTTTTTTATTTTTTATTTTTTGTAATTGTTTGCTATCAGTGGGAGTGAAATGATGTGAACCGTCTTCCACCAAGAACACGGCTTCAGTACAGATGAGTTATTTCAGGGAACCCTAAGAGAATGAGTTCTGCTTCCAAGTTAGCAGGGAGTAAAAACTAGTTTAGCACATGTCAAAAAGAGAGCAAAATGACACCTGCGTAGCCTCAATGTTATGGAAGAATAAGTGTATGTTGTCTAAGGCTACATTACTTGTGAATGATAGAGCTTAAACTTGAATTCATATTTGTCTGACTTCAATAATGGAATCATTAACACTCTTCCGTAATGTTTCTAAGGTGGTTGACATTGTGATCATTGCTCTAAAGGGTAAAATAGGTACGTTACAAACAAATGCCTTTCTCAGAGACTCATATGGTAGCTGTCCCTTTTCTACTTGAACACCAAAGGTGACAGAAATCTCGCTGCCTCCCAAGGGACCAGTTAAAATTTTGATATCCCTTGGGGTAGAACTTTATTCTATGAAATAAAAAGAAATATCACTTTTGATGCTAGAATCTCTTCATCTAAATTCGAAGTTTTGAGATAGCATCCAAGAAGTATTTCCTCCACATTATCTAAATGTCTTTTCAATTCTGAGTGGGAGAAGTCACAGCTATAATGACCCTTTTCTCCTCAAGGCTAAGCACCCACAATGTTGTGAATGAATATTTATATGACAACCCATGATTCTAGCTTCCTTCTCCAAAGGTTGGCTAGTTCAGTTAAAGACCAGCTCTAAAGAATGGATAAGCATATTTGAAATGAGTAGAACTTTTTTTAACCAACTTATGTGCACAGGATATTAATCAGCAACATTTTGCCTTCTACTGAGCCAAGGACAGGTTGGGAGAGGCCTGAGAAAGAATTTGAGATGGCAGCTTACAGAGCAACGGAGTGAAAACCACCATCTGGTAAGCAGAAAAGATTGCATCTGAGAGGAGCCTGGAGAAAGCACTCTATCTGCACAGAGGAGCAAAAGGTTTGGTTCCCAGTCAAGAGGGAAGACAAATTAGGTAGGAAAGTCTGTCTCTAGTAAGGATACCAGGTACCCTGTGGAAAAATGGCAGCACCCAGCACAGGGTTGGGATGTCCTGGGGACATTGTGGACATTGGTTGGCATGTAGGCTGGGGGAGAGTGACAACAGGCATCATCACCATCTTTCTCATTTCCTGGCTGTGGTCCCTCCACTGCCAAGGTCCAAGTCATCCTGAATCATTGTCAAAGCCTTGTCAGGTCCCCTGCCAAGGAACATAAGGAAAGTCTATGGTCAACAACTAAGCGGCAGACAGAAGAGAAACCAGTGACAGCACTGGTTGTGGAAAATCCAGTGACAAATTTTTATGGGATTCAGTAGAAGAGCCAGCAGGTGCAACCTGGGGCTCTGGGACCGACTGCAAATGGGTCAATGTTCTACACAGGGAACAAGCAGCTTGGGGTAATTGAAATGTCAGCTGTTAAGGACAGTGGGGCTGATGGTGGCGATTTAATTACAGAAGAGAGTGAAAGTTCTAGATTTTTAAATATTCTTAGAAATGTGCATGTTTATTAATTTCGACTGTGAACACAGAAAACAAACTACACTAATGAAGGTGGGCACACTGTAGATAAAACCTCAGGCAGTGATTTGAATGAACTTGGCTGTATTGATTAATGTCTGCTTCCAATGTGTCTCAACTCTTCTTTGATATCATTAAAATTTTTTCTATCATATAAACAACGACAGAAATATAAAAAACCACAGTGTTTTCTTTGAAAATGCACTATTTGAAAACAAATAAAAATGTAAAAGTGAATGGAAACAAAAAATATAAAATAAATTTATTTTTATTTATAAAAATAAATATTCTATCTCCCTGGAGAGGCTCAGTCACTTTTGTGAAAGTTATTATTTTTCCCAAATTGATTTATAACTTAAACACAGCTCTAACTCAATCTTAATGTGATGTTGTATTATTTGGCAAAGTGGCTGTAAAGGATATCCAAAAAAAATAAACATATCCAAGACAGTTTCCTTTAAAAAGATCACAGGTGAAACGCTTATTCTGTCTTATGGCACATTTACTGTAAACCTCAAACAATTTAAATCCCATGGTGTCAATATAGGAGATAGAAAATGTGGTAGAAAAATGACAATCAATTATTTAAACTTTATTATATGGAAGGGGAGTGGTTCACATTTCAAATTAAAATAATTATTTGTTAAATCATATTTTGAAATTTAGTTCAGTGAAAAATGAGATAAACACTCATCTAACATGGCATGAAAATTAATTGCAGAGAAAATAAAGCTTTGACCGTGAAGGGTCTAGTAGTAGTAAAAAATATAGACCTATATAAAAGAGGGTTGAGTAAAATTTATAAGAATAAAATGGATGTCTAAAAATTACAAATAAAAAGATAGATTTACTAAATAAAATATTATTCATAAATATGTGTGTGCCCTAAGTGGTAATAAATAATCACAGAGGTAGAACATTCGTCAGAAAAGTTATAAACAAGAAAATGTCTCTGTTTTATGTGCATAGTAATGGATGATGATGTATTAAGATATTGAATGATATTGCAGGACGGATAGAAAAGTGGTCCTTCTGGTGTCTTAATTGATAGGTCAGGAAATTGACACATGGTAGATAAAATGTGCATTTCAATTGCATGTTTTGATTCTCCATTGTGTTTCATTATGAGAAGCTGATCTTAAAAAAAATCTTCATTTAGTCAAACCAGAGATCAAAAGATAATCACATAGTTGCACAATGAAATACCTATCCCTAAGTCTAAAAGTTTAAAAAAGCATAATTAATTTTTTAATTGTTCTTATCACCTGGAAAATCTAAGTCATAAAATACGTGTATTTTATATAATCAAATTTCACATTTGTGTAACTATGGTTTGACTGGTTTTTCAACAGTCTTGACATTCTATATGAAAATGTGTATATGTGCAAATTTATTCGAATGATTATGAAAAACTATGTAAGCATTCTGACATTCAATATGAAAATGTGTGTATGTATGTACAAATTTATTAGAATGATTGTGAAAAAATATGTAAGCATTCTGGATCACTTTATATTCATGAACACTCATGCATTATTAACCAAAGATAGAGGTTTGTGTTTATGAATCTACTGGCATAAAATACCCAGCATATTAATTTAATTCTTTCAGGTTAATGAGAAAATAAAAAAGAAAGACAATATGTAAGTGGTGTGTTTATGTCTGATCAAGTAAAACAAAACTGATATCATGGTGAGTTGTAACATCAACGTGTATGTGATTCTTTTTTTAAATATTAGGAGTTAGAAAAGTAGTGAGGAAATAAAACCATGTGACAAAAAGAAGTAAAATGTCAAAATATAAACAACCTCCCAGTTAGAGGTCTTTGCCATGTTTATGTAATCTTCCTTTTTCTTTCCTTTCTTTCTTACTTTTCCTTCCTTCCTTCCTTCCTTCCTTCCTTCCTTCCTTCCTGACTTCCTTCCTTCCTTCCTTCCTGACTTCCTTCCTGACTTCCTGCCTTCCTGCCTGCCTTCCTGCCTGCCTTCCTGCCTTCCTGCCTTCCTGCCTTCCTGCCTTCCTGCCTGCCTCCCTCTTTTTGGAGACAGGGTCTCCCTCTGTCACTCAGGTTGGAGCGCCCCATGGTGTGATCACTGCTCACTGCAGCCTTGGCCTCCTGGACTCAGGTGATCCTCCCACCTCAGCCTCCAGGGCAGCTGGAACTACACGTACAGGTATGCGTCACCACATCCAGCTAATTTTTTGTTATTTTCTTTTTTGTAGAGATGAGGTTCGCCATGTTGCCCAGGTTGGTCTTGAACTCCTGGGTTCGAGCGATTTGCCTGCCTTGGTCTCCTGAAGTGCTGGGATTACAGGCATAAGCCACCATGCCCAGCCCATGTAATGCTTCAAGCAGGCATTTATTTTTTATTTCAGCAAAACAATTTTATGAATATCATTAATGTTTAAATTTTATTGGCTTTATGGTCTATTTCTATTATAAATTTTATTTGATTGTATAATTGACTCAATAATTTATGCTTAATTTTATTTACAAACGATAATACAGCTTAGAGCTTTCAACTTTTCTTCACCCTTTGAATACAACCCTTTGGAATCAACTATGGGTTACAAGATACGTCAGGATAACCCTTTGTGAACAAGTGTTAGTTTCTTAAGTATTTTCTGTTCCAATTTCTTTACATGTAAAAATGAGGATGCTGATGTGAACAATACAGGCTGTGTAAAGAGTCCATGAGGTCATGAAAGCATCATACTTCCCAAGCTGACAAGTGAAGCAGAATTCAGTGGAAAACATGAGAAGTGAAATTCTAGGTGTCCAATAAACACAATTTGATTCCAAATGCCTGATATAAGTCAATGAATGAACAAATAAACCTTAATTCAACCAGACTAGACTGTACCTTGGTTATAAGATTTGTTTATTCATCTATATATATTAATAATTTATTGAATGTCTCTTATGCACCAGGACTATGCTAGACATGGGGGATATATAGATAAGTGAGACAGAGTTGCCACCTCAAAGTGCTCTAAGACAAGCGAACAAGTGGTTGTAACATAGGGTAGTAATGGCAATAAGAGGGTAGAAGAGACAGTTGTGTGAACAAAAGGAGGGGGTTGCGTAGGTGGGATGTGAGGATGACCAGGAAGAATTCAGGGAGAGAATAGTACTCACGTTTGGTATTGAAGGAGAAGTAGGAAGTATTCATTTCAGGAAAGAGATGTCCTAGGCAGATGGAACAGCCAGTGTGGAGACATGGGGTGGGTGTGAGAGTATAGTGTCTTCCGGAAGCCCCATGTAGTTCAGGATGGCTGGAGCACGGGATATAAGAGGAGGAGAAGGAAGAGATGAAGCTCAAGACGTGGGCAGGTGTGGCAGGCAGGTTAATGCCTCCTTCCCCAAAATAGATGTCCACATCCTCGCATCCTCATCTCCGGAACCTGTAATTATGTTGCTATATATGGCAAAAGGGATTTTGTAAACATGGTTAAATTAAGGAGCATATGGCTGGGCCCAAAGTAACTACAAAGATTCTTACAAGTAAAAGAGGGAGGCAGATGAGATAGACAGGCAGAGAGAGAAACAGAGAAAGAGAGAGAGACGGAGAAAGAGAGAGAGACTAGACTGTGGATCAAAGGATGTTGGTAGCCTCTAGAAGCTGAACAAACTTCAAGCCCACTAATTCTTCTCTAGAGCCTCCAGAAGGAAAGCAGCCCTGCAGACACCTTGATTTGAGTCCAGCAGGGCTTATGCCAAACTTCTAATCTCCAGAATTGCAAGATTTAAAACATTGTGTGGTTTTAAGCCACTAACTGTGTGGTTATTTCTTCCAACAGCAACAGAAAACTACTTAACAGCAGGCAACAGGGTACATGGAAAGCCCTATTTGCTTTCTAAGGAACAGAAAAGTTTCTTCCCATGCAGTAGGAAGTGAAGGCGGCCAGCACCTCCACACCTGTGGGTATTTCTTGTCAGGTGGGACGAGAGACTGAGAAAAGAAATAAGACACCGAGAAAAAGTATAGAGAAAGGACAGTGGGCCCAGGGGACCGGCGATCAGCATACAGAGGACCCGCACCAGCACCGGTCTCTGAGTTCCCTCAGTATTTATTGATTACTATTTTTACTATCTCAGCAAGGGGCATGTGGCAGGAGAACAGGGTGATAGTGGGGAGAAGCTCAGCAGGAAAACGTGAGCAAAGGAATCTGTGTCACAAATAAGTTTAAGGGAAGGTACTATGTCTGGATGTGCACGTAGGCCAGATTTATGCTTCTCTACCCAAACATCTTAGTGTAAAGAGTAACAGAGCAGCATTGCCACCAGTATATCTCGCCTCCAGCCACAGGGCGGTTTTCTCCTATCTCGGAATAGAAGGAATGTACAATCGGGTTTTACGACGAGACACTCCGTTCCCAGGGGCGTGTAGGAGATGGAGGCCTTCCTCTTATCTCAACTGCAAGAGGCCTTTCTCTTTTACTAATCCTCCTCAGCACAGACCCTTTACTGGTGTCGGGCTGGGGGAGGGTCAGGTCTTTCCCTTCCCATGAGGCCATATCTCAGGCTGTCTCAGTGGGGAGAAACCTTGGACCATACCCAGGCTTTCTCGGGCAGAGGTCCCTGCGGCTTTCTGCCGTGCATTTTGCCCCTGGTTAATCGAGAATGGAGAATGGCGATGGCTTTTACCAAGCATACTGCCTGCAAACATATTGTTAACAAGGCACATCCTGCACAGCCCTAGATCCCTTAAACCATGATTCTATACAACACATGTTTCTGTGAGCACAGGGTTGGGGCTAAAGTTACAGATTAACAGCAGCTCAAAGCAGGTCAATTTTTCTTAGTACAGATCAAAATGGAGTTTCTTATGTCTTCCTTTTCCACGTGGACACAATAATTGTCTGGTCTTTCTTTTCCCTACATGGGAAAATATGTTTCAGCAAAACAATTTTATGAATCTCATTAATGTTTAAATTTTATTGGCTTTATGGTCTATTTCTATTATAAATTTTATTTGATTTTATAGTTGACTCAATAATTTATACTTAATTTTCTTTACAAATGATAATACAGCTTAGAGCTTTCAACTTTTCTTCACCCTTTGAATACAATCCATTGGAATCAACTATGGGTTGATGGCAGTTTTGTCAAAAAGAAAAGGGGGATGTGTAGGGAAAAGAAAGAGAGATCAGACTGTTACTGTGTCTATGTAGAAAAGGAAGACATAAGAAACTCCATTTTGATCTGTACTCTGAACAATTGTTTTGCCTTGAGCTGCTGTTAATCTGTAACTTTAGCCCCAACCCTGTGCTCACAGAAACATGTGTTGTATAGAATCGTGGTTTAAGGGATCTAGGGCTGTGCAGGATGTGCCTGTTAATAATATGTTTACAGGCAGTATGCTTGGTAAAAGCCATCGCCATTCTCCATTCTTGGTTAGCCAGGGGCACAATGCACTGCAGAAAGCCGCAGGGACCTCTGCCCGAGAAAGCCTGGGTATTGTCCACGGTTTCTCCCCACTGAGACAGCGTGAGATATGGCCTCATGGGAAGGGAAAGACCTGACCTTCCCCCAGCCCGACACCAGTAAAGGGTCTGTGCTGAGGAGGATTAGTAAAAGAGAAAGGCCTCTTGCGGTTGAGATAAGAGGAAGGCCTCCATCTCCTACATGCCCCTGGGAACGGAGTGTCTCGTTGTAAAACCCGATTGTACATTCGTTCTATTCTGAGATAGGAGAAAATCACCCTGTGGCTGGAGGTGAGATATGCTGGCGGCAATGCTGCTCTGTTACTTTTTGCTACACTAAGATGTTTGGGTGGAGAGAAACATAAATCTGGCCTACAGGCACATCCAGACATAGTACCTTCCCTTAAACTTATTTGTGACACAGATTCCTTTGCTCACATGTTTTCTTGCTGACCTTTCACCCTGTTCTCCTGCCACATTCCCCTTGATGAGGTAGTGAAAATAGTAATCAATAAATACTGAGGGAACTCAGAGACCGTGCCAGTGTGGGTCCTCTCTATGCTGAGCGCTGGTCCCCTAAGCCCACGGTGCTTTCGCTATACTTTTGTCTCTGTGTCTTATTTCTTTTCTCAGTCTCTGGTCGCACCTGACAAGAAATACCCACAGGTGTGGAGGGGCTGGCCCCCTTCAAGGAAGAGACTGTGGGATTTTGAGACAGAAGGTGATTTTTATTTTTTAAGTGCTTATTCTGACTGACGTGAAGAAGATGGGATGGAAAGAGTGGAGGCAAGGAGAGCAGCTCCGAGGCCATGTTAATAATTTAGGACGGGTAATGTGCAGGCATAGCTTGGCTTATTGTGCAACTCTTTACTGCATTTCACAGATATTACATATTTTACTAATGGAAGGTTTGTAGCAATCCTGAGGCAAGCAAATCTATTTGCACCATTTTTCCAAAAGCACATGTTCACTTCATGTCCCTATCACATTTTTTTAATTCTTGCAATATTTCAAACTTTATTATTATATCTATTATGGTGATCTGTGATCAGTGATCTTTATTATTTATTTATTTATTTATTCTTTTTTTTTTGAGAGTGAGTCTCGCTCTGTCGCCCAGGCTGGAGTGTGATGGCACGATCTCGGCTCACTGCAAGCTCTGCCTCCTGGATTGATGCCATTATCCTGCCTCAGCCTCCCGAGTAGCTGGGACTACTGGTGCCCACCACTGTGCCCAGCTAATTTTTTTTTTTTTTTGTATTTTTATTAGAGACGGGGTTTCACCATGTTAGCCAGGATGGTCTCGATCTCCTGACCACATCATCCACCCACTTCAGCCTCCCAAAGTGCTGGGATTACAGGCGATCAGTGATCTTTGATGTTTCTATTGAGATTGTTTTGTGGCACCACAAACCATGTTCATATAAGATAGCAAACTTAATCAGTAAGTGTTGGGTGTTCTGACTACTCCACCAACTGTACTTTTCCCAATCTCTCTCCGTCTCCTTGGGCCTCCCTGTTCTCTGACACACAGCAATATTAAAATTAGGCCAATTAAGAAACTTACAGTGACCTGTAAGTGTTCAAGTGAAGGGAAGAGCTCCATCTCTCTCACTTTCAATCAAAGGCTAGACGTGATTAAGCTTACTGAGGAAGGCATGCCCAAAGCCAGGATCAGCCGAAAGTTAGGATTCTTGTGCCAAAGAGTTGGCCAAGTTGTGAATGCAAAATGAAACTTCTTGAAGGAAATTAAAAGTGCTAGTCAAGTGAACATATGAACCGTAAGAAAATGAAACAGGCTTCTTGCAGATATGGAGAAAGTTTTAGTGATTTGGATGGAAGATCAAACCAGCCACAAGGCCTAATCCGGAGCAAACCCTTAAATCTCTTAAATTCTCGGAAAGCTAAGGGAGAAAATGAAACTTCAGAAGAAACGTCTAAATCTAATAGAGGTTGGTTCATGAGGTTTTAAGGAAAGAAGTTGACTCTATTTAACGCAAAAGTGCAAGGTGAGGTAGCAAGTGCTGATGGAGAGGCTGCAGCAAGTTATCCAGAAGACCTAGCTAAGATCATCGATGAAGGTAGCTACTCTAAACAGCACATTTTCAATGCAGATGAAACACCCTTCTGTTGGAAGAAGATGCTACCTAGGACTTTCATAGTTAGAGGGGAGAAGTCAATGCCGGGCTTCAAATAATCAAAGGACAGGATGACCCTCTTGTTAGGGGCTAATGCTGCTGGTGACCTTAAGTTGAAACCAACACTCATTTCCCATTCTGAAAATCTTAGGGCCCTTAAGAATGTTGTTAAATCTGCTCTTCCTGTGCTCTATAATTGGAAGACCAATGCCTGGATGAGAGCACATCTGTTTACAGCACTGTTTACTGAATATTTGAGGCCCACTGTTGAGACCTACTGCTAAGAAAAAGATTTCTTTCAAAATATTACTGCTCTTGGACAATGAACCTGGTCATCCAAGAGCTCTGATGGAGACATACAAGGAGATAGATGTTGTTTTCATGCCTGCTATCACGGCATCCATTCGGCAGTCCATGGATCAAGGAGTCATTTTGACTGGCAAGTCTTATTATTTAAGAAATACATTTTGTAAAGCTGTAGCTGCCATAGATGGTGATTCCTCTGATGGATCTGGGTGAAGTAAATTGGAACCTTTTGTAAAGGATTCACCATTCTAGATGCCATTAAGGAAATCCATGATGCATGGGAGGAAGTCAAAATATCCACATTAATAGGAATTTGTAGGAAGTTGATTCCAGCTCTCATGGATGACTATGAGGAGTTCAAGACTTCAGTGGAGGAGGTAACTGCAGATATGATAGAAATAGCAGGAAAACTAGAATTGGAAGTGGAACCTGAAGATGTGACTGGATTCCTGCAATCTCATGATCAAACTTGAACAGATGAGGAGCTGCTTCTTATGGATGAGCAAAGAAAGTGGTTTCTTGAGGTGGAATCTACTCATTGTGAAGATGTGTGAACATTGTTGAGATGACAGCAAAGAATTTAGAATATTACATCAACATAGTTGATAAAACAGTGGCAACGTTTTGAGGTGATGAACTTCAATTTTAAAAGAAGTTTGACTGTGGGCAAAATGCCATCAAATAGCATCATATGCTACAGAGAAATCTTTCATGAAGAGTCAGTCAATGTAGAAAACTTCACTGTTCTTTTATTTTAAAAAATTGCCACAGCCATCCCAGGCTTCAGCAACCACCAACCCCATTGATCAGGAACCATCAGCATCCAGGCAAAGCCCTCAACCAGCACAAAGACTCCAACTTGCTGAAGGTTCAGATCATCCTTAGAAATTTTTAGCAATAACATATTTTTATATGCACATTATTATTATTATTATTATACTTTAAGTTCTAGGGTACATGTGCACAACGTGCAGGTTTGTTACACATGTATATATGTGCCATGTTGGTGTGCTGTACCCATTAACTCATCATTTACATTAGGTATTTCTCCTAATACTATCCCTCCCCGCTGCCCATGACAGGCCCCGGTGTGTAATGTTCCCTGCCCTGTGTCCAAGTGATCTCATTGTTCATTTCCCCCCATGAGTGAGAACATGTGGTGTTTGGTTTCCTGTCCTTTCAATAGTTTGCTCAGAATGATGGTTTCCAGCTTCATCCATGTCCTTACAAAGAACATGAACTCATCCTTTTTTATGGCTGCATAGTATTCCATGGCATATATGTGCCACATTTTCTTAATCCAGTCTATCATTGATGGACATTTGGGTTGGGTCCAAGTCTTTGCTATTGTGAATAGTGCCGCAATAAACATACATGTATATGCACATTATTTTTTAGACATAATATTATTGCACAGTAAATAGACTGTAGTATAGTGTAAACATAACTTTTATATGCACTGGGAAACCAAAATTTCATGTGACTGACTTTATTGCATTGATCTAGAACCAAAACCACAATATCTCCAAAGTATGCCTCTGTTGCTTGCAGATATTAACAATACATATACTTTATTAAATAATAAATACCTGTACATAAAGTAAATACTTTAAATTTAAGTGAAATTAAATAGCTAGCTTACATACAAAAGTTTTCAGATTTTCATTTTAGGAGGACTGTGGTTCATGGCAGTCCAAACTCAAAAGTCCCTAAAATTCCAACAATAAGATGTGGGCTAAATTACACTATTAAAACATTCATTAAAAATCACAACTATATATACATATAGACATGTAAAGATAAGTTTTTTCTTGGTTATAACACAGTTTTAACTTAGAAAAGGGTAATAAAAACTATACATAGTCATCATATTTAGAATACATTTATAGAATAATTATACTTATATGCATTTGTATACACACACAGGTAAAAAGTCTCAAGGGAAATATGTAAATATGTTAATGTTGGACATCTCTGGAGATAAGCATCAGAGTAGATAAGCAACTTTCTACTCAATGACTTACCATGTGTATGATTTACTTGGGGAGTGGAGGAATCCTGACCTTTTTTCAAAACAAAAATTTATTCTTATTTAGAGGAACAACGGCCCCTCAGAGAGTTTTTGTCTTTATCTTACTTCATATTCCATAGTGCTTGAGAGTTTACAATAACTTAATTTTTTACTCCACTGAAGCCCAAAAGGTGAGGACAAATTATCTAAAGATCCACAACATGTTTGACTCTTTGAAACAAAGTATCTTTTCTCCTTTTTTTTTTTTTTTTTTTTTTTTGTGAGACAGGGTCTCACTCGGTCATCCAGGCTAGAGCACAGTGGCATTATCACAGCTCACTGCAGCCTCAAACCCCTGGGCTCAAGCAATCCTCCTGCCTCAGCGTCTTGAGTAGCTGGAGCTATAGGTGTGCACCACAACACCCGGCTATTTTTAAATATTTTTTAGAGATGGGAGTCTCGCCATGTTGCCCAGGCTTGTCTCAAACTCCTGGGCTCAAGCAATTCTCCTACCTCAGCCTCCCAAAGTGCTGAAATTACAGGCATGAGCCCTCACGCCTGGTCACTATTTTCAACAGGATAAGTATAAAGATAATGCTGATGACCAGTAGTGACACTATTTCTCGGTAATCACAATTGCACTCAGGATTACAACAATAAGAGCTTCTGTAATCATTTATATTTCTGATGGTTACTTTGTTGGGCCCTTTTAGTTTGATACTGCTTTTTTTTTTTTTTCTGGTTAGGGACAATCACTAAAATAGAGAGGGAATCATAGAAGGAAGAGTGAAAGAGCAAGAAGATCAAGAGATGCACATTGCTGTTGCCCTGGCTATGAGCTGTCAGGACTTGATTCCTGCTGGACATCTTGGAAAATGTGCAGAACAGCTCCTAGAATTGTCCACCTGAAATGATGACTGGAGTATGTACCCGCAGGCTTGGCAGCTATCATTTGAGGGTTTCCTTATGAATGAATTGATGCAGAGGACTGAGCTGTGCTTTCAGGTGGACCAAGAGAACTCCTACAGCTTTAGCAATGGTCCAGAGGCAGAACTGAGGAAGATGTTCAGGTCACTTTTCAGGTGAGAAGCTCAGGATGAGTCTTCATACAGATCTGTGTGCAGCTGTACCTAAAGCAAATGTCAATGAAGGCGTGGGATATTCTCTAGAGGTGTTATGTAGTAGCAGGTGGTGCTCTGCCCAATTCTTAGACCTTCCTATTTCTGTGCACACAAGCCCACCAGCTGCATTCTGTTTGTTTGTTTGTTTGTTTGTTTGTGGTGGTGTTTTCATTGTAGGTCTGAGGGGTTTTCACACCACTCTGCTGATGTGAACAACAAGCTGGGAACGCCTAGAAATTAATGCCACCAAATCCCCAGGAGTGCCCCTCTCCACCAAGGACTGATGGAAGTTGACCTATAAAAGCACCAAGTTTTTTCTTTTTTTCTATTTTGGAGGGTAAGAATGAGGCTTGCAGTCTACATTGGAACTCAAAGTTGCACACTGGGACAAGGCTCGGTGTTGCCCATAGCAATGCCTTGGCCGAAAGCTCACACTTGATCGACAGCTTTCTCTTTTCTTTCTCATTTCCCCATCCCTCTACTTGGGTTGCATGAAATCATCTTCCAAATACATTATTTTTATTTGAAAATTTTTTAATTAAATTTTTTTTATTTCAATAGCTTTTGGGGTACAAGTGGTTTTTGGTTACATGGATGAATTATATAGTGGTGAATTCTGAGATTTTAGTGTACCCATCACCCAAGCAGTATATGTTGTATCCAAACTGTAGGTTTTTTTATCCCACACTCCCCTTCCAGCCTCTCTCTTCTGAGTCTCTCAAGTCCATTATAACACTCTGTATGCTTTTGAGTACTCAGCTTAGCTCCCAATTATAAGTGAGAATTTTTCTTTGAATTCTTATCCCAATTCTTAACTTAAGATATATTCACCACACATTTTGGGTGGAATTATTTCTAATGTAAAGATTAATTTGGGTGCTTTTGGTTGGCGTCTTTGAAATAATCTTCCAATCTGTGTTTCTTGGGATCACCTCTCAAATCAATGCTTTCATTTGAATTATTATGCCAGAATCAAAACATATTTGCTATGTATTTTGATTGGAATTATATGAACCTGTAAATTCATATTTGAGTGTTCTTGGAATCTTTAAACCATAGATTTTCAATTATGTAAATAGGATGTATTGTTTCATTTATGTAAATAGCCTTCTGGTATTTATTTATGGGTATGGTCTTTGGTGGGCAGCCTCCAAGAAGATGCCCTGTGATCCCCATTTTCTGTTATACGCATCCTGGTGTAGTCACCCCCTCTCCCTTGTTTTACCAAGTAGTTCTCATCCGTTGCTCTGAGCAGAGTCAGCTGTCACATGGGAACACACTGAGGCAGGCTATACAGAGGCCCACTTGCCGACAGACTGAAGGCATCCAGTCATCCCTTGCGTGAGCCTTAGGTGACTGCAGCCCGGGCCTATATTTTGGCTGAGACATCATGAGAGACCCTGAGTCAGAAGCATCCAGCTAAGCCATGCTTGGGTTCCTGACTCGCAGAAACTATGGAGGTCATTTAAACATTTGTAGTTTTAAGCTTCTAAGTTTTGTAGTAATTTGTTATACCATAATAGATAACAAATGCATGGTCAGATAACATTTCGTATGATTTCAATCTGTTTTAAATTTGGTTAAACTAAATAAAAAAATAAAGAAAGACAGAAAGATAAATTTGGTTAAACTTATAAAATGTATTTAGCAGGGGCCAGATAACGGTTGATTTTGGTGACCATCCCATATGTACCAGGGAAGAGTGTGTATTTTGCTGCTGTCATGATGTTCATTTCATCAAGGTGGTTCTTAGTGTAGTTCAAGTCTTCTATACCCTTACTGATTTTTTTGCCTACTTGTTCGATCATTCACAGACAGTATTGATGTGTCTAGCTACAATTGTGGATCTGTCTATCCTTTTGGCTTTATTAGTTTTTACTGTATGTATTTTGAAGCTATATTAATTAATAAAACACATTTAATATTGTTATGTCTTCTTGATGTAATTATTATTTTTTTAACTCTGGGAATATTTCTTGTTCTGAAGCCTACTTTAAAAATATTAATATAGCACCCTCCCCCCAGCTTTCTTATGACTTGAGTTTGCTTGGCATTCAATTTTCCATTCTTTTACTTTTAATCATTTGTGTCTTTATACATCCAGCACATAGGTGGGTCTTACTTTTCACAAAATGTGACAATCTCTAATTTTTAATCGAGGTATTTAGACTGCTTACACGAAATATGAGTTTTAATAGAATTATTAGCAGTAGGACAGGTATGGTGGCTCATACCTGTAACCCCAGTGCTTCAGGAAGCCAGGGCAGGAGAACTGATTTATCCAGGAGTTCAAGAACAGCCTGGGCAATATAGTGAGATCCTGTCTCTACAAAAAATAAATAACAAATAGCCAGTCATGATGGTGTGCACCTGTAGTTTCAGCTCCTTGGGAGGCTGAGGTGGGAAAAGGTTGGGGCTACGGTGAGCTGTAATCATACCACTGCACTCCAGCCTGGGCAACAGAGTGAGATCCTGTCTCTAAAGGAAAAAAAAAAAAAAGAATTATTAGCAGTATCTTTTTTTTTTTTTTGAGATGGAGTCTCGCTCTGTCGCCCAGGCTGGAATGCATTGGTGCTATCTGGGCTCACCGCAAGCTCCGCCTCCCGGGTTCACACCATTCTCCCGCCTCAGCCTCCGGAGTAGCTGGGACTACAGGTGCCCGCCACCACGCCTGGCTAGTTTTTTGTGTTTTTAGTAGAGACAGAGTTTCACCATGTTAGCCAGGATGGTCTTGATCTCCTGACCTCGTGATCCACCCGCCTTGCTCTCCCAAAGTGCTGGGATTATAGGCATGAGCCACTGTGCCCAGCCCAGCAGTACCTCTTTTTTTGAGTGGTACATCTAGGCTTACAATACATATATTTTTTATGAAGTCAGCTTCAGATAATATGATGTCACTCTGTGCAGGTCTCAATCTCTTGACTTTGTGATCCACCCACCTTAGCCTCCCAAAGTGCTGGGATTACAGGCGTGAGCCACCAAGACCAGCCTTAATATTTCTTTCTGCTTTGCCTCCAATACTTTCTCTTAATCTTTGTTGTTTAGCAGCTTGATTGTGGTGTGTTTAAGTGTGTCCTGCTGTGCTTCTCTGAGAATTCAGATCTGTTTGCTGTCTTTCATTAATTTTAGGAGATTCATGTCCATTATCATTTAAAACATTTATTCTGCCCTGTTTTATTTTTCTTTTCTTTCTTCTCTCTCTGGCACACAAATTACACATATAGTAGATTGACATGGTTTCACAGCTAAATTTTTGTTATGTTATTATTATCTTCTTACTCTTTTTCTATTTGTGTTTGGAAATGTCTATTGCTATATCTTCAAGTTCATTGATTATATCTGCTCTGTCCAGTTTGATTATAAACCTTTTCAGAAAAGTCATTCATGTCTGATATGATGTTTTTCATTGCTAGCACTTTCATTTGACTATTAAATTCTCATGTCTTTATTTTCCCATTATGTTCATGCATATTGTTTATCTTTACCACTAATCCCTGAAACATTATAATTGTAATTATTTTAAGGTTGCTGTTTGAGAGTTCCAACAGCTGGGCCATCTCTGGGTCTGCTTTTGTTTGTTACTTTATCTCTTAACAGAAGTTTCTCAGCAACCGCATTCAACATATATGTATTTCTTGTCATTTTAGATTGTCTATCATTTGTTATGTGTAAAAGAACAGTGTAAGACTGAAATAAATAATATTTGTGTTCAGAAATGGGTACACCTCTCCTTCAGTTAGGTGTTTACATTAGTAGGTTGAATTAATTCTGTTAGTAGTTAAGCTAGGTTTCAGTTTTAATGTTGTTATAGTTATATCCAGGGTGTCACAGACTCCAAATTCCTTTCAAGGTGAAATGATGTAAGTTCTGTTGTTTTAGGGGTAACGCTAAGTGTCCCAGAAGACTTTTTTTAGTATGCCTGACTCACCCTCAGCTGGCAGAAGGCCCTTCATGCCACACCATGTGGGGGGAGGTGTTTCCTCTTGCCCTTGTCCCTCCTCATGTGTTCAGCTGATACTGCCTACGACCCAGCTTAAGGGTCCCGCTGGGGTGTAGTTGTTTCTTGATTCTCCTGATCCAGTATCAGTCTTAGGCAGGGCCTCTGTGTCTCAGCCTCAGGGCTTGACTTTCTATACTGTATGGGATGAGCAAGTGTTCTTTCTCCCTCTCAGAACCAGTAGGCCTGTGCTTTGTATTCTTGTAGGATCCTGGACATGATCAGGTGTATTTGTTTATGATGTCTGCTATAACAAATTACACAAACTTTGTGGCTCAAAACAACAGAAAGTTATTCTCTTACAGTTCTGGAGGCAAGAATTTTGAGATTAAGGTGTTAGTAGGGCCATGCTTCCTCCAGAGGCTCCAGGGGAAAATCTATTCCATGCCCCTTCCAGAGTCTGGGGTCTGCCTGCAATCCTTGGCTTTTGGCCACATCCCCCCAATCTCTGCTTCCACAGTCACATTGCCTACCTGCTCCTCTTATGTGTGTGTAGTCAAATTTCCCTCTATCTCCATCTTATGTGGTTGCATTTAGAGCCTGCATGGATAATCCTGGATAAGCTCCCAATTATTTTAAGGTTCTTAACTTAATCACATCTTCAAAGACCTTCTTTCCAAATAAGGTAACATGTGAAGGTTCTAGGGATTAAGACTTGATGTATCTAGGGGTGTTACTCAGCCCATTACTGCATGTTTCCTTTCCCTTCCTTAGTGCCAGAGGGGGTTTTCCTCGTATCAATGATGAGTGGGTGACAGGTTTCTATTCCTCCCTTCTATTCTCCTGAAAGTGGCCTTGAATTTTGGAACAGAAGAGCCTCCTATCCTTCTTTTTGTAGCAAACAGCTTTGTCTCTACCCCTGCCCTGGCAGCTGCTAAGCTTTGTAATTGGGGCTGCAGGATGTGGGAGGGTTTTGTGTAATCGGTGGCAGCTGATTAGAGCTGTATAGGTTGTGTCAGCAAAGGAAACCAAGTCTTGCCCTGACCCTCAAAATTTCCCTGCACACCCATCAGAGTTTCAAGGAAAAGAGTTGGTGAGAGGGTGTATAATCCCTTTACATCTGGAACTCCCAGCACTTTTTACTGTCATACTAATACACACTCAGCTGTCAAGAATTCATTAAAATTTGGTTATTATCTTTCTGAAAATAGCTTTATATTAGCTACCACATCTGTTTAAGGAAAAAACAATTAGTGTGGCCTGTCTCTCTCTAGAAGAGTTAGGCATCCTTTGGAATTGTTTACCTGGTAGCTTTGCAACTTCTGCTTTTTGACAAATTTAAAAATTAATAACTTTGTAGATTATCTGTTTCTTTTCTCATTATTGGGCTGGGAGCAAGGCTATTTGTGGCTTTCTATATCCTAAGAGGAGGGAAACTTATTTTCCTTCTATTTAGTAGTTCACTTTTTATTTTGATAACCTTTTGTAGATTTTATGTAGAGGGTTCCACTATATTCATTCATTCATGACCATATATTTGATATTTTGGTGCTGTTTTAGGAAACTTATTTTTAAAGTTCAGTTTTCTAGTATAGTATGCTTCTATATAAAATTCAGCAGATTTTTATATTCATACCTATTAATCATTCCTTTGTAGGTAATTTTGAATGTTCTATTTATACACTCATATTTGGCTATTTTATTTATTCCTATTTTAATCTTAATTATGTATTTTTCATGACTTTCAGGTAGGAAAAATTGAACGTAAGAGGGGATATTAAATATTCCTATCTCATTTCCCATCTCAGTCATAAAGCTTTTAAAATGTTGATATTAGGTATGATGTTGTATATGATTTTGAATATCATTGATAAAGTCAAATACATTTCATTCTATTACTAATTTTCTATTTTAAAAAATTATAAGTAGGGGTTTTATTTTATCAATTGATTCTCCACACTATTGGAGTTTTTATACATTTTTCTTCTTTATTATATTAGCGTTGCAAAATGCATTAAACCCTACAGTAGTAGGGTAGTACCACTGTGGAAAACAGTATGGAGGTTCCTCAAAAAAGTAAAAATACAATTACAATATTACCCAGAATCCCATTTCTGGGTACATAACCAAAAGAATTGACATCAGGGTCTTAAAGAGAGACCTGTACTCCCATGCACATTGCATTATTCACAAAAGCCAAGATATGAAAATAACTCAAATATCTATTGACAAACACTAATGTATAAAGTGTTATATGTGTATGTTAATATGTATGTGTGTGTGTGTGTATGAATATTATTTAGCCTTTAAATAGAAGGAAATCTTACCATTTAAGGATAAAGGAAGATCTTACCATTTGTGACAGGGTGGATAGACCTGAAAGACATTATGCTAAGTGAAATAAGTCAGTCACAGAAAAACAAATACTGCGTGATTTCTATTATATAAGGTATCTAAAATAGTCAAACTTATAGAAGCAGAAAATAGACTGGTGGTTGACAGGGGTTGGGAGGGAGGATAAACAGGGAGTGTATAAAGTTAGAGTTATGTAAGACAAATATATTCTAGGTATCAGTTTTACAACCTAGTGCCTATAGTTAACAGCATGGTGCTATGCCCTTAAAATTTTGTTAAGAGGGTAGATCTCGTGTTAAGTGCTCTTACTACAAAGAAAGCAAAGAGACACCAGGGAAAATTTTGGAGATAATGGATATATTTATTACCTTGATTGTAGTGATGGTATCTTGGGCATATGCATATGTCCAAACTCATCACATTGTATACATTAAATATGTACAGTTTTCTTATATATCAATTACATCCCAATAAAGATGTAAAAATAAAGAAAAGATGATTCAAATAAAATAAAATGTGATTAATTTATAAAAAATAACGAATGTTAAGGTATTTATTTATTTATTTTATTTAGAGTGTATCTTTTTTTTATTATTGTACTTTAAGTTTTAGGGTACATATGCACAATGTGCAGGTTTGTTACATACATATACATGTGCCATGTTGGTGTACTGCACCCATTAACTCGTCATTTAGCATTAGGTATATCTCCTAATGCTATCCCTTCCCCCTCCCCCCACCCCACAACTGTCCCTGGAGTGTGATGTTCCCCTTCCTGTGTCCATGTGTTCTCATTGTTCAATTCCCACCTATGAGTGAGAACATGCGGTGTTTGGTTTTTTGACCTTGCGATAGTTTACTGAGAATGATGATTTCCAGTTTCATCCATGTCCCTACAAAGGACATGAACTCATCATTTTTTATGGGTGCATAGTATTCCATGGTGTATATGTGCCATATTTTCTTAATCCAGTCTATCGTTGTTGGACATTTGGGTTGGTTCCAAGTCTTTGCTATTGTGAATAGTGCCCCAGTAAACATACGTGTGCATGTGTCTTTATAGCAGCATGATTTATAATCCTTTGGGTATATACCCAGTAATGGGATGGCTGGGTCAAATGGTATTTCTACTTCTAGATCCCTGAGGAATCACCACACTGACTTCCACAATGGTTGAACTAGTTTACAGTCCCACCAACAGTGTAAAAGTGTTCCTATTTCTCCACGTCCTCTCCAGCACCTGTTGTTTCCTGACTTTTTAATGATGGCCATTCTAACTGGTGTGAGATGAGATGGTATCTCATTGTGGTTTTGATTTGCATTTCTCTGATGGCCAGTGATGATGAGCATTTTTTCATGTGTTTTTTGGCTGCATAAATGTCTTCTTTTGAGAAGTGTCTGTTCATGTCTTTCGCCCACTTTTTGATGGGGTTCTTTGTTTTTTTCTTGTAAATTTGTTTGAGTTCATTGTAGATTCTGGATATTAGCCCTTTGCCAGATGAGTAGGTTGCAAAAATTTTCTCCCGTTTTGTAGGTTGCCTGTTCACTCTGATGGTAGTTTCTTTTGCTGTGCAGAAGCTCTTTAGTTTAATTAAATCCCATTAGTCAATTTTGGCTTTTGTTGCCATTGCTTTTGGTGTTTTAGACATGAAGTCCTTGCCCATGCCTATGTCCTGAATGGTAATGCCTAGGTTTTCTTCTAGATTTTTTATGGTTTTAGGTCTAACAGGTAAGTCTTTAATCCATCTTGAATTAATTTTTGTTTAAGGTGTAAGGATGGGATCCAGTTTCAGCTTTCTACATATGGCTAGCCAGTTTTCCCAGCACCATTTATTAAATAGGGAATCCTTTCCCCATTGCTTGTTTTTGTCAGGTTTGTCAAAGATCAGATAGTTGTAGATACATGGCGTTATTTCTGAGGGCTCTGTTCTGTTCCATTGATCTATGTCTCTGTTTTGGTACCAGTACCATGCTGTTTTGGTTACTGTAGCCTTGAAAAGGCCTATTTTTCAAGTATTATGTTGAAATTTAGGTGAATATTTTGATGTAGACGTTTTCTAAATTAATTTTCAACTATTTTTAGGAATGGTACTATTTTTTGAGCCAGGTATTTCTCTTCTTGCATCACCTCAAAATGCTTACTGAAAAGAAAAAAATTGTGGTACTACAGAAAAGAATGGTGAATAAGGTAGTAGCCTGAATTATTTTCCAAGGGAACATGTTCTACCTGATGAATCTAATCTTCCATGACAGGGTGATTCTGTTTAAAGATGGGAAGATAGTGACAGGTGTAATATATCTTGACTTGAGTAAAGTTATGGATTCTCTATTGCATGACACATGGGTTTCATATTAAAAATATATTGTAAATTACAAGTGCTAGATACATACCTAGTCATGTTTTTTTCTTGGATAATATTTTGTGTTTGAAAGTTGTTTTCTAAAATGATGGACTGAAATGTTGGAATGTCAGAAACCAGAAGTCATTTTCTGCTCCTCCTTCACTTTGGCTCATCTTACCCTTTGGTCCTCAAATCCAGTGAATTCTACTATCAAGGATGCTAGCTGAATTTCATAGTGTGTAAACACTGCATTACACCACGATTTTGAGCCTTGGTTATGAGGCTAGAGGTTAGATATGAGGTATCTAAAATAGTCAAACTTATAGAAGCAGAAAATAGACTGGTGGTTGACAGGGGTTGGGAGGAAGTATATATACTATCCTAAGAGAAAAACTTAAATGCTCATTTTTTACATAAAGCTTTCTCTCTCTCAGTTAGAAAAATGTCTTCTATTGGAATTTTAAAAACCCATTCTTTCTTATGACAGCCTTAAACCATTGGAAGTAGTTTGGTTTTTATGCAGAAGATTGGAGAATTTGAACATGTTAATAATATTGTTTTTTATTTTTTATCAGGATCACTCTGATAACTCATGAGAATAGAAAATAAGATGCAAGGACAAAAGAAAAAAGAGTAGACAGGATCCCATTGTAATGATGTAGGGAGGAGATGGTGAGGCCTGTAGCAGGTGAGCAGCAGTAGAGTAAGACGTGGTCAGATTCTGGATGTATTCTCAAGGTAGCACTAACAGAATTTACTGCTTTATGGGACATGGTGTATGATGAAAAATAACATAATTTAGAATGATCCCAATGTTATTGGTCTGAATAACTAGAAAATTGGAGTTGGTGTTAACTGAGATGGGGTAAACCTGGAAAGCTAATATTTAGCGTAGAGATGGGGAGTTCAGATTTAGACTTGTGACACATAAGTAAACCAGATGTGCAACTGGAAATTTTGAGTGAGTCATTATATACAGAAGGCTGGCAGTAAGGAGAGAAGTCTGGTCTGGAAATAAAATGGTTTGGAAATAAAATTTGGGATTTGCCAGTGTTGTGTACTATGTGAAGCCTCATGAGAGGTTAAGATAACACAGGGAGTGGGTGTAGAGAAAGGAAGAGACCATAAGACTGATATCTGATGTACTCTGGTGTTCAGAAGTTGCAGAATGAGAATAATATAGAAAAGGGGGCTGAGAAATAGTTAAGAGAAAGCCAATGATGTGTGCTGCAGGAAGACAGTGGATGTGTAGCACCTCAAAGCTAAGTATAGAATATGTTCAAGGAGTAGAGAGGATTAACAGGTCAAATACTCTTTAAAGATACAATAAGGTATGCATTAGGACATGATCATTAGGTTTCACAAAATGTCAGTCCTTGATGATCTTGACAGAAGAAGTTTGGTGGAAAGTGACAGTGAAAACCTTATTGAATTGAGTTTAAAGAATGGGCATAGAGGAATTGGTGACAGTGAGTGTATAGACACTTTTAAAGAGGATATTTTCAATGTATGGGAACAGAAAATGGGGTGGTCGCTGAGAAGGAGTAAGATCAAGAATGTATATTTTAAGGGCTAAAAATAAGAGCATGTTTGCATATACTGATAGCAGTAATCTAGTGGAATAAGAAAAAAAAATCATATAAGATTAAAGGAGTAGAAATGCCAGAGCAATATCCATGGGTGGAAAAGAATGGAAGGGATCATGGCCACAAATGGAAGGTTGAACTGAGACAAACATGGCAACAGGAGAGATTTCACAGCCTATGGCTACAGATTCCGGTAGCAGGCAGTGTGAACGTGTTGAATTGTTCTTCTGGCTTCTTCTGTTTTCTTGGTGTAAAAGGATGTAAGGGTAAAGATGAATGAAGTGTATGTATATAGTTTGAGAAAAGACAAGGTGATTCGATATAATGTCTATGCAAATGATAGAGTGAGTAAAAGGAAAATGATGACATTTGGGGCGTCCTGTGGCCCACTTGAAGTCCATGGTCAGGAATTTAAGTTGTAACTAATCATCATAGTTATGTGTAGCAATGTCCCCCACACCCCCCGCCCCAGTCACTTTCAGCTGCCTGTATACAAAAGCAGAGTAACAGAAATTTGGATTTAACTAATTGGGTGCTTTTCCTCAAAACAAATAAGAAGAAAGAAAGGATGAAGAAATTGGGAGGTTGATGCAAGGGAGTGATTACAATAATTGCCTATGGAAACTAAACTGGGTACACTGGGCAGAGGACCCCGTGAGGGTGAGGGATGGTGCAAAGCTGGTAATGCTGATGGATTGTAGGTTCTGATGTGTTGCATGATCATTGGGGTTGGGAGTCATTCGGAAAGACAGATGCTGGAATTGGATATGTCAAGGCTCATTCTAGTTCATCTAAACAAATGTAAAAGGGGGAATGACACTGTTTCCTGTGTTTCATGGTCTGATAGGAAGGAGTAAACCTAACATGTGAGGGAAATAAAGGAGTTATTAGTACTTAATGTATCCTACTTTGTGCCAGGAACTTTCTATGCAGTATTTCATTTATATCTTGCAAAAGTGCCAGTGATCTAACTATTACCATTTCTGGGTTATGGAAAAGGAAGTTGAATCTCAGGAACTTGACTAGTGTTGGCAGACACAGAAAGATTCAAACCTTAGTGTTCTGATTTCACAAATCTTTATTTTTATCACTAAGCCTGAGTAGGTAAGTCCAAGACATTATTATCAATGGAAAGAATAGCAAACTCACTAGACCTTTCTTTTAATGAGGGACTTTAAATTATTTCAGTGGTATACCTTATGGTAGGTAAGTCGTTAATGCATTCTCTTTGTGGCATGATTTAATATAGTAAGAAACAGCTCATAGAATGTATGTGTATTATGGTATCACTTATATTTTAAAACACCAATAGCTTGTGTGTGTGTGTGTGTGTATTTATAAATTCAAATATACAGTATCTAGAAGAATGCACAATAAGTTATTAATAGAAATTTTATCTAGCTAGAAAATTGAGGCTAGGGTATGTAATAAGGAGATGAATTTACTTTTTGTTATGTGTGTTATTTTTCCAAAATCTGAAAATACATTAGAACAAATATGAAGGGGATGGATGTATAATGGGGTGTTTTTGATTTCTCAGTAAGTCAATAACATTAGAGAGAATCCAGGATTATTCAGTCTAACCAAATATTATAATTGATGATTGGTATTATAATTTAGTTATGGGAAACCAAATCTATTTCTATGAGTGTTTCTACTTACGCTTTGTGGACCTCAGTATTCTCAAATACACAGTGAAATAGGAATGAGATAACACCTATATTCTTTGATGTAGGTGTTGAAAAATATACTGATGATCAAGCCCAAAAGTTTGCATTCTAATAATTCCTTTGATCCTGACTTGAGGAGCAATTTGGAAGAAATTTCACTTTTTTTTCTTTTGTCTTTAGTCTTACTATTGGGAAAATGAAAGACTTGAATTAGATCAGCAGTTTTCTGCTTGGCTTCAAGCTACCTTAATCAGCAGTTACCTTGGATAAGTTCCCTCATCTTTATAAGCTTCAAGTTCTCATGTTTAAAATTGATGGAAAAACAATTTCTTTGCAAGATTACTGTGAGGACAACACAAAATAATACAGAATAATATTCTTTATGAAAGCATAAAGAGCAATATTGTCCCCGAGTGAAAGTTTAATGAACAGAGTTCCAGGATTACAGCAGAAGGCAGCTTAATGAACATTTTGCTTTTTCCACATCCCCATTGGGCTTCTCTTTGAGGATGTGGCACTTTAGCCAGGGCTTCATGGAGTCTGCTGTGTTAGGGCAGAAGGAGGACATGGAGGCATTCAGCAGAGGAACATGTGTGAACTGTTAATCCTAAGAAGAAGCTTGTTTAAATTTCAGTTTATTTCAATGCCATAATCTCCCTTTTAGATGAATACAAACCCAAATTTGAAACAAGACAAAAAGAGTTTAAGGGTCAAAGCTGCTTCACCATTTCTCTTTTTGTTTAATAAGAAAATCTTTTTTTTAAATTTTATTATTATACTTTAAGTTTTAGGGTACATGTGCACAATGTGCAGGTTTGTTACATATGTATACATGTGCCATGTTAGTGTGCTGCACCCATTAACTCGTCATTTAGCATTAGGTATATCTCCTAATGCTATCCCTGCCCCCTCCCCCCACCCCACAACTGTCCCCAGAGTGTGATGTTCCCCTTCCTGTGTCCATGTGTTCTCATTGTTCAATTCCCACCTATGAGTGAGAACATGCGGTGTTTGGTTTTTTGACCTTGCGATAGTTTGCTGAGAATGATGGTTTCCAGCTTCGTCCATGTCCCTACAAAGGACGTGAACTCATCAGTTTTTATGGCTGCATAGTATTCCATGGTGTATATGTGCCATATTTTCTTAATCCAGTCTATTGTTGTTGGACATTTGGGTTGGTTCCAAGTCTTTGCTATCGTGAATAGTGCCGCAATAAACATACGTGTTCATGTGTCTTTATAGCAGCATGATTTATAATCCTTTGGGTATATACCCAGTAATGGGATGGCTGGGTCAAATGGTGTTTCTAGTTCTAGATCCCTGAGGAATCACCACACTGACTTCCACAATGGTTGAACTAGTTTACAGTCCCACCAACAGTGTAAAAGTGTTCCTATTTCTCCACGTCCTCTCCAGCACCTGTTGTTTCCTGACTTTTTAATGATGGCCATTCTAACTGGTGTGAGATGGTATCTCATTGTGGTTTTGATTTGCATTTCTCTGATGGCCAGTGATGATGAACATTTTTGCATGTGTTTTTTGGCTGCATAAATGTCTTATTTTGAGAAGTGTCTGTTCATATCCTTTGTGCACTTTTTGATGAGGTTGTTTGTTTTTTTCTTTAAATTTGTTTGAGTTCATTGTAGATTCTGGATATTAGCCCTTTGTCAGATGAGTAGGTTGTGAAAATTTTCTCCCATTTTGTAGGTTGCCTGTTCACTCTGATGGTAGTTTCTTTTGCTGTGCAGAAGCTCTTTAGTTTAATTAGATACCATTTGTCAATTTTGGCTTTTGTTGCTACTGCTTTTGGTGTTTTAGACATGAAGTCCTTGCCCATGCCTATGTCCTGAATGGTATTGCCTAGGTTTTCTTCTAGTGTTTTTATGGTTTTAGGTCTAACATTTAAGTCTTTAATCCATCTTGAATTAATTTTTGTATAAGGTGTAAGGAAGGGATCCAGTTTCAGTTTTTCATATGGCTAGCCAGTTTTCCCAGCACCATTTATTAAATAGGGAATCTTTCCCCATTTCTTGTTTTTGTCAGTTTGTCAAAGATCAGATAGTGTAGATATGCGGCATCATTTCTGAGGGCTTGTTCTGTTCCATTGATCTAGTCTCTGTTTGGTGCCATACCAGCTGTTTTGGTTACTGAGCCTTGTAGTATAGTTTAAGTCAGGTAGCGTGATGCCTCCAGCTTTTTCTTTTGGCTTAGGATTGACTTGGATGTGGGCTCTTTTTTGGTTCCATATGAACTTTAAAGTAGTTTTTTCCAATTCTGTGAAGAAAGTCATTGGTAGCTTGATGGGGATGGCATTGAATCTATAAATTACCTTGGGCAGTATGGCCATTTTCATGATATTGATTCTTCCAACCCATGAGCATGGAATGTTCTTCCATTTGTTTGTATCCTCTTTTATTTCATTGAGCAGTGGTTTGTAGTTCTCCTTGAAGAGGTCCTTCACATCCCTTGTAAGTTGGATTCCTAGGTATTTTATTCTCTTTGAAGCAATTGTGAGTGGGAGTTCACTCATGATTTGGCCCTCTGTTTGTCTGTTGTTGGTTTAGAAGAATGCTTGTGATTTTTGTACATTGATTTTGTATCCTGAGACTGCTGAAGTTGCTTATCAGCTTAAGGAGATTTTGGGCTGAGACAATAGGGTTTTCTAGATATACAATCATGTCATCTGCAAACAGGGACAATTTGACTTCCTCTTTTCCTGATTGAATACCCTTTATTTCCTTCTCCTGCCTAATTGCCCTGGCCAGAACTTCCAACACTATGTTGAATAGGAGTGATGAGAGAGGGCATCCCAGTCTTGTGCCAGTTTTCAAAGGGAATGCTTCCAGTTTTTGCCCATTCAGTATGATATTGGCTGTGGGTTTGTCATAGACAGCTCTTATTATTTTGAGATACGTCCCATCAATACCTAATTTATTGAGAGTTTTTAGCATGAAGGGTTGTTGAATTTTGTCAAAGGCCTTTTCTGAATCTATTGAGATAATCATGTGGTTTTTGTCTTTGGTTCTGTTTATATGCTGGATTACATTTATTGATTTGCGTATGTTGAACCAGCCTTGCATCCCAGGGATGAAGCCCACTTGATCATGGTGGATAAGCTTTTTGATGTGTTGCTGGATTCGGTTTGCCACTATTTTATTGAGGATATTTGCATCAATGTTCATCAAGGATATTGGTCTAAAATTCTCTTTTTTGATTGTGTCTTTGCCAGGCTTTGGTATCAGGATGATGCTGGCCTCATAAAATGAGTTAGGGAAGATTCCCTCTTTTTCTATTGATTGGAATAGTTTCAGAAGGAATGGTACCATTTCCTTCTTGTACCTCCGGTAGAATTCGGCTGTGAATCCATCAGGTCCTGGACTCTTTTTGGTTGTTAGGCTATTGATTATTGCCACAATTTCAATAAGTAAATCTTGATTAAACATAATCCTTGACTAATGCAAGGCCATAATTCATTGATGTGTCCTTAATATGATGGGAAAAGCTGACTTTGAGATTATTGAATTTGTAAGACATAATATAATGAGTAGGAAAGCAGAGATGAAAAATGGGTCCCTCTTTATCCAAAATGAGCCAAGATTTTTTTCCTCAGCTCACACTTATAAGCATTTTATGTTTCCATTATAATTTTTACTACCCTATTAGGAGACAGTTATTCATGACGGGAATTTGAGTAACTATTGCAGAGTTTCTTCAGGTACACCAATATCTCATAGTCCTCCAGCTTCCTTGGTGAGCTCACTCCCTGCGGTCTTCAGTAAATACTTTAAATGCAACCTTGATTGTAGCCTTGAGATTTCCTGGAAACTTTCTTGGATGAGTTACAATGCATGAGCAGAGAAAAGCACTTCTAAATCTGGCAGCAATGGTAAGTGTGGAAGGTATGGAAGTGTGGAAAGTAGCAGGCATTATAGGCATTAACTATCACAGAAACAGTGGCATGTTGGGTGGGTGCAGTGGCTCACACCTGTAATCCCAGCACTGTGGGAGGTGGAGGCGAATGGATCACCTGAGGTCCGGAGTTTGAGGCCAGCCTGGCCAACATGGCGAAACCCCACCTCTACAAAAAATATAAAAATTAGCCGGGCGTGGTGGTGAATGCCTGTAATCCGAACTGCTTGGGAGGCTGAGGCAGGAGAATCGCTTGAGCCCAGAAGGCAGAGGTTGCAGTCGGCCAAGATCAGGCCACTGCACTCCAGCCTGGGCAGCAAGGTGAGATTCTGTCTCAAAAAAAAAAAAAAAAAAAGAAGAGAAGAGAACAGAAAGAAAGAAACAAGAAACAATGGCGTGTCTAGAAGATTATGTGTAAGCTGAATTGGTTTTTCCTTGATTGTTTTCACAGATTAATATGAAATAAAGTAAAACAAAGAGGATCTCTTAAGATCACTTCTCTTTCTTCTCTTTCAACCACAAAGCCTAAGGGCCTCCTGTAAGATAAATAAGAGTAAAACCTCCAAATGTGAACAAACCATTGGAGAGGTCAATTTGACTGGGATGCAACCATGTGCTGGCTATAAGGATGGGTACTAAAGATACGGACCCTATCTTTGTAGGGTTTGAACCCTAGTGAGGGTCATCAGAAAAAAAATCCAAAATAGAGGTATTAAATATCTATTGCTGCTGTGGGAAATTACTGCAGAATTAGGAACTTATAACACAAATGTATTTTCTTACTGTTTTTGGAGGTCAGAAATCAGACGTGGGTTTCACTGGGTTAAAATCAAGGCATTGTCAGCGCTGTGTTCCTTCTGAAAGTTTTAAGAAATAATTTCTTTCCTTGCCTTTTTTGTATCTAAAGGCCACCTGTGTCCCTTGGTTCATGGCCCCTTCCTCCATTTTCAAAGCCGTCAATGTGTCATACTCAAATCTCTCCCACTCACTTGCCCCTCTCTTTCTCTTAGAAGGAGCCTTGTGATTACATTAGACTCATGGTGATGTCAGGGTAATCTCCTCATCTCAAGTTCCTTAATTTAAGCTCATCTCCCAAGACTCTTTTGCATGTAAGGTGATATAGCCACATGTTCTGTGCATTATGACTTGGACATCTTTGGGAGGCCGCTTCTCTGCCTACCGCAGTAGTCTGAAATAAACAGTTCTGCTATCAGTAGAGTCTCAGAAATGGTAGAATGTATCTTCAGAGCAGCAATCAGCAAAGGCTTTATTAACTCATTCAGTAAGTGTTAATTTCAGCCTACACCATGACAGACACTGTGCTGGACTTTGGCGATGAGAAGATGAGAAAAAATAAGCATGATGTCTGCCCACACTGAACTGACAATGTAGTTGGGGTGGCAGTAAACAGAAGGTCACAAAATCAGCATAAAACTTCACCTATTCTAAGTGTTAGAAAGCAGAATATAGGAGGCAATGAGAATGGATGGTGGTGAATATGGGAAGAAGCCGTTACAGGCTTTGGGGATCAGAGGCCCTGTGATGAGGAGGGCCTAGCAAGTGTATGGAACTGAGGTCCAGGGACCCTGGTGCTGAGCAGGGGAGGCATTGTATGAGGCTGGAGAAACGGAGAGCATCGGATCACTCAGGGCCTGGTAGGCTATGGCAAAGATTTTAGTCTTCATTCAAAGAAAAATGGGAAAGTAATTAAACTGTTTGTACCTTGTGTGTATATTTGTATGTATGTAGAGCTGGACTACAAAAAAATAGCATACGGAGAATGACAATGGATCCGGGATGATGGGGATTTGTTCTATTGAATAATGTTCGAGTTTCACTGCAGAGCTCAGGGCAACAGAGGCAAGGATCATAGATCTTAAAGAATAAGAGGTCAGAGAAGGAAATAGCTGATATTGACAATAGTGTTTAGGAAAGATTTGTAGAGTACAATAACATAGAACCTGCACGTAAACTGTTTCAGTCTATTTAGCATTCATAGTTAGCATGTATACATTTAAAACATAACAAAAATAAATATCAAATAGTGAAATACACATTGATTAGAAGCAGAGAAAGAAAAAAATACTTGATTTCAAATGCCAGATTTTATTTCCCATTTTGATTCATTGTCATATTGTTCAAAATTATATATTGTTTCCCTTGGAAGAATAATTGTACTTCCCAACACCGTGGACATCAGACTTGGCCACGCCCCTTTCTTTGACTAAATGTAACGAAACTGTGTAAATCCTGGGCAAACGCTTTAGGAGCCAGCAACCAGTTGCCTGCATTGTCCTCCTCCTCTGCCACAATGTTCCAGACGTTGCTCCGTCTAACCAGGTCCTGGTGAAAATGACATGAGGAATAGTTTCAGCCGACTTGCAAAGAATAAATGGTATGAGTGAGAATTGTATTAATACCTTTGTAGATATAAGCAAGTTTTCAAGTTGTTGTGGCATAATCTGTTCTATCCTACCTGTTAAAACCATGTATATTTGGGAAAGTCATTCAAGTTTCTTCATCTGTGAAATGAGGATGCAAGTTCTGCTTTAAAAATTATGAATGTTTACAATTTATGGGTATGTTTGAAGATTAGAGATGTAGAATGAAAAAAATCACATTTCAAAATACCAATACAGAGCCTGACACAGGTTCTATAAAAGTTAATTTTCTACAGCAGTGATTTAACATGCATCAAGAAGTACTAAATTTCATACAGTAGACAGTGAGTATTTGGGGATCTCATTAGAGGAAGATCTTGCTGATATTAGCAAAAGCAACAATGACTAGGGAAGGTTTCCCTGAGCTGAGTTTTGAAGGTTAGTTAACATCTTAATTGACTAACTTTCCTTCTCTTGCTCCATCCCTCCTTGCCTTCCTTCCTCCCTCCATTCCTTCCTTCCTTGCTCAGTTCATTTACATCAAAAGCAATTGGTCGGACCAAAGTAAATAGCCAATAGGATGGAATCCAACCTGGGATTCAAGACTTGCCCAGTGGTGACCAGAAATAGCAGTCTGCAAGATCCAGTACTGGAGCAGGATAAAGTGGGTATAGATGGTCATACAGGAGTTTGAACATATAAGTCAATATATTGGGAAGGGGAGCTAGCTTTTTACTGGCAAGAAAGAAGGTAGAACTATGTAAAGAGACTATATGCTGTTCATATCCTGTTTTATTAGATAGATAGATAGATAGATAGATAGATAGATAGGCAGAGAGAGAGAGACAGAGATAATAAAAGCAATTAGATTTAAAGGGGCATGTGTGTGTTCATGCTCACATGCATGCATATACATATGTTTCCACTGAGGGAGGCTGGAGACAATGCGTCAACAGTAGCAATAAGCTCATATAGAATCATTTAGAGCTTGGTTTATTAATTCCATGAAGATGCAATGCTCTATACAAGGAGGCCAGAGATTTAAAAAAGGAAGAACACATTCAGTACCTTGGACAGTTCCCGGTGGTTGTACCAGCTAGAAACACGTCAAGGTGACATCCCCATGCAACTCTGAGAAGAGTTTCTGACTACCACTTTACTATGCCAGGAGAAGCACTCGTACTGTCTACTGGCAAAAATATAATCTGGAAAACAAATCACATCATTCAATGATGACTAAAAAGAACATTATTTCATCTATGAAATATAATTGCATTTCAATGAGAATTAAACAATTTGACTTTTCAAAATATACAAGGAGGCAGAGCCTCTGTAAACTGGAGCAGAAAACCATGACATAAGAAAAATCTAGGACAAAAAGTCAACAGGATGATATAGAAAAGTAAGCTACATGAAAAGAGAAGAGTCACCCTGGGAACAAAAAAAAAGAAAAAAAAACACAAAACAAACCAAGAGAGTCATAAAATTGTGTAGACTCAAATACTCAAATGAATAATATGGACAACAAACATGCAAAATACTTCCAGGTTTCAGAGGAAAAGACTGAAATTAAAAATATTAAATCAAATTAGTAATTTAGGTTCAGGTGTGCCAGCTCATGCCTATAATCCCAGACATTTGGGAGTCTGAGGCAGGAGGATCACTTGAGCCCAGGAATTCTAAACCAGCCTAAGCAGCACAGTGAGATCCTGTACCTAAAAATATAAATTTTTAAAAATTATCTGGGCATGGTGGTGCATGCCTGCAATCTCAGATGCTTGGGAGAGTGAGGCAGAAGGATTGCTTGAACCCCAGAGGTCAAGGCTCCAGTGAGCAATGATCATGTCACTGCACTCCAGCATGGGTGACAGAGTGAGACCATGTCTGTAAACAAAAAAAACACACACAATTTTTAAAATTAGTAATTTAAAATGTGTGTACAATAGTAGATTCAGAGATTTAGATGTACGAGATTATAAAATTATGGAGAAATATATTTTCAAACTTGTTAATAAAGATTGCTAAAAACAATAATTATATATTATTTAAAACATCTAATTGCCACAGAAAACCCTGTGGCTATTGACCAGGGTAACTGCACCAATAAAAGGGAAATTCCAATACTATCTCAGGCACAGGCTCTGAACTATCACTAATGCTGGGCACCAAAATATCACTGGATATCATTGGTCAGTTGGGTTTAGAACAGTCAGATTTTGGCTTACAACCGACTCTCAGCAGGATAAGCACTTTACTACATGAATGACATTTCTGGGAATCCAGAGTATAATACAAACTGGAATAAGCCTCCTAAATACAGAGAGAACTTGCTTCACCTTCACCTCATACCACTGTGCAAAAGAAGACACAATGTTCATTGGGTCTTTTTGGACTTTGGAGATAACCATACACCATAGTTAAAAATGCTGTTCGGGTCAATTTCCTGGGTAACTCGTTAGGCTACAAGTTTTCAGGAGGTCATGCACAAAAGGAAGCTCTGCTTTAGCTCTAGAATGTACTTTAAACTCCACCTGGATCTTTTGAAACAGCTAAACATAAAAGAAGGGTCTCTGGCCGGCCAAAATGCTTTAAGAAGCCTCTGATAAGCTCTGATGGCAGATATAAGGGCATATTTCTAGATATTTACACTAAGCATGATCTCTTCTGTTGATGACTACTGTTCATCAGTTTTGTTTAGTTTTTTTTCTTATTAGAACCCTGTTTTATACACACACCAAGGTAAGCGTTTTATAAGAGCTTTCTGTTAGCCATCTACAGCATAAGAATTTTTTAAGACAATAAAAAATTAATAACTACTTACAATTTTATACTATTTGAATATTTTTGAATTTCTTTGTAGACTTTATATTATGCGCACCTTATAATAATTCCAAGAATTGAGTTATCGTCTTTATTTGTTTCACAGATGGGAAAACTAAGGTTCAGAGAAGCTGATTTGTTCTAGGCCATGGAGTAGTAAGTAGCAGGGTGACTAAACATCCTGTGGGTAACAGGTATGGCTCATCACCCAGGCACTGCCCATAGAACCTCTTACAGTTGCTTCAGGTTCACATAATGATCGTCATGCTAACATATTATATCCAGGTAATTTCAAACTCCACTTATTTCACAGATAACTACAATGTTTTTGAAGGTGAGTGATATGGTTTGGCTCTGTGTCCCCATCCAAATCTCATCTCAAATTGTAATCCCCATAATCCCCACATATCAGGAGGAGGGACCTGGTGAGAGGTAATTGGATCATGGGGGCAGGTTCCCCCATGCTGTTCTCATGATAGTGAGTTCTCTCATGTGATCTGATTGTTTTATAAGTGTTTGACACTCTCTCCCTCTCTCTCTCTCTCCTTCTCTCTCTCCCCTCCCTTTCTCCTTCTGTCTCTCTCTCTCTTGCCTGCCACCATGTAAGATGTGCCTGCTTCCCCTTTGACCATGATTGTAACTTTCCTGAGGCCGCCCCAGCCATGCGGAACTGTGAGTCAATTAAACCTATTTCCTTTATAAATTACTCATTCTTGGGTATTTCTTTATAGCAGCATGAGAATGGATTAATACAGTGAGAGACTTAGAGAATATCAATACAGTTCAATTCCTGCCTGGAACTTAAAATATTGACATCACCAGTGATTTTTATATGAAGTAATGGAGAGAAGAAAGGGGTTAAATGAATTAACAAAACATGCATTCTGATTACTGCTTACGTAGCTATTGGGAAGGAATGATTTAACAAACCATAGCCTTCTTCTATGATCACTCATTTCATCTTCCCCAGCCCCTCGGACAGTCTCTCAGTTAGTTGGAATTTCTTCCTGGTGCTGTGGCTGAGGGCTTGATTGACATGAGACTCATATCCTTAGTGGATCTTTCTTTATTGGATTGCCACAATTTTCTGTTGACTGATATTTTGGGGAATGAGATTTCTAAGAAATAGCAAAGTGCATTCCTTGAATTTCACACATTGTCTTTCTTGACACGTATGTCTCTTGACAATGGCGTTTTATTAACAGAATTTCCCCTCGATAATCACAGCTAATCACCCCAGCAAGCACAGTGCCCCTCCTTTCCTCATGGTGATGTAATATCATAGGGAGAATAAATGCTTAGGAAGGAGTTTCAGATTCTTATTTAATGAAAGTTTTACTGCAAATTCTGATTACAGTAGTCATCCTTGGGCATCTAAACCAACCAAGCTTAAGTTTCCATGTATGGGAAACAAAACTCTTAGGAATAATAGAGATAGACTACTCCCTTTTCCACTCCTTTGTCTTTGACACGCTCATGTGCTTATGGGGAAGAGCACGCTGTAGAATGATGTGACCATCACGGTTTACTGTGTCTCATCTCCAACCTCACCCTGTTTTGCCTGCTCTGTGATAATGGAGCTAGACCCTGTAAGCATTTCCCTTTACAAGTGACACAATGTTAAGCTTTGTCACCACAGGGGTCTGAAGGGACAGTGCAGGAGGAAGGACAGTACAGTAGGCCTCAGACACCTGCAGAATGCAGCATTCAGCACAGCATGCCACACTTTCCCAGAGGTGACTTCCACCAGTACACCACCCCCTGGAAGCAGCTTCTATATGGGTTCTTTGGTGAAGCACTTCCTTTTGCATGGCTTCCCCTGGAACCCTAGGAGGCAGATTTCCAGTGAATTCCACCAGTGGGCAAATTACCATGACACCCCAGAAAGTAGCTTCCTAGGGTGCTCCATGGCCTGGTGTCTCCCCATGGATGGCTTTCTGTGGCATCTCAAAAGACAGTTTCCCAGTGAGTTCAGCTAGTGCAACCCTGGACTTTCCAAATCTAGGGTGACTTGGCTAATGCAATGCTGAGTCCCTGATCTGCCAAAAGAAAAGACCACAAATGAGACCTTAATATGACACTATTTCTTAGTGCGGGACCACCTAGACATCTGGTAACAGGTTGATTATATTGGTCCTCTTCCTTGATAGAAGCATGTGAGATTTCCTTTCACCAAAATAGATACAATTTTAGATGTAGATTTGCCTTCTCTGCTTGTACTGCTTCTGCTAGCAGCAGCATCCGTGAATTCACAGAATGCCTTATTCAGCATCATGACATTCCAGACAACATTATGTATGATGAAGAAAGAAACCCATTTCACACCAAAGAAGTGCACCAATGGGCTCGTGACTGTGGAATCAACTGGTAACAGAACATACATGGGGCACTGTGTGTCTCTGAGGAGTAATTAATTTGGCCAGTTATGGGTGCAATAACTATTGGGAGTGTGCATCCTGACACTTAGAAAATATGTGAAAATGTCTGTACTTGTAAGAAGGATATCTGTATCTTGCCTGGTGGAAATATAAAGTTGGTTCAAGGCCAGGCACGGTGGCTCATCCCTGTAATCCCGGCACTTTGGGAGGTCGAGGTGGGTGGATCACGAGGTCAAGAGATTGAGACCATCCTGTCCAACATGGTGAAAACCCGTCTCTACTAAAAATACAAAAATTAGCCAGGCGTGGTGGCGGGCACCTGTAGTCCCAACTACTCAGGAGGCTGAGGCAGGAGCCCAGGAGGCAGAAGTTGCAGTGAGCTGATATTGTGCCACTGCAGTCCAGCCTGGCAACAGAGGAAGACTCCGTCTCAAAAATAAATAAATAAATAAAAAATAAAAGTTGTTTCATTGTTGGATAGAAGTCAAAATGTGTGAAGGGGGTGACAATGGAAGCTAAGTAGTCATATGAGAGGACTATGCTGGTTATCAACTTATCGCCTGTCCGCTCCAAACCCATATTTCATTGCCTGTTCTTTGATGATGGAAATACACCATATAGATATATTGAGTTTGTCAGTAGGCACAATGCAAAGCTTTATCTGTATGCAGTCCTAAAGGGACACTGCCATTGGATGGGGCTTAGATTCCTGGTTGCAGAATGCCCCTCTTCCTAGGCCCTGGCAGCACATGGTAGCCAACAACCTGCTATACCATCTCATAGGAGTTTTGCCCAACCTGCTCTAGGGTGTCTCCCCAGTGCAACACCCGGGAGCATCTGCCCCGTGAATTACAAGCCTTGGGCTTCTCTGGCACCAAAAAGGAAAGCTTGTCCACAAGTTCACGAGTGCAGCATCTTCCCATGGGCAGCTTCCCCAAACCCCAGAAAAATGGCTTCTCAGTGATTTCTGTGGTCTGGTTACCCACTGTGGACAGTTCTTCCCAGTATCCCAGAAGATTTCCAGTGAGCCCCACCAGTGTGACAGCTCCATGGACTTCTCTGTCATTTGGTGGACTTTGGCTGCATCCTTTCCAATGAGGTCAAGATTTAAGCCCCAGCCAGGGAATGGGGTTCTTACAGATTTGTTCCTCCCCTGGGTGCTCTGCCACAGCTTTAGTGCTGCTGTCTGTTTTACATATCTGCCATCGCTGTATTCTTATTTCTATTCGTTTTTGCCCCCTGTGAGTAATCCCCTATTATAGTTTATAATTATTTACATTAAACTTTGAACTGTCAAGATATTGTGTGGTTTCTCTCTCCTGTTTGGGCCCTAACTGATAAAAAACTGCCATTGGTTTAAGGCATATACTTTATGTTGTGGTACAGCACCCCAACTTTACAGGATGCTACCTCAAAACTGTGCCCTGAATCTCAGAACCCCATTCCTTCTTTTCATCAAGCCAGTGATTTTGTTTTGAGGCACGTGGAAAAAATAAATTAATTTGTGCATTTTAGCACACTACGAGTTATCCTCCACAGCAAAATGATGTCCTCGGCTAATGTCATTGCAAACTGGGATACCAGGGTGAAAGACCAAGGAATTTCTTAAGTCACTTAATGATAGTTCTATTCAAAATATTTTCTGCAGGGTAAACAAATCTGTATCTAGAATACATATCCATTTCCATGAAAATAAATTGTTGCCCACTCCATTGTAGAAAGAAAATATATACTATACCTACTATCTGGTGACAGGATGATTCCACATGGAAGTGGTGCAATATCTATAGAGTGATCATGATTTATAATCTAAAGTGGGGCATTTTTTGAGAAGAAAGGAAGTGCCTAATGTGTCAAAAGGGCAAGAAGAATAAACCACCAATCTTGGGGAAAATTTGAATGCATGGTTACCCTATGAAGTGAGTGCTTAGCATTAGACTCTCTTAAAGGCGTTATTAGTATTTGATGGTAGCAGCATCCTGTTTAGCTTGGTGAAGCATCTCCAAGTTGTAGAATCCATGCACAATCTCCATTATCAACGCTATAGATCCTATGTGCACAGATGCATGAGGCAAGAGCCAGCCTTGCCAAGGAAATACGCCGACCAAAATCCACATGCTCATCTTGTTCATCTGATTATTGAGTTTACCTGATTTGTTATTCCCTTTTATGGTCATTTAGTTTTTTCATAAATGTCTTCATTCACTATGCCCTTTTGAAGATGCTCATCCACGTATCTTTTTTAAATATGCCACCTAACTTCTAGGAGTTTTTTTTCCATAGTCCCCAAGAAGCCAATCATTTGTAATCACTATAGGCTATGTCTTTCCCACTGCAAAATGGACATATGAAAATACTACCCCAATTCTTCCCACTTCAGATCACTCTACCTTATGAAGTAGTCCTACAGGACCACCCCTGCATGGGACTGTCTTGCAGTAGCCCTTCTCTTCTAGTGACAGCAACACACTTCTAGGAGAACGAATTTAATGGTGTTGGAGGTGCTGCAGATTCAAAATGTTATAGGAGTACAGAGGAGAGAAAGACCAAATAAGGCCAAGATAACCTGCCAAGGTCCCAAGACTTCACCTAGATGTTATAAACAGGAAGGACTTCTTTTTTTCACACCCATCTTTGAAGCAGACCCTTGATTCTTTTCAGTTATGTTCATTGACCTCACAGAGCTGCACTTAAGACTACAGGAGTGAGTTGTTGGGAAAGCGGTGAAGCACGGGGGAGTTAACTGGAATGTGAACCACCTTCTCATGCAGGTTACCCACGCCTCATGGACTGGCTTTGGCCTGGTCTCACAGAACATTGTTGTTTAACCAAAAGGCTGTTTTCCAGGTAACACTCAGCTGGTGATAGTAGATTGAGGTTGCAGAGTCACTTGTCCTAGATCAGGCATTCAACATGGATCAGGACCCCATCAACCAGAAGGTGCTTGTCAAAAGGAGAATCATTGTCCAAAAGAAGTCATGGCTTTACTCCAAAACCCTGAAAGTCTCTCCTGAGATTCACGAATGGGGTCTTCCTAGACACCTTGCTGTGCCCTAGACGCTTCCAGTACTGTTAGATTTACTGGCACATGAGGCTGAAGCAGCAGCAAAGTTTGCACCATGCACGGATCTGCTGAGAGCACTTTCTAGCTACAGGCCCTGGATAAAACTTACAATCTTATGAGTTACCTATATTTACGTATGAGTAAGTGTATTACAACATCAAATGTGGTATATATTACCATAAAAATCCAGAGATTTATCAAGCATTGTGTCTCTTTCTTGGTTGTAGGGTACAAACTGCAGCAAGCTGTATCTCTCTGTAAAGGAATATCCTTATATGCTCCCAGAACACTGGGCCATTAGAAGTTTGCCCATGTTGCAGACAATTGGATTTCTGTGGGTTTTATTAGCAATCCTTTGACACAAACATGTCTCACTATATCCTCTAGGTTGCTGGCTACAACCTGCTCAGCAGGGGTGTTTAGAATAACATCACCGACTGAAAGGACCAGTGTGATCTTCTTCAGAATATCAAAACGAAAGTCTTAAAAGAAAGTCGTCTGAAACAAACCTAAGATAGAAAATCACAGGCAGGATGTTTATTAGGAATTATCCACAGTATGTACAACAGTAGGAAATGAGACGGTAAGATATGGCAGAGAAAGCTGACTGGCAGTGTAGTTGCAACTGAGGTCTCAGCCAATTATGCAGAGCTCTGGCTGTGGGATGGCCCCTCGGTTGAGGCATTTGTATCCGTGTATAGTCAGACATTGGTCTCAGCCACCTCCTGGATGGAGGTGTCACCTTAGGGTGGGGCAGTTCTCTGCTGTTAAGCAGCAGGCCCAGTGAGGGGCATGTCAATGAGTCTTCAGCAACCAATATTGCTAGCAGCTGTGGGATGGGTGCATTAGCCTTGGGGAAAGAACCTGGATGAAGTATCACTTTACCCACTACAAGGAGAATACTGGAGAATTGTATTGTTAGATAATATCATTAAAATATATTGATATTGGAATAATGACTGCTGTATAGATATCAGGCTGTTGATGTTAAAAAGCCTTACCAATGATAAAGCCAAATTTTATGTATTTGGCTTGTCAATTTCTGAATCTATATCCAAGCATATTATCCTATTCAAATATTGCACCAGTACTACATTACAGTGAAGCCCCTGTAAGTGAGATCAACAAATATAATTACAAAAAAATATATAGCTTTATTCAAGAGTTAGTGAAATGACAAGGATGAGCCTGCTATGGAAGATAGAGGCCTATTGCTGACTTCATTATATCCTGATTTGTGTATCATGGGGTTCTACCATATCAACGAAAGTGTTCATTCATTATGCACTCACTGTGGGGCAGGCCTTGGGTCAGTGCTTTTCATGAATTATCTTAATTATCTTATCAAATTTATCAGTCCCATTTCACACCAAAGAAGCCTGATTCAGAGAAAGATTAATTAACATGCCCAAGGTTATACAACTTGTCAATAGAGATAGAGATTTTATACCAGGAACTCTTATACTGAGAGCAGGATTGAAATCTCTAATTTGTCCAGTAAAGATACAAGGAAGACAGATGGCCCTACGATAAAGAAAAATAAGTGAAATGTTTATTACAGATGGGATTATTGATGGAGAAATTATTTGAAACCTAGTAAGTGTTTGGCAGCAGCATCATCAGCATGCAAAGCAAGCTCTTGCTGCCAGTGGCAAAAACCAGGTGCCTGTGCCAACGTCTCCTCAGCAGGACCCCAGCCAACTGCAGGCCTCAGGGTACCTCTGCAGCCGGCTAATTTGCTGGATAAATTCTGCCGCCAAAGTCAGAAAATCATCTTCAGAAATGACCTAGAAGACCTTTTATGAAGTTTTGTGGAACTGACCAGGTGGCAGAGTTTTTCAGGTGTCCATCTGCTCCTGTGTTCCAAGGATAGTCAGGATTCCAAAAACATCTCTTGTTTAATGCTTGCCATATTCTTCCCATGGAGTGCTTCAGTAATTAGTTTTTAGCCCATTTATTACTACAAAATGCAGAAGTGTATTGTGCCCTGTAAAGGGTCCATCTAGGCTTGGATTCTGAAAAATGTTTGAAATAAAATCTTTTAGGATTGTAATGCAATTAAATTAAGCAAATGGTGCAAACAGTGGGACCCCTTTCAACAACTTGGGGTATAAAAAGTCACTCCTTTTCTAGCCTAGGCATACCCAGATCCCAGAGGAATTCCATATGTCATGCTTAACCATGAACCTCAAAGGCATTGCCAATCTAACTGTATAGGGCTTACTTCTAAATACCATATGAAGAGAACTAGGAGTAATCCAGGCACCCCACAGGGAAATTTCATCTTCCAGCTTCATCATTTTTGTTGCTGACCAACAGGGTGACCTGTGACAATGTGTTCTTATCGTCACGTTTTAGATGCTGTTTTGGGTTTCATGTGTCCTTCAGGAAGGTATGTTGAAGTCTTCACCCCCGTATCTGTGAGTGTGACCTTATTTGAGAAAGAGGTCTCAGTAGACACGATCAAGTTGAGATGAGGTCATATTGAATTAGGGTGAGCCTTCATCCAATATGATGGGTGTCCTTAGGAGAAGAAGAAAAAAGACACAGAGGCACAGGAAGGAAAGCATCATGTGATGACAGAGGCAGAAACTGGAGCTACATCTTCATGTACAAACCAGGGAGCCCCAGTGATTGAGCTAAGACAAAACATGGAACAGAGTCTCCCTTACAGCCTTCAGAGGAAGCATGCCCTGCGAATGCCTTGATTTCAGACTCTGGTTTCCGGAACTGTGGGTCAATAAGTTTCTGTGATTTTAAGCCACCCAGTGTGTGGAACTTTGTTAAGGGAGCCTCAGATGCCTTACTGCTCTGATCCAGCACAGAAGGAGGAGGGGTGAAGATAATCCCACTCTCTCCAGTGTTAGACAGGGCACAGCACTGCATCGCGGAGCTACTGAGCTACTTCATTTATACTCACATTGTCAATACACCTTCCCCCCAACCCCACAAAACAGCTCTTCCTCTGCTAGGAGCTGGGTTAGTGTGGGGGAAAGGTGGAGAAAGGGATTTTGTACCAAGGCAAGTGAGCCTGTTATATGCTGGGTGAGAACAGCCTCCCCGTACAATCTGTGACAGAGTGGTTGATCTCAACGTCATGTGTGTATGGTAACTGAGTGCGTGATAGGCATGCTGATTCCCAGGCCTCATCTCAGACTTCCTGATTCCAGCATTTGGGGATAGACCTACTGCTGCTGAACTCAACAGAGTGATTGTATTAGTCCATCCTTACGCTGCTATAAGGACATACCTGAGACTATGTAATTTATAAAGGAAAGAAGTTTAATGGACTCACAGTTCCACATGACTGGGGAGGCCTCACAATCACAGCTGAAGGCAAATGAGGAGCAAAGTCACATCTTACATGGCAGCAGGCAAGACAGCTTATGCAGAAGAACTTCCATTTATAAAACCATCAAACCTCATGACATTTATTCACTACCATGAGAACAGTATGGAGGAAACCACCCCCATGATTCAATTACCTGCACCTGGCCCCACCCTTGACACATGGGGATTATTACAATTCAAGGTGAAATTTGGGTGAAATTGTATCAGTGATTCTCATGCATCGTGTCCATGGAACACACTCTGAATAGCAATCCTCTTGGCTTTGTTAATGAGCTATGTTTGCTCACCCAGAAAGCCTCTTCCCACCCAGTCTGTCTACTGCTAGCAGACCTCCACCAGCCCTCTGCACCACTGCCTGCTGACTGATGGGGTGCCTGCCTTAGTCCCCCTGGTGAGTCAGAACAGAAAGCACATGGCAGCATGGGCATAGGTATTTGGCCATGTTTAGGGAGAACACACACACTTCTCTAATCCATGGAGACAGCAGCAAAGAGGTGAAGGCCGTGTGTCTTTAGTTTTAAAATCTGTGTAATTTGAACTTATGGTACAGTGGTGCATACTCCATGTATTCTCTAGTTTGTGTGTACTTTTTTACCGTTTAAAACTGGGAATGCTGATTTCTGGCCAGCACCGCATGTCCAGTGCGCAGCAAGATATGTCACTTTACAAAGGGCCGAGATCACAGCCCCAGGAACCCTCCAGCTTGGTTAACTATTAGATGCAGAAAACTCACATAAATGTCTATTTTCATTACATTTCTTCATTCATTACATTCTCCAATGTGGGCTAATTGTTATAACCAGCTGATTTTCTTCATGGCTGGAAATGATTGTCTAAACATCTTCATGCCCAATGTCCAATATGTGGGCATTGGTGACAGTTCTGGGCTTCAGTTCTTGATGGGAATAGCTGAAAAGTATCGTGGCTGTTTCTGTAATATACTTCACTCAACAACATGTTATAAAAAGCAGACTAAAACACCTATGAACATAAATAACTATACTACAATGCAAAAACAAAATTCAACATTAAAAGTACTAAAAGGTATGAGAGTAGGGCATTTGGAGTCATACAGAATGGGGGTCTTTTCAAGCTGGCTCCTTTCACTTAGCCATAAGCATTTAAGGTTCCTTCATGTTGTCTTGAGGCCTGATAGCTCATTCCTACTGTTTCCATATAATACTCCATTGTAGGGATGTACCACAGTTTGCCTATCTATTTGCCTATGAAAAGATATCTTAATTGTTTCCAGTTTTTGGCAGATTTATGAATAAATCTGCCATAAACCTTTGTGCATAAGTTTTTGTGTGGATGTAAGTGTTCAACTCATTTGGGAAAATAACTAGGAGCACAATTGCTGGATTATATGGTAACATTATATTTTGCTGCCAAATGTCTTCCAAAATGGCTGCACCATTTTGCATTTCTAGCAACCATGAGTAAGAAGTCTTTCTGTTTTGAGTCCTTGTCAATATTTGATATTGTCATTTTTTGGATTTTAGCCATTAAAATATATATGTAGTGGTATCTCATTATTGTCTCACTTTGCAGTTCTCTGATTACAAATAATATTTGACATCTTTTTCATGTGCTTATTTGCCACCTGTATATTATCTTTGGAAAGGTGTCTGCTCAGGTCTTTTGCCAGTTTTTTTTAAATTGGGTGTCCGTTTGCTTATTTTTTTAGTTTTAAGAGTTCTCTGCATATTTTGGATAAAAGTCTTGATATCAAGTATAAGGTTTGCAAATACTTTATTTCAATCTGTGACTTGCTTTTTAATTTTCTTAATGACTCTTCCTTTTTTAACTTTGACAATTTTCATATGTGAAATTAAAATATGTTTCTAAAGGAAGTAAGCAGAAGTACTGTGCTCTACTCTGAAGTCTGATTTCTCTTCCTTGTTCCCTCATTCCCCACAGGGCTATTGTCATGAATCTCTTCCTCCTCCTGCTTTAAGGTTCATTCAGCTCAGTGTCACCTCCTCCCTGAAGCCACCACAGCTCCTCTTATTTCTTCCCAGCAGTAAGGCAGCAAGATTCCCTTTCCTATGTTCTTCTAACACCCTGTGTCTCCCTTCCTCCTTTATCTGTCTGAAATCACAATTATATTATGATTTTCTGTTAGTGAACCGATTTTCCCTCCTTTTTGAGTGCTGACATGATGCTCGAAGGAAAGGCTCATTAGTTTAGGCACTTTGGATTTTGGGTTTTCAAATTCAGAATTCTCAACTGTTAAGTATATTGCACATATTCCAAAAATCTGAAAACCTCCAAAATCCAAAACTTTGTCTCATTCCAAGCATTTCTAATAAGGGATACTCAACCTGCACAGAGTGAGCAATTGCTGGGTAGGTTACCTACAAATGAATTGTAAGGGTGTGAGTTACTGAGGTGCATGCACACATATCCACATAAGGTTTCATTTGGGGGAACAAAGTTATATTTTAAAAAGTAAGTTGGAAAACTACTATAGTTAACTATCCAAGTATCACTCTTAATTATCAGTCTGCAATGGATGACTATACCCCAGGGTTGTGTGAGATGATATATTTAAAGCTGTATCTAAGGGCTAAAACCCAGCAGGCACTAGATAATAGTGGTGGGTTCTAACTTGGTTTCTAGGTTCCCATTGGCTCAAATGGAGATTTACCTACTCCCTGTGCCATTATTTCTGGGGTTTTGGCAAGATCCTCTCCACAAAAAAAGTTGCAACCAATAGGATAAAGGGTATAACTGAGGCAGAAAGAGTAAGAAGCACAGAGCACGGGTTGACCCAGATGCCAGAAATATCAAAGGATTAAGTATCAAGAAGTACCAAATTTTCAAGGAGTATCAAAGGAGTAACAAAGGGATATCACAGCAAGAGCTGGGGGAAGGGTGGAGTTAGGATGGACCTGACACTCAGTCATGTTTGGGACCCTTGCCCAGGCATGGCTGTAAATAATGTTCATGCTTCAAGCAAGTTATTCATCTGTGTTTCTAACTTTCTCCTTTCAAAAATAAATATAGAATTTTATGAAGCATATTGCCTACAAACCCAGCATCCAAGGCTATTGTTCATCTGGGTAATCCCTCTTTCCTCCTAACTACTTATTTTCCAAATAATAAGCATGAAATATTCATCATCGCTTTCTATTTTTTAAATTTGTTTTTAGAAAGGAGCCTAATCATGTATGGTTATGCAATTTCAAGTACTCATGGACTCCCACAGCTGGGATTAGAAAACCTTAGAAATCACAGAGCCCAGATACTCCAATTACACATAGGGAATCTGAGGATCCGAGTTTGCACAATTTATCAAAAATGCAATGCTGCTGACTTGGGGAGCCAAGGGGAGAATCTGTGACCCCTGATTCTTGGACCACAGACTTTCTAGCTTATCATACGTTGCTTTGGATTCATGTGGCGACCAGAGGAGGCTGTAACATTTTAGTTTCTACCTGGCATTCCAAGTCACATCTTAACACAGGACTTACCATAGGTCATCCTGAGATTCCAGCCTGGATGCTGGAAGCATGGGAAGGCTGTCAAAGGAAGTAAAGGCTCTAAATATGTGTGTCAATAGATTTAGAAAGAAAGAATGTCTCACTCAGAATAAGCAGTCTCGATCAAATACTCACAAGAAAAAGACTTTTGTGAAAATTTAGCTACTTTGGTGTGAAGAAAGTATTGAGCAAAAGAGAAGGGTGGTAGGATTGATATATTCCTAAATGACCAATTTTAGTCAAAATGTACTATATCACATTCAACCTAAATTGTCCCTAAGGTTTCATTACACAATCATTTTTGCCAAGTGTAGTGTGACCTTTAAAAATTCTGAATGAGTCATTTTCAAGTTCTGGGGACACTAGACAGGTAAGCTTAATCAAAAGTTCATACTATGAAGACCTGCAACTTTGTATTGTATTTTACCAACCTCCATAGATAGGTAGTCACAAAACTCAAAGTGATCCTTGACAATTAATAAGAATATATTTTTGAGTTGGAACAAATATAAAACATCCAAAAGGACCAGTAGGATGCAAGATGCCAAGTAACAAAGAAACCACCAAAAACTCTGGAAGTAATCATGGAAAACTGCATCGCACTTCTCATTCCTGCTCTAGCAAAATTCTAGAAGGAGAAAGAAACAAAGAAAGAGGGAAGGGAAGGGAAGGAAAGGGAAGGGTAGGGGAGCGGAGGGGAGGGGAGAGGAGGGGGAGAGGGGTGGGGAGTGGGGGAGGGGAGAGAAGTGGTGTGGAGGGGGAGGGAAGGGAAGTTGGGGAGTGCACTGGGGGCATTCCCTGAATTACTCCTCACTTGTCACCTGAATGGGCTGATGTGCTTCACAGTTTTACTTCAGCCCTTCCTAAAGCTGCCTGAAGGTAGTAATAGATTAATCTCCACAGCCACATCCTATTTTTTTATGGTTACTGTTTTTTAATAAAAAAGTTTTGTATTGATACATAATATTTGTACTTAATTTTTTATTGATACATAATATTTGTACTTATACAAGTGTGTACACGTGACATTTTGTTACATGTCTAGAATGTGTAATGACCAAGTCAGAGCATTTAGGGTATTCATTACCTCCGGTATTTATCATTTCTATGTATGTATAACATTTTAAGTCCTCACTTCTGCCTATTTTGAAATGTACAAGACATTTGTTGTTAACTATAGTTACTCTACTCTGCTATTGGACAAAAGAACTTATTCCTTCTATATCTACTGGTAACATTTTACCCGTTGGCCAAACTCCTCTTATCTCCACACCTAACACACACACCCTTCTCAGCCTCTGCTATCTATTATTCTACTGTCTACCTCCATAAAATCAACTTTTTAGCTCTCACATCTGAGTGAGAACATACGATATTTGTCTTTCTGTGCCTGTCTTATTTCATTTAACATAATGACCTCCAGTTTCATCCATAGTGCTGAAAATGACACGATTTTATTATTTCTATAATAAATATATTATAAAATTATAATAGCCAAATAGTATTCCATTGAATACACATACCAGATTTTTCTTTATCCATTCATCCATTGATGGACACTTAGGCTGATTCCATATCTCTGCTATTGTGAATAGTGCTGCCATAAACATGAGGGTGCAGGTATCCGTTTAATATACGGATTTCTTTTTCTTTTGGATAAATACCCAGTAGTAGGATTACTAGATTGCATGGTATTTCTATTTTTAATTTTTTGAGAAATTTCTATACTGTTTTCTATACAGGCTGTATTAATTTGCATTCCCATCAATAGTGGGTAAGAGCTCCCTTTTCCATGTCTCACCAGCGTCTGTTGTTTTGTTTTGAGACTCTCACTCTGTCACCTATGCTGGAGTGCAGTGGTGCAATCTCAGTTCACCGCAACCTCCGCTTCCCAGGTTCAAGTGATTCTCCTGCCTCAGCCTCCTGAGTAGCTGGGATTACAGGTATGCACCACCATGCCCAGATAATTTTTGTATTTTTAGTAGAGATGGGGTTTTACCATGTTGGCCAAGCTGGTCAAGAAGTCCTGACTTCAAATGATCCACCTGCCTTGGCCTCCCAAAATGCTGGGATTACAGGCATGAGCCACTGTGCTGGCCATGTTGTTGTTGCTGTTGTTGTTGTTTTTTTTTTTTTTGGTCTATTTTTTCTTCGGAGACTGGGTCTCACTGTGTTGGTCAGGTTGGCCTTGAACTTCTGGGCAAAAGCAATAACCCTCCAGTCTTGGCTTCCCAAGTAGCTGGGACTACAGGTATACACCACTGTACTCTGCCTTTAATAATAACCATTCTAACTAGGGTAAGATGAAATCTCATTGTTGCTTTGATTTGCATTTTCCTGATTACTAATAATGCTGAACATTTTTTCATAGAACTGTGGCCATATGTGTGTATATTGAGAAATATCTATTCATGTCCTTTGCCCACTTTTTAGTGGAATTATTTGTGTTTTTGCTGTTGAGTTCCTTGTATATTCTGGATATTGGTTCTTTGTTAGATGAATAGTTTAAAAATATTTTCTCCTATTCAAAAGATTGTCTTTTCACCCTGTTGATTTTTTATTTTGCTGTGCAGGAGCTTTTTAGTTTAATACAGTCCCATTTATCTATTTTTGTTTTGGTTGTCCGTGTTTTTGAGGTGTTAGCCATAAATTCTTTGCCCTGACCAACGTCCTGAAGTGTTTCCCCTATGTTTCTTCTAGTAGTTTTATAGGTTTGGGTCTTGACGTTCAGTCTTTAAACCATCCTAAGTAGATTTTTTTATATAGTGAGAGATAGGGGTCCAGTTTCATTCTTCTACATATGAACATCTAATTTTCCCAGCACAATTTGTTGAATAGAGTGTCCCTTCCCCAGTGTATGTTCTTGGCACCTTTGTCAAAAATTAGTTGGCTCTAAATACATAGATTTATTTCTGGGTTTTCTATTCTGTTCTATGGGTCTTTGTTTTTACACCAATACCATGCTGTTTTAGTTACCTTAGTCTTATATTTTGAAGTCAGGTGGTGTGATGCCTCTGGCTTTGTTTTGTTTTGTTTGTTGTTGTTGTTTGCTGAGAATTGCTTTGGCTATTTAGGCTCTTTTTTGTTTCATATAAATTTTACTAGTTTTTTTCTATTTCTGTGAAAACCAATATCAGTATTTTGACAGGGATTGTATTGAATCTATAGGTTGCTTTGGGTAGGATATTCATTTTATTGATATGAGTTTGTGTGATCCATAACCATGGATGTCTTTTCATTTGTTTGTGTCTTTTTCAATTTTGTTCATCAGTGTTTTGTTGTATTATGACCAGAATTCAAGACGCATATTGAGGAAATGTCCTTACAATTTTAAGAGTCCTTTACTGTGGACAAACAGAGGCTACTACATGGCAAGTGCTCATCCACTGCTATTGGATATGGCTTGTAAGAGCAGGAAGCAACATTTCTTGGAGGTTTATTATAATCCTCTTCCCTGCACTGTACATTTTTAAACATATATTGGACATGCCCTAGTAATGCCAGGGCCTTTGCCATTCTCAGTCTTAGAATACTGTAGATCTGGTGTCCTCAGATTAATGATGGGCTAATAAGGACTAGCAACCATCTATTAGATAACAGATACAACAACTGAGTTGACCCCAACAGACTTTCAAGAGCCTGCCTGCCATCCATCACTGGTGGCCAGCATAGGGAAGGTGATGCAGATGGCTCTCCCAGCAGGTATATAATCTGAGTCCTTAGCTGTGTCTTGCAAGTCTCCCAATGACTGACAATACCATGCTTGTTGCCTAGAAAGGTACTGTCAGAACCTGTCCTGTGAGAGGTGATATTCAGGTAAAGAAAGATGGAAGTAATCTAGAGGCCAGAAATGAGCAAAATTGGTGAGATAATTTATCTCTCTTCTACATAAGAATCATATGAATCCCTTCAAGTTCTGGGTTGTCAGTGGGACCCCCTCCTTAGGATCTCAGATAGAGGAAAAAATTCCAAGGTAATTAAATTTATGTTTATGTGGAGCTCAGTGATCATAGAAGTTTTCCAGATGGCCTATTCCCTGGTTAATTAACTCCTATGGATTAGCAAAAGCATATGGCTATACAAAACTATTTGGAATGTACATTTGTCATCTGGTTGATATTACATGATGGTTATATCTATTAGAAATGAAAAAGTGGATTAATTTTAACACCTCAATGAGAATTTAAAAATAAAATCCATGTTAAACTGTTGAATAAGAAGTGCCACTAATATATCCAGCTGTCTACTCAAGAGAATTTATAAAATAAAAGTTTCATGGGTACATTACCTTGGCTAACAAGGTAAAGACAGCTTGAATTGAAAGGTGTGGGAATTGTCAATAATTTTGAAGAGGCATTGCATATTTAAAGTTAATTTCCAAATAGCAATAGATATCTTAGCAAAGTTCCTGAGAACTTATTGGAGTGTGGTCATATAACACCATCAAATGCAGTCATCTTAGCCCAAGTTCATATACCAATCCCACATATGAAGGGTTTGCCCTTGAAATAAGGTGATGTTGTTTGTTCTGTCAACCCCCATCCAACATGAAAAGAATGAACCACTTTTTAAATCTGCTCTATAAGGGAACATATTTCCCTAATGAATGATTTGGTCATTGAAAAAAGCTGCTAAGCTGTTAACTGGTTCCCTTTCCTCTCCACATGAACCAAAGTCAATATCCTTCTGAGGACCCAAAAGGCCCCAGCTGCCCCAGCAGAGGGAGATCAAGAATACATTCTAGGCCAGGTGGGCACTGTTCTTGTTAAGTGTGGGGGAGGAGCAAGCGGGTCTATAAGAAGCCGGAGGCAGCCCTTCTCACCCGGGTGGGTCACAGCTTACGAGGGGGTCTGTGTGGGTGGTCACCTTTAACTGCCAGGGTTTGGGAGCTCTGGAGCGTGCCTGGCTCTGCAGGAGTTGGGTGGATTTCCAGGGAGATCAGGAATTGTGGGCTTTCGTGATTCCCTTTCTATTAAGGCAAAGTTACTTCCTTCTTCCTAATGCTCGCTCTCTGCGCAACCTCTCCTCAGGGCCTTCTCTCTGTGGCTGTTCTCTCCTGCTCCCATGTCTCACTGTGACCCTCAAGGTACAGATATAGAAGCCTCTTGCCAGCCTTTCTCAGAAGTGCACTGGCTCCATATGATCTACTTCTGGAATCTTCAAAGACATCTTTCTTTCCTCAGAAGCCCCCCTTTCCCTTTAGGTAGGAAAAGGACCTTGAGAACTGCCTGTGAGAAGTTTGGGTCACCTTAAAAAGGCAATGAAGATCTAGTCTCTAATCACACTTTAAGAGAAGTGGACCGAGGTCTTAGGAAGCCTCAATTCCTAAAAAGCGTAGTGTGGGGGCCCCCATGGTTGCTGGAGAACAGGATTTGGGAAGCAGAATGGAAGGCAGTTTTTTGCAGAGCTGGAAGTTCCTAATAGGGAAGATCTTCTCTAAAGTTCTATGTTTAGTGTAGAAGCATCCAGGGTTGGGTTGTCTCTGAAAGAACTACTGAGTTAAATGATAAACGAGTCATAATGATTTTCTTCATCTGGAACACAGGACAATACTGAATTTCATGCTGTCTTCTGCAAGATGGGATGGTAACTGCCATCCCCGTGCCCAATAAGCACCAGGTGTTATCTTCTGATCCTTATTTTGTATGACACCTGTTGTCATTGAGGACTAGATGATTAGGTATTGGAGCCTTCTGAAGCTAAACCTTTACATAAACTCATGCTAAAGAAGTCAAGTGAGCTTTAACTTCAGCCACCAACATGGCAGCAATTGGCCATAAAATCTAAATGCCTTCTCCCATGGCAGACACCCCTAGAACTGAAGAGCAGGCCCCTTGGAATATTTCAGTCCTTAAGGCATGTATTACTCCGTATGGCCTCCTCTGTAAGGAGGCACTTAACTGGATTTATATTAAGCTTACGAGGGCCACCTGTGGATGCGCAGGGGGCTGCTAAGGACTCTGCTGGTCCCTCACTCTCGCAACTAAAACCTTCAGATTCCTTAACAGAAGGCATTTGCTATTCCACTCAATATCAGCCTGGGAGCCAAAGTGCTTTGGTCATGTTGCCTAGTTCTACACTAACAGCAGATCTGGCAAACATTTACTTCACATGACTAATAATGTTCACTAGCCCTGTGAGACAATATGCCATGAACGACGTTTTGGACATCCAGAATCTTGATGCAGCAATAGGGTGTAGGGGGAAACAAGTCTTCATTTCTCGTTACTTCCAATATCCTATAGCGAAGTCCCCACTAGGCAGGTGCTATGACCCCTGTAACCAAGGAGTTTATTAACAAAATGCTACTATACTTCTGTTTCTCCTTACTTTCTTGTTAAGCACAGTATGCTGTTTAAGAAAGGTGGAATCTGGGTTTGCCAGTTGGAATTTACTCAAAGCAACACAAGTAACTTTGTGGGTAGAGGGATTCTTCCCTGGTCTTTCTGACTGAATCTGATTCCTTTAATTACCTGTCTGTAAACAGAGCAATTCTTAACTCCAGCATCACCATCAATCTTATTCATAGCTCAGGTTTCTAACTGCTCTCCTGCAAATAATCCAGGCAGGCTGAATGTGGAGGCTTCTGAGACGACTCGAGTGAGCCATGTGTTAAGACATTCCAGGTAACTGCTGCTTCCTCTCCTTTTGGGTAAAGGTATTGTAAGTGAAACCAGGTGAAATGCTGCGCTAAGAACAGCCAATGGCTTCCACAGATCATATCTGACCAGTGGTCATGGTGGGAAACCACAAGGGCAGAGAAGCTCAACATGGTCCTCGGGGTATGTTTTAGAGAACTGTTGTGGAAGATTTTCTAGGCTCCCCCAAGCTTGCATCTTACGTAGAGAAGATCCTACTGTAACTACGTCTATCATTTGATGTCATGTCATGCTCGGGGACCTAGTCCACTCCAATTCCTTTCCTTTGTGCTAAATTGGAAGCCTCCCCAATCACTTCTGACTTCAGCATTCCTGTCTACATGAGCTTGCCTGCTCTTCATTGTCCTGTCTAGGACGCCAGCACTTCTAGATCACATTTTCATAGACTTGGGGGCATATCCACAGACCTGTCACGTAGATACATCATGTAATGGTGAGATCTAGGCTTCTGGCATGCCCGTCACCCAAATAGTGAACAGTGTACCCCATTGGTAACTTTTCAATCCTCACCCCCTCTCAAAATCCCCATTGTCTATTTTCCTGTTCACGTGTACCTACTGTTTAGCTCCCACTAGAATGAGGCATTTTGTTTGAAAATCAAAAGTAAGTTTCACTTAGGATAAGTCTTCAGTTCCACGTTACTGGGAAAGACATGACTCCATTCTTATAGCTGCACAGTATTCCATAGGCTTGGAACTCTTTCTAATCCAAACAGGGATTCCCAAACCAGTGAGGGACTTATGCTGGTACATAATAAATACTCCTTAGTGCACAGTGAAACTTAAAACTCTGAGCTGCCCATTTAGTTTCTCACTAATATGTTCTTTATGAAATGTTTCTAATTAAAATGTGTATACGTCTGCTCAAAGTCCAAAATTGTTCTTCCTGCACACAATTTTAAGAATGAATCCCTAAAGCCCTGAGAGGCCCTCCTTTATTGGATTTGGGCTGTAGAAAGTTAAACACAGATGTTCTCTCTGAGAAGGTATAATCAGAGACGCGGCGTGGAGAGGAGGGAGGCCTTGGCGGGAGGCAGGGGCGTTCCCTGTGCACTCACTGGCCATCAGGGGTAAGGCCTCACCCGAAAGCAAAGGTGGTGCACTCTCCCTCTGCTGACTGTCAGGCCTTGCCTCTTCCACTTCCCAGCCCTGGTTCCTCTTCCTTCCTCTACACTTCAAAGGTGTCAGAACTCAAGGATATGCTGCCAGCTACTGAAGCCAAACTGCAGTGCATTCTCTTCCTTGAGTGCATATAGATGCCTTGGCTCAGCTGGAGCCTCTCAGGGCTTTAGGGATCCAATCTTAAAACTTAAGGCTTGTTGCTGGAGCCTGGGTGGGTAATGTAGGATCTCAATTGCAGCTTCAGCACAGGTGTAGCTCAGGTGATGAAACTGCAACACCCTGCACTTATTTGGAGAAAGGGGGGGTGGCCTAGGCAAACATCTGCTATGCCCTGGTAGCACCCCAGGAGGTGCATGCTCTGTCTATGGAGGACCAGAAGGTGCCACCTCTTATAAAGGAGTGTAGAGGTGCCAGCGTGTCTCCAGGATCTGCCCCTGAGGGCTTGCAGGGGGTCAGGACTACACCAGGAAGGAGCAGCTCTGCTTTATTGCAGTAAGATGTGAGCTGTTGACCTGTTCCCTCATCTTTCCTCTCCACATGGAGAGGTGGTTGTCAATATCCTCGTGAGGACCCAAAAGGCAGCAGCTGCTCCAGCAGAGGGAGGTCGAGAATGCACTCGAGGCCAGGTGGGCACTGTTCCTGTTAAGTATGGGGGAAGGAGCAGGCGGGTCGATAAGAAACCTGAGGCAGCCCTTCTCATGTGGGTGGGTCACAGTTTTTACAAGGCAGCCTGGGTGGGTGGCCCCTTTTCTCACCAGGGTCTGGGAGCTCTGGAGTGTGCCTGGCTCTGCAGGGGTTGAGTGGACTTCCGGAAAGATCAGAAATGGTGGGCTTTCATGATTATTAAGGCAAAGTTGCCGCTTTCTAATGGTCTCCTTTGAAACATTTCCTCCTCAGGCCTTCTCTAGCTGTTCCCACCTGTTCCCCTGTGTCACCATGACCCTGAAGGGGCAGATATGAAAACCTCTGGGGTCTCAGAAATGTGCTGGCTCCACAGGATATACCTCTGGAATCATCAGAGTATCTCCTTTCCTTGGAAGCTCCTTTTTCCCTTTAGGAAAAGAACCCTGAGAACTATAGGAAGTTCAGGCTACCCCTTAAGAGAGGCAGTGAAGATTTCTTCTAGCGGTTTAGAAATAAACCAAAATCTTGAAGCTTCAACTCACCATGAAAAGGCTGGGGAGTGGGTCCCTGAGGCTGCTGTGGGGAGCTTGTGAAACTGGATTTGGGGGAAGTAAGGAAGGGACAGTTCGTGCAAAACTGAAGGTCCCCACAGGAAAGATCTTTCTAGCTTTCTTTTCCTTTGTTTAGTGAAGTAAACAAGAATGGACTGCTCCAAGTGTTGGGTTAAAAGGAACAGTAATGACTCAATTGGAAAAACAAGGAAATTGAATTTTATGACCTCTTCTCCTGCATAATGGATGGCAGCTGACATCCCTGTGCCCAATCAGTACCGGGTATCTTGACATCTGTTAGGGTTTACAAACGACTGGCACCTGGGGCCTGTTCAAACTAAACCTCTGCATGGATTTTATACAAGAGGTAAAATGAGCTTGTTTTAAGCTGGAGAAGTGGTAGCCAATCAGCTGTGGAAGCCAAATGACCTTTAATGTGGCAAGTGCCCCTAGAACTGAGAGGTGCAGGCTCCTTAGAGAACTTTGGTCTTTAAAACAAGGTTGTGGTTCTTGCAAGCATCTCCTTACAAGTTAGACCACACTAACTGGATGGGACATGAAGATTACAAGGGAGACCTGCAGGCATGCAAAGGGTGGTAGTGAACTTTGCTATCCCTTCAAACTCTTGCAGCTAAAAAGTCCTCTTAATTAAATAAAATGGCACATGCCTTCTGTCCCTGGGCCCCGAAGTGCTCTGGTCCTCTTGCCTTAAACCTATACTGATGTTGGATTTGGCAAGCCTTCCTGTATATGCAGTTATTGCAAGGCTTCCTGCATCCTTCAGTAATGCTCATTACCTATAAAACACTATGGCAGAAACTACGTTCTGGACAACTAGAATCTTGACCTAGCAAGAAAGGTAATCTTCTTCCAATATTGTGTAGTGAATCTCCGTCAGGCATGTGGCCATAATCCCACTACTTCTGAGGAGTCTACTAATGAGAAATGCTACCGTACACTTTCACCTTCTGTGTTAAGCACAGTATTTCTGTCTTAGGAAAAAGGTGACTGGATTTTCTGGTTGGATTTTACTCAAACAACCAAAGTAGTTTTGGTGCAGAGGATTCAACCCTTTATTTCTGATCCAGTCTAGTGCCTCTGGTGACTGGCTATCTGTAAACAAAGTCTTGTTTCTTGCTTCCGTTTAACCTTTATCCTTAGCTCAGGCTCCTAATTGTCCTGTAAACCCAGCAAGGAAGCTGAATGGGGAGGCTCCTCCGAGATGGTGTTGTGAGTGTACTAAGACGTGTTCTAATGGTAAATTGCTTTTGGGAAGCGCGTCCTAAGTGGCCTGTTGTATCCTTTCAGCCTGCTCCACAGAGAAAAGCTACCAGCTCACGTAGACATTAAGGTCCTAGAAACAGTTCTGAGGCTCTTCTGGGCTTCTATGGCCAGCATCCAGGTTTCTGCAGCTACACTGCCATGGAGGCCTGCCTGTCCTCAGACTGAGCCCTCCCCGTTCTACTCAATGTTACAGCTGCACACACCAGTGGCTCCTCCTGGGACATGCATTGCCACAGGGCCTGCTTTTGTCTCCCCTTCCCCTTATCCAAAAGCCGGCATCTCATGGGTAGGGGGGTGTACCGCTGGCTTAGAATGTGGAGTTAAAGGCTTTGTAAGCCCCGTTCTTGCATCCTGAAATGAGTCAGACCCATGTGGGAAATGTGTAGCTTGGCCTCTGACACTGGGCCTCTCAGTCCAGCCACTTGTTTCCTGGACACTGCACTGCGGGTTCTTCCCTCTAACTCTAGTGCCTAGGAGACACAGGCACTGTTCAAGGCCTGGGGCACAGAGCCATCAAGACAGTCTCATGATAAATCAAGATAAGACACATGCAGGAAGAATGAGTGTCTTACCATTCCTTTTCTTGGCCCTTCTAGGTGCTTCTCCTAAATTTGGAGCCTTTTTATCTCTTTGGTGCACATTGCAGTCTTGTATGTTTCATCAGCCCCATCCTCCCAAATTCGATCCCTCATGCCAGTGGCTGCCATAACACCACCTGTTCTAGTGGTGTCTTACTCCAAAGCCCTGCCTTGAGATTTCTGTTTATGTGCACATTGTCATCCTACGGCACCTGTTCTCAAAAAAATAGCACAAAGGAACAGCAGCCAGTTTGGAAGTGACTTGCATTTCTATGGTATGGTAGCACTTTCCCACTCTTAATAGAATGTTGACTATTCTTCCCACCACCGTCCTTGATGCAGAGTAGGCGACGAGATGCAAAAGATAAAAAGAATGAGGAACAGATGGATGAGGTTAGTAAGGCCATCTACCAGGATGCTGCAAATTGGGAAGTCCTGCAGAAGTCTACATCTCAAGCTCTGAGTTGGGAGCTTATGTGCTCCTAACTCAATATAGTTTGCCACCTAGGGATGGAAGGAATGCAGAGAACTCGAATTACAATCCAGGTTTCCCTACTATACACAAATCCTTAGCTAATTTGGCTGAGCTGCTTTAAGCTAGCGTCAGATTATACACATTCTAAAGATTCCAAAGTTATCCCTAAAGCTATTTGTCTCTCCTACCCTGTTTGTCTGTTTCTCCACCACCTGGGTGGTGGCAGGATGTGCCTCCATGAGAGGGATAATCTGTCCTGCAAGCATCTCTCCTGTCTCAGAATCCCAAATTCTAACAATTCTTCCTGAAGTTCCTAGTTTTTACTGGTACTTGAATTTCCTCTGAGGAAATTCCTGAGCACCATGTGCCTGGAATTGAACCTCACAATTGATCTTCAATTTTATAAGTGGCTTAGTTTTCAGATACTAAAAAGTAGATTTGGGGTGACCAATGTTTGTGCAATTCTTAAAAAAGCCATTTCCTCTACTTAAAAGGCAGGAAGTATTCAAATCCTTGGAAACTGCTGAAATTGAATGCCAGGATGCTTAGCTACCCTGGAGCTTGTTCCTATTTTGAGCAGGTGCTCATGGCATGAACATGAATTGGTGTTCTCCAGCTGTGTAGTTCATACGTTGTCCTAGTGCCAGAATCAGAGCGAGGTAGAGCCCTGAAACTCTCGTGGCTGCATCCCAGTCAAACTGGAAGGAGCTAAACTCTCCTAAAATGAAGACGAGTCCTAGCTTCTGATATGTCCAGGTATACTCTTTAGGATCTAACTGATTTGGGTTGAATAGGTTGGGTATGATGAACCTGCTCGAGTAAGGCTTGTTCTAGTCTTTGGTTAAACTGAAATGGAAATACTCTTATTGAAGGTAGCAGTTAGTAAGCATCATATCTTTTAGAGAAAGTGCTACTGTTATCTTGAGTATGCTTCTCCCCTAACTTCTTTCTGAAACCACATATCAGGTCTCTTTGCATGCCATACCATGCTGTTTATCTTTTCACTTGCTTTTTATTTCTACACCAATTTCATCTCCTAAGATACCTCTTCTGCTTTGATCTCATCCATTGAGTTAATCTTCAAGAGAGTAGGATGATCTTTGGATACTAACAACAATTTAGCCTGTCTGTGAGGACAGTGGTGTTGCCAGGCCGAAAGATAATTTCTGGAGTCCAAGCAATTGGATTGGATCTACATACAAATCCTCAACCACTTATGATTGCTAGTGGAGCAGATGGAAGTCTAAGTGCTGCTAAATATGTGAAGCTAGAGACAAGACTGACAGCCCAAAGGCCCAGCACACTTGCAGAGTGTAGAATGAGGGTGAGGCTCAGGAGTCCTCCTGTGAGTTTTAGGGTAGGGTAATAAGAAAAGTTATACCCGAAGAAATCCTGTAGGTCTGACAGTCTAAAGGTTCCCATAAACGGGGTTAAGGGGTGAGGAACTGGGCTTATGCCAGTAACAAAGATGTGACAAAAGCTCCGAGTAGCAAGGGACTCTGGAGCCCTGAACTGAGTCTCCACTTGCAGAACTTAGGAGTGTTTGTCTCGACAAATACATGCAAAACATCTAGTAGGTGGCCAGTTCTTGGGATGGGGGCAGTAGAGATACTGAATCTAGGGGTTTGATTTTGGAAATATTGTATAGTCAAGATTTAAATGTCACTTTACCCTTACGAGAACAGGCTGAATGTGGCATCTAGTGGCACATAGGGAGCCTGACTTGTAAGATTCCCAGAATTAAGAGGAACCTCAAGATTTGTCATCTTCCATGTCTTGAGAAGGGTTCCCATGAAACTGCTTTAGGAGAAATGAGATAGCTTCTGATAAAATGTAGATTAGTCTCCTGTAGAATGATCTTGAATATGTGTAATTGTCTGGCAATTCAGATGAGTAAGTAGAAGACAAAACTGATTGCTGGCCTTAATTCCAACATTCCTGATCTCCATGCATGTCTCCCACTGAGACATCAGTATTACAGAGCAATTGCTATCATCCAATAGACTATACCCTATTGGGTAGGAGAAATAGACAAATAGTTTTAGGGATAACTTTGGAGTAATTGTTGAACGTGTATAATCTTTGACTCTGGCTAATTGGCTGAGCTGCTTTAAGCTAAGGAATTGTATATAGTAGGGAAACCTGGATTATAATCCTAGAGTCCTCTGGAGATCTTATAGAAGTTCTTGTAGACTGTCCTGTGAGCTGAGAAGCTTTACACAAGAGAACCCATACCATCATCGTTCTAGACTGTTGCATATTCTAAAGTCTGAGAACAATTTGTGTACTCCAACAGGCTTGAGTTATTTCTGAAGATAATCTCGTTAATGTTCATTTTTTTTTTTTTTTTTTTTTTTATACTTTAGGTTTTAGGTACATGTGCACATTGCAGGTTTGTTACATATGTATCCATGTGCCATGTTGATTTCCTGCACCCATTAACTCGTCATTTAGCATTAGGTGTATCTCCTAATGCTGTCCCTCCCCCCTCCCCCCACCCCACAACAGTCCCCGGAGTGTGATGTTCACCTTCCTGTGTCCATGAGTTCTCATTGTTCAATTCCCACCTATGAGTGAGAACATGCGGTGTTTGGTTTTTTGTCCTTGCGATAGTTTACTGAGAATGATGTTTTCCAGTTTCATCCATGTCCCTACAAAGGACACGAACTCATCATTTTTTATGGCTGCATAGTATTCCATGGTGTATATGTGCCACATTTTCTTAATCCAGTCTATCGTTGTTGGACATTTGGGTTGGTTCCAACTCTTTGCTATTGTGAATAGTGCCGCAATAAACATACGTGTGCATGTGTCTTTATAGCAGCATGATTTATAGTCCTTTGGGTATATACCCAGTAATGGGATGGCTGGGTCAAATGGTATTTCTAGTTCGAGATCCTGAGAATCGCACACTGACTTCACAATTGACTAGTTACATTAAATCTAATGTCATTTTTATTGCCAGCCACCACCTTGTCACCATGACTTATAAGGGATGACATTCTCCTGAGCCTCAGATCTCTTAAATCCATAGTTGGTGGGAACTATTGTTGGGGTTGCTAATATTGCCCATTCTAGTGTGGGAATACAATGGCTAGAATTCAGAGGTGTGAGAAAGCTAACCCTAATCTCAAAGCACAGGGGTGCCTCTCCCAAAGCAGACATGCTCAGCTTGCATATACTCTCAGGAAACTTCTGGCAGGACCAGGGATCTAAATGCCTCTAGACATCGAACAAATAAGACTTTGCCACAGGGAAGATCTGTATATTCATGGCAACACGGGAAGAGACCACAAAGCAGCAATATACAAAGTAGAAATAATAGGTATGAACTTCATAAAACGAGTTGGTTTACAGCTATTGTGGGTACAGGTAAATGACTTAGTGATTTGGAAGATGAGAGTTTAACTCATTATCCTAGATTCCTAAGTCCAAATTTAGAGTACAAAAACACTGCAATATCTGGAGCCACAAAAGTACCAGGCCAACATTTAGACAGAGACCTAAAAGCAGAAATCACAGGGGAAGCTGTGTTGAATGGGGCTCAGGTACAGCTCGGACCTCTAGAACACACAGTCAGGAGGTCGACTTAAAGGTATGTCTTACCTTGACACACCTTGAATACAGGCCCATTGAATTTCATGCCCAGAGTGAGACAGGCAATAGTTATGACTTCCACAAAACCAGGACTTCCTAGGTTAGTCTGGATAACTTTTTCTATTAATAGAACTTGAGGCTACTCTGAATGAGAAGGTAGAAATGGATGGTGAAAGAAGGAACAATGTAGCCTTAGGAAGAGGCAGGACTAGTGACTTTGGTATGAGAGAGACTTGCCGTGAAAACCATTACCTTCTTGTCTGAAGGTGTGAATCTGAAGGAACTGGAAGTTCTCCAACTGTCTTCTCCAGGTAAATCATGCAGGGATCTGTAGTACCACTGAAAGCCAATTAAATCACTTGGAAATATATGTGGCAGTTGCATTTTTAATGTCCAAAAATCTCTTCAAACGTCTAAAATTAATACAAATGCGAAGTAGCAAAGCTAGAGTGAAGTGAATGCCTGATCCATTCTTTTAAGATGATCAAAGCTAGATAACACTCAAGAAGGTTAAACATTCACTTTGCCATAAATGATAATAGACCCTGTATTAGTCCATTTTCATGCTGCCGATAAAGACATACCTGAGAATGGGCAATTTACAAAAGAAAGGTTTAATTGGACTTACAGCTCCACACGACTGGGGGATGCCTCACAATCATGGCAGAAGGCAAGGAGAGGAGCAAGTTACATCTTACATGGATGGCAGGAGGCAAAGAGCCTGTTCAGGGAGACTCCTGTTCTTAAAACCATCAGATCTTGAGACCCATTCACTATCATGAGAACAGCATGGGAAAGACCTGTCCCCATGATTCAGTCACCTCCCACAGGGTCCCTCGTACAACATGTGGGAATTATGGGAGCTACAAGTTGAAATCTGGGTGGGGACACTGAGCCAAACCATGTCAGACCCCAAGGGTGAGACTGAGGGACTTTGAGATGTCTACCTGCCACTGAGCTGGTGACTGCCTAATGAGTCAAGGAGAGGAGAAAAATGGGAGAGCTTCCTTACAAAAAACAAAAGCAATAACTGTTCTAATTCTTTTCTGGATCTCTGGAAGTAAACGCAAAGGTTGTTGTAAGACTTCTCAGGCCACCTTGGAATGAAAGTAACGCCCTGGCTCCAGGAGCTTGCTTGTTTTTGTATAAATCTGAAAACCCTTTGGAGTGACTAGGTGTAGTGTAGTGAGACCCATCAGCCTTTATCACTCTACAAGTATCTTTGCTCTTTTTTTTTTTTTTTTTTTTTTTTTTAAAGACCAGCTAATCTGGATGTCTGTTACAAAGTTATGCTGGTCCCATGTCTTCGAGGTCTTTACAGAATTAGCTGGCACTAGATCATTAGGGAATTGTGGGTTACTATGACCTGCCTAGCTACTAGTATCTCAAATGTGCAGATCCAAGTTCAAGAGAATGTTCTCTAGGTCCTAAAACCAAATGCATTATCAAACCTTGGAGACGGATAGCTGAAAATAGTGGGTAAGGGTGGCTGAAACAATCACAAGATTGTGACCAGAGGGGGAAGAAAACAGGGTGACTTAGAAAAATGGTTAAAGAGAAAGCTAGGACTTCATGTGGCCTCCAAACAGAAGCTTTGGGCAGGTCAAATTGACTTGGACACAGGATGAGAGGCTGTATTAGGATTCCTCTACAAGGAGAGAACTAATAGAATATAGGTATATGAGAGGGAGTTCATTAAAGGGAACTAACTCACATGATCACAAGGTAAAGTTCACAATAGGCTGTCTGCAAGTTGAACAAGGAAGCCAGTGGTGGATCAGTCTGAGTCCTAAAACCTCAAAAGTAGGGAAGCTGACAGTTGCAGGCCTTCAGACTGGCTGAAGGCTCAAGAGCCCCCGACAAAAACCACTGTTGTAGGTCCAAGGGTCCAAAAGCTGAAGAACTTGGAGTCTGATGTTTGGGGACAGGAAGCATCCAGCAAGGGAGAAAGATGAAGGCCAGAAGACTCAGCAAGTCTGTTCTTCCATCTTCTCCTGCAAACTTTATTCTAGCTGTGAGAGCAGCTGATCAAATGGTACCCAGATTGAGGGTGGGTCTTGCCTCTTCCAGTCCGGTGACTGAAATGTTAATCTTCTTTGGCAAACACCCTCACAGACACACTCAGGAACACTACTTTGCGTTCCTCCATCCAATCAAGTTGACACTCAATATCCACCATCACACAGCCCGAGAATTTACATCAAATGTGGGGATCATGGCCCATGGCATGAGAGGTAGGAGATAAGCCTTCCCAGTGGTTGGACCAACCTATCTCAAGCTTCTGAGATGCTGAGGCAGGGAGGTCCATGAGCCTTTCCCAAGGTATTACTGGAAAAGCTCACTTCTGAAGCCACTGGGAGGGAAACACAACCTAGATCTTATCAGGCCCTTTGAACAGACTAGCAATATTCTGCCATCTCTTCTGGGTGCCCACAGAAAACTACAAGGATTCCATTTTTAAAGCCTTATGACACAAGGCTGACACATGGTAAGTTTCAGTGTTTAAACTATTCTCAGCATAATATTAGGGACATGCCGAGTTTGAGGAGTTGATAGGTTGATCAGGGATAATGTCAGTGAATGGGAGGAGAGAAGCAGGATTGGTTAGGAGATGTTGAGCTGTGGTGCAAGTCCAGCTAAAGCTTCCATCAACATATCACAGAGCTCCAGAATAAGTACTGTAAATCTGAAACACCCTGCAACACCTTCCTTTCTGTCTTGCTGCTGGAAATACCATGCAATGTGGTGTCTGAGCCCTTATATAAACCAGCATATTGCCTGGCCTGCACGATGTCCCAATCCCCCTCCCTAGAGGGTCTTGGGAATTGTGATGTTGGAGCACGAGGGGTGGCAGGGGTATTGCTACTGCACTCAACAACCAGCAAATTAGGACCTTGTAGCCAATTCCTGAATCCCATCTTGCTCTTGAGTTCCAGGTCAAGTTATGTTGTCATCTGTCAAGCTGACTAATAAAAGCAGAACCTGAGGTGAGGATAGGTATGTAAGTTGATACGGGAGATGATCCCACGAGCATCTGCAGGGTGGTGGGAAAGTGACACTTGGAAGTAAATGAGTTACCATTCAATGCACCTGGAGGTCCATCTCACTTAAACTTCATGATACACTGGCGACCTACCTCAGCATTATCTTGGTCAGGTGGGACTTAGTATGTAACAACTGCATCCATCATAAGTTGGGCCTTGTGATTTCACCAGAACTTTGGCCTGCACTTCATATTGCTGAAGCCCTAGGATCTTTAAAAAGCCACTGATCCACAGTATCGGATGTTGGCATGTACAAGGACTTCATGTGTTGAGTGAACAGGAGCCAGATGCTACCAGATTCTGCTCTCCTAGGGCCAAAGTACATCAGTGTCGGGGCGGGGTGAGAAGATCTGACAAGATCACATCCAGCCATGAGTGCAGGATCCCTGAGTGACCAGCTAGAGAAGAGATATCTTGTCTTACCCAAAACAATTAAACATTCTGTGTTATGGTGAGACTGCTACCAGAACCTGCTAATGGGGCAAGGGGGAGGACCTACTGTGTGCTCTACATCCTGCACTTGGTTCTCCAATGCAAGTGCTGATTTACTTATAGTTCCTGGTCATCGTGTGACCTGAATCTCCCACGTGATATAATCAAATCTGAATTGAGCAAGATCCACCAGTCAGAACAAGGACTCAGGGTAAACAAAAGGTAGACTGACTACCCTCCCTTTTCCCAGAGAGTCTACATCTCATCTTCTGCTACCAGACACCAAGTTTTTCCAAAGTATTTGAGCTCATCTTAGGATGAGTCCCATTGCTGAGTTGGTCCTAGCCCAGGCTGTGACTAGTGTCACTGGGGAGCTGTGAAACAAGCTGTTAGTCAGGGTCTCAGAGCTTGATCCACAGTGGCCATTAGAGGGACAGCTAAGGGCTCTTAAAGTCAACGTCATGCCCACATTTCTGAGCTGTGCAGTTCTGTGTCCTGGACTGTGCCATGACTCCCCATCCCAGCGGTAGTGAGTGGCCTCTCTCCATTCCACAGAAGGAATAAAACATGTGCTGAAGAAAAACTCAGTCTGATTCAGTCACCTTTAGACCTGTGACTAACAGAGGGAGCCAATCATACTTCTGAATTGCCTATGGTAAATAGTCTTCTTCCTATTTCTCCATTCAGGTTAAATTCTGCCTTTTTCTTGAGCCTGTGGGAAATTCTTACTTTTTATATAAACATGACCATCTGCCCTCTCCTGTTTCTAAGATGTGTGACTTTAAAGTTGCCAACTTGCAAACTCTGTAGAAATTACAGGGTTTTATGGGTGTCCTAAGTCTTTTCTAAGACAGATGGTGTTCGAGTAGGGTTCTCTTTTCTCTATGCAGGATCTAGATGCTTAGACAATAACTTCTGATGTACTGAAAGTTTGGAAAGAGATTAGTTTCCTGAGACTTGCACCCACAACTGTGTGCCTTCACTACTGAAGGGGAGAAAAAGTCCTATGGCTGCCTTTGAATGATCGCTTGAACTGAAAGTGAGCAGATAGTCACAAAATGCTCACTATTTCAACTTATTTATACCTTGCCTTCTAATAGTGTTTGCATATCTCCCCAAACCATCAAATGTCCCTCATGTAAGATATGGTCAGAAGCTCACGGGACTCCTGTTCTGGTCAAGGCTTGCTGATCCTAGTGACTTTCTTGGCCAGGTTTTCGAGGATTGTGCTGTTTAAGGCAGATGAATCATAGCCAAACACTTCTCAAAATTGACTGAATAAAAACCGCATTTGGTCCCCTTCTTCCTGGCCCTTGACAGCCAGTTACCTTGAAGTTGGTTTGTGTTAAGTTGACTGGACACTTAAGAACCTAAATGGTGGAAGGGACGGGGACATGACTCAGTAGTTAAAAGAACCAGGAGGGATTAAAGGGAAAGTTCAACTGGAGGGAAGAAGTGGCTCTCATGTTTGAGATTTTTCTGGGACAAGGCTTCTCTTGCTAAATACTGGAAAAAATATTTGCCCAACAAATGGTACCAGAGTTACCAGAGAGGGCTTAATTATTAAATAGCTCTAGATGTCATCTGATATCTTCAAGAATATTGTTTTGTGGCTTAATGGCAGGATAGAGGTAGTCCTTGAATGGGGAACCTGGGAAGCATGATGTCTCTCTGCTCCTGAGCTGTCCTTGCTCCCTGTGGAAAAGACTCGTTTCCATGAGAAAGCTGTGTGGATAGTGGGCTGAAGTTTCCAGCCAAGCAAGTGACTATAATATAAAGCACCCCATATTGTGACTCATTTCAACCGAGGGGCTAGTAAGATCTCCAGCCAACAGATTCCATTATCAAGGTGATTATGAAACTGAATATCATGGTGTGAAGGTTGGAGGAGAAAAGTTATTCTCCCCTGGAAAAACAATTTGCCTTCCATGGGAAGCTCATAAACCAGTGGTGCTCATAGGTGGTTGTGGTTATCCTTGCCCCTCACCTAAGAAATAGGACTGTCTTACTGGTTATTAATCAGTTAAAACATCATCTGCCATAAGAATCAATTACACTGAATGGGCATTTTCTGATAGTAGGTATCAAAGACTCTAAAATGAGTCTGCTAAATATTATGATTCACTCCATTGATTCAGTTAACTTGTGAGTTCGTATCTTGTACATCTTGGATTTGACTCCATGTCTCATAGTTGTCCTAAAATATAAAAACCTTGCCCATTATCTCCTCAGAATTGTCTTAATTCAGGTACACTACTTACACATCTACTAGGCCACCGAGTTTGCCAATAACTCACCTATGTACAGTATACCTAATTTTTCTCAGTTGGATATTTTCTATTCTATCCTTAAAGTTCAATAAATTCCTCTGCGATATCCAACTTACTGCTATTCCCAACCACTGTAACTGTCAGTCTCAGCATCTAGGATAAGTTTGATTTAGACATCTTCTACATTATACATGTTTTATTGAATGCAAGACAGTGATAATGAAACACTTCTATAACCATATGCTCATAGGTCATTTCGTAGGGCTTGTGGGGCTGTGAAACCAAGAGCTCTTAACGCTATGACCAAATATTGAAGTCTTCCATAGGATGTGATGGCCACCAGGAAACACAAGACTTAGCCACTCACACTCATGACATGACTCATATCTGTAGGAAAGTGCCTCAGTTTTAAGTGGTATAAAGTTATAACAACTAAGGTAATCAATTAAATGTTCCTTGTACCTGTATCTGTTAATCAACTTTCATTCCTTCTCCTGGTGCATGTGGAGTACCAGTTCTCATTGCATTCTCCTGGCTGAGTGTTGGGTTGGCCTCTTCCTCATCTCATCTAGAGTCAAACTAAAACTGTTGAATGAAACAAGGATGCTTTCTCCTCACTCACAAGCCTCATTTGGGACTACATTTCCATGGGTAAATGTCTACTTAAATGGTGTGCAGCAGAGCTTTGGAGTCTGAGCAGTTTGCCTGTTTACTGATGATGCAGCTATCTGTCTTGTCTTTGATTCCATTCCTTTTATGTCAATCATGGGGTACATTACCTTTCAGCATACTGTTTCCCAGGTACAGTACCAGCTTGCTTTCATCTGGGCCTAGCCAGTGGGAGAAGCCTGCAGGAGACTGAGGATGGGAGGGAAGTAATAACATGTTTTACCTCCTCACTGCCTCAGACCTCATTCTGAGTCTGCTCCATGGGCCCAGCTTCATCAGACCGGACAACCACGGTGTCAGTCTCCAGTGGGAGACTATCCACGTGTTTCAAAGACACCAGCTAACCTAACTTCCCAGTCAGCCTGGGAATGGCCATAAGTGCCTTCCCTCTTGGAAACCAAGCATGCTACTTTGCATTTCCATGGCCTCTATTGTCAGGTTGTTACATCTTTCCTCAGGGAAGGGTGAGGGAGTGTTCAGCTTCCCATTACTTGTTTACATGAAATTCTTTTTGACACTTAGAATTCATGTACCTTTTCCATCTTCATGGCCAATTCTTGTATCCCCCGAGTAAAATTACAGGACAATGGTTTTTGGTTTACAAACACAACTCATTGTCAATACTCAATATCCATAGGTTCACAGAACAAGCAGTGTTTTATCCATTTCAGAGACTGCTTTTACCTATGGAATTAAAAATAATATGGTTCTAGGCCTGAACTTCTCCCCAGAAACATTTAGGGAACTTCCTAACCCCAGAAGTTGACGTTTGGTGCCATTAACACTGAACCATATAAAATAGCTTCCTATTCAAATGAACTCGGGCTGCACTGGGCTTCTCAGAAGCCTGGTCTAGATTGCTGCTGTTCATCAGAAGATTCTGAAGACCAGGTAGTGTCCCCTCCCAAAGCAAACTCCAGGTTTAGTTTCAATCGTTAATAGAAAAGGATTCTCATTTACCTTTGTTCTTGAGCCTGACTTTGTTGGTTAGGACAAATCACAACGGGTGGCAATGAGAATGGGGCAGGAAGAAACCTTCAAACAGAATGGGGACAGTGTTTAGTCTTGTCCATGTCTCTAGACAAGCCGGCTCAAAATGTGTTTAATAAAACCGCAGCACATACCCTGTCTGACCACGTGGGACATGGTGTTTAATGAAGTGATGTCTTCTGCTGTCCTGGTCTTTTAGCATTGTTACCTGGGCTCATAGGAAATAACCCAATAGATGACTTGAGTGCAGAGGTCTAGACTCAGAAATCTAAGTTCTTGTAATAACTTTACCTTCAACACAGCTATGGACAAACTTCAGTGTAGAAAGTAGCACTTCTTATTCTCATGGGTACAGGGCTGACAAATGGTAGGAATAGTTGCAAAAAATATGTGTATAAAGATTTAAAACTGACTTCCTAACTGATAAAAATTACATTTCCAATACATACTGTACTAGGGTTCTCCGGAGGGCAGAAATAATAAGGATATGTCTATAATGAAGTTTATTAAGGAGAATTGACTCACATGATCACAAGGCAAAATCCCATGATGGGCTGTCTGCAAGCTGAAGAAGGAAACCGGTAGTGGCTCAGTCTAAGTCCAAAAGCCTCAAAAGTAGGGAAGCCAACAGTGCAGCCTTCAGTCTGGCTGAAGGCCTGAGAGCCCCCAGCAAACCACTGGTGTAAGTCCAAGAGTCCAAAGGCTGAAGAACCTGGAGTCTGATGTCCAAAAGCCAGAAACATATCCAGCATGGGAAGAAGACAAAAGCTGGAAGACTTGGCAAGCCAGCTTATCCCACCTTCTTCCACCTGCTTTGTTTTAGCCATGCTGGCAGCCGATTGGATGGTGCCCACCCACATTGATGGTGGGTCTTCCTCTCCCAGTCCACTGACTCAAATGATAATTTCCTCTGGCAACATCCTCAGACACACTCAAAAAATACTTTACCAGGATAAGGACAATGTGTAGTCACCTCTCAAATGAGAAGACAGTAACACTGCCTTTGAGAATGAGGGGTCTGTCTGCTACTGAGCTCTTTGTGACTCTAGGCAACGATGGGCACCCCCAAGATGAAATCAACATACTTGGCTCAGAAAGCACTGGATCTGCCAAATTACCCACTTAAGGGCATACTCAGAATGAAAATTTGGGGTGATTGAATTCTTGCTAAGAACAAAGATCATCACACAGATGGGACCCTCGAACTTAATGCTGGACTTAACTACAGGGCAAAACTGAGGACTTGTTCAAAGCCACATTCATGCTTTTACTAACTTCAAAATTGGGAAACTCTTGTCCATACCCATGGCTTGGTGTTCTCTGCACCTACTGTTTTCCTATATGCCTCTGAATACTGACAATCTCTTCACTGATTTGGGGGTTGCTGGACATAGACTTTTTCTGGCCACCTAGATATGAAGATGTTCTGCTCAAATCAATGGGCTAAAGCTGAAATCCAAGCCTGGTCCTCAGAACTGATTATTTTGGAGCTGTTTTGCACAACGGAGAGCAAGAATTGATGTCGTTATCTAGGATGAGGCCACTATTCCAATATCCACTGACATCTATAAATGGAAAGGCCTATAGATATTAGTACTGAATAGGCTTTCATTGGGATACTTCATGTCCTAAAACTGACTCTGCTTCGGATCCCCTACACTTTGGGGGCATCCTCAGTGAAGTTAAAATATCACTGGTTTGCATTTTACCTATTCCTCATAATTAAATATGAAATGACTCCAGCAGAAAAGCCTAATGGCATCTTGGTTAAAATGAACTGTTTAAGCCAGATTGTGCCAGATTGATTGTGATAGGCTTGATAGCACCTCTTCTGGTTCAAGTTGGTGTTGAGTATGGGGAATATGGGATAAGCTGTTATAAATGCCCTGTACTAACTGCAAGGCCAAGAGACTTCCCAATGGCTCTATGGGGACAGGGTATCTCTGATCATATGCACACACATGTGTACAAGTAGAACTCAGGATGAACACATACCCAGTAATTGGTAGTCCCTGATCTAGGAGGATTTGTTCCTTCCTAGAAATGAAACTATTTCTCTATCAAATTCCTGTTCTAGAAACAGCAGGTGATGCACTCATTTCATCAAGCTGTGTAAAGGTTCTATTTTCCTGGTTCTTGGTCTCATGTGAATTGAACTCTGCAAAGTTCAGACTTCAGAAACTGTCTTCAACTTCTAGTGTGACCTCTTCTGCAGTAGCATGCCCGATTCCTTTGAACTTGCTCCCGTTGCTGGGGGGATGTCTGAACATGAAACAAGATGACACAGAAGAGGTTATAGGAAAGCCTCACTTACATATCGTCTGGTCCTTCTGATTCCAATGTCACAGGAGCCTGTGCTATGGAAGGTAAAACTCATGCCCTCAATGAATTCTCGTGCTCAGAATCTGAATGTTGGCTCTTTGTTCTCAGGGTGGTCTTACAAATAACTTTCTCGAAGTTCACAACTGGAGTTACGGTTCAGAACAATCCACCCCCAAAAAACATCCAGCTTCTGTTATGACATTTTTCTGTGTACCTTTGTATAGCTGAGTTGTATCACCATATTAAGCCTCTGATAGAATATTCAAGGAGCTGGACGCTGGAAGGCAAAAGAAAGTTCTTAAACCTTTATCCTGAAATCTGAGTTTTTTAGGAAATGGGCATGTTAAAGAAGACTTGATATTCATGAGACAAATTTTTTGTGTGTGTGTGTGTTTTAATTAGATGGGGTCTTGCTCTGTTGCCCAGACTGGAGTGGAGTGGTGCAATCTCAGCTTACTGCAACCTCCACCTCCCGGGTTCAAATGATTCTCAAGTAGCTGGGATTACAGTTGTGCACCAACACACCCGGCTAATCTTTGTTTTGAGTAGAAATGGGGTTTGGTGAAACCAAGTTTCACCATGTTGGCCAGGCTGGTCTTGAACTCCTGACCTCAGGTGATCCATCTGCCTCAGCCTCCCAAAGTACTGGGATTACAGGTGTGAGCCACCATGCCTGGCCTGGCCCCATGAGACAAATTGGAAGACAAGTCAGATGAGATACCACTGAGGTTTTCCTGGATGTTGAACACTGTTACAAATATACAAAATCATCCCAGCCATTGAAACTATGAAGAGTTAGAGTTTCACTGTTGCGTGCTAAGTTTGTTTTATGGGTTTGGTGGGCAGCAGGTGGTGTGTGTGAGCAATGTCACACGTTACCTAAAGCCTTCCATTCATGTGCATCTACTTGTTCCCTACTAAGAGTCTGATCAATGGATACTCTCTGGCTAAGCACAGGTGGCCAGCATTAATGGTGTGAGGTCTAAACTGCTTTTCTCTTCTCAGCTTAGATCTGAGTGCTAGGACCTCTGTGGAGAAGAAGCCTGAGGTTTTGCTCCATGTTTTGTTTTCAAAAGCTATTGCATATGCTAGAACATCCTGTTTACATGAGCTCTCCTGTCATTGTGAATGGAGAAAAATGATTTCTCACCTAGGTCTTAACTACAAAGGGGAGTGCTAGGAAATTCAGGATCTGACTTTAAATAGAAGTGGAAGTCTTTAGGTGTCACCCATGTACTATCTGCTCTAGAAATGAATTTTAAGTTTAAGCAGGGACACTCAAGATGTATATAAAGGTCATAAGTATCCATCACATATATGAAAGTCTTGGCTAATAGCAGTCTCCCATCCAGGAGTTGTCACAGCCAGTTGTAGGTCCCCGTGTAGTTCAGAAAGGGCAACCAGGTCTGACCTTGAAGCTGCCTCGTGTTACTTGGAGTTTTCAACACTGAATTCACAGGACAAGATCTGTGGTAGAGAAGGAGCAGGACTGAAATTCTGGAGAAGGCTTCATTAGATATAGAAAGGGCTTCAACTAGTTTTATATGTTGAGGTTCACATAAAGACAGACTACCAATACCAGTCCATAGAACCTGCTTTCTCTCTCAAACTAAGACTCAGGAGAAAGAGGAGCAGAGATACTGAAGAGGACTGTCATAGACTAAGTTGTGGTTTCAGAAGGACCCTCAATTTTCTCTCCCAATTCTCCTACGTGACAAAATGCTGACAAACTGGGAGACAATCTGGTACACTTAAGCGATTTTAAAAGCAACTTATCCACATAACTTTATATTCTGTGGCAACACTCACCATGCAGGGTGGAATCTTCTCCTGTGGGTGGAATCTTCTCCTGTGGGTGGAATCTTCTCCTGTGGGTGGAATCTTCTCCTGTGGGTGTGGAATCTTCTGTAGGTTGCCTTTTCACTGATCTCTGTGCAGAAGTTTTGGCATGCTGTAATCCTGTTTGTTTGCTTTTATTGCCTGTGCTTTTGAGGTTTTACCCAAAAATTCTGCCCAAACCAATGTTCAGAAGCATTTCCTCAATATTTTATAGTCTCGGGTCTTAGATTCAAGTCTTCATGTTTTGCTTTGGTGTTTGCTTATGGTGATCAATAGAGATCTAGCATTATATGGATATTGAGTTTTCCCAGAACTATTCATACGTTTGTCCCAATGTTCTTGGCAACTTTCTCAACAATATCTATAAACATGTGAATTTATCTCTGGATTATATCTATTCTGTTCCATTGGTTTTTTGTGTATCTTTATGCCAGTATCTTTGTTTTGGCTACTATAGCTTTGTATTGTACACCTTAAAGTCAGGTGGTATGCCTCCAGGTTTGCTTTTTGTTCAGGATTTTACCTATACCATTAGAGAACATAGGGTTCCAGGCTTGAACCTGTGTTAGGGTCCTCTAGAAGGACAGAACCAATAGAGATAGATACATAAAGGGGAGTTTATTATATGATCACAAGTTCCCACAACAGGCTGTCTGCAAGCTTGATGAGCAAGGAGAACCAGTCTGAATCTCAAAACTGAAGAACTTGGAATCTGATGTTCAGGGGCAGGAAGTGTCCAGCATGGGAGAAAGATGTAGGCTGGGAGGCTAGGCCAGTATTGCCTTCTCACATTTTTCTGCCTGCTTTATATTTGCTGGCCGCTGATTTGATTGTGCCCACCAGATTAAGGGTGGATCTGCCTTCCCAGGCCCACTGACTCAAATGTTAATCTCTTTTGGCAATACCCTCACAGACACACCTAGCATCAATACTTTGTGTCCTTCAATCAAGTTGACACTCAGTATTAACCATCACAAACGTCTCTCCAAAATACCAGCCAATTATCCACAAGCGGGATATTCTGGGTTTCATTTGGGGCCATATATCTTGTCCTCTATTAAATGGATTTTCTATAAAATGTATTCTGGCTACATTGTGCCTTTCAGCTGCGTATGCTAAATTTGATACAGGAAGTTCTGAATGCCATGTAGTGTCACTTTCCAAAGTAGATTCCAGGTCTAGTTTTCGTCATTAATAGGAATTAGACTGCGTTGTCTACTTATTCTCGAGCCTAACTTTGCCCATTAGGATGGTCCAAAACGGACAGCAATGAGAACAGGGGATGGGGAAGGCTGTAAACTGAATGGGGCAATCAATGCTTAGTCTTGTGCTCATCTCTGACCAGATGAATCTGATTTGGACTACTCAAATCCCAGAATACACCCTGTCCAACCATTAGGTATGTTATATATTCTGACATATAGTTCTATCATTCTGGGGTGTCTCAGCTTTGTTACCTGGACTAAAAGTAAATGGCCAACAAGAGAACTGTTGAATGAATGTGGGGTCTAAATTCAGGAATCCCTTTCTTTTGTAATGACTTACCCACCAGCAAGGCTACTGGCTAATCCCAGTGTAGGAAGTATTTCCAGTTTCTGCAAGAACAGTTCTGATAAATTCTGAAGAGTTACAAATACATACAAACTTAACTGACTTTTCTCATGTTTAAACTTCTTATACATAGTAAACATCAGAAACATTCTAATGCTTCATGATATTGTGGGTGACAAGGCTCTCTGGAACAGTCTCTGGTGCTTGATTCTGAAAGGCCAGATCCCAGTTTCCTTGTTTCTCCCTTAGAATGAGCCTTTGGCCTTTCCAACTTCAGTCTGGAAGGACATGGGTTTTCTGGAGGGGAGCCTTTCTGAAGAGCTGGCTCTACAGGGAAAAAGGGCGCATAAGGCTCTGTGGGAAGGGACTCCATGCTGAGGGGTGCCAGGGAATGTCAATGAAGTGCTGCTTTCCTAGACTACCTCCTTTTACCTTTGTTCCTTCAGGAAGGGATGGAGTTCAGACACAAGGTGGCTAAAGGTGACCTAATAGGACAGTATAGGTGTAAGGAAAACCTGGTGTGAAAAACCCAGAGCAGTGTGGCTTTTCATGACTGGAGCCAATAGTCCTTCCTAACACTGACCTATTACTCAATGAGGGTGTGGAACAAAAAAATGTAGAGCGACTTTTCCACAAGAAAGTTGGGTTGGATTCATGGTGACCTGTCAAATCAGAAGACCACACTGCCTGAAAATGAAGGACCTGTTTGCTACTGGTACTGGGTCTCTGACTCTAGTCAAAGATGACTGCCCCCAAGATGAAGTCAACATGCTTAGCAAGCACTAGATCTGCCAATCCACCAACTAGGGATATAGCCAAAGTTGGTAAATCTGAGCTCATAAGCTTCATGAGGAACAGGTAATTCACATGGGGATGTCACTAGTGTTTAGGGCTGGCCTTAAATGAAGCATGGAAATGAGGACTTGGTGGAAGAGCTGGATGTGGCTTGGAACCAAGTCCAAGCTGGGTGTTGCTATGACAAATTCTTCTCTGTGCCTATGGCTTTGTGTTCTTGCATCTACTCACTTCTCCCTCTGCCTGAATATCAATCTTTACTTCTTGAGTTTGGGGACTGCTGGGACTACAGACTGTCCCCAGCTGCCCAGATGTGAAGCTGTTCAGGTAATCTGCAACCTGAGGCTGATGCCCACAAGTGCATCACATTCAATAGCTGTTTGAAGCTGTGTTCTCCAGAGAATAAGGATGCTTATCAAATGCCACTACCTAGGACCAAGTGGCCCTTATGACAATGCCCACTGATGTCTACAGATGGAAAGGCCACTGTAAAAGATGCAGATATCCATACTAGATGAACTGTCTATGGAGATGCTTCATGGCCTAGGACTACTTTTTCTTTCCTTTCTTTGAATGCCCTAAAAGACTTGGGGTGCATCCTCGGTGAAGATCAGAAAATGACTATTTGACATTTTACCTACAACTTTATAGTACAGGAGATGCCTGATGGCACTTTCTTAGATAAACTGTTAAAGCCTAAGCTACCAGATATGGGGGTAGCAACTCCTGATTCAATGTGGGAGTTGGATATGGGGTGACCTGTTGTAGACTCTGTGCTAATTGGAAGGACAGTTTTATTGACTGCATGAACAGGGCATAACTCAGGTTTTGTGTGCACACTTGCAGTTACATTGACCTGAAGGCAGAAAATACAAACCACAGGAATAGTCTCTGACCCTAGGAAAAGGCTTCGCTCTTTGCATAACAAAAGCACAATTCTATAAAATCCCTCGTCGTTCCAGAAAATAGCAGGTGATGTTTTCATTTTAATCAAGCTGTGTGGAGGTCCCATTCCCCCTGGTTCATTCTCATGCGAGTCTCCTGTGTGAATCAAACTCTGGAGGCTTCATGGACTTCAGGAAATGTTGTCTTCCTCTACTGTAGCCTCTTATTCACTGGCATGGGCATCCTTCACTTGGATGTCAAATGTTGGCATTTGAGTATGAAACAACTAAGGCCGAAGAGTTGTAGGGATGGCATCATGAACACAGGTACATATTCTGGTGATTGAGTTAAGACACAGAAGCCTAAGTGCTGTGGAGGAAAACTCATGCCCAGAATGAACTTTTAAGCTAAGGGTCTCGGTGTTGACTCTAATTTTCCCAGGGTGATTTTAATCAAACCACCTTCAAAAGCTGAATAATAGAAATATGGAAGTAGCTGTTTAAATTTGTGATCCAGAATACCTCTTTCATGTTTCTTATTGGGTCATAAAAAGCAGTCTTTCCTGAAAGTCTAATTCACTTGTGTCAGCAGGAATGAGTCTTGGAGAAAAGTATTCGAGGGTCTGTGGCCCAGGCTACCAGCATATGTATATATTCATGATGACTCCCTGTACCTCTTCTGCTCTCATAATTGTTTCATATTCAGAAATCAAACATTTGACATCCAGGTGAAGGTCACCCATGCTAGTGCAGAGAAGGCTACCCTAGAAGAGAGCAAGAGAGCTGTCTCATCTTGTTTTATTTTCTGTGTAGGGAAATGGGGATATGTCGGAGAAGGGCCTTGCTAATCCCATGAAACCACCTGAAAGAGTCAGCTGAGGTGTGATGGAGATTTTCCTATGCTGGACTTTCATGGGAATCTTTCCACTGAGGTATAGTCAACAGTTGCTTAAACTACCAGGTGCACAAAGCTTGGTCTATAGGCTCAATGGGCACAAAGTAACATGTGTGAGCCACACGACATGCAATCTAAAGCCTTTCACTCTTGTGTGAGTCCTAAGGAGTAGTCCTAAGCACTATTTCTGTGCTTAGACTCAGAGCATCAGGCACTCTGTGACACAGCTCTAGTTACTTCAGTAGAAGTGTCTTTACCCTGTTTATCGTGTAAAGATTAGGAAAGTAACTTCAGAGAAGATGACACCCGAGGAATACTGATGCTTTGAAAACAAAGCAAAAAAAAAACCTTTAAGTCATTTATCACATTAGATGTTTGTCTTTTGTGGCAAAACCAACAGTGGAGGATTGAATCTTGCACTTTCTTTCCTGAACTTATCTAGGTTTACTTGGCTAGGTGTGCAGGCTTGGGTTTGAGGGCCAGGTTCCTCGGCTCAGATGTACTTCATATAGCAGGAAGAATGAAGTCAGACTGAAGAGGTTCCTTCATAATTACATAGGAGCCAGCATGAGGGAACTGAAGACAACTCAAGCAATTTCAGAGGAGATAGAATTGAAAGGGTCATGTAAACCTAAGTCCACATAGGCACCAAGTGCTCTGTGACTGGGAACTGGCCAGAAGCAGCGGTGCTTAGCAGTTTCGGCTAAAGTGAAATACATCAGGTTTATAAGTCTTGACGTCAGAGGACTCAAGCAAAGTGTGACATCCCATTGTCCAGGACAGACTAGTACAGATTTGAGCCTTTAACAGTGTTCCCTCTACATGAGCTGTTAAGACATTCTTCATCAGGTCTGGGCTGATCGGAGCATGCCTAGGAAAATAACTTGGAGTCTGCCTTCATACGTCTTTTGCAGCTGTTTGTTACCATGCTTAGAGTTAAGATAAATGTGGAATAGTGTCCAACTCCTATAAAAACAGCCTCTGATGCGTGGGACTCTTGACTGGAGGGCCAGTGACATTTGCCGGCAGCTCTGGTGCCTATGTGGCTAGAAAGTAGAAAGACATCAGTGAGACATGGAGCCCAAAACTGGTTTCAAGATGACCTATGCAGTTGGCTCTTGTCCGGGGCCACTGTGTGTGGGCCTCATGTAGGAGACAGGACACGGGGAGCTGTGTCTTTGAAGTAGTTCCTGGCTTTCCTTGTGAGATGAAGACAAAGATCTTCTGTCCTAGATCCACTTATAAAACCTATATTCAACTAAAGCTGAGTGTCATCTCACTTAGCACCTGACTTATTGCTACAGCTGCATGTATGTACAATGCTCCCCCCAGGATACGGGTGGTGGTGGGAGTTATCCCCAGTGCCTGTGTCTGAGATGCTGGGCTCAAAGTGATTCTTTCCCCTGGCTACATGTGGAGGCTGGGACTGACTGGGTCAACTTCCTCTTCCTCCAGATACATAAAAGATTATTCTGTTGGCCTGTTTTTCATCTGGGCTCATATTCCTGAAGCTGTACAATATTCCTTTATTGTACAATCTGTCTTCAAACTATCTCATGACCCTACTGCAGGATATGGTCAGAAACGCATGGAAATCCTCCATGTCCTGGTCAAGCATTGTTGATCTTATTTTCTGATCCTTTCCAAAACTGTCCTCAAGTGTGCCTCTGAGAGGGTGGCAGCATAGGTGAAAAACTCCTTGAATTGTCGTGAATACAAAATGCATTTCAGCTGGTATCTTGTAAGTTCTGCAGTTGGTTCATGTGAAGCTGATTCAACTCTTAAGTACCTAGATGATGGGACAATGTCAAGACTCAGTAGTTGGGCAACCAGTAAAGGCTAAAATATTAGAATCCATATGGGGAAAGACCAATTTTCTGGAGACTTTTTGGGAAAAGCCTTCTTGCCATGGTGCAAAGAACATCTGTCCAGATGCTACTTGGCAATTTCCAGATAAGGAATGGAGGGATCCAAAGATCATCTGTTTCCCATAACATTGTGTTTTTAGTTTAATGGTGGTCTAGGTAGTAAGAGTCCTTGGATACAGGAGCCTGGGAAGTATGAAGGCTTTCTGTCTACCCCTAAGTTGTGTTCTTTCCTCATAGCAGAGGAAAGACTTGTTTCCATGAGGGATTTGCATGGATAGGGGCTACAGTTTACTGGCCAGGCAAATGACACTATAAAGTAGCCCCATATTGTGATTCTTTTCAACAAAAGGGGCTAATAAGATAGTTCCCAGCCCACAGATTCCATTATCAAAGGTGGTGATTATGAAACTGAAGGCTGTGGAGTGATATGAGGGTTGGAAGGAGATAGAAGTTGTTGATCCCTGGAAGGACAACTTCTGTGGGAAGCTTTTATAAACCAAGAGGTGCTGATGTTGCTTGCTGGTGGTCATCCCTACTCCTCACCTAGGCTCTAGCAGGATTGCCTGGTCTTGGTTATTAATCAGTCAAAATCATCAACTCCCACGGGAGACCTAATTGACACTCCTAACTAGCACTTTTTGACTAGCAGATATCAAGGACTCTAAAGAGTCTTTGCTACTGCCACGATTCACTTCACTGATCTGGTTAATTTGTCCCATGTGTGCTTAAGATACACTTTGTGCTTCAGAGGTTTGACTTAATATATATTGACTTACAGTTGTCTTCCAATATCAAATCTTAGCCACTGTCTTTTCAGATGTCTCCCTCTGTCCTTCGGGTGATCCATTTATGCATGTATTTGGCCACTTTTGCCTACAACTTACTGTTCTGTTCATGTATATTTACATTTATCTGTATGTCATTTTGGACATCTTCTATTGCTGTCCTTAAGTTCAATAATCTTCCTCTACAATCTCATCTTCACATCCACTGATTTCTACATGCACATAAAATATGTGAAGACTTCATCTCTAAAAGTTTTAGCTCATTTTTGCCATGCATGTCTTAAATATAGCTTTTCAATACATGGAACAAAGTTATCTATCTCTTTACAATTGAGTTTTGCTCATTCATGTTATGGACAAGGAAGACTGGTTCCCAGTGTATTCTCAAGGTTGAATACTGGGTTGGGCTCTTTCTTATACCCATCTGAAATCTAGATTCAAACTAAGATAGTCCAAGGAAGCAAATGCTGCTTCTCTTCCCTCACCAGCCTCACTAGGAACTTCATCTTTATGGGGAAATATCTATTGAAATGGTATGTGGTAGAACTTGAATTTGAGCAGCTTACCTGTATCTACTGATGTGGCTATTGGTCCTGTCTCACAGAAGAGAAGGAATGGACTAGTCAATCATGGTGCACATTACCTTTCAGCATACATTTCCCAGGTATGGTACCAACTTGCTCTCTTCTGCATCCAGTCAATAGGAGAACTTGGTAGGAGACTGAGAATGCAAGGAAAGGAAGTATCAAGGTGCTTCAACGCCTCATTGTCGCAGACCATGTTTTAGAGTCTGCTGCATGTCTCCAGCGTCATGAAACAGGACAATCACGGTGTCATTTTTCCAGGGGGAGGCTCTACCCTTGGGCTTCAAATCACTGAGTGTCCAATCAGCCTGGGAGTGGCTGCAAATAAGTTTTCTTGGAGACCAGGCACATTCCTTTCCATGGAATTTTGGCTCATAGTATTATAACTACATACCTCCTCAGGAATAGTGAGGGGACATTCAGCTTTCCTCTAATTGTTTAATACAAAACTATTCTAGATGTCTGGAATTGCACACACCTTATCCATATTCAGGGCTAGCTCTTATGTTTTCTTCATATAGGTAAAATAAGGAAAAATGTCTTCTAGTTTAAAAACAATAACTTGCCTCTGCAAACCTCAGAATTAGACCTCTGAGTCTTAACAATGACGTTTTATTGTTTCATCATGGGACTCTGTATTTCAAAGAGGATTTAGGGTTCTAGGTTCATACCTTTCCCCAGAAATACTAAGCAATTTCCTAATACTAAAAGACTACTGGACATCTGGAGCCATGCACATATTGTAGCCTATGAGATGGCTTGCCTATCAAATGAGCTCAGCCTCCACTGGACTCTTCAGGAGCATATTCTAGATTGCTGATGACTCAGGAAGTTCTGAAGGCCAGGTAGTGTCACTTCCTGAAGTGAATTCCAGGTTTAGTTCTTATTAATATGAAATAGACTAAACTTACCACTTATCCTTGGCTGGAGCTAACTTTGTTAATTAGGACAGTCTAAAATGGGCAGCAGTGGGAACAGGAGATAGAGAAGGCTTTAAACTGAAGAAGGGCAATGTTAAGTCTTGTGTCCATTTCTTAGACAAGCCTGGTTCAGAAGATTGTTTACCAAAAACACACTGTGTGACCACTTGATGTTGTGCTCAATGAAACGGGTGTGGTCTACTGTCCTGGCCCTTCCCTCCACTTTGTTACTAGATTCATAGGTCTTTGGTTATTTACTATTGGGTGTGGGGCCCAGATTCAGGAATTCATGCTTTTGTAATTTCCTTCAGCAAAGTTACTGGCAAATGAGTGTAGAAACTCTTCATTCCTGCAGAGATCAAGGGTTGGTACATGCTATGAAGAATGTTAAAAACACAAGTCATTTTAATCTTCCCCATAAACATGTCTACCTGTCTTAGAAATATACACTTAAATAGTAAAAACTAGATCACTTCAACTTTTTAGATTCGGGGCACACGTGCAGTTTGTTATGTAGGCATATTGCATGATGCTTGGGTCTAGAGTATATATGGTCCTATTACCCAACTACTGAGCCTAGTACCCAATAGGTAGCTTTTCAGCCCTTGCTCCCTCTCCTAGTAGTCCCCAGTGTTTATCGTTCCGGTCTTTATGTCCGTGTGTACCCAGTGATTAGCTCCTGTTTACAAGTGAACATGTGGTATTTGATTTCCTGTTCCTATATAATTTGCTTAAGATGACAGCCTCCAGCTCTGTCCATGTTGCTGCAAAGGATGATGCCTTACTGCTTTGTCGCTTCTAGCTTCATAGACTTCTGGTTTCTTGGACTTTACCCCGTTGGTTTTTTTGTTGTCTTGTGTTTTTTTTAAGCCTGAGTTTGTTCCTGGCTTTATTTTCAAAGGCTGTACTAGAAATGCTTTGCATGAGCCCTGATTTTATTGCATTACTGAAGAAGTACTGTCATCTATGACCTACTTAGCTATATAATTGATGGAAAGGGAGGATGGGAATTAAGAAAGGTCTAATAGGGTCTGACTTCTTCAGGACTGTAAAAGATACTGGAGAGTCTCCAGTTAGATGTTTTCTCTGGAGATACCTTCTCCATTATGTAAGAAAGGGATGATCAGGCTGGCTATGATGAATGGACCTCCAGTATCATGATGAGTAAGAATGTTCTAGCCAGTTGTAGACACCATCATCCCTTCCATGACAGTCATTGACTAGTTGTCATGCCCAAGCAGGACCCCAAAGACTTGTCCTCGATGCTACCTCCATGATTTTTTTCCTGGGATTCTAATGCTGGGTGGACATCAGGGATGACATGGGCAAATGTGGAACTAATGGCTTACAAGGGATCTATCAATTTGAGAAGTGCTTTTAGTTTCAAATGTTAAGGTTCACACAAATACAGACTATCTGACATAGGACTACATAATTGGGTTTCTGTACAGATTTAAGACAGTGGGTAGGAACAGGTAGCCCTGAAAGAGACTACCAGACTAAAATTCTGGTACAGAGGGAAGGATTCCAACAGATATGGCCTTTCCAAATTCTCTTGACACGAGCAAGTGCTTACAAAACAGTGGACAACCCACGGGGTGCTTCGCATTTTTTTAATGAGTATTTTTAAAATCCCCTATTCAGACAAGTTGGATATGTTTTTCCCCTGTGGCAACATTAGCAGTGCAGGGTTTGAATTTGGCACTTCCGGACGTGCTCAGGTTTACATGGTTCATGTGACTAGAGTCTGAAGTTCTATGATGGGCTTTCTGCAAGCTGGAGACCTGGGATGCTGATGTCATGGCTCAGTCTGCATCTGAAGGCCTGAGAACCAGGTGATCTGCTGGACTAAGTACTAGAGTCTAAAGGCTAGAGAGCCCGAAATTCTTGTTTCACAATAGTGTATCCCAGTTTCAGGGGGGAGAGTGAATTTGCCTTCTCTCAATTCTATCCAGACCCCAGCTGGTTGGATGGTACCCGCTTACATTGAGGACAGATCTTGCTCAGACTCACATGTCAATCTCCTCTGGAAACACCTACAGAGATACCTAGAAAGAATGCTTTACCAGTTATTGAAGTATCCCTTAACCCAGTCAGATTGATACCTAAAACTAACCATCAAAAGTCTACTCCTTATCAACTTAGCATCCATAAGCACCTCTTTAAACTACATCTAACTTCCAAATAAAGACAATAAGGTAACTGTTTCACCTAATATGATACAACTATCGTGCATAAAACTAAAAATACACTAATGCCTTAGCTAGAGAAGGTAGAGTTCTTAGATGTTGATTCTTATGATACCCCCTAATTTAAATACTATGATGAATAATTAATACGCAAACACAATATAAAGTCAAATCTTCCAAGATAAAGGAATAAGAGGAATGAAAGCAAAGGTATTTGCTTTATGCATATGTACACAAAGAATAGGAAGATATGCATGACAACTAGTCTTACTTCCTGTAACTGGTCATGTGTTCATAGCTGACATTTATAACCAGGTTATTTTACTACCCATTCTGTATCTTTACCTTTCAGATGTATCTCAACTGGTCATAGTTCTTTAACTGGTGGGGCAACCCAAATTTTTATTCTGTCTGGACCATTCCTAGTCTTTCCTGGATAGGGTTGCTGTAATTTTCCAATGACATTAATCACAGGGCATGGTAACACTAAGATGTCCTAAGGACTCTCCTGTATTCTAGACATACTCTTCCTTAATTCCATTGTGGAATAGCATTTTGATGTCCCCTTGGCAGTTTGGATTAGTTACCCCAGCCAATGCTAACTCCTGTCTTAGCCTGTTGACTCTGAGGTATGAGAAGCCGAGACGGCTGGGTGGCTGTCTTGTTTTACAGTTCAGTGGAATCATTGTCTCCTGGTGGAAGCATTCCTCCCTCTGAAACTAAGACCTCTAGGCCAGCAGAGCATAAACTTGCAGGAACAGGAAGCAAAAGCTTTGCTAGTGAGTGTTTACCATGGGTAATGGTGAAGTAGTACCGTTCCCATGTCCACTCCTTGATTCCTGAACCCTGTGAATCCTGGCTATGAGTTCCATTTCAATATGATATATATTGGATGCTGATTCAGAGCATATACAGCCTTCTGAAGAACCTTGACCTAACCCTATGAATTACTGTCACCTAGCTGGAACTGGAAATGTTTTGAAAAGGCTTTTCTGCTATTAAGCCAGCTGTTTTAGGATGGTGGGGAACATGGTAACACCAGTGACTTCCATAAACATGGGCCCGTTGCTGCACTACTTTGGCTGTGAACCGATTCCTTGGTCAGAAGCAGTGCTTTGTGAAAGGCCACGATGGCAGATAAGGTATCCTGTGATTCCATGGATAGTAATTTTTGGAAGAAGCATTGTATGCAGGGAAAGCAAATCCACATACAGGGTAACTGTCTATTCCAGTAAGAACAAAATGCTGCCCTTTCTATAACAGAAGTGGTCCAATGAAATCAACCTGCCACCAGGGTAGCTGGTTGATTACCCTGGGGAATGGCACCATATTGGGGGCTCAGTGTTGGTCTCTGCTGCTGTCAGATTGGGCTCTTAGTGGAGGAAATCTGTTAAGCCCATGTAGAACCTCAATCTTTGCCACCATGGCCACTCCGAGTTCATTGAGTAATTACAGTGGTGGCTGGGAAAAGAGGATAACTAGTATTCACATAACAGGTCCTTTCTATCCACCTGATCGTTAAAGTTTTTCTCTGCCAAGGTCACTCCTCAGCGTTCACATGGGACACAAGTAACTTTAAATCCTTTGCTTACGCAGATCTCTCCACATACTATTTCCCTAAGTCTGTCAATTTTCCAATTATGTTCCTTCCAAATTCCTGATCATCTAGCCAAACCACTGGCTACAGCACATCTGTCCATTTCTCCTTCCAAAGTACACAACCAGGTGAGCTGCCTGGGATTCTGCCCATCAGGAAAATTTCCTTCACCATTGTCCTTCAAGGATGTCCCAGAAACGGGCTATAGTTATCTACTTACGGGTGGTGCCTTCATATTGTGCAGAACTATTTGTAAACCAGGCCCTTGTCTCCTGTCAACTGATCATAGGATATTCATGAGTCCATAGGTCCAGACAGTGAAAAGGCAGTGTAACTAGGAATGTTAACTAGAAACAAGGTACTTCATGTGGAAATGGTTCATGAGGCTTTAAAGATGTCATCAGCTGAAGCATGGCTCTTAGTACTCAGTACAAAAGTATGTATATGGCTCTACCACTTCAAAGAAGGATGTTGCTTGGGACATTCGCCATATTTATGGCTGGTATTCGTGGAGAGAAGCCATGGGTAATTGGGCCAATTTTTCATGTAACCTGTGCCATCAGGACCTGCTTGGGCCGAGTCACACTTACCCCTTTCATTTGCTGGAGTGCTGCTGTGCACACCCAAACTTAAAGCTTGGTGGGTCAGATAATGATCAGTTTGTGATACGTAGCTCAGGTCTTATGGTAACTTGGTGGCCCACGGTCTAGTGTTCAGTTTCTAGTAAGGCATAGTAGCAGGCTAAGAGCTGCCTCAAAACTTACCTGCAGATGACAGACCCTTGCTCCAAAATCCTAAAGGCCTCCACTGCAGTTCATCTATGAAGCCTTGCCAAGGGGTTCAACAGTATCCTATCCACCCTGGATACCTCAAATGCCATTGGATCTATTGGATCATATATTCCAAGTGGCAGAGCAGCTTGTATAAAAGCCTGGATATGTTGCAGAGTTTCCTGTCCTGGGCCCCACTTAAAACTAACAGCTTTTGGGGTCACTTACGGCCAGAGTAACACTCAAATGAGGAATGTGTTACCTCCAAAATCCAAATAGGCCCACTAGACATTGTGCTTCTTTCTTGGCTGTGAGAAGGGACAGATGCAACAACTTGCCCATCACCTGAGATGGGATATCTAAACAGGCTGCATGCCACTGAACTCCTAGAAATTTCACTGAGGTTGAAGGCCCTCAAATCTTAGATTTGTTTCCTGCCCCGACATACAAATATCTTACCAATAAGTGCACATTAGTTGGTATTTCATTCTCACCAGGTCCAAATAGCATAAGTTCATCAATGTAATGGACTAGTATATCTTCTGGGAAGAAAAGGTGATCAAGATCCCTTGAACTAAATTACAACATAGAGTTAGAGAGTTGATACACCCATAAGATAAGATCAAGAAGGTGAAAAATATTATTTCTGGTGGGCCTTATGGACAGAAACAGAGAAAAAGACATTTGCCAGATAAATAGCTGCATACCAGGTACCAGGAGATGTGTTAATTTGCTCAAGCAATGAAAACCACATCAGGTACAGAAGCTATAACTTCCATTCCCAAATTCTCTTGGTTAAGCTTAGTCATTCACTATCACTTTTTAGTATCCATGTGCTTTCTACACAGGCCAAATAAAGCTAAACAGAGATGTAGTAGGAATCACTACCCCTGCATCCCAAGTCCCTGATGGTGTCACTAAGCTCTACAATCCTTCCAGGGGTTTGATACTATTCTTGACTTTATTTTCCTAGGTAGACACATGTCTAATGGTGTTAATCTTGCCTTTCCTACCACAATATCCTTGACCCCACAGGTTAGGGAATGAATGTGGGGATTCTGCCAGCTAAATGTTTGCTCATTACAAATTCTAGAACTAGGAAAATGACCACAGAAATGGGCTCAGACCTGAGCTAAAATTCCATTAATTGCCTGACCTCCATAAGCCCCTGTTCTGACTGGAGAGTCACAGTGATGTTTTGGATCTCCTGGAATTAAAGTCAGTTCAGATCCAGTGTCCAACAGTCCCTGAAAGTTCTGATTCTTTGCTTTTGCCCAATGCAGTCACCCTGGTTAAAGGCTGTTAGGTCCCTTTGGGGGAAGAATGGGAGACAGGATAATTACATAAACTTCTGGTGCTGGACTGGGGTCCTTCCTGGAGGGGATCTGCCTTCCCCTTTATTCAAGAGGTTCTAGGTTCATAAACTGGCTCAAGTCTGGGAATCTATTGAGGGGCTATGATTCCATTTTGATTCTGTTTGAATCAGACGACTGCTCGTTTGACCCTGGAAGTCTCCTGGTTATACAGACTAACTAAAAATTTAGTGGGCTTTCTGTTTCACTTCTAGAAACATTATTTAGCAAAGGCCATGGATCTACATAATTCAGATTGTTGGTCTCTGACAATTGTGATGACTGTGTCCAGTTTGTCTTTGCATACCACCACTTGGCCCCTACCACCCCAAGACCTAATTATTTCCACCACATTTAAGTTGTTCAATTCAGTGGCAGTGGTTCTCACTATAAGATCTTGTCCACAAAGAACAAATATGAAAGCTCTTCAGGGATGCCAGGGCTTCCCTCAAATCTATTAGAGTATTAGCAAAAGGTATGTCTTCCAAGACCCTCTCAGTATGAGTCAGTAGGTTTTAAGTGACAAACACTTCCTAGTATTTCAACCTCCCTAAGCCTTTTTAATTCGTTCCTCACCTTAACCAAGGAAGACCAGGCATCTCCAGCTAGCTCAGTGGGTCATCCATTCACATCTTGGCCAACCAGTGCCTTTTCTAACTCTCCAAGCTGCAATGTTAAATGCAAAATCTCTGGTTAGTGGGCCCATATGAATACATCTAGCCTGATCCAACTTTGTTTCTTTTCATGATTATCCCACACCCTCAATATCCATTCCCTCATATGTTCCCCAGATATGTTTGTATAATTAGAAAACTCAGTTGTTTTGGGTAGCATACCACTTCATGAGTCATACTTTCTCATCTTTTGGGAGCCTGCTGGGGCATGAGTCTAGTTACAGGTCTAGAAGCAAAGAAGAATATAGGGTGGATCCTGAGGAGAATTGGCATTCTTTTCTGGCAACCTCCTCAGGGAGGCTGTTACTCTTTTCTCAGGCAATGCAGAGTTAATCTCAGAGGTAAAAAACTGGCTCTACCACTGGGTGGGGGAAAGATGTCATTGTCCCTGACAAACAAGGCTCATTGGGATTTTAGGCACTCTGTCCCCAGCTTCATCAGGATGTTCCCAGCTGTCCCCATCCCAACTTATGGGATTCCATTCTTTCCCAGCCAATGCCCTCACTTTAAAAGACACCCTGCGAAGCTGAGAATTCAACTTCTGTTGTAATTCAGCCACTCACCTGAGGGTTTTTGTTTTACTTCTTAGGAATTTCAGCTCTGGCTACTGGAGAGATCAACTTGGGTCACACTTAGATGCTCAACCACTTAGGCAATTTATTTGGAGCTGGAGTTGGGAAATCGAATTCCTGAGCTCATCATTTCCTCACTTGGTCCAGTGATGTTAGGATCAACCAACATTCATATTCCTTGGTTTTCTACAAATGTTTGAAAATATATGCAGAGTCACCAATATGCAGAGTCACCAAGCTCCTTGCCTCATAAGTGGTGAATTACTTACAAGTACTTATTTTGTTCATCTCTCTAGTTCATGCCATGGGCTATCAATGTTCTCTATACTACTAGAGTCCCTAGAATTTTGGGGTCTTATAAGAAAGCCAACTCCAGATACTTAAGAAAATCCATATGTAACTGTTCCTCTCTATTCCTGGCACAAATATAAAGGCTCTGTAGATGTAGAACTAATAAGTTACGTAGATACATAAAAGGAGACTTAATAGGGGAATTGAATCCTTCAGCTATGAAGGTTGAAAAGTCCCATGCCAGGCTGTCTACAGGCTTGGAGGCCTTGGGAAGGTTGGTAGTGAGGCTCAGACCACACTGGAAAGCCTAAACACTCAGGGGACCACTAGTGTAAATTCTGGAGTCCGAAGGCTGAAGAGCCTGGAATTCTGACTTCCAAGGGCAGGAAAAACAGTAATTCCAGCTCAGACCAGTTTTTCTTGTTCAGAGCCCCAGTTGATTGAATGGTGCATGCCCACATTGAAGGCAGATCATTCCTGCTCAGTCCACTAACTCGCACTTCAATATTCTCTGAAAACACCCTCATAGACATACCCCAAATTGTCTTACCCATTCCCTAGGTATTCCTTAATCCAGTCAACAACCATTAACCAGCACAGGCCTATATAGAGGGTAGTCCAGAATATCCCTCTATTAACACTCAGCTTCTGCTAGGTAACAGATCTTGGAGGGCTGCATAATTAGTTGTGTCAGCAGGAGTGAGTCTTGGATGGAGTATTTAAGGGCCTGGTGGCTGGAGGATGATAGTTTTCTCTGATCTCTGCCTCTTCTCTGAAAATGAAACTGAAATGTTGGAAATAGGCATGTTGAAGAGCCTTGTGAATCTCAGCTGACTCATCTTCCAGTTGGTCTTATGAGAGACAGACTTCCTCTGTGTGGGGCTATCAGTGAATGTGGAATCTTTCCAGCCAATATATCTACAGAGTTGCTGAATTCCCTAAAATGCTGGGTGGGAATTTCATTCTACAGGCTCTAGGGGCACAAAGTAGTGTGCATTGAGTGATGTTCTATACTAGCTAAACCTTCCACATGCCTTTACTTGTTCTTACTGCAGCAGGGCCTTTATACCTAAGCACAGGTGACTGACATTCCTGGCGATGTCATAAACCATTGCTCTTAGCTTTTTACACTTCTGAAATCTAGAACTTGCTTGGAGGATCCCATGAGCCTTTTGCTCCTGGCTTCATTTTCAAAAGCTATGGTATACACAAGAAGCATGTTTTTCATATAAGCCCTTATTTTGCTGTAGGATTGAAGAATTGATTTGTCCTCCCCTCAGTTGTATTTGAGCCACATCATAAAAGTGATGGGACAAGACAGGAATCAAGGAGTTTTCCTGATGTGAAAGCTTTGAATGAGTCACAGTTGGATGTTGATTTGATGGGGATGACTTTTTAGTTTGAGGTCAACCAAGGTAGCTGTGAATGGAGCTCAGGTGTCTATGATGACTCTAAAATCCTGGCTGGTAGCAGTTGCTCCCCCTTCTATGTTTGTTTCCCCAAGTGGCCCGGAGGCAGCCCAGCCTGTCCTTCATGCTGTCTTGTGTTTGTTTCCTAGGATCTTAGTGGTAGAGAGAGGCATGATATAGGTGGAAACCAATTCTGCTCTTTTCAAAACACGGCCCTACATGCGAGAGGGAAATGTTTATATATAGACATATACGTATAGCGGTGTCTTCAATCAGTCCTATGGGGCAAGATTCACATAAGTAGAGACCAGAAGGCTCATGGAACCTGGTTTATTTCCAAAACCCTCAGGAGAAAGGGGAGCAGATACTTCTGAAAGACTATATCATAGGCTAAATTTCTTGTTACAGGGGATTCTTGAAACTATCCCCTCACTATGTTTATAAAACAAAGTACTTGCAAAAATACTGACATCCCAATGTATACTTGGGAGTATTTACATCAAAATAAAACTATTCATCCAGACAAATTGAATGTTTTGTCTCTTGTGGTAACATTAGCAGTGGAGGGTTAAAACTTGTACTTTCCAGTCTCAGCCAGGTTTGCATGGTCAGGTCTGCAGTTTCAGGATTCCTTAGGGCCAGGCTAAGATATGCTTCTTGGTAATGGGAAGAATGAGGTCGGAGGGTAGAGGCTCTGTCATGACCACATAGGCACAAGGATTAAGGAACTGCCGACAATTTAGGAAGGAATCCCATTTAGGAAGGAATGGGGTGGTGGTGTTACATCTACTTAGGTCAAAATTGACACCAACTGCTCTATTGAGCTTGGAGGTGGTAGAGGCAGCACTTAGCAGCCTTTGCTGAAATAAAATACATGGGCAATAAAATTTGATATGAGGATGGACAAAGTGTGACACCCCATTGTCTAGGATGGATCAGGGAGTGTTTGAGACACTAAAATTGGAGTTTCCACCATATGGACTTGGGTATCCTTGTCAGGTCTGGGCTAACCCAGGCCTGCCTAAGAAACTTGGAGTCTATCTTTTCAGGCTCCTGTGGCTCTTTGCAGAGTTAAGATACATGTGAAACACAATGACAGCCTCATTGTGGAACAGCCCTGGAGTGGTATTTTGGCAGATATTAAGTCTCCAAATTGCTTTGGGTAGTATAAATGTTTCAACACTGATTCTAAAACTTCAGAAGATAGTCATGTTTAGGCCTAGGGGTTCCTGAATTCATGATCCAAGTCATGTTTCATATTCAGATAATGAAACTGAAGCCCAAAAGGGAGGTGCCTTGCCAGGCTCTCCTGCTGCAGGCACTTACCTGTGCTGAATCGAATACGAGGGTCAAGATGGCTGGGGTAAGAGCATGACTCGGCGTCAGATACCCTTCTGTAATTCACTGGTTGGATTGCCTGGAATAAAGTTTGTAAACCTTCCGAATCCATTATACCTCACTGGTAAAATGGACTGCTAATCCCCTCATAAAACCAAGAACTAAAAGAAGTAATTCATGTGGAATGTTTTGGATGAATGTCCAGCACAGAATAAGTTTCAATAACTGATAGCTGTCTACAGTTCAGTACAATTCCCTTCACCATGCACCATCATACCATCAATCCTTTGCCAAAGATTTGCATGACTGATCGTAAGTTATTCTCCAAAAAAAATACCCTCATATCTATTACAGAAAGCTGCTAATCATACTAGTTAAATCTCATCCTGTTCAGATTTCTATAAGCTAATGTGAATGTTTACGGAAGACCGTCTGTCACAGGCTGTCAGGTACCTTCTATATTTAACTTCATATTCTCAATCATCATCATCAGTTCATCCGGGTCAATACTAAAATCACTTATTTAGGTGAGGATTACAAGATTCACAGGAATGACATAAACATGCCTCTTAGCAACCTGAGTCAAAATCTGAAAGTCTGACATCTTGGAGTTTTTCCCCACCCTCACACTAGGTATACAAAACAATGCTGCTAACACATCAGATTGAGTGGCTCAGGGTAAGAATCATGCCCAGGGTGAATGAGATCTTGTCAGGATGTGAATGTTGGGCTCCAGTGTTCTCAGGGTATCTTGATCAAACCATCTTCAAAAGCTGAAATTGAAAACATGGAAATCACCCTGTTTAAAGGAATAATCTGGAACACTTCATTAATAACTAGTTTCTTTGGGGTCATAAAAAAGGATATCCTTGAAGTTTTATATAACCAGTTGAGTTGAGTTTAGCGGGAGTGAATCTTGGAGAATGAGAAACCTAGGGGCTGAAAGGCAAGAGAGCTAGCTCATCTTGATCTATTATCTGGGAAAATTAAACTGGACTGTGTTACAAAATAGGCGTATTGGAGAAGGGCTGGAAGAGTCAGCTGAGCGGTGGTAGAGGTTTTCCTGTGTGTTTGGATTCTCATGAAAATCTGTCACATCCATTGAAGTACAGAGTCACCACTTCCTTAAAGTACTGGGTACAAAATTTTTCTATAGGCTCAGTGGGCACAAAGTAGTGTACATGATCTACGTCGCACATCATCTAACGCCTTTCACCCTGGTGTGCTGCTGCCTCTGTGCTTAGATTCAGAGCAGTACGCACTCTGTGGCCAATTGACTGGCTCTAAGGATGAGATCTTAAACTGTGGTTCCTACCTTTCTCAGCCTAATAAACTGATATCTAGGAGTTGTAACTTATAGAAGCCCATGAGCTTTTGCTCCTGGTTTCCTTTTTTTTTTAAATTTATTATACTTTAAGTTCTGGGATACATGTGTGTGCAGAATGTACAGGTTTGTTACATAGGCATACATGTGCTATGGTGGTCTGCTGCACCCATCAACCTGTCATCTACATTAGGTATTTCTTCTAATGCTATCCCTCCCCTAGCCCCGCATGCCCTGACAGGCCACAGTGTGTGATGTTCCCCTCCCTGTGTCCATGTGTTCTCATTTCTCACCTCCCACTTATGAGTGAGAACATGTGATGTTTGGTTTTCTGTTCTTGTGTTAGTTTGCTAAGAATGCAGAGACATGGATGAAGCCAGTTTCCTTTTCAAAAGTGATTGTATATACTGGCCAAATCCAGGCATTTCTTCTTTGGTAGAGAGTTTGTGGCTAATTGTAGCACCCAAGTGGGCCAGGAAGAACATCCAGGCCTGTCCAGACCAAACCACCTCACGTTTGTTTCTTGACATTTTGGTGCTAGGCACACAGATCAGGGAAGACAAGGCAGAAACAGGTCTGTGGGTTTGAAAGGAACCATCTCTATAGACATGAAAGTGCTTCAACCACGTTTCAGTGTTCAGGTTCACATAACTGCAGGCATCCAGCGTGCATCCATAGAATCTGGTTTCTAACTAGAACTAGGACACTGAAAGGAGGAACAAATGCTCCGAAAGGAGACTGTGTCGTTGACTCGGCTGCAGAGGAGGAAGGATTTTGACAAATCTTCTATGTAAACAAAACTGAGAAAGTAGTTGTTAAAATGTCAAACCAAAGGTCTCTCTAGTACATTTAAGACAACATAAAATTTATCCAGAAAAATTGGATGTTTGTCTACAATATATCCATAGTGGCAAAACTAGCAGTGAAGGGTTGTTGAGTCTTGCACTTCCCATTCAGGGCTCACCCAGGTTTTCAGGCTTGGGGCTCCCTGGGGTTGGTGCTCTCCTCTACTCAGATGTGCTTCTTTGTAACAGGAAGAATGAAGTCAGAGACAGATGATCCCTCATGAGTGCATTGGGATCAAGATGAGGGGACTGAAGATAACTTGGAAGTGTTCAGAAAAGGATGGATGAATGACACTTGACTCGGGCAAAATGAGCACGAACAGCTCTATTGGGCATATGAGGTGGGAAGCACAGTACTTGGTATCATTTGAAATGAAATATACCAGGTCAATAAGACTTTATGTGAGAGAAGAAACAAGGAAAGTGACATCCTTTCATCCAGGACAGGTCAGTGCAGGTGGCCATCTAAGTTTCTTCCATATAAGAGCTTTGTTAAGTTCCTACTTCTCAGGCTGTGTTGATCCAGGTCTGCCTATAAAAATGACTTGAAGTCTGTCTTCTCATAGCTTCTATGGCTGGTTTTTGCCAAGCTAGAGTTAAGATAAATGGGGAGAATGTTGTCAAACTCCTGAACAGCCCCTAATGTGTGGCACTCTCCCTTAACTGGAGTGGGGAGTGATGCATTGACAGGCTACAGTATAACAGATTAGTGAGCCCTAACAGGTACCAAACTGTTTCTGGGTACATAAAGCTGTACACTGAGCTTTAAGTGACCCACATGCATTTAACTCTTGTGAGTGGACATTGTATCTGCCCTGTGTGGGTGAGAGGCCAAAGGAAGCTATGTACAAAGTTTGCGTCCCCCAAAGAGATGAATATACAGTGTAGACAACAGTTTCTGTCTTAGATTCTTTTATACAACCTAGTAAATATAATACTTGGTTAATGCCAAGTGTGTATTCCAAGTTGCCACCTGACCCTATCCCCACAGTTACACGTGTACACAATGCTCATCCCAGGATTGGGGTGGTGTGGCAGGAGTTATCCCCCATGCCTGTGTCTGAGCTGCTCGCCTCTCAAAGTGTCCTTTCCCCTGACTAGAGGCAGAGGCTGGGACTGGGTCAGCAACATCTCTTCTTCCAGAAACCTAAAGGTAAGAGAGGCTTGCTTGTAGCTGTTCTACCTAGGCTCGTATTCCTGAAGCAGGAGCAGCACCTGTTTGTACAGTAGCTCCAGAAACCATCTTATGGGGCTCACATAGGATGTGGTTACATGGTTATGGGAGTCTTCCACGTTCTTGTCAACTCTTATGGATCCTAGTAATTCTTTCCAGGTTTTTGAACGACTTTAGCGGTCTTCAAGGTGCTACTTGCAGGAGGCGGCAGAGTGTAGCACTTCCTTGAATCATTGTATGTTAAATTCACTTCATAGGCCCTCTTCCTTGCTCTTGACACTCAGTTGTCTTGAAGTTGACCTGCATGAAGATTACCCACACCTGAAAGTATGTAGATGAAGACAAGGCCCAATAATTCAAACCAGTAGAGACAAAAATACTAGATCAGAGTTTGTATGGGGGAAGAAGTTGGATCATTTAAGATTGTTCTGAAAACAGTCGTGATGCAGAGGACCTCTGCTTGGCAGAGGTACCATTTGACAGTTCTCAGGGTTTAATTATTAAGGAAGGTGAGGATCTGGATATTCTGATGTTGCTAGGGACATCGTTTTGTGGCTTCATATGGTAGGCTAGGTATTAGGTGGGTGCAAAAGTAATTGTGGTTCTTGCCATTGCTCTTAATGGCAAAACCCACAATTACTCTTGTGCCAACCTAATAGAGCTCTTGAATCAGGAGACTGGGAAGCATGTCTGTCTGCCCTTGAGCTATGGTCTCTCCTCATAGTGGAGACTTGTTTCCATTAGGCAGCTGCATGGATTAGGGGGCTGAGGTTTCCATCCAGGCGAGTGACACTAAGTAGCCCCATATTGTGATTCATCTTAATCCAGGAGCTAATAAGATAGTCCTCCAGCCTGTAGATTCATAATCACCTCCTTTTGAGAATGAAAGTGAAGGCTCTGGAGCGACGTGAAGGTTAGAGGAATAAGAAGCCATTCTTCCCTCGGTCAACTTGCCTTCCATAAGAAGCTTATAAATAGTGGTATATAGAATTTGTTCTTTCCTTGTTCTGTACCTAGTTAATAAGAGGATTGTCTGGTTATTAACCGGAGTAAAAATATCACCTGCAATGGGACACTCAATTGACACAGTAAGCTGGCATCTTCTAACTAGTGAGTCTGTTAATTTTGATTCACTTTCAACTTGTTCTGTGTGTGTTTAAAGTGTACATTCTGTACTCTGGGTGACTTTTTTTTGCATGTTGATTTATGATTGTCTTCAAATATGGAAAACCTGATCAATATTTCTTCATTTCTCTTTCCTCTTCAGGTAATCTATTTGTACATCTACTTGGCTACCTAGTTTGTATACAATTCATTTTCTCATGTATCCTTCAAATTTTGTCATTTTGGACATATTCTAAGTACTTGTATAATATCTAACTTCAGGTTAATTCCATCCACTGTTTTCATACTGCACATTACGATGGCCTCTCCAAAGTTCAACTTTTTGTCACATGTTTCCTATAGGACATCTAAGACATAGTGACAACTGTCTGAACATACAAGAATTGTATATCCATATAACTTTTTCAGCATAGAGAATAGTTACAGCAACTAATACATAACTGCATCTTGGTGTAGGTTATGATTGATTTTTGTTGTTCCTTCACCTTGTATGTGGAGGACTGGTCCCAATGCATTTGGGAGAGATTCTCCTGATTAAATGGCAGATCCAGGGCTAGATAAGCCAAGTACGTATTTTTTAATCTTAGAGGCATCTATCTTGGTCTAGAGCCTGAGTCCCCAATAAGCAATTCCCTAATACTGGCCTCTTACAACGATCTGATCCAGATTCAAACTAAGACAATCCAAAGAAGCAAAGATGCTTTTTTCCTCCCCTCACAAACCTTGTGTTGAAACTGCACCTTAATATGTAAATGTCCATCTAAATGGCATGCAGTGGAACTCTGGAGTCTGAGCAGCTCATCTGTACTTAGTAACTATGTGGCTATTAGTCCTGTCTGACTTCAATTCCTTTTATTCCCTCCCTCAAAAACAAGGAACATTACCTTTAAGCCTGTTTCCCAAATACAGTACCAGCTTTCTTCCACCCAGGCCTTGCCAATGAGAGAAGCTGGCAGGAGACTGCCGATGGTAGCAAGGGGAGAGTCCAAGGTGCTTCACGTTCTCACTGCCTCAGACCTCATTTTGAGTCTGTTCCACCTGTCCAGCTTCAGACAGGAGAACTATGGTGTCAGTTTCCAATGGAAGACTCTAACCTTGAGCTCCAAAAACACCAGCTAAGCCAATTGTCCATTTAGCCTGGGAGTGGTCACATGTGAGTCCTGTTTTGGAGGGTAGGTGCCATGTTTTATATCCCTTTGACCTCTTGGCCTTTAGTGCCATAGTTACTCCATCTCTTTAATCAGGACTGAGGAAGGAGTATTCAGCTTCCCTTTACTTGGTCATGTGAAATTATTTTGGAATTCCACAGATTTATCCATGTGGCAGGGCCACCATCTGTGTAAGATGGAGAATGAAGAAAATGGTTTCTAGTTTAACAATGTTTTTTTCTGTGAAACTATGGAATATGTTGAATATTTACAAAATATTTTGCTCCAGTTTTGTAGAGACTCCAATGTTAGCACTACAGTCTCTCATTAGAAAACTTAAGGTTCTAAGCTTGTTTCTCCCCAGACAACTCCAGAGACCTTCCTAATACTTGGAAGGCTGTAGGTGACACTTGGTACCATACATACATTGCATTGTAGCCTGTGAGATGGCTTGCCTATCAAGTGAAAGGCCTAATGAAGGCTTGAGCTTGGATCATGTTCTGGATTCTTACTGATGATGCAAGAGGTCCTGAAGGCCAGGTAGTGTCACTTCCCAATGTGAATTCCAGGCCTGGTGTTTCTCACTAATGGGAAATAGACTGAGTTCCCCACTGACCCTTGTCCTTGAGCCTGACTTTGTTCATTAGGACAGTCTAAGATGGGCAGCAATGGGAACAGCCAATGGAAAAGGCTTTAAGCTCAGTAGGTCCATTCCTGACTGGAAAAGCCTGACTCAGAATACTGTTAAATCACAGTATACTCCCTGTCTGACCACTTGGGATGCTGTGTTCAAAGAAATGGTCTAGGCCAACATCTGTTCTCTTACCACTTTGTTACTGGGCTGATAGCCAGTTGTCAATGGTTCCCTCAACCAGCGAACTATTGAGTATGGGGTCTAGATTCAAGAATCCAAGTTACTGTAATGACTCCCCTGCTCCACCAGCAAGGGAAACCTCAGCATAGAAAGCAGCATATGCATTTCTTGTAGGTACAGGACTAACAAGTGTTATGAAGACTTCAAAGAACAGGTGTGTAGATGAAGCTGATCTTCCAATTTGTTTTAATTAGAAATGAAGTTGCTCATACAAACTAAAAGTTGGAAACATTCTAGTGGCTCATGTGGCAGCATGGGTGAGAAGCTATTTTGTACCATAGGAACTGGCCTTCCTGAATCAAGGACCAGAGACAGTTTCCTTTACGTAGTTCATCATTATGCAGGATCTTGGGAACTTCAGTAGCCTCGGATTTGGTAGGGAAGGGGTTTTGAGGATGAAGCCTCTCTGCAAGGCTGGTTGTAAAAAGGAATGGGACAGGGGCCCTCTGGGGACACATTCCTGCTGAGAAGCACCAGTGCAAGATCAATGAATCAGTGACTTGGTACTGTCCTGGACTTCCCACTTTACCCTTGTTCACTTGAAGATAGAGTTCATAGATACAAGGTGGCTATTAGTGACTAGGAAGGGTAAAAATGTGTATGTCAGATCAAGACAGTACTGCTGGGAATGAAGCACCTGTCTGCTATTGAAATATGGAATGTGTCCCCAGAGGAACCCCAACCCCATTCCTTTAGCAACACAGCTAAAATCTACCAACTAATCAGATTTAACAACTCTAGGTAATGCCCCTAGTTGATACTTGGCTCAGCAAGCATTGAATCTGCCATTATCTTTTTTTTTCCCCATCTTTGGGGTATATCCATCACTGGCTAAAGTCAGAGAACCTAGCAGGCAATTCCCTCATCCTGGAAGACTCTAGGTAACATTACCATATGGCTTTTCCGCAAAAATCTTCATAATTCAACAGCAGACAGGTACTTCACATGACAGACAGGCATATTCTACATGGAGATGTGTCACTAGGATTTAGCGCTGGCCTTAAGCATGGAACTGAGGACTTAAAAAAAGACAAACAAAAAAACTGGATGTTCCTTGGAACCACTTCAAAGCTGAACGTTGCCCTGGGAGATTCTCCATAACCATTGCTTGTCTTTGCACTTATTTCCCTCTGTGCCTGAATATTGACAGCTACTCTGTTACCTTATTAGTGGGTTGCTGGGCCTGCAGGCTGCCCGCAGCTGCTCAGGTGTGAAGCTGTTCTGCTTCAATCAGCAAGCTGAAGTCGGTGCCCGAGCATGACTCTTAAATCGATGCCTGCTTGGAGCTATGTTGTCCAGAGAGAACAAGTTTCCACCGGAATGCCACTACCTAGGCCAAATGGCCATTATGTACCTTCCCCCTGACTACTACGAATAAAATGGCCACTGTAGGAGACAGATTCTCACACTGGATGGGGCTTACTGTGGAGACATAACCTAAAATTGATCCTTTTCTTCCTTGGACACCCTAATCTTTGTGGCATCCTCAGTGGAGACTGAAATATCACTGACATCTATCTACTCCTTTTGGAAATGTAGAATGATTTTTTGCAAGGAAGCCTTATGGTATGTTCTCAACATTAAACTGTTGAAAACAAGAGCCAGCAGATCTGGGGATAGCACCTAGTAATTGTTGGTCTACCTGGGGTTAAATACAGGGTGATCTGTGGCTGTGGACATTGGGTGCTAATACCAAAGCCAAGAAGAAATGTTCAGTTGGCCTTACCACAGACACAGCATTTCTCTGAAATTGTGTACACACACATGCATGTAGGGAGATCTCAAGGCAAAAGCAACAAACTAAGAATAAGTAACCTCTGATCCTAGGAGGTCTGGTTCTTAGAGAAACAATTTCTATGGCAAATCCCTCCTTTTCATTCTAGAAATAGCAGGTGATGCTTTCCTCTTAGTCAAGCTGTGTGAGGGTTCCACTTCCCTGGTTCTCATGGGAGTCTTATGTGTGAATTGGATTCTAGAAACCTTCTGGACTTCAGGTCTCTTCATCCTCTAGCATGACCTTCTTGGTACTACCATGCTTTTTTCCCTTGAACTGGCAATTGTTTGGGGGATATCTAAGCATGGAACCAGGACTATGGGAGAGCTGGAGGGGTTACAGGAGGGCCTCTGTTATATATGCAAACAGACTGATCATTCTGACCTCAATGTCACAGGATCCTGGGTGCTATGGAAGGTTAAATCTATGCCCTCAGTGAATGAGGGCTCAGGATTCTGAATATTGTCTTCAAAGTTTTTCAGCATGGTTTGACCAGACCACCTTCAAAAGCTAGAAACAAGTTATTTTGTTTGGAGGAATGGTTCTAGGACTCCCCATTCCCCACTTAACACAACTTTCGTTAGGTCATAAAGATTTCCATAGCTTTGAGTTGTATCAGAAGTGAGCCTTGGGTTGGAAAATGTTTGAAGGGCTGGAAGTTATAAAGCCAGAGAACTTTCTTACCCCTTCATTTTTCTCTGGGAACAGTCAACTCAATTTCGGTGGGAAATGGGCATTTTGGAGAGGCATGAGTCCAATCAGGTGACGAATCAGCCAAGTTGAGACTGAAGTTTCCCTTGGGCTGGACTTCCACCAAATCTACGGAGTCTCCCTAACTATTATAACTACAAATAGTCACCAAGGTCCTTATCACTGATAAGTGTAAAATTGGTTCTACAGGCTCTGCAATCACCTGGTAGTGTGCATGAGCCATGTCACATGTTTCCCTGAACCTTCCACTCCTATGTCCATTGACTTCACACATACACACAGCAGCCAGGCGCACTCTATGGCTGAGGACAGGTGACAGGCATTGATGGTGATGTTTTAACCTATTCTTTTCTCATCTTGGACTGAGTGCTAGAACTTGCCCTGTGGAGAAGGCTGAGATTTGCATCTAGTTTCATTTTCAGAGCTATTATATATTACATATACTAGAAATGTGTTTTTTCATATGAGCCCTAGTTTTGTTGGAGGATTGAATAAATGTTTCTTCCTAACCTAGGACCTAGTTAACCACGTTATAAAAGTGACGGGAAGAGAAGACAGGATTCTTTGTCCTTGCGATAGTTTACTGAGAATGATGTTTTCCAGTTTCATCCATGTCCCTACAAAGGACACGAACTCATCATTTTTTATGGCTGCATAGTATTCCATGGTGTATATGTGCCACATTTTCTTAATCCAGTCTAAACCAAACACCACATGTTCTCACTCATAGGTGGGAATTGAACAATGAGAACTCATGGACACAGGAAGGGGAACATCACATTCCGGGGACTGTTGTGGGGAGGGGGAGGGGGGAGGGACAGCATTAGGAGATATACCTAATGCTAAATGACGAGTTAATGGGTGCAGGAAATCAACATGGCACATGGATACATATGTAACAAACCTGCACATTGTGCACATGTACCCTAAAACCTAAAGTATAATAAAAAAAAAATTTACAGCTTAAAAGCAGTTCTATAAGGGGGGGAAAAAAAAAGACAGGATTCAAGGATGGTCTAACAGGCTCGGACTTTTTTTCCCCTTTTCATAAATGGAAGGGCTTTGAGCCACCCATCCAATGTTTGATCTGCTGGAGATAAATTCTCCTGTTCTAACTTCTAGGGGAGGAACAATCTGACTGGATGGAGCTCAGATTCCCATGAGGAATTTGAAAGTCTGGGCTGGTTTCAGGTACTCCCTTCTGTGATGTGTGGGCCATATCATGGCCAGCTTTAGCCCCTCAGTAGTCCAGAAAGGTAGCCAGGCTGTTCTCCATGCTGTCTCATGTTTGTTTCCTGTTTGTTTCCTGTTATCTGTGTTAGAAGGAAGTATGACACAGGCAGAAAACAATCCTGCTCCTTCTGAAACAATTCTATATCAGGAGGAAAATGTTTGTTTATAGACATGAGTAGAAGGTGCTTTCAATTAGTTTTATGTGGTAAGGTTCACATAAGTAGAAACTACCAGATGTATAGAACCTGGTTTCTTTCTAAACACTCAGAGCAGGTACACCAGAAAGACTGTATCACAAACTGAGATTCTGGTCTTACGGGGGTGGTATGTTAACAGGCAGATCTGGTTGCCTATTTGGATAGAACTTAAAGGATTAATGACACATAGAGCCCAGAGCTTCTGTTTTAAGGTGACCCACATGCACTAGTCTCTTGTCTAACTGTCCATTCCTTGTGTGAGAGGCCAAAGGGAGCCGTGTACTTGGAAAGCTGCTGAATCCCCCAATGAGGTGAAGATATGGCAGATAAAGGATATCCTGTTCTGGATCCTCTTTATGAAACTAAGTAAATGTAGCATTTGGTTCAAGCCTATCTTTATTTTGTGTTGGCATATCTGGCCCATTCATCACAGTTGTGCTGGTGGTGTAAAATCCTCATCCAAGATGTACATTGGTGTTAGTAGCTCCCCTGTTGCCTGTGTGACTGCCCTACTTGCCTGAGACAGGGAAAGACAGAGCTCAGTGTAGATGTCCAACAGGAGCCTTCCACTTTTACATCCCTTCAGATGCCTTTGCATCCCCGAAGCCTTTCACTGTGCCTCTTGAAGGGACTTCTGTAGCTGGAACAGTTCTTGGCGAACACTAGGAGTCCTGATGCTAAAGAAACAGAACCTGGACCCAGCTGCAGGTTTGGATGACAATGCAGCAGCTTAACTGCATGCTCGCTTTTCAAAGTGACCTAAGGAAACTTCCAGCTTTCCAAGCTGGAGGTACTTGGGCCCTGGCAGCAGATGACTAACCAGGACTATGGCTCTACTTGGCAAGTACAATAGGACAGGGTACCTGGGGTTTGGAAAGGTCTGAAGTCTGTTTTCTTCCCAGGCGTTCCTGAGTTTCTGGGCTGTTGTGTTGAGCCACAGGGTTGGCATAACTGGGCTGAATTAGGAATAGTACTTGAGAAAGGTTTCCACGTTAAGAAATTGAACATTCTACCAAGACTTTGTCACTGTGCAGATGATCCAAACCCTTATCAAACTCAGCCCTATGGGATCTGGAGAAGTCTGCTTTCTGAGTTACTCAGCTTGAGGCAGTCTGATTTTTTTTTTTTTTCCCCTAGAGTTTCTTCCAAGTGCTTCCAGACTACAAAATTCCTACTTTTTAGTTGTATGAAACCCTCAAACTTGGACTCCTTATTGCAAAAATTCCTCCAAATGCTGCGTGTTTGTTCCTGCAGTCTCTTCATCCCTTCCAGGTCAATATAATCAATGGTCTAACTACCTCTTTGTATGGACTGAACTGAGCAAGGTTGAAATCTGAGGTCAGCCTGTCTAGTTGTATTAATGACCTGACCTAGGAGATGGCTGTTTTCCAGCATTTTGGAGATATGATTAATAAAAATTTCATGTATTTAAGATGTACAAGGTAATATAGGTATACAATGTAAAACAGTTACTACAGTCAAGCTCATTAACATACCTCCCTCATGCGGTTCCATCTGAGTATACTTGAGGCCTCTTAGCTAATTAGTTAATAACTATACTTGAAGTCATCATGCTGCATATGTGATCTCCAGAACTTGTCTAAAAATTGAATATTTGCACACTTTGACCAATATCTCTTCTCTCCTACCACCTCAGCCCCTGGTAATCAATAGTCTGTTACTAAGACTATTTTAATTCCCTACATAAGAGATCATGCAGTTTTATCTTACTGTGCTTGGCTTATATCATCTAGTATAATATCTTCCAGGTTCATCCATATTGCAAATGGCAGGATTTCTTAAAGTGGAATAATATCCTTTTGTGTATGTACCACTTTTCTTCATGTTGTCCAGAACTTAGGTTGTTTCCATATTAGCTATTTATGAATAAGGCTGCAATGAACATGGAATACAGATATTTCAAGACAATTGTATTTCCTTAGTTATACACCCAGAAGTGGGATTGTTGGATCACATGGCAGTTTCGTTTCTAATTTTGGGGAGACCTCCATATTGTCTGCCATAATAGCTGTGCCAATTTCCATTCCCACCAACAATGTATGAGTTTGTTCTACTGCTTGAAGTTATTTCATCTTTTTGATCATAGCCATTCTATCAGGTGTGAGGTCACATCTCATTGTGGCTTTTGTTTGCATTTCCCTGATTAGTGAAGTTGAGCATTGTTTCATGTAACATATTGGCCATTTGTAGGTTTTCCTTGGAAAAATACCTATTCAGGTCCTTTGCTCTTTTTTATGGAGTTTTTTTTTGTTTTTGTTTTTGTTTTTGTTTTTGCCATTGAGTCATGAGTTCTTTAAATATTTTTGGAAATTAACCCTTTATTGGACATATGGCACAAGTATTTTTTCCTGTAGGGTGGCTTGTCGTTTTGCCAATCGTTTCCTTTGCTATAAACAGATTTTTAGTTTGTATTCCGTGTCTATTTTTGTGTTGTCTATACTTCTGATGTAAAATCAAAATCCTTGCTAAGATTAATGTTAAGATTTTTCCATGTTAAGAATTTTATGGTTCAGGCCGGGTGTGGTGGCTCACGCTTGTAATCCCAGCACTTTGGGAGGCTGAGGCAGGCAGATCACAAGGTCAGGAGATCAAGACCATCCTGGTCAAATTGGTGAAACCCTGCCTCTACTAAAGGTGGCACATGCCTGTAGTCCCAGCTACTTGGGAGGCTGAGGTGCAAGAATCACTTGAACCTGGGAGGTGGAGGTTGCAATGAGCAGAGACTGTGCCACTGTACTCCAGCCTGGCAACAGAGTGAGACTGACTCAAAAAATAAAATTATGGTTTACAAGTCTTATGTTCATTTTGATTTTTTTTTCTGTGCATGTTGCAAGAGAAGGGCCCAATTTTCTTATTTTGCATGTGAATGCCCAGGTTTCCCAATACCATTTATTGATGATTCTGCCCTTTCCCCTTTGTGTATTTTTGTTCTACAGATTAGGGGATGGGATTCTCACTATGTTGCACAGGCTAGAATCTAACTAGCCCCGAGCAATCCTCCTGCCTTAGCCTCTCAAGTAGCTGGGACTACAGGTGCCTGTCACTGTGCCGTTCTTCATATTTTTGTTGCCCTTATGGAAAACTTGAGTTCATTTCTAGGTTCTTTATTCTGTTTCATTGGCCTATATGCTATTCTTACTGCTGGTAGGATATTGTCTTATTCCTACGGCTTTGTGATATAGTTTGAAGTTAGAAAGTGTGATCACTTCAACTTTTTCTTAATATTGCCTTAGCTATTTAGAGTCTTCTGTGAACCCATGTAAACTTCAAGATATTTCCAGTTCAGTGAAACATCATTGGGATTTTGATAAGGATTGCGATGACCCTATAGATTGTTCTTGGTAGTATGAACATTTGGACAATACTAAATCTAAAAATTCAAGGAGATATAAGTGTTTTGACCAGCTAGTTTCTGAAATCATTAAGCTAAATGTCTTTACCACTGGTAACTCTGAAACCCAACAAGGATAATTGCTGAGCTCTCCTGACTCGTGGGCTAAACTGTGCTGAATCCATGCTGAAGATAACACAGACTACGGTGGAAAGGGCATGATTCAGCATCAGGGAGACCTGTCACTTACGGCTGTGTTGCCTAGAACAAAATTCTTAATCCATCAGAATCTGCCATTTCATTTGCCAAAAAAAAAAAAAAAAAATTGTAGTCTTCATGATACTGTGAATACCAAAAGATAATTCATGTGGCATGTTTAATCAGGAATAGGGTAAACATTCAATAAATAGAAGCTATTTTGCTATTAAACACAATTCTTTTTAGCTGTCTTTTGCCAAAGACTTGCATTCCTATGAGAATTTGTTCTTTTCATGAAATTAAAACATTGTAATATCTGTATAAGAGATTTATAATCTTACTAAATTCAGCCTTACCTTTGCATTTGATTTGTTAGCTGGTAAGGTTTATGGAACATAGCCTTCTATGTCATGGGCTATGTGCCAGGTACTCTACATAGTCAACTTTATATACTCTAATACTCATTTAATCCAGGTGGGCATCAGAATCATGTGTTTTTTCAGATGAGGGTCATGAGATTCAGGAAAACAAAATAAAAATGGCTGTTAGACATTTGGTGAGTCACAATCTCTGAACCAAAGTCTCTGATACCTTGTTTTTTTCCACTCACACTAGTTGTGAAAATGATGCTGCTGACCCAGCAAATTAAGTTTAGGATGCAAACCTTTGGGGAAAGTAGGCTGGGCTAAGTCTGACTTTAAGAGCACTCCAAATCACTTTCTCAGGGTCATTCATTTTGTTAACAGTGTTTGAACTCCTGTAAACTGAGGACTTAAACTCCTACGTGATTTTCCTTTAAGGATTTTACACTTCATAAGGCCAACAAGCAGATTACTGAACAATCATAATTGCATATCTTTCCAATGAAGGCTTTATTAAGGTACATTGACACTTAGGAAAGCCTTATCAGGTAAGGTGATGCTTGAGTTAAAATCTAAAAGATGAGAAGCTTCCCAATTGAACACTTCAAGTAAAGGATTTATATGAAGTGAGAAGAACATGTGCAGATGTTCAGAGGACTAGGAGAAAAAGACATCTGATTGGAGGGTTGTGTGGCCAGCAGACTATTCACAGCTGCTCAGGTGAGAGCTGTCCTCCTCCGGTCAGCAAGCTAAAGCTGATACAAGGCCAGGCACGGTGGCTCATGACTATAATCCCGGCACTTTGGGAGGCCGAGGCAGGCAGATTGCCTGAGCTCAGGAGTTTGAGACCAGCCTGGGCAGCATGGTGAAATCCTGTCCCCACTTCAAAAAAAAAAAAAAAAAAAAAAAAAAAAAAAAAAAACCCTAGGCATGGCAGCATGTACCTGTAGTCCCAGCTACTTGGGAGGCTGAGGCAGGAGAATTGCTTGAACCAGGGAGGCGGAGGTTGCAGTGAGCTGAGATTGTGCCACTGGACTCCAGCCTGAGTGACAGAGCAAGACTGTGTCCAAAAAAAAAAAAAATTGATGCCCAGGTATGACTGAGTTAATCTGTTTGGAGCTGTGTTGTCCATAGAGAACAGGGGTTTCCATAAAATTACCTGGAACCAAACAGTGTTGTAATGCCCACTGAAGTCTATAAATGGAGAGGCCACTGTTAGAGACTCTGATCTCCATACTGGATGAGTACTTCATGACCCCAGATTGACTACTTTTGCTTCCTTGGACCCCCTAAAAACCTTTGTGGCATTTTTAGTAGGGACTGAAATACCACGTTTTGGCATCTTAATATCTCATTTCAAAACACATAGTATGTAAGGATTACTACACACACTTAAATGGCATTCTCTTGGTGAAAATGAACTATGTTGAAGCCAAGTGCCAGACTGACTGGGGATGATAGGACCTCTTTTGATTCCACCTGTTGGTTGGATACCAGATGACCTGTCATAGGCAGCAGGTCCTAATTGCAAGATCACAAGAGAAGATCTTCTGGCTCTATGGAGCCAAAGCATATCTGAGTTTCTATGTACACAATAGCGTGTATAAGGTCTGAAGGCAAAAAACAACCTAAGAATAAATTGTATCTCTCAGAAGAACATCTGGCTCCTTTATAAGAAAAAATTACTGTCAACTCTTTCCTGGTCATACCAGAAAGAGCAGATGATGCTTTAATCTCAGTTAAGCTGTGCAAAGATTCCACTTCCCTGGTTCTCCTGGGCATCTCCTGTGTGAATTGGATTCCAGAACCTTCATTAGAGTGGAAACTCTCATCCTTTAGCCTAGCTCTGGATTTCAGTGTGGTGGGCAGAAAGATCCAAGACAACACAGGCAGAAACAGAACTGTGGCTTGGAAGAAGCAATTTATTTATAGACCTAAGGGTGCTATCAATCTCACATGTCAAAGTTGACATTGCAGACAACATAGTTCCACAAAACTTTTCCAAAACTGACAGGAGGGAGGAGCCATACCTCTGGAAGACGATGTATTACAGATTGATAACCACAGTTGCAGAGGAATAAGGATTTCCAAAAATACCTTCTTTATGTAAATAGAAAGGAGAAAATACTTGCAAAAATTCTGACAATCCACGGGATGCTGGTGCATTTAATGTAAAACATAACTTTTAAAACCTCCTTTGGTCTGGCAAACTTGATATAACATTCGTCCAGTGTGGTAACATTGGCCGTGGAGGGTACAAGAGCAATGCAGGGCCAAATCTTACTGTTCACCTTCTGGACTTGCCCAGGTTTGCATGGTCAGGTCTGCAGTCTCGGGCTCCTCTGGGCCAGCTCAGCCCTTGGCTTAGATGTGCATCTTAGTGATGGAAGAATGAGTCAGAGGGCAGAGGCCCTGTCACAACTACATGGGCACCAAGATAAGGGAACACAGACAACTTAGAGATGATACTTGAAGAATGGGATTAATGAGTCATTACTGCCTAAGCCATAATGAGTCACAATTGCCTAAGCCAAAATGGACACCAACAGCCTTGCCATTGGCTAGGGTGGGAACAGCAGCACTTGGCAACCATTACTGAGGAAAACACCAATTCTATGAGAAATTGATGCAAGGAAAGTTATTATATCCTTTGTCTAAGACTGCTCAGTGTGTATTTGAGCCTTTAGCATTGGAGTCTCTTCATTATAAAATGTTTTAAGATCATTAGGTCTGGGCTGGCCCAGGCCTGCCTAGGAAAATCACTTGCAGGCTGTCTTCTCAGTTCCTGTGGCTGCTTTTGCAAAGCTGTAGAGTTAAGATAATGTCGGATACGGTGTCAGACTCGTTCTACAACAGATGATGCTGTGTGTGACTCTCCCTCGACTGGGGAGTGATAAGTTAACAGGCAGGTCTTCAGCCTACGTGGCTGGCTTGTTTTTTTAAGTAGTGGCATGTGGAATTCAAAACTTTTGTTTCAAAGAGACTCACATGCACATGGCTGTTGTCTGTGGCCACTTTGTGTGCCTGGTGTAGTGGAAAGCCAAAGGAAGCTATGCATTTGAGAAGTTTCTAGGTTCCCAAGTGAGATAAAAACATGGTAGATATACTTTGTCTTAGATTTTTAAACCTAGTGTATAAACCACTGGATTAACATCTATTCTGCTTCCGAGGTGGTGTATCTGACACTGTCACCAGTTGTGCGTGTATACAATGCCCATCCCAAGGTGGTGAGTAGTGGTAGAAGCTACCTCTATTGCCTGTGTCTAAGATGCCAACCTCGCCAAGTTTTGCTTTTGCTCCATTAGATGGACTGACTAAGGCTAGGTCAGCATTATCTCTCTCTCCAGATAACTAAGCATAGGAGAAGATGGCTTATCTCTTCTCCTTCTAGGCTCATTCCTGAAGCTTGTTGGGCATCTGTTATACAACATCATTCAAAACTGTCTTGCAGATCTCACGTGAGACTCTGTGTCCTGCTTAACATTGCTGATCTCGGTGGTTTTTCTAGCCATATTTTCAACTTTATTTGTTCTAAAATGAGCTACTTAAGAGGAGGCAGTATAGCCAAGTGCCTCCTTGAATTATTATGACTAGAACAACCATGTAAGAGCACTTTGCTCTTGACAAAGCGATGGGTGTGGGGTCTAGGTTTGGAAACCTAACTTCTTGTAGTGACTTCTCCCAGCAAGGCTGCGGCTGAACTAATATATCCATCTTTTGCAGGTAATAAGGCTGGAGAATGTGCTATGAGGAATTAGAAAAATAAACGTGTATATATTGATCCAACTGACTTTTCTATCTGGTTTAATGAGAAAAATTAAATCTCTGACATAAACTGTAAGTCAGAAACCTAACACTTCCTGGGGGCAGTGTGGGCAAATAAGCTCTTTAGCTCAGTGTTTCTGGTGAGTCAGGAAGGCCACATCCCAGTCTCCTTCCCATTTTTGTTCTTATAATAAATCTTGGGGCTTTCAATAGCCTCTAGTATGGCAGGAAATTGGTTTTATAAATACCTTCTGCAAGGCCAGGCTCCAGGAAGAATAGTGCAGAAGGCCCTGCGGGGAAAGACTGCGGCTGGGAAGCACCAGGAAGGTCACTGAAGTCGTGCTGTCCTCAATTACCTCTTCACCCCTTTCACGGGGAAAGTTTGTGGACAAACAGTGGCTACTGGTGACCTACTAAGAAAGCATAGGTTTAAGGAAAGTCAGGAATGACAGACCCAGAGTAATTTCTCTTTTTAACTGGAGAGGCAAGCGTCCTATCCAACACGGACCCATTGAGTATTTGAAAGACAATGTGCTATGAGAGACTTCCACAGAAGATATAGTCGCCTGTCAAATTTGAAGACAGTACTGGCTGAGAATGAAGCAGCTGTCTGCCACTGGGGTCTGAGTCAAGCATGATTTTTATGTTGGGGATATTTGTCTTTGGCTAGAGTCACAGGGAGCACACTGGTTCTGCCAAACCACTGAAAAGGAATACAAGGTGCCCTATAAGGATGTGTGTCCCAAGCATTCAGGGTTTTAACTGGCACAGAACTGAGGACTCAGTGAAAGAAACTAGATGTGGCTTGAAATCACTTCCAAGCAGAATGTTGCTCTGGGAAATTCTCCTTATTCATAGCTTGGTGTTCTTTGCATCTACCCTATCTCTGCCTAAATATTGATCCCCCTCCTCTTCCCTGGTTAGAGGGTTGCAGGGCCTGCGACTCTCCCCAGATGCTAGACGTGAAGCGGTTCTGATCCAGTCAGCAAGCTGAAGCCAGTGCCCAAGGATGAGTCTCAGAACCAATGCCTACTTGGGACTGTGTCATCCATAGAGAATTAGAGTTCCTATTAGATGCTGTTACATGAGACTGTCATCCATAGAGAACAAGAGTTCTTGTTAGATTCTGTTACATAGGACTATGTCATCCATAGAGAAGAGTTCCTATTAGATGCTGTTACATGGGACTATGTCATTCACAGAACAAGAGTTCCTGTTAGACGCTGTTACTTGGTACTATGTCATTCACAGAGAACAAGAGTTCCTGTTAGTTGCTGTTACATGGGACCAAGCGGCCATCATTCCAGCATCTACTCCTCTCTATGAATAAATGGCTGTAGGAGATACAGATCTCAATATGAGGTGGAACTTTCTGTGGAGACATCTTATGACCTAAAGCTGACTTTGCTTTTTTGGACACCTTAATCTTTAGGGCATCCTCAGAAACTAAAATACCACTGTTTAGCACTTTACCTATTCCTTTTTAAACTATGGAATGATTGTTGCAAAGAAATCTGGCATCTTAATACAAACTATGAAGCCAAGAGCCAGATTGTGACGTGGAGAGAACATTTCTTCTGGTTCCACTTGGGTTGGGTACAGGGTGACCCTGGGCTAACTGGAAATCCAGGAATGTTCCATTTGTTTTATGAGGATAGGGCATAACTCTGAGGTTTGGTGCACATAAGAGTGCATGTAAGTTGGCCTGCAGCAAAATACAGAAATACAGGGATGAGGAGTCTCTGATCCTAGAAAAGATTTGGTTCCTTCCTAGGAAACAATTTTTTGTGAAATCCTCACTTCAGAAATAATAGGTGATCCATTCATCTTAGTCCAGCTGAGTGGTAGTCCTATTTCCCTGATTTTTCATGAGTCTTCTGTGTGAATTAAAATCTAGACTGTTGATGACCTTTAGATAGTGTCATCATCTTTTAATGTAGCCACCTCTGCACTGGTATGTGTGATCTTAGCTTCAGTGTCAAATGTCTGGGGATTCTTTAGTATGAGCTAAGAACTATGGGAGAATGGAGTTATGGAAGGAATGCATGAATGTGCTTACATATACCCATTATGGTGACTCTGAATTCAAAGATGCAGGACCCTGGGTACCATGGAGGGTAAGAATCATGCCCAGGGTGAATGAGGTCTTGTCAGGATGTAAATGTTGGGCTCCAATGTTCTCAGCATGTTTTGATCAAACCATCTTCAAAAGCTGAAACTGAAAATATGGAAATCTCCCTGCTTAAAGGAGTAATCCAGAACACCTCCCCTTTTAATAACTAGCTTCTCATGGATCATGAAAGCCCCCATGATTTCCTTGAAGTTTTGTATAACTAGATGAGTTAGGTTCGGCAGAAGTCAATCTTGGATAGGGGAATGTTTCAGAGCCTGGGGGCTGAAAGGCAGGGAAAGAACTGTCCCATCTTGATCTATTATCTGGGAAAAATCAAACTGGATTATGTTTAAAAAGGTGGGGGGCATGTTGGAGAAGGGGTGGAAGAATCAGTTGAGTTGTGACAGAGGTTTTCTTGTGTTTGGACTTTCATGGAAATCTATGGAATCTTCATATCCATTGAAGTGCAGAGTCACCAGTTCCTTAAACTGCTGGGTACAAATGATGTTCTACAGGTCTCAGTGGGCACGAAGTAGTGTTTGTGAGCCATGTATAGTACTCTCACCCCCCTGTGCTGCTGCTGCTTCTGTGCTTAGATTCAAAGCAGCAGGCACTGTGGCTTAGCACTGGTGAGTGGCTTCATAAAACTTAAAACTTTATAATCAGACATGAGAGCTTCAACAAGCATTTATTTTAAATCCTACCCCCGACTCCCTCACATTAGTCTTCTCCTAGCAGTAGCAGGAAAATCAGCTCAATTCGGCTTCTATCCCTATGGAGGTGTCTTACACTATTGCTATTTCCCTGCTCAGCTTCATAAACTTCTGCTACATCTAGGAGCGGTCACTTGTAGAAGCCCATGAGTTTTGTTCCTTATTTCCTTTTATTATATGACGTCTACTGGCTAGTATCAGCATGCCTATCTTGAATGGTCATCATGGCCAGTTGTATCCCCCATGTGGACCAGAGAAGGTAGCCATGCCTGACCTTGATGGTGCCTCATATTTTTTTTTCTAGGGACCTCAGAGCTAGGCAGACAAACAAGGGATTGCAGTGCCAGAAATAGAACTGAGGTTCAAAAAAAATCCATCTCTTGATAAGCATGAGAAGGTAATTTTAATCAGTTTTATATCAAGGTTCACATAACTACAGACAACCAGCACAGCTCTGCAGAATCTGGTTTTATTCCAGAACTGAAATACTTTGCAGGAAAGAAGAGCAGGTACCCCTGGAGGAGACTGCCATTGACTAAACTTCTGGTTGCAAAGGAAAGAGGACTCACAAATCTTGCCATGTAATCAGAATTTGGAAAGAGCTTACAAAAATGGTGACATGAGAAGGCATTTTAGATTTAATACAAACCAACATTTTAAAGTTATAAAACAAACTGGATATTTGTCTTCTATGGCAACATTAGCAGTGCAGGGCTGAATCTTATCCTTCCCTTTCTGGCTACACCCAGGCTTCGCATGGTCAGGTCTTCAGGCTCAGGGGCCAACTTTACCCTCAGCTGAGATGTGCTTTTGCGTAATAAGAAGGCTGAGATTTTAGTCAAAGAGCCTCTGCTCCCCAGAGGCAGCAGGATGTGAGAACTGCAGACACTTAGGGAGAAGGTAATGTTTTTCAAGGGATGGGACGAATGGGTCACAGCCTAAACCAAAATGTCCCAAGTGATCTGCCCACTGGACATGAGTTGCGAGGGGTGGCAGCACACGGCAACCTTTGACGTTTTATTAGGTCTGTAAGCCTTGATATTTGAGAAGACACAAAGTACAGCACTCCATTGTCCAGGACAGGTCAGTGCAGATGTGAGCCTTTAATGTTGCAGTTTCCTCCATACGAGATTTTGATAACATCCTCATCTGGTCAGGACTGACACAGGCCTGCCTAGGAAAATGACTTGGAGACTGTCTCCTTATACTTCTTGTAGCTGACTTGGCCAAGCTACAGAGTTAAGAATGGTGTTAGCCCTCTTATAGAAGAGCCTTGGATAAATTTTTTTACTTCAATTACAATTTTGATGGCATTAAATCTGTTTTGAGTAGTGACATTTTGACAATATTCTAAATTCAAAGAGACTTTCGTATTTCAGCCAGGCAGGCTCTAAAGCCATTATCTTAAGCCAAGTGTCTCATTCAGATAATAAACCTGAAGACAAACCTGTAAACTATCTTGCCTGAGGTAGCATGTCTCATGGGATTACTAGCCCTGAATCAATGCTGAGGGTAAAGCAGAGTGCTGTGGAAAGAGCATAATTCAGCATCAGACATCTCTAATTCACTGGCTGTGTTGCCTGGTATAAAATTCTTATTCTGAATCTGACATCTCACCTGTAAAAATGGACTAATGGTCTCTTTATGATTCTATGAGTGCTGAAAAATGATTCATGTGGCCTCTTAGGTCAATACCCAGCACAGAATAAGCATTCAATAAATAGAAGCTATTTTTCCATTCAGTACAATTCTATTCAACATTCTACACCATTATGTTGTCAATTCTTTGCAGATATTTGCATTACTGACCATTAGAATTCTTTTTACAAGATAATAAAAACATACCCTCTTACCTATATAAAAGCTTACAACCTTACCAATTAAACCCTACCCTTTAAATTTAAATTTATATGAGCTGATGGAAAGCATTTATGGAATGCTTTCTATTTCACAGGCTATGTGCCAGCTACCCTAGCCACTCAACTTCATGTACTCAAATCAGTTCATCCAGTGGGCAGTAGCATGCTTTTTAGATGAGGATCATGAGATTCAAAGGAATGATAAACATGGCGTAGTATCCTATTGGTGAGTCTCAATCTGAACCAACGTCTGATAACTTGACATTTTTCCCACTCGGACGCTATATATAAAAATGATGCTGACCCATCTGATTGACTTAGGGTGCAAACCTTTGGGAAAAGTAGGCCAGGTTGGGTCTCTGACTCTAGATCAGAGCACTTCTAATTTCTCTTGGTCATTCATTTCATTAAACAGTGTTGGAGCCCCTACTGTGAACAAGGACTGTGGACACAAATTTGATCTTTAAGAAGTTCATAGCTTATATAGGCACAGACATTCAAGTGACTGCATAATCACAATAGTCAATTATTTTTTGGAAGGCCATGTAACAAATGGGACTTAAGGATTCTCGAATATTTTGCTTGATTTAAAATCTTATAAATGAGGAAGTTCCCAGTTGGACAGTCCAAGTGAAGGGTTTACACATTGTGAGAATATGTGCAAATGCTTAGGAGTATATCAAAGCATCTGATGGGAGGGTTCCATGACCAGCAGACTATTCACAGCTGTGTAAATGGGAAGCTGTTCTGCTCTAGTCAACTGCAAGGTAAAGCTGACTCCCAAGCATGACTGAGTCAACTATGAGAGCTATGTCATAGAAAAGGTCCCTATAAAATGCCATTACCTAAGACCAAATGGCCACTATTCCAGTGTCCATTGGTGTCTTATTTTTCTCATTACTAAAGGACTCTGATTAGTCCTTTCTAACGAGTAATTTCTCATTGATTGATTGTGCAAGACCTGCTTCTCTTCTTTTGGATCCCATGGTTGCCTAAATCATCTCATGCGTTATTCCACATGACTTGAATTTCCCACTACTCAGTAAATGTGAGTTGGCCAGAGCACTTTAGCTTCCTCCTGCAAGCCTTTCAGCTTTCCTGTTTCTTGAATACCCTCTGGTATGGGTTTTCCTTGTAATTTTGCATAGTTGAACTAGCTTCTGCTACATGATACAATGCTGCAGAGGCCAGGCATGGAAATGCTGTTGCTGTTATCTTGGCATTGGCGCGACAAGATGCTTTTACATAAGGGAACCACTCAGGCCTAATTGCATTTGGCAGGCTTCCATGCATCCCTAAATTCTGGTGTCTCATCAATCACTCCAGAGATGAGAATCAATGCAAAATCAAAATCTGGAAGAAAATTGAAAGCAATCAACGTGGTCATCTGTGATTTTTTTTTCTCAAAAAGATGAACTTGAACCATGAACAGTTGACCAACTCCTCCAGCTTTGGTATGCAGGATTCCAGTGAAGGTTGGATGAACCCAACTATATCCTGCCATTTTGGATACATGAGTAGCCACATCTAGCTGCAGGTAGTTAATATACACATCACTCACTGATTCCTGCCTTGTGATACCCGGGAGTCTGATAGGAAAACAAGTCAGCTGGGATGGGATTGAGACTTTCCTATGTTAGACTTAGCAAATTGTAGACACAATGGTTACAATTTGCAAGGGTTCCAAAGATTCACCAATGTCCTCACTGCAGAGTACAAAACATGTTCTACAGGCTTTAAGGGCAACCAGTAGTGTGCATAGGTGATGTCACATATTACCTAAACCTTTCATTCCTGTGTAATTTGACTTGTACACTTATAGCAGCGGGCACTGTACATGAGTAAGCAAAAGTAACTGGCACTGATGGTGATGTCTTATCATTCTTCTCAGCTTCTGAGTCTAGAACTTACCCCATTGAAGGTGGAGCTTTCATTCTTGATTTCACTCTTCAAAAGCGATTTGTATGCACAAGAAATGTTTTACTCACCTGAGCCTTGATTTTGTTGAAGAACTGGCTTGTCCTGACCTAGGTTCTGTTGAGCCACAACGTGAAAGTGATGGGACAGGAGTCAAGGAAGGGGGTTTGACTTCTCCAGATGTCGAAGAGTCACCACTAGATATTGCTCTGATGGGGCATGGGTTTTTCTTAATTAAGGCAGGGACAACTAAGATGGCTATGGGTGGAGTTTAAACATCCATTATGAACACAAAAATCCCAGCCAGTAACAAGAGCTCCCCCTTCTGTGATTGTCCTCATGAACAACTGTATTCCCAAGTGTCCCAGAGAAGCCACCAGGCCTGTCTTCCATGCTGCTTTATTTCCTGAGATCTCAGTACTGGGCAGATAGCACCTTCTTGGTGAAAATAAACCAATCTTGCTGTTACGAAATTGCAGTTCTATATCTGGGAGGAAAGTCGTCTTATATAGATGAGAAGGTACAGTTAGTTTTATATCAAGGTTCACATAAATGCAGACTACCAGCACAGGTCAATAGACTTCATTCTTCTAAAACCAGACATTCAGGAGAGAGAAAGCAGACACCCTGAAAGACACTGTATCATCTACTGAATTTTTGGTTGCAGAAGGATTCTCATAAATAAGTACTTGCCTAATTATGTTCCCATGACAGTGCTTGCAAAAATGCTGATATCCCATTTAACACCTTGGTGCACTAAACCACAATTTCTTAAATATCCTTTAGACAAATTGGATATGTTTGTCTCCTATTAGCAGGTCAGGATTGAATCCTGCAGTTCCCTTTCTGGGTGTACCCAGGTTTGCATGGTCAGGCCTGCAGGCTCTGGGCTCCTCAGGGGCAGCTCAATCCTGAGACTCAGATGTGCTGTTGTGCAATGAGATGAATGAGGTCAGAGCAGGGACTTCTTAACGACTACATTGGGGCCAGGATGAAGAAAGGAAGACAAATTGGGAGAGGTAAAACTTAAGAAGGAATGGAAGGGTGGCAGTTCATAGCTACCTAGTCCAAACTGCACCAACTGCTCTGCCACTGGACATAGGTTGGGAGAGATAGAACTTGTCAACTTTTGCTGACATACACCAGGCCATTAAGACTCGATATGTAAGAAAAGACAGTGTCATTCCATTGTCCAGGACAGGTCAGTACAGATGTGATTTTTTTTTTTTTTTAACCTTGGAGTTTCTTCATTACAAAAGACCCTCATCAGGTATGAGCCAAGCCTGTCTAGGAAGACAACCTGCACTGTCTCCTCACTTTCTGTGTCTCTTTGCCAAGCTACAAAGTCAAGATAAAGGTGGAATATTGTTATAGAATAGCCTTTATGTGTGGGACACTCCATTGACTGAGGGAGTTAGTTAAAAGGTAATAGGCACGTATTGTGATATTGTGACTAAATGGATAGAAAGCAGTAAAAGACCAGTGAGACGTGGAGCCCAGAACTTCTGTTTCAAGGTGGCCCACATGCATTTAATTCCCGTGTGGATATTCTACCTGGCCTGTGTGTGAGAGAGGTCAAAGGAAGCTGTGAATTAGAAAAGCTTTTGGGTCCTCTAATAAGATGAAGATAATGGAGATGATGTCCTTCCTGTCCTAGATTTATATTTGGCTAAAGCCAAGAGTGTCTTTTGAGTTGCCACATCTAACCCCACCACTACAGTTGAGTATGTATATGATGCTCATCCCAGAATGGAGAGTGGCAGTAGAAGTTATCTCAACTGTGTCTGAGTGCTGGGCTCTTGAAGTAATTGTTTTCTTTGCCTCAACTAGCTGCAGAAGCTAAGACTGTGTTGGCAGCATCTCTTCCCTTCAAATACCTAAGGGTAGGAGAGGTTCACCTGTCTGCTCCATCCGAGCTCTTATTCCTGAAGCATGTTTCTTTATTGTACAATATCTTCTGAAGCCGGGAATAAGGAGTTTAATGGGTGGGGAGTTTCCATCACGATGATAAAGCTTTTGGAAACGGATAGTGGCAATAGTTGTACAACATTAAGTGTGCCACTGAGTAGTGCACTTGAATGGTTGAGGTGAATTTTATGTCATGCAGAGTTTACCATAACAAAATGTTAATGTAATCTTTAAAAACCTTCTGAAACCATCTCTTAGATCTCACACAGGATATGACCAGAAGCTAATGGGAGTCCTCCATGATCTGGTCAATCCTTGCTTTCTTGAACACATTCTCAAAATAGCTTTAGTTGTCTTCAAATGTGCCGCTTTTGAGAGCAAGGTGGCATAACCAAGTGCCTCCTTAATGGGTTGTAAAGAAAAGAACCATATATTTCACTTGGTCTCCTTCGTCCTTGTTCTTGACAATCAGTTATTCTGAAGTTGCTTTGTCTGAAGCTTACTCAGCACTTAAGTACCTGGATGATAAATGGAATGAAGACAAGACACAGCAGTTAGAGGAACCAGCAGAGATTAAGGATGTGTTAGGCTGGAGTTCGTCTGGGGGAAAAAATGGGCCCCAGGCTTGAGATTCCTCTGAGAAAAGGCTTCTTGCCATGCTGGAAAGAATATTTACCTGACAGAATATTTACCTGTTAAACTACTGTTCAACAGTTTCCAGGCAGGGCATAATTATCCTTAAAAAAATGTAGCATCTGTGTCATCTGATGTTGCCAAGAACGTTGTTTTGTGGCTTAATGGCGGGCTGGGTAGTAAGTGTCCTTGGATCAGCCTAGGAAGCATGAAAGTTGCTTTATGCTGGTAAGCCCTGTTCTCAGCTTATGGCAGAGATTTGAGGCAGAGAAGGGTAGCTGTGTGGACAGTGGTCTAAGACTTCTAGCCAGACAACAAGCTGTTTAAAACCCCATATTGTGACTCACTTCAACCAAGGGGTTAATAAGATAGTTCTGCAACCTACAGATTCCATTAAAGGAAAGGATTTATAAAACTGAAGGCTGTGGAGTGATGTTGAAAGTTGAAGGAAGACATAAGCTTAGTCCCTGGAAAGACAACTTACCTTCCACAGAAAGCTTATAAACCTGTGGTGCTCATAAGTGGTGAGTTTGTCTTTGCTACTTGCCTGGGAAATAGCAGGACTGTCTGCTTGGTCTTGTTGGTTAATAGAACCAAAATATCATCTGCCATGGGATGCTCAATTGATACACTAAACTAGTTATTTGACTATTGGGTAAGAAGGACTTTTAAGTCTCTAAAGGATTGATTTTATTGATTCAGTTAACTTATTCCTGTATGCTTAAGATGCATATTTTGTGCTTCTGAGGTTAATTCTCTGCATGTTGACTTACAGTTCTCTTCAAATATGGAAAAACCGTGGCCAATATTTCAGCGTTTCCTGCCTCTTCTCTCTTCAGATACTCCAATAGTGCATCTTTTAGGCTAGAGTATGCCCACAATTTCTGTTCTTTTTTTTTTTTACATTTTCAAAAACATCTTTCCTCCATGTTTTTACATATATGTGCATGCTTACATATGGATAAAGGGAGAAAGAAAAAGCTCTCTCTATATATTAAGAGTTCTGGGGTACACGTGTAGAATGTGCAGGTTTATTACATAGGTATACACGTGCCATGGTGGTTTGCTGCACCCATCAACCCGTCATCTACAATAGGTATTTCTCCTAATGCTATCCTCCCCTAGCCCCCTGCCCCCCTGACAGGCCCCAGTGTGTGATGTTCCCCTCCCTGTTTCCCTGTGTTCTCATTGTTCAACTACCACTTATGAGTGAGAATATGCAGTGTTTGGTTTTCTGTTCTTGTGTTAGTTTGCTGAAAAGGATGGTTTTCAGCTTCATCCATGTCCCTGAAAAGGACATGAACTCATCCTTTTTTATGGCTGCATAGTATTCCATGGTGTATATGTGCCACATTTTCTTTATCCAGTATATCATTGATGGGCATTTTCGTTGGTTCCAAGTCTTTTGCTATTGTGAATAGTGCCACAATAAACATACATGTGCATGTGTCTTTATAGTAGAATGATTTATAATCCTTTGGGTATATACCCCATAATGGGATTGCTGGGTCAAATGACATTTCTAATTCTAGATCCTTGAGGAATCGCCACACTGTCTTTCACGATGATTGAACTAATTTGCACTTCCCCCAACAGTGTAAAATCGTTCCTATTTCTCCACATCCTCTCCAACACCTGTTGTTTCCTGACTTTTTAATGATCACCATTCTAACTGGTGTGAGATGGTATCTCATTGTAGTTTTGATTTGCATTTCTCTAATGACCAGTGATGATCTTTTTTTCTTATGTTTGTTGGCTGCATAAATGTCATCTTTTGAGAAATGCCTGTTCATATCCTTCACCCAGTTTTTGATGGGTTGTTTGCTTTTTTCTTGTAAATGTAAGTTATTTGTAGATTCTGGATATTAGCCCTTTGTCAAATGGATAGACTGCAAAGGTTTTCTCCCACTCTGTAGGTTGCCTGTTCACTCTGATGATAGTTTCTTTTGCTGTGCAGAAGCTTTGCTTTAATTAGATCCGATTTGTCAATTTTGGCTTTTGTTGCCATTGCTTTCGGTGTTTTAGTCATGAAGTGTTTGTCCATGCCTATGTCCTGAATGGTAGTGCCTAGGTTTTCTTCTAGGGTTTTTACGGTTTTAGGTCTTAGGTCTTATGTTTAAGTCTTTAATCCATCTTGAGTTGATTTTTGTATAAGGTGTAAGGAAGGGGTCCAGTTTCAGTTTTGTGCATATGGCTAGCCAGTTTTCCCAACACCATTTATTAAATAGGGAATCCTTTCCCCATTTCTTGTTTTTTTGTCAGGTTTGTCAAAGATCAGATGCTTGTAGATGTGTGGTATTATTTCTGAGGACTCTGTTCTGTTCCATTGGTCTATATCTGTTTTGTTACCAGTACCATGCTCTCTTGGTTACTGTAGCCTTGTAGTATAGTTTGAAGTCAGGCAGTGTGATGCCTCTAGCTTTGTTCCTTTAACTTAGGATTGTCTTGGCTATGCGGGTTCTTTTTTGGTTCTATATGAAATTTAAAGTAGTTTTTTCCAATTCTGTGAAGAAAGTCAATGGTAGCTTGATGGGGGGATAGCATTGAATCTATAAATTACTTTGGGCAGTATGGCCATTTTCACAATACCGATTCTTCCTATCCATGAGCATGGAAATTTCTTCCATTTATTTGTGTCCTCTCTCATTTCCTTGAGCAGTGGTTTGTTCTTCTCCTTGAAGAGGTCCTTCACATCCCTTGTAAGTTGTATTCCTAGATATTTTATTCTCTTTGTAGCAATTGTGAATAGGAATTCACTCATGATTTGGCTCTGTTTGTCTGTTAATGGTGTATAGGAATGTTTGTGATTTTTGTACATTGATTTTGTATCTTGAGACTTTGCTGAAGTTGCTTCTCAGCTTAAGGAGATTTTGGGCCGAGAAGATGGGGTTTTATAAATATACAATCATGTCATCTGCAAACAGACAATTTGACTTCCTCTTTTCCTATTTTAATACCCTTTATTTCTTTCTCTTGCCTGATTGCCCTGGCCAGAACTTCCACTACTATGTTGAATAGGAGTGGTGAGAGAAGGCATCCTTGTCTTGTGCTGGTTTTCAAAGGGAATGCTTCCAGTTTTTGCCCATTCAGTATGATATTGGCTGTGGGTTTGTCATAAATAGCTCTTATTTTGAGATACATTCCATCAATACCTACTTTATTAAGAGTTTGTAGCATGAAGGGCTGTTGAATTTTGTCAAAGGCCTTTTCTGCATCTATTGAGATAATCATGTGGTTTTTGTCATTGGTTCTGTTTATGTGATGGATTATGTTTATTGATTTGCATATGTTGAACCAGGCTTGCATCCCAGGGATGAAGCCGACTTGATTGTGGTAGATCAATTTTTGATGTGCTGCTGGATTCGGTTTGCCATTATTTTATTGAGGATTTTTGCATCGATGTTTATCAGGGATATTAGCCCGAAATTTTCTTTTTTTGTTGTGCCTCTGCCAGGTTTTGTTATCAGGATGATGCTGGCCTCATAAAATGAGTTAGAGAGGAGTCCCTCTTTTTCTATGTTTGGAATAGTTTCAGAAGGAATGATACCAGCCCCTCTTTTACCTCTGGTAGAATTCGGCTGTGAATCTGTTTGGTCCTGGACATTTTTTGGTTGGCAGGCTATTAATTATTGCCTCCATTTCAGAACTTGTTATTGATCTATTCAGGGATTCAACTTCTTCCTGGTTTAGACTTGGGAGGGTGTATGTGTCCAAGAATTTATCCAGTTCTTCTAGATTTTCTAGTTTATTTGCAAAGAGGTGTTTATAGTATTTTCTGATGGTAATTTGTATTTCTGTGGGATCAGTGGTGATATCCCCTTTATCATTTTTTATTGCATCTATTTGATTTTTTTTTTTAGTCTGGCTAGCAGTCTATTTTGTTGATCTTTTCAAAAATCCAGCTCCCGGATTCATTAAACTTTTTTTAAAGGGATTTTCACGTCTCTGTCTCCTTCAGTTCTTCTCTGATATTAGTTGTCTTCTGCTAGCTTTCAAATTTGTTTGCTCTTGCTTCTTTTAATTTTGATGTTAGTGTCAATTTTAGATCTTTCCTGCTTTCTCTTGTGGCATTTAGTGCTGTAAATTTCTCTCTACACACTGCTTTAAATGTGTCCCAGAGATTCTGGTATATTATGTCTTTGTTCTCATTGGTTGCAAAGAACTTATTTCTGCCTTAATTTCTTTATTTACCCAGTAGTCATTCAGGAAGAGGTTGTTCAGTTTCCATGCAGTTGTGCGGTTTTGAGTGAGTTTCTTAATCCTGAGTTCTAATTTGATTGCACTGTGGTTTGTTATGATTTGTGTTTTTTGCATTTGCTGAGGAGTGTTTTACTTCCAATTATGTGGTCAATTTTAGAATAAGTGTGATATGGTGCTGAGAAGAACGTATATTCTGTTGATTTGGAGTGGAGAGTTCTGTAGATGTCTATTAGGTCTGCTTGGTCCAGAGCTGGGTTCAAGTCCTGAATAGCTTTGTTAATTTTCTGTCTCGTTGATCTAATATTGACAGTGGGCTATTAGAGTCTCCCACCATTATTGTGTGGGAGTCTAAGTCTCTTTGTAGGTGTCTAAGAACTTGCTTTATGAATCTAGGTGCTCCTGTATTAGATGCATATATATTTAGGATAGTTAGCTCTTGTTTGTGTCTTCTTTTTAAATTTTATTTATTTTATTATTTTTTTGAGATGGAGTCTTGCTTTGTCGCCCAGGCTGGAGTGCAATGGCGAGATCTTGGCTCACCGCAAGCTCTGCCTCCCGGGTTCATGCCGTTCTCCTTCCTCAGCCTCCTGAGTAGCTGGGACTACAGGTGCCTGCCACCATGCCTGGCATGGTATTTTTAGTAGAGACGGGGTTTCACCATGTTAGCCAGGATGGCCTCGATCTCGTGATCTGCCTGCCTCGGCCTCCCAAAGTGAGCTCTTCTTGTTGCATTGATCCCTTTACTATTACGTAATGCCTTTGTCTCTTGATCTTTGTTGGTTTAAAGTCTGTGTTATCTGAGATGAGGATTGCAACCCCTGCTTTTTTTTTTTTTTTTTCCGTTTGCTTGGTAAATATTCCTCCATCCCTTTATTTTGAGCCTATGTGTGTCTTTGCACATGAGGTGGGTCTCCTGAATACAGCACACTGATGGGTCTCGACTCCATCCAATTTGCCAGTCTGTGTTTTAATTGGGGCATTTAGCCAGCTTACATTTAAGGTTAATATTGTTACGTGTGAATTTGATCTTGTCATTATAATGTTAGCTAGTTATTTTGCCCATTAGTCGATGCAGCTTCTTCATAGTGTCAGTGGCCTTTACAATTTGGTATGTTTTTGCAGTGGCTGGTAGCAGTTGTTCCTTTCCATACTTGGTGCTTCCTTTAGGAGCTCTTGCAAGGCAGGCCTGGTAGTGACAAAATCTCTCAGCATTTGCTTGTCTGTAAAGGATTTTATTTCTCCTTCACTTATGAAGCTTAGTTTGGCTGAATATGAAATTCTGGGTTGAACATTCTTTTCTTTAAAAATGTTGAATATTGGCCACCACTCTCTTCCGGCTTGTAGGGTTTCTGCAGAGAGATCCACTGTTAATCTATGGGCTTCCCTATGTGGGTAACCCGACCTTTCTGTCTGGCTGCCCTTAACATTTTTTCCTTCATATCAACGTTGGTGAATCTGACGATTGTGTCTTGGGGTTGCTCTTCTCAAGGAGTATCTTTGTGGTGGTCTCTGCATTTCCTGAATTTGAAGGTTGGCCTGTCTTGCTAGGTTGGGGAAGTTCTCCCTAATATCCTGAAGAGTGTTTTCCAACTTGGTTCCATTCTCCCTGTCACTTTCAGGTATACCAATCAAATATAGATTTGGTCATTTCACATAGTCCCATATTTCTTGGAGGCTTTGTTCATTCCCTTTCATTCCTTTTTCTCTAATCTTGTCTTCATGCTTTATTTCATTAAGTTGATCTTCAATCCTGATATCCTTTCTTCTGCTTGATCGATTTGGCTATTGATACTTGTGTATGCTTCACAAGTTCCCATGCTGTGTTTTTCAGCTCCATCAGGTCATTTATGTTCTTCTCTAAACTGGTTATTCTAGTTAGCAATTCACCTAACCTTTTTTCAAGGTTCTTAGCTTCCTTGCATTGGGTTAGGACATGGTCCTTTAGCTCAGAGGAGTTTATTACCCACTTTCTGAAGCCCACTTCTGTCAATTCATCAAACTCATTCTCCGTCCGGTTTTGTTCCCTTCCTAGTGAGGAGTTATGATCCTTTGGAGGAGAAGTGGCAATCTGGTTTTTGGAATTTTCAGGCTTTTTGCCCTGGTTTCTCCCCATCTTTGTGGATTTATCTACCTTTGGTGTTTGATGTTGGTGACCTTCTGATGGTGCCTCTGAGTGGATGTCCTTTTTATTGATGTTGATGCTATTCCTTTGTTTGTTAGTTTTCCTTCTAACAGTCAGGACCCTCTGCTGTAGGTCTGCTGGAGTTTGCTGGAGTTCCACACCAGACCTGTTTGCCTGGGTATCACCAGCAGAGGCTGCAGAACAGCAAAGACTGCTGCCTGTTCCTTCCTCTGGAAGCTTCGTCCCAGAGGGGCACCTGCCAGCTGCCAGACAGAGCTTTCCTGTATGAGGTGTCTGTTGGCCCCTACTGGGAGTTATCTCCCAGTCAGGGACCCATTTGAGGAGACAGTCTGACCCTTAGCAGAGCTGAACACTGTGCTGGGAGATCCGCTTCTCTCTTCAGAGCCGTCAGGCAGGAATGTTTATGTCTGCTGAAGCTGTCGCCACAGCCATCCCTTCCCCTAGGTGCTGTGTCCCAGGGAGATGGGGGGGTTTTATCTATAAGCCCCTGACTGGGGCTGCTGCCTTGTTTTTGAGATGCCCTGCCCAGAGAGGAGGAATCTAGCAAGGCAGTCTGGCCATGGCAGCCTTGTTGAGCTGTGGTGGGTTCCACCCAGTTTGAACTTCCTGCCAGCTTTGTTTACACTGTTAAGGTAAAACCACCTACTCAAGCCTCAGCAATGGTGGATTCCCCTCCCTCCACCAAGCTCAAACATCCCAGCTCGACCTCAGACTGCTGTGCTGGCAGCGAGAATTTCAAGCCAGTGGATCTCAACTTGCTGGGCTCCATGGGGGTGGAACCCACTGAACCAGACCACTTGGCCCCCTGGCTTCAGCCCCCTTGCCAGGAGAGTAAACGGTTCTGTCTCACTGGCATTCCAGGTACCACTGGGGTATGGGAAGGGGAAAAAAAAAAAAACTCCTGCAGCAAGCTCGTTGTCTGCCCAAATGGCTACCCAGCTTTGTGCTTGAAACCCAGGACACTGGTGGCATAGGCACTGGAGGGAATCTCCTGGTCTGTGGGTTGTGAAGACCATGGGGGAAAGCGCAGTATCTGGGCTGGAGTGTACTGTTCAGTCCCTCCTGGCTTCCCTTGGCTAGGGCAGGGAATTCCCCAACCCCTTGCACTTCCCGGGTGAGATGATGCCCCACCCTGCTTAGGCTCACCCTCCATGAGCTGTACCCACTGTCCAGTCAGTCCCAATGAGATGAACTGGGTACCTCAGTTGGAAATGCAGAAATCACCCTGCCTTCCGAATCAATCTCGCTGGGAGTTGCAGACTGGAGCTATTCCTATTTGGCCATCTTGCCAGCAATCAATTTCTGTTCTTTTCATATCTATTTTTCTTCCTATATTACCTGGCCTCAGGTTAGTCCTTTATAGCAACATTAAATGAACTAAAACATAAATAAGGGATGATTCCTACAGAGACCTGATGGCACCTTCTTGGTTAAAATAAAGTGAAGCCAAGAGCCAGATTGAGCTGAATACCACCTTTTCTAGTTCTGCTTAGAGGTTGTATATGGGGTAACCTTTTGAAAAATCTGTCTACTTTCAAGACAGCAAGGAAAGTTCCATTGGCTATATGGCATCACTACATAATTGAGGTTTCTTGCACACTAACGTGCAGGTAGGTTGACCTGAAGGCAAAAAATAGAAATACAGGAATGAGTAGTCTCTGGCCTAGAAAAAAAATTTTACTGATTCCCAGAAACATTTTTCTGTGAAATCCCTCATCATTCTAGAAGTAGCGATGGTACATTCATCTTAGGTAAACTGTGAAGTTCCCATTTCTCTTTAATGTGTAAATTAATCTATAACCTTCATGAACTTTGGACAATATCATCTGCTTCCTCTAGTGTGGCCTTCTATGCACTAGAATGGGTATCCTTGACTCTGAACATCAAATATCTAGGGATTTCTAAGTATGAGCTAATAACAAGGGGAGTAGAAGAGTTACAGGAATGCCTGTGCGTATATATTCACACATTCTAGTCATTCTGAATTCAAAGACATAGAAACCCAGGTGCATGGCAGGTAAAATGCATGTCCAGAGTGAATGAAGTCTTCCGTTAGAATCTGAATGTTGGCACTAACATTCCGAGGGTGGTTTGATCAAACCACTTTCTTTAAAAACTAGAAATACAGAAAGGGCTTTGTTTATAGAAGTGGTCCAGAACACATTCCCTCCCCCAGTAACATTTAGAACATTAAGCCTCTGAGTCATGGAAAGCAGATGTTCATGGAGGACTGTATAATATGTTGAACTGGATTAGCAAGAGTAAGTCTTGGATAGGAAGAGTATTCCAGGGCTTGAGGTGGGAAAGTAAGAATTTTCCTCATCTTGGGTCTATTCTCTGAAACTTAAACAGAACTGTTAGGAAAGGGGATGTTGGAGAAAGGCCTTGTGTATCCCATGAGACCAATGGGAAGATGAATCAACCGAGATACCACTGAGGATTTCCTGACTTTCAACAGATGTGTATAGATACCATGTTTAGAAAAATTCCATAGTTTCTCTAAAGGCTTAATGTGCACAAAGCAGTGTGCACAAGGCATGTCACATGTTGCCTAATCTTTCCACTTCTATGTGCTTATTTTTATTTACAGTCAGAGCAGCATGCACTCCAAGCACAGGTAACTGGTATTAAGGGATATCTTAAGGAATTATCTTTATACTTGTGAGCTCTAGAATGTGCCCTGTGGAGAAGCCTATGAGATTTGCTCCAGATTTCACTTTCAAAGCTATTACACACACTAAAAATGTCTCCTTCAATCCTACAACAAAACCAGAGCCCCTATGAAGAAATAGTTTGTTCCAACCTAGGACCTATTTAGCCAAGTAATAAAGGTGATAGGAAGAGAGGACAGGATTCAAGGACTATCTATCAAGCTTGGATTTTTTTTGACCAAATTGAAGAATTGGTTTGTTCTCACCTAAGTTCTATCAAGCCAAATAAGTGATGGGACAAGATGAAAAAGATTTTTCCTGACGTGAAAGGATTTGGGTAGTCACCCATTGAATGTTCTCATGGAGATCAAGTCTGGGACAATCAAGATGGCTGTGGATCAAGCTCAAGTATCCATTATGAATGTTAAAATCTTGACAGGCAGCGGGCAGTCACCCTTCTGTAGATACTCACCATGGCTGGTTCTAGCCCCGCAAGTGGCCCAGTGATGGCACCCAGGCCTGTCCTCCATGTTGCTTCATGTTTGCTTCCTGATATCTCAGTGTTGAAGTGAAAGATCAGGGATGAAACAGGCAGAAACCAACTTTGTGTCCAGGGGAAAATGTTTAGAGACATGAGGAAGAATGCTTTTAGTTTTATGTCAAGGTTCTTATAAGTATGTTACCAGCACAGGTTGGTAGAACCTGGTTTATTTCCAAAACTGAGACTCGGGAGAAAAAAGCAGGTGTACCCCATGATATAAACATGGTTCTTCGTATCTGTGCTGATTGCATCATAGACAAACTCTGGTTGCAGAGGAAGGATTTCCACAGCTATTTCCTAACTATGTTTACACAAAGTGCTTGTAAAAATGCTGACATCCAGTGGATTTTGAAAATTTTGTTTTGATGTAAATTTTCCAAAGTATCCTTTATCCAGACAAATTGGATATATTGATTTCCTGGGGCAAAATGAGCAGTGGAGGGTTGAATCTTACACTTCCCTTTTGGAATCACTCAGGTCAACATGGTGGTCAGGACTTTAGGCTCAGGGATCCTTGGGGCCAGCTTTAAAGTCAACTGGGATGTATTTCTTTGTGATGGAAAAAATTTGAGTGTAGAGCTTCTTTCATGACTATATACGAACCAAGACAAGGGAACTGCAGACAACTTGAGGAAAGGGAATGTTTAGAAAGGAGTGGGACAGATGGGGTCACATCTGCCTGAAGTGAAACATGCACCAGTTGCTCCGACATTGGGCATGGGTTGGGAGGGACAGCACTTGGCACTTCATTTGCTGAAATGGCATATGAAAGGCCAACAAAACTTTATGTGAGAGGACATGAGAAAAGTGACATCCTATTGCCTAGAACAGGTCAGTGGTCAGTGTGGATGTGAACCTTTATCCTTAGTTTCCTCAGTATAAGACTTACACATAAGATCCTAAGGTCTAGGATGATCCTGTCCTGCCTAGGAAAATAATATGGGCTGTTTACTCACAGCTTCTGTAGTTCTTTGTCAAGCTACAGAGTTAAGATAAATGTGGAATATGGTGCCAAAGTCTTTATAGAACAGCCCCTTATTGCTGTCTTGATAGGGATTTCACTGAATCTGTAGACCACTTTGGGTCATAGACATTTTGACAATATTTACTCAAATACCTTTCAGCAGATACTCATGGCTGGGCCAGGTTGTTTCTGAAACCATAATCTTAGTCTTCCATTCCAATAATAATCCTGAAGCCCATCAGAGGTGTCTTTCAAAGCTCTTGTGACCCATGGACTTGTGCTGAATCAATGAGGAGAAAAAGTGCTGTGGGAAAAACATAATTCAGCATCAACCTCACCTCTCATGTACTGGCTGTGTTGCCTGGAACAAAAGTCTTAATCTTTCTGAATCTGACACCTGACCTGTAAAAATGGGCTAATTGCTTTATGATACTGTGACAACTTAGAGATTATTCATGTGGCATATTTAGGTTAATCCCCAGCGTAAGATAAGCATCTAACAGAAGCTATTTTGTGATCTAGTAAGTTCTTACCACTGCACACATCATACCATTAAACTTTTGCCAAAGATGTCTTAATTATGAAAATTCCTTTCAGAATAAAATAGAAACACACACTCATGTCTATAAAACTTATAACCTTACTAATGGGATGCTAGCCTGTGAATTTAAATTTGAGCTGTTTATGCAGTGCCTTCTATGTCACAGGCTCTGTGCCAGCCACCCTAAATATTCTTCATACTCAACTCTGACACTCAAATCAGTTTTTCCAGTGGACAGTAGTACGTTCCTCAGATGAGGATGAAATTCAGGAATGATAAAACCATGACTCTTTGTAGCCTGTTGGTGAATCACAAGCCAAACCAAAGTCTTCTGACACCTTGACATTTTTTTTCCACTCTCCCACACTAGGCATAAAAATGATGTTGGTGATGCCTCAGGATTAAGTGACTCAGGCTGCAAATCTTTGGGGAAGTAGGCTGGGATAAGTTTGACTCTAGATCAAAGCACTTCAAAGCAGTTTCTCAGGATCATTCATCTTTCATTAAGCAGCGATTGAGCCCCTACTGTGAACACAAACATGATCCTCCTTTAAGGTGTTCATAGTCTATACAGGAAGAGCAGACACACAAGCAACAGAACAGTCACAGTATAGTCTGAAATCCTTCAAATACCCACCCACCTGCAAAGTGCACTGAGGCATAGGGAAGGTGATTCTTCAGTTGAAACCTGAAAGTTAAGGGGCAGCTTAATTGGACACTGTAGGTAAAGGATTCGTACAAAGCAAAAACGTGCAGATATTCAGAGGACTAGAAGAACAAGGCATCTGACTGGAGAGTTGCTGGGCCTTTGGACTCCTAAGACTGGTATAAAACTATTTTTGCTAGAGTCAGCAAGCTTAAACTGATACCCAAGAGCGGCTGTGAATCAACAATTGTTTTGGAGCTATATTCTGCATAGTTAACAAGGGTGTCCATTAAACATTATCTTGGACCTAATGGCCACTATTTCAATGCCTCAGCAGGATACTAAATGGAATTCTGGCAAGAGAACAGACTTCCATATCTGTTCTTAACTTTAAAATGGCCTTAGGAAGTAGAATAGATTCTGAGAACCAAAGAATAAAGCTCACCGGAAGTTAAAGATGGGTAGGAGACCAGGTGTTCCAGTTTATCTTGAGTATCTGAACTATGGTCAAATGTCTGTCCTAACCCTTTTGGTTTACATAAGTCCACAGTAACACTTCTATAGAATTCTAGATCTCTTGGCATTGAGTTGCCATGGTTACCTACTGACATGCCTGTCAGCTCGGCTAAACTGTGGTTTTCTTATGGGAATAGTAGGGTCCTTAATACATGTCTGCTGAACTTAAACCCTCTTCCTGCTTCCAACATTCCTTTCAGACTCATGAGGCTGTAGCCATCTCCTATGAGCTGCTGAAATGGGGCCTAATTAGGGTTGGTTGGAGCATCAGGAAGGAAAGACACTACACATACTTAGAGAGCTACACTCTCCAAACCAGGAGGTCTATGCCTGCTTTCTGGCTCCTGCAGACACTGGGAAGGTGAGAAGGGTAAAAAGGATTTCAGTCATCAACCACGTATTTTACCCTTAATCTAACAGGTCAATATATACTAACAATGAATCCATAAATGCCACCCCCACTGCTTTGTGGGGAAAAAAGGGAGGGGAAGGAAAGGAATAGCATCTCCTTTCTTTCCATCTTTGAAACACTTATTCTTAAAACACATCTGCTAGATCTAATTAGATCCTTTCAAATCCAAGACGAATATTGTTCTCATTTTACACATAGGGTCATTGAGAAGTAGGCTGCTTACACATGTATCTTGCATAAAGCTTACATAAATATCAGCTTGATTTTTGGATGTCTTTAACGCTCAGCCTTACGCCCTTTCTCTACAGCTTACTGGCTGAGAAATGGCTTAAATTTACATATCTGATGGTTTGTTCAAATGCAATAAATTGTCTGAAGATCAGTTTCAGTTAAGGCGCTATCTTTGCCCCAAGAGGAAAATAAAGTGCAGTTGCAGGTGTATGGACTGAGAATCAGACCTAATTAAAATTACTCTGGCCATGTAAGAGCTATGTAAATTTGTGCAATTTGCCTTATCTCTCAAGCCTCAGCTCTCTAATCTATAAAGGGGGATGGGGATAACATACTTCCAATGGTTTTAAGGATAGTATAAAAAATCTTGAAATACAACCTACTTACAGCAGCCTGATCTAATATTCCAAATTATAATCACTTTGAATACATGAACGCAATTAGATTAGCAAAATCCACGGTTCTAACTATAGACTTTGTCCTTAAGTTTTTGAAAGATTTTAATGATTATTACAGGTGAAGAAATTGAGGTCGAGTTTTGGTGCTGGTTTAAATAATTGACTTCTTACTATGTGACAACCATTGTACAAGATGCTTCTCATACAGTACCTCTAATGCTTGCGGTAAACACGAATAGACAAGTAGGGCTTTACAAGTGAAATACACTTCCAAAGTTCACATAGCTAGGAAGTGGCAGAATTCAAATTAAAATCAGATGGGATTTTTTTCTCCATAACATCAAGAACAACTGAATAAATGTTATGCAGTCATGAATGAAGTTTAGTTTCCTCCTCCCCATGAAATGAGTTCTGTTGAGCTCAAGACACAATGTGGGAAGAGTTTGCATGAGCAAGCTTCCTTTGAGCATCAGGAGAAACCTCATGCTGGATCACACAGCTGGCCCTCCTTTATTATGTTCCAGCTGATGAAACCACCACGGCTCCCTTGCCTATAATGGAGTGTTTCAATTTGGGTACAGAATGAAAGATGCAGGCTTCCTCTTCTCCTCCAGAATCTTAATGCAGACTGCTGAACAAAGCTTCCATTAAGAGGATGGTTCGCATTTTTCTTCCTGGGTTTGCCAAATACAAGATGAGGATGTTTTATTCTCAGAGGTAACTGATACCAGCACTTCACAATTCAAACCAATAGATACTTAGGGAACTCCTACTTTGTGAAAGAACCTGAACTAGGTATTGCTGGGCACTGAAAAGTAGATAATATGTGGCTGTATTATTGTAATTTATGCAATTGTCATGATGCTGAGTAGTAATTAGTAATAGTTGAATGGTTAGTAATTAGTAATGGTTGCAGTGTTGAAGTTGAAAATGAGGGTAACAAAATACAGTTGTCCTTTAGTATATGTGGCAGATTGGTTCCAGGACATTTGGATATCTCAGTCTTTATATGCTCAAGTATGGAAGTCACCCTGCAGAACCCATGTATGTATAAAAGCCAGGCCCCTGGATATATGGACTTGGCATCCTGCAAATACTGTCGTGCTTTTAAGAGACAGGGCTGCCTCTGTCACCCAGGCTGGAGTGCAGTGGTATAACCGTGGCTCACTGCAGCCTTGAACTTGTGGGCTCAAGCAATCCTCCTGCCTTAGCCTCCCAAGTAGCTAGGACTACAGGTATGTACCACCATACCTGGCTATTTATTTTTATTTCTGGATTGGTCTCACTATGTTGCCAAGGCTTTTCTGAAACTCCTGGCCTCAAGCAACAGCCTCCTGAGCCACTGGGGTTACAGGCATGAGCCACTGTGCCTAGCTCCTAATATGATATTTCCAATTCATATTTGATTGATAGAAACCTACATATAATCAAGACCAGCATAGTTCAAAATGGGTCAACTGTATTGTGTTCAAAGACATTTTCTGGTGGGTATGACTGGATCTCGAACACAGAACCTCTAGTTCTCAACCTTAAGTACATTCCATTTCATGCTTCTTAAGAGCTCACACCACAATGATGTCTCACTGTAATGCTTTCTGGGACTTTTTCACATAATGGAGCCATGAACCCATAAGCCCGTGCTGAAATTTCCAGCATGTGTGAGGTACCAAGGGTTTGAAGATAAACACATGTTGCTCCTGTTCTAAGGAACATTAGTTCCATGCCTTCCGATAGATGGTCCATATTTATATCAAGGTTTCATGGATAGTTTGGTGATATGTTTGAAAATGGATTCCCATTGGAAAACAAAATTCCTTTAAATATCTGTATATAAAATATATTCATATCCTAGATTTTATTCTGCAGTGAAGTTCTAGCCTATAGGGCCCCTTCAGAACCACAGACAGTTCTCATGAAAAGCCAGATCCAGATGTCCTTGTGGGTTTAGGACCTGCTCCTCGTAACTTACACAATGGGCTATACAGATGACATTAAAAGGTATGTCTCAATTCCCATCAGTTTATTGATACTATGGGCATTTTCGCTATTGCACAAACTCCTGAATTGAGCATATTGTACTCAGTCACACATACTCATCACTGTCCCAGCCCCTTTAACATTATGCCTGACATTTCTAACTAGTGTTTGATCTGTTAATGAGTGAGTGGATTTCAGAGAACAAGACCAATGTCACATTCCAAAAGCAAGTTCTGAGCCACGTAATCATAGTTCATATTTCACATTGGAATGACTCAAACCCATGTCTGAAAGCCAGACTCGGACTTTAGAGGGAGGAATTTTTGGGTCCCTACTTGATGAGACTATGATGTATCTTTGTGAGAATTAAATATATCTACCCTGTGGATGGGTATTTGTAAATGACTATGTGGATGAATTAGGAAAATTTCTGTCTTGGGGAAAGGACGGATCAGGGAAGCTCAATTCTATTTAGGATTTTCTGAGATATATGTGACCAGATTAAACAAACATATGCCACAGCTTGGCATTGGGGACTACCAGGAGAGACTGTTTTATGCAGCTCTGGGAAACATCACTTTAGCCTATGGAGTTTATGGTGAGAAGAGCACAGGCCCAAACCCTGGCTTTTTGTTCTCTTACAGCTTGTGTTGCTTTGAGCAAGTCACTCGGCTGCTCTGAAATCATAGCCTCATTTGTTCGAGGTAGATAACACATTCTCCTGCATACTCAATAGGATGAGAGAGCATATGTGAAGATGCTTACAACAGAGCAGGCATCAATATTTGTCATTTTCAGACCCAAGACAAATATAGAAATAGAAATGTATTTATGCTTATGGAAGGATGACTAGATCAATTAATCTCTGGATTTGAAAAGCTGTGTATTGAGATTTCTCTTTTCCAGCATTGTTTATCACAGTAGAATATCCAGCACCTATTGCCTACGGCAGTGGCATTGATGTTGTAAACTTGCGGTGTCTCTGCCTGTCTCATTCACTCACTATCCCTGTTCCCTTAGATCCTCTTACACTTCAGCGATGTGTACTGGAGGACTTATCCTTGGCTCTGCTTTCATGGGGATCTAAATTACAAAGAACATTTGTGACTTCTGCTTTCAGGTCCAAAATGTAAAGATCTTGAACTTCATGCTTTTATCTTTATAAGAAAAAGCTAAAAATCAATGACAGGTATTTGATACCTTTTTGAGAGCGAAGCTTGCAGTGCAACTGCCACCCTGAAATTTGGAGAGACAGACAAATCCAGAAAGGTTAAAGCCTTTCTACTCGAAGTAAAAGCTGCTGGAGCCAAAAACTGGTAGGCGTCCTTAAGTGGTAATTTTAATAAACTGCTGGGAACTGAGTATGGACTAGCATAAGGGACAAACTCTTGGGGGGCTACAGTCTTAGGAGGCCCCCTTACTTTAGGGGGCTTCACCTCCAGGAACCCCACCAGGTTCTCAGGAACCAAGAAAGATTCCCTCCTTGGCTCTGGCAATCGGGTGGAAGAGTAATCCATGTGAAATAAATCCACAGCCTTCCCCATAACAAAGGTCTTCTCTCCAGAGCCATGGGGAAGGGTATGCCTCTCCTCCAGTCCCCTCCATCTGTCTTGTCTCACCCAAGGTTGGAGAGCTATACAAGAAGAAAAACTTGTGGAGGTCACAGGTCAGAGAAACCCACTAAACAACTGAAATTTAATTGGAAGATTGTACAGCATTCTCCATCTTCCATATCTTAGCACCACATCAACAGAGCTCCACTAAAGTAACAATGGATCAGAGCTGAAAGAGCTTAAAGACAGGCTGTCATGAGCAAGAATAAGTAGGAAAGCCCGAGGTCAAAAATAAAAACAAGGACATTAGGGGAATTTGAAGCCTCTGGCACCTGTAGCCACATGAAATACTAAAGGTCAAATGCTAGCCAGATTAACATAAGTCCTCATACTAGAGATCCATGTACCTTAGTTCCTATGACCTGAAATACCATATCCAGCTTTAAACAATAACAAAGACACAAGCCAGGCCCAGTGGTCAAATCTGAAAAGAAGAAAAAACAAGCATCAGGTCCAGATTCGAATCCTGTGACACAAATTTTAAAATTATCAAAGAAATCTTAAAATAACTGAATATGTTAAGAGCTTTATTAATTGAAAGTTTGTTTCTCTGCTTGAAATTCACATATTAAAGCTAGAATAACCCTCAGATTGGCTACCTGTGGAGATATGGCTTAGACGCATGGTGAAATGCAGTCATGAGGGTGCACCCTGACTCAATGGGATTAGTGTCTCATGAGAAAAGACACTAAAGAGTTTACATTTTCCTTTTCTCCCCAAGAAGGCTCAGAAGAAAGGCCATATGAGGACAAAGCAGCTGTCTACAAGCTAGGAAGAAGAGCCTCCACCAGAAGTTGTCTGGAACTTCTGTTTTGGACTTTCCAGCCTCTAGAACTCAGAGAAAGTAAATTTCTATTGTTCAAGCCACCCTGTCTATGGAATTTTGTTCTGGAAGCTCAAGCAGACTAATATGGGCTCTAATAAAAAGACAAGTGTAAGAACAGATGGGTAATATAAGTTGAGAAATGGAAACTTCTTAAGAATCAGAAGGAAATGTTCAAAATCAAAATAACAGAGAATGCCTTTGAGCTCATCAGTTGACTTGAGGCAGCCAGGAAAATCAATAAGCTTGAATATAGGTCAATAGAAACTTCCCAAACTAAAATGCAAAAAGAAAAAATAGAACATTACATCCAAGAACAGTGGGACAACTTCCATAAGATGTGTGTGTGTGTCTAACTAGAATATTTAGAACAAAAAGAATACTTAATGGCTTAAAGAGTTCCAAAAAATACCAAAACCAGAAAGCTCAACACCAAACATAATAAATATACACCTAAAAGCTACATATAGGCATATCATGTTACAACTGCAAGAAACCAGCGACATAGAAGAAATATTGACAGAAGCCAGGGTGGAAGGGGCCAGAGGAGAGGGAGAGGTTAGGAGAACCAAATGATACCGAAACAAAAACTGGGAAGAATGACTTAGAGAAACAAATTTCTCATGAGAAACCGTAAAACCAACAATGTTGCTATGGTTTGTATCCCTCAAAGTTCATGTGTTAAACTTAATCCCTAATGTAGCAGTGTTGAGAGGTAGGATCTTCAAGAGGTGATAGGATCATATAGGTGCTAGGATGGCTCTGCCATCATGAATGGATTGTCATTATCTTGAGAATGCGTTAGTTATTGCAAAAGTGAGCTTGTCCCTCTCTTGCTCCATCTTGCACTCGCTTGCCCTTTTGCCTTAAGTTGATGCAACAAGGCTCTCACCAGATGGTGGCATGTCGATATTGAATTTTCCAGTCTCCAAAACTGAAATTTTTCTTTATAAACTACCCAGTCTGTAGTATTTTGTTACAGCAACACAAAACAGACAAAAACAAGACAGGTACCAAGGAGTGGGGCTGTTGCTTTAACAAATACTCAGAAACATGAAACTGTAACTAAGGTTACAGTCATCTCTTGGTTACACACATCTCTTGAAAGCCAAAATTGAGGAGAGAAGCTTTTGAAAAGGAAAGCTAGCTGTATTCAAGATGCCAGCAACCCAGAGGAAGCAGTGAACTTGTGTTTAAAGACTACCTCTCCAAGCTGTATGTCTGGATCTGGGGTTCTTAAGGGAAATTAAGGGAGGACAAACAATGACCAAAGCATTTCTGTGAAATGGTTGTCAGTTAATCATTGCTTTCTTGGTCAATATCTTGTGGCCTTCTGCAGGAGCCATCAGGCTGTTCTTCTTAGGCTGATCAGCACATTCCTAAAGTTCTTGGTCAGTGTATTCTTTTATCTCTGAAAGTCCTATTTTCCTGAGGCTGCTTTTTAATATAATCTACAAACTCAAGCAAAGCAATAATATACAAGGAAACAAGCCCTTCTGTTACAGGACATCTGGATCTGGAAGCAGGGAACCTTAGGCCAATTAACCCAAACTTCCTAAAGCTAAACCAAAAGGAGAAACTCCATCTCCCTAGGGTGGAGGAACAAAGGATCAAAGGCTAGTGTCTCTCTGCAGCCCTCTCATTTCCACCATGTCTCAAGTGGAAAGGGAAAGTGCCTTGGAGTGGCCTCGGGCCAAGCAGGGACCATCCCTTCATCTGCATAGAGTGCCAATTCACCTCAACCTTGAATTAAATTCACCTTAGCCTTCAGCCACAGACCAAATCTTTCATATAAGGGGTAACAGATAGGAACCTCAAAAGGAGTGCTTGAAACCCAGAAAACTTTGTAACCAGGCCCTTGAGCTGTTTGCTTGGGCCCACTCCCACCCTGTGGAGTGCTTTCTCCCTTTAATAAATTCCTGCTTTTTTCCTGTGTCTCACTCCTTTGTTACTTTGTGTGTTTTGCCCAATTCTTTGTTCAAAATGCCAAGGGACCTGAACAACTCATACTCACAGCCTTCCAGTAACAGTTTTAATATGTTTCCCAAGCTTCATGTGTTGGAAACAAACTATCTCATGATAGTGAATAAATCTCATGAGATCTGATGGTTTTGGTAAAGGGCAGTTCCCCTATAGAGGCTCTCTTGCCTGCCACCATGTAAAACATGACTTTGCTCCTCACTCACCTTCTACCGTGACTGTGAGGCCTCCCCAGCCATATGGAACTGTGTGTCCATTAAACCTTTTCCTTTATAAATTACCTAGTCTTGAGTATATCTTTATTAGCATGAGGACAGACGAATACACCTGACTTCAAATTATACCACAAAGTTATCATAACCAAACAGCATGACACTGGCATTAACAGACTTATGTACCAATGAATTAGAGAACTCAAATTCACTTATTTACAGCCAACTGATTTGGACAAAAGTACAAAGAACACTCACTGGGAAGAGGATAGTCTCTTCAATAAACGGTGCTGGGACAACTGGATATCCATTTGCAGAAGAATGAAATGAGACCCCTTATCTCACCATATACAAAAATTAACACAATGTATCAAACTAAATATAAGGCCCAAACTATAAAGCTACTAGAAAACATAGGGAAAACACTTCAGTAAACTCGTCTGAAAAACACAAGACCTAAAATGTACAGGCATCAAAAATAGATGAATGGAATTATATAGAACTAAAATGTTTCTGCACAGTAAAAGAAAGTGACAAGGTAACCTACAGAATGGGATAAAGTATTTGCAAGCTATTCATCCAACAGGGGATTAATAACCAAAATATACAAGAAACTCAACAGCAAAAATCTAAAGACAATCTGAACAGGTATCTTCTCAAGAAGATATAAATGGCCAACAAATATTTTAACATCACTAATCATGAGGTAAATACAAACCACAATGAAGCATCTTCTTACCATAGTTAAGATGGCTATTATAAAAAAGACAAAAATGCTGGTAAGAATGTGAAGAAAAGGGAACTTGTACACATTGGTGGGAATGTAAACTAGCACAGTCACCACAGAGAACAGTATAGAGGTTCCTCAAAGTTTAAAAATATAACTACCCTGTGATCCAGTAATTCTACTGGGTAGTTACCCAAAGGAATTGAAACCATTACATCAAAAAAAGACATCTGCACCCCTTTGTTTATGGCAGCACTATTCCCAATAGCCAAGATAGTCAAACTAGGTGTCCAACAGACAATAAGGAAAATGTGGATAAAGCACAATGGAATAATATGTACAATAATGTCAATTAAAATGTATTTTAAAAAACAATACTAATGGAAAAATCAAAGGAAGACAGCAAGAGGAAGAAAGGAACAAAAGATCTACAAAACAACCAGAAAATGTCAATACTTACCTATTAATAACTATCTTGAAGATAAGTGGTCTAAATTCTCCATTTAAAAGGCAGAGTGGCTGAATAGATCATTTAAAAAGACTCCATGCTGCCTTTAATAACTCACTTGACCTGTAAGAACACCCATAATAGCATAAAAATGAAGAAATGGAAAAAGATACTCCATGTGATTTGGATCTGTGTCCCCACCCAAATCTCATATCGGATTGTAATGTTGGAGGTGGGGCCTGGTGGGAGATGACTGGATCATGGGGGTGGCTTCTCATGGTTTAACACCATCCCTCTTGGTGCCCTTGTTGTAATAGTAAAGTCTCATGAGATCTGGTTGCTTAAAAGTGTGTGGCACCACCCCACATGCCCCTTCCTCTTCCTCTTCTAGCCAGGTAAGAAGTGCTTGCTTTCTCATCACCATCTGCCATGACTGTAAGTTTCCTGAGGCTTCCCCAGAAGCTGATGCCACTATGCTTCCTGTACAACCTGTAGAACTGTGAGACAATTAAACCTCGTTATAAACTCCCCAGTCTCAGGTATTCCTTTACAGCAGTGTGAGAACAGACTAATATTCCACGCAACTGGAAACCAAAAGACAGCAGGAGTAGCTATACTTATCAGGTAAGCTGAAAGTCAGAAACTTTAAAATTAGACAAGTCATTCATTAATAAAGGTGGTCAATTCATCAAGATATAACAAGTATAAATACATATGAATCCAACTAGGAGCACATAAACATGTAAAGCAGATATTAACAGAATTGAAGGGAGAGATAGACTCTAAAATAATAGGGAACTTTAATACCCTACTTTTAGCAATAGACTAATCATCCAGAGAGAAAAATCAGAAAACATCAGACTTCAACTACACTTTAGATGAACTAAGCCTAGCAAGACATACACAGAACAATTAATCCAAAAATGCATTTTTTAAAAGCACAAACAGAATTTTCTCCAAGACAGATTATATGGTAGGTTACAAAGAAAGTTTTAGAAACTTTAAGATGGGAGTATATGCTCAAGGCAACTTGAAGTTCCCAGGTTGCAGAAATTATAAAAGAAAAACCTTAAGATTGAAAATCATGTGATGTATCTTTTCTGGTACAATATTAAACTAGAAATTCATAAAATTTATAAATATATACAAATTAAACATGTTGCTGAGCAATCAGTGGGTCAATGAAGCAATTAAAGTTTAAATGTCTTGAGACAAAGTGCTGCATAACATTCCTAAAGTTATCAGATGCAGAAAAAGCCATTCTGAGCATTTATAGCAATAAATGCCTCTATCAAAGATCTCAAAAAACCTAACATTACACAAGGGACTAGAACAAACTAAGCCCAAAGTTAGCAAAAATGAAATAAAGATCATAGCAGAAGTAAGCAAAATAGACTAGAAAGAGAATATCAATAAGAGTTATGAGTTCATGTCCTTTGTAGGGACATGGATGAAACTGGAAAACATCATTCTCAGTAAACTATCGCAAGGACAAAAAACCAAACACCGCATGTTCTCACTCATAGGTGGGAATTGAACAATGAGAACTCATGGACACAGGAAGGGGAACATCACACTCCGGGGGACTGTTGTGGGGTGGGGGGAGAGGGGGGAGGGACAGCATTAGGAGATATACCTAATGCTAAATGACGAGTTGATGGGTGCGGCACACCAACATGGTACACGGATACATATGTAACAAACCTGCACGTTGTGCACATGTACCCTAAAACCTAAAGTATAATAAAAAAAGAAAAAAGAGTTTTTTCAAAAATAAGCCATTAGCTAAGACTCAGATTTGAAAAATCAGTTCTTTTGAATTTCTGATAACAAATTCAGAGAATCATAAGAGCCTACTATGAACAATTATGTACCAAGTAGATCACCTAGAAAGTGCATAAACCCCTAGACACATACTGCCTACCCAGATTAAGGCATAAAGAAAGAAAAAATCAGAACATACCAATAATGAGTAAGATTGAATTAATAGTAAGGTCTCCCATCAAAGAAAAGCCCAGGATCTGATGGATTTGCTGAGTTCTACCAAACATTTAAAGAATGGTTACCAGTCCTTCCCCAACATTTCTAAAAATTCAAGTGAAGGTAATACTTCCAAATGCACTTTATGAAGCCAGCATTACCCTGATACCAAAGCTGACAAGGACACATTAGACTAACATCCCTGAAGAACATAATGCAAAAATCTTCAAAACACTAGCAAACCAAATTCAAGAGCACATTAAAAGCACTCATAATCGAGTGGGGCTTATCACAGAGATGCAAGAGTGGTTCAGTATGTGTAAACTCACAAATGCGAAACCACATTAACAGAACAGACAAACCATAAGACCATATCCATAGATGCAGAAAAACCATTTATTTGACAAAACTGCCTTGTAATGAGGCATCTCAAACTAGGTGCAGAAGAAATGAACCACAACACAACAAAGGCCACGTGACAAAGCCACAGTTTACATACTCTATGGTGAAAAGCTGAAAGCTTCTCCTCTAAGATCCTGGGGCAAGACAAGGATGGCCATACCTCTATTTAACATAGTACTAGAAGCCCTAGCCAGAGCAATTAGGTAAAAAGAAAGTAAAACATTTCAATTAGAACAGAAGAAGTTAAATTGTCCCTGTGTGCAGATGATCTGATATCATATGTAGAAAATCCTAAACACATCACTAAAAACTTACTAGAACCAATAAATGACTTCAGGAAAGTGTCAGGATACAAAATGAACTTACAAAAATTAGACATGTTTCTAACACTATCTGAAAAATCAGGAAGACCATCCCACTTACAACAGCTAAGAATGTACTCAAAATTAAGCAAGTAAGAACGTGTAAGCTGAAAACTACAAGATATTGAAAGAAGTTAGATACAAATGAAAGAGACACTGATTTCATATTGGAAGAATTCATACTATTAAAACGTCCATACCACTCAAAGCAATCCCATTAAAATTCCAATGTCATTATTAAAAGAAATAAGACAATCCTAAAACAGGTATGGAACCATAAAGTGTCTCCCACCATAGCCAAAGCAATTCTGAGCAAAAAGAACAAAGCTGGAGGCCTCACACTACCTGTCTTGATTATTAGTTTTGTAGTATGTTAAAGATGGCATGGTGCTGACCTAAAAACAGACACACAGACCAATAGAACAGAACCAGAGAGCCTGGAAAAAAACTTTCAAATTAGATTTATATTCAATTGATTTCTGACAAAGGTATCAAATATGAAATGGGTACAGGACAATCTAAGAAATGGTGTTTGACAACAGGACATTCACATGCAGGAGGAGGAAATAATACCCTTATTATACCATGTACAAAAATTAACATGGATTACAGATTTAAATGTAAGACCTTAAACTACAAAACTATGAGAAGAAAACATAAGGAAGAATCTCCATGACATTGGTTTGGGAAATGATTTCTTGGATAGAATTTCAAAAATGCAGGCAACAAAAGCAAAAACAGACAAATTATATCAAATGAACTTTTGCACAGCAGAGGAAATGAGACAACCCATGGATTAAGAATATTTGCAAACACGTTTCTGATAAGTGGCTAATATTCAAAACAAATGTATCCGCTACATTTTGTGTTCGTGTGCCATCAAATTCAGATGTTGAAATGTGTGCCCTCAAATTCAGATGTTGAAAATTAATGGCCAACATGATAGCATTAAGAAGGTGCAGCCTTTAAGAGGTAATGAGTGCATAAGGGCTCCTCCTTCATAAACGGGATTAGGGACCTTATGAAAGAGGACTCATGCAGTGTTGGGTTATCTTGCCCTTCTGCCATGTGAAGATACAGTGTTGTTCCCTGTATTAGTCCATTCTTGCACTGCTGCAAAGAAATACCTTAGACTAAGTAACTTATAAAGAAGAGGTTTAACTGTCTCACAGTTCCACAGCTGTACAGGAAGCATAATGTGACGACTGCTTGGCTTCTGGAGAGAGGCCTCAGGAAACTTACAATCATAGCAGAAGGCAAAGGGGAAGTGGCCTGTATTAGGGTTCTCTAGAGGGAGAGGGACAGGACTAACAGGATAGATATATGAGAGGGAGTTTATAAAGGAGTATTGACTTACACGATCAGAAGGTGAAGTCCCATAATAGGCCATCTGCAAGCTGAGGAGCAAGGAAGCTAGTCTGAGTCTCAAAACCTCAAAAGTAAGAAAGCTGACAATGCAGTCTTCAGTCTGTGACTGAAGGCATGACAGCCCCTGACAAACACTGGTGTAGGTCCAAGAGTCCAAAAGCTGAAGAACCTGGAGTCCAATGTTCTAAGGCAGGAAGCATCCAACATGTGAGAAACATGAGAGCCGGAAGACTCAGCCAGTCTAGCCCTTCCATGTTCCTCTACCTGCTTTTATCCTAGCTGCACTGGCAGCTGATTAGATGGTGCCCACTCAGGTTGAGGGTAGGTCTGACTCCCCCAGCCCACTGACTCAAATGTTAGTCTCCTATGCCAGCACCCTCACAGATATACCCAGGAACAATATTTTGCATCCTTCAATCCGGTCAAGTCGACACTCAACATTAACCATCACACAGGCACATCTTACATGGCTGGAGCAGGTGAAAGAGAGGGAGGGGGGAGGTGCTACACACTTTTAAACAAGCATATCTCATGATATCTCATGATACAGTACTAAGGGGAGGATGGTGCTAAACTATTCATGAGAACTCAAACTCCATGATCCAATTGGCTCCCACCAAGACCAAAGCTATGACAGTTGAAGAAAAGTACCTCAACATTGGTGATTACAATTCGACATGAAATTTGGGTGAGGACACAAATCCAAACCATACTATCCCCACCACAGGTTGTAGAAATGAGGTGCCATCATGAAGACAGACTGGGGTTCCTCACCAGACAGAGACTGCTGGTGATTCGATCTTGAACTTCATCCAGATCTAGTACTTATAGCCTGCATAGCTGAGAAAATGTTGTTTATAAATTACCCAGTCTGTAGTGTTTTACAGAGCTGTGTTTCAGCAGTACAAATGAACTATGACAGTACCCTACTAGGTTATATTGGGAACCCCCTGTACCATCTTTGTAATAATTCTGTTAAGTAAAAAACTGTTCTAAAAAGGATAGCTGACCTGAGCCCATCCTTCTATTTCTGAAAGGACTGTAAAATCCATAACTTCATATAGTATGCCCTGTTGGGAGTTCAGATAGGTTTCACTTTGTTTGTGTGACTCATCTCCAGATTTGTATTTTTTTTCTTCAACATGCATTTATATCTCTTCTTAAACTTCCCTTAGGCTTTTGGGGCCACTCTGCCTCAAACTGAAAATACCCATGGTTTATATCCCCCCAGGCTGCCCATAGCCAATGACTGATGGGTCCAGGAACATGGGTTCCCAGGTCCTTTGTCTCAGGTAAGAGTCTGAGATTAACTACATTCCAGAGCTTCTTGGTGTAATCAGCAGAAGCCAGCCTCCGCAGGACCTTATCTGAAATCTTAATTTTACTTGGATTCTTCCCCTTTTCCATCCTGTTTTCTCCACTTCGTTACCAATTTGCACACTTAATGAGACATTTGCACACAAACCTTCATCACAAGGAACCTGATGGAAGAGAGAAGGTAAAAGTGGTTCTAGGAAACAAATTCTAGGAAGAGAATTCAGGACCCAGATCACTCATTGAGCAAGTGGCAAAATGGACCCCATCGATAACGGTAAACAATGTTGAATGCTCCTACTAAATGGTATCATTATAACTAAAGCTTTCATCTATGGAAAACTGGGGTGAGATAGACGTAGATTTGTGCTGACTTGTTTATTTTTGGCACTTAGAAGATGTAGGGGAAATGAAAAGGACCATAGTGAAAAATGGAGAAACTGAACACAGAAAGTGACAGATTCAAATCATCCAATGACAAATTTAAGATGTAGTGCAAATTTCAGAAAGCCATCATGACCACATCTTAAACATATTTCTTGTGGCAGGGGTGGACTATTGAAGACCACGCCCAGGACAATTTTATGGATAATAGATCTTCAGAGAGAACGGTATTGGCTCTCTGGGAAAGTTTCCTAGGCCAAAGTCAAGGTCCTTATGGGAAAAGAATGGTACCTTGAAACTTGTGATGAAAGCTTGTGGGTGGATGTGCATAATACTTCTTTAAAAATCCAGATCCCCTCAGTCCTCCAGGCATGAAAAACTGGCTACTCACCCTACTAGAAGAAATCAGCCCCCATCCAGTTACTGGTGTCAAAACAGAAGTTCAACTGAGGCAGATACCTTGTCAACATAATGCTTGCCCTCCACAATATATGCCCTACTTCTCCTGAACTCTAGACCAACATATACTGTCTGTGCTTATGATAATGCAATGGGGGAAATGGTAAAAGAATAACAGAATTACTTACCAAAGAAGATGCAAGATCTGACCAAAACATATTATCCAGGACTAGTATGCCTGGGAGTCGATCTTCAAGGCACCAGCCCAGATCCAGGTAAACTATGAAGCAGAGCAAGAATGAGTAGTAACATAAAGCACCCTCCCAGGGCTTGGGATTTAATGTGTTGACCAAGCGTTCTGAGGGACAGACAGTCCTAATTCACTGCTGGAAGGGATTATGTAAGCTTTGAGGGGAAGAAAAAGATGTCTTACATGGAATGAGGCAGAGACGTGAGAACTGTCGCAAAGTTTTAAGGCAGTTATCAAAAGGCTCAGCCAAGAAGGCACACAAGAATGGGTCTGCTATATCCAACCGGAAAACCCATTAACTGATTACAGTTCTCTAGGGGAAATAAAGAATACTGTTCTCAATTAAATGAAACGTCCCAGCGGGGAAACAACTGACGTTGTTGAGAAACTCAGCATCTCCAGTTGGAGGCTGATGCTTGAGATGATGTTACAGACCCGGGTCCCCTAGTGTCAGTAGGCTGATGGGATGACAGAACAGCAGAGGCTGGGAGAGACAGCAATTAACCATCAGTAACAAGACTTATATAATCACCATATTAGATAGCAAGGCCACAATGACAAGCTAGGATCTTTACCCAATTTACCCACAGGGGTTTTTGTTGATGGACAATAGACGATAGCATTCATAAGGGTAAGATATGTAGGCAGCCAACAAAGGAATCGTTTGTGTATTAGCTTATATATGTGTAAAATACACATGCATTAAGAGAAAAAGGGAGCTTGGGTGGAGGCAAATGAAAAGTTGTGATCTCTCTCAATTCTTCAGAACTAAGCCAGTTCAGTCTGAGGACACATCAATGGAAGGAGGGACAAGTTCACCTTGAGGATGGATCTAACAATGCTATGATACCCATAGTTAGTGATCTAACTGAAATCTGAATAAATCACTAATTATGGTGATTTTCTCAGTCCTTTCCCCCAAAGGATTCTATGGTCATTTTATGAATAACTGGGCAATGGGAAGGGGCATTTATTTATGGAGGTTTTAGATATAGATCTGAGCTGGCACAGTTCTAGGGGTCACAAAGCCCTCGCAGAGAAAATAAGGCATTATGAAGGTAAGATGACAAATAGAGTTCTGACCCAGCTCTGATAAGTAATAGATTAAAATCGTCCAACAGTCTTCTTAGTCATTTCCCCAGTTTCCAAATGCGTAATCAAAATGGATGTAGTTAGCAGCTGTGACACAATGCTCAAACGAGTTCTGACTAATAGAGAAGTAATTAAACTAGAAAATGCCCAATAGAGTATACAAAACTGACATTCCCTTCAGCCAGCATGGTCATAATCAAGTATCCTTGTGGAATGGAAGAAATTAGCATGCGTGTAGGGTGTTGCTGGGCCCGTTATACCTCTGGTTAATTCCCCAGACTGGCCTGTAAAAAGACAAAGTGAATCACCGTATTTGTAAGGATGGACTTTCTCAAAGTAAATGCTCTTGGGCTACTTGGGTCTAAATCAGCTGGAAGTGCCTGGGAGTTGACATCTCCCCAGGGTGACCATTGCCAATGACAGACATGTGCTAGAAGTTGGAAACCCATGTCACATTCTCCTGGACCATTTTACTTTGGCCATTGTGGATATTCAGCTTCATGCAAATGGACCTGAAAACACCATTGCCTTAACTGCATATGGCACATCTCAAGTTTTCACACAGGGGCCTCACTTTTCTCAGAGTGGGAAAGGGAAGGGTCCAATACACATCGATGAACTCACTCCCTTATGAGTGAGACAGCGTTTTATCAGTTACATTTCAGAGATGAGGAAACTGGGTGCAGGAAAGCTAAACTAGGTAACTCACTCAAAGTCACCGTGCTGGTGAATGTTGAGGTCAGAGTTGTTTTCCGAAATTATTTTCTTCCTCTTCTCCAGGGTGCATATTTTCATAGTGATCAGTTAGCTATGGAGGAAGTATCTTGACACAATACAAAACTGTGCAGCCCAATAGTTGAATGTGTGCTTTCCCACTTCATTCATATGGAGACAACTTGAACCTATCCCCTTATCTGTAAAATCATCCCTGGGTAGCTCTGGGTAAGTCATCCCAAACTTCTGTGTCTGTCTGTTCTCTTTTAAACTGAGGGAGAGCTGAATAGCTTAGCTGTAAAGTATGTTGTTTTTCTATATTTTGTAACCCCTAGGATATTTTTTCATTTTCAAAAGGAATTAACAGGAACATTTCTACCCTTAAGACTATTCCAGGAAAATGAGTTCCATCTATTTCACATTTTCATCTGTCCATTATTTATGATGTATTCATTTGCTTTCTAAATAGCAAGGCAAGATGAAAGTCAAATGAGAGAAAGTGGTTAAGGAGTGTATTTAAACACACATGCACATATACACAAACACACATAACGGTAACAAGAAATTTGAAATTGCCACATGACTTCAAGTGAAACCTATTTTTGGATTTACCACCACACTCCCCTGTTCATGAACAGGTGGAAAATATGAAGATCCCGACACAAATCTGCAGGCATATCATGCGCTAGTCTTCAGGTTTAAGACCTATTTTTAAAATAGTACCATAAAATGCAGCATTTAAAATACCTACAAGGAGAAAGAATAATTATTCCTCTGGAGGTGAAATGGGAGGGAATTTGGAAGGATGTTTAACAGCCTCCAGTCCTCATTCCTAAGCTGAGATTTTTCAGCACATACAGACTACTTATTTATAATGTACACCCTGTCTGCTTCCAGAAAGAGAACAGCCTTTTCCCTTATCCTGCATTTTGAGCATATGCTGGTAACTAGTTTGGGCTTCACACTTACCTTCACCTGAACTCTGCAGCGAGCCACTCTGAGCAGCTGTGATGTTGCCCTGGCCTTACTCATCTTCGTTGGGCACCATTCCTCTTGCTCACTTGCATCTTCTAAACTACCTTCGAGGCCCAGGGCACTGAGTCTTTCCTAAAGTGCCTGCCTATGAATCTGGATGAAAGGAACGCGCTTGTGCTCAAACACAGGTCTGCCTCATTACCCACTTATTACATTGGACACACTATTGTGCCTTCTTATCCCTCACCCCATGTTATCCTGAAGATCGAGTCTGCTTAGGAATTCCAGAATACTTAGAAATGTCCCTTTTATTACCAGGTTTTTTTATTGCAAATGCATGTGAATAGTGCTTTCAAATGTGCAAATTTTACATGCAATGATGAGGTTCAGAACCTTTAAATAATTCATTCATCCCTTAGTAAAATAATTAAAAATATATGAACAATGTTATGAGATGTTTTTATTTCACTAAGAAACTGGTAGGGTTTTTAGAATTATAACATTCTGATCAATCATTTTGCAAAAACTGTAGGCTGACAGGAGGTAGAAGAGGAACTGGAGGAGGAATAGGACAGGAGGAGAATGAGCTGCAATTTCCTCATTTTCATAGGATTGAAGGACAAAATCTTGCTTGCCTCATTGCATTTTTATACAGATCAAAGGAAGTAACTCATGAGTCAGATTTATGATTGGTAAAATTTTATGGTTAAGTTGATTATTAGCTAACAGCCATTCACGCATGTACAATTTTCAGATGCTGGTTTCAATTGAACCTCTCATTAGCTAAACAATTTACTTCAGCTTTGAGTTCAGTTTCCTCATAGATCAAAGGGGGGATTATGTGCCTATCTCACAAGTAACTTATAAATACATAAGTATACCATTAAACCATCGAGTTCCTAAAGTGTAGCCATAGGTTAAAAATATATAACTATAACATTAAACCATCGAGTTCCTAAAGTGTAACCGTGGGTTATAATGATGGGCATATGATTCTACGTGCTGTGCACTCTAATGACATTGGACAAACTTCTTTCAGATTGGGTTATCCATGAAGCCGACTCTTGGGTGGAGTTTAATATGTGAAATCCTTATTAGAAACCATTCTGAGGGTTGGTACCTCTGGAAAAGAAGCAAGAACAGGTAGAGAAAGAAATCACGAAATTACTGAGTATGTGAAAGCCTCTTAGTGCATTTCCTGACACCTAGGCAACTTAGAGTGCAGGGGCTGGGGTGGAACAAGGGAAGGGGGAAACAATATTTTTCTTTTTTTTTTATTATACTTCAAGTTTTAGGGTACATGTGCACAACGTGCAGGTTAGTTACATATGTATACATGTGCCATGTTGGTGTGCTGCACCCATTAACTCGTCATTTAACATTAGGTATATCTTCTAATGCTATCCCTCCGCCCTCCCCCCACCCCACAACAGGCCCCGGTGTGTGATGTTCCCCTTCCTGTGTCCATGTGTTCTCATTGTTCAATTCCCACCTATGAGTGAGAACATGTGGTGTTTGGTTTTTTTGTCCTTGCGATAGTTTTTCATGCAAATTCAGCGAACAGCTGTTTGACAATTCTGATGAGCCTGTCTTCACAGAAGAAACTTAGAAAACAAAGGTCAGTAGGTATATTGGTCAATTTTTACACTGCTATATTACCTGAGACTGGGCAATTTATAAATAAGAGGTTTAATTGACTCATAGTTCTGCATGGGTGGGGAGACCTCAGGGAACTTACAATCATGACAGAAGGAGAAGCAGACACCTTCACAAGGCGGCAGGAGAAACTGCCACTTTTAAACCATGGGATCTCATGAGAACTCCCTCACTATCACAAAAACAGCATGGGGGAACCGCCCCCATGATCGAATCACCTCCCACCAGGTCCCTCCCTCAATACATGGGGATTACAACTTGAGATATGTTTTGGCTCTGTGTTCCCAATCAAATCTCATCAGTAGTATAAAATACAACCTCCACCATGGGAACTAATGTTAGGCCCACAACTAATAATCATTGTTTCCTTCTCCAGTAGTCATTCTAGACCCTCATTGCTTTCACCTGGTACCTCTGCTCATCTTGGTGGCTCACCTGGTAGAGTGACCCAAACTCGCATCCCTGGGGGATTTGAATTGGCTTGCTGTACTTGTCCATTGTATTAGTCCATTTTCATGGTGCTGATAAAGACATAACCAAGACTGGGTAATTTATACAAGAAAAAGGGTTTAATGGACTTACAGTTCCACATGGCTGGGGAAGCCTCACAATCATGGTGGAAGGCAAGAAGGAGCAAGTCACATCTTACATGGATGGCAGCAGGCAAAAAGGGAGCTTGTGCAGGGAAACCCTGCCTTATAGAACCATCAAATCTCATGAGACTTATTCACTATCATGAGAACAGCATGGGAAAGACCTGCCCCCATGATTCAATTACCTCCCACAGGGTCCCTCCCACAACATGTGGAAATTCAAGATGAGATTTGAGGGGGACACAGCCAAACCATATCATCCATTTACCATCACAATTCAGCAAAGGGAGATCCAAGAGGTAACCAAATGGATTACTCAGGTGCTAACCATATTTCTGCCTCCTGCCTTTGCATTGCAGCAACCCTATCTCCTCCTGATGATGATCAAGACTACTCCTCCTACTACAATGGTCACTTTTCTTGCTTGCTGATCCCTGGACATAAGCAGCCTGCAGTTCCCAGATGGAAGCTACAGCTTATAGTTCAACAGAACACTTGCTATACCTGTTAGTAAAATTACTTTCCACTGGGGATCAGTACATCTAATCCTGCAAAGCCCAGAGTTAGAGGGTCAGGGGACAAATTTTCCAAGTGCATCACTTGGAGTTGTGTGAGGCCCTGCTGGCATCTGCCTCTTTATTTCAAGACCTATATATTTTTTCCTAATGGGAAGATGGCACCATAATGTCTGTGATTCAATATACCTCCTGCATTCTGGAGGCTGGTGCTGAATTTTCTTAAAATACTGCCTCTCAGCTAAGGGTTTAGCTGTGCCTGCAGTTTGCTGGTGATCATAAGATATATATGTCATATAACAGACTGTTATAATAGTATATAACAGTCTGTTATATGACTTGGTCATAAGATAGCAGTATGTTATATGACTTGTATATCTTATGATCACAAGTCCTCATGTTACATAAAATGGGTACCCTGATCTAATGAGATATATTATGTAGGACCACAGGCCAGGGGATCAAATATTCAATAAGGCCTTGGGTAGGAATTCTGGCTAAAACACATAGGGAAAGCAAACCCATACCCAGAATGTCTTCCATCAGAATAGGTAATTGTCTTTTTTTTTTGTCATGAAAGGAGGCTGGTATACTCAATTTAGCTCCAAGTTGATCTCTTTGAGTAGATAATCCACTTCAGGGGCTATCTTTTGGTCTCTATAGGGCAGTCAGGGTTCAGAATAGTTAATCCTGGTAAATGAGAGACCAGGCTGTTTGCTCCATCTGTATAACTTCCTTCCTGTCACCATGGTTGACTCATGTTTTAAAGAGTGTCAAAAATTAGGTAACCAATGACAGACTAGCTTATATCAACTGAGCAAGTTGTTTGGTCTAATTGGTTGTTTAGCACCTTATCTGTAATGTAGAATCTCTGGATGAGGTAGCAAATGATACCAAGTATTTGAGGCCACTCTTGTTTAGCTATAAAGGAATGTCTGAGACTGTAATTTATAAAGAAAAGAGGTTCAATTGGTTCTGCAGGCTGTACAGAGAACATGGCACCAGCATCTCCTTGGTTTCATTGGAGGCCTCGGGGAGCTTTTACTCATGGCAGAAGGTAAAGTGGCAGCTTGCATGTCCCATGGTGAATGCAGGAGCAAAAGAACAAGTATGGAGGGAGGGTGCCACATACTTCTAAACAACCAGATTTCTTGAATGCATGAGGACAGCACCAGGCCATGAGGCATCTGGCCCCATGACCCAATACCTCCCGCCAGGCCCCACCTCCAATACTGGGGATTACAATTCAGCATGAGATTTAGTGGGGACATATATTCAAACTACTACCAAGATATCTTTCCTACTACTAGCTACTCACATATGTAAAAGCTTCATACCTCTTTCAAAATTTCTTATTTAAAATCTTAACAGTGTTTGTCTTTCCATGTCTATGAGCAGCTGGCCATGTCAGCTGTGAGTGCACAGGAATCATAGTTATCACCTTGGACTACTTGTGTCTTTACACAAGTGGATAACTAGGTGCAGCCTATGAAGCTTTGCCCATTTGGATGACTTCTTTCATCCTGGGTGAGGGAGGAGGATTAGATGAAGGTAAGGAAAAGAGTGAGAGGCCTGAGGACAAAAATAATGCCTTCAGCAGTGAAGCTATTCTGTATGATACTTTAATGTTGGGTACATGTCATTATACACTTAGGCCAATCTGCAGGATGCACAAAAGAGTGGGTCCTCATGTAAACTGTGGACTTTGGATCCATCAGTTATAACAAATGTACCCTTTTGCTAGGGGTGCTGGTAGAGAAAAGGTTGTGCATGTGTAGTGGCAGAGGGTGTATGAAAAGTCTCTGTACCTTTCACTCCATTTTGCTGTGGATCTAAAACTTCTCTAAAAAAAGTAAAGTCTATTTTTAAGACTCCATAAAACTTTTTTTTAATGCAAAACAAAAAGCCGTGTATCTGTACTTCCAACCACCAGAAACTTCTTTCAGTTTCTCAAACCTACCTCTTCCACCCTCAAACTCTCTGCACTTGCCTGTTCTGATTGCTGTGAGAACTTTTTTCCTCTGTTCTTCACTCCACTCAATCATTTTATTCCTTCAGAGCTGAGCTTCAATGTTATTTTCCTGGGAAAGCCCTTCCTTTATCCCTGCCCTGTTATTTTTCAGAAAACTATCACATCTGTTCTTTTTATAGAATGTTACGATTTATTCATTTACTATTCATGTTTGTCAACATGAAGATGTAGACCATGGCTTTGTTATTCACTATTGTATCCCCAGTGCATAATACAGGGTGCTCTCAGAATGGATATGCACTTTTATTAGGGTTCTCCAGAGAAACAAAACCAATAGGATGAAATACATGTATAATGGTATTGGCTTATGATTGTGGAGTTGAGAAATCCCATAATCTGCCACATGCTGCAAGCCCAAGACCCAAGAAAGCCAGTGATGTAGTTTGAAGGCCTGAGAGCTGAAGAGCCAACAGGGTGTATATTCTAGTCTGCATCTGAAGGTATGAGAGCCAGGAGCACCGAGGGCATGACATCTATGTCTTGGCTAAAGAGATCAGGCAGCAAGGGTAAATCCAAACATCCTCCATATTTTTGTTGTGTTCAACAGATTGAGGAAGGTGCATTGGGGAAGGTGATCTGTTTTACTCTGTCCACCAAATCAAATGCTAATCTCTTCCAGAAATACTCACTTAAAAAAACAGGAATAATGTTTGATCAAATATCTGGGCATCCCAAGGTCCAGTCAAGTTGATACACAAAATTAACCATCACAAGACAAATTTCTAATTTGTTAGATAAAAGAATAATAATTATGCTACTTTGTCTCACTTTTATTTTATGAAAACTTTATACCTTTAAACCTCCCAGATTCAACAATGATTATCAACATTTTGTCGCATTTGTTTCATGCCCCCCATCTATTCCTTTCATTTTTTTGTTTCATTTAAGTATTTTCAAGCAAATTCAAAACATCATGTCACTTATCTCTACAATCATCAGCATGGAACTCTAAAAAATGAAGATTTTCTCCATGTGCAATATGCAATACAATTGGTTATAAAATTATGACTACATGTTTGTTTTGTCAAGTGTTGGTGAGGATGTGGAAAAGAACTCTTGTACATTAATTATTACAGCCATCATGGAAAACAGTAGCTCCTCAGAAAACTAAAAATAGAACTGCAATATGATCCAGCAATCTCACTTCTGGGTATACATCCAAAGAAAATCAGTATCTTAAAAGAATATCTGCACTCCTATACTAATTGCAGCACTACTTACAATAGCCACTATGTGAAATCAACCTCTAAGTGTCCAATGAATGAATGAAAAAAATGTGTGTATACACACACACACACACACGCAATGGAATATTCAGCTATATAAATAATTCTGTTTTTTTGCAACAACATGGATGGAACTGGAAGTCATTATGTTAAGTGAAATAAGCCAGACACGAATCCTGTATAATCTCATTTATATGTGAAATCTAAAAAAGTTAAACTTGTCAGTAGAAAGTAAAATAGTTACCAGAGGCTGGGAGCATGGGGCAAGGAGGGAATGAGTTGCTGATCAAAGAGCACAAAGTTGCAGATAGACAAGGGTGATAAGTTTTGATTTATTGCAAAGCAGGGTGATATAGCCAATAATGTATTTTTCCAAATAGCTAAGAATACATTTCCAACAAATGCGAATGTATATGTATATGATAATTAGCTTGATTTAACCATTCTCCATTATTTACATATATCCAAATATCACTGTACCCTGTGCATTTTTACAACAACAACTTATCAATTTAAAAGATTAATTTTAAAGCTACATTTTATATTTCTTTAAATCAGGAACCAAACATCCACGTAACATCAGTGTAGAGCAATCCAGCTCCCCATCTCAATGTTTATGCTACAGACTTGTTGTAGAAGCAAGGCTAATTGTTCTGTAATATGTCTCACATTCTGGGTTAGTCTATATGATGCTGTGTGCTGTCATTGATCATCTTCTCATAATCTCTCCACATATTTCTTGTAAAAATCAGGGGTTAGCAAACTTTCTCTAAATGGCCAGATAGTAAATGTGTCAGGCTTTGGAGGCCACATATGGTCTCTGCAACATACTCTGATTTTACAACCCTTAAAAATGTAAAAACAATTCTTACTGTGCAGGCCATAGAAACACAGACCACAGTCGGAATTTGGCCAACAGGCTATAGTTTGCTGAACTCTGCCTCTCTAGGGTTTCATTGTATTGGGGTTTAACTTTCTTGCATATAGACTTGATAAGTGGTCCTAGGTGCCTCACTTGCTAACATACCAGGAGGCACATACTGTCTGATAATTACACTGATCAGGGGTTCAGCTGGGGCTGCCTGATTCTTCAATGTAAAATGTCTTAGCAATGTACCATCTAATGGTTCAACAGGTGACTTATTGCTTGATTTAATTGTTTGATTCTACCTTTCCTTTAGAACTTATTATTTGAAATCTTCATAAAAAATATTTGCTCATCAACTAGGGCTATTTGGTTACTCTGAAACACCATTTGTTCAGGAATGGTAGCAAGCATGCTTCATTTTTTCTTCTAACTTTTAATGCCTGAGAATCTAATGATTCCTAATGGGGTATATTTGTTTTTGATTGGTTTTCTGTCTTTGCATTTGTGTGTGTGTATCATTATGAATTAATAATTATTGAGGGTTTTGTAGTTGATAATCACAAACTTTAAAAATTACATCTTTGTACAAAGGGAGCTCCTTCATGTTGAGAGTATACCCTTTGACATGGCCAATTGGTCTGTGATAGCTTCTTTGAATTCTGGTACCAACTCCTCCAGACTCAACTGGAATATTGCCTACTCCAGGCCAGCCATCATTTTTACTTCCGAGAAGTTCTGATTCTCCTTATGGGGAATGATTTGAGGAGACTACCATTTGGAAGGGAATGATAGAAAGGAGAAAAGACAGTAGTCATTAAGTGAAATAACAGGGACCTGAATCAGTGAAGTCTGAGGCCAGCATATGCACAACATGCCACACTTAGAAGTACTAAAACTCCAGTTTGTATGAAATTTTACCACATCACAATACAAACAGAACTTTGCCTGCATAAAAACTCAGGTTCTTATCATTCGTAGGATGTTGGAATCAATGATTCCATAGCAATCTTGTAACCCAACTTCCTTCCTTTACAAAAGAGAAAGCTGAGGCTCAGAGATGGGGGCAGGGACTACTCTGCTGGGGTTGACTATTGGCCAAATGGACTCTAATACTCAGGTCTCCTTACCCAGTTTTACTGTCATTTCTATTAATTCTACACAGTACACTCTGCTATATTTATTTCCCTTGCCTTTAGCCTCACATGACATCACTCTCATTTTTCTGTTTCAATCTGTATCCATCTTCCTCTTCCTCTCCTGCCCTTCCCTACACTTATCTACTGACTTCTTGATCCAGTTATTTAACATTCCATAATGAGCTATTGTGTGCCAGGCACTGTGATGGGCACTGGAGATGCAATTCATGAGACAGTTAGGCTTTTGCAAAGGTCCCTGTCCCAGGGAAGCCTGCCTGAGGATGGGGCATGATAGCAGCCCTTTCCCGGGGGAAAGACATATGCTAACGACACATCTTACTCTTTCCTTCACATAGAAAAGCATGTCTTGTCCCTTACTCTGCTTTCCCAGGCCTCATCCCATCCTGCATAAATCACTGCTGCATCCACCAACCTCCCTGCTCCAGTGACTGTATCATGGTCAGGTTCTGGCCATGCTTCTTCCACAGAAATTAGTGGCTCCACTTTGCCTACAGGATCAAGTTCAAACCTTCCAGCCTGGCATTGAGGGTCCTCTCGAGGCCAGCACGCACCCCTCCACGCATAGAGGGAATGACTATGTCTCTGACACGCACCCTGGTTAGGGGATGAGCCTGCAGCTTCAGAGGGTGGCCTCTATCTAAATGTTCATTCCAGGCTTTGTCACTGGGGATGTGAATTGCAATTAAGTGCAACACACTTTGTGGACCCTGTGTCTCAGCCCTTCTCTTGCCCCTCCATAGCTGGTCAGTTCCCCAAATTCTGCTCGCTCCAGAGCATGAGTCTCAAACCCCTTCCCTATGCCATGTGTCCCACATCTGTGCAATCAACTCAGACCTCTTTGTGCCTGAATCTTCAGTTATGCCAAATAATACTTAAAGCACCCACATGTAAAGCACATAGGATGTACAGAAACTGTAAGTTATACTAGTTATAACTAGGAAGTATTTATACATAAATGGCAAATCTCACTGAAAAGAAACTCAAATCCAATAAAATAAATGTTTGGCTTAACCATAGTAAAAAGAAAAAACAAACACTATTACTGGTGGGGTTGGGGTAAAATTCTCTCTCTGACTCTCTTAATTGTAATGAACACTTTGGAAAGTGATTTGGCAATGTGCTTTCAGAGCCACAGAAATACTCATATTTTTGAGCCAATAACTCACTTCTGGGAACTGAGCCCAAGGATATAATTCTATATCTGAGAAAGAATAACAACCTCTATGCATAAATATATTCCCTGAAGCATTATTCTTAATAAGAAAAAAAGCTAGAAAGAGCCTTAAAAGGGAAGTGGATATATAAATTATCACAGATGCAATCAATGGACTCTGGCTACTGTTTCTAAACAAGTCAGGAAAACTCTAGAGCAACATGGAAAAATATACCATGGACGAAGCAGAAAAAAAAAACAGGATAGGAAATTAAACATACAGCACTTTGGGAGGCCAAGGCAGGTAGATCACCTGAGCTCAGAAATTCAAGACCAGCCTAGGCAACATGATGAAACCCCATCTCTACTAAAAATACAAAAACTTAGCCAGGCATGGTGATGCACACCTGTAATCTCAGCTACTGAGGAGGCTGAGGCATGAAAATCACTTGAACCCAGGAGGTGGATGTTGCAGTGAGCCAAGATTGCACCACTGCACTCCAGCCTGGGTGACAGAGCAAGACTCTGTCTCCAAAAAACAAAAACAAAAACAAAACAAAAACAAGAAACCCCAGCATAATTTTATCTATATAAGAATGGAAATAAAGTCCTAAGGCCACAAAATATAAGCATTTTGATGTAGTGGGGGGAAATCTTATACTTACTGTTATCTGGTTTTCAAGTATCTAAGGTACAGCTGTATCGCTTTAATGTGGTAAAAATACTTTTAATTAAATTCAGAGATATATATTGATGGAAGGCTAATTGAGGGTTTCTCCACTCCCCAGAGAAACATCTGAAAAGGTCAATGACTATATATCCTTCTCCTGAGAAGCGGTGTAGGGTTTGCTACGCAAGGAGGATGACCTACATCCTGGCTACAACCTGGCTCTATGAAGAGCCTCCTCCGCAGACTCAGCTAGAAGATCATGTTTGAAAGAGAATAATTTCACTGCACTTCCTTGAGCTACAGAGAGTATTTTTTAGACAACTGGCTGATCTTTCACACCTGTTTTGTGCTTGCTAAAAGAGCTAAGAGAGCAACAGATCACTCGAGAAATAGAAAATCCCCACTGCGACCCTCATGGAATATGTGCCTATCACCTTAGCATTCATAGAGCATTGCTGCCTCCACTGAACCTACATGCACCCTGTCACAGCAACAATTTCTCAACCTCTGTACTGTTGCAGGCACTAACATGGAAAGGGGGCAAGGGACTCACCTAAGATCACTCACAATATAGTGAGAGCGTTGCCTCTCCATCCTCCTTAACAGACTCCAAGTTCAGTGACAGTTCAAATGGATGAACTGCATTTTAACTCCCATTCTGTAACTTATTGACTATGTGTCCACAGCGAGGTGCTTCATCTCTCAAACGTGGTTTGGTTATTTATTAACCAGAGGTGATATAGAGCATTGCTACACTTCATGTTCACAACCAAGTGAAGCAGATATTACTATCATTTGATGTTGATAGATAACTTATGTATAATACCTTATCACAAAGTAATATAAATGTGTGTGCTGGCTAATTAAAGCAATGGCCCAAGGGGAGATCATTACCTTAAGGACTTTACATTCCAGATGGTCAAGTAGCATTCCAACCAGAAATCACACCTCCAGGGTGGGTACTTGGTAACCCTTACCTTTAGTCAATACTAAATGTTATGCAAATTAACATTGGTTATGGGAAATGAACCCTCTTTTATGAAATTAATAGCATCTACAATATATAGCCTGATTAAAATATGTTAAATATTTCTTCACCATTGCATTAGCTAAGAAAGAAAATCCAGAACCCTCTCTAGCCTGAATCCTTAGGGAAGGCAATATGGTTTGATCCCTAAATAACCCTGTGTCTAGCCACCAGGTGGAATTCTTACTGCCCAATGCTGACCAAAATGGTAATGGTTCAAGAATGTTGTTTGGTCTCCAGTTAACCTTTCATGCAAAGCACAGTTGGATCACCTAAAATGTCACTGAGCTAAGAGAATGAGTTGTAGTGGCAATTTTGTGCTGTCTCGTTAAGTCTCTTGAGTAGACATTCACCTGGGTGACAAATTCTGGTCTGAGACTCCTCATCCACAACTGAGCAGCCTGACTTGTCTGCACCCACAGCAAACTTGTCCAGAGCTGCCCTGCTCTGGCTAGAGAGCCCAGTAGATGGCTTAGAGGATGGACAAGACTGTTGCAGTAACCATCTGGCTGCTTCTATGAGTCAGTAGTCAGGAAAACCCAGGACCACAGGCCTTTCCTGAGCTTCTACTCTGCACTTGGCCTGATATTTTAAGAACTGCACCAGCCTGGCCAAGATGGTAAAACCCCATCTCTACTAAAAATACAAAAATTAGGCCAGGCGCAGTGGCTCACGCCTGTAATCCCAGCATTTTGGGAGGCCGAGGTGGGTGGATCATGAGATCAGGAGATCAAGACCATTCTGGCTGACACGATGAAATCCCGAATCTACTAAAAATACAAAATGAAATTAGCCAGGCATGGTGCCCGGAGCCTGTAGTCCCAGATACTTGGGAGTCTGAGGCAGGAGAATGGCTTGAACCTGGGAGGCGGAGCTTGTAGTGAGCCAAGATCACATCACTGCACTCCAGCCTTCCAGCCTGGGTGACAAAGCGAGACTCCATCTCAAAATCAGCCGGGCTCGGTGGCAGGTACCTGTAATCCCAGCTACTCAGGAGGCTGAGGCAGAAGAATCACTTGAACCTGGGAGGCGGAGGTTGCAGTGAGTCAAGATCACACCACTGCACTCTAGCCTGGGCAACAGAGCAAGACTCCATCTCAAAAAAAAAAAAAAAAACCTGAGCAAACTGGGTGCTCATGCTTGTAATCAGAGCACTTTGGGAGTACGAGGCAGGCGGATCATGAGGTCAAGAGCCTGGCCAATATGGTAAAACCCTGTCTCTGCTAAAAATACAAAAATTAGCCAGGTGTGGTGGCACATGCCTGTAGTCCCAGCTACTTGGGAGGCTGAGGCAGGAGAATCACTTGAACCTGAGAGGCGGAGGTTGCAGTGAGCTAAGATTGTACCACTGCACTCCAGTCTGAGTGGCAGAGCGAGACTCCATCTCAAAACAAAACAAAAAAACAAACAAACAAAAAAAGAATTGAGCAAACTGAGGCCCAGAAAAGTTAAGTGCTTTGTCCATGTCAAATAAGTCTGCACAGAGATGGTCCAGGGCATGCTCAACACGTGGCTCTGAGGTCTGGAAACACTGTCCCCATCTTTCTTGGAGAAAATTACAGAAGTTCCTGCAGACCCTCACCCCCAGATCCTCACAAAATTCCTTCACGGTGGTCTCTGCTCAGGTGTGCTGAATCCATGCTCCAAAATAGAGCATTGGCTTGGGGAACTCCACCTGGACCTAAGTTCAGGGGCTCAAGAGGACACGTCCCCCCTCTTCTGTGATGCAAAAGGAACACAGTGAGATGCTCTGACAAGTGGCCATTGCAGCCTGGGCTTAGAGTCACAGCTCGTCCCAGGCAGGTGCCAACAGGCCAGGCTTTTGGTGTGCTCAATCTGCAGGAGAGCTGCGGAGGAACCTGCTATGGTGCACTCCCTCCCCACAGTGTCCTAGCTCTTCTGCTTTCTTTATGGGAAGAGGAGGGGATGTTAAAGGGGAAAGGACCTGTTCAGGCCTGCCTGTTGGCTTCAAGAGATGCTGCCTGCATCTCTGGAAGCTTCAAGTTCTCGTATCACTGAGTACAATTCTGCTCCAGCTTAAACACCTTTGTCAATAGCCAAATGCAGCACAAGGATCAGAGACAAAGAGGAATTAACACTCAGTGGGCAGCTTCCCTGCCTGATATGGTTTGGCTGGGTCCCCACCCAAATCTCACCTTGAATTGTATTTTCTAGAATTCCCACCTATTGTGGGAGGAACCCAGGGGGAGAGGGGAGGTAAATGAATCATGAGGGCTGGTCTTCCCCATGCTATTCTCATGATAGTGAATAAGTTTCATGAGAGCTGATGCGTTTATCAGGGCTTTCTGCTTTTTCTTCTTCCTCATTTTCTCTTGCTGCTGCCATCTAAGAAGTACCTTTTGCCTCCTGCCATGATTCTGAGGCCTTCCCAGCCGTGTGGAACTGTAAGTCCAATTAAACGTCTTTTTCTTCCCAGTCTCAGGTATGTCTTTATCAGTGGCATGAAAGCAGTTTAATACACTGCCCTAGACATGCTGCACCACAGGCCATTTTCTGCTCACAGCCTCAGTGTCAGCAACATTCCCCAGGCTTTCACAGCAGGCGAAGGGAGCTCAGAGTTGAGTTGGAGGGTTATCCAAGTATGCATTCATTCATTTATTCAGCCATTGAATAATATCTATTAAGTATTGCATTGGTCATTTGGGGCAGCTTAGTTCAAAAGCACTGAGCTTTGTAATCAGATCCTTCTTCATCCAAATTCAGGCTCAGCCCCTCTTACTAGCTACAATGCCTGTGTGGAAGTTCCTTAATCTTCCTAAGCCTTGGGTAATTGGGGATGATAATGTCTTACCCAAACAATCCTTATGATATTCAAGTGAGACAGGAGTGACAAATTATCTCACACTGGGAACATATTAATGGTACAGTAAATGAGGCTGGATGTTCTAACTTGATCACATGTAAGTTTGCACAGCTTCTTGGTGTAAATGCCCTTCAAAACTTGTGTTTGGGAAACATTGCAGGAGGTGGGAACTGTGCTGAAGCTCAGAATTTTTACTACCAATTATCCCTGGGAGAACACCCTGCATTAGAAAATCTTTCATAGATCCAAAAGTAGGGCATAATCCCAAGTCCACAATAGATTAAAAGGAACTCTGGGGTTAGAGTCCAGCCACAAATCAAACTGAGGGGAGACTCAGGGAGTGATGGGCTGTTAGAGAATCTCAAAGACCAGAATCTGATGGGGTTGAGGGCATAGAAGCTTTTCTGTTTATGCATAACAAACTGCCCCAAAAGTTAAAGGCTTAAAATAATAGCTCCTCCTTATCCCACTTTCTGTGGGTTGCCTTGTCAATTCCTCCAGTGTTGCCTAGGCTTGCACATTCAGCTGGAAGGTCAGAGGTGAGCTGGATTCAGCTGGACAAGGGTGGCTGGGCCTCTGTCACCATGTGATCCATCACCCTTAAGAAGTCAGACCAGGCTTCTCTGTGGAGTAATGGCAACATTCTAAGAAGGCCAAGTGGAACACGAAAGACCTTCTGGGGCCTGTGTTGCTTCTAACACAATCAGAAGAATAAATGAAAAGGCCACCCAGATTTGAGGGGTGGGAGACACTAGACTCCACCACTCCATGGGAAGAGTTTATGGCTGTGTTTCATCTCCCATGGAGACCAAGAGTATGGATGACGTAGAGGAGAAATGAGTCAGGAGCACAACCTTGCTTGGGGCTGCTGGAGAAAGCATTTGTGTTCACGTGCAAGTGTGTGCAGTTGCTAATCTGACCTTGAACATCTTCCCCAACTCATTTCCCCTTGCTCTGGTCACCCACATTTTCCAGCCACCAATGATTATTTGTAGTTCCTCCAAATTGCTCTGTGGCCTGTGTCCCACTTTGCCTGGAATATGACCTGTCCCCTTTCTACCCCTACGTGAATTGGCCAGTGTATTAATTTTCCATGGCTTCTTTAATACATTGCCACAAACGTAGTGGCTTAAGACAACAAAGTTCTCTTACAGTTCTGGGGGCCAGAAGTCCTGGCTCGATTTTAGCCCCATAAAACTGAGTTATCAACAGAGCCATACTCTTTCCAGAGGTTCCAGAGGAGAGCTCATTCTTCCAGTTTCTGGTGGCTCCAGACACTCCTTTGCTGGTAGCCACATCACTCTGAGTCATTCCAATCTCTGCTCCATTTTTACATCACCTTGTCTTCTGTCCGTATCAAATCTCCTTCTGCCTCTCTAAGGACACTTGTAATTAGATTTAGGACCCTAGCTCATCAAGGACAATCTCCGCATCTCTAGATTAACTTAATCACATCTGCAGAGCCTCTTCTTCCATACTGAGCAACATTTACAAGTCCCGAGAATTACGGCCTGGTATTTTGGGAGGCCTACTACCCCTGGGTTGTCTCAGATATTTATAATGTCTGATTTCATCCCATCATCTCTGAAATGTCCGCTGGCCACGGCCTGTTCCTTGCCAGCAGGGCTTCTCAACCACATATCCGTGATCCCTGCATTTATCAGGTTGGATTATGATTGCTTTTAAACATGTCTTTGTTCAAATTGAGCTCCTGAGAGCACGAATTATGCTGCTCTACCTCCACCTCCCCAGTGTCTACCACGGCCCTCAAAGATAGGAGAGGACTTTCAGATGAGTGTGACATTGTTGGAGTGGGGTTTGGAGATGAGGGGTAAGGGAAGCCTCCATTCCTTGCACAAACACATTGCATTTATCCCCCAGCACAGGCCACCGGGGTTTAAGTCAATTCTTATGAATCTGGTGTGAGCTCTACAAATGCACATTTCTACTGTGGCTGAGATCCATTCTGCTTAAAATATTTAACCAGGGATCCAGAAGGCAACTTCCTAGGTTAAGATCCAGACAAAGAGTTATCCAATGTGATTTGGTGTTTAAGCAGCATGTCTGCAGGGTAACTGAGGCCCAGTGTGGAGAGCTGGACCCTGGGATATTAAAGATTTCAAACTGAGGAATCTGTATATAAATGTGCTTCTGCCTTCTTTATACACATTTGGCAAACACACAGATGAGAGGCCTGACCACAGAATAGCATTGCTGGTTGCTTTGCTTTAACTTAACCGTGCATATTAGTCCACTTGCATTGCTACAGAGGAATACCTGAGGCTGGGTAACTTATAAAGAAGAGAGGTTTAATGGGCTCACAGTTGTGCAGGCTGTGCAAGAATCATAGTGCTGGCTTCTGCTTCTGGTGAGGCATCCGAAAGCTTGCACTTATGGTGGAAGGTGAAGGGGGAGCAGGCACATTACCTGGCAAGAGAGAGGGAGCAAGAAAAAAGAAGGGAGGTTCCAGGCTCTTTAAACCACCAGCTCTTGTGAAGTAACAGGACAAAAACTCACAACTTCGAGGAGAGCACCAAGCCATTCATGAGGGATCCACTCCCATGAACCAAACACCTCCCACCAGGCCCCACCTCCAACACTGGGGATTCCATTTCAGCATGAGATTTGGAGGGGACAAACATCCAAACTATATCACCACCACCTAAATTCCTGTTTTGGAGATAGCACTGTGTATGTGGAAGCCCATCCCAGGTAGGTTTTCTGCTTGGTTCTCCTACCACACACACACCACGAGGGGCAAGGGAACACCATTCCTGCTTCCTAAAGAGCTGACCAGTTACACCAGATTTTCTTAGTATGTTCCTTGAGCCTCCCACAACAGACTCACCTGGAGTGCTGGCTAACATGCAGACTCCCAAACCACGCAGCTGACAACACTTTGGACTCTCTGAAGGGTGGGCCCCAGTAAGGTGCATTTGAACACATTCTTGGGGCATGCTCATGCTCCCTCCATTCTAGGTCTAGCACAGCAATGCAATGTGATGTTTGCCAAAGAGAGGATCCCTTGGGGGTAGTTCCATAAAAGTGCTTCTAAAAGGATGCAGTTTTTGGTCCACTATGAATGCTATCTCTCCCAAGGATTCCTCCTTAGACTGTCTTCCCCAGAGAAGCCCCTTTACTTCAGAATTGCTAACAGGTCTGGTGGCTCTTAGAAGCCCAGATGGTCATTTAGCCCTCAGTAACCAAGGTCAATTGAGAAAAAGATTAGCAATGTGCCAAGACCAGCTCGGTCAGGGAGACCCTAACCCAGTGGCACTGGAGGAATTAAAGACACACACACAGAAATATAGACGTGTGAAGTGGGAAATCAGAGGTCTCACAGCCTTCAGAGCTGAGAGCCCCAAACAGAGATTTACCCACGTATTTATTAACAGCAAACCAGTCATTCGCATTATATCTATAGATATTAAATTAACTAAAAGTATCCCTTATGGGAAACAAAGGGATGGGCTGAATTAAAGGAATAGGTTGGGCTAGTTAACTGCAGTAGGAGCATGTCCTTAAGGCACAGATCGCTCATGCTATTGTTTGTGGCTTAAGAATGCCTTTAAGTCGTTCCCCCCGCCCCCCGCCCCCGCCGACCCCCTCCCTCCCCCGCTCTGGGCAGACCAGGTGTTCCTTGCCCTCATTCCCATAAACCCACAACCTTCCAGCGTGGGTGTTAGGGCCATTATGAACATGTTATAGTGCTGCAGAGATTTTGTTTATGGCCAGTTTTGGGGCCAGTTTATGGCCAGATTTTGGGGGGCCTGCTCCAAACAGCAATGGGTATGGGTGGCAGAGATGAGGGAAACCAGTGAAAGAACGCTATTGATGGCCAAATATGCAGCTAGCCTTCCTACCACGTCCTACCCTAGTCTCTCCATCCCTGCCCCAATCCCCCAACCCCCACACATCAGAGCCCATGTCATCTCTTGCCTGGGAATTCACACCAGGTTTGCCCATCTCAAGTAGCCAAAGACTTGTCTCTGAGCCACAGTGGGATATAGGTACTGTTTCCTATTTCTTCTTGTCCCCTGCCCACCTCAGCCTTCCTGTTGTGCTGGGTACCTGCTGGACTTGGTCTCTGCATCCTCTAATCCTGTTACTTACCTTTTCCTGGGGCAGAGTTGACTAGAGGAAACTGTGACCAAGGATCCAAGTAGAATGCAGCAGGCCCTGGGGATCCCGTCGACTGCTCAGAAGCTTCTCTGGGGCCATTGATTACTGTAACCTTTTAGGAAAGCTACCTAGCTTACCTGTTAAAAGTGCTGAACAGGGTCCCTGCTTTCAGAAAAGTAGGATTACATAAAGATACATGCATGGATGTGCACACAAGTCTGTTTCAGGGTTTGCTTGTTTGCCTCGTATCAAGACCTCTGTTAGATCCAACCCATTCTCTTTATCTGTACTAACTTGAAAGGATGGCAGTGATCTGCTAAATGCAAAAAACAATTTGCAGAGTAACTTGTATATAGGCAGCTTCTGTTTCCAAAGACATAGAAAAACTCACATGCAGGCGATGAGACATGCCCACAGTTTTCTGAGAAGTAGGATAGGACTCATGGTCCTCGCTCACTGCCCGCTTGAAGTAGGTTCTCCGTGGGATTCATCTGATGGACAAAGCTGCCCAGATGATTGTCAAAGGCAGGCCATTCTCAGAAATGCTGACCTCCAGGCTGAACTAGCTGAGCAGCCTCTGTTCTCCAGCTCTCCTGGTAACCTCTGCACAAAATGAGCTGGGACCACAGCCACACAGGGCCCAGGTAACCTATGCTGGACACATCTGCTCTGCTGCAGAATCCCGTGGCCATCAGTGGTCTGGAAGTCTCAAGAAACCCTCAGCCCTGAACGAATGTGAGGAATGGTGATTAGCACCCAGGCCTGCCCTGCAAGGGTTTTCTGCAAGCCCTGGATCTGAGCTTCCCAGCAGATGTTTTCTCTGCTAGCACTCACCCTTGTTACCAGAGGTTGCCAAGCTCAGAAGGAGAAACCAGGGGAGCACGGGTTCACAGTCACACGTTTCATTCAAACTCCACTCTCTCCATGTATTCACTGCGTAACTTTGGGGAAATTATATAACCTCTCTGAGCCCTTAGGGAGAGGGAGCTCAGAGGCCATTAGCCTCTGTCTTGGCTCTATAAATGACCATTCCTGCATAAACAGAGGACTCTGGCCAATGTTCTCCTGCTCCTGAGCTTCCCTTGAGGAATGAGGATAGAAACAGAGCATACTGTTTCTGCCAGGAGGACATTAAATGCCAAAATGAGAGAAAAGAATCCATCAAAAAGAACAAAGCTATGGGAGTGTTAGTGCAGTGAAAAACATAGTGGGCAAATAGGGCCTCAATGTTATACCCACGACTCTGCTGGAATTCTATGCCTGCCTTGGGGAGGGCTGTCCTCTCTGGCTCTGTTTCCCAAGTGTAAAAAGATGTTTGGGTTAAGAGGTGCTTTGCTTTCTTTTTTTTCTTTTTTTCTTTTTTTTTTTTAAGTCAATACTTTCGTTCAAAGAAAGTCACAGGGAGAAGCACATAAACAAAGCTGGGAGTGAGAAGGAAGACACCCAGACCTCAGCTGTCAGTCTTCCTTGCTAAGTCACATCACCCCAGAAGGGGCTCAGGGTACACAGTTCAAAGTCAGTCATGATTCCTTCCACCTCCTGGCACAGCACTACGTAATCAAAGACTCCAAAGATTAAGCTTATACCCCTTCCCAGTAATTTCTGTAAGCCTGAGCAAGTCACTTTGTTCATCTCATCTTTTAAATATGTAATGTATCAATTCACTAATGCCATAAAATGCTTACTGTGTATCAGGCCCTGCCTTTCTAATGGTCAGAGCAGTCAGTGAAATGGGCCCTATTACTGCATTCACTTTACAGACGGAGAAACTAGGATTAAATGAACTGAAGTCTGTTTAAGGAATGTAGCACATGGATACCCTCAACTTCTGCACTCTGCCTAAAATTGAGAAGAAACTGAGACTGAGCTGAAACAAACAGAACTAGTTTGTTACAGTTCCCACACCTATGCCACAAATGGAGATACACACATGGTTATTCGATACGCTGTGTTTTCATTTTCATTCAGTTTCTATTTTTAAATATCTCTTTTCCGTTATTTTTAGACTCATGGGTTGTTTAGGTATTTTTTTAGTTTCCAAACATATAAAAATATTCTAGACCTGTTATTGATTTGTAGCTTAATTCTATTGTTTTCAGAATGTGACATCTCATTTTGAATCTTTTACATGACTAGCCAGTCCTGCTCTTCAGGTAAACACAAGACTGCTAAAATTCAGTGTTCAAGTCATCATGAGACATTGATGCTTAGATGAATTTCTTCCTACCTTCATCCAAACTGTGTTCTCAAGAATAGTCCACCTGACCAAGATGTTTATGTGGTAATATCACCTCAGGGACAACTAATCTCAATATTGCTCTATGGATCACCCCAATGGTTTGCTATCCATGTTCTCTACTTGAACTCAACATCAGGATCTGAAATGATTATAAACAATGAACAATAGCATAATCCAAAGTTTTCTAACCTGGCATAGTGTTAACCTGGCAAAATCACCTGGAAGTTGATTCACGGGAACCTGAAAATGCAGATTCCCAGGCCCATCCTACTCCATCCCATGAGGATGAGGCCTGTGTCCATCCAGCAGGTCGTGGACAGAGCAAATTCATGAGGGTATGGGACAAAGTCTATCAGCTCTCCTGGGCAGCTACACATGGAACCAGTGACTATATCACTTCTGAAGCTGAGAGGACTGGGTTCAGTCCCAGCTCAGACCTGGATAATCTGGGAGAAGTCACACTTCCCTTTTGAGTCTGTTTATTCACCTGAAAATGAATAGAATTTATTCCCAATTCTTCTGAAATTGTTTATCAACAAAAAGAAGCATGTGCCATATCCGCAGGCACTATTTTTGGCTCGCTGTGCTTGTCTTCAAGGAGCTCAGTCTAGTGAGGAGCCATATCTGTAATATGTGGATGTATATGTAATCCTGTGTGCAGTGATGGCAATAGACACATGGGCAGGGTATGCTGAGAGTACAGAGGACAGGGCTCCCAGAGGAGGTGGTGCACGTGCAAACAAGTTGGGCAGGAAGCCAAGGTTGAGAGAGGTGTCCAAGGCACTATGAGCAAAGGTGGGGAATAGCAGTGCACCTTTGGGGGCCACTAGGGCTCTGTACAGCTGGTGTCAAAGGACAGGGTAGGAAGGATGTGGAGAGGCAAGCGACATTCAGACATCAGGCAAGGGAAATGGATTTTAGCCATTCGGGGATGAGAAGCCTTTGAAGGATTGTAAACCAGAGAGTGAAGGGATCAGATCAATGTGTTAGAAAGGCAGAGAGATGTTCATAGCCTCTTCACCAGTGCCTCACAGCCAGCCATGGTCCATGTTCAGAACTTCGCTGCTTTCCTGTCCATACTGCTGACCTTTCCAAGTGCCCTCTCATTCTGAGATGCCATTTAAATGCTCTCCCTGCCCCATGGAGGGCTCAGATAAAGAACTTCACCATTCACCCCACTTCTCAGTACCTGGGGTTCCAAGGACTATCTATGCCCACAGATACATCACAGGCAAGAGAAAAGAGCTAGGTGAAGATTTGGTTTCTGTATTAATCCATTTTCATGCTACTGAAAAAGACATACCTGAGACTGGGCAATTTACAGAAGAAAGTGGTTTGGTGGACATGGACTTACAGTTCTGTGTGTCTGGGGAGGCCTCACAAGCATGGCAGAAGGCAAGGAGGAGCAAGTTGCATCTTACGTGGATGGCAGCAGGCAAAGAGAGAGAGCTTGTGCAGGGAAACTCTGCCTTATAAAAACATCATATCTTGTGAGACTTATTCACTATCACAAAAACAGCACAGGAAAGACCTGCCCCCATGATTCAATTACCTCCCACAGAGTCCCTCCCACGACATGTGGAATTCAAGAGGAAATTTGGGAGGAGACATGGCCAAACCATATCAGTCTCCTTCAGTTAAACATCAGTTCTCATAACTGAATGTTCAGAGGTTTTTAGTATGTAATTATTATATTATGCTAGAATTTGTTTTTTCTGTTTGGAAGAAGATACAAAGTAGGCCATCTGGGTGGTTATCTGTACAGAGGTTAAGGCCCTTCACTTGGTATGTGCTGTGTAACAAAGTATGAATGCACATCATGGGCAGCAGGAAAGGTCTGGGGTCAAATCCTGGCCCTGCCATTTGAAAATTAATGTTGCTTGCACAAGGTCACATAGTTACTAATCCTCAATTTACTCATCTATAGAATGCAACATCTACATCATAGAGTTGCTACAAGGATTAAACACATGTCTTAGCACTTACTTCTGATGGTAAGGGCAAAGAGCTAGAATTTTCTATCAGAAAGTAAAAGATCATAGAGGAAAGAAGATAAGACAAAGCATGAACCGAAGAATGATTAAACACCCCAACAGCAGCATAGTATCTGACAGTATTCTCTGGGCCAGTGCTTTGCATTCTTTAATGTGCATACAAATCACCTGTTGAGGGATTCTAATTTGATATGTTCTGGGGTGTAACCCAGGATTCTGTATTTTTAACACTCAGTTGATGCCAATGCTCCTGGTCTGTGGACCATACTTTAGCAAAGGCACTTTAATGAGATACAAATGTGATCTGAATACATATTATAGTTTGAGAAGCTCTATACTATATCAAGAAGTTGTGGTCATTAAAGAGAAATCATTTAGGGTGACTCTAAGAGCTTTGACACTGTTGACTGTGGAACAACCTCTTGGAATAAGGCACTGACTCAGAAGGTGCAGAGGATGCCACTTTGTGCATGAAAATTTTAGTAGTTCATTGGAGGTAACAGGAAATACAGCTACGGTTTCCTGAGTATTTTCACATGTTACAGTCCTTTGTATTGTTTAATCCTCACTTTAACTCTCAGAGACAGGGACTGTTATAATTGCCAAGGAAGCCAAGGTTATGAGGTTGGGTCATGGTTTCACAGATAACCCAGTTAGGTTTGAACAGACCTATTGTGTTCAGAGTCCACAGGATTGAATATCCTTCCTTCCCAGTTCAGCAATCTGACAACAATGACAGCAGAGGGACCTCCATAGTAGGGAGCAATGGCCAATGACCATGTGCTGGCCTCAGTCCTGGCAGCTCTGGGTCATCTCTGTCCTGCACTTTTTTTTTTTTTTCATTGTGTACATTGGCTTTGAAGCTGTAAAAACTGAGCCTGCTGCATCCTGGGGTATATGCCGAATCCCTTTCCTCTTTTCTCTCCTTGGTCCGTTAGACTTGTCAAGCACCTGCATGTGGAGCTGGAGGAAAAGTACAGACTTCTGTCCCAGCTCTGTCTGGGGCTATGCAATCCTATGAACTCGGACAGTCTCCATTGTGTCCTTCAGCACCATGGACAAGGCCGACAGCACCTATATTTGTTCTCATCATTTTGGCCCTAACCTACACGGCTGTTTGAGGGCACATAAACAGCTAAACTCATTTTCTCCCAAGCCCTTTAATTATTGTAAAAATAGAAGTCACTCAGTTATCCAACTCTATAACCATAAATAATGCACATTAATGCACAGGCTAAAGAATAGGAGATGGGGGTGCCAGCCGTGAGCAACCAGGAATGGGGTAAGTGGTATGCATGAAACTTCCAAGAAGTATTTGCTCACACACCATATTATCTATACTTTCAGAGGCAGATGCCGCATGATACACTAAACAGGCTGCTTAAAATACCCAGACCAGCAGTGTCAACATCACCTGGCATGAAATTCTGGGGCTGGAGCCCAGGAATCTGTGTGTTAAACAAGTGCTCTAGGTGATTGTGATGCTTTAGTTAAGAACCATGGTTTTATTTCAAAACTGACTTCACAGGTGAATAACTTCATCAGAACTAGAAAATGTCTCAGAGGAAGGAGAAAAAGCCTGCATTGGCCAGTGCAGTGATTAAGAGTGGAAGGTGGGCTGGGCGCAGTGGCTCACGCCTGTAATCCCAGCACTTTGGGAGGCCGAGGCAGGTGGATTACCTGAGATCAGGAGTTCAGGACCAGCCTGGCCAACATGGTGAAACCCTATCCCTACTAAAAAATACAAACACTAGCCGGGCTTGATTGTGGGCACCTGTAATCCCAGTTACTCAGGAGGCTGAGACAGGAGAGTTGCTTGAACCTAGGAGGCAGAGGTTGCAGTGAGCTGAGATCATGCCATTGCACTCCAGCCTGGGCAACAAGAGTAAAACTGTCTCAAAAAAAAAAAAAGTGGAAGGTGGACTGTGTTGGCCAACCAATTCCTTGTGGCCCACGATTCTTTGTCCTGTTACTGATACTGCCTCCATTGTCTGCATTCAGAAAGAATGAGTGGAATAAAATGTGCCTGTTGTCCACTCTACACCATCTATTTCACCTGTACCATCACCCAGCAAAGGATAAATCCTCTAACAGTGTATGGGGCCCACACATTCACTGTGGAAGTACAGAGGATCTTGGAGGAAAATATTTACTTATCAGACTCACCCACTAATCATGGACCAGATGACCTCCCCTGTCAACTTCTGGCTCCAATACATCTTTGAATCTCAGAATTTCAAACAGCCTCACACTGAAAAACATCAGAAAGATCCAGGTTCTGATTCAAAGTCCCTTAGCTCATGGGCTGTTCCCCCTGTAGGAGGAGAAGTTATTATCATAGATCACACCTCTCCCTGCAGGGCCTGCAGGAAGACCAGAGGCATCATGGCAGCTGTTTTGTAAGTAGGCTGCCTGGAGCAGGATCAGACCAGTGGCTGGCCCAAGGTCTCCTGTCTAATTAGAAGGCGAGTGGCATGGAGACAATGCCACTAGCTACTGCCTCTGCCCTGTCTGTCACACAGCAATGGGATGACCTTTCTAAAGCACAGTTCTTCTGGAAAAGGCCTGACGGAATGCCTTACTACCTGCAACCAAAGCCAAGGTTCTCAAGTTCTCCAGACACTTTCCCACTAGCCTTCCTTGAGCTAAATCAGTGGTTCTCAAGTGAGGGACTGGGACTTTTGCCCTGCCTCCACGGATATTTGGCAATGTATGGAGACACTTTTGATTTTCACAATTTGGTAGAGGCCAAGGAAGCACAAGACAGCCCCCACAGCAAAGAATTATCCAGCCCAAAAGTGTCAATACCACTGAGATTGAGAAACCCTGAATTAAATTCTGAGCTCAAATGTTGCCTCTTTCAAGAAGCATTCTGTACCTGCATCCTCTTCTCCAAGGGGACTTAGGTGCCTTTGGGCTTCCATAGAGGTAGCCTAGATAATGCAGAGGGCACTTACACTGTTACATTCATTTAATTACAGTTCTCTGGTCACTGTATATTCCCTCTACTAGACCAGGAGGAGGTCTTTCCAGGCAAGAATGAAGACCAGTTCCTTTTTACTGTTGGTAGCCTCAGGTGCAGAGCATGGAGATTTTTTATGCCAAATAATTAATAGAACTTATCTTCCCATGCAGCATGTAACAACAGTTTGACACAGAGTGGATATTCAATAAATATCTCTCCAATCAGTGATATGTCTGGAGATTATAAATCGCTTTTGTCTTCCTGCTACCACTTAGCATGGAAATAAAACTAACAAAGGCACTGGGCACCATGGGAAATGCAGGTCCCTGGCTCACTGTGAGGAATGGGTGTTTTTGGCAGGGCTAAGCCAGATGGGAACCTGAGGCTTCTCAATATTTATGCCAGTGGCTTTACTGGAGTCACACAGTCTCTGAAAGGTCACCTGCCTCAAGGTCCAGGGAAGAGTGGGAAGGCTCTGCTTGCCTCTAACTTGAAGACATTGAACAACTCTTGGGAATCAGACAAGGAAGTTGCAAGGGGCCTCAATGGACCTGCATTTAGAACAAATGCTTAGAACAGTACTTGTCCAAGGCCCTGTCGGGAGCCACCTCAAACCCTCAGTTGACTGATAGAAACCAGTGTGTTGCAATACTTTCCTTTTTGTGGGTCTTGGGCTTGCTTTCTCTAGCATCTCATTGGCTCCTGACTTGCTCACCTGCCTAGAGCCACTGCACAGAGCATCTGGTTCTCTGCTGAACACACAGGTACCATCTGTGCTGCAGAGGGTAGCTGACGTTCTGTTTGGGAGCATCCAGAAAAGCCACAGGGAAGCAGCACCCTGTGGGACACAGAACAGCCTTGGCTACTTTTTCAGCTCAGACTTCTCTCACCGTGCTCATCCCCTATCAGGTTTATGGCTCTGGTGAAAATGGAAGAAAACCATACAAGACAATGGATTCCTAGTTATGCAATCTGAAATTCTGTCTGCCGCTGAGTCAACTATAACTCAATAGAACTCAGCTGAATTTCTTTTGTCTGCTGAAATTCTCCAGTGTCACAAGCATGACATTGGAGCATAAAATCTATATGAACTTTTATTTATTGCCATATGCATTCTGAAATACTGAAGAAATAATTTCTTGGTAATGGCAGCCCCCAACCAAACCTAGGAGTTTTTGACACAGACATAAGCATGTTTTTGTGGGACATGATGCTTGTCCCCATATCTTCCCTTGTAAGTCTCCAAGGTCCCTCTGGGATAAAATCCAAACTCCATGAGTGCCCAGACCCTTCCTCAGCTTTGCCGCATAACATTACCTGCTTTCTACTCCAAGGAAATTGGAACTGCTCGGGATCTAACATCATCGTATCTCCAGGCCCTTCCTAGTCTCCACTAGAAGGTTCTCCCCCTGTCTCGCACAGCACTAACTACAACAAGGATGGTGATGAGACTATAATGAGAAGACATCAAAAGTACTAGCTCCCCATAGTATTCAAAGTCTTCCCAAATACTAACATAATTCTCATAAGGTGCCTGTAAGACAGATCCTATTATTCTAACTTTACCAATGAGGACACTGAGTCACAAAGGGTTTAGGTAACTTCCCAGGTCAAACAGCAAGATGGGCAAACTTGAATCTAGGACATAGGTTTTAGAGATCGGTGAATGCATCACTCTTTAGCACTTGACTAACATCTATTAAAAGAACAAAAGGCTCACTTCTCTGGATTTTAGCAATTTTATCTAGCAGAGAAAGGAAAATATTGAAGGCAAGATAACTAATTTTTAATGTGAAACTACTGGGTGTCAGAAAACAGGGTGCTTCCAGGTGCACTGTCTGCCTTCTTTCATCTCATAACACAGCTATGAGGACCCAGGCTCAAAGAGCCTAGGCAGATAATTGCAGGTCATCTGGCCAGTTAGCACACCTGAGGTCCGTCATAGGCGCCCATCTTGGAACACGACGGGAGGTCTTCCCTCCTCTTCCTTCTCTCTCAGGGCTCCGGGTTCCAAAGAGAAGCAGCACAGCACAGCCCCTAGGAGAGTGGGAAGCCCAGGAGCACCCCTTCTGCAGCGGCACCTGCAGAATCCTGGAGTGGATGCTCGGGCTCTGAGCCACAAGAGGGCGCTGCAGGCCCAGGAAGAGGCGGCCGCGGGGCCTCTACCTCCCACCTCCTCCATCGTCTCACTCTGGTCTCTAGACAGAGGCTCTCTCAGGATTCACTGAAACAGAACTCAGTGCAAACAGCACAATTTAGAAGAGGCAACAAAACCAGCCCACGCCTCTTTCTACTCATAGATTTTATAGCCCAGTGGAATCCACCATCCGCATCCCTCTAAGCCAGGATGACTCGGCTGCTCACCTTACGGCAGCCCGACACCAGCATCTGCCCTGAGCTTGCTTTACTGCATTTCCTAGAACCGAAGGCTAAACGCCTGGAAAGGGTCCGCTGGGGCTCCTTGCATCCCTGGCCCCAGCCTTTGCCCGTCTGATGGACTTGGCCCACTCAGCCCAGGACTATTGGCCAGACTTTATCATTGCCATCATCTTCATAAGTTAAAAATCACAGTTACAGTAGAACAGCGTCAGCAATAGCTAACATTTGCTCAGTACTTTGTTAGGCACTAGACCCAACATTTTAATCCTCCCAACAAACCACACAGTTAAGAACTTGCCATCCTCTTTTAGAAAAAGGATAACTGAGTCTCAAATGTCATGAATACACGTCAACACCAGCATGTGAAGTCACATCTGTTTGGCATCAGTCTGGTGCTTCTGCTGAATTGAGCCATTCTGGTTCTCTGATCACTTTGAGTCCATAACCTGGATGTATGAAAGTCAGACTCTCATTCTTTTGCTCATTTATTCAACAAGTAATTATTAAGCACCTACTGTATACTCACACACTCTGACTATACATGCAATATAATTTGATATGGAATCTGATCCTGAACTATGATAAATATCACCCCAGGATTGTTCTAAGCACACTATTCAGGAACGAAGAAGACAGTGATTCTGAAAGATAGGTAATGAGGTGACCAAAATTACCAGGATAATACAAAATGGCAGACTATTTAGTACTGTTCTCAGTTCCTCTCTCTCACCAAGACCATCTGGATCTATGCCCTCCTCTTTCCACTCTTGATCAGGCTGCGGGTGGCTCTTTGGCGACACTCTTTTATCTTGTATTAAAACGCTGAGTCAGATTTTCTCCAAAAGGACTTACAAGTGTGGATGGATATGCCTGAATCCATGGACATCTCTGAATACTGGAGAGAGGGCTTGTTTCCAAAATGAACCTAGCAGAGGCAGCCCAGTGACACAGACATCAAGCAATAGTCTTAGAGCCAATGGTGGATGCAATGAGAGGCTGCATGAAGGCTGTGGAAGAGACAGGGAGGTCTGAGTCCTTGAAATACCATTCAGCTGTGTGAACTTGGACCTGCTCCCCATCATCTCTAAGCCTCATTCTCCTCACTTGTAAAAGAGAAAGTGAGATTTAATAAGCTTTCCAGCTTATTCCTATTTTAATAATCACCAATTTCATTATACAGCTCACTACCAGCTGTCTGACAGCCAGTCATCTCTAAATCTAATCTCTAATACGCAATATCCTCATCTTGGAAATAGGGATAACATTAATGTCCTTGAAACATTGACATAAGAATTAGATAGAAAACGTTCGTATACCTTGCACTTGCTTATAACAGGGACGCAACACATCATAGTCATAGCTGTAATTAGCAAAATAAAGGTCGATAACGGAAAACTACAATCAGAAATGCAATTCTTCAGGGCATGAGACTCCATCCTAATGAATTTCCTGGTTCCGCAAAGGAGGCGGCTGTCAAATCCCCTCCGTGAGTCATCAGCTCCCTCCTCCTTCCTAAGGTCCTCTCTTCTGTGATTCCAAGCCTCCACTGTTCTGGAGAAGGGGGTGAGGGTGAGCCAAGGCTGATCATTGAGGCCACAGAGTGCTTGGGCTGGGGGTGGAGTGATTGTTTGTTCACCAGAAAAAAAAAAATGAGGAGGTTGGACATGATGAGGCATAAAGGCCCTTTCAGGTGGGAGATCTGAAATTGGCAGAGGCCCAGAGAGAGGAAGTGACTCACCCCAAATCATACAGCTAGAAAGACTAGGCAGAGCTTGAATTTAAACATTGCTTAAAAAAAAAAAAAAAAAGCCCAACTGCAAGAGTTGTCAGTGAGGCCTGGGCTTAGAAGTTCCAGAGCCTGTGTTGTTGTCCTTGTCGTCTATCAGTACTTGAAGCAAGACACATGCTGTGTGTGCAGGGGGTTCATAGGAGGCGCCGTGTTTATACCTGTCTGTGCTTTGTGGTCATAAATTAATTCTGAGGTCATCACAGAGACAAAAGAGGATGAGCAGAGACGTTCCTTTTCTTCCTAAGGAGAAGGGATGACCTATGACCATCCTTGCCCGGACTAACGTCATTAACATACAAAAACACAGACACTCTGGAGCAGGACAGGTCAGTCCATGGAGAACAGAAAGAAAGGAAGGTCATCAAGGCCAACATTCGCCGTACCCAGCAAGTGCTGCCCTGGGCCCAGCTGCCTTCACCCCAAGGACACTCGCAGCTGCATGCCCTGAAGCCAGGAAAATGTCGAACCATCCAATCAGCAGCCTTTGCTCTGAGTCACAAAATCACATCTGCAAGAGCCCCTGTATGGAAGAAAACTGAGTCATCTTCTCCTTTCACAATAATAAAAATAGTTCCCTCATTTGAGCACTCATGATATGCTAAATGCTTTACATTTTAGCTCACAAAAATCATATAAGGTAGTTCTCATTTATCCCCATTTTGAATAAACAAATGCAAAGAAAGGTAAATTATCTTTTTTTAAAACCTAAGCTCTAAAAGCTAGAAATTGGCAGTCTTGATTTCAGACAGATCTGCCTGACTCCAAAATGTTTCTGCTAGGATACTCTGCTGTCTGAAACTTCTTCTACAGCCATGTCATATGTTGATATGTGATATGTAAGCATACATATAAACATACTTTAAACATAAACATGGTAAATGTTCCTTAGAAGTAAATGGAAAATTCAAGCAAATACAAGGACAATCACTGTGGGATAAATGTCAAAAATGTAATGTTTTACTCTAGCCTCTCTCCTCTTTGTTCACACACACATTCAACGATGACATCCTTTTTCAATCTGCTTTGTTAAATGAATATATTGCCTGTATTTTGCACATTAATTATCAAATATAATTTTAAATCATTGCCTGCTAGTTCATTATTTGGCTCTACCATAATGTATTCAACGGATCCCCTCACTGCCGGGTGTTTAATTGTTTTGTTTCTATCACAAATTACACTGTAACATTTGCTCATGTAAATATTTGTGTGCATAGCTCTATTTTCCTGAATTATTCAAAGGTTCCAGGTATTTCTGGTAGGTCTGCTTAACAGGGAGAGAATGGGATTGACACATGAACATACATCTACCAGTGTGGCAGAACTACTTCTCATTGTAATTTAATAAAGTGGCATTTGGTTCACTTTATCCACTCCTGTGCGATTAGCTAATGTGAGCGCCCTCTGAGCGAAGCCAACACCCCCGGGGGCTGTTGAAATCATCTTTCCAAGCCTGCAAGCCCCTGGATGCTGGTGCATTAATCAAGGTGAATGCTCCCTCGCCAGGCTTCCTGCCTGCCGGGTGGTGAACTAGCTCTCCTGAGAAAGATGCACTTTCAACAAGCAATTGCTTTCCGACCTGAACCTTTGTCCCAGAGGAAAGCAAACACTGATTGATCATTATAATTGTATGAATGAGAAATGTCATTCTTAGCCTCTGCCTTTTATAAATTCTTATGGATACAAAGCCAGACAGTTGCTTCCCTCTTAGAAGGATTTACAAATGAGAAAGACAAACTTTTTATCTGAGGAATGTGAGCTCAGACCCAGGGAGGCATTGAAATGTGGCAGTCACCTCTCACTCCCTGCCTAAGGTAAGTAATCACTTCTGGAAGCTACTTGCTATGTGCACTCTAGACTAGCTGACAGCAAGTAGCCAGAAATTAACCTAACAATGCCAAACACTGGACACCATAACTCACATTCTAAACCTGAATAACATGAGCCAATAACAAATCAACATCATTCCTGTAAAACAGTGAGATTACCTGAAACACGACTTTTCTAATCGCCCCCTCTCCTGAGTTGTCCTTTTTTTCTCTCAAATCTCCAGCTGCCGCCTTTGTTCTCTGGAGCATTTCCCAGAGTGTCCTGAGCTGGGCAGCCATGCTCAACCTTGGCCCAGATAAAACTCTCCATGTTAATTTTGCCTTGTTTTTTAGAATGTAAGTTGACACATATGTCTGCAGATTCGTGACTCATGAATGGCCAGCTTAATAGGAAAGACAACACAACATTAAGCTCAGGAAGAACTTTCAGGATTCCCCCAGGGTCTCCTCCATGCCTCTCCTATCTAGTCCTGCCGCACTCCCCCACACCCCACACATACATCATTACAAATGCTACACTCCCCTGTCAACCTGCTGTTTCCCCAGCTCCTCTGGTCCCCCCCATCTCAGACCCACAGGGTGCTTCTTCCCTGAATTGTCAGAACTGTCTGCTGAAAGGTTTCTCAGAAATTCCAGCCTTGGTGAAATCTCTTAATAGCTTTCTGCTGTGTCAGGGAGGGGGAGCCCAAATTCAAGGTTCTTCAAAGTTGGCCACCAAACCACTTCTCCAGCTTCATTCCCCATAATAAAATAGCTCCAGCCATTCTGAACTATTCATTTCCTACCCCAATGTTCACCATTTCTTCCTCCTTACTTTGCTTATGCTTATGCTTTTTACTCTGCCTACAACCTGCCTCTGCTGTAGCTTCATTTCTGAAGCTGCCAAGTGACCTGTCTGTATCAGCTCCACTTCTTGGGTTCATCAGAAACGCCACCACCTAGATCAAATTCTCCCCTGAGGACTTCTGCCTCCAGCCATGATGGAGTGGCAAGCAGCAGAGTAATGCAACCTCAAGAACAAACAGAAGAGCCCACAAAGGACCAGAAGATGATTTCCAAAGAATCAGATCACTATGGCAGCATTTGGGATTTGGGGAAACAAGAGTCTTGAAAGGAAATGCAGAAAAATATACTCACACTCTACACCTGACTTTTCCTCAGTGTATTTGTGAATTCGTGATTGAGGGTATGGGGGCTACGATCCCACATAAAGGAGCTCACAAAGGACCACTGCTGGAAGGCAGAGAAATCAGAATGGAAATCTTACAGGGCAGGAGAGACCCCAAAAATTGGGTTTGGGGGTGTCAAGGCAGCCAGGACTTAGAACCCAAGACGCCAGTGAGAAACTAGGCACAGAAAAGTGGGCCTAGCATTCAGCTGGTTTCTCTACAAATCATTGATATGCAAGTAAGCAGTGCTTAGAGCCCAAGAAGATCAGCCAAAGCCACTGAAAACAATCGATTAATGTTGATCATCATCCTAAGGTGCTGAGAAGACAAACCTTGGTTCACAACCAACAAAGACCACATGTTCTCACTTAAGTGGGAGCTGAATAATGAGAACACATGGGGGCAGAACAACACACACTGAGGCCTGCCAGAGTTCTTCAAAGTTGGCCACCAAACCACTTCTCCAGCTTCATTCCCCCTTCCTTGTAAGGACTATAATAGCTCCAGCCTCCTGTGGGGAGTGGGAGGAGGGAGAGTATCCGGAAGAATGGATGCTGGGCTTAATACCTAGGTGATGGGATGATCTCTGCAGTGAGCCACCTATGGCACACGTTTACCTGTGTAACAAACCTGCACATCCTGCACATGTACCCTGGAACTTAAAAGTTGGAAATAAAAATATACAGCCTTAACTAGAAACGTCCTCTAGGCAGACCCCCTGTAAGAAGAATTTGTAATAAACAAATATGAAAACCTACAGATCTCAGGTGCTAGATGCTAAAAGAAAATAAGAGAAACTAACAGGTAGAATAAAATTTTATTCTGTTTGTTCAAAAACACACACACACACACACACCTGGGAGGCCAGCTCACCCACTCAGCAAAACTCAGAGCCATGAACATCCTGCCACTTCCACACAAACACTCCCCCCGACCCCCCAAGCTGTTGTACAAATATGAGATTAACCAAGTTCAGATGTGAGCCAGAAGCAGCCTTGGTCTTCCCCCCCATTACCCTTGAAACAAGCAATACTGGTCATCTTTCATTTTTAGTACATGTACTCTCCTTCCCTCCCTTCTCTCCCTCTCTCCCTCTCTTCATTCAAGAACTGTGGGACAATATAAAATGGTAACAACATAACAGGCAGACAACTGAAAAACCAAATGAACAAGAAAGAACAAGACATAAAAAATAGTTGAAGTAATGGCTGGGAAATACTTCAAAATAGGTGACAGACACACAACCACAGATCCAAGAGGCTCCGAAAATACCAAGTAGGATGAACACCAAAAATAAAGTTACCTAGGCAAATTATACTCCAACTGAGAGAAACTGAAGGAAAATATTAAAGGTAGCCAGAAAATGAAGTCTTAAGGAAAATTTAAACATTTTTGAAGTTAAAATGATGCAATTATTAAAACTTATGAGATGCAGCAAAAGAAGTACTTAGAAGGAATTTAGAACATTAAATGCCTATATTAAGAAAGCAGAAAGACCTAAAATTAGTAGCCTAAGCTTACACTTTAGGAAATTAGAAAACGGAAAACGAAACTAAAAACAAGTAGAAGAAAGGAAATAGTAAAAATTATAGCTGAAATAATGAAACCAAAAGCAGGAAAATAGAGGAAATCAGAATCAAAAGTTGACTCATTGAAAAGTTCAAATAAAGTGGATAAACCTATAGCCAGGAAAATTGAAGAAAAAACACAAAGTATGATCAGAAATGAAAACAAAGGTCATTGCTACTGATCCTACGGAAGTTAAAAAGATAAGGAAACACCATGAGCAACTGTATGCTCATAAATTTGATAACTTAGATGAAGTAGACTAATTTCTTGAAAGAAACAAAGCTTATTCGAGAAGAAATAGATAACCTAAATAGTCTTAAAGTGAGATCCATCCCAGAAAGGCAATGCAGGTTCAACATTCATAAACCATTATAATTCATCATATTAACAGACTAAATAAGAAATCATACAGATACAGAAAAAGCATTCTACAAAATGTAATACCAATTCATAATAAAAACTCTCAAACTAAGAATATACAGAAACTTCCTTCACTTAGTGAACAGTATTCATGAAAAATCTACAGCTAACATATTTAATGGTGGAAAACTGAAAGCTTTCCTCCTGAGATCAGAAGCAAAGGATGTCCTCTTTTACCGAAACTCCTTTTTAACATCGTTAAAAAGTCCTTGCTGGAAGTCCTTGCTGGTGCAATAATACAAGAACGAAAAATCGGCACACAGGTTGGAAAACAAGTAAAACCATCTTCGTTTGTGGATAACGTGATTGTCTATCTAAAAACCCCAAGGAACCTACAAACTAATTTTTGGAGTTAATAAGCAAGCTTAGCAAGGTTGCAGGGCACGTGGTCAATTTCTTTCTTATATATCAGCAATGAACGATTAGAATTTGAAGTTTTTTGAAAACCACAGTAGCTCCAAAAAGCAAGTAAGTATAAATACAACAATGCGTGTGCAGGGTCTGTATGCAGAACTACAAAGAAATCAAAGATCTAACTGTAAGAACAGCCAAAACAATTCTGAAAAAGAAAATGCAGAACTCACATTACCCAATTTTAAGACTTACAAGACTCTTGATTTCTGTAAACTTACAGTATTAGTGAAAAGATAAATTTATCAATGGAATAAAATAAAGAGCCCAGATAATGGTCTACTCAGTCTGATTTTTAACAAGGTGGAAAGGCAATTCAATGAGTAAAAGATAGTCTTTTCTTTCAATGTACAGTACTGGAACAATCGGACTTTCAAAAGCAAAACAAAAACTTCAATACCTCACATCTCACACTGAAACATTAGCTCAAAATGGATCACACACTTGATGAAAAACACAAAAACAGAAAACTTCTACAAGACAACTTGGGAGAAAATCCCCATGAACTTGAGTTTGTGATGAGTTTTCAGACATATCACCAAAAGCACGATCCATGAAAAAAATTAATAAATTGAACTTTAAATAGAGAACTTTTGCTCTGTGAAGACATTATTAAGAGAATGAAAAGAGAAACTACAGATTAGGAGAAAATATTTGCAAAGGACATATCTGATAAATGAATTTTGTTCAAGATACACAAAGAACCCTTAGAACCTTATAAGAAAACAAATAACCCAATTTAATAATGAGCAGAAGATTTGTACTGGCATCCACCAAGGAAGATAGACAGATGGAAAATAAGCATGTGAAAGGATGCTTGACATCATTTGTCATTCAAGAAACACTAATTAAAAACAAAATGAGATAACACACCTATTAGAATGACTCAATGCAAAAAAAAAATGGACAATACCGGTTATTGGCAAGGATGTGGAACAACAAATTCTCATTCATTGCTGATGGGAATAGAAAACTGCACAACTACTATGGAAGGCAGTTTGGCAGTTTCTTATAAAGTTAAACATATGCTTATCCTACAGCCTAACCATCAGACTCTTAGGTATTTGCTCACCCACACGAGAATGTTTATAATAGCTTAATTCCTAATTGCCAAAAACTGGAAGCAACAAGGCACGATGTCTTAACCATTAAATAGACAAGACAAAGTACAGTACAGCTATACAATGGAATACCATTTAGCAATAACAAGAAATGAACTATTAATCCACACAAAACATGGATAAATCCTAAATAGATTTCATGAACTGAAAGAAGCCAGATGTAAAAAGCTACATCCTCCATCTTGTGTAATTCCGATCATATGGCATTCTGGCAAAGGCAAAACTCCAGAGACTTAAAACCCATCAGTGCTTGTCAGAGGTTTTGGGGAGGAGGAGGTTATCCGTCTAGAGGATGCCCAGGGCACATCCTCGTGATGGTGGCACTGGTCTGTACGGCACATTCTGTAGCACTGGATACATGATGCTATGCGCTGGTCAAAACTCACAAATTTATATTACAAAACATGGACCTTAATGTATAAAAGTTTTGAAAAATCAGTTGGGAAATTGGGGATCTCAAGATGGACTACTGTGACAAATTAACATGTTATAGAGGTAATAGAGAACCTCCCTGCAGGGGTGAAGGATAATGGTGCTGACCTTTGGAAAGTGGTGTCTTGACTGGAAACTGGAAGATTAAAAACAGAAGGAATTTTACATCAACACTGGGATCTTAATAACTTATTAGTTTCTCACAGGGGTATAGATGAACCATTCAGAAACTGTTGCTGGATGGACTAAATAAACAGATGGTGGAAGATGGGGACAAGGTTTCTCACTATTTGAGGGAGAAGTTACAGATAATTAAGAGGCAAAGTCTAGAATGAACCATGTGGGACTGGATCCGGCTCAGAGACTCCAGTATGAACTCATGGTTAGCTTTAGATACAAAGTAACCTGTTCAAAAGACATTGTTAGGAAGATAAAAAGACTGCACACTGGGAAAAAATTTGCAAATCACACATCTGACAAAAAGGCTTAAATCCATAATATACAAGGAAATTTCAAAATTTAGGAAGAAGAAAACAACTCAGTTAAGTGGTCAAAGATTTGAACATACCACTCACCAGAGAATACATGCACATGGCAAATAAGCAGGTGAAAAGATTCTTAGCCTCATTAGTCATTAAGGAAATGCAAATTAAAACCACAATAATTCAGTGCTGGTTAAGACATGGGTCACCTGGAACTGTCATACATTACCAGTAGGAAGTCATACATTACCAGTAGGAAGGTAAATGATAACAGCCAGTTGGAACAACAGCTTGACAGTTTCTTAAAGTTAAACATGCCTTTTTTTTTTTATACAAAACCCAGTAGACTTTCCTAAGCATTTACCCCAGGTTAAATGAAAATTAGGTTTACACAGAAACCTTTACCTGAATGTTGGCAGTGACTCTGTTCATAATCACCAATAACTGGAAGCAGCTCAGATATTTAACATGTGAATAATACGTGAATAACACATAAATAACATGAGATAAATAACACATGAATTTAACACATGAATAAACTCACTGTGTTATACCCACATAATGGAATCTTAACAATAAAAAGGAATGAATTGCCGCACACAGAAATGTGGATGGATAGATGCCAAACATACTATGCCCAACAAAAGACACCAGGCTCAAGAGGCTACACGCTGTGTGATTTCATTTATATGACATTCTTGCAAAGGCAAAACTATAGGAAAAATAGATTGACTGACAGTGCTTCTGGACAGGGGGATGGATCAGCCACAGGGGGGCATGTCAGCATTTTTTGGAGTGGAGCTTTTCTATGTTTTTATTTTTGGTAGTTACACAATTTTATGCATTTGTCAAACCTTATAGAACTGTACACTACAATAAGTAAATGGTACTGTAGAATAATGCTGTGCCTAAAGGGTCTCTATCAAGTACCCTGTAAAACAGAAGCATCAGAAGTGAGTTTGATGGGGAAGGAGCACTCGGATGACAAAATGCCCCCTAGCCCCTCTCCAAGTGTAACCTCCCATCTCTTGTTCTGTGGACAAGAGGTATGGAATGGGTATGAGGCATGGAATTCCAGAAACCAGAATGCATGTGTTCAAATGCATATTCAGTGGGAAACATAAACAAAGTGAGAAGACATATGGCTTCCATTTCTCCCCTAGGAAGTCAGGATTCAGAAGCAGAGCTTTCCAGCAGATTTTGAGCAGTCACAGAGGTCGTGGATCAGGGTCAAGGCACGCTACTATGGCAGGCTGTGTCATGGTAATGCTCACACATAAGAGTTGACCTATACTGGCAAAACAACAATCTTTGGTTTTCCTGTTTTCCCTTCTGCAACCACTTTCCTTTTCATGATCTTTTCCCCCCAATTCATTTGAATTTTTCTCCTCTTATTGTTTGGCAGATCTTAAGGGTCATTATTTTATATTAAACTGAAGAACGCAGGAAAGAACTGGGCTCGCAGTTCTGCATAAAATGAAAGGTAATTTTAAAAAATGTTAATAGAGGACATGGTGTGCTTTGGGAGAGTGGAGTAATTGGAGCATCATAGGCTTTGGAGAGGCTGGCAGAGTTTGAATGCGAGCATTGTCTCTTGCTAGCTAGGTGACATGGCCTAGTTATATAACATCTCAGAGCTTGCTACGCCATTCTGATACAGAGCTGCCTACCTCACAGGGCTGTTGTGAGAATTAAATGAAATAAGTTACATAAAGCATTTAGCATTGTACAGCATGTCAATACTGCATTGCTATTATTATTGTAACTTGCTGTTATTGTCACTATTTCCCCTCAAATATGACAGGGCTAAAACATTTTCCAAACCAGTCCAGGCCTCCCCAGGGCCGGAGATGGGCAGGCCACCCTTGGAAAGAACCTAAGTTCATCTGTCTTGGTCTCTTCAGTGCTGCTTCCCCACAAAACTTCCTTCTAATGCCATTTGCATTTTCAGAGGGTACTTGAGAGAGACTGTGTAGATATATCATTTTTGCAGTGAAATCCACCCTATGTAGCATACAGTGAGATCTGCAAGGTGTGACCTCAGGACTTGTTTGGGGTCGCTGCAAGGCACAGAACTCGGATTGTACTCAGTGAAAGAAATGGCAGGCAGGGCCAACTGGGTTTAGCATCATGGTGAAGGTTTTTGAGCAATGGAGTCAGGCTTTGGTTATATTCTATATCCATCACTTCCTAGCTATGTTAACTCAGGCAAGTTCCAGGACTCATCTATGCCTCAGTTTCCTCATATGTAAAATGGGAATGATAATATGTGACTTCAATCAAATGACATAACAACCTCTTTATATAATACCTGAAACTTAACCAAGAAATTATAGTTACAATATTTTACTATGAATATCACCATTTGTCATTTTCACATAAAGAAGTATTTTCTAATACTGAATTCTGCCCAACACGTCTTTCTCTCACTTCTTGATTCACCAAGTATTTCTGAGCCACTACCAGGGAGATAGAGGAGGCAGCAAGACAAAGTCTCTGCTTTCGTAGAATTTATAGAATTTTGTTTTGGGGTGAGATGAAAATAAGGTAACAAATATATAATTTCAGGTAGGGATAAGAGCTCTGATGTATAATTCAGCAGGATTAGGTTTTTGAGATTGAGACGAGGGTGGTCAGGGCAGATGTCCTTGAGGAGAAGACTTTTCAGTAGAAGTCAGAACCTCGTAGGAGCAGGTCAAGCAATGATCTGGGGAAGAAGGTTCCAGATTTGGAGCTGCTGGTGGGATGGTGGACTGGAGCCTGCCGGACCCTCCCTAGGCTGAGATTATCTGATTTGCTGAAAATGACTAACAGGCATCCTCTTGCATTGTCTTTGCTCCCCTGTTTGTTCTATTTCCAGATGGAACTCCTAACGTTAGATAACTTTGGGGCCTTCAAAGACCCAAAATAAGAGGCTGAGTTTATTTCATTCCAGACCTAGGTGTGAATATCCCCAAGGATCTGGCTTGTGGGCAGCCAGAGAGGAAAAGCAGAGAGGGCCCTTTCACAACCCCAGTGGGTGTCAGGAGAAAGCCTTACCTTCTGCTAGCTTTTCCCCTCCCCAACAGTTTCATGGAGAGGGGATACAAAGAAAACAAAACTGTATTTCCAGTATATTTTAAAACAATGAAAAAACAAAGCCCTATTTCCTGGGTAGCAAATAAAAAAGTAAACTTCAACTTGAAAAACTTCAAACAACAAGCAATTAACTAGGTGGCAGCAAAGGGCACCAAGAGAAAAGATGAATTGCCTGAAATAAATAAGGGCTGGGAATGAAAATGAAAAATGTTCCCGGGGTAAATGGACTATAATGCAAGGCGCTGTGAAATAAAGAAGCAATTGTTTAATGCAAAAACAATGGGAAAGGCATCTCACTCGAACCACAGTCATCGAGGGAGATGATGGGTGATTTTTTTAGTTGCTGGTTGAATGGCTGCACCTACTGCATGCCAAGTGCCTACCACATATTTCTCTACTCATGCTTTGCAGATCTGCCCTGGAAATGCATCTTTTCTGACTCCCCCAGGCAGGATTACTTGCTCTGGATCTGCAGTGGCTCAGATCAAAGTGCTCTGCAATGTGGCTACTTATTTCTGCCTCCCACTAAATGGCATCCTCTGTAGGTATGAGCAGGTGTAGTGTATTTATTCATCCCTTAAAAATGCCTGTGCATTTTTGTTCTTGTTAATTGGATTGAGATACTCTGTTAAAGTTAAGGAGAGAAGGCGGCTGGAGACAGAAGAGAGGAATTTGATCAATATTTATTAAAGATCTTCTATTACGTAGTTCAGATTCCAACAATTAACAGGACAAAAATCTCTGCTTTCTGGGAGCTCAATGGGAGAAATACACGAATATGTCATTTCAGTATCATGAGCAAATGTTAAAGTGGGGGATATCCAAGATACTACTACAAGAGTACCTGGATTATTTTTCTTACCCAGCTGAGAAGTTAGCAGGGATTTCTGAAAGAGGCAAGTCCTGATCTGAATTTGGAAAATTTGGAAGGACAAGTAAAAACCGATCAGACAAGGGGAATGCCGTGCAGCCTCATGCACATGTGCAAAGGCCAGAGGGTCTGATTGAGTCAAGTTCCTTCTGGGAATAGCTATTGGAAGGGCGGGAGCTAGAGGTGAGAGCACGAGCACCTGATGGAACTGCCTGGGGATTAAGTGGAGTTGTGACCTCTTGGGCCAGATTAAATCTGGGCTATTGGCCATATGGGCATGTTTGACTTCCTCCCCCTACAGGTAATGGGGGGCCACGAAGGGATTACAAGCACGAGGAGGTGCAGGAGGCGTGATCTGAGTGATGTTTTCAGATGTCCTCTTGCAAGTCAGTTATGGAGTGAGCGGGGCAAGGCTGGAAGCACAAAGATCTACCAGAAGACTGCTGAATAGTTCCTGATGAAATAGTGGTGGCTTTATAAAACAGTGACGGGGGAATGGAAACAAGTAGTTGGATTGGAGAGAGATTAAAGGATAGAATGAATTAGAATGAATTAGAATTGGAGATGTGTGGGATGTGGGGTTGAGAATAAAGAGGAATCCAGGATGTCTGGGGTTAAATTTCAGATTTGCATCACATCTATGTTTACATTTAAACGTGAAATAATTATTCCATGCAAGTTGTGTGAAATGTTTAGTAAGTAAAAGTCACAGACCTATGAATAATTAGAGAAGAACCTTTTAGCCTGATCCCTATTTGTACCTAGAAGCAGGATGAGCTACATAATTTGCATACAAAAAGAAAATATGGAGCCCTTTTATAAACTAGAAAAAAGTGCCAGTAAACATACTAAAACATACAACTTGTTTTGCTTTTGAGGTATCTTGAAATGTTACAGTGTTTTTGACTCACTAATGTCATTCTAGGCAAAGAAATTAAATTTTTAAGTGAGCACAACTTTTACTGTTCATCATTATATAATGTGCAATGCCAGTTCTAAAGGCAAATATCAGAATATTTAACTTGTACGCAGAATCACCAAAAGTACGAAATTTGTAGCTCATTCATACAAGTGGATTTTGTTCTTGCCAAAGCAATGAAAACACTGCATAAAACCAACTCAACTGTCTTTATTTCACTTCTTAATATGCTTCTGTTTTAAGACTCTTTACCGTGGTTTACTGACAGGTATGGAAGGACTGGAAAGAAAAGGAACTGTGGGTTCTTACCCTTCCCTTTCCTTTCCTTTCACGTCCTCATGTTCAGCATGTTACAGTGAAGTAACACGAGTAAGAAAAGCCACTATAGGGTTTCTTGGTTCTTTAATCATCTTAGAACACCATTGCCGCCTTTTGGCTTTCCAAATAAGTTCTGGTCCCAGTGGAAGTGTGGCTTCTCAGGGCTGCCAGTGCCCCCACTCACTCCACCATCAATGAAACCTGCTTTCCTTGTATCACTTCTAGGCTCCCTGAGCTCCCACACACTAGGAGCCCATTGGAATTCTCTGCTCCTGGAAAATCATAATCACTCCATGCCAGTGGGGCAGCAAGAAAAGGTGGACACAGACAGTGCAGGTGCGTCCTCTGCTAATGCACACGTTCCACTGTCCCATCAGACTTCAGCTACAAAATACAAGTTCAAAGGAAAGAATTTCAAGATGGCAGCAGCAGAGCACTAAACAGGCATGGGCATCTCTGACCACACAAGAGTTGCATGCCCCATACCCTGAAGTTGGGTCTGGCAGTAGGGAAACTAAGGCTTACTGACCTCACTGGATCTCATTAAGGCTGGACCACACAGCTGTTGAGCAGCAGGGCCTAGTCAAAGGTGTGTTTCTCCAAGTCCCTGGGTCTGGTATTTTTCTCCTGCAACATACAGACCCCCATCTTTATCTTCCAGGCCATTCTAATGCCCTGTTCTAATAGCCTCAGCTACTTAATGGAAACAACTAAATGTAAATACTTTGGGGAAGTGAATTACATTCAACATATACAAGCTACACCTATTCCTCAATTGTATTTACATTGGAAGGAAGAGGTTTCCATTTCTTGCTCCAGCCCTGACCTAGATGGAGCTTTCTCTGGTCAGATTATGATGAGAGCAAATGGCAGATAAAGCCCTTTGTGTGCCTGGAGCCATACAGACAGGACTCCCACTCTACACGCTAATGAATGCCCAATGGCATTGTGATTTATTTCCCAGGAGCTCCAGAGCTCATGGAGGGGAAAGAGAGGCTTCAAGGCTCATCTGCCTGGCTGGAGATACCAGTGGAATCTGGAGAAAAGAATCCCATTTCTGTCCAATCAGCAATCATGCTCTTCAGAGGAGCCTCTTCATATACCCTGTGCTATGTTCAGAGTCTAGGGATAGATGGATAGGAAATCTGAACAGTTTGAAACGTGGAAACGGCAGACAAATGCATTCATTCTTTCATTTACTCGTGCTTATTCCTATATTATCCCTTCAATCATGCATTGTATTTCCATATTTATGCATGCATTGAGCAAACATTTCTGAAGTGCCAGGTGCCCTGCTAGACCCTCAGTCTGCAGAGTTGAATGCACGCACCTGAGTAGATGCTGCTCTTGAGCATCTTACAAGTTGGATAGGGAGGTCTGATTGGGATTATCAACTGGGTAGTATTTGCACTGGGCTTTGGGGCACAAGTAAGAGTCGACCAGCTAGACTAGGTCAGGAAGAGAACAGAAAGTCAAAGGAATAAAAACAAAAGCAAGTATTCTTTTGGTCTCTGTGAGCACTGCAGTACTAGTAGACACAGAATTTGTTAGTAGAGGTAAGACCTTTATGCTGAACCAGGGAGCATGATGCATATAAGAGTCCTGATGAGTTAGAAAAGAGCTTTATTCTGAATCAGGATTTTAGGAAAACAACTCAAGTGGCATGTCTGGGAGATGGTAGGTTGTGGGGGGAACCGTGCTTGGAGGGTGGAGGGCTGAGAGTGCCTAGCAGCAATGCAGGTAAGACACTGGCAGCAGCTGAGATGGAGAAAACTCAGGCATGAGGAAACTTCAGGAGGTAAACCTCAAGTTAACCAGCTCAGTGAGAGGAACCATCATAGACTTTGTTTGCTAAGCCAGCAGCCTGAGATTTCCCCTTGTGGCTAATACAACACCCACTTTTATAATCTTGCTTAGCTTTGTTGCCTTTGAGATTCTGCTTACACGTTGGTTTTTGTCTGCTTGCTTGTCTTCTAAAGGGTTCTTCAATAAATCCCCATGTCAGACTCGACTTCTAGAGAAGCCAACCCCAGTTAGCTGTATGAGAACCAGTCCCAGGAGACAGAGATTCAACCCAAGTTAGTTGTATGAGAAGCAGTCCCAGGAGACAGAGATTAGAATGGGCTCTGGAGTTGGGTCACCCATCACTAAGCTGGAAATAAGCATGTATCACTCTGGGGAGGAGGAGGAGTATGGTCCCTGGTGTGCTGTTGCAGCATGAACACCAAGATGCTCACCTATGGTGAAATAGGATGGAATGCAGGTGGAAGGTTATACACTGGCTGGGAGAAATAGTCATGGACTGTGAGCATGTGGCTTTTGTTGGGAGCAATTGATGTACTGAAGAGAAAATGACGGCTCCCTGGTCAGCTAATCACTAACATAAGGCAAAGCATGAAAGTCAGAGGGCATTGTTGGTAGCATCTGAAAACACGCTCATCCCTTGCAGCTGGAGAGCAGACCCAGCTGACAGGCAGGCATAGAAGTTAATTGTAAGCATGACAGGACTTCAGAGAAGCCTGAATAATCAGGTTGGACAGTTCTGCTATAACAACTTTGGGGTCACAAAAGGAGGAGGGCTTGAGATTGGGATAGGGACATCTGTGCAGATGCACTTACAAACCTTGAGTCCTCAGACTCCTCTGAACAATCTGTACCTGAAGAAACAGCTCAACCATGTAGAAACTACATAAGAGAAAGTAACCTATAGGATACGCTTACCCTCAAAATTGACCCCACCACTGCCCCGGCCACCAGATGCGTATCTAGGGTAAGACCCACAGCATGGCCCACCGGGGCTAAAAAATGGAAAGGATTTGACTTTAAAGGGGCTGCAGGATATGGCTACTCTTAGTTAGCAGGAACTATAAAGGCACACTTGGGAATGCTGGATAGAGGGGCAGATAATAAGACCAGTTAAATCCTGTGACAAAATCTTTAACACTCTTGTGGGAGACTTGAGGCATTGTTTTGATATCTGCCTGAACATTCCTTGGAAACTTGGAAAAACTGTCTTGTAGGAAATGAATTCCAGTTGCAGAAGCTGCTGTGGCTGACTGTGGCAATGAGGAATATGCAAGCAGGGAACAGCACCACTTGAAACCTGGGTGGCGCTGTCATATATAGACTAGGTGGCGATAGGAGATGCTGTTATAGAACCAGGCTCCCCATGGCAAAAGACGTGAAAGAATCCCAGGGCAGCAGAGGCTGAGGGGAAATCACCCAGGCTTTAGACCACGGCTGGGCATAATTTGCCATAAAGCGTAATGAGATTTGGAGAAATCACAGGTTACCTGACCTTCACGGATCTGTGGAGATGGAAATGAGGATGAACAATCCTGAGGATAAGACAGATGGGCCTCCAGCCTGGCTAATTTTTGTGTTTTTAGTAGAGACAGGGTTTTGCCACGTTGGCCAGGTTGGTCTCGAACTCCTGACCTCAGGTGATCCACCAGCCTCAGCCTCCCAAAGTGCTAGGATTATAGGCGTGAGCCACTGCGCCCAGCCGAAACAACTGGTTATTTAAGAAAGATAAAATATAGGACGAAATAGAAAGTTCAAACAGGTTGTCAAAGGTCTGTGCAAGTCATAAAATACTCATGAAGAAAAATTGATAAAAGGAATCTTAGGTATAATTAAGTTGGCTATAATTAGAAAGATATTTATAAGCCTTTCTAAACATTTAGTCTTGGTATTAAAAATACACTGATACAGCCGGGTGCGGCGGCTCATACCTGTAATCCCAGCACTTTGGGAGGCGGAGACGGGAGGATCACAAGGTCAGGATATCGAGACCATCCTGGCTAACACGGTGAAACTCCATCTCTACTAAAAATACAAAAAATTAGCCGAGTGTGGCGGCGGGCACCTGTAGTCCCAGCTACTCAGGAGGCTGAGGCAGGAGAATGGCGTGAACCCGGGAGGTGGAGCTTGCAGTGAGCCGAGATTGCGCCGCTGCACTCCAGCCTGGATGACAGAGTGAGACTCCATCTCAAAAAACAAACAAACAACAACAACAACAAAAAACCACTGACACAAAACTAAAAGGGCAATTCTTATGTTAGAACTATGGGGTTTTTTTGAAGTATTGATTAGCTCTTAGTAAAAATTGCAGGACTTTTTCTTTCATTCTAAAATCTGTTTAACAACCATCTTCTCAACTGCAGGCAGTTTCTATTTCTGCTACATTTCTTTCTGAGATCCATTTAATTTCCCTAGTTTCAGTTTGGAAAAGCTGTCTTCCTTATTTTGAATGGAAATGTGATTTCTCGAGGTGGAGTTTTCATCCTGAAGCTTCTCGGACTCAGGTCTCGCAAGTTTCACTTTTGCTGCCTCTCAGCACATGATTTTCAGGTTGGGCATCTTTGCCTTCAGCTCTTTCTTCTCCCCATGAAAAGGTGTGTCTTTTAGCTTGGCTGGAGTGATCATTCTCTTCTGACTTTCTATCAGCTCTTATGACTTTTTCTCTCAATCTAACTCTGCTTTTACCTGAGACTGAAATGTTCAATCTCAAAGGCTTAGAAAAGCAATGTTTTCCCCCAGTATGACTTGATTCTTTAGTTTCTCTTAATGCATCTGAATTGTTCCAAGTAACTAGGAAACTTGCCATGCTATTACTAAGAACCATGTATTCTCCTGTTCAAGATACTAGTTTTCTTGTTTATCTTCCTTTATAATATGGTGTACATTCATAAACTTGGACAAACTCTTCCTGTGTCTAAATTTAAGTACCTTTCTCATCAAGTTCAACTTCCTGTTTATCTAAATGGGTTTCCCATAAGGAAAATAAATCACATTGCAGAAGGTTTTTTGTTTTTACTTTTTTAGTATCTTTAGGCCTAAGGATCAAAGATTTTGCTTCTTATCCAGATAACTTTATGTATTGTCTCTATTCCGTTTTTTTTTTATTTGCAAAAATTGAGCTTTGAAAGGATTTTTTTTTTAATTTGGGAAAATTGAGCTTTGAAAGGATTAAGGTGAGTTTTAACATTCATGTAGCTTTATTGCTTATAAAGTCTTTTATTATCACTGGTTAAATGAATATCAAGAATTTTGAGATTTTTTTTTACATATCTTCAATGGATTTCTCTAATATCTAAATTCCAAATTCAGTCTTTTTGGCCTAAAAACTGAGATTTTCCAGTTGAGCCCCTGGAGAGCCTCAAAAGATGTATCTGTCATCTTGGAGATAGTACATGATTAGGCTTATTTGGTAAATTGGAAGGGAAGCATTGTCAAATGATAAGTGATGTTAAATTTTCTCGCAGTTACATTTGTTATTGATATGAATGTATAAATTGTACAAAACTTTTAGAAATCTAGTATTTCACCAGTCATAGTTCTTGTTACTATGTTGTATGCAACAAAAACAACCAAATTTCCTTGGCAATTGCTGATTGTAATGAACTCCCATCAGATTTTTAACCACGGCTATTTTATGTTTCTGTCATCGAATTATTTTAATTTTTCTCTAAAGGCATCTGCCATCAGAATCATGAAAAGGACTTTAACAAATATTCTTAAATGTAAGTTTCTAATAACTTCAAGATCAATGAGCTAAATAAACATTTTCCAGAACTCTAATAAAGAATCTGATGGGTTCATAAAGCTGCTAATCAAGATCAAGCAGAACAAGAATTAATTACGTGAGTTAAGTACCTGAAGATAATGTTTTTATGATTTTTATTTGAAAAATAGAGTCTCTTAAATGTTTTGCTTTCCATATTTAAAGAAATTTTTTCTTAAGCTGTCTATAGATTACAACAATGTGGTAATATATACTTTTGTGAACAAAGATGGAAACATTTGCTTTTTCTCTATTATCTCTCTAGAATTCAGAAAATATGTCAGTATTCTTATGGAAATATGGTTATTTGCATAAGTTCAATAAAATTTTGCTGTCCCTTTATAACAGGATACAATTGAAAACGTTCGTTATATTATCAAGACTGTGACTGAAATGTCATATTGGAGAATGTGCATGAAGTGCCAGGCTTCAAGCGTTTCTGACTTTACAATGAGGGAGTAAAATTACAACTTCCTACTAGGCCCAGGAGGAAACGTAGAATCTGCCTTGCTCTGACTATCTATCCTCAGGAGGTTTTTACATCTGAGATTTCTATGTGATCAACAGAAATAAAAAGTTGTGCTTCTAAAAGAGAATCCATAATACACCTGTTATTAGATTGTAGCTCTGTGCATCGTTTGAGTTCTTCTCTAGCTACAGACAAGACTAGATCCTGAATTATTCTAGATTCCTCCTCTCCAACTTTCTTTCATGAAATTATTAAAACCAGGAACTGCTGTTCCTGAAGCCCTTTAGGATGAAACTTGATAAAATATAAGGAATATAGTGCCGTATGTATGGGTCACACCCAAAGTTCACCAAAGCCCCCAAACCCCAAACCAGGCATTCAAACTGCAAACCAGCATGAGAAGTTGACATTTTCATGTTGTAGGAAGCTTTTCCTAAGATGTCAGAATAAGATTCCATATATCATAATGAGATTCATAGGTCCCCCTTCATGCTACATTTTTTATTTGGCAGGATAATAGTGTCATCGAAATGTCATGCTCAGTATCTTCTGATAATTTGACAGAATCTAACTGGAGAGATCCTTCAATCCACCTAGTGGGTGACTTTTGACATCATCCCTAATATAACTTCTGCTCATCCTCTGCTTTAATTTTACCTGGTCACGGGATAACTAATGCAGAATATTGCTCTATATTATTTATTGGTTAAATTTTTAAAATGTCTGTGCTATTGCTAACTCTGCATGCTGTACCTGGATAAATTCCTCTTGGTAAGCTGAGACCCATATATATACAACATAAGAAAACAGGCAACCTATTTGACAACAGATGTCTCCTAATTTCCTGTGATCATTTGTTGTATTCAGTTGGTTGACTTTTAAGCCCTTGGTTCATGGCTCAAAACCATTATGCAAACTGGGGTTGTCATATTACTATTATCTTATTTTATATTTTCCGTTTTATACTTTGAACCTGTTACTTAATTTTTTTCAGAAGTACAACTCCTAATAGAATAACGCTGGCCCAAGCACTTTGAGATAACAAAAATCTATAGAACAGATGAAATTGAACTTAATAATGGACTCCAGGTCACAGCCCAAGAGCCACTCAGTTTGAATCTCCCTCGTTGCTCAAATGTGGCTACAAGAGTTTTGACATTGACTCCCTCCAAATGGGACCAGGGCAGCAACCCAGCATAGGCCTATGGAGGCACTGAAGAATAATTGAAACCTAACTACAGAAAGATTGAGTGATGCTTTTGGAGAAAGACTTGATCAAAAGAAGAAAAGGTGAAGGTTGTCAGAATCAAAATGAAGTCACTTGTGGGTTTTCTTGTTCTATTTGCTTTTAAAAACCTGACATATAGAGCTGGGGAAGCCCATGAAGGAGAGGGTTCTTACACATAAATTCCTGATAACAGGAACTGTCACAAGAGACTGCAAACACCACAACTTTGCCCAAAAGCCCTTGCAACCTTCATATACAACACAAAAATTATTTCTGCAGTGACATCTATCCAGCAACTACTTGTCCAACCTTATTATCTATTCTTATAGCCAAGCATAATTGTCTCCATTATGTAATCTCATTTTTCTTTTAGAATTCTTTGTCCTCCTATACTGTCTTGAATAACACATAGTTTGCCATTATGGCATGTGTTTTCCCATTGCAATGCCCTATTCCCAAATAAATATTTTCTTTTAAAGAAGGTACTATTTTAAAGAAGTTGTTTAGGTGGCAATGGCTGTCCTGCCTCTGTGCTTCTTCACATCATCTTCCCTCTGCACATGCCTTTCTCCACGCAAATCTTCCTTTTACCTAAGGATACCAGTCACTGGATTAGGACCCATGCTAGTAATCATATTTTAACGTGATTATTATCCCTGTAAATACCCTATTTCCAAATAAGGTTACATTCTGAGGTCACTGGCATTAAGACTTCATCCTGTCATTTTGGGGGGTGATGGGGAAGACTTAGAATGTCACCTTTGACAATAGAGACCCAGCAAAGTAAATCAAGGATAATATCACATGTTCCACATACTCTGATTAAACTTTATGCATGGAGAATGCATGCAGGGAACAGAGGAAGCCCTGACCTAGCCTTGAAAAGGCAGGGATGCCTCCATTAAAGATCATAGCTGCAGTTTGTTGTAAAAAAAATAGATGTCAGCCAAAAGGCAAAAGAAAGGAATGATATTTCAAAGATGGACAAGGATAATTGTAACTAATTTGGAAGTTACTGATGAGGCCAGAATGACGAGCAAACATCAGATTATGAAATTGTCTTACATACCATAAGGAGGAGCTCTGGGTACAATTCTGGAAGAATGGGGAAGAAAATAATTATAAATTGTGAATATAATTAGAATTGATATTAGAATCTTTGAAAGAGCTGAAACAACATTATACCTTGGGGTGATTTTAGCACTCACCATTATTCTCAGTATAGATAAGATTTTTGTTTATCGCAACTGTCTCTCTGAGGAAAAGTACCATAAGCTAAATTGACCCAAATCAATTGAGACTTTTCATTAGACCAAATGTTTTAATAGTAAATTATGTGCTTGTTTGAGAATTGAGAATAAATGTTGTAGACACAGGGCCACAAATGAAATTTTAATTCACCAAAACTCATTCTCATGTTCTCTACAGCACAAAAGTTTCTCAATTATAAAAAAAACCAGTGGAGCAAGTCAAAATAGCCATGCATGTTGAGTTTACCATGACAGAATCTTATCTATAACTTTTTTCTTCTTTTTTTGGAGATGGAGTCTTGCTCTGTCGCCCAGGCTGGAGTACAATGACACGATCTCAGTTCACTGCAACCTCCACCTCCCAGGTTCAAGCAATTCTGCCTCAGCCTCCCAAGTAGCTGGGATTACAGGTGCGGGCCACCACACCTGGCTAATTTTTATATTTTTAGTAGAGACAGGGTTTCACCATGTTGGCCAGGCTGGTTTCAAACTCCTTACCTCAGATGATCCACCTGCCTTGGCCTCCCAAAGTGCTGGGATTATATGTGTGAGCCGCCGTGCCTGGCCTATAATTCTTTTTTTTTTTTTTTTTTAAGGTCATAGTCTTTCATGTGTTTCCCCTACTGCCCCCAAAATTCATATGTTGAAATCCTATTCCTCAGTACCTCAGAATGTGCCCTTATTTTGAAATGGAGCCATTGCAAGTCATTAGTCAAGATTAGAAGAAGTTATATTAGAGTAGGGTGGGCCCCTAATCCAATATGACTTATGTCCTTGCAAACATTTGGATATGAGACATTCAGCGTGAGAACTGCATATGAATATTAGAGACAAGGGACTACCAGGAGCTAGGAGGGGCCAGAAACAGGTCCTTCTCTAGAACCTTCAGATGGGCATGGCCCTGCCAACACCGTGAGCTTAGTACTTCCGGCCTCTAGAAGCTTGCAACAATACATTTTTTGTTGTTAAGGTACTCCGTTTGTGATATTTTGCTATGGCAGCCCTAGCAAACTAATATGTTCCAGAAACAGCAATAAGTTGCTTGTCCAGGCCCTATAATTCAGGCAGATGGAGCAATATTTAAACTTCGGACCCAGCAAACCAATGGCTTTGGTTATATGTTGATTGTGACAACACATTCCTTTAACTTTGGCAGCCTGGCAGAAAAAATGATTTGGCAACAGGTGTCATTTAAAAGCCATTTCATTAGAAGGTTCTTTTACTTGGCCACAAAGAAGCCTTTGAGGACTTTAGCTAGAGATCCCATTCCAAGATGAACCTCTGAGTCATGGCTCTGCACACACCCTGAGGAGCCAGCACTGTCTCCAAACCCAGGTGAGCCAGCACTGTCTCCAAACCCAGGTGAGGAAAGTCATTCCTCATAATAGGAAAGCAAAGAAGATGACATTTTTCTAAGGCTTTTAAACCTTATGCCCCAAATGGGTAATGTTTCATTTTATTTTTATTTATTATTTTTTTTTATTATACTTTAAGTTCTAGGGTACATGTGTACAATGTGCAGGTTTGTTACATATGTATACATGTGTCATGTTGGTGTGTTGCACCCATGGTAATGTTTTATTTAGTATTGAATTGATCAACAAGCTGCCTTTGGTGCTCTGGGTAAATGTCCTGACTTTAAGTTGCTGAAAAGAGAGTTTACAGTTCACTTGGATGAATCAGAGCAAATGCCTCCTGAAACACCCTCCACCAAGTTTCCCCAGTATGCATTTGGGTTTCAGTTGGGTGGGTATTTGATATTTAATATAAAACATGAGATTTTATTTGGGTAGGTATTAGTTTTTTCCATTGAATATTTGGCAGGAAGACAGGATTGGCATCTATGATGGTTAATTTTATGGATAAACTTGATTGAGTCACAGGATGCCCCGATATCTAGTTAAACATTATTTCTGGGTATGTCTGTGAGGGCGTTTCTGGAAGAGATTCCCATTTGTTTTGGTGGACTGAGTACAGCAGATGGCCCTGAAACATGAGGAGAAGGGGTGTGTCATCCAAGCCCTTGTGGACCTGAATAGAATAAGAAGGTGGAAAATGGGAGAATTTGCTCTCTCTGCCTAATTGTTTGAGATGGGACAGTTTCTCCTGCCTTCAGAACTGGACTTACACCATCAATACTCAAGGTTCTCGGGTCTTCAGACTTGGACTGGAGCCACTAGCTTTCCTAGGTTTCCAGTTGCAGATGGCAGATCATGAGATTTCTCAGCCTCTATAATCATGTCAGCCAGTTCCTCATTATATATCTATTTTTTAATGTATATGATATATATATATCATATAGGAATGTATCATATATCATAGTAGGGAGATATATATATCTACTGGTTCTGTTTCTCTGGAAAAGGCTGATACTGCCTCCAAAGCCCCACTTACTATATAATTATATGCTTTTTGTCCTATATATTTTCGCCAAAACTTTGAGAGTACAAATAAATCACCAAAGCTTTAATAGTGGTCTGTTTATTTCATTTATATCCTTATCCCTTAATTCATTTATCCAAACACACACACAAAAATGTTGGACTCCAGCTATACGCCAGCCACTGAGCCAGGAATGCAGAGATATAACGTATGGAGATCCAGCCAGGGCACAGAGATGGATAATGCACAAGTTACAGTCCCTACCCACAAGCGGGACAAAAAATGTTCCAGCTGCTGTGACATCCTGCCTGCAGAGGGATGGAGGGCACTTCTGCATGAGACTTGTCCTCTTCCTCATCCTTAGATCAGCCCAGGGGCCTCACTCCCTTCCCATGTTAAGCTATGTAGGAGACCTTCTGTGTTCCCAAGTTTCCTGGTACTTACTAAAGTGATGGATAGGGCTGGGCATAATGGCTCATGCCTGTAATCCCAGCACTTTGAGAGGCCAAGGCAGGTGGATCACCTGAGGTCAGGAGTTTGAGACCAGGCTGACCAATAGGGAGAAACCCATCTCTACTAAAAATACAAAAATTGGCATGGTGGCATGTAGTCCCAGCTACTCGGGAGACTGAGACAGGAGAATTGCTTGAACCTGGGAGTCGGAGGTTGCAGTGAGCCAAGATGGTGCCACTGCATGCTAGCCTGGGTGACAGCACAAGAAACCGTTTCAAAAACATAAAAATAAAGTGATGGATGGAAATGCTGGGTCTCCCACTGGATTGGAAACTCCTCAAGGACAGCACTGGATCTTATTCACCTCTGTATCCAGCATGGAGATCAGGCCCTGGCACATTTTTGGCCAGAAGTAAACATCTGGTTGAACAAAGGAAGCCATCATACCTGAGTGGAACAGTAGTAGCTGAGCCTAAGGATAAGGGCTAGGTGGAGGGAGGTTCCAGATGTGCCCATAACACACATGGGGTCCATGAACAGCTTTCCATGTGAAGGGAAAACTTTAATAAAAGTACTCATTTCTACGTGGAGGTTTTGCACACAGCCCCTCAGCTCCAGCCACTTAGATGTGGCAGATTCCATGAGTTTACAATCAAAAAGCCAGTCAATTTCTCCATTGCTGAAAGAACCCTAATTTGACTTAAAATATCACTGTGCCCATCCCCAAGGGATGAGTTGTGGTTGACCTATGTCTACTCCAATTACAATAATCCCATGTCTAACTTCCCTGGCCTCCAGTAAAGCTAAGGATAGCCACATGATCTACAAAACAGCAGAGGTTAGCTGCAGTTGTACTGAGAAAGTGTATGTTTTGATGTTGTTTTTGTTGTTGTTGTTTTGAGACAGAGTCTCGCTCTTGTCCCCCAGGCTGGAGTGCAACGGCGCAACCTCAGCTCACTGCAACCTCTGCCCCCCAGATTCAAGCGATTCTCCCGCCTCAGTCTCCTGCGTATCTGGGATTACAGACGTGCGCCAACACACCTGGCTAATTTCTATATTTTTAGTAGTGACGAGGTTTCACCATGTTGACCAGGCTGGTCTCCAACTCCTGACCTCAGGTGATCCACATGCCTCAGCCTCCCAAAGTTCTGGGATCACAGGCGTGGGCCACAGCACTCCACCAAAAGTGTGTATGTTTTTGATCAAAAAAAAAAAAGTGGCTGGTCATGGTCCCCACCCACTTTCTAGGTATTGAATGTGGATGTGACATCTGGAACTGCAGCAGCTGTCTTGCCACCATGTGAGAAAAACCAAGAGAATCAGGAAGGTGTGGGCCCTGACATGAATCAATACCATCTATCTCTAGGCTTGTTTTGTGAGAAAAATAAACCAACTCTTACTTGTTTCAATCACTGAGTTTGAGCTGTCTGTTACTGGCAGATGAATACATGTATAGTCTTGTGCCCTTTTACCTCCTCGAAATCCCACTTCCAAGGTGACTGAATGATCTGGGGACCAAGTTTTCTCCTGGATTTCCAAATCCAATTAATGAGTGTCTGAAGAGAAATACTTCATTCTCTAGTAAAGCAGCAACTGACTAGAGCACTGTTGTTACCATGAGCCTTGGATCCAGCTGGCAATCACTTAGGAGCAATCAGAGAAATAGTGTTCTTACTGAGAGGAGAGAGTTAGCAGGCCTCAAGATTGTATCTAATTAGCTATTGGTGGATTGGTTTTCTCCACTGAATAATATGAGGGATAAATGGCTTACTATAAGCCTGACCACTGGGAAGTATCTTTTTCTAGGGATCTATTTTTTTTTTATCTAGTTACTTGCATTTCCCTCAGATCTTGTGTGACTAAAGCCCTCCTAGAATCCTGGAGGTGAAAAAGATGCCTTCACACAGGAGTGAGCTCCCTATTCCTGGAAGCAATCAAGCAGATGCTGGATGTCTGTTGCTCATGGCTGCTCCTCTGAGAAAAACTTTGTAGCTGTGAGGTACAGTTATTCTGCAGCATCCAATATCAACTGTGTGGCCTGTGGTAAGCCCTTTTAACTAACTGGGGCTCATTTTCCTCCGTGGCAAGATGGGAACATGTGAGTTGTGAAGGTGGGAGGAGGGGGAAGGACAGATTCGCACAGGATGTCTTTGAGGACCATCACCTACAGGTACCCTCAGTGCTTTCTGCAGAGCACAGAGCCATTCCCCATCTGTGCTTTTCCTGTGTCACTATGCCTGAGTTGCCTGGCTGTTCCTCCAAGAGTCAGGCAGCAGAGGAAGGCATAAAGGTGGAGAGAATGCCCTCTGGGCACTGATGGGCACTTTCCAGAGAGCAGCATCTTGGGGGGCTGTCGATTTCTTTTCTTGCTGCACATACGAGTAAACCAGTGCTCAGAGCTTTAGTAGTTGGAAGGGCTGGGTTGTAAATAAATCCTTCCAAAGAGACAGTCATATGCTAACATTCAGATGCATTTGAAACCTAGGAGTTGAGATAGCAGGACCTAAGTAGGGGATCAGCAGGACCCATAGAAACAAGGGAAGGATGCTGGGACAGCCCCACCCAGTACCAGACAGGAAGCAATCCTGGCTCATTCACCACCTCACAGCAGCTACTGCTGAATTCAGCTAACCACAGACAAGATGTATGACATCCAAGTGGGAAGGGGAAGAGGCAGAGGAGGGAAGAGCTGAAGCAGATGCCCAGCAGACACAAGGTCCAGTTCCTCTGCTGCTCTGAGGCCAGCCAGCCAACACTGGGACTGGTAGGAGAATCAGAAGTGATAATGATCACAATGGCATAAGGGACTGAGGGCCAGGGAAGATTCCATAACAGCCTCACTATAGAGTGGATGACAGGAGGTGGCTCCATGAGGCTGATGCACTCCCGAGCTCACAGAGCAGCCACATAGTGGGTGGCGTCGAGCACATGCCTCTCTGCCTTCTGTTTTGCCATTAAGCATCTCTGTGTGTGAAGATCTTTGAAAACCTGAGCTTGTCTTCCAACTCCTTTAAGTTTTTAAATCTAATACTATTCTCAGAATTCCTTTGCTAATTTATTCAATCGTTCATTTCTTCATTAAGCAAACATTTATTGTGTGCCTGCTAAGCACCTGGAACCAAGCTGAGAACTAGAACTCAGTGAAGGACAAGCACTTGAGGGCCTGCCCTCTGCAGCATCCAGCCATTCGTGGTGTTTTAGTCTGTGTACATTGCTACAAAGAAATACCTGAGCTTGGGAAATTTATAAAGAAAAGAGATGTATTTGGCTTATGGTTCTACAGGCTGTACAAGAAGCATGGAGCCAGTATCTGCTTGAGAGTTGCTTTCACTCATGACAGAAGGCCAAAGGGAGCTGAGCCAGCATGTTCAGAAATCACATGGTGAGAGAGGGGAGGGAGGAGCCAGGCTCTTCTTAATAAACAGCTCTCACGGGGACTGATAGAGCAAGAACTCACTCATTAACCAAGGACAGCACCAAGCCATTCATAAAGGATCCATCCCCATGAGCCAAGCACTTCCCCCCTGGCCCCACCTTCAACGCTGGAGATCAGATTTCAACATGACATCTGGCAGGGGCCAAACAAACCACATCTAAACCATAGCACCAGGAGGGCAGGTCTACACCATTTTGCTCATGAAAGTCATTAAGACAGGAGTGGAAGGAGTCATCTTTTCTCCAGGCTCAAGTTCCCTGGCCCCAAAATTCTCTCACCCAGAAATGCATGCAGAATGACATATAGAGTGAATGGTAAAATGCAGATTTGAAACAATCACACACACACACACACTCTCTCTCTCTCCCTTTTTCTCTTTCTCTTCTTCACTGCATCACAGTCCTTAGCAGGACATCTGGCACATAATGATTGTTCAAACAATACATACACGTGCTGGCGTGCTGGTTTCTAAGGAGCTCTCATGAACCAGCATTGCATTATCAATCTCCTTGGCCATCATTTTTCATCTCCTGTAACCCTCACAGCAACCCTATGTTGTAGGCATCCTAAAGCTACTGTTATGAGGTAAGAAAATGAAGGCTGAGAGATTAAGTGACTTGCTCGAGGTCAACAGCTAGTGAGTGATTGAAACAGCATTCAGACTTGGATGCTTCCAGAAGTTGCATCGTTAATCACCAAGTTACTCTGCATTAAGGGAAATCATACTTCTAAAATCTAAAAGAAAAGAATGTACTTGAAAATGTTGACAGTGGTGGCATTTTTGTCAGGTTTTGGTGTATCTGTATTCTCGTTTGCTCAAAAAAATTTGTTCATGGGCATAAATTACTTGTATGATTTCTTATGCAAGTCTAACACTTGTATGGTTTGAGCACATAAGTGCCCAAAAAATGGAGATAATAGCTACAATTTGCTGAATTGTCAGAAAATTAAACAAGATAAAGTACATTATGAGCTGACAGTGCTTGGTTTGTGATAGGCACATTCTGATTCTTTCTTCTTGGAAGAAGGAGAGACCCTGTCTCGGCTCAGAATTTTCTCCACAGTGTAGGTATCAGAGCACTCACTCTGGGAGGGGTTTTTATAGACCCCACACCTCCTTGAGCTGGAGTAGACAGGAAGAGAACCTGCAGCTGAACTCATTACCCCTCCTACCTCCCAAAGATATGGCAGAACCATCAGAACAGTGGAGATGGAAGGAAGTTAAGGCCAGGCTGGGGGCTGGGGGTATCCCTGTGGAGACTCCAGGACTGGACCCTGCCAGGGCTAACTGTTGGGCATTCCTCAGAGGCATGTTCTGGGTGCAGCAACTCCATCTTTTCCCGTGCATGAACAACTGTAGATGCACAGGCTCCAGGAAGAATGCTTTTGTGGCCAGTGGGTGGTGGCTGGAGTCCCTACCCAGCCAAGAGGGAGAATGTCAAGACAGATGATCACTAAGGGGCTTGGGCTTCTCAAAAGCCCATTGATATGAATCAGAAACAGGAAGAAAGAGAAAAGAGTTGCACAACACTTCCCTAGATGGAAAAAAAAAAGCCCCATGCAGCCTCAAAGACAGGCAAAAGGTGAAGGGAACTTATATTTTAAAGCACCAAGGAGTAAGTTACAGCCTCTGAGTCAAGGTGTTCTAGTCTCTTTGGTCTCAGTTGATTTGCACAGCAACCCTGTGAGCTTAGCATTTTTTTACAGTTATTAAAGCGGAGGCCCAGATTGGTTAAGTAACTTACCTAATATTACACAGCAGAAGTGGCAGAGGCAGGATTAGAACCACAGTCCTGACTTGAGTGCTGGCTGTCATATTCCCAACGCAGCAGCAGGCTGCTTTCCGGCGAGCACCCACATGAAGGTCATCTAGGTGCACCGACACTGAACACCTGCCTGGGTATCTCATTTCATCCTCACATACCAGAGACAGAGCTGAAGTCATTAAAGGTTTTTGGATGAAGAAATGGGTCCCCACAAAATGGAAATGACCTGCCCACAGTCACAGCCTGTTACTCTGTTCTCACATTACTACAAAGAAATGTGAGACTGGGTAATTTATAAAGAAAAGAAGGCCAGACACAGTGGCTCACGCCTGTAATCCCAGCACTTTGGGAGGCTGAAGTAGGTGGATCACAAGGTCAGGAGTTCAAGACCAGCCTGGCCAGGAGTGAAACCTCGTCTCTACTAAAAATACAAAATTAGCCAGGTGTGGTGGTGGGTACCTGTAATCTCATCTACTCAGGAGGCTAAGGCAGAGAATTGCTTGAACCTGGGAGGCAGAAGTTGCAGTGAGCTGAGATCGTACCACTGCGCTCCAGCCTGGGCGACAGAGGGTGACTCTGTCTCAAAAAAAAAAGAAAAGAGTTTTAATTGGCTCACAGTCCTGTGGCTGTCAAAGATGATAACACAGGCATCTGCTTCTGGGGAGGCCTCAGGAAGCTTCCAATCATGGTAGAAGGCAAAGTGGGAACAGGCATGTCACATGGTGAAGGCAGGAGGAAGAGAGGGGAAGGAGGTGCCACACACTTTTAACCAGACCTCATCAAGACCTCAGTCACTATTGTGACAACAGCACCGAGGGGATGGTGCTAAGCCATTAGTGAGGGATCCGCCCCCATGACCCAGTCACCACCTACCAGGCCCCGCTTCCAATGTTGGGGATTACAACTCAATAGGAGATTTTGATGGGAACACAGACCCAAACTATATCACAGCTCCTGTACAGAGCAGCACTAGGAACAAAACTAGGCCCTCTGATTCATGATGTAGAGCTCTTCCTATACAGATGATGGTGCCCAATTCACACATCTTTTAGGGGGTGGGCAGGGGGGAGCTAATGTTTTCAGAGGAGAGAAAGGCATTATTCAATCTTTCCAAAATCTTAAATGTAGAACAGTTTTAAGGGGCAGGGGCATGGCCTTACCCCACAGTCTCTAAGGAGCTCCCTGGAGCGCTAAAAGCCTCCATCCTGGTCCTTCATGCAGTCTGAGCTGGAAGTCCCAAGAATAAAGCCTGGCAATTGGCCTCCAGATGCTGCTAGTTAGCTACACCGTGCCAGGAACCCTGTACAGGCACAGTACCTGTAGCAGGGTATGTAAACCTCACAGCAATCTGGCAGGACAAACTTTCACTTGTATTTTACAGACTTAGAATTCACTTTAATGCCTGCCTCACCAGGCTGGGGCACAGAAAAATGAGGGCGCCACTTTGGTGATGTCAGGGAAACACGGCCTTGGCCACATCAGAAATGCATCTCAAAGACGAGGATCTGCTTCCCTACATTGGCTTTGTCAGATGTAACCCAGCACCAAGGACAGCGCCTGGCACATGTTGGGTGCTTAATAAACATGAAAATGTGAAGGATCCTGGTGCTCTCTGGCCACCTCTGGCATGTTTGGAAGCGCTTGTACACCTTCACATTCAAGATCAAGGTGCTACTGACTTTTGGGCCACTCCCCAGTGACCTCAGACCCTCATATTGTCGAAGCCACAGCAAATCCTTACCTCCAGTCCTTTAGGCTGGAAGGAGGGGGTGTGTGTGTGTCCGTGGTTCCCGGTATAATCTGAGCATGACAGGATTTTCATAAAAGTTTCAGAGGCAGCCTGATAGAACAGGAAGAGTATCCCCAGGGGTGAAAAAAAATACCCTTAATCTGCTGGCAGCTGTCCATACAGGGCCCCCAGGGTTCCTCTGTCTCCGTGTCTTTATCTGAAGAAGCAAATGTCTAGCAAGATGTGTGATGAGTGGTGAGTCCAGAGGAAGGAATTAAGCCCTGGGCCTGCCTGAGCTTAGCAGGCCCTGGCAGCACTATCTGTCCTCACCTGGTGCAGAGGCGCACACCTGCTCACTGGGGCCAAGCAGGAACCAAGGCGCAACTGAGCAGAATAAGCTCCTCCCCACGCAGTCAGGAAGGAGGTTGAGTCTGCCAGCTCTAGGTTAAAGCCCAGGGTTCATTTCTTGTTTGCCAAGTGACTTACCTACAAATACTTTCCATCCGGCTTTGTTTGAGAATCAATTTACATCTGTGAAATTCCCCCATGATGCCGTGCGTGCACCACAAGCTTCATTCATTCATTGGACCCCCAATTTTTACAGAATTAAGTCCCTAGCACTGAACGTCAGTACAAACCAGGCCACAAGATAATGAGATGGGCCTGGGCCAACCCTGGCCTGCCTGGGGGAATGACCTTGATGGCATCGTCTTCTCTCAGTTGTCCCTTCAAACCACAGTGAAGATACATGTGAACTGTTGTGCACCATGGGATCTTGAGGGGGAATTTACCTGGGCTGGAGGTGGCTGTTTGGCAGCAGCCCTTTATAGGCCAGATGTGACTGGAAGGGTGGAAAAGTTTGAGAGATCAAGGCTGGAGCTTCTCTCTGACCAGGTGACCCCCATACAGCTTTGTCCCTGTCTATCACCAGCAGACATGGCCTGGATGAGAGGCCTAAGGAAACTGTATTCCAGAGCTGCTGGGCCTTGCAGTGGATGGAGATACTGAGCTTCCTGCGTTGGTTTCCTTTGTAAAGGCTAAGTGAAGGCAATGTCTTTTGAAAGTCCATCATGCCTACAAGTTTGCAAACCCTTATATGCTGTGTGTGTCTGTACAGAGGGAGAAAGGCAGGTCCCCGCCTTCCAGGGGCTCACACTCCAGGGGATGTAAACTAAAGAAAGGAATGAAGACATAGGCTAAATGATCATTGTTGTTAAGGAACCGAGCAGAGTATTGTGAGGTGTGGGCTGTGGTGGGCGCTTCACACAAAGTACGTGGGTCGGGAAAGTCTGTGGAAGAGGGTGTCCTTCCTTAGCCAAGAGCTAAGGATGTAAAGGAGCCATAGGACAAGAATATTCAAGGTGGAAGGACCAGCATGGGCCTTGCTGATATCACAACAAAAAGGAAGGGGACGAGATAAGAGGTAAAGGAATGAACACTGCCAGGGCCTGGTCACACAGGGTCTTATCCAGGCACGGAGGGTGACATGCGTCCTCGTTGTAGGGGAGCCGAGGGTGGGCTTGTGGCAGGGCAGTCTTTTGCATCTAATGTATGCTTTCAGAGGTTCTTCCAGCTGCTGAATGCAGAGTGGTTTGTGGGGCACAAACATGGAAGCAGAGAAACTTGGAAGTGGTGTGATTGTCATCACTGGCTGTAACGTGGGGTATTATAAGCTCCAGTTCCGGACACCCTGTGATTCGAGACATCTCTGGGCTTCCTCCTCCCCATGGGCCAGGCACCAGTAGGTGTCACCAGAGACTAGGGGAAACTTTCACTGTGGGGGACAGTGGTAGAGAGGGTCTTGCAGAATTCCTGCTAAATCCTGGACGTTTTTCTAGAGCATTAGCTCCAACAAATGTACAGAAACATTAAGTAGCTCTGGGATTCAAATGAGAAAACTGAGGCTCAGTGAGGTTTCATGATTCTCCCAGCAGTAAGCTGTATCATAACTGGTGCCCTCAGAATTCAAGCTGATGTTTGTCTGATGCCCAAAGCCCCATCTTTCTGGCACAGGAGGCCACTGTGCAGGAGGACTCACAGCAAAACTCCAAACCAATACAGGGTGAGAGGAGCCATTTCTTCTGTGAAGCTAAAGTCAAGGGAGCTTCTGGGGGCACCAGGAAGTATCTCTCTGCTAAGCATAATTTGCGGGACTCTGCCTGATAATAGCCAGGGATGGTGGGACCCATAAGCAGTCCTAGACCAGTGGCCAACAGGAATGAGAGGGGATGCCCTGTCAGGAATGTTAGACATTTGTGTTCTGTTATGATGTGACAATTGAGCTGTTAGTCTCACTAAAGAATGGACACAGAGCTAATGAGCTGGCATTTAGTGAGAATCCACTCTCATGCCAGCCCATGCCTCATCAAGTCCCTTTGTTTATGAAATATTTATTGAACATCTGCTAAGCAGACATTCTCCTCACCGCTAAGAGAGCAGTGAAGAAATAAGATAGAAAATGCTGCCCTCTTGAAGTTCGCTTTCTGCTTGCTGGATGATTTTCGTTTGTCAATAGCTTTCTGGCCGGGTGTAACTTGCCTCATTTTACAGATGAGCAAACTGAGACTGAAAGGTTAAATAGTACGCCCAACGCAGAGCTGGGACACAACAGAGGATTCATTCACAGATATGGCTTGGCTGTGTTCCCATTCAAATCTCAACTTGAATTGTATCTCCCAGAATTACCATGTGTTGTGGGAGGGACTCGGGGGGAGGTAATTGAATCATGGGGGCTGGTCTTTCCCATGCTATTCTCATGACAATGAATATGTCTCGTGAGATCTGATAGGTTTATCAGAGGTTTCTGCTTTTGCTTCTTCCTCGTTTTTTCTCTTGCTGCTGCCATGTAAGAAGGTGCCTTTCACCTCCCACCATGATTTTGAGGCCTCCCCAGCCATGTGGAACTGTAAGTCCAATTAAACTTCTTTTTGTTCCCAGTTTTGGTTATGTGTTTATCAGCAACGTGAAAATGGACTAACACAGTAAATCGGTACCAGCAGAGTGGGGAGTTGCTGAAAAGATACCCAAAAACGTGGAAGCGACTTTGGAACTGGGCGACAGGCAGAGGTTGGAACAGTTTGGAGGGCTCAGAAGAAGACAGGACAATGTGGGAAAGTTTGGAACTTCTCCTAGAGACTTGCTGTGAATGGCTTTGCCCAAAATGCTGATAGTGATATGAACAATAAGGTCCAGGCTGAGGTGGTCTCAGATGGAGATGAGGAACTTGTTGGGAACTGGAGCAAAGATGACTCTTATGTTTTAGCAAAGAGACTGGCAGCATTTGGCCCCGCCCTAGAGATTTGTGGAACTTTGAACTTGAGAAAGATGATTTAGGGTATCTGATGGAAGAAATTTCTAAGCAGCAAAGCATTCAAGAGGTGACTTGGGTACTGTTAAAGCATTCCATTCTAAAAGGGAAGCAGAGCATAAAAGTTCGGAAAATTTGCAGCTTGATGATGCAGCAGAAAAGAAAAACCCATTTTTTGAGGAGAAATTCAAGCCGGCTGCAGAAATTTGCATAAGTAGCAAGGAGCCTAACGTTAATCCCCAAGACCCTGGGGAAAATGTCTCCAGGCCATGTCACAGACCTTCACAGCAGCCACACCCATCACAGGCCCAGAGGCCTGGGAGGAAAAAGTGGTTTCATGGGCCAGGCCCTGGGGGTCCCTGTGCCTATGTGCAGCCTAGGGATTTGGTGCCCTGTGTCCCAGCCATTCCAGCCATGGCTGAAAGGGGCCAACGTATAGCTTGGATTATAGCTTCAGAGGGTGGAAGCCCCAAGCCTTGGCAGCTTCCACGTGGTGTTGAGCCTGTGGGTGCACGGAAGTCAAGAATTGAGGTTTGGGACCCTCTGCCTAGATTTCATAAGACGTATGGAAACTCCTGGATGCCCAGGCAAAAATTTGCTGCAAGGGTGGGGCTCTCATGGAGAACTTCTGCTAGGGCAGTGCAGAAGTGAAATGTGGGATCAGAGCCCCCACACAGAGTCCCTACTGGGGCACTGTCTAGTGGAGCTGTGAGAAGAGGACCACCATCCTTCAGACCCCAGAATGGTAGATCCAATGACAGCTTGCACTGTGTGCCTGAAAAAGCTGCAGACACTCAACACCAGCCGGTGAAAGCAGCTGGGAGGGAGGCTGTATCCTGCAAAGCCACAGAGGCAGAGCTACCCAAGACCATAGGAACCCACCTCTTGCATCAGTGTGACCTGGATGTGAGATCTGGAGTCAAAGGAGATCATTTTGGAGCTTTAAGATTTGACTGCCTTGCTGGATTTCAGACTTGCATGGGCCCTGTAACCCCTTTGTTTTGACCAATTTCTCCCATTTGGAACAGCTGTATTTACCCAATGCCTGTACCCCATTGTATTCAGGAATTAACCAACTTTCTTTTGATTTTACAGGCTCACAAGGCAGAAGGGACTTGCCTGTCTCAGATAAGACTTTGGACTGTGGACTTTTGGGTTAATGCTGAAATGAGTTAAGACTTTGGGGGACTGTTGGGAAGGCATGATTGTTTTTGAAATGTGAGGACATGAGATTTAGAGAGGCCAGGGGTGGAATGAGATTTGGCTGTGTCACCACCCAAATCTCAACTTGAATTGTGTCTTCCAGAATTCCTACACGTTGTGGGAGGGACCCAGGGGGAGGTAATTGAATCACGGGGGCCAGTCTCTCCCATGCTATTCTCGTGATAGTGAATAAGTCTCACGAGATCTGATGGGTTTACCAGGGGTTTTCCACTTTTGCTTCTTCATTTTCTCTTGCCGCCATGATGTAAGAAGTACTTTCACCTCCCACCATGATTCTGAGGCCTCCCCAGCCATGTGGAACCGTAACTCCAGCTAAACCTCTCTTTCTTCCCAGTCTCGGGTATGTCTTTATCAGCAGTGTGAATACAGACTAATACACACGTAGATCTGGCTCTCTCTCAGAAATGACACCTTCCTGTGGGAGTGGGATAGGGGTTGCAGCCAGAGATGGGAAGCCTCACCCTGCGGGGCTCCTGGGAACAGCAGGCCCACTGTTCCCACATGAGTCCGTCCTTATTCCACTTTTCTGCCCCAGCTTTGCCTCCAAAGTGCACCCAATTCTGTGGTCCCTCCCTTCTCAGAGCAAGGTGGAGGGAGTGAGAACCATAGGACTGGAGAGCAAGGCACCTGGGTTCTCTCTGTACCTTTCTAGTCCTCAGTTTCCTCAGCTATAAAATGGGCATATTACCTGCTATGGAGGGTTGTGCAAAGATGTGTAGAACGCCCAAGCTTGTCACATAATAATTCACAATTACTATATGTGGGGGAATTTGGCTAAAAATTTTAAACATATTATTTCATCTCAGAGCAACTCTGAAGCAAATACAATTACTAGCCCTGCTACATGCAATAAAACAGAGGTGCAGGGAGGACCTTGCTCAAGGTCACACAGCTGGCCATGGCAGAGCTGGAGTTTAAATGCTGACCATAGGGTTTCAAAGGTGGTGCTGTCACCCCTTGGCTCTCGGCCTCTCACACAGCTTGTGATCCACATGGTGGCTCCCCTGGCTGACCACCTCCAGAGGTGTTGGGGTCTCCACTCACCAAGCACAGGAGTCTCTAGGCCAGAAAGACCCCCAGTGCCCACCCTGCACAAGCTCTGCCTCACCTCTCCCTTGAACACTTCTGAAAACAGGGAGCTCACCACCTCCTGTGGGAGGGCTGACCGTGTATCCAACGTTATGGGTAGATTTTCTCCTGTTGTAACTTTCCTGAATTGCCCCCTGTTCTGCCCCCGGCCCTTCATGTATAGGGCTAGATCAATCTGTGTCCCCAAGAAATCCCTTCTGAGATGTGAGGTCCTGCCTGTCTCCCCAACCTCACACATGAAGTGTCCTTGGCATCCTGGCCTCGCAGTCACCTTTTCTGACCCATTCTTGTTCGCTCCTCCCAGCCCTGCCCCCATCAAATGTGGGAGTCAGTCCCCTCCAGTCCCTGCTCAGGCAAGACGCCTATTACAGCTGGGGGTACCCCAGGCTGGCTGAGAACCAGTGGGGGAAGGGAGTGGCAGGGGCAGGCCACAGCCCGAGGGGGACAAAGACACACGGTGGTGAGAGAGGTGCAGAAAGCAGGATCTCAGCCAGGAAGCCTGTTCTCTTCCCTTTGGGGCTGGGCTGGTGCTCAGCAACAGGCGACACAGGCGGTCATGCTTTCTGACCACTCCTGCCAGGGAATGTCGTTGACTTTGTGGAGGATGTTCTGGCATTCTCACAACTTCCTTGGTGAGGCAGGCCCCTAAGTGAGGACTCTTACCAAAGCATCCCGAGTACTTGTCACCCCTTGGTTATCAAGCATGATCCCATGATGTCATCAATACAGTCGACAGACACCAGACAGTCCTTATCTCTTCCAACAATTTTGTTATCAAGAGCAGCAGAGCAGCAGAGCAGCTCCTCTGATCTTCACGCATCACCCCAAATTGGTCAGTTTATTATTTGCTCTCTTCAAAAGCTCAATGGCACTTGGCTACTGAATTCCATAGTCCTTATAATTACTATTTCTCCTGGACTAGGATCCTCATCACCAGGCAGCCAGTGTGGACCCCAACTTTAAAACTCCATCCTTTGAGGCTGCTCTTGGGAACCACTTCTGCCACACACCCCACATGCATACCACACATACACACTGTGCTAAGCATTGTTCTCTGTGTACCTCTCAACCCTGCTGCAAAAAACAGTCTTGGATGCTGCCGAGAGAGTTGCTACCCCACAGAGAAGGGTCCCTGATGTTTCCTGAGTGGAAAACACAGCAAGATACCCAAACTTTCAGGAGGGATGTTTCATTTGTCCCCAGTGAGGCATGCAGAGATGGAAGCTGGGGGAGGCCCTATGCAGAGGCAAGCCCTTCCTCCTCCCTGTCCCTGGATTGGCTGTTTTCAGAATGGACCCCAGCAGGTTGCTAGAGGCAAGGCTGCCTGATCAGTGACACAAGGCTATCACCTGTTAGGTCCAAAGTTTACACCAATAAGTGTAGAGACCATAGATCATCTCCAGGCAAAAACTCAAATGGTCTCATGGGAACACAGCTCTGGACATCATGAGAATGTTGGACCCAGGTTTTGTGAACTCTAACGCTATTTTCAGCCATTCTCTTGCTTGTCTTCAGACCTAGAGGAGGACAGGTCTCCACGTGGTGTTGGTCTACCCAGCTCCTCCTCTCTCCTGCCTGCAGTTCTCAGAATAATCCCAGCGTGTACCAAGAATGCAACATCTGGAGATAAGGAGAAAGTGTCTGAAACACCCTGGGCTAGGTCCTTATTTCTCTTAAGAATGAGTTGTTCTACAACACTTGTGCTCAGCAAGCCCACTGGTGCCGAGGGAATGTAAACCCAGGACACTTGTTGGACCCCTCAGCTGGTGGATATGTAAAAGACTCTATCCACCCTAAGCAGCTTTCCTCAGCTGGCTTGCCCTGAATCTCAGCCTTCTGTTTGTTCTTTCTGCCTACCCATAAGGAACACATCTGTTCAGCCTGCCTAGTGTGAGAGCTCTGTCTCACTGGATTCCTGCAAATGGTAGAGTTGCCAGAGCTCCTTTCACTCCTCCCAGCTGTCCTCATGGTGTTGGAATAGCTGTAGCAGCAGGTTTTACTCTCAGCCCGTGCCAGACTTAAAGACCTTTGCAACACCAACCTCCTTGGTAGGGAAAAGGAACTGATGTATGTTGCAGCCCTAGCGTGTGCTATGCCAGGTATTTGAACAGGTGCTTCACTGTCCCTATCTTGGCTATCCTAGGAATTCAATTCCCACTTTACTGAAGAAGACGGCTGTGCTGTGAGAGGCTAAGCCATTTGCCATCAGTGGTAGAATGAGCATCTCCACATGAAGTCCTCTGTTTGCATCCCCTAAAGCTGCCTCCCAGGGAAGGTGGGCTGGAGGAAGGGGGCAGACAGCTGCTGATAGCAGGCACCGTACTGTTTCTTCATTGGGTGTATGTGTTGTTTGAACCTGGAAAGTATGTGTTCCAACCCACCTGGGCTACCTGCTGGCTCTGTGTCTTTTAAGCAATAATTGAAGCTCTATGTGAAATGAGTACAATGATGTATCTACCCAATTTCCTCTTCAGGTTGGCCATGCTGGGTGAATTGGCTTGTAAGTGACTAAATATCATACAGAGGGAGGGGTTTTCATCAACTCTCTGCTGAGATTTGTCATGCAGACCTGGAGAGAACTTCATCCCCCCCCCCACCAAATTACTTACTTTCACACAGTGCCACAGCTTGCCCTGGACCTTGTGAATGGTGTTGAAGGCTGAGATGGGAAGGCATGGGCAGATTTTGGTTCAGAGGCAGTCTCATTAGCTCTTTCTTCAGGGCCCACACCCACGCCAACCTTTTAGTGGCACTTGGGGGTGGTCACGGTGGCTACCAGGCAACTCCAACATGGAAGGTGCTCTTGGAACATCCCAGAAGGCTGAAGTGGCCCAGCTTGAAGGCTGTGGTGGAGTGGTCCCTATAGTGCCCCATATCCCTGGAGATGCAGTTGGGGCCATGCTGGACCTTCTCAAAGCCCTCTTTAGCCATGCTGGAAGACACGGGTCTGAGATGAGGACCAGGGTGTAGTGAAATTTTACTAGCAGAGCTTAAAGGAAAAGGGTCAGTCAGGACAAATGTGAAATGGGATGTGCAATGACAAGCGAGGCTACAAGGCATGTGCATTCTGAGGTCAGAGAACTGGGTCCATTCCTTGCACCCTTGGAGCCTTGGCTTCCCCAACCATCCTGTGACACATGGAGAAAATAACAGCGTGCACTCAAATGCTGAAAATGTCAAAGGATAATAAGCATTTACTGAGTACCTATTAGGTACTGTGAATAATGTTGATGTTGGTGTTGCTGTTATAAAATTGACTTTTTCTTGTTACAAGCATAAAAAGTGTTCCCACTTACTCAGAAACAATCACTGCTAATACAAAAATGTATGTTTTCAGATAATTTTCTATTTGTATATGGTTACTTGTAAAAAAAAAAAAGAATATACCATATGTACCTTTGTGTAAACTGCTGTTTCCTCCAGTTAATTTATCACAATCACTTTTCCAGCTCAGTAGACTCATTTCTACAGTGCTGTTACGATGACTGCAGTGTTTCATTCTATGGATGACACATGCTATTGGACTCATTTCCAGTGACTGACTACATAAGTGGTTTCCGATTTTTCTATTAGAAAGAGTGCTACATTATGAAGCATTAGAGACCACATTTCTAGTACTCATGCAGCAACCTGCGAGGTGAGCCTTATCACTCTTATTTTACAAATTATATATTGGAAGGTATGTTTTAAGCCATGAAGCATCACAGAGACATCACATCAAAGGGTTGTTACAGAGAAGCCCCAGTCCCGCCATTCCCTGCATCTTGAGCATAATGATATCCTTGACAGCAGCAGAAAAGCCTTAAGACACCTCTCACAAGTTGCTACACACCCCCTTTAACCCTCCCTGCACCCCCACCACCAACCCACTACATATGCCACATGCACCCCACACCACTCACCCGTACCACACACACCACACCCACACCAGGCATGCACACCACGCACACACCCCACACCACTCACTCATACCACACATACCACACCCATGTCATGCACACACACCATGCACACATACACACCCCCCCCCCCCACACACACACGCACTCACACACACTCATACAATGGAATTCCAGGCAGCTTTTAAAATGATGGCTGTAAGAACGTATGTCTATTTTCCAACATGAGAGATACGTTCAAATTACTGTGGATTGGAAAGCAGATTAAAAATCTTGTGTATAATAAGACCATGTTTTATCAAGAAAATATATTTGTGGCCAGGTGCAGTGGCTCACATTTGTAATCCCAGCACTTTGGGAGGCTGAGGTGGGTGGATCACCTGAGGTCAGGAGTTCAAGACCAGCCTGGCCAACATGGTGAAACCTCGTTTCTACTAAAAATACAAAAATTCATCAGACATAGTCGTCCCAGCTACCCGGGAGGCTGAGGCCAGAGAATCACTTGAACCTGGGAGGTGGAGGTTGTAGTGAGCCAAGATCGCGCCACTGCACTCCAGCCTGGGCCACAGAGCAAGACTCTGTCTCAGAAAAGAAAAAAAAAAAGAAAAAAGAAAATATATTTACCTATCTTTGTGAGCATATGTGATTGTGCTTGGATGAATATGCAGGAGAAAATAGTGCTAATATGTAGAAAGGAAGGATTGTAAAAAAATGTTTTCCTTTGTGCTTTCTGGCATTTTCTAAATTTACTGTGCAAATAAATTATTAATGTCAAAAAAGGAAAAGCAACAAAGCTACTTCCACACTCACGCTTGCATGCATGTGTGGATGGACTTTTCATGTTGGTCTCAGGTCCATTCCACTCTTCTTCCTTTCCCTCTGTATCATGCTGTTTTGTTTAATTGACAGCTTTATTGAGGTACAATTTGCATTAAGTAGAATTCACTAATTGTAACTGTAGTTTGAGATGTGACAAATATACACAGTCATGAAGCCACTAATACAATCCACCAATAATGGGTGACAATAGGGAGCACTTCCATCCACCATACAAAGCTCACTCTGATCTGTTGTTCATCACTATGTATTCACAGCATTGATCACAGTAGTAATCACAGTATTGATCAATACTTTCCACATGGCCTGGTGGAAAGGTAAAATCTGTCATCTTGCTGTTTATTTTCTATTCTATCTTCTTAAAATTTTTTGTTTCATTTTATCTCTAATGACTTAGCTCTAGCTCTTAGTTTTGTTTTTTGTAAGTAGGCATTCAGGTTTTTGAATAATATTATATCTCTATTACATAGAACCTTAAAACTGTCTGACAGTATAACTCCATGTTCCTTTCCTGGCTTTTACACTATGGTTTTTATACATTTAACTTCTACATTTCTTTTAAATCCCATAATTAAGATTACTTTTTCTTTAAACATGCAATTATCTTTTGAAGGTGTTTAAAAATGAGATAGTATGTTTTGTCACACACGTACCACTTATTCTTTCGTTCCTCTGTGTAGATCCAGAGTTCATTTGGTATCATTTTCCTCCTGCCTGAAACGTATCAGCATTTATCATAATGCAGATTTGCTGGTGAATATCTGAAAATTTTTATTTTACTTCTGAAAGATATTTCTGCTAGTTATACAAGGCTAGGTTAATTTTTTAAATTTTGTTTTGCATTTTAAGATGTCACTCTATTGTCTTCAGATCTGCTTAATTTATGGTTAAAAATGTTTTGTTATCTCTTTGTATGTAATGTGTAAGAAGCCCTTTTCTAGCAAATTTGGTTGCTTTAAGATTTTCACTTGATCACTGAATTTTCAACAATTTGAGTGATACGTCTCATTTTTTTTTCTCTTGCTTTGGAGTTTGTGAACCCTCTTTCTCTGGGTTTATGCTTTTCTTCAATTTGGAAAATTGCAGCCATTATTTTTTTCAAATACTTTTTCTAGCTGCTTCTAATAACTCGAATTGCATTTTTATGAAACAAACTCCTATTATGAAGAGGCTCTTGATCCTCTGTTCACTTGCTTCCTGCTTTTCCCTCCCTCTGCCTCACTTGGAATAGTTGCTGCTATCGTGCATTCAAGCTCACTGGTTGTTTCTTCAATGTCGATTCTGTTGTTAATTCCAACCCATATTTTTCATTTCAGATATAATAGTTTTCAACTCTTCACTTTGTAAAGATGTTTTTACTATATCTTCCACTTCTCTCATTATCCATGTTATTCTGTCCTCCTTAATATATGGCCCAATCTATAACAGCTGTTTTAACGGACTTATCTGATCATTCTGTCATCTGTTATTCTTTTGTCTGTTTCTATTGAAACAGATTAATTTTTTTTTCTCCCGGTCTTGATTATGTTTTCCTGCTTCTTTACCTGCTTGGCCAGTTTCTCTGAGATCTAGACATTGCTTTGGTGCTGAATATTGTGGTATACTTTTAAATAGTGTTTGGCTTTGTTCTGGGATGGAGTTAAGGTATTGATCAGTTCAATCCTTTTGAAGCTTGCATTTCAGCTATGTAAGGGCAGGACCATTGCAGCCTTTAGACTAGAGCTAATTTACCTGCACTACTTAAAGCATTACCCTTCGGACGATTCTTCCAAATGCCCCAGGTGTCTTTCCACATAGGCTGGTGGAAACATAACCTATTCCCAGACCTGTCTGAGTTCCAGGGATTGTCTGCCCTTCCGACGTCCAGGGGATCCTTCACTGATCTCTTTGCACAGAGCCTCAAATGCCTGCCCGGATTGGAATCAGCCAGAGCGACAGGGCTCCCCCTGCAGACCTCAGCTTGTCCCATTGCAGCGCTCTTCCCTCTGGCATCCTGCCCCGCAGATGTTTTTCCCGTGACCTCCCAAACTGCTTTCTGTGTTCTCAGCTTAGTGTGACTGCCAGGCACTGTCTGGATGCCCCTTTCCCCTCCTGCCTTCATATATATTCATTTGTCTAGTTGTTGAAGGTAGAAAGTAAACATGTTCAAATCATGTTAACATCTACATTCTGTAAAGCAGAGCTAAACCCTTCCTTTAGCAAAGTTGATCATTAATAGAATTAGAGTGTTTTGAGTGTGTTTACTTAGTTATCACATTGAAAGATAATTGAGTTTTTCTTCTCTACAAGAAACATATCCTTTTATTGTCTTGGGGACAATAACTTCTCCAATGCTTTTAAGATAATTGTGGCTGAGGGCCTGGCAGGTCTCAATTGTGGGGGCTGGATAATCTTAGAGAAAATGTGTTTTAAGCCTCCAAAGAGTTCATGAGTTTGGGAAGCTCTTATAGCCAAAGAACTCTTTAGCGTTTTTAAAAATGGTTTCCTGGAGGCCCAGGAATGGCCCAAATTGTGAGTGCGTTCGAATAAAATGTGATGTGGCAGAAACATTCCTCAAAGAGCCAATCAGGCATCCTGGCCTCTGGCCCCTGTGCTGACTTCAGGGGTTGTTTGAGATTCGAAAACCCACCGTATCCCTCTGGGAGTCGAGCGTCTCCTTTCCGTGAGGAAGACTGCCTCTACCGTCCTTAAAAGTATGAAACACTGTGTACACACATCAAGGTGTGAAGGTCCAGTTCTCTAAATTTTCTTGTAAAACTGGATATGATGTCTCCTTGAATGTACAAGAGGGTAAATTGCATCCCCCAAAATTCATACGCTGAAGCCTTAACCCCCAGTACCTCAGAATGACCTTATTTGGAAATAGGGTCACTACGGACACACTCAGTGAAGTTGAGCTCCCGCTATAACATAGTGGGCCCCTAATCCAATACAACTGGTATCCTTATAAGAAGTGGAAATTTGAGCACAGACAGGCACATGAGGAGAATGCCATGTGAGAGTGAAGGCAGAGATGAGGGTGATGCTTCTGTATACCAAGGAACGCCAAAGCTGACACAACACCAGAAACTGGACAGTGAGCGTGGAACCGATTCTCCCACAGCCTCAAGGGAAGCAACATTGCTGCCACCTTCATCTCAAACATGTAGCCTCCAGTGAGACTCTACATTTCTGTTTTTTAAGCCACCGGTTTGTGGTACTTCGTGGCAGCCAAGGAAACTGGTGCACAGAGAGATGTCCATAGTATAACATAGATTTCACTAGCTAGACAGCCTGTGAGGCTCAAAGAACAATTCATCATCATGTCACTTTTTTATCATTAGAAAATTGTATAAGTTATATACATAAATGTGAGGACTGTGCTTTTTACTTTGAGGCTCAAACATACTAGCTTGAATTTGAAGAAACATCAACCTGAGTTCCTCATCCAGTTTTCTGTGTAAATTAATAAACATCTCTGTACTTCCCTAAAGTGGGGAAAACAAGTGTTAATGTTGTGTAAAAAAACAATAATTCTTATGAAGGAGCCCAATGATCATGCCTCTCAGAGTCCCCGCACTCATGCGTTTCCTCCCACAGTGGATTGGAGCTGCCTTCCTGGACCAGTAGGATGCAGTGGAGGGAGCACCGTGCCACTCCTAGGGTCCAGGCCATGAGAGGCATTGCAGCTTTTGCTTGTGCTGTCTTGGAATTCAGCCCTGACACCACCTTGTCATCAAGCCAGTCCAGCCTACTGGAAGATAAGCAGCCACATGGAGGAGAACCAAGGGGTGCAGCCAACAGCCAGCACCAACTTGTGACATAGGAGTGAAACATCGTGGACCTTCCAGCCCAGTTACTCCTCCAGAGCCACAGGAGTGAACCCAGGAAAAACCAGCAGAGAGGCCAGCCAACACACAGAACAGTAGGAAATAAATCCTTGCTATTTTACATGCCTGTCTCATACAGGCATGTACAATAACAAGGATCATTTACGCGCCTTCATAATACAATATTATAGGTGTGTAAAATACTTATGCCACATGCGGGGAGATGCCCCTACTTCCCAGCAAGTCAGTCCCACAGCCCAACAATTTCCTCCTGCCACAGACTCTGTCAGGAGAGCCCTGCCGTGTGAATCCACCCTGTTTGCCAAGTTCCAATGTGTAACACAGTTCTTAGCAAAACACATTGGATTTGGGTTTTGTTATGTTTTGTTTAAAGCATTCTCTCAAATCCACATGCACACAATTGGCTGGGGTTTGTCAAATATCTACTGGATCCAAGCTTGCAGCCTCTATTATCCCACTCCCCATCTGGATGGCAGCTCTGTACATCAGCTGGCTGAGTTCTGCCTATCCAAGAACCCTTCTCTCTTCCTATATCGTCGGTTGTTTCTGCGGGATTGGTGCCTCAAGCTTCTGGGCTTGGCTATAAACATTACAGGGAGGCTTTATTTGGAATGCCTCCCTATAAGTAGATGTGACTAACTCCAGTGCAGTCATCTGAGGCTTGAATTCCATGGCATTTATCTGCATCTTGAAGAGCCAGAGCCATCATGGTACCTGGTCCAGGCCTCTGTTGGAGCTCCTAGCACACATGCTGCCAGGATTCGTTTGTGTTTCTGTCATCCCTTCCAGCCTCTGGTCTCTTTGAGGCAGGGACACTGCTCCACTGGTATTGATACCTCCAGAACCCAACACACAGCTCAGCCCATTTGTGTTAATGGGAGGAAGGGAGGGAAGAGACAGCAAGGAATGAAGAAGGGAAAGCGAGGTCAGGAGGGGAGGAGAAGGGAAGGAATGGAAGAAACTCTGGCGCATTCAGAGAAATAGGAAATTGGGAAGGTTATTCAGTCTCCAAGTACCCTAGGATCCAGTGCTGTATTTTTTTTTCTTTTAACAAAAATAGCTCACACTCAGTAATTGCTTTTCCAGAAACGGAACTATATATTTTATTTTTTGTTTGCTTTGTAAATCATCTAAGTTAGTTCCCAGTCCTACCTTGTGAGAAAAATGCCACTATTCCCCCCTCATTTGATAATTGAAAGATACTTAATGGTTTAACTAACTGAAATCATCAGGCCAAACACACATAGCAAGCAGTAGAGGCACCATGATTTGAACCCAGGGAATGGAAAACCAAAGCCCCTGCTCTTCATCAGATGCAGCTACACTGCATGTCATCTTCTCTGCTTAAAGGAACACTTTGTTCACAGTAATGTTTTTCTCCAAAACATTGCAGTTTGTGTCAAAATTTCAGATAAACTTCCATTGCTGGGAAGATAGAATGAACATAATTTTCCCTTTTCCTGTCTCTAAGAAAACCTGAAAATCCTGAATGTTGTATATGAAATTGGATTTGGGTTTTGTTATGTTTTGTTATGTTGGGTTTGTTATGTTTTGTTTAAAGCATTCTCCCAAATCCACATGCACACAATTGGCTGCAGCCACATGACCAAAGCAAGAATGTGCCAGTGAGGTCCCCAGGTGTTCATTTTGCCTCAAAAATCTTAGACCAGATATGGGAGAAACTGGCAACTCAGAAATGCCGGTAAGTAGATATACAAAAAGAGCTCAACAACAACAAAAAAGCCCATTCTCTCTAACCTAGTGACCAGGCTAGAGGCAGCCTAGCAAGCCAGAAAACTGCTGTATTCCAGCCAAAAAACACAGGAAAAACTGTGGCCTCATGTCTACCCCTGTCAGCAAAGTCCAAGGGGAAAACCTAAGTCCTTTCTTGCCAGGACATAGGGAAGCATCCCAATCCGCCTCCTTCCTCCCTGCTCCCTATCAGGGTGGGGTCAGAAGAGGCCAAGCAGGAAGCCAAGACTTACTTCCCCACTGGGCAGTGAAGACCCCCGTCATGGTGTCAGTGAAGACAGTGGGGAGCATGTATGTGTCCCACGCTCAGAGTATAGATGTGCCATCTCCGTTGGTAGGGGCCTAGTGAAGAGTGTGCAGACATGAGACCAAAAAAATTCATAGAAGAACAAACTGATGCATGGGCACTATCAAAATTAATAACTTTTACTCTAACCAGCCTAGGTAACATAGGGAGACTTGGTATCTCCAAAACAAAGAAAAAATTAAATAAAAAAATGTAAAAGGATAGCCAGGCATGGTGGCATGTACCTGTGGTCCCAGCTACTCAGGAGGCTGAGGTGGGAGGATCACTGGATCCTAGAGCTTCGAGGCTGCAGTGAACTGTGATTGTGCCACTGCACTCCAGCCTGGGTGACAGAGCAAGACCCTGTCTCAAGAAACAAAAACGTTTGCCAAAGACTCTGTTAAAAGGCTGAAAAGACAAACTACGTACTGGGAAAAAAATATTTGCAAACCATGTATCTGACAACAGACTCATATCTAAAGTATACAAGGAACACTCAAAACTCAACTGGAAAAACATACAAGCAATCCAACTAGAAAACAAGCAAAGACACGAGGAAATATTTCACCAAAGAGGATGTACAGATGGCAAATAAGCACATGAAAAATTTCAACATCATTAGCAATTAGGGAAATGGAAATTAAGAGCATGGTGTGATATCACTACACATTTGTTAGACAACTCTTTTTAAAAAGTGACAATACCAAATGCTGGAAAGGATAGAGAGAAGTGGCTGATGGGAATGTAAAATAGTACAACCACTACAGAAAAGAGTTTTACAGATTCTTGAGAACCTAAACATATGCTTACCATATGACCCAGCAATTGTACACTGGGGCCTTTATCCCAGAGAAATGAAAACCTATGTCTACACAAAAATCTGGACATGAATGTTCATAGCAGAGTTATTTGTATTATCCAAAGGCTGGAAATAGCCAATCTCCTTTAAAATTTGAATGGTTAAACAGTATTTCATCCACACCATGGAAAACCACTCGGCAGAAAAAGAGCAAACTATTGATATATGCAGCAACATGGATTGATTGTGCGGAGTGAAAAAAAAAGCCGATCTTGAAAGATTTCCTACAATATGATTCTGTTTATCTAGCATTCTTGACAAAATTATAGAGATGGATTATTGGTTGCCAGAGGTTAGGGATGGTGGGGACAATTATCTTTAGTCTTCCATTTATGAATTATTCTATGAGTTTTTAAAGCACTATTATCAGCACTTTGGAGAAGATACAGTGACTCAGGTTATGTAACTTCCTCAAAAAAAATGGAGCTCATGCAAAGCCAGGGCTGGGACCCACACCTGGACCTGCCTGCTTCCCAAGCCACATGTGATGGAAGGTGCCCCCCACACTGGGGACACCCTACGATTGATGGAGAATCTCTGTGATGGACACATTGATTTCTGTTTTATCTGCAACCCCAGGGACTAGTCATTGCACCACTTAGACCCCACACAGCGAGGAAACTTGCACAAGAAATAAGGCAAGAACTGGATTTTGAATGCAGATAAAACTAACATAACACACTTCAGACAAAGCACATGTCATGTTTCACACCCTCAGGACAAGGACAGTGGCAGGAGCTGGGGTAGCTGGAAGGGGAATGTGGTTAGATTATGTGAATCTGAGTTTCTGGGGGGAGGTTCACTGGAGAAGACAATTATGGGTAGGTGGAGTAAGATCTCATGTGAGGAAAGAAGCAAGATTTTCTGGGGATAGTGTCCAAATAAAAGATTGACATGACCTTCAATCTAAGAAGAGGCAGCGTACTCATATCACCTATGACTTAGAAAAGCCTGATAGTGTATAGGGGTAATATGTAACAACATAATTGTTTCTGAGCTCTAATAAAAATAAAGACAACTAGACGATTATATCTCATGGATATTTCAATGGTACGTGAAGTATGCAGCAAAGACCCTGATACAAACCAGGTGCTCAGGAAATGTGAATTTATTGTCAAGTCCGCCACCCTCCTGCCGCCCTCCCGCCACCTTCCCACCCCTCCTGTCGCCCTCCTCCCTCCACCCTCAGGTTGCAGCCCAGCAAGTATGAGCACCACATTCCATTTCCTCCTGACGGCAGGTGGGGGCGCAGAAGCTGGTGCAGGGAACACCTTGGATTTCTTGTGGGGGTAGAGATCTGGCACTGGTCCTCCAGAAACATCAAAATCATCTCCAGGGTTCCTTCTAGCAGTTAGCCCGTTGCCATGGTAGCCAGAATTCATGGTACAGGAATTGGGACAAGGAGGGGTGATAAGCAGAAAGCAATTTAGAGAGACGATGAGATTCAGCACACTGTGAAGGCAGCCTGGGCAGAGTTCAGGCTCTGTCTGACTCAGGGGGTCTGGCTGCTCCCGCTGCACGTGGGCACCCCTGATGTGTTGCTGGGTGATGGGTGGTGCTCAGGGTCAGAATTTGGTAGTGACATAAAAACATGATGTGTCTGCGTCCAGACCACTGAGCTGTGCCTGTCACAGACCCGGGCTCTGAGCTGTGCCCCAGCCCAGCTGAACTATTACGATGCAAATTTCCTGTGCTGTGTCCGAGAGAGAGGGCCCAGCTTCCTCAGCTTGGGTGGGCAAAGCTCTCTGCTCAGGAAGAGCTGCAGAATTGGGGTAAAAAGTTGGATTCAAAGCTGCCTCTATGTGACTTTGGGCAAGTCACTTTAATTCAATGAACATTTGTTAAGCACTCATGAGCAATGTTCTGTGCACTTTTTTCCAAGTCGTCTGATGTGCTGATATGTAAGCTAGAATAGGGGTATACGAAACCAACACCAACTCTGCCGTGTACTAGCAGTGAAAACTTAGCAAGTCTTGGAAACGGTCTGCACCTCTGCTCCCTCATCTGTGAAAGGGAATCCTAAGCTACCTCATAGGGTTGTTGGGGGAATTCAATGAGGCATCCTCCAAGAGCTTAGCCAGTTCCCAGCATGCCTAAGAGTTCCATCTCTATTACTTCTATTACTCTCTAGTCCTCAGTTCTTCACCTGCATGATGTCATCAATAACCCCAGCCTCACAGCTTCATGAGGGTTACATGAGATAATGAAAATCAGGATGTTTTATAAAGTAAAGTACGTTATATGATGGTTTACTGTCATTGTCATAACGGGACATTAAGAAGAAGAATATTGGCAGGGCGCGGTGGCTCACCCCTGTAATCCTAGCACTTTGGGAGGCCAAGGCAGGCGGATCATGAGGTCAGGAGATTGAGACCTTCCCGGCTAACACGGTGAAACCCCGTCTCTACTAAAAATACAAAAAGTTAGCCGGGTGCGGTGGCAGGCGCCTGTAGTCCCAGCTACTCGGGAGGCTGAGGCAGGAGAATGGCATGAACCCGGGAGGCGGAGATTGCAGTGAGCCGAGATCACACCACTGCACTCCAGCCTGGGAGACAGAAAGAAACTCCGTCTCAAAAAATAAATAAATAAATAAATAAAAAATAAAAAAGAATAAGAATATCAGTCTGAGCTACTCTGTGCATGCAAGTGGTGGCACTGGGAATTCCAGTGCTTTTCTTTTTTTCACTAATTCATTTATGCAGTAAATATGGGCCCGTGCCATGTGCCGGGCATACTGTACAAGGCAGTGCCTGCACTGAGCTTGAAACCCAGTGATGGAGGCAGACGGGCGGAGTGATCATTAAATGTAACAAAGTCTATGCTCTGCTAGAAGGCAGCACACAGTGCAATGGATCCCAAGAGAAGGATGATCGAACCCAGGCCAGGGAGATGAGGAAAGGATTCCTGGAAGAGGGATGGCTGAGCTGAGCTCATAAAGATGGGTGAGAAGCAGGCAAGTGGGAAAATGTTGTCACCAGGAATAACCTGCTCCCCTAGCAAAATCCTTCATTTAATCAATAGTCCCCCTAGAAGTAAAGGCCACTAGGAGAGGTCCCTGAGGACAAGCCTGATTCTTTTCTCCAATGACCCCACCCCAATACCCACTGCTTATCATGGCTACCTGCAGCTGTACTAAATGAATGGATGGATGGACTCAAATAAACAGCCACAACAGAAAAACAGGATTTTTGACCCACAAAATCTGTCACCATTCTGAAAAATGCAACCAAATTAGCAAAGGGAGCTAAGCTGGCTTGGGCATCTTTGCAACCCGTTCATCATTCACTGAGTGTCTGTAATGAACAGCGTCTGAATGGGGTAAAGATAGCATCATCTGTTTTCCAGGGTTTCCTCATATATCTCTGTCTTACCCCAAAATAGCAGCTACCCAACAGCCCCTCAGTCATTCCACGAGCATAGAAATGAATTTATATTGGGAAGCATTCAAGAGGGGAAGCGAGTGATCATGAGGGTATTTCATTTCAGGAAAAAATATGCTGCTTTGGGTTTCAGTATGACCGGATAATTTTGCTTGCAATGCCCATAAATCTTTCTCAGCTGCAGAGTTGGGATGGGCATTTTCAAAGCATTTTGGGGTTCCGAATTCACACGGGATACAGAGGCCCCCAAAAGGCGCAATGGACTGAATGCTGATGTGACCCAGAAATTCATATGTTGAAACCTAACCCCCCAAGGTGATGGTGTTAGGAGCTGGGTGTTAGGAGCTTTTGGGGGGTGATTAGGTCATAAGGGTGGAGGTCTCAAGAATGGGATTAGTGCCCTTATAAAAGGCCCCAGAGTGCTAGCTCATCCCTTCCACCATGTGAGGAGGCTGCTGGAAGGCACCAACTATGAACCAGAGACCAAATCTGCCAGTGCCTTGATCTTGGACTTCCTGCCTGCAGAACTATGATCCATAAATCTCTGCTGTGTACAAACCAACCAGTCTATGGTATTTGGTTATAACAGCCCTGATGGACTAAGAAAGGTTAAACCTGGGGAGGGTATAAGGCTGGATGCTGAGAAGAGATGAACAGAGCCATTCCCCAGATTCCATCGTCTGCTAGGAAATTCCTGCACCTTTCACACAGCCCTTGACAATCCTGCCAGTTTTGCTTAGCACTTCCCTGACCCCATCCCTTCCTCTCCTCTCAGAATTTATCACTCCCTCATTTTTACTTTTATATCGGAAAGCATGGGCCTTGGAGTCAGAAAAACCTGGTATCCTGTCCCGAATTGTATCCCCTAAAATGCATACGTGGAAGTCCTAACCCCCAGTACTGCATAATATGACCTGACTTGTGAATCAGATCTTTAAAAAGGTAATTGAGTTAAAATGTGGTCATTAGGGTAAGCCCCAGTTCAATATGACAGGGTCAATATAAAAAAGGGGAAATTTGGGCATAGAGACAGATATGCACAGAGGAGGATGATGTGAAGAGACAGAGGGAAGACACCATGTAGAAACAGAGATTGGAATGATGCTTCTACAAGTCAAGGAATGCCAAAGGTTGCAAGAAACTACCAAGACGGGGGAGAGGGTGGATCGGTTTCTCCCTCACCAGCCTTGCCGACACCTTAGCCTGGAATTGAGGCTGGACCCCAGTCCTAGCCCTGAGAGCTGTAAATCAATATATTTGTGTCTAAGCCTCCCAGTTTGTAGCATTTTTTTGCAGCGGCCCTAGGAAGCTAATATACCCAGGTTCAGTCTGGACTTTACAATTTACCAGTTATGCTCACCTGGGTAACCTATTTCAACTCTCTCAAACCAGCACCATCCAATAGAAATATAATGTGAGTCACATGTATTTTTAAATGCTCTAGAAGCTACATTTAAAAAGTAAAATGAAACAAGTGAAATTAGTTTTAGCAGTATATTTTATTTAACTCGGTATGTCTAATATGTGAACAGGCAATCAATATAAATGTTAATGAATTATTTCACATACGTTTTTGTTCCAAGGCTTTGAAATCTGGCATGTATTTTATACTTAGAGCACATCTCCGTTTGGAATGATCTTATTTAAATGCTCAAAAGCCACATGATATGCACTGCAGCTCTGACCTTTAGTTCCTATACTGTGACATGAATATAATAATCACCACTCATGGAAACAACGGGGTCTTTCAGATTCTAGAGGATGCCCTGACTTAACAGTTGGCCATGTGATGTGTAAGCAGACTGGCTTATTGAGGCATCTTTAAATTGGAGTTCCCAGAACCTTTGGAAATGGTTTACAGAGTTATGTGGATACTCTCTTCTCCTGCAGCCATGAGAACGAAAGCTGAGGATCACACACAGGACTTAACTGTAAGAGTAGGAGAGCTCTAGAGGAGTTTACATTCTCAACCTTGGGAAGTCTTCTACAGCAATGTCACAGCCAGGATTAAGAAGTGGGAGCCTACAACGTGATATGGGATACAAAAATCTTGGTTAATACACTGAAGTCTTTCATCTCAAAATTGCTCAAAACCTTTGGTCTGCCACACTTGTTCCCTTCTTCCTATTAAAGGCTTGAAGATGATGCAACAAAATACATACCTCGTTTCCCCCGAGGGCTGTCAGACTGATAACTAGGGTTAAGCCACAGCATAGCACAGCTGCAAGACTGCTGCATCTGCTAGGAATGGAGAGGGACTGTACCCTACAACCACTGCAGCATCTGCTGACACATACTGGCAGGAACCAGGAGAACATCATGGAACTGGATGCTGATGGTGCTGAATCGAGGAGGCTGAAACAGAAGCCTGGAGAAGAACCGAGAAGCATGAGTGCACTCACAACGCAACATTGAGCACACGGGCAGGGACTCCACATTGCCAGCATGGCTCTTGGAGCCTTGAAGAAATGGGTGTCCACAGTAAAGTAGAAAAGGCATGGCAGACCATAATTGAAAAATCAAAACATAATAGATGTCGGCATGGATGTGGTGAAAAGAGAACACTTACACTGCTGATGGGAATGTAAACTATACAAGCACTATGGAGATTCCTTAAAGAACTGAAAGTATGACTATCACTTGATCCAGCAATCCCACTCCTGGGTATCTACCCACAGGAAAATAAGTCATTATACAAAAAAGACACTTGCACACGCACGTTTATAGCAGCACAATTCGCAATTGCAAAAATATGGAACCAACCCCAATGCCCATCAACCAAGAAGTGGATAAGGAAAATGTGGCATACATATACCATGGAATATTATTCAGCCACAAAAAGGAACAAAAAATGGCATTTACAACAACCTGGATGGAGTTGGAGACCATTATTCTAAGTGAAGTAACTCAGGAACCAAAAACCAAATATGTTCTCACTTATAGGTGGGAGCTAAGCTATGAGGATATGAAGGCATAAGAATGATATAATGGACTTTGGGGACTTCGGGAGAGGAGGATGATGGATAAGACTACACTTTGGGTACAGTGTACACTGCTTGGGTGACGGGTGCACCAAACCTGAAATCACCACTAAAGAACGTATTGATGTGACATGGTTTGGCTGTATCCCCACCCAAATCTCATCTTGAATTGTAACTCCCATAATTCCAACATGTCACGGGAGGAACCCGACGGGATGTGATTGAATTATGGGGGCGGGTCTTTCCTGTGATGTTCTCGTCATAGTGAATGAGTCTCATGAGATCTGGTGGTTTTGTGGAACTGTGAGTCAAATTAAACCTCTTTCTTTTGTAAATTGCCCAGTCTCAGGTATGTCTTTATCAGCAGTGTGAAAATGGACTAATACACCACATAACCAAAAACCACCTGTTCCCCAAAAACTATTGAAATTTTAAAAGTCACAGCAGACATTGGAAATGGCTCAGAGAAGTAGGTGTGTGGGAGTGGACAGACAATGCAGGTGTGGAAATTTGCTAACTGGAGGACAATTCATTTAACCACATAGTGAGACGTGGCCTGCCAAGAGGTACTCGTGTCATCAAGGAGTCTTTGGCTGTCCTCTAAGGGCAGGATGATGGTAAGAATGCTGTTACACTTCAAAATAAATCATAGGATTCCTAAATAACACAGGCCAGATGGCAGGGCTCAACTGTCATAAGCAAGGTGGAAACAATTATAATGAGCAGTGTCGGGGACTTTGACCTACAGAAAGCCATGGAGATTGCTGTCAGCACATGGGGAGAGGCAGACGGGCAGTCAATCTAGTAAATCAAGAGATACTGAGAACTAACAAGTAAATGCAATACCTGCCCCTAGACTGGATCCCCTAAAAAAATTTAGGGGAAAATTGCTAAGGACATTATGGGTCAACTGATAGAACTGGAATGAGGGTAGCAAAATGGGTTAAAATATATCCCTGTTATCTCGTCTACAGCCAAGGAAGCACACCCTAACAGACATGGCAGAGGCTGGCCTGTCTTCTGCAAGCTCCCGAGATAGCTGCCTGTGATTTCCCCTGTTTGGTACAGTCTTACCCTGGCTTCTGGCTCTTTATCAAGTAACATCTTCACTAAGATGTTTCTTTTGGCTTTGCATTGGTTTTTAGTTTGTTATTGTTTTTGTTTTCTTCATCTGGTCATCTTCATTTTGTTCTTTTACCTTTGATAATCCTCATGACTATGCACCATGTTATGTCATTATGCTCTTCAGTGAGAACTTCTGATTGCTTGTTTTTTGAGGCATAAGCTTTTTCTGGGCAAAGAATCAGGTGTCGCTCAAAGCTGGTTCTGCCTCTGGCCTCAGTAGGCTCACAGTGTAACGTCATCTGAAAAGTGAGTACCAATGTCTAGCTCACAGAGCAGTCATGAGGCTTCCATGAGATGAAGCTATGGGCCTGGTCCATGGGAATGGCATAGCCAGTTTTTGCTGTTCACATCATCATTGTTATGATTAAAGGAAGGAGAAGAAGAAGGCACTAGAGAAGGGAAGGTAGCAGAATCAAAGTGCCTCTTATTTGGAAGGAACTTTTTAAAAGTTCCTTTCGGACACTTGGTCCAGTCTCCATGATGAGGATCATCCTCTCAAAGAGCTCTCCAAGTTCCAAGCTATAGTCTAGCCTCTCTTTGGACATCAGTTATGGGATGCTCATCACCTTATGAGGGTGGCCCTTCAATTATGTGCAGCTCTCCTTGTAATAGCTTACCTGTTGAATTGAAGCCATTTGCCAATAAACCCCAGACGTTGGCCTTGATGCTTCTACTTGGGAACTGAAATAGAGGAAGTTATTGCTCTGAGCAGCTCTTGTTTGTAGAGCTGATACACTTATTCCCCAGCTGCTGAAATGACTGCATCCTTCTTAAATAGTGCCTTCATTGATAGAAGTCACCTGTCTTGGAAATACCTGGGAGGTCATGCCCACACTCCACAGGAGTGAGTGGCACATGTGTGGTCACTCACTGAGGTAGCAGTTCAAATACCTGGCCATGTTTCCACAATTGAGACAGCTCTGAGGAGCCATTTATAATTCAGAGCTCTCCACAGGATCACAGTGAGGATGGACTTCCGCTGAAACACCACCTTAGCTTCATCCCTGCTCTACTCTGTACCCTCACGCCCCAAAGTCTCTCCTTTGAGCATTCCACCAAGTAGTTACTTGTAAAAAACGTCCCCACTGCAGGATCAGCTTCAGGAAACCCACATAAGACAGAGACTAAGAATAAGGATTTCACATGGCAGCCCTTCATTCCATGACAACTACATTCAAAGAGCCCTGAGTCTTCCATTGCCTATGCTGTCACCAACTCATCTCAAAAGCCCTGGCTTTTGATTAGAACAAGTGTTTAGAACAAGCACAGCTAGTTTTTATGTGTTTGTTTGCTTTGGTTTGGTTTTTAAGTGAATAGAGCTTATTTCTTTAGAGCTGTTTTAGGTTCAGAGCAAAACTGAGAGGAAAGTGGAGTTCCCACATGCACCCTCCCCTCAATACCATCATCAACATCTTGCACCAGAGTGGTATGTGTGTTACAATCAATGAACAGACCTTGATAGATCAACAGCACTCAAAGTCCGTAGTCAATGTTGTATATTCTACAGGTTCGAGCAAATGTATAATGACATGATTCCACCTTTAAAGCATCGTACAGGACACTTTCACTGCCCTAAACATCCTGTGTTTCACCTATTTGTCCCTTTTCCCCCTCCTTTCCTTCCCTCCAAGCCCCAACAAACCACTCATCTTTTTTACTATGTCTATAGTTTTATTTTGCCAGAATGCCATATAGTTGGAATCACAGCGTGCAGCCTTTTCAGATTGGCTTCGTTCATTTAGTAATATACTTCGATGTCTTTTTGTGGCTTGATAGTTAATTTCTTCTTAGTGCTGAATATTCCACTGTCTGGATGTTTCACAGTTTATTCATCTACTGAAAGACATATTGGTAACTTCCAAGTTTTCATAATTATAAGTAAAGCTGCTATAAGCATTTTTGTTCAGGTTTTTAGGTGGACATAAGTTTTTGACTCATTTGGATAAATGCTAAGAGGCATGACTGTTGGGTAGGTAAAAGCATGTTTTGTTTCATAAGAAACTGCCAAACTATCTTCCAAAGTGGCCATTCCATTTGACATTCACAACACTGAGTGAGCATTCCCGTTGCCCCATACCTTCACCAGCATTTCGTATTTTGGATTTTAGCCATTCTAACAAGTGTATAATGGCATTTCAATGTTTTAATCTGCAATGCCTTAATGGCATACAATGTGAAGGATCTTTTCCTTCTCTTATTTGCCATCTGTGTATATTCTTTGGTGGAAGCTCTCAGATTTTTGAATCATGAAGGAAACATTTGCTGCAGGACCACTTATGTACCCTCTACTCTCTTTCAGTTTCCCTACTTGCTACATTACCTCTATTTCATAGATGTAGAAAGTGAGGTTCACAGAGGTAAACAGGTCTCCACGCTAGCAAAGGACAGAGTTCAAACTCATGCTCATTTGATTGTATCCTACTGGTCTGTGGCTGGACACACCATTTAGAAGTTCATCAACAAATAGGAAGCCCTACGGTCTAAAATTTCCCCAATATAACTCTTCCAATTAAACTAGAAGAGATCAGCAGATCAAGAAGCCAGGCTATTCCAACAGGTGGAAGTCTGGCTTTCTATATTTCTGCAGGTATAGAAATGTTCAATGTAAGGAAAACTATGGTTAGGTTGGTTTGGGGTTGATATGATTCATATAGAGATGGTAGTTTCTTGACGGCGGCCTGATCGAATTCCATCCTGTAGAGGCAGGCAAAGCAGCACTGTATCAGGGGACTGGCCAAAAACAGAGTCTTCAAGGTCACTCCTGAAGTATCAGCATGAGTAGAAGGTGGCAAGGCAAGTGTCCTATGCCTTGTGACACCAGATACTCTGATCAACCACAGTGATGATGATTCAGAAACAGTACAAGAAAGCTCTGTGGCTGAGACACAATTGGGAGGGTCTTTTAGGTGAGAGCTCCAAACTTAGACAAAGTGTGCAAAGTGCATTGAAAATAAACCCTAAATCTAGGAGAGTCCATTCTTCTTTTTGGCATGCCTCTCAAAATTTTACTCCAAATTTCTCACTGGAAATTTGGAAGCAATATTCACTTCCTTAAGTATGCTTGGGTACACTTCCACCAACCGAGTTTCCACTTTACCCTGAACTTTATGCCATGCACATACTGGTCAGCTCTGGGGTGTGGACAGCCCAGCAATAGAACAAACATGTGAAACCACTTTCAGATGCCCCAGCTCATCTCTCCAAAAAAGAGAACCCAGAGGTCTTACCTGGCAGGAAGCATCCTGGGGAGGCTGTCAGCCCCAGAGACAAGCATCCACCTGGGGAGTCACCTGCTGGAATATCCCCCACCACCTTCAAATTTGCAAGCTCCACCTTTCAAGAGAATTTCTAATAAGTACTCCCTAAAACACGGTACACAGGAAGTAGGTATAACTAAGCACAGAAAGTAGGTTTAAAATGCAGGAAAAGGATTCAGACACAGAGCAGGAGCACCAGGTACCAAAACATACACATTTAAACAAAGAAAAAGAGGAAAACCTTTCCCTTGAGAGGAAATGCAGCTGCAGCAACAGCAGCAGCTACCACCCTCCAGAGAGCAAAGCTGAGTCCATCCTCAGAAGGATCTGGAGAAAGCAGAGGAGGTGGGAAGGGGCTGGGAGAAGAGAGCCGCTGAGCCCTGCAGAAGGCTGGTGGCTGGTCCTGAAACCACTCAGGGGCAGGGGTGGGCCTCTGTGGGGAGGAGGAAGTTGGGCAGGGCTCTGAGAAAGAAACAGGGCAGGAAAGGGAGGGAGTGCATTATCGGGGGAGTGGGGTGACCCAATGAAGCTGGGGAGAGGGGTAACAGCTCCCTGTCAAGTGGTAGTTTGGGTCCTTTTACAGCCTGGGGTGAAATGACTTTTCCCTTTCAGGCCACTGGGAAGTTTGAGGCCAGCATGAGGTGGTTAGGAAACAAGGGGGTAGCAGGTATCTACTCTTTACCTGGGCCTCAGAACCCCAATCCCAGCCCCTCTGCAGCCTCTGTTTGTCACAGCAGAGTGAAGAGAGGCTGCCCTGACCCATGTACAGGGCACTGGCTGTCTGCTAGGGGTTCTTCCTATAGGTAGCCTGGGGCAGGGGAGGGTAGATGCCACACCTTTAGTTTTGGATAAGGACATTAAGGGTCAGAGAGAGCCATGACAGCACCTTCTGAGCCACACAGCAGTGCAGGGACTTCCTTCAATAGGACACACACAGATGGCCTCAGGGAACTTCTGTCCTCAACCATCAGTCCTTAAAAGGAGCCTCTAGAAGTGTTTTAAATTAGATGAGGAAATGGCTTAATTGAAATGAGCCTCCCAGCCCATGCCACTTGCAATCTGGCTCCTAAAATTATAAGTGTTTTTGTTTGTTTGTTTGTTTGTTTGTTTGTTTTGACTGCTTCCTGCATGGCAACAGATTCACAAATAGACGTTGTGGGCTCATGTTGTGAACACAGAATTCTCCACCATCTGGCCTCTGCTGCTCCTCTCCTGCCTTTCTTCCAGCCACTTCATTGACGACTCATCCCACAAGGGTTTGCAGAGCTCCTGACTCATGCCAGGCTCATTGCCAGGTCCTGCCTATACAGTGTGCTGGGGAGACAGGCACTGGCACATAGCATTGTGATGCAGAGCACCCAACTTATCAGAGTCACCTGTGGGGGTACATGAGGGGGAGGGTGTGATTACACATGCTCGGTCCTCGTTCAGGGGCTGCACAGGTCATTGTTGTGCAGCTGTGTCAAGGGCTGAGTCAGGCGCTGGGGTGCCCTGGGCAGGAGGTTGGCATCAGGATGGGGAGATGGGCTGGAAAACAAGGCAGCAAAGAAGTCCCACCCATCTACTAACTCCAAGATATAGGATGAACGAGTTGAGACAGAGAATAACTCAGGAAGGGGTGGAGTGGGGACTTGAAATTCAAGGCCCAGGAAAGGCCTCTCTGAGGAGACACTAAACTAATGAATGGTGGGAAGCCCCCACTGCGAAGGAGGAGTCAGGGCTTGGAAGGTGACTGGGAGTGGACAGAGGGCTGGGGCCTTTGGAGCAGAGAGCAGGACCCTGAGCACTGAGCTGAGGACACCTCGTGGCCTGAGGTTGTCGGGGCTATGGCTGGGGATGAAGCTAGAGTGGGGAATAGGGCACAGATGTGGAGGCTGGCAAGGTCTGCAGAGGGTGTGGGCACGGTCTGGGTCCTGTCTGAGCAGCATCTATGATGGTGCCCAGGGAGGCCTCTCCTCTCTGCAGTCCTTGTGCCCTGAGGCCAGGGCAGGTGCAGCAGGAGGGCACAGGAAGGCGGTTTCTCTCCCAAAGGCTCCTGCAGGCTTGATGCCCTCAGGTCTCTCCCTTTCTCCAGGTCCCAACCGCTCAGTCCTGGCTGTGCATGTCCAGGCCCCATTGTGGAGAGAGCTCGAGTCCCCTCAACAGTCTACAAGCCACTGCACCTCACTGTTGCCATGGAGAGAGAGATACCAAGGTCCAGAGCCAAACCAAGCGTCTCCTTCTCCCCATTGCACCAGTGAATAACAGGAGGCCTGCCAAAGAGAAATGCTCCTTGAAGGCCTGGGGAATGTTTGCCATCCGTGAGCTCTCTACTCATTCCTCTCTTTGCAAAATCAAATTTCCCTGCAAAAATGGAGCCACGGGTTCTGAAAATGTCCTGACATTCTAGGAGACATTTACTTTGTTCATCTCAGTCTCTTCCCTGGTGAGAGCTGGTAAGACAGGAAGCAGAGACAGGCGGCCTCTGGGGAGACAGTGCCTGGAAGCGCACACCTCGCTGGCACCAGCAGCGTCTGTCTGTGCCTGTGAACCAACGCGGAGGAGCACAGCCACACGCCCCTCCTTACCAGGGCATACAACTCTCACGTTCTCCTTCCAGGCTGGTCCCAGTTGAAAAATCATGTGCCTGTGTGTGTGTGCACACATGTACACATACACACTTAAAAACTATATGTTCCTTGAGTTCATGTCCTTTGCAGGGACATGGATGAAGCTGGAAGCCATCATCCTCAGCAAACTAACACAGGAACAGAAAACCAAACACTGCATGTTCTTACTCATAAGTGGGAGTTGAACAATGAGAACACATGGACACAGAGAGGGGTACATCACACACCAGGGCCTGTCGAGGGGTGGAGGGTGAGGGGAGGGAGAGCATTAGGACAAATACCTAATGCGTGTGGGGCTTAAAACCTAGATGATGAGTTGATAGGTGCAGTAAACCACCATGGCACTCACATACCTGCACATTCTCCACATGTATCCCAGAACTTAAAGTAAAATAAAAATTAAAGCAAAATGAAAAAAAAACCCTATATATTCTTAAAGCAAAAGGAGATGCCAACAAATGTATATTTTTTCTGTTTCTCCCAGATGTCAAGGTAAATCTTCAAAAAATTATTTTAAAATAATAGTAATAGCAAGAAAAAATAGTATTAATAAAAACACTTGATTACTGGAAACAAGAAGAAGGAAAGCCTTGTATGGGCTGTGGCCAGTCACAAGTCAGTATATGTCTGTGTGGATGTGTGCCTCTGCGGGATTTATCAGGGGTAGGGGTGTGAGGTGGACCAAGCTTTTTGTTTGTTCTTGCTGCTGCTGTTTGACTGTTTGACTTCTGGTTAATTTTGTCTGGTTTCCCTTCCAGCAAGAGTCAAAGCTCTGTGGAATGAGCGCCACCATATCTTCCTTTGCAAGAGACAATGAAAGACTCAGAAAAGTGCGAGTATCTGAGTCAGGTGCTGACTTGGGTTCGGAAAGGTGCAGAAAACCCAAGGAACAGAAATTTTCGGAACAAAATTTTCTTGCAAACATAAAGCCATGGATTCTGAAATGTCTTCAAATCAGAGGTTGAGTTCACTAACTTCGGGACATTTTCAGAACCTACGGCTCTGTTGTTTACAGGGAAATGTGGTCAAATTGGTCAATTGATGGCCCTGCTGAGCCACTGATACTTCCTAGACCCCTGAGCCTCATTTCTTCCTCTGTAAAATGGGTATTTCAGCAAAACTGCTCTTCAAGGTTGCTGGGAAGACAGGATGAGGTATACTGGTCACCTGGCCTCAATCAAAGTGATTCATCCAACCCCTGCTTCTCTTGTAGCTCCCACCGGAATAACTCCGCTCATCACAGCAGCCTTATTGTCTGGTTTGGGTCTTACCAGCCAGGTGAGAGCTTCTAGTCACTGTCTCCCCAGAGGCTTCCTGTCCTGCCTCCTGTCTTATCAGCTCTCATCGAGAGAGACTGAGATGAACTAAGCAAAGGTCTCCTAGAGCTTCAGGATGCTTTCAGAACCCATGGCTCCATTTCTATGGGGAAATCTCATTCTAGAAATTGTTGTTCCTTGGGTTTCACTCACCTATAAGTTGCCAGTGAGAATATCTGCTTGGGGAGACTGGTCAGATGATGACTTTTTAAATGTAAACATTGTACTAATGTACCCATCAAAGAGCCTAAAACACTATGGGGCAAGATTAAATCAGTCTTTGCAAAATCCATTCATTCAACAAATAATAAGTGTCTTAGTCCATGTAAGCTGCTGTCACAAAAATGCCATCAACTGGGTGGCCTTTAAAGAACAAATGCATTGCCTCACTTCTGGAGGCTAGAAAGTCCAAGGTCAAGGTGCCAGCAGATTTGGTTTCTGTGCAGGGCCTGCTCTCTGGCTCAAAGATGCCTTCTTGCTGCATCCTCATGTGGTGGAAGGGGCTAGCTAGCCCTCTGGGACCTCTTTTATAGGCCCTAAGCCCATTCAGGAAGACAGAGCCTTCATGACCGAATCAGCTTCCAAAGTCCCACCTTCTAATACCATCACATTGGGGATTAGGTTTCAACATAGGAATTCTTGGGGGACACAAGCATTCAGGCCACAGCAATAAGTACTGAACATCTACCATGTGCCTGCACCATTCCAGGTGCAAGGAATAGAATTGTGAACCTGATGAAAAGGGACCCAGCTTTCAAGGTGTTCATATTCAAGTGTGGAAATCTGGGTGGACAGACAATAAGCAAGGAAGCAGAGATGTGAACAAGACAATTTCAGCTGGTGTTGAGAGCTGCAGTGTGACAAGATAGAGAGGGACATGGGGCAGCCTGAGACTGGAGGGTCCACCTGGCCTCTTGAAATTCACAAACTACCATCTGGGGATGGGGGAGATAGCACTGTCAAGTGAACCCCAGTGTGGGGCTGGATTCAGGGTGGGGAGGGTAAGAAGAGCAGAGACCCAAGTAATGAATGTTGCCAGGCCACACCCCATGAGGACGGAGTGACCCAAACCAGAAAAGAGACCACCATGATCCAGGGATTCTGCAGAGAGAGATCCCTGTGGGGGGAACTGTGCTCTGTTGGGAACATTTGGTATGTTAGAAAGAATAAAGTCTCTTCCAAAAATATCCGTGCCCTAATTCCCAGAACCTGTAAATACAGGTACCCTCAAAGGGTCGCAGGGACTGTGGAGAGGTGATTAAGGATCTTGCATTTGGGGAGATTATCCTGGATTATCTGGGTGGCCCAGTGTAATCACAGGCAACTTCATAAAGAGGAGACAGAAGGGTGGAAGTCAGAGAAGGAGATGTGACAACAGAAGTAGCAGCCAGAGAGAGGGAGAAGATGCTAAGGCTGATGGTGAAGCTAAAGGAAGGGACCACAGGTGCCTTCCAGAAGATGGAAAAACAAGGAAATCGCCACTCACCTCACACCTCTGGAAAGAATGCAGCCCTGCTAACACCTTGATTTCAGTCCAGTGATAACTGTTTAGGACTTCTGACCTCCAGAGCTGTAAAATACTACATATGTATTGGCTTAAGTCACTGAGTCTGTGATTTGTTACAGCATCAAAAGAAAATAGATATTTGGTAACTGTCCCTGTTGAGACAGCATTCAGATGCCCATGATGAGGAGGGAACAGAGGGCCCTCGGTGCCAACAAGAAGGAGCAGGGACAAGCAGCAGAGAAAAGATGGCTTTGTCAAGGGTGACCATGCAAGAAGTCACCTGACTTGCCCCCTCCCTCTTTCCTACCCCACTCCTGCAGTCCACGTGGATTCACACAGGGAAGAAGGACACAAGAGGTGTTTATGGGGTCAGTGGTGGAGGGTTGGGGGGCATGTTCTTCCTTCCCAAGCCAAATTGCTGGAGACCTGTGGGAGTTCAGTCAGGCTAATGGGAAAAATTTTAAGGTGAATTTATAGGATATAGACACAAATCTTCTTGGAAGGCCAGAGGTTTTTGCAAAAGTCTCAGGATAGGGTTATGGCTGAAAGTAGCCTAATCTTTACCTTGAGTAAATAACTTAGAGTAGATACATAGGAATGTAGAGGAGTTTATCTAAATAAATTGTTTACTCAGGTGGTCCTAATGGTGTTGACTCAAAGTCTTTGTCATTTAATGTGTGCTGAATAAATGCCAGTAGGGCCAGCTAGTCGGGGCAGCAGCTGCAACTCTTTACAGTACTCTCCTTGGAGTCTGTAAGTGGCCTGGTCCCTCAGCTGGACTGACAAGCATAGTATCTGTGTCAGTGTATGTTATTCACCTGCTGTTGGGTCAGGGTCTGCGGGACAGACCCCAGCAGAGAACCACACTCTCCCACTCTGGGGGTAAAGGAAAGGAGGACTCTGAATCTAATAAGAAATCCAAGTTTTGAAATGCCATGGACTTGTTGTCTACTGGAGAAACATGCAGGTGAAAGGATACAATGTCTAGGATTGGCCTCTCAATACAGCCCCACACTCGCCCCCCACAAAAAAAATATCAGGGGAACGATGGGACAAAAGGAGTAATGATAATCACCGAAGCTTGGTGATGGGAACACTGTCCTATTAGCTCTGCTTTTGTTCATGTTTAGAAATTTCCATAGTAAAAGGGTATACATATTTCTAGAGTTAGGAACCAGAAATTCCATGAGTTTGTCAATTCATGTGGGACCTGCAAAAATGAGGAATGGAGATGTAGTAATAAAAGAAAATAGAATTGTTGATTTTTAAAAGAACAGAACAGGCTTAAAATCAGGAAGTGACTGACTGGTGAAATTGGCTTGAAATGCTTATAAGAGAGAGCCTGTTACTGGGGGAAGGAGCTGCAACCCCAGAGATCAACATAAATTGTTTACTAGGGCCCCACATCCAAAATAAATGATGACTCACCTCTTCTTTGGATTCTTGTCATCTTGTCAGTGAAAAAGATAAAATATAAATGAAATGATTACAAACATAAAGAACATATGTGCAATTTCCCCATGAGTTTATTTTCATGTTTTAAAAAACAAAGACAACATTTGGTTCAAACAGTCGGGTGTGGGGCTGCAGATTATCTGGAATCACCAATGGTGCTAAGACACACAAGGAATAAAAAAATGTGATTAGATTCACTTCTAAGACATAATACAAATTCCAGGCATTAGAAATTTCTAAAATTATTTTCACTCACTAACATACCTACAAGTGATATGTATTCACTGCAGAAAAATTATAAAATTCAGACAGAAAAGAAACAATTATCCCACCCGGATCCCATTACCAAAAAGTAAATCATAATTTTGGCTTACAGTATAGTCTTGTAGACCATTTCCATATATTAAATTAATATTCAAATGGCATAGACAACCCTTGTCTTTACTGTGGCACCCAGCCCCTCTCTACAGTGGGCTCTGCTTTTCATCAAGCTTGCTGGATAGAGGTTGTCTTCTGTAAAATCCAGGTCTTGCCAGGGTTTGGCTAAGCCTCACTTTTTAGCTATTCACAACTTCATAGGAAAAGGTTTCTGTGACAAACCTAATACGTAACAGGTTTCTCAAGGAAGGGGGAACAGGAAGGAAAGTATCTCGCCACGGTTGAAGCAGAAGTGAGAGGCTCCATGTTTGGGCCCCAGTGGTTCTAACTGGTGGGCACTAAGGCAGCTTCCGAGGGTGAGAACGCCAGCCTAATAGACACTTCTCAGAGAACTAAGCTTGGCCACCCCTGAGGTAACCTTGCAAATACTTTAGTTTCTTTCATTTTGCAAATGAGGAACCCAGGATGCAGAGAAGGGAAGAGAGGGGCCCAAGAGCAGGTAACAGATCAGAAGGGACCAGACTGCAGAAGAGAGAGCTTGGCACCGCTTGATGCCACCTTCATGGAGCCCCACACTGCCACCCTGCACCTCTGCAAGCAGGAGCACAGGCCTGGGGGAGAACATGGACTCTGGATGTGGGCCTCTGCATGGGGCCCCCCAAGCCGCAGCTTGCCTTCCCCAAGGTCTCCTTGCCTGGCTCCTCCATCCCCCCAACCACTGCCCTCACTGTCTCCACCCAGCTCAGTCCTTCCCTCTAACAAGAGCACACGCCCAGAACACCCCTGCCCCACCACCTTCACCGTCTTCAGGAAGTTTGACCATGCGGAGAAGCTCGGATATCACAGACGCATTGACCCCCGCCTTTGTAGGAAAAACACCATCTCATCTTTGACTTTTCTTGCTGCGTCCACTCTTGACAGGTGCCCCAGCCCAATCTCACTCCGTTCCTGATTCTTGGTCTATCCCTTGCCCCCACCTGGGCTTTAACACCGGAAGTGGGGCTGGGACAGAATGTCTACTGCACACAAGACTTAAAGGTAAAAAGGGAAAAGTGAACCACAAACCTTTTTTATTTGGGATGGCATCAACACAGCCCTGTTGCTGAGGTAAAATGGCCACATCTGAACACCCTGTCAACCTTCCCCCTGCCCACCACTGTCCTTTGTGTCTGTGAGGCTGTGAGTTATGGAAGACCGGGGCCTTTCCTTCTTCCAGGTCCAATTCCCAGCCTTGGTGCAGGGCCTTGCACAAATACCATCCTTCATAAAACAGCACCACCCTATTTGCTCTTTAGCCCCCAACCTGCTTTGTTTTATTCTTTAGCCTTTATTGGCAATTGTGATGCAATCTAATTGTGCACTTATTACTTTAATATCTGTCCCCTCACATGGCAGGTGGCTGTTTTCCTCATTACTGTATTCTCAGTACCTGCAAAGTAGTTGGGCACAGGGTAGACCTGTCTATAAATAATTACTCTATAAATGGACAACTGAATGAATGAGTGATTGAACTTAATCAATGGTGTATTCAGTTGAGAGCCTCTAATATCTTGCTGTCCTTAATCATCTATGACTATAGCATAGCCCAATAAACTCATGAACCATATAGAAGAGGGAAGGCATACATCCCCCAGAACACCTAGCAAAACTACCAGGTAAACAGCAGGTGCTTCATAAGAACTTGAAAGTTATTACTTTTAGCTAACTTACAGAATACATTAGGATGCATGGGTTGTTTCCTAGACATCAGATAAAATCATCCTTCCCTCTTGTTTTATAGAAGGGAAAATCTAGAAATAAGCTGAATGTATCTCCCTAATATAGCAAGAAGTGAAATGGAAACCACAATTTACAAATGAACTGTATCCCAATTGACAAATTCTATCAAATGATGAATTATTTGAATTATGAATACCATGCAAAGTAAGCATAAATTGCTTTAATATAAACTTGCCTAATTTACAAATTCTAGCCAATCTGTGTCTGAACCACTGAATAACAAGCCTTGTCTGGAAACCACCTGTACACTTCCCCATTCTGAGATGGTTCAGATGTTTTGTTCCCATGGTACTCACACTAAGCCTGGCTTAGATGGCTATCAATTCCCCTGGTGGTCTTGATAGCCCCTGGGGGCTTCAACAAAGGTAATTACCTTTTAAAACAATGGATCTTATACAGAGGATTTTGTTTCAGCCTCAGAGCCTCAAAAGCCCATGATTTCAGTGTTTTCCTTGATAATACCAACTTCCTCTCTGCTACATTTTCTTTTCATTTCAAGAGTAGAGAAAATTGCACATAAAGATGAGATTTTTGGTTCAAATCCATTTGTTTCTTTCCAGAAAATTGCACTCTTCTCTTTTAAGAAACTACATCTATGTCTAGCAAAACATAAGGTCAGATTTGCAATGCCTCTTTGTGCCTGAAATCCGGACTCTTCCAGTTTGGAGCAAATAATCAGTTATCTGGAGTTCTTGATCTCGTGCACGTCCAGCCTTCACCTGCCTAGGGCCTTGCTCCATGCCTGGGTCAGAGGCAGCAGCTCACAGGGGGTCAGCCATGGGGAAGGCGTCCTTCACAGGCTCTGGAGCAGCCTCCACCAATCTTCATGTTAGGGCCCACATAAAGGTAGATGCAGCAGAGACTTCAGATGATGTCTGGGAAAAAGAAGTCATGACCACATCCTGAATAAAGGGCTTTTCTCCAGGGACCTGACAAGAAATCTTTTGTCTTAGCCTTAATGGGATAAAGGGCACCCATGCCTCAATTTCCTCTGAAGGTGGGGCATGAGAAGGGTTTGGAATGGATGATCATGATCAAGTCATGGAAATCCCTCACCCCTGCTCGATCCCAGGTCGTGCTCTCACCAGCCATTAGAGGGATGCTTTTAAAATATAAACCAAATTGCATCACCCTTAGTGGAACCATTCGAAGTCTTCCTTTTTCAAAGAAAGATCTCAAGCCTCCTAAGGAGCTGGGACTACAGGCACCTGCCACCATGCCTGGCTAATTTTTGTATTTTTAGTAGAGACAGGGTTTCACCATGTTGGCCAGGCTGGTCTCGAACTTCTGGTTTCAAGTGATCCACCTGCCTTGGCCTCCCAAAGTGCTGAGATTACAGGCATAAGCCAGTGTACCTGGCTTCTTACAATGTTTTTCATCATCTAAAATCTCAAGTTGAATGTGAGATCCCTAAGAGGTGGTGCTGGTGATTTATTCCCTGGCCCCTTCTCAACCTCATCACACTCAACTTGCTCCAGCATCACTGTTCTTCCCAGACACCAATCTCTCCTGGCTCTAGAGTCTCGCTTGCTGCTCTGTCTTCCAGTGTCTTGCCCCTCACCTTGTTCAGGTCTCCCTCCCTGACCACCTTTTTCACCAACATCCACATCACACCCCATCTCCTTACCCTGTTTGTCTTTCCTTTACAGTAATCATCACTTCTTACAATACGTTTTTTGTTTGTTTGTTTTTGTTTTGTTTTGTTTGAAACACAGTCTCACTCTGTCACCCAGGCTGGAGTGCAGTGGCATGATCTCAGCTCATGGCAACCTCTGCCTCCCAGGTTCAAGCAATTCTCCTGTCTCAGCCTCCCAAGTAGCTGGGACTACAGGCGCACACCACCACACACAGCTAATTCTGAAAGAAGGTTTTAAAGATCCTCTTTTTCTTCTAAGATTCTTTGATTTCTAAAAAGCTTGTGGGACAGAAAACTGAAAACTAAAATTCAAGCAATTCAGAGCTCCCTTCTGCCCTGAAGAAGAAAAAATAGTGCCTCCTTCTATTTCCTATTCAATTTAACTGAACCAAAAGGGACTGCCACTAACTTGCACTTCTCAAAGCCACCTGGACACACTCAGGGTCAGTTTCTTTGCCCACATGCAGCCCAGATGTTTAAGAGGATAGAAGGGGCTGGGCGCAGTGGCTCACGCCTGTAATCCCAGCACTTTGGGAGGCTGAGGCAGGCAGATCGTGACGTCAGGAGATCGAGACCACCCTGGCTAATATGGTGAAAACCTGTCCCTACCAAAAATACAAAAAAATAGCCGGGCGTGGTGGTGGGCACCTGTAGTCCCAGCTACTCAGGAGGCTGAAGCAGGAGAATGGCGTGAACCCAGGAGATGGAGGTTGCAGTGAGCAGAGATTGCGCCACTGCACTCCAGCCTGGGTGACAGAGCAAGACTCCGTCTCAAAAAAAAAAAAAAAAAAAAAAAAAAAAAAAAAAAAAAAAGAGGATAGACGGATACATCAAGATGAATAAAAGACTCTAAGATCTTGAGCCCCCTGCCCACTCCTGCCCTTGGCTGTGTTCCCTCCTTCTGGGATTTCTGGCATCCCTATGAGTAACCTACACACGTCACGGATCAGCTGCCCTTCTCACCAGCAACTGGCGGCCTCAGGCCTCCACAGCACCCAGACCTGACGCTGTGATGATGAGGATTCTGTGGCCTTTCTGTCATGAGGTTCCTGCTATCCAGGCTGCCATGGTGCCCTGGCCTTGCTGTTCCCTGAGTGAGAGATTCATCGCCACTGCCCAAGACATCATTCCCATGATCCTCATGGGCCTATCTCTTTAGAAGTGAGAAGGAGAAAGTCTGTGCAGAAGACAGGAGGAGCAGGTGGCCGCCATCTGCATTCTGGCTCCCTTTCCAGTCCCACCTTTGCCACTTGGGTCACGCTGCACATCTGACCTCTCTCCTACCCTTTTTTGAGCCTCAAGGCTCAGAGGGATACAGCGTGACTTGCTCTCATCACCTGATTCTTCTTGTCCCTGGTATGCTTACTGTAAGCCTTCTGTGAGCTGAACAATTTACATTCATTAATCGTATTTTATCCTCATGACAACCCCTCAGCATGAATATTCCTATTTTAAGAGAAGGCAACAGAGTTTCAGAGGTTATCTGGTCCACAGTCTCACAGCTAATAAGTGGCTGAGCCATTTCATGGTTTTGAAATTAAGAAACACAGAATGTCAAATGTAAACACGAAAACTTCTCATTTTTTTCTAGCACCTAGTAACACAGTCTATATAGACAAAGATATATGTGCAGAATGTTCATCTTGGCACTATTTATAATTATGAAAAATTGGCAATAACCTAAACATCAACACAAATAATGAAAACTCTCTATAATGATATATTGAGCAGTCATTAGGACTAATGATGTAGCGCTGTGCTGATTTCCATGTGAATTTCTCTAATGCATACTGCTGAATGTAAAAGACCAATTAGAGAACCGGTCCCTCCATATTGTTCTCTAGAAATTAACACCAACATGTATCTTCTATAGCTATACAGGTATTTTCAGCGTGTTTGAAAGTTTTTAGACACAGACACAGGAGCAATAAAGAGAGAAACTATCAAATAGGAACAGATTATATACACACTGTTCTGCCACTCGCCTTTTCCACTTAAGTATCTTGGGCACCAGTTTCAGCTGATTTAGACCTACCTTATTATTTGAAGTGGCCACGTTGTGCTTTATATGTTTATAGATATATTTATCCAACATTTATGGAATATTGCCAATTTCTTGCCTGGGGCCACACTAAGCACCAGAAAGCTGATCTCAGTTTAATATATTGCTATTTAGTTAATTCCCTATTGATGAATTTTCTTTTCCTGTTACAAACAATACCACAGCAGTCAACCATGTATGTATTGCTTTGTTGTATGTCTCTGAGATAAAGTCCTAGAAATGACATTATTTGCTCAGAGGGTAAACACAGCTTCAACTTCAACAAGACTTTTTTCCCCCGAAAGTCTTCGCTGGTAGAGTTCAATCAATAAAGAACCGTGGACTTTTTCCTATGCAGGGGAAGAAGCCAAGGGGGGTGACTTTGGAACAAAGAATTTGGTTTGTAAAGTGGGGCTTATAGCAAAAAGAAAAGGTAGGAAACTACTGCATAATAAGCACAAATTAAGTACTTGGCACCTTCCATAGATTACCAAATGTTTGCCTCTCAACAAATGGAGCAACGCGCTAGGTATTAAAAAGTAGTTTTAAATGAAACAGTGTGCGATATGTTACTCTCTCCATTCTGCAGGTAAGGACCCTGAAGCTGATATGTGGAAAACCTTGTTCAGTCCCACCCAGACTGCTTGTATCAGTCCATTTTCATACTGCCAGGAAGAAATATCCGAGACTAGGTAATTTATAAAGAAAAAGAGGTTTAATGGACTCGCCGTCCCACATGGCTGGGAGGCCTCACAATCATAGCAGAAGGTGCAGGGGAAGCAAAGGCATGTCTTACACATTGGCAGGCAAGACTGTGTGTGCAAGGGAACTGCCCTTTATTTATTTATTTATTTATTTAGAGATGGAATTTCTCCCTTTTTGCCCAGGCTGGAGTGCAACGGCATGATCTCAGCTCACTGCAACCTCTGCCTCCCAGGTTTAAGCGATTCTCCTGCCTCAGCCCCCTGAGTAGCTGGGATTACAGGCATGTGCCACCACACCCAGCTAATTTTGTATTTTTAGTAGAGATGGGATTTCTCCATGTTGATCAGGCTGGTCTTGAACTCCTGACCTCAGGTAATCTGCCCCCCTCAGCCTCCCAAAGTGCTGGGATTACAGGTGTGAGCCACCACGCCTGGCCTAGGGAACTGCCCTTTATGAAACTATCAGATCTTGTGAGACTTATTCACTACCACGAGAACAACATGGGAAAAACCTGCCCCCCATGATTTAATAACCTTCCACCGAGTCCCTCCAATGACTGACACATGGGAATTACAGGAATCTCTATGCAAGATGAGATTTGGGTGAGGACACAGCCAAACCATATCAGTGCCCATTGATAGGGTTGCTGTCCAGAGGCCAATATGTGCACCTGCAGGACAGGTGAGATGGAAGGAGCCTGGGGCTGGGAGATGAGTAGGGGCTTCCCTGCAGTGCTGGCCTCTCATGATGGAAGTCTGTAGAGTGAGAGCCAGGAAAGCAAGACAGAGTCATGTCAGTGACTTCCAAAGAGAGCCTTGAGCTATGGAGTAGCATTACCCATCCCTCTTGCTCAAGAAAAAAAATCAACTTTCTTAAATTGCACATCCCTGTCTGTACTGTAGATATCACTCTTCCTCCCCTCTCTGCTGTGCGAGCATCCTTTGCCCTGGCCCACTGGCTGGGCAGTATTGATTATCTGACAGGTTGCATGAGCTGGCATCTCCTGCCTGGCTTCTCACTCACCCACCTTTGCCAGGAGAAGGAAAGGCTCTTGAAAACCTTTAGAGAATGGAGAATAAGAGGGATGGAACCCATGGTGAGCTGGAGACACTGTCTCAGAAAGGGCCATTGGATGCATCTATTCCAAACTCCCATATTCAGTGACAACAACTTGTTAGGAGCTTGAATTTGTCCACGGTGGGAACATTTGCCTTACAGACATTGGCAAATGCTACAAATAGGTCTCTTCTAAAGAGCTGTCATTCAACATTTACCATAGATGCAAGCCCTAGAGGAGCCCTAGCCTTCAACTACACCGTAGCCCTGGAACAGAGCCCTCTGCCCAAGATGGGAACATGAGGCCGGAAGGTGCTGGTCCCATTTGCTCACTGTAGATAGCCCCCACCTGGGGCTTGTTCTGTGCGCACCTACTGCATGCGTGGAGAACCAGAAGCACTTGCATGCTTGCTGTATGACATCAGAACTATTCTCCTCATTTGTAGAGGAGAAAACTGAAGTTCAGGGAGAAAGGCAGGAGCTTAATGCTCATTTCCTAAACAAACACAGAGTGGCTGTAAAGCTCTGCTCTCCCTGCCTCTCTGATTCACCCCCATCTACTCCCTCCTTTGAATTCCTTCGAGCACTCACCCGCCTGGCTTTGCATGCAAATCTCCTCGGTTCCTCCTTACCTACTGATTCCTGGCACCCTCCCTGATTCTACAGGGAGAATTCCTGGCCACAAAACAGAAAACGTTCAGAGGCAGCATCAACATGGTCAGACTTGGGTCAGGCAGAGCTCTGGCTCATGGTCACCCCTGGCCACATCCAGGAGACACTCCCTCCACAGGGGTAGAGGGTGGCCGCATCCAGAGAAAGAGTGACTGTGGGTTCCTGGGGTATCCCCCTCAAGAACCAAGATGTTTCTTTTTCAAAAGCATCCAGAAAAGTGTCCTCTTTACAGTTAATTGTTTTTAACTAGTCACAGATCCTTTAGCCAGAGGAATCACACTGTGGACCGGCTGAGTCCTTTCTTCTTGAACCCATCACCAGCAAAGCACCGTATATAGTATATGGTTTTGTCGTGAAGGACCAGGGCCTGCCCTGGAGCTGAGATTGGAGTCAGCACCTTTTTAGGCACCTGGAAATGTAGGGGAGAGGTGACGCCTCTTAATACCAGAAACAAGGAGGAAATGAAATAAATGCTCCCTAGACATTTATCTTTTCTCCCCACCATGTGGGTCCATTTCTGGCAAATAGTAAATACTGAAACAGTGTCATTTTCATTGTGATTCGTTTGTTGTGTTCTGTGTCCTACAGGGCATGTCTCTGGTAAGCCCTGGTGAAGGGCAGACTCAGGAGGTACCAACCTTCTCATGTCTGTAACCATTCCAGACTTGATTATTGGGGTTTGGGGAGCCTGTTGGGGATGTAGAAGAAAGTCAGTTGCCCTTCCCTATGCCAAATACGGCCTTTGCCACCATTAAGTTGAAATAAGAAGTTCTAGCCACAAAGGCTCTAGAACTAAACCAAACCATTGACAAGGAGGAGAAGATTCTGGTTGCTGTACCACCTCTGTTCCAGCTGCTGCATCTCCCAATCTCTTACAGGAGCTTGAGATCTCTTAGTAGACCTGTTGGTCCAGTAAGAGGTCCTTCCGTTCTCCCCCTTCTGTTTTCCCCAGTGACCAGCTCCCTGTCTCATCCACCTCAAGGCCCCTTCTGTCCAGTGTCAATGGTGCAGCTGCTGGGGCCTCTGCAACTGAAAGGCCTTCCTTCTCCATCCATTTCTGCAGCTATGTGGGGGAGTGATTCCCGGTCCTGTGAATGGGGGAGAAGAGATGGTGAGGAATTCCCACTTCACACTTCCCTTGTGTGTTGTTGTTGTTGTTGTTCTCTCCAAATATGTTCAGGAAAAAATAATACATTTGGCACCTTGAGGATTAGTTTGTGGGGTTTTAGTGCCATTTTGGCAAAAATACTTCATGAAGTTTACATAAAAGATTCATGCTGCAATTCAGGGCAGCCAGGGCTATGGCTCAGTACTGGATTTGATAGAGGGAGGCTTCTCTGAAGGGAGTAATCTCTGTCTGAAACAGGGTCAAGAGATGTTCACAAGGAAGGAGATGCTCCAGCTGGGACCCCAAGGATGAAAAGGAATGTTAAAGTTGGCAAGCTACTGATGGATAGTCCCAGAGAGTAGGCAACATCTCTTAATGAGTAGCTGATTTAGGATTTGAATCAGGACTTTTTGCCAAGGACTACAGCCCATCCCTCTATGTCATATGCTGGAGACTTCTGTAATGGGCACCCATTTCTTTTTTCTTTTTTTTTTTTTGAGATGGAGTCTTGCTTTGTTGCCCAGGCTGGAGTGCAGTGGCGCGATCTTGGCTCACTGCAGGCTCTGCCTCCCGGGTTCACGCCATTCTCCTGCCTCAGCCTCCTGAGTAGCTGGGACTACACGTACCCGCCACCACACCTAGCTAAATTTTTGTATTTTTAGTAGAGGCAGGGTTTCACCGTGTTAGCCAGGATGGGTCTCGATTTCCTGACCTTGTGATCCACCCACCTTGGCCTCCCAAAGTGCTGGGATTACAGGCGTGAGCCACCGTGCCTGGCTGAGCACCCATTTCTTAACAGTGGATGTTGGATTTTACTCACTATCTAGCCCCTGGTAGGGCACACTCATTACAGCAAGCCCAAGAGCACAATGTTCAGGTGCTATTTTAACAGTTGTGTGTGTACCTTCTAGACTTTTCTCTGTGCTCATATAATCATGCTAATCTATAATCAATATATTGTGATACACATTGTTTGATGTGCAAGTTGGCTGCTTTTTTTCAAGAGAAATAAGCAAGTTGCAATGTAATAAGTAATTACATTCTTCTGAGTTTTTGTCCTGCTACAAAGACATCATCGTGCATATATTCTTACACGCTGGCAATTTTATTTCTGTAGTATATATTCCCCGAAGTGGAACATTGGTCAAAAATTAGACGCATTTTTAATTTTCATAGAACAGATTACTTTCTGCAATGACTAGAGTAATTTATAATCCCATCAGCAATATATGAAAAGTCCTTTTATTCTAATCCCTTGCCAGCCATGAATTTTATAAATCCTATTAATTTTCATCAATTGGATGGTAAGAAGTCATATCTCATAGTTAATTATGTTACTGTGTCCCTGACTCTGAGTGAGGTTGGGCATGTAGCTGACTCCTGCTGCTGAGGCAGCAGCTGGTAAGGTCACCGTGGTAGTGCAGGAGGGAGAAGCCAGTGCCTGTAAGTCAGGAACTTCACGCCCCCACATGCACATCATGGCTTCCCTTACCATATCTGTGGCAGATGGCTCCAGCCAACTGTGGCTTCCTCTTCTTTTGTCACTAAAGCCTCAGAATCCTTCCTTAGCAATAGTACACAGGAGAAACGGGAACCCTTGTGCACTGCTAGTGGGAATGGAAAATGGTGCACTAGCTATGGAAAAACAGTACAGCAGCTCTTCAAAAATAGGAAAAATAGAATTATCAGATGATCCAGCAATCCACACGGAAGCACGAGGGTGGAGGCAGCTGAAACACCCAGCCATGAATAAACAAAAGGCATCATGTCATGGTCCATCCGTACAATGGAATGTTATTCTGCCTTAAGAAGGAAGCAAATCCTGTCACACATCACAACATGGAGAACCTTGAGGACATGATGCTGAGTGAAGTAAATCAGCTACAGAAGGTCAGGTGCTGCATGAGTCCCCTCATATGAGGTATCGAAAGTCATGAAATTCGCTAGGCATGGTGGCCTACATCTGTAATCCCAGCACTTTGGGAGGTTGAGGCGGGTGGATCACCTGAAGTCCGGAGTTCGACACCAGCCTGGCCAACATGGTGAAACCTCATCTCTACTAAAAATACAAAAATTAACCAGGTGTGGTGGCATGTGCCTGTAGTCTCAGCTACTTGGGAGGCTCAGGCAGGAAAACCACTTGAACCCGGGAGGTGAGGGTTGCAGTGAGCCGAGATCACCCACTGCACTCCAGCCTGAGCGACAGAGTGAGACTCTGTCTCAAAAAATAAAAAAAATAAAAATAAAAATAGTCATGAAATTTGTAGAGATGGAAAACAGGATGGTGCTGACCAAGGGCTAGGAGGAGGGGAGCAGAGGGAGTTGTTTAATAGATACAGAATTTCCCTTTCACAAGATGAAAGTGTTTTGGAGATCTGTCCCACAACAGCATGAATATATTTAACACGATTGAACTAAACACTTAAAAATGGTTAGGACGGTAATTTTGTTGTATGCTTTTTGTGATAAAAATCTATTACATAAAGCTAAAAGGATATATAAACAACTTCATGCCAACCATATTTTAAAAATTAGGCAAAGTAGCAAGTCTTGAAGAAAAATTTTCCATAATTCACCCAAGGAGAAATAGAAATTTTAATTGTGCTATCTGTATTAGGGAAAATTTAATATATGGTAAAAATCTTCCCTTAAAGAAGATTCCGAGCCCTGATTATTTTATAAGCAAGTAAAATGAAGCTTTCAAGAAACAACCAATAGACGACAATGTAAATAGGTCAATTATATGTCATATTCAAAGATGATTGTTCTTTGCCTAGACATAAAGCAGGGAAAGGGGAAGGTGTGTGAGAGAGTTCATATAGACAAGGTGGCCAGGGCACGGTGGCTCACAACCGTAATCCCAGCATTTGATAGGGGAGGCCCACTGTAGGCCGAGGTGGGTGGATCACTTGAGGTCAGGAGTTCAAGACCACCCTGGCCAACATAGTGAAACCCTATCTCTACTAAAAAATACAAAAATCAGCAGGGCATGGTGGTGCACATCTGTAGTCCCAGGTACTCAGGAGGCTGAGGCAGGAGAATCATTTGAACCTGGGAGGGGAAGGCTACAGTGAGATGAGATCGCACCACTGCACTCCAGCCTAGGCAACACAGCAAGACTCCATCTCAAAAAAAGAACAACAAATCCTAAGTAGAGGAAGGAGAGTGTTAGGATAAATAGCTAATGCGTGTGGAGCTTAATACCTAGGTGATGGGTTGATAGGTGCAGCAAACCAATATGGCACACATTTACCTATAGAATAAACCTGCATGTCCTGCACATGTATACTTAAAATAAACCCTAAGTAGAAAAAAAAGTGAGCAAAAAATATACATGGGCACTTCATAAAACAGGATGTACAAATACGGTCTTGTTTGTCATCAGGGAGATGCAGTTGAAGACCACCCACTGTCTCAGTCTGAGATCCAAGAACTGAGAAATACAATAACACCAAGGCTTGGGAAAGATACAGAGTCATGAAGACTCATATGTAGCTGGTGGTAATACATTACTAAACTGCTGCTATGCTTCTAGATGTTTGTGGATGTTTGAATATTGAACCCTAGTCCCCAGTGTGATGGTATTAGGAGATGGGGTGTTTGAGAGGTCATTAGTTCATGAGGGTGAGGCTCTTGTGAATGGGATTACTGCCCTTATAAAGAGGCCCCAGAGAGCTGCCTCACCTCTTCCACTGTGTGAGGATGCCACTAGAAGTTGCCATCTATGGCTTTGAGAGGGAGGCCTCACCAGACACTGAATCTGCTGGAGCCTTGATCTTGGATTTTCCAGGCCCCAGAACTTCTGTGAATTTCTGTGGTTTAGAAGCCACCTAGTTTATGGCATTTTGTTATAGCAGCCCTGATGGACTAAGACCACAGTCTTGCAGGATAAGTTGGCATTATCTTATAAAGGTGACCACGTATCTACAGGGCGATCCAGACATGGTGGCCAAGAGCCATGTCCAGCTCACACACAAGATAAGGCAAGCTCAAGACTGGGCTGATTCAATGGAGGTCAAGTAACAATGGCAACTTCTAGAGTTAGAGAGTGTTATGAGTTGAAACGTGTCCCCCAAAATTTCACACATCGAAGCCCTAATTCCCAGTCCCTTCGAATGTAACCTTACTTGGAACTAGGACCATTGCAGACGTACTTAGTGAAGATGAGGTCGTTAGGGTAAGTCCTAATTTCATATAAGTGGTATGCCTGTAAAAAGGAAATTTGGACACAGAATACCATGTGAAGGTTGGAGCGATGCTGCCATAAGCCATGGAATGCCAGAGAGTGTGAGCAAACTACCAGAAGTTAGGAGAGAGGTGTGGGGCAGACTCTCCCTCACCTCCCTCAGAAGGAACCAAACCTGCTGGCACACTGATGTCAGACTTTGGACTGCCAGCACTAAGAGAAAATAAATTTCTGTTGTTTAAGCCACCCGTGTGTGGTACTTTGTTAGGACAGCCCCCAGGATGCTAATACAAGATACGGTTTGTTACCTATACAGGCGGTGGAAAGGAAAGTACAGCAAGACGCCAGCTCCCCATGGTTCTTGTTCTACACCCTAAGAAGGACGGTACTGAAACAGAGGCACTGTGTAGCTGCCGTGTGAGCTGGGGGCACCCCGGTGCTGAGGAGCCAATGCTGCACTGCAGCTCTGCAGCTCAGAGGGAGTGGGACAGGAATTCCTAGATCCTGTCAGAACCCAGGAGGCCACGAGAAGCTGTCTCGCCACCAGGGAGAGGGGAGGCAAGTGGGAGATGGCTGAAGGGCCACTCCTCCCCGGCTTCCAAGCCTCTGGTTTTCTGGCAGGGTCCGAGGCTAAGCCTCAGGTTGGCTGCAGTTTAAGCCTCTGTCTGCCTGGCCTCCGTGATACAGGGAAGGTTGCCTGGAAGCCACGCTGGAGTCATTCACCTACAAACATGGTTTTCAAACCATTTTTGGTCATGTCTGTAGCAACAAATGCATTTGAAATTGTGGCCATAACACACATACACATTCAAATACAGATGATAGAAAGGCGGTGAAAGTCTTTATCCTTACTTTGTACTGTGCTGTCTTTTTAAAATTATTCTTTACCATTTCATTAAAAAAAAGCTGGTCGATACTTGATACTTCACTAAATTGATTGCACAAACCACAAATCAAAACAACTGACAATTTGTAAAGCATTGAGAATCTCATTAGGTGAGCTGAGAAACACACACCTGAATTTCATAATGGCATTTGTTTGTGGGACAAACTCTTACAGAGCACTTACTATGTGCCAAGCACTGTTTGAAGCATTGTAAAAATATGTGTACAACCACAAGTGATCACAGCCATAAAAAGAATGAGTTCATGTACTTTTCAGGGACATGGATGAAGCTGGAAACTATCATCCTCAGCAAACTAACACAGGAACAGGAAACCAAACACTGCATGTTCTCACTTGTAAGTGGGAGTTGAACAATGAGAACACATGGACACAGGGAGGGGAACATCACCAGGTGGGGAGCAAGGGGAGGGACAGCATTAGGGAAAATACCTAATGCATGTGGGGCTTAAAACCTAGATGATGGGTTGATGGGTGCAGCAAACCACCATGGCACATTTATACCTATGTAACAAACCTGCACATTCTTCACATGTATCCAGAACTTAGAGTATAATAAATAAATGTAGGCCAGGCGTGGTGGCTCACGCCTGTAATCCCAGCCCTCTGGGAGGCCGAGGTGGGCAGATCACGAGGTCAGGAGATTGAGACCATCCTGGCTAACACGGTGAAGCTCCGTCTTTGCTAAAACTACAAAAAATTAGCCAGGTGTGATGGCGGGCGCCTGTAGTCCCAGCTACTCAGGAGGCTGAGGCAGGAGAATGGCGTGAACTCAGGAGGTGGAGCTTGCAGTGAGCCGAGATCGCGCCACTGCACTCCAGCCTGGACGACAGAGTGAGACTCCATCTCAAAAAAAAAAAAAAAATTAAAAACCACACGCACAAGCGATCCTTACAGGAAAGCTATGAGTTAGCCACTGTTGTTACTCCCAGGTGACAGATGAAGAAACAAAGGAGTAGGGGAAAGTGCCTGTGAGGTCACACAGTAGGCAAGAAGAGGCACGGTATGCTTCAAGCCCGGTACACTTTTTTTTTAAGTTCAGGGGTATATGTGCAGGTTTGTTATATAGGTAAACTCACATCACAGAGGTTTGTTGTACAGAATATTTCATCACTCAGGTATTAAGCCTAGTACCCATTAGTTATGTTTCCTGATCCTCTTCCCTCCTCCCACCTTCCAGTATGCCCCAGTGTGTGTTGTTCCCCTCTACGTGTCCAAGTGTTTTCATCATTTAGTCCCTGCTATCCTTATGATAGTATCACATTGTCATGGATTAATAAATTGATGGATAAAATAAGTGATCACAATGGAAATTAAACACACTTAGTCCTGAAAAATAATAAAAATGTATATTAAAACTGGCCAATAGAGACAATTTCCAAAATGGCAGTGGGAGGAGGTTTTTTTCTCTGGGCCGTCTCCTGAAGAAATAATCATATTATATTTATTTTGAGGCTGTTTTGTTAGGCATAAACCAGTGTGTGATTGTTTGATGTTACTGTTTATCATCATTATTACACAATGGCCACTTTATCCCTGATAATTATTTTTGTCTTAAAACATATTTGCGTGCTATTACTTTGTTTACCAGACATATTCTTGATTATTTTTTGCCTATCATACGCTTTATGTTCTTTTATTTTTAGTACTTCTGCATCTTTAGTTTTTTCAGTGGGTCTTTTGTAACAGCATAAAGCTGGACATAATCTCGTTATAATCCAATCTGACAACCTGTGTCTTATTTTGTGAAATTAATGCATTTTTTATTTATTGTCATGATTTATATGTATGTATTAATCGTTATAATTTTTATTAGTGTTTTTAAAATTTTTTCCATGCTCTTATGTATGCCTCCTTTTACCTCATTTACTGACCTTTCCCTTATTTTCGGATTCCCCATAATGCAGGCTTTGCAACAAACATTTAGGGGTAAGTGGTTTTGGGAGGAGTTATTCCAAAAAGTTGTGAGGGAACTAGGAAGGGAGAGAATCCAAAAAAGAGCATGTTAATTATGGGCTGTCACTAAAGCAGTGGGCTTATTTCCAGTGGATGCTCTCTGAGATGTGTAAAAGACATCTCAGAATTGTCCCACCCAGGGATGAGGAAGGTCAGATATTTGTCTACCAATTTCCTTGCTCATGACTGAGGGTGGTTTCTGGGGCTCATTGACTGAGGGCGGTCTCTGCAATACCTGAGGCAGAGAGAAGCACAGAGGCATCGGCCTCTGGGGAAATCTGCAGCTGAACTCCAGAGTAGGCTGAAAAGTTGTGAGTGGGCTCTGGAAGCTTCTGCTAAATCTTTTGGGGTTTTTCTTCCTCTAATTTTATTTGTTTGCTTATTTGTTTTACTTCTTCCAGTTTGACACTTGTTCACACTTTTTCTATTTACAGGTTGTCCTTGATGTTTTACTATTAAAATTACAAATTCTAAAATTAATCAAAAACGTATCTTTTTTTTTTTTTTTAAGACAGTTTCGCTCTGTCGCCCAGGCTGGAGTGTAGTGGCACAATCTGGGCTCACTGCAACTCCTGCTTCCCAGGTTCAAGTGATTCTCCTGCCTCAGCCTCCTGAGTAGCTGGGATTACAGGCACGTGGCACCACTCCTGGCTAAATTTTTTTTTTTTTTTTTTTTTTTTGAGACAGAGTTTCACTCTTGTTGCATATTTTTAGTAGAGAGAGGGTTTCACCGTGTTGGCCAGGCTGGTCTTGAGCTCTTGACCTCAGGTCATCCATTGGCCTTGGCCTCCCAAAGTACTGGGATTACAGGTGTGAACCACCATGCCCAGCCCAAAAATGCATCTTCATTTCCTAAATAATATGAGTACCTTATAGTAGTTTGATTCTTGTAAACTCCTACTGGCTTACGTGCAATTATGTTAGTATTTTATTATGCATTCTCTGACCACATATATTTTACTTTTTATTAAAAATAGTGTTTTTTAAGAGTTATCTATATACTTACCCATCTGTTTACTATTTCTTCTTGCATCTTAAACCTTCCTTTGGGGATCATTTTTCTTCTTTCTAAAGTATATTCTCTGGTAATTTCTGTAGTAAATTTAGTTAGAGATAAACTTAGATTGTCTTTATCCAAAAATGTATATATATTTTATGCTTGTTCTTGAGAGACAGTTTTTGTTAGTACTCATTGTAAGATGACAGATTTTTTCCCTCTCAGCATATTTTAACACTCCATACACCATGGAATACTATGCAGCCATAAAAAAATGATGAACTCATGTCCTTTGTAGGGACATGGATGAAATTGGAAACCATCATTCTCAGCAAACTATCGCAAGGACAGAAAACCAATACCACATGTTCTCACTCATAGGTGGGAATTGAACAATGAGAACTCATGGACACAGGAAGGGGAACATCACACTCCGGGGACTGTTGTGGGGTGGGGGGAGGGGGAGGGGGGAGGGACAGCATTAGGAGATATACCTAATGCTAAATGACGAGTTAATGGGTGCAGCACACCAACAGGGCGCATGTATACATATGTAACCTGCACATTGTACACATGTACCCTAAAAGTATAATAATAATAAAATTTAAAAAAAGAAAAAAAAACCACTCCTTTGCTTCTGTGATTTTAATTTTAATTTCTTTGTAAATGATATGCCTTGTCTGTATAGATGTTTGAAACCTCATCTTTGTCATTCTATAGCTTTAATGCAATATGCTTAGATATGAATTTCCTTTTATTTATGATGCTTGGTATAAATTATGTCTTCTGTCTATGTGGATTAGTGTCTTTCAAATGTAGAAATTTTTCAGTCATTTTATCTTCAGATTACTTTCTGTTACTCTCACTCATGGAAGCTGATTAGATATGTGTTAGAATTTCTAATTCCACCTTTCATATTCCATAAACTCACTTGTATTTTCTTCCTCTTTTCTTGTGTCTGCATTTGAAGCCATAATCCAAATCACTAATTCTTTTTCAGCTCATGGGACCTGATTAGAGGTTAATCTGTTAACCTCTAATCTGTTGTTTCATTTCAAAAGTGTCTTTTAACTTCTAATAATTTATCTTTCATTATCTTTGTAGTTATTTTTAAAATCAACTTTATTTGCAAAACTGGTGTGCAATGCAATAAGTTTTGAAAAATGTCTAAAGTTGTGTAATCACCACAGTCAAGCTATAGAGCATTTCCATCACCCCAAAAAGTTCCTGTTTGCCATTTGCCATCAAGGTCTCCTTCCCCCAGCACTAATCAGCTTTCTGTCATATAAATTGGCCTTATCCAGAATCTAATGTACATGAAATCATACAATATATGGGCTCTGTGTCTGGGTTTGTGCACTTAGTGTAATGCTTTGGAGATTTAGCTGTGTTGCTGCATCTAGCAATACTCCATTTCTTTTTATTATTAAGAAGTATTTCATTATATAGATATATTACAAGTTGTTCATCCATTCACCAGTTAATGGGCATTTAGGCCACTTTCAATCTTTGACTATTATGAATAAAGTCTTTGTGTGGACATGTTTTCATTTCTTTTGGATAAATACCTAAAAGTGGGATTGCTGGTTCACATGGTATGCATACCTAGAGATGTATTTACCTATGAAAGAAACAGCTTATTCTGTTTCTCCTTGACTTATCCAAACTGGACTTCTTGTGATTGTACTTCTGCTAATAGACATAAGCATTTGGCTCTCTCTCTAGCATAAACCTTCCCTTACTTATCTCCATTCTCTTAATATTGTTTTAGCACTATTGTTAATAAGCCCTGATTACATTATTTATACTAGCAATGCTTCTCACCGCAGAACTAAGGGGTACGTTGGAATGATACTTCCTTACCTAGCTATTTTTTTTTCCTGAGCTTTCTTTTCTACTTTTTTTTCCTGTAATTTCTTCCTTCTATTTAATCTCCCTTTTTATGATTCCCCAAAGCCACATCTATTTGGTTATTTTCCTCAGTCTCCTAAATCAGACTCTCAGGAAAACTCACTCCTGGGTCTCGTTCCCTCCAGGGCTGCTGCACAGTTTACTTGGTGGTTTCTCTGACAGGTCCCCTGGATTTGGCCCACTGTTTCCTAAACCTGTTGCATCTTCTTCCTTTTTTTTCCTAGTATCTCTGGATGATAGTCCTTCAGCAACTTCCTGTGAAAAGAAAACAAACTATCTGGATACCTACTTTCAATTAACAGATTTGGCTTAAGCTCCAGTCTCCTCACTAGCCTTCACCGTATCTGTCACCTAATAGCTCAATCCTCTCTGCTTCTCTGAAAGGGAAAATTGCATCCCTTATTAACCAATCTTTCCTCCTATGGCTTTTCTTAGGCTGCTGTATTAGCTACCACTTGACTGTCTGACTTCCATCTTCCAGAAATGTCTTGATCATAAGCCTGCCCAATTTGTTTGCCTTCGTGGGTTTGTAGCATCTTATATCTTTTTCAATGCAAAGTTGCTTAATGTCCAAGCTCATCTCTACTGTTTCCCTTCTTCAACATTCTACACTAGTGACTATAATGATTTATTTATATTGTATATTTGTATTGCAGGAAATGTAGCCTAATATGACCTCCCAAATGATTTGAAGTGTCTACCCTGCCCCCAGAGGACTTTGTCATGGCAATTACCAAGTGTCTTTCAAGCTTTTTATTACTTCAATTTTTTAAATCACTTTTTGTACTACCACCAGGCTATGCACAAGAAGTGATGATGGGTAAGCTTTATTCTTATATTTCAAACTTAATGCCTGGCTCATAACAGGCATAAGATAATATTTTTTGAACTAAAGAAAAGCTAAGGCCAGGCACGCCTGTAATCCCAGTACTTTGGGAGGCCGAGGCGGGCAGATCACTTGAGGCCAGGAGTTCAGAACCAGGCTGGCCAATATGGCAAAACCCCAGCTGTACTAAAAAATAGAAAAATTAGCTGGGCATGGTGGCACATGCCTGTAACCCCAACTATTCAGGAGGCTGAGTTAGGAGAATTGCTTGAACTTGGGAGGCAGAGGTTGCAGTGAGCCGAGATCAGTGGTGACAGAGCAAGACACCATCTCAAGAAAAGAAAAGCTAAGTATGTCTCCATAATAAATACGTACCTTTAAGCTTGTTAATGTTTCTCTCCTTCCTCATCTGAGTATGATCTTCACTCTTACACTAGCATTTTCTCTAGAAGGAACACAAAGCTAAAAAGGCTAATGATCAGCTTCCACAGGGGAGAAAGGGTTATAGTGCCTGACAACAACATCAAAAACCAGACTGTTTTCTTGAGAAAGTAATGTTCAAAATGTTTATATGGCCTTCTTACCATTTTAATAACTAAACATGAAGTGCTTAGCTCTTAAAATTTCATCTAAATGTTTGAAACATTTTTGTCTCCTACTGACCATTAAGGCTTGCTCAGAAGAAGAAAGAATATGAGATAAAATTTGTGGAAGATGAGCCTTTCTCCTCTCCAGCCTGGGATAGGATACAAAAATAGGAAGGAGGAGGGTTTCTCTATACTTATTTTTATTTATTTCCTCATACATTACAAAACTAAAATCATATTGTCATTTTACATCATGACTTTTATCACCTTCCATGTCATGAGCATTTTCTGATGTCACTAAATAATCCTAGCAGACATGATTTTTTTTTAATAGCTGTTGGGCACCTTATTACATGGATACACTATCATTTAGGTAACAGGTATTCAGCTTTCTCATGTCTAAATGGGTAGATGGATGGCTGAGATAATAGAAAAAAATGTCTCTCTCAGGGCATGGTCACAGAAACTGTGCAAGACATATGCGTGATTTTCTTCCACTTTTATTCTCTTTCCTCTAACATACTTGGATGCACTCCAAAGTTTGAGTATTCTTCCAGAATCTATGTGTCCTGAAGACTGGGGATCCCTGTCTTTAGTAGTTCAGAGGATATGAAAACTCCTGTGTCTGAAAAACATCCTCAAATCCTTGTCTGCTGGGTAGAGTTGAAGAGTGACAGTGAACCCAACCATTGTTCTGTCCTCTCTTCATTTCTCCCAGATTAATGAATTTCCTCACAGTTTTGATTACATTCAATGGATTCCCTAGGAACTGGGACAGAAGGTCGGGGCCAATTGACTTCAGCTCCAGACCAAGAACAGCTCCTGACCTGAAGGCAGGCAGAGTCATTTCTGAGGTCTCCAAGGGGTGAAAATAAATGAGGGTGGGATATGGCTATCTGCATTCATTTCCAGATAGCTCAACAGGTAAATAGCCACTGCATATTGGCTTTGTGGCTTGTAAGTAGAGCTGAAATTTCATAAAGTCAAGGTATATATGTATGTATAAACATATTATTTTATTACAAAAATTTATGTCAAAAGGTATAAGGAAGCATACATTTCTTTCATTGTTATCTGAATATAAAATACCACAGTTTTTTTTGGAGAACAATATCAATTAGACAATAAAATGTGCAATCTTTAACCAAAAAAATCAATTTTGAGGCAGTGTGCTTATTATTTAGAGACATCTGTGTATATTTATCTAAATAAACATTTAGTGATATGCACAGGTGAATTTATTTTTTCTGCAAATATTTATTTGTATACGCCTCTTTAACATATACCTGTATCTCTCTGTTTCAACTATACATTTGTTTCCTTTCACCCTACCCAGCTATGATGTTGTTAAATAATAATTACAAAATAATAACAAACTCTGACTTTCATACAAATATAAAATAAACCCATATCAAAGATTTAATCAAATAATCAGTTAATGAGGAAACCAGTAAGATGTTAAAACTTTTCAAGAGATGATCTGAAGAGACACACGTAACCAGGAATTGGGAATGCTGACATGAATTCCATACTAGACGCAACACTACTCACTATTCACAATGCTGTTTTTGAAATAGACTCTTCCATTGGGACAGGGTGGGGGGTTAATTGCCCTCACCACCAGACAAAATTCATTTGCATCTCTATGGAAAAATTATATTTTTTACTCTGAAGATTTTAAAATTAACTTACAGCATTGTGACATATCCCCCTTAAAGGCTTTGGAGAGATCAGAGCCCTATAAAATTAGATAGCCCCACTTTGGCAATGCTTGATAATGCCCAGCATCCTAGTGAAAGACCACCTAGTATTTTGTTTCCCATTTCCAAGTCTTTCATGGCAAAACAAACCACGGGATGGTCTTTCATAATTTTTCTGGGCAGTATAATTAGAAGAGCACTGATTATGGAGAAAGAAGATTTGAATTCCAGGCATGGATTCCCCATTTTATCTACGTGAACCTCGGACAAATTACTTCTTTTGGGGGTGTCATACAGAAGTTCACAGGAGAAATAACCTGAGGCTTTAATCTTGGAGGATGAGTAGGAATTTGTTCAAGATGACATGTGGACATGTGGACTGTCCCACCAGGAGGACGTGCTAAAAGGCACATTTGAGGGGGTCAAGGAATGTAGGACCTCATCCTAGTGTTCCTGACCTTAGAGGAAATAACTTTACACATTCTCCTCTGTTTCTCACCTATGGTAAGTTCTGACCTACATACCCCAAAGAGAACCTGTGAGAATCACATGAGTTCATGTTTGGGAAACATTTTTTTTTTTTTGTGACCAAGTCTCGCTCTGTCGCCCAGGCTGGAGTTCAGTGGCACAATCTCGGCCCACTGCAAGCTCCACCTCCCGGGTTCATGCCATTCTCCTGCCTCAGCCTCCCAAGTAGCTGAGACTACAGATGCCTGTCACCACGCCTGGCTAAGTTTTTTGTACTTTTAGTAGAGACGGGGTTTCACCGTGTTAGCCAAGATGGTCTCGATCTCCTGACCTCATGATCCGCCTGCCTCGGCCTCCCAAAGTGCTGGGATTACAGGTGTGAGCCATCACGCCTGGCCCGGGAAAGTGTTTTTAGGTCTCCAAAGGAGTGTGCATTTAAGGACTGCTGTACTGTGTGCTTGACACATACTATGTCATTTAATCTTCTCAACAATCCTATAAGATAGACACCATTATGATCCTGCTCTCTGAACCTTATAGAAATGGGAGTTTCTTGGCCAAGGTAACATAGCTACCAAGCAGTAGAGTCTAGGAGAAATTCTAGACAGCCTCTTAATATTGCAGCTGAAATTCAAAAGCAGGATATTGACTAATGTATCACTGATGACCTGGAGGGAGGTCTTTTGTGTAATTCAAGGTTCTATCCTTGGTTCTTTTCCCTTCAAGAGTTTTCATCCATTGAATCATTCATTCACCCATCAACATATTGATTTATTTCATTGCCCTACATTATTTCTGCACTTTTTTTTTTTTTTTTTTTTTTTGAGACGGAGTCTCCCTCTGTTGCCCAGACTGGAGTGCAGTGGTATGATCTTGGCTCACTGCAGCCTCTGCCTCCTGGGTTCAAACAATTTCCTGCCTCAGCTTCCTGGGTAGCTGGGACTACAGGCACCAACCATCATGCCCAGCTAATTTTTGTATTTTTAGTAAAGATGGGGTTTTGCCATGTTAGCCAGGCTGGTCTCGACCTCCTGACCTCAGGTGATCCACCTACCTCAGACTCCCAAAGTGCTGAGATTACAGGCGTGAGCCACCACGCCCAGCCTGTTTCTGCACTATTTAATAGATGCCCTGCTTAACATAGATTAAACTTCAAAAATCCTATATTGAGTCTATTAGCTCGATTTATCAATAAGGAAATTGAAGCATGAAGATTTCAACTAACGTTGTGAAGCTCAAAGAGCCAGTATATTTTGAGCTGTGTCTAGAATCCAGGAATCCTATTTGCCTTCTGGACCATGATTTGTCTGAGTCTCTATGCAAACCCAAGCATGACTCACTGGTTACGTGTCTCATCCATTGCATCTTCTTTATACCCACTGCCACTGAATTACTGGCTTCTCCCCTGGGTTTCCACAGAAGGCGTCTGTCTGGACTCACTGCTCTGTTCTCATCGCTCTGCACTAATGTTTCCAGGAAACTCAGCTTCTCACATAAGCTCCTCCCATTCTCCTGGCCCACACTTGTTTCTTTAGCCTCAACTTCCTCCACTTTTCTCCTTTCTTTCCGGTCTTGTTCTCTAGCCTCATGGAAGCACTTTCCTAAATATGTACTTGCTCTTTTTTGGAGCCAGAGAATCTTGGCATCAAGAACCGTACTTAATGTATGTTAGTTGGTCTCTTTGGGTTCTATTTTTACATCCCCGAGCTCAGTTTATTCTTCTTTAAGAAGAGGATAGCAAGAGCACCAAAATCCTGGGATTCTTGTGAGGATTAATTATAGCTGGTAAGAAACCTAGAGTGCTGTGTGGCTCATCATAAGTATCCCATTCACATTCAGTTGGGTTGATGTTGGTGTTAACATCATGTGCTGCTTTCCCTGCCTGGTGTAGCCTCCCATCCGCCTTCCCCACCCAACGCACAGGCTGGCCTTTTTTCATCTTGAACACTCGGCTTGTTTCTCTAGGAAGCCTTCTCCGGGTTCCCAGACTGGGCAGCCTCATCCAGGCTCTCATAGCACCTAATGATTCCCGATCATTCTGCATTGCAGCTGCTCACTTATTGCTATTCTCCTCCTTTAACCTGTAAGCAACTGGGAGCTATGTCTGTTGGTCTACATGCCCCTGGAATGTAGCTTTGTGCCTGTCACATAATAGGGGATAAATATGTGTTTGTGGTGACTGAATGAATGAATGAACGATCAAACGTGATGATCACATCTCTCACACCTTCAAGGTATGGCAGAAATATGGATTTATTTATGCTACTGGGTCATTCTTCCACAGTGTCATTAAAAGCTTGGTTATCTTGGGGATTGTCAATCAGATTCTATCTCTGTTTTGAAAGAAGAAGAAGACAAGCAAATCATTAGAATAACGACTGAGGAAATTCAATATATGGCATTTAAAGGGCACTATCGGAATCTGAGGCCTCAAGTCAATGCCTCTCGCAAGTGACATTAGCAAGTTTGGAGTGTCACAGCACCATGGAACCAAATGACGCCATGAAAGTGATTTCATTTAATCTACTCATTCTATACTAGAGGGGACTGAGGCCAAGGGGAGAGGAGATTTGGTGAAGGAAGTTTTAAGAGATTGGATTGGATCTGCCCAGGAGATTGGATTATTAGCTTTCACCTAAATGAGAGTATTCTATAATAGTCACAGGAACTTGTGCTCCAACTACATGAAGCTCCTAAACACAGCAATGCCTGCCCTCTTTGAAGCTGTGAGCAGTCTAAGATTTCTGTCTGAGTTAATCTCCTACCAGTGAAGTTCTCTTACCATTAACCAGGATACATTCTCACCTTGGTCATTATGCAGGAAAGGGTTAATTTGGCAGACCTGGGCTCCTCAAACCCTGCACATTCCCAAGGTATTCAGGACTAGCCCTTGGCCCAGTAAGTCCTTGGGATATCTTGTCTGACCAGTCTCTTTATATGCTTGAGGCTTTGGGTCATGCCAAATAGGTCAGGCTAATGATGGGTATTTATTGTGAATGCCATTTGTGTATGTTCGAGGCTTTGGGGCACAGTTATCAGTCCAACCTTGGGGATGGAGTGTGAGGGTCTGAATAGCTGAGGTCAGTCTTAAAGGCACTACACGCCCATGTGACTGACTCATAATAAAAGCTCTGGACATCAAGGCTCAGGTGAGGGTCCCTGGTTGACGTCAATCTGCACAGGCTGTCACACATCATTCCTCAGAGAATTAATCACCACCTGCGAAACTCCACTGGGAGAAGACACCTGAAAGTTGAGTCTGGTCTCTCCTGGACTCTTCCCTATGTGCCTTTGCTGAGTTTAATCTGTATCCTTTTGCTGTAATAACCTGTAACCATGAATATATAGGTTTTCTGAGTTCTGTGAGTCCTTATAGTGAATCATCAAAACTGAAGGTGTCTTGGAGACCCAGACACAGCCCTCTGCTCCATGTTATACGCCAGCAGAGGTGCTCTGTCAAGACAGAAAGCACATGGTCTGGACCAGCATACTGAATATATCAGCTAACTTCAACTGTATAATAATCCCAAATGGATGGCCTGAAACAATAACTGTTTAGCTCATGATTCTGTATCTTTCAATTTGAGTTGGGCTTTGTCAGGCTGTCTTTCTGCTCCCTGGGCTCCTTCTATTGTCAGAGTGGCTCTGCATTGAGGGTTGGCTGGAATCCAGAAATGTCAATGGGAGAAACTAGACTATATGCTTCTCTCCCTCCAGCAGGCCAACTCTGGCTTGTCACAGAGCAGACAGTGGGATTCCAAGGTCAGCAGGGAAGCAAGTCCCACTATGCAGCCCTTTTCAAGCCTCTGCTTGTATTGTGTTTGCTAATATCTCACTGGTCAAAGCAAGTTACACAGCTCATTCAGGTTCAAGGAATGGAGAAATATATGGTGCAACATCACATTGTGAGGGCGTGGATACAAAAAAGGGAAGAATTTACAGTCATTTTTACCATCTACCAAACCCTGAAGACAAGAGTAACAGCAGGTTATGAATGGGGTGACTGAAAGCCAGCTGATTTCATCACACTTCTTTTGACAGTCCCTGCCTGGGGCACACTGTCACCAGCAGCTGGATCAGTAAAAAGACAAAACAAATACCCCCACTACTCATCACAGATTTGCAAGCCAGTTTATTGTTATGGTCTAAAAAATAAATTGAGACAATTATATCAATACTGCTAAACCCATCAGAAATGCCTCACACTTACTGCTCTGCAAAATTTCTTCCAAATCTGTCATATTCTTGATAGTTAGGAGCTATTATCCCTATCTGATAGATGAGAAAATTAAGGCATGGAGAGATGGTGTAGTTGCCCACCCAGATTCATACTCTTCGTCTAATTCCAACACCACTCTTCTATCACTGTGCTGTGTTGTCTTTTATTCATTATCACAGGCCCACTTTGAGATGTGTATTTCTGCTCCCTTTACACAGATGGAGGCAGAGGCTTACAGCAGTTCATAATGTAATGGCTGTACCACCCTGAGGGTCACTTCCTCTGTATATTATAACACTCACCAGACACGTATAATTTCATCCTGAGTGATAGTCCATAGCAAAAGCATAGAGAATGCAGCAGTCACAAACCCAGAGCCTGCTTTTAAGGAGTTCCAAGCCATTTAAAACATACCTTCACAGTTTTTTGGCATTTCATTTGTTCAGGTTTAAGTAGCATACAAAGATGCATAGATCTGAGCAAGAAAAATTTCTTTTCGAGTAGGTGATTCAGAATATGTGCAAACAAAAGGGATAATCTCTCAGTTTGGAGGGAGTAACAGAAAAAGAAAGAGACAAATACAACCAGCTGGTTTGAGGGCGTAATTGCAATGCTTATAACACTGGCCTCTCCCCGACAATCATGCTGGGCTCTGGGGCCACGGAAACAGACATTCAAATACCAGTTTCTGCCTCAAAGAGTCACCAGAACAGTGCACAGAGGATGATAACAGCGTGAGAAGCTGCGATGTGGGGAGCCAGGAAGGTCCTTCCGACTCTCAGAGGCAGGTGTATTGTTATTGCATGATGGGTTATTGAGGGAGTTGGACCAATGCCCCTGACTTTCCACCTGTCTTGGTATCAGAAGGATGCAGCCATGCTCTTTGCCACGTGACCTGACCATCTCACTGACTAGAGGGGGAAGAGTGCTGCCTCCTGCCATGAAATTGGCTGTTGGAATATGGGGCATGGCGGTCAATCTGTTTCAGCACCAGGCATTAAGATGCACCGCAAGGTTCCATTTGCTTCTCTCATGCCCCTGCTTCTATCCTAAAATGCAGACTCAGTGGGCAGCTGCTGGCCTAAGGGTGACAGAGACCTGGGAGCCAAGCTAAGCCTCACCACAGCATGCAGGGGAGCACGCCTGCAGATGGGTAGACCTGTGAGTGAAATATAGAAATAGTTGCTTCTGGAGGCCACTGAGATTTTGAGGTCGTTTATTAGGTAGAATAAAATAAAATAAAATAAAAAGCTAATAAGAGTGTAGACTCTGCTGGCCAGACCAGAAGACCCCCACTCTGTTCCTTTATGTCAAGGCTTGTGCCTCCTTAGACCTGGTTCCTCCAGAGGGCAAGTTTGCTTCTAGGTTTGGGTCCTGGTTCACCCCATTCTGGTGCCAGCAGCTGATCAGTTCTAGGCTTATGGTAGGCCCTGGGGGCCCCAGGTATTTCCACTCTCATGTTTAATTTGGTGCCGGGGTGACAGTGGTCTAAAATGTACCTGTCATGTCACCTATTATATATTGACACTTTACACAATCCATATCATCATCCTCAGAACCACCCAGAAGGGTAGGTATTATTAGGAAGTTGCATGATAAAAGCAGACTGTTGTAGGGTGGCAAATTCTTCTCCATGCCCTGTTTTGAACCAAATGAAAATAAAACAGAAATAGATAGCAGACGAAGAGCCACAGCATGGCCTTACAACTGCCAAGGCTGACACTAGAGAGGGCAACTTCTTTCTGTGGGCACCTGGGGGACTTCAGAGTACTGATCCCCAGAAAAAGACAAGGCTACTCAACCAGCCCAGGCCGCTGGAGCTGACAACATCCCCTAACCCTGGCCAGCATGGGGCTGCCTCTGTCTGACAAGGTGCAGGAGCTGCCGGGTGTTTGTAGAGGGTTCATGCTGAGAGGAGCCTGGGTATGTGCCTGAGAGTGGACCTCAGGCTGCTTAGGCAAGGAGACAGAACATAAAGTAGTATAAGGGAAAGTTTATCAACATCGGTGCCCGCCCCTGGGATGCAGGATTTAATACCATAGCAAACTCCCTGGGAGACGCTGCTAAAATGCTGCAGGGATGCCTCTAAAAAGCACAGAGAAAGTGATGCCCACACTGAGCAAAATAGAGAAGCCAGCACTGCCTTGGAGATGGAGGGAGAGGGGGAGTTCATGACTAAGGGAGTTGGGAAGAGCCGCCGAGAGGCTCTGCTGCATGGAAGGGCTTACATGGGCCTCAGGCCAGCAAAGCAATGAGGTCCGAACTGCAAGAGCGGCACTCTACAGTCAGGGTGCACCTCCCATGGTGTTCTTTTTGGGCTACAGCTGATGGGCAGGATGCTGTCATGGTAGGATCCTGAAATAACAGTCTAGGTGGTAGCTCACAGCTAACAGAAGCATGGTGGGTGCTGGACCCTAGGTCAGGGAGGCGAAGGAGCATGGAACTCTACCCAGCACTAGGGCCAGGAGTAGACCAAGGCGAGAGAGGAGCTCAGGGTGCAAAATGTAAGGAGGCTCTCACCTCGGGGCCTGACTCTGCCCCCGCGGCCCTGGGAGGGATTTCCTCCTTATGGTTTGTACCCTGGGCCCCTTTCTTGCCTTACCCTAGTCCCAGCCCTGCTGGTCAGCAGGGAACGATGGATATGGAAGATGGAGCACAGCATCCTAGGATCAAGATTGGAGCCTTGGGCCCACATGATGGTCTTTCCCCCTTTTTCGGATTGTATAATTGGAATGGACTCATGTGGTAGGTAGCACATGCTGCCACCGGGTTCTTGGCCTGTGGGGTAAGAGCTGTCATAGCAGCAGTGGCCAGGTGGAAGCTGATGAAAGGGGTCCCCACCCTGAGCCAAGAAAGCAAACAAAACAAAGCAAACATCCCAGGGGATGGCAGAGGTCAGGGCCCCCTTAAAGGATACAGGGGACAGCCTCCATCATATCCCCACTTCATGCACCAGTATTGTTCCAGGAGGGTGAGAGTAAACCATGACACACTCGCCTTACTTGCAGCTGCTATGCAGGGCACAGAATCTCTATTAGAGTAGATTTACACAGATAGGATGTCACCATTAGACAAATGGTTCCCATTTCATCCCTATGAGAAAGAAGAACCCGAAAGCCTTCAGTTGGAGCAGACATTTCCAGGTATGCATTTCCAGTCTTCCCCAGGCCTTGACACCTCCCACTGTCTTAAGATAGTCCAGGGAATGTGGGCCACCCAGATATTCTGCAGATCATCATGTTGCTCCACTCCAAGATTTTACCGTGTGAATTGCATGAGCCGAGCAGGAAGTGGCAAGTACACTAAAGGCCTTGGCAGACACATGTGCTCCAGCAGCAAGGAGATAAACCTCGTGAAGACTCAAGGGCCTTACATCAGTGAAGTTGCCTTGGACATGACAGGATTCCCCTCCAAAGTAAAATTCTTGCACCTCCTATTACTACGAAGGAAGTACAACACCTGAGTGGCTCCCTGTGCCAGCAGCACATTTCACACCTGGGACTAACTGCTTCAACCTATATACCGGGTAACACAGCAGCCAGCCAGCCTGGAGTGGGGTCAGAATAGGAAGGGGCTCACCAGCAGATATGGGCTGAAGTGCAGGTGCCATGGGCTACGTGAACTGGCAGACCCCATTGTGATAGAGGCAACTGCAGTGGGGAGAGACGCTATGTAGAGTGTGTGGAAAGTCCCTAGAGAAATTACAATAAAGGCCCTTGGATCTGCAATGGAGTGTCATGCCATCTCTAGTGGAGAACCACATATCTTTCAAAACATAGTCCCTGGCGTGAAATGGGGCTTTGGTAGAGACACCTATCTATGGGACATGAAGTAATGATACTCCCAGAGCAGACCATCACGAAACTCATCAAGTTGGGAAGTTGGGTGGGAGATATTCCATGAGGGAATGGGCCTGAGCAGCACTGAAAGCATCAGCCCACAACCCGAGCAGGCAGGCCAGCCACCCCCTTGCCCCAGCTATCCCCCACTGGTGCCTGTTCCTCAGCTCACACATGCAACAACATGCTGGTTCTTTCTGACCAGCTGACAGGCGGAAATGCCCAAGTGTGGTTTATGAAAGGGTTGGCTTAATATGTGGGTACACATCAATAATGGGCTGATCTGTAAATTGAAAATAGTAATGCCATTTAACTCCTGAGGTGCTTGTGAAGATCTATTATGATAATGTGTGTCGAGTGCTGACACATTCATAAATGTGAGATACTGTTATTGGCGTTGATGTTGTTAGCATCACCATCATGACAAGGGAAAGCTGGTGGTAAGCAGATGGTGCTACCCATACTCACCTTTCTTCACCCTCTCCCATATCTCAGCTCTGATCTCTGTTTCCTGACCTGCTCCCTCCTGGTTGCCACTTGGAGCCCAGGTGATTTGCTGAGCTTGAACAGCACACTTAGACTATCAGCTCTTGGTAGACACAGCCCTCTCACCTGGTGTCAACTCCTCAAAATGCTGCCTGAAGCCACCCGAAAGAATAATTAAGCAGCCATTTGGATACTAATTATGGAGGCTTGGCAAACATAGGGGAGAGTGGAAATCTCTTTGGCTGGAGTTTGTGCACCTGTGTCCAGGAGGAGATGCATACACATGTGCGTACAAACACACCTGCTCACAGCATTCCAGAAGGGCAAAAACAGAACACACATGAGCTCATCCCCACAGACAGAGAAGATCAGTGGGGCCCTTGGGAGATTTGCTGGCCTCAAAGCTGATCCGTCTTAGCAGAAGCTCATTTCCTAGCCTCTAGGAAAGACATACATAGTCCCAGTCAAACACTGGCAGCCTGGAGATCAAACTGGCCTCTAAGATTAGGACTCATGTGTCCTGGATATTAAAAAATAAATTGATTAAGTGGCCAATATTCAATGGTGAAAAGATTTCTCATAAGAATCCAGATTTCAAGATTGTCTTCAGAAGCAAGGCACTCTGGCAGCACTCTCTGTATCTTCCCACTGGCCCACCCTAGGCTGCAGCCACTGCCCCTTGTGGAAGGGGCACTCCTCATTTGTCATAGCCCCTCCAAACCATGACTGTCGCTTGGTATTTAAGGCCTCTATTCAGGGCTGCTTCTCTCACATTTATGATGCAACTAACACTTTTATATATTTCAACTTGTAACTTGTACTTGAAAACAATTCCCTTTCTTAATAGGTAAGGAAATCAAAGCTCAGAAATCGGAAGTGAGCTGGGAGTAGGCATGCATGACCCGCAGGCATGGAAAATTCCCTTTTCACAAATTCTTCTTTTCCTTTAAGATCCATTTCCATGTCTACACAATGCTTCCAAAACCATTTCATTGTACAACATTCTCTTCCTCATCTAAACATTAAAACCACCGTGGCCTCTATTTGCATTTGCTAATGACTCATCTGCTGGCTTTAGTATTTCTGTGAGTGCTGGTGTCTATATGTGTGACACTGAGTTGGCCTAGGAAGAGAGAATGATGTAAATTAAATGTTGTCCAATTCTTAAAGCAGGTGGGCTGTTGTAATAGAAAGAATTCAGTCTTTAGCATGGGACCTGGCTTCAAATCCTGACTTCATCACTAACTGGCCTTGGGACGTTGAGAAAGTTACTTAATGTCTCTGAACTTCCATTTTCTCGCATTTAAAGGGGAGGCCATAATTTCCATTCAGCATAGTTCTTGCCGAAGTAAATGAAAGAAAATTTGGGAAAATGATCTACACAGTCTCTCCTACATGAAAAGGTACATTCCCTCCCTTGTGATAATTCAGAGAGTGGTGAAGAAGAAAATCTAAAGAACAAATAATAAAGGTACAAGGGAGGGAACAGCCAAGGCCTGAAGGGAAAATCCACAAAATGCATCGTGATTTATCGAGCCCCTGATACATGCAAAGCATCAGAAAGGTTTTGATACATGTGATCTCACTTAACATCCTGGCTACCCCTGGCCTGGCTAAGGCTTTGCTGTATCCATTTTTCAAATGAGAAGACTGAGGATCCCAGAAGTTAAGGGAGTTGCCCAACATCAAGAACTCCCAAGTAGGAGAATCAGGTTTGACTGCATGTCTGGGTGCCCTACCTAGGAGCCTTCCCATAGAACCTCACTGCCTCCATGGAGACATGTGGGGAGGCTGAAGACTGACCCATCGCCCAGGAGACACAATATTCCTAGAGCTGGCAGTGGCTCTGAGTCACCATGGGCTAAGGGCACAGAAATTGTAAGTCCAGGCCAGGACTCTGTAGAGACCTTGTGATGTTCCCCAGAAGGTCAGGGCAGGTGATCCTGGATTCTTCCAACTCACCCTCGACCTGGGTCCTGGGTCTCACTTCTCCAGTGTGGTCTCTCAGGTTGCAGCCCATCTGTAAGAATAGAAGACCTTGAGACTCTAAAATCAAAGCTCACTTCCCACTGAGGCCATGCCCTGGGGCCGCTGAGGTTAGGAAGGCTGAAGAGCAGAGGATGGGATCAGGGTCAGGATTCAGAAGCCTGTGGACAACTGTCCTCCAGCCAGGAAGATGAAGGGGCTTCTTGGGGCATCTTTCCTGTGCTTTAGTCACCCTCTCACTGTGAGATCTCTCTCTTTCTCTTCTTTTTCATCTTCAGGAAGGCGATCCATCAACATGCTTGGAATCCAAAGCACCTTCCTTTCTGTGCCCATCCCACAGGGGGTGATAGGGAATCAGGAAAATGCTGACACTATCCCTGACCTCAAGTGTCTCCTCTTCCAGAGTATAAGACAAGCAGGTAAGCAGGTTAGTGGTGAACTTTACTGATGGTGTTGGGCCACTGGAAGCATGTGGCCTCAAGTGGGCCCACAGATGAGAGGCCAGTGTTGAATGAATGGAGAGAACAAGGCCAATAGAGCTTCACAGAAGTGTTGTAAAGATAAAGAGATGGCCCATGTGGACTTAACATCCAACACAGAGTGCTCAAGAAGGGGTAGAGAATGATGATGATGATGATGATGATGATGATGATGATGGACCCAAGTTACTAAATTGACTGGAAAAACGGAGCTTGTGGAAATAAAGAGTGGGGCAATAACCACTGTGATGTGAGGAATGGGATTGTCCGTAACTATAATAGCACATGATGCTTACTCTGTTGCCTGGACCATGGTGTGGCTAGGACCCTAGGCCCCCGTCCAGGTAGGAGAGGATGCACTAGACTCAGCTTCTCAGAGGACTATTGGTTTTGCCAAGCTTCTCATGCCCTCAGGCCTGCAGCAGTCGGCAGCTGGTATTCCCAGGCAACTCTGAAAACATGTGCCACCCAAAGCCAGACTCCCTGGCACCAAAGCAGGTTTTTGACCATTCACTGATACAGCAGCTCTTGCTCTTGTCCTGTCAGAAGTCAGAATGTCATAGCCAGGTCCCTCCACGGAGGCACTGACGCTGACCCTGGTGCATAGTGTGTGGCCCAACCAAGTCTGGGCCCACGTCTTGTTAGAAGATAAGCTTAGGGCCATGAGGACATAAAGGCATAAGAATGATACCATGGGACTTTGGGGACTCTGGGGGAAGCAGGGATGGGGGTGACGGATAAAAGACTATGTGTTGGATACAGTGTACGCTGCTCAGAAAATGGGTGCACCAAAATCTCAGAAATTACCGCTACATAACTTATCCATGTAAAAAAAACCACCTGTTCCCCAAAAACTATTGAAATAAAAAATTTTTAATAATAAAAGAAGATAAGCTTAGGCACATTACATTTTTAATGCATTTATTTCAGCAGTCAGTGATTCATGAATCTGGTAGTACCAGACCACAAGTGGTTCAGCATCCCATCAAGGGGGTTACAGGGAAGAACTTTTATAAGGTGTTCATAGAAGCAAGACAAAGAAAATATGTGATTGGTTACTGTAGAAAGCCCTCAGTTAGAGGTTAGTTGGCCGGTTCTGATGGGTAGAGTCTCTAGTTACAGGTTGGTTGGTGATTTCTGATTGGTTAAGTTGAGGTTTACAATTGAGATGAGTTTCGTTTGCTTGTGTGGGAAGACACCAGGGCCATCTCAGCTTACTGGCCCCCACAGTTCATCATTTTAACTGGCTGACAGGAGGATGAAGGGGTCCCTGCCTTCTCCGTACTTGCTAACTCTTGCTATTTGTCTCTCTACTTCCAAATTAAGCCTGTTCCTTAACCTAAACCATGTGATGTTGTAGAATTTGTCTCAAGCCCTGCTATGTGAGTAGTGATCACCCTAGGGGAGCAACATGGCATGAAACCATCTTCTTACCTATATCCTTGAGGCTGAATGGGCTACAAAGCAATGCACTCTCTCATTCAACAAGTTGAATCCATACCACCACCCCAGGAGAGGTAGGTTCTATAATAATGCCTATGCCATGGAAGAGGAAGCAGGGGCAAAGCCTACACGCCCAAGCTCACCTGGCAGATCAGAGGTGAGGACACTGAAAAAAGAGGAAGGAAAAAGACAGACATGGCTCCCGCCCTCTGGTGCTGACTGGAGGCTCCTGAAGGGGATAGACATCAAACATACACAAATCCCTATGTCCCTGTAAAGGATCTTTGTGCCAAGAGGAAGCAGATGTGGATGTGACCGGAGGGAATAATGGAGCAAGCGTTTTTGGATCAGGTGACTATGGCAAGATGTCTTCCATGAAGTGAGATTGGAGTGAGGCCTGAAATTTGAGCAGAAGCCAGGATTTCAAAGGGTCCAGCCAGAGTCATCCAAGCAGAAGGACTGGCATGGGCCAAGTCCTGAATGCAGGGCTGGAGCCCAGGTGGGAGGAGAATGTATAGGAGATGCGGAGGATGGGGTGAGAAGTAGGAACAGCAAGTAGAACTGGTCAGCCCTGGCTTCCAGCGCCTACTAGGACTTTTGGGTTGAGAGACTGATGAGGAGGAATTCGGAGAAGCTGGGCTCTTGTCACAGATCAGAGGTTACACAAGTGCAGTGTGCCAGTGCTCGAAAGAGCAGAATCCTTCAGCTGGGGCCAGGGCAGGCAGGAGTTCAGGAGGTGAGAGTCACTGCCTATACCCGAGCATATGTCCCTGGGGCTCTGGAGGCTTTCTCTGCAGATGTGCAAACTCTAGTGGATGGCACAGAAGAGAATAAGAATACTCTTCTTTTCTTACCCCTTCTCCCTGTGGAATTTATGGGGTTTGAAACACTGTCCTAGCAGGGATACAGGAGAAGCCATGATAAATCTGATGCCACTAACCTAATTATGGCATGATTGATTTGACAGCTATGTCCCAACTCAGCTGGGGTCCCTGTTCCTCTTCTTCAGAAGACAATAAATTCCTCTGAAGTAAATCTGTTTCCCTGGGGAGACCCTGGGGTAACAACAGTGTTAGACAGGAGTCTTTGCTAAGCCAAAATTCAGAGGAAGACTGAGACTCCTTTTCATTTCAGGTTTGAAAAAAAAATGATTCTTATTTATTTCTGCCAGGCCACTGGGGGAGAAGTTGGAAAATGTATACATACAGACAATAAGCTTGGTATCAAAGGGGGACTTGTGTGCCCAGCTGTGAAAAACAATTGGAGAATTCCAGATGCTGGGCTCTGTTTATCCTTTCATCGTGATGGATAATCACTGTTTCCCTAAGAAAGTCTGTGTGTCATAATCAGATTTGACTTTGCAAATGTTGCATTTTCCCTAAGAGAACATGCAAATGGTTGCCTTTTCGTGGCAAACATTAACCCCAATTCTGCTTCCTGCAAAAAGTACAAGAAGTTTCATTGAAGACATTGAAACCTTAGGACAGAATTCCAGAGAGCAAGAAGCATAGGGACTTTAACTTCCACCCTTGGGAGTCCCTTTCTCAACTCCTACCTGCTCAATGCTGGGGCCTTCTTCAGGCACATCTCTACAGGGGATGGATGATCACGACTCTTCCTCTAGGACCATTGTCTTCCTGAACAACTGCACCTACCAGAGATTGTCATTTGTGAGGGGATAGCTGCTCATCCCAGTTCCACCCCATGCCCTTCTCGCCTCCAAAGGGCTGCCTTTTTACACACTTCTGGGGACAGCCCTTTTGTGTATAGTAAGGGACCCTCCAACTCTCACTACTCTCCCTAGGGAAAATAACATAGGTTGTGACTACCTTGGGCAAATCGCTTAACCTCTCCGAGTTTCAATTTCCCCATCAAGAAAATTGTCAAAATAGTAATACTTGTGATTATTTTATATGGTGGTTGTGAAAATTCCATTACACAATATACTCCTGGCATACAATGACTTCGCCATTAGTGTTAGCTAATGATGTCGTCATCATCAACACCTTCATGCTTATCATTATCATGAACATCTTTGTTGTCTTCATCATCATCATTATTGTCGTTACCTGTTTCTTATAAATAGTAACAAACAACCCTAATCTCTCTACATGTTCTCATATGCTTTGGCATATGAAGCTTTTATTGTCTTGGGTCCTTTAGGTGAAAATACTCCTTGGACCCATCACTCCTGACCCTTGGTTCCCCCATTTTTTTTTTTTAGAGACAGAGCCTCACTCTGTCACCCAGGCTGGAGTGCGACGGTGTGATCTCAACTTACTGCAACCTCTGCCTCCCAGGTTCAAGCGATTCTCCCCGCTCAGCCTCCTGAGTAGCTGGGATTACAGGCACCCACCATCATGCTCGGCTAATTTTTGTATTTTTGTAGAGATGGGGTTTCACCATGTTGGCCAGGCAGGTCTTGAACCCCTGACCTCAGGTGATCCACCCACTTCGGCCTCCTGAAGTGCTGCTGGGATTACAGGTGTGAGCCACCATGCTCAGCCAGTTCCCCCATTTTTAAAAGGGCAAACCAATGTGTGACACCTTGTGCATCGGCTGATGTAGAGGTTATGACACTAGCAGTCTCCTTATGGGTCCAGGCCCCTCCTCTGGGGTGACACTTCTTTGGTCTTTGCATAGTAACAGTTTGGGTGATGTCAGGGTAGCTGGGACTGCTGCCATTAAAGAAGTAAGAAAATGAGAGGACGAAAGGTGAACTGGTTATCTCGAGGCCTCTCTTTAAAGCAGAGGTCTCCCTTCCATTCTCAGCCAGGCAGTCTTCCACAGGCCAGCAGGTTTCAGGATGACATCCTTCACCACCCTATGACTTCATCCAGTTGTTCAGAATCACATGGACCTTGTTTCAAAATCTACCTAAATTACAGATATTTATTTAATGTCTTTAACCCTCAATTTCCTCGTCTGGTTAAATGGGGCCATAATAGTAGCTACATCATGCAGCTGTGAGTATTGAATGGGATAACCCATCTCAAGGGCTAGCACAGTACATCTTAGTAGTAAATACTCAATAAACCGGTCATTTTTCATCTTAAAGTAGGGTTAACACTCACATCACAGCTCTTGTGAAGGGAGTTTTATGAGCTTGGCTTGCAGCCTGGCAGGCTCAGTAGCTGCTGGGAAGTATCATCATCTTTACTATTATTTTGTTCCAAAGCTCCAGCCCTTCTGCCCACCACATCTGGGCCACCTGCAGTCATTGCATGTGTCCAGTCTGATTGGCAGAATTGGCAGCCACACCAGCCACCCCTGACTCTGATGCTTCCAAAAACGTTTGCAAGCCAAATTCCAGACAGCAGCTCCAGCCTAGCTGCAAGGGGACCCAAAGCTCACACCAGCTGCTCGGGCCCCAAAGCCTCCCTGGCTGGCCGCCTGGCGCCCTATGCACCAAAGCCTGGGTCTGAAGAGCGCTCAGGTAGTGGATAATTATCCCGGCACTGCCAATGCCTGCATTTAGATGAGGCATTATTCAAATCCACCCATCTCCAAAGAGCTTTGTCATCTTCCTGGGCCCCAGGACACGCAGCCACAGAGCCATCACCCTGGGCAGCCCTGCAAGTGGTCTGTCAGGAAGCACTGCAGAGTTAATGATGTTTATTTTCTGTGGTCTGTCAACCCTTGGAGCTATTGCTACTGCCCAGCCTTCTTCCCATGATCTCTAATCTTCTTGTGGGTGTCTTTCAAAAAAAGGGAGGGAAGGAGAAAGAGAGGGAGGGAGAGAAAGGAAGAATGAGAGAAAGAGAGAAAGAGAGGGAGAAACGAAAGAATTTCCTGAGTGCAGACAGATTTCTGCCTGCTCTTGATGCCTCCAGACATTCTCACTTTCCCTCTCCAATGTTTCAAAAGAGCCCCACAGCTCTGACAGCTCATGACACAACTTTTCTCTCTTTCTACAAACACTCACTGCATCACCAGCAAACTCTGCCTAAGAGGAGCTCAGTAAGATTCCAGCCTGAATGTACAGAACCCACACATCATACATACCTCATATGGACTCCAGGTACTGTGATGAGTGAGGACATGTAATTCTTTTGGCAAGAAAAATATCTAATTCAAGTAAACCATTGTGGCAACATGGAGATGCAACCCCAGACATCTTCAAGGCAAGACTTCCTGCTTAGTACCAGGGAGTGTGATCACCAGGCAGCCTGTAGCTCTCGGCTCACTTGGGGTCCACCCCGGCTGCAGAGAGCCACCTTGTCTAAGGCCATGTCCTTCTGAGGACAGTGCGTACTCAATGACTGAATGAGGCAGGAGCATAAAGGTCCTGACATCCCTGCCTACCATGGGAGACTTCAATGGGCAACACTGCTCTACTCCCTATATCAGCCAAAGCTCTCCCTCCCTTTTTTGAAAGGAACCCACAAGAAGATTAGCGATCATGGGGAGAAGGCTGGGCAGTAGCAACAGCTCCAAGGGTTGACAAGGAGCACTGTTGGGTGTTCATTGCAGTGTGACATTTCCCTTCCCAATCCTGCTTCCTACACCTCCTTTCACACATGGGGGTCCCTGATACACAAATTGAACCCCACACTCTGTCTTGGCATCTGCTTCTGTAAAATTAACATGTACTAGTTGTCACTGGGAGTGTATTGAGAGAATCCAGAGAAGGGTGTTCAGGTGGAAGGGAATATCCTAGCTCATGGGATATGTCAGTCATCTGAGACTATAAAGAAGCTGTAAGAATAGGCATATGGGCTGGGTGCGGTGGCTCATGCCTGTAATCCCAGCCCTTTGGGAGGCCGAGGCAGGAGGATCATGAGATCAGGAGATCAAGACCATCCTGGCCAACACGGTGAAACCATGTCTCTACTAAAGAAAAATACAAAAAATGAGCCAGGCGTGGTGGCGGGTGCCTGTAGTCCCAGCTACTCGGGAGGCTGAGGCAGGAGAATGGTGTGAACCTGGGAGGCGGAGCTTGCAGTGAGCAGAGATCGCGCCACTGCACTCCAGCCTGGGCGACAGAGCAAGACTCCGTCTCAAAAATAAATAAACAAATAAGAATAGGCATATGGAATGGCTGTTGCTTGGTGCCACTGATGTTCTGCAGCAAGATAACAAATAGCTGGAAACAGAAATGGGCAGCTGAAAGCCAGGTGTGGAAGCCAGAAAGCCTCTTTCAGAAGCAAAGAAACTCTCATCTTCTGTAGCAGGAGGATAGAGAAAGCCAAGGACCAAGTTCAAGACTTAATAGTCAGAGGCAGCTGAGCTTCAAAGACTGTTCAAGGCTCCAGCAAGCTAGGTTTGTAAGGCTACCTGGGAGAGCCTGTGTTCCTGGCCCCTGGTCCCCGGTCCCTTTGGTTCCTTAAAGATTTGGACTTTTCAAACTGCTCTGAATCTTCTGAGGTTGCAGACATGGCCCACCCCTCCCTATTGTAAGACAACACACCCCATGCTGGAGGACAGTGCAGAGACCTCTGCCCTCAAGGCAATACATTACCCCTCAGGGGCCATCCCTATCTCCCTTCCTGGCCACTAGGCTCATAACTAGGGTTAAGGCACAGCATAATCCAGCAAGGATGGCTCTGAGACACCTGGAGAACATGAAGACCCCCACTAAACAACACTGCAATGTCAGGATGCTCATGACTGACAGAGGAGGGAGAGGATGAAAGGTTCAGTAAGCAGGTGCATGCTGGAGTGTACACTTGGTGTACAGACTGAAGACCCACCAGAGGGCAACACACCGAGAGCAGGCCTAGAGGAGGCACAGCACTTCCTAAGGCAACAAGGAATGTGATAGTAGCAGGGACACCATGTTCCAAAAATGCCAATAGTGCTTCTCCCCTATAACATGGAAGGAGAGGCTGTTATAGAACTTGGCTCACTGATAGCAACAGTGATAATGGAACCCCTGAAATATTTGGGGTCATGTGACAGCCCTTGACCACCATAAAGCAGGGGGTCACAATCATCGCAATAACTGGCAAGGCTGAGGTGGCTCTTAACGGTGTTGGACCCTCAGAGAACTGCGGAGATTGTTGACAGAGCATGGCATTCCTAGTGGCAAAATAAATCAGCAGCCAATTAGGGGTCCAGCCAGCTTGTACCAGCAGAACAAACTAAGGATATATGACTAGGAGGCTGAATCACAACACCTTGCCCAATTTCTGGACTTGGCATCCCAACTTTGCTCAGTATGGGCCATTGCAGAGGCCCAACAGGTGAATGAAAGAGAGATGGTAAGGGTCTTCTTATAGGCTGAATTATGTCTCCCCAAAATTCATATGTTGAAGCCCTAACCCCCAGGACCTCAGAATATGACTGTACGTGGAGATAGGGCCTTCGAAGAGGTGATTGAGGCAGTTAGGGTGGGCCCTAATGCAATCTAAGTGGTGTTCTGATAAAAGAGGAGTTTAGGACACACCAACAGGTATAGAGGGAAGACTGGGTGAAGGACAGGGAAAAGATGGCCACCTGAAACCATGGAGATGGGCCTCAGAAGGAATCAACCCTACTGGTACCTTGATCTTGGACGTCCAGCCTCTAGAAGTGTGAGAAAATAAATATCTGCTGTATAAGCCACACAGTCTGTGAGATTTGGTTATATGGCACCCCCAGCTGAGGATTATGCATCCCATGCCTGCACCCATTGCCCCACTGTGTTGAGGAGGCTGCGTTGGGCTTGTATTGCTGTCCACCTTCTACCTCTATCTAATTCTTCTCTTAATACTTCCTTTCACGGGTGTGATTCCTTATAAACATCTCACTTCAAAACTCGATCTCAGTGTCAGCCTCTGACTGACTCAACCCATGGCAATCGTGCATCATATAGAGAGCTGCACAAGCCCTAAGTGTTAGCTCAATAATTGTCACAAGGGGAATTCACCTGCATAACCTCTACCGTGTAGCCCAAAAGCGTTCCTCATGCTCACTCAAGATAATGGCTGTGGCCAGACACGGTGGCTCACGACTGTAATCCCAGCACTTTGAGAGGCCAAAGCAGGCAGATCATCTGAGGTCAGGAGTTCGAGCCCAGCCTGGCCAACATGGTGAAACCCCATTTCTACTAAATATACAAAAATTAGCCGAGCATAGTGGCATGCGCTTGTAGTCCCAGCTACTCAGGAGGCTGAGGCAGGAGAATCACTTAAACCTGGGAGGCAGAGGTTGCAGTGAGCCGAGATCACGCCATTGCACTCCAGCCTGGGTGATGAGAGGGAAACTCAGTACCAGAAAAAAAAAAAAAAAAAAAAAAAGAATAATGGCTGTGAAATTCTTCATGAGGTTCCTGGTAAGAGAAGTCTGTTCTTCTGGTAATGACTATACAGTTTCCCAACATATAAATATACCACAATTAATTTCCTTCACTCTATTAGACATCTCCATTGCTTCCATTTATTCTATTGTAAATCAAGATACTATGAACATTTGTGTACATTTCTTCTTATATGGACATATGTATTTATTTTTCTTGGGTATATACCTAGTAGTAATAGTCTTAGGTCATAGAATAAGTACATGCTTAGATTTAATAGACAATGCCAAACTAATTGTCTAAAATGGCTTTAACTTGTATTTCCCTGAAAAATAATGGTGTTTGACACCTTTTTCATATTATTAGCCATTTGCATATCCTGCTCTGTGAGGCACTAATTCAAGTCTTCATCCATTTTTTTACTGTTGTCTATTTTCATATTAATTTGTAGGTCTTACTCATATATTTGAAATATTTCCCTGTCAGATATATGTACTATAAATCTTCTGTTCATCTGTGGCTTGTCTTTTTTTTTCTTATTTACTTATGTCTTTGAGCAGAGCACTTCATATATGTGTGTTTGTATGTGTGTGTGTGTGTACAGACATGTACCACATAACATTTTGATCAACAATAGACCACATATGTGATGGTGGTCCCATAAGATTATAATACCATATTTTTGCTGTACCTTTTCCATTTTTAGGTGTGTTTAGACACACAAATATTTACCATTGTGTTATAATTGCCTGTAGTTTCAGTACAGTAACATGCTGTACAAATTTGTAGCACAGGAGCAATGGGCTACCCCATATAACCTAGGAGAATAGTAGGCTCTACCATCTACGTTTGTGTAAGTGCACTCTACCATGTTCATGCAATGACAAGATCACTTGGTGCATTTCTCAGAATGGATGTCCACCACTAAGCGATGTATGACTGTACATATACACACACATAAGTTAAATCATGTGTATATATAAATGATTATATGTGTATTTTTTCATTTTTGGTTAATGCTTTATTGTGTTCTGTTCAAGAAACCCAAAGTCATGAATATATTCTCTTTTATTTTATTCTAAAAGCTTTATATTTTACATCTTACATGAAGGTTTAGGATATATTTATTTCAAGTTATCTTCATGTACGGTGTGAGGTAGGAATCAAGGTTTGTTGCTTTACTTATAGATAGCCAGTTGTCCCAGCATCATTTATTGAAAAAAAATCTCTTGTTCAGTGAAATGCTGAGATACTTTCATGGGTATGAATACTATTTACAAATTAATATGCAAATAGGCAACAATCAAAAATGGACATAGACTTGAATTAGTATTTCACAAAGCAGATAATATGGCCAATAATATTATAAGCCTGTGGGGACAATATATGTGTGGGTCTATTTCTAGACACTCTTCTTTTCCATTTGTGTATTTAATTATCCTTCTACCAATATCATGCTGTCTTAACTACTCTAGGTTTAAAATGTCTGACAATAATGTACAATAAGTCCTGCAACTTTATTTTTCAAGTTTGTCTAGGTTTATTCTAGGTCCTTTGCATTTCCATATAAATTATGACATTTTGGGATTGCATTGAATCTCCAGATAATTTGGGGATTGACCATACTGAGTTTTCCAATTATGAATTTGGTATATCTCACAAATATTTAGATCTTAAATTCTCTCGCTTAGGTTTCATTGTTAAAAGTACAAGGGCAGCTGGGCACAGTGACTCACGCCTGTAATCCCAGCACTTTGGGAGGCCAAGGCAGGCAGATCACAAGGTCAGGAGATTGAGACCATCCTGGCCAACATGGCGAAACCCTATGTCTACCAAAAATACAAAAATTAGCTGGGGGTGGTGGCGCATGCCTGTAATCCCAGCTACTTGGGAGACTGAGACAGCAGAATCACTTGAACCAGGAAGTTGAAGGTTGCAGTGAGCCGAGATCGTGCCACTGCACTCCAGCCTGGACGACAGAGCAAGAATCCATCTCAAAAAAAAAAAAAAAAAAAGAGGCACAAGGGCCAGTTTGTCTCCCATTACTGCAGCTGAGATAGGAAGAGGTCCATACTGCAGCACAGTTGTAAGAAAAATTAGGCCAGGCAACACATGCTCTCCAGCCAGCATTACCCATTGGAGGAGTGGCACCTCTTGCAGGAATGCACCTGCAGTGGAATTCCTGCAACCCTCACTAATGAGCTGGGAGAAGCTTATAGGAAAGTTGGTTTTAGTAAAAAAGCTGTGGTTGGATTCAAGAGGCAATAACTGGGGATATTAATAAGTGGTGAAGCCAGGATTTAACCCAAGCAACCACGTCCCAACATCAACTCTCTTCGTTAGTATACTACCTAATCTCATAAGGCTGAAATAAGAATTAAAAAATAATAGTAAGGTGTGAAGTATTGTATACCTGGAACAGAGCCTACCCTAATCAACTGTGAGTTACTATTGTTCTAGGCATACCTTTGCATTGCTTTGTGGCAGGTTTAGTTGTAATGCAGAGCGAAAGTAACTTCAGCCCAATTCACCTCTACTTTTCCACCAATACTCAAATCAGGACCAGACTTTGTAATGTGATCTGTTTGAAGCTTCAGTTAACAAAAACGAAAGAATCATTTTGGCCTTCTAAGACTGTCTTATTTCACTTAGCATAATGCCCTCGGGCTTCATCCACATTGTTGCAAATGATAGGATTTCCTTATAGTTTTGAAGGCTGGGAAGTCCAAGGTCAAGGGGCCAGCCCTGGGGAGGCTCTTCTTGCTGGTGGGGACTCTCTGAGGTGTCTTGAGGCAGGAAGGGCACATATGGTGAGGCAGCTGAGCATACTGTATAATATGCTAGCTCATGTTTTTCTCTCCTTGTAAAGTCACCAGTTCCCTCCCCATGATAGCTCATTAATCCATGAATGGATTAATCCATTCATGCCCTCATGATCCAATCTCTCTTCAAGGCCCCACCTCTCAACATTGCCACTTTGAGAATTAAGTTTCACTATGAGTTTTGGTATTGAATATATAGCAATATGAGTTTGCCATCGAAACCATAGCAAATATATTCCATTATATGTATATACCACATTTTCTTTATCTGTCATCTGTTGATGGACATTTGGGTTTTTTTCCTATCTTGACTATTGTGAATGATGCTGCAGTGAACATGGGCATGCAGATTTCTGTTCCAGATTCTGATTTCAATTCTTTTGTATAGATACCCAGAAGTAAAAATGCTGCATCCTATGGGAATTCTATTTTTAATTTTTTGAGGAACCTCCGTACTGTTTCCAATAGTGGCTATACCATTTTACATTCCCACCAACAATGGCCAAATGTTAAAATTTCTCCACATCCTTACCAACACTTGTTACCTTTTGCTTTTTTTTCTTAATAATAGCTATTCTAACAGGTATGAGGTGATAGCTCATTGTAGCTTTGATTTACATTTCCCTGATAACTAGTGATAGTCAGCACGTTTTCATATATTAATATGTGGTAGCTATTTGTTCTTTGGAGAAATGTCTATTGAAGTCCTTTGCCCATTTTAAAATCAGTTTATTTGGGTTTTCTTGTTTTGTTTTTGCTATTGAGTTATAGAAATTTTTAATGTATTTTGGATATTAACTTCTTACCAGATAAATGGTTTGCAAATATTTTCTCCCATTCTATAGATTTTCATTTCACTCTTATTTCTTTGGCTATGCAGCTTTAGTTTGATGTAGTCCCACTTAACTATTTTTGATTTTATTGCTTTGCTTTTGGTATTATATGTAGAAATCATTGCCAAGACTAATGTCAAGAAGGCTTTCCACTTATATAAAGTATTCAGAATAGTCAAGTCATAGAAGGAGAGAATAAGATGGTGGCTTCCAGGAGCTAGAAGGCAGGGAGGGGAAATAAGGAGTTGTTCAATGAATACAAAGTTTCATTTATGCAAAGTGAATAAGTTCTAGAGAGCTGCTGTACAACACAGCGCTTGTATTAACAACATGGTATTGTGCACTAAAAATTTGTTAGAAGGGTAGTTACACATTCTTACCCACCCCCTCCAACACACACACACACACATACATACATATCTATATAGGGGCAACAGGAAACTTTTGGAGGTGATGGATATGTGTAGTATCTTGATTGTAATGATAGTATCACACAGGTGCATGCATATGTCCAAACTCATCAAATCGTAGGCATTAAGCATGTACTGTTTTTTTGCATGTCAATTTTACCTCAGTACAGCTGGTTAAAGATAGAAAAATAAAATAAAACAAAAATGTACAAATCAACCATAATGTTAAACTTCTTTTTCCATCATCCATCCTTTCTCCAAGAACTAGGCTTCCTCCTACTTCCCAACCAAATCTCCCATCTACTCTCTGGGGTAAATACTTGGCTCCAGCCAAACTCGTTCCTGCACTATTCCAAAAATACCCCAGTGGGCTTACTTGCTTCATGTTAGTGAACTATCTGAAGTTGTTTTCCCTTGGGGTTCCCTTCCAACTCCTCCTCATCCTATGTAGTTCAGTGTCCCAACCCCTCTAGGGAATCTTCCTTGAGCAGCCCAGCCCACACAGATTTCTCATTGCTCTGAACTTGAACATTGTCTGTATCAGTCACATGGCAATTAATCATGCTGCATGAAACCTCTTCTATTGTGGCATTGAAACATGAATTTGTAATTTTATTTTGAGGGTTTACATATTGCTTCCTAAACCAAACAGAAAGCTCATTCAGAGACCATGTCAATTCAAGAAAGCTGTTCAATTCATCAAAATTCTTCCTACGCTTTTTTAAGCCACAAGAAAATGTATAAAAACAAGTTGGACTTGTCTTTCCTTCAAGGAATGAACATGTGACTACAGAAAGAGCACTGGACTAGAACACCAATGATGAGAGTTCAAGTTTAAATTCTGCCGCTCAAACCATATGACCTTGGATACATTATTTAGCCTCTGTGAACTATTTGTTAAGAGGAAACCACTCTTCCACAATATTTGCTTTTTGATATGGGGTGAAAGATTCCAAGCAGAGGAAACAGACCGTGAAGATCTTCAGAGAGAAAAAAAAAGAGCTCAATGTGTTCGGGAAAATGAAAGGAAACCAGGCTGGTTATATTCATTGAGTATTTACTATGAACTGACATTTTCGTAGCATGTAGTATCTCACTTTAGTCATCATAATAACTCTGAGAGTTAATCACACAGCAGGGTAAACTGAGATACAGAGAAGTTAAGTAACTTGGCTACACAGTTAGTGCATGGGAGAGCTGGAATTCCAAGTCAGCCAATGTATTCCGGAGCCTGACCTCTTCTGCTGCCTTCATTATTCTGAGTCAGGCTGCGCCAAGCCCTGCAAAGCAGTAGAGACCTGACCAGTGGGTTTACCTATGTTATTAAGTATAATAAAACCACTGCAAGGAGTAAAGCAGGGGAGTGCACGATAACTTTATGCAGTAAGAAGGTCACATTTTAACAGCAGATTTTATCAGAATGCAACCTATATACAAAAAAGTGAACAATATCTCACTCAATAAAATATTTTAAACCAAACATGTGTTATCAACACTCACATAAAGAAAACATTAGCAGAATCTAAAAAATGCCTCATGCTCCCTTCTAATCACTACTCATCCCCCAAGTGTACTCACATTGCTCATTTCAAACACCATTGATGAGTTTTGCATGTTTTTTAACTTTATGCACATGGAATCATAGAGTATGTTTTCTTTTGTGTTTGGGTTTTTTTTCTCCTCAAAGTCATTTGTGAAATTTATCCATGATGTTGTCTATAGTTATAGCTCATTCATTCTCATTTTAGTACAAAATCTATTTAATAAGCCTATCACCTTATTTATCCATTCTACTGCAGATGCTAATTTGAGTTCTAAATGTCCAGTTTGGGGCTATTACAAAAAGTAGCTGATTTGAAAATGATTGTTATTATGATTTGACATATATATGTGTTTGTGTTAAATATATATCAATATATATTGTGAGTGTGTGTGAGTATATATGTATGATATGTATATATATGACATGTATACACACACATAATTCAGGAACATGCATTAAGACTAGAACTGCTGAGTCATAAAGTATGTCAATGTGTGAAATGGTTGAACCAGCTTATGCTCCCACAGTAACATATGAGAGTTCCAGTTGGTCTACGTCAGTATCAACAATTGGTAATGCCAGTACTAATCATTTTAGCCTTTCCTGGTGTGTATGTGGTGTATAGTGTCTTTAATTTTTATTTCCTTGATGAGTAACAAAGTTGACCATCTTTTCTTATGTTTGCTAGTCATTTATGAAGTCTCTGTCAAAGTCTTTTGCTCATATTTCTAAAGCGCTTACTTTCTACTTTTATTGATTTTAGGAGGGTATTTTTTAATCTGGTCGATATGAGTCCTTTGTTAGATACATGCTTTATAATTTTCTCCCAACCTGTGGGTTGCCTTTTCCTGCCCTCAGTGGTACTTCAGGTGCACGGCATGTGGCCCTGGGTTTTGATTTTCTCTGTCCTATCAGGGATGACAGCTAAAACCTGTTCTGAATCATCTGAGAAGGACACCTGCCTATACTTACAGCATGACAGCCTTGCGCAGGGCTAAAATATTACAGTCTGAAGGGACCCATACTACCTGTACATTCCACAGGACATCACATTAACTCAATCCATCAATGACATCTTGCTAATTGGATAGCAAGATATGGCAAGAATGGTGAAGATCTCTGTAAGAAATGTGCTCTAAACAGCAGAAAATAAACCATGTTAAGATTTAAGGTCTGCCATATCAGTGACATTTTTATGGGATCAAGTGGTCTGGAGTATTCTGGGACTTTCCCATCAAAGAAAATGCTGAATTATTGCATCTGGACTTCCCACCACTACAAGGATAATGGCCAGTAGTCTTCATCGGGTTCTAGAGGAAGTGCATATCCTGCACTTCAGAGTACCCTTCCAGCCTATCTACCATGTGACACAGAAGGCTGCCAGCTTTGAGTGGCACAAGACCAGGAAAGTGCCCTGAAGCCAGTCCAGGCTGCTGTACCAGTGCCCTGCCACTTGGGCCCTATGAATTGGAAGACCCTAAGGTACTAAAGGTATCCTTGGCAGGAAAAGATGCCATGTGAGGCTATGGCAAGTCCTAGTAGGAGAATCACAGGTCACATAAGAGTAGACATTATGTGTATGGAGCAAGACCATGCTAATAAACAGATCCTGGGATGGAATTTGGTCCTGATAGAAAAGAAATACCTGATCACAGGGCAGCAACAAACTCTGTGGCCAAAGTTTCCCTTAGATACGTGGATTGCACCAGGCCCTCCAAGTCATGGTAGGCAGGCCCAAAGCACTGATGGAAGTTGCTCATACAGGATTGGTCATGAGCAGGGCTAGAGGATACAAGCAAAGCCCCCTAAACAATGGTCCATGTCATCCAGCCTGGGTCCATGTTACCCAGGGCCCCTCTCTCAGCTCACACATATGGCCACTTTTAAGGAGTTCCTTTATGACCAGAGGAGAAGAAAGGCCAGGACTTATTTACCACTGTCAGAGGGCTCATGGATTATTTGATCCTCCTCGCCTGGAGAGAGCTGCCTACCCCAAGGTACAAGCCCTTCCCAGCACTAGTCTCTAATACCTAGTGGACATGGGGGTACAAAGGCCCGGACCCCATGCCTTGTATGAGGGGCCATCACTTGCTACAGATCTTTCCGCAGGGCCAGGTGAGGCCTCTCATGCAACTATATTGTGGTTCAACACCTCACTTTGCCTCCTCTGGCTTCCCTCACACTCTTAGAGCTGTTATTCCTGCCAGCAGTCTTGAGTAAACTTCCTGAGTGCAAACATTCTTCTCAGCCTCTTTTTCTGGAAACCATCACCAAAGACAGGCATTCTCCACTCTTGTGAAAGACTCAAAGGGAGGGAGGAAGCCATCTGTATTAGTCCGTTCTCAGGCTGCTATAAGGACATCCCCGAGACTGGGTAATTTATAATGAAAAAGAGGTTTAATGGACTCACAGTTTCACATGGCTCAGGCGGTGGTCTCACAATCACGGTGGAAGGCAAAAGAGGAGCAAAGGGACATCTTACACAGCTGCAGGCAAGAGAGCATATGCAGAACTTCCCTTTATAAAACCATCAGATCTCATGAGAACTCACTAACACGAGAACAGCATGAAGGTAACTGCGACCATCTCTGTGGACTTTGGGTGTTTACAGTGGAGGATATAGTAGGTAGAGGGGACAGAACCAGCCCTGAGGTGGCAGTATGTTCAGCTAGCTCTGGGATTAATGAGCGGGCCAGGGTAGCTAGAGCTAAATCAGCAAGGATAGAATAGTAGTTAGAGAAGGGGAAAGTTAGGGAAATGGATGATAACTTGAGGGAAAGTACATTAGTAGAGGTAAGAAGCCACTGGAGGAGTATGAACAGAGGCATTACATGATATCAGACTTACATTTTATAGAAATCACTTTGGCTCCTGGGTTGAAGCCAACTGTTGGGACCAGGGTGCAAGCAGGGAGACCAGTCAAGAGGATTACAAAAATTCAAAAGACGATCCTGAAAAGATGATGGTCTCCCAACACCTATGGGGCCACTTACAACATCTCCCCCTGTTTTATAGAGAAGGGAAACATGGAGTTAGGCAACTTTAAGAATCATCAGTAAGAATGGCTGTAAGACAGAATCCTACCAGGCTCACCTCCTTTTGACCACTTTTCAGTGTAAATCAGCATAAGCCAGCGACTCCTCTCCTTGCACTCCCTGCACAGTAGGGGCCAGGCTCTGGGCACTCAATAGACTATAGCAAGTGGCACATCTGCAAGCTGGTTCTGCCCATAGTGTGAGCACCTTCAGAGCTTGGACCCTGTCTCATTTTCTTTGCACCTTCATTGCTTGGGGAAAGGAGGTACCAATGGAACATTTTTGGAATAGGTGAACAAACTACTAAATTACTTTATTAATCCCTAAAACACTCTCTGAACTAAGTTTCCTAATTCCCCCATTTTACAGAGAAGGAGACAGAAGATCAAGGAGGTCAAGAGTCTTGCAGAGCTTTGTAAAAACACAATATGAATCCAGATCTGTCTAAATCCAGATACCAAACTTGGATTTGAATCATAGCTAGATGGAAAACAAGTATAAAAATATGTGGCAAAAAACACTGTTAAAAGTGTTATTTTAAACCAAATTTATGTGTACATATACCCTACACACACACACACACACACACAAAGTAAGTCTTCCTTATAGACAAGGCACATGTGTCTGAATAGATGTACACATGTATCGATGTGTACTTACACACATATATACCATAGATGTGGATAAATATAGCCATGATGTTTAATTGAATATTTAGTAGGTGCCAGTTTCCATGCTAATGTTTCATGTGCAGCATTTCATAAAATTCTAACAAATCTATGATTGGCATCACCACTTTATAAATAAGGACAGTGGGTTTTGGAGAAGGTAAACATTTTAGTCCAGCCTCTAGGGTCACAGAGTTGCTAGTTGTCTGATGCTGAAGACAGGTCTGCCTGCCTTTGACTGTTTTGGTTCTTCCCATGTATTTGCAGAGTGTTTCTACACACTGTGTTCTCTAATATATGATATACCCATGTGTATTTTATGCTCAAAGCAGGTATGCTATGAGTGACATCATTACATATAAGAGTAGAGATGGCATGCTGCCATGTAAGGCCCATGTTTCTATATCTGTTTACTGTAAATGGATCTACATGATATATACATATGCCCGTAGGAAGACAACTTCTTCAGGCTTAAGAGTAGAAGTATTTTTGTACCTTGTAATGTGCTTTTTCATTGCTTACCTGGCATGACATTAATCTTGGCAACTTTAATATGACTTTAAATTCAATTTTCTTTCCTCCTATATGCCAGCTACACATCCCTGTTCACAGGGAGCACTAAACAAAAGTGAAGGAGGAAGGAAAACAGGTTCCATCCATTTTCCTTCTTGCTAATTGGGGATTTATTACTGGTTCACTTGCTCACAATGGCAGGGAGCAGATACACCCTTCGGTTTCTGGTCCCCGGGCTGGTAATTGGAATGCATGTGGCGTTATGAGGTTACTCTCTATGGCTGCCTCATATGGGAGCAGAAGGATGAAGACAAAATGATATTTGTGTGCATTTATTATTGTTCTTGCAGCACAGGAAGTGCTTCCTAGAGGGCGGTGGGCTTACCTTTCAGCATGCTGAACTGCAACTGATGGGGGTTATGCCCCCTTAGAATTGTGCTCATTCGTTGATTCGTTGGCTCTCACACTCATAGTGTGATAAACTTTTACTGAACCCCTACTAAGTGTGCACCTGTGCTGGGCCCTGTGGCGTATAGATGCCTCCAGCCTTCAGGCAGCTGACAGTGTAGGGAGAGACACAGGCGGCAAACAGAAAAGGACCCTAGAGCCTCATGTGTGGTCCTCTGCAGGTGACAACAGGGGCTGCAGAGGGGCTGAGAGAGAACAAAACAATCATCCTGGGATTCAGAGGATAAGTGGCCAGGTGTTGAAGGCTGAGTAAAAGTTCAGAGAGTAAAGAAGGGGCAGGGACATTACAGGGGAGAGCCTGGAAGCCCAGGGGTGCCATGTTGGGGGAGAGTGAGTGGCTGATGAGAATGAGTGTGAGTGAATGGACCTGGGTGGAGAAGCAGAGTTCAGAGAGTTCATATCTGGCACCCAGAGGAAACCCTAAAGGGGAGTTTTAAAGACATTGCATGTGGGCTGGAGGAAAAAAGAGCGATGCAGCCGAGTATTTGAAAGAAGGAGAAGCAGGGCCAAGCAGGCAGAGGGATGCCAGGTAGGGAGCAGGAGAGAAGGAGCTGAACGTTACCTCCTCTCTGGATTGCTGAAGTCTGGCCCCTAGAGAGGTTGGGTGGGCATCACCAATAGTGCACTTCTGCCTCTAAGGAGATTTATGATCCTGGTGCTAATTTACTAGCAACTGGAATAAAAAATGGCCAAGCAAACCATTAAAAGACAAACTTAGGCACATTAAAATTTCAACGAGTTTATTTCAGCATTCAGTGATTCATGAACCAGGCAGCGCCACACCACAAGCAGTTCAGGGCTCCTCCAGAGGGAAAAGGGTCGGTTTTTACAAGATATTCACAGATGCACATCAAAGAAAACATGCGATCGGTTAAGGTGTAAAGACCTTGGTTAGAGGCTAGCTGGCGGTTTGCGATTGGTGAAGCTTTAGTTTTATTTTGCTGTTTACATTGAGCTGGGTTTGTTTGCTTATATAGGAATGCAAGGCACTGCAATGGTCTCAGCCTAATGGCCTTCCAATTAATTGTTTTAACACCACTGTACCTTAAAGTTTATAAAACACATTTCCACTCTGAACCCCATTTGAGCTTCTCAACACCCCTCAGGCATAACCACTAGATATCTGCTTTGTACAGATAAAAACACAAAGATTGTGCCTTTGATTTGTCTCAACCCACCTTCCAGAAGCACTGCACCCAGCTTCCTTCCACGTGTCCACCAGGGCTCCCAACTTCAGGAGGCACTTGCTGGAAACCCAAGGTCACCCTCTCCTGTGTGTGCTCCCAGCTTCAACTCCTGCATGATTCTGCCCTGCCCGTCCCCACTGCCCCCACTTCCTGATTGATTTGCTTCATTCCTATTGTAGCATGAACACTCCGACCTGTTTTCCAAGTCCTTTATCTTCCTGCTTCAGGGTGTCTCTGTCTACTGTTCCCACTGCCTGGACCAATCGATAATCTACCAGCAAGCTTACTCCTACAGAGGTCAGATCTTTCACAGCTGAAACATCACTCAATCTAAAGCGCTTTTGGCTTTATAATTTAAATCAAATTTAGATATTAGACATCTATTTGTGTGATCTTTGTTTAAGGTCTCTGACCCTCAGAGAACATAGCACAAAGTTTGGCCCACAATAACTGATCAAAAAATATTTTAAATAAAAATATGTATTTAGAAAGGTGACAAAGAGGCCAGGGGCAGTGGCTCACACCTGTACTTCCAGCACTTTGGGAGGCCGAGGCGGATGGATCACTTGAGGTCAGGAGACCAGTCTGGCCAACATGGAGAAACCCCATCTCTTCTAAAAATATAAAAATTAGCCTGGTGTAGTGGTGCACATATGTTGTCTCCACCTGGGAGAGAGAGGTTGCAGTGAGCCGAGACTGTGCCACTGCACTCCACCCTGGGCAACAGAGTGAGACTCTTGCCTCAAAAAAAAAAAAAAAAAAAAAGGAAGAAGAAGAAAAGAAAGGTTACAAAGAATTGAGGTATGGTTAAAACCTAAAAATAAGTTACTGGCACCAACCATGTGCCCTTGTTACAACACTGCATTGCCTTTATGTGGCATTGAGTAAGTCACCCCACTATCTCTGGTCTAAATCTGCCCACCACAGGAAGGCTTTGCATGTGACCTGCCCCCTGATCTGTCTTTTTCCCCGCCTACATGGCATCCAACAGCCTGTGAAAGGCCGCCCCCTGGCGGTCCTCTACTATCAGCAGCACCGACACTGCATAAGCTACAAAGTCAAGATCAATAAGCCACACAGAACAGATGATTTCCCACAGTACACAGGCTTTTCTGACAATAAACTGTCAGCCTGCTGGCCAGAGCTATTAACTCCACCATTTTCTTTAGGCTTCTCTGGTTAGGAAAGCTCATCCCTTCATAAATGGATTCTAGAAGTAAGAGCTGGAAGGAGTGGCAGCAATGGGATCATCTAGGTCAGGAACAGCCAACACTTTGCACTCGTACCACTCCTCCTCTGCTGCACACTGACAGGCATGACTAATAGATCACAGCACTCTTTTAGAACACACCACTGTAGGCAGCCATGAGCAATCAATCTGAGTTGATGTGTCAGATGAAAGCTGAAGGAGTCAAGATGCCTGGTGGGAAACAGATGTCCCACTCAGTTGGAATGTTTGAAAAGGCTTTGAATGAAGGTGCTCTTTACACAAGGGCTCCTAACCCTATGATCAGGGTCAGGAGAATCAACACAGACTGCCTGGTCACCAGAGACTAGCAGCTCCGGGGTTGGGGGATCTATCCCTAGAGAAGAAGCGGGTGGAGGATCAGCCTGAAGATTGGGTTTAAAGCTGGAGCCATGAAGAGGGCCACCTGATAAGACAGACACAGGCATGGTCCCAACTGGGCAACCAATGCAGGGCAGGAGCAGAGGAACACACACCCCAACCTCTGTCTTCTCTGCCCTCTAGCCTCCAGCCCACCTGGAAGCCAGGAGGCAGTAGACAGCTGGTGACATATTTCCCTGGGGCCAGTCAGACCCCTTCCCACCCAGGACACAGGGCAGGACAGAGGAGGTCTGAGCATGGAGTCTCCAGAACACAGCACGAGGAAAAGGTCCAGGTTTGCAGTTGTCTCAGGTCGAGTTCGTTAACCGCAGGGATGTGCAATGACGTGGCTTCTTCTCATGATGTTCAGCAAAGGGACCGGGGGACGCAGGATGGAAGGGAGGGCTGAGCCAGATCCTTGGGTTAGGGGACGCCTCGGCAGATCTGCTCCACTTTCCCTTTAGGCAAGGGGGCTTGCCCCGTGTGCTCCATTGCCAGCCTGTACTTGGCTGCAGGCTGTTCCCTGGGGAGGGGGCATTCTCTCTCTGGCAAGGATACCTCTCGGGAGGAGAGGACATCAGGAGCCCTCTGCTGACAAAAGTCACAGCTGATAGGGATCTGAGCTGAGCATCAATACTATCCATGGCAGAGTCAGGCATCTGTGTGCAAATCCAGTCTCTGCCACTTATTAGCTGAGTGACTACAGGAAAATGTTTAACTTCTTTGAGCTTCAATTGGCCATAACCTTCAGTGTCAGTGTGAGGAGTATGTTAACTAAGGTACTTAGAGCCCCTGGGACATTGTAGGCGGGGGCTTTCTTCCTTCCTCCCTAGCCGATGCTCTTTCGTCTCTGATAGCTGAAAATGTGGGGTCATAGAGACCTGACTCTTGCAAAGTCAGGGACATGGGGGCAAGGTAAGGAGGGCAGGAAAGAAGGGAGGGTAATGGGTAGCTCTAGGTTGCTCTTTCAGCAGCCAGGAAAGTTCAGTGGTTAGCACCAAGACCCCAGTCCCTTAGAGGAACAGGCTGTTGGAAGCAAAGATTGAACCCTAGTGGGTGGAAGCTGGGAATCTATGGACAAGGTGGAAGCATTATTCCAGAAGAAACAAGACAGGGTTATGAGTCCTGAATAATAGGATCAGCACTGATCCTAGGCAGCTTGAACTGATGTGAAGTGTCCCTAGACACGCTCTCTGAGTAGATGCTCTTACTGTAGCATTCAGCAAGGTGCCTTGAAAATAGAAGGCACTAAATAGATGGCATTAGTAATCACATAAGGATTAAAACAAGTGGCACTCAAGTGGCTCCAGCTAATTGCAGGGGTACAAGTGCTGCCACAAAGCCTCTATGAGTGCTGTCAACTGAATTGTGCCCCGCCCCCCAAAAATTCATATGTTGAAGCTCTGATATATTAACGTTAAGGTAATTACAGTTAAAGGAGGTGATAAGGGTGGCACTTTAATTCCACAGGACTTTGGCCTTATAAGAGCAGGAAGAGAGAGGGACGAGAGATCTGCCTATCTCTCTCCACCATGTAGGGAAAAGAAGGCAGTCATTTGCAAGCCAAGAAGAGAACTTACACCAGAACCCAACCATGCTGGCACCCTGGTCTCAGACTTCCAGGCTCCAGAGCTTCGAGGAATAAATATCTGTTGTTGAAGCCACAGTCTGTGACATTTTGTTATGGCAGCCAGAGCTGATGAACACAGTGAAGAAGGCAAAAGAGAGCAGTCATGTTCCTGCTCTCATTGTAGGAAGGCCAGGGCTGTGCCCACTCATCTCTGCAGCAGGGTTGGGGAGAGGGAGGAAGGAGTGGAACCTCTGCCTCTGGGTAGCAGGGAGGGTGTGGAGGAGGGGATATCTGAGTTGGCCCTGAAAGATTCATGGGTTTGCTGCGAGAGATGGTGTAGAAAGACCTCCGTGGAGAAAGAAAAATGTAAATAACCGTGAGTTAAAACAGGAGAGTTTTCACCTACGGCTGTTCTTTTAAGACTGGCTCATCTTTCATGCGTTCAGAAGATATTTGATATTTCCTGCGTGCCAGGCCCCTGCAAGGGACAGAAGAAACTGAAATACGTAGAGTCAGTTTATCAAGAAAATCATAATTGGGTTCTAACTTCACAGGGAGGAGGGTTGGGGTGGGGGTTCAGAGGGCATGGGGTGCAGGGACATTACCATTCCTTGGTGAGACAGAGATCACATAAAAATACGCCATATTCCTTATTATCCCCTGGTCTTGCTTTCACTCTCCCACCTCCTAATTCAGAAACTGAAGTTCTCATCCATCACCATCTTGAATGTATTTAAGAGATTCCTCCAGAATACCTCTAGCAGGTGGGGCCTTTGGGGTGAGTTCTCCTCTAGCGAGATAATGGGAGATAAAATGGATAAATAAAATATAGAAATACAGGATCCTAACAATGGGAGACCCTTGCAGGGGACGCTGTTGAAGGAGAGGAAGGCCAACAACCCTTTATGATCACCTCATTCATAGCTAACCTGGACTAGGAGCTTGGGAAAGGGCCCTAGACCAGACACGTCCAAGTCCAACTTGGGCAGTCATTTAGTGGCTGGGTGAGTGGAGGTCAAGAGGGAAACATACTTGGTGGAAGGAACAAAGAGCAAAGGTGTGAGTGGACGGTACCCCTGCATTGGGGGAATAAGGTCAGCAGTGAGAGGGGATGAGGCTGGAGAGGGGTCAGGGCAGATCAGGGCACGTCAGCATAGAAGTCTGGACTTTACACTGGTTAAAACAAGGAGAAGCCTAAGAAATGATTCACGGGCCAGAACTGCCAGAACTGCATTTTTTTTTTTTTTTTTTTTTTTTTTTGAGACAGAGTCTCACTCTGTCGCCCAGGCTGGAGTGCAGTGGTGCGATCTTGGCTCACTGCAAGCTCCGCATCCCAGGTTCATGCCATTCTCCTGCCTCAGCCTCCTGAGTAGTTGGTACTACAGGCGCCCACCACCACGCCCAGCTAATTTTTTTTTTTTTTAGTATTTTTAGTAGAAACAGGGTTTCACCGTGTGTTAGCCAGGCTGGTCTCGATCTCCTGACCTTGTGATCCGCCTGCCTCGGCCTCCCAAAGTGCTGGGATTACAGGTGTGAGGCACTGCGCCTGGCCCAGAACTGCATTTTTGAAACCTCACTTTCCAGCACTGGAGATGGTGGCGGGTAAACAGAAGGCGCTCACTTGTGCATGAAGCGCAAGGCTCCTGGTGCTTGCTGAAACAAGGTCAGCTTCCCTGATCTATGTTCCTGCCTTCTCCACAGCTGAAAGTACAGCTAAGTCACCACCTCCCCAGATATCTTTCCTTCCTACTGGGTGCTTTTTCAACTGAATGTGGGAAGTTTGATTCATTTGCTTCAATATCAGCAAACAACGAAGAGGCAAGACTGAAGGCAAGAATCCAAAGTGGTGCTGTCTACCCTTACAGAACTGGTGGGCTTGGATGTGTGCAAGGTTTTTGCAGAAAATGAATCTCTGCAGGGCCTCTGCGCTGGCTGAGAGAGCTCAGAAACAAAGCAATTAGCCGTGGACTTTGACTTCACAAATCCAAGCGGCTCTTGGTTCTAAAACTCTGTTAAACCTGCTCCCCCAGCAATATCTCCAGCCCAGTAAATGGCATCTACTCTAGTAGAAACGTAGCCCAAATCCCTGTCTGCTCACTCTCTCCACTCTTGGCTCTAATTCAATCCACCTATCATCCGTTTTCTGGCTTCTACACTCAGCCTCAGGACGTTTAAGGACCTTTAAACCCATGACCTTTAAGGACCTCTAAAATCTTGTCTCTGCTTGTGGGTGCATCTTGTCTTCTGCAACTACCTGTCCCTACGATGCCCACACACCCACTCCCCTACACACATGCACACACACACACACACACACACATGTGTGTGCAAACACACACAGGTACACATGGTGTCCCAGCAATACATGACTGATTTCGCTTCTCCACATAAACCATACTTTTTCATGTTTCTGTTCCTTTGCAGTTTCTTTCCCTGCTATCCAGAAAGCCTTAACCTATACCTATCCGAATAATAACAAAATGTTATTATTTCTCCTGATTTGTCCTTGAATGAGGCATGGAGGAAATATTCACTCCCCAAACCTGAATTGAGTAGCTGCAGAGGGATGGAGAGAGGAGTAAGACAGGGGCCTGTCCCTTTCAGGAAGTATTCAAGCTGGTGGATGGGTAGGAAGAGGGTGTGGCAAAACACCAGCCCCACCTGACAAATACCTATAAATTCTCTGAACCCTGCTCAGGTGTTAACCTCTTCTTTGACACCTTGTCTGACACCTGAGCCCCTCTGGAGTTACGTAGCACACACGTGACATCCACGGGTCCGTGTTTACCTAGACAGCAAGATTGTGAGCTCCTTGAGGTCAGGAGACTCAGAGGCTTCTCCACATATCCCAGGGCCCAGAACCTAGGAGGAGATAATCAAATATTTATTGGATTGAGATAAACTAGTCAGGGGTTACACATCAGCCACAGCCTAAGCACGCTCACAGCAGAATCAATCCCAACCCCCAGGAAAGGGGAGATGAGTGGTGAAGGGACCTTTCCAAATCGCACCGCAAGTTAATAGCTGACTCTCGCTGAGAACCCAGAAATGGACTCCCAGCCCAGGGCTTGCTTCTAGAATTCCATGCTTGCTGGAGACCTGGAGATGCTGGACATGGACTTAAAGGCCAGCAGCACTGACTAGGCACAAGAATGTGCATGTAGATAATGGAAAATCACATATCAGTTAAGTGACTATTAGTGACTGAAATCGTGTGAGGAGTAGAGACCATCCCTCACCCCCAGGAGGCCTTAGAGAAAGGCCGGCACTGTTGAGGGCTGTGAGGCTCTCATTTTCTCTCTGTATTTGTTTGTCTCATCTCCTGGAAAGAGAGATGATTAGAAATGCCTTGTTTTCTTTTGTCACCAGTCCTTAAAGACTTGGTGTGTCTGGGATGTGAGTAGGCAGTGTGCATCTGGAGGGTCACCTCCACTTTTTGTACCCCTCAAATTCCTGCACAGTTAATTAAAAGTAATGGCATTCTCTCTGCCACAACATGACATGATCCCACCTCCATAATCTGTCATCCTAATTAGCAAGGAGAGAAGGGATTTGTCTGCTTTCAATTTGTATGTTCTAAAGCTAGAGAGAAATTCACAGGAAATTGGCCTGGCCAAATCCAGCATGAACGTCTGCTTAGAAAATTGTGAATTTTGAAATATGATATTGGAGTGGTTTAGTTCCAGGTACCCTGTATTATTTCAACTGATAAACAACAATAAAATCACAGTGTTAACTATGACAATAATACTAAGGGAAGTTACTGCTTTTAGTGCCTATCAAGGGTTTTGTATTTTTAAAGTGTGCTCCAAGAATACTAGTCCTTCAAGGTACTCCTTGGTAAATGCTTGTAATGCCCAGGTCCACAGGGCATGTGTGACTCACTGTAGGCTCCTCTTGGATGCTTATAATATCCAGTAGACTATGAGAAGCACTGAGAAATTATGTCATTTTAAAAAGTCATTTAAGCTTAAACCTATTCAAAACTGGACATCATTTGTGGAATATTTAATATAACTTTTGTTCAATGCAATATTTTAAATTCTAAAAACTGAGTAGGTAGCTTCCATGTCACAGATAAGAAAAATGAGGTCGTCAGCAACTGCTCTGAGGTCTATGAGCAAATCCCTAAAAACTGAATCCACATTCCAAAGTCTGTGCTCCCCAATCTCCACAGGCCCCCACCAGTAGCATGGCAGGGTCTGTGCCTGCACAGATAGGTCAAGTTCATGCCTCACCCTCACTATGTGGAGGCTGCTTTCCAGGCCCACACACCCAGAAACACTAGGTGGGGAAGGGAAAAGGGACAGAAAAGGAAGTAAGCACTTACTGAGCATCCCTGGGCACCAGAAGCTGTGCTTGACTCAGAAAACACAGAGATGCAAATATCCTAGTCCCTACTCTTAGAAGGCTCACCACCAGGTAGGAGAAAGACATGAATGACCAGCTTGTCATGAAAGCACAGGCTTTGGATCCAGACAGTCCTGAATCTTGTTAAGTGCCTATTATGTGCTGGGTGGTGTTCTGAGCACAATCATTCCCTCTCTGTGCCACTTTGGGCAAGTTACTTAGCATCTCTTGTTCCCTTTCTATATAATGAGCATCACCCGCTATGTGAGGTTTCCATAGGAACTAGCAAGTCTCAATGTTCTAATGCAGTACTGGTGCTAAGCAGTTTCCTTTAACATCTACAACCATCTAATGGGAATTTAGTGAACTTAGTGGGGAAATCAACTCTGACAGAGTTATAGAAAGGCATCAGGGAGGAGGTCATATTGGGCCCAAGTTCTGAAAGATAAGTTCAACAGCATAGAGAGTGACAGGAAAGAACACTTGAACTGGGTCCAACAAAAATAGCCTCACTCCAATAAGCTCTATCTCTCAGCTCCATCTCCTATACTGGTGTCAGCCAGGGAGGCTCTTCCCATACCACAGTGAGATGGCACACGAAGCCTCAGCTTACACATGCTATCCACTCAACAACCCCAGCAGAGAGAAAACGCCCTTTTAGGACCAGTTCCAACAAGTGTCACCAACTGTGTACCTTCATTTGTCCCCAAATAACTACTTTCCCACCTAGGAACCTTAAAACTTTTTTCAAGATGCATGGAACTTGACCACCCTGTTTCCTTCCTTCTTTGATGTCCCTGAATCCTTGAATCACTGTGCCTGGTATAGTACCTGACTTAACAGTCCCTTAATAAATCATGGGTGAACAGATAAAGAAATGAATGACACATTCTTCTAGAGTTCCTACCTGAGTTTATTTTCTTAAAGAGTAGTAAGATTCCAGTGGTGTGGAGCAAATCAGGCAGGTGGAGCGGATTACTTTGCTGAAAAACATCTGAAAATCAATTTATTCTTTTGGACTTTTGGACAATTGAAAAATTACTGTCAATTCTTGTGCAAAGAATAAGGCTTGGAAAAGGTGTGGAGTGGCCATGAATGAGTGTGTAGTTCTGCTCATTTGGAAATAAGGAATTTGGAACAAAGATGGAAGCCTTTGACTCTTCCCTCATTGGCCTTTCCAGAAGTCCCCCCAGACTTTCCGTTTCTTTCTGGTGCAGGAAATCCTTAAGGCAATGACTCGACCGGTTGGTTGAGGCTGTTCCTCCTACCTGGGATGACAAGCTGGATTCTTGGCCTTGACACTTTGTGTTTGCCTCCTTTGCATCCAAATTGCACTTTGACCTGACGCTGGTCGCTAGTCCTGGTTCATTATATTTGACCTAGCACAGGTGCCCCATTTATCTAGAGTAATTGTTCATTAGCACTCTAAATATAACTGTTGGTGATTTTGAGCATTTCTCCAGATGTTGCCTTAAATGTCATTTTAAAAATAATCAGCCCCAATGCAATGAATCAACCCCAATCCAAGCTTCCATTTGATATCTGAGAAGGCTATTGGGATGGCAAAGAACTTACAAAATAGATAGTAATTTACACAATGAACAATAATTTGACAAATTATATACAATAGTGTCCCCAAAGCTTGGAAGAATAAATACAGTTTGAGGAGTTTCTCAAAGAATTAACCCACTCTGCCAAACTGATTTGGACTAAATCATTGGGATTTCTTTTTCCTCCTTAATGAAAAGAAAATTCACGTTAAGAACAATGGAGTAAATTTTATTCCTGTATTTGTTACTTTATCTCACATTTATCAAGTGTCTATTTAAATTCAGGTATAGGACTAGGCATAGGAGACTCAAAGATTCTGGACTATGGATGAACAAAAGGAACTAGAAAGCTGGACCCCGTGGTCCCCTAGGGGGTTCTCCAGTCATTCTTTGGAAGACTAGGAGGAAGCTGTGCAGCTGGTGACGATGTTAGAACTGCTCCTGGAAAGGCACTGTCGTTCTCCTGAGGTTGCTGAGTGGATGGGATGTGAAAGCCAAAGTTTCCTGTTGGCCATCTTGCCATTATATGGGAAGAGTCTGCCTGAATAGAACTAATGCAGAGAAAACAGAGCCCAGAGACAGAGGTCTTGTCCTGAAGCACCATCCCCTGGATGTTCCAATTATATGTATTACTGCATGGGACACCTCTTGTGTTCCATTTCAAAGCCCTTGGCCTCACATGTTGTTCCATACGAAGCTATGGCACAGGTTTCCACCGTCTTCATTGCCACATGGCCTGGCAGCACCCTAGGCCCCACATGGGGTATATGTCACCCCTCTGGCTTCTGGCCCCAGGGCTTCACCGATTCAGTGAATGGGGTGAGGACAGTCAATGCTTCCTACTCATACTTTCAGAATCCAGGACTCTGGAGGAGCTGACATAACTCTGGGGGACTCCATGACAAGTTGAGCTTGGAAACCAATGGATCAGTGCTTCCAAGGCTCATTCCTCAGGTAGATGGGCCTGAGATGCCCCTCACAGGATGCTTGACAGGTAGAGGATGTAGTCAACCTTCCTGGGATCTTCTATCAACTCTTTCTCCTTTCCTGCTGTCCCTTACCCATGCACAAGATGATCAAAATCCCAAATAAAACATTTGCTCATCATCTTTTGTTTCTGATTCTATTTTTTATGGAAATCAGGCTAAGGCTCTCCTAGAAAGGAGTGGATTTAAACACAAACCCTTAGGATAGGATTTTTGACCTGGGCATCTCACCACCCAGATGGCAAGAGGACCCCATTGCTGGTGGTAAGTGGGTGGCTGGTAACCCTCCAGCATACAGTACAATGACAGTTGCAAAGGTATTCCTGTCATTGGGATGAGGTGTGGATACAGGGAATATAGCATTAGAGCATGTAACAGCTAGGACATTTGAATGATAGGAAGGCAGCGGTGACTATAAAGTTTGTGGAGTGGACTCACTTTGTTAACTGCTTTGGAAGCCTTGTAAAGAAAATGACAGACTTGGGTCAACCAACCATGAGATCAATCGTCTACAAATTAAGACGATTCTTATTTCAGGAGATGCAAGGCATAGTGTACTAAAAATCAAGCCTAGGGTCCAGTGGTAAGAATAACAGTAGATATAAGGGTCCCTGAATGTACAGCCTCTACATGTCTCCCATGTCAAAGTTAGGGCTCATATAAGAAAAGAAACTAAGGCAAGAAATGGGACAGTTCAAGGATGTGCATATGAAACTTGAACCCCAGATTTTCCTGAATCCTCTAAGCCTTTAGAAGAAGCTCTTTCCACTTGCTGCAGGAGAGAAGCTCCCCCTAGCACAGACCCTAAAAAAGATCTCAATTGAGCTGGGTGCAGTGGCATATGCCTGTAATCTAAGTGCTTTGGGAGGCTGAGATGGGAAGATTGCTTGAGTCCAAGAGTTCAAGACTAACCTGGGCAACATAGATACCCCATCTTTACAGAAATTTAAAAAATTAGCCAGATGTGGTGATGCATGTCTGTAGTCCAAGATACTTGGGAGGCTGAGGCAGGAGGATCACTTGAGCCCAAGAGATTGAAGCTTCAGTGAGCTATGATCATGCCACTCTACTCCAGCCTGGACAACAGAGTGAGACCCTGTCTCTAAAAAAAAAAATCAATTGAGGCATGTATCTTACAAGATATCTTTTTTCAGAGACTTTTTTCCCTATCAAACCCTGCACCCATATCTCCTCATTGCCTCCAGGAAAATAACTGAAGTTATATTTTAGGATGGGCTGTATAGGGAATTAAAGCCCCTACCCTAGGAGGAAATAGCTTACATCCAGAAGTATTAATAGTTGCAGGATTAATTTAAAATGTGGCAGTGGAAATGAGGATTGGGATGGTTGAGTGGAGCTATGTGAGATTGGATATTGAGAGTGTTAAGTAGGATATAAGAATCATACTTCCAAGCCATTGTAGAGCTGTGGACAAAATTAAATCTGCAAATTCTAAACTCTAGAGGAATGAACCCATGAGCAAGAGACAGAGGATAGTTTTACATCTAGGGTCAGCTTCTGAGATTTGGGGTAGTACGGGCGAGATAGGACCTGCCAGAGAAGGACATTTTTTTTTTTTGCTCAAGAAAAAACACAACCAAATTTTGACAAACTTGGGGACTGGCATGTCTGATTTGAATCTGGAAGATGCCTGAACACAAATATAATACTTCAAATAATTATCTTACATAGGCATTTTGCTGAATAAGGAATTGTGTTAAAAAGCAGAAAGAGAGCTTGCCAGCTCAGAGACTCTTGAACTTGTCATCTCATAATCTCACAGTTCGAAGTCTATTGATCTTGATGCCTTAGTCTTATGATCTTTTAGTCTTATGATCCCATGGTCCTGAAGCCCCATGTTCCTTAGTCTGTAATGTCACAGTCTCATGGTATACTATTCCTGAGATCTCGTAAGTCTGGCAAGCGATAGTCTCAAAATCTCAAAGACCCGTGATTTGAAATCTTGTAATCTCAATGTCTTGGATTCTCCTGCCCACAGGATCTTTCAGATTTAAATATCTAGGAGTCTTACAGCCTAGCAGTTTTGAGGTAGAGCAAATAGGAGCCATCCCAATCCCAAGGATTTTCAGTCCTACAATGTTTGAGTCCAAAGACTTACCAGAGAAAGAGGCCTGAACTCACTTTAAAATTGTTTTAAGCCAGAAGTAAACTACATTTAATCAAAGACCAATCGAATTCTACCCAATTAAACTTCTAAGGAAATAAAAAATACCAGTTCCCTGATGGTACAGGAATTGGTTGGGGTAAAAAATAACAAATAAACTCCTTATATTTCTTGTGCTTGAATTCAAACCCTTTCTGGAGGAAATAAAGACAAAACCGTGACCTAAAACTGCTAAACTTCCATTTACATCAAATGATCAGTTCTCCCCCCATGTAATCTGGCTGTTATTATTGCTCTTTTAAATACAATGTAAGAAAATGAAAAATTACAAAATTATAAAATAAGCATAGAATTACCAAGAGAAAAATCAAGTCAATGGAAACATACCTAAAAATGATCAACATGTTGGAATTAGCTTACATAATTCTAAAATAAGTATAATTAATATGTTAAATCTACATACATATATACATAAAAACACAATACATATATTTATACATATATATTTCTATAGTTCAAAAATATGTATAATTTCACAGGAGATTTTCTTAACTGTAAAAAAGAATAAAATTTAAAACCTAGAACTAAAAATATATCTGAACCCAAAGTTGTAATGATGAGATGAACAGCACTTTGGAAATACTAAAATAAAGGATCAGTGAACTTGAAGGGAGATGAATAAAAATCATCCAAACCGGGCCAGGCACAGTGACCCATGACTGTAATCCCAACACTTTGGGAAGCTGGGGGGGGTGGATTACCTGAGGTCAGGAGTTCGAGACCAGTCTGACCAACATGGCGAAACCCCACCTCTACTAAAAACACAAAAATTAGCTAGGTGTGGTGGCACACGTCAATAATCCCAGCTACTTGGGAGGCAGAGACAGGAGAATCACTTGAACCCAGGAGGTGCACGTTGCAGTGAGTCATGATTGCGCCACTGTACTCCAGCCTGGGTGACAGAGCGAGGCTTCTTCTCAAAAAGAAAAAAGAAAAAAATCATCCAAACTGAAGCTCAAGAAGAAAAAAACTCATTGAAAAAATAATGAAAGAGACTTAATGACTTGTAAAACAGCATAAAGTACACTAATCTAGGTGTAATTGAAATTACAGAAGAGGAGAGGAAGAGTAGGGCAAGAAAAATATTTGAAGAACTATTGACTGAGTTTTGTCCAAATGCTATAAAACAAACAGTATCCGACTGGTCCAGAAAGATCAGTGAATCCCCAGCAGTATGTATACAAGACAAAAACAACTAAAGAAAACCTAGTAAAACTCCTAAAAATCAAAGATAAAAAAGTTTTCGAAGTACATGTGTAAAAAAGAAAGAGGTGTAATATACACGGAAAATATAAACAAGACAGTTAAGTTTTTACCAGAAACGATGAAAGTCAGAAGATAATGGACACAATCTATAAAGAGCTAAATGAAAATTTATTAATTTAGAATTTATATCCAGCAATACTATTTAAAAACAAATGAAGAAGTAATGAAGACATTCTCACATAAAATAAATAAATTTACTGGCAGCAGATCCAACTATAAGAAATGGTTTAAAAAGTTCTTCAAGGTGAAGGAAAACAAGCCCAAATGGAAATCTGGGTCTAAAAACTAGAAGACACTGGAAATATTAAGTATACAAGAAATATTTTAAAAATTTGTTAATTTTTAAAAACAGGATTGATCACTTAAAGCAAAAATTATAACAAGGCATGGAGGGTATGTATGTGTAAGTAAAATATCTGACCACAGTAGCACCAGGTATAAGAGAATAGAAATAGATTTATACTTTTGTAAGAATCTCACATTATACCTGAAATTGTATCATATGAATTCAAGGTGAATTATTATATAAGCATGCATATTTTAATCCGTAGAGCAAGCTATTTTTTTAAGTGCAAAGAGACATAGCTTCAAGTGAAAGAAAGAAGAGAGAAAGAGATGTTTAAAGTAATCAATTGACCCCCAAAAGCCAGGTGAAAATGAAAGAAATAGAATAGAAACAAACAGAAAATATTTAAAATAATTGTAGAGATATTAATAAGTCCAAACATATAATTAATAACATTAAATGCAAACATATTAGGCACTCTAATTAAAAGGAAGGTGTTTTCCGTTTGGATAGAAAAGCATGACTCACTACATGCTGTTTATAAGAGACATACTTAAAAATAACTATTCAAATACGATGAAATTAAAAGGATAGATAAAGCAGGCAAAGAGTAAGCATAAGAAAGCTGGTATCACTATACGAAAATTGGATAAAATTGTCTTTAAACAAGTAGTATCACCAAAGGTAAAAAGGGTCAATTAATGATGATTAATGGCCAATTTCTCAAGAAGATATTATCATCTTAAATGTATATTCACGTAGCACCAGAGCTACAAAATATAGGAAGCAAAATTTGACAGAACCAAAGAGAGGAAAAGATAAATGTGCATTCATCGTATGAGATGTTAACACCACTCTCTCAGTAACTGGCATAAAATAGGCACAAATTAGTGAGAAGAAGCTTCTGCTGTCAGCATTTTGAAAACAGAAAACTACACATAATAGGTAGAGTCAGTTTTCAGACTTTGGACAACAGTGATCACTTAGGGGAAACAAATGAGGCGGGTCCTGTGATCACGCAGACCTTCCGCCTAAAGGCACAAGTTCAAGGAGGGAGATCTGAAGCAGAACACAGTGGCCTCTGAGTCAAGGAGACAGAGATCCCAACTGGAGAGGACTGAAGCAGCTGGTGTTTGGGGGACAGAGTGTGGAAAAGATGGAGCTACACAGAGAAAAAAATCCTCCGAACCTTCATAGATGTCCCCTTGAATTGGTTGCTGAATATTGACTGTTTGCTATGGCTCCTTTTAAAAAAAAAACAAAACTCACAGACAGGTAGCAGTCGTTGAGTTAACGATGGCATCAGAGGCTTTCATGTGATGCTAGCTCTCAGTTTTCTTCTTGGTAAAATGGGTAGAGGCCTGAGTTTCCAAGGGATTCAGATGATTCTGAAAAATTCCAAGCCCTGGCCTCATAGAAAAAGGACCTGTGAGTCCTCAGGTTGTTAGCACTAATCCACAATGCAGAAGGCTTTCATGCCAGGTGTCCCTGGAACCCTTGGAGTTTTGCCAGAGCTGCCTGGTCACCTCTTCCTGTTTAAGGAGAAGGAAACATTTTCTGCTGATTTGCAGCCAGCAACAGGACAGGCCACCTGCTTACTTTCAGGAAAGAACAGAGGGGAAATTCTAGGGAGGGCCTCGGGTGACAGCCGGGCCCAGGGAGGGAAATCATACCTCATCCACAGGGAGCTGCAGCTCATTGTTCAGGCTCCGGTGATCTCTGCGAGCACAGGCAAGGCCATGTGCCACCATATTAGTCAGGGCTGTCACTTTAATGGAATTAGTGAAGTTAATACTTTATTCACTGATGAATTCATTCACACTTTCCTCCCTTTTACTTTTGTGTCCATTTAACTTTTCCTTTTTCTTTACACCATGAGGGTGACAGTGCCTCTCTCGATGGGTCCTTGTGATGATCCTTGCCAAGGTACATGGTGGCCTGCCCCAGGTTCTGGCCCAGAAATCATGTAGTAGACTTGGCATTATTGGATATATTTTCTCTAAATGCTCTAATGGTGAGTCTCTCCGTCTTTTTCTCCAGCTATCAGTAACCAAACTGAGTTTTCCTAAGACTCTATCGTTTTTGCTGGAGAAACTTACCAGGAAAATCATTCTAGATTGCCCCATATGGGGCGACCAATAGCCCAATTTGCCCAGGACAGAGCCCATCTCAGGCTGTGAGACTTTCTGTACTAACACAGGAACAGTGTCAGGCAAAATGGGACAAGTTGGTCCCCTATCCCATCATCAAATGGGCTGGGAAAGAACCAGTAACAGAAACCAAGAATCTGTTTGAACTCTTGTCTCTGTGTGAGAATACAACTCATTTTTCTTGATTTACACAAGTGTAGATGTCTCCACCCCCTCAAGCAGAACATGAGAGGCAGGAAGGGGTAGGATTAAGGCCCTGACTTTAGAGTCCTGCCCTGGTTTGATCACCTGTAATCCATGAGCTCTTGGACAAATTACTAAACTTTTCTCTCTTCCTTACTTCCTCATCTAGATTTAGTTTACTAATATCTTATTTAGTATTTTTGCATCTATATTCATGAGGAATTTGATCTGAATTTTTCCTTCCTATAGTGCCCTTATCTGGTTTGGGTATCAAGATGACACACATCTCACAAATGTACTGGGGGAATAAATGCCAATCTATGGAAGCATTTGTATAAAATTGGAATTATGTATTCCTCGGTGTTTGGTAGATTCTGGCTGTGGAGATGTTTGAATCCTATATTTCTAGGAAATGTTTTGTTGTGTCTATTTTTTTATTTATTAACATACAGCATTCTTATACTATTATTAATATCTTAGCATTTGTTTGTCGATCAATCTTATCAGATGTCCCAATTATTCGTATCTCAAAGAAACAAAAATTGTCTTCTATTTATTTCCTACATCATGATTTTTCAGTCTCATATTTAGATTTTTCTTACGTATTAGGCAGGGGAAGAGTACTTTCTTATCCTTTTTTTAGACTTCTTGATGCTTTAACTCACCAACAGTAAAGCTTTCCTTTTTCCAAACATAAAATACCATCGTTCATATGTAAAACTTTCATTATTAGCAATTTATAAAATATTGACAATTTACTATTGCCATTTCTTCTTTAAACCATGAGTTATTTAGAACTTGATTTAATTTCAGGTTCTTCTGGGGATGTGAAGGTTGTCAGCTCTCTGCCCCTTCAGGTCTATGCACCATCCTTCCTTCACCCTTTTCTCTGCCCAGGAAACTGAGAGATGAGAATTATGTCAACTGGCTCTGTGACCCCCTGGCTGCTAGTTGAAAGGAGGTAAGAGGGTGGAAGGAGAGTGAAGTCAGGTGTCTGTTTGCTGGACTCTCTTTTCTTTCCTTTATTTCATTTGGAGCACACACCACACCCTGAAATCATGCTGTTTACCTCAGCATAACTACTCTTGTGTTTTCTGTCCCCACATTAAAAAGGTAAATTCCACTGCAGCAAAATCTCCAGCTTCCACCTCCCGGCCTGTCTCCTGAAGGTAAGAGGTGAAAGAACCTTTATAGATCACAGAGACCAACTCCTTCCCGGTGCCTCTAAGGAAACTGAAATTAAGGGACAAGGAGACTTGCCAAAGGTCAAATATCTCATTAGAGGCAGGGCCACCTACACCCTGACCCTGTATTTCTTCTATAGCATAAGACCCCCCAAAATAAGGCGAGAAGAAGAAAGAGGGGAAGCCCCTGCCTGGACACAGTATGAAGGAACTGGCTGCATTGTAATTCTCTGAGCAAAGCAGGGCAAGTACCCACAAAGCTGAATCACTGATTGATTTGCCTTTCCAAGGTTTCACAAGTAGCCTCTGATCTCTGTGCCTCGTATGTCAAGCCTGCACAGTCAGTTATTTAAATGAGGCCACAAGAGCCAAATGGCCTAGGAAGGTATCTGTTTCCATTGCCAGACCTCTGACTTCTTTATGGTGGAGAATAGAATAAACAAAGTTTCCCAAGAAGCTGAGAAAAACCTCTCTTCCTGAGTTCCTATTCACATAAGAAATGATTGCTGTGAACAGATGTCCAAGTCCTGATCCTGGAGCAGCCAGGGCCCAAAGCTGGGATGCCAATTTTCATTTTATCTTTCTCTTCCGCTAATCTTGCAAGGCCCAGAACTAAAGCACAAGATGAAATACATCAACAGTTTAGAATAAACCACTATGGGCCATAGGAGGGAGGAGACCCATCAAAATTATTGAAAAGTTTGATTGAAGGTGCCTTTAAAAATATTGATGATTTTCCATGGAGAAAATTTCTTCTAAGCAGATTTTTTTTAATGCATAATTTGTTTAAAAGTGCTTATTTACACCATGGAATACTATGCAGCCATAAAAAAGAATGAGTTCATGTCCTTTGCAGGAACATGGATGAAGCTGGAAACCATCATTCTCAGCAAACTAACACAGGAGCAGGAAACCAAACACTGCATGTTCTCACTCATAAGTGGGAGTTGAACAATGAGAACACATGGACACAGGGAGGGGAACACCACACACTGGGGCCTGTCGGGGGGTAGGGGGCAAAGAGAGGGAGAGCATTAGGACAAATACCTAGTGCATGTGGGGCTTAAAACCTAGATGATGGGTTGATAGGTCCAACAAACCACCATGGCACACGTATACCTATATAACAAACCTGCACGTTCTGCACATGTATCCCAGAACTTAAACTAAAATTTTTAAAAATATGGTTATTTATAAAAGACTTGAAGCACTTGACCTTGGATCAGAGGTATGTTCAAATCTTTATTTCCATACGCCATGAGCTTGACTATCAGAGGTATGTTCAAATCTTTATTTCCATATGCCATGAACCTGACTATCAGAGGTATGTTCAAATCTTCATTTCCATACACCATGAACTTGACTCTAAACTGGGCATTCCCGGCCAGGTGGGCACACTTCTGCCTGCCTTGCATCCCTAATTCTCAAAAGTGAAGCCTCAAGGTAAGTCCCAATCCTGGGAAGCAACTTACGGTTTACAAAACCCTCTCGTGAGTTTATGTCCCATCATCTCCTTATATGAGCGTAAGAACTGAGGCTCATGGAGGTTGAATCAACCTGCCAAAGCCTGTCCAGCTACTGACTGGCAGCTGCAGAATCTGAATCTCACCTGTCCTGTATGTTATGCTGGGGCACCTCATGCTGTGTTTGTCATTAGCTAAGTGTGTGTTGTCGCCCCAGGTGACTGTGAGTTTCTTGAAATAATGTCTCATTCACTTCCCTATTGGCCACATCTATATTGCTGGATGGCACATAACAGATCTCTCCTGGTCCTATGTTTAAAACGTCTACATTCTGGTTCGAATGAATGAATGGAAATACTCCTCAATAGGAAAGCCTGAAAAATGTGACCTTATCTTGGCTTTGCTTCGTGACTTGGAACACCTCACTTCCTCTTTCTGTTCCTTGTGTTGCTACTGGAATACAAGTTCTTTAAATCCCATCATTTCTCATTCTCCTCCTCAGGCCAAAGGTCTTTGTGTGATGCCACATAGCAAATTCGAAAGTGAGATCTCCCCACACCCTTAAAACCAAATCAAAGACATATTGAGAGAAATAAGAGAGACAGATTTTTGTCATGAGTGACTAGATAGCAGGACTGGCTACATAGTGGGGGTGGTGGGGTTGCGGCGGGGTGGGGCGGGTCCAGGGCGAAATCGTTAAAATTCTTTAAAGAATTTCAAACTGGCAATGGCAGAAACTTAATCCAGTGCAGGTCCTTTTAGGCATGGGGTCCTTTGCAACTGAGCAGGTTACATGCTATGAAGCTGGCCCTGCAAGCAGCAATTATGGCTTAAACATGCAGCCCTTTCTATGACCACTGGTGGAAGCATTTCCCTTTTAGGAGCCAAATCCTCTAAATGCACAGAGCCCAGGGTGATGGGAATGGGAGTGATAGAAAGCAGAGCCAGGCATCTTCCCCCATTGGTTCCCAGACCCTCAGCCTGCCCGTTGGGTCACAGAACCATATAATAGTACTTGATTTCAGGCAATAGTTTTCAACTATAAATGGATATCTAGGGGAGGTGGTGCTACTACTCATATAAAGTGTGTGGAGGCCAGAGATGCTGTTAAACATTCTACAATGCACAGAGCAGCTCCTCATGACAAATAATTATCTGGCCCTAAATGTGAATAGTCCCAAGAGTAACAAACCTCCATTGAGGGTATATACTGCACTTGAAACTTGACTATTATGGCAGGCTCTTCCATCTTCATTGGCTGAACCTTCACCATATGGAGTGCATTTATCTTACTGATGTCTAAAACACACTTACTTGCTGCTTCTTGCTTAACCAATCTGGATGTCTAAAACACACTTACTTGCTGCTTCTTGCTTAACCAATCTGATCGGTCTGATGTCTTCAATATATAGTCATGCAGGTCACATTCTGTGGGATTTCCAAATGATCTGGATCCCTTCAGACTGTATGATGGAAGGAGATGTAAGATTCACATGGCTTTGGGTGAGAATGTAAATGCATACTGCTATCTGTCCTACATGAATGCAGACTGCTATGAGCCCACTTTCTCATTAGGATTTTTTTTTTTAAAAGACCAAGTTCACCATAGCAATGGCCTCCTCAAGGATACATATGAAACTCAAGAAGTTTTTTAGTGCAGTGGGGAAGGGAATGGAATGTGAATTATGAATAAATGGGGATGGATGAATGAACAGTCTACACATGCATACATCCATGCAGGAAAATCAGGGAAGAGTTCTTGTAGAAGCCAGTGATGGAGATGATGGTGGTATTCCATGAATTCAGGAATATGATCATCATGTCCCTCTAACAAAAATAGGGAGAGATCTCATTTTTGATTTTGCTATGCTGCATCAGACAAAGACCTTTAGCTTGAAGAGGAAAATGAGAAATCATGAGATTTAAAGAACTCATTCCAGGTAGAAAAACAAAGACCAGAAAAAAAGGTGTCCCAAGTCATGAAGCAGACCCCCACCCACTCCTGCACACTCAAGGAAAGGTAAGACACAGAGAGCAGGTCTAGGGAAAGGATACCAATTGGTTAGTTCCACATCTCGCACACCCAGGTACAGGTGCTCCATAGGCAGAACTAGAGGTGGTGAGACAGCTGGAGGTAGAATCCAGCTCCCGTGGAGAACTGAAGCCCTGAGGACAGGTGAGTTCCTCAGGACAGATGCAGAGAATGACCGAGTGCAGTGGGCTGAAAGTAGAGCCCTGGGGAACCCCGATGTTTAAAGGAACAAAGGGAATGATGAACCCATCCAAGAAACTGAGAAGAAATGTTCAAAATTATGAGAATCATCAGAGGAATGTGGAATGAAGGAAGCTAGGGTAGAAGAGAATTTCAAAGGCCTGAGTGAATGGCCATTTCAAAGGCAGTAAGAGATGCTGGAAGATAAAGGCTGAAAACTTTTTAAAAAGATGGACTATAATTTTTGCTTTTATCATAAGATGAAGCATTGAATTGAGGTGAATGGGTTTGGGGGAGTGTGGAACAGGAAAGCAGCTCAGAAAGCAAATCAGTACTCCCTTTAACATAGTCCGTGCTCTACCATGGACCTTGTCTATTGCCACAAGTGAACATCTGGCCTCCAGTTTTGTCCTAGATAGAATAGATATACGATTGTGTGATGTGCAAGGTTTTGTGATGCTCAAGTGAGAGAGAAAATGTAAAAGTGCTTTTTAAACTATTTGTTGGTTCTTTCAACACATTAGCTAAAGCTAACAAGAGAGATTTGGGTTTTGAACCATTGCACACCTTCCAGATAAAGATCTCAAACTTTTTCTGGAAGCTTGCTTTCCTCCTCTCCAGTATGGACATCATAAAGTGCAGGCCTATGGCATTGTCCAAGTCCAGGATAGGGGCCTTTGAAATGTGTAAAAATGCTGATGAGATCATTTTTGAGAGCTATTGCAAGTCACTGCTTTTGACTGAGCTCCACCCTGAGCAGCAGGGCCCGTGAATTTACTTATCCCTTCCTCTCTCTCTCGGGGACCTGCCACCCTCCAGAGACAAGACACAACCTCACTCATTACCTTTCCCAGTGACCAGCACAGTGCCCAGCAACAAGAAAGAGCACCCCAAAACGTGATGAATGGCTGGATACTAGGAGGAGGAAGAATATGTGTGCTAGAAAAAAAAAATGAAATAAAGAACAAGCAAAGGAGAGGTGCATTTGACCTGAAGGAACTGGAAAAGCTTCCTGGTAAAGAAAGCAATTGACCAAAACTTTGAAAGAAGGAAGGACTGGACAGGTAGACAGTAGAGAGGATATTTCAAGTCTAGAGGAAAATGTAAACAAAAGCACAGAATAAAGAAAATGCAGGAATGTTGGCAGCTACATCCATGTTCTTTCCAACAGATCTTGAAAGACCCATGCATTGAGTGCTTGCTATGTGCCAGGCACTTGCAAGACATTTTTCCTCCTCTTTGAAGAGGAAAGAAAGGACATGAGCACTGAAGACAGCCATGGGGAAGGGATGAGGTAGGCAAGGGTCAGACCCATATGTGTTCTAATCCCAGCTCCACCACCACAGAAGTGTGACTTTCCGGCAACCTAAAGAATTCCTTATAAGCCTCTTGCTCCTCATCTGCCCAGGGGAGGCAACGGTGCTTACTCAGGGAGTGTGTGATGATTAAATGATATAATGAATCATACACATGCCCAGCATTGAACACCGTTGGTGCTCAACCAGCATTTCCCTCTGTCCTTTCCACCAGAGCCCAGTGATCCTGGACAGCTTTCAGGCATCTTGAGTTCTCAAGGGCTTCCTTTCATTCTCTTTGTGGGGATGCAAGATGCCACTCCTGTGCCAAGAATGTGAAGAGCACTATTTTCCTCCCAAGTCAGGTCTTTATGGTAACCTTAAAATGGTGCAAAATTCCAGCATCTCAACTCCCTTTCCCTGCCGTTATTTTTATCTCTTCTCACTTTGTCATGTTCATAAGATGCTGCCTCTTGCTGTGGCGACAGACACGAGGCTGGGTTGGGAGCAATCAGAGACAGATGGGAAAGACCTGCTGGAAGAATCCCGGAACATAGGAGCTGGAATCCATGTCCCCTCCCTCCACTGCTTTCCACAGCCTCCTCCAAAGCCCTGCAAGGGAAGTGCAGGGGGAGGTCACACCCTCCCCTGCATCTGGGTTGGGGGACCTAAGAGGACCACCCAGAAAAGTAAAGTATTTTTAAGCAGAGTATGCTGTTATTTGAAAAATGCATACATATTTGATATTTCACTCAAAAAAATATATCAACCTTCATTTGGCATATCCAGGTAATATTTTTAAATCACTTAATTTTTTTTTCACCAAAATCTACACATAAAATTGATGCTCACGTATAAATCCACACTGGATATTTGTTCTGTTAGTGTCAAGTGCTGCTGAGAACACGACCCTATTTCCCAGTGAAATGTGGACTTCAGGATGGGAAACCTGAGTAGATCCCAACTTCAGATGACGGAACTAAAGCCCAGAGGTTGCAAATCAATCTTTTCTCTTCTTTTAACTTTATTTTCCACTTATCTTCATAAACATTCTTCCGTTTAATCCTCACAAGAAACCTACAAGGAAAGGAGGAAGAACAGTGTTGTTATTGTCTCCAGTTTGTAGGTGACATCCAGCAAGGTGACGGGATTTGGCTGCTGCCTCCTGGGTTGCCATGGTGAATTCTAGCCCAGAAAACAAGGTAACATACACAGCCAAGAGTGAGAACACCATGGGACGTGGTGACAGAGGGAGATGGAAGCTTTGATGGGAGCACTGAGGGAGCAGGTAATGCAGCCTAGAGATTTATGGAAGACCTGCGCTTCACTTCAATGGCAGGCAATAGTGACACATCAAAAAGAATTTGCTTGTTGCAAATTCAAGTCCAAATGGAGCAGCCTAACACAGGGCCAGCTATGTAAATGGGATGACAACTAGACCGCCCAAAGATGATCTAGTTGGCAAGATGAAGGCTCAGAAAGAAAAAAAAAAAAGGATCAAAATAGATAATAAAGAAGCTCTTTCCACCCTTCTCAAAAGAAGTAAGACAGCAGAATGCTGCTGCCCTCTATTTGATGCAAACGTCACTTGGATGAGTGCTAAAATGACCCAAAAAGCAGCATTCATGAGCGGAAATTCTCTGAACTCCAGCAGCCTCCAGGTAAGCTTGTGAGGATCCCAACCTCTATCCCCCTCTCCGACTCCACACCAGCCTGGAAGGCTCCCCAGCCCCCACACCCAGCCAGCAGTGGGCACTGCACTTAATGGTCCTATTTGTTCGTGAGTGGCTGTCTCCCCTCATCAGTCCCAATGCACTCTGGGGCTTAGAGAGGAGCTTTTCTAATCCTGAGGACACCTTGGGGACAGGGTAGACAGGGCCATGCCTCAGCTAGAACCTCCCTTCTGAGTAGCGGGCCCTGTCTCGCCTGAGTGTGAGTGGATGTGCTTCAGGATAAATGGCCAAACTGGACTACGATGAAGGGCCAAAAACTCTAAAGGAACTAGAGCAAAGTTAATGCCAGTCCGCCTCTCTTCCAGGCCTGAGAGAGCCTCCCTTGGGCTTGGATTTCTCATTTGCAAATAAATGGGGCTCACTATCCTATGGGACGAAAGGAGCCTGCAGCCAGAATCACTTTAGGAAGAGATGGCCCAGCTTAGCAGTCACATGGCCCCCATGGGTGAGCCCCTGGCCCTGCCACCTGCCACGAGAGTGCCTGAGCCCACTTCACAGGCAGATGGTCCTGTGAGCTTAACAGGCAGCCCCAACCCCATGGCGAAGTCTTGCTGCAGGAGCTTAGTGTTTCAGCAGGTACCCGTAACTCACACTGCAGACCCTGTCGTTTGTCTGCCCAATAACCATGCCCCTGTTTATTTAGGAAAGTTCTATGATATTTGGGGAGGGAATGAGGACAGACTCCTTATAGCAACAGTGACCATGTGACTTTGTTCTGGCCAATTAAAGTTGAGAAGTCCCTAATCTGACTGGAACTTCTCTGATAAAATGGATAAAGCCACACTAGAAGAAACCCTTCCTCCTTCTCTCTGTCCCTTTCTAACTACCAGAAAAGCAGCAGCCATCCTGCAACCATAAGAATAAAAGCTAAAAGGAAAGAAATATTCTGGGTCCTTGATGGCTAGTGAACCTTGCTCTGCACAGGCTACCTCCAGTAAAAATAAGCCTGTGTTTGTCTGGTCACCTCTATTCGTTTGCTAGAGCTGTCTTAACAAACTATCACAGACTGGGCGGCTTCAACGACAGAAATTTATCTTCTCACAATTCTGGAGGCTAGAAGCTTGACATCAAGGTGTTGGCAGGGCGCTCCTTCCAAGGGCAGCGAGGGAAGGATCGGTTCCAGGCCTCGTTCCTTGGCCGGTAGACTGCCGTCTTCTCCCTGCGTCCTCACATGCTCATCCCTCTGTATCTGTGTGTCTGTGTAGATGGCCTTCTCTCTGTGTCCTCACATGCTTGTCCCTTGTTCCTTGGCCTGTAGACGGCTGTCTTCTCCCTGGTCCTCACATGCTCATCCCTCTGTATCTGTGTGTCTGTGTAGATGGCCGTCTTCTCTCTGTGTCCTCACATGCTTGTCCCTCATTCCTTGGCCTGTAGATGGCTGTCTTCCTGTGTCCTCACATGCTCGTCCCTCTGTATCTGTGTGTCTGGGTCCCGATCTCCTCGTCTTAGAAGGTCACCAGTCATACTGAATTAGGGCCCACCATAAAGACCTCATTTTAATGTAATGACCTCTTTAAAGACCCTATCTCCAAATACAGTTACATTCTCAAGTACTAGGGGTTAGGACTTCAACATGGAATTTGTGGGTTTAAGGGCAAAATTCAGCCCATAACACCATCATTGTGGTGTTGTCTGTGTTTTGCCACTATCTACATAGCTATTTACCATATTAGATCAACAGAAGGATCTTAGCTGCTGTTGGTCTAGGTGCTGTTTGGTCTATCCATACGAATATCCATACACGGTGCAGTTTGCTGCCATCCACACAGCTATTTGACACATTAGATCAGCAGTAGGATCCTAGATTGAGGTGCCGTTTGGACTAGGACTAGGCTACAAGGGCTGGCAGCCAGCCTGGTAGACACAGGTGTGTACAAAGGGCACAAACACAAGGCTTTAGGAGAAGAGGCCTGGAGGGAGGTGGGAGGAAGGCAAACTTGCCAACCAGTAATAAACCATATTTGATGAGCAGCTCTGCAGCAGACAGTGGGCAGCAGCGCCGCACAGGGGACCCCCTTCCAGGACCAGCACACACTCACTCGACCTGCCATCGTGCAACTTGCGCATATGCCCGTGATACACTCCATCAATGTTGTCCATGCCTGGTAATTTGGCACAAATGATAAGCAGCTGCTATGATAACTATTAACCCTTTGCCAGCACAAAGGAATCTGCCAATACTTTGATGAAGCTGTATGATCAATCAAGGAGCAGCACCGTGAGGGAGGACAGCATGGATTCTTAGCCAAAGCTGGGTCTGCCCCTTGCCCGCTCTGTGACCTTCAGCAATCCGTGCCTTCTCTGTGCCTGCTTCCTTTTCTCTAAACAGGAATGAGAATTGCCGAAATCACTTTACTAGGTTATTGCAAGAAATAACCAATTAACATTTGTGAAACATAGAAGAGTACCTGGCACAGAGTTAGTTCCATTTAAACGTTCAGGTTTATTTTTGTTTATGTTTTTGTTTTTTGATTTCTAGCCCCAACATTTCATCCAAAATCACAGGTCCATGGGTCAATCCCTACCTTATTCTCAGCCTCTGATTTCTCTTTGTAAATATCTACTCAGCAAATTCATGAAGTACATACTATATATATGACACTAAGACCAGCACTGTGAGCTGAAAGCTGGTAATGCCGTCCCTGTCGTCTTTAAACGGTTGTCATTGGCTGGGTGCAGTGGCTCACGCCTGTAATCCCAGCATTTTTGGAGGCCGAGGCGGACAGATCACTTGAGGTCAGGAGTTCGAGACCAGCCTGGCCAACACTGTGAAACCCCATCTCTACTAAAAATACAAAAATTAGCTGGGGGTGTTGGCATGCACTTGTAGCCGCAGCTACTTGGGTAGCTGAGGCAGGAGAATCGCTTGAACCTGTGAAGTGGAGGTTGCAGTGAGCCAATATTGGGCCACTGCACTTTAGCCTAGGTGACAGAGTAAGACTCCATCTCAAAAAAAAAAAAAAAAAAAAAATGTGGGGTGGGGTTGTTATAAGGATTAAATACAATTGTGCTTGGGAAAATGCTTTGTAAAGTATAAACCGTTGTGTGTATTTTAAGAGTTGCTAGTATATCCTGAATGTGTGTGATGACATATTTTTCAGCACTTCTGAGTGGGCTATTCTGGTGGGGAGGGTGAAAGAGGACCCAGAGCAGCTTTAAACTGGAAGCTGAGAGAGAGAGACCAGAAGCAAGGAGGGAAGGGGCGGCCATTGGTAAGTTCCTGCCATGGGTCAGGCATTGTGCTAGGCCCCTGACATGCCTTTTCAGGTGGAGAATGTTAGGTCTCACACAGAACCAGTCCTCTGCTCCTTCGTGGTCCCCTGGAGAAGCTGTGCCTCACAGCCCCTTACTGTTAGGTGGCACCAGGGACTAATTCCGTCTGATGGGCTGTGCATGGGAATGACGTGCCACTTCCAGGTGGTGGCCTTGAAGAATAGACATGGGCTCCGCTCCCTTCTCTCCCGTCCATGGGGGCTTCTCTTTCCTTCCAGGTTGTGCGTCCCAGAGAGTGGCTGTAAAAGTTGAAGGAGGATGGCCTTCCCCACGTCAGATATAACAGGCGCCACTAGTGCATCTGCACACTCTTGATTAGCCACTGAAATGTTGGGGTGAATTTGTTCATTTATAGATTCCCAACCACCCTCCCCACCACCACCACTTCACACCCACCCAATAGGCTGTTCTCAGCACTGCAACCGAAACAATCCTGTTATGATGTAAATCCACAGCTCACGGCCCCCCAGAGGTTCCCCTTCCCGCCAAGTAAAAGCCATAGTCCTGGCACCCTATGCCTCCACCCTTCTGCCTTGGTCTCTCTCCCCTACCACACTGCCCTGCCTGCCAGCCCCTCCAGCCCCCTAGAAGAGCTCCTCCCACAGCAGGCATCCCCCCAGAGCCTCTGCATGTCCATCTCCCTTGTCCTCATGCTTGGCCCCATTGATGGTCCTCTGGCACTTTCCTTGGATCTTTGCTCAGGTGTGCCCTGCTTAGTGGGGTCTCTCCTCACCATCTCATCTAAAACTGTGCCCCGTCTTGGCCTCCTTGGCTTTGTTTTTTGGCATGGCTTTCAGCACCATCTGGTGCATCTATTTCTGTCCAGTCATCTGGACCCAGCATCATGGAATTAGATGATAACATAATCTTCGTGAAGGCAAAGAGCTGGGTTTGTTTACTCCACTGCCATCTCTCCAGTACTGAGAACCATGCCTAGCACATATAGTAGCAAGCCCCCAAGAATTGTGGACCGAACAATCCTTCAGAATACAGCTGGCGGACTGAGATCCCACAGCTAGAAAGTGGCAATTCCAGGATTTAACTGAGGTTTTGGTCTCAGGCCAGTTTCCTAAGCAATAGACTCTGAGATGGGGATTTGCAAACAGGAAGTTTATCAGGACAGGCTCTCAGGATCTGACTCCATGTGAGAAGGGGAGAGAACAGGATTAGGCAGAGAGAGAAACTGAAGTGCAGTGTGGCCTCCATGGGGTCCCTGTATCCACAGTGAGGTCTGGAACTAGGAGGATGGCTCTCAGCATTGTTTCACTTGAGGCCAGGGGATCTGCCCTTTACCCCGCTGGGTGGGCGAGTCACGGGCTGTGAGCTGCACCTGGGGAGGAGTGTGGACCTCCCACATGGCACGCTTTTCCTAGGTGACTCAGAGAAGCACTGGGCTGAATGTTGGCAGCCACAGACTGACTCTCCACACTGAGTCCTGAGTGCGGCACCCCCAGGAGTCCCTTTCCTCTGAACTACAGTGCTGGGGAAACACTCCTTGAGCTCAGTGTCTGTGCTGGGGTAAAGGAAAGCAAGACAGCAGGGTGGGTTGATAGTTATTCTGGAAAACAGCTCACCAACTTCCCTGAAATGCTATAGCAGCTCAGTTTATGCTTTGGTTTTTTTGTTTGTTGTTTGCTTTTTAATTATTATTCCTGAGGTTTTCCCCGAAAATCACAGAAGAAAAGCTGAGATGTCATATAGTCTCCTACTGTTTTTAAAAAACAATAATAACTTAAAAGAAGGAAATGAAATCAACACAGTTGCTTGGAATCAAGTGACTCTTCAAACCACAATGGTGACATGGAAAAAGATTACAGAGCAGAATTCACAATTGCATTTTCCTCCTATGCTCACTCTTACTGCACACACAAGTGACATTTTAATTATGGAGCTCTAAGCTGGGGAAACACAACTGCCTGACTCTCTCCCACTTACCCAATCTGGTTTCCAGTCCAGCTGTGAGGGAAGGGGGTGAGATGAGGCCACAGCCCGTGCATGAAGATGAGGATTTCTCCTCTTAGAAAGGCCCCTTCTCCACTTCTTCTTCATCTTTCATGAGAACACTTCCTCTCTCCTGGAGTCCAAGGTCACTGCTAATAGTTCTTCACTCTGCTTTCACTAACTGCCACTTTCCTGAGGACCTGCCGTGTGCCAAGGACCTACTATGTTCTGAGCATCATGGCCATCCCTGGGGCATGGAGGTGCATGAGGCCCCCTTCAAAGGGCTGCCTGTCAGGCTTGCAGGGTGACAGGCACAGGCAGAGGTACAGCATGGAGTGGCCATGTGGTACACTGACCCAGGGGAATGCGGGCCCAAGGAGGGACACTGGACCTCACCTGCATTAGGGGAGACTTTCTGCCAGGGCACTCCTGAAGCTGAATTCCTGCTAGTTCCTGAGTCACATGGTTTCCGCTAAAAACAGGTCACTTCTCTGTTAAGAATACTGATTGCTAAGCTTTCTCTTGGATTAAAATATCTCTCTTAGCTGGGTGCAGTGGCTCCTGCCAGTAATCCCAGCACTTTGGGAGGCCAAGGCAGGCGGATTACTTGAGGTCAGGAGCTCGAGACCAGCCTGGCCAACATGGCGAAAACCCGTCTCTACTAAAAATACAAAAAAATGAGCCAGGCATGGCGGCACATGCCTGTAATCCAGCTACTCAGGAGGCTGAGGTAAGAGAATCACTTGAACGTGGGAGGCGGAGGTTGCAGTGAGCCAAGATCACACCATTGTACTCCAGCCTGGGTGACAGAACAAGACTCTATCTCAAAAAAAAAAAAAAAAAAAATTTCTCTTGGATTAAAATCTTTCAAGCTTTCTTTAATTCAAGCTTTCTCTTGGATTCAAATCCCTTGTCCATGTAGGGGTCTGGAAAGCCCTGTGCTCTCTGATTCATCTCTGGAACACACTGTGCTTTCTCTAATTCATCTCCTACTGCTGCCCCTTTTCTCATTCCCCTGTGGCCACTTCCCTGTGACATATTTGGCCTAAAACACCTCACACACTGTCCCATAGCAGGACTGTGCACTGACTGGCCCCTGTGCCTGGAAGGTTCCCCTCCAGATGTCTGCAGGTGCAACTCTCTTTTCTCAGTCACACATTCACTATGGGTTACTATCTCAAAAGACCTACTCTGAGCACACCTTATTTATTTATTTATTTATTTGTTTATTTATTTGAGACGGAGTCTCACTCTGTCACTCAGACTGGAGTGCAGTGGTGCGATCTCGGCTCACTGCAAGCTCTGCCTCCCGGGTTCATGCCATTCTCCTGCCTCAGCCTCCCAAGTAGCTGGGACTACAGGTGCCCACCACCACGCCCAGCACTTTGGGAGGCCAAGGCAGGCGGATTACTTGAGGTCAGGAGTTCGAGACCAGCCTGGCCAACATGGCGAAAACCCGTCTCTACTAAAAATACAAAAAAATGAGCCAGGCATGGCGGCACATGCCTGTAATCCAGCTACTCGGGAGGCTGAGGCAAGAGGATCACTTGAACGTGGGAGGCGGAGGTTGCAGTGAGCCAAGATCACGCCATTGTACTCCAGCCTGGGTGACAGAACAAGACTCTATCTCAAAAAAAAAAAAAAAAAAATTTCTTTTCTCAGTCACACATTCACTATGGGTTACTATCTCAAAAGACCTATCCTGAGCACACCTTATTTATTTATTTATTTATTTATTTATTTATTTATTTGAGACGGAGTCTCGCTCTGTCACTCAGGCTGGAGTGCAGTGGTGCAATCTCGGCTCACTGCAGGCTCTGCCTCCCAGGTTCATGCCATTCTCCTGCCTCAGCCTCCCAAGTAGCTGGGACTCCTTTGTATTTTTAGTAGAGACAGGGTTTCACTATGTTGGCCAGGGTGGTCTTGATCTCCTGACCTCGTGACCCTGCCTGCCTTGGCCTCCCAAAGTGCTGGGATTCCAGGTGTGAGCCACCATTCCCGGCCCCCAAGCAAACTTGAAAATTGTGTGCCTCTTCCCTGCATTCCCAGGAGCCCAAATCCCACATTACTATTTCTTTTGCACTTATCATTTTCATTCCAATCATTGCTTATTATTGCATAGTCAAAATACTGCGTATGTTTTATGTTTTTATTGGCTATCTCCCCCCACCTCCTAATATTAGCTACATGTGCACAAGAATTGTCTTTTCTGTTCACTGGTGTTGCCTCAGTGCTTAGACCAGTGCCTGACATAAAATTTGTGCTCAGTTAATGTGATGAATGAACGGATGGATGGATGAGGGAATGAATGAATTCAGGGCTCCAAGAGTACTGGGAAAACCATGAAGAAAATATTTGGACTGGCATCATTCCCTAAGCATTGCAATCGCGTTAACACAGCGTGCCGGGAGACGGCTTGGGAAAGTGCTGCTCACTCTGACACAGGCAGAAACGTACATAGGGTGGGGCTTGCCCTAGGGCACTCTGTGCCATCACTGGATGGCTTTGCCAAATTACCTTCCCGACAATTTTATCTGAGCCTCTCCCCAGATGCTGTACCCCTCGAAGACAAATTCCACCCTCAAGTGCGGTGAGCTGTTGATGTGCGGCCTCAGAAGGCACAAAACAATAAGGCCCTCCATGAGGCGTTCCTAATTGGAGCCTCGGGTTCCTTCAGCTCAGCCTGAACCAATAAAGATCCATTCCTCCCAGCATGGATTGGATCTGGGGATGCCCAGCTGGGAAAGATATGTTTCCTGCCTTCCAGGAGATCCCAGGCTGTGGGGAGCGTGATGCAGGGGCGCCAGATGAACAGTAGGGTATGTGGGCCAGCAGCAGGTCTCTGGGGCTAAGCACAAGAGCTGAGAAGCTGTATTCTGTCGTGGACTGGCTGTGGGACCCTCGGCAGCAGCTGTGATAGTTGACTGTCTCGCCTGCAAATGAAATTGACACTATCTCCCTGTCAGGATTGGTGTGAAGATGCAATAAGACAACACCATAAGATTACAGCGTTCTGCTCTTCACCTGGCATGTAGCATGGACTCAATACATGATACTGATACTGACAGTGCTTTTGATTCAAACTATGGTAAGCAAGAAATAGAAAAAAAAAATGCATCTTTTGAAAGTTCAGAGAAGAGTACTTCTGTATTGGTTTCCCGTGGCTGCCATGAAAAATCACCACGAACTTGGTAGCTTCAAACAACACACATTCACTCTCTTAGAATTCTGGAGGTCAGCAGTGTGAACTTGGTCTTATGGGCTAGAGCCAAGATTTTGGGAGGGGCCACTCCCTTTGAATGCTGTAGGGTAAAATCCATTAACTTGCCTTTTGCATCTCCTAGAACTACATCCTTGACTCCAGGCTCCTTCCCCCATCTGCAAATCCAGCAGCGTAGCGTGTTGCTTCAGTGGCCACATCTCTACTTCCATCTATGTCAAATCTCCTTTTGCCTCCCTTTTATAAAGACAATTATAATCGTATTTAGGGCTCATCTAATCTCCCCATCTCAAAATCTTTCACCACATCTGTAAAGTCTCTTTGCCATGTAAGGTAACACTCACAGATTCCAGGGCTTGGAATCTGGATCTTTGGAGGCCATTATTCAGCCTACCACAGCTTCCAACTCTTGGAAGCCTTCAGGAAAGAAGGGATGATTGGGTTATTGGGTTGAGTCTTGGAATATGAGAGGACATTCACTTTGGGAAAATTGGAGGAGAGTCATCCCAGGTGGGACATACAGCATATGCAAAGTCACGGAGGAGAAGGGAGGAAAAGGTTATGAACTTTTCCCTGCGCTGAGTCAAAGAGCCAAAGGAGAATGGTTTGGGAGAAGCTTCAATCACAGGGACAAGTGGCCTGCAGCAGGGTCATCATGACCTCCAAGAAAAGTCAGGAACTACATTAAGTCAGATCCACAGAAGCCATTCTCTGCCACGTATCATCTGTGGGTCCTGCAGAAGTAACTTAAGGATGTTACACTTCGCTGCTGTATCACTTTCAGTTCTTATAGAGGGTCAAGATGAAATTATACTTTTCAGTAGTATTTCTTAATAGAAACGCAATTGAAGACATTATTCATAATCCTAGTCACTTAGTCCCATTGTGACTGCTCCAGAGCATCTCACTTGAGTCGGGTACCGTGGCAGGGGAAGGCATCATCCACTTGGCTCACTTCCATAAGGAAATGGCATTTCCCTGGGAGAGAGCATTGCAGGGAATAACTTTAGTTTCTCTTCCCACCCCTCCCCATAGGAGGAAGAGTAACTCACGTCATCAGTAAACTAGATGGACCTTGACATTAAGACACATCAGCCAGGGATGTGGCCGCAGCATTCTGAGGCACAGATGCTTGGCTCTGGCCTTCTCTCTTGTGTTTCTGCTGGGTATTCTGGAAAGTGCCATGTAGACAGCAAGGAGTGGGAGTGGTTTCAGCTCTCCCCAGGGAAAGGGCCTAAGGTCTAGCTTTGGGGTAAGTAACAAGACTCACTTTTAGCCTCCAGCTTTAGCTGTGCCGTCCAACACAAAAAACAAGGAACACCACAGTTGGGTGTTATTGCTCCTGCCAAGCCAGCAACGACACCCATTCTCCACTCCGATTGTCATTACTCTCTTATTTCTGTTCTCAATTGGTTAAACACTTAAATAGGAGAAGACCTGAGTAATTACAACCACGGAATTTCCAACCTTCTATAGGTACTCTAGTTGTGCACTCCTTATCAGAATCTAATGCCTGGTGATCTGTCACTCTCTCCCATCACCCCCAGATGGGACCACCTAGTTGCAGGAAAACAAGCTCAGGGCTCCCACTGATTCTACATTATGGTGAGTTGTATAATTATGTCATTATATATTACAATGTAATCATAACAGAAATAAAGTACATGATAAATGTAATGCACTTGAATCATCCTGAAACTATATCCCCTGCCTCCCATCCATGGAAAAATTGTCTTCCACAAAACCAGTCCCTGGTGCCAAAAAGGTTAGGGACGGCTGTACTAAGAGATGGCCATGTGGTTTTTGGTTATATGTTTTCTGTCAGCTGAATATAAAGGGCAAGAAATTCGGGTTGCACAATTTCCCTTGTCTAAAAGAAATAGAGCTTCCTAGTGTAGATCCCTCGCATGCACAGTTCACAATAGAGTTTGCACTCCTATGAGAATCTAATGCCACCACTAATCTGACAGAAGGCAGAGCTCCGGTGGTAACATGAGCGATGGGGGGCGACTGTAAATACAGATGAAGCTTTGCTCGCCCACCAGCTGCTCACCTCCCGCTGCACAGCCCGGTTCCTAATGGGCCATGGACCAGTACCACCTATCAGTATCATCCACTCTGATAATCAGTGTGCAAATATGGCAGCACCCTGAAGTGGTAAGAGAGGGCTTTGCAGCCTCAGTCTCTCTCCTCTCCTCACCCCCTGGGCCCTGGTTACCAGTCTCGAGGGAAAGGTGGGGCCATTTAGTTAGCACAACAGGATGACAGACAGAGCTGCAGCAAGGGTTCATGTAAGAAACTGTAATGAAGCGAGGGAAGCAGCACAGGGCAGGAAAGCAAAGCCATGAATTCAACAATTCAATGGCAGTCCAGCCTCAACCAGACACTGCAGGTAGCACTGGTGGCTTGTCCCACCTTGAGGCAAGAGCATCATGCATTCACCCCTGCAGCAGCCAGTCACTGGCTTATGGACATCCTCAGGAGAAGCTATATCTGGCATGGTATATCTGGGCAAAAAAAAGCCCACAGACCAAGGGAAATTTGCTAGAGAATGGTGTCCCTTCAGTTGTGAGCAGATAACCATCATTGCAGATGGAGGTGGGTGTGTGGGCAGGGAATGAGGGGAAGATTCAAGGCATCTACACCAGTCCACCCCTAGTACCACTCATGTCCACTTTCTTCCCACATCAGGCCCACTCAAGGTTGTAACAACTTCTCCAGAGTTCTGATGGCTTACAATTTCTGGGTAAAGTTTAACCAGGAAGTTTAATGGGACAAGCAAAGCCCTTAAGGATGGAGTTGGTCCCAAGGCCATAAAGCACTTTCATGATCTCCCTCCTCTGCCATGTTCTCTAGATTCTTCTGTCCCTCTGTTAGTGCTTGCTCTGGTCTACATGGCTGCCCTGATGGAGTGATCCAGAGCCTCACCCTGCGCAGACTGAGTTCCTAGTTAGCCTGCCCTTTTAAAGCCATGGTTACCATGATGCAGGGCAGGTTCTTGGCTTTGCTCAGGAAAGAATTCAAGAGCAAGTCTGTGGTGGAGGAAGGCAATTTGTTGAGGCAGCAGCAGTGTTACAGCTGTGTGACTGCTCCTGGCAGAGCAGGGCTACCCCATAGGCAGTGTGTGGAGACTAGCAGTGTATGGGCAATTTGCAGTCATATTTATACCCACTTTTAATGACATGCTAATTAAGGGAGGAGTTATTAAGAAATAGCTGGAAAATACGTGGTACCATATAGATGTTGCTGTGGCACAAGCTAGTAACTTCTGGGTGTTGCCATGGCATTGGTAAATGGTCATGGAGCTGGTGGGACTGTCTTTGGCAGCAAGACCAATGGGGGTGCTTTGGGCAACCTCTTCCCAGTTTTGGCCAACCTTCTGTTCTGGAGACCCATCCTGCTGGCCTCCTACCTCAACTACAGAGTTAAAATTGGGCATGAGAGTACCAAGAGATTCTCCAGTCGATTACTAGAGTGCTTAACATATTCCTCCCTGCCCTAACGATCATCAATCACATCTCATAATGTCAGCATCAATCACACCTGTCCTCTCACTAATCAACTGGCACGGGAATCTGATATGACCAAGCAGAAGCCACAGCTCTTAGTGGGACTCTTATTGCAGCCCTTGGTGGAAGCTTTTGCTCTCTGGGAACCAGGAACTCTGGACCCATACAGTCTAAATTTTCAGGAACAGGAGGACATTTTTCCCAGATGGGTCATGAGGAGTGATAGTGAGCAGAACCACTCCTACCTCCACCCTAGGTTCCCTGACCCATGGATTCTACATATTGGAGGTGCAGCATCATATCATGGCTGCTGGGTTGGGTTAAAGGTGCCATTTCTAAGCTGGTGCCTCCAATATATCTTAAGGTCACTGGAGGACTCCATGACGTAGGCCATTTCTAGATGGCATGGCACATAACAGGACCAGTAAATTCTATGAGCCATTTACCCACTGCTCTGTCTCCTTACTGCACAGTGGACCCTTGGCCCGAAGCAGTGCTGCAGGGTTCTATATCATGACTCCAGATGCCATGGGAGTTCTAGGGCAGTGAAGCTGGCTGAGGCACTGAGGGCAAAAAGCAAACACACGCTCAGAATTCATAACAACCCCACTCAGGACAGATGGTGGCCTTTATCCCTTGGAAAGGCACAATGAAATCAGTATGCCACCAAGAGGCTAACCTCATCCGTCTATGCTTTGATTGGCAGATGGCTATGGCTAATGAGTGATTTCTAAACAGTGGCAGATAGGAAATGCCAGTAGAGGTCAAGACAGTTGATTTGCAATTTTTAGAGTGCCTGTAATGTGGATTTTTCCTGCTTTGTCTGATTAATAAGTTACTTTTTGTTTTAGCAGCAGGCAGTTAGGACTGTTAGCCATGTGTTTGGAAATACAAGACAAAGGAAAATATTCAACCCATGCATCCCAAGAATGTGATTTAGGGATTTTGAATGGAGAACTGTATTGAAATATCTACGGATAAAGCCAGAAACGTAAGACTGTTGTACCTGACTACCCATTCAATTCAGAAACGCCCTACTACTGTTAGGTGGTTAGCAGGGGCCATCTGGTCTCTGCTGGAACATCCCCAATGGGCAGCAGCTTGTGACTGATTCCTGAAGTCACCCATTTGATCTTTGACAAGTCTGACTATTAGATTTGGGCTCAACAGAGAGAGGAACATTCTGCTTCCCTGTGGCTTTCCTGCCTTTCTCCTCTATCTGCTGCTTGGGCCTAAAAGAATGCCCAGTCCCTGTCTGGTAAATGAGCATCAGGTATATGCAGCAGGAATCACTGAGCTGAGACACTCCATTATGTCCAGCTCCTCAACTCCAGTGCCTCCAAATTATCCATGTTTGCTTAAAACCAACCAAGTTTTCTCAGTGACTTAGAACAGATTCCAAAGTCCCTGCCTTGGCCTACCAGGCTGCAATTGACCTGCTCCAGCAGACTCTGACACCATCCCTTCCACTGCTCTCTCCTCACTCTCATCCAGCCTCTCTGGGCTCCCGTTGCTCCAGGAATCTGCAGAGCCAGCATTCAGGGCCCACAGGGCTTCTGTCCTCCCTGCCATGCTGTCCACACTCAGACCCCTGCTCAAATGTCACCTCCTCAGAGGGGCTGCCTGACCACCTCGCAGAGGCAGCATTCTCCCTCCCCTACTCTCCACACACCCAATTCTCCATCACAGAACTTATTTCCGCCTGACATCTAACTATGTATGTGTCTGTATATGCGTGGTCCTCCTCTCACCCCAACACACTGGTATGGAACCCCAGGAGAAGGGCTTTGGTGGGTAATGAACAAATGAATCAACTGAATATGCTCACCCATCCACTGTAACCCTAGTTTCCTTCCTCCAGTCAAACTCCAGGCCGTCCCTATTCTTTTGTAAATAACGCTATCCGGAGCTGTAAAGTTCCAAGTGTGGTCTTACTTCCTTTGTGAAACTGGATAAGTCCGTCAGTCTCCCTGGGCTTTGGTTTCAGCCATGTGGGAACTGAGCCCATAACGATGCCCTGGTGTCACCATGGCAGTCACAGCATTATGAGGAGCTTGTGAAGTGCTCTGCATGCTGTAAAGTGCTGTCTTTCTATAGGGTAGAGGGTATGGTATACTTATGACATCAGTACGCACAGGAGGCCCTGCTCATCTCACTCCTGGTCACTATTCCTGGGAGAGTGATATGTAGGGACATGCAATCTGGAATCCTGTCTACTCAGAACATGGGAGCTCCCTGTTGTACCCTCAGCCCAGCCGCTCACTTTAAGGTCATGTCAGCCTCAGAGGAGACTTGCAGAAGGGCTCTCTCTCCTCTAAAGTTGAAGGAGCAATGGCAAAGGCTTTTAGAAGCCAGCTTGGAAAATAGCTTAGCAGTGGGGTCTCCTGCTTCCCTATCTCCTTTACTCTGAAGCTGGCACTTGGGGAAATGTCCTCAGGCACCTGAGATGAGATAGTATCCAGCAGAGAAATTGAGCGGCAGCTAAAAAGTAAGCTCATTAGCAAATTTCCCAGCCCTGAACCCTCCAGAAAGTACTGGCCTGGCAAAAAAAACACACAACCTTGTCTGCTCTCAGAGAGGCAGGTGGGGTTATGCTGAGAACACAGGCTCAGTTCAGGTAGACCTGAGTTTCAGCTTGCCCTCTGCCTCCCCATGGGGTGTTGGCAACCTTTGCTCTCTTCTCTCCTATTTTTGGAGTCATGGATCTCCCCTTTGAAAACCTGTTGAAAATTGTTGATCCCCGTGCCAAGAAAACTCTCTGACCCCATTTCCTCATCTTTCAGATGGGCATAAGGAGGCCTGATATTCGTCCTCTTCCCTTTGGTAAAGTTTGGTGATTGTTTAAGGCTGGCATCCATTCCAATTGGTTTGTTTGTTTCATACAGGTAGTTATTGCATTTTAAATAGCATCCCTGGGGGCTTCTGTGAAGACAAAATGAGGCAATGAGAGGGGAATCCCACAGTTAACCCACTCAGTCAACATATGTGCCTTCCTTTAAGATAAATGATTAGCTCTGGGCCAGGTGCAGTGGCTCATGCCTGTAATCCCAGCACTTTGGTAGGCCAAGAAGGGCAGATTATTTGAGGTCAGGAGTTCGAGACCAGCCTGGCCACCATGGTGAAACCCTGTCTCTACTTAAAAAAAAATACAAAAATTAGCCAAGTGTGGTGGTGCACACCTGTAGTCTCAGCTACTCTGGAGGCTGAGGCAGGATAATCGCTTGAACCTGGGAGGTGGAGTTTGCGGTGAGCCGAGATTGCACCACTGCACTCCAGCTTGGGCGACAGAGTGAGACTCCAGCCTGGGCGACAGAGAGAGACTCCATCTCAAAATTTAAAAAAGATAAATTATTAGCTCTGGATGGCTCACACATCATCCCTGGCAGGCATAAGTTCCCTTTACTAAATAAATTAGAAGTGGTGTGGCTGGTGGGCAGGAAGAAACTACCTTAAAGACAGTCGCATCTGAATAAGGGACCCTCCAATCACGAAAGTTCACTGAGGTTCTCATCTTGTTGAAGAAGATAATTTGTGGACCAGAAGCTTTTCAGTAAGTTGCTGAGATATGGGGATCATTTGCTATGGGAATTGCCTTTTTTTTCTCATAGTAAAGGTAACTGCACTCTGAGGAGGTGAGGACACAAATGGAAGTGCTTCAGCTGGTTTGAAAACTCAACTTTCCAAGCTAATTGTTTAGTGTCTCTCTTTGCAGAAGTCAGTTCTTACCATTAACATACCTGAGTTCCCATACAGGCTTTTCTACTAACTTGCTGTGTGATCTTGGAAAAATTGTTCATCCTCTCTGTTTTTTTAATCTCAAAGATGGCATGGCTAAAATAGATAGCATCTAAGAGCTAGAAGCAATCTTAGAAAACATCTAGTCCAATTTCTGACCTTACAGAAAAAGAAGGCAAGTTCCAAAGAAGGGAAAGGGCCTGACTTCTGATTCCTGAAGCCTCTGGGCTCTAAATTCTAAACAACTCACACAGCTGCTGCAGACAGTGCCAACATTAGACAGGCGAAGATGCAACCTCACAGGTTCAGGTTCCTCCTCAGGTGCACCTGCCAATATTGAAGCTGGAGTCTGAATGAAGTGCTGCTTCAGAATCCTGTTCCCTTTCCTTGAACACATGTCTGCCAGGCCATGCAGGGTGAAGATGAAAGATAATGGAGTTGACTCTAGTCTCCCACCCAGCTGATAAAGAAGAGGCTGGTGGCAGAGATCAGTGGCCAGCACAGTACAGGGGTGGTTGGAAAGAGTTTCCACCAAGGGTGGTGAGATGTGTTCCCTTTGGGGTTATTTATTGGAGGCAAATTTTTTTTTTTAAAAGAAAAGTATGCTTATATTTGCCTTTTCTTTTTTTAAGTGTGTTTACATTTAAGGAGTACAAGTGCAGTTTTCTTACATGGATATATTAAGTAGTGACGAAGTCTGGGCTTTTAGTACCACCGTCACCTGAGCTGTTTAGGGGAGGGAAGAGGAAAGAATAAGGGTCAAGAGAGAGGAGCCTGATGTCAGGAAATCTGGGATCAGACAAAGAGGATGTTGTTGCTGGGAGGAGCAGGAATGCTTGCCCATTTCCTTGCTCATATTTACAAAAAAAATCATTTTAATAAATACCTCTTGGGTCAAACTTCAGCTTTCCTCATAAGCTCTCCTTGCTCCGCCTGACCCTTCAATGCTATGCCCCTCGGCTTCCAAGTTTTGCACTCTCCTCTCCTATTTCTGGCTCATGGGTCCTCCGTTGAGGATCTGATGGAAATTATTGATCCCCTCACCAAGAAAGGCCATAAATGCACATATGAAACTGCAGATCACCATCACAGGGAGTTCTAAACACTTGGTCTGTAGACACCGGTGGTTCCCCACACTCTAGTAACATTTATGCCCTACTTACTTGCAAATTCCTATCTTTAGCCCAGAATTTTTCTCAAACATGTTTCTGCAACCAAAAACATCCTCTTCCATCAGTACAATGGGGAGAATTATGACACCACCTATGCACCCCACAGGGTTTTTGTGAGTAGGAAATGAAATGCCCAGTGAAAAAGGCCGTGGTGTATAGCAAGGGGCCACACAAACATCTTGGGAAGGCTGATCATGCTCTTCAGTGAAGGAGAAGGCCACCCACGTAGAAGGGTGGTCGTCTTTATCATTTTCATCCAAAGGGGCAGAATAAGAAATATCATATTGTATAATGAATGGATGGGAGAATCTTTTCACAAAGAGAGCTCACCCAAAGTAGAAGTTCAGACCAATGTGGCGAGATTCAAGTATCTGCCTCTTGGCTTCTCAGATGCATTTTAGAGGAGAGATCTTGGTTTTCAACAGTGTATTTCCAAACTCTGCGTCTAGCAGGTATGCATTTGGAAATAGGTTTCCCTTCCTTATTGCATTCTGTAATGAGGCATTTCCATGGGTTGCAAGTATATGTGCTGTTTCAAAACAGTGTGTGTCCTCTAAATACCCCATGGAGCTAATGGAAAATGAAATCTACCCTACGAAATAACTCATTAGAAAATACGCTATGGTGCTAATACTTGGTTCTACAAAATCTTTAATCCTATTTCACTCTGGAAAGAACAGAGGCCTAGGCAAAGCTAAAAGTTTGGTGTCAAAAAGATCCTAGATTTTTACATATTAGTTGAATTTAAAATCATGTTTAAGAATTCTATTTTTCTGCCACTATTTATTCTATGAGCCCTTCACTAACTTACATAAAACTATCACCAAAGCCTTCTCCATGATTTAGAATTAAGATTAATTCTAAATGTAGGCTCAAAGTTTATAAAAATGAAAGCAATGTGGAAACAGGCTTGCTGTGCAAATTATGAGAGAAAAAGAACATGTTTTATCTTCACAGTGAGATTCACAAACTATCATCACTGACTTTGCTTCAGCAATGAGTGTGCTAATTACTACTGCTGATACCTATTTGTTTATTGTCACCTTTTTCAAGATCCTCAGAGGTGTTTAATTTCATTGACTTTTTCTCTGTCCCTGATGGCTGTGATACTCCATTTACATGAGATTAATAAAATCAAGTCCTTGTTAAAATAGTAAATAATGGAAAAGGTTGAAGGTTTTAGATGAGTTTTTGAATAGGAGTTAGGAACATTGGATTTGGAGAAAGAAAAATGGTTTTAAAATTTGAAAGTTATTTTAACTTTCAATTTTCTCATCTGTAAAATCCTACCAATAATATTACCTATTTCAAAGGATCATATTAAAGATTAAATGTGATAATGTATCTGAAGTGCTTAGTGTATTGCCCAGCACATGGTAACATTTCAATTGAATACTTGTTATTAATATTTAGGGCTACTAATTTTAAGATTGTGGTTAAGATGAGCTAAATTGTTTCTAAAATTATATGTGACTGCAAAAGACTTAAAATGGGAAAAAAATCTTAAAGAAGAAAAAGCTGGAGTACTCAAACTATCTAATAACAAAACTAAATATAAATCTACAGTATTCAAGAAAGTGTGGAATTGATATAACAATAGACACATGGGCCAGGTGTGGTGGCTCATGCCTATAATCCCAGCACTTCTCGAGGCCAAGGTGGGTGGATCACCTGAGGTAAGGAGTTCAAGATCAGCCTGGCCAACATGGCGAAACCCCGTCTCTACTAAAGATACAAAAATAAGCCAGGCATGGTGGTGCACATCTGTAGTTCCAGCTACTCGGGAGGCTGAGGCAGGAGAATTGCTTGAGCCTGGGGCAGGGAGGTTGCAGTGAGCCGGGATTGTACCGCTGTACTCCAGCCTGGGCAACAGAGTGAGACTCCATTTCAAAAAAGAAAAAAGAAAAAAATAGACACATGGATGGATGAAGGAACAATGGAATAAGTCAAGTCATATACAACATGTTATTTGATATTCCAATGAGGAAATACTTTTTCAACGTATAGGGCAGGAAGAATGAGATAAATATAAGAAAAAAAGTATCGACTCCTTTCCTCCTGCTATATGGATAAATTATTTTAAGATGGATCGTAGACATAAACATAAGCTAAAATTATAAAGGTTCTAGAAGAATATATAGAAGAAATCTTATAAACTTGGGATAAGAAAGTATCTTGAATATGATATATGCATTCGAAAATTTTAAAAAAATTAATTGGATTAGATTTAATTTGGATTTCATTAGAATTAAAATTTTTACCTCATCAAATACAGTGCTAATATAATGAAAATCAATAACAGATTTTTAAAAAGTATTCAAAATGCACATAGGACTTGTATCCAAAATATATAAATAACTCTTTCAAATCAATAAGACAAAAAACCTCATTTAAAAATGGGCAAACAACTGAAACAGACACCTCAAAAAAGAAGAGGTAAAAATGGCAGGCAAGCACATGAAAATGTCCAACATCATCAGTTGTCATTAAAATGTGAATTAAAATCACGAGTGATATGTTTTCCTACTCACTAGAATGGTTACAATTTAGTAACTGATATCACCAAATATAAGTATGTGGCACATATATTGCTGGTTAAAATATAAATGGTTTACCTACTTTGGAAAACTGTCAGTTTCTTATAACATTATGCATAGCTATCACATGATTCAGCAGTTCTACTCCTAGAACCTAAAGAAATGAAATCGTATGTTCACAAAAAGTATCTGTATAAGAGTAGTTATAGAAGCTTAATTCATTAAAGCCAATTAAATTAGCGACAACCAGAATATTCAATAAAGAGAAACATATTGTAATATATTCCTACAATGGAAAACTACTCAGCAACAAAATGTAATCACCTACTGATATATATATATACACACATATATAACATGATGTATATATATATATATATATATACACACACATATATAACAATATGAATCAATTCCACAGGTAATGTGCTCAACGAGAAGCCAGACACACAAGAAGAGTGTCTGTGGTACCATTCCATTCATATGAAGTTCAAAGTCAGCAACATAAGTCTGTGATGATAGAAATCATAACACCATTTGCCTACAGGAGATGGGCACTCGCTAGATGGCAAAATAAGGGAATTTTCTGGTGTGATAAATATTTTCTGTGTCTTCACTTGTTTCATGGGTATGTACCTTTATCAAAACTCATAGAATTGCACACTTAAAATTGATTATTCCACTCCAGGCACATGATATATCGATAGAGCTTTTTAAATACCAAGAAAGTTGGAGAGATCTTTGAACAGTCAGAGCTAAGTTTCCTCATTTCATAAAAATACTCAAGATCAGAGAGGCAAGGCAACTTGCCCGAAGTCATCCAGCGTGTAGGGCACTATGAAGATTAGAAGACAGGTCCTCTGACTTCTTATCTAGTGTTTCCTCCAATATACTTTGCTAACACCCCCATCCAAAGCCACACAGCTCCTGACGATAGATCCAATACTAGGACCTAGATATTCTCATTTAAAACCTTACATTGTCTTTAGGATTATTCAATTTGCCAAAGAATCATGGCATGAATTATCTGAGCAAGAAAACCAAAGCTATGAAGAATCATGCTAGGGAAAGCAGATTTGGAATCAAGAGATGTATACTTTGCTCTTGGCTCTTCTGTATCTTACTGTGCACTTTTAGGGAAATTACTTTCCCTCTCTGTGCTCAGTAGCATCATTGGATTGAAGTAGACGTTGCTCAAGAGTCTTTCCAGCTTGAATGCCCTGCAAACATCTGATGCCCTGCAAACATCTGCCCTTCTAAGTGTACAGAGTTGTTTCCCTGCTGACCTGATATATGCAAAATCCAACATTTAACTTATCCATTCAGACTTGACTTGAGAATTCCACAAGGGGCTCCTCTGGGGCTCAGAGGATCACACTACTTGCCTCTGGAGTGAGACTGACCCTGGGTGTGGGTGTCCTCTGGTTATTGTGACACCATTTGCTCTCACTTCCTGCAGGAGACACTGCAGATTCTTCTGCCTTCACTGGTGGACCTCTGCAACTCCTGTAGGCAAGACACCGAAAAACCACTGAGCAGGAAAATCAGGCATTGAGGCGAGTTTCTTAAATGTGGAAAAATAGAAGCACTAACATTCAGCTTTCTCTTACTATGCAGGAGGCCCTGTGAAAAATGCTTCATATTCACTTGGCTTATTTTATCCTCATAACACCCTATGAGGAAGCCACTATTATTCCTGTCATTTTTCAAATCAGGAAACAAACTTAGAAAACGTATGTTACATGCCTAAGGTCACACAGTCAGGGGGCAGGGGCAAGATTTAATGTAGCATTTTTACCTTCCAATCTGTGTGTTTAAATACTTCCCTAGACTTCCAGTTCAGCATGGTGATCTGCAAAGATCCTAAGTAAATATCCAGCCAACATTATCAAGCCGCTTCTCAAATTATTGTTTGCAAAGGATGAGAGGATTGGCAAGATGATTTCTAAGGTAGGTTTAGATTTGGAGAATCCGTTCTGAGACGGAAGACCTGGGGTGGACCCCAGGCCTTCCTAGACACAGCTCAGCCCCCTATGCTGAGCTGCCTCCCAGCAGAAGCTCCCTGCCCTCTGCCCTCAACTCCCTATCTCCTGGACCTCAGCTCTTGCCATTGCAAGACAGAGATGGATCTAAAAATACTGCAAAGGCTTGGCAATGTATAACATATAATCTCTTGCTCTGGCCCTGAAATCAATTAGATTTGTATTTTAAACTCCAGAAGTGTATGTAGACTATAGCCTTTCTCCAAAGTCAATAGAAAATATAAAAATGATTCCATGATCTGCCAACTTCTGGGCAACCCCAGATTGGCTATTCTGCCTTCCTGAGAAGTAGCCTTGGACCTCTCTCAACAGCAGGAACCAGAGGCAAATCCCAAATGCCAATGTCAGGGATCACCTGGCTTTTAGGTGATTTGTCATATTGTGGAAGGCTATAAAGAATTAACTGAAGAGTCCAGGGCTGACCCCTAACCCTGCCTATAAGAGGTGGCAGCCCTATCTGATGAAAGAAAAAGTTAAAGTCATCATATGAAAACATGTATGATGCATGAGGCGCTGCCTGAAAAACGATGTAGAGTCAAGCAGACCTGAGACTGCCATCAAGCGTCTCCCCAGCCTTAATGCATCACTAAGGCACCCAGTGACAGGCACATGATTGTACTAGAGACAGAGGATTCCAGTCCAGAAAAGGCCAAAGAATTCATGAGGATTCTAGAAGGGGGTAACATTTAGGAAGGCATCAGGGCATGTGTCAACAGGTAACAACAGGAATGAGGACCCAGACTGAGGCCGATGGTGGATGGGATGGGAGGGACGGCTGAATCTAGCAGAGTTCAGAAATCGAAGGGTGCATCTGTTCAGTAAGATAGATACCAAATGGCAAGCTGGGGAAATGACACTCGAGCTGAAGCCTGAAGGCTTAACATGAGTTAAAGATGGAAAGAAGTACAAGAGGAAAGTCTTTAAGGGAGAGAAACTACAAGCTCAGAAGCCCTGCATTGTGTAGGCCATGGTACATGCAAGGGACTGGAGGAAGACCAGTGAGGCTAAGCAAAAGCCAGGGATGGGGGAGGCTGGAGAGTCAAGTGCTGGACCTTGGAAAGATACCTGCTTCCTCCTACATCAATGGGAAGCCACTTGAGGCTTCAATCAAGGGTCACAATGAGGTGGCAGCCCTATCTGATGGAAGAAAATAATAATGAAAGCCATCATATGAAAACATCTACAATGCATGGGGCACTATCTGAAAAACGATGTAGAGCCAAGCCAACCTGAGATTGCCATCATGCAATCAGAGCTGCTGACTCTCCAGCCTCCCCCATCCCATTCTCTGCTGGAAGCAGTTCAGCATAGAGGTTGAGCTATGTCTAGGAAGGCCTGGGGTCCACCCAAGGCCCAGCATCTCAGAACAGATTCTCCAAATCTAAAGGTACCTTAGAAATCATCTCACCAAACCTCTCATCCTTTGTAAATAATAATTTGAGAAGGGGCTTGATAAGTTGATAATGTTGGCTGGATATTTACTTAGGATCTTTGCAGATCACCATACTGGACTGAAGTACAGGGATGTATTTAAACTCACAGATTCACTCTATGTTGTGAAATGAGACCGAAATTTGCCTTTCAAGATAAGAAATCAACAAATGCATATTGACTGTTGAAATATGCATAAATAGGATAAGCAACAAAAACGTGGGGAGAAGTGGATACTGAGTTGATTTGCGTGGCTATCTCCGTGAGATGGGATTGCAGGAGGATTTTGATTTTCCTGTGATACATTTCTATATCTTACAGATATTTTACATCAGTATATTTTGCATTTTCTGAGAAGAAAATAAAGTGTGTTTTGTTTTCCTTTCTAAAAGCAAAATCTCTGCAGATGATGCCTTCTCAGACAATAGGAATAAATTGCAAAGGAAATTGCCCTAATGTGACCCAGCCTGGAACTGGGTGTGCTTTAAACATAAATAGAAAGGCCTTTTGATGATGTCATTTTAAAAGTGTCCTTGACATTCTTGAAGGTTTTAGCGGGCCCCAAGAAAAAAAAATAGGATCGTGTCGCTGAAAGGGACCTTACCATTCAAACAATCCAACTCGCATTATTTTACCACTGCAGGAAATGAAGCCCTGAGAAATAGATACTTCAAAAGGAAATTCACTCAACAATCAATAGCATTTCTAAGCACCAATAGTAACTAATTAGACATTTACATTCTAAGAAGGCTTCAGTCATTAATAGTAACAAAACCTAGGTTAAGAGTAAATCTAACCAAAAACATGCAAGTTCATCACAAAGAAAATAAGAAAACTATTTAAAATATAAAATACCAGCACTTTGGGAGGCTGAGGTGGGCAGATCGCAAGGTCAGGAGTTCAAGACCAGCCTAGCCAACGTGGTGAAACCTCATCTCTACTAAAAATAGAAAAATTAGCTGGGCATGGTGCCGTGCACCTAATCCCAGTTACTCGGGAGGCTGAGGCAGGAGAATTGCTTGAACCCGGGAGGTGGAGGTTGCAGTGTGCTGAGATCACACCACTGCACTCCAGCCTGGGTGACAGAGCAAGACTCCATCTCTGTCTCCGTCTCTCTCTCTCTCTCTCTATATATATATATATGTGTGTGTGTGTGTGTGTGTGTATATATACACACACATATATATATATTCACACACACACATATATACATGATCAAGAATAGGAAGATTTATCATCAGGACCTGCAAAATTGTCTAACATATATAGTAGGTGCTCCCTATATCTTAGATTGAATCCATTGGAAATATGTTAGTTCTTCCCACACATTAAGCCTACAGTCATTGCCATTCCAGTAGTAATCCCCACAAGTTTAGTTAGGTTGGTTGTTCTTCTAAAATCAATTTTATTAAGATTTAACTTACATTAAATAAAATGTACCCATTTTTTAAGTGTGCAGTATGATGAGTTTTGACAAACGTCTAGATCGGGTGTAACCATCACCCTAACGAAGACTTCCATTACCCCTGAAAAGCCCTGCAGGGCTTTTTAGGAACTTGGCAAAACTGGTCTTAAAATACACACGGTAGAGCAAAAAGTTAAGAATAGCTTAGACAATTCTGAGGAACAAGTTGGAGGATTTTATCTAACAGATATAAAGATTAATTTTAAAGCCATAATAACTAAGATATAAACAAATAGTCCAAAGACACAGTTTTGCATTCCAGAAATAGACACACTCAGATATAAGCACTATATATACACAAAACTAAATCTACCAAACATGGCATTTCAAGTCGGTGATGCTGGAACACAGCCATGTTGATGCATTTACAGATTGTCTGTGTCTGCTTCCATGCTGCAACTTCAGCAGAGACCATATGGCCTGCAAAGCCTCGAGTGTTTACTATCTGACCCTTTCCTGAAAGCACTGCTGTGCTCAAGATATTTGCTGAATTCTGAAGCTGTATGACTGGAGAGCTAAAATGCTAAATTATTTGCATTCTACTTCTCCATAAACAGAGAAACTTAAAATTCTCTAACTTTTCACTGTGCCCCACCTGCCACCCCCCAGCCCGTGTTTTGCAGTATTTGTTCAGGAATTTCAGTTCTACATTTATATGAAACTTTGGCTGTTCATTCTATCCTGCATTTCCATATTGCAATCTGGGATCATTTTCTTCTGCCCAAAAAGCACCCTTTGGTGTTTGGTGCAGGTATAACGATATTAAGTTAGCTCTCGATTTTACCTAAGGTATTTTTATTTTGCTTTCATCTTTGAAGTTACTTTTGCTGGACTTGGAATTACAGGACAGTATTTATTTCCTTTTAGCATTTTAATGGTTACTCCACGCATCCTTGACTTACTACAAATCTAATACAAACTATTCCTTTTCCCAGTTCCCTCATAGTGCTAGGACCTTGGGATACTCAAATTGTGATTATTACATTCATGATTTTCTGTCATTTTAGACTACAATAGATCAAGGATCCACATTCCAATCACTGGGTAACCACTAAAAGAATAGTAACAAATATATAACAACTTAATAGAGGGATAAAGAGAATAATCTAAAGGATTGTTAATCTAAAGAAAGGCCAAGAGAAGAAGAGAAATAGGAATATACAGTAAATAGATGAATCAAATAGAAAGCAAATACTAAGAAGATTGATTGAACTTCAAGTATATTCATGCTTATTTTAATTGCAAATGTATTAAATATTTCAATTAAAACCCTGAGATCATCAGGTTAGATATAAAAGCAATTTGAACAACATTTTGTGCTTACAAGAGTCATATAATTATTATAAAGACACAGAAATATACCAAATACAAGGATAGAACATACGTACCATGTCCATATTCACCAAAAGAAAACTGGTTTAGCTACATGTACTACTTATCAGGTGGAGTTTAAGGCAAAATAACACTGCTAAAGAAAAGGAACATTTACATAAAGAAAAAGGGGTCAAATTATGGGGAAGAAATAAGAATTCTGAATCTGTATATAGCTTCAGGACAGACACAGCAAAACTGACAGAGCCAAAAGAGGAAATAAAGAAATTCATGACGATAGGAACATTTCGCACTTCTCACAACAGCAGATAGATCAAACAGGATAAATAAACATAAAGAAAACCAAAACAAAATGACAAACTTAAATTAATTGACACATTGAACACTGCGCCCAGCATGGACCATATTATTGGCCAAGTGTACATGAACACATCTCCAAATTGACCATATAATGGATTGCAAAGTCAACCTCAATAAAGTTCAAGGAATTATAACTATTCACATTGTATTCTCAGATCACAGTAAAATTAAGATAGAAATACTTAGAAAGAGAATTTTAAAATCACCAACTACTTGTGAATTAAGCAACACACTTTTAAATAATCTATGAGTCACAGAAAAAACCATCACAGCAAATAATAGAAACTTTTTGAACTGAACATTAAAGATAAGAGGTTTTGCATAACAAAATTTTTGCAGTACAACTAAAGCAGTCCCTAGAGAGTAATATATTGCTTCAAATGCATAGATTAGAAAGGGAAAAAACTTAAAAAAAAATTTATCTAATTCTTCTCAAAAAAAAAAAAGAAAAGCTAGAAAAATGGAAAACAAAAGGAAGCATAGGCCAGGCATGGTAACTCATGCCTGTAATTCCAGCACTTTGGGAGGCTGAGATGGGCAGATGATTTGAGGTCAGGGGTTCAAGACCAGCCTGGTCAATATGGTGAAACCCTGTCTCTACTAAATATATATATATATATTTCACAAGTAAAGCAATATGAGGCTCAGAGACCATGTTCACAAGTGTGTAGTCCCAGCTACTCAGGAGGCTGAGGCAGGAGAATCACTTGAACCCAGGAGGCAGAGGTTGCAGTGAGCTGAAATTGCATAACTGCACTCCAGCCTGGGAGACAGAGTGAGACTCCATCTCAAAAAAAAAAAAAAAAAAAAAAAAAAAAGGAAGCATAGAAGAGGAAATGAAAAAATAAAGAACCAAAATCAATGAAAAAGGAAAAATTGTACAACAGTGGAGAATCAAAGCCAAAAGTTATTCTTTGGAAATATTAATAAAAGGAGGAGCAATTTTCTAGCAGCTCCAATCAGAGAAAGTAAGAGCATGAGCATGAATTACAACATCGAGAACCAAAAGGGAGGCAATAAGTACAGGTCATCACACATCATTGATGGTGGTATGAACTGGTCCATTAAAGGGCAATTTGGTCATATAGATGAAATGGGAAGATCCTGTAATTCCATGTGGAATTACATTGCTTGAGGTAATGGTTCTGAAACCTGAATGCACATTATAATTGCCAGGCAAGCTAGCAATTAAACCAAACCAAACCAAACAAAAAACAGATTAATGAAATTAGATTGTACAGGTGTGGTGCCTGCAGGTATGTTCATTTTTAAATTCTTCCTTAATATACAGCTACTTTTGAGAAAACTGCGCAGTGGAAACACTTACCAATGTTTATAAGGAGATAAGAATGTTCTTTGTACCAACTGTAGGAGAAAAAAAATGAAAATGATGTAAATATCTACCAACAAAACATTCAACATTGAAATACTATACAATGTTTTAAAATGCATGAAATATGCCTAAACGCATTGACATGATTGAATCTCACATAGAATGAACAGTTTGCATTAAGAAAATTATAGTATAATATCAATTTTATAGAGTTTGCAAAGATGTAAAAATCTACTACATATTTAGAGTCAGTGGAGCATAGTAGTTAAGAACTCAGGATCAATTTCAGATATCAGCTTCCCTGCCAACAAGTGAGACATTGGTGATTATGTAATTTCTCTGTACCTCATCTTCTCCCTCTACCCAATAAGGATTCTATCACTTACCTCAAACAGTTGCAAGGATTGAATGAGCTGATCAATATTTGTGAAGTGTCCAGCACATCTCAAGGGATTCATGGTTGTCTGTTCTTACTGTTGTTACTATGCAGGCTTCAACTCTATCTACAACATTTCATTTCTTTAAACTCCTTTGTAGCTAATATGGCAAGATGTTCCAATTTAACAGAACTGGCTGGTGAGTATACATCTGTTTCTTAATGTTGCTTTCTGTTCTTTCCTGCACCTTTAAAATATTTCACAAGTAAAGCAATATGAGGCTCAGAGACCATGTTCCCAAGTCAGGTCCCCTGTGTGGACTCATTGCTCAAGTTCCCTCCCTGTTGATTGGCCAAGATAATTGTCAACACTAAGAGTTCTGAATCTTCACAAAGCAGTGTCCTAAATTCCAAAAGTCATCTTGCCCCAAATATCCTGCCCCTAATTTATCAAATTTGATAGTGAGAAATTAAACTCATAATGTGCGTTGGAATCATTTCTATTCCAACCACTGAAACATTGGCCTGCCAAAGTCATCATTTCAAAAGCCCTTTGTGAGTCTATAATTACTTTCTTCTTGTGCTGGGTTATGTTTTTACTTTGCTCACTTCTCCTTTGTTGACTTATGACTTAGAAAGCCAAATGGTAAAAAATCAACAACAAGAGACATTCCATTGGCTTTCCACCCCACTTAGAATAAAATGCAGAACCAAACTCCTCAATGCCGTGTGTAATAGCTCACTTCCAAATGCACTGCTTACCATGTACTTTACCACCTGCCCCTTGTTTCCCTTTCTCGGCCACACTCACCACAGTTGTTTTGTTTGTTTCTTTTCAGACCTGCCAAGCCTCCCTTCATCTCAGAGTCCTGGTGCTTGCTCTGCCAGGCGTCTGTCTTTTGCAGATCACTCGATGATGGTTCCCTCCCTGCCTCCAGGTCTCTACTTAGAAAGAGATCCTCCCTGACCAACTTGTCTAAAATAAGTCATTTGCACCATTACTCTCTACTGGCCCTGGTGTAATTTTCCTCACAGCTCTTACCCAGGTCAGCCACCAACAGGCACTAGACCCAGACGCAAGGCTGCAAAGGAGGACCCCTGTGTCTAAGTATTTACAAATTACAAGTCAAGTTACAAGTTACTTGCCCAAGTTGTTAGTAAGATGTTTCCTATTCTCCTACACTGACAAATATGCAGTCATAACCACCTACCAAGCTCCATTTGAATTTAGAATTTTCAGGTTCCTCAGTTGCCTATCAGAAAGCAGGGAGAGTGGGTCTCTGGGCCCTGCACTCTGTCTCACCCCGCTCTTTTCCACCACAGCCCCCTTCCTCTCCAGGAGTGGCTTCACACATGATTGACCTGGCTTACCTGTCCAGAGGGTCCAAGCTCCATGCACCCTCTCCAGCTGGTCAGTACCTCTTAGACAGACGTGTGTGGCAACCAGGATAAATAGGCCCTACCACTGAAATCTAACTGTCAAAAACAGATGTCTTTGCTAATACAAATTCACAATGAAGGAGCTCTGATCTTCTTGGTTTGACACAGCCTTCCAAGTTATTGGCCATTCATCAGACACTGCTGCCTAACAAATGGCTCAGTGCCACTCCATACTCAGGGTTGTGGGCAGAGACAACTACCCTAAAGCAATGGAGAATTGGATAAAGAAAATGTGGTGTATAGACACACTGGAATACTATTCAGCCATAAAAAAGAATGAAGTCATGCCTTTTGCAGCAGCGTGGATGGAACTGAAGGCCATTATCTTTTTTTTTTTTTGAGACAGTCTCCTCCTGTCACCGAGGCTGGATGAGGCTGGAGTGCAGTGGCATGATCTTGGCTCACTGCAACCTCCCCCTCCCAGGTTCAAGGAATTCTCATGCTTCAGCCTCCCTAGTAGCTGGGATTACAGGCATCTGCCACCCTGCCCGGCTAATTTTTATATTTTTAGTAGAGACGGCGTTTCACCATGTTGGCCAGGCTAGTCTCGAACTCCTGACCTCAAGTGATCCACCTGCCTTGGCCTCCCAAAGTGCTGAGATTACAGGCATGAGCCACGGCGCCCGGCCTGGAGGCTATTATCTTAAGTAAAACAACTCAGACACAGAAAGACAAAGGCCACATGTTCTCGCTTATGAGGAGGAGCTAAGTAGTGTGTGGACGTGGACATAGAGTGTGGAATGATAGACAGTGGAGACTTGGAAGGGTGAAGAAGGAGAAGGTGGATGATGAGAAATTACTTAATGTGTACAATGTATATTATTTGGTTGATGGTTACACTAAAAGTCCTGACTTTACCACTACACAATATATCCATGTAACAAAATTACACTTGTGCATCATACATTTATACAAAGAAAGTTTTTATAAAGAAGTTGAGCACTACAGGCAGATTGGGATAGGCGTGCCTGATACAAACCTGCAGCTCAAAGGCTTGAAGGAGCCAGCTCAAGTCATGCTGTCATGGCGGACGGTGTCAGGTCCCATGCCAGTGTGGCAGAGTTCTCAATGTAGGCACTGCAGTCATTTGGCTCATGTTTAAATCTTGACTGTCTCTTACTAGCTTGATGACTTTGAACAAGTTATGTAACCATCCTCTGCCTGCTCCAGAGGGTGTTTGAGGTGATAGCTTGGGTTAGTTCAAGCGATTAGAACAGGGCCCAGCAGTTATTAAATCTCTGAGAGGTGTCAGGTAGCAGCAGTGGTAGTAGCCGTGAAAAAACTCACTCTTCCCTGCCACTGAATCCTGGTGGCTTATAATAAAATGAGGGACCAATTTACAAATTAAATATCTCCTTGGAAATAAGTTCTGAATTGTAGACTTTATATTTCTTAAGATTTCAGAGAAAGAAAAGGAGAGTAGGTACTGGAGTCAGAAGACCTGCTTGGGGAGGTGGGATCAAGAGGAGTTCTGCAAATGAGACCCTTTGACTGGAGAAGAGCTTCCAAAGCCATCCCTGCCAGGGCTGTTTCATAGGAGTAAGGGTTTTGTCCAAAGGGCAATATATGAAGGACACAATGCATCTGGGGTTTGGAGCAGAAGTTTGAAGACCAGCCATATGCTATTATAGTTGTAATGTACGATACACTTTCTCCCTGGAGTGGTACGCCGCAGGTCTTCTCAGTCATTCTATTTCCTGTCCCTTGACAAGACTTTCTTTCACCGTAAGACAGTCCCCTCTTTCAAGTGGTCATTTGTGCTCTTGCAAGTGAGCTTGATAGAAACCCTGCCTGGAATGTTAACTAAAGTTTGTCCACAGAGCAACTCAGCTTTCTTGTCTAATTGCAGTTTTCTAGCACTATGCGGATGGGCAATGGTCTCTGCACAGACACCATATTGATTTCAGTCCATCCCTGAAGCCTTGCCTACCTCATGCCCACATTATGTTTTCCAATAATTAAGCCCTGGTGTCTTTGGAGTCAAGCTGGATTCAGAAGGATCTCTCTGCTCCTCCACTTCCCCTCCCCTCATTTCCTGAAGGTTGACCTAAAGGGCAAACCCAGGACTTATGTTTGGAAAAAGGCTGTTTTAAGAACATGGTGAATTTTACTATCTCAAAATTGAACCTGGGACTAAGGTTGGTTTGCAAGAAATCGAGTATTCAATTATAATATACTAATAATGTATGTTATTAGTATATAATATGATACATTATAGATTAGACATAATATGATACATCTTATTTATATTATCCTATTGCTGCAACATGTAGCTTTTGCTTTAAAAGCATTCAGCATGATTCAATAGCTCTGTCCCAACTGATAATCATTTCCATTTGAAAGTGCTTCAGACCCTCAAAGGAAATTCCCTCCCTCTCTTCTCATCGCCTACTCCATGTTCTGGTCTTCTGTACTTGGTCTGCCTGGTAAATGCTGGTGATTATCTTGCTTTTGTTCTTTATCAGCATTTTTTTCTCATCCTTGCACTCTCCAGGGCTTAATCATGGTGCCTATCTATAGTTTCAAGAGCTACCTCTCAGCCAGCTTCTTAACTCCAGCACTACTGACACTTGGGGCTGAAGAAGTCTTTCTTGTGGAGGCAGTGCCTTGTGAATTATAGGATGTTTAGCCACATTCCTGGCCTCTACCTTCTAGATGCCAGTTGTGTACTAGCCCCAACAGTTGTGACAACCCCAAATGTCTCCAGACATTATCAAACGTCCTCTAAGGGGCAAACTTCAGCACCACTGATCAAAAATGATGTTTTTCCAGTCTGCACTTGCAGCTCTGAAATGAAGAAGATATAATTGGCCACTCCCTGTTCATCTCCACATGGAGCTTCCATGCATCCTCCCGCAACTGGTCTGGACCTCACCATCTTCTTCCTGATGCTTTTCCTCTTTCTGAACCACTGGCCTCATTACTCCCCGATCCTTCCTTCTTCTTACTGGCTGTTCGGCCTGCTTCAGCATTTCCTCTGTGCAGCCTTCCCTCTTCATTTCTACCACTATTGCTCTGGGCTGGGGCCTCAGCTCCTCTTGTCTCAATTACAGACTCCCATCTTCTCTCTCTCTGCCCTGGGCAGGAGCTTCAACTCCAGCTTCCACAGGGCAGCTGGCTTGGTCTATTGAAAATGCAGATCAGCCAGGCATGGTGGCTCATGCCTGTAATCCCAGCACTTTGGGAGGCCGAGGCGGGCAGATCACGAGGTCAGGAAATCGAGACCATCCTGGCTAACATGGTGAAACCCCGTCTCTACTAAAAATACAAAAAAATTAGCCAGGCATGGCAGCATGCGCCTGTAATCCCAGCTGCTGGGGAGGCTGAGGCAGGACAATGGCGTGAACCCGGGAGGCAGAGCTTGCAGTGAGCCGAGATCGCACCACTGCATTCCAGCCTGGGCAACAGAGCAAGACTCCGTCTCAGAAAAAAAAAAAAAAAAAAAAGAAAAAGAAAAAAGAAAATGCAGATCATATCAGATCACCTATCACCCCACAATTTCAAAAGGGATCAGTAGCTCACTTTCTCCTGCGCCATAAAGTCAAAGCTCCGAAGCTTGGACCTCAAAGCTTTCACCTGCCTTTCTTTGCAGGGTCCCTTACTGATATAGTTAGGCTTTGTGTCTCCAGTCAAATCTCATCTTGAATTATAATCCCCATAATCCCAGTGTTTCAAAGGAGAGACCAGGTGGAGGTAATTGAATCGTGGGAGCAGTTTCCCTCATGCTGTTTTCATGATAGTGAGTGAGTTCTCATGGGATCTGATGGTTTTATAAGGTGCTCTTCCCCCTTCACTCAGCACTTCTCCTTCCTGCTGCCTTGTGAAGAAGGTGTCTTGCTTCTCCTTCATTTCCACCACAATTGTAAGTTTCCTGAGGCCTCCCCAGCCATGCTGAACTATGAGGCAATTAAATCTCTTTCCTTTATAAATTACCCAGTCTCAGGCAGTTCTTTATAGCAGTATGAAAACAGACTAATACACTTGCCAATTCTTCAGCTCTATTAAAACAAAGATGTTTGCAGTTCACCTGTAAGCCACTGACAACTGAAATGAGTGACTGAGGGCTACACCAGCTCTAGGATGAATCTCACAAAAGATGTGAGCCGCAGACACATCTGTGGCTGTTTTTCTCAAGAGTTTTTCAGGAGGTTTGGTATTTATAAATTTCCTTTAAGGAAGAGAAGACATTTAGGAAGAAGAACTGGTAGGCAGTTAGGCAAATGGTAACAATCCTCTGATACTTTAGTTAGTGCCCAGTAAATCTACATTTTATATAAGATAAGGTGAAGATAAGGACACTGTTTAAAAAGAAAAAGGGAGTAAAGTAAGAGTCAATTATGCAGACGTCTCTGGGTAGGTGGAAGAAGGAGTCTTGTCTTTGTTCTGTACCTGGGAAGATAAGCTTGTAATGGATATTATCAGCGTGGAATCCAGTAGACTTGAGTTTTAGGAACTAGATGTAGATTGTAAACCTAAAGCTACAATTGGCATGTCTTTACGTATGGGAGACCTGCAAAGAATTTACTTAGGAATGATCTGCAAGGCCTCTTTCCTTTCCAAGGGGATCTAGCTGGTGAATGATGTTATAACAGCTTCCTTTGAAAGAAGGTGTGGCAATGACTCAGTCTCTGGACTTAACCTTCCCTTTTGCATAAGAAGTTTGGGGGTCCTGATAGTTTTACTTTCCTTTACACCAAGGTTTTAGCTCACAGGCTTTAGTTCTTGACCTTTCCTCTGCTGGGAATATCCTTTCCTCCCTTCAATATCCAGCTTGCTCCCAGACCTTTTCCAAGTCAGCAGACAACCTCTGTCTCAAGAAGCCTTGCCCAAGCCCTCAGCCAGGTCCCTCTTTTCTCTAGGCTCCTGTGGCATCTTGTAAGCACCTCCAGCTGACACTCGCCACAGTGCCACCTTCCTCACGAGACTGTGACTTTGCTCTTCTCAAGATGCCCAGCAGTCAAGCAGTGACTGGCTCCTGCAAGACCTATCTGCCACACCCATCTTCAACCTCTGGCTAATTATTTCTCATCTTCTCAGACTCAGTTTGGGTATCTTCCACTTTCAGAATCCCTTCTGATCCCAAGTCCTCCCTCCCTCCTCTGTGGCTGGGTGACCTTCCTCTCTGCCTTCCAAAGCACCCTCTCTGAAGAGCTGACATGAAGTCCACCACATGTCTACACAACTGCCTTTTCCTTCTGTCTCCACAATGATACTTAGGCTCCAGGAAGTCCTAGTCCATCATGGGTAGAATTCTGTCCCCCGAGAAGATATATTGAAGTTCTAACCCCCCGTGTTGTGAATGTGACTTGACTTGGAATTAGGGTTTCTGAAGATATAATCAGGTAAAAATGAAGTCACTGGGATGGATCTTAATCCAACATGAGTCATATCCTTATAGAAAGAAGAAAAGAGATACAGACAGAAACAGGGAGAATGGCATGTAGTGACAGAGGCAGAGACCAGAGTGATGCAGCTACAAGCCAAGGAATGCCAAGTATTGCCGGCACCCACCAGGAGCCAGAAGAGAGGATTGGAACCCTTTCCTGCAGAGCCCTCCCGAAGAAACCAACTTGCTGACACCTAGGTTTTGAACTTTTAGCCTCCAGAACTATAAGATAATAAATTTGTGGCTGGGCGTGGTGGCTCACACCTGTAATCCCCAGCACATTGGGAGGCCGAGGCAGGAGGATGACCTGAGTTCGGGAGTTCAAGACCAGCCTGACCAACAGGGTGAAACCCCACCTCTACTAAAAATACAAAATTAGCTGGGTGTGGTGGCACATGCCTGTAATCCCAGCTACTCAGGAGGCTGAGGCAGGAGAATCGCTTGAACCCTGGAGGCAGAGGTGGCGGTGAGCTGAGATCACACCATTGCACTCTAGCCTGGCAACAAAAGCGAAACTTTGTCTCAAATAATAATAATAAATTTCTACTGTTTTAAGCCACCCAGTTGTTGTACTTTGCTGTGCAGCCGTAGGGGACTAACAGGACTAACGCAGAGTCGTCGTGCTTTTCAGCTTCCACACCACATGGCACAGCAGAAACATACAGGGACTTTACTGTTGACCTTGCATCCAGCTTGTCTGGAGGGGCCTCTGTGCATGTCCGTCTTCCTAGTTTTTGTGACTATTTAAACTATGTGTTAAGTTCTTCCTCCTGGATGCAAACTTCTACCATACTGTTGGATCGATTGATGTAAACTTGTCACCCACCCTGAGTTTGGCATGAAGAACCAGAAGCCTCTGGAGGAACACAGCAGCCCACCCCAGTGAGGACAAAACTGCCCAGAATTGTCCCCAAGGTGCCTACCTCATTAACCCCAACTGTCTATGCAGTCATCATTCTGAGAATAGATATTCTTTGACATCATTAATTCTTGAGATATGTCTCTTGCATCAGCATTTGTTCATTTATCCATTCAACAAATATTTATCAGAGAAACATTGTATTCCAGACATCGTTCTAACTATTGTAACTGCTGCAGACATAGCAACAAACTAAACAGGCAAAAGGCCCAGCCCTCAAAGAACTTACATTCTGGAAGGTGAAGTCAAACAAAAACACACCCAAAATTAGAAAAATATATTTAATATGTTTAGTATACTATATTAGATACACAATACAGTATAGATTCTGTGGGAAAAAATAGAAAGAGGGGAGAAATTCTGAGCAGGAGTGAGGTGGTTCCCGTTTGAGTGAGTGCTTCAGTCCACCTCTCTGCGCTGATGACCAGTTGCCAAATCTCATTGACTTATGACAGCAATTACTCCTTGTTCACGTACTTAGGTCTCTAGCTCATGTGCAGGTCTGGGTTCCCCTGGGCTTAGCTGGCTCTCACTTATCTTTTCTGCTCAGAACTCAGAGTATGAGGGCCGCCTCTGGGGTGGTCTCCAGTGAGCCCAGCATCCTGCTTTCACAGCCTTGTGTAACTCCTCCCATTGAGAGGGAGATACACCTAGTCACTCACTTCTAACAAATGAAGAGGGCAAAAGTGATGGGCTGTCACTTCTAATTTCAATTATATAGAGACTGTGTCTTCTGTCTTGCTTGCTGTTTCTCATTCTCTGTGTGTGTGTGTGTGTCTTTGCTCTGAGAGAAGCCACTGCCATGTCATGGGCTGCCCTACAGAGTCCACCTGGCAAGGAGCGGATGTTGGCCAACAGCCAGCGAGGTGCCAAGTGTCTGGCTCAAGATAAGCCAGCGAGTGAATACCTGTGCTCTACGGGGCAAAGGAGAAGGATGAGAGGGTCCTGAGAGTGCCTCTTGCTGGGGATGGAAGGAAAGACACTCCCAGAAGGTGACATCCTGCTGCGATGGAAGAAACCATAGAAAACACGTTTTTTCGCTGGGTGCAGTGGCTCATGCCTGTAATCCCAGCACTTTGGGAGGTGAGGGGGGCAGATCAAGAGGTCAGGAGTTCGAGACCAGCCTGACCAACGTGGTGAAACCCCATCTCTACTAAAAATACAAAAATTACCTGAGTCTGGTGGTGCGCGCCTGTATTCCCAGCTACTCAGGAGGCTGAGGCAGGAGAATCGCTTGAACCTGGGAGGCGGAGGATGCAGTGAGCCGAGATCACACCATTGCACTCCAGCCTGGCGACAGAGCGAGACTCCATCTCAAAGAAAAAAAAAAGAAAGAAAACACGTTTTTTCTCAAATTTATTCTAAGAAAATCTGATGTTGTTCTATTTCTTTTTTGAAAAGAGTGAAGTGCAATGAAGACAGGAGATTTCTTTTTTAAAATTCCTCACTAAGGAGCTGTTATTATTTTGAGGGTTTTTGTTGTTGCTGTTATTTTTTATTGATCTGATATATTAGACATCTTTTTCATCACAGTTTTATTATTATTTTTCTTTCATGTGGAACTAGAAAGACATTTGCTACTTTCTCCAAAAATCTAGTTTTTATGATACTCAGGCACAAGATGTTTTGGGGATCTTTGCCCTTCCTCCTTTAAAGTAAATCTCTGCTGATGCTTTTCAGAGACCCTACTGGAGACAGGGAAGCCTGCCCTGGAGAGGAGCCAAGACCACATGTGACTCGGGCAGGCTGACCTGGAGGTGGCAGAAAATGGTGGAGTGGCTCCACAAGCCAATACTCAGGATTTATAATACCAGAACCTGTGTCCACATCCCGGCTCTGCCACTTAACATGCATGACGCCTTTGGCAAATCCCTTCACCGCTTTGATTAAAGTTTGCTCACCTGAAGTGGAGAAACAAGACGGCACTGTTTGCATCTCAAAGTTCTGATAGACTTTGAATAACCTGGTATATGAAAATAACTTAAGGCTGGGCGTGGTGGCTCATGCCTGTAATCCCAGCACTTTGGGAGACCGAGGCAGGTGGATCACCTGAGGTTAGGAGTTCGAGACCAGACTGGCCAACACGGTGAAACTCCATCTCTACTAAAAATACAAAAATTAGCCGGGCATTGTGCCATGCCCCTGTAGTCCCAGCTACTTAGGAGGCTGAGGCAGGAGAATCGTTTGAACCTGGGAGGCAGAGGTTGCAGTGAGCCAAGATTATGCCACTGCACTCCAGCCTGGGCAACAGAATGAGACTCCATCTCAAAAAATAAAATTAAAGTAAAGTAAAAAATAAAATGGAGAACTAACTAAAGGCAATGGTATCATCATTATTAAATATGAGAAGGAGGGTGACATGTTCTTGGAAAGGCATAGGATTTTGTAATTATTATTACTCTCAAATGATTGGCTCCTCTTTCCCAGGTACACAGTGGCGCTGGGTGGGCAATGAGAATTTGGACTGTTGAAGAAAAGAATGAAAGTTGATTCAAGGACCGCACAACTTTTGAGATCCAACAGTGAGAGACTTCCAGGATAACCATGTGTCTAGATTATACCGAACCCTGCTCATCCCCCTTATCTTTTTCTCCCTTTTCTTTTTATTTCTTTCTCTTTTATTCTTTTGTCTCCATCCCCCTTATCCTTCTTCTCTTGGCAGCCTGGAGGTGCACAGCTCAGGTCTCCCTTGGAGAAGGACCTTGCCCATCAGTCTGGAGGAGTATGGTTGGCTGACAGTATCCACCCTCCAGGCTCCTCTGTACATCTGAGCTGACAGCCCAACCCAGTGGCTGAGCCAGCAGGGCCAGCAGTCTAGCCATTTGCACCCAATGTAGGGCTCCTCTTCCAGATAATCTTTGCTCCAGACTTATCTTGGAATTGATTGAGATGCTGCCTTGAAGATGGAGGTGTTCTCAAGTCAGTTTCTTCTTCGATGTCCTCTCAGAGGTGCCAGATCTGCACTGGAGTGGATCTGAAAATTTTCCTTGTTTTGTGGATTTTCTGACCACTAACTCCATCTCAGCCTCTGCTTAGTGACCTCACCCATTTTCCTTCCCTACCATTTTTTCCTTCCTTCTCCTTTTATTGCACATAAACTGTGGTGCCCAACACAGGTGTGGGGCATGCAAGAAAATGCAGCCCCTCCCCTAAAGGATCTCATCTTCGCTCAGGGTAGATAAGACACGTGTGTCCATATAAACCCCAAAGGCCTTTCCTCTGCAGACATAGATTTACCAGCTCTGGAGCGAACCCAGGGATTTGTGTTGTAAACACATTCCCTAAGGAATTGTTATAAACAGGCAATTTGCAAAATAGTTTGTGGGGGGAGGTAGGTAACTGCTGTCTGTGGCCAATCTGGCCCTGTGCCTGTTTGTGTAAATCAAGTTTGAAACACAGTGACATCCATTCATTGATGGGTTGGCCATGACTGCTGTCGTGCCATAATGGCAGAGTTGAGGAATTGCCGTAGAGACCGTATGACCCACAGAGCCTACAATATTTCCTATTTGGCTCTTTGCATAAAATGTTTGCTGACCTCTTCTCTAAGGCAGTAGTTTTCAAACTTGGCAATAGAATCACCTTCACCTAGGGGAAACACTTAAGCTTCCCATGACTAAAATGGACCCAGACAATTAAATCAGAATCTTGGTAGCTGGGACCCAGGCATCAACCCTGGACATAGCATGTTTGAGATCTCAGATTAATACAGCATACGGTCAAGTGTGAGAACTGGGAAACTAAATATATGAATGGACAGTGGCCAGACCCCGCACAACAGAACTCTGACTGGCAACCTCTGCAGCAACCCCCCTGGGAAGCCAAGCCACAACATCTGAAGCAACAATCCCTAAACTGTCAGGACCACCAGATCCTCTAATTTTTGCCCCCATTTCCAACTCAGGACTGACCAGAGAAAGCCAAATATGCTCCCCAAACCAATCACACAGGATGCCCCGCTCCTGCTCAGTGGACTCCCTCTCCCTCACACCCACAGCCTCCAGCAGGAGCACACCTGCAGCCTTCTCCTTTTCCCACGACTAAGGGTTCCCTCTCCCCTCCCTGCCGAATGCAAGTGATGGTGGCCACCTCTCTCACTCTTGCACGCTTTGGATATGCGGCCTCTGCTTGCTCTGCTCTAGGTGGTCTTCATGCGTTTCTACAGCACTGCTGTTCCAAGGATATCCCTTAGTCCTCCAGTGCAGGGACCATGCATGCTGGAGAAGTCCTTGCTTCTAGAGAGTGAAGAGGCTCCAGGACCAGATCAAGGAAGGCTGGGACCACTGCTGAGGGACGAACTCAGAAGGGAAGTTTAAGACTTAAAGAGAAGGAGCAAGGTGTCCTTCCCCCATTGCCTGGCCCAGAACTTCAAAGTGTCAGGAAACAAGCTCAAGAATATCCCTTCAAGCCCAGGTGCAGTGGCTCATGCCTGTAATCCCAGCACAGCACTTTGGGAGGCCGAGGCAAGTGGATCACTTGAGGTCAGGAGTTCAAGACCAGCCTGGCCAACATAGTGAAACCCCATCTCTACTAAAAATACAAAAAAAAAAAATTAGCCAATCATGGTGTCATGTACCTGTGGTCCCGGCTACTCAGGAGGCTGAGGCATGAGAATTGCTTGAACCTGGAAGGTGGAGGTTGCAGTGCAGTGAGCCAAGATAGCGCCACTGCAACTCCAGCCTGGGTGTCAGAGCAAGACTCTGTCTCAAAAAAAAAAACAAACGAATATTTCTTCTACTGGGGTCAGGGAGGACTAATGACCTGGGCCAGCACTGTGAAGAAAGCCCACCATGTTCTGCATCTTTATCCCAGTGCAGAAGCAGAGTGATGTAGGCAGAAGAGAGAGCAGCAACTCTAGGTTGGGCATCCCTCACAGGAGGATCAGCACCTCCAGGTTGGGCATTCAGCACAGGAGGATCAGTTACACCGTCGGATGGGGGAAGGGCTGGTCAGCTGGGACCTCAGGGAGGGGTGGAGACATCATCTCAGGATGGAAAATGAGACCAGGCACAGATCACCGAGCAGTGGGAGGCTGCCCGGCATTCCTTTGCCAACTTCTTTTCCCAAGGGGATGATGATACTCTAGGTACTGAAGTCACTTTCTCAGAATTTAATCTGGACCACAGAGTCTCCAGAGGGTGACTTGGTCAGTGTCCAGGAAGCCGGGGAGAAATGGAATGGGAAGATCCTTAAAAAGCAGCAGCCAGGTGTTTGTAGGAACAGGATCCAGGAGCAACAGAGCAGGTGCAGAACTCTGGCTGCAGGCATGTATTTTTCTCACCTCCTGTCCCTTAGCTTTCCCCAGGCCCAAACCCCTGGGGAGTTCATAGCCCCCCCCCTCCACCCCAACCATTCGGTGCGTTTTGATCTCAACTCCCTGGAGAGAGACTGATGAACAGGCTGTGGCTATAGTGCCAAGACTCAGCAGCTTTAGGAATTTCTTGAGTGACAACTGAACTTGCCCAGAAGGCATGTGCATGTTAACAAGGGTGGAAGACAATGCCTTGAGCCAAATAAAAGAATTGTAAGTAGTCTGAGTCCAGGTCTTATGGATGAGAGGGTTTTGTTGTGCAGCATTTTACAATGCTCAGATCACCTTGATTATTCACCAACAGCTCTACCTGTCAAGAGGGCAGGAGGCTGGCGCTCACTGACTACTTGCCCTGTGGGTGGCACGGTGCTAAGCTTTTAAACATATACGATTAGCAAGATTTATCTTATTCAAACTTTACAACAGTCTTCTGAGGCAAATATTAAGGAATCCCGATATTCAGATGAGAAGCAAGCACTGGTGGGTAAGTGACTTTCCTGGAGTCACCAGGCCGTAGTGGAACTGGAATTGGGCCCCAGGTCTGGCTTCCAGGGCGCCCATGCTTTCTCCTTTCTAAGCTTCCTGCAAACCTTCCTGAACTCAGAGATGCAGAACAGAAATGCAAGTTCTGGAGGCTCCACCCCTGGGGCTCTGATTCCAGTCGGGGAGTGATGAGCACCAGCCAGCTGCCTCCAGGCGGCTGCTTAGGTCCAGCTCCTGGAAGCAGAAGCGGGCTCAGGTGGAAACAGGTGAGGAGACTTACCGGCGAGAGTGCTCAGGGCTATCACCCAGAGCGAGGATAGGACGCAGGTCAGGCTGTGAGTCACGGCAAGGCCTCAGTGGCAATTAATGGAAGCTCTGAAGCTGAGGCCACCCTTCAGAATTGGCCTGAGTTGAAAGGAGGGAGCCAGAGCTCTATACAGCTCCTTGAGCAACCACCGGGTTGAGTCGCCCTGGAAGGTGGGAGATAAGACGCACAGCCAGGTAGCTCTCTTCAGCGGAGGCAGTCCCCAGAGGGGCTAAGGGTGGAGAGCAGTTAGCCACCTGCCTCCCAGCAGCTGGTGAAATACACCGTTGCATGCTGACCCTTTAATGATGAAGAGCCATTAATGCTGTGGCTACACAGCGTTCACAACAGGAGCGCTGTATAAAATCCACAGAAACCATGTCTGAAGTCACGAGTCTCCCCGAACAACCGTTCACAGATCCACCTTCATGGTTCTCACCGGTGGTTTATGAGTGCCAGTAGGGGGCAGCAAAGAGCTTCTCAGGTGCTGTTACCCTGCAGTACTGAGTTGCTGAAGCAGGAGCCTGGTGCAAGCATCACCTGGGAAGGAATTGCTGGGTGCCAGAGATGCAAGCGAGCCCAAGGCTCCACCATCATTAGCAAAATCTGACAGTAAATAGGTAGGTGGGACCCAGATCACAAGGAACGTATGTCATGCAAAGAAGCTGGGTGTTACTCTAGAGCTGATGGGAAGAGCCTGAGTGGTTTTCAGCCTGGGAAGTGATGCATTTGATGTGTTTTTTAGGAAGCTTGTTCTGTCCTCAGGGAGGATGCAGGCAATGGGAATGCAGAGGATGCCTTATTAGGGGGTGCCACTTCTTTGCAGCCATGCAACAAATTACTTAACCTCATTATCCAGGCCTGAAAATTTGCGAGGAGGTAACAGTGTCCACATGACAGAGTTCCCATGCCAATTAAATGGAATAAACTATATAAAATGCTTAGCACAATTCTTGATAAATAATGCCTACTCACTAAACCTTGTTAGAGTTATTATTTTCATTACATTTAAAGAGGCATTTGTGATTTAATCAAGAGGCTGTAGTTACAGATTGGATGTAAGGGGAGGAGGATGGCAAGGCCATTCATGGACACCAGACATGAAAGTGGAGGTTTGCAGGGAGAGGAGGAACCCCAGGAGGCAGACAAGTCTGGGGCCCCCTGCCTGAATGAGGATGGAGATATTGAGATCTGAGAGCCAACAGTGTAGTGGAAGAAACTATACCAAGGGGGATGCGTGAGGTCCCCCCAGGAAATAACCAGACAAAAGAGTAAGCATGCACTCCAAACAGCTTCAGAACGGAAAAGGACTGAAGAAGAAATTGCAGGCGATGCTGACATTTTAAGGGTGTTAAGGCACGAGAGGAGCAGCCCCTGGTGGAGAATATAAAGGAGGCCAGGCCGGTATAAGAACAACAGGGGAGGGCAACAGCCCAGGTGCCAGGAGAGCTGGGTTTTCAAGGAGAAAGTGCAGCACAGATGTCAGGCAAGATGGGTCTGGGGAGGGGAAGGAATGGACGGCTTTTCCGGAACAACCCTGGTGCAGGCAGAGGGCCAACCACAGTGAGCCCAGGAGCTCAAGCGGGGAGAGGCAGCAGACAGTCATATGTGGGTGGTAAGGTGGGCAGCCTACAGGTTTTATTAAGTAGGCAGTGTAGAAGGACAAACATGGATAAATCGAGATATGTGATTGATAGATGATAGATAGATAGATAGATGATAGATAGATAGATAGATGATAGATAGATAGATAGATCAGACTACAGCTTAAGTCCCACTTGTCAATTCTCTCTTCTAAGCACTTACCTGTATTATCTCATTTAATCATTTGAGATGTGTATTGCTATCCCTGTTTTAACAAGGAGAGTCTGGGTCCAGAAAGATTACAGAAGTTGCCCAAGATTACCCACTAGGAAGCGGTAGACCCAGGCATCAAATCCAGGCAGTCTGACTCCCTTTTAAGATACCTGAAGGCTTTATCTTAGGAAGAATTATTTAATAATGGCATGTAGGGAGGACTGGTAGTGAGTAACCTAGAGATGGGGAGATGAGAGGGAGTGAAGGGACTGAAGAAAGAGGCAAAGGCCAGAATTTGAAGTGGTCACCAGAGCAAAGTAGATGTTACTCAAGAACAGGCAGCCTGGGGTGATTGAGTGTGTTTATTCTGCTGGGCTAAGTGTTGTTAAAAAATTGTAATGGAATAAATAAAATATTTAGAAAAGCATTGAGGCGAGAAACAATTCATATAGCATGATTTATTTTGTAAGTAAAGGTGAGCATATATAAATATGCAACCACATAGTTGCTTATATAGAGAGAATACTCCTGAAAAGAAACAAGAACTGGCTAGGTGTGGTGGCTCACGCCTATAATCCCAGCACTTTGGGAGACCAAGGTGGGCGGATCACCTGAGGTCAGGAATTCAAGACCAGCCTGGCCAAAACATGGAGAAACCCCATCTCTACTAAAAATACAAAAATTAGCCAGGCATGGTGGTGGGCACCTGTAGTCCCAGCTACTCGGGAGGCTGAGGCAGGAGAATTGCTTGAACCCGGGAGGCAGAGGTTGCAGTGAGCGAAGATCCTTTGCACCACTGCACTTCAGCCTGGGCTACAAGAGCAAAACTCCTTCTCAAAAAAAAAAAAAGATAAAAAGATAAAAAAGAAAAGATACAAGGAACTGAAGAGAGGAACTGGAATTAGGAATCAGAAGGAGGAAACCTCACTTTCTACTACATCAACTCTTATGTTTTTGATATTTTAGAATCATGAGTATAGGCTGGGTGTGGTGGCTCACGCCTGTAATCCCAGCACTTTGGGAGGCCAAGGTGGGCAGATTACGAAGTCAGGAGATTGAGACCAGCCTGGCCAACATGGTGAAATCCCATCTCTACTAAAAATACAAAAATTAGCTGGGTGTTACTGCACGTGCCTGTAATCCCAGCTACTCGGGAGGCTGAGGCAGGAGAATCGCTTGAACCAGGGAGTCGGAGGTCGCAGTGAGCTGAGATCACGCCACTGCACTCCAGCCTGGCAACAGAGTGAGACTCCATCTCAAAAAAAAAAAAAAAAAAAAAGAATCATGACTATATATCAATATTTTAACATAAAATTTTAAACATAAATATAGAAAATAAAATAATAAACTCATATGTCCATCAGCCAGCTTTACCAAACATCTGTATTTGTGGGTATATACATTGTTTCATATGTTAAAAAATGAAACACATAGAACGGAACTTTCCTTTGTATCTTCTCCATATTCTGATTTTATACCCCCCCATCTGTCAGTAAGTCATTATCCTATATTTGATCCTTATCATTCCCATGTATTTTTCATACTAAGTCTTTCTATATTATAGCTATGACTATATATGTGTATCTATATATCAGCATGGTTTAAAGCTTTATAAAGTAGTATCCTATAGATCCTGTCATTCTGTTACTTGCTATTTTCATTCAAAAAAAGTGTTTGCAATATATCCAAGTGGATACATGTAGATCTAATTCACTCTTCATGGCTGTATGATATTCTATTTTATGAGTATATTATACAATTATATAATTATACATTTCCTGGTTTTGGCTTTTAGGTTGTCATTTTTCAAAAATAAAAATAATCACGTATACTCTTCTCTATGTCTCCATATGCACGTGTGTCCCTATGATTTATACATAGTTACAGAATTGGTGATGTGAAATTATGGGCATCTTCAACCTTACTATACAGCTCCAGGTTTTCTCCCATCAACTGTGATGAGAGTGGACTTTGCTACAGATCCTTGCAACACATTGTTGTGTCTTTCCAGCTTTATTAGTTTTTGCCAATCTGACCGCTGTGAAATCATATCTCAGTGTGGCTTTTTTTTTTTTTTTTTTATGGAGTCTCGCTCTGTCACCCAGGCTGGAGTGCAGTGATGCGATCTCGGCTCACTCTAACCTCTGCCTCTTGGGTTCAAGTGATTCTCCCACCTCAGCCTCCTGAGTAGCTGAGATTACAGGCATGTGGCACCATGCCTGGCTACTTTTTTTGTATTTTAGTAGAGATGGGGTTTCACCATGTTGCCCAGGCTGGTCTTGAACTCCTGAACTCAGACGATTCACCCGCCTTGGCCTCCAAAAGTGTGGCTTTAATTCACTTTTCTCTGATTACCGGTAAAGTCGTGTACCTTGTTTCATAAGCTTCTTGTCATCTAGTGAATTGCTAGTGAATTGTCATCTAGTGATATTGCTTGCTTATATCTTTTTATCATTTTTCTCCATTCAGTATTTGTCTTTCTCACATTGATTTGAAGGAAGTATTTATTCATCCCAGGTACTAATACTTTTACCACATACATCTTCTCCCAGTTGGTAACTTGCCTTTATTTTTTTAATTTTCTTTATGGTTTCATATTACACAAAAAACCTTTTAAGTTTAATTTGCTAAGGTTTATTGATCTTTTCCTTCATAATCTGTATTTGTTTATTGTCTTTTTTAAGACTTTTTTTCTTATCTATAGAGTTACAAATATATTTTCCTAAATGTTATTCTAGAAGTTTTTTTGACTTTTTATTTGGGTCTTTCACATACTTTTAATTAATTTCTGGACATGCTGCAAATAAAGAATCTATTTTTTGCATGTATAAAAGTAATAACTTTAGCACCATCTTTTCTTAATACATTTTTAATGATAGCTCTCTGATATATCAAATATATCTCTATTCTGATCCTTTGGCCTATTTTCCTATCCCTATGCTAATAGCACATCATCCTGATTGCCCCATCTTTGTAATAAGATTTGATATCTGACACTTTGGGCCTTCTCTTTCATCTATATTTTAGATGCAGCTTAAATTAAAAGGGGAAAAAGGTTAGTTATTTGTAGTGGAATTTTATGAAAATTTTAGATCAGTGATGACAGGAATCTTTATTATAGTCAATCTACTCTTCCATGAACATAGTACATATCACCATTTATTCTGTCTTATCCTATATCCTTTAATAATGTGTCAGAATTTTCTACATGAAGGCCTTGCATATTTTGTTAGATTTTCCATATTGTCTAACCAAATGGGTAGGGTTTTTTTTTTTGCCATTACAGCTTCTAAGTAATTATTATGGTTATGCCATTGATTTATGAGAGTTTATATTGAATCCAGCAACCATGATCCAGTAAACTTGCATCCAGCACCTCTTTGATTTTCCTATTTTTCTGTATATTCATATTCTCTTAGATTCTCTATGTAGATAACCTTATTAATATTTGTAAATATGGATAATTTTCTCTCTTCCTTTGTAATTCTCATGTATCCCAATTTTTATTCTGCTTGTTTTACTACGCTAATTAGAACCTCTAGTAAAATGTAAATTAGATATGTTCATAGGAAGTATTTAGTTCTGTTTTTAATATAATTGAAATGCTTCTAATGGCTCACCACAAGTACAATCCTTACTATAATAAATTCTTCTTTCTTTCTTTCTTCCTTCCTTCCTTCTTTTCTTTCTTTCTTTTTCTTCCTTCCTTCCTTCCTCTTTCTTTCTTTCTTTCCCTTCCTTCCTTCCTTCTTTCTTTTCTTTCTTTCTTCCTTCCTTCTTTCCTTTCTTTCTTTCTTTTTCTTCCTTCCTTCCTCTTTCTTTTTCTTTTCCTTCCTTCCTTCCTTCCTCTTTCTTTCTTTCTTTCTCTTTCTTTCTTTCTTTCTTCCTTCCTTCCTTTCTTTTTTCAGGTTCTCACTCTATCACCCAGGCTGGAGTGCAGTGGTACAATCATGGCTCACTGCAAGCTCACCCTCCTCCTGGGCTCAAGCAATCCTTCCACCTCAGCCATTTGAGTAGCTGGAACTACAGGTGGATGCCACCATGACTGGATAGTTTTTTTAAATTTTTTTTTTTTTTGAGATGGAGTCTTGCTCTGTCGCCCAGGCTGGAGTGCAGTGATGCAATCTTGGCTTACTGCAACCTCTGCCACCCAGGTTCAAGTGATTCTCCTGCCTCAGCCTCCCGAGTAGTTGGGATTACAGGTGTGTGCCACCACACTGGCTAATTTTTTTTTTTTTTTTGTATTTTTAGTAAAGTCTGGGTTTCAGCATCTTGGCCAGGCTAGTCTTGAACTCCTGACCTCATGATCCACCCATCTTGGCCTCCCAAAGTGCTGGGATTACAGGCGTGAGCCAAAAATTTTTTGTACAGATGGGGTCTCACATTGTTGCTTGGGCTGATCTTGAACTCCTTGCCTCAAGTGATTATCCTGCCTTGACCCCTCAAAGTGCTGGGATTATAAGTGTGAGCTACCACACCTAGCCAGTTAGTACTTTTTAGCCAACAGGGGCTTCCTTTTGTTACTATTTTTTTCAAAGAGTTGTTATCATAAATTAATGTTGAATAAAATTCAGCACTTTTTTTATGCCAAATGATATAACCAAATCTTTTCCGGGCTTAGATATATTAAGGTGTAGAATTACTTTAATGAATGTTCTAGTTCCAGTGTTAAACCATTTTTGTATTTCTGGAATAAGATGTTGCCACTTAAGATTTATTTAAAATAATTACAGCCAATTATCTTAATCTATTAATATATAGGGTTATATCAATAGCCTTTCTATATAAGTGTTTTCTAAGAAGTATCATTTGTCTTCAGGATAAAACTGCATATCTAATCATCTCCTTCCGTGATTTAAAATATTTCAGTGGCTCTCTATAGTTACAATAGAAAAGATTATTTCCTGTACATGCAAAGTTCTTCATGACTTGATCCCACATTGTATCTCTGAATTTTCTGCTTATCTCTGGCTCCTTTTCTTTGCTCATTGAATCTAACCTGTCACTAAAGCCTGTTACCTTTCCCTTATAATATATCATTTCAATATATTTCTGTGTGTGTGTGTGCGGGTCTGTGTCCTCCTCTGTCTAGATCTACAATCAGTTGTTTAGTTTCGCCTCAAGAATCTCTCATCCAGATTGTTTTGATGGGCTTCTAAATGATTATCCAGAGTGATGCTGTAAAGCACAAATCGGTTTATGTCACTCACATTTTCAAAATCCTTCAATTGACTGTGTGCTGACATTTGCTCCTACTGGCTTCAGAGAGTCAATTGTTAATATTCAGGAATTTTGCAACCCAGTTGTTAAATTGATGTTAGCCTGAAATTGGCTGTGGTGAGACAATTTAGGAAAAAAAAATAGCAAATTCTGCAAATCAGTGATTTCTTTTTTTGTTTGTTTGTTTTTTTTGAGAGGCAGTTTTCTAGCTCACCATTTACTCACGAGATGAAGGACATAGCCCGTAAACAAGTTTCTACTCTGTGTCCCAGCCAACGTACAGTTTCCAGAGCTTTTCTAATTCCTTATTTTGTACTATCTCACTTCTGGTTGTAATTCACTTCCTTTCTCCATCCCATATGCCCCCTTGCCTGAACCCAGTTCAATGTTCATCCCCTGCAGAAACACCTACGAGATCCCTTTTTCCTGCACTTCTACAACAAGCACTTATTCTACAAAAGCTTAGTCATTGGTTTCTGGTTCTGTATAGTCCTTAATATGCAGGCTCCACAAAGGCGCACACTCCTATTCTTCATCTATTTGTTGCCCCATAGTTAACACACTGTCTGGAACATGACAAGTGGTACATAAATGTTGGCCAAATAAGAAAGGAATAAAAAATATATCTTCCCACTTTCAGCCAGGCATGATGGCTTATGCCTGTAATCCCAGCACTTTGGGAGGCCGAGGAGGGTGGATCACGAGGTCAGGATTTCAAGATCAGCCTGGCCAACACGGTGAAACCCCATCTCTACTAAAAATACAAAAATTAGCTGGGTGTGGTGGTGGGCACCTGTAATCCCTGCTACTCGAGAGGCTGAGGCAGCATAATCATTTGAACCCGGGAAGTGGAGGTTGCAGTGAGCCAAGATCACACCATTGCACTCCAGCCTGGGCGACAGGGCAAGGCTCCGTCTCAAAAAATATATATATATCTTCTCGCTTTTTAACGTATTTATATTTCCTTCATGCACATAAGGAGAACTGTAGCATGGCACAACTTCTAATTCTGTCCTCAGCCACAAAGCAGAACTGGTCAATCAACCCCAAATCCAGAGAACATTCACGCATCCAGAAGGAACCAAACAAAACAGGAATTCTTATCTTTCTTCCCATCTGACTGGAGAGTGCTGGAAAAAGTTACTGGAACAAAATTGTTGAAAGTGGTTGCTCTTGTTATCTGTTGCTGCTTCACAAACTACCCAAAATGTGGTGGTTTAAAAGAACCATTTTATTTGTTCACAATCCTGTGGGTCAAGATCAGGAAACTGCTTGGCTGAGTAGTTTGACACTCATCCATGTGGTCTCCAGAGGGCGAGCCGGTGTTGGGGGACCCACTTCCAAGATGGCTTCTCCACTCAAATGTTTAGCATCCTGTGTTCTTTGGTCTCCCTATCTCCATGTGGCATGTCATCTGCCAGGGACTCTCTGCATGGCTTGGGCTTTCCACAGTATGATGATCTCGGGATGCATGTCCTTTTTTACGTGACAGCTATCTTCCAGCAGAATGAGCCAGAAGCTGCCAATCTGCCTAAAGCGTAGCCCAGAGCAAGCATAAGATTACTTCTCACATACTCTATTGGTCAAAACAGTCCCAGGCCAGCCCAGATTCAAGGATAGGAAGAGTAGACTCTGTTTTCTGTGGAAAGAATATCAAATACTTTGTGACCATCTTTAATCAGCCACAGAGGTGACTCATTGATGTCTTTCTCTGATGAGAATGAGGATAGAAAAGCTACAGTGAGAGGAAAATATGAAGTCCAAAGATATCCACCACGGAATTAGTTAACTATCTCCAGCAAGGTGCAGTGACACCTGGCACCAGACATTTAATGAAATCCCACAGGAAACTGCTAAACTCATTTTTTTCTAGCATTGACCCTAAATCCATTCCAGCTGACATAACACCCTCTTAGCTAAACTCTAGCAATTTCCTAAGTCAGAAGAGTAGATAGAATATGTTCTTAAACTGTAGCTATTAGAGAAAAAGTGTTGCCTCACATATGATGAGCAGTGAGTCAAGAAGTCATCCTCACTACAGCAGAGAAAATAGAAAGGATTGAGCCTTCTAAAGATCAAAAGGAAAAGTAATTGTGTGTAAACCACCTAACCACACCGCAGAGAAGGGAAGCCAGCAGAAATGTGCGCGCGTGCGCGCACACACACACACACACACACACACAAAGCAAGTAAAACTAGCTTCCCACCCCCCACCCAGACATCTAGATGTCAAGGCTTGAATGTGTTTCCTGAGCAATATAAACTGTAATCACTAAGGGCTTTTGATGCTTCTAGATCACTGTATCCATTACGATTAAGCAGAACAGACACCATACTCAATAAGGGTGATTGAAAATTATGGAGCAAGTTGCCTATTAACCAAGGTGAGGGGAGTATTGAGGGAAATCAACATGAGAAGGTGAAGCACAAGGGTGCAAACAAGAGAAGAATGAAGACCCTGGGCCTGAGAGGACAGGGAAGAAGCTAATGCTGGAAGCCAACAAGGAAGGACTGAAGCTACAGGAGGGGCTGCCTGAAAGGAGATGGGCATAGGTAGAAGAAAGCCACTGTGAAACCTTAGAGCAGAAGGGAAGGAAGTTTGGTAACAAATGCCCTGATCTCCTTCTGCTTCTTGCTCCTCTTCTTCTACCAAGGCCACTCTTGGCTGAATGCAACTAGAAGGAGAAACCAAGCAAAGGCAGCCTTTTTGATAAGGTCCTCGGAGCCCAGCACTGGAGCACAAGACAGAGCAGGGATGTGTGGAAATTGGGCCTGGAGAGACGGTGCAGATTCTGCAACTGAGCTGACCTGGTAACCACATGCAACCGAATTTCTGTAATAAGTGAATATATGTTAACAGCAATACCTCTTTTGAAGAAGAATCTTAGAATTATCTGTATCTCCCCTCTTAGTCTACAGAGCTTTTAAGGATCTGGATCCATTTGGTTTCTTATCTTAAACAATGCATATGGAAGATTTATTTAAGTTGACATTATAGAACTAATAAGCTCTGATTAAGCAGAATAAACATTGCTGACGATTGCTGTAGAAGATAGGTTTAAAATAGTGATATACATATATTTTTAGACAGAGGCTCACTCTGTCACCCAGGCTGGAGTGCACTGTCGTGATCTTGGCTCACTGCAACCTGTGTCTCCTGGGTTCAAGCGATTCTCATGCCTTAGCCTCCTGAGTAGCTGGGATTACAGGCATGCACCATCACACCCGGCTAATTTTCATATTCTTAGTAGAGAAGGGGTATCGCCGTACTGGCCAGGCTGGTCTCAAACTCCTGACCTCAGGTGATCTGCCCACCTCGGCCTCCCAAAGTGCTGGGATTTAAAATGGTGATTTCTGATGGAAAAGAGAAATAGTGAAATGATGAAGGAGAAACTAATAGATAAGTAGGGCAAAAAGAAGACAAACTAAGATAATTAATGGCTCTAAAGTAAAAAAAAAAAAATCCACAAAGGATGCAGATGACACATTTAAGGTAAAATACAAGAAAAATTTCTAAAATATAAAAATGATAAAGACTGAAATAATAACCCAGGAAAAAATTGTTTCAAATCCCTCAACTCCATGACACATTCTAACTGATATATTGAACCCAACAATAAAAATACTTTTCAGGCAGAAAAAGCAAATCACATTCTAAAGAAGGCAAAATATGAGACAGGACACATACATCTCCAGATCAATATTAAATATCAGAAAAGAGTAATGCTACAAAATTTCACAATAAAAAAGTTTAAGCCAATAATATGATTAAATTAAACCTAAGGTGGCCCAACTGACAGCCACCCCTGTTATTCCTGGTAACAGACTTCAGATTTCTTTTTCTGGCACCAGGATACACATCTACCCAGGATGCGAATCACCGTTTGTGTAAGGCAGGCATGGCAATGTACATGGCTGATGTAGTAGTGAGAATGGGCCCACTTCTGGCTACTGAAAACTGAGAATTCTGATTGGGATTCCAAGAAAAGTTTTCCCCAAATGACTGGAGAGAGAAAAGTTATTTTATGCTGCACCTTTGATTCCTGCCTGGGTAGCTATGATTTGAGGATGCATAGCTTAGAGTTCCAGCAGCCATCTTGAAACCATGATGTCGCATCACCACGCAGGAATGGCAGAGCACAGCTCCTGAAGGAGCCTCAGAGTTTAGGCCGGGTGCAGTGGCTCACTCCAGTAATCCCAGCATTTTGGGAGGCCGAGGCGGGCAGATCACGAGGTCAGGGGATCGAGACCATCCTGGCTAACACAGTAAAACCCCGTCTCTACTAACAATACAAAAAATTAGCCGGGCGTGGTGGCAGGCACCTGTAGTCCCAGCTACAGCTACTCGGGAGGCTGAGGCGGGAGAATGGTGTGAACCCGGGAGGCGGAGCTTGCAGTGAGCCGAGATCGTGCTACTGCACTCCAGCCTGCGGGACAGTGAGACTCCGTCTCAAAAAAGACACAAAATCAGGAGCCTCAGAGTTTAATGACATCCTTCAAACATTATCATCAATACTGGCACTACTCGCTTCTGGGCTTCTTAAGTAACTCAGAAGAGTCTTGATCTTAAGCTGCTGTTAGTCTGATATCCATTTACTTACTATTGAAATTATCCTTAGAATACTCTTTCCATTAAAATCTTTTGCATTGCAATTAAATCTAAGCTCCTTGGGGGCAGAAATTTTTGTTGGTTTTGTTTACTGATGTCTCTTCATTGCTTAAAAGAGCTCAGTGGCATAGCAGGTATAAAATAAATATTTGTTGAATAAATTACAATAAAAAGCAAAACAAAACAAACTCGTTATACTAGGAGTCTAAACATTATAAGCATTCCAACAGCAGAATTGCCCTAAAATGTCTTTAGAATGACCACTTTGAAAACAAATAGACACAACCCTGATTTACTGATGCAAAATCCATTGTCTGTGGTCCATGGCACATGGCCAGGATGTGTCAGGAAAGCTGTGAGTGATTGGTTAACAATGTTCCATCCTTGCAAGGCAGACTGCATGGGTCAGAGCACAGAAAACCAATGCAATGACACTGACTATTGAATATTCCATAAGAGTTGTGACTGTTCAAATCATTTATATGTTTCCGTAGGTAACCATTCTAAGGTATTAATTTATAATGAATATGTGTATATGCATTATATATACATATATACATATATGTGCAGTATATATAATGCATATGTGTGTGTGTATACATATATATATCCCATTTTAAAATTTATGTAGTAGAAGGAAAATTCAGATTATGTGGGACTAGATTAAATAATCTAATTTAATTTTTAGATAATTAAACCCTTTTTTTAATTGATTGGTCTAACCTCCAGAAATATTATTTGCCCAGAACAGAGCAGGCCACAGGAATTCCAGGAAAATTATCTTCTAATGCATCTTCTCAGATATTCCTCATAAGCTAGAAGAACAGTTCCCAAATATGGTGTCTACTCTCTGATGTATCTCAGGGAGCAAAGGGATGTGTCACAAGTAATCTGAGGCTAATAACCATTAAAGAACTGAGGTACTTCAAATGATGTGCTTTATAAATAACTCTGAGAAAATTCCAGGTTACCTCTATGAAAGCATCCCTCTTGCTTGCACTCTGACGTTTTCCCGAAGTGTTATGCCAGATATCACCCCTTTCCTGGACCTTGTTCTCTGCCCCAGGCACTGATCTGAATTGACTACATCAATGAAATCTATGGGTGATTGCAAGTGATAGCCACAAATTCCTCCCTTCTCTGTATCCATCCCTTTTGCAAATGTGGCTTTGCTGTTCTTTCCACAAAGAGGCAGAGTCTATTTATGCATTTCTCCCTACTCCTTCAGGCCCCAGAATCTGCGCCAGCTTGTGACTTACTTTGACCTAGAGAATGTAGCAAAAGTAAGTTGTGGGATTTCTGAGCCTGACCCCGAAGAAGTCCCACAGCTTCTGCCCTCTCTTGGAACCTGAGACCACCATATGTGACAGCCTGGACTACCCTCCTGGAGGATGAGAGACCATATAGAGAGAGGCCAAGCTGAGAGCCAACACCAACTGCCAGACACATGATTGAGGCCATTGTAGACCCTCCCTTCCTAGGTGAACATCCAGACAACTGTAACTGCATAAGTGGACTCAGGAAAAACAGCATATGAGCCCACTCCAAACTGCTGACCCACAGAATCTTAAATTCAAAGAAAATTCAGTGACATTGCTAATGAGTCCAGTGGTCTGGGGCATGTTAATGTATCCTTTCCAAGGTGAAGTACAGCTCGCTGTATCTGGTGGCTTCTATTACTATGTTAAAAGGCTAAATGCTGTAGGAGGCAAAGGAAAAACTTCCCCCTTCACCCTCGGAAGATTTGCTGAAAAATCAACTCACGAAAGGCAGGTTAATAAGCGAAGAGGCATACCAATTTATTAGTGTGCACAGGAGAGAATCACAGAGTTAGTACCCAATATCTCAATAGAGTACAGATGCTTATATAGCCTACTTCTTAGGGGAAAGGAAGATGGGGAAGTGTGGATGATTTTAGGGGGATAGTAAATGATTTTTAGGGGAATTCAGTGGGCTTGAAGAATATACAGTAGCCTGGAACAAAGTCTGCTGGGCCTACAGAGCAAACACTGGTTTGTGACAAAAGTCTGTCCTGGCTTGTTGCCAAACCTCAGTCTCCTTTCCTATGAAATGCGTTGAGTTAATGAATACTCAGGGAAGGGACCGAGGGTGATTTTTTTTTTTGTAATCCCAAACTTCAGGCAGTAAGGGAACTTTAGAGAACAGCTTCATCCTGTGCTTTGAGAGAGGTAGAGGATTCAAAGAAGGAACGGGGAGGGAAGGAAAAACAATTGTTCTCCTCAATGAGTTCGTCTGGTCTTTACGAAGAGAGGGGAAATCTCTTCCAGCACCTGTTCATCTCAAAGGGTCTTTAATTCAAAACACTCATTATATCAGGGAGTCATATTTTGGAGTGAAGTTCCCTGTGTTCCTTCAATACCTAATGGGTCTCTGGGTTTTAGAAACAATGTATATCTCACTTGGTCAAGCTACTCTGACCCATTTTCCAAGCAGCATAAAGGCTGCCCATTTTGATTAAGAACCAGAGGGGGAAAAAATGCATGGATCAGGTCAAAACTGTCATTCAAACTGCTCTGGCACTTAGGTGGTATAACCCAGAAGATCTGATCATGTTTGATGTGTCTGTGGCAGATAGAAATGATTTGTAGAGCCCTTGGCAGGCCCCTAGAGAAGAATCACAGCAAACTCCATGAAGAATTTAGAGTGAAGCTGTGCCACCCTCTTCAGATACTATTCTTTCCAAAGTTTTTAGCCTGCTATAGGCCCTAGTAGACAGCAGATGCTTTATCATAATATACCAACTTACTAGGCAACCTGAGCTACCCTATCATGAACTGGATGTTGTCTGATTCTGTAAGTTACAGAGCTGGTCATGCACCACAGCACTCCATTGTTGAGTGGAAATGGTGGCTACAAGATTTGGCTAACAGGACCCAGAGGCTCAAATAAGTGGTGTGATCAAGTAGTCCTGATTCCCATGCTCCTACTCCTGCTACTTTGCCTTCACTCTCTCTATTTAGCACACATTGCTTCATGGAGAATTCTCTGTGACTAGTTAACTGAGGAAGAAAAACTGCAAAATTGGTTTACTGTTGGTTCTGCAGAAGATTCTGGCAGTATCTACAAACAGAGAGCTGCAACACTTCAGCCACATTCAGGAGTAGACCCAAAGGAAAATAATGTCAATACAGTGAAATATTTGCAGAACTTCAAGCAATGCACCTCTGGCTATTAAATGTGCCTTTAAAAAAGATGATTAGATGTTTATATCTGTACACTGATTCATGAACATTGACTAAAAGTTTGGTTGGAAAGATGGAGACTTGAAAGTAAGATGATGGGAAATTTGGTGTCAGGGTGGTCTGGGGAAAAGCTATGTGGATAGACCTCTCTTAATGGGCACAAGTGTGAAAATTATTTGTGTCATGTGTGAACGTTCACTGAAGAGCAGCCTTGGTTAAGGAGAATCTTTTTTAAAATTTTTATTTTATTTTATTTTTCCATGAGTAATTGGGGTACAGGTGGTATTTGGTTACATGAGTAAGTCCTTTATCGGTGATTTGTGAGATTTTGGTGCATCCGTCACCCAAATTGTGTGGAGATTCCTTAAAGAATTAAAAGTAGAACTACCATTTGATCCAGCAATCCCACTACTGGGTATCTACCCGGAGGAAAATAAATCATTATTCAGAAAAGATACTTGCACACGCATGTTTATAGCAGCACAATTCACAACTGCAAAATCGTGGAACCAACCCAAATGCCCATCAATCAATGAGTGGATAAAGAAACTGTGGTATATACATACAATGGAATACTACTCCATTAAGGAGAATCTTAATAGTCAGGTGGATACAATGATGAATGCTGTGGATGTCAGTTAATCTCATTCCCCAGTCAACCCTGTCTTTAACCAATGGGCTCATGAACAGAGAGCATGGTGGCAGGGATGGGAATTATGCAACATCAAAGCCATTTTGGCTACAGCTACCACTGAACACACAGGCTGCCAACAGCAGGGACCAGCAATGAACATGCACAACATGTATCCATTAATTTCATCATCTTACATGGCCGGGGTTCATGGTACCCCAAAAAATTATAGTAGTAACAATATAATCACGATCACAGACCCCCATAACAGACATAACAATAATGAAACAGTTGGACTTGAGAATTACTAAAATGTGACCTAGAGACACAAAGTGAGAAGAAGCTGTTGGAAAAATGGCAATGGTAGATTTGCTAGACACACGGTTGCCATGAAACCTTCAGTTTGTAAAAAATGCAATTATCTGTAAAGCACAATGAAATGAAGTGCAATAAACAAGGTGCACCTGTACTAAGAACCACTTCCATCATGAAAGAAGCAGTGCTTGGTTCTCAGGAAGAGAAACTTCCCTGGATATGGACTGATTTTTTCTGTCCACAATGCTTCTGTCAAAACCAGCATCTCTGGGCTTCTTAGTGATCTTATTCACCATCATGGTAATCCACACTTCATTACTTCTGTCCAAGAAAGAAGATTTTATAGCAAATGAAGTATAACGGCAGGTTCATGCTCATGTGATTTACTGGGGTTACCACGGTTCCATGAATTAGCTGGCTCTATGAAATGGTGGAATGGCTTTTTGAAGCCTCAGTTTTGGTAGCAGTGAGGTGGCAACCCTTTGACACAACAAGTTATATGTGCCAAATAAGCAATTGATACATAGGAGCTTCTTTCTTGCCAGGGTTCCCAGGGTCAAGTATCATGATGGATTAGTAGCAGTTCTTCATATTTTCCCTTCTTGTTCCATTAGCAACATTTTTATAATCAATTCCTGCAACTTTACACTTTTCTGCCTTAGACAGTTTAGTTCCTAAGGGAGAAATGTTTCCACCAAGGGACACAGCAGTCATTCCATTAAACTGGAAGTCGGATTGCCACCTGGACACTTTGAGCTCCTCAGTCTCTGACAATCAGGCAAATCTAGTATAATTGCACTGGCTGGTATAGTTGATTCTGACTATCAAGGGGATTGGGGGTTGCTATTAAACAATAGGGTCAAGGAGGAATGTGTCCAGAATGCAGGAGACCTTCTCTGCACCTGTCAGTACTCCTACATTCTGTAATAAAAGCCAATGAAAAATTACAGCAACACAACACAGACAGACTGAAAATGGAACATACACTTCAGGAATTTAGAGTTTGTATCATGTGTGAACATTCACTGAAGAGCAGCCTTAGGTAAGGAGAATCACCTCACCAATCCAGGAGGCCTCAACCACCTGAGGTGCTTGCTGAGGGCAAAGGAAACATGTGACGGGTTGTGGATGATGAAAATGTGTAAATACCTGCAATGAACATGTGACCAGTTGCAGACATAAAGGTAATAGTGTTCTGAGCATTTATTTCTTGCTTTCCTGTGAATATATTTGTATAATATTAACCAAGTATTTTTTGTGTCTCTTGTTTTCAAACTCTCTACCATTTTCAAACTATCTAGCATAAGATATATTATTAGTGGTTAACTTTATCTCTCAGGAATTGAGTTACAGGCTATCGGGGGAAATGTGATTCAGCTAAAAGGGAAACAAATACCATCAAATGGATGAAGTGAACATGGGGGACTTCATATTCTCCTTCGGGGGGACGGTTCATGTACTTTCACTTACATAAGGAATTGTTGCCTTATGTTAGGCAGAAGCACGATTTTGCTTGTGTTTTGTTTGGAAGATAAATGTGGTTTAAAAGGCACGTGTGGGGGTCAAATAGATGAGGAATGGACAGTGTCAAATTGTGCTGTGTCGACTTGGCTGAGGTGGGGGTAGAATTTTCCTAGAATTTCCTTCCCTGAATGATTCCAGATTATAGTCATCCAAAAGAGGAAAATACTCCAAATTTGGAAGGCAGAAGTAAATCCGTCACCATTACACTCCGAAGGTTCTTGAGGTCAGATGCAGTAACAGAGAGATGCAGGAGTGCCCATTTGTTCCACATTGTTCACGCTCACTCCAAGCCACATCCAGCTCTTCTCCCAGGCTGCTTGTTCTGTTGACCCACAGGGATCCCAGATCCACCTCCAGGAGCTTGGCTGTGGATCCACAGAGGAGGTCAATCCATGAACCCTTCCAGCACCACTTTGAAAGCTGGACACCTTATGAGGTTGACTGGTTAGTACCTCCTTTTCTGACCCTCTTATTCTTTCTTTCAAACTTTCATTCCCTGCCTCCTTCAACAAATGAGTCAGGTCTAGTTCTAATAATGAATTCCTTATTCCCTAATCTCACAATGACTCAGCTCCCTGAATAAATCCTGATAGATACAGGTTTATTGTTGTCGTTGTCATTGTCACATCCTGGCTTCTAAGTGGGTTCGGCTGATGGGGATTAGCTGACAAGACTAGAGAAAGGAGAGGTTGGCCAAGGAACTAATTCCCCTGGTTCTCCCCACGTGCTGCTGACCCTGTCTGGCTAGGCAGTGTTCCTCAACCAAAGACCACAGCTCCTGCGACAGTCAGGCTTGCCCACAGAACTCATTCTATGTCCAGTTGCCTGTCATCGTTTCTTCTCCTTATCCCTTCAGGTCTTGGAATCCACAAAGCTTCATCCTATCACTAGCCTAAGGGGACCGTACCAGCCCTTCTGTTTCCTTTCATCCTGCCCACACTTTGTCAGTATTCACTTCAGTAAACACTCCTCAAGCTTAAGTGTGCCTCATAGACCTAAATGTAAGGGCTAAAATGATAAAACACTTAGAAGAAAACGCAGGAGTGACTCTTCATGACCTTAGGCAATGGTTTCTTAGATATGATAAAAGCACAGGTGACAAAGGAAAAAAACTGATAAATTGGGCTTCAACATTTTAAACGTTTGTGTTTCAAAGGACAACATTTAAAAGGTGAAAACACAACTCACAGAATGGAAGAAAAAATTTGCAAATCATAAGGATCTAATATCTAAAATATATATACATATATATTTTTAAAATCTCTTGCTACTCAACAACAAGAAGATAAACAATCCAGTTAAAAAATAGATAAAGATTTGAATAGAAATTTCTCTAAAGAAGATAGAGGGGTGGCCAATAAGCACGTGAAAAGAGGCTCAACATCATTAGCTATTAGGGAAATGCAAAATGCAACCATAATGAGACATCACTTCACACTCACTGGAATAATTCACATGCAAGATGATGGACAATAGCAAGTGTTGACAAAAATGTGGAGAAACTGGAGTTCTCCTACATTGCTGGTGGGAATGGCAAGTGTTGTACCTACTTTGGTAAACGGTTTCGTAGTTCCTCAAAATGCTAAACAAAGAGTTACCATGGGACCTAGCAATTCTACTTCTAGGTATATGTCCAAGATAAGTGAAAACATACACCAACAAACCAGGCACAGTGGTTCACACCTGGGCCAGTGACTTGGGAGGCTAAGACAGGAGGATCGCTCAAGCCCAGGAGTTCAAGGCTGTGGTAAGCTGTGATGGCACCACAGCCCTCCAGCCTGAGAGTCAGAACAAGACCCCTATCTCAAAAAAGAAAATAAAAAAGAAAGAAAAGAAAAGATATACCAATACAGACACTTTTGCATGGTTGCCTATAGCAGCATTATCCATAAGCCAAAAAGTGGGGACAATGCAAATGTCCATCGCCTGATGAATAGGTGAGCAAAGGTGGCCTAGTCTCACAATGAAATACTGGCAATGAAAAGCAGTGAAGGGCTGGGTGCAGTGGCTCACACCCGTAATCCCAGCATTTTGGAAGGCCAAGGCAGGCAGGTCACCTGAGCTCAGGAGTTCAAGACCAGCCTGGCCAACATGGTGAAAGCCTGTCTCTACTAAAAATACAAACATTAGCTGGGTGTGGTGGGGGGCGCCTATAATTCCAGATACTCGGGAGGCTGAGGCAGGAGAATTACTTGAACCCGGGAGGCAGAGGTTGCAGTGAGCTGAGATCGCACCACTGCACTCCAGCCACTGCACTGCAAAGCAAGACTCAGTCTCAAAAAAAAAAAAAAAAAAAAAAAAGAAGTACTGATCCATGCAACAACACAGATACATCTTGAAAAATTATGCTAAGTGAAAGAATCCAGTTAGAAAAGACCACATATTATATGCTTTCATTTATATAAATGACCAGAATCGGTCAATACATTGAGTGGCTGCCAGGGGTTAGAGGCAGGAGAAAATGAAAAGTGATTGCTAATGGGTATGGGATAGCTTTTGGGAGTGACGAAAATCTTCTAACATTAAATAATGGTGATGGTTGAGCAACTCTGAATATACTAAAACCCACTAAATTATACACTTTGGAAGGATAAATTTTATGGAATGTAAATTACATTTCAATAAGCCTGTTATTTGAAAAATTAAGCGTGCTATCTGCTTCCTGCTAGGACCCTGACTGACAAAGTTTGAAATAATATGTATCCCAGCCCATTTTATTTTAAAATCTGGTTTCACCCACACTGGTCAGTCCTGAACCCAACACCATACATCATGAATGTCGTGAAAGAAAAAAAGGTTGTCTAAAGGGTAAAAGTCTAAATTCTCCACCACGCCCTATGAGGCACTTCAGAAATAACAATGACTTTTAATAATACCACCTGGCCACAACCAGACAACGGAATGTCAGCTTGGGAAAGAACCTTAGCACTGTCAATACTGCCCCATCTGGGTTCAGTCGGCAAAGCTGGGCTTCTGGATAGGAAACCACTATTCCAAGAGCACAAGACTTGGGTCAAAACACTGTGGATGGGACTTTTCAGAATTTAATGGAGAGAATTATGAACTAGGAATGAGGAGTTTAGGGTTTCCATTTATTCTCTCAACAAACAAAATTGAGGTGAGGATGCAGGAAGGAGTTGAAGTTGCAGTCAAGGGCCGAGGTCTGTGGACCACGGTAGGCAGCCCCCAACAGCGGGACCTCAGTGCATTCTGGGAGGCAGTGAAGCTGTCTCTCGTTCATCACTCAGTAGTTGTGCGCGATCTTGGCAAGTTCCTGGTCCTCTCAGAACCTCAATATCCTTGTCTGTCAAATGACATAAATAAAGTCGCTATTGCAGAGCTGCCTAGGAGGATTAAATGGGAGATATGTAACACACGCGAGACACTTGGCTCAGTGTGGGTGCTGCTGTGCTGTGATGTCCTGGGCGAGTCTCCTCGCCTCGTCTCTAGGTCTTGCGAAGGCTGATGTCAAACTAGGCCCCTGACTCCTTAGCTGAACAGGCAACAGAACCATCCAGGAACCTGGTTAAAATAAAGAGTGAAGTATCCTTCTGCCCTGGGGCCAAACCCAGGTCTGCTAGCCTGGGATATGCCGGGGCAGGAACTGGGAAACTATTTTCAAGTAGGCTCACACTTACTTGGGGATTCTAATCCTCAGATGGCTCCATGGACCAGGCTTGGAAACTGCTGCACGAGATGCTCTCTGGGGCCCTGGAGCCCACAGGGCCTCCAGCTCTGGGCTGTGTCAAGTGTGACCCCCCCTGGAGGTCACCCCTGCACACAGTCTATTTTCAGATCCACCTCTCTGGCTTCTGGCAGAGCCTGCAGACTGCATTGGCTGCTGTTCTGTCTCCATCTCTCCGCTTCCTAATCTAATTATCACAACAACCAGATGTGACAGTCTCCCTCTCAAAGCCATTTAAACATCTCCAAAGGCACCTCTCACTATTTGGGTCTTCTGTAATTCTCCCCTCCCTCCTTCAGCCGGACACCTTGGCTCCCGACGCTCTCCTTCCTGTGCCAATTAGCGGTGAAGTATCCTTCTGCAAAAATAATCCAATTATGGAGCACTGAATAGCAGCCATGATCTGGCACAATCAAATCCTTGTCCACAGAGACAAGAAAGCCCAGCATCTTAGCATCCTAAGGGGTCAGCCTCCTGGACTAGGATGCCGTCTTCCTCTGACAGCTGCACTTCTGAACACTTTTGTGAATCTGTGCCTCTCTCCATGCCTTTGAAAATGGGAGAGATGAAGAGATGTCTTTCCCAGAAAAATGTGCATGTGTGCATTGATTTCTATCCAATTTCCAGAGTCCATGCCCTCTTGGAGACCATCCTTGGACCCCTGGCCTACCATGTCTCCTCAACAGCTGACATGACTGTACACTAAAAATAAAATCTTAAGCCCCTGATCAACTGAACAGACCCTTCTCTTGGCCAAGGGGACCTCAGAAAAACCCCAAAAACTGAACTCCTGGCCATGATTAAAAGGGAGGTCAGGCATACCTCATTACACCCCTTCCCTTTAGGAGTTTAAGCATAACTGCCCAGCACTAATGTTCAACAAGAGAACATAAGACTAACAAAACGGTCCCTTTGTGACAGTAAGATATCAAATTATTAACAGGACCTAAGGCCATGCCAGACAAGGGTTAAATCGCACACTTCTGCAAGTCTCTTTGACCCAGTGTATTGGGTAATGGACTTGCTTGTCTTCTCTTCAAACCTTCCTTTCTGCACACTCCCAATTTTTGGACAAAGCTTTGCTTTCTTAACCAATTGCAAATTAAAGAACCTCTGAATCACCTATAATCTGTAAGCTTCTGCCTCAAGATATCCCATCTTTTTGAGCCAAGCCAGTGTATCCCTCCATGTAGTGATTTATGTCTTTGCCTGTCACTCCTGTCTCCCTAAAATGTATAAAAACAAACTGTAATCTGGCTGCCGCAGGTGCACTTTCTCAGGACCTCTTGAGACTGTGTTCCCCTGGCCGTGGTCACTTGCATTGACTCAGAATAAACCTCTTTAAAATGTTCTACAGAGTCTGTCCTTTCTGTTAACATGACCCAGGCCAGGCCTGTTACTCACTGTGTATACCTTCTGAGCTCCCTTCCAGACCTTGATACTGAATTTTCTTTTCTTTCTAAAATAGTGAGACCTTACTATGCCCATCATTCCTCATGAGTGCTCTTTTCACTTAACGGTACATCCTGGCCATATTCCCATGTCAGTAACATCTCTCTGTTACTGTTAATACTGTACCAATTCCATGGTATGGATTTTCCTTAACTACTGATGTACGTTTAAACTGTTCCCCTCAACTTTAAGGCAAATAACGCATCGCTAGAATACAGAGAATTTAGAAATCATCATAAACAATATTGATCAGAAATGGCTTCAGGGAAGAGAAAACAATATTTTAAAACACTGCTAAACACAGGTCAAATCATGTTCTAACAAACAGACCTGCCCTAGGCCCCCATTGCCTGGCAGATAGATGCACAGTCCTTAGCATGGCCTGATTAAGGCTACCGCCATCTGGCCCTAACTCCATTTCAGGCCCCGCCACCCATCCTCCCGCCTGCAAGCCCTCTCTGGGTTATTTATGATTTCCTGAGCAGGCTGTGCCTTTGCTCCTGCTAGTTCCTGCCTGGAACGCTCCCTCGCCCTCTCCTCTCCCCTTTTTGCAGGCTCAGACTCCCTCCAGGAGAGCCACTAGACACATTTACATATTAAAGGCTTAGAGAGGAGCTGCAGGCCAGGCACAGATTTAACTTCCATTCACATAGTCATCTATTTCCTCATTCAGCCATTCTTCTTTCGCAGGATTCTTCAGTTTGCCTCCCTCTGTGCCAGCTCCAGGGACAGAAGAGGGGACAAAGCAGATCTGGCTCCCTTTAGGGGACCCTCTGGTGGAGAGGCCACCGTTCAAAGTATTTCAGCCAGGTCTTCTTGTAACTGCGCAGTGGCCATCCTGTGTCATGGATTTTCTCAGATCTGTAGTGTCCTGGACTGTAGCGCTGACTCGTTTCTATTTGTCCAGCAAGCTTGACCGTCCTCCTTTTTAGAGGACACAGCTGACCTCCCTCCCTCCCTCCCCCATCAGCCCTGGCTCAGGTGCCTTAGCAAAGCTTCTTCCCTGACACCTGGAAGCTGCGGTTTGGCCAAGGGAAGGTCACATGATCCAGATAAGGCCAATCAGCATTCATCCCTGGAGCTGCTATCATGGACTCTGGAAGAAAGAAGTTCTTTCCACCGGAGATGCCAAGCTGGGACTGGCCTGGTAGCGAGGTAGAGAGGCTGGGAGACATGAGGCCACCTTGCCAAAAAAAAAAAAAAAAAAAAAAAAAAAAACAAGCTTCAGAGATGGGCAGAGAGAAAGGGCCACGTGGTGTTCTGTCCTCAAATCAAGTCCCGAGGCAAGGCTGCAGAAACTCACTCTCATCCTCCAAGCAGCTCAGCCTGCTTTCCACCAGTGGGGGACAGTAAAATCCTTTTTTTTTTTTCAATTTAACTCATTTTGACCTGGGGTTCCACCCCTTGAAAATAAGTGTTGTGACAAATATACAAACAGTTTAGCAGCTAACCTTGTCCTTCGTATGAAAAGGCTCTGCGTTCACTGGCGTTTCCACCTCTCTGAACTCACCTTGCTTACCTAAATCCAGAATCAGCCTTTTTTCTGCTGCTCGTGATGTGCACAAGGACTTCCGCAGGTACCACCATTTAGCTTGAAATTATCTTTGCCCGGATCTTCTTCTTCTTCAAATGTGAGTTCACAGATCACCTCCACAGAAAAGCCTTCCCCAACATCAAAGGTAGCTTGCTGTGATTCTCAGGGGCAGCATCCCAGGTCATGATCCAGATGACATTCTATGTTTACTAACCTCACTGTTTGCACTGTTTCAGAAGGTGAGCTCCAGGAGAGCAGGTAGTTTGCACATCTTGTTCCAGTTGTGTCTCCAGCATCCAGGATAGTGACTAGCACATGGCATGAAGCCAGTAAGTATCTATCAAATGAATGAACCAGCAAAGTAACAAAGGAAGGAATTAATATAAAGCAAGGAGCTTAGACTTTGAAACGGATGACCTATCTTACTTAGTTCGGGAAGCTGAAGAGAATGCCACAAACTGGGTGGCTTAGAAACAACAGAAGTTTATTTCTCACAGTCCGGGAGACTGTAAGTCCGAGATCAGGGTGCCAGCGTGGTCAGGTTCCCGCAAGGACCCTGTTTCGGGTTGCAAACTGATGACTTCTCCTTGTGTCCTCACACGACAGAAAGGGAGGGTGAGTGAGCTCTCTGGGCTCCTTCTTATAAGGACACTAATCCCGTTCGTAAAGGCTCTGTCCTCAGGCCCTAATTACCTCCTAAAGGCTCACCTCTTAATACTATCACTTTGGGGATTGGGCTTCAACATATGAATTTGGAGGGGACACAAACATTCAGTCCGTTGCATGACCTAAGATTAAATACAAGCTCTACCACAGATCACCTTACTTTCTCTGGGGAAAAGTTTTCATTTTCTGAGACTCAGTAGCACCACTTACAATGAGGAAAATATTAATGCACAATATAGTTGTATGTATTTATATATTTATTTAACCCCCAACAAGACTGGAATACATGAATGTTCTATGTAAACTATGAAGTCTGACCACACGATGATGATGATGATGCTCATAGCAGCTAACAATTATTAAGCACCTACTGTATTTCAGACATTGTGCTAATGGTTTTATGACGTTAATTAATTAAACTCTGCTGTGACTGTTAAGTAGGTATTAACATACTTATTTTAACAATGAAAAGGTGAAACTGAAGCTCAGAGGTATAACTAGTATCCAGAGATCAGCTGAGAAGGTGAAGTCTGGGATTTGAACATGCTGAGCAAATGAGCCAGGGAGCTGATGGGAGAGTTGGCTTAAGTTAAAGATACTGTTGAACTCTAGGATTCTGCAGCTGCCAATCTATTCCTCCAGTGCAGCTGTGCTTCCTCTTGGCTGCTATTTAATCAGTACACTCCCAACTCTGCACTCCAGACACCCCTGACCCTGACACTTCTGGTGAATTCCAGACACTCCATTACTGGATAAAGAGTGCTGTGGGGTTTAACTTGTGAGCTCTGGACCCAGAAGGGCTGAACTTGAACCAGCTCTGCCTCTAGTTAGCTAAATGACTTTGGGCAGGTTGATATCCTCTCTTTGCCTCAGTTTCCCCTGGATAAAAGGGGCCATAGCAAGTCTCTCCTCATAGGGAATGTATAAGGATTACATGAGCCAACATAATTGAAGCACATTGACTAGTGTCTGACCCAGAGTGAGCGTTCAATAAACATTCACTATTTTAAAATGAACTATGAGGAAAGGGGGAGAAAGCAAGTTGGAATTAGCAAAACATTCTGGGTTATATGACACCTTTTGGGAAATAAACAAAGTAATCTCAAGGCCAACTCCCATAGTATAATATTCTTTTGAATACTTGGATTCATCTACATCATTTCTGAATGAATGCATGCATTCATTCAGAAAAAAAAAATCTTATTGAGTGTGGAGAACACTCTTGTCCTTCCCCTTTTCCCGCCTGAGACACATACAATTATTAGCCTGACGAATCAAGATGGAGGAAATGTGATTCCTCAGAGTTCCTCTAGTGAAAGGCACTGTGTCAGGACAAACCCCACAGGAGCCTCCCGGGCCAGGGATGACTCTCCAAAGGCTCTTTGTAAAAATGGCCTCCTAAGAAAGGGATGCCTTGTGCAGATGTGAACCCTTTGTTTGCACAGAACCAGATGGGTTCGTACGGGTATGTACAGGGAAAAGTGATCAAGCAGAGCTCATCCCTGCATGATGGAGGGGGAGACTTTGATCGTGGAATTGGGGATGGAGTCTACAAAGAGAGAGGAGTGTGCATGCTGGATGTTTGCGAGGGAACAGGTGGAAGGGACAAAGGGAAAACACTTGACTCAACCGTCCAACCCAACACAAAGGCAGGGGTCAGAAGAAGACACACCCTCCATGCTTCTTCAAAGGGTGGGCTCCAAGGAACTGGGTGAATCTTTCAAGATACCATTTGTTTTCCATATAAGGAAGATTTATTATTTATTTATTATTTTTTTCTTTTTTTGAGATGGAATCTCACTCTGTCGCCCAGGCTGGAGTGCAATGGTGTGATCTTGCCTTATGCACTCAAATGTTCAAAAGTGAAAATGGCTTTTTTGAGAGGTGGTGAGTTCTCCAGCAAGGGGGGCGTTTAAGCAGGAATGGGATGCTCTCTGAGTGAATAATTTGCTTCTGATTCACCTATTTGGAAGAGAGAAAAATTGACCTGTGGTTATAATTGTGTGTAAATTGTGTGTACAATTTACAGCACTTTGTCCATCTGCCCTGTGAAATCTTCAAGCCAGGCTTTTCAGCAGGCAGATTATTTTAGCCCAGCATGAAGATGCACCTAGCTCTGTGTCCTGGTTAGTGATGGGATGAACACCAGAACAGTTCATGTAGACAAAAAAATAATCTGAGGGTAGAAGGATATTATAGACTGGATTGTGTCACCCCAAATTTCATATATGGAAAGCCTAACCTTCAGTAACTCAGCATGTGATTTTATTTGGATTTAGGGCCTTCAAAGAGATAGTTAAGTTAAAATAAGACCTTTAGGATGGCTCTAGTTTAATCTGACAGGGGTCTTTACAAAAAGAAGAGATTAGGATATATATGTAGAGACATCTAGGATGTGCTTACACAGCAAGCAAAGGAGAGAGGCCTCGAAAGAAACCAGACCTGCTGACACCTTAATCTTGGACTTCCAGCCTGCAGTACTGTGAGGCTATTAAAATTAAATTAAAATTTAAATAAAATATTTAATAGTTTCTATTGTTTAAACCAGCCACTCTGTTGTATTTTGTTATGAAAACCCTTGCAAACTAATGCAGAGAAGGCCACCTCTATTTTATAGACAGGGAGTCTAAGGTTTGGTGAGATTAAGTGATTTGCCCCAAGGTAAATGAACAAGGAGGATTTTAAGCCAGGCGTGTCTGATTCCAATAATACAGTGCCTGTATTATTTCTGCTCTCCTGCACTACTTCTTAATGTAGGATATCATGCTCAACACTATATGAAATAAAAATAGGTGAATCCCAAGTATATTATTCCCCCAGAAAGCATCCCATCCCAGCTTAAATACCTCCATTGCTAGAGAGCTCACCATCGCTCAAGCCATTTCCATTTTTGAACATCTGAGTGCATAAAAATAAATCTTCTTTATATGGAAAACAAATGTGAATTTTAGAAGATTCACCCAGTTCTTTTGGCTGTCTCTTTGGAGCAGCATGGGAGAAGTATTTCTTTCTATCCCCAGAATGTCCTTCAAGTTCTCTTAGAGGGCAGTCATGTCCACATTCTGCCTTTTCTTCTTAGACAAAGCAACCACACTATTATGAAAGCATCCTTATATGACAATAATTCCAAATTTCCTCCTTGTTATACTCAAATTAGGTTAACCAAGAGTTGCCTAGTCTAATTAGTAAAACCATCCTTAAAAAATGGAAAAGCATGATTTGAAATGAGTATAACTTGGCATCTGTACCAATTCATAGGCACAGGAAATTATTCACCAACAGTTTGCCTCCTCCCTGAGCCAAAGACATATTGGGAGTGACCGGGAGCATGGGCTTGGGCTGTCAGTGTATAAAGCGATGAAGTGAAAACCACCATCTGTCACATGGAAATGAGAGCTCCTGAGAGGTACCTGGAGAAAGCATCTTGTCTCAAAGCAGAATGACGAGTCAGGTGGCCACAAAATCGATGGGAAGAAGAGTCTAATCAAAGCCCCTGTGGCCACCCCACCCTCCAGCACATGGTGCAGACAGGGAAGCATGCAACGCAGCACTCGAATTCCTGGGGAAGCTGGCTCTGGCTGGTGAGTTGGAACACGGTGAGGACAGGTGCCTCCCTCTGTGTCTTTCTCTTTCCCTGGCTGTCATCCCCTCACCCCAGGGTTCAAGTCATTCCAAATCATTGTCAGGCCACTTCAAGGTCCCTGCCAAGGAGAGGAAGGAAAGGTGGTGTGCCGTGAGCCATGTTGGAGCCCAAAGAGAGACCAGTGACTACAGGGGTTATGGAAAAGTCACTGAAAATTTGAAGTGGTTTCAGCAAAAGGGCCAGAAGGTACAACTGGCACCACAGGACATACTGACAATGGTCACAAGTGCCAAGCGGAAAAGACAAGTTTGGGTGATAAATCTGTGGGCGTCTAAGGGGCATAATACAGCTGTGGCTATTTGATGAGAAGACCAGTGGAAGATGTGTTTTAAAATACTTTTAAGTATATCATATTCTACTTTCAAATGCATTCAAATATGCAAAGAAATATAATAAAGGGATGCAGAGTGAAGAGTCTCAGAGAACCAGCTTTAATTAAGTTACCCAGTTAAGCATTTCTTAATGACTTCTAAATGTGCCCAAACATTTACTATTAAGTACATTAACACATTTTTCTCTCCTAAAAGCAACAAAAAGGATGAAATATTTGACAAGCTTAAAATGAATTAACACAACTTTTATGAAAACAAACAAAATACTGAATACCAAAAATACTGCCCCACCACGCATTTACATCTGACAAAAGTTTATTGATGGGCATGAAGCAGATTTAAATAGAGAACCGTAATTGTTCCCAAATAGGCATACTCAACATTGTAGTATTGTTAGTTCTTTTTAAATTAAGTTTCTACAACTCCATCCTAAATCTTAGTGTGATACGGTGAAACTTCATAAAGGATTTCTAAAGTTTATCTGGGAAAAAAATAAACACAGGAACTAGCCAGGGTGTTTGGAAAAAAGAGAACAACAAGGGTAGCTTGCCTTTCCAGGTAGCAAATGTATTAAGCCTCAAATAATTTAAGTAGTGTCGTACTGTTATAAAAATAGGCAGAAAACTAAACTATAATAGAAATCCACAAAAAGACTAAATTACGTAAAGTTTCAGAATATTAAAGAGTAGCATTTAAAATTAGCAGATAAGTATAAGAATAGTAATTAAAGAGTTATTTGAAACAATACGTTTTAGAGAAAAGCCAACTGAGATTCTCATCTAATACTATAGAAAGCTAATTGCAGATAGATTAAAACATTCAATATATTTTTAAATGTAGTCATATAAGTACCAGAAGAACATGTAAGTTCATAGTTTAAAAAAAAACTCATAGCAGAGGACTTTATAAAGTAAAAAAAGAATGGCTAAAATATTACAAAGGAAAATAAATTTTACTAATTAAAGCTTCAACTTTCTATATTTCAACAAAATAAAAGGAAGACTACAGTAATACAAGATAAAGGAAAACTACAGTAATATTGGCACTTCCCATGAGACATGGGAATAAAGCCTACAAATACCAATAAATATTCACTGAAAGCATAAAAGTTGGAAAAATCTGTGGACTGAAATCATACCTTTATTTACTCTGTCATTAGCATGCTATTAACTGATGTCTTTATACTTTGATATTAGGCTCTGGTAGACTAGGTGTTTCTAAAATATGTCTGTATTCCCGTAGCATTTAGTATCAAGAGTCCAGTCTTAAATATATTCATACAATCAACTCATGTACCAAAGCAAAAAGATATAGCAAAGAAGTAATCAGCTTTGAGAACACATGTATAAACAAAAGCACAGTTGACTTTCTAATTATTATTCCCTCTGGAAAGTCTACATTGTAAAATAAGTTTGTTTCAAATGTTCAAAAGGCAGAATGGTTTCAATCAGCTTTTGCTACATACAAACCACACCAAAATGTAGCGGCTTAATATGACACCATTTACTGACTTTCCAAGTCTGTGGGTTGATATCTTAGGCCAGGCTCAACAGTTCTGCTTATCCACCCAGGCTTAGCTGATCTTAGTGATAAGTATGGAGCTTAGTGATAAGTGTGGTCAGCTTCCAGGATGGTTGAGGGCCAGCAGGTACCCACCAGGGTTCTGCTTCACAGAGACTGTCAACCCAGCAAACCAAACTAGACCTGTTGCTGTGGAAGATGGCCTCCAGGAGTGAAAGTGGAGCTTGCAACTCCTCTGGGACCCAGGCTTAAAATGACATCCTATCACAGCTTTCTATCAGTCAGAGGCCAGGAAAATAGACTGTACTCTTGTCGTTGTTCAGGAAACATTGCAAAGAATTGTGGCTTTTTGGTTTTTTTTTTCAATCTACCATAGAGGTCTACCTAAGAAGTCCAAAAATGTTCTGAGTTCCATGACAATTTGTACATACATATTTTGAAATCTAGGCTGTGGACAAACACCTTACATTAAGGACCAGGGGTTGGAAAACTACCACCGCTTGATCAAATCTAGCCTGCTGCCAGCTTTTGTAAGTAGTTTTAGTGGAGCGCAGACATTCATTTTATATTGCCTAAAGCTGCTTTCACGATTAAATAGCAGAGTTGAATACCTGCACCCAAGACTGAATGGCCCACAAAGTCTAAATATTTATTGTCTGGCCCTTTGTGAAAAGTTGCTGATGGCTTTTCAAAACCATCATGCAATATGAAGGCCTTATGTGCATTTTTGTTTACGATCATATTGGCACCATGTAGGCAGCAATTGCATTAATTGTCTCACACTAATGAGAGAAGAACACAGCAGATTAGCACGTAAAATAATGGGTTTGTGTCTGGGCAAGTAAAGTAAAATGGTATTATAGTGAGCTATATATACGATCGTAAGCTTTTCAATAGTTTGGAATGAGACATGTGGGAGGAAATTAAGTCTTCATATGATGACAAGAGTAAAGGCATGAGCAAATCAACAGAGTTAGTTCTGCAGCAGCCAAGATTATCTATACTGCAATTAGCCAGAGCAATGCAGAAAATAACTTCATTCATCATTTTAGTGTTGTCACATTGAATTTTGTTGTTGGTATATGTGTGTTTATATTTCTCTTAAAATTTTTCTTTGCTTCTGTTGTTGTGTTAGGGAGTTTGGTTATTCTCTCAAGGCAAGAACAGAGTCTTTAACTTTGCCAACCCCACTTTTAATACAATTCATTAGGATAAACCTGGATAAGATGTCAAGAGACTAGAGAAATCTCTTTCCTGATCTGGCCTTTAGTCATTATCTAAAATAAAGCACTTTAACTTAAACCGTGGTGCTCAAACCTCACTGCACATGTTAAAAATGCATGGCTCTGAGCTCCATCTCCAGAAAATCTCATTGAGTAATAGAGGGGTAACACAAAAGCAAAAGCAAACAAACAAACATGAAGAAAAAACTGGCAGAATTTGAAGTAGAAATAGACAACCCAACAAAAGCAGTTGAATATTTAATATTACACTTTCAATAATGTACAAAGCAACTAGACAAATAATCAATAAGGATATAAAATACTTAAACAACTAGACCTGCTAGACCAACTGGACCTAACAGATATCTATGGAACACTCCATCCAACCAAAGCAGAATACATATCTTCTTGAGTACACATTCTCCAGGATAGATCACATATTTGACCATAAAACAAATCTGAATACAAATGTTAAAAAAGTTAAATCATATAAAGTATGTTCTCTCACCATAGTGGAATAAAATTAGAAATCAGTACCAGAAAGAAATCTGGGAAATTCACAAGTACATGCACATTGAATAATACATCCTGAAATAACCAATAGGTCAAAGAAAAAAAAATCACAAGGGAAATTAACTTTTGAGATGAATGAAAACAAAAACATAGAATAGCAAAGCCTATGGGGTGCAGCTAAAGCAGTGCTTAGAGGGAAATTTATAACACTCATAACTATATTAAAGAAATATCTCAAGTGATTAACCTAACTTCCCACCTTAAGAAACTAGAGAAAAAAGAGCAAAGTAAACTCAAAGCAAGCACGAGAAAGTGAACTCTTGGGTAGACTGACCAAGAAAAAAGAGAGAAGACTCAAATAACTAAAATCATAAATGAAAGAGGGAATGTCACTATGGACTTTATAGAAATAAAAAAGGACTGTAAAGAAATACTACGAAAATGTTTACACTAACAAATTAGACATCCCAGATGAAATGGAAAAACTCCTAAAAAGACAGAATTACTAAACCTGATTCAAAAATATAGAAACATGAAAAGACCAATAAGAAGTAAAGATATTGAATCAGTAATCCAAAAAAGTTCCAATGCAGAGAAGTCCAGGACAAGGTGGCTTTCTTCATTAATTCTACCGGTCATCTAAAGAAGAATTAGCACCTAATTCTTCTCAAACTCTTGCAAAAATAAGAGTGAACACTTCCCAATTCATTCTATGAAGGTAATATTATTCTGACATGAAAATTCAACAATAAAATTACACAAAAACTGTAGACTAATATATTTCATGATTATAGATGCAAAATCCTCAACAACGATTAGCAAACTGAATCCAGCAACATATGAAGAGAATTATATAGGATGACCAAGTGGGATTTATCCAAGGCATACAAATTGGTTCATAACACAAAAACTGTCAATGCAATACACCATATTAACAGAATAAAGAACAAAATCCACATGCTCACTTCAACATATGCAGAGAAAGCATCTGACAAAATCCAACACTCTTTTATGAAAAAAAGTCATCCAATAAACCAGACATAGAAGGGAAGTTTCTCCACCTGATACAGAGCATCTGTGGAAAACCCACAGCTAACAGGAGAATTAATGTTGAAGGATAGAAAACTTTCCCTCTAGGATCAAGAATAAGACAAGCATGTCCACTCTCACCACTGCTATTCAACATTGTTCCGGAGGTTCTAGCCAGGGCCATTAGACAAGAAAAAAATAAAAATCAGCCAGACTGGAAAGCAAGAAGTAAAATGTCTCAATCTGCAGATGACATAACCCAGTGTATAGAATCCAAAGGAATCCATAAAAAGAATAGTAGAGGCCGGACGCGGTGGCTCACGCTTATAATCCCAGCACTTTGGGAGGCCGAGGCGGGCGGATCATGAGGTCGGGAGATCGAGACCACGGTGAAACCTCATCACTACTAAAAATACAAAAAAATTAGCCGGGCGTGGTGGCGGGCGCCTGTAGTCCCAGCTACTCGGAGAGGCTGAGGCAGGAGAATGGCGTGAACCCGGGGGGTGGAGCTTGCAGTGAGCCGAGATTGCGCCACTGCACTGCAGCCTGGGTGACAGAGCAAGACTCCGTCTCAAAAAAAAAAAAAAAAAAAAAGAATAGTAGAGCTAATAAACAAATTCAGCAAGGTGGCAGAATACAGGATCAATATACAAAACAATCTATTGCATTCCTATACACTTTCAATGAACAATCCAAAAATGAAATTAAGAAAATAATTTCCTGTATAAAAGCATCAAAAGAATAAATTATTTAGAAATAAAGTTAATAAAGTAAGTGTAAAACTTGTACATATATAATTATATATAGCATACATATGAACTGTTCTCAAGGCTAAAATATTTATAATAATAAATGAGCCCATTTATAAAGAGGACATAAAAATCTTAAACGTGTATGTGCCTAAAAAGAGTGTTTCAAAGTCCATGAAGCAAAAACTGAAGACCTAAAAAGAGAAACTGACAAATCTATAATTGCTTTAAGATATTTCAACAACCCCCTTCAATAATTGATAGAACAAGTTGAATGAAAATTAGTGAAGACGCAGAATATCTGAGCCACATTATCAGCCAAATTGAACTGACTGACATTTGTAGAACATTCTACCCCCAAACAGCAGAATACACATTATTCTTAAGTGCAAATAGTACTCACCAAGCTAGACCATGTTCTGATCCAGAAGCAAGTCTGAATAAATTTAAAAGGATTCAGATCATACAAAGTGTGATCTCTGATTACCATGGAATTAAATTAGAAATCAATAACACAAATATAGCTGGGAAATCCCCACATAGCTGGAAAATAAATAACAATTCTAAATTATCATGCATTAAAGAAGAAATCAAAAGGAAAATTAGTATTTGCACTGAATGAAAAGGAAAACGCAAAATTTTAATACTTTGGGACATTACTAAAGCAGTCCTTAGGGAGAGTTTATAGCACTAGCTGCCTGTATTAGAAAAGTGTCTCAAATCAATTACCTTGATTTCCAACTAAAGACAATAGAAAAGGAAGAGCAAATTAAACCCAAAGTAAACAGGAGAAAGGGATAAAGGACAGAGCCAACAATTAGTGAAACTGAAAAAAGAGAAACACAATAGAAGATTTGATTAAAATCCAAGTCTGATGCTTTGAGAAATCAATGAACTGATGATCCTAGAGGCCGACTGAGCAGGAAAAATGAATCTGTAGCGGCGCCACGTTTCTCACTCCTAATATTTTCAATTTGCATCTCCTTGTTTTCTTCTACATTCTGACTCATTGTTATTCAACGTGTTTTATCAGTTTTAAAGGAAAGGCACCGAAATATGCGATGAAGCCACTTTTGCAGGCTCAAGTGGTTTTATGGAAGCTGAGGGTACAAGATTCTAAAGTACATATAGCCAGGTATCCCAGCCCAAGTCTCAGAGTCTGTGCCCTTCTGGATATAAATGCAAAAAAACTCAACATAATGTAGCAAGTTACATCCAACAGTATATAAAAGGATAATGCAACATGACCCACTGGGGTTCATCGTGGGATGCGAGGCTGGTTTAACATTCAAAAATCAATCATAATTCACCATATAAACCAATCAAAAGAGAAAAATTATCTTAATAGATGCAGAAAAAGTATTTGACAAAATCCAATGTGCATTTCTGATAAAAATTCTCAGCAATTTGGGAATAGAAGGAATCTTTGCAACATGATAAATGACATCTACAAAAACCTGCAGTTAATGTCATACTTAACAGTGAAAAACGGAATGTTTTCTCCCTAATTTGGAAACAAGGCAAGGATGTCTGCTCTCACCACCACTATCCCACATCGTGTTGGAGGTTTCAGCAAATGCAGAAAGAGAAAAAAAGAAAAAGAAATAAAAGCCCTCTAGATAGAAAAGGAACAACAAAAAAAAACCCTGTTTTTATTCACAGATAACAGGGCCATTTACATGAAAAATTCTACTACATCTGCAAAAAAGTTCAGAGAATGAAGGTATGTTTAGCAGGCAACAGGATACATAATCAATATAAAAATCAATTGTGTTTCTATATACTAGCAAGAAACAATAAAAAAAATTATATTGAACACAGCATGGTGACGATGGGCTCACGCCTGCAATCCTAGCACTTTGGGAGGCCGTGGTGGGCAGATCATCTGAATTCAGGAGTTCAAGACCAGCCTGGTCAACATGGCAAAACCCTGCCTCTACTAAAAATACAAAAAAAAATAGCGGGATGTGGTGGCACGTGCCTATAATCCCAGCTACTCAGGAGGCTGAGGCAGGAGAATTGCTTGAACCCGGGAGATGGAGGGGGCAGTGAGCTGAGATCGTACCACTGCACTCCAGCCTGGGTGACAGAGTGAGACTCTATCTTAAAACAAAACAAAAGAATAATGTATATTTGAAAATTGCTAAAAGAATAGATTTTAAATGTTCTCATCAGAACGTATGGACACATAGGGTGAACAACACACACTGGGGCCTCTCAGAGGATGGAGGGTGGTAAGAGGGAGAGGATTAGAAAAAATAATGGGTGCTGGGCTTAATACCTGGGTGATGAAATAGCGTGTAGAACAAACCCCCATGACACACCTTTACCTGTGTAACAAACCTGCACATGTACTGCTGAACTTAAAAGTATAAAAAAATTCTCATCATACAAAAACAGCAGGGGAAGTGATGGATATGTTAATTAGCTTGATTTAATCTTTCTACAATGTATGCATGGATCAAAACATCACATCGTACCCTATAAATATATATAATTATTTTATTTGTCATTAAGATTTTTTAAATGTGATTTGAAAACAATACTATTAAGTCTTCCACTTCCAGGAAGATGAGCACGTGCCTTTCCCTATCCCTCCTGCTAATGGCAATGGGAAACCCTAGGCATTCTACATAAAACAAATGTGGGAAGACTCTGAAAGGTGGGAAGCAGAAGGTAGACCTACCAGGAACCTCAGGACCTCAGGACTGACGAGGATGTGAGTTCCCTGTTGTGGGTATGTAGTGGGAGGTACATTGTAGGTGTACATCTTTATGGGGTACATGAGATGTTTTATACGGGCATGCAATGTGAAATAAGCACATCATGGAGAGAATGAGGTATTCATACCCTCAAGCATTTATCCTTTGAGTTACAAATAATCCAATTACATTCTTCAAGTTATTTAAAAATATTCTATTATTATTGACTATAGTTTTATATGTGTGTGTGGGCTTCATCTATCCCAGACTTGGAGCGGATGAAAACGGCAACACAGAAACTCCAGCAGGCATGATCCAAAAAAGTCTCAATAAAAAAGCTTGTTTTCTCTATCCAAAGGCCCAGGAAAGAGGCAGGCTAGTAAGACAGAAAAATTTTAGGCAATAACCCCTTTACTCAGCCAAACACCACAGAAAAAACTGTGGCTGCAGCCCGCCCATGCCAGCAACAGTCATGGGAGGAGCCTGGAGTTCCACTCTTCACACAAATCTCAAAATCATTAGATAGAGTGAAAGAAACCAAACTAAAGAAATACCTCCTGCATGATTCCATTTTAAAAACATACTGCTTAGAACAACAGAAAGCTGATGAGCATTGCCTGGGAAGCTGGGAGAGACCAAGGGACAAGAAGAAGCTTCGGAGCATGATGGATTTGCTCATTACCTTCATTCCCTACACTTCTCCTTATTGACTGGAACAAGAGGGTCTGGAACACTCATAAATTAAGTTGGATGCTCTCATTAGTTATAAAAACAAAACAAAACAAAAAATAAAAACAGAAGAAGATGAATTTCTTCTCTCTCTGGATTTGAATTATATATAGAGAGAATATATATATATGGACAAGTTTGGGGTAAAATATAAGATTTTATCACTCAACATATTTGAAAAAGTTTAGAAGTAAACCACTTTAACAAATGGCAGGGTCCCGTCTGCAAGGGTCTGCAGGCTGAATCCTCAATGTGCCTGCTTCAGTTCAGAAACAAGGGCCGAACACTACAGTCCACAGAGCTGAATCCAGGAAAACCCATGAACACCCTTGCATGGGATAAACTGGAATGCATAATGGATCATGGCTTCAAATTTATTTTAGTAAATGGTCTAATAATTTGAAGTGAAAATAAATAATTCATCCTCCTTTCCCTCTCAGCCCTCCAGCTTAGAAGATATATCATAAGCTGAAATCACAGTGCAGTCTTCAGCAGATTCTTTTACCGAATTTCCATCTTAAAGACACAACTGGGATGGCTCCTAATGAGCAGCTGTCTGTCCCCTGAACCCTGTGTGCTCCATACATGGATAGACACAGATTCGCAGCTCAGCAGGGACCCAGAGGTGGCTGTGGACGTTGTTGTCCACCCTGCTGATTCAGCGTTCCTACTCTTCCCTTCTCTCCACTTTATGGGGAGCCACTTGGATCATTCATTCTGGAAACCTTGCCATGTTGCAGATACATCACTCATGACTTTCCCTCCCCCACCCCCTTGGAAACTACCATTCTGCCTTCTGTCTCCCACTCCAGGAATTCAGCCCAAACACATCCAAAAGTGGGACAAAAACATCCCAAGCTGTGTTCCTTCGGTCCCATGAAGCAAAATCAAAGAACATCATACTAGTCACAGAAGCATTCATCCTCTTGTCGAGTTCCCTCTTTAACAGAAAGTATTTGTTTACTAAACCTTCCCTGCATTAAACAAAGTCAGTAAAACAAAAACATGTTTCAAACTGTATTGTGTGTGTTTTTTTTTCTTAAATCTTAACTATTCTACATATGGAGAAGGGACAAATTACATTCCATTCACAAAAAACATACTCAGCTTCTAAAATCCTCCTCCTACGCATATTTATTGATCACCTACTATGTGTTTTGACAGCACTGCTGATGACAGCTGTAAAGAAAGGAGTCAAAATGCTTATTTTTCTGGAGGGCAGTCTAGTGGGGTCAGAGGAGACATGCAATAATTGACATAAGTCACTGTGAAAGTCTAAAGAAAATACTACATTTTGGGAAGGACTCTGACCTAAGGAATGGGGAAGGGGAGTGGAAGGAGGAAGAGCTGCAACCAAATCAGGAGACAAGATAAGCCCAAGGGGAAGATGATTTTGAGCCGCTGTTTGAAGTAGGTGAGGAAGGAAGCCCTGCAAATATTGCAGGAAAGAGGATTCTTGGCAGAGGAACCAGCAAAGGCCAGGGCTCAGAGCAGCCGCACACCTGCAGCATTCCAGGGTCTTCACAGGGCCCCTGTGGCTGAGGAGGAGAGTGAAGTCAGAATTACTGGGACCAGATCACCAAGAACCTTGAATGTAAGAAATATGGCCTTATTCTGGCTGAAAGGAGATTACTGAGAAGGTTTGAGAAGGGGTGACATAAGTTTTCGTTTTATTTAAAAATATTGGTGAAATACGCACAGCATAAAATTTACCATCTTAACCCTGCTTAAGTGTACAATGCAGCCAGGTTAAATACATTCACATGGTTGTACATCCATAATCACCATCCATCTTCCAAACTCTTCATTTCACAAAATGAAAACTCTGTACCCATTAAACAATCACTCTCCATTCTCTCTTCCCCCAGCCCTGGCACCCACCAGTCTACTTTCTCTCTCCATGAATTTAACCACTCCAGGGACATCATCTAAGTGGAATCATACCATATGTGTCCTTCTGTGACTGCCTTATTTCACTTAACATAATGTCCTCAAGGTTCATCCCTATCATAGCATGCATCAGAATTTGCTTTATTTTTAAGGCTGAATTATATTTCATTGTATGGATGTTCAATATTTTGTTTATTATTCATCTGTTAATGGACACTTGGGCTTGTTCCCTTTTGGCTACAGCAGTGAATGTGAGTGTGCAAATACCTCTTCAAGACCCTCCTTTCAATTCTTTCTATTGGGTATATAGCTATATGTGCAATGCTGGGACATATGGTAGTTCTATTTTTCAACTTTTTGAGGAAGTGCCATACTGTTTTCTTGCTACAGTGTTTAGGGATAGACTACAGGTGGACAAGAATGAGAACAGGGAGGTCACTGAGGAGGATGCTTTAGATCTGTTTCCATGGCAGACTCCAAGATGAGAATTTGCCTGCAGGAACTTTACTGGAGATTGCATGGAAAGGGAGGGATACGTGTGAAGAGAGAAGTAGGATATGGCAGAGCAGAGAGATTGTTTGAACAGAGATGTGGTTGCAAAAAAAGGCCTCATCTTATCCCAAAGGATTCTGAGGCTGCAAAGACTCTTTAAAGTTATTCCCATCTTGACACAAGGCCTTTCTAACCCCACATTGATTGGTTGCTAGATGTATACTGACTCCAGAGTTCAGGTGTGACTTTGACCAGGCAGCTCTCTTCAAGAGAGGACAATTCCCAGAGAGGGACTCACTGAGAGCCTTCATCCACCAGCCCCACCAGCAACTGAAAAAAATGTATGCTTCACTTCTGATGGGTCAGAACTAACCCTAACCCTAACCCTTCCCAGGGAGTCTGGGTAGCACACCACTGTATCCACTACAGAGACTTCCATGATGCTCTATGCAATTGCTAGTGGTGGCTTGCTCAAGGGTATTAGCAATCGAGTCAACGAGAAGTGTTGAATGTTTGAACTATTTTGAAGGTGAAGCAAAAATTATTCACTCAGGAATTAGATATCTGATGTGAAAGAAAAGGTTTAAACTAGAATGACCCCAAAATTGTTGGCCTGGCTACTAGAAAGATCAAGCCATCATGAGCTGAGGCACGGAAGACTGTGGCAGGGAAAGGTTTGGGGCCAGGCTTAGGAGTTTCACTTTAGACATGCTGTAGATGAGGTGCCTGCAGACACCCATGGGCAGAAGTGGGTAGTTGAGTACATAAGGGCAGGTTTCAGGGGAAAAGTCCAGCTGGGACAATGTAAGGGGTCATTCGCGTATAGATATTTAAAGCTGGAGACTGAAAAAGGTTATCAAGGAAATGTAGACAAGGAAGAGAAGAGGAGGTCTGAAGGTTGAGTCCTGGAGGTCCAACTTTTAGAGGAGAGAGAGACCCAGCATAGAACAGTCAGTAACAGGAGGAGAAGCAGAAAATGTGTGTGTCTTCTATTCTCTGTGTTTCACTAACACCCTGGATTTATTCTTCATCCTTTCTCATTGTGATGTGTCCTGGAAGGCTGTCTATCTCTCCTTTACCCACCTCCTGGGCTTCCATGCCCTCTGGCTTCCCTTTGCATTTAGTCAATGGGAGGTGCTTTCAGGAAACCAGATGGGGCAGGGAGAGACAGAAGGGGACATTTATCCCTCCCATGCCATTTTTCTTCAAAGCTGTTCTGGTGGGCACTGTCTCACTCTATGACCATACCTTTTAGCTAGTTTCTCCTCCTTTGACCCCAACTCTCAACTAGATTCTGGCAACAACATGTCCACAATTTAGCCCTACAGGTCTTGGAGTGCTAGTGACTTCCTGGGGTTGTTATTCTCTGGATGCATCAACCTCCTTTACTCTGTCATCCTTCTCTAAATAGTTCACTCGTGACAATGTCTCTTTAAAAATCCCTGCCCAATATTTCATCTGCATCTGCCAAGACTCTGACTAATCTATGTGTGGTCCTGGAAGAAAAGTAAAATGAAAAAGTTTGAAGGAGGAGGACAAAATCAACTGTCAAAAACTACTTGAAGTTTAACTAAGAAGTGGACTGAAAAATGACCACAGAATTTCACAGCATGGAAAAATGGTGATATTATCAAAAGCAATTTCCTTAGAGAGTGGTGGTGAACGGATGCTCAGGATGTGTTTAAGAGAGAAAAGGAAGAAAAGTGTTTGAAAAAGCAAGAGTAGGCAACTATTTTAAGGAGTTTTGCTGTAAACAGGAGCAGAAAATGGAGCAGTGCAGGGAAGGGAAAATGAGATCAACACTGGGCTTTTAAGATGGGAGAAATATTAGCATGTTTTCATGCTTACCGGAATGATCTAGTGTAGAGGGGAAATGATGCAGGGACAGAATGGAAAATTACTGTAGCCATGTCCTTGAGTAGGTGAGATAGATACTACCTCATGCATGAGAGAAGGGCCAGCCCTAAAATGTCGTGTAGAGAATTTATGAACAGTGCCAGGAAAGGAGGCAGAAGGTATAGGTACAGATGCCTTTAGGTGGGCAGGTGTGGGAGTAGAAATGTGTGGAAATCCTTTTCTTATCACTTCTATTTTTTGAACTAGAAGCAATGGCATCACCTGAGTGTGAGGATGAGGGAGACAGTGTTAGAGGTTTGAGGAGAGAGGAAGGGTGTGCCATTGTTTTATGTGGGAGAGTCAATGGACCAGGGAAAGCCATCATGATAGCGGCACTACATTAAGGGTCATTAGAGAGTCAGAGTCATGCATTTAAAGTAAGGCCATGATTTTTCTGTGTTTCTTTTGCCATGTTTAGATACCTGGGTGCAGACACAACATAGAGAAGATTTTTGTATGTGTGTGGGTTTGAAGTTTTGCTAAGAGAGTATTACAAAGCAAGAAAGGGTAAGAGAGCTGAGAGAGTGCAGAGAATGTCTATGATTGCCCATATTAAGAGGAATGTGGACGACAGTACAAAGGTGTGAAGAAAGGCGCTAGAAGGAATGATCTGGAATATAGGCAGTATATTAAATACATCAACCACCATCCAATGCACATTGAAGGATACACAAGGATTTTTATACACATCCCTTGCTCTTGATAGGCTTACAATCTGATTGGTGGGGGGAACGAGTTTACTAGCTTTCTTTGCATGCATGCTAAGTCCAAGGAACTTTGCCTACAATTTCTGATTTAAGACCCTTTGCAGAAGCACAGTTAGATGGTACCATTGTTCCTTTTTATAGACTTCAAGCTTATAGGAACTTCAAGCTTTATAGAAACTTCAAGCTTAATAATTTGTCTCACGTTGGAGAAGCCAGGAGAATTCAAACCAAGTGCTTTTTGTCAGCTCCAGCTGCCATAACCAAATACCACAGATTGGATGGCTTTGACCACAGACATTTCTTTTCTCACAGTTTTGGAGACTGGGGAATCGAAGCTTAAGGTGCTGGACAATTTGGTTCCTGGTGAGAAATCTCTTCCTAGATTGTAGACGGCTGCCTTCTCACTGTGTCCTCACATGGCAAAGATGCAGACAACACTCTCACGCCTTCTCGCTCTCCTGCCCTCTCTCCCCATTCTTATAAGCACACTAATCCTACTAGATTAGGACCCTACCCTTATGACCTCATTTAACTTTAATTACCTTCTAAAAATTCTGTCTCCAGAAAGTTACACTGGGGTTTAAGGATTCAACATATGAATTTTGGGAGGATACATTTCAGTGAAGGCACCAAGATTTTCTGCTTCCAAAACACTTTGTTCTTGCCATTTGGTCTATGATAGACAAATGCAGAGAACATTTCTAGATGAAATAACAAAATCAATTGGCATGTTCTTTCACATTGACCTCAAAGCCCCTGAAGTGGTTCCTTTATAAAATACAGGTTGTAATATACTACATTCATTCTCAAGCTTTAAAAAGAAGGATGTAACATGGATTTATCAATTCTACCATAGATACCCCTGATACAGTAAGTGAAGAAAGCAAGCTTCAGATAGTCAAACTCATAGAATTTGAGAATAGAATAGGGGCCAACAGTAGGGGAAATGGGGAGTTTCTGTTCAATGGATATAAAGTTACAGTTAAGCAAAATGAATAAATTCTAGAGATCTGCCGTAAAACATAGTCCCTGCAGTTACCAATACTGTAGTGTGCACTTAGAAATGTGTTAAGATCACGTGTGTAATCCTAGCACTTTGGGAGGCTGAGGTGGGCAGATCACTTGAGGCCAGGAGTTGGGGATCAGTCTGGACAATATGGCAAAACCCCGTCTCTACCAAAAATATGAATATTAGCCAGGTATGGTGGTGCACGCCTGCGGTCCCAGCTACTTGGGAGGCTGAGGTAGGAGGATCCCTTGAACCTGGGAGGAAGAGGTTGCCGTGAGCCATGATCGCACCACTCCAGTCTGGGTGACAGAGTGAGACCCTGTCTCAAAAAAAAAAAAAAAGGGAATGCGTTAAGAGGGTAGATCTTAAGTGTTCTCACAGCAAAACAAATAAACAAAAAGTCCCCATGAAGGGACAAAAGGAAACTTCTGCACATGGTGAATATGTTTCTCACTTTGACTACGGCAGTGATATCGTGGATGTTTGCATATGTCCAAACTCATCAAATTGTATGCATTCAACATGCACAGCTTTTCTGATCAATAAAGCTGTTAAACACAAGCTGGAGAACACAAGTATGGTACAATAGCATTTTTTTTTTCAAAAACATATTAGTGTGCTAGGATTTCCATAGCAAAGTGGCACAGATGTGGTGGCTTAATCAACAGAAATTTATTTTCTCATATTCATGGCAGCTGGAAGTCTGAGATCAAAGGGTCAGCAGGGCTGGTTCCTTCTGAGGTCTCTGTCCTTGGATGGCAGAAGGCCCTCTTCTCCCTGTGCCCTCACTTGGTCGTCCCTCTGTGTATACCCATATCTAAATTTCCTCTTCTTCTAAAATGTCTTATAAGAACATCAGTCAGATTGGGTTAGGAGCCACCCTAATACATTTACTTAAACTTAATTGCCTCTTTAAAGAGTTACCTCCCACTAGTCACATTTTGAGATAATGGAGATGGGGACTTCAACATACGAATTTCAGGGGTTACAATTCAGCCCACGCAGATATCAACATCACATGTATGGAGTGTCCACATGTGCGAGCATTTGTGTTTGTAAAATATGTGTGTGTGTTTGTAAATACATAACGCGGATTGGGGAAAGTTCGCAGTATAATAAAGAGCACTTGCCTTTGGGTTGGGAAATCGATTTTGGAGAACAAGCTATAAAAGGGAGCTTTTGCCTTTGTTTCTATACAGGCCTTCGTTCTTGATTTTATAGAATGAAAATATATTAATTTGTATTGACAAGAATAAAACATTCTTAAAACAGTAAAAGAAGTATAGAACAAGGGACGCTTGCACTTCATTATGTAAGTAAAGCTATATTCTGTAGACTCCAAGCTTGCCCAGTTTAATACCAAAACCAGATGGCCCAGGTGGGTATTACAGCACTCTCATGGGAACTTAATGCCCCTGTGAGTGTCTTAAGCTTCCTTCTCTGGGTTCCAGTGCTTCCATCTGTGGCATGAAACATCTGGCCAAGACTATGTGCAAGGACTTTTTGTTTCTCAAAGCCCGTAGTCCATAGTTTATGTAGATTAGAGCGAGAAACAACGGTCAGGAAAGAACACTGGGTAGCCAGAGATAGGAGTTGCAATCCTCATGCTGACGTCTACATCATTGTGTGAATTTGGGAAATTCGCTTTTCCTCTCTGGGTCATGGTTTCACCGTTAGTAGAACAAGCAGCTGGAATTGGACCAACGGCTCTTCCCTGGCCTCTGAAGCACCCTAACCAAGAGTAGCTTCATAGGTGGCTTAAAGGGCAGTGGGCAGGGACCTCTTTCTCTCCTACCACAATGGGCAACTTTGTATCCATCAATAAAAGAACAGACTTCAGAAGAAGTTTCTACTTAGAAAGAGGAAAGAGTTCAAATGCTAAAGGAAGCTTCTCACAGAGAAAGGGATAAAAGTTTTGTAGGATCTCTGCAAGTTTACAGAAGCTTGGGATACTGAGGAGAAGACAAAACATTGGGTGCATTCAAGCATTTATACATATCCTGGAGCATGGAGTGTGCACGAGGATATAAAACTGAATAGGTTATTTCTGGCCAGGTCCAGAGGGTACTGGTTGCCCTATTAAAGGGCTTGACTCTTACTGTGTTGTCTATATTTGGAGGCTAAGTTATTATGCACATACCAATTCCTTGTATTATCTTGGTAAATTATCTTTTATCATGATTTAGTATCCCTTTTTAACATTACTTGAAATTAATGCTGGTACATTCATTTTTAATTTTATATCCCATCATTTTCATTTCAGCTATTTTGGCTTATTTTTATTTGCTGCTTTTGTTTTAAATGTGGCTTTTGTAAACAGCTTAGATGCATTTTTTGTTTTGTTTTATCAAATCTAATCATATTTATTTCTTTATTTTTAAAAATAGAAACAGGATCTTGCTATGTTACCCAGGCTGGTCTCAAACTCCTAGGCTCAAGCAATCCTCCCACTTCGGCCTCCCAAAGTGCTGGGATTACAAGTGTGAGCCACCGCACCCAGCTGCACTTTTTGTAAGCACACAAGCATAATCTATTTACTTTTATTATAATTATTGATACATTTTATGATTTTCATCAGTATACTTTCTCTTTCCTTGCTTTTTCTTGGATTGATAAAGGTTTATACTTTGCCATTACAGATTATTGATTCTATTTCTTTTTCATTAGAGGTTACTCTTAAATTGTCAAAGTATACATACTTTTCTAACCACATACGATGTTATTAGGGTTCATTATTTTTCACCATCTTTCTCCCCCAAAGTGATTAGAACCCTAGCACGCTTTAATTATCCCACAGACCCCTATTTATTACTGTGCATATTATTATTACTATCTAGTATTTTTCCACATTAGATAAAAACAAATAAGCAGATATTATTTGCTGTTATGTTTTTATAAAGGTAAGATTTAAGTAGATTTACCATCATAGTTTACTAGTTTCTCTCTGTATATATTTTTCTTTTACTTGTATCCTAACCCAAGTTTCTGGGTTCAACTTTCTTCTTGCTGAAAAGTCTTCTTAAGGAGCTAGGTCTTTCAGTGAGAGTCAGGCAAGGTTAACTCTCTCTGTATGAATGAAAATATCTTTGTTTTGTCTCACTTTCGAATAATAATGCCAGTTAGGTTTAAAATTCCAGGTTGATATTTATTTCCTCTCCACATTCTGAAGATAGTAATCTAGCATCTATGGTCCTATATTAAAAGTTTCCTATCAGTAGAATTGTTTCTTTGTACGTAATACTTGTTTCTTGGTCTGGTAACTTTTAAGAGCATTCCTTTATCCTTGGTGTCCTGAAGTTTTACCACAATGTTACTAGGTGTGAATTTATTTTACTTAGCATGTCTGTCTTAAATAATGGAAAAGTTCTCTTAGAATATTGCTACATTTGACACTCCACCTATTTTCTAGTTCTGAGGAAAAATACGAGATGCGTGTTAGAACACCACAATCTGTCCCCAATGTCTCGTAAAATCTCTTTCATATCTGTCACAATTGTCCCCTTCTGTACCATATTCTGAGTGAGTTTGTCACAATTATCTTCCAATTCTGAGCTCTCTTGCTCTCTCTCTCTCTCCCTCTCTGACCATGTCCAGTTTACAGTTGTCCTGCCTACTGGCATTTAATTTTATCAATGTTTAATTTTCCCCCAGAATTTATAAAGCCTTTGGTCCCTTATCCACCTGTTCCTAATTTTTTCTCTGTTTTTTTTTTTTAATTATATAATGCTCCAGAATTTTAGTTGAATTTTTCCTTTGTGGTTTCCTCTTACCTCACTCCCAAACAAGTATTCATTTATTTTTGTTTTCTTTTATAATTTTAAAAATGTTGGTTGCAATTACATCTCTAGCAGTTTTTTCTTAGTATCTTTCTTTCTATGGAGTCCTCTAAGTCCCCAGTTTAAAACTATGTTCAACATTGTCAGCCCGGGATTCTCATCTCACAAGGATGCTCCTGATCTAGTCCTTGAGTCAAGATGTGTTTTTCCCAGTTCTTAACTTGGGCTGCTTCTGCTTATTTCTGTTCCTTTGGAAGAGCAGAACAGTGCAGCCACAGTCTTGAACCTTGACACAATGTTTATCTGCCTCCTTCTAGAGGACAAGTTCACCCCCTAAAGTGATCGGGATCACCTATGATCATGCTCAGAGCTTGAGTCCCTCTTATTCTTGGCCCCTGAAGGGTCTGAACACTTAGATGCACAGGTGTGCTCCTGGCCCAGCGTCCAGTAGGTTTGCATAGCAAGTGGTGTGTTTTTACTTGATTTCTGATCTTTGCAAATATTTATTTTTATTTTCAGTGTGACTAAGTATCTTTGTATAAATGCTGTTGTGTGCATCCATACATATACACTCCCGCTCCCCTGACACAAACATGCAACACATTATCATTTTTCCACATTTAGACTTGAGTTTGCGTTAACTCAACCTAGTAACTCAAACTTAGTCCTTAGGCCAAGGGGTGCCCACAGAGCAAGGGAATGATAAGGTTAGGTTTACTCTGTAGCAAGATGCTCTTGCAAAGTAGGGAGAGGAGCTGGGTCTTTTGGAAAACCACTTCAGAAGTCCAGCAAAGAGATTTATAATGGAAAAAGTAGAGGCTGCACAGCCCCTTGGGCCTGGCTTTGTATCTCTGCCCCATCACCTACTTACTCTTGAATATGTTGCTTAACCTCCCTGCATTTCATTTTCTTTATCTTTAAAATGGGGATAACAATACCATTGACTGGTAATGTTTGGGGAATAAGCTCAAATCCTGGGGCTTAACAGTTCTGACTATAATTGATTGACTGGTTCCTGTGCTAAGTACTTTGCATATATTATTTCAGTCAATGCTTATTAAAACCCTGTGAAGTAAGTTTCATTATCCAAAGTATAGATACAAAATCCAAGGCTGCAGAGAATTGAAATAATTTACTTGCCCGAGGTTGAACAGCAAGTAAGCTATGTAATCAGCATGTGATGCTACCTCCATCTGGCTCTTAATCAATAGGAAGATGAAAGCTTTTATTTCACTATTCCTATTTATAAGGCCAAGTCTGGAGGGATAAAGGAAAGAAGGTAACTGTGGAATAGAGAGGACAGATATGGCAGGTGAGGAACAGGGAAGAGTCAAAGTTAACTCAGGGCATGAATTTAAAAAGATACAAGAGGTCTTAATTGCAAAAAGTGAGGTACATCAATTTATCTTCAACAACCAATACCTGCAACCTTGGTTTCAAGGCAGACAGAGATAGGGTTAGGGAACCTCTGCTTCCCAACTCTGGGACCTTGGACAAGTCATTTCATTTTCTGAGCCCCAAATTCCACATGTGTAAAGTGGGAATAACAGTCCATTCTCTGCAGGCTTGTTGAGAGGATAAAAGGAAATAGAATCATCTCAGGCATAGAGCAGGAGTGCAGCCAGGGGTCAGGGTCAGGTCAAGGTAATTTCAGAGCTCTTCTTTCCCACCTACAGTCTGCTTCCCACTGAGGATGAGGCAGTTGACTCAGGCCTCCAGGGACAGGTAGGCCTTAAAATGCAGAGGGAAGATTGAAGGTGTTTTAGTCGCGGAGAAGGCTGTAAACTCAGGAAAAACTTTATTCAATTTTCAGCAGTTTTTAACTCTTAAATATTTTTCATACTTTGGTAATAAAGCCAAATTTGAAACGAACATGAAGAATGTAAAGGTGAGGGATACTTCTTCTGTTTCTTTTTCTTTTCTTTTTCTATGCAACTCTTGTAATTAAACACAAATCTTGAATAATGCAAACCTATAATTCATGCAAATTGATCCCTAATGAGATGGAAACAAGCCAGGTTTTAATTTGTTGAACTTGTGGGAGATAGCATAATGAGTTGGAAGGAACAGATGCAAAAATGTGTCTCCTTTCATCTAAAATGAGCCCAGCATTTCATTTTTCTGCTCAGTCTCATAAGCTTTTAGTATCTCTAATGTCTTCAACACTATTTCAATTTTTAAATTTCTTTTTTTTTTTTTTTGCTAAGGAGATGATCACTCATTGCAGGCACATTGACTCATCTTCATGAAAACTTTACAGTTGTACCAGTTCCCCATACTTGGCCAGAATCTTCAGTAACCTCATATTCTAAGACATTTAAGCCCTGCAAGAGAACTTGATCCATTAGTGGTATGTAACCAACAAATGCTCTACATGCAACCTTATCAGAAGCCTCAAGATTTTTTATAAATGGTTGGTTGGTAATTCGTTCCAAATACAGACAAAAAAGGGTAAGGCACTCCTAAACTCTGTTCTGGTGGTAATGCTGAGAATGGAAGCCAAAGAGACAAGCTTTTCAGGCAGAAGAACTGCATAAGCAAAAATATGGAAGCATGAATATGCATGACTTGTTTAGAATATAATGACTGGACTGGGATTGTTCTCTTCTTATGTTGATTCTTTTCATAGGTACACAAAATAGGAAGTTAAACACCTAGAATTACTCAATTTACTCCTTGCTCTGTTAAAATCCTCCCAGTTGCCTGAGTCTGTCTACTTAACAGTAAATAATACTATGGTCTTTGAACAAAATAAGAAAGAAACCTATATGACTTATATGCAAGCTGTGCTGGGTAACTAATGAGTGCAGTGCCCCAAAATATGCTCCACATTTGTGTAGTGGTTGCAACTTAATACAGATGGATCTGGGGTCCTCAATGTAATTCACTAGGAGGATCCGTAGGACTCAGAATTTACTAATACTCATGGATAAGCTTGATTATGGTGAAAGGACATAAAGCAAAATCAGCAAAGGAAAAGTCAGAGGGGGCAATGTCCAGAAGAAACCAGGTGCAAGCTTCCAAGAGCCTTTTCCCAGTGGAGTCTCACAGGATGCACCTAATTCCTGCAGCAATGAATTGTGAAACACGTGGGAAATGTGTCTTCCAGGGCAGCTCACTAAGGACTCAATGCCCAAGGCTTTTATTAGTGGCTGGTCTTGCAGGCAGTTTTCTTGACACACTCCAAACTCCAGATTCCCAGAAGGAAAGCAGGAGCTCAGCATAGACCACACAGTTTGTACAAACAGTTTACATACAGTGAGTCACTCTCATCAGTTCTGGGATGGTGAGAACCCTCCCTGAAACCCAGGTTTTCCATCTTCCCTCCATGAAGGTTGTTTTTAGGATAGCAGTCTCAGGCCTGCTATGCTAAATCTCCTCTTCACATGAGAAAGTACTCAATTATCACCCAAAGAAGAATCAGAAAATTATACTGAATAGAAATACAGAAAAAAGGCCGGGCAGGGTGGCTCACGCCTGTAATCCCAGCACTTTGGGAGGCCAAGGCAGGCGGATCACGAGGTCAGGAGATCGAGACGATCCTGGCTAACATGGTGAAATGCTGTCTCCACTAAAAATACAAAAAAAAAAAAAAAATTAGCCAGGCGTGGTGGTGGGCACCTGTAGTCCCAGCTACTCAGGAGGCTGAGGCAGGAGAATGGCATGAACCCGGGAGGCGGAGCTTGCAGTGAGCCGAGATCACGCCACTGCACTCCAGCCCGGGTGATAGAGCGAGACTGTAAAAAAAAAAAAAAAGAAAGAAAGAAAGAAGAAAGAAAGAAAGAAAAAGAAAGAAAGAAAGAAAGAAAGAAAGAAAGAAAGAAAGAAAGAAAGAAAGAAAGAAAGAAAGAAAGAAAGAAAGAAAGAAAGAAAGAAAAGAAATACAGAAAAAAAAAAGAAATTATTTCTAGATTAGGACAATGCAACCAGTATTTATTACTGGGTTATGGAGGAACGTGGCAGACAATATGAGACAAACCCATGAGCATTGTTGAGCAGGACAGCCTTCCCTGACTTGGGTCTTGAAGGATGAAGAAGATAGATGGGAAGGCCACCTCTAGAGATGGAGCAAACAGCATGGGGACACGAGCGGTTCAGGGAATACACAGGATGACTGATTAGCATAGGTCCATTCATTCATGCATTCATCCAGCCTGTATTCACTTCCTATTACTGCTGTTAACAAATTACCATAAACATAGTGGCTTAAAGTAACACAGACGTATCCCCTTACGGTTCTGGAAGTCAGAAATCTGAAATGAGTCTTGCAGGCTCAAAACTGAGGTGTCCGCGAGGCTGGTTACTTCTGTAGCCACTGAGGGGAGAATCCATCTTCTTGCCTTCTTCAGTTTCTGTTGGCCACCCTCTTTCCTGGGATCAAATAGGAGGATGACTCTTTCCTCATCACTACAACCTCTTGCTTCCATCGTCACTTCTGCTACTCTTACCTCCCTCTCCTGAGGACCTGGGTCTCCTTAGGACCACCCACATGATCCAGGATAATTTCCCCATCTCAAGCTCCTTAACTTAATCACAACTGCAAAATACCCTTTGCCGTGTAAGGTAACATTCATGTTTTGGAGATTAGAACATGGACATCTTGGTAGGGAGGGCATTTTTCAGGCCACCACACAGTCATCCACCCATGCGTTTATTAACTGAACAAGTAGATATTCATCTATTATTTATCGTGCACTGTATTAAGCAAAGGGAATTTTTTTAAAACCATGTCAGTTGATAAGTATGCCTGTGTGTGTTAAGAGCTTTGGTCAAGATTGTCCCTGGGTGTGGTAGGAATATACAGGAGGCTCATAACCTAGCACAGAGTTAAAAAAAATACCAGTCATATATGGAAAAATAAGCAGGGGATTTTCTTGGAGCAGCATAATGAGCATAGGTGAGGAAGGGTCTTGAAAACTCAGCAGAGGGCTTCATACTTTACAAGAAATAAATATTTGTTCCATGGTAGTCCCAGTCTCAGAAGACAGGGATCGATTTTTCAACAATTCATAGATTGTATATAAAAATATTACAGCTGTGGAACAGGATGAATTCTTTAGTCACTGAGGTTAATAGCCTGGGTCAAAGAAAGAGGCTATTTTAAGATTAAACCAAAGAAAAATGGTCTGAGACATTCTGATGCCAAATTATGGAATACACTTATTTGGCCAATTTTTGAATCTGTTTTTTTTTTTTGTAGCAACTTAACCAAATCCTTAATTGTTAATGATGATCTAAGTAGAAAAAATTAAAATATTCTTATATATGTAAAATCTTATTGGCCATCAGAAATCCAAATTTGTGATATAATAGTGTCCGTCAAAACGTGAAGTCTAGAGTATAAGACACCGAATGAGCGTACAAGTCCTTCCTTCAAGTTACAAACAAAAATCCCTTCAATATACATTTAGTGAGAGCTTAAGATGTTCGGTGTATTGTATTAAGGCAAGATTCACAGAACCTGATCTCTAGAAGTCTACAGGAGGAGACACATACACAAACAATCACACAAAACTCTGACCTTGATCAGTGAAGCTCTTTATATGCTATGTGCCATGGAGACATAGGAGAAAATGTTTTAACTTTGACTGAAAGAATGGCACAAAATCCATAGAGTGGGGAATATTTAAGTTAAGCCTTGAAGGGAGATGATGATGATAATCATGATATCTACATTTTGTATTCTTATGATTTTTTTTCTTGAGAGAAGAGATTTAAACTCCTGAGGGAAACACAAGATGACACTGTTTAAATGTGATCTAGTTATTGGTAATACAAAGGAAAAAGCATAGGTTTTAGACTCACACAGTCTAAGATTCAAATGCAGGCTCTTGCACTAATTATCTGTGTTTATTTGAATAACTTATTCTGTAAGTCTCAATGTCCTCATTTACAAAACAAAAATGCTAATGAAACAACATTTTAGAAAGTTATTTTCTTCCAGCCCATTAGCCATTGACTGTGTAAACTTGGAAAATTTCTTCATCATTAATTTCTTCAAATGCAAAATATGGAAAATTTATACTCTTTACTTCACCACAGAAGTAAATAATGCCTAAGTAATAAGGTAACAAAATAGTGTATGCAAATATCTTCTCTGTAAATCATAGAATGCTAAACAAAAGTAAATATATCCGATTTATATTATCTTTAAAGGGATAAAATTGTAGATATTTGGAGGTACAAGGAATGGGAAACCAAAATAATCTCAGGAGGCTTCCTGTAGAAGGTAGGATATGAATTGGTACTATTTATGTGACTTTTGAAGCACTAGCTATAAAAACCACAATTCAAGACTCTGTGATACCGTAGCAGGCACTAGTGCATCTAACGCATCCCCACTAGGGATATAATCAATGTGGTGGATTTCTACATCAGAATACTATCATTAAACATGGGTTTAATTTGCTTTTTATAATACAGTCAGCTTTATTGAAATAGAAATTCTTTTATCCAGGAAGTTGATGGGGACACAGCTCATGCAGGATCAGTTTCTAGTGTAATGGGTTGGTCAAAATCAACAGTAAGTGTGTCTAGGCAAGCAGCTGAAACTTTGCATTTTCAAGATCATGCTGCTAGATGATGCTGGGTTCAATGGGAGTTAGGGGTAATTAGGGTGGCTACAAACAGGAAGATGTAGCTGACTCAAGGACAGTGTATCAGTCTGTTCTCACGCGCCTAATAAAGACATGCCTAAGACTGGGTAATTTATAAAGAAAAAAGAGATTTAATGGACTCACAGTTCCACATGGCAGGGGAGGCCTCACAATCATGGTGGAAGGCAAAGGAGGAGCAAAGGCATGTCTTACATGGCTGCAGGCAACAGAGCTTATGCAGGGGAACTCCCCTTTTATAAAACCATCGGATCTCATGAGACTTATTCACTATTACGAGACAGCAAGGGAAAAGCCTGCCCCCATGGTTCAATTACCTCCCACTGAGTGCCTCCTATGAGACATGGGGATTATGAAAGCTATAATTCAAGATGGGATTTGGATGGGGACACAGCCAAACCATATCAGATGGAGACTTAAGATGCTGGCCAAGGGAAATAAAGAATCAAAAAGAGGCAGTAAATACCCTGAACAGTGCCTGGAAAGCCTGCTTGGAGAAAGAGATCACTCTAACACTTCTTGGAGAAAGAATCTTCTCAGCTGCAGATATGAGACATCTCTGACCATCACTTCAGTGTGCCGAAAGAGGCACTGTGTAAACACCCTCTCTATTGGCAAAACTGTAATCTGAAAAAATGTCAACCTCATTCCATACTGAATATGGACAAAAATAGAAAAATATATTGGTCCTATGAAGTATGACATGAGCTGAAAAGGTCAAGTTCATCCACAGAGCATATCAGTGAAGATAATGTATTGCAGGATCCATCAAAAAATCCTAGGATACTATTTCCAATTGTCAGAAGGTGCAAGGAGATATATCCCACTGCCAAGAAGACCAGAAAACCATAAGGAGAATATGACTTGAGTCAGCTAGGTAAGATGGGGGAAAAAATGAATGAGATAAAGTCAGAAAACCAGAACATGCATATTAAAAAATCATACTAGAATCTAAAACCAATATTTTAAAAGTGAATGTAAAAATGGGTAGTCAAATAACTAATACAGATAACAGATTTGCAAAACCACCCTAGGTTACAGAGAAAAAAGTGGAGAGATGAAAACACAAATATCCAAATTAGTATCTTAAAGCTATAATGATAGACTTCAAGGAAATTAAAAATATAAAAACATCCTAATTAGAAAATCCGAATTTAAATATTTGTATAATAAAAAATTACTAAAGTAATACTAGAAAACACAGATAACCTGAATAAGACAGTAACCAGAAACAAACTGGAATGAAAGTAGTTACATAATTGCTTCTGAAAAAGTGCTCAGCCAAGACCATTTATAAGTGAAGTTTTAAAAATCCTTATTATTTGTAAACCATGCTAGAACATAGAAATGCTCTCGGTTTTACAAACCCGGTAGGTAATCTTGTGTCCAAATCCTGATGAAGATAGAATAAAGAAATTATTCAAGTCTCACTCTGAAATATTGCTATAAAATCTGTATTACAGGCAAATAAAATCCAGTAGCAAATTAAAATTAAAATAATGAAGTGTTATTTCAGAATGAAAGGATGGATTCTTAGTTGGAAAACATTAATATGTCTATCATGCGTAGAAGAGATGCAGACTCTCTGCCCTTAATATCTCTGTGTCTTCTTTACAGTAAAATTCAACTTATTGTCTATTATACCCATCCGCATTTCCTCAACTTTAATTCCGTCTCAACTAACTCCATCAGATTCTTGCCCTCAATACTTCAATGAAACCTGTCCTCCGCTGTGCAAAAATGAGGGGTCAACTTTCAGTAGTCACGCTCAATTTCTCATCGGTATTGACATAGAGGAATATTAAGTAGTCACGCTCAATTTCTCATCGGTATTGACATAGAGGAATATTAACATTTCATCCTTCTTTTAAAAAAATTTTCTTTCTTTTTCTTTTTTCTTTTCTTTCTCTTTTCTTTTTTTTTTTTTAAACAGAGTGTTGCTCTATCACCCAGGCTAGAGTCTAGTGACATGAACATAGTTCACTGTAGCCTCAACCTCCTGGGCTCAAGTGATTCTCTCACCTTAGCCTCCTGGGTAGCTGGGACTGTGAATCCACACCACCACACCCAACTAATTTTTTTGATTGTTTTTTGGAGAGACTGGCTCTCACTTTGTTGCCCAGGCTGGTCTCAAACTCCTGGGCTCAAGCAATCCTCCTGCCTCAGCCTCCCAAAGTGCTGGGATTACAGGCATGAGCCACCATGGCTGGCTGTTTCATACTTCTTGAATTTCTTTTCTACATGTTGCTTCTAGCATACCATACTCTCTTGGTACTTCCTCCTGCCCTTCTGGCTGCTTATTCCTCTTTCTCATTTAAGTGCTGGTGCCCCAGGCTCATGTCAGAGACTTCTTCTCTATCTGTACACTTGCTATATGATATTAGCCAGTGCTTTGGCTTTATATACCATTGCCCTGCTATCAACTTCCACATATATAACTACATGCATCGCTAACTTGCAAGCTCCAGTTTCTCTATGCTGCCATCTACTTAACATCTATTTAGATGTCTGGTACTCAAAATAACTTCACAGGTCCAAAGTACAGCTCCTTATCCTTTCATCCCTTGCCTGTCCTCTGCAAAGATTTACCAACTCAGCCATTGGCACCATCAATCTGCTTCAGCCAAACCTTCGTGCCACCCTTCACGCCCCATGCACAATCTGTCAGCACATCTTGCCAGCTCTATTTTCAAAATTAATCCCCAAATTTGGCACTTCACTTCTCACCATCTTGACCACAATCACCCTCATAGATAAATGTTTTAATCTGTGGGCTGGGAGGATGTGAACTTTCTCGGAATGTACCTAAGAACCTGCATGTTATTCCATATTTGCCTTTAATTCCTTCTACTCCTACACTAGAATTAAACATCTTCAAATAAATGCCATAGCTACAGAGTCAGACCCCAACCAAAGGCATTGTGTCAGAAAGATTATTCCGTTCTGATGTGTTTCCATTTATTTAGAACCAATCTCAAATTTGAGTGATTATCTCTCCTGACCCTTTGCCCAAAACTTTGGCCACAATTCTGCACGTGCCACCATCACAGGCTGTATCTCTTCTGGTTTTCTGAATCTCCCCTCCCACCAGTGAGAAACATGCTTCTATAATGTTAGTGGATATTCCTGTCCCACCTCTGTCCCCCCATAGCTCCCTCCCCAACTTGATTACAAGCATCTGTGAGGGAGAGACTTAGCAAGATTGAGGGGTGTGTGTGTGTATGTGTGTTTGTGTGTGTGTATGTGTACATGTGTGAGCATATTTTAAGATAAGAGCAGGCACCCCGAAATAAAGGATATTTGTTCAGAAAGAAACCATTTCTTGATAAGCTGCTTGGAGTAAACACTGAGACACTAAAGTCCTGAGTGCGCAGGAGTTGAAGAAACAGAAAGCTAAAATGCTTAGTCCTAGAAAAGAACAGAGCATATGGAGCTTATGCTGTGTCAAGAAGAGAGGAGAGGAGGAAGCGTTGCTGAGAAGTATGACTGACTAGCAGGTGGACCTTTTAAGGTCAGGGATCTAAGATCAAATTTCAATATGATTACAATTGTGTCCATGTAAAAAACCTCACTCCTTCTTCCCAAACTCTCAGGATAGTTGACTACATGTATCAATACTGTGCAATTGTACATGATGGGCATGAACATGGCAAGTGAGAGAAGAGACTGAGTTCCACATACGGACCAGCACAAGACAAAATAGGGCAGGCAGTGGCACAAACCAAACTAAGCAGAAACAAGAGCCTAGAGTCAAGGATAATAAAAATATGGGTCTCCTCATCCACCTCATCATTAGAAATGTACAGAATTTTAGGTACTGAGCTTACAGAGTATGCAGACATCGTATGGGTCATAGGGATAGGGAGACCCCAGTTGCTAGATGGACTATGCATACTTATCACCCTCTAGTAATCACTCAAAAATTTACAAGTAAACACAATGCCTGCAGACAAGTGGTGGTGTTATTAAATAGTAAGGATGGAGGAGGAACTGCTAGACCCTCTCACCTGATAAGAAGAAGATGTTGGTAGCTTTGATGGTTCAGTAAAGGATATTTGCTAACTCTAAGATATGTCCTTAATAAGTGCTGGTAAATATTCAAAGTGAAAAAGAAAATATACAAACAGAACTAATCTGTGGTTTATCAAAGGTATAAACAGATGCTAAGTAAATGTGCTTAAAGGCAGATTTGCTTGCTTACGGCTTTGTGATGCAGTCACACACACATTCCCACAAAAGCTTAGCCCTCAAACACATGCAAAGGCACACCTCCTGCCACTTGTACACCTTATCCAATTATTACCCATCCTGACTCTATTCTTTCACAGTCAAAGACTATCAGGAGTCACCACACTGATTCCTAAATTTCCATCCCTGGCCCAGCATAGTCCATAAGGGAGGTGCTCCTGGTTCATCGAAAAGTGATCAAAACATTTTTAAAAGAAGATTAAATGACTAAAGTCTAATTTTATTCAACTGAGGGCATTAAAAGACCACATATCATAGAAGTCAAAATTACAGTGGACTCTGGAGCCAGATGACCTGGGTCCAAATCTCAGCTCTACCACTTCTTAGCCACATGACCTTGGTGAAGTTGCATAACTCCTCTTGTCCTCAGTTTGCTCATCTGTAAAATGCAGATTATACTAGTGATATTACCACATAGTTTTGTTTTGAGAATTAAATAAAGTACTATTTGCAAAGCACTTAGAACAGTGCCTGGCACATTGTAAGTGCTACATAAATGTTTGTTAAACAAATAAAATTTAATTTAATCTTAGATGATGTTCCAACTGTATTTCTGGTGGTTTTTTGTTTTGTTTTCTTTTGTTTTGCTTGAGATGGAGTCTTGCTCTGTCGCTCAGGCTGGAGTACAGTGGCGCAATCTCGGCTCACTGCTACCTCTGCCTCCCAGGTTCACGCCTTTCTCCTGCCTCAGCCTCCCAAGTAGCTGGGATTACAAGCGCCCACCACCACGCCCAGCTAATTTTTTGTATTTTTAGTGGAGACGGGGTTTCACCATGTTAGCCAGGATGGTCTCGATCCCCTGACCTCACGATCTGCCTGCCTTGGCCTCCCAAAGTGCTGGAATTACAGGTGTGAGCCACCATGCCCAGCCCACTTCTGGTGTTTTCAATCTGTCATGAAACACTTGTTTTAGTGAATTACATGTCCTTTTATTGATTCAGTTTTCATATTCTTTTTGACAGAATAAGTTGGTGCCCAACTATAAGGTGGTTTTGTGCCCTCCACACCTATTTTTTCAATTCTTGCTGAAGTCTCCAAGTTTGGGAAATACTACTTAGTCAGTTCCTCCATTTTATAAACAGAGAGATTGATGTTCATGGAAATCAGCCAAGTCATCATGACCTAACGATCCCACAGGAGCTGGTCCCATCTCCCAGAATGTCCTCTCTTCCTGGCACTTTTCCATTCATTCAGCATCTTCCAACTGCACCAGCCCTCTTTCTCTTCTTCAGCTACTCCAAGCTCATTACCCATTTGGATCCAACTTCCTATTTAGAAGGGGAGTTGGACACTACCCCTATGTCTTTCTGCTAATACACAGCCAGTTGTTGAGTTTTTCATGAGAAAATCTGTTTTTCAGTGAATAGTTAATGGATGCACACAGGATTAACACTGCAAGGATTATGATATCATGAGATCTTTGTCTGATTCATACGTTCATGTGAGAATCTAGGAGCCAACTGGCTCAGCGGTTTGCAGCACACTCGGAGATTTCCGAGCATCAGTTGACTGATTTTGCCAAAGAAGAAATTAGAGTTAATTTTGCTTGAACCCCTAATTTTTGTACCCTATGCAATTTGTAAAAGCCTTTAGAAATAAATAAATGCTTTCTATGGTTATCAACTGTTTCAACTTACATTAACTACACAATCAAATGTGAAATTTAAAATTTATTACAAATTTTAGTGAAGAGTTCCTTCTCCAAGAAGGGGGTAGATGGAATTTTAAGAAGAGCACTTTATAACCTGCCAAAATGTAAAACACGCCTCTTATTTTCTTCCCCCTGCCCCAAAAGTGGTGTGACTAAATATCAATAGATGCATGCTAAGAAATGTCCCCAGATATGAAGTCGTAACTCAGCTGAGAGCCTCTGCAGTCTAAACCACTGTTCCCTATGACGCTGGACACATTGTAGCCAGTCCAAGACGGAAACAGCAGTCACTAATCTCTACCAGTGAAGTAAAAATAGTTTCATAGATTTTATAACTTTAGAATGGTGACACAATCTAAGGTATATATGGTAACCAATGTAAGTCTTAAATAAGAATTCTGGTATTTTAGTTTTGGGGTATTTTTTTTAAAGGGTTACATTTCTTGATAATGTTGCCTGAAGACCTATTTTTATAAAAATAAAGTACAAACTCTGGGATGTCCAAAAGTCCCTAAGCAGAAGGAAAGTACATTCCTGGTTTTATTCCACAAGATGGAGCCAGCTGCAGATCTGTAATCTTGGATCTGCAGTCAAAAATCTGTTTCCCTTGTAAAACAGTAAACTGATCCCATCGTTCTTATTTTTAGTGACCAACAGTGGGTTATAGCACTAAAGTGTTTTACTTCATTCATCAGTCTGAAGAGCTTTTTTTTAATGCACAGCAGTAGCCCATGTTTTCAAAGAACTGTCAAGAATGTCACCGAGTGGGGACATTTGTGGCATGGATTCTGACAAGATGGCCAGCATGGGAGGACAGAGGGCAGGAGCACTGCCACGCTCTCCGATGAGTGAGGCAGACCAACAGGCACAGTTTGACATCAGCACACAGGGTTCCTGAAACCTGCTCTTCCAGCAACATATTTGGCATGATTAAAGGAGAGACTAAAACTCTGGGGATATGTATCACTTAGATTCCTGGGCTGCCTGGAAAATAAAGAAAATGCTTCTTTATGCAAAAATTCCATGAATCGTGGAGAAATGGGAAATGACTAATAAAGGGAACACTCTCTTATTATGGCCCCTACCCATCAAGGCCCACTTCCTTCCCAAATCCACAGACAAACTTAGAAACAGCCAGTTTATACTGATCTTTTCCTCCCCTCTGAAATTCTATAGCAGAACCTACATTCATGCTATTAAATTGGCTTTATAATTTAAGCTACTTTTCAGCCACTGGAAGGTTTATTCATTAGACAACTAGGGTCTGCTCTGTCTCTACAGATGCACCATGTCTCAGGGTCTTGGAAAACCTTACCTGTTGCAACCTTCATATAACAACTATGTCCACAATGATGTCAATCTCCTTTTCCCTGTGTAAACTACTAAGTAGAACCCTCTAGACCTTCACCTAATCTGTATCTGTACCCACCCACCTGTAATGCTAAACCTCTTCTCATGTTCAGATTTAAGCAGTCACAGCAATGCTTGTGATGAAATCACCTGAGCTGCACTCTATGTCTACATCAGCCTCTCGCACCTAAACCTCAGCCCCTTATCCAGTCCAGAAGCTTGGGGTGGGGTGCAGTTCCAAACAGAAATGAATGAATGTCATCATCATCATGGCTTTAAAGCCCCCATATTCACTACAAAGTACATTTGTTAAGTAGCAATGAATTATTTCACAATGTAATTCATCAGAAATGCATGCGGTCTGAGAGTATGGCCTTGCAGTCAGATAAATTGTGTTCAAGTCCAAATTTTTCACATTCTTGCTTTACAGCCTTGAGCAGTCACTTCACTTTTTGAACTTCAGTTTTCTCATCTGTGAAATGTAGATAACAGCAACCCACATCTGCCACTCTGGGGTCTGTCCCCAGAAGCATTCTTCGTCCCTCTCTTCTCTGTTGCTGTTTTCCAAATGTAGTACCCTTGCTCCACATTTATTTGATTGTTTACCAAGAAGCATCCCACACAGAGGATACACTCAATCATGTAGACAAGACGACCATCCTGGGATGCCAATCAGCATCTTTCCCTACCCTGGTACTTGCTCAGAGTGGCCATGGTGGCAGAGATAGAAGTCATGTACCCTTTCAGAACAAGAGACATGGGCTCAGCAAGGCTGCCCTGGGCACCACATTGTTATGAGTCCTGTGTGCCAACAACACAAGCTGTGGTCGAGTGGCCTGTGTGGCCGCTCTCCTAGATACAGGGTGGTGACACTGGATCCAGTTCATGATGGAGGGTGCAGTGATTGACAGTCACTGGAGAATGCATATATTCTGGCTAAGGATTTGCCATTTCTGCACATCACGCATCTGCTGGTACTCACATCTGTGGACTTACAGAATTATCTGTTCATTCCCTTGGTATAACATGCTTTGACTAAGAGCTCACTTTATCACAGGAGTACAAAACTGGGCTCACAATCTAAGGTACATATGGTAATGAATTCATTGTATTTACTGGTCTGCCTCCTACACCAGCCACATGTAGAAGTAGTAGCCTGCTAGCTGTGACTACTGATGGGATGTCCTACTGAGGCCTGAGAGATGGCATTAACTAGCAGAAAACTTTTCAAAGTTGGGACCCTATGCTACGCTATGTAATACTTTTTCAAACTGGTGACAAAAATATGACATCGTTTCTTCCAAAGCCAAATACACAGGTCCAGAAAATAAGGGATGTGAGTAGGAGTGTCCCCATTGCTCTATCACCTAATGATCCACTGGAAACATGTTTGCTTCCTATCTTGAAACCATGGGTGTTACTGAGTTAGCAGTTTTAGTTCCCAAGAGAAAAGTTCTTCCAATAGGGGACCCAGAAATGTTCTAATTAAACTGAAGTTGAAACAACCACCTGGCTATTTTTAGCTCTACATATCAAAAAAACAACAGGCAGAGACAGGGTTTCCATTATGGCTTGAATGATTAATTCAAATTTCAAGAGGAAATTGCTGGCTGCTACAGAGTAGGGCAGGGAGAATGATGAGTGGAATGTAAGGGATTCATTAGGGCACTTCTTAATATATCTGTGTCCAACAGTAATATCAATTACAGATTATAGCAACCTGCCACAAATCAGGACCACTAAGGATCCAGATACTTCAAGAATAAAGATTTAACCACACCAGGTTTAAAAATGCCAACCAAATGAAAGGCCAGTTGAGGACAAAAGTGACATGGAGTAGAAGAAAGGGGGAGGAACAAATATCAGCTATGGCCTCATGACCATCCCATATGTGGGAACTGTAGAGCTATGTGTATTTTCGACATCAACAAATGAGTTCTTTTTTCTTTTTTCTTCTGTTCTCCTCTACTATTAGAATGAAGTGTTTCATTGATGCTTTACCTCATGATTTAGTTCACAGACCATGAAAAGCCTCTAAGGAATGGACCACTTATTACCTAGAGACCTTGAAGTTGAGCTCGATATCATTAATCAATGATCCTTGGTGATTCCCCTCATTGGCCAGGCGGCAGGAGTATCTTCATTTATACGATGTAATCTTTCCTCATGTTAGGCAGCACATGCAGGTGCTTAGGAGAGTTATATATGGCAGAAGTAATAGAATGTCAAAAACAGATGGTCTGAGCCCCCCTTGGATCTATTTTCTCTTAAATCTGTTCCTCCCTCTCCCCTGTCCTGCCTGTATCAAAGGGGCTGACCTGAGCAGGCTGATTTTTCCATTGTATTCACCCAAAGAGAAGCACCGGGGAGAGGCTAAACGATTGAAGGAAGGGAGAATCCAGGATATTCCTTTTCTCTCTACGTAGCTGAGGCAGTGTTTCCATAGCAACTTCATATCTTCCATGGCTTCGTCTTCTACCAGATGGGTCCATGGTGGTTTCCACTCTTGTCAAAGAATGCTAGCCCCAGGGATCCAGAAACAGCGCCTCCTCGTTTTCTCTCCAGAGCCATGAAGGCAGAGGATTTCTGGTGCTATTAAATCTGGGATGGCTCACCATCCCCTGTTGATTTATTGGCTTTTCTAATTACCTCTGTAGCCAATTTCCTGCCTTAAATTCCCTCTTTCAAATGCTCAGAATGGTGTCCTGGTTTTATCCTAACTGATAGACTATCCTTCTGGGCTGTGGTGAAGTTATAAATTAATATATGAATGTACCTAGCACAATTCCAGGCACCAAGTCAACACTCAATAAATGGTAATTTTCTGGATACATGGCTTAGTAAGTAGTGAAGACCAGACTGCATGGAAATCTGGTTCTATCACTTACTAGACATGTAGCCACCTTGAGCAAGCTATTTAAAAGTTCTGTGCCTCATTTTCTACAGAAACCAGGATAACAGATAAATCTACAGAATCAGGATAACAATCATACCTACCCAAAGTGTTGCTGTAAGTATTCCTTGCATTCATGGAAAGAGCTTGGAATAGTCCTACCTATAAATAGAACAAACACATGCGGGCCATTTTCATGAGATTATTGTTTTTTTTTTAAAAGTCAGTTGATAACATTCCAACAGAAAGGAGAATGGGAAATAAAAGTTTTTGAGCACCTAGTTTGTGCATGACTCCAATAACAAAACACATATCTTTTAAATTAGCTCAGGAGATACGAGACATTACCCTGGGTAAGCTAAGAGTCTCAAAACTGGATTCTCTTATGCCCTATGGAAACTAATGGTGAAAATGTGTGTGTGTGTCTGTGTGTGTGTCTTCATAATTGGCCAATATCAGCTACAGAAATATGCCCACTGGGTTTTTCCTGGCTGAACTGGTTCTACACCTCTAGTGGAAAGAGCACTAGACATGGAGTTAGGAGTCTAGCTACGGTTTCATTACAGAATTTTTGTCTAGTTATGGTTGCACCACTAGCATTTATGTGATTGAGAACAAGTTACAAACCCTCTGATTTTACTTCCATTTATCTATAAATAGGGAATAATATCTGCTTTCATAATTAGTCCTACAGATGAAATGGAATTTCACCTATTATAAGATCACTGCAAATTATGAAAAGATTTCAGGTGTTTTCCAATAAGAAACAGAGGTGGAGTATTAGTCAGAAGAAACCAGAAAACATAGCTCTACCTTTATAAACATTCCAAATAACCCTGGGTTCCATTATTATATCATTTTTTCCAGATAGGAAACAGGTTTACAGAGAACATCAGTATCTTGCCTAAGATAAGGCAAGTAAGTTGCAGACACTGGATTTGAACCCAAGGTGTCTGCAGTGAGAGCTCAGGTCAGTAGCCATGACCCTGTCTCCCACCTCTACCCAGGTGGGGTGGGAGGCTGTAAATGTAGGTCGGGGTGTGCATGAGGCAGGAATGTCATCCATATGGAGTGAGAACCATCTCAAAGGCAGCTTGGTGAAGGGGTGGGGAGCCAGAGAGATGAAAAAGCCTATGGGATGCTTTAGAGGATCATTCACAATAACTCCTCAGCCCACAGAAGAGTTTTCAACAACACAACTCTTGAGTGAAGTTTGATTTATTGATAGGAATGGTGAAAGGCTAGAGTTTATACCAACTCACAGTAACTAAGTAGACATAGACATTTAAAGGTATGCACAGAGAAGACCACCAGAAAGTAATAGTAAGACCTGACAGATATAGGGAGGGTGTACCAAACCTAAGCTCTGATATGGGAGATTCAGGCCTTTGGGCAAGACCCCGTCACATCAGGCCCCATCACTGCATGCTAAGAGAACCTGCAACAGCACAGGGATCACCCTTTCCTCAGACACCCAGTCGTGCTAAGAGAATCTGCAACAGCATAAGGATCACCCTTTCTTCAGACACCACGTAGCATGAGGCAGGTTCATTCACCTCTGTGTGCACAGGTTCTTTTTCTACAATATGGGGACATTACCTGTCGTGTCTATGCCAGACCTTTAGAGTCATAACTCGTGCATTATATGCAGCTTTTGGCAAAATATTTTCAAATACATCATCCCAGTTGAACCTTAAACCAATCTGACCCCAGTTGAACCTTAAACCGATCTGGCATTATTGATGAAAACTGATAGTTACTGAAAACATACAGTGGACTAGGCATGATAGTAAACACTTGACCTGCGTTTCTAATTTCATCCTCAAAACAACTCCATTTTACAGATGAGGAAGCTGTGGCAATGAGAGATTAAACTCACCTGTTCAAGGCCTCCTATCTAGGATCGGTGCAGCATGGATCCCAACCCAGAAAGTCAGCTTCCAGAGGGCCATGAGGGTTGTGCAAGGCACATATGAAACTCCAAGCCACCAACGAGAGTGGCCATAACACTCAAATGACTGATGGAGAAATGACTTTGAAAAGTATTGGTTGGTTGGCAAAGGGATCCCTTGCATGCAAATACAGACCTCATTGCCTGTGGCAAACGTCAGACTTAAGTGCCAAAGTTTTCTCTCCAGCACCCGGACAGATTGCAGCCCTTCTGGTGTGTCTGCAGTTGGCTGACTCGCCTGACAAGTGCCATGCCAGAGTCGGCTTCTGAAGAGCAGGAAGAGCCCTCCCCAGCCCTGACCGCACTGATCAAATCGCAGATTTTCAGGCCTCTACTTAATCACTTGCATTTCAAGCAGAGTCAGGCCTACTCCTCTCTGAATATTTTATATTAGTTAAGACAAGAAAGCTGCCTATTGTTTAATTTATACCTGAGTTTTCAGCCTTTAACCCCTCATCATCGCCTGAAGATGGAGCTAGAATTTGGGAAGAGTCTAGGGCTGGATTTAGAAAGGAATTAGAGTCCAGCAGTCCTTGCTTTATGGCATTGTTTGTTATGTCGTGTGTTAAATCAAGTGAAGCGGGTGAGTGGTGCAACCACTTACTTCTTGGGAGACCAGAGAATGACAAGGCCAACCTCAAGACAGCCACAGAGCTGCTTCTTATCCAGAGGTTTCCTTGATCCAATGGAGTCAGTCCTGCTTCTAAATACAAGGCAGGAAGAAAATAGAGAGACACACCCACTTCATGCCCGAACCTCCTTTTTAGTTATGCTGCTTCTGTTCCTGCACATGGTGTTAAGGAGTGACCCCAGCACTGCCAAGCCCTCTTCTGTTCGCACTGCTTCCTTGACGCCCTCACTGTTCTGGTCCAGCGGCACAGACGTGGGTGGTTCATCTAAAAAGGATGGTCTCAACTTCTCTGATGCTAGCCTGGACCCTGGCCCTGCAACTCTGAGCCAATTAGTTCATATTCACAAATTCAGTCTATGTTCTCAGAGCAAACTCTGGGCCAGGTCTACCAGGCAAGGGCAGACTTTCCTGCCAGAGCCTTGTACCGCATCAGAACCCTGCCCCTCAACATAAGAACAGCTGCGATGGTGGTTCTTAAACTGCATAGAATAAAGATTTCCAGGCCTGTTTTATTGCTACTTCTAATATTAATGCTACTTCCTTAAAAAGGCTAAATGGGGACAAACGTTATAATGAACAAAAAGCTGATATTATCCATATAAACCCATCTGTGCAGGACAAACAGGTTCTATGTCACCAAAGCTATGAGTAATATCAAGTTGAAGCAAATATGATATTTCAGCAAGTGGCCGAAACTCTGTGAATATAAATAACTATTTTATGGCATGTCTGCTTTCTTCCTTGCATCCTAAAGGACAATGTAACACAGAAAATAGCGCTTAAATCCCATGATGCGGAGGGGGATGGAGAGGGTCCTAATGAATGAGGTTACATTTGAGGCAAGTCCTAAAGGCCGATAGGATTGTAATCTCCCTCGGAGGAAAGAGAAGGGGGAATCCGCATGGTGGGAAGAGCTTGGGGACGGACAGGGAGTTAACTATGGCGGCAGCTGTTGTTGGGGTGATGAGCCCGTGATGGGGGAAGCAGAGGACTGATGAACAGAGCAGGAGGTGGGATGGAAAAGTAGTTTGCCAGGGCCCAGAATGCTCTCAAGGAAGTTTAAATTTGACTCCCAAGGGAATATAGATCCCTGCAGGGGATTGCAGTACAGAAGTGGCCCAATTAGAACTCGATTTGAAGCAAATGCCTGCAGCTCTGTGTGCATTTCATTAGGAGAATAAGAACTGGAGGCAGCGAACACAGTGAGGAAGCTGCTGAGAGGGTCCAGATAAGAAAAGCCTGTATCAGGGCCACAGCAGGAGGGAAACAGACAAGAGAAGAGACATGGCAGAGAAAATCAACAAAACTCAATGCTCACCAACTGGGCAACACGAAGCCCTTGTCATCTGCCCCTTCTGAATCAGGAGACAGGCTGGAGCCTGTGAATAATAGATGAAGTGCCATGTTGATGATGTCAATTAGAATGAGCATTTTCACAATGTGCTTAAATGAAAATTTCAGGGCTAGAGGCTCAATTAGGAGTGAGTATCATTAAAAGCCCAGCACAAGAGGCTCCAGCTTGGTTCTCTGGGAGGTTTTTAGTGACATAACCAGTGTTAGTGAAGGGGAGAGACATGGGGTCTTTCAATGATGGATGTCACTGGTGTGGCATGATTTCCGGAGGAGTCCTAGAGGGCAGAGATCTGGAGAAAAGCACACTCCACCACAACAGCACAGATCTGAAGATTTTGCTTGATTCCACATTCTTCTTGCACCTGTTTCTGGCAAAAATAATTATAATTAATTTTAGGGTCATCTTTTGGATCCCCTCAAAATAGAACCTGTGTATTTGCACTGCCATTCCCATTTCATAGGATCCAAAAGCACACTCACCTCAAAAGAGAAGACTTAGATAATTAGCAAAGGTTGCAGTTGGGGCTCTAAAGCTCTTCCCATGTGTGCCAGTCTGGGACACTCAAATCCACCAATGTTGTGCCACCATATGCCAGCCAACTGTCGCTTAAGCTTGGGTCTTCGGTGAGATCTTAGGCTTTAGAAATTTACATGGTAAACATGAAATGAAGCTAATTGTCTTCAATATTGTTTTCAGTAATAATAACAGTGATTGGTATTTACTGATATCTAAATAAAATAAAGGATTAGTATCTAATCCTTTACTAGTGCCAGGCTCTGTGCTTCATGATTCACACATGCTACCTTATTTAATTCCTACAATCATTGAGGTAAATTCCAGGATCCTCATTTAACATACAAGAAAACTAAGATGAGAAGTGGTTGGCCAGTTTACCTGGAGTCTCCCAAATAACAAGAAGCAAGACAGGGAATGGACGTCAGTTCCTTCTGACTCTGAAGATGTTGCGAGTGTGTATAGTATCTCAGACCTGACAAACCGCTGTCACAAGCAGCAAAGCAGCAATTTGTTGTTTGTGGCTTGTTTTTTTTTTTTTTCAAGATAACACAAGGATGTTTCTAATAATAGTCTCTTCTTGGAGCCAAAGTAACTGAGGCTCAGAGAGCTTAAAGTGATTCACTTCAAAGTCATACAGCTTGCAAGTGGCTTGTCAGGGATTTGCAACAAGGCCTTCTGACTCCAAAATGTGGAGGGGAGTCAGGTACAGAGCCTATCCTCTTCCTGCTCTGAGCCTGTTCCTCCTCCTTTATTTATTCCCCATTGTGCATGGCGTTGCCAAAACCAGAACCATCCTCCCTTCTTCTCTCCCTCTTTCCCACCCACAACCACAGTCCCCTAAACCTGTCTTCTGTATTTCCTACATTTCTTTCTTCTATTTTTCATCTCCCCTGACTTAAATAAAGCCCAACTTCTAATAGTTCACTGGCCTTACCAGTACTCTCTTCATGTTTCCAGTGGTACTCAAACTTGTGCATGCATGAAGTGTACCTGGAGGGCTCTTTAAGACATAGATCTCTGGCCCTCACCCCAGAGGTTCTGATTCAGTAGGCTGGGGTGGGACCCAGGAATATGCATCTCTAGAAAGTTCCCAGTGGAGGCTGTAGTTGTGAGTCTGAGAATCTCTGTCCTTCATTAAGACTGCCAAGATGCTCACTTCTCCTCTGCATATATAAACTCTCCTTGGCTCCTCAGCGTCTAAGGCATACAGACACCCAGCATTTTGTAGCCTTTAGTCCACATGAGCCCAAGGTGGAGTAACAGAAGATCCACTATGGATCAGAGAAACACCACTCACACAGATGGAGCTGGCACATGTATAAGGATGTTCCTCCACTTAGAGAATGCAAACCCTGAGAGTAAGAGAGGCTGAGTGACCAGAGGCAGGGGTCACCGGCCTTCATTAAATAATCTTTCCCAATTTCAATGTTTCATTTATTTGTTTGATCATTCACTTACCATTCTGTGCAATTAGAATACAGATTTGAACAAAAGACAAATATCTCGCTCTCTTGGATTAAGTATTGTGACAGATGCACGCTGTTCCTAGGAAACACAGAGAAGAAAAAAGAGTTGAGTTCCCCAAGTTCCCTAGGAAGGCAGGAAGCACATTTCCCTGCCTGGAGCAGCTTTTGGTGTCTGTCCTTGCCACTTCTACGCAACATTTTGGGGGAGGTTCTAGCCAGGGTTGTTAGGCAGGAAAAAAAAATAAAAGTCATAGAAAGAAAGAAGTGAAACTATTTCTATTTGCAGATGACATGATCTTGCATATAGGAAATATAAAGAAATCTACTAAAAAACTACTTTAGCTAATAAACAGATTCAGCAATTGTATAGATACAAGATCAACATAAAAAATCAGTTGCAATTCTATACAGTAGCGATGAACAAACCAAAAATGAAATTAGAAAATGATTCCATTTACAAAAGCATCAAAAAGAATAAAGCAACAAATTTAGTAAAGGCAGTACAATGCTTATTCACTGAAAAGCACAAACTATTATGGATAAAAATTAAAGAAGATCTAAATAAATGTAAAGAAACCCATGTTCATGGATCAGCAGACTTAGTATTGTTAAATGACAATAATCCCCAACTTGATCCATGGATTCTATCTAATCCTTTTTAAAATTCAGCTGGCTTTTTTTCCATAAATTGACAAGATGACTCTAAAATCTGCTAACATTGACAAGGCCCAGAATAGCCAAAACAATGTTGAAAACTAATCAAGTTGGAAGGTTCACACTTCTCAGTTTTAAAACTACTACAAAGGAAGAGTAATCAAGACAGTGTGGCATAAATTAATGAAATAAAATTGAAAGTAAAGAAATAAATTCTTACATTTATAGCAATTGATTTTCAACAAGGGTGGCAGAAAAATACAATGAGAAAAAAATAGTATTTTCAACAAATAGGACAACTGGATATTCAAATACAAAATAATGAAGGTGGATCCCTGCTTCATACTGCACACACACTCCAAAACTAATTCAAAGTTTATCAGAGATCTAAATAGAAAATCAAACTATAAAACTCTTAGAAGAAAATCTTGACATAAATCTTCATGACCTTGGATTAGACAACGGTTTCTTAGGCACAACACAAAAGAAAAGCACCAAGAGAAAAAAATAAACAAACTGAACTTTAAAAGAATTAAAAACTTTTTTGCTGAAATAATACCATCAAGAAAGTGAAAAGACAACCCATGGAATGGGAGATAACATTTGCAAGTCATTTATCAGATGAGAGACTTTTATCTAGAATATATAAAAATAACTTTTACAACTATATAAGGAGAAAAAAGTATTTGAAAATGAACAAAGTATTTGAATAGACATTTCTCCAAAGAATATATACAAATGGCCAATAACCATGTGAAATGATGCTCAATATAATTAGACATTGCAGAAATGCAAATGAAAATTATGAGATACTACATCACATCTACTAAGACAGCTTTAATCAAAAAGATAGATAATAATAAGTGTTGGAAAAGATGTGGAGAAATTGGAACCCTCATACATAGCTGGTGGGAATGTAAAATAGTGCAGCCACTTTGGAGAACAGATTGGCAGTTCCTCAGAAAGTTAAATACAGCATTACCATACAATCCAGCAATTCCACTCCTAGGTATATACCCATGATAAATGAAAACATATGTCCATACAAACATTTACACATGAATGTTCACAGTTCATTGCAGCATTATGCATAAGAACAAAAAACTGAAAGCAACCCAAATGTCTATCAACTGATGAACGAATAAGCAATATGTATCTGTACAATAGAACATTATTCTACCATTAAAAGAATAAAATATTAATTCATGCTATGATAGAAGTGCATCTTGAAACATTATGCTAAGTAAAAGAAGCCAGAAACAAAAATCCACATATTTTCTGAGTCCACTTATATGAAATGTCCAGAATAGGCAAGCTACATAGATAGAAGGTAGATGAGTGGTTGTCCAGGGCTGAGGAGACAGGAGGAGCAGGGAGTAACTGCTAATGGGTATGGGGTTTTTTGGGTTTTTTGAGAGTGATGAAAATGTTCGAAAATTAAGTTGTAGTGATAGTTATTGATATGGTTTGGCTGTGCCCCTACCCAAATCTCACTTGAAATTGAAGTTCTCATAATCACCATGTGTCATGGGAAGGACCCAGTAGTATGTAATTTAATCACTGGGGCAGTTACCCTCATGCTGTTCTCACACTAGTGAGCTCTCATGAGATCTGATGGTTTTATAAGTGTTTGGAAGTTCCTCCTTTGCATTTCTCTCTCTGCTGCCACGTAAGACATGCCTGCTTCCTCTTCCACCATCATTGTAAGTTTCCTGAGGCCTCCCCAGGCATGCTGAACTGCGAGTCAATTAAATCTCCTTCCTTTATAAATTACCCAGTGTCAGGTATGCCTTTATTAGCAGTGTGAGAACCGACTAATACAGTTTTGCAACTCTATGAATATACCCAAAGATATGGAAATGTTGCCTTTTGGGAATAAAGTTTATAGTTTGTGAATTATATCTTAATAAAAAATTTTTAAATCACATTAAAACCTTTACTAGATCCAGCAGAAGAGATGGTGCATAGGAAGATAGCCCTGATGAAACTGCCTAGGATGTAATATAGAGTGATAAATAAACAAAAAATGAAATGAAATACCTGGCCAGAAGTACAGAGGCTAGATTGGGAACCTCCAACATCCATGTAATAAAAATGCCAGAAGAAAATAAATGGATGTTGACAAGGGAGACAATAACAAAGAATGTTCCAGAAGAGAAGAACTTTAAAAAAGATATGGGCTTTCACATTAGAAGAGGATATTCTTAGTTCTAGGCAATAGGCATGGATGTCTAAAAGCTTTAAAATGTAAAGGAAAATGAGAAAATCCTAGAAGCCTTCCAGAGAGAATAGATTACCTACAAAGAAATCTGTTTAAGAGCAGATTTCTCATCAGCAAGAAAACAGTTGCAGATGGAAATGGAATAATATCTTCTAAGTGCCAAAGGGAAATAACTGTCAACCCAAAATTCTAATCATAACCAAGCCATAATTTATGTGCAATGAAAATCAGTGGTTGAATGCCTAACTCTGAAGCCAGACCACATGGATACTTAACCCAGCTCTGTTACATATGATTTATGTGGTCTTGGGTGGAGTTTGCGTCCGTTTTCTGACCTGTAATATAAAGATAGCCACCTTATTAAGGGGCTGTGAAAATTAAACAAAAGTGTGTTTGTAATCACACTCAAAACAGTGCTCAGCACATGGTGGCACTATTTAAGGGTTACAGATTCAAGAAATCTAGTTTGACAATTAATACAAAAAAAAAAAAACCTTCCAGTCTTGTAACCAAGAAAGTTATTTTAGTAATATTTAGTAGCAGATTGAAAAATAAAAAACGACTCAAAGGAGAAAATACTAAAAGAATAAAAGGATCAACCAACAAAAGAATAAATTAAATTATCACACTCAGGAACTTGTTTACATCTATATGCACAAAACATGGCCTTGAATTATAGGCAACTGATACAAATTAAAGAAAAAATGGACAAATCTACAATTATGGTTATTTTAATGTAAAAGATTAGAACAGAAGTAATACAACTGAACAAAGCAACACACATACACATATTCTTCCTCTCACAAATCTCATAGAAATGTTTCAGTGATTGGAAGGTTTTTCCCAATCTTTTGCCATTTAGTAATTAAATTAGAAACCAATGTAAAAAAGAAGTAAAACAGAACAGAAAAAAAATGTGCACTTCAAAATCACAGAGAAAAAAAAAAACAAGAACGAGTAAATATAAATGAGTTCAGTGTTTGCAAATTAGAAAAAAAAAACAGAGTAAAGGAATGGAGTAAATAATAGAAGTTTATTGAAAATTCACAGTCCTCTAATATAATATTTACTTCTAAGATTCTCCTCCTAGTTCCTCTCAACTGTAAAATATTGCAACATTTACTTGTTACACATACATTTAAAATTATCTTCAGTTCATTAAAATTGTGAGACTAATAACTTAACAGTGTGCCTATGTGCCTGTGTTTGTAATGCTTAATCGAGGCTATACATTCCAGGATGAGATGAATTGTGATTTATTCACTACCACATCTTCATTCCATATAACAGTGCCTGGCATCTAGGAGAGTGATAGATATTTATTGAATATTGTAGTTGCATATATGAAGTCAACTAAGTCAGAAGTTAACCCTCAGAGAATTTTTCGGAGTGAAACAGAACTGGATTATGATCCTGGTTCTGGAACACTATGGCCGAAATCTGGGAAGGTTTATTTTCTCTCAGCTACAATTTTCTATGACACAAAATGAAAATGACAGAACCTACTTTTCAAGGATCTTACAGGACTTAGAAAGATGACCATCTATCAACTATTAAATTATTTTGTATTTGTTCTTCACCCACCCTTCTGTACTCTGTTCTGTGATACTAAGGCTAGGACCACAAAGCAGCTCCTTCTGTTAAAGAAAAATGATTCAATGGTGCTGGTATAAAGCACGGTAAGGAAGACTATTCAAGCCCATCCTAAGACCACTGCAACAAGGTCTGGCAATGTGGAAGGGAGATTAGGCTCAACTATGAATACAGCATGGGCATGTTAAGAATTTATAGCCAAGGAGCGGGGTGGGGGGTAGCAGAGAAAAAATTACTGAGAGGAAATGTCACAGATAAGGAGGATTTTGGCTAAACCTAAACCAACCTAATAGGATTCCTGCTGAAGATGGGACAGAGTGATCAGACATCCCATGAGGGATGGTGGAGAATGAGCAAACTGATCAGATATTAAAGAAGAGCAGACATCAAGGATGGGGGTTCTTGCTAAACTAAGCAAGGTTCTTTGCTAAAATGGGATTTTATAAGGAAGGGCACAGATGGGCCCAACTGAATATTCAGAAGCCAGAGGAAAGTTTGGGAAGCAAATAATCTTTGTCAGTTCCATGTTAAGCTCGGCCAGTAGGGGGGTACTAGAGCAGGGCTGAGAGAAGGAGGAAGAAGGGACTTGCTCCTTCCTGTTCCCTCTCCATGCACTTCCTGTCTATTTCCTGTTTCCTTCAGCATCACCTGCAAGTCTTCTCCATGATGGCAGTGGCTCTTTTCTTCCCATAAGAGCCACTGAATCCAGTTTGCATTTTCCCCAGCACTCACACAACCAGCTTTTTCAGGGCCCATCAGACACATCAGCATCGACTGGGCAGCCCCCAACCTCAGATGGCTCCCTGACCCCACTTTCAATGTCTAAATTCCAACATCTGATCCTCTAGCCATTTCCCTTCCATCCCTGAGCCCTGCAGTTCCTACCTCTGTGATGTCCTTCAGTGGCCTTTCTGTCCTTTTGCTTACCTTGTTGACTTTTACCTAGTTCACAGTTCCTTATATTAAATTCTTTCTGTTCAAATAACTGGTGTGGGTTCTTCCTTTGGCCCCAGACTGATAAAGGACTCACAGCTCCTAACGTGGTAGCTCCTAGTATCATTCACAAGGGGGTTTTTCATGTATTGTCACATGTGATGCTAAGAATAATTCTGAGAAGTCCTATGGGTAGTTCCCCATTATACAGGTGGGAAAACTAAGATTCACAAAGCCTGAATTTCTCAAAGTAATCCTCTAGTAAGTGGCTGAGCCAGAACCAGATCTGCCATGTCCCAGATGTCACCCTGCTCCTTGTTAGATATCCTTTTTCCAAAATTTATTGGCCACTATTTTAAGAGAACAACCTGAACCAGATATTTAATTAGTCTTCATGGATTTATTTCAGCAGAATATTGAATATGATCAAAATCTTTCCATTCTTTTGAAATGTTTTTCCTTGAAGTGCTACTCAAAACAATATAAACATTTGATAAATTGAAAATGTTTGATGTGAAAGAACACAGGCCTTATTTAATTCAGCTAATGAACAGTCTTTGGAATCTGAAAAACCTGGGTTTGAATCAGACCCCTCACAAGTTATTAGCCACGTGAACTTATAAAAGATACTTTCTGAACCTAAATCTTCTCATATATAAAATGGCTAATGCCCTGTTGGACTTTTGTGAGGATTAGATGTTTCTGTATGATGCCTGGTACATAAACAGCCTCAAATTAAAATTTCCTATCATTAGATACAGAGACTGGTCCTTCCTCAAAGTGAAATGCAATACACTTTCTTTAAAATTTCTCCAAAAGTGTAGTTAGATGACTTTCACACAGTTCTCTGAATCTACAGAATAAGTTATTTTCCATCTTGTTGCATCTCTGAAAGAAGAGTTGTGTTCAATCCATGGTTTCAGTTGTATGGTTTTCATTGCAGCCGCAATGGTCCTGATGTCCTCCAGGGGCTGACATGAAGGCCAGCAGCAGCAGAACAGGAGACAAGAGACCAATGAGGAACCTTAAACCCCCAGAAAGATTCTGGCTGCTGGTCAAGATGGCATTAAAAAAAAAAGAAACTTAATCAACTCACATAATGGTAAGTACAGAGGTAATGTAGGTTTGAGTTGCTTAAGGATACCCACAAGGTCCAAGGTTGGGGTTTTTGTTTGTTTGTTGTTGTTCTTTTCTTTTTCCATTTTGCCATCCTAAGTGCTTATTTCACTGTCAGGCCGGAGGAAGATTGCTTGCAGTCTTACAAACTTCACATATGATCCACTGATATCTTGTGGAAGAAAAGAGTGTCACCTCCTGCTTCTCTATTAGGATTAAAGAATGTGTTCTAAAAGGTTCATCAGACCTTAACTGATAACGCACAACCAGGGCAAGACCGTTTGTTTATTCATGAGAAGTGAATTCGTGCCTTGATGCTGGATGGGGGTCGGCTTTCCCTGAGGCACATTGCTGCACGGAAGACAGAGATCCTCAGAAACAGGTTTCCATTAGCAAGGAAGAAGGGGGACTTGACAAAAAGAGATCCCATTTCAAATAAATATTAAGAGAGCACTGACCCCGAGGACATCAAAAGTCCTTCTGGGTTCTCCCCCCCGTCTGATACCTGTATAAACGCTTACCTTACAGTTCCAGAGCCAGAGTCAGAAACCAAGGCGTTGGCAGCACTATGTTATGGCAGCTCGAAGGGAGAATCTGTTCCTTGTCTTTTCCAGTTTCTGGCAGCTCCAAGCATTCCTGGGCTTTTGGCTGCATCACTTCCATCTCTATCGTGTTGGTCACATTGCCTTTTCCTCTTCTGTCAAATCTCCCTTGGCCTCGCTCTAATGAGATTGGATTTAGGGCCCACTCGGATAATCCAGGATGATCTCACCCTAAGATTCTTAACTATATCTGCAAATACCCTTTTCCAAACAAGATAACATTCACAAGTTCTGGGGATTAGAGTGTGGACTTTCTTTTTTTTTTGGCAGAGGGTGAGTGACCATTTGACCATTCACTCCACTGTATCACAGAGATGTCATAAGACAGCGTATTTAAAACTCCAGCAAAGGACTGGCACCAGTAGGCATGTGATAAATATTGGTTGAAGCTAAATTTATTTATATGTCTTTGCAGCCTCAGCTGACACTTTACTCACTCCCTATGCCATTCCTTCTGGGGATTCTGGAAAAAGACAGCATTCTGTTGGCCTGAACAAAAAGAATGTGAGCCAACAGGACAAAGGGTATAACTGTGGGGATGTAGAGTCCTATACAGGAAAGAGCAGGCTGACCCAGATGGCAGAGAGAAAGAACAAGATGACCATCACAGCAAGAGCTTGGAGGAGGGGAGAGTAGAACATAAGCAAGAACACAGGACATGCAGAATTGCTGGCCACTCTGTCTCATTGCTTGTATTATTCTGGAATGGGCTGAAAATAACTTAGAAGTGTAGGGTCAAGCAGCAACCTTGAAAGTATGTAACTTCTTCCTCTTGAAAAATTTATAATTTCATAAAGGGTATATTTTATAGACCCTATATCCAAGCTTATTTTTCTTCTGAACAAACACATCCATCTTTCCACTCCCTCATTTTTCAAATAATGAGCCAAAGCCATTTTCTCATTACTCTGTTTTCTATTTTTCAAAGAAAGGTGATACTGAAATTCCATACTCAAATTTCATGCTCAGAGAATTCCCCAGCTGGAATGAAGGATCATAGGAATCATCTATCCTAGCCCTGTCTCTTACAGAGAAGGAATCTGAGGCTGGGAGATTTTAACTTACTTACCCAAAGTCACAGTCAGTGGGTTGGAAGGAAAGGATGCCCTACCTGAAGAAACAGTTTGAGCCAAATCCCAGGTGGAAAAAGTTCCTGGAAACCTACATAGTCGAGCTGGTCTGAGAATGTGGAATGGTTGATAAAGGTGACAAGCTAGTCACCTTCCTGGGTCACCAACCTAGTCAAAAATGTCTCTATTTTATCTCTTAAATTATCCCTAATATTCTATATGCAATCTAATTTGCCAAGTAAGGGTTTAGACCCTTAAACCCTTAAAAGGGTCATTATTCATGTTCTGGAGACTCTGAGAAAGTGAAGTGAATGCAAGGTATGAAATAATAAGATCCATAACTTTGTCATCGATGGTATTAAATGTACCATTCATCACCATCCATTGACATGCAGTCACTACCCCCATACCAGTCCCTATAATTCTCACCTTAAGAATACATTTTTTTATTCACTTGGGCTAAAAGCCAAACATCTAAAATGACATGAGGAATGAAAAAGGTCATTGAATAAAAGAGCAACCAGCAGGGCGCGGTGGCTCACGCCTGTAATCCCAGCACTTTGGGAGGCCGAGCCAGGCGGATCACGAGATCAGGAGATTGAGACCATCCTGGCTAACACGGTGAAACCCCGTCTCTACTAAAAAAAATACAAAAAATTAGCTGGGCGTGGTGGCGGGCACCTGTAGTCCCAGCTACTCGGGAGGCTGAGGCAGGAAAATGGCGTGAACTCGGGAGGTGGAGCTTGCAGTGAGCCGAGATAGTGCCAGTTCACTCCGGCCTGGGCAAAAGAGCGAGATTATGTCTCAAAAAAAAAAAAAAAAAAAAAAAAAGAGCAACCTTGAACTAAGCAAGTGAAATTGGAAAATTGCATCTCTCTTTGCACCTCTGTCCACTTGCAGGCTCCAGCCAGACTCAGTGGAGCCCAAGGGAATGTCTGCCCATGAGGAAAGACAGACCCAGAGAATTTAAGTAACTTTCCCATGATCGTACACTCAGTTGGCAAATTTGGTGAGCTGGGAACACAGGACATGCAGAATTGCTGGCCACTCCACAACCCCACATTGTTAAACTAGCAACTCAAGGTTTAACATTATCTAAAATGAAAGTATCTAAAGACTTTTGGAAGATTGCAGGTAGAATAATTGCCTTCGCAACAGAGTAATTGTATCAATCAAGGTTCAATCAGAGAAATAGAACAAGCAGGCTATGTGTCTGTGGAGAGAAAGAGACTACAATGGATTTATTATAAGGAATTGGATTACACAGCTAGGAGTGAGGACTGACCAATCAAGTCTGAAGTCTGCTGGGCAGGGGAAGCCATCAAGAAGGGTGGCTCACAAGCAGTTGGAGCCCAGCAAGCATGTTGTCCACTGGCAGAGGTCTCCCTCTCCAGTAAAAGTGTAAGCCCTCTTTTAAGGCCCCTCAACTGATTAAGTCAGGGTCACTCAGGATAATCTAATTCAAAGTCAACTGATTATGAAGTTTAACTACATCTGCCAAATTTATTCATGGCAGCATCTAGACTAGTGTTTTATTGGGTAAGCAGTGACTGTTGTTCAGCCTATCCAAGTTTATATATCAAGAAGCTATTGCAACAATCATGGATATCTACTGGCCAAATTTCCAGATGAGTGGAAAGTTGGACATGGAAAGAAATAATTATTGGTGAAGTTCATGATAAGATTTTCAAGTTTTATTTACAATGGAAGAGCTGTTTCAAGAGACACTAAAGTTCCAGGTGCATCTTTGGACATATGTGGCTATCTTCCTGGATCCAATTTGCTAACTGTTAAGGATGTTTGCATCTGTTTTCATGAGATACAGTGATCTCTAATTTTCTTTTATTATACTTTTTCTCAGATTTCAATATCAAAAATAAGCTGTTATAATAAAAGTCAGGATGAGGTGAGCCTTGGGGGAGGGCATAGACTGGAAAGTAAACCGAAGGACTTTTCTGACACTAGTGACATTTTCTCTTGATCTGTGAGATGCCAATGTGGGTGCATTCAAATGGGAGCTTAAAAACATGGACCTCATGAAGACAGAGAGTAGACTGGTGGTTCTAGAGGCCAGGAGGGTAGGGAGGAGAGGGGTAATGAAGAGAGTTTAAATTCATGGGTATGAATATACACTTTGTCTGAAGGGAGAAAAAAATAAGACCTGGTGTTCGATAGATCAGTAGGAGACAATAGTTAACACTAATTCATTGTACATTTCAAAATAGCTGGAGGATAATTAGAGTGTTCCTAGCATAAAGTTAAATATGTAAGGTGATGAATATCCCAACCACCTTGATTTGATTATATGAATGTATCGAATTATCACATGTGCCCCAAAAATATGTACACCTAGTATGTATCGATAAAATATAAAGAACATTCTTTTAAAATTGTGAAAATTTATTGGTTTGTACACCAAGGAAATTTGCACTTTTCCACATGTAGGTGACGAGACTGTTCAGGTCTCGTCAGAAGCAGACACTAGAAGGAGTTAAGCATGCAAGAGATTTACTGGTGGAAATGTCTGTGAGTAGGTATGGAGGGCTTTCAGGTTTGACAACCATGAAAGGAGAGGAGGAAGGAAAAGAGATCAGAGGGAAAGAGACCACAGTGCCGCTCTGGGAAAGTCTCACTCAGGCCAGCGGGGTGGCTCAGAGCAAAGACACTCAGTAGAGGTATCTACATTGGGCAAAACTGTTCTGGCTCTCATGTTCCCATTGCACTCAGTCATCAGCTGGGAGCAGCTGCGAGGAACAGGGCATTGCCTTGAAAATCTCAGCTGATCCCAGAGGTGCAGAGGCTAGGGCTGGCTGCTAATAGACCCCTTGTGGTAGGTTCTCCCTTGAGGGGAGAGCTGAGAGGCCCACTCCCCATCATTGTCATGGTGGGATGGGGAAAGAGCATTTGGGATTTAGTATTACTCCTAGTTTATGGATGAGAAAAGTGGCTTGGACACATTCAATACACTCAGCCCCAAACAAGAAAGTCTTGAGGATGCACAATTCTAACCTAGATCCTCTTGGTTCCCAAGTCTTCATTCCCTTCATTTCCTTTCTATTATGCTGGACTCCAAATCAAGGCTTATCACATTGTCACATAATGGTGAGAAATCAGGTCTGCCCCTGACAACATTCCTCTCTGTGTTGTGGAAATACAGGAAACGTGAGGAAACGATGTGCTCAGGAAGGCAACGTCCTCCTGGGTTATTTTGCAGACTACCCTTCTCAGAAGTTGTGATAATTAGTATTCTGGCTGTTTTTCTAAGGAAGAGTCCATCTAAGGTGAAACAATTCACATCTGCAGTACCCAAAACTGAAATAACTTGTCATGAGCACAGGGAATAGCCAAGCACCACCAAAGGGTATCCACTTAGAGATTTAGATCAGCCCATTAAGGCAACAGGGCAAAGCAGCAATCCCAGCCCCTGCAGAAGGAAACAGGACCCCATGAAACTGGGGAATCCAGGATGGCTCCTGGGCCAGGCAAGGATGGCTCACCATCCTCAGGCCTGGGAGAAGCAGCCTCTGAGATTAAAAGAGGGTGCACGAACCTTCCCCCTGACAAAGCCCCTGGGGAACAAGCCAGGAGGCCAAGTTAATATCCCTGTCTTGGAAGCTGTGCCCTCAGATGGACTTACACTCTGTGAGGTCTTATTACCCCTCCATTGGCTACCTATTGCCACTATAGCAAATTGCTCCAAATTTAGTGGCTTAAAAACATACAAGTTTATGCTCTTACAGCTGCATAGCACATCCAATCTGAGGGTTTCACATGAGGAATCTTCCCTTTCTCCTCTCCTTTCATCCATCTTCCCCCACTCATTCTGTTCTCCCACTGCCACCCAAGGAGATGGTCTTGGTTGTGGATGTGGTGGTCAATGTGTGGGCATCTGTACGTGTGTACACGTATGAGTGTGTATGTGTGAATGTGTGTGGGTTTATGTCTGAATTTACATGTGTATGTGTATGTGAATTTACGTCTGTGTGTTTTTGTGTGAGTTTATTGTGTGTGAGTTTGTATATGTGTGAGTTTACGTATGTGGGTTTCTGTGGGGAGACTGTGAGTCTATATATGAGTTTATGTATGTGTGAGTTTATGTGTGTGATGTGTGAGTTTGTGTGTATATGTTTATATGTGTGTTTGAGTGTATGTGAGTGTATATGTGTTTATGTGTGTGCATGTGGTGTTTGTGGGTGTGAGTTTGTGTGTTTGCATTTATGTGTATGTGTTTGTGTGTGAGTTTATATCTGTGTGTATGTGTGAGTTTATGTATGTTTGTGGGTTTGTTTCTGTGTATGAGTTTACATGTGTGTTTCTGTGTATGTGAGTGTATGCGTGTGAGTTTATATTTGTGTGAGTTTGTGTAAGTCTATATGAGAGTTGATGTGTGGATGAGTTCATGTATGTTTTATGTGTATGTTTATGCATGTGAGTCTATGCATGTGAGTGCATGTGTGTGTGTTCATGGAGGCAGCATCTTGATTGTAAAATGAATTTTCAGACTTCAACAAGTGCTGTCTCCATATGAAGATATTTGCCTCTCATCACGGCAGAGGTTCCTTCACCTGCACTCCAGCACAGTCACACGCAGTCACACGCGTTCCTGGTTTCCTCCCGCTCCCTCTCAGATCCCCCTCTACTTCGTTCAGTGTCTCCTTAGCTCCTCGATCCTCACGCGCATGCCTGGGGAGCACTCCCTCTCTGCAATCCCCGACAACTTTGTACATGGGTGACCTTGGCCCCTAACATGCCCTTAGCTACCATCTGCACATTGACAGCTCTCAAATTTATCCAGAGCTTCAGCAGGCTGCATCCATCTAACTCCTCTGCTTGGATGGCAAAAGGCATTTGAGACTTAACATGTACAAAGCCAAAGTCTGGATCCTTCCCCATGGAATCATCTCCTTTCCTAGTCTTATCCATCTTAGTAAATGAAGCAACCCTGGAGTTATCCCAGCTTCCTTCTCACACAGCTATTCTGTACCATCAAACTCATCCAAAATCCATCATCTCCACTGTTCCCACCCTGTTCAAACTACCAGGTTTGTTCAAAAAAACAAAAAACAACAACAACAACAACAAAAACCGAAATTATTTCCCTGCTTCTAGGCTGGCCGCAAGAATCTATCCTGAAAACACCAAGTAACCCCCTTGCCTTCAGTCAGGTTCCCTACAAGTGGAGCCCAAGATGGAGATTCTGGGTGCGTGTGATATTTGAGGGAGCTCTTGGGGAAGAGTAATCTGTAAGAGATTCAGGGAAGAAGCAGGATGGAAAAGGACAAGGAGGCCAGGTGCGGTGGCTCATGCCTGTAATCCTAGCACTTTGGGAGGCTGAGGTGGGTGGATCACCTGAGGTCAGGAGTTTGAGACTAGCCTGGCCAATATGGTGAAACCCATCTCTACTAAAAATACAAAAATTAGCTGGGCGTGGTGGCAGGCACCTGTAATCCCAACTACTCGGGAGGCTGAGGCCAGAGAATCGCTTGAACCAGGGAGGCGGAGGTTGCAGTGAGCCGAGATCACACCACTGCACCCCAGCCTGGGCGACAAAGTGAGACTCCATATCTCAAAAAAAAAAAAGAAAAGAAAAAGGAAAAGGAGAAGGAGAAGGAGCAGACCAAGGATGAAGTCTCAAGCAAAGTCTAGCTTTGGCTTGATCCTGGGGGAAGACTCTGGAGCATGAACAATATGGCAGTTGTGACCCCTTGAAGCAAGAGGTCCAGGCATTCATAACCCCCGTCAGTCATTGGCTGCGGACCACTGGTGGTTCTGGTCAACTGCAAGTGATTGTCCAGAGAAGGAGGCAGCTGGGAGCCATCAGCAGTCAGTGCTCACAGAAGGCCAGCAGCGGTGACCCTGGCCATGTGAAGGGCATCTAAAGTTAGACCACAACAACTCCTAGAATAGCTGTTCTCAAACTTCAGCATGCATCAGAATCACCTGGAGGTGGGGCTGCCAGGGTTAGCCAATAGAAACTCAGGATGCCGGATATAATTGGATTTCAGATAAACAATTGTTTTTAGTCTAAGCATTCGCTATTGCATAGGACATACTTACTCTAAAAAATTATTCATGGTTTATCTGAAATTCAAATATAACAGAGTGTCCTGTAACTTATCTTCTCCCTGCAGGGCTTGTTGAAACAGATGCTGTTGTTTCTGATTCATTAGGCCTGGATGGGGTCTGTGAATGTGCCCTGCCCTCTTAACAAGTTTCCGTGGTTAGCTGATTTGGGGAACGCACACATTGAAAACCACTATTGTAGTATATCCTGGAAAAAAAGGCCAAAATTTTGTAAGGTTTTCCAAGCCCCTTAAAAGAAAACTCAAAGTCCTGACAATAGCGTTCAAGGTCCACATGACCTGGCTTTGGAGTCACCTCTCTTGCCTCTTCCCTAAATGCCCCTATTCTTCCTTCACCACTGTTAAATGCTGGCTACATAGCTGTTTTCTGCAACAAACCAGACACAATCCAGCCCAAGGGCCTTTGTACAGATTGGTCCCCCTGATTATGTGATTCTCTCCTAAACAGATACAGGGGGCAGTCCTTTCCCCCCATCAACCTTTGCTTTTCAGCCCCGCTCTTTCGCCCTGTTTTAAATGGCACCCCACGCACAGTCCCACACTCATCGTTCTGCTCTGCGTTCTCTCTGCAGCTCTGTCTCCATCTGTCAAGTGAGAAAACATATCATTTGCTTATTGTCTACTTCTCTCCACTAAAATTTAAGTTCTATGAACACAGAGATTTGTGTTTATTATATTCACTGCTATTCACAGTGGTGATATCATTCTCCATACATGAGAGGTGCTCGAAAATGTGTGGAATAAATATTTAAAGACAAGGAGATGCCCTTATCTGAGACTGCAGGGCCTGCCATTCATTCATTCTGTGAAGTCTGGCGTCAAGCCACCCTGCATACAAGCATAAAGAACCATTTGCAAAAAAGATCTCCTTTGTAAATGGATAAACTGAAGTTATCCAAGGGCAGGGGAGATATATTAAGGCTTTAAAAAATGCTATTACAAAATGACTTAAGGCAACTTGGACCATTCAGCAATTGGGGTGTTTGTGTGTGTTGTGAATATTTTTGTTTTTAAAAATTAGTGATCAAGCAATGGTCAGGAAGGAATGTCCCCTGTCCTATACCCCTACTAGCAGACAGTATATTCAAACTAAGATTAACAGCCCATTTTTCTCCCAGTTTTATTGGGGTATAATTGACAAATAAAAATTGAATATATTTACCTCATACAAAGTGAATTTTGAGATATGCACACATTGTGAAATGATTGCCACAAACTATTAGAGCCCATTCTGAGAAATGTACAAGAATTCACGAGTAGGCTGGGCATGGTGGCTTATGCCTGTAATCCCAGCACTTTGGGAGGCAGAGGTGGGTGGATCATGAGGTCAAGAGATTGAGACCATCCTGGCTAACACGGTGAAACCCCGTCTCTACTAAAAATACAAAAAAACAAATAAATAACTGGGCGTGGTGGCAGGTGCCTGCAGTCCCAGCTACTCGGGAGGCTGAGGCAAGAGAATGGTGTGAACCCGGGAGGCGGAGCTTGCAGTGAGCCAAGATTGCACCACTGCACTCCAGCCTGGGCGACAGAGCGAGACTCCGTCTAAAAAAACACAAACAGAAAAAAAAGAATTCATGAGTAATCAAGTCCCTAACAGTCCTGTATGTTATTTTTATAAATCAGAGAAGCCCCTACACTCTGGTCTCAGGCACTCCAAAAACAGGGTGAACGTTTCACTGAGACAATTAGAAAGATGTCCTCTGGGCAGAACTGGCCAAACCTTCATCTCCTCAGGGGATCTGAGTTCTCCATGAAGGCCTGAGGGCTGGGAAGGGAGAATGCAGGGCTGACTGCACTGGAGACAGTGTGCACCCAGGAAGTTGGGGGCTGCCAGGCGGCTGGGTTCTTAGACCTTGTTCACTCAAGGGTAGTGGCATCAGACAGTTTCTCAAGCCAGCCACCAGGCTTGGCCACTGCACATTGTGCCAAAGAGAAATTAAATTACTTCCAGTGTCCCTTAGAAACAGATGAAGGTATTTAAAGTGCTTAGCACTCTCCTCTTGAGAATCTCATTAACGTGCTGCCAATGTTAACAAAAGGCCCCTAGGGTATGAAGGTATATAAACATGTTACACGGTTTATACTGAAACATTTTTATTTATTATACAAAGAAAGGTAACAAATGTCCTTACATATTAAGTTTGAAGTCTGTTAGTTAAAATTGCATACATCAAAGTGAAACTTCCTTTGCAAATGGAAGACATTTCAAGATGCTTTAATATCCAAGTTGGCAACTGAAACAAAAACTTTTAATTCACTGAACTCATTGGATTTCCCAGTCCTGAGAACAAATAAAATTAAATAAAGAAGCCCACAAATATTGCAGTTAAAATTCCAAATTCTTAACTGTAGCCATTTGTATTGCTTGTAGAATCATCTTTCTTTTAGGCAGACAGAAACCTAACACTGAAAATCTGACATTTAACCCCTCAAAAAGGGGATAATCTTCAAAAAAATAATCTCTGTGAACACAATTGATGGGTTTATTCATAACAATTGCTCAGAGGTACACATTAAACAAATCTCATAAAACTCTTAGTCTTTCTACCAGAAATTAAAAAAATTTGAATTGAGAGTAATAGGAAATACTTATTATCTTTAAACAGGCAAAGTTGGGATATATGTAATGTAGCTCATAACACTAAGTAGTTTAGGAAAACTCCAGAACGCTTCATTGCTGCAGAATGCCTGACAGCTGCCTGTCCCAGCCCAAATGATTGTGTGAGGCCTGTGCTGAGTCCCCTGCCCCAGAGAAGTCCAGGACCAACGGGGACAAGTTGGTCACGCTACCTGAATCAGCAGCCTCTCCAAGGATGACCCTTCCCTTGGGGCTTCCCCTAATGGTCAGCAAGCACCTTTCATGTTTTCTTGTTGTGATAAGCTGCTGAGCCCCCGAACTGCTTGCAAGCCTCTCCCCTCCATCCTGCTCAGCAATGTGCACAGCCACTGCCCCCCCTCAGCCCGGAAAACCAACAGGATGCTGAAGGGGGAGGGGCAGGTAACGGGCTGCGGGCCCAGATGGTTGTAGTTCCAGCTAACTGGGAGGGTGGAGCGAGGAAAGGAGTATAAAGAGGGCAGCTACAGCCTCAGTCTCCTCACTAGCTGCTGGGCTGGGTGGGGCAGTGCGGTCGTTATGCATTGGGATTCACTTGTTTTCAAGCGGGCGAGGTTGGGTCTCTTGCTCAGGGTCCTTTCTGAAGCTGTTTAGCTCTCTCTTGCTCAGGGTCCTTTCTGAAGCTGTTCAGCTCTCTCTTGCTCAGGGTCCTTTCTGAAGCTGTTCAGCTCTCTTTCTCTCCCTTGTTCTCTGCTCTATGGCCTTTCTTTTCTCAGAAAAAGTAATCAGGAACAGCACATCCTTAGCTCAGACTGGAGAAGCAGCCTCAGTTACTCTAAGAGAACAAGATGGGAAGGAGTGCCAGGCCCCAATGACCTATCCTTAGGGCAAAACAAGATGAATATTCCAGCAGGCCTTGTCCCCAGGACAATATATGCTAGGGGAGAGCCATGGGCAGGGCTGTGCAAAGCATGTGAACCAGAGGCTGGGAGACGTAGGGGAACTGAGGCTCGGACGCGAGACGGGCCGGCCCTGCAGTAAAGTTAAGTCATTGCCTGCTTTCCATGAGAATCAGGGCCAGCCTGACACTGCTAACACCTCAGATCAGAGGGAGAGTGATGGGGTTACTAGAGGCTAGCTGGAGATCCAAAACCATGAGACTGCTCTCGCCTCTCCTGAACAATAAGGGTAGAAGCTGCCGTTCCAGGGTCCCTGAGAACTAGGTGCCATCTTCCAGGTGCCGCTTCATCTAACACTTCTCTTGGTGGCTCATGTGGCTTCCTAGACAGCCTCATGCAGACCTGAATTGTCCAGTCAAGAACATCCAGTCTCATTCTCCAAGCCAGAGCTTAGTCACTTGGTCCACAAGACCCTAGAGCAAGGTAGCGCCTAGTAGCACTGAGATGTGCAAAGAAGTCTTCACAAACTCTGCCTGGGGTTCGGGATACTGGCTGTTTCTCCAGCAGCGAGTGGCTAAAAACAGGTTCCTCTCCTTAGGCCTCTGATAATTAGATCAAACCACATACTCCTGGAATGAAGAGCCAGGACGGGGAGTGGCCACTGCTGGCCGCTAGGAAACCCTAACTTGCAAAGCGTGGCTATACTTTTTTCTTTTGCTTGGGGTGCTGTCTGGGTACAAGACCTTACAAAATGAGCCACAGAACTTGTAGGCTTGGTAGAAGTCAATCTTCCGTGAAGACTGTCTTAGAGAATACCAGGACTTCCCCTCCCCCCAGCCAGCAGGGGTTCAATGTGCTCTAACAATCCCGATGCATCTGTGGCCAACACTTGAGTCAACAAGGTAGAAGTAACCCTGATGCTTCAGCATTTCATGGTGACATATTTCCATACTTATTCTCACACAAATGAGGTCAAGAGTACATGTTACCCATATCTTAAAAGAAGTATCCTATCTGTTGAGACTTTCCCAAAACTATTTACTGGTAGGTAAGGGATTTGGAGCCCGTTTTTTGTTAAGCCCACTGACTTATTCCCTGATGGGAGCTAAGTGACTTCAGCTGTAGCTTGACTTCTAACCCCAAACCTGGGCTTAACTACACTGATGTTAAGTTGCCCTCATCTGAGAATCATTTGAGGCTTTCCCAGCTCCACTGAAGCATGCCTGATGTTGGGGGATACTAGTTGAACGACTTTTGCAGACAGAGGAATGGACCCTGAACCTGGAAGTGAGGTGCTAACTAGACTGCTTGGGGCAGCTCCCAAATGCTGCTGCAAACAGCCAACAGATGCAGCCCATTCTGAATGCAGATGGAGCCAGTGCTCCTTAGGGAGAACCTGGAAACGCAGACTAGAAAATGGCCTCTAAGCATTCATCCTAGAGCAGATTAACAATGTGTAGGGTGTTGCCTAGCCTTTGCAATTCGCCATAAACAGCGATACATTCTGAAGTCACCTTAAGGTGCAGAAAATGCTGCAATTCAATGCGTAGGTGCTCAATGATGGGAAGCCACTAAAAATCCTGTATTAGTCGCAAGGCTGCCCTTCTGGTCTGCCGTCTGCATTCTACCATCCCCTCTATGCTGGAAAGAATCTCCTTTAGGGATATTTTTTTTCCTGGGCAAAATAGAGTATGAGGCCCTATGTCAGTGGGTGACAATTCCTCCAGTGAAGCAATGATATGAAGACTACAACACTCTAAGCTGCCTTTTTTTGTTTTGTTTTTGCAATTCTGGGATACATGTAAAAATGTGCAGATCTGTAGCTCTCTCCTTTTAACTTGGCACATCTATAGTCCCTTAAGATGGGATGTTGAGTAGAAAGTGTTTGGGTTAATCCTCCTATATCAAAGTCCATAGCCTTATGATCTTGGCCATCTTGTGCCCCAAATCTTGCTGCAATCAAATGTATAAATGTCAGTAAACTCACCAAGTGTGTGGCCAGGAGGCCAACCTCACTAGTGAGCTGTGTATCACCTTGTGATGTCTGGGCTTGGGCCACTTGGATGTCATCCTGCAGGGCTCTGGCTCTGGTATCCTCATAACATCTGGGGCTCATAACACTAGGATGTCATTCTGGTAGCTCTGGATGTTCCCATGTTTGCATTTGGAGGTGTTAGGTTCTCGGAGGACAGACTCGTTTCACTTCCTGGGAGACGAAGCTCATAACTCCTTAAGAGCCTGCACCTGTGGGTTCAGGTGGGGAGAAACTCCTGAGGCTACCATCTCCATGAGCCTTCTGTGCCTCTCCCTTAGGGACTCTTGAGGATGTAAGAATTAACTTCTTAAACATCTCGGTCATCTAAACAGTGGGTCTTGTCAGACTTACAAGCATATTTAGTTACCTTGACTAAGGGCTTTCAAGAGTCTTGAGCGACAAGGATCAGAGCTGGGAGGTGGTACACAGCTTTGTTAAGGGGCAGCATAACAGCAGTTTCTGCCCTGAACTAGAATCCACCCTTCTCGGGGCAGCTGTTGCTCTCGAGTTGGGAATCACTCTGATGTCGGGCATTAGGGGAACAAAGCATGTCTAAACCATGCTGCTTGGGAGGATCTTGTTCTCCAAAACTTCTGGTCCAAGCCAGGAGCTAAATGGACTGAGCAATCCTCGCACTTCAAGCAGGCCCCCTTAGAATTGGCTTGGATCACTGTCGGTTTGGGTTCACCTCAAGTTCAGGCTGAACTGCTTTACTTTCTCCTGAACCATGCCCCACATCTGGTTTTGGTGATGACTTAGATGTATTGGGAGGCTATTCTAAGACATTCTCCAACCCTTGAGTTGCTGCTTCGTGCCTTATGACCCTGAGCTTGAGCCTAGTCCAGCAGCTAGGATGGATTTCACTTAAGCTCACAAGAGCTACCGAAAATTGGACTAAACACTACCAAACATCGGCTATGGGCTTGGGAGTAAGATGCATGAGATATGAAGCGAGCCATTGGTCTACAAAGAGGTTGCCAGCTGCTGGTCGTAGGGGGTTAGTCTTGTAAGAAGGGGGTGCCCATCAGAAGGCAAGGGTTTGTGCTGAAACTTCCAAATATGGGTATCCTTGCCCCATCTGTGTGTAGTCAGAGGATTGGAAGCTTAATTGAAGCCTTAAAGGAAGGAGGCCACCAAACCCTGGAGCTTCCAAGTTTCTCTTTGCTCTGGTCCTAACTCCACTTGGTGAGCCATGGAACCTGAGTGGCTGTGACAGGCAGCCAAATCCTGCCTCATTCCCTGCCCAGTGAAGCTGAGTTGGGGCTCATAACACATGGAGGTGATAGCTGGCCTTCACCTTCCACACTCGCTGTTCTTGTGTGGGTGGGATCTTTCCCATATTTCTGATCCAAGAACAAGTATCCCTGTAGTGTTCACAGCTAAACATAACACTGGTATAAAACCATAGAAGTTGACTAAGGAAACTGAACTTCAGGTTAATTGCACTTTGGTGCTTGGCACCTAGCCCAGGAAGGCAACTGCCTTGAAGTAAACAAACTCTAAATCCGGAGTGTTGCCTTGCTGAGCTAGAGACGGAATGCCAGGGTATCTGGGCCTGGACCAATGGCCTTTCTGTAGCACAAAATCCTGATGTCAAAGTCTAGAAACCAGGCCATGTGAAGTGTGTGTACCAGCTATGAATCTCAAAGTGACAGGGTTAGGGATGACGGGATTCTTACGGGCGTTTAACCTGGGCCTTGGATGACATGGCTTCCAGCTGAGAGCATTCCTGTGAATGGATCGGCATCTCACTTCTTCCTTGTAGTGAAGTGGGACATCCAGGTGCTGCCCAAATGTCAGGCACCCTTTGTGTGCAAATGTTATGGCTGGTGTAAAATTGCAAAATGCGGGGGGCCCAGAGGAGGGGGACCTAGAAATCCTGGTCTCCAGTGCTCCCCCTTCATTTACTCTGGTGAACTTGTAGTGTGAGATTACTGTGTGTGGAACAAGAATCACAGAATCGCAGTCACATAAGCTTCAAAACCATGACTAGGAGGTTTTCACTGTTCCTAGTGAAGTTAGGAACAGGTCTGATGGCCTCATCAGTTCTGGTTGTGCCTGAAGGTAGGGGGTCACTGAAACACTTGTCTCTGCTTGTAGTTGCTAGAAATAAGCTGCAGGGCCTGGTGGCTTATTTATTAACATGCCAGATAGGTGGTCTCTCTCCTTGTCAGGTGGGCTGCCAAAATGAGCTATCAACTCTTGACCTAAATCATAGACGGGTATCTCCTGATTCTTTCCTCTAACAACCAGGAAGCATGCCTATGTCACCTGAACTTACAAGGTGGTACCTCAGCTTCTCTGTCTTCTCTAGTGACAGAAGGTCACTGACTTTGGGAATAACATGATGGTGCCCTCCCTTGAAGGCTCACTTTCAAGGTATCGAAAGGGATCATCTCCTCAGTAGATCTCTGTGCTCACAGGACAGCTTTGAAAACAAGGCTCTATCATGGGTGCATCTTCCTATGTAGTATTGGGGTGCACCCTTGGGATGGGCAGTGAATAAGAACCCTGAAAACAACGATCTTTGACTGTTTAGTCCTCCTTCAGGTTCCTGACTTCTGGAGCCCCCTTGAGAGCTGTGAATTAAAGTATCCAATTCTTAAGACCGTACCAAAACCAAACTGCTTATGGCCAAATGGAGTATAAACAAGTTCATCAAACTAGCTTATTCCTACTCCTGTGAATTCTGAGTCAAAGAATGGATATCAACGGAAGAGAGAACTCCCAGGAAAGTGGCCAGGCTAACGTGGTCAAATATACTATCTCCAGAGCTTTGTGTTAACAGTAATGAGCTCTAAAAACCCCGGGGGGGGCTTGGGAGTGAGACTGAGAACATTAAAAGGGAAAGTGGATCTGCCATTTCTGACTCCTCTATCCCTAGCATAACAAAAGTATAACTTGGGGTTTCAATCAGGAATCATAGATGGCTTTTTGGAGAAGAGGTGGCTAATATTAAATTACTAGACCACCTGAAGAAGCCAAAATTAGTGTTTGCATATATTCATCTCAAGTCTTTAAATTCCATGGTTGTGAATGGAGGAAGGTCTCATTCCTACTATGACCCAGTAGCTTTGTCTTTGCAAATGATGCTGACCCCATGTCACTCAATACAATGATTTTCCCCCTTCCGGGATTGAGGCCCTGGGTCCTGATCTAAATCAGACCCAGGGATATGAAGATATCGTTTCCCAGGGGTGACCTGTCTGTGCTGATGACTTGGGAGTAAACCCGTGGCAGAACAGGACTTACAGCCTCGTGCTCAAGCCTTGAGTCCTAGATCATCCCCTCTTACAAAAGGAGGGGACCCCTGCCTGCATGATCCTCACCACCTCCAGAGGTAGAACTTGGATGAGTCTCTGCCAAATGCTGTCAGGATCCACAAGGCTTGGTCTCGGCCCACAAAGGTCCTGAGTGGCTCTCACAGGACATCGGGATGAGGAGACAAGACTCTCACAGCTTGAGACCCAAGAGACCCAGAGAGATGTTAGTGCTTTGAAGACTCGGCTTCTCTCTGCCTCTTGCCTGAAGGCTCCCCGTCAGCCTAGGGGAAAAACTGCCTGGTGTTCTCTAAGGTCCCAGATCACACATGTCATGATATTCAGGGAAGTCTTCCCATGTCTGGGCCCCTCAAGGCTGGCTCCCTGGGTTGGGTGGTGAACACACAGTGCCTGTCCCCACACCTGGGAGTGTCTGGAATCCTGCTAGGCCACTCTCTCTCCTTTGGCCAGCATCACTTACTCTTCCCTCGTGGGCCCTCCAGGGCTTCTCAGTTGAAGGTATGTTGGAGTCCACATCAGTCTCGGGGCTCTCTCCATCCTGGAGAAAGGCATCTCGGACAATCCCTAAGAAAATCCTCATCCTGCATAAGGTAACACTTGCAGAGCATCAGGAACTTTGGGGGTGCCCCCCAGGCTCTGCACAGCTGCGGGTGGTGGTGGCCATGTCACCTGTTTCCAGGGTAACTGTTGCCAAGGGTGGTGGCAGCACCCTTGCCTGAGTATCTCCCCAGGCCCTCTAAGGATGAGGTGTGAAGCCATCAAGGGGTTGACAGTCGCTCACTTAAGAACACCAGAGATAGAACGATTGTTCCCTGTAGAACAAGGTAATGGCAAACCCTCTTCTCGTGTCCTTCCCAACCTGTTAAGACAAGGATGCAAAGCAATGTTGAGATGGAAAGCAAAAGTACTCCTTGGTGATGCCCTAACCTACTGGGTTGCCGTGTAACTTTGTTACTATGGAAGAACCCCAGAATGGTTTCTAATCTTGCCCTATCTCCTGACCAGAACTCTGACCCCCTGTGTTCTACACGGGCAAGGAAACTGCTTTTGTGGTTCTCTGGTTACCTGAAGCTCTGTGCTCTTTAAGAAAGCCAGGGCAGAGAGCTGCAGAAATTGAACAATAACCACCTCATAAAGCTGCATACCACTTGGGCCACAGTCTATGTCCCCAGGAAATGGGCTTGGAAGTGCAGAGATGGGTGCACCAGCACATCTCATGGGAACTTGGCCTGGTAAAGGAGCCCTTTCAGGTCCCCTGCCCCGAAAATCGTGTAGGTTCTTTTCTATTTTCCTAAGCGTCGGCTGGCTTGAGAAATAAAGGGACAGAGTACACAAGAGAAATTTTAAAGCTGGGCGTCCGGGAGGGAGACATCACACGTTGGTAGGATCCGTGATGCCCCTCAAGCCACACAAACCAGCAAGTTTTTTTTTTTTTTATTAGGGATTTTCAAAAGGGGGAGGGAGTGTCCGAATAGGTGTGGGTGACAGACATCAAGTACTTAACAGGATAATAGAATATCACAAGGCAAGTGGAGGCAGGGCAAGATCACAGGACCACAGCTCCGAGGTGAAATTAAAATTGCTAATGAAGTTTTGGGCACCATCGTCATTGATAACATCTTACCAGGAGACAGGGTTTTGAGATCAACCAGTCTGACCAAAATTTATTAGGTGGGAATTTCCTCTTCCTAATAAGCCTGGGAGCGCTATGGGAGACTGGAGTTTTTCACCCCTGCACTCTTGACCATATGAGACAGGTACGCCCCAGGGGGCCCAGTTCAGAGACCTTACCCCTAGGTGCACGTTCTCTTTCTCAGGGATATCCCATGCTGAGAAAAAGAATTCAGCGATATTTCTCCCATTTGCTTTTGAACGAAAAATATGGCTCTGTTGTGCCAGGCTCACCAGCAGTCAGAGTTTAAGGTTATCTCTTATTCCCTGAACAATTGCTGTTATCCTGGTTTTTTTTTTTTTGGTGCCCACATTTCATATTGCTCAAACACACATGCACAGAAGATACCACACTCAAAGCTGCCTCCTTAAGCCTGGTGGCCAGCCCCTGTGCCAAAGAAGTAAGATGACTCCTGTCCTAGGTGCCAGCACTGGAGCTCCAGGAAGCCTGATAAGCCTGTGGAAGATTCCACCTCGTCTCTGGAGAGCGGGAGCCGCCAGGGCCTCCTGATAACAACTGGGAGTATGTGGCTCTGCCTACCACCTCCCCAAGCTGGTTCTGGTGTAGTTCGTGGGTCTTGGCTTAATGCTCCTATAGTTACACTAGGGTGGGGTTACTTCCTGGATGTGATGCTGTACCACAGAAACATGCTGCTCAGTAAATGAGCAAACTAAAGCTACCAGTGTCGCCCTTTGACCTACTTATTTTCTTTGCCTGAGTGGTAAGTTGTTCAGCAGAATTCTATTGCATTAGAGTTCAATGAACATACAACTGAATGAGGTGATGTTGATCTACAGCATATGGATGCTAGTCTAAATATTGAAATATCTGCAGCTGTAGTGTGGCTAGCAGAACAAGCACGTCCCTGCCAACCAGCAGATTTTATCCTAGAGAACAGGGATAAGACTGCATAGGATACCAAAGTAGGTGTGGCGTGAGGTCAAAAGAATGGGGAGAAGGCAAGGCTTCATAGACCTTCGTAAGACTTGGGCTTCTACTTTGAGTGAAATGGAAATGTATTGGTGAGCTTTGAATGGCAGTCCTTATTTTCTTAAGGATCTCATTGGCTCTGCATGGAAAGCAGCTTGTTAGGGGAAGAGAAACCACTTGGGAGTATCATGCAAAAAGTCAAGTGACAGCTTAGTCTAGGTGTGTGTGGATGTGGAGGTGACAACCGATCGGGTCTGAGCCCATGTTGAAGGATGGAAACTTCTGTACACTTGAAGCAGGAAGCCTGTATGGGAGAAGCTTGGAGAAAGGATAGGTGTAAGTTTGACATGTATAAAAGGAAATAGTCAAACTGCTGTTGCTGGCTTTTAAAATTCTATCTCAAACTGTATACAAATTCTACTGCAGACAGCGGTAAAGAATGAATTTCTTATGCCAACTAAACTAATGGAGAAAAATGTTAAGTCTTCAAGTAAATAGCAAGGGGAAGGATGGCCCACACTGAGTTGAAGGAGGGAGAGGTGGGTTGGGGAGTGGTAATTAGCTATAAAAGAAGTGAAAATTAGCCTTCACCCTGAATGAGGGTCCTCACTGTGACCAAGAGTTAAGTGGTATGGAATGACACTCACTGGATGACTGAAGTCAAAACTTGAAAGGTAGTTCATCTAAAAGGTCAAGAATGGGACCTGGTAGAAAGCACGGGAATGGACTTGGGCTCTTGTGTGGAATTGGAAGGAAAGGTTTTGGAAGTAAAGTCAGGATAAGGCGGACTCCTCTGGCCACATTAACATATGTGTTGACCTAGTTGTGACAGTGCTGAGGAGAGGAGAGAATGAGGTGCTAATGTGTAGCCCAGAAACGAGGGATGACCCAGCAGTTGGAGCATACATGCAAAAGTTAAGATGGAGGAAGTTCTCATTCCTGTGACATTGGGAACGTGGGAAGAAATACTACAGAAGAGGCTGGCCATGAGCAGATGCCGTGCCCTAGAGTAGAGGCCAAGTTTCTCTTTCCCCGAACCCTGGGAGCTCCCAGGAGTTTGAGAGTTTGCCAACTCTGCCAAAAAGCCCAGAGTCCCAAAGAACTCAGTGAAGTGTCCTGGGGCATCTCAGATGTGTGTCCTAGCCGATAAGAGTCCAGGCAATAAGTGATCAAGGCCAGGCATCTTAACATCTGTCTGATTCCTACTGTTGGGTGTACGACACTTCATACGATTGTTTTTCCACCTTTTTCGTCTACTGACTTCTGTGGTTAGAGTAGATCCTGGAGCTCTAGATCCATCCTTTACACAAAATTTGTTCTTGGTCATCATAAAAATGTGACTCTTCGGCTTACCTGACTTTATTTTTAAAGCCAGCTGACTTTGAACTCTGATTTGCCCAATTAAAGTACAACAGGTGCTGAAGATAAGAATCTAGAAATGGGCAACTCATCTAGAAAAAGATGGTTCTTACGCCAGAATTCCTCAACTGAGCTGGTCCACGACATGGAGGGTGGGGTTGCTCCTTTCCTCACTTCTAACAGGGCTTAGGTATTCAAGAGCTGTTAAATACCAACACTGTCCTCCCTAACTCCAAATGAAGGAAAACAATACTTGGATTCAAAGTTGCTATGAGGCTTTCGGTTGAACAGAACGCTGAAACCAGAAGATAACCAGAGTTGTTTTTATGCCAGAATCAAATGTAACAAGACTCACATAGGGATCCTGAGCTTAGACCCCTCCCAGTCATAAGTCTAATCTGGGAAAGCCTCCTTTGGGGACCTATTGTGTTGTATTTGGCCTTTGACCCCACCCTGTGTTTGCTGAGAGGGTTCTGGTGTTACTGTGTCTTCTACATTGTAGCATCCTACTTGGGAAGGTCCTATTTGTAAGAACCATTGGTATCTTTGGCAAGGTCATGGGGATTGTGCCTCTTAGCTCCTTAATGACAATTTAGAGCTAACAGCATGGCGAAGGCCTTGGAATTTCCAAGATGGTTTGATCTTGAGTTTCAGAAAAGACTTGGTGCATACAGACCAGAAATGGACACAGTTCTCCAGAGACTACAGAAATGTACCTATGGAGTATGGCTTCATGGTGACAGGTGGCACTGGCAAGGACTCTAGGGAGGCTGAGCTGAGAGAACTAGAGGAACTCTGAAGGGTCTTTGTCCTGGAGGGTGACTGTATATCCTTGGGAGGGAGGGAGGCAAGAGACTGCCTGGGAGGTGGGGTAGAACTTGCCATATCAGAGGCCCAAAGAAAACTCAAAAATTGAAAGGGAAACTCGGTGTTAGTAACCAGTTAGTGAAAAGTGTCCTTGACCGAGGACAAAGGCCCACCCACTCTGGTGTTGCAGCTGGGCTAGTCTCTGTTCCTGGGGCTTCAGAGCACCAACATCGGGCAGTCAACATCAAACTAAATGGCATGTGGCATTTCGGTTCACCTCAAGATCCAACCCCTGCTTAGGGTGAAGCTGGGCTTTGGGTGTGCCCCAGGGTAGGAGTCTAAAGCTGTCTATGTTCCAGGTTGACATGACAGGGTCAAATCCATGTTTCATTTGAATAATCTTGAACCTAAGTCAAAGGCTGAAATCTAAAAAGCCCCCTACCAGCCCCCACTTCACCTGAGGGGCATCAAGGGGGCCTCCCCAGATGATGTATCCCCACACAGCATGCACACAAGTCCAGCAGGAAGCTCCTTGAACTCTTGTCAGGTTCAAGCTGGTTGAGTCCTATTGCCTGCGCACAGATTCAACAGATCTGTTGCCCACGTGATTAGGATTCAAATCTAGCCGGACACTGTTGAATAAGCAGCAGTCTGAAATCACGAAATGGGATTTAGGTCCGCAGCAGCAGGATTCTTCTCTAGTCTCAGGGCCAGCACCTCCTGTGTCTCGTACTGCCTCTGCTCCTGCAGCAGCTGGCCACTGACCTGGGGGCCTCATCCTGGAGCTGCTCCCACAACTTCTCTAGCCCCCCACCCTGCTGGTGATGGTGCTGTTCTTGTCTCTCAGAACAAGTGTTCTGTGCTGCAGCACAGAGCAATCGGGACATGTCTTCCAGAGTCCTGGTGTGCAAGCCCATGGGCTAGTCCAGTCTTTCCCAGCTTTCAGAGATCTCAGTTCAAATCAGACCAGAGATTGTTGAACATGCAAAAGTTTGAAACCATAGAACTGGATTTAAATCCACAGCCAAGAGAAAATAAAAGCCACATACATTACCATGCTGCTGCTTATAGCTCATATTGTGAATCTACTGGTTGAAGCCTGTGTGAGTGAACTTGGGACACTAAGGGAAGCTCCAGTAGGCCTTAAGGCAGGAATAAAAACTGGTAATATATCGAGGCCCACCTTTGAGGACACAGAAGAAATAGGGTGGTGTCAGATCAAAAGATGAGGTTCTTGAACTTCAGCCTGGGCAAGTCCATAGACCCTTCCGGGAAGCAAAGGGTATTTCTCCCACTCTGGATTGTCACCAGGGTAGGTATGGGTCCAAGCACAGCCTTTGGCTACACAGTAACCCAGCCTTAGCAGCCTGACAAAAGTCAACATACATCATGTGAGTGAAGTAAAGGCCTTCAAGTTCAAGAGCCCTTGACAAGGGGTAGCAAGTAGGGTTTGTCTGCTGGACTGGACTCCAGCTGGTGTTGACCATAAGACTGGACTCTGGGGACTATAGTAGCTACAAGGCCTAAGCTGTGAGAAGCCCCTAAAGTTGAGCCAGGAGAAAATGCCCTAGAGCAGCCACTCACTCCTACTTCCTGAAAGTACTGTGAGGGATGGAGACCTCCCCTGGGGACCAACCTCCTGGTACAGAGATCTTGCACCGAGAATACATGAGGCTTTCTGTGAGATGGGCTTTGGACATGGAGAATAAGTGTGGGAATTCAAACACAGGGCAGCAGCTAATCTAAAACTGGTAAGCTGGAAACCACCCCCGAGATCAATCCCCTTGGGCAGGTAGCTTTCCTTTGCCTGTCTCCATGACCCCCTACCACACTCACATCTGCGGTCCCTATAAAGGCTGACCTCCTCACTCTTCCATGTTAGGGTTCTGTGAAGGGACAGGATTAAATAGCATAGATGTGTGTATATATAATGGGAAGTTTATTAGAACTGACTCCCGTGATCACAAGGTAAAGTCCCACAATAGGCCATCTGCTGCAAGCTGAGGAGCAAGGATGTCAGTCTGAGTCCCAAAACCTCAAAATTGGGGAAGTTAACAATGCTCCCTTCAGTCTGTAGCCTAAGGCCTCAGAGCCCCTGGCAAGCACTGGTTATAAATCCAAGAGTTCAAAACTGAAGAACTTGGAGTCAGATGTTCGAGGGCAGGAAGAATCCAGCACAGGAGAAAGATGAAGGCTGGAGGACTTGGCCTGTCTTAGTCTTTCCACATTCCTCTGCCTGCTTTTATCCTAGCCATGCTGATGGCTGATGAGATGGTGCCCACCCAGGTTGAGGGTGGGTCTGCCTCTCCCAGCCTACTGACTGAAATGTTCAATCTCCTTTGGCAACACCCTCAGACACACCCAGAAACAATACTTTACATCCTTCAATCAAGTTGACAATATTAACCATCACAGCCTCTCATTGTGTTTGAACAATGAGAAGCTCCACATGAGACAAAGGAGGGACAAAGACAGCAGTGTGCATGACTGCCCCCATCAAAGGTCATCTTGAGCTGCCTACGTTCAACTGAAGGTGGCTACGGTGCTAAGGTGGTTGTCTCTTAGTGTCCCAAAATCCATCTCCAAGCATCTCTTCTAACACTCCAAGTCTGGAAATAGCCCCTGTTCTTTGTCCTGGGATTGGTAACCTGTATGCCAGCAGTCCTCAGTATGTTTCCTGCACCATCAATTACCTGGAAACTTACTGGAAACATGAGTTCATTTCTCCTACCCTCCCCCGCCCAGCCAACTACAAGAGCAGAAATTCCAGGGGGTAACCTAGCAACCGGTGCCCAAACAAGCTCCTCCAGAAAAGTCTGAGCTCTCCGGCTCAGGATCACAAAGCCACCTGGGCTGCGTTCCCTTGTGGGCCTGACAGGCTCACATCCTGTCAACTTGGATTGAAGGATGCAAAGTATTGTTTCCGGGTGCGTCTTCGAGGGTGTTGCCAAAGGAGATTCCCATTCTGCGTGGTCCCTCCTTGAATCACTGAGTTCAAGGGGCCACATGTTTCCTGTCAGATCTCCTCTGATGCCTCAATGCTGTGGAGATACTTATATTGTGGTTATTGATCACTGCAGTGATGTGGCTGCAAGGAAGCACAGATGCCTTCTTAGGTTTCTGGATAATCCTTACAGTAGTGTTTCCAGGATTGAGTGTCTTACTTTCCTCCCATACTATAAAGAGGCTTAGGTAGCTCAGCCCAAGTTACTATACCGGGGAGATGATGCCGTAAAAACAGCCTCGTTGTCAGAGGCCCTGTTTGGAATAATGAAGGCAGACTGTGTTGTCTCAAACTGTTTAGCTTCTCACTGACACCTTACAAAGTCCACCATCCCCTAATACCAAACTAGGGAAGCCATGGCTGACTCCCAATTCTGTCACTACGGAGGTTGTGACATCCCAACTTGGAATTCCCAGTAGGATCCCAGTCTGGATATGTGGGCTCAAGACTTGATATTTGGGTGGGAACAAGACCCCCCGGGTCCCTGTGACATTGGGCACATCCTGTTGGTAGGATATCACTGAGGTTACAAGACTACCTTTCCTGGCCTCTTGTTTTGAGGCTTATAAACCTATCATCTTGGGCCTTAAGTAGTGGTTCACAAGCAAACCAGGGTGCATGGAAGGAAAGATGCCTAACAGTGACTTATCTTCAGAAAACAAAGATGCCTCTGTCATTCCCCAAACAGATCAAAGTTACAGCTACCCCTAGGCACAAACAGTATGTGAATATGAAATGAATAAACCTAAAGTAATGTTGTCTGGCAGGATACCCCCTTCACATCAGAGCTATGTGTGGCATGAGTTGAGGGGTGGGGGTGAAGCTCAGTGTTGGGAGCAGGCACCAAGGATGCCTGAACTTCCTGCTGTTGAAGTCTCCTGGAGCCTTCCAGACCTGAGCCAGCTCTGTACTGTATTAGCATTTTACTGTGCAATACAATTTTTTTTTTGGCTTGGCACATCAGGTGGCATCCAGCTTGTGGGCCAAAGTTCAGCCACTGGGACTCTTCAGTATCTGATAGTCTTTTAGGTGTTTATTGCTACCAAGACCCTGAAAGAAACCAGGAGTTAATTTTTAAATGTAGAGCACTTGCTGGCAGAAATAAGCACAGCTTACCCATTTCCTGGAACCCATGTTGTCATTCAATCTGGGCTTTCCAGTAGCTGCATGTAGTCTCTGCCACAGACTCCCACTGGCATACCTGCTGAGACACAGGACTTGAGGCATGGCAACTCCACATCTGTCTGGACATAGCAAAGCTTTTCTCTTGCTGTGTCAAACCGATAATAGCAGTTGTAAGAATAACCTGGTTAGTGGATCTGAGTGGACTCCCCAAGTGTTAGATGCCCTCTAATTCTCAGCCTACCAAGAAACATCTCAACATTTAGTGCAAAAGCAGCAGCTCGCCCCTCATTCTCAATAGGCTGTCCTGACAAGTTCCAGATCACAGTACGTAGCAGTGACCCTGGGTACGCTGCTACCTCAGAACCCTCATTGCATGTCTGAAGCACATGCCTGATACTAAAGGCAGGATGCTTTGTCTATGTTGAGAAGCCAGCAGGTCAGAGCTTGGACCAGAAAGAACATGTCCCCAGCAACGGTGTGCTCTGGCCTGGGGTGAAAACTGTTCTCATTACCCAGGGGAACTGGCTCCATGAGCAAGAGCTGCTTGGAACAAGCACTTGCCTGGAGATGTTAGTGATGAGGTCGGCCTCTGGAGGCCTCCCCTGACTCCCTCAGCTTCCAAGGGAGGTGGCTGTTCTGCCTGGCACTGCTCGTATCTCCCTCAGAGTAGAGGCAGGACAGTGGCCAGGAGGTCCATCTAGGTCCGTCTACTTCAAAGCTTTGGAGTTACAAAGCCTCTACGGGATGCCAGAGCTCCTTGCATACATTGTATCCCCTGAGATTTTTCTGCCTGACCTTGACCAGTCTCGTGGAGTGTCCTCAAGGAAGTCTCCCAGGTGACCTGCTCCACAAATATCTCTGGGAGGCCTGAATTTACTGTGGAAATAGTACCGAAAACAACCTAGAAGCCCGAGGCTGGCCCAATTTCCTGTTTCTGAAGTTGGGAGCACACGGATCATTTGGGAGTGGGTCCTGGTCCCACAGTTCTTGCTAGTCTATTTTCTCTCCAGATCTTGTCACTTTCATTAATATACCTTCAGATTCCTTGACTTTCTCCTCTATCATCGCCTTCCTGCTACCTGGCACATCCAGCGAGTTTTAAACCTTACAGGTATAACTCAATCCTGAAATTTCCATTTTGTTGTTTGTCTATTTCTAATATTCCACTTGTTTGAAGTGTTCACAATTGCTTGTTGGATTATTTTCTAAATCCTTTAATCCTCATATTAGTGTCTTATTGCTCACATCTGATTGCCTCTTATTCAAACTGAAATGTTTTCTGGATCTTGGTACCATAGGTAAACCTAGGATGAATATTAAAACTTTGAGTTTTACTAATAGCTTCTGTCTTTGCATGCAGTCTACATGTTAACCTAATTGACACTTGGCCAGCGACCCATGAAAGTGCTGTGCATCTGAACATAAACTCCTGTGGTGCACCTCTGACCAATCTCCCTCCCCACTCAGATGAGGAGACGCCACCCAGGGTCTCCTCAGCACCAGAGTGTATGGGGCTGCTGGGTGCTTCGTTACCACAGGAGGGAAGTGTGGTGGAAATCGGTGTCCTTCTCGCAGGCTTGAGCAAGAGGTGGGCAGCCCCTCATTACTGCAGGGGGTGAGAGAGCAGGTTCTTCCCACGAGCTCTGCTGCATCACGCCACTCTCAATTCATGCCTGCTTGTTTGGCAACAGCACAGATTCTAATCTTTTGAGGCTCGTTGATGGCTTTTGGGTCTTTTTAATAGAGAAAGGGGATTGATAATGTGAAATTATAGACAACACAAAGAAGCCAAAAGAGGTGTGTATATGGATACTCGAGTCTTAAAAACCCTGTGGCAGTGAAGGAGGAGACACAAGGTCCCCAATGTCCCTGTGACAATACCCTGGGATTCAGTCCTTCCAAAGAGTGCTGACCCCATCTCACTCCACATAAATGGAATGCCTTTTTGCCCTCTCAGGATGGAGGACTCTGTCCTGATCTGAAGTGCTCAGAAACACCAGGAGTGTGGAGAAATGAGCCTCCCACCGGTGACCTCTGTGTAGTTGAGGGTTTGGGGTAAAACTGGCAGAATGAGGTGGTTGCCTTGTACTCATGCCTCAAGTCGTAAGTCACCTTTCCTTTACACAAAAGGTGACCATTTCGGTCTGCACAGGCTCTCACGATCCTCTCCAGAGACAACACTCAAGTGAGTCCCTGCTACATACAGTCACAGGATCCTCAAGACTTCGAAGTCACGAGGCTCTGGGGTTCTGAGTTTGACTCCCAGAGCGGCCGTGGTTTCTTCTGCTCCCCAATCTCCAGCCCTAGGAGCTGGGGAGAAAAGGGGTCGCATGCAGCCTGAAATCCTAGGGGCTCATACAGGTCTCCACTCAATACCAGGCTTTTCTGCCTCTCTCCTTCCTGGTACTGGCTTGGATTCTCCACCCTCAGCCTGGCCTCTGTGTTCCTTTCAGATTTACAGCCTCCTTGCACATGTGGGATTTCTGCCTATCAGGTCATGATATGTCTAGGGATCTTGTAGCTGGGCCCTGCAAGGGCTGGCTCTCTGGGCTGGATGAACACATAGCCCCAGGATACTTGGGAGCACCAGGAATCCTGCCAGGCCACACCATCTCTATTCTTGCCAGCATCTGTTGCACTTCCCTCATGTCCATCAAGGGTGGATTCTCTGTGGTAGAAAGCATGTTGGGGGTTGGGGGGCGGGTCCACACCACTGCCTAGGGTGATCTCTGCCCTGGAGAATATAGTCTACTACCTGTTCTGCAGGACCCCGTGCCACCTTCTTGGAAAATGTCTCGCCTTCTGACAGGCGCTGACCCTCTCCCAAAACCGGGGTCTCAATCCAGACTGCTATTCTTTTGCTAGTAGTTGTGACATGGTTTGTTCATTAAATTGCTACTGATGTATGGGGCTAAACTGACGTAGTCTGAATCCCCCCTGAACAAGTGGATTCCAGTCTCTCCTAGACCTGCTGGGAGGATAGGGTCTGACGGGTTTAGTATGAATACTGTCTGGTCTGGTAATCCACACACATGCTTAGCTTAATTTTATATCATTTGCCAGCTACTTACTGGCTGGTCCTCATTGTCCCAGTTTGGGTTGGTGGTGGCACCTCTACCCCACGGCTTCACCAAAAGGCTCTGCATTCTAGTCCCCTCTCTATATCTGCACCTCTAGAACAGCTCTAAGCTCCACCTGACATCCTCTAACACCTACCCATCCCTATTCAGGGATCTCATAGGGTCCACAAAAACGGGTGGTTCTGGCTGAAGTCGACTCCCTTACGTCAGCAGGATCACAGCCGCTGTTAGGAGGAGGCAGGAAGAAGTCAGGCCAATGCATGGCATTTTCTGTTCTTACCGCACTAATAAGGCTTTGAGAATCCAGGGACAACTTCTCTTCCTGAGCTACAGCTTGGGGGGGACATCTGATGAAACTGAACCACAAACCGAAAACATCTTTGAGACCTAATCGGATCCATAGAGCCTGGGGCCTCATTTGTTTCTGCCTCTGGTTATAGTCAGGGTGCCCAAAGAGGACTGAGCCCAAGCAATGCTGTTCTGTTAATCAGAGGTGACTGGCTGGCTATGTGGGTGATTAACATAAGGGATGTTCACTCTTGCTTTTCAATGGGCAATGGCTTCTTGAGATGCTGAAACTGCCAAAGATCCGCACTCAGTTTCCAGCAAAAATAGCCAGAGGACAAGCCTATAGTTCCCAGAAGACTGAAATGCCAGTTACTTTAAGCCAACAAACAACAATGTGATGCTAAGAAGTCTGCTTGGAAACACTTGGGCAGATCTGGGAGTCTTAGGAATCTTACCTCACTTCCTAAAAAGCAGGTGCGGTTATGTCATGTTCATGACGGAGTCCTTGCAGGAGATCTAGGTCTGCAGTCTGTTCCGTAGGGCCCAGGCTGCAGGCCCCCAGGTGCTGGGAATAGGGCAGACCTGCCGATTTGGACTATTTTGAAAGTTGAGCAACCTACGAACTTGGTCCTGCTGGATATTTCACTAACAGAACGCAGTTAGATGGAGGGAATGTTAAAGTGAACACTCACAAACCCAGAAAGATGGAATTTCACTAGCAAACTAGACACGTCTCCGTGCCTTTGCCAGTCACTTGCTGAAGATAAAACAAATCAACAGTGACAGGTGTGACAAAAATGGCCATATTTTTATCTTTGATTTCATTTAGATACTTGCATCTTCTGAGACTGTATACAGCTGCCTGCTTGTTTCTGTTGCTGTCTAATCTATGAATATACACCGAGCTTCTGTTCTATTGAGATAACACACACATGGTATCACAGACTGTCATGGTTAGTACTCACATAGTACTGGATGTGGAAAACTGGTAATCACACCTTTCCTCTTCTGTTGTGTGTACACCTTGCTGTGAAAACCCCGAGTTACAGGCTTTGTATGATTGGCTTCAGGACCACTTCAAATGTCCTTTCAAAAGAACATGTGGCCGGGCGTGGTGGCTCACACCTGTAATCCCAGCTCTTCGGGAGGCTGAGGTGGATAGATCACCTGAGGTTGGGAGTTCAAGACCAGCCTGGCCAACATGGTGAAACACTATCTCTACTAAAAAATACAAAAATTAGCCGGGCATGGTGGTGAATGTCTGTAATCCCAGCTACTGAGGAGGCTGAGGCAGAAGAATCACTTGAACCTGGGAGGTGGAGGTTGCAGTGAGCCAAGATCACACCACTGCACTCCAGCGTGGGTGACAGAGCAAGACTGTCTCAAATGCTGCTTTCTTTGCTCAGTGTATGAGAGTCGCTGGTCTTACATACCTGCCAGCACTTGGGAATGTCAGTCTTTAAATTCAGCCCTGCTGGTGGCTTGGTGGCAGAATCTTGAAGTGGTAGTTTGAGTTCCTGAAGTTTTATTTCTTCACAATTATACCTATATGATTATAAAACATACGAGGTGTTCTTGTCAACGTGATACCTGCCATAATGACCAGACTTCTTTACGTATTTGCCAGGACAGCACAAGGAGTGGTCATCATGGCACTGATCTGGGTATTTCTATGGGGGGTGGGGGTGGGGTATGCTATATCATCTGAACATCTGAAACTTCTGCAACTTCATTCTGTAACCTGGGATCCAGTGAGTAAACGGGTCCCAATTACAAAGGTCTGGCTGCAAGACAGAAGAACCACCTTTTTCCTCAGCCCTGGAAATTCTGTGGTTCTTCCCCCTTCCTGGGGGGCCTCAGTTCTGGATCAGAAAGTGTTTTCCACTCACTCGGATCTAGAGCTGACTTCTGTCCTTACTCCAAGAAATCATTGATTTATCAGGTCACCGAGTTCCCCTCCCTTTCTAGCCTCTGCCTGGGTTCATGTACTCGGTGTGGCTTTGGGCAGCTTGAGGCTGACCACATAGCTATGGTGAAAGGCTTCCTGCATCTGGTCTTCAAGTACTGGAGTATTCAGCCAACGATGCTTCCCTCCTAAGTGGGCTCTGACTTAGATTTTTCCTTGCATTCAAAAAAACATAAGAAAACGCCTGTTCCACATCATAAGGTGGCAATTTTGGGGGTCATCAGCAGCTTTGAGTCCTCCCAGTCTCCCCTGCATGGTCACTGCAGGTCTTAGCGGTGTTCTGTTTCCAGAGTAACTGCTGCTGTGGGGGTAGTGGTGGCACCCCAGCCTGAGACCTGACCCCGAGGAAGGCAGATGCTAATCACCTGGTCTATTCTCTCACTACTTTCTAAAAGCAATTGAAGGATTTGCTTTGAACTCGGTGTCTGAGGGACCTTCTACCTTACCTATCAATACATTTCCTAGTAGAGAGCACAAGATAGTTTGTAAGACCTCTGAAGTGGATGAAAGACAAATTGATGTCAAAATGAAGGTAAAATATGATCTTTGCGACAGGTTTCTGGAAAAGGATCCCAGGTATGGCTTGGAGTGTGCGAAGTGAGGACCAACTTGCCTTTTACTGAGGTACAATCAACTATCATTCTATAAAGTTCCTTACTAAAGGAGGACATTGTCCAATGTTCTAACATGGCTGTGACGGGAAGTCTTTCTAAATGTGGGCTCCTGTACAGTACAATGAGCACAACAGTGTCCATGGAAATCCAAAACTCAAGACCTTGGCCACCATGATCATTAGCATGTGGAGAGCATGTGGCCATGACACTCTAAGGATCCTCAATCTCGGGGAATGAAGTGGCCAGTCCTCAAAGCTAGAAGTTAGGTGTAGGATAAAGTCACAAGAGTTAGAGATAAGGCAAGGCAAGGCTTTGCAAACCTTCCTAAGGACTTTTTGGCTGTTGCTTTTACTGAAATAGGAATGGGTGGGTGAGCTTTGAATGGTAGGCCTTGTATTTTAAGAATATCACTGGCTCTGTGTGGAAAATAGGTTTTAGGGGAAAAGAGACCTGTTTAGAAGCACTATGTGGAAGTCCAGGTGTGGGCCGGGTACAGTGGCTCACGCCTATAATCCCAGCACTTTAGGAGGCCGAGGCAGGTGGATCCACCTGAGGGTCAGGAGATCGAGATTAGCCTGGCCAACATGGTGAAACCCCTTCTCTACCAAAAATACAAAAAGTTAGCTGGGCGTGGTGGTGGGCACCTGTAATCTCAGCTACTCTGGGGGCTGAGGCAGGAGAATCGCCTGAATCCGGGAGGTGGAGGTTGTAGTGAGCCAAGATCGTGCCATTATACACCCAGGCTCCAGCCTGGGTGACTGAACGAGACTATCTTAAAAAAAAAAAAACCCACGTGTAAAGTGGTAGCTTAGTCCAGGTGTGCATGGGCATGGAGGTGAGAACTGGTCAGATATGAGCCCATGTGGCAGGAAGAACTGACAATTTCTGGATACTTGAGGTGGGAATACTATATGGAAAATTCTGAGAAAGTCGCAAGTTTGGCATAAGTTTGATAGGCATAAAAACTGCTAACTTCTTTCAAACTTTTTTTACTTCTTAAATCTTACTAATTGGCAAACAACTGCATATCCATGAGATGCATAGCCATCTTTTGATGAATAATTATAATATTAGGGCAACTAACATATCCATCTCAAACGTTTCTTCTGCATTGGGATTATTCAATATCTTCCTCCTAGCTATTTGAAACCAGATAACTATAGTCATCCTACAGTGCTTATAGAGCGTGAGAACCTCATTCCTATCTAGCTGTAACTCTGTATCCTTTAACAAGTCTCTCCCTGCCCCGCCCCCGCTACCCTTTCCAGCCTCTAGCATTGTCCTACTTCTCAGATCAACTTTTTTAGCTTTCACGTATAAGCGAGAACATGTGGTGTTAACTTTGTTCCCAACTTATTTCACTTCATGTCCTCCAGTTCCATCCATGTTGCTGTGAATGAAACAGGATTTTCTTTTTTATGGCTGAGTAATACATACCACACTTCACCCATTTCTGTTGGACACTTAGGTTGATTCCATATCTTGGCTATTGTGAATAGTTCAATGAACTGAACGTGGGGTTACAGATGTCTCCTTAATATCCCAAGGAAAGGAAATTAACATAAGTTTCTGGTAGCAGGATTGCTGGATCACATGGTAGTTCTACTTGTCATTTTTAGAAGGGACCTCCATACCATTCCCCGGTGTCTGTACTAGTTCATATTCCCACCAACAGTGTATAAATCCTCTTTTCTGCATCCTTGCCAGTGCCTATTTTTTTGTCTTTTGATAATAGCCATCCTCACTGAGGTGAGATGATACCTCGTTGTAGCTTTGATTCGCATTTCCCAATGACGAATAATGTTAAATATTTTTTCATACTTGGCCATTTGTGTGTCTTCCTTTAAGAAATGTCCACTCTGATTATTTGGCCTTTTTAAAAACTGGATTTCTTTTTCTCTTGATATTTGAGTTATTTGTATATTCTGGATACAGATTCCCCTAACAGACAAGCAATTTGCAGGTATAGTTCTCCCATTCTGTAAGCTGTCTCTTCAGTGTTTCCTATGCTGTGCAGAAGATTTAGTTTGGTATAATCCCTTTTATTTTTCATTTTGCTTCCTGTGCTTTTTGAGGTCTTACTCATAACCTTTTCCCAGACTTGTAGTCCTGAAGTGTTTCCCCTATGTCTTCTAGTAGTTGTTTTGGATCTAACATTTAGGTCTCTGATTCATATTTTGAGTTAATCTTTATATAGGGTGAGAGAAAGGGGGAGGGTTTGTGTCTAGTTCTACTCTTCCGCATTTGGATATCTAGTTCTCACTGCACCATTTATTGAAGAGACTATACTTTCCCCAATGAGTGTTCTTGGCACCTTTTGTCAAAAGTGACTTGGCTATAGACATGTGACTTGTTTTATTGGTCTATATATGATTTTTATGCTATTACAGCTATAAAATTCTAGCTAGCACAGCTTTGTAGTACATCTTGATGTCTGGTACTATGATACCTTCAGTGTTTTTTGCTCAGAATTTTTTGGCTCTCCGGGGTCTTTGGTTTCATTAAAAACTTCAGGAAATTTTATATTTTTGTGAAGAATGTCATTAGTACTTTGATAGGGATTGTGTTGACTCTATAGCTTACTTTGGATAGTAAGGACACTTGATCTCAGTCTAAGTGTGGGATGCTTTTCCATCTGTTTGTATTCTGTTTTCTCAGTTTGTAGTTTTCCTTGTAGAGGTTTTATACCTTCTTGGTTACATTTTATTTCTAGGTATTTTTTGGTAGGTTCTTGATTGTCTTTCTCTTTCAGCTAGTTCGTTGTTCATATGTAGAAATGCTACTGACTTTTATATGCTTTGTATATTGTAACTTAACTGAATCTGTTTATCAGTGAAGAGTTTTTTGGTAGTATCTTTAGGTTTTTCTATATAAGATGTATAAGATGGCACCTGCCAATGCTGACAATTTGACTTCCTCCTTTTCAATTTGGATGCCCTGTATTTCTTTTGCATAATTGTTCTGGCTAGGACTTCCAGTGTACTATGTTGAATAAGAGGGGTGACAATAGGCATCCTTGTCTTGTTCCAATTCTTAGGGCAAAAGCTCTTAGCTTTTCCTCTTTCTAGGATGTTAACTATAGGGTTATCACATGTGCAACAGGCTCTTTCCTACTGCCCAGATAGAGCCAATTTAACAAGACAGGGGAATTGCAGTGGGGTTTTACACACGCACAGCCAGCTAAATGACAGACTAGAATTTTATTACTGCTCAAATCAGCCTTCCCAAGAATTGAGGCTAGAATTTTTCAAAGACGGTTTGGGGAAAATAGGGGTGGCTAAGCAGTGGATGCTGCTGATTGGTTGGGAGTGCAATCACAGAGGTGTGGGAAATGGTCCTTTTGTATGCTGAGTTGCTTCTGGGTGGGGCCACGAGTGGTTGGTGGGTCTGGGTGGAACCATCAGTTGTCAGAAATGAAAGAAAACCATCTTGGCCAATCTTAAGTTCTTTAGTAGTGATATTATCTGCAGGAGTAACTGGAAGTTGCAAATCTTGTGATGTTTGTCTACACTTTAGCAGAGTTTTTAGGCTCTTCTTATCCTTCTAACCTGGTGGGATCTCACTAGCTTTACAAAGGTGGCTGAATTTGGGGAAGGGCTATTTTCATTTAGACTATAAATATTTTCCAAAGTGAGCTTGGCCTAAGGCCCAGGAAACAAGAGCAGTTTTGGAGGATAAAGACAAGATAGCAGTTGGTTAGATCAGATCCTTCATTTTCATAGCTTTCTGTTATATTGAAACTGCCTTTGCAAAAATATATTGCCCTTACTGAAGTGTACTTTTTTCTTTACCTAATTTCTTAAGGGTTTTATCATGAAGGCATTGAATTTTTATCAAGCTTTTTCTGCATCTATTCAGATCATGGTTTTTTTTTTCCTGTGGATGGATCATGTCTGTTGATTTGTGAATGTTGAACAAACTTTGCATCCCTGGGACAAATCCCACTTGATTATGGTGCATTCTTCTTGATATGTTTCAAAGATTTGGCTTGTTTTCGGTACTTTTGAGGAGTTTTGTGTCTGTTCATTATGGGTATTGGGTTGAGGTTTTTTCTCATGTCTTTGCTTTTTGGTGTCAGGGTTATGCTGGCCTTCTAGAATGAGTTGGGGAGAATTCCGATTCCATTTTTTTTTTTTTTTTGAATAGTTTGAGAGGATCTGGTGCCAATATTCTTCAAATGTTCAATACGATTCAGCAGTAAAGGCTTCCAGTCCTGGACCCTTCATTGTTGGAGGCTTATTATTGATTCAAACTTGTTACTTGTTTCTGTTCAGATTTTCTTTCTAGTCTTAGTTTAATTTTGGTAAGTTGTACATGTCTAGGAATTTATCCATTTCCTTTACACTTTCAAATTTATTGGGACATAGTTGTTCATAGTAGTATCTAATGATCATTTGTATTCTGTAATATCTTGTGACAGCTCCCTCTTTATTTGATTTTTATTCACTTGGGTCTTAATCTAATGGTTTGTCAACTTTTGAATCTTCAAAAAAATTTTTGGTTTCATCTCTTTAGTCTCAATTTCATTTATTTGCTCTGATCTACTTCTTTCCTTCTAATTTTTGGTTGGTTGGTTCTTGCTCCTGCAGTTCCTAGAATGTACATCAGTAAGTTGATTATTTGAAGTCTCTAGTTTTTTGACTATAGGCATCTATTGCTATAAACTTGCCTCTCAATCCTGCTTTGGCTGTGACACATAGGTTTTGGTGTGTTGGGTTTCCATTTTCACTAGTTCCAAGGAATTTAACTTCCTTCTTAATTTTTGCCTTCACCCATGGGTCAGTCAGGAGCATGTTATCTAACCAATGTGTATCCGTATAGTTTCAAATGTTCTTGTTATGACCTCAATGGAATAAAACTAAACATCAATAAAATATTCTCTTAAAAAATCACGATTTGTTTTGAGTCCTAACATGTCACTCCTGGAGAATGTTTTATATGCTGATAAAGATATCCTGCAGCTGTTGAGTAAAATGTTCTGTAAATGTCTGTTAGGTCCATTTGGTCTGTGGTACAGTTCAAATCTGTTTCCTTTATTTTCCTGTCTAGATGATGTGCCCAGTGCTGAGTGGGATGCTGATGTCTCCAACTATTATTGGGGTCTAGTGCTCCTTTTAGATCTAATATTAGTTATATATATCTGGATGCTCCTGTGGGGGTGCATATGGATTTACAATTGTTATATTTTATTGATGAATTGATGTTTATTATATAATGTCTCTATAGCTTCTAAAGTGTTTGTCTGACACAAGTATAGTTACTATTGTCTACCTTTTTGGTTTCCATTTGCATTAAATCTCTTCTCACTTTCAGTCTTGTGGGCCTTTCTGATAAGGTGAGTTTCTCTTAGGCAGCATATAATTGGGTCTCTAATAGACTGGCTGAATGGATGTTTTAAATGGAGAATTTGTTTATATTGCTATTGATGGGTAAGGACTTCTGCCGTAATGTTTTCTGGTGGCTTTATCCTTTGTTCTGAATTTGTTCTTGTGGTTAAATAGCTTTCTATAGTAATAAGGCTTGACTCCTTTCTCTTCGTTTTGGCTTTACCAGTGAGTTTTATAGTTTCACATATTTTCATGGTAGTTATGACTGTATTTTCACTTCTAGATAGACTCACATCTTATGTAAGGCTAGTCTAGTGGTGATGAATTTCCTTACTCTTTGCCTCTCAGTGAAATATTTCTCCATTTCTGAAGAACAGCATTTCTGGGTATAATATTCTTTCTTTCAGCACTTTCAACATATTCATTTGCCCCTCCCCCCACCCCCACCTGGAAAGCTTCTGCTGAAAAATCTGCTTGAAGCCTAATTAGGGATTCCCTTAAATGTGACTTGATGCTTTTCTTTTTGCTGCTTCTAGAATTTTCACTTTTGACAACTTAAATCTAATTCAGACTTGTTTAGGTTGAATGTACTTGGAATTCCTTGAGCTTCCTCAGACATTGGCACATTCAGTTGGTAAGAGATTGGGGTTACTACCTTTCATGGCCCCTTATTTCAGAATACAAACCCAGCCATCTTAGGGCATAATTGGTTTTCAAACAAACTACATGAAAAAAAGGGGCAATATTTAACAGTGAAATCTCATTAGAAAATGGAAAGAGATTAGATTTGATCATTCCACAGAATTGTAGGATCATAGTTAGAGCTTACCCCAGAGTTCATGAGGTTGAAATAAGCAAGATAAAAACTCAGGGAAAAGCTGTCAGGATGCCACTCCCCATCATGACGCCGTGGGTATGAGTTGAGGGCAATGAAACACAATGCTGGGAGCAAGTACCATGAATGCCTTCCTACTGTGTTGAAGTTTCCTTCAGCCTTCTAGATCCACATTTTAAATATTTCCACATTGTACTGGCATTCTGCTGTGCAGTACAACTTTATCATCCAGTATATCAGATGGCACCCAGTTTGTGGGTCAAAGTTCAGCCGCTAGGAATCTTCAGGCCTTTGGTAACATGTCTTTAGGAATTTATTGCTTATAAGGATGCAGGAATGGTCTAGGAGTTGGTTTTCAAATTCAGAGTATTTGCTGGTAGAAATAGGCGCAGCTCTTCTTGAGTGTGTTAAATCATCCAATTGGGCTCTCTAGGGGCTCCATATAGTAATTCTCTCTGCCATAGGCACTTCCACTATTCAGACAAAGACCATGTTTCATGGCAGCTTATCTTAGTCTGGACGTTGAAACAAAACCTCCTCTTGCTCTGCAACCAATCCAATAATTGCAACTGTAAGAATGATCTGCTTAATGGATCTGAGAGGTATCCTAATGTTATAATCCCTCCAATTCTTGAGAGGCCTACCAAGCAGTGTCCTAATGTTAGCAGAAATGCAGCAACTTGCCCCTCATCTTTACAAGGACATCCTGTCAAGTTCCAGATTGCAGTACACAGCAGTGAGTCTGGGGCTCACCTCGGCCTAGAGAATACTCATCACCTGCGTTTGACACACAGCCACTTCTGCTTCTTGACCCCTAGAAGTGGGGTACATTGCCCATATTGAGAAGCCAGGACAGACCTCTGACCAGGAAAGACAACCTGCTCCCCAAATGGGGTGTACTGTCCTGCTCAGCCATGGTCTTGCCTGAGACCAGAGTTCAGTACCTGGAAGCACCAGCTCCACAAGCAGGGAGCTGCCTTAGAAAAAGCACCTGCCTAGAGACGTTAGTGATAGACTTTAATTCCCTTTCCGTCTAAAAAAGCAAAACTAACGTTGATGTCAAATGTTAGACAACCCAAAGAAGCTATGGGCAATGCTGTGTGTCTATTAGTCACATGACAGCTTTAAAATTCTATAGCTGTGTATGAGGAGGAAGGAGGTCTCAAATATCCCTGTCCTAACCATGTGGTTTAGTCTTTCCCAAGGAACATGGGCCCTTACATACATGTTGAATGTATCTCTTTTCTCTCTTTAAATGGAGGGCTTTATATCTGGACTTAAAATAATCAAGACCAGGAGGAATACAATATAATCTGCCTATAATAGGGGTTTGGGTAAAACAGGCAGAACAGGCCGGGTGCAGTGGCTCACGCTTGTAATCCCAGCACTTTAGGAGACTGAGGCGGGTGGATCACAAGGGCAGGAGATCGAGACCACGGTGAAACCCTGTCTACTAAAAAAACAAAAAATTAGCAGGGCGTGGTGGTGGGCGCCTGTAGTCCCAGCTACTACAGGCTGAGGCAGGAGAATGGCGTGAACCCGGGAGGCAGAGCTTGCAGTGAGCCGAGATCGCGCCACTGCACTCCAGCCTGGGTGACAGTGAGACTCCGTCTCCAAAAAAAAAAAAAAAAAAGGCAGAACAGGACTGTCACCTTGCTCCCAAGGCTCAAGTCCTAGATTCCATTTCCCTTACCCAAAAGGGGAACCTTCTTCCTGCATGGGCTTTACCATCTCTCCAGAAATGAAACTTGAATGAGTCTCTGCTATGTGCAATGAGGATTCCAAGGCCCTGAGGTTCCTAGGCACTGTGGTCCTGATGGCTCTCAGAGCCATGGTTTCTCCCCTTCTCCCACTTCCCAACACTCGGAGATGAGAAAGGAATGGTGTAGCTTGAAGTCCCAGGGACCCAAGTAAGTCTTCATTCTATTCCAGGATTTTCTGCCTGCGTTTTCTAGTACTTGCCTGGATTCTCCATCAGTCTAGGGAGATGCTGGCTTCAGTGGGCTTTTATGCTTTGCAACCTCCTTGTGTGCATGGAACTTCTGGTCTTTTGGGTCATGGGGTGCTTGGAAATCTTCCCAAAGTGGGGCCCTTAGGGGTGCTTTCTGGGTTGAATGAACATATAGCCCACTGGCTCCATACCTGGGGGTTCCAGGAATCCTGTCAGGCCACACCATCTCTATTTTTGCCAGCATTTTGTTGTTCTGGTATATCTCTCAAGGGTGGATTCTCTATTTTAGAAGTCATTTTGAGGTCTACATCACTCACTGGGGTGTTTTCTGCCCTAGATAAATATCCTTATGTTCTACAGTATCCTCTGCCTTTTTCTTGGGAATGTTTTGCCTCCTAACAGGTCCTGATTTTTCGAGACCGGGGTCTCAACTTCAATTGTTCCCCTAATAGTAGGGGTGACATGTCTTATGTCTGGTGCAATTCTCCATATATGGGGCTAAACTCATGTCATCTGCATGTCCTCCTAAATAAGTGAATCTCAAATCTTTCAGCCCTGCCATGTGAATTTTGTCTGAAAGGATTTAGCTCAATGCTGCTTGGTCCAATGGTCCACACATGTCTGGTTATCTCTTCTGTGAGCTGTTCTTTGGCTGGACCTCATTATTCCAGCTAGGGCTATGTTTTGGTGTTACCTGTTCCATGGGGCTTCACCTAATATGTGTGTTTGTGTTCCCCCCTTCCCATCTATACCTTTTGTGGAGCTCTTAACTTCATCCTCCACTACCTACTACCTGTCCCTATTGGGGTCTCTTGTAGGTTCTGAGAACCACCTGCCATTTTAAGTGGAGTTCATCAACTCTACTGCACCAACAGCATCTCTGCAATTCCCCATCTCATGGCCATTTGTAAATAGACTATTTCTTCTTAGTTTCCAATTATTCCATTGATTTTTGTTGGTGGTGGTCTCAGGAACTTAAGCAGATATACAAGGCAAATAGGAAGGGGGGTGATTAGGGAGAGATGGTGATCCCTTCAAGATAGGTTTTAATCTGGCTAATGCTGCCACTGCTGTGGGTCCCTCTTAGGTGCAGTGGCTGTTCCTGCCGGCCATTAGATGTGTTATACGGTTGGCAGGGGCTGGGTCTTCGTGGTCTGGGAGTGAGGGCAGCTACAGTGGGCTCACCACAAAAGGAAAAGCAGGGAGGTGACCCTGAAGGGGCATTTCAACTACGCAGGATCACAGCTGCTGGATCACAGCTGCTGCTAGGAGACAGGAAATAGGCTATGCAGCACTAATCAGACTTCAAGAATTTGAAGGTAGGACAACTTAGCTCTTCCTGAGCTACAGCTTGCAAGGATGCCTCATAACACCAAACCATACACTGAAAATATCTCCTCAAGGGCTGATCAGACCCACAGATCCCAGGTCTTCATTTGTTCCCACTCCTGTGTGTAAGTTTGGATGCCTGAGGCAGGTTAATCCCAAGAGACACACTGTTCTGTTGACTAGAGGTGACTGGCTGGCTATGTGGGTGGTTATATAAGAAGTGTCTGCTTATTTCAACAGGCAACAACTTGAGCTCACAAAACTTCCAAAAAACTGTATTAAGTTTGTAGCAAAAATAGCCAGTGGATAAGACTATAGTTCCCAGGAGACTGAGATTCTAGAGTTACTTTAAGCCAAAAAACAAAACCCGAGTGTGGTAGTCTGGGAAAGACAGTCTAATCTGGAAGAGACTTAGGAAGGTCTACCTCAATTTTTCCCAGTCAGGCAAGCTCAGGTCATGTCCTCAGTGACCAAGAAATTCATTGGGTTAATCTGGGTTACAGCTGTGCTGTTATGGGACCCAGCCTGAAAGACCTTGGTTTACTGGAGATGAGGCAGACTTGCCAACTTCAGACTGCCTGAGAGCTGAGCAGCTCGTGAACCTATCTGTCCTTCTTGCTGTGTATTTCACTTAGGAGTGAAGTTAGACTGGGGGGACTACTAATGTGAACACACACACAAAACTATATTCCAGGAAGATATGGAAACTTCCCACAAACTGGATGCCTTTCCTCACCTCTGCTGGTCATCATCACTGAAGATGATAAACTAGTCCATAGTGATAGACATGGCAAAAATAGTTGCGTTTTTGAGCTGTACCTGATTCAATTTCTCTTCATGACCTCATCTGAAATTTGCGTACATTGCATACAGATGTCGCTCACTTCTGTTGATGGTCTAGTATTTGAGTGTGCTCCAGCTCATCCATCCTACCATTCAAGTGGTGGCTTGGGAGGTATTGCATGCCTTGTAGTTGTGTACCCTGTTTGAAATCTGTGGGTTCTAGGCTGCATATGGTTGACTCTCTGGGGACACCCCAGTCTTCCAAAAATGATGTGCCATTTAACATTGTCACTGTGAGTTGCAGTTGCTGTACATACTTGCCAGAGCCAGGGATGTTTAATTTCAGCACTTCCAGCAGCTGTGTCTTATGGTAGCTTTTGAATTCACAATTTTATCCAGGTGTAATTACATCTCCTGTTGGTATAAGGTATTCTTGTCAACACAATACACATGTTGACCTCATGATCAGATTCATGATCTGTTGCTACTTTGTTTGCCAGAATAGGCTGAAGGGTGGTCACTATGGTAACAATTTATATATGTCTATCAGGGAGAAGAGTGAGTGGGAAATGGTGGCATATCGGGTCATCTGAAACCTGTTCCTGTAACTTTATTCTAGAACATGGATGAGTAAACAGGTCCTGAGTATTTCATAGTCCCCCTGCAAGATGAAAGGAGAAACTTTACCCCAAACCAAAGAATTCTGTGGTCTTTCTGTTCACTTTTTGTGGGCCACAGTCCTTATAAACACAGGTTTGGGTCAAAAAGGATTTTCCACTCGCTCAGATATAGAACTGTTCTGCCTATCCCAAGAAGTCATTGCTGGATTGCCTGGTCATTGAGTGCCTCTCCTCTCCAGCCTCTGTCTCGGTTCAGGTGCTTAGTGTGGTCTTGATGGCCTTGAGCAGCCTGAGGTTGGTCTCATACCTGGGGTTGAAAGGCTTCCTCCATCTGGAGCATTTAGCCACCTGGGCTTCCTAAGTGGGCTCCAAGTTATTTTTAAATGGTAGAAGGAAAATTCCTAAGAGGATAGGAACTGTGTGGGTCCTACCGATCTCCTTGGTAGGGCCACTGCTGGTCCTGGCTGCGTCCCCTCTTTCCAGGGTCACTTCTGCTGGGGGGTTGGCAGGGCATGGTGGTCCCCCTGCATGGACCTGACTGAGAAAGGAGGCAGTGCTGATCGGCTAATCACCTGGGCCTACTTTTTTTCTGACTTTTTTTCTTTCTTAAAAGATTTACTCTGAACTTGGTGCCTGGTGTGAACCTGCTACCTTACCTATCAATACCTTACCTAAAACTAAAATGTGAAATAGAACTGGTAGCACATTCCACAATATTTGTCTCCTTTGGCTTTTTTCTTGGAAATTCTCCACTAAGGTGCTGGAATCCAGTCACTCTGCCTTGCAGAAACAACTGAAGCCCAGAGGTGAGAGGAGAAAGACCCTTGGCTTGCTGCCTGCTTTCTATTTTGAGTTAGGAGTTAGCTTCTAACAGGTCACTTAAAGACTCCTTTGAGGTTAGAGGAAAAGCCTGAAACCTCTAGTGTCTTATTCTGTATGAAGTGGAAAAGTGATCTGCTCAGTCCTTGACCCCGTGAAGCTGGGAAGAACTTCTGGTGTATTAGTCTTTGGCTTACATGCCAGTTTCTATTCTCAAACTCAGGTGACAAACCAAGGGCCATAGACTTCCATGAGCTAGTTGAATACTTGGGGCATCTTGGCATTTGACTAAATCTGCCATAGCAGAGAAACTAGTGGGGACAGGGGAGCTCCTGTTCCTTGCAAGATACAAAAACTGATACATAAGATATGTAACTGGACTTGGTGAGGTGGACGCTTTCTATGGAAACTTCACACTAAGAAATGGCAGGGAGGGGCATCCCAGGATGCTTAGAGATGAAACCAGCCTTCCTTCCTAGCCCAGTGTGTCCTCAAGTCCTCTAAGGACAGGATGAATGCCAAGGAATCTTGAGGGGGGTGGCAGTCATTCACCACAATGGCAGGGTTAGAACAATACTTGTGCTACATAGAACAAGACCAGGGCAAGTTCTTGTTGCCCTGGTGGGACAGGTACAAAGTGTGTTGAGACTGAAGAGCTCATTGGTGATGTCCTAATAGATGCAGAGGAGAACATGGTTGTAGTGTGACCCTCTTCCTGTTGAAGGAACTCGAGCTTATCTTCCCTGTCTCCTGAGCAGGACTCTGCTACCTTCATGTAACACATTAGCGAGGAAAATGCAGCATTGGCTCTCTGGGTATATTTGGAGCTGCATAAAGTTTCAGAACTTCTGCAGTGTTCTGCCTTAGCTAACTTCCACCTCCTAGAGTTGATGGCAACTTGGGTAGCAGTAGATGCCCTTGGGAAATGGGCTGGAAGTGCACAGGGATAGGTACAACCAACACACCTTCCAGGAGCTCAACCTGGTGAAGAAAATAGGAAGATAGGAAAAGACTCTGGCTCCAAGCCCCATCAGCATGCACCCCAGCCTGGATAGCGGGTGACTCACAGAAGCTACCGCACACTGGGCAGCCAGCCCCTGAGCCAAGTGATAACTCCCATCCTTGGTGACAGCATTGGAACTCCAGGAATCCTGACAAGGAGGTTGAATCTTCCCCAGGCTTGTCACTGGGTAGCAAGGCCTTGGGCTCTTACTTGATACCCACAGGAGAGTGTATGGCTCCACTTGCCCACACAAAGCCAGTTTCTCAACCAGCTTGCTGTCTCCATAGTCACACTGGTGTGGGTTACTCTCCAGATTTGATGTCAAGCTAAGAAAGCATATGCTGTTCAGTAAACTAGCAAGTGAAAGCCACCAGTATCTTCAATGTGCCTACTTTCCTCGTATTTTCCCCTCATCTCAACAGGTTATTCACTGAAATTAACTCAACAGATTTTATACTACATATACCCCTGAGTGACAATGTGACCTATAGCAAATGGATACTAAAATACTGAATACCTACAACATGTAGTGCTGCTAAGGAACAAGCATGCCCCAGCCAGACAGCAAGTTATACCCTAGTGACTAGGATAGAACACACCTACAGTTACGAATTTGCTTAACAATGGGGATGCTCTGAGAAATGTTAGGTGATTTTTTTTATCATCGTATGAACATAGTAGCACACTTAGAGACCTAGATGATACATCCCTTTGCACACCTAGGCTATATGGAATAGCCTATTGTCCTGACTACTGTTGTATTATGAGCAGTCCATGGTTGACTGAAATATCATTGTGGTATATGACCATGCCTATATGTACATAGCCAAGAGATATAAAGCAAGACCTTGTAGGCCTTTATAAAGGGTTTGGCTTTTGCTTTGGGTGAAATGGGAATGGATTCATGAGTTTTGAATGCCCAACCTTATGTTTTAAGGATCTCACTAGCTCTGTGGACCATAGGTTGTAGGGGAAAAGAGACCAGTTAGAAGCATCATGTAGAAGTCCAGGTGTACAGTGGCAGCTTAGTCTAGGTGGGTGGAGGCATGAATTGGTCAGATATGAGCCCATGCAGGAAGAATCAACAACTTCTGGATACTTGAGGTAAGAAGGTTGCATGGGGAAAGTTTTGCAGGAAAGGCAAAACTTGGGAGTGGTAAGCTTGATAAATGTAAAAAGCAAAGCTGTTGAAAGCAAACTGCTACTCATTTCCTTGTCATTTCAAACTCTGTCCCTATTCTATCCTGACACCATCAAATAGATGTTTTTATGTCAAACTAAGGTGGGGAGGGGGAGAAAGGAGGATGAGTCTGCAATGAAATGGTTATGGAGATGGATCATCAATGCTAAATTGGGAAGGGAGAAGAAGCCAGTTGGAGGCTTACTAACTGTATGAAAAAGGCAGGAGATCCATAGCTGAATCGGCCTCCACTACTACAACAGTCTTCTTGAGGATGAAAGAATAAGTGGTATAGAATGACAAAATGTCAGGGTAGGATGACTCACAATATGAAGAGTTCCTCTAGAGATCAAGATGGCATCTACAGGTAACCACAGGAATAGACTTTCTCCATCGAGAAAGTCTATGGAAGTGAGGTCAGAACAAAGAGGTTCACTCACTGGTTCCTCCAGTATGCATGAAGATGACGTGAGCATTACAGGTGGTGCTGCTGAGTGGGGAGAACAAGGTGCTAACACAGCCAAGGAATGAGAGGGAGCCGCCAGGTGGCCAGGACATGCTTTTGTAACAAGTTGGTGAAGAGAAGAGAAAAACTCCATTGCTTAGACTTGGAAAGTGCTGTGGAGTTGGTGAGGAACGTTCTGTAGAAGTTAGGAAGACATTTCCTGCTCTACTCCCTGTAATGTTGGAAATATGGGAATAAGTTTTCTGTAACCCTCATGAGCAGATGCAGTGCCCTCAAGGAGCAGCCAAGTTACTATTTCACCACACCAATAAGGAGCTGCCAAAAGTTTGGGACTCTGGTCTTTGGCAGAGTTGCCAATATCCTCAAAGAATTCATTGAAATGTTCCAAACCATTTCAAAGGAGTGTGTCTTACTGTGGAATGACAGTTCAGACATATAAGTAATCAAGATCTGGCATCTTAGCCTTTTCTCTCTTGATTCTCTATTTTCTTGACCACATTTGAAAATAGTTTTCTGATGTTCACTGCTTGACACCTCAGGGCCTTCAGACTCTGCTTACCTGAGGCTTTTATTATCTTGACTTGAACTTTTTGATTTCCCAACTTAGGGTGCATAATAGCCAATGGGAATGTGAATCTAGGAATCTGTACTCTTCCAGAAAAGATGACACTTACACCAGAGCCCCTAACCTGAATTGATCCATGCCATGGAGACAGGGCTTTTCCCTTTCTTTCCTCCTTATCATTAGATAGTCAAGGTTTAAGTATCAACACTGTAGTCCGAAAAGAGAAATTCATATCCATGATAAATCAATAAGGCTAATTTCCAGTTGGGAACAAATTCTGGACCTAAATGTTGATCACGTTTTCATGCCAGAATCAAGTATAATGAGACTCAGGAAATACAGGGAGCTGAGCTTGGGGCCATCTCCTGTTCACAAGTCTGATCAGGAAAATCCCCCTCTGGGCCTACGATGTCCTACCTGACCCTTGTGCCACCCTCTCTGCCAATGCCAAAGGGAATCTTCTGTGAACTTTGTCCACTCGATTCTAGCTTCCTACTTGGGAAGGTCCTAGCTTCCTATAGAAAGCCCTGGTGTCCTTGGCAAAGACAAAGGGAGTGTGCCCCTAAACTTGTCTTTAAGGGGGCTAACAGCATGACAGCCTTGGAGCTTCTCAGATGGTTTGATCTGAGTTTTGGAAATAAGGGAACTCTGAATAAGTATAGCATAACAACAATCACTGACATGTTCTTCAGGGAACTAAGGAAAGGGAAAGTGATGCAGGAACTGGGGTTTCCTTGTGAGAGGTGGCATTGGGAAGGAGTCGGAGGCTGAGCTGATGGGGTTAATAACAGTGGCCCTGCTGGCTCACTGTCAGACTCCTCCTGTACCCCTGGCAAAGGGAAGGGGAGGGGAAAGCAGGCTGCCTAGGAGACAGGTGGGATTTGCCGTATCGGAGAAACTGAGAAATATGGAAGCAGGAAAGCTCAGGGCCAGAAGTAAGTTGAGGGAAGAGTGGAGTGGAGTGCCCTTTAACAAGGACAAAGATCACCCCCTCCAGGGTTATGGCCAGGCTGACCTCAGGACACGGGGCTTAGAACACCAACACTGGGCAGTCTGACATCAAACTGAAGAACACTTAGCATTTCAGGTGAATTTAAAACTAATCCTGGTCTTAGAGTGTGAAGCAGGACTCCAACTGTGCCAAGAGATGGATCTAAAGCTGCCTACACTCCAAACCAACACAAGAAGGACAAGTGTGTGTCCGATTTACAGGAAAGCATCTTTGCTTGAGAAGCCCCTCACTTTGGCTTGGGGGACAGCGGTGGATCCTCTCTAGCCAGCTTTCCCAGCACAATACGCTCAAAGAACTACAAGCCCAGCAGTAACTCAAGTTTTCGTTCCTGCTGGATTCTCGTGGGCTTAGTCCTGATGCCTGTGCACAGACACACCAGAGATGTTGCTTACCCATGTGATGAGGGTTCAAATCAGATTAGATTGAATAGGCAGGAGAAGTTTGAAACCAGGAAACTGAATTTACATCATCAGGTTCAAGAAAATAGCATAACTAGAGGCAGTATAGGGGGGTTACCTTGCAGTTTCTTGTAGCTAGTTCTATGAAACTACTTGAGATTTGAAACTACTTGGATGAATCTGGGTGGAATAATCCAAAGGTCTCAAGTATTAGGAAGTTAATGTCATATATTGAGGTTTACTTGGAGATACTGAGTTTGGGGGCTAGGGTGTCAGATCAAAGGTGATGTATCCTGAACTTCAGTTTAGCAATTAACAGACACTCCTAGGAGCAAGAGATGCCTCTTCTTGCCCCCTGTCAATTGTTACCTGAGCAGGTGCAGGTCTAAGCCAAGCCTTATACAGTAGCCCTGCCTTAGCAGCCCAGCTAAAAGCCAGGTACTCATAACATAAGTGGAAAGGTGGTGGGGAGCTGGCTCTTAGGACTCCTAGATGAGGAATGGGGCCTGTCTGGCCAACATGACCCCCCTAAGACCTGCCTGGGGATGGAGGGGAAGACTCCTGTCTTGCTATCAAAGGTGAGGGTGTAAAGAACACAGCATGGCCTTAAGGACTTCCAAGGTTCCACCATAGAGTTGTCCATGGTGGAGCTAATGGTAGAGTAGTCCAAGCTTCTACAGTGGTGCCCATGCTTCTGGTGGCTAAGCAATGAAGCCAGGTGTCTGGGAGTGCAGGCATTTCAGAGGTTGTTCATACCACAGAGACATCTCTGTTCTACATAAGCATACTGGGCTGTGGGTCCTATAGTAGCTGGAGGGCCTCAGCTACTAGAACTCCTAAAGTGAGTAGGGGAGAAACACAAGCCACTAAGGTCTGTCATGGGATACATCAGGTACCAAGACTCTCCTACTTAACTCCCCTTTTTAAGAAGGACAGCCATTGGATGGGACCTTGTCAATAAGTACCCAAAGCCCAGACACAGCTCTATCTCTATTTCCTGAGCCACTTCTAATACTAAGAGCCACATAGACCAATAGGGAAGGAGGAAGACAGGGTTGAAACCTAAGCCCCTCCCTATCTTGCTCAAACTGGCTTCACCTGATATCTCCAGGTTTGTGTTACTTCAGTAGCTTAAATGACAGGAAACCAGAGATTTTCAACTCTTGCTAAGTTTTCTAGACTGAGAACCATGATATCTTTGATAATTTAATATCTACTTTCCTATGAAAGCTCAATTGTGAAGATGCAAGATTATTAAAATAAATTACAGCCACCTCTAATGTATTAGAAAGCAGCATGAACTCTTCCCTAAACATTCTTGGGTTGATGGAGCTGTTTTGAAACTGCAAATTTTTCACCAATTAAAGAAGAGCAATAAGACTTAAAATGAAAAACAAACTGGCAGCTGGAAAGTCCCGCTAAGACCAATCTCCTTGGGGGCAGACATCTTCCTTCTGTCTCCTGGATCCTCTCCATCATACTTCCATACATACATCTGTAGTTCCTGGAGCCTGACCTCAAAACTTTCCCATAGTCTCTGGCCTCTTGGGTTTCCCCAGTGAGAAGCTCCACACAAGACTGGCAGGAAGGACACAGTGACATCAGTAGTGTGACTTTGCCCCCTCCCTCAAAGGTCATCTTGAGCAGCCTGTATTCCTCAACTGAAGGTGGCTGCCATGCCAAGGTGGTTCTATTACTTTGTCCTCTAATGCTCCAGTTTTAGTAACAGCTCATGTTCCTTAATTCTCTGGCCTGATACTTATTTGTTCTCAAGCAATTCCTAGATGACCACCTATCTGGGAACTTATCAGAAATGTGAACTTCTATATACAGAACCCAGCCTACCAGAGCAGAAGCCCCAGGGGTAGATCTAGCAATCTGTTTCAGCAAACACTCTAGGAGGTCCCCATACCACTAAAGTAGATCACCCCTGCTCTGGGTGACAAAGCCCCTGGGTTGCATTCCCCTGTATTGCATTCCCCTGTGGTTCCAATGTTCTCCCTTCACTCTGCATCTTCCCTCCTTGAGTCATTGAGTTCAGGGTGCCATCAATTTCCGGTCTGATCCCCTCTGCCTCGATAATGCCATGAAGCTTTAGTTATATTGAGTTCTATTGTGGCTATTGATCATTTTTTCATGCTGTGGGTGGCAGGGAAGGACAAACACTTTAAGCTTTGGAGATAAATTTTGAAGACAGTATTTCCAGAAGGGATATCCTATTCCTGCATGCCCCACAAGGCAATTTAGCCCAAGTTACAGTATTAGGAGATAATGGTGTCAGAAGACAGCCTCGTTGTCACGAAGGCCCTGGCTAGAATTATGGAGTCCAGATCTTCTGTTGTCTTTAGAGCTGGGTAGCTTCTTACTGTAAAGTTGCCCAAATTCCAAACTATGGTCGAGAGAAGAAAGCCATAGTTGGCTTCCATCTCCATTACTTTGAGATCATTTAGAATGAAAAGCCTATGAGATCCCAACTTGGAATTTCCAGTGAAATTTCAATCTGGATACTTGAGCCCAAAACTTCACTGCATATAGATATTTGGGAGCCTGTGACATCTGGCACCTTCTATTGGTACATTATTGCAGTTACAAAAGTTACCTTTGGCCTCAAGGTTGAAGCTATAAACCCACCCATCTTGGTTACCTTGGCCTCAACTTGGTGGGAAGGGAAAAACACTAAGAGTGACCTCGCATCAGAAAATGCAAGAAGTTTGGCTTGGTCGCTCCCCAAACTTGTGGGGTCAGAGTTACTGGTTTTCTAGAAATTTTTTTTTTTAAAGCTAAACTTAAAACTGTCTTTCAGGCTACCCCTCCCACCATGGAGCCATGGATGAGTTGAGGCAGATAAACTCAGTGCTGGGAGCAGGTGCCATGCATATATGAACTTCCTGCTATTGAAATCTCCTTGAGCCTTCCAGAATTGAGCCAGCAGTCTTGTAAATAATATTTCTACATTATACTGGTATTCTGTACAGTACAACTTTGATGCAGTACACTGCACCCAGCTCATGGTACAAAGTTCAGCCAATGGGAATTTTCAGGTATTTAGTGGACCATCTTCTAGGTAGTTGGTGCTACCAGGACCCAGGAACAAGCCAGAATTGGTTTTCAAATGTAGAATAATTGTTAGCAGAAGTAGGCGTAGCTCTTTTCCTAGAATCTGACATTCAATTTGGGCTTTCCAGTGGTGTCAGGTAGCAACTCTGCTATAGGAACTCATACTACTGTATCTATTGAGACAAAGGCCATAGGCATGGCACTTGTCTTAGTCTGGACGTGAGGCAATGCCTTCTCTTGCTGTGTCCAACTCAACAGAAGCCTTAAGAATGACCTGGTTAGTGCATCTGAGCACCAGCCCCAAATGTGCTATAGGCCCTCCAAGTTTCAAGAGGCCTATCAAGCATTGTCTCTAAAGTTAATGACTGCAGAAATTGAAGCAACTTGTACCTCTTTCGAGGCTATCCTGATGAGTCCCAAGTTACTATAGCAGTGACTCAGGGGCATGCGTCTCCCTGGAAAATCTTCATTGCATGCGTTTGAAACATTGCCAGCTTCTTGGCCTTTCTGACCTGTAGAAATCAGGATGTTCTCCTGGCTTCTCAACATGGACAAAGCAGAGCTCTGACCACAGTAGACAACCTGTGCCCAGCAATAGTGTGTTTCTGGCCTGCTCAGCTGTGGGTTGACAGAGCTGTTCTCACTACCCAGGAAAATCGGTCCCAGGAGCAGGAGCCACTTGGAACAAGCGTGTGCCTGGAGATGTATGATCAGGTTGCCTTCTGGCCACCTCAGAGCATCTGAGGAGGTGGCTGCTCTTCCTGGCACTGCTCCATGGTCCCCTGAGAGTAGAGGAGGGACTATAGGGTACTGGGAAGGAGTCCATCTACTTGGGGCTTTGGCCAAAACTGACACGGGACGCCAGAGCTCTGTGCAGATGTTATACCCAATAAGATCTTTCTCCCTGATCCTGACCAGACTTTTCTTGAGATGGTCTCAGTGTCCTGAAGGAAGTTCTCTAGCTCACCTGCTTCATAAATATTTTAGAAGACCTGAGTTTAAGACCAGAATCTAGACATTCAAGGCTGACCCGGCCTCCGACCTCTTAGTGAAGTAGCACATTGATCATTTCAAGGTGAGCTCTGGTTCTACAGACCCACTTAATTGTTTAAACTCTATGTTCAGACTTCATCATTTCTATTGCGCTGATTTCAAGTTCGTGACACTTGTTACTTGTATTCTGCTACTGAGTCCATCCAGTGAGTTTTTACCTTTATGTTATGTTTCAGTTCTAAAACTTTCACTTGTTTTGAGACTTTCTATTTCACTTGTTTCAAGAGTGTTAAACTGCTCATCGGAGTCTCTTAAACATTTTTCTTTAAGTGTTCATATCTGATTGTCTCTTTGTTTTGGCTTAAAAATAACACATTTATCTGTTTCCATGGGTCAGACTCCTGTCTTATTCAAGCTGAAATGCTTCTGGCTCTTGATAATGATATGGAAAAGTTGAGACAGGGTGATCCCCAATGTATATTTAGGGGAGCCAATTGCTGAGGACAAAACCAGTCTGAAGGAAGACCTCTAGAACCTTAGGTTGTTAGTCACTAATTCACTCCCCAGGCTTGCATGAGGACTTTAAAGCACATGAGAATGAGTATTTGCTATCCAAGATGAGCAGGACACATGGCATTACACAGGAGCTGGGATGGGTTTTGCTTTTTTTGGAGCAGCAGCAGTAAGTTACTAAGGTTCATAAAACTCTCTATAACCCCTACTAATGTTCCAGCTAAATAAAGTGGCTAGTGGGTAAGCCCACTTATAGAGGACTTAAATAAAAATGTATAGCCAACAAAATCAGTTTTTATCTGAGAATAAGAACAACCCCAGTAAGGTGATAAAACTAGGAATGTCCCCACTCTCCTGCTTAGAGGATTAAGCTTAAGAGTAACATCCAAAGTAACATGAAGCACCTAGACCTATATTTCTCCCATCCTGAGTGCCATGCTCCCAGCCAACAAGGTGTCCATAGTTTAGCCTCTTGGAATATCATGTCCACCCATAAAGGTTCTGATAAACAGGTTCTTATTGAAGTGCCATTAGGAGCCATGGTTTGAGGTGCATGACTAGCTCTACAGGTCTATTGTCCTCGTGGAGACGTTCTGCTCCTGAAAGTTTTGACCTTGTTGTAGTTCATAACTGTAACAAAGTTACATGCTCAGATGCAGCTCCCTATTCTCTTCATAAATTGACTGTCCTAAGGATGTATGCTGCCTCTACTGTTATCTGGAGAGCTAGATGAAAGGACTTTTTTGTGAAAAAGCAAGTCTCAGAATGAGCCTACTTGGATATCCATTAATAAGCTTTTCTTTTAAATCATTACTTTGGAAATTCTCTAAGAATTGTGAATACTCACATGTAGGCTTGTTGATGGTATAGAAGGTTCTTCCTAACCCTACTGCCAAGTTCTTTATACATAGAGCCCCCTACATTGCCATAACTAACGTGAGAAGATTGTCTAGAGCAAGGCAAATTATTTCATGGATTGAAAAAAATCAAAAGGCTCTTAAATGGAATTAGATTATGTGCTACATTGCAGTAGTGCTTATTAGTAACTAAATAACAAGAATATGAAACTTACAATCTACACAAACTGCATTTTCTGCAAGGATAATAATTGGCTTTAACAAACACGTTTTCTGAGTTGAGAAGTTTGGTTCTTAAAAGCAGTTCTTTTCTGTTGCCCATAGTAGTAGGAATGTGGAGGCATTAAATAACCTATACTTTTTTTCCTTCTCCCTGTTATGCAAGCTTTTAAAATAATAAAACTCGGAGAAAAAAGGATGTCCAGAGATGCAATTGCCTCCATGGTATACCTTCTTGTAAGAGGCTGAGGGTTAAATTTAAGAACTTACCCAAGAGAGCCTAATCTTGAACTCTTCTCTTCTTTCCAATGTTTCCCAAGTGTTTCTCCTATTGAGATGGTTAGACTTCCAGGTATCAGTACCCACTGGGACATCCGTTGCCTGCCCAGTGCGAGAACTGCCACAAGACTCATTAGCTGCACTTCTTGCCCCTACACCAGCCACATGCCTTGGACACATGAAAATAGATTTGGCCAAATAGGGTGCTGATCACTTTCCTCAGTGGAAAATGGACATTTCTAATCAATGACTCACAGTGGCCATGTATCTGAGATCAGTGTGTTTCAGGATGATTCCAGTCATAGATCAATAATGCCACTGAGCCTGGGATAAAGGAAGCTTGGTATTTGGAAGCTCAATTCCCTCAACAAGTTTCCATTTGCATCAACTGGGGTGAAGCTAGTATAGAATACATTGTGGAGTCTGGTCGTATCCTCAGTGCCCTTGAGAAGGCTGAGGCATCATTGAACAATGAGCAGAATGGGTCATCCTTACCCCCTCTTCTAAAAACCCCTATGTTGGTCGTAGCTGATTCTCTCCTCTGCTTAGGGGTCTCGGCCAATGTCATCTTTGGTATAATGAAGTAACTGGTGACCACAGTTCACATCAAGAAGGTACTAAACAAAGGGGTAAAGGCATCTGTCTTGTATCTTGGTATATTGAAAAAGGGCTGTCCTTGCTGGAGTGAAAAAATAGATGTGTGTGTTTTTGTTTTTGTTTTTTCTGAAAACATATGTCCTGTTCAAAGTTTATAAATTGTCAACCCAAGTGATTAAGTTTATTTCCATATAAGTAGCTTAGCCAGTCTTAATCTTGAGAGTCTAGTCAACCCTTTTGGATTCTAAAAATCTTAGTTGAGGTAGACACTGAGAATTGCATCCTACACTGTGCTGAGCAATAGATGATGTAGGTACCCTACCAAGACCCCCATCCTGTCACCTTCATCTTGGCGCACATCTTTGAATTGGCTTATACAGACCTATGACCTGAGAAACAGAGCATGAAATGTATGTCCTGGGGTGTCTATCTTCCTTTCCTCAATGCAGGGGTTACAAACTCGAATGCCTCTGAAGCCAGGCATGGGGTTTAGATCAGGGCAGAGCACCTGGGCAGCCTGTGGTGAACTAAGCAGGTCAGGACCTAGTGAAAAAAATTGCTTCTCAATTCAGTTACTTTTACTGTATGTGAATTCAGGCCCAGTGTTCTTGGATCATTCCCTAAAAAAAAAAAAAATCTGGATTTTTATATGAAATCTCTAGGCTTATAAACCCACAAAGCAAAAGCTGTAGAAGGAAGCTTTTTATACGAAGTGAATATATTATATAATTCTATTAACATGAAGTTCTACAACATGTAAAGCTAATCTATAGTAGGGAATAGGGTGGGGAGGTGGGAAGTCCAAACTAGTGGTTGCCTTTTTAAGGAGATGAAAAGGGGAGGTGATTGGAAAAGGTCTTCAGGGAAGCTTCTGGAATAGAAATAATCCTGTGGTGGAGATTGGGTTACTGGTACACGCATTTACCAAGACCCATTGAATGGCACACCGCAGATTTGTGCACTTCATGTGACTTCTTAAAAGTAACAAATATTGAACTTGAGCTCAAATATTGAATAACAAGTATTTAGGGGCAAGAGCTGATGCCAATAACTCATTTTGAAATTTATCAAAAATGAAATTTTTGGATACATACACAACAAAGCAAATGTTGTTTAGAAAATGTAAACTGTGGCAATTAAATGGTAGATAACTATAAAGTTATTTCAGCTTTTCTGTCCTCTCTTTAATGTTAGAGGAAACAAATTGCGACCAAAGAAAACTGCCTGGAAGTCAAAGCTAACAGCTTAACACTTTAGCATTTATTCACTTGTAGAGAAAAGCATGATGTTGCAAGGAATTCCATAGTTCCTCTCACCGAACTGATTGTATTAAGCCATAAATCACTACTGCATTGCTGAAATAAGGAGTTGCAGTTTGTGTAGAGATAGATTATAATCATCATCAATCACCATAGACATTATGAGTAACAGTAAAATGAAAATAGAAGCCATTTAATTAGTAAGTACTCTACCAAACATTGTCTTTTAATTCTCACAACAGATCTCCTAGGTGGCTACTCTCTCAAACTCCACTTATGTGGAAACTCAAGTAACTTAAGTCTTAATTTAAGTAAACTGAGAAACATGAATCAAGCTAAAAATCAGTCTGTAGGATTCATTTACTAGGGCAGTCTGGAGCCAGGTATAATCTTGCCTTGGTATGAGGTTAAGTTCATCAAGTGCTTTTTGCTCAGAAAACTCTTCATAACTTATCACAATATTCTGTGAACTCAAACTATTGTGGTGGGTTGTCATAAAATAGAAGTGTTAATTTATAGGTACCTTATAGCTGGAATATGGGAAATTCCTGTAGCTTTACATCTGTGTAATATCACTTTTCTGTAAATAATTTAGCAAATATAACCATGCTAACTTGTAGTGACAGGAAAACCTTGGCACAAAGCAAATAGAGCTGCATACATTCCAGTGGAAATCGGTACATACCATGACAAAGGAAATTCTAAGTTGCCAAGAAAATGGAGCAACACAGTGGCCTGGAGGTGGAAGCCGGGGGCCAGCAGGTATGGCCAGGACTGTGCCAAGCCCAGGGCAGTGGGACCCAGACCCAGGGCAGGGGCTCAGCTTGCCTAAGGGCCTCTCTCTGCTGCTGTGGCTGCTGCTACCAGACACTTCTACCCAAGCTTCTAGATCTTAACAGGGCCTCTGTGCCTGTGGACTTTTTCCTTCTACTGTTCTTGATAGTATTGAAGCTAGTCCACATGCAAAAGTGAGTTGTGTGAGAGGGGCAGTTGAACCTCTGGGCACCTGCTTTTTCATTATATATTTATGGGGAACGATGTGATGTTTTGATCTATGTATACATTGCAGAAAGCTAACAATATATCACTTCACTAACTCACTTTTGCAACAAAAATGTTAAATCTATGAAAAATCTTGAAATAGACAGTATGTTAACTAGTCATCTATGTAGTACAGTAGACTAAGAGTTGTCCCACCCACCTAACAGAAAACTTGTTCTTCTTGATTTAACATCTTTTCCTCCCCTCCCCATCCCCATTCCCATCCCCCAGGCTCTGGGGACCTGTCCCCCAACTGTTGGCAGGGAGAGACATCCATGGGGCCTCCAGAGGGCCTGAGAGAGCCACAGAGCAAGTGGAGGAGGAGGCAGGTCCAAGACAGCTCATCTCCAAGTTCATGGGCAGTCCAAATTAAATGGTCCTGTTGGGGCTTCTGAAATACCCACTGCATAATTCCATATTCCTGGTAAGTGCTGGGGCTGAGAAACACAAAATGAAGGGTCTCTGGTTCTCTGTAGCATGTACTAGGGCTGAGTGGTTGGATGTTAACCCAAGAACAGGAAATGGGCTTCTAGGCAGAACTATAGGTCCACCCCCACCGCCTACACAGCCAAGAATAGACTGAGCCCAAAGCTCAGTTGCAGGAAGAAGAGATGAACGTGTATCAGCCTCTGGGCCAGGTGGGAAGGAGGAACAGTGGAAGGGCCATCCTGGCTTGGGGGTTCCAAGGCCTCTGAGGTTCCTGGACCCTCCCCTCTACCCACACTCCATGTCAGCTGACCAACTCTCTCTGCAGCTACAAAGGCCAAAGTCCCTCCTCAGGCCAGAAGAACCCTGAAGCTCCCCACTGGCTACATCTAGTGCTCCTCCCAAGAGATAGCCTCTTCCCTGGTAGAGCAGACCCATGGGTCTTTCATTCTCACTCTGGGAATCATTTGGCCTTCAATATGCAACTGGGCTCAGAGGCCAGTGTCTCCTGGAAGATTTGCCATGGGCCTTCCTGGAACACAACACTCTTACCTGCCTCAGCTGTTAATCGAGATGGAGAAGTCTCCTCTGGCTTCACAACAGAAGCCAGGGAGCTCTCATCATGCAGCCTGCACTGCTGATGCAGTGGTCAATTTCGCACCATGTGGGCCCAGAATCAGGTGAGACAAGGGAACCAGAGTGGGTCACAGCAAAAATTGGCCAGTATATGCCCACAGGTGCCGGGGCAGTGCACAAAGATGCTTGATCAGCGGGGCTGGAATTAGATGAGCTTGTCGACTTGACACTTCCTTGAGATACAGAATCTAACACTCTGGCAAGGACACCATAGGATGGTGTGAACTCACTGCCAGGTGTCAACTAGAAGCCTGGGGAAGCCCATTGTGAGCAAAGTTGAAGTGCCAGAGTCCCTGTGGCAGACAGCAGAGAAAAAGATGGTGCTCAGGATAGTGGGCATGCCAGGGTAGGTGTACAATGTGAGTTCAGAAGACAAGTAGGAGATTATGCAATGGCCCAGAGGACATGTGCTTCATGAAGACCATCAGCAATGCATCGGTGAGGGGCACAGCATCACTGAGAAGTGCAGTGGGAGCTCCTGTGTAGACCAAGGCTGGTGGTAGGAGAGGAGTCCATGGAATTTGTCTCACTGTCAGTGATGGGGACTGTTCCATATGCTTACTCCCATCTAAGCAACAGAAGTCAGGCAGCAGCAGCTAGACATCTCATGGCTAGCAAGGTGACTGCTGTAGCCAAGGGCCATGAGGTGAGAAGAACAAAGACAATTATTAGAAAATGTCATACTAAGAAGTAGTACTTGGCTGACCTGTTTTGCCCCAAGGATATAATCAAAATAAAGCAAGAAGGAAGAACAGGAAGTTGAGAGGAGTACTAAAATAGTCCTGATTCCTTACCCAATTCCTGGACCTAAGACAACTTTTAAGACCCAGAACCCATCGACTGACAAAGTAACAGATTTCTAAAGAATCGGCAACACCAAAATTATATTCTGATTTTACTAGTTCTTTTCCAAAGAAACATGACCATTTTGTGGGGCTGTGCCCTGAGGAAAGGGAAAACCCAGCCATTTCAAGGATTACTTAAAATGAGAGATGTGATGTTACCCAAAACTGCTACCATCATCATGACACTTGGTTAGATGGAAGCATTTGCGACCAGTTCCCAAGTGGTCACTTGGATAAGGTCCAGCTTCCACTGGGTCTAGTGCATCTTCAGACACAACTTGTTCCTTCCCCAGTCCCTGTAAAATATGACAGAGGGATGACATCTTTGAGTTGGAGAGAACTTCACATTTGGGTCCTTGGCCTGTAGGAGTAAGAGCTGTCATTGTAGTCAAGGTCAAGTAGAAGCTGCTTAAACTGCCCCCTTTTTCAACAGAATAACAAATCAAAAACTAGATTGTATGCTGGGGTGAGGGGCACAGTGACAGCAAAGATTCATCCCACTCTTGAGGGTGATAAAGGATGTGTGGGTGTGGCTGTCCTTCCCACGCCTCCATTTTTGCTGCCTGTCTCCTCTATAGAAACTGGAAAGAGCCTGCAAAAGACTGTGGGTCACCATGAGCTCAACAAAGTAGAAATGATCCTAGCTGCTGTGCCAGACATAGCTTTGATGCTAGCACAGATTGGTGCTGTGCAGTATTGGGTACATGCTATGCACATGCTGACTTGGCAAATGCACTACTTGAAGTCTCAGTGTGGGGGGTAAACAGAATTGCTTGCATTCACATAGAACATTCAACAATAAGCATTGTTTTGTTCCAAGACTGTATAAGCATCCCTGTTCTATCATAGTTCAAGAAGACTGAATTGTCTGAGAATCCTGTAGGATGTCACAGTAGTCCATTACTTTAACAACATCATGCTGATTGTGCAAGATGAGCAAGAAGAGGGGGTTAGCACTGGGGAGGCCTTGGCATAAAAAACCTAGACCTCAGACGGTGGGGGAGAAATTCTACAAGAATTCTAGGAACTGTAGCAGGATGAGCCACAGACAAAACTCCTCAGACACAGGATTAAAAGAGGAAGAGGTTTTTTTATTCAGTCAGGAGTGTCAGCAGACTCGCATTTTAAGAGCCAAGCTCCCTGAAGACAGTTTCTGGCCCTTTCTAAGGGCTTACAACTCTAAGAGGTTCCACGTGAAAGGGTTGTGATGGATTGAGAGCACATGTGGTTAGAGTGGGGTGGGGGAGTTAGTCTTTTAACCTCAGGCCGGGTCATCAGTGGTACCGGATGGTCTTGCCACTGACTTCATTCCTGTTGTCTTTCAAATTTTACTTCCTCCTCCTCCTCCTCCTTCAGAGACAGACAGTAAGAGAAATGGCTTCTCTCCTCATTCCCCCCTTTGAGAACCTCACTCACTAGTGGGAGTTCTCACTCTCATCTACATTACCCAGGTCTTCCTGCCAGTCCAGTTCCATTGACTCCTAGAGTTACATACTCTCCTGTTTTCCAATGGGGACTGGTCACTTCCTGGGCTGCATACCTTGTACTGGGTGGCATTATACACACAAGTCCCTTTTAAACAAAAAGACTGTTTTAACTTTTTGCCCTACCTCAGTCTGAGGAAGGTCAGTTGAACTCCTTACTGTACAAGTCCAAAATTTAAGAAGAGTTCCATGATGAGTTCCCTCATGCTTTGGCCATGTGTGGACCAGTCAGCTTCTGGGCGTGACTGGAGCAGGGCTTGTCATCATCTTCAGGGTCACTCTGCAAGGGTTGTCCGGGCTTGGTCTTGCCTCCCAGGTTTCAGGCACTGCGGGTTTTACACAGCTGTGGTGGATCCAGGCTGGGATTCCCTCTACCTTCACAGCAGTGGGAGTGGTCAGGATGACAATCTGGGGTCCTTTCCACTGTGGGCACAAAAAAGCTACATTCTAGTCCTTGATCCATACTCAATCACCTAGGGAGAAAAGGTGAACTGGGGAGAATAAGCTAACAGGGCATCTCTTTTACTCAGGCTGAGATTGTTTGTGTAATTTTTCCTAAAACCTCTAGCTGTCGTTGTAACTCAATTTCACCTAACTCTCGGAGTGCCTGGAAGTGCCCCCAATATGGGAGAGGGCCTATGAAATAATATTTCATAAGGGGAATATCCTGTTCTTTTAGATAGGGGTACATCTAATTTTAAATAATACCATAGGGAGAGCCTGTATCCTTTTTAATCCTGTTTCCTGACATACTTTCCCTAAACTATTTTTTGATAGGCCGATTCATCCACTCCAACTTTCCGGAACTCTGAGGCCTGTAGGTGGCATGCAGTTTCCACGTGATCCCCAATACCTTTGCTGTCTTCTGTACCAAGTCAGCCACAAGCACTGGCCCATTATCTGAGCTGATCCACAAGGGCAGTCCAAATAGAGGAATCAGATCTTGAGGAAGCACATGGGTTACTTCACGAGCTTTCTCAGTTCGTGCTGGATAAAGCCTCCACCCACCCAGAGTAGGTATACACAAGAACTAGTAAATACTTGTTACCTCCACACTTTAGCATCTCTGTGAAGTCTACCTGGAGATCTTCAAAGGGGGCTGCTCCATAAGCTTTTATGCCGGGCGGAACAGCTGGACCTTGCCTTGCATTATGCTGTCAGCAGGTAACACACTGCGGTGTCACTGTTTTGGCAAGGGCTGACAAATGTGAGATGTAGAAATACCGGCCTAACAACTTCCCAAGTGACTCCTGGCCTAGATGGGTGGTTTCATGCACAGCCAGTACAACTGCAGCTCCTAGCAGCTGTGGTACAGCTACTCTCCCATCCCGTAACTGAATCCATCCTTCCTCCATCACTTGTCCTCCCCCTACCTGGAGAAAGTCCTTTTCTTTAGAATAATAGGTACAAGATCAGGTGCCTGAGGGAGCAGAGGGTCTGTGACTGATGCCCGGAAGGGGGCAGATGCTGCTTTTTGAGGCTGAGTCACTGTGGGAATTCCCCAAACCCACCAAAGGTGGAAGCTTGCTGATGTCCTCTGCAATGCATAACTGCCACCTTGTGGGGTTTCCATACCGCTTCTAATAATTGCAAGATTTCTTATTGATATTTTTTCCCCCAGAGTTCAATAGGCCCTTTTCTTTATATAATGCTCCATGCACTTGAAGGAAGGCATACTGAGAATCAGTGTAAATGTCTACAGTGTTACCTTCACTGAGTTCTAAGGCCAGAATTAAAGCAACGGGTTCAGCTTTCTGGGCTGAAGTGCCTTGGGGCAACAATCTGGCTTCAACAACAGTGTCCAGGGTTACCATTACATACCCTGCACATCTCTCCTTGTGGGTTGATGAAGCTGCTCCTGTCCACGTATAGTTCCCAGTCTACTGATGCCCAAGGCTGGTCCCAGAGGTCAGGTCTGCTAGAGTAAACTGAGTCTAACACTTCTACACAATCATGCACGACAGGGATCTCTGATAACTGAGAGCAAGGTGGCGGGGTTCAGAGTGTTACAGACTTCAATGGTTATATGGGGATATCACAGAGCAAACTTTGGTACTTGGTGAGTCTAGCATTCATTAGCCAATGATGTCCTTTAGTATTCATTAAAGTCACCACAGCATGGGGGGCCTTTATGTTCAGGTTTTGCCCAAGAGTCAGCTTATTTGCTTCTTGTACTAGCAGGGCAGTTGCTGCCAAGGCCCTCAAATGTGGGGGCCATCCTTTAGAAACCCCATTTAGTTGTTTAGAGAAGTAGGCCACCGGCCTCGGCCAGGGCCCCACAGTTTGGGTTAAAACTCCAATTGCCATCTTTTCTCTCTCTGACACATACAATGTAAAAGGCTTTGTCAGATCGGGTAGCCCCAGGGCTGGGGCTGACAAGTTTTTCCTTTAACTCATGAAAAGCTTGCTGTTGTTGGGATCCCCATTCAAAAGGTTCCCGGTCCCCCCGCCCCCATACTTTGTGACCTCATACAAAGGCTTGGCTTATACTGCCAAGTTTGGGATCCACAGTCTACAAAACCCCACAGCTCCTAAGAATCTCTCACCTGCCTTCTGCTCTTAGGCTCCAGTAGATTGCAAATGACCTGCTTTCTTTCTGATCCCAGGCTGCGCTCCCCCTGTTGGATAGTAAATCTCAAGTAACGTACCTGCTGTCAGCAGATCTGAGCTTTTTTTCTTAGATACCTTATACCCACAGTCCTCCAGGTGCCAGAGTAGGGCATCCATTCCCTTGGCACGCCTGACTGCTGTGGGGTGTCCCAGGAAGAGGTCATCAATGTACTGGAGCAATACACGGCCTGGGTCTCTGGTGGGAAACTTCTGGAAGTCTCGAGCCAACGTCTCCCTGAAGATGGTGGGGGAGTTCTTGAACCCTTGGGGAAGCCAGGTCCAAGTGTACTGACTAGTGACACCTGACTCCGGATCTTCCCACTGAAAGGCAAACAGCTTCTGGCTCTCAGGAGATAATCTGTTACTAAAGAAAGCGTCTTTTAGGTCCAAGCAGATGAACCAGCTGTCCTCAGCTGGCAGCAACCCCAACAATGTGTACGGGTTAGGTACTGTTGGATGTAAAGTCACTGTAGCTTGATTAACCAAGCGCAAATCCTGTACTGGCCTGTAGTCCTTGGTCCCTGGCTTGGGAACAGGCAGGAGGGGAGTGTCCCATGGAGACTGACAAGGAACTATAATTCCAAAAGTTCTTAGGTGCTTGAGATGGACCTTTTAAGAGCTTCTTTGGGGACCAGGTACTGTTTTTGCCTAACTGGCTGGGCCCCAGACTTAACTTCTATAAGTACGGATGCTTGGTTGACTGCCAACCCTGGAGGGTTGTCTTCCGCCCATATTCTTGGCCTCTGCCTAGCCAGAGCTGGTCTTATGTCTTGGCCCGGTTCAGTTAAGAAAAGTTTCCATTCCTCCTCTCGGGACCATAAGGGTCATGACGACTCCCGTTCCAGGTAACTTTAGCATCAAAGAGTCATGCTCTGTAAAAGAAATAGTGGCTTTCAGCTTGCTAAGCAAGTCCCTTCCCAAGAAAGGCAAGGGACAGTCAGACATGTACAAAAACTGATGAATCAATTTAGTCCAGGGCAAGCAGAAAGCTTGCTTTGCTGAAATCCCCATGGCTCCGATTATGTCAATTAGTCTTTTTGGATAAGGGAGTGACTGGGGCAGTTACTACCAAATGTTCAGCACTGGTATCTAAAAGAAAATCAATGTCTTTACCCCTGACTGTCATTCTGACCACAGGCCCTTTAGGCGCACTTGAGCCTGGTCCCCCTCAGTCCGGTAACCCTTCTGCCAGGTTGAGCAGGGCCCCTTCCCCCTTGTCTGGGGCCTCCTGCTCTGAGTCCCCTTGTTTTTTGTAGCTGAGGACATTTGTGCTTCCAATGTCCTGTTTCTTTACAATAAGCACCAGAGTTTGCTAATTGCTGGAACAAGCAATCCCCAAATCTTAGGCATGCTGAAAGGGGAAGAAGAATTGTGGCATTTTGTATCTATTACCACAAAGAATTGCAGTGCCAGATTAGTCTCTAGGTTTCCAAGAGGCCTTACTCCAAAGCTAGATGTACTGTTTCAGCCCAGATCCTGGGTGACACACAAGTCTGCTGGCTTTGTGTGAGGCTGCAAGCAGGAAAAGGCTCTACAGCAGTCCAGGCTGGCCCCTGACATTCAGACCATACAATAAAGTAGACCCTAGGTTGGTAGAGATGTCAATGGTGGGAAAAGGGTATGTTGTAAAGTTTGTGGCAAGCCTCCATGGGGAAAAAAATCACACTGCAGGTCCACAGCGTTCTAGATCAAGGCATGTCTGTTTCCAGCACCACACAGGGCTGTCCTGACAAAGTAATGGCCTGCCATACTCAGAATTAACAGACTGGGTAACTTACTAAGGAAAGAAGTTTAATTGACTCACAGTTCAGCATGGCTTGGGAGGCCTCAGGAAACTTACAATCATGGCAGAAGGTAAAGGACATGGAACTGTAGCACTAGCTCAGAGGTGATGCTGCAGGTGGGTGCTGTCAGCCAAGATGTAGAAATGCATGCACAGTTTTGATAACTCTTTATTGCCTTCTACTCCAGTAGAAAGCACACATGATTCTGGAAACTAACAGGTAGAAATAGGTGTAGCCCCACTTACTGTCATCCCCTATGACTTATGGGAAACTTTGTGTTTACCTTCTGTGATCTGCAGGATTGGAGATCCCAATCCCAATTGGAGGGCTTATTCTTGCCAAGGGACAGCAAGAGTCCCATTGAAGTGTAAGCTATAACAACAGCCCAGGTACTTTGGACTCTCCAGGGATGATCAGGCAAGGATAGATATCATCAGGATGATGGGAGGTGACTGCTCTGACGATCAGGTACAGGTAGAACTGTAATTATAAGGAGGAAAGGGAGGGAAGCATGTTTCTCAGGTGATCTACCTGGAGACTCTTTTATAGTCAAAAGAGACTACAAAAGTCTCTCCTCTCTTTGAGAGGAGCCAAATGTGTGAAAGCTATTGATTAGATTAGAGGAATGTGTTCCAACGATGACCTTATCCAATGAAGTCAGGATTCTAGGTTAGCTTCATTTTTCTGTATTTCGCTAGCACTACTCACAGTAGCAGATTCCATAGGGAAGGAAAAGTGCCTCAGTCACCCACTTATGCTGGTGAGTGGGCAAGTACAATGACCCAGCCTGAGAAAGGTATGACCACCAGAGGTTCACACCCATCAAAAGTGAGGGTGAGCTCATACCACCTAAGCCAGTAACTCCAGTAGAAGCTGTGGCTGAGGGTCAGGGGAAACTCAAAGTGGAGGAGGAGGGAGACTGGGTACCAGTATTTCTTTGAGACCAATTGCTTTGACATGGGCTGTAGCGTGGCCCACTAGAGCCCATGAAATCTGATCCCCCTCACACACACACACACACACACACCATAGCTGAGACTGTGAAGGTGCCACTCTGTCCTTGGCTTGATTTGCATCACACTGTGGCCAACCTGATTCAGATTTCCTGGAAGAACTTCTGCTGATGGTACATAAGAACTCTGGGAATGATGTTCCTCTGTCTTCCTTGGAAGAATATCAGTATACTTACAGAGGTCTAAAGATCCCTGGCTCCTCTTCAGTAGGCAAATGTCTATCCTACCCACTCTACAGAAAGAATGCTAATCTGTCTGTATAGGTTTTTCACACTGCTATAAAGAATTTCCTGAGACTGGGTAACTTACTAAGGAAAGAGGTTTAATTGACTCACAGTTCAGCATGGCTGGGGAAGCCTCAGGAAACTTAGTCATGGCAGAAGGTGAAGGGGAAGTGAGGCACCTTCTTCACAAGGCAGCAGGAAGGAGCAGTGCCCAGTGAAGTGGGAAAGAGCCCCTTTTAAAACCATCAGATCTCATGGGAACTTGCTATCACAAGAACAGCATGGAGGAAACCACCACCCCCATGACTGAATTACTTTTACCTGGTCTCTCCCTAGACACATGGGGATTATGGGGATTACAATTCAGGATGAGATTTTGGGTGGGGACACAGCCAAACCATAGCACTGTCCCATAAAATGAGTCTTACCCAGCTTTTGAAAGGATGTATGTTCTTGATGAGGCTCAGAAAAGGTACATCCATGGAGAGGTAACTCATGGCTCTGTAAAAGAATGGATGTAATTGAAGGTTTAAGTACTTAGAGCAAAAGCCAAAGAGAACCCTTTTCCAGACTGAGTTGCTTTCCCTAGGCATCCTGGAATTTGGAGTGAGATGCTTTTTTGTGGCATGTGTGCATCTTTTCATGGGCAGATCTTTGAGAGGAGTCAAATGTGAAAGCTACTGATTAGAGGAATGTGTTCCCGCGATGACGTTATCCAATGAAGTCAGGATTCTTCTAGTTTAGCTTCATTTTTCTGTATTTCACTAGCACTACTCACAGTAGCAGAGCCATAGAGAAGGACAAGTGCCTCAGAACATACATGCAGCTCTTACAATGGAGAGAAAGTCCTTACTGATCCTTGGAAAGACCTTCATGGGAGCAGGTCTTCACTGACTCTCCTGACATCAGTGCAGGGTGAGGGCTGCTTCCTGATACTTGCACCACCAGATCTCCATGTCCTGGGATGATCCCACATACCCAGTTCACTGGACACAGACCAGAGGGGACTCCAGAAGGCACAACAAATAAAGGAGCATTCTCAGAGTCAAAAGCCTTCAGGCAGAGAACGGCCCGTAGGAGTTTGTGCTGAGATGCTGGCATGAGATAGTGCTCAGAAGAAATGAAGCTGGAGACTTGGCCAGAATACTCCCCTATTCCAAGTAGGCAATGGGACTCTACTCCGTGTCTTGCTATTCTATGCTCTCCTCCTCCATATATCTGGCTGAGACTTCTCTCCTGAAGCTAGTCTCCATATGGCACCTAATGGCCACACCATGAGCTCTCTAGCGTCCACACCAGGGAGTGTTGCCTGTTTCGGTCCTAAATCCATGGCTGCAGGTATGCTAGGCACATCAGCTAGTCACTGTGGGAAGCGGGGCTAAGGCATCCCTTTCGAAGGGAAGGCTTCCTGAGCAGTTGCTTGCTTCTGACATGGACTTGCTCCACTTATGAGACTTCACAGGATATCTTATTTATGGTGGCAGAGCATGTTGGTCACAATTTGAATACCTTCTAGGATTTTTTTACCATCTCTGTCCTGGGTGACAAGCTGGCCTGTTGCTTGTTGCCCTTCTGCATTCAGACCTGGTTGAAACATCATAACATGAAATACGAGATCTGGGTTTCCAGGAAAATGCTGAAGGGGCTAGAGTACAGGGTGCAGCTCTTCACAGGATAAGCCTTAACCTGTGAGGAGAGAAAGCTGAGGGTCCAGGCAGATGCACTCTTGTTTCTCTTCATGGATGACTCAAAAGTGCAATTACTCATTGTGACCCTTCTAGGGCCAGTGAATGCACCCGTTGAGCAATGTGGATATCAACTTAGGCCTGCACCTGTTGAGCAACGTGGATGTCAATTTACACCTCCTCAAGACAGGGTAGCCAGAGTAGGACTGCATCACATTGCTTCTCACCTTTCCTTACATCACCAGCTTCCCCATTCTCACCAACTTCACCCTCCTGGCTGGGCACAGAACACAAGGCAGATGATGGGAACTCCAGAGCACAAGTTGCCCTATGAGAGCCCTGCACTGGGCAGAGACGGCCAGGCCCTAGTACCCACCATGCTCAGTTGTCAGCAGGGCCTTCCCAGGAAGAATATATCCCCAACTCGGAGGCTGAGAACCCTGAAGATGCTGAGGGCTAGAGGCTGTCAGACAACTGTTCACTTGGAAGGTGAACACATATCTTCTTAAAGGGTGATCCAAAGTGTACACTTCTGTGGTTGTCACAGCCAATCACTTTGTGCCACATGGGTCCATTTCTCCACATGTGCAGAGCATCAGTTTTTGCAGCCACTTGTGGGTCTTTCTTCTGGAGGGTGGTGAGGGGTGGAACCTTAGAATTAAGGAAGAAAAATGGAGGAGGAGGAGGAGGAAGGTGATCACCTCTTCTGGCCCAAAATCAACTTTTGGAACCAGGCTATAGTTAATTATTCCAAACTAACTTCTCTGACACCTGTGTTTCTCTCTATGGCTTACCTAGACCCTAGTTCTTGAGGGGCCTGAGCCCCTGCTGGCCTTTCTCTCTCAGGCTGGTGTTGCTGTACTCCATTCAGTCACAGCCAAACAAGGAAGAACCAAGTGTCTCAGAGGGCTACCTGAGTGCACAGGATCTCCACTCTTCCACCTTGTGTCACAGCAAAACTATCTCATTTTGACAGTCAGGGCCAATGTTCCTACCAAGATGGTGACCCCTTTTCTTGCCTGGTGGTCATAGACACCCTTTGCCCCAAAGTATCCAAGCAGCAGCCATGGCTTGAGCTCCCACAGGACCCTTGCCAGGTTCCCTAGCAAGCATGTGCTGCTTTTGAGGGACTCTAACCCTGCAGAGCCAAGAGCTGCAAGAATAGGAAGCACGTGGTCCCTCAGGGGGTCACTGGAAGTTATGGCAAGCAGGTCCTCGCCTGTTTCCATCTGTTGACCTTCAGATCCATTAGCCCTCTCTCGGGGGGATGCAGCCCCACAAAGCCATCTCTTTCACTTCCTATTCTGCATCCAGGAAGATGGCACAATCTTTGCCTAAGGATTGATCTGAGCTAGTGCCTTAGCTTGCACGTCCAGGAGGCTGTTGTGATGCTCTGAGGCCAACAGTGTCCAGATGGTACAGCATGTGATGCCACCTGCCGGTCCCAAGAGTCTCTCGCACATCCCTTGCTACAAAGTAACTCTGATCGTCAGACACAGTATTAGCCCATGCTATGGGTCAGGCCATTCAGTAACTCCCTCCACAAAAGTAGTTCTTGCTTGGATGTTCTGATGATAGGAAAGGCACATCTATGCCCAGAATGCGTGTCCATTAATGTGAGAATAAATTGCTGTCCCCTGAAAAGAAAGAATCCAACTGAGTATATATGATGCCAGGCAGCCAGCTCATCTCCTTGAGGCATGGTGCAATGGCAGGGGCTCAAGACTATGTCCACCCTGCCGGCCATAGAGGCTGCAGGAGTTAAGTGGACCATGCTTTTGGGCCTGCATGCAGCCTCTGTCATGGATACCACTGCCTCTCTGTCCACTGTGCCCGTCCTCAGGTGACTGGTAAAGGCCAGCTAACATGTATAACAGGTTAACAGAACATAACCACTTATGTTAAATGGGTGAACATAAAATTCACCCAATTAAAGTCTATAACTCGGGTTTTTAGTACATTCATGAGGTGGTTAAACCATCACTACTACCTGACTTTAGAACCCTGTACCCATTGGCATCCTTTACTCTCCTGCCCCAGCTCCAGGTAGGCACTGCTCTACAGTGCCTATGGAGCTGCCAATTCTGGATAGTCCACGTAAATGGAATCTTACCACATGTGGCCTTTCTCTTGGTTCTTTTGCTCAGCACGTGTCGTCAAGGTTCACCCATGCTATAGCACTCACTTCCCATGGCCTTTGTTGTTGGTCAAGCATGAAGGTGACCACCCCACCTCTATCCCACCACATATTCTATGTTTGGATTTGATGGTGGCTTTTGAACAAGAAGTGCTTTTTTGCCTTGTCTCATGGCAGACGCACAAAAGACCTGCAGAGCTGGCTTCCTTCTCAGTTGGAAGCCTCTCCAAAAATAAATCAAAGTGAGTCTGTGACCTCGGCAGACTTCAGGCATCTTCCAACGACAAGATGTCACCATGGTAGAACCTTGATTTGTTACTCAAAGGCAAAAAGTGGCAATTATTCTTCCATTGCCTACTGATGTCCGGAGATGGAAAAGCCACAAGCTTTTGGAACTCTCAACTAAAGGTCTTTGTAGCACAGGCCAAAGAAATCCGTTTTAGGTCCTAAACAGCACTACACATTCCCGGGAAGGTACAGGTGCTCTGTGCAGTGTCCTCAGTGGACACTGACTTGCAGTTCAGGTTCTGTGTGCTCTGCCCAGTCACTTGTGCTGTTGGGCATCTGATTCAGGCAGGGGTAGGCAAGAGGTTCAGTGGTGTCCCCAGCTATGAAAACTGTTTGTCTTGCAATCAACCACAAATGGTTTTGTGAGGCTAGAAGCAGCTCCTCTGATCCCAACCCAGTCTGGGCCAGAGGTTCCATTTAAGAAGAAGCAATCATTGCCCTTGATGTTAGTAATAAAAAGGCCATGAGGTGAAGGCTGCCAGGTAAGGCAGCTGACTGCAGCTGCAGCTGCAGCAGTGTGTAGCAGGTCTACTGTGCTAAGCATAAAAGTCAGGGGGTGCCACTTCCCCAGGTAAGAATCCAGGGGATGGCTATGCTGGCTTCCAAAACAGATGCATTCTCCACCAATGGAGAATCCACAGCCTTTAGCTGCTTCTAGACCACATTTCTCACCCATGTCAAATGGTGTAAGGGGTCCTGTCTCCAAAGAAAGCTGGTCACCTGCTGGTGCCATGACTCTGAAGGGCAACCAGGCTTCCTGGACAGAGAAGGCACTGCTGTCAATGAAATGTATCGTGGCTCATCTGGAGCTGGCTCCTCTAGAGAGGGGCAAAGTCCTTAAATGATCCTCCCACCAAATGCTCTCCACCCAAGAGCAGAGCTCTGTGACTGCTGCTGAAATAACCCAAATCTGACCACTGACTGAAGGTGAAGTCAGTGGGGCAGCCTGGTCTGGAAGGAAGGTTCTCCCTTAAAGTCCAATTCTAAGAGGTTAAGATTCCCGAGTTCACATAGACTTGACCCTCTGCGTTGTTACCTTCCCTCTTTGCCTGCCTCACATGTGCCATTAGGTGCTCAAGAGGCAGGGAGGGCGCATCTGATCTGGTGGGTCTGATCTTTTAGCCTGGTTGTCTTTTCCTGTACAGCCTTCAATTTGGTGACTCTAGTCATCCATGATAGATGTTTAAGAGAAAGTCGCAAAGACAAACTGGCAATTTTTCTTCAATCCCATCCTACTTGCTTTCAGTTTCTGATGGGTTCCTTTGTACAGATGTGGGTGTGGGGAAAAAATGTATCCTTTGTAATGTAAAAGATGAAATGATATGCCATTTGCCTGAAATTAGTGTTTCCTTTAAGTGTGTCTGAAGTTATAGCCTATAACTATTGTATCAGGAATAAGTAACATTTATTTCATATACATAATTCTATCAATAAAAACATAATGTAAAGCTATTAAAATGTCCCCAGTATCCTGACCTTTCCTTCAGCCCCCAGTGGAATAGAAGCCATGATTTGGAAGGTGCTGGAAGCACCAGCTCCTGGCTACAGCAGACATATCCTGCTTCTACTTCTGTGTCCTTCACCTCCTCATGTCTCTAGCCTCCAGTGACACTTGAGGGATAAGGGGGCAGGGCTTGCCCACTGCAGACCCATCTCACTCCCAGTCACTTCCCTCCCAGGGAGAGGGGACCAGATCCTCATGAGGATGCTGTTTGGGGCATGGAAAGAGTATCTCTTAGCCTTTATTAGATCCTAGGGAGACAGAACAGTATGTCTGACCTCCTCTGTAGGAAGTTAGAGGCATCTTCTATCTGGAGTGCCACTGATTCTTTCCCAGCCCTTAAGGCATTGAACTGGAGAGCAGTAGGGCAATGGGAGGGTAGGGTGTGGTGGAAGTCTGACTCTTAGCATTCCAGCAGTGGAGCTGGCCTGGGAGTGGTGGCCCAGTTGCCCATTCAGTCTTGCTATGGTGCTCATCTGGGTGGGGCCCCGTCTTAGTGGTGCTCCAGAAACCTGGAGAACCTAGAAGGGCTGCAGACGTGTTCTCTCATTGTTCTGCTGGAGAGTGTTGAAGGAAACAATTGGTATCTTGGTTACTTGCTGAAGAAAAAAAAAGAACCGCTGCTCAAGCTGTAATCCAGATTGGAGGAGACGGGGATCACAGGAGAGAGACATCTGGCAACAGTGAACCGTCTCTAAAATACAAAAAATTAGGGGGTTGGCGAGATCCAGGGGAAGGTTCTTAGGCTGTGGCTAGGAAATGAATGTAAATCGCTATGTCTTGGTTCCAAGCTGGATACTGCAGACAAAGCCCATATGGAGTTCCTTGGCTGGTATCTGGAGGTGAAAGAGGATGGATCCTAGATCAAGTTGCATAAGTGAAATTATCATGGGGTGAGTGCAGCCTACAGCTGATCTCTTGAAAGATGTCTTCTATAAGAAAATAGAGCCCAGGTGAATTTTGTTCACATCAAATGTATTGATTCTTATAAATACTGAAGCATCCTAGAAAACTCTTCCAAGAAGCTGTTCTTATCTTGCTGATATCTCCTGGATGTTTTTGGAGGATAAAACTTTCTTGGTCTCTTTTCATTTTCTTTTTTTTTTTTTTTTTTACCCTTTTGTTAATTTTATTGACAAATCCTGGCTTGTAACTGTTCAGTTCTGCTTGACTCTAGGTGGTTCTTCTACTGCTTTATTTTCTCCAAAACTATGAGGCCAGACACCAACCCAGGGCTTCAAGGAGTACCTTTGAAGGGTTGCTTAGTGTCCAAATTCATACCACATCACAGTGGGCTTCTCCACCCACTGTGGAGTGGGTGGAGTGGATGGGGGTGTCTCCAACCCCAGTTGCTATTTCTACATGTTTTCCTGTGACTTCTCCAGCTAGAGTCCAACCCTGGTGCTTCTCCTTCATCCCCAGGCATTTTCTACTCTTCCTTAGGTACTTTTACCTGGATTTCTTCTCTGGGTGCTGCTTCTTTATCTCCTTTGCTGACTCTTTCCATCATGTTCCATGGGATCCTAGACTTTCCTCCCAGGATGCACGGTTTGCCTGGGTATAATATCTATCCCACCCATTTCCAATTTGTACACCCCCAGACCAAGTGTGTACTGAATTCCAGACCCATGTACGCATCTGCATATTTGAATGTTTCCAGTTCCTTCCAACCCAATTTGCCCTAAATGAATTGCATGTTCTTTCTCCCCAAACCTGCTCTTTCTCCCTTATCCTTTTCTCTCTCTCTCCAGTGGTGCCCTGCACCCAGATGATCAAGCCGAAAATCATCTACTTGACTCCTCACTAACCCCCACCATTCAAAAAAATCTAACCCATCACCAAATCTGGATTATTCCAATTATAAACTTCTTGAATTTAACTATATTCATTCAGCTCTACTGCTTAAATCCAGGTTCATACCAACTTGACCCCTTCTCCCTGTTGACTACAGCAGTACCCTAACCTAACTCCCACCTTCTAGGCTTACCTCCTTCTAACCCTTGATTCTCCCTGCATGGGTTCTGGCCATAGCTATGTTCCATTTCAGTTTGCCTTGTATGTACCTGCCCTTTTTCTGATCCTGTCAAAGCACAGGGAAGAATGTAAAATTTTTAGTTGCCTGAGTTCAAATCCTGCCTCTGCCTTACTAAATAAGACCTTAGATATGTGTACTTAGTGCTTCTGTATCTGCTTCATTATCTTAAAACTGATAACCCTCAACAACCCTAGGAAGTAAATTCATTTACATGTAACTGTTAGCTTCCTATGCTGCTGCTTTAGAAATGTTCAAAATATGACTAGATCTCATAAAAACTTGCTTCCATGAAAATGGCTTCCATGAAAATGGACAGAAATTCCCTAAGCTGAGCTTTCTGAACATTTGACAGATGACTTGATATTTCTCCTGCCACCTCCTCCCACCAGTTTTTAAGCAAAGGGTCCCTTTTTGGTTCCTTTCTGATAACTAGAACTTTTTTCCCTTTTCTAAAAATTTGCAACCTCTATTGAGGTAACTGTAGACTCATATGCAGGTGTAAGAAATATGAAGAGATCACATACACCCTTTACCTAGTTTCCCCCAATGGTAGTATCTTGTGAAACTGTAGTGCAATACCACAACCCAGATAATGACATTGATTCAGTCTAGATACAAAACATCTCAACACCACAAGACCCCACACTTACCCCTTTACTGCCACACCCACTTCTACCCTACACCTACTCCCTCAACCCCTGACACAACCACTCATCTGTTGGACATTTCTATAACTTTAATTGCAAAAATGTTACACATCTTATGATTCCACTTATGTAACATTTTGGGATTGACTTTTTCAGTCAGCATAAATCTCTGGGGATGTATCAGATTGTTGCATTTGCTGAGAGTATGTCTTATATATTAATGCAGGAAAAGTAACAATCTAAAGTGATGGGTGTGTTAATCATCTCACAATGGATACACATATCAAAACATCACGGGTATACACCTTTAAATATATGCAATCTTAATTTGACAATTATATTTCAAAGCTGGAACAAAAAGAAGGTAGGCAAGACATGAGACAGATGGCAAGTTAAGTACACAATTTTCAAGACCATTAGTCCTCAGGAAAATGAAACCACAATGATTTCACTATATACCTGCGAGAATGGCTAAAATAAAAACGTGACCACAGAAAATGCTGGTAATGATGTGTAGAGGAACTTGATCACTCATACACATTGCTGTGGGTGGAGAGGTAAAATAATTAGCTTTTCATGTGTTACTCCTGCCAGCTGAGGAATCATGTAGGGACAGAAAGTGGGTTGGAGTCATCAAAAATCCTTTTGGGGGCAGGGGTGGAAATGGGAAGATGATGGTCAAAGGGTACAAAGCCTCTATTAGCAAGAGAAATAAGTTTTTCTTTGGGATGTATTGTGCGACATGGTGAAAAGAGTATGTTTCAAAACTGCTAAGCAAATTTCAAATGTGCTCAAAGTATTTGAGGTGATAAGTTAAGCTTGATTTAATTCTGATTGTATTTGTAAATCATATCACTTTTTACCCTATAAATATAACTTGTCAACTTACAATTTTTAAGATGATTTTAAAAGTAAAATTCTGCTTGTACTTTTTTTTTCTCCCAGTATGATTCTTTGGCCACATTTGTTCCACCCCTTACCAAGCAGGTTTCTTCTACATTAAGGGTGTAGAGGAGTCCTGACCTGACCCTCAGTTAAGCCTTCCCTGGGGGCTGTTTTCTCCATCGAGTCCTTTCAGTTTCCTCTCTCTCCACTCATGACATGCTCAATTACTCACTCCCAGTCTCCCACTCCCATTAGGCCAGGTCACATGGCTGAAGAAGAAACCATGGAAAAAGCAGTTTGTTTTGGCTACCCAGTGCCCTCGCTGGGGCAGGCACACTTGAACCTCGAGTCAAACCCCCACCACAACTCTTGACTTCAGCCACAGCTGTGCTGGACAGCTCCTCCCCCTGTGAGCCTCCACTTCAGCAGGCTTGCAGCTTTCAGTTTTGCCTCAAGGCTTTCTCCAGTGCCCAGAGACCACTGGGCTTTCTAGGCTGGAAAAGTAGGGGGCATTAATGCTTTTGGGGGCAGCACTCAGAAATGAACAGGTAGGCTCTTGACTTCTGAATTTGGCTACTGATCCCAGGTGGCACCTGAAGGACCTGAGGTTCTGCTGATGGCAGTAGTGACAGCTGTGATGCTACCTTACTGTGACTGGTCCTACTTCCCTTTTTTCTCCTCACCACTGCTTCCTTAGAATTACCTGAGATAGGGCTGGGTGCAGTGGCTTATGCCTGTAATCCCAACACTTTGGGAGGCTGAGGTGGGTGGATCACAAGGTCAGGAGTTGGAGACCAGTCTGGCCAACATGGTGAAACCACGTCTCTATCAAAAACACCAAAATTAGTTGGATGCCTGTAATCCCAGCTACTTGTGAGGCTGAGACAGGGGAATAATTTGAACCCAGGAGGTCACAATTACTGATAATTAACTCTAACATCATATTATATGCTTTCTAGTTATCTTACATACTCTAAGTTAGTCATCTTCCTTTCTGACTTTCTTCAGGTTAATTTATTTCCCCCTCTAAACTCTAATGTCAAATATTTTAGTTATGCTAGGGATTTCTAATAACACTGACATCAAAAGCTAATATAAACTGAGATGCTTACCTCTGCTCAGAAAATGAGAGGACCGGTCCATCAGCCTGGGAGCCCAGGTTCTCAGGGGTTCTAGAAATGCCACTAGACTGTTGGTGATCAGGGCTGCTAGACTCTGCTTTTACTCAGGAAACCTGGCTCCCTGGATGCCTCCCTCCATCCCTAACACTAGATTTCCTGTCCTCAGCCTCCTTCACCATAAGGGGTTGGCAAGCTTGGCAGCCTTTGACCAGTGAGATCCAGAAAAAGGCCACAGGGTGGTCCTGCCAGAGGCCCCTTCAGACATAAGAGCTCTTCTCTCCTGTGAAGTCTTTGGCTGTCCTCTAAGAATCTTGAACTGACTATTCCCAGCTCTGGAAGACACTGTGAGGCTTGGGTTATTTATTCAAAAACATACGTCAGGGCAGAGATGGCTGCACCCTGGACTGGCCTCACAACCTAGGGAGGTTGCCATCATGGAAACCAGTGAGAGGCAGGGGCTTCATGCAGGTGCAATTCATGCAGGGAGAGTAGCTAAGTCCTAGAGGCATGGAGTCCAGAGCCGAAGTGGGAGAGCTAGGCAGTGAAGCCTTTCCTGAAGCCCTTGACTGAATTCCTCCCCATTAATTCCCATTTTTAACCTGGTAATTCTATTAGAGACAGCCAAATCTTGTGTGGTTCTCTACTGAATATAAGCTGTCATGTCAATTTCTACACTGGAAGGTACACAATACTCTTTGGTGAACATTCCATTTTGTCTGCATAATGAAGAAAATGGCTACCATGGCATTGCCCACTGAGAGTCAAGCCTTGTCCTCTGGGTGTTCTTACTTAATTCAGTAGCTATTTTGGTTTCTGAGGATTAAATGGTGATGGGTGTAATCACTCTATCGGTAGATATCTATGTGAAGCCTCAGCATGTAACTTGCTCAATCCAAAAAACCCCATGTTATGGCAGATGTCCTATGGCACTGATGAGCAGAATTCTTGTCATAAAACCTGGCCTGAAATTCTCTAATGCTGGTTTTTAATCTGAGAAGTAAATGTGATGCTGTTGCCTCTAGGTATCCCCTTTAGTAATAAAACCAGGTCAGCTATTCCTGGGATGAGAGTTGATGATGGGGCCTCAGCAGGAACACAGGAGGCCATTAAGAATCTTCACTGTCCTCAGGAAACTTGCAACTCAACTTCAAAGTACTGACTGGGCACCAGCATTACGGTACTGTTGTAAAATTAAACAGTAACTACAGAATTTGAGGACTTGTTCATGGAATTTAAGTATTAGTGGTCCATTATGGCTCAATTTGACACATTAAGTTCTGGTTAATCTCTTAGACAGAATGTCTGTCTCTGTAATTCCTAGTGTTTCCATGTTTTGTCACTATATGTGTGGGGACATGAGGATTATGGTTCCATGGTTGGGAAGGTGGAAGCCTATTGTTAGAAACAAGAGCTCAGGGTCACAAGGAAAAAGACCACTCAAAGGTTTTCTCAGCAAGGCAAATTTACTTCTGCAGAAGGGTGCCTCTCACACTTCTGGCCACTGTGAGAGAACACTGAAAAAAGGAGGAAGGGGTTTTTATCCCTAACATGGTTAGTCCCTGCTTCTGTGTTCTGTCCCCACTGGCTGTATTCAGACTGCACAATCTAAACTGACCCAATTGGCTACTGCTTAAAATTGAATGTGGCTAATTAGGCAGGAAGGGAGAGGCTGTCCATTGTGGGTGGTACAAGGCATGTTTGGATACATCACGGTGCGGCAAAGCCAGGAAGAGCTGTTTCAGTGGAGGGGCAGTTTACAGAACCGGTAGCCAGGAGTAAAAGAGGACTCTTTCCAAATAAGGAAGAGATGTGAGTTACAGATTGGGACTGGTGGGATAAGTTGTTTACAGAGCAGGTAGCTTAGGAGAAGGGATAAGGAAGTTGATCTTGAGGATGAAGAACAAGGAAGTTAGAAATTAAACCTTTGAAGAGGAACTTACTGTATTTGGCACTATCATGATCTCTCTACTGAGGTGCACCAAAGCCATTGCCCCTACATTGGAAGAAGAAATGAGCTTGCTATTTAACTTGCTCAAAGCAACACAGCCAGTTACCAGTGGAGAAGGAACTGACTCCCAGGTCTTCCAATTAGGTTGAAAGACCTTTATCACATGGTGCTGGGAATCAGTGGGATGAAGCTATAGCCCCAGACTTACCGTGAACCTTGTAACCTTTTGCTGATCTCCTAAGTGATGTGGTACTGAGTTTCTCACATCTGCAAATGAGGATGTATTCTGAAGGTTTTATAAGATCTTGCCTCCATGAGTGATGTAGTCAAGGTTGAACACAGGAGCTGAGTTGGCCATGTCCTGGGCTTTGTTAGAAGTAGATTATTTGTGACACTGGCTGAAAATGCCACTCACCAGCAAACATGCTGCATTAGGGCTCTCCAGAGAAATGGAACCAATTTGTGTGTGTGTGTGTGTGTGTGTAGACCTATAAGAAATTGGCTCACATGACTACAGAGGCCAAGTTTCGGGATCTGCAGGGTGAGAAAAAACCTGGAGACCTAGGAGAGCTGATGCTATGGTTCTGATCTGAAGGCCAGTAGGCTAGAGACTGTGGAGAACCAGTGTTCTAATTGTTCAATGGCAGGGAAAGAAGGCAATATCTCTGTCTGAAGGCAGGCAAGTAGAATCTTAGTTTGCAAAGGGTTGACCTTTTCTTTTTCCTACTCAGTTCTTCAACTGTGATTGAAAGAAGTCCACCCACATTACAGAGGACACTCTGCTTTACTCAGCCTACAGATTAAAACTGAATCTCATCCAAAAGCACCCTCACAAAAACACCCAGAGTAGTGCTTGAGCAAATATCTGGCCACCCATGGCCCGGTCAAGTGGATACATAAAACTTCACACATGCCAACTGTCTTGAAAAAGTATAGATGAGGTTCAGTGTTCTTTGTTGAAAATGTAAGTAAAGAAATATAGAAGCACTAGAAAATGTCTCAAATCTAAATCTTAGATGAGTTAACGTGGTGTTTCTTAGTTTTGTTCTTGCATAACAAATGATACTAAAGACCTCTTATGTGCATAACACACTGCAGTTTGACCTCCTTCTTAGGAATTAATTGGGAACCTTTCTGAAACCCGTCCTATGATGCCCACAGCTGGAATCCTGGCTTCAGTCTCTGCCCCTAGCATGTTCAGATTGTCAGTGTGTACAAGGGCAATGTTGTAAGATACCTATTTGCCAGGCAAAGAGATGGTTCTCAAACAGCAGTACATGACCCCCTGCCAGCATAAAATGATTTCACTCACATTCCACAAAATAGGACTAATGTTGTGACTAACAAAGCAACACATATTATTGTTTCACACTCTTACTACTTCTGAAATGCTGAGTAGATGATACCTTACTCACCAATGTAAAGCTTATAACTCAGTCCTACTGCACTTTTGCTTTGAAATCTAAAAGTCTAGGGCCACTTATTAACAGGGCTTGTTTCTGGAGATTAAAATTTGCTGATAACATCTACATTTTCCCATGAGGTCTGAGTCTGGTAGTTATGACGCTGTGCTGCAGTTTGAGGGAACCCACAGTGACCACTGAAGTTGACATAACTTACCACTGGGATGGATGAAGACAGAACCAATGTTATCCCATGAGAGGAGAACCTTGGCCCCCCCTACAGCTGGATCCTGCCACCATGATAGATAGCACCAAGTATGTTCACTTATGGAATGAGGCCCTGAAGAATGAGTGAAGTTGTGATACTAAGATACACACAAAGGATACTCAGGGTTGGAAGATGGTATTTGCTGGGACTGTGCTCACTCTTAAATAAAGTACATGTGGCCACCAGATTGAGAATCATGTACAAGGCACATGTCAGACAACTGACTTGCTGGTCACTTAAGTGTCTAATCAAGAATGAGCAATTTGACTCCACACATCAACATGTTTCAGTTTTCTGGAATGTATTTTCTGGGAAGAACAGCTCACACACAGGGACTGGTTAGCCCTGAAGGCTTAGCGGCTGTGAGACTTGTTAATATATTGAAAGAACACTAGTATATATAAGAAGGGTTGGTGTTAGTCACCATGTCAGGACTAGGGTCTGTGTATATTAACAGCAAGGCAGGCATGGCTCAAAATAAGGATTTTCTAACCAGCTGTTAAGAGGTGGAATGAGTTGGCTAGTCAAGTAGATATTTCATCTCCCTACTAATTGCTAAGTTACATGGTTCAGATGTTTGTTGCCCAATCTCACGTTGAAATGTGATCCCCAATGTGGTGGGAGGCAATTGGGTTATAGGGGTGGGCCCCTCGTGTGTTGGTGCTGTCCTCACAATAGTGAGTGAGTTCTCATGAGATTTGGTTGTTTCAAAGCATGTGGCACCTCCCCACCTCTTACTTGGTCCTGCTCTGTCATGGAAGATGTCTGCTCTCATTTTGCCTTCTGCCATGAGTAAAAACTTCCTGAGGCCTCCCCAAAGGCTGAGCAGACGCCGGCTCCATGCTTCCTGAATGGTTTGCAGTATCATGAAACAAGTCTCCTTTCTTTATGTAAATTATGCAGTCTCAGGATATTTACAACAATGTAAGAAATGACCTGTTGATCATTTGTTCAATGTCTAGAGAATAGGTGAGTGGAATCTGAAATGTGCATGACTAAAAGATAAGCATGAATGCTGGAGGCTCCTGTGTCCCATCCCCACCCCCCAACTCTGATGCCTTCAGCTACAGGGTTTGGCATTAACCGCCCTCATTGTTGGTGAGCCATGTGGCTATTACCATAAGCCATATTGATGACTTGCTTGTTTTATGTTATGTTCTTCCCCTTCCAGGAAATAGGATGAGTCTCTGAAAGCATGTATCTCCCCTGGGTAGGTAAGATACCACTGGCTGAAGTGAATGGAGAGTTTTCTGCTTATGCACAAATTCTTCCTTGCCGAAATCAGTTAATTCCATTTTTCTAAGAGGTGTAACATTCTCTCTCTATCCCTCTTGACCTCCATGCTGATTCTAGCATTCTTTTCCAGCTGAGAAGTTCCATTTTCATTGACCAGTTTTTCTCAACTATTAAGCTCTAGAGTCTATTCATTAACCAAATGTTGGTGTCTGCTATGTATCAGGCACTGTCCTGTGTACAGGGACATGTCCATGAACAAGATGAGGTCCCTGCTATCATGGAGCTTCTAGTGGAAGATACTAATTGACAGCTCTGGGTGGGGGGGCGGAATCGGGGGGAAAAGGAGGTATGGACAGGGAGGGGTAGCCTTCCATCAGCTGTAACACCTTCCTTCCCCCTCAAATGTCAGGTCCCCTTTGACTCCCCTACACATATGAATTTGGTAAATCGGGTAATCAATCTTGCCTGAGGCAGGCCTCTTCCTTATTCCTTCTTCCTCCGAGTTGACTTCCTTGATGTAACCAACACCATTCCAATTCACTTGCAATCTGAACTTTGGTAACTCCTTAGTAGAAGCAAATTCTCTGTGGTTCCTTCTACCTAGTTGTCTAGTCTACCACACATGGCATTTGATGTGGTGGGTGGGGAGAAGTGGTGTCCAGTCTTTATTAGAGCAAATTACACTGGTGGCCAGGACCAAATCTTCAGCTATGTTTTAATAAAACCAAGTTTGTCCCATTGTCTTCACTGGATTCCCCCCCAAAGCAGAGCCTGAGAGAGAAGCAAGTTAGTTAGACCCTGAGAGAGAAGCAAGTTAGACCCTGAGAGAGAAGCAAGTAGATAAAAGCAGATCCTGAAACAAGGGTTTACCTTGAGCACACAAGGACCAGCAGGGAGGGGAGGTGATACAGAGAGTAAAGGCAGCCAGGAAGAAATGTCTTAAGCCGGCTCACACAGTGAAGAACTGATGAGCCCTTCAGGAAAGCTCTAGGAATTCATAATATAAAACAGACTTCAGAGTGGTCCTGGACTGAGAGCTAGGTTATTGTATACCCCAGACATGTACCTGCCATTGACTTAAAGGGTGCTTCTAGGGGGCTGTTAATTCCAAGGCACTTCCAGCCCATTGTGCAAAGTGGTTCTGCAGCCTTCAGGCAGCCCTCCAAGAAGATGCAACCATTTGCTCTGGGAAGTCAGTCTGGTATGCACAGAAATTGTGGTGTTGGTACCCAAGGACACAGATGGAGGGTTGACAATGGGTTTTACTAGGGTTGGGAGTACCAGGTGCTAAGATGATGATTAATTTTTGCTTTAAATGTGGTCTACAATAGACTAGGCACTAATAACAGTAAATGAGGCTGGTACAGTGGCTCACATCTGTAATCCCAGCACTTTGGGAGGCTGAGGCTGGCAGATCACCATCCCAGCACTTTGGGAGGCCGAGGCTGGCAGATCACTTGAGGTCAGGAGTTTGAGACCAGCCTGGCCAACATGGTAAAGCCCCGTCTCTACCGAAAATACAAAAATTAGTCAGGTGTGGTGGTGCATACCTGTAATCCCAGCTATTCAGGAAGCTGAGGCAAGAGAATCACTTGAACCTGGGAGGTGGAGGTTGCAGTGAGCTCAGATCGCACCACTGCACTCCAGCCTTGGTGACAGGGCAAGACTCTGTCTCCAAAAACAGTAAACAGTAGATGGTAAAGATAAAAGCAGAGTTTCCATCTTATTTGCATTAAAATGGTATTTTAAAAAATGAACAGTATATAAGGACTTTTTTTTATTATAAGTTCATGTTTTCTCATCCTGTGTCTTAAATGTAAAACCATCAGTGGAGAACTTGTTTTCTCTCTATGATGGTAGAGTATTGGCCTTAATCTGCCTTGGATCAAGTCAGCTCTTCACTGAAATCTCGATATCCTAAATTTAGTCTTGAATCTGTGGAAACCATGGGAAACATCCAGATAGAGTAGAGTACTCAAGCCAGGTCACTGGCAGTGTCTGCTCAAAATGGCTAAGCCAAGGAAATGATCCTATCTAACCAGAAGACTGTACCACACCCCTCTGTTCCTCAGTACTGCTTAGGATTCTCCAGCTTTGAGTTGGGAAGGTGAATAAGGTAAAGCTGTGCCTGAGGGACATGAGTGTGGCCATGGGTTTCTTAAAGTGACGCCCAAGGCACTTTGCAGTCCTGCAGGAGGGCTTCCGGAGCTGGCTGTTTTAACTTATTAACCATGTAGTTGCTGAACATTCATTTGTCCAATTTCCAGCAGGCTGTTATCTCAGACATTCTTCAGTTGTGAGAGGCAGATTTTCTGGAATACCTTCAAGTATTCACCAGGGACTTAGTCTTGGCGGGATATGTTATCTCAAGGGTTAGAGAAGTATTAGGACCCCTGTGATAACATGAACGAGGACTGAGAAAGTAATCAAGGTTCAAGATTAGTCTCTTCTACATGGGGAAAGAAATAGATCCTTTCATTAGATATTTTTTCTTCATACACTTGGTGCATATGGCCCTAAAACAACCAATAATGGCTCTAGTTCATAAGTTTATATACATATATTTAAAGCTGGTTTCTTTATTCACTAGAGTCTGATTAGCAATTAATCTCCTGGGGAATTACTGAAAATGATGGAATGGGGAACTCCAAAACTTCATCCCTCCGCAAAAGCAACTAATAAGCTGGCAAAAACTGTCAGAGGCAACTTAAGAACACTATAATCTGATTAAAACCTTAGCAAGGGAATGCTTAATGAAGGAAGAAATTGCTGCATTTTGGTAAGAAAATGCACATAGCATTTTTACTACCCCTGCTCACTATCTTCCTACTTTACCAGCTGGGCGTTTGCTATGAAAAAGAGCCCACATTCCTGGGAGAGGTTGCTGGCACCACAGGAAGCAATGTGGACTTTATTCTTGGAACTGTGATAGTGTGTTTTGACCTACTTGGTAGCTTCAGCTCAAGTTCTGGTTTCAACTGTCTGTTTCCCCAGAGATTAAGTGGGTGGCAATTGTTAAAAGTATTTAAAGGCAAATGTGTAGCCACAGCTGCCTGAGGAAAGGAACAATGGTCAGGGAAACAATCGATACAAATGCCTGTGGGGAAGAGACTGGGGAAGGAGATATTTGGAAGAATAAAGGCTTTGAAAAAAATTCCCATGTATAATCTAGAATGCCATATACATGCACACCTGTCTGGGACTAGACTCCTACTCAAAAGGCCTGAAGAGGCTCTAGGCTTTCACCTCTGGCTGACCTTCACACTCTGTACAAGGAAGTAGAGCTATATGAAGGCCATATGAGGCCATATTAAGTCCATATGAAGAAATCATGATGATGGTGTTTCATTTTGGGGTGGTGATAACTTTCTGGAACTAGATGAGAGTTATGGCTGCATAACATTGTGAATACACTAAATACCATCACTTTAAAATGGTTAAAATGACTTCGTTATGTACATTTCCCATCAACTGGAGTCTTCTGGGATACATGCAGCAAACTGAGGTACTACTTAGGACTCATGGTGGAACTATTATCCTCCTAAAGGATCTCATGTCAGCATATCCAAGGCATATTTGTTGGAGCTGTACCATCTTTGGAACAGCCAAAAATATTGGAAAACCTGACTGGCAAGACAGATACACAGAATGGATTCCCTTGATAGAATTGATCTCAAACCTCAACATTGAGGAGCTAATAGTAAAGTTTTAGTTCAAGAATCATCCCATTAAATGGATGTCATCATGACCCAGGCTGAGACTACCACTGAAAATCCCTGGGCATTGAAAGCCATGTGTTCAATGTTGTTTTACCATCTCTCAGATCTGATTAATTTTAGGACTTAGGGATGAAGGGTGGATCATCTTCCAGTATATCAGTTACTTCCTCTCTGAGCTATGTTGGATCTTCCTATCAAAGCAAGACCAGCCCTCTACCAAGATGATCTATTCCCTAGCAGTAATGTTCTCATGATATGCCACACTTGAATCTCTGCAGTGGAGTTCCCTTTTGTCCTCTTATGCTAGGTCTTCTGGGATGAAGCCTCCGTGGCCATTACTAGCTGCTCTGTCGCAGATTATTTCTAAAAAAAAAAAAATATATATATATATATATAATTTAATGCAGAGTATGGAATTGTACAGATTCTCAGTCTGAAACTAACAGAATGAGCTCAGGAAGTCAAATGAGTCTGGCCCTAGTTCTTAAGCACTGACAGGGCTGCAGATTGAGAAGCAGACAGAGACAATAATGCACAAGGTATTTATTGTAGAGTGCTTTTGGGATCAATACCTGTGGAAGGAAAGTAAGTAAGGTTGGATAGAGGAGAAGCTGAGCTATGACACAGTCCAGTGGAGGCCACAGTTTGCCCTATAGAAAATCTTGAAGCTGGGATGATTCTTAGCTATCCCAAAATTGGGGGAGAAGGCCAGGTTTTTATATCTCTGCCTGTCAATACTATGGGCATGGTGACTGACCTTAGGCAGAGAAGCTCTCTTCATCTGAGACAGTCTCCCATACAGCAGTGACAATTTAGGGCTTTCTTCAGGTAGCACTTTCCTAGGTGGTTGAAGAGGAGAAGACTTTTGTTTCAAAGGGGATTTGACCAGTACACAAAGGTGTCTATCCCAGTCCATCCTTGTACCACCCAGATCCACCTCTTCATATAAGCTCTAAAAGTTACCCTAGGATTTTAGTGGAGCTTGCTTTCTGAAGGAAATACAGAAGAGGGAGTTTAAAGAAGCTATATCCCATGAAGCAGCTGGTGTTGGGGCTGTCACCTGATCGACAGCATCACCCTCTACAGGCAGACTTCCCTCGCCCTCGTGTAGCACATCTGCTGGCCTTGGTGGCTCCCCCAGTAGCATGACCCAGCCTCTCATCCCTCAGGGGCCTGATCTCTCGGACATCACATTTTTCTGAGGCTATGAATGCTGTGTACTTGCCAGTCTATAATCAAAACAGAGCAAGAGACTGCCAAGAAGCACTCAAGTAGATCATCTGGGTACCAAAGCATACTCATTCCTACTTGCCAGGGTGAAAGCAACCCTACCTCCTCCTGACGACAGGAGTGAATTACCCCTGCCAGGATGGTGTCCCTTCTTCTCCTCTGCTGGTTCCTTAACTCAAGGAGTATACGGTGCTTAGGGAGAAACCAGAGCTTATGGTTAAATAGGTCTCTTGCCCTTGCCTCTCTTGGGAACAAGTACCTCTATATCTGAAAAGCCCCAAGTTGTAGGATCAAGAACAGGAATGAAACAAAACATGGGTCACTGAGAGGACAAATGAAATCCACATCTCCTCTCAGCCCTTGGTTCTCAGATGCATGGCAATGTCAACCAACCACAACCCACCTCTTGCATACTTAAATTCACTTTGTGTTAATGACTTGGCTCTATAGAAACATCTCTGATTTGAAGTGTTCTGCATCAGGAGACTGTCATCCAAAGTATTTCCCCCAAACAGGAGCAGCAGCCACACCCACTGCATAGGTTGTGCCTGAAATCGCCTTGCTTCTCTTCATCCCCTTCCTTATCCCCCTTATCCCCACCACCTAATAAATCACTGGCCTACATCCTCCTGCAATGCTCCTGGGGAAAATCAGTTTAAGCAGTGTGCTACCAAGAGTGGTCCTAGGGAGCAGAGTTATAGAATGGGATTTTTGGAGGCAGATTACTCACTGGCCAGATGACAAGGACCCCGTTGCTGGCAATAGGTGGGCTATTGCTGGTAATGGTAGAGCTAGGGGAGTGGTTCTCAAAGTGTGGTCCCCATGCCCGCAGCAGCATCTCTTAGGAACTTGTTAGAAATGAAAATTCACTGGCCTCACCCCAAACCTACTGAATCAACCTCCGGTGGGGCCCAGAAGTGCATGCTAAAGGCACAGGCTCTGTCCCTGGGGAGTCTGTCTGACAAAAGGGCATGCACTGGCTTGAGCAGTATCTCTAGCATGTGAGAGAGGAGGAGGGAAATGGTACCTATAAGGGCTGAAATCCCTTGAGTGTGGCTGGGTCAGCCAGCTATTAAGTTGATGCAAAGATAACTGGTTTTTGCCATTGAAAGTAATAGCAAAAACCACGACTACCTTTGCACCAAGCAAATACATTTGTAAGGCCCAATGTAAAGGTTAAAAATGCCCCGTGGTGATGTTTAGAGGCCTGAAGCTCCTAAGCCCTGTCCTCATATAGGGAGTCTGGCTTATCTGATTCTACTCAGGTGGAATTTAGGACCCTGTTACTTCACAGGTTTTAGGCTTCTGGTCACCTCTGGCTATTTCCAAGCTCAACATCCAGTGGGCCACAGCATCATACCCTGCATTTGCATGGTGCTGTCACTTTTAAATATATCTATTACCTATTTTGAGACCATGGGGCACTTAACAAATGTACTCACCATACTGCACTGGGATTGACTGTTTGAAATTTATTTTTTAAATAAAAATCCTAGGTTTATACCTAGGAATGGAGTTTCTGGATCATATGGTAACACAATGTTTAACAACTTGAATGAATGTCACTGTTCAGTCCTACCAGCAATATACGAGAGGCTGGTGAATTCCTGTTATTTCATGTTGCTTCTGTATCCATTTTGAATGTAAGTTGGGACTTTCTCTGCCCAGAAGCAGGGCTTAGTCATGTCTCATGCAGGTTCTAGTTCTCTGTCTCCTTCCAGTTCCTCAGGGTGGTCAATCCAGATATCTGTCTAATGCAGCTGCCTCCTAGTGATGGCACCTCCTATGGGATGGCCAGATACAACCTACCTGGCTCACCCCACTGACCCAGGTGAACTGCAGATATGCTGCAGCAGCGGCTACCTCTCAGTCACAGCGTGATCCCATGGAAATCACACCTGCTTGCTCTAAACCCACCAGTCAGCACTTTCCACGGGAAACCTAACTGGACCCCAAAAAAGGCTTTGGCCCTCAAGTCCCCCCCACCATCACTTTCATCCTCCAGAACTAGCTGAGCATGCATGTCCCGGATGGCTTCCCTGCTACTCCCATTGGCCCTGTGAGGCACGCTGCTCTCTTCCTAGATCTGTAAATAAATTACCTCTGTGATCTCATGTTTTATCGAGTTGCCACCTCTATGCCTTGCCTGATGGACACATCCAAATCTAACTTCTTCCCGAGTTGGGGCTTTCCTTCTTTCTGTGAGTGGCCATAGTGGTAGAAATAAACTGGACACAGGTCAAACAAGAGTTGCAAAGGTGTCTGCCAGTATAGACAAGTTTCCTGTGAGAAGTACCACCTGAACATGGGTCAGACATCTGAGGATTCGGCCATCCTCCAGGATAAAGCAGTACCCCCTCAAAGGCACACTGCATCATGGATTAAACATTCCTGAGCAAACTTTCAGGAGCCCCACCAGGGGGAATAATGACTTTAATATTGGCCTTTTTACCTGGCTTAACCTAGTGTTTGTTAGATTTCTTCACCATAACATTCCTTTCATTTGCTCTTTCTAAACTGTCCTCTTTGGAAGGAAGTCACAATACACACCCCATATGTAAGGGGTGGGAATGTATACTCCATCTTTCATGAAGCACCCCAATTAAAATTTTTCTGCATGAGAGATGTGTCTCCTCTCCTGTTAATGAATGTATTCATATTTGTAGGGGACTCATGGATACTTATTTTATACTTTGGTTACAATCCGCTACTACTTCCTTTTGCTCGAATTGGCCAGGAAATTTGTTCCTATGCCTTTTTGACTTACTCCCCATCAATGTGTCTTGTTTAGTTTGAGCACATACTTACTTTCTGGCATTACAAGATGCTACAGACTCACCTTGCAGATTGCCTGCCCCTGTCTCTGAATCATTTATTTCTCTAAGGAGCTCCTTTTATCGGAATGGTCTTAGAAACCAAGATCCCTGTCCTGGGTACACCTGTTGCTATTGAAGTGTCATTTCTTTTTAGGCCCTTGACATAGTTGGGCTGTGCCCCCACCCAAATCTCATCTTGAATTGTAACTCCCACAATTCCCACGTGTCATGGAAGAGACCTAGTTGGAGGTAATTGAATCATGGGGGGCGGGTCTTTCCCATGCTGTTCTCGTGATAGGGAATAAGTCTGAGATCTGATGGATTTTATAAAGGGCAAGTTCCCCTACACAAGTTCTCTTGCCTGCAGCCATGATTGTGAGGCCTCCCCAGTCACGTGGAACTGTGAGTTCATTAAGCCTCTTGTTCTTTATAAATTACTAGCGTTGAGTATGTCTTTATCAGCAGCGTGAAAACAGACGAATACAGCCCTCTCAGACAACAAAGCAAAGAAGTATGTGTATGTGTAGACACTAACCTGTGCATATATATATACATATCTATAAATTTCTGTATTGATGTTAAGCTAAACATGAGTTCACATTAATGTCTAATACTAATCCATTACCACATAGATCATTCTAGCTCCTTTCCTTGCTAAGCTGTAAATTTTCATTCCTACACTAAGACATCTAGGTCCTACCACCCATCCATTTACTTAATTCAACTTCTAGTACTGCTATGTATGCACATAGAGAAGTATTAGAATCAACGTCCCCGAGGGAAACTACATTGACAAGAGCACGTTTGTGTACATTTTCTTTTACATTTATTCTTACAAACTCTATTTCCAATTGTATTTGGGTCATCGCATTTTCCCTCTCGCTCCCGAGAGGTTGTTTCATACATGTTTGCTGCTGTTAGAATCTTTTGTCAGTCTGCATTCTTTCATGGGATTCCCTGACCCACTAAATTATTTTTACTTGCATGTATTAGGATTTACTCCTTGTGCATAAAAGTTCTGTGGGCTTTGACGAATGACTAACATCATATATCCATCATTACAATGTCATACAGAATAATTTTATCACCCTAAAAATCCCCTGTGAGCCATCTATTCATCCCTCCCTGCCTCCCCGAACTCCCTGGAAAACACTGATCTTTTTACTGTCTCTACAGTTCTGTCCTTTAATGAATGTGATACAATCGGAATCATACAGTGTATAGCTTCTTGACCTTAGCAACGTGCATTTAAGGTCGCCTCATCTTTTTGCGGCTTGCCAACTCATTTCTCTTTGTTCCTGAAACATCTATTGTATAGATGTACCACAGTTTATTCTTGTCATTGACAATACCGTAGTTACTTCCAGTTTTGACAATATGAATAAAGTTGCTATAAACATTCACATTCTCATCTTCGTGTGGATGTAAGTTTTCAAATCGATTGGTAAAAATGCTTGAGTACAACTTCTGGATTGCATGCTAAGGTGACACTTAGCATACAGTCATAAGCATTTTTACCCAATGCTTCATGAGAAACTACCAAACCATCTGCCAAAGTGGCTGTACCTTTTGCAACAAGAGAACAAGAGGTCCTGCGGCTCTGTGTCCTTGCTAGCATTTGACATTGTCACTTTTTAAAATTTCAGTCATTCTAATGGGTATGTAGTAGTATCTCAATGTTTTTTAAATTTACAATTCCCAAAATGTGTTGCATCTTTTCATATCCTTGTTTTTCGGTTATTTATCTCCCTAAAATATCTTTTGAGACTTTACCTATTTTTGAGTTGGATTGTTTCCTATTGGGTTTGTAAAAGTTCTTGTATTTTGTTTTGTGTGTGTGTTTTTGTTGTTTTGAGACAGGGTCTTTCTCTGCCATCCAGGATGGAGCATGGAGTGCAATGGCACAATCTCTGCTCACTGCAACCTCCACCTCCTGGGTTCAACTGATTCTCGTACCTCAGCCTCCCAAGTAGCTGGGATTACAGGTGTTCATCATGATACCCAGCTAATTTTTGTATTTTTAGTAGAAGTGGGGTTTTGCCATGTTGGCCAGGCTGGTCTCAAACTCGTGACTTCAAGTGATCCACCTGCCTCAGCCTCCCAAAGTGCTGGGATTACAGGCAGAAGCCACCACATCCAGCCTCTTGTATTTTGAATATAGCTCTTTTATCAGATACGTGCTTTGCAAATATCTTCTCCAGTCTGCATATTTTTATTACCTTCGCAGCTTCTTTCACACAGAAGTAGTTTTTAATCTTAATAAGGTCTAAATTACCAATTTTTGTCATGGACGGTGCTTTTGGTGTTCTTATTAAAAACTCATTGCCAAGCCAAAGATCACCTAGATTTTCCCTGATATTATCTTCTAGAAGCTTTAGTTTTGTATCTTGCTTTTAGAGCTATGATCTATTTTGAATTTTGTGAAAGGTATAAAATCTGTCTAGATTCATTTTTTTCCATGTGGACATCAAAGTGTTCTAGCACCACTTGTTAAAGACTTTTTTCCTTTGTGAGAGATGAGTAACATATTTGTGTGACTCTATTTCCAGGCTTTCTATTGTTCCATTAATCTGTGTCTATTCTTTCACAAATATCACTGTCTTGATCACAGTAGTTTTATAGTAAGTCTTGAAGGTGGGTAATGTTGGACCTCCAACATTTTTCTTCATTATTGTGTAGGCTATTCTGTTCTTTCTTTTCATATAAACTTTAAAATCACTTTGCCAATATCTATAAAACAGCTTACTAGAATTCTGGTTGTAAGTACAAGAAGTGGTCTTTTAAATCGGGTAGAAAAGAAAACCAAACCACACATTCTTACTGTCTCTATATTCACCTACGTAGTTATCCTGCTTCATGTGGATCCAAATTACTGCCTAGTATTTTCGATATCAGCCTGGAGGACCCCCTTGTTGTTTCCTGTGGGCAGGAATGCTGGCAGCTCTTATAGGTTGTGTTTACCTGGAAAGTCTTACTCTCTCCTTTTGTATTTGGAATATTCTTTTTCTGGATATTGAATTTTTGGCTGATCAACCTTTATCTTTCAGCACTTTGTGCCATTCAATTGCCTTCTGGTCTCTATGCTTTGATGAAGTCAGCTGTTAATCTTATTGTTTCTCTTATTGCTTTTGAAACTTTGGCTTTTGACAATTTCATTATGATGCATCTAGGTATGAATGTCTTTGAGTTTATTCTACATGGAGTTCGTTAAGCTACTTTACATGTGCAGATGAACGTTTATCAAATTTTAGAAGTTTTCAAATGATTGTTTCTGTCCTTGTCTCTCCCATTCTGCTGCTCCCATTATTCGTATGATAGTATCGATAGTGTCCCACAGGTCTCCGTAGTTCCTTTTCTTTAACTGGATAATCTCAAGTGATCTGTCTTCAAGTTTGCTGACTTTTTTCTTCTGCCGGTGCAAATCTTCCATTGTACTGCTTCAGTAAATTTCATATTTCAGTTATTTTCTCCTGAATTCCACAATTTTGTTTGGTTCTTTTTCATAATTTTTGTCTCTTAACAATGTCTCACTGAATGGAGAATACTGATACTCTAAAGTATTAGGATGCCCAAGATGTTTCCTCTGAGACAGTTTCTGTCAGCTGTCCTTATTTATTTTTACCTATACGGGCATACTTCCCTATTTCTTGTGGGTCTTGTAATTTTTTGTTGAAGATCGGATACTTTAAAACTCAGATCTCCCTTCCACCACCCCCTGCCAGGTTTTGTTTTAGCTGCTGCTGCACTTGCTGCTGCTGCTGCTGTTCTTGTAACTTTCCTAAATTGTGTAAGATTTTTACTTCTTAGTGGTCACGTACAGCCACTGAAGTCTCTGCTGAGTGTAGTGATCCCTTCATGATTGGATAGTTTCTTAAATGCCTTAATCCAATAACCCTTCCAGCCTTTGCCAAGGGAATCTGTGCATGTTGGCAGATAGCTTACCATTCTTCCTCAGCCTTTACCGCCTGTTTGCAAAGAACTTCAAAATCAGCAGTGAGAGATTTAGGACTTTAAGCCTTTCCTGGGCATGCAACATCTTAGCACTTGTGTGTAGCCATCTAGATTGACAGGAATATGTTGGAACTTATCACCATATAGACATCTCCATTTTTCCTTTTAAACTGTAGGGTTGGCCTCTTGTTAGCCCCAACTGGTAATGCTGCCTTAGACATCTGTGATAAATAATTGTCTGATTATCAGCAAACACCTTGGCATAGGGGTGGTTATACAGGTAAAATAAAGAATATCCCTGAGGCTGGATCTTGTCATTGGAGGCTTTCAGATTAAATAGTGGAAAATTCTGGAAGTGGGGCAATTAGGGAGCCCCAAATTGTTCTGCCTCTTCCAGTGGCTTGCCAGGCTAATTTCTAGAGCTACTGTAGTTGCAAAGCTGTTATGGTTTTCAAGGTTACCACGAAGCTGAGGGAGGAGGAAGATTGGAATAGGGCAACTTAAAATGCCCCAAAGTTCACTGATAATACTTGAAATCCATCCATTTTCCTTGAACATTCACTCCTCAAATTGTTGTAAGCCTTTAGACTAATTTCCAGCGTTTTGAAAAAGTTTATTTTTGACAAATCTTGCCTGTATCACCACTGGCTTTTATAGAGTAGATTTTCAAAGGTGGTTGTTCAGCCTTCGGAGAAGTGCAGCTTTTTTGTCTCTCGATGCCAAATGTTTCCATTGTAGAGTATCCCATATTGTGAACAAAATCCAGAACTTTTTAGTTCCAATATGATTTCTTTTCCACAGAAAATTCTGGTATTAAACCACAATTTCTCAATGTTCTCTGGAAAAGGGAGGATGGGGAGATAAAGCTATCAAATGTTGAATATGAAGAGTTTTCAGGGAAAAAAAGCACATCTTGCCATTTAAAGAATTACTCAAACTTCACATGAAATATGTCAATTTACTCTTTACTGTATTATGATCCCCAAAAGTCAAATGTTATAATACAACAGCACTTGTACTAACATAATATCACAGAAAAGGCATATTATGTTTAACCCAAATAACTAGCCAAGTAATGATGCCTATAAACTTGAGCTTCTACTGAAAAGAAATTCACAAGTATTCTTAAATATGCAGCCAGAGGAAGTTATTTCACCTTTAGTACATGCATTTAAACTTTTGCATAGTTTATAATAGAATATGCCTGAAATTCTTAATTGTTTAACTTTTATTTGCTTAAAACAGGGTTAAAATAGCAAATACCATGAGAAGAGAAACTTCAGAAGAAAAAAAAGCTTTTAGTATCAATCATAGAGGTGAAACACGTAATAATGGGTAAATTTTTAAAGCCTACTAGCACTTGACTACAAAAACAAATGTTTACCCTAATCCAATTAGCAAACTCTGATAAGTTATCCCAGTGTAACCTTAAATTTCCCGCTTACATGATACTATATATTATCACTTTCTAACTTGTTTAGATATTTTCACAGTCACTTTATTACAGGACTTAAGGAGAACCAGACTAGCCAACTCCTACTTTCCACTAAGGCAATAGCCTCAACTGAGTCTTAAGACAAACATTCTTGTTTTTTTCCTTCTTTTATACTGAGCCTAAAGGCTTTTAATCTCTTGTTCTCTAAGCCCATGGAATCATTCAAACCTGATTGTTCCATAAAGGAATTCTTTCTCAAATGGGAAATTAAATTAGAAAAGTTAAATCATACTTTAATATGTTCAACTATTCAGAGTGTATTTTGCTATAGAATACTTGGAAGCCATAAATTATTAAATTTTTTCTGAGTAATTAAGAAACAGATTTATCAAACACTCAACTTGGCCAAGATGCAAACATATTATAAATAGGAGATTCTAAAATAAGCATCTGACAAATTTAGCAGCAGAAATTTCATGTCTCCAATTAAGTATCATAATTGATTCTTGAAGGCATCTTTCCAAACAATTCTCAACTTTGCAAACGCTGAACACTAATTTTAACCCGGTTATCTCTATACATTGAAACAAATCAAAGTCCAAGATCCAGAGTTCTCTAGTAAATTTTTTTCCATCAAATGCTCTTGCCAAAACTGGGATTTTTTTTTTTTTTTCACTATTTCAGAAACTGCACGTTTCAAAGCCAAAAATCTGGAACATATTTTTGTATGTGCACTGGCTATTCAAGTTCATTTGTGTGAAGAAGAAACCACAATTCTGCTTTCCCCTATACCATGGAGCTAGAAGTCTAACAACTGTATCTGCGGAGTCCCTTACCTCTAAGGTCCTAAATACAATCTACATTTTGCTAGCAAGAAACACAAAAAGCCTGGAAAGTGAAATTGAAACCGATCCTGTTTCTTCCTCTCCAGTGTGTGTGCTTGCCAAATGGGAGTTTTAGCAGCCTCCAATTTCCTTTGTAATCCTGCCTCAGGCCTGTAGAAGAGCTGTGAAACCTACAGTGAGTTCTTTAAGGACCTATATACCCTGTGTAGCAGCTGCTGCCTGCCTCTCTCTAGCAGTGAACCTGGAAGTTATTTGGCCCTTCTAACTTTCACTCCCCTAGTACTGCTGGCAGTTGGTAGGTATGTGATTCCCCTAAGTCGAATCATTTCTGCTTGAAATACATAGTGACTTCTTGTTTTCCTGTAACCTGGATTTGATGGTATTTGATGCCCCCAAACAGGGCAGCCTGGCAACTTCTGAAGCATTTTTACAGAGTGAAGCTCTGCCTCCTCAGCCTTCATTGTCACCGCAAGGCATTGTCAGAATCGGAGCTTCTGAGACTTCCCTAATTTCTCATCTCTCATAGCTATGGGGTTGGTGTATCATAAAGCCAAACCCAGATTTTAATCCTTCATATTACAAAACGATCACAAAAGTTAGCTTAATATCTACATCAGGGATCTATATAAAACTCCAATTCATTCTCGCCATCCCCATTCTCGGGATACTATTACACTCAAATCAATCACCAAGTCCCAAATCCTACTGAGCTCCACTGCTACAGAAGCATCCAAGCCTTACCTGTCTGAGGATTCAAACTTCCCTTGGCTTAAAGATCCTCTACTGACTTCACCCAAGAAAGTTACCTTGCAAGGGGACTCTGAATCTCCACAAAGCACACTTCTACCTCTCATTTCTCTTAGACCAGTAGCTAAATAGTTAGAGACACACGCCCAGGGGACAGAGTTGCACATAGAAAGCAATAGCTTACACGCTGTCAGAATTGCGACGTTTGGTTGTTATATCAGCAGAAACCTAGGGGTGTGTCTGGAAATAGATTATAAAGGTATTAGTCCAGGGAAGAAGAAATGTAACATTGTACTGGTTTCAAATAATAAGAGAGCACTTACTTACTATAAAAGTCTAGACTTAATGTGTTGTCTTGAGCAGCTAGCATCAATTGTTTGGTTTAAACATGAGTTCACTGTTGGCCTGCATTAAGTTGAACTTAAGATGCTAGAACTGCTTTAGCAAAATATAGAAGGGTAACCCAAAGTCTTAGATGTAGATATCAGAGCATGGGCTTAATCTTTCATGCTCATCCCTCATGCCCTTGCCCTACCCTTCTTACTCCAGAGTTGCTGCAGCAATTCAGATGAGGGTAGTCAAACAATGCCCCATCTTAATTGCACCACATCTGCCTTGTTTTCTGCCCAGGACTTCTCTCTTGCTGCCCCATGAACACCTGTTGGGAGCCCTCTTCTCCATTTTTGTCTCAGGCACAACCCTGAAATTGCAAGGTAGCTACTACCATCTGGCCAAAGGGTGGTAATGAAATACAGAACTAGACTCCTCTGTCCCATGCCTTGTACAGCTCATTGTATGTACTCAGAAGGCTCCAGAAAAGCTTAGTTAGCCACAGTTTTCAGTAGTGATGAGAACCCTAATTATTCTTCCCATGCCTTGCACAGCACATTCTATGTGGTTGCTCAGAAGGTTCCAGAAAAGCTTAGCCCCAGTTTTCAGTGGCAATGAGAACGTAACCTCTGCTGCAGTGAATATCAGGGCCCCTTTCTGCCTTTTCCTGTAGTGCACATGGTGACCACCACCCTCTCGCCCTCATTGAGCACTGTCTCCAGCCACTGCAGTCTTCTGTCCTTGCACATACCACAGACCTCAGGCACCCAGGACTCTGCACCCCTGGAAACCATCCCATCTGGGGACTGATGGAAAGTCTTATATAAATATTCCAGCCCAATTGCCACTCGGTGGGATAATCTCGACCATCTGGTTCTGAGCTGGTTCTGAGTCCTCCCACGGGGTTAACTTGCTTGACAATGTGCCCTTCATTCAGAAGACGATACTAGGAAATGATAGTAAAGGAATAGGGAAATAAGGAAAAGGGAAAGGCAGAAAGTTAGCACTTGAATTCTTGAGACCTGCTTCTAGGAAAACTTGAAGACAGCTGTTACTGGAAGAGGCTTCAGGAAGTGGATGATGAGAAGGGAGATCTAGACTCGGGTCCCTTGCTGGCCAGACTGCAACTAGGACCCCATTACTGATAGTAAGTATATAGTGACAACCCCTGGCATGCTGGAGATCATGTTACCGAGGCCCTTCCTGCAGTTAACTGGGATGGACATCAGTAGAACAGGCTGGACTGTCCTGTATAATATCTTTAGCACAGGGAATATCTGGCAATGTCTGAGACAGTTTTGGTTGTCACAACTGGGCAGGGGGTCTCCTGTTACCTAGTGGATAGAGGCAAGGGATGCCGCTAGACATATCATGATGTACAGGACAGTCCCCCACAACAGGAATAATCAAGCCCAATATCGCCCAGTGGATCAGAACCCCAGGTGCCTGTCCAGTCTTTTGATTATGCTAGTCTCCAAGCTTTACACTTCTTCTTTACATTAAGACGTTTAATTTTATTTAAAATTCAAATGAATTTAACAATAAGACTTTATGTACTAATCAAACAAAATGCCTAACTTTTTAAAAGAGCGTTCGTAAATCAGTAAGAGATTCACACATTAAAATCCCAAAATAGAAAGCAAAATGACACATGCAGATCTCTTGATGACCATGGCCAACAAATACGCGAGAAGAGATCCTCATTAATAACCAACGAAGTGTAAATGTATCAGGGTTGTTAGGTAAACAGAAACCACTCGATGTTTCAAGTAGGCAGAGACTTAAAACGGGGTACCTGGGCGTGGTGGCACTTGTAATCATAGCTACTCTCGAGGCTGAAGCACGAGAATTGTTTGAACCCAGGAGGCAGAGGTTGCAGTGAGCCAAGAACATGCCACTGTACTCCAGCCTGGGTGACAGAGCGAGACTCAGTCTCAAAAACAACAAAAAAAATGGGTGTGGGGGGGGTGGCGGTGGGAAACTATGTGTTCACAAAACATTTGGGAAAGCTGGAAGAAGGTGGTCCAAACCAGCACAGTGCCAGAAAGGGATTCTAGAAAATGTAGCTTCCAGGTAGCAGTCCCTGTGAAATAGGGATAATAGAGGTGGGTCAGGGGGAGCGGAAGGAAAGTTGCTGAATGCAACAGAAGGTTGCACCTTAAAACAATGACACGATGCCAATCACAGCTCACTTACAAGATGCTGAGGGCTCAGTCAATGAGACTAGTTCCCTCTAGAAAGGCAGTGCAAACTCATCCTCTTACTGGCAGGGTTTTCACTAAGATAAAACGTGTTCACTGAAAATCTGCCTATCAACTGACCAACCCAACTCAAGGAATTTATCTTAGCATAATATTCACACAAATTTACAAAACTGTATACACAGATATTCCTCACTAAGATGCAAAACTGATATAACTTAACTATTAATAGGATTTTGATTAGTTATATGTCATAAAAGCATGCAGCCATACATGTAAGGCACATTTGTATTTGATAAAATATTCTATTTACTTTTGTGTCTTTTGCCCTCGAGATAAAATCCTAAATCCTTACCTGCAGGTGTCTCTGGCCCCCCTGCTTGGTTGACCAACCTCATCTCATGCTGTTCCTCCTCATTACCAACTATGCCTCAGCCGCATGGTCTACCTTCCAGGGCCTCTTCCCTTCTGGGGTCCCTCATTCACACAGTTCCTGTGCCAGAAACACTCAATATGATGTATGCCATCCTACAGAGGCACTTATGTAAAAGTACATATAAATATGTGCATAAAGAAAATGGGTTTCTTGAAGATATTCCTGTATTTCTTATCTGGTTATACTTGCAACTCTATAGAAGTTTATTAAATTACTTTGCAACTGTAATAGTTAATTTGAAAATCTAGAGAAGATTATACATGAAACATTGCAACAAATTTGAAATTCTAGTGGAAACAGATGCTTTCCTTGTGAAATGTTTTTAAAACAATGACTTGCCAAGGTGATTTGACCAACCCCACAACCTAGAAAACGTTTGAGTCACTAAGTTATGAACTTCTCTCAATATCTTAGAGGTAGATTTTGTTTCATAAATTAGCTTCAATATGGTCTTTTAATAGTGAAATGTGTCATCCATATAGAAGGCTGTTTATAACATGAGTGCTTTTTCTTTAAATTCACATTGACTGTCCAAATTAAACTATAGGCTGTTCCCTAGTATCTTGAAAGCTTTCTATGTGCCTCCCTTATGGAATCTCCTTTTCCTTCCAGCACCCAAGAAATTAACACAAACGTTAGCACACTGATTCTGGCTTAATTCTGTAATAAATGTAAATCCTCAATAGGGATAACAAAACATACTGTATAGCTTTTTAAATGAACAAGCACAAGCCTAGATAAGGAAAAGGTACTGTGCCTCTATCAGACAAAGACTCCTGTGAGAAGATAAACTAAATGGACTCCTGGGTCCAAGGCCAGCATGACCTTCTGCTTACAAGGATCAGTTTGGTACAGAGTGGACAAGCTGAGTGAGTTCTGGGAAAGAAGGAAATGCCAAAGTTGCATTTAGCTGATTGCAAGAAGGAAGAGGCTACTCCGTATTTTCAGCTTCTAAGCTTTCCCTTGGCTCCGTCCAGTTCTGAGAAATGTTTCTGAATTAGAACTATTCTGTTTTTACCTGAGTGTCCTCCAGGGATACCCGCATACAGACCTGAGGGGAGAGCAAAAACTTCAAGAGCTTAACACAAACCAAATACTAAAAAAGATGGGCCACGCTGACCTGAGGGATTCTGTCCTCGGATTAAAGAGATGGGGCTCTTGGATGGCTCACTCTTGGGACATTCTGAAAACCCAGAAACCAGGCTGTAAGAAGTCCAAGCTCCAGGAAGAGGTCTTGTGAACTCAGCTAGTGTTTACCTCAGCTGACAGCTGAGCACCCAGCATCAACTGCCAACCATGTGGGTGAGCTGGGGTAGTGTCCCACCCAGTGGAGCCTCCAGGTGACTCCAGACTGTGTGAGATGGTTAATCTTATGGGTCAGCTCAACTGGGCTATGGGGCCCAATTGTTTGGTCAAACACCAGTATAGATGTTGCTATAAAGGCTTGTATTATATGATTAGCATTTAAATCAGTAGACTTTGAGTAAAGCAGATTAACCTCAATAAGGTAGGTGGGCCCCATCTGATCAGTTGAATGCCTCAACAGAAGAAAAGACCAACTGCACTTGAGCAAGAGGGAATTCTGTCAGCAGACACACCTCTGACTTGAACTGCAATGTTGGCTCTCCCCTGGGTCTCCAGCCTAATGGCCTTCGAAGTTTAAACTACATAAGCTCTTCTCTGGGTCTCCTGCCTAATGGCCCACCCTGCAGATTCTGGATTTCCCAGTCTCCTTAACTTCATGATCCAATTCCTTAAAATAAATCGATCTCTCCCTATGTATATACACATACATATTTTTTTATATATATCGTATGTGCACACATAAATCAGTAAGGCAATCTGTGTATATATACATACATGCACATACATACACAGCATATTGGTTCTGTTTTTCCAGAGAACTCTGACCAATATATACACCCACAGTAATCACAACTACAAATGCAGACACACAAATACCACCACAATCGCACAAGTAAGGACCATGCAGCTGAGCCCAATTAGCTCAGAACCATGAGGAAGTCGTGAACGGTGGTTCTAAATTATTAGGGTCCAGGCACGGTGGCTCATGCCTGTAATCCCAGCACTTTGGGAGGCTGAGGCGGGCGGATCACCTGAGGTCAGGAGTTCGAGAACAGTCTGGCCAACATGGTGAAACTCCATCTCTACTAAAAATACAAAAAATTAGCTGGGTGTGGTTGCAGACACCTGTAGTCCCAGCTACTTGGGAGGCTAAGGCAGGAGAATCACTTGAACCTGGGAAGTGGAGGTTGCAGTGAGCCAAGATTGTGCTGCTGTACTCCAGCCTGGGCAACAAGGGTGAAACTTCATCTCAAAAAAATAAACTATTAGGAAATACTGGGGCTTGTTATACAATGAGATCATGGGAAGACTCAGATAAAATGGGTTTTCTCGCTCATAACTGAGAGCATCTTCACAATACATTGTCCACCCTCTTTTAACTTACAACTTTACCTGTGAGGTCTTGACAGTTGAGGCTTATTTTGTTCTCTCCAGTTTCCTCTAGGAACTCTACTTCATTGGAGAACATTTGCTTTGTTTTTCCCATACTAGTTTTCTCTTCTGACCTTCTAAATACTCTAAATATCTATAGAGGATCTCGATTGATTAGGATGGAAAGACAAAGAGCAAATTCCCTTTCAACCCTGATTCTGCAATGATTCCTGATGTAACCATTAGAAGTTCAAAACAGGACTTTTCACAAGAATACACTAGCACTGAAAACATTTCACCATCGGATTGGTCATTTTAGCAGGACTTGGGGATGGTCACATAAGCATAACTGGTCATCCTCAGGGCTTAAAACATGTTTGTATTGTGAATCTCTGGTAAGCATATTAATATCAACTCTTGTGCCTTCACTGTGAACACAAACTAGCCCTTCCTTTTATTTCATATTGTGTCCGAAATCAGTATATCCCTCCCAGTTTTGTTCGTTTGCATTGCCCTGGAATAAAAATGAGGTTAAAGATAAAAGGATAAACAAGTTTGTGAATCTCTTGTAAGTAATATATAGATGAATTTAAACCTGAGAGTTAGGTGTTTTGTTTAACGAGTTTAAATCATTTACACTGTCTTTTCTACTACGATGGTTCTTTTACAACATCGTGTAGTGCTTTTAATTCTGGTGGTTCATGTATGAAGGCAAGACAAGTTTAGTTATGTGTGGCCTTCAGAGTTACTTCAGAGAGCTTTTTTCAAAAAAATAACAGTATGTAAGCCAGGTAAGCAATGCTATAATTGGGTTAATTATAGCATCTAAGTCATAGTATTTTTGCAAGCATTAGATAAATGTACATGTATAACCCTTGACTCCACATATTGAGTTAAATCTAGACAGTTTCAATACTTGAATTCCACTTTTAACTATGTGTTTGTACAGAGAATTTGTTACTTAATCTGGAATCTAAGAAATAATCTGGATCAAACTATTGCAAAAACTTGAAGTGTGCAAAAGCAAATTAAGTTATTTGAGAGCGCCTTAGTCTGTGCAGGCTGCCACAACAAGACCAAAGACTTGGGTAGTTTATATTCAGCAGAGACGTTTCCTATACTTCTGGAGGCTGGAATTCTAAGCTCCAGGGTGCCAGCATATTTGAGCTCTGGAAAGGGCCCCGTTACAAGTTGCAGATAGCCAACTTTTTCCTGTAATGTCACATGGAAGAAAGAGGGTTGGAGAGCCCTCTGGCTTCCCCTTTCCTAAAGGGGACAAATCCCATTTAGGGGAGGGATCCACCACCAAAATGCCTCACCTCCTAACACCATCACCCGGGGGTTAGGTCTCAACGTGTGAGTTTTACGGGGACACAAACATTCAGTCCATTAGAGGGACTTCCAAGGAACCAAGCAACCTAACAAATATGTCCTACCCTTCCATTCCCCACTGGTTTGGGAATGCATTTGAAGAATTTATAAAACAGAATTCTAATGTGTCAGCCTCACTGCTGACAAAGGCAGAGCTGGAGGATGGGACTTCGTGTCAGAGACAAAAATTAAGCCACAAAATTAAACGAACATACTCCATGGAAGTGTGGGACGGGGCCTGGTCCTGAAGGAGCAGAGGAGAAGGCTGTTCTCCTTTGGCAGACTGGGACCCCCAGGGAGGAGAGGAGGAGTCTGAGCTGAGCATGTCCAGTTCATTGTTTCAAAATTGACCAGTCAAGTCATTCTCCCTTCTTGATGCAAAAGGACAAGCTTGGTCAAAGCCAGGAGTTAATATTAACTGAGATTTTTCTATCTAGGAGGAAATACTCCAAGTGGAGGAGTATTCGTCATACTCATCTTTTCATAGGGAAATCAAATGACAGCTGCGATGGAGCATCTGACACGCAAACTCTCCTGGGGTTCTCTGGCCTCACCTTCCTCTTCGTCACCTTCACCGTGTCCTTTTCCCTGGCTCAACATCTCCTGGAAAGTCCCTCGGGGTTTGCTCCTTGGTCCTATTCTCCATTCTCCCTCACCTTCCTATGTGAGCTCATTGAGAGCCTTAAATACCAGAAAAAGATTGAAAGCTCCTCACTTAATTTTCTATATCAAGTGTAACTTTCATATCAAAATATAATTAAATGGTTATATTTATGAATATAAATGCAAAACATGGAACACACTAGTATATCAAAATACCAATTATAGGCCAGGCACGGTGGCTCACGCCTGTAATCCCAGCACTTTGGGAATCCCAAGGTGGGTGGATCACCAGAGGTCAGGCATTCAAAACCAGCCAGGCCAACATGGTGAAACCCCGTTTCTATTAAAAATACAAAAAAATTAGCTGGGCATGGTGGTGTGTGCCTGTAATCCCAGCTACTCAGGAGGCTGAGGCAAGAGAATCACTTGAACCTGGGAGGAAGATGTTGCAGTGAGCAGAGATTGCACCACCGCACTCTAGCCTGGGCAACAGAGCAGGACTTTGTCCCAAAACAAAAGAAAAAAACCAATTGAAGTAGACACTGTAGTGTACCACAAGGTCTCTGCCCACTCCTTTTATTATTGACCAAGTGACTACTAGACGATGGGAGTACTGGTAGCTGATAGCTGTTAGCTGAGTTCCTCTCTGGGCATGGACCTTGGCTGAAGACAGTCACTTTACCCAGGGTCCAAGGGTGGACCCCCTTCCTTGCAGATACAGAGGTACAAACGCCCAGCCACTGTGCACCAGTCCAAGACAACTGAGCCATCCAGTCCCAGAGTTCCCTGTGGGATTAGGAGTTCGATTACTCATTCCCTCCAACCCTGCTTCTCCGATTGCCCCAGGACTGCAGTACTCATAAAGTTCCATCTGATACTGTTTCCATGGAAACCAGTCTGCAACATCAATAGACAATGACCAAGTCAGCTTTAATCAAATATGATTAGTAAAATACTTTAAGTTTTGAGGACTTTTCTGTTTAATAATATCCTGTGCAACCATTTTGCATAAAGCTGCTGGAGGATATGCTCCAACAGATCACAGAGGGAGTACACAGTGAAAGTGGAAGATGGAATGGATGAAACACTAAAACTTAAGGCAAGATCTAAGATGACTGCTGTGTACCAAGCAATTAGTCTGAATTAGAGAAGAGTGAATCGGAAACAAACATTTTAAAGACTGCTGTTACCAAGAGACCTATTGCCACTGTTGGTAAGATCCAGGACTGAGTTTTGTCTGTGTTTTTATTCAGACATCACACATGATAATTTTGCTGGGTATAGAATACTAAATTGTGAATTATTTTTCTTTAAAATGTTCTGATAAGCTGAGGTGGGTAGATCACTTTAGCCAAGTTTGAGACCAGCCTGGGCAACATGGCAAAAACCCAGCTCTATTAAAAACACACAAAATTAGCCAGGCATGGTGGCATGCACCGGTAGTCCCAGCTACTCAGGAAGGTGAGGTAGGAGGGTCAAGTGAGCTTGGAAAGTTGAGGCTGCAGTGAGCTAAGGTCATACCACCATACTCCAGCCTGGGCAATGGGAGTGAGACCCTGTCTCAAAAAATATGATAAAATGCAGGGTGAGTGTAGCTTTAACTTAAAATGTTATGACCACTGTTAGTGCAAATATTTTCTGACTTTCTTTCCAAACTAAAGTGCATGCCTGGCTAACCCAGTGCTTCGTACTCTCAAAGCACTTAGATTCATGGTAAAAGTTATTTTAAAGAGGTGTTCTCATTAATTCTTAGATAAGTCTTGTAGTCTGTGGTTTCTATCAAATTTTAACTAAGGTGAAATCAAAGAAATTTAAGGCTTATGATTATATTTCCACCAAAAGCAAGAACATGAGATTAGCTACGAATAATTGCAAGAGAACATTAATACATTGGTGTCTGCGACACCTGAACTCCTGAAGTCAGATGCACGAGGTTTGGATGTTTTATTCTGCCTAGAGTGGGACAGCGACCCCTCTAACCCCTCCTTACCCATTTTATGGTCACAGAACTGAAGATCTGAAGAAACTACCTACTGTCTTCTCCCACTTGGGCTATCTCCATAGCCTTCTCGGTTATCTAAGATTATTGAAGTTTGTGTCCCAGTCTCCTCCTTTGTTGTGGATAATAATCATCCCTATCTCATAGTTTCTATCAGATGATATATGCAAAGCACTTGAACCATGCCTGGCACACAGTAAGTGCCACAGACATTTGCTAGATAAGAAGTCCTGGAACGTATGTTGAATAAAGCTAAGCCTGTTTTCCACGGAGGATGAATCCCCAAATGTCTATTTTTCTCTTCCTAAAGGGGGTCATACTTGTTGCCTGCTGTGCGGTAGGTACCCTGGTGCTGGGCACTGAAGTTGTACCAATGACAATGGCTCATTCTGCTCCGAGTGGGGAACAGGCATATATAGTCGACCGATGATTAACGTCTTACAAATGTACAAATCTGGAGAAAGTAGGATGATAAAGTCAAAGTTGCTAGGGATTGTCCTGGTGTTAACGTGGACAATGTTAAGACAGGGCACGTCATACACCAGACCTATGGTTTCCCCCAGAAGTGACAAGTATTGCTTCTGCTCATCTACCTTCAGCCAGGAACATCTTTCTCTCCTCCTCATAAAACCCCTTACCTCCACCTGACCAACTCCCACTTAGCTTTTGGGCTCTCTGAAGGAAAGACCTTTAAAAAAGGCATTGTCAGAAACTAGAGGAACATAGGATTAAAGTGGAAGAGGCAGGGTGGGGGATGCTCAAGAAATCCCTCTCCGAGTCCAAAGGATGAGTAAGTGTCGACCAGGCCCCAGGAGAGGGCATTCCAAGCAGACCAAGGAACAAGGGCCAGACCCTGAGTAAAGAGGACACTTGGTGCCCTGAAGAGGCCAAGAGATGATTGTGGCTGAGGGAAGGGCGGGCAGGGAGCCAGGGAGGAGAGTATTGGAAGGTGAGGAGGTGGCTGGGCCAGGCCTCACAGCATCTGGTAGTCCATGGCAAAGGATTCAGACAATAGCCTTCCTCTGCCCACTCCTGGCTTCCTGTTGGCTTAGGATACCAGTATCCTGGTAGTGGTGGGAGCTATCGTGGATCAGAGAACGTGGAAGCTAGTGTTGTCATCCCCCAAGCAGAGGGTCCAGATTTGATTCACAGCAGAGATTTGAGTCCTTACTCCCAGAGTTTGACTGGCACCTCCAATCCCCCTGTGAAGCCCCAGGGTGTGGGCCTGAAGGGAAGGATTTATCCGTAGGATATTGTTACAAGTGTTCTGGTTCACCTAGGTGCAATGGGGAGAGCAGGTGACAGATCAGCAGAGGAGGGGCCCTGGAGCTGCTGTTCTGCATTGCTGGTCTTGTTCGGTGTCCTCTGCCTAGCTACTGGAGGATGCCTGGTGCTGAGTGAGCATGGAATGGGCTATTGAGCCAGTGAGGGGAGACACAGAGGGTTGTCATCAGTGAGGTTTGAGGGATGCCCAGGCAGAGGGCACAACATATGCAAAGGCAGTTTCCTGTAACCTGAATTCCCTGCCTGACATAATTGATTAAACACAAACTTTTGCTCATTCTTCCCTATCAGGACTTCAAGAGGAGGTGGCCTGTGAGTTGACATTGTCATTACAGCAATTAAGCCTGCCTAGGGGAATGCAGACTGTACAGTGAGAGGCAGGGAGGAGAAGCACTTATCTCATTGTGTTTGAATGATTATTAAACACTCACTAATTGTGCTGGGCCCTGGGGATACAATCTGCCAAGCAATTACACCCAGCCAGGCATTCCCAGATAACGTGTTGGAGGGGGTGGGAATAGCATTTCTTAGACTGCCTCCAGGTGAGGCGGGAACAGAGAGGAGGACTGCCTGGTGTCCCTTCCCCTCTGGGCTTTAGTCTCTGCAGGGTCAGTCCCTCCTGCCTCCTTTGTGAGGCCTGGACCAGAGCTCCTGGGAGGACTGTAGGCAATCTCCCAAGGATGGAGCATCTTCCATGAAAACAGCACAGTGATTGACTCTAGGGTGGCCACCTGTCCTGGTCTTCCTGGGACTTAGGGGACGGAGAATGTGGATCTTCAATGTTAACACCAGGACAATCCCTAGCAATTTTGACTTCATCAGCCTTTCTCCTGTACACATCCAATGGTGCCAGGCCTTGCTGAGCCTTTCAAAGGCTCATGAGGTATGGTAGGTTTTTGCGGGTTTTCTGTTTTTGTTTTTGTTTTTTGCAACAGCTGGCAGGACCCTGCTCACCCCTGCCTTAATTCCTGTAAGCTACCCCCCATCATCCTAGGCAGTCCCTCAACTGACAGTCCTCCAGGCCTAGCAGTTGATCAAGGCTCTAACAGGAAGCAGATGGATGTCCAAGGATTTCCTTGGAGAGAGTTCCTGAAGCTACTATTAATAGACATGAAGGCAGAGTTAAGGGAACCAGGAAGGGGAGAGTGGGGCACCCGGAGTCTAGGAAACTTGGGAAGCCTTTTTGCACATTGGAAGCTGTGGGGGTCTGGGTCTGGGGGTGGAGGTCTTGCTAGACCCCAGAAAGAGATGGACCACTCCATGACAAGGCAGCAAGGGATTGAGAGTTGATAGGTATCCTAATATCTGTCTACCCTCCCATCTTTTACCAGTGTCGCCCACTGACCAACTCCAAAGGGAAGCCAAGAGGGGCCTGGATGATGCCATCTTAGAATCAGCCTCCCAGGCATAGAGCAGGAAAAGGTGGGCAGAGAACAAATCTAGAGAAACGCCAGTACATACACCAGTAAGGTAACCCCAGAGCTGAGCCTTGGAGCCTGAGTTCAAGAGTGCCAGGGCCAACCAATGACTTTCTCCAAAGTTGGAAAGTATCCAAGAATGCAGCGACCTGGGGGTCCCCAGACCTTGGCTTGACTCCTTGCCTGGCCTATAGCCAAGTCTCCTCTGTGTCCTAAGCTATCACACAAGGATAATGTCACCTACTGTATGGGGGCACTGAGGAATAAAAGAGTACAGCATATTAGCATGTGTGGTGGGGAGAGTAGTCAATCCACCTGTTTGGAGAATGAGAGTAGGAATTTTTTTCTACCCTTATCAGATTGAATTTGATCCTCTCTCAACTCATGTAAAGTGCCTGGCACAGCACCTAATGTGAAATATCTTATTTGGTTTCTGGACCCTGCTGGTCCTTGTGAGACTTCAGACTGAAGTAATTGGACTCAACCTCCCCTTTGGTAAATAAGGATTGTTATTTAAATCTGCCCCCCAAAATTCGTGTGTTAAACTTAATCCCCAATGCAATGGTATTGGAAGGTAGGGCCTTATAAGAGATTGGGCCATGAGGGTGGAGCCCCCAGGAAATGGATTAACTCAAAAGTGAGTCTTGAGAGTGGGTTTTAAAAGCAAGCTTGGCCCCTGGTGCCCTCTCACACACTCTTGCTTCCTCTTTCCACCCTTTACCCATAGGATGACCCTCACCAGGTAACACCATGCTCTTGGACTTCCCAGCCTCCAGAACCATGAGTTAAATAAACTTCAATCCTGCGTAAATTACCCAGTCGGTAGTATTCTGTTATAGCAACAGAAAACAGACTAAGACAAGGATCAAAATGGCACCTGCCAGATAGGTTCATTGTGAGGATTAAAGAGATATTTAGAACATGCCTGGAACCTACTATTGCTAGTATTAGGTTTAAATGAAATACCTCATGTTAGGTCACTTAGTAGCCTCCCAAAAAATGATGAGCTCCATTTTTTACAGAGGAGGCACTTGCATAGCTTTTTTATGTGTTAAACTTTGCTAGACTACAGTCCCAGCTATTCAATCAAATGCTAATCTAGATGTTTCTGGGTAGGTACTTCATAGGTGTGATTAAAGGTCATAATCAGTTGACTTCAAGTATGGAAGATTGTCCTAAGTAAACTAGGTGGGCCTGGTTCAGTCAGTTGAAAGGCCATAAGAGCAGAGTTGAGGCTTCCCTGACGGAGAAGACATTCCACCTGGGGGATACCACCTTTGACCTTTGCCTGAGAGTCCCAGCCTGCTCATCCTGGAGGCCAGCCCTGCAGATTTCATACTTGCCTAGACCTCACAATCATGTAAGCCAACTCCTTCCAATAAATCTCATAATATATATTTCCTAACGGCTCTGCTTCTCTGGGATACTTAGCTGATAAAACCTCTGAACCCTTGAGAGGGTGTGAGAAATTTGCCCAGGGCTTGTTCTGCAAGAGGTAGAGAACTAGAATTAGGATTCAGGCCCCCTGACCCAAAGCCCTGCTCTCTCCCATTAACTGTAGAAGACTGGCTGTGTGGCCAGGGGGTGGTCTGATCTCCAGGAGTGAATATTAATTACTTCCCTGCCATTACCCCAAATGCTCCTGAACTTCATACCTCATTCCCCTTTCATGGCCAGCACTGTGAGCTGCATTCCAGAATGAAAGGCAGAGCCATTGGCTGGCAGGACAGGAGGAAGGGAGCAGCCCTCCAGGGCACCAAACACCCAGACTATAGTCCAGGCCCCTACACCTGCCTGCTCAGAGGATGCCTTGAGGAAAAATCCTTACCCCCAACATGCTAACTTTTTTTTTTAAACAAGATGCCACGTGCCCCCACCCCCTTCAAAAACCATCTATTCCTGGTGCCCCACTGGGGTGTTGCCACGGCAACAGGCAAAGCCAGAGGCCCAGCAAACAGGCCTGCTTTTCTTGATGGTTCTTTGGGGACTACACTGCCCTCAAAGAATATGCAAGCCAGCTTCGTCTTCTCTGAGCAGCAGTGAACAAAGACCCTCCCTTCCTTCTCTCTTTACCCCAAACCCAGGCCCTATAGGCTGAGGACTCTGGCTGGAGGAGCCAGAGAAGAATTGCAGAGAATCCCAAGTTCTGATCCTAGGGCCAAAGCCAAGAGTGAATTCAGCACCCCCTTTTCAGTTTGGGCCAAGAGTCAGGATAGTGGGGTTCCCCAAGAAATAATCAGAACTGTTACCCCTTGAAGGGAAAGGTGGGTGATGCTTCCAAGGGGAATGGTGAGAGCTAAGAGCTGCTGTGTCTGGTCACATCAGCAGAACCACATTGGAGACAACCACGCTGTAACACTAGGAAGTTAGATCACGGGACAGCTGTGGGGTGGGGGCTCTCATTCCACTCCAAGGTAGCACATGTCAACAGCAATCACCACCCTAGGCTCCGGCCCTTCTCCAGCTTGTCCCTATTAGTCAGCGTAAGTTGGCATCTGCACCAGGCACTACAGCATGTGACGGCAGGTCAGGTGAATCTGCTGTGGATGTGGGAGTGGCTAAGAGGAGTGGAGGGGACACGTGGACTGCACATTGCCATCCTTGCCACGCTTTATTGACCCCACAGAGTAGGCATGCCAAGTCTGTGCCAAAGCCCCAGACCTTGTTGTCTTACCATTGTTAGCCATAACTCTGCAAGAGAGAACTCAAATGAGATCACTGCATGGGGCATGCATTCTAACTCCTGGCCTCACAGACCCTGGGGCCCTGAAAAAGCGGGGAGGACCAGCAGGCAGGAGTTTGTTCCCTCTTCCTGCCCACCACCTCCATGTGCCATTCTACAGATGTCCAACCTGCCTCCTGATTCTGCCAGAGATCTCTGGCTGAGCCAGGCTCAGAGCTGACCTAAGGCAAAGTCCAGGAGGATGAGGACAGCCAGAGAGGGGTGAGAGCATCACAGAGTCTGTTGCTGGGAGGCCTAGGGAGTAGAGGCCATCTTCACATCTGAAGAACACGGCAGGTATTCAGCCACAGGGGCCTCCTGGGCCCTGAGCTCAGATACGCTTCTGCCTGGAGCCTTGGCTCTCGCCCATCAGCAGCTGGAATGTTCTTCCTGCCCCCATCTGCTCAAGCTCACCTTTCCAGTGGAGAATGGTCCTGACTGCCAACTGTGTACAGCCACCTGTTTCCTGCTGGGCTCCAAATCCCTTACTGTTTTTCTCTGTTCCATGACACTGCTTCAAACATATGGTATAATTATCTGTTACTTTTTTTCTCACCCCATGATGGACTATAAGCTCCTCAAAGGCACTTGTGTATCTAATATTCACATCCCAAGTCGCTAGAGTACAGTGTCTGGCATATAATAGACTCCCAATAACTTTCCTGAATGAGGTGGATCTTTACGAAGTCTCAAAATTGAGCCCACCTTAGATAATAAATATGGTTTTGTGTACAAGGGACTAGGCACGTACCTAACCATACCCATAGGGTTCATCTGCCTTCTATCAAGGTAATACTCCAGCCTATTTGGGGTACAACTTTTGGTTAGTACCAAGGTGTCTGATTTGACCTTTCCTGCATGGCCTTTGGCATAATAACTTTTAATTTATCCGGTGTTCAAAACAAAGGCTGCTGCACATTGTTGTACCGATTGTACAGTGCACAGGTGAGCTCACTAAGGTGATGCAAAGAGGTGGAAATAGGGCCAACCCTCCCCAACCTGTGCTTCTGTGACCTGAAGCTGTGCCAGTGCGTGAATGAATGACTGTCTTCCACAAAGGTGCCACTACTCCCCAGACCCTGTGCCCACTGGACAAATCTCAATAGAGACGCATGTTTCCAGAGTGCATGTCATGCTTCAGTAAAAGTTAAATTTGGGGGAAAAACAAAAAAACAAAACTTGGATCTAGAACTGCTTCCAGGAGAGGATGAGTTGATGTTGAATGGACCATAAAAAAATGGGGGTATGGGGTGACCTCTAGATTTCTTCCCTCATAGTAGGGCCATCCTCCCTTGCTGAGGCCAGTTCCTTGGGGTGGGGGGATTTTCCCAGTAGGAAACCTGGCATCAGAAGGTGCTCAGCACAGTGTGTGGCAATAGAACAATGCTTACTGCTAAGTTAAGCAAATACTTTCCTTTCCTAGATCACTTACGTTATCTTTCCCAAGATCTCTGCCTGGGCCAAGACTTGTACCTCGCTCTCCTGATGAGATGCTCTAGTGATGATCATAATAACATTTTGTCCACTTAGTCTGGGCTGTCTGGGTGCAGTGTGTTGAGCAGGCAGGGTCCACCAGGACAGAGATGGCAAAGTCCTGATGGGTAATTTGTGGATGCTTTCATGAAGGGACTATTTTCCAAAGCTCAGCAGAGTATAAGGAAACCGTAAATGATAGTGCAGTACCCAGGATTCACTTCCTTAGGCCAGGAAGAAAGGGGCAGTTCAGAACCTGGAAGCCAGAGACAGTGTGGAGAGGGCCTCCTGGCAGAGGCTGAGGCCCTTGTTTAGAAAACATCCAGACCACAGAGTTGCCACAGGGGAAAGGGAATGAATCCTCTCTCCCTCTTTCCTCCAACCTCCTGACTTCCTGCCAGAGCTCCGCATTGACCAAGCCTACCTGGAAGCCACACAGGTTTGTTTCCATGGATACAGGGCAGAGTGGATAAAGGTGGAGAGGGATTTGGAGGGGAGAATAGAAGATTCCCCCTACAATGAGTCAGGCTGCTAGAGTCTGTGTCATTGCATCCAAGCTCACCTGGCTTATTAAAAACTGATGAGCTTGTATTAGCCAGTAGAAGGGACAGGAGTGGATCTGGCCATGGGGGCGATTTCACTCAGGACTTAAGTATTCTTAGACCTTGCAAGATGCCTGAATGCTGGCTTCCTCCCCTCCAGCCAGCCTGCCTCAGGGGCAGACAGCTCTTCCATCCAGTTCTTGTTAGGAAAGAATAGGGAAAGTACCAAGTGGTCAATTTGTGACGGGAGTCTGTCCCCAGAGCCACCTCTGGCCCAGAGGACATAGTGCCACAGTTAGCTCAGCCTGCGTGAGGGTCCACCCTCAGCCCTGCCTGGGGGTGAGGTCTATTACCAGTGTACAGGTTCTGCCCATGACTGAGTGTCTATTCCAATGATGCATTCCAGAAGTTGGTCAGCCACAGGATGGGTTGGGAGACCCAGGGTGCCCACTTTGAGATGGACCTGAGCTACAACTCCAGGGATCACCTCACTCCATAATCACCTCCTCTGACTGCTAGACCACAGCAACATCCAGGTCTCCTGGAATCGGTGTCAGTTCAGTGCACTGTGTCCCTAGTAAATGGCCATAGCTGCCTTCAAGAAAGGCTATGAGAAAAATTCACAAGATAAACGTGTGGCAGTGTACCAGGGTCCTTCCTCAAGGGCACTGGGTCTCCCTTTCATTCAAGGGGTTCTGGGTATGTACCCTGGCTCAAGTCTGGGCTATTGCAAGCAGCAGCAAAAAGTTGCAGGTGCCAGGCAAATAAACAAGCTAGAAGCCCCTTTCCATGGTAGATGCACAGCCAACAGGAACACGTTCCGGCACACATACGGCTGAACTAAAAACAATAACCACAGAGGCGGCATCTCAGAGTGCCTGGCACGTAGCTGCATTTATTACAAGCATCACATACATTATCTCAGTAGGTGCTTTGACTCACGGGGAAGATGTTAATAATAATTCCTTAAAAGCGCCCTGTTTACACGAGAAGCCTGAGGTTCAGCGAGGGTAAGCAGCAGGACCACCTGGCATCTGTATGACTCGGAGGCACTGAGCCTGGAAACAGACCCAGTCCCTGCCCCAGGGAGCACTGACCCTCCCCAGTCCCCGCCCGGCCCTGCAGGAGGGCCAGGTGAGAGAGTTGCAGACGGGGAAAACCCCACGGCACGCAGGCTCTGAGTCTGTTTATGAACGCGATTCTTGGTTGGTGAGGCTGACTCATCTGAGTTGCGAGGCAGTGGACTTGAACTTCTCAGACGATTTCCCCAACTGAGTAGTGACAGACCTTCTAGCTCTGTGGCCCGGCCTTTAAGAGGTTGTCTGGGCTATGCCAGTGAGCCAGGCACCTTGAGCTCCATCCAAACCGTTCTCTCTTTGGATGAATGAGTCGGCTCTCAGGTGGACTTGGCAGGATTAGAATCACAGCTGAGGCTTGATTGGTTCCTCACCGCCACCAGCTCTAGACACGTTTTGAACAGCGAGATCTGGATTTTTATCCGAAGCTGGTGCCATTCTAATTCAACCTCTGCCACTGCTGGTTAAGAGATGCTGAGGATCCAGGGAAGGGTGAGGCTGCCTCACTCACAGAAGGAGAGAGCTGTCCCCGTCCTCTGATGGGGCCACCTGCACGGTCCTGTTTTAAGGAGGAAACACAAAGAATTGAAAGTGAAAATCACATTTAAAATGGAAAAGGCTCTGGATGAAATATTTCTTAAAAGTCCCTGGATGAGGGTGAAACTGGAGTGGGCAATACTTAACCCAGATAATTAAGACCCCCTGCTCCTGATGTAAGATTTTATTGCATGTTAGGGTCTCTATAGAGACCCCTCTTACTGGTTGGGAAGATGATGTCAGCCAGTCATTAACTCAGATATTTATTGTGAACCTGCATGTGCCAGGCACTAAATGCCTGAGGAAAGGTGTCCTCAGGAACAAACCTGGAGCAGTCAGGATAGGCTGACAACCCCTACGTCATAGTGGCTTGGAGGTTTTTTCTCACCGTTTGCGTCCACCATGGGCCAGCTAGGGAGTCCCCACCTTACCTCCTCTCTTCAGGACCTGGGCTTAGCCACTATCTTGAAACTTGCCTGTCAGTGCAACAGAAGGAAAGAAAGTCCTGGTGGAGGGTCTCACACAGTTCAGGTTGCAGCCGGGAAGTGATCTGTGCAGCTTCACCTGTGATTCATTGGCCAGAACTAATCACATGACCGCACCCACCCAGGGGACCAGGAAGTGCAACCCTGATAGGCCTGGAGGGTGCAAAGATGGGAGGGGCTGCTGCACAGCCTTGCTGACCACAGGCATGCAGGATGGGTTGGTGATGAATGCCACCAGTGTTCCAGGGAAAACAGATTGATCAAATTTGCTCAGGAACCCCGTAGGTTGGCAAAGTTCAAATTTTTCTTTAAGACAGTAAATGCTGTGAGATGTCTTGTGGTGTGGGTTGTAAATCTGCACAAAAGGGACTTAGAACACAGCAATGCCTGTTACATTTTTTTGGAGGGTGGTGGGAGACCTTATAGGACCAGCATGCTATGGAAAGCACTTTAGGAGATGCTCTGAGGATTACCGGAAAAGAACTTAGCACACAATGCCTACCACACGATGATAGGAACTGCTTATCACAGGTGATCTCTGTCTTATTTAATAATATCTACTTGACCATTTGCAGATGAGCCAAGTGACCAAGGACACAGGGATACTAAATGGTAGGGCTCACCCCTCTGAGTTGCTTGTGAGAATCCTTATAAAACAAAGAACTTCTGATACTGCTCATCCTGCAGCATAACACAGAGGTGCTCACATGAGAAGGAGCTCAGTTGAAAATTGGCCCCTGCAAGCTGGAACATCTGCTGTGGCTCTTAATTGACAGGCTTTTCCACTTGCAGAGAGAGTAAAACCTTTGAAACCTCACATTCTTTACATGGTGGCGTATCGCTGCCAATCACGACCCCTTTGTCACCGTGGTTTCAGTTACCCTAGAGCATAACTGCTTTTTCCTCAAGTGTCCTCTTCAGGGACCTCACGACAAGTATGCTGTGTATTCCTGCTGTGGTGTGCTCCTACAGTTCTCATCAGATCGTCCCAAATGTACCCTGCACAGAACTTAGTGAAAATCTAACCACATGATGGAGGAACAAACCAAGATATGCAAAGTATTTTAAGTGGCCATTATTTCCATTAACAGGTACATGGTGATAACAATGATGACAGTGATGAAGATTCCCTGGAATATGCTCCAAAGTCTCCCACCTGCCCCCCGATTCCTCATTTGGGCAGCGGCACAAGCACCCGTGTGTTTGGATTGAATGACCAGCAGCAAGGGGGGTGGCGGAGAGGAGGGGAAGGCGCTGTTGCGGGGTTAGAATCTCAGGTGTCCTCATCACACAGAGTTCTCATTAGGGAGCAAAAGGAAGTTGTGGATCCTGCACTGATTAGCCAGGGACTCGAAACTGCCTCATCCATGACTGCCCTTGGTGTCCCTCTGAGCTGAGTGGGCCTTGGTTAAAATAATAGAAAAGACAGGAAAGGAACTCAGCCATATTATCCCTTGAAGATTCTGGAAAGCACGGAGTTCTTAGGAAGCACTAACCTGGTTCACTGAGGATAGAAACTGTCTTCCAAAGAGAAGAGAAATAGAAATTGCCTTAGGTCATAAACCAAGAGCCAGCCCTGCTGTGGATCCCCAGTCCACATTCTTGGAGCCACTGGACCCCAGGATGCAGTTTAGCAACAGGCCCTGCCTCATGAGTTGGACAGTCCCACAGCCTCTCTGAGCTCATGTGTCAGGGTGCTGGGGACCTTGGATCCATCTGAGCCAGGAAGTTCTCCTTCAGGGCCAGTGCAGCCCCGTGAGACTAATGTTTGGGGTAGGAGGAGCAGAGGAAGAGAAGGATGCAAGAGCCTCCCTGGCTCTCCAGAGTGCAGACTCTGACTTCATCCCATCATTCAGGTATTCGGGGAATGCTGAAAGACTATTGTCTGCAGACGTGGCTCTAGGGTAGAGCTGTGAATGAATAAAGCAAGTGAAAGTCCCTGTCCTCTGCCCTGTGGGGCTCATGCTCCCCTGGGGGAGACACAATAGACCTGTCAAATGTTTAGTAGTGGCAGATGGTGATCAGTGCTAGAGGAGAAAGCAGGCTGGAGAGGCGCCCTCCAAGAAGGTCATATCTGAGCAGAGACACTGTGGGACGGGAGGAGGTGGGGTGAAAAGAGCTGCTGGTAGCGGGAACAGCAGGTGGGGGTGCCACGCGGGCGCATCTGCATGCCATGGAGAGCACAAGCCGGGCACGCAGATAGGAGCAAAGCTGACCGGTAGGAAAGCCCTGGCTTCTAGCCAGGCATCCACAGAAGTGTTGAGGAGAGAAAGCAATCTGTCCTTATTTACATTTTAAGAGGATTTAAGACCCCAAGTCACAATGCAGAGAACGGAACACGGAACACCCCGGAGTGAGTTTTTCCATATGTAAATTAAGCCTCAATCACTAAGAATTAAAATTCTTACCCAGGGCTCAGGCCCATCTGTTTCCTGGATGAGCCCTGGGTAGGCCTTGGGGGAAGCCAAATAGAGCTGAGCAGGTAAGCAGGGAAAGAGGAGGCATGGCCTCCAAGACAGGCAAAAAGCAGCCTGGCTTTGTGTGGCCAGGTTCAGGAACATGACCTGTAGCCATAGTCTGCTTTTGGCCAGCATCTCCCATTAATCGCTAGGACAACTGCTGCAGCATCATCTGAGTGCCCTTTGGAAATGCACCTTCTCAGCCCCATCCTAGATCCAGACTAAGGGCACGACCCAGAAACCTGTCTTCATGAGCCTTCCAGGTGGAGCTCGGGAGCCCCAATACTTACGCAGCTCCTATGGAGCTGGAAGGAGCAGATTTGCCTTCGATATAAAGAACACTGAGCACCTGCTAACTGCCTCATTTTCCCTTCTTGTGTCCATACACACACTGGTGGAAAAGGGCAGCAGGGTTTGCCTCATTTTTAACTCGGATTCCTTGGCCACGAAAGAAAAACAAAAATCAGCAAATCTGGTCTCGGTTCAGTTGAGGTCAAACTCTTGGTTTGGTTTGGTTTCATTGCCTCCTGGAAATGGTGCTCATCTACTTTCTGGTTCCTGGATCCAATTCAAGCTGCACAAAATAACAGTCAGCACATAAAGTCCAAGAAGGATAGTTTTGTATTTTAAGGCAAATTCCTTACTTGACCAAGGTTGTTAGGGGAAAGGCCTCTGAGTAGGCCTGTCTACAATGAGGAAGACCAAGAGCAAACAGTATACAGCCAGGACTGTCCATCTTGCTCTCTGCTTTCAGAATGTGGTTTACAGGTAGGAAGACGAGGCATCAAAGCAGGTCTTGTCCAACCTTTCTCAGTGAAGAAAGACCAAGATACATTTGTAAACGTGCCATAGAGATTTTAATGGAAAAAAATTAGAAAAGTGCATTATTGTACAACACCACATTAAATGATTGTTTTTCTGTAAAGACACTGTAAAATATATACAGGGCTGCGTACCATACTTGTTACAAAAGAAAGATGCAAACCCTTGTGTAAGTTACATATTCTACATGGGCTGGATGTCTACTTGGACTTGTAAACATTGGTGACTAGTTTTTTTTTTTAATATTAGATAAGCTGTGACAATAATAAATACCTGATATTCATTTGATGGTTGTCTCGTTCTGTTGAACTTCAGAACAGCATTCTAAGGCCATTTGTGAAGGTGCCGTCTCCACAGACAGAGAAGGCCAGAGAAGATGAACAAAAAACAAACAGAAGCAGTAGGCTCCTTTTGAATTTGGTTCTCTATGGATGAGTCTGAACTGCTGATTTTTGCCAGATCTGATACAGCTTCCTGCCAAAGCCCTGACACCTTGACCACAATAGGGCCTGTTCAAATCCCACTCACCAAAGTAGGAAGGTGGGTCCTGCTAAGGGTCCGGGACCAACCATTTCATCCTCCTGGAATGTGAACAAACAGTCCCAAGGTAGCTAAGCCCATTTCTGCTAGAGCTTTCCTGATTTCCATCACCCTCCCACAAGGAGTGCTCTGGCAGGCCTCCAGTAGCATCTTCATAAGAATCAAATCCAGGTCCCCTTACTGCACAGTCACAAAAATGCCCAGCAATGCTGGGGGCTGGAGAGGGGGAACACAAAAATCCAAAGACCCACAGATATCCAGTCAATGCACATGCGCACACATACCCCAGATGGATGTACGAGGGTCCATATCCCCATACCCCACCCTCCCCAGGAGGTGCCCCATGAGTATATGCCAATCATTTTGATGGGTGTGAGTTTGGAACTAATTCAAGCTTAATTTCTTCTATGCCTGGAGTCACAAACGACAAGTTTTCCTTTTGATGTTTTAAGGTATAAGCATACACAGTTGACTGAAGTCAAAAATACTGTACATCTAAGAGGGATTATCAGCAGTTTCTTGGCCTGCTGGAAATGGACTAGAAGTTTTTCTCCTTAATTCAGTGGTTTAAATTCTACTCATCTTTGATATCTCTGTCCCGTGTCTCTGTTTAACTGCAAGCCGCCTCATCAATGTTTTTGGATATACTTGATATCTTCAAATCTCTCAAGTGGGGGTTAATCTGTTTTCTCGTTTAAATTTTAATCAACAATATCAACAGTTTTGCCTAACCCAGTGCAATATCTATTTAGTGGAGATTTCTGATAAAGCAGAGGGTGGACTGAGATGATCTCATAAGGTCCTTCTCCCCCCGCCGCCGGCCACCCGCCCCCCCCCCCACACACACACACAAAATGGCTGTCAAAATGCTATTTGTGGGCTGAACAAACAAATATATAATTAGCCTTTTTCGGGAGTGTGTTCCTCTGAGGAGCTATCAAATTATAGAGAAATCTTGTTAATTGTGGGTTCTGCTTCACTGGGTTCCCACTAATTGTGTTTTTCCTTTCATATTATTTTTCCACCCAACTTCTAAAATTCCATGTGAGAAAGTAAAACAGTTGCTGAGACTTGTTCTGGTTCCCATTCCTGCTCCGTGCTCCTTGGCCCTGCTTCTAGACTCTGTGCATCAGGAAGGCTGTGGTCCATCGGCATCTTAGTCCCATGAAGCCAAGGACTTGATCGTCTAGCTTACCATCGTGGCCCCCAGTGAGGCCAGCAGGCAGCACATGCTCAACGTGCTCAGTCAATAGTGGCTGGAGAAATGGCTGAATCGGCAGCCTGAGTTGCACAAAGGGGCCCCCGGGAGCTGCCAGGCCCACTGTTGCAGCCCCTCATGCCTCATAGCTGTGTCATCTGAGAGAAGTGGAATCTGGTTCCCTGGAGCATGCTCCCACCCACACCACTGTCCAGGCATCTGGTTCACTGGGCACTGAGTGCTGGAGTCATCAAGGAGACCCCATCTGATGGGAAAATCCATCAGAAGGATTAAAAGGGCTCTGTGGGGACACAGTCTCCAGTGAGAGGAGAGGGAGTCTACAGAACTAATCTACCTGAAACAGGTGATGTCCTTGGGAGACAGGATCTGGCCCCTGTGTAGGAACCCAGCCCAGTGCCAGAAAGACTGGGCCCTGTCTCTCCAAATTCCTCCACTGAAATGTCAGTCCAGGATGTGACCACACACTGTCACTTCATCCTTACCAGTATCTACCTGGAAGACACCTGACTCTCATCTCACCTGGCCATTTCATCTTTTGTAGGAGGGGATAAGTGACTTGCCAAGACCAAGTGGTCCCATTACAAATGAGGAGGGAAAGGAACCAGGGTTGGGTGCTTAGGAAGGCCCCTGATGTCTACACCACCCAGTGCCTGGTGGCTAGAAGAGGCAAGGCTGAGAGCTCAGGCTTTAAGAGGCAAAGACTCATGGCTGAAGCTTACAAGACCTCCCTCCTCGAAATCAAGCACTGCTCTCTGGATGCATAGAGGTCTCCAAGGAACTGACTCCTCCTTCTGTCTTCCCAACTGGACCCTTCAGGTGCCAGGACCAACTGTCACCACACTGAGGGAGGTGCTGGTGACGAGGGCAAGCCCTGCCTCCCCACCGACTCCAGATTCCCTGCCAACCTGTGAGTCCCACACAAAGCTTCAGACAAAACCCAGGCCCGCCCTGGGGGCAGATTCCCACCCAGTGTTTTGGATGGTTTATCACAGAAGCATCTGCAGAACAGGGGTTTCCACCCCCAGTCCTTCCAGAACAGTCCTGTTCTCCAGATCCTTCCTTCACAGACTGGGAAACGAAGGCTCTGGTGGGGCATTTGCCAGATGTGTTTGAGCATCACTGTGCTTCTCTAGCTCTTTCTCAGATCTACCTCCTGGGACAGGCGGCCAGCCTGGGTCACACCACAGTGTGGGGGGGTTCGGCAGAGGCTCTGGCACTCCCGCCACAGAGCCCTGTCCTGTGCAGGGGCTACTGCAGGCTTTGCAGGGTGGCGGGGCGGGGTGGGGGGGGTACCCGCGCCCTCCGGCCACGTTCTACTACACAACGTACTGCACGCCGTACCCAGCTCAGGTCCACCAGCCCACCCTTCAGGCCAGAGACCCCACTACTGCTGTTCTCAGATCTGCCCTCTGGGAGCCACTGTTGTAGAGAAAAGATGGACAAAGCTCTGTGTGATTAGTAACAATCAAAGGCTTCGTCTGAACGAGGCTCTTGGCTTATGGTTTTGTCTGTGGTGCTGAGCCCAGAGCTGGGCTTTTGAACTGGGTGAAGGAACTAGCAGACTCAGCACATCTTTTTCTGGCTGACCTGGCGCTTATTCCTCTCTGATGCCTGCCCATGTGAAATGCCCACTTCCCCGCCCCCGAGTATGTATTTGATTGACCTGGAGATGACACCCCCTCCCTCTTCCTCCTGAGGCATGCCCCTATCTATGTCCCTTCCTCATGGCAATCTGAGGGACCCGTCCCGTGCCGCCCTGCCCTGTGAGCTTCAGGATAGGCACCTGGAAATATGCAGTCAGGACACCTGACTTGGAGTTCCAGCTTTGCCTCTTTTCTGAGCCCTGTTACCCCATATGCCAAATGGGAGTGCTCTGCCCCACCCACCCCCCACCCAGCATGAAGAGTGAGTGTGCCAGTGGGAAGAAACATCTTCACTTGCACGGTGCTACACTATATGCAAGTCTAAGAGGTTTGGGCCCTAGCTGAGCTGAGCTGACCCGAGGCAAGGCCCTTTGCTGGGCCAAGTGGCCCTGAGAAGGGGGTAGGGGGACATATTCTCCCAGGAAGCAAAGAGAACCCTGGAGCGAGGAACCCAGAGGAGGACACGGCAGGGTGGAACAGCTGCTTCAGGCCAAGCCCAAAGGTAAATGCTGGGCAGGGGCAGGCCCCTCTCTCACCAGGAAGGGTGAGCTCCAGGGGCCAGGCCTGTGGGCTGCTCTGCAGATACTGATGACTCACAACTCAACTGGCTAAGGCTTTCTTCCTTTACAGCAGGGCACCTCATGGTGAGGATGGGAGGAGAGCCTACCAAGAAATTAAGCAAAGATTGCACAGGGCTGTTGGTTAATTAAGGATCCATATGTCATTAAAAATAAAGCATCTGAGAGTCACCTGCAACAGAAGGTGGGGACGGGGGGATATTTTCCAATGCAGCCGAAGTCAGCCCAGCCAGTCCTCCCCAGACTGGCGTCCTGTCCATGGTGGACACTGGGGCGGGGTGGAATGGGCCTTGGGAGCTTGGCCAGACCCTTCAGTCTGTAAGTTAGAAACCTCAGGCCCAGAGCAGCGGGATGTCTTGCCCTAGGTCACACAGCAAATCACAAAGACAAAGTCTGAGTGTTGATTCCACCCATGTTCCCTAGACTTGACTTCTTTCCTATACACCATCCCACCCTCAGCCCAGCCTCTGCCCAGCCTCTGCCCTCCCTTAGCCTCCACCACCCAGAGGCCTCATTTCAAAATCAAGCTCATATTTCTAAGTCCTGATGGGGACAGCTTTACACATAGAGCTTCTCACCAGGAGCTGCTACCTCTGGGTCACCAGCACTCACCATGACAGTAGGCACTCCTGGATCATCTGACACCCTCAGAGGACCCTGTGCTGGGTGACAGACCCATAGGTCTCATCTCCTGGGGGTGAGGGGAGCAAGTGCCCACAAGGCCTTAGCCAGCTCCAGTCCCAGAGGGCACAGATGCGGGGAGTCAAGATCACTATTGTTCACGAAATCAATCAGGAAACAAGTTCCTCATGCCAAGTAAGCTTAAGAACTTATTTTATACAGCATTTTCCTTTTGTTAGTTTCACGCTAGTCTTTGGTAAAACTGGCAGAAGATTTCATCAAGACACAAGACCCCAGGATGCTTAAGTGAAAGACCAAGATCTTATCCAGAAAGATCCCCATACGCAAATTTGAGCTAATGTCCTCTGCCTGTCAAAACCCCACCCAAACAAGGGGATGCCACAGAATTGAAGTTTGGCGAGACTCCAGGATCTATTTTTAGGATTTTATTATGGGGGGAGGACCCAGGAGGGACATCTAGATGGATAGTGCCTCCCTGAAAGCCTGAGACTCGGGCTATGGTGGTTAGAGTGCAGGACCTTAACATAAACGAACTTTGTGGGCACTAGGGAGCCAGAGAAGGTTCTTGAGCAGAAGAATGGTTTGAATGACTTAGGATGTGGCCAGCTTGTGGAGGGCCTTGAGATTTATGCTGTGCCATGTCTCCCAAGAGTGGCAGGATTCCACTGATGGTGGGATGGAATCTGTGCCCCCTGTGCTGTCACACCCCTGGGCCTTGGCCCGTGCTTTTGCCTGTGCTGTGTCTCTGCCTAAAATAGCACCCATTTGCTCCTCTAAGGCTCGCCTCAATGATTTCCAAAACCCATTTCCTCCATGAAGCCCTGCCTTAGTTCCTCAACCAGACTTGATCGCTTTTTTTTTTCCATAGTTTGATTTCAAGTCCAATGCCCCCAGAGTAACTTCCTCTGAGAGACATGGGCCTTGCTTTTATGAGAAATGCAAACATGTATAAGAACACTGGCGGGGTGCTTGGCACAGAGCAGGTGCCATTAAATGTCATCGCATCACATCTAGTCTTCACAGGCACTCTTTGCAGTAGGCGTTATGTATAATCTCCAATTTAAAGGTGGAGAAACTGAAGCTCAGAGAGGCAAAAGCACCACCCACCTGTGAATGGCAGAGGCTGGTCCTAGGCGTGCGAGATGCCAGGGCCTGAGCAGCATCCACACCCCCACGCTGCTCTCTGGAGGCGAGAAGAGTGTGTGCTTGCCTCTCTCAAGGCCCCAGAGCTAGGGGTGGGCAGGAGCCAGGCCACAGAGGCTGGGGGGTCCTGAGTCACTCATGGTGCATGTCCCCATCCCCTCGCAGCCTCCACCAGAAGTGTTGCCACAAGAAAACAGTGTGGACCCAGTTTCCTGATGACATTCCCATCACGGGGCCCAACTTCTTCAGAGTGACATCGCAAGTATGCTCCCGTAGTTGGTGCCATCCCTGTCACCCGCCTTATGAGAAATACCTGGCGTGGCAGCTTCCAGCCCTGTTGTATGGGGCACACTCCACCCTGCCAGGCAGGTGCCGTTGAATCACCAATGCTATGATGACCAGTTTTCTTCTCATAGATCTGGATTGGTTTCCAGGGATGGTGCAGAGGCGTGCATTGAGTTACCCTGTTTCCACTTCAGCAAGTTAAGACATGCCTCAGTCACGGTGATGAGTGGCCATTTGGGCAAGATGCCAGACATCTCAGTGCCTTTATTCTTGCGATGGTCCTTCCTTCTGGGGCACTGCCCAGTGCTTGCTGCTCCTGTGGCCGGGGCCACAGAAGGTTTGCTCCCCGGTGCGGTCGCTCACGACCAAAACAAGGACTAGGGGAGCCCAGAAGAGGACATCGCCAAGTCCAACAGGGAGCAAAAGGGTCAGCAGACACCAAAAGGAAGTGCGAGATGCTCTGTCTCCACCTCAAAGCTGGAGAGCAACGGGGAGACCTTCCAGGTAGTGGGAGCGGCACGGGCAAAGGCGCAGAGGTAGGAGTCTGCGTGGACAAATCTTGATCAAAACGAAAGGTTACTTAGCCACAGCAGGGACACTGCATCACGATAGCAGCACTGAGAAGGCTATAGAACTTGCCAGAGCAAAGATCTCAAGGACAGAGGTCACAAATTATAGCCCTTAATGGCCAAGAGGCTGCCATAGCAAGTTACATTTTTATGATGATGAATGAGTGGAAGGGCTTGGCAGTCTCTACTCCTCATTGAGGAGCTTTGGGGGGGCCAGGTGCCGAAAGAGCCCGACTGGCTTGCAGGGACCCTCACATCGAGCATTTCTCTGGGCTTCCTGTCTATGTGTAGCTGGACCATCCCCACAGTTGTGTAGGGGAATGAATAGAGGCATTCGCCCAGCACAGCAGAGGTCCACGTGAGAAGGCAGAAATCCCGAAGCCATGTTCGGCTTTGGCAGTGAGACCCAGCATCCACGGACGCCTCTCTTGAATGTGCAGTTAGTTCCCCTAACAGAGGAAAACAACATTTAATATGACTTATTTATCCACAATGAAAGCAGTTACCACAGAGGTCCCCAGAGAGCCAAACATCAAATGCATAAATCACGGCTGCTCGACATCAACTCTGTTGGGTTTTTTTGCCAAAAGTGTCTTAACCTGAGGAGACAAGCAGAGGAGATCACGGGGCATTATTCTGTAAGACCCTACCCTGGGACTTCTCAAAAAGGCCAACATCGTGAAGACAGAAATGGTGATGGGGACGTCCTATTTGGGGGAAGTCTGGAACAACAAGACGAGCAATTGTGGGAAGTGATCTTGGGTTGTATTTTAGACTCAATAAGCTCTTGAGGACATTTTTGGGACAACTGGGGATTTACATACAGTCTGTATCAGACAATAATATTGTATGAATGTTTCTTAGGCGTGACAATGGCACCATTAAGTAGGAGAGTGCTCTTGTTCATGGCGGACAATTCTTCTTTGGCTGAACCACTGAAAAGTTGCAGACATGACGACACTGTCCAAACATCTGAGTGAGAGTTGGGGAGCAGAGTGGCAAAGTATTGAGGCTGGGGGGGTCTGGGCGAGAGGTCTAGGGAAGCTCATTGGACCATTCTTTGTAATTCTGGGATCTTCAACATAGAAGGTCAGTGTGGGGGACCGTGGTCATAGATTTGCTGTTTTCCTGAATCAGCAGCCTGTATCAGGTGTGGTCAAGAAAGAACCACATAGAATGGATTTATGCTCAGCGCTTTGGGGAGCCCAGAATGCACCTGGCCTTGGTTTGTGACAAACATGGTTCTCTCTGCTATTGCCGGTCCCTCTTCATCTTCCCAGCTCCCCATCCCCTGCCAAACAAAGTGATTTTTGGCTTTCTTCTGGGTGGCTCAAGCTTCAAGTGTGCCCAGGGATCAGAACATCCAGGCCAAATGCTTTTGTGGGTCAAATTGGTTTTGTGCTAAGTGCCCATAAATCTCACCCAAGCTGTCTCGTTGTGTTGATGGGGAAGCCCCAGAGGCCCAGGGAGTGAAATGACTTCCAGGAGCTCAGTGGAGCACAGCACAATAATACGTCCCCTGCCTGCCATCCTGTCCTCATCTAGGGTGTTTCCAGGGTCCTGTGCTGGCCACGACTCTGGAGGAAACCCACTTTAGACCCACAGGCAGCTGGCCTGCATGGGACAGACCCCAAGTCACTCCACTTCCAGAACAAAGCCACAGTTTGCCAGAGTGCTTCACTGATGACGGGGCCAGTGCACTGATAGGACAGGGGCATGCGCCTCTGCAGAGGGCTTCAAAGGGTATCTTGGGGCCTGTCATTTGAAAAAGAATATTACAAAAAGAAATGGAGCCATAAGCCTCAGTGATGGTGGTTTTTTGGTCATTTTCTCCTTGCTCACCTCCCTCTCCCGGCCAATGTGCACAGACAAGGGAGGCCTCTGAGAAACCCTGTTCTTCCCTCCAGCTTCCAGCTGCAAGTGATTGTCAATGAGAATCAGGACCCATCGGCTTCCAGATATGGATGAGGCAGAGAAAAACAACCGGCCTAGGCTTATCTGCAAGCTTCTCATACTGTCCCAATGTTCTCTTAAGGCCCTGTGCACAGATAAGGAACAGGTGAGCTGAGATTCATCCATCTCCCTCCCTTTGATGGGTGGGGTTTTAATGAGCACCTCCCAAGGAGGCTTTTGTGGGCAGTGGTCTAAGTCCGTTTGCCAACTCTCCTGAAAGGATGATGGACCCCAGTGGGAATCCTGGGCTGCAAATTAGCTGCTGTGACCATGCCTGAATGCAGGCATTCCCCTCCCAATCAGCCATGCACAGTGGGAGCGTGCAGATGCTTCCAAGGGGCTTCACATGTAGAGCCAGGCAGCTCACTGTGCTTAAGGGGCTGTTGCCAGGATTTCAAGACGAAGCAGTGCAGGCGGAAAGAACAGATCTGATACTAGCTGTAGGGATAACCAAGTATCTCAAAACCCAGAGGGGTTGGTTCAGTCCTACATAAGAGTCTAACAGGCTGAAGGCCAACACGGCACTTTCCACCCAGAATGGGTGCAATGAGGATTATAGCAGGATGGTCTCTAGCAAGTGTTGCCCCCAGGGGTCTTAGAGAGATTACTCTCACTTGAACTCTTTTCAACTAAGAGTGCTCAATCTTCATCTATCCACTCCAAATATAGGAGGAAGGTGGGCGGTGGTACTGATGATCCCTAAGTACCTACAAGGCATGTTGATTTCTAGGTACTGGCTGGTGGGCTGACCTTGGGTGATTCTGGTAGCACGTGGCTCTTCCTGAGCTCATTCTAACAGAAGTTGAACCCTACATCCAAACAGCCTGCTGTGACTTGGACCACCTTGCTGAATGGGCATGGTTAACTGGGAGAAGGGTATGAGAATCACTTAGGTGAAAGAAAGAAATTACTAGGTGCAAGAGGGAGGAAGAGAGACCTGGGGCTAAGAAACTAAAATCGTCCAGCAACAAGAGATCTTCAGAAGGCTGTAAATAGCAACAGAAGTAGCCAGGAAAATGGTAGAGAAATCAGTGGGAAGACCTAGATTCTATCTCTGTGACCTTTAGGTAAGTGTTCACCACCTCTGAACCTCAATGTCCTCCTCTGAAAATAAAGGCTGACTTGGACCAAGCTTCCTCCTGGCTTTGAGGATCTGATTCTAATGCTGATTGAATGGTAGAAGTTGGGCATCTCTGCTTAGTGCTGTTTTATTAAGAAAGAACCCTGAACCCTTAACTTGGCCCCTGCCCTCCCCACTCTGAGACCATTTCATGATATACCTAGATATCTCCTTGGCCAGAGACCACAGTAGGGAAGAGATGGACCATCTGAGCAAAAAATGAACATCACCAAGAAAACCAAGATTTGCCTCCATCCCCTAAACACTGACCATAAACAAGGATGTTTAACTTTGAAAGAAGACTCAGTGACCATCCTTCAAAGGGCTAAACTGGCAGCAAAGAGAAGACATAGGAGGGAAATAGAGCCAAGATAAATTACAAGTTGCCTCAGATACTTATGTCAGTGGTCATGTAAGGAGAAAAGACTTCATCCTATAATCCTTAATCCTGTAGAATAGAGAATGTCTTCTATAGTTCCTGGGAATAGAGAAGCTCCTTGTTACTCGAGGCATTCAAGCAGAAGTATGGCTCCTATATGACCAACTTGACATGGATAGTGTAGTGGGGAAACCAGCTCTGTATGCAAGGTGGTCTCAGCATCCCTTTAATTGGCTCCAAGGGCCTGCTGCATGCCCCCAGTGGGGAAAAAGGCAGGCACCCTCCTCCGAGGGCTGAGTTAGGACATGGTGGTGTGAAATCAGCTCCTTGGACTCTCCTGGGCTCCAGACTGAGACACCTGTCTCAGTTCTGTCAACAGCCAGGCTGTGACACTGAGCAAATCACCCTCTCAGTGCCTTGGTGTTGTCATAGATCAGATCACACCCCCCCAACCATTTGAAGGCACCTCGTACAAAGGTTTTCATGAGAACCCCACATTTATTCCAGGCACACTCTTCTGAAGCATAAAGCATTCTGCAAATGCATTAGGGCTTTTATACCTCTGACCCCCTAGAGTCAACAATCTCATCCAAGAAAAAAAAAAAATTGAACTGCTGCTATTCTCTGGACAGATTTTAGAGCCCCAAGTAGGGCCTCCCATAAAACAAAATCTTAAAACAAGTGAATCAATAAAGACCTTGAAGGTTGAGAACTGTCAACTTTGGCCTAGAGAATCTGAGGTTCGCAGACTCCTTCGAAGGCCCTGTGTCCTGGACGAAGGGGAAATTTCAACATGGGATGTAGCATTAAAGTACATGCACAGCCTTTTCAGAGGAGTCTTGAATGCTCCAGTGTTTCAGCCCATTGGCCCAAATGCTTGGGACTGGTGGCATTCAGGTGTTGTCTCCTTTAAGAAATCCTGTAGGTCTACTCTTTCTAGGGAGCAAAGCCTCCTTTTTGGGAGATCTCGTTGGGGCCTTGAGACAGGCCAGTAAATCGTGTTCCTTCTGAGTATAGCCAAGGTCCATTTCCATGCAAGAGCCATGAACTTCGTTTACAAAAGAGGAATGGGAGGATGGATGAATGGGTGATTTTTAGAAAATGGCAGGGATGGTAATGAGGGAAATTAAAGTCCCCTCAGTGAATTTGGAGGTCAAACTGTCCTTTAATCCTGTTACTATAAGAGCCTCCAATGTGCCATATTCTACAGCCTGAACTACCCCCACCCCCTCCCCCAAGAGGATAGCAGGTCTTCCGTTTGGGGTCATCCCCTATTGAGAGTAGGGAGGAATTTCTACACTACTCAGACAAAATTGTCCCCTGAGATTGGCAAGTTCCCAGTAGGCCAAGACATAGCTCCTTGCCTCTAAGCTCTTCCTGAGACCGATGTGAACTTTACCCTATTTACAAATCAAATGCAATTAGAGACGATATTTCTTGAAATAGATATGTATTTTTAATGAGGAATGCCCTGTCAATTTTCATGAGGAAAAGGAATCACAGCCACATACTAATACCCATTCTCACCCAAGCATTCCAACACTATAATTCTTATTTATGCAGGTAGGTGCTGCACAAAATCATCAATAAGAGGGAAATAGATACTCTGGGGTTCCAACAATTTTCCCGTTTCCCCTGACAATTCCAGTTGCATGGTAAATTGTTGGAACTGGAGGTGACAAAATTAAAAATGTCTTTTATAAGTTAATGTTATTGGCTTTGGATTATACCATTTCTAGTTTTCTTGTTGATAGTGCATACCAGTTTAACAAAGTGCATGCTTTTTAAAAAATGTTTGAACTGGCAAGCTAAAATGATCTGGGTCTTCTTGCCCACCCGCCCTTAAAAAACATTAATATAATTTAGAACCTAGCATTTAGAAAATATGGCCATGACACATCAGGGATAAGGACTGCTTAATGAAACATGCTTGATTTGGCAAAAGACGATAAATCAAAAACCTTGTGGGTTTTGTCTTTCCGTTTTGTTTGGAAGCAGCCAAAAGCAGGCTATGATGTGTGATGGGAAAGAAAACGGAATACCTAATACTTCCCGTTTTGTCATGACACACGTGCACACAGAAGCGCACACACAACACACACACAGTCACTCAGTCCTTACGGAGGAAAAGAGAAAGGAGTTAGGTCAGAGACACCACTAAGGGTGGGCGATTGAAGGCTGAGCGTGATGTGCAGCTTTGGGGTGGGTATCCTCTCAGCTCTGTCTCCGTGGTCTTGGTCTCACATCTGTCCCGGGAAAACCACTGCAGAGATGGGGTGGGTGGGGTGAGAAATGTAAGGCATAGTCTGCTGGGAAGGAAGGAGGAGATCCATGCTTCATGCTCAGATGTGAGTTTCAGAGGAGGATGGGCCTGTATTTCCCTTTTGGCCTGCCCTGTCTGGCTGGAAAGGTGGGGGAAAATGAGACCAAGAGACCAAGAAAGGAGGAAGGAAAGAAAGTAATAATGATGACAATAATAATAATAAATAAATAAGAAAAGACGAGTTGGACCAATGGAAATTAACACCAACTATGACAAATGACTTTTCTGTCCCATTTCCCTCCCCACACCTAAACGGACTTCCGGCGTTTCATCAGCCTCTGGTGGTCGGTAAAGCTGTGTAACCCAGGAGAGATGGAGCTAATAGGCGATGGGAAGAGGCTGTTTTTTAATGTGCTTGGTGAGATCTCCTCAATCTTGTAAGAGATGGAGTGGAAGTAGTGGGGGGCAAGCTTGGCGCTGAAGGAGTTCTGCGGAGCCACCGAGCGGCCGCCATAGTCCTGCGAGCGGTAGCAGGTGCAGGAGCACACAGACTGCAGGTCCGGGACGTCCGCCTTGTACCTGGGCCGGCTGGGCCGCGGCTCCTCAGGGATGTGAATGACCATGCTGTTGCGGTTTCCGGCGAGGGATGCCCTCTCTTCAGCATCCCGCCGCTCATCTTCACTGTTCATGGTCAAGAACCTGAGGACGACCAGGTTGAGGAAGGCCCCGATGACCGTCAGCCCCACCAGGATATACATAAAGCTAAAGGCCACGTAGAGCGGCTTCTTCTGCAAGGCGCCCTTGGTCTGCAGGGCCACGTAGTCCCCGAACCCAATGGTAGTCAACGTGATGAAGCAGTAGTAGTAGGCGTGGAAGAAGCTCCACTCCTCACACTGGGAGAAGGCGGCCGCCCCGATGCACAGCGTCCCCATGCAGGAGAAGAAGCCCACAGTCACCATGTTCTCCATAGACACGTCAGTGTTGCGCATGCCACAGCACTTCTTAATGCGCTTCAGCAGGTAGCGCACGAAGGTGTTCATGCGCTCGCCCAGGCTCTGGAACATGACCAGCGTCAGCGGGATGCCCAGCACAGCGTAGAACATGCAGAAGGCCTTGCCCGCATCGGTGCCAGGTGCAGCGTGCCCATAACCTGTGGGAAGGGGATGAGAAGAACAGAGAGAGCAAGTGAGGAGGGGTCTAGGGGTTGGGGGAAGGGGGGGTCGCCTTGGTGCAGTGCAATGCAGAGGGACCTGGTACTGGGGGAATTTCCTCTGCAGGGTAGAGGGGCACGGCCATATCTTGGAGGGAGGAGAACAAAGGAGAGCCACTTTCTTAGAAGTCACATGAGGCTGGGGGATGGTGGGGGGTAGGAACATTTCAGTAGGGAGGGGATTTGGGATGTGCTGGATGGAAGGGAAGAGAAAAAGAACCAATGTCACTTGCAATATGCCACTGAGAGGGGATGGAGGAACATTCTAATGCCATCTTGGAGCCACATAAAGCCTTTAAAAAGAAAAAAGCAGATTCACTACTAAGAGAACTCCAAAAGTACCAAGCCCAAGGGAGAAACCTCTCTATGTCCACGATGGATTGACATGAAGAGTGCATTTTCAAAGAATGATACCTGCCATGGGCCAGGCATGGTGCTGAATCCTCTTACATACATCACCTCATTCTAGCCTCTAAACAACCACGATGATTCCAACCCCACTGACAAGAAAACTGAGTTAGTTACTTAATAGCAGGGTAGCTTGATTTCTTCAGAGCTGGGATTTCAGCCCAGAGTTTTCAACTGCCTCAAAAGCAGAGACTTTGAATCAAGAGAGGCAATTGTGGAGTGAGATGTAAATGCCACGAAGGCATACTGTTAAAAACGTTTTGTTCGCTGCTGTATTCCCCCATACCTAGAAAGTAAAATATTTATTTAATAAAGGAATGAATAAACTTGATGAATGGAGCCTGGATAGAAATGAGGAAACAACCCTTAAAGACCTTATGTGTGTAAGTACTTTTGAAATTCTTGATGCAACTTCATTGCGTGGTTGCTGCAGGGAATCCAAGTCAAGCCTGTATTTCCTCACATTCGAAATGAAGGCAATGATGTTGAATAGGTGAAGTCAGCTGCAGGGTCACCCAAGCTGGTCAGCGACAATGTCAGAACCAGGATGGGATCTTCCCAGTATGGCAGAAGGAACAAGAGACTCGGTAGGTTCAAACTGTGGGACTAACACTACCCAGAATAAAAACCTGGATCATGGACAATGTTTGGAATGAAATTTTGAAGGATGTACCTGGTCTTCCAACATCTAAAATCCTGTCCATCAAGATAGATTTCCCTGATGGGACCCTGTCACATATTCATGGTCACTTAGCTTGCTTCTTTACCTTGGGTTCCATAAGGTTTTCCAAACCCATGTGTCTTTATCTGTTACATGGGATGATTGTTCTTAGGTGGCGTTGTATGGATCTGCCGAGAATCAGACTGCTCCTAGCCCAGAGTCTGATACACAGTAGGGACCTACCAGACCCCAGGATCCTCTACCACTCCCTCCCGCAGGAAGCTGCCTCTGACTGCTCTAGCTCACACTTCTCCATCAGGGCTTCACTGCCTGTGGCTCAGTCTGTCTGTCTCCTGTGGTGTGAATATGTGCCATGACCTACCTACCCCCATGGGCCAAACTCTCACTTGAAAAATGACATCACATGTTTGCCTCCAGAAGGCCTTCTCCCCATCCTCTCTGGCCCTCAATCCCAGCTAGTGCTGAGCTCTGACACCCCTCTGAAACCCCTTAGTCCTTATGAAAGAAGAGATGATATGACAAAGTTAGGCCAGAAAGGACAGGGTGGTTTTCCTAACAGGAAACAGAAAAGCTGAAATAATAGATATATCAATTGAAATTATCCAATCTGAAGAGCAGAGAGGAATAAAGATTGAAAATAAAGCCTGGGAGGAGCTGTAGGGCAATATCATAAGGTGTCCTAGAAGGACAGAGAATGAGACAAAAAGAAGAAATAATGGCCAAAAGTAGCCAAATTTAGGTTGGGCACAGTGCTTCACGCCTGTAATCCCAGCACTTTGGGAGGCCAAGGCAGGTGGATCACTTGAGGCCAGGAGTTTGAGACCAGCCTGGCCAACATGGTGAAACCCCATCTCTACTAATTTTGTAAAAATACAAAAATTAGCCAGGTGTGGTGGCATGCACCTGTAGTCCTAACTACACAGGAGGCTGAGGAAGGAGAATCACTTGAACCCAGGAGGTGGAGGTTGCAATGAGCCATGACTGTGCCACTGCACTCCAACCTGGGTGACAGAGCGAGACTCCATCTCAAAAAAAAAAAAAAAAAAAAAAAAAAAGCCAAATTTGATGAAACACACAAACATATAGATTTAAGAAGCTCAGTGAACCCCAGTCAGGACAAATACAAAGAAAACCACATGCCAGAGTCAAGCTGCTTAAAGTCAGAGAAAATAATGAAAGTAGCCAGGGAAAAATAATATACCACATACAGGGGAACAACAATATAATACTGCTTACTTCTAAACATAAGCAAGAGGCCAGGAAGCATGGCTGTAAAGAACTAAGACTGCTCACTGAGAATTCCATATCCAGAGAAATTATCCTTCAAGAAAGGCAAAACAAAGACATTTTCAAATGAAGTAAAACTAAGAGAGTTCATTACCAGCATATCTGCACAATAAGATTACTGAAGGCCGCTCTGTCTGGGGAGAAGGACACCAGATGGAAACTTAAGTCTTCAGGAAAGAAGGCACATCTTGGCAAACACGTAGGGTAAACATAAAAGATGCAGGGGTGGGAATCCTACTGTATCTCCATATAGCTCACCTGTAGAGCTGATACGAAAAAAGCCAGCCGGAATGCTGGAGAATAAAGGAGGTTGTTGGAAACTTATTAAGTGCTAATGTTCCACATGTGATATATTTACTGGAAGAAATCAACACGGCATTTTCTGGGTCAAAAACTGCATACCAGGTGCCAGGGTCCCCCACCCCGACTTCTGTTCCTGCTGGTAAAAATAAGCAGTTTGCCTTGAAAGGGCTTGGACAGCAGTACACTGGTATGTCCTGTCTCAGGCTTATGTCAATTCTCCTGCTGTCTTACTAGAGCATGAAAGAACTTGATCATTGACACACCATAGTGTTTCTCACTGGTCCACTGCATCGATGACATCCCTTGGTAAGACACGTGCATAAGAGAGTATGGGAGATGAACAGCGCTGAGGTTCGGGGGTCTTCCCCATTAACACATTTCCTGGGGGCCCAGTGGTCTGGGGAACAGGACCATTCACTCTCAAGTGAGACAAGTTTCAGGACTCCCATGGCCTTCTAGGAAAAAGAAGGTGGTACAGGGTATCCTCCACTGTCCTATTTAGGCGGTCCCAGCCACACCCTGCTCTCTACCCTGGGAGCTACATCAAGTGTCCCTTTGCCCTCTGGTTTCCAGTTAGGTCTGTCCAATGGACAGCCCCAGTAGATCAGAGGAAGGGAAGAAGAGGAGGACTTCAGCAATTAGCCGCATCTGTCAGCAGGCTTACAGCAGCTACTCTCTGCAAGTTCCAAGAACTGCACCCTTGGCATGTTAATAGCTCTCCACTGGTGCTCCACATGCCCCTCATTGCTTCCCCCCAACCCTGCTTACGTGCTTACGTGCTCAAGAAGAATTTATAAATAGCCCATTTATTAATCATTCAGTGTGACAGCACTATTTCCTGCAGAGACCCTGTTATACCATCTGTTTTCCCCTGGGTCTGCTTAACAAATCAGCTTATGATAGAACACTACAGGTACTGTGTACAAACAGGTCTGCGAATATCAAGTCCACATGTCAGATGTTCACAAATACCTGTACAGAACACACATATACGGCATCTATGAAGACTTCAGAGTATACGCAGTGTACACTTGGAACCTAATGTGTAGAATAACAGCACATGTGACATAGTAGCACACTATATACAGATAGATTAGGCCAAGAGGCACATAAAACTACAGCACACCCATATTCACCAGCAAATATTGTCTATGCAGCGTGTGTGCCTGTAGAACACACATGACACAGGCTGTGTATGTGCCACACCTATGTATATGCTGTAGACTGTACGTGTTTTAGTGGCACACACCATGTCTACAGATTATATGTAGAAAATACAATAAAGAACATAAAAAATGCATGTATGCTGGACACGTGACACAGAAGATGGCCTCTAAGCTATTCCCAAGAGGAGAATGAGGTTCAAATCTAATGCATTCCCCCAGCACCTGTGTGACAACTCAAGTCCTGAGAAGCTATTTTTTTCCCACCTGCAAATAAACGTATCCCAGCATCACCCGCCTGGGGGTCAGAAAATATACTCATTCATCTACTATTCAGACATCTCCATTGACTGTGCCCTGGGACCTGCTCTTGGCACAGGAGATTCCACAAAAACTTCTTTCCTGGAAATCTCCCAAGGGGATCCAGCCAGCCTGTACCAGGAGCCCTGCCCAGGGCCCAACACATGCAGGTGCAGATAGAGGCTGGGGCTTGCATGTGGAAAGGCCACAGGTGACCTCTGGGCTGTCTGTTCCTGTTTACCTCCTATCCCACCTGTGAACTCAGGAACAACACATGCCCAGGTGGATTTTCCCTCTAGGACTCCAGGCTCCTACAGCACCCTACCACCCCCTCCCCCAACCCCCAGGCACTACAAGGTGGTGACCTTCTCCATCTCTGAGGACCACAGAGGTGGCAGAATCTCAGAAGTCCCACCCACCACTGGCCACCCTTCCCTCATCATAAAGGGATCACTTATCCCTTTGGCAATGAGACTTCTGAAATGGATCTGCACAAAATTCAGGAGGCACACACAGGGCACCGAAGGTAGAGATAATGAAACCAGGACTCCCGGAGGGGCGCCTCGGACTGCGGGTGAGATCTAGCCGAGCAGCCTCAGTCACTCAAACCGCTTTCACAGACGTGTAAGATGAGGCTGCAGGAGGGAGATTGGACCAACTCACAGCCGCCCCGCAAGAGGCCACATCATCCTTACCCAACCCAATGCCTGGCACCCCCTACAGGCACCCAGCCAACAGCAGGGCCCTAAGCCAGAGCCCCACCAGCTGAGGAATGCAAAGACCACACACAGGGTACAAAGCCCCTGCACACAAGGGACGCAGCCAGCCCACGCTGCTCATCTCCACAGCTTCACCGCCTGTTTTGCTGACATCTAGGGGGATGCTGAGTTAGAGACATGCCTGCCTTTGGGACCTGGTACTGGTCCAGATGGTCACAAGAAGTGAGGCCTCTGGATGTGAGGTTAACCATAGTGGCGCCGGTGACAGACAGCACCGACAGCCTGAAATTCGGTTTCCAGCAGTGCTCACACAGCAGCGGCATCCCCCACACCATCCTTCCCAAGAATTCCAGGATGCCGGCATGGATCAGGGACCCTGGAGGGAGCTTACAGTCGGTTCCGGTTGAGTGGCTGTCCCAGCTTTCTCAGCCCGCCTGGCCCCTGCATCACTCAGTGCTTTGGGATCTAGGGTCCTGCTCTCGCCTACCACCCCCCCTCCCCTGCCTGCTCAGCTTTGCCGACAGGTGGCAGGGTGGGTAGATGTGAGTGGTGAAGGAGATCCAGGAAGACCCCCAGCTCAGCCCAGCCCATGTCCCAGCACATGGAACCAACCCCTCGAGTGGCAGCCCCACCCAGGGGTCTGGAGCATCCTAGGTCACCTGCTAAGTGAAGCCAGCCCTAGAAGAGAAGCTCCAGTTCACCTGGCCCATCTCCACAGTCAGAGGCAACTGACACCCGGGGGCCAGCGATGCACAACTCCACAGGGCAGGCCGGTGACGGGGTTCCTGCCCTACAGATCTGGAAAGGGGATAGTCATTGTAAAAATGGCAAAGCCCACTTGGAAAAGCTGACTCTGCACTATGACTACTGAGCACCCTGGGAGGACCCCTCTGCTTCCTTATCTGTGAAATGGGGCGGAGGACGTGCATCAGAGCAGAATGAGAATCAGGCCCCTCCCAGAATTGGCCTAGCCTCCCAGGCTAGGCCCTGCAGCCTCTGAGCTGAGCCCCACTTCCAGCCCCTAAGCGCCTTCCAGCCCCTAAGGGCCCATGTGGATCTGTAGCCAACGATGTCTGGGCCCAAGGGAACTGACAGCCTGCCTGCTTCCACAGGGCCTTCTTAGCTGGTTACTAGGTGCCTCTTCCAGCCCCGGACCCTGGTGGAAGGCTGGGGGCTCCCAGGATAGCACCCACAGGCTGTACTCCTCACCTATCCAGACACTGACTGTCCCTGCTGGGGAGTCACAGCCTGGGCCACCTTGGGCCAGACCGTGAGCTCCCGAGGAGAGCAGAGCCCATTCCTGACACAGCTGTGCAATCCCAGAGCCCAGCATGGAGGAGAAGGCAAGACGTGGTATCTCCAGATGCCTTGCTGTGCAAGTGACTTCCATCTTCCCAGGCCTGCCTGGAAGTCCCAGCCAATCTCTAAGCCCCGGGCCCAAGGTGGCTGGGGGCAGCTTTGCCCAAGACACAGCATCACCCAGCCTGATTTTCATGGCCTCTTTAATATACTTAGTGGGTCTCTTTGATCTGTCCTGGGAGAGGCTTTGCAGAGAAGCAGCCTTCATCTCTGCTGCAGCTGGCTAACAAAACAGGAAAAAAAAAAAAAAAAAAAATAGGCTCCATCTTCCCAGAGGGGAGAGAGGCAGAGGACAAGGATAATAAAACTAATCATTTACATTAGGTCTGGAGCTCCCCAAAAAACCAGCTGTGGCTGGAAGGCAGCACTCACTTCAAGACACCTGCCACTCCCCAGGGGCTCCTGCGAGATTTCCCAGAAGTCATGGCAGCCACCAGGTACCAGAAGCTTCCCAGCTTCTTCTGTTCTGAACAGCATTATTTCACTTAAAGACACTCTAAGCACGTGGGACATAGTAGGTTAGACCATAAGAGGCACCTGTTCTGAGCTCCATATTTTAATTAAAGACACTCAAAGTATCCAGTGGGCTGTCCGCACTGGAAAAAGGCAAATAGGGCAGCCTGGGCCAGGTGGACTGCAGACCAGCCTCGCTCCTGCACTCCAGCACTCAAGAGCTGTCTGTGGCTCCCCATGTCCCCTCTGGCAATCTACGTACATCCACACCTGACCATGAGTGACCTTCACAGACTTAAAGGGTAAAACCTCTGCCCTCCACTGTGGAGCTTATTCAGAGGAGAGGTAGATAGAGCAGGGCCTTTACCTTCCTGCCTCTGCAGCATTACTACGCCCCGGCCATTACCCCACTTACCTGATCCCTTGACCAGAAGCCATCAAGCTGAGCTTTGAATTCCCACTGCAGTGGGGTGGACTGGAGGAGCTCAGCCCCTGGTGTCAGGCCAGTCCAGGTTTGAGCCCTGACCGTGCCCTCGTAGGGACTATGGATGGTCACCTCCCTCCCTGGGCCTCTTTCTCTTCTGTCACTGCAACCCCAGTCTCCCAGGGAGCCTGGCTGTTCCAGGAGCTGGAGCCACTGTCGTGCAGGTGAGGGGTGCCCATGCCTGTCTCCCTCAGCCCACAGTTCCCTGGGACAGGCTGCCCAGCACAGGAAGGAGATGGCCATACAAGTATTTAGGCACTGAGAAATTTCCTGCTAGAAGACAATGAAATATTTATAAAGGACATGCAAAGTATGTGCTGTTAAGAATTAAAACAGCCACAAATTCCATTAAAGAATGACTCAGGCTGGCTTGGAGGAGGAGCAGGCTGGAGAAGGCAGCTGCCCTTGGGCCTCGGGCTTCCCACCTGGCTCCCACGGAAGCCTGCAGCAAGCATCCCACTCATCCTCCCACGAGCATCGGCCCCGCTCAGGCCCCCGAATGAGCTCGGCATGATTTAAACCCAGGCGTCTGCAAACACCAAAAGCAAGGTGATGCATGGGTCACGTGTAGGGTGGGCAGGAATCAGTGGGTCCCGAAGTCTGGGTCTGGCTCATCTCCTACTTACTAGGACCTTGGGCAAGACATCTGAGATCCTCTAAGCCTTAACCTTCCCTTCTGGCAAGGGCAATATGGAAGGAAGCAGCCTCATCCACTGGCACAGCACTTTACACTTGACAATGCTTTTCCCAACTCATTCTTTCATGGATAAGGGATATCAGTGGTGGTGAGTCAAGTCCTCCTCCTGCATTATAACACAACCCCAATTTCTACTGGGCACTACACACAGGCTTGGTCTCCTGTTCAATCCAAGAAGGGAACGGTACTTTGTAGGCACTCTGATGGTTTCAGCAAAAGCCTCAGGGTTTGGGGCTTGATGGTGACTCAAAGGCTTCTGCTTTTTCCTGCCAGACTGGAGGGTGCCAGGGGGTGAGGTCTGGAGCTCCTGCAGTCATTTCACGATCAAGAGGATGAACTCAGCCACAGAAGACAACATCCCGACCCCGATCTCAGAGATGGGAAGCTGTACAGAGATGTTTCACCCTGCATCTAAGCCTGTCCTACCCGGAGGCAGCCCAGCTCACAGACAGTTCATCCTGTCCCCCCCCCGTAAATGTGTTGGCTTTAGCCAAGGTTTCACTGTAAGTGATTAACACCCAACCCGGAGTACACATCCTAATATCCTAGCAAGACTGCAAATAACCTACAACAGTTTTGTCAGCAAAGCACTTTGCAATTCACACTCCCCTGTGTCTCTTGTGGTTTCTCTTAGAAGCTACCTCTGATATGTATGTCCTGGGGAGAGGGGCTGGAAGGTAACAGGGCTGTGAGCAGGGAATGGCCAGCTGGCAGGCCAAGGCCTCTCAAAGAGCAGCTGCTCCCATCCTGGCCCCAGGACGGTGGGCCAGGGTGACTCAATTCCGAGTTTTAAAGAGAAGCTGAAAATATGGATTTTTAAAATGTGGTATCTAATTAGCGTCCAATTAAACATTTGAAAACATGGCACAGGCCAAACAAAATAAGATGAAATAGACCATCTGTCTCAAACGGAGGCCACACATGCTCCAGAAATGGCGAAGAAGGAAGAGCGAGAACAGAAGAGACCTGGAGTTGTGGGGGAGGAGGGCGGCAGGAGAGTGAGGCGAGTGGGGGTCAGTGAGACCCACAAAATGCACGGCTCTCCATCTCCTTTGCCTTTCCTCCCTCAGGGTGAGGCCGCCCCGGACAAGAATCATCAGTTGGCTCCATCCATTTCACAGATGCAGAAACAAAGGCGACATAGAAGCACCTCCAGCACTGGGCTGAGGTCAGCCCTGCCCTGCACAGAGTGCCAAGGAGCCCCATACCCTGGCAAGCATGGTCGTTCTGGGTAATCTAAGGCCCCTTCCCACAATCGCCATGGAGAACTTGAGCCCCAGGCCCTGGCCCCTTCCACAGATGGGAACACTGAGGCCCTTGTTCATGCCGTCCAGGCAGGGCATGGCCCCCTCGTCTTCCACATTCACCCACGCTCCAGGATTCCAAGGCCCCAGCCCTGAGCTGCCCTCAGAGCCCTGGCAACTGGCTTATTCTCAGGCTTGGCACCCTGTGTTCCCTGAAGGAAAATCTTGGCAGATTTGGTGTTTTATTTAATGAAAGCAATTTCCTCATATGATTTATTATTAATTCTCAAAAAGAACTTCAGTTCCCTGTTGGTTACCCTTCATTTGATGTCTTAAGGGGGGAAATGGACTAAATATATAAAATATATTTCTAAAACAGATGAGCTTGCAAAGCACAAATTTCCAACAACGTTCACACGAAGGCCTTTCTCCTCTTCTGCTGCATGTAGGGCCTTGAGTGAGGCCCCGTCGGGAGAGCCCTAGGGCCCCTTCCTGAGGAAGGCCAGCCTCAGGGAGCCCCAGCACCGGGCCCAGGGTTGCACTGGGTGGACATCTTGTCCCTGGTTGACCCATGGTTATCACTGACCCAGCACCTCCCACAGTGGCCTCGGCCAGCCTGGCTCCAACTGCAGTCGGCCACTTTCCAGCTCTGTGGCTTCACCTCCCATGGGCCCCAGTCCCTTCTCATTATGAGGACCCAGCTGAGATTAAATGAAGCGTCTTCATCCCCTTTCTATGGATTGGAAGGCTGAGCCTCGGTATACATCAGCTGTCATAGTTACGTGTGCTTCTCCTTTAGTCCCCACAGCGACCTCACCAGGTGGCATCAGGAAACACCCTCTGCTGCCTGGGGCCGAGATGCATGCGGGGGCGCCCTGGGGGTGGGCAGAAAGGCCTACACAGCGCGCCCCAAGATGTTCTCCACTCCTGGCTCATACCCAAACACCAAAGAAATCTGTTCTTAAAGCATTTTTAGCAACTTCACACCTAGGCGTGTCACTAAAACCTAAACAAATATTTGTACCCATGTATTCACAGCCTAGCTTCACAACAGTCCAAACGTCCGTCGGTGGACGGACGCTTAAACAAACGCGGCCCATGTGTACAACGGAATGTGTTCAGCCTTAAAGAGAGACGCAGTCCTGACGGGCGTTACAGTGCAGATGAACCTTCGTCAGCTCAAGCTGGGCTGCCACAACAAAATACTACACCACAGCCCTGGGAAGCTTCAGCAAATGACACTGATTTCTCCACAGTTCTGGAGGCTAGAACTCCACGATGAAAGGGGGGAAGATGCGGTTTCTGGTGGGGGCTCTCCCAGGCTCTGAGGTGGCCACCTTCCTGCTGTGTCCCCAGATGGTGCACAAAGAGACAGTGTCCCCATATCTCTTCCTCTTCTTAGGAATCCTAAACCTGCTGGATGAGGGCTTCACTCATGTGACCCCATTTAACCTCAGTTACCTCTCCTAAAGGCCCCATCTCCAAATACAGTCACATTGGAAGTTAGGGCTTCAACGTGAATTTCGGGGGAACACAGTTCAGTCCATAACCTTGAGTGACAGAAGCCAGTCATGAAAGAACAAGTATTGTAGGAGTCCACAAACACCAGAACAGGGACGCCTATGGGGACAGAAAGCAGGTTAGTGGTTGCCTGGGGGTTGCAAGGCGAGGGGGTGTGGTGAGGGGGCGCGAAAGGGTAAGGGGTTTCTTTGGGGGGTAAAGAAAATGGCTCGGAACTCAGTTCCAGTGGTTGTACAACACTGCACTAAATTGTACACTGAACTATACTCTTTGAAAAAGGGAATTTTGCAACATGCATTTTACCCCAATTTTGAAAAAGCATTATTTTTAATGCTTCTAAGCTTTAAAAACTCTTAAGCTGAGCCTCAGAGGATGAGGAAGTGGTGGAGGCGAGGCTTTGTGGGTGCTGGAAGGAAAGGGTCTGCTCGCAGGGGCTTGCTACGGGCCTGGAAACGCTCTGCAGAATCCCGGGCTCTGCCGCTGCCGCCGCCCCTCCTCCCCGGGGCCTCTCTCCCGGAGGATGCAGGCCTGGGCCAGCCCCTAATCCTAGAGCCACACAGCAGCAACATCCGAGGCTCGCTGGTCCCACTTAGCCACTCACCCTTCCACCCACTCCAGCCTCCAGGCACAGGCTGCAGACGCAGGCCTGAGCCTGCACCGTATCTGCCAATGGGAGGCCCGTGGAGTGGCTTTGGGGTGGCAGCTCGGAGAGGGTGTAGGTGAACCTCTCTGGTCCGGGGCCTTGGGCCTGCCCAGGGACACAGAGGTGAAGACAGGTGCGTAGAAGGCCTTCTCCTATGAAAGGGCCACACAAGCGCACTGCACATCATGTGTCCTGAGTAGGAGGCCGACGGCAAGGTGGGTGGAGAAGGCTGGGGTCAAGACACACCCCTTCTCAATCCCCCAAAATATCGAAGGCTGGGAAACACAGAAGCCTGCAATCACACTCTTGCGAGAGGCTGGAGGTCATCCATCCCCGAAGCAAGTCTGCTTCTGAAAGAGGCTCCTAGAAAGTGTTGCCAGGAAAGAGCCGAATGGGCCACAAGGACTGAGAGCCTCGGCCTCAGGGGCTCTGCTCCCTGCAAGAGGTGCTCTGCGCAGCGCCGGCCACCGGAGAGGCAACGGCGCCCTCTGGCGGGCGCTCGGGCGACTGCAGGGACACGGCCGTGGGTGCGGGTCGGCCGCCCACGTTTTCCGGTGACTGCGTCCAGAACCCAGGAATCATCCGGGAAAAGTCGCTAATCTTCCTTTCTCATAGATGAGATGTCATGTGATGAATGTTTTCTCAGAAGCTGCCATCCATCAATGGCCTTTTCGCATGGACAAAAGATAAATAATGGTAACAATAACGACCACCAGATATTGTGGGCTGGCGCTGGGCCAGGGACTGCGCTAAAATATTTTCCCTTCCTCAACCCACTGGTTCTGGGGAAGGGGATACCCTTGCAGGGTCAATGGTATTCTCTCTGTGGCATGGGTGAGAAAACGCCCTCTAGCCCTGCGCAAAGCATGTTCCCTTTGTACGCCCCCCAGCTAGCCTGATGTGATCTTCAGCCTCTGCACTCAGAGCCTGGCCCTGGCTGCAGGCCGGGCGCCCACACCTGGTCAGGCACTCCAGAGAAACCTGCATTTTCCTGCTGGCCGCCTCCATCCCTTTCCAGCAAAATTCTCCTCACTCCCTTCCGTTCTACTCTCTTCCCACCACTAAATAATTCCTCTCCCACTCCAAAAAAAATTTTTAGAAATACTACAAGAAAATGTGGGGAAACAAGCCTAAATTTAAAAAACAAAGCACAGAGGGAAAAATATATATAAAATGTGGCTGACTTTTGAAAAGTCTATGATAGAAGAACTGAAAATCAAGCTAGGTCCTAATACCCTCTGTAAGTAATAATTAATACATTTTGTTTTAAAGAAGTGAAATCAAATCAAACTTTAATTCCTGTTTTGTTTCTGCTGGATTCTCATTTAGGGCTAATTCACCCTGCAGGGTCTGAGAGCGAACAGGCAGAGTTCACCCTGGAAGGATCTGCGGGTCAGAAGAACAAGAGCCTTGAATGCCGAGTTATTGGGAGCTGTAAGTTCCGGTCAAACCAGACCAGGTGAGAACCATAAAACCCGATGCCTCTTGGGAGGTCTGACAGTGGAAATGCAGGTAAGACATGTTGCATGTGTGACTTCTAAAGCATTGCTTCCTAATAACGGGATCCAGCTGGGATTTGCCACAATGCCCATTCTGCGTGGGAGGTAGGGGGTGGGGGCTGGGGGCTGGGGGCTGGGGCCTCTGCATTTCTAGCAAGTGCCTCATTGACACGAGTCACCACAGACCCCACATCATGCAAAAAAAGGGCCTCAAAAAAGCAGGAGCAGGCAAGATCTGTGGGGTGCCCCAGGCCTTGTTCCTAGCGTGTTTTCACTGTTAACACTGAACTCAGTGCATGCTGACAACGGGGTCAGCCCACGCTGGAGTCTGATGGCAGCAAACTGGCTTCCACCAGGGCCTCCCGCATGGAAGGATGCTCATTTTCTCAGGAAGCAACAGAAGCAGGTGGGTTCTAGCAGAGACAGTCAGTGTCCACCCACATATGTGACCTCCTCCTGCTCCCGGGCACACAGCTGGGCGACAGAGTCCCTCGCAAGTAGATGTGGCCGTGTGACTCAGTGCTGGCCAGCAGGGTTCCAGGCCTGGCCCACTAAAACCTGCCGTATGATTTTCTCTCTCTGACCCTCTCTGTTTCTGTCTCTGCCTCTGTTTCTCTCCCTGCTCCCATTCCCCCCACTCCCTCCCTAAAGACAGACGCCTCAGAACCTAAGGTGGGATGGTGCCTCCAGCTGTTAGGAGCCTGGGTTCTGAGTGACCACCTAGAGCAGAGCCCCTGCTGAGAAACAGTGGCTGTGATGCAAGAGAAAAAGTAACCCGTGGTGCGTGAAGCCAGTGGCATCTGGGGGTGCATCTGCTATGTGCTTAAGATGATTCTGTACAAGCACAGAAGTTGAACTTGGAGAGCAAAGACGTACAGACAGGTCCGCCCCACTTATTCTTCAACAAAATGCGAGAAGAAGCCCTCAGTTTGGTGCAGTCATGTCCATGGAACAGGTGAGAAAACTAGGGCTCAGGGACACAAGTTAGAAGTGGGGCGATCTGGCAGGGTGCAGCCTGCCATGTGACGCTGACAGGCCATGTGCACATATGCAGACACAGGTACATACACACGTATACAGAAACATGCACACACTCACATACACGAATATAAATACACATGACATGCTTACATACACACAGACACGCTCACACACACATCTGGCCTGAGGCATGTAGCTGAGGTATAATAGAAGCAAGATTAACCTGAAGACTGAAAGCCCTCCTCACTCCTTACCTAATTATAGTAAACATGCAATAAATGTGAATGCCTGTAAGAGGCCTAGAATGCTGCCTGGCACATCGTCACTCAGTCTCCTTGTTGGCCCAACAATGCCAATCATGAGGACCTCCTGGAGCTGGGAGGAATAAATGAGTTCAGCCAAGTCCCTTGCCCAAGGACACACAACTAATAGGTGGCAATCTTGGATTGCTGCACAGCTACGGTGCTGACCTCCTTCCGAAAATGCTGCAGGCATACATGCACACACACAGACACACATATACACTCAACAGGCACACTCAGAGACACGTACATACGCAGCCCAGAGGCCCGGCTCTCCCAGGCCCTCCCTTACATAACAGCAACCTGAGGTGTCTCCAAGTCTGCAGAGCAGAGTGGAAAAACCCAGGCTGCGAGGCTCACCAGCTCAGCCCAGCTGCTCTCGGTCTGTGCAGCCCCGGTACCTTGTGTCCTGGTCTCCCATCCTAGACGACCAACACCACACAGGGCCTTTCCCCAAGGCCTGCTGTGAGCATGAAGACGACGACACACAAAGCAAGGGGCATGGCCTCCCTAAAGGCAGGGGCCTCTCCCTGGAGCCTGCAGCCTTTCAATCTGCCCTTTGGTTCCCCCAGAAGCCCTGTAACTATTGGCATCGAGCCTGTCATAAGCATCCACTTCTTGTTTCTTCTGCTCTCCGCCCCAGGGCATTTGTGCCTGCCGCATACAGGCCTTATATATACCAGCAGTCCTTCTGGCACACCACACCTCACCTGCTGGTTCACTCCCATGTCCCTCGACCCAGGGCTGGGACAGCTTAGCACGGTGGACTCATGGGGCTGAGTCAAGGAGCCCTACTACTTGGTTTCCTTAGGCTATCGGATCTCAAGTTTAAATGGCTTCGGGGACCAGGTAAGTGCCAGTCATGGGGAAGGTGATTCCCTGATGGAGAGGAGATCCTATGCCCACCTAAGGGGGCAGCCGACAAGCACCTCCAGTTACTGGCTTGAGGGAATATGGCTCAGGGAGGCTGACAGACCCCTCATGGGAAAGGCAGGCATCCAGATGCACCTGTGGGTGGGCCATCGTGCCCCACGGCCTCCCTAGCCTCTTGTCTGCCCTCCAGATCCACCTTTCGTGGAGCCCCCACTGCCCTCAGTCTGCAGGTCCACTGGTGCTGGCCCTGCAGGACGGCACCATCCTGAGATGCCCCCCAGGCGCTCACCTCTTTTCAGGAGCCCCTTTTATGGAAGCTGCCTGGATTCGCCATGAGGGTGGGGCCAGCTCTGCCCTGCTGGGTGGACCGTCCTGCCCAGAGCAGCAGGAGAGCCTTGAGGATGGCTCGGACCCCAATTTGTCTCCAGGTCCCCAGGGCACTTAGGAGGTAACCGTTCCCCAAACAGTTAGACATGGGAGGCTCGCACCGGTGCCGCCTCCTGAGATCATTTACCCTTGATTGAAACTGCAGGGAAGGGGAATCCTTGGGTGGAGGGGAGCAGGAGGAAGACAACAGCCATCGGCCGAGGCCTGCCTTGAGAGCCTCCGTGAGGGGACAAGGCCCCTCCTTGGGTGTTTTACAAAGAGCTTCTGGGACTTCATCTAAAGGGTGTTGCCTGGGTGATCAGCGGGCGGGGGCAGCCACCTCCACAGCTGTGGTGCGAGGCGTCTAGGGCCAGCATCAGTGGATTCTCACAGACCACCGTCCGGGTCGTTCCCCTGCTGCATGAGGACCCCTGAAGGGTAAGTAAGGTGAGCGGCCAGCCTGGGGCAGAAGCAGGCAGTCCTGTCCGAGAACATTCTAGAGCCTGTCTTACTGCCGTGCATAGCTCCGTAGCCTGGTACATAGTAGCTCCTCATCAAAAATTGTTTAAACAAATAGATAAATGAGCACACAGAAGTGCACAACAAATTTCTAAACAGCAGAGTAACTGTAGGAGGTTCAAGTACTATCCTGTATCATAAACAGGAAAACGGAGGCCAGGGTGTCTGCCACCTGGTGCCTTGGCAAAAGGTGGATGCAAACCCAGAACCCTGTCCCGAACCCGTCACCCGGGCCACGTTGTCGCTAGGGCAGAGTCGGATTTTCTACATATGACGTAGCAGCATTGCTCACTGTCTCCTGAGGAGAGCCTAGCCCTGCCCCAAAGGGCCAGCGGAGGGGACCAGGGCCAGAAGGAGGACAGCAGCCTTCAAAGAGGCAAGTGAGAGTGTCAAAGGAGACAACACAGCTTAGGGCCCTGACACCAGGGTCCTGTGGCTTCGAGACTCTCCCAGGGTGTACACCTGTGTCCGCAGGAACGAGGGTGACAGTCCTGGGTGGCGGGGGCAGCTCCTCCCCCCGTGTATGGGTGGGTGAAGTGGTGTCTGGCATTTCCAGTGCCTGGTCCATACGGGCACCTTATCTCAGTCTTTCCCTCAACAGGTCATGACTGAGCACCTGCCATGGGCCAGGCACCGTGGTAGGTGCTGGGGAGTCAGGACCACGATGATAAAAATAGTAACAGTGACAACTTGATACTAACATTTCAGGCATCGCCATCGGCTCAGGGGAGCCCAAGACAGCTTTAAGTCAGCTGCCTCGTCAGCAGAGGGCACAGCAATCATGAGGGTATCTCGGGGCTAGGGGAGAACAGCTCCGGGGAAGGCCTCTGATGTCCTCCGTCAGCAGAGGAGAAACAGGCACAGTGAGGCAGCCACTCACCCAGGGGTTCACAGGCTGAGCCCCCTGACCAGCACCAGGCTCTAAATGGGAAACCTGGCCCTGGGCTCAGCACCCAGAGAGAAGGGGAGGGGGCCCGCCCGCCCAGCTCTGAGGAAGTGGAGAACCGGCTCAGGTACCTCCAGCCCTGCTAGAGGATGCGTTTACAAACAGGAGCCGGCCCCGATTCATCTCTCCAGAGCCACAGAGCCCTTTTAATTAAAGCGACTGCCCAGCTGTCTGAGGATGAGGAATGGCCCTCGGGGCGCAAGAGCAGCCCGGCATCTGTCTTGTTAGTGACTAGGTGTCCAGGAGCTGGCGGGAGAGGGCTACCCCGTCCCACAGAGCGAGCAGGTGGCTGCTCTCAGGGCCACACACTCTGCTCTGCCCCCACCCGAGGCCTCTGCCCCAGGAAGAAAGCGCAGAGCAGTTCAGCTCCATGGATGCTACAGGGGCGGTCCCTGCCTAGCTGCATGGTGCTCCTCTGTGGCCACCAGATTCTGGCCCGAGGGAGACTGGCCCAGGGAAGTTGGCCTTCAAGGGACCACCTGGGAAGAGCACTGGACTCAGAGTCAACCCCTAGGTTCAGGTTACAGCAAGGTCACTGTTTCCATTGGGGACTCAGTTTCCCCTGTCACAGATTGTCCCGCCATGTGATGTAGCTGTGAGGGTGCCACACTGGGCCAGCTGGCAAAGCACTTAACTCTGATGAGATGTGCCATGCATATAGGCATCACTGCCTTTACGCTCAAAACAAAGCCGTCACTAGTGACCACCTTCCTGAGAGCGCCATGGTGGATATTAAATGAAATCACAATAGCAAGCAGTAGGAAGCTGTCCATAGATGTTAGTGGAAGCTGAGTCCCCTCCCTTGGCCCCATGGCTCCTCCGATCAAAACCTGTCCCCCAGGAGGATCTATGGGCAAACCTGGGGCGGCAGCATAGCATGAAAGTCTCTCCAACCTTTTTCAAACAGGATGAAGGGGATACTGGGGGAGCTCTGGCCTACCTGAGAGCAGCTCACTCAGCCTCTCTCTGAGCCTCTGTTTTCTCATCTGTCAGAGGGAAGGGTGCCCCCGCATCTTTCCCACAGCATTGCGAGGTGGGCGCCATGCATACCACACACAGCCCAGTCCCTGCCAGCCCCAGTGATGTCTGTCTTCTCTCCCAAGCCAGCCCCAGGTGGCCCTATGTGTCTTTCTGCAAAATCCCATACCTCTTTACTTTTGAGGCCCCGACCACTCTCCCTCTGTCCCAGGCCAGGGTTTGTCAAAGCATGGCTACAGCCCCTTCATGGGAATCTGTCAGGTGCTGGTCAAAATGAAGAGTCCAGGCCCTGGCCCTAACCCACTGAATCAGCCCCGCAAGAGCAGGATGATGACACCACATCACAAAACAAGCTGGGTTCCGAGAGCAGCAGCTGTATCGTGCACTGGGGTTTGGTACCCATTTCTGGGCCTGTGAGAGGGAAACTTGGAGCTCCAGGGGTCCTGCAGTTTAGAAGGAAGCCCATGAGGTCCCCAAGGACCAATCCCCACAGATTCGAGCTTCTTGGCCCTCTCTCTGCAGGGAGAAACCATGTCCTGTCAGCGTATCGCCCTTGATACCCTTCCCAAAAAAGCCAAGGGTGACAGCTGCTGGGTGGACACTCTTCTGCAGCTGTCGCTGCTGATTCCCATCAAGGCCAGCGCCGGGCAGCACCAGCGTGGGGGGCAGGCTGGCACCTCCGGGAGGGACACGTTTAGGGTCATAATTACTCTGAAATAACAGGGAAGACCCGGGTCCTGGTGAGCCCACCTCAGGTCTCAGCTGTTTGACCTTGGGCAAGTCACCTAACCTTGCGGAGAGTGAGAGACCTAAACACAAAACCAGAAAAGAAATGGAAAAAGCCTGCTGCTATAATTCTGATTAATTTATCTCCTGGACTCCCAGCCACCTCTCTTTATTTTCTACTTTTTAGATTTTTCTATTTTGTAATTTGCTGATCATAGGAATAATACTTGCTCACTGAAGAGAATCACAAAAGAAATCTAAAGAAGCAGGAAAAAAAAAATCACTCACAACCCCACCACTCAGGAGGCAGCCTGGAAGCATCTTATACTCCCTGCTAGTCCTTTTCCTGAATACCTCTCCTCTATGGCTGAGAGGAGGCGGTATAGAAGTAATTACAGAGCCTGCTTTTTTTCTACTTATCAGAAAATGTGTGTGCTATCATATTGCCAATAAAAATTCTTCATAAACATTTCTAATTCCTCATAAGCTTCAAGTAGATGTGGCATGTCTTCACCTTAACAGGCTAAATAGGGAATCTGTTAGACCCCCATTTATGTTTTAGCCAAAAGCACACTGTTTCTGGCCCCTAGAATTCTGTTCATTCCATGTACAAAAACCAGAAACCAATATGGTGGCCAGGATTTGGGCTGGGCATTGCAAGAATTTCAAAAATGAAGACCACCCTTTATTGGCCCAGCACCAGTGATATTCTTCTTCTCATGGCATGCCCAATTGCTACAGATGATGGCTGTCATTTTCCTGGATGAAGGAATGCTCAGAGAGGCTAAGTACCCTGTCACAGTTCACACAGTTCTCGAGTGGCGACACTGAGATATCCGCCCTCTTCTCTGACCCCCAGCACCTCAGCTGTTCTCATGCTGGTGTGCTGATGGTCACGGCCAGGCTGGGATGAATGGGACCTGCCAGTCCCCACGCCCCAGCCCCCTGCCAAGGGTAGAGTCACTTCTTAAGCCATTTGCCTGTCCACATGCAGAAGCTCTTTTCCCTTCCCTATGGCCCTTTCCTTTCAGCAGAGGTAGACTCAGCTCCTGCTGCTGACCCAATGCTAAAAGTGCTTTCTGAGGTCACAAAACTTTAGCCAACTTCCAGAAGGGCAGAGCAAGGACCTCCAGGAACTCAACTCTTCCAGAAAAGCAATAAGAACACTGGCAAAACCATCAAATCAACTTTTTTGAATTCTGGAAGTTAGCTGAAGTCTTGTAACAACTGGAAAAGTGTTTATGTAAGAAAAATGACTAAATTTCAGGAAGAAAAGAAAGGTTTATGGCATTTGAACCTGCCCTGGTCCTATTTCCCTGCCTCAGCTCCAAGGTGACCTGGAACACCCATAGCACAGCAATCACAATAGCTGTGAAAATAGCATCCTGGTGGCCATGGAAGGGCCACTCCTGTCTGGAAGCTCTGTCCCCAGAGCTCAATGAGAGGGCAGTATTTGTTGAAAACAATCAGAGGCAATGTTTTAACACAGGAGCTGTCCAAAGTACCATGACCACCAAACAAGAGGCTGACCAAAAGACAAAAAGGAAAAATGGGAATAGGAGATCCAAAGGAGGCTTTGGAAAGCTACCACATACTCCCGGGAGCCTAAAAGGCTGTGTGCATGTACAAGGCAGTGCACTTGACATGGCCCCAATATCTCACCTCCAGCTGACCTTGAGGCTGTGCCCAAGCAGGAAGGGAAGGTGAAGACAGAATCGTGACCTGCATGTCAGAGTGCTGACCGCATACCCCAACACACATGGGCTTCCTTGGCAGAGACTGCAAGGCATTTAAAGACATCTGTCCACTCATCAGCCAACCACTAAGCTGACCAAGTGCCATAAGGATGTTCAAAGCACTAAAAGAACCATGTCTGATGAACTAAAGGAAAGTATGAGACCAATGGCTCACCAAAGAGTATGTGTAAACAGATAGAAATTTAAAAAATAAAAAGAGGAAGAAGAGAATCTTGCTCTTTGTGACTAAATAGATAAACCTGGAAGAAATTATGCTAAGTGCAATCAGCCAGAGACAGACAAATACTAAATGACGTCATCTAAAACAGTCAAACTCATGGAAGCAGAGAATAGTGGTTAATAAGGGGCAGGGAAACAGGGAGGTCACAGTCTAAAGATAAAAAGTTTGTTATGCAAAAAACCTTCTGGAGATCTGTTATATAGCACAGTGCTTACAGCTAGCAATACTGTGTTGAATACTTAAAGTTTGCTAAGAGGATAGATCTTAAGTATTCCTACTCTACACACACACACACACACACACACACACACACACACACGATAATAGTAAGGGGAGTGGGAGGAAACTTCGGGAGGTGATGAATATGTCTAAGGCCTGAACCCAGCAGCAGACCTCACCCCCGGGCACTCCCCACACTTCCCTGGGCCACTGATGCCTCCTCCATGCCCCTCTTCCCATCCCAGCCTTGGCCAGACAGAGGGAGAATGTGAGGAAACTGTGCTAGTACCAACAAACATGCAGGTCAAACACATTCCCTGACCTCACTGAGCACTCACTGCTGTGACCTCCATGGGGATGTGTCCTCATCTGTGGAATAAGAGAACAGGAAGTATGTTAGACCACATCCCCATACCATTAGCTGGAATCTCTCTAACAAGCAGACAAGGCAGAAAGAGGGAAGACATCAAGCTCCTATTCATCCTTCAAAACTCAACCCAAATGTCCCCATCTCCAGGAACCTGGGAAGACACGACATGGATAAGTTGCTCCTCACCTGTACGTCCCCGTTTATTTCACACTTACGGACATGAAAACAAACAGCTGCAGATGATGAGACCACACAGGTCATGAATTACCAAGCCTACGTCAATCAGAATTCCCAATGCCCAGCAAAGGATCTGGCACCCAGCAGGTGCCAAATACAGGTGACTATATGAATGAACAGGAGCTATGGAAGACTTGGTGGGAGAGCCGTTCTTCCAGAATATTTGTCTGGCCATGATTAGGCCATGGCTTCACAGTTCAACACCTTCCGTCGTTGCATTCAACTCAAATCAGAGCAGGACACAGGGCTGGTGAGGAGAGGGGCACACGGGCTACTGCAGGACCAGAAGCAGGGAGCTTCGCTGGGTCCCTTTGACTTTCCCCGAGCCAAGTGCCAGCTGCTTTGTCTGGGGATAGTCCCTACCAGCCTCCCTGGGTGCCTCTAATCTAGGGCACCTGCACCCACCTCAGGCTCTGGGGCTGGGCAAAGTCCCAGCTGGGAGTGCAGTTTTCCTTACGAATCAGCTGGCTCAGCACCTGCTGTGGGGTGGCTTCCCTGGGAGTCCCCAGGTTCCCCGGCCCAAACACATGATACATAGAGGCATCATCCGCTCTGCCTGTTTAATTAGCTGAGAATGCAGGAGGCCTGGAGCGAGTCCACCAGCTCTCTCTGGTGAGTTGCCCCTTCTCCCATTCACCAGTCCAACTCCTGCTGAGCCTCCAGCAACAGCCTCCAACTGATCCCCATTCTCGTGCCTTTTTCCTACCCATGTCCCTCATCCCACCCTCCCCCAGGCCCACACTGCCAGGCCGTAGCCAACCCCTGTGCCCCTCGCTCCTACCTGCCACAGTCACTCCTGCCCCGCCCCTTCCTGCAGTCTCTGCCACCTCTGACAGGTTCTGGACAAAACCTGAGCTTTGGAGCCTAGAAGCCAGCTGTGCCACCTTCCTCATCCATAAAGCATCACCTGTTACCACTCACCAAGCACTCACTCCATGAAACAGCCCATTGACTCTCACCAGAATCCCCTGGGACAGTTCCAGCATCATCCCCATTTTGCAGAAGTGGAAATGGAGGCATGGAAGGTGGAGACCACTAGGAAGTAGTGACGCCAAGATGTGGCCCCGGGTGCTCTGCCTGCATCTGCTCATTTTGCAAGTGTGTCTGGCACGCTGTCTGGCAGGGAGTAGTGACCAACACAGGGTAGCTCTCTCCCTTCTCTGTCCCAAAGCACCCATGGAGCCTCAGGCCCACAGCCGGAGAAAGTCCCCTGAGCCAAGGAACTGATGAAGGACAAGGACTGGGACTCAAAGCCGTTTGCCCTGCAGTAGCCACGGCTCCCCAGCCCAGCACTGGGGGTCTGGAGTCTGGGCCTGGCATGTGACAAAGGGGCAGACCCACATGTGACACAAGAAAAGGCTCAAAAAGCACATTCGTGTCAGGACTTGCAGCCTCCTGCTGCTTCTGAAGCCCAGTCTCTGGGTGACAAGACCCCAGCTTCCCTAAAGTGTCAGACTTCATGGCAGGTACCAGGCTGAGGCCCCCAGAACAACCTCCCCAGCCTGCCCACCTGCTAACTGCAGGGGCATGAGCCAGCCCTAGGAAGACCAGCACCACTACACAGCTGGCCCTCAACCTCTCTGGGCTCAGGGTCTGCCTCTGCAAGATGTGCTAAGGACCCTAGCTCTGCCCCGTCACGGAGCTGTCATCAGAAGAGGGCGTGGCTATGAAGGCCAGGGCCCAGTGACAGTGGGGGCCTGCCAGGCAGCCCTGGCGAGCCAATACCTGCCTCATACCACACCCAGCCCTGGCTCATCCCCAACCTCCCAGGCCAGGCTTGGATGGATCTTGGGCTTCCTGGGCCCAGGGCCCTCTCCATCCCCAGCCAAAATGTCCTGTCTCTACCCCAGGCACCATGCTAAGCTCTGTGAGGTTCCGAGGACGTGATGCATGCGACCTTCCCATCTGTAAAGCATCCCAGCTCGGGCATATCAGCGGCGGGGCTTGTGAGTAGAATCCTGGTCTGCCACCAGACTTACCTGCCTCTCATGCTACCCCAAAATACCTCCTGAGCCCCTGAGGCACTGTACATCTCCCATTCCAAGGATGAACCAAGTTGAGTAAGGCTGCTGGGATGTGGATGTACTGGTCCCACAGCCTGCGACACCCCACACCCCTTTCTCCAAGAGAACAGCCCTGGGGTCCTTCCCTAGCCACCCTAGATTGGGTTGGGGTCCTTGCTGGGCCCCACAGCTCCCTTGCTCATGGGCATCAGAACACTTGGCATGGAGCACTGTACTTTCTTTGATGTGTCCCAGTCACATACCTGTGCCCCAAGCCACCAAGTCCTGTGCATCCTATAACCACAACCCCCCTTGCCCTGTGGGGCTGGCCAAAGACAACCCTGGACAGAGCTCCTGAATCCTTGGCAGCTCTGAGTAAAATTCAGGAGGGTCCAAGAACCTGGATGGGGAAAATCCCACCATCTTCATTTCCACCGCCCTCTGGCTGAAATTTAGCATTTCTTGTTGCTGCGTCATCCACAGAAACAAGCTGTATTTTCATGCCACGTTCTGCGGTTGCAGACGTCTTAAGCGTTGCAGACGTGCACCGTCACTAGGAGCTTGCTGGAGGTGCCAGGCCCACTGGTAGCTCTCATTATTGAATACATCAGTCAGGAAGCATATTTATCGCTGAATCACAGGTTTTTAAGAATTATTTTCATACCTGTGTTTCAGTTTTATTGGTTTCTTAGGACCAAATGAGATCACCAGGGAATTGCCCTGCCCAGGGCCTGGCACCAAGAAGGGGTCTGGCACGAGGAGGTGAGGCAGGTTCACTATCCTCTCCATCCCTAAGGCCCTGACCAAGGTGCCTTCCAGTGGGTCAAGGTGCCCAGGGACCTGTACTTTTGGGGGTAGCAGTGGGTGCTGTGGTGAGAACCCTGGGCGTGGACCCTGTAGGAACAGTTCATTCATACCTTGCAGCTGCACCCAGCACCCACTCTCAGGGTGCCCTCACAGCATGGGGCTGCTGTCTGTGGGGCTCCCATCCTGCCCTCCTAAAAGTCATCCCAGCGCTCTCCCGCCTGCAGCCAAGAGCTCACCCTGGCAGGACATAGGGCTCAGCCAAGACAATCAAGCCAGCACAGATGACTAGAGGGACCTGGGGCCCTGGGTCCTGGCACTCCTTAGCAGTCCTGAGCCCCCTGAAATGGGCATCATGACCATTGCTGTTTTGGAGGTGGAGCAGAGTGGACAGCGTCGATGACCAGAGCCTGCTGACACATGCCCAGCAAAGGTGTGGCACACGGCGGGCCTCTCCAGAAGCTGGCGGCCTCCCGCTCTGCCCCAGCACTCCGGCCTGCCCCCCGCCCTCTCTGCTACACACCCAATTTCCAGGGTACCTCGCTGCCACTTTTTCACTGACTGCGCTGAGCCTCCTCTCCCTAGGAGCCCTTGTCCCTGCCGTGCCCGCTACATGGCTGCCCTCCTGGGGGAGGACTAGCTGACCTTTCCTGGTGAGTCCAGTGCAACTGCCCTGACACTGCTGCAGTGTGGCTGAGGACTGGGCCGCACTGGTGTCCAGCAGGAGACAGAGTGAGCACTCAGGGAGTAGTCACTGGAAGGGCTGCCTGGCTGGCAGAGCTCAGCTTCTGTGATGCACAGGCCTCCTCCCGGGCTCTGCCATACAGATGTCCACCTCAGCTCAGTAACGGGGGCCAGCCAGCCATAGCATGGTGAGGTAGGGGGCTCCCCATGACTGGGAGTATGCCAGCTAGGGACAGATACGTACTCATCCAAGAAAGTCCAGAACAGATTCCTGCATCAGAGAAGGAACTTTGAAGTGTCCTCCTGTTAGCCACTTCAGCCACTCCTATAATCCCAAGTTACATGTGTGACACAAGGGCAGCCCTTCCCCCACCTAAAATTATAAAGCAACTGAATGTCATTCCCCACCAAGAGCAGCCTATGTGAATGTAGTGGCTCCTTCAAAGACAACTGCTGAGACTTGGGAGAGGTGAAGAATATGGCTGGGATCAGAGGTCGTTGCACGAAGACAATGCTGCCCCCCAGAAAAACTTGGAAATGGCACCAAAGCAATAAAATTAAAAACTTAAATTCACTCATTTGTTCAAACAAAAACAATCCACAATTTTAGTGAGCTCAAAAGCAATAAATGCATGCTTTACAAAAAATGTCAAGCCTTCCCACACATCCTGCTTCTGCCTGGCAAGGGGACAGTCCCTGGAGGCTGCCCGCAGGAAGTCATCCTGAAACCCCTGAGTCAAAATAGGACGCACTGCCCTGGAAGGCTCCTCCCCGCACACCTGGCCAGACACACCCGGGCAAAGAGCACAGATGCAGGGATTCAGTGGGGAGCAGCCACTTACACTGCAGCTTCTCCTGAGACCTGTACCCAGTCCTGGGGAAGGAGCCATGGATGGGCCCTCCAGCCCCCACAGGGCCTGCTCAGGCCAGGGCAGGAGGGGACGGTACTGTTTGTGTGGCTTCATCTAAAGCAAATTCTGGAAGAGGGGATGTCAGGGAGAGTGGCGGCCCCCATGGGGAACCTGAGAAGCGGGGTGTGTTTTTGTTGCATCTGTTCAGGAATCCCCAGGAAGCAGAGCTGTTGGCAGAACAGGATTGGGGTAGGTGGCCAAGGAAAAGAACTCGTGTCCTGTGGTCAGATAGCTCCTGTCCCCTGCCACGCTCAGGACGCCTCCCTCCACCGAGGCCCAGCCTCTGCATCTGATAAGCCAGTGCCCCAAGACGCATGAGCCCCTGTGGTCCCCCTGCCTGACCCCCTTGGCCAGGCAAGGAGTAAACCAGCCTGCAAAGGACGTGGGCTTCCTCATGGGCCAAGTGAGATTCTCACTCCCCTGTTTCATTCCCGTCACTGCCCCACAAAGCAGGGGCTGCACACCAGCACCAGGCTCAGTCACAGCCTAAAACCCAAAAGGCCAGTGAGCCGGGTCCCCTCTGAACACCCCCCACCATTGGTCTCCACCCTCTGCTGGCCGCGACCCCCACCTCTGTCTGGATCTCCAAGCCGTTTCTATTCCCCAGTGTCCTTCACCCAGACTGGGGGGGGAGGTTCCAGGTAGCTCCCTGGAGGAAATGACATCAAACCTCCCTCCCCCTTCAGGACTCAGCTGCAGCAAGACCAACCCCAGGGGTCCCAGGACTCACTGGGGAAGGGGACTGCGGGGACTGAGGGACACAGGAACGTTCTGGATCCTGAAGATTTCCCTCCTGGGCCAAGGTCACCGTGCATGGGCCAAGGGGCGGGCCCAGGGCTTGGCACTGGGTCAGCAGCTACAGCCATGATACCGGCCCTCAGCAGGGCACAGGTGTCCCCTGGCAGCTGCCACCTGGACAAGCCCACGGCTTCCCATTCTATGGCTCAAGTCTAACCAGGCTGCTGGCAGCCCCCACCCCACCCCTGAGATGCATGGGGGTCTCAGGGGCCTCTGCTCACTCCAGTCTGTACCTGAAATTCCTCCCCAGGACCCCTGGCCAAAGCCTTTCCCCCATCTACAAGCCCTGGTTCAACCGCCGCCACCCTCAGGTAGGCCCCCAGGTTCAGCCGAGCCACAGCCCCCAGCCCCCTTCCTCTGCACCATGGAAGGGAGTCGGGGGGGCTCTTCCCACACCTGCCCTGGACTCCAGCTCTCTGGACGCGGGGTGGTGTCTGCCTAGATGCGGGCCCCATGAGGGCGGTGATTGTGGTCCCCACCTCTGCCACGATACCCACGGTCAGGAACTGGTGGCTGTTGCTGAAATAGCTATAACTCTTGTTTGATTACTGTGCTAGGAAGGGCCAGACCCAAGCCCATTGCAGTGAGGGCTTTCCAGGCACTATGGGATGTAGGTGCCATTACTGTCCCTATCATCCCTGTCCAACTGATGTGGACAGAACCAGTGTCCGTAGCTTGTAGGAGGCAGCGTGGACATCCAAACGCAGACAGGCTGAACCTGACCCAGAGCAAGAAATGTCCTCAGCGTCCTGCCTCTGCAGCCATGGATATTCAACCGACGTCCTCAGAACATTTCTCCTTCCAGCGGGCTCCCATTTTTCCTCTTCTATTATCTGATTCCATTCTGTTCTGTTTCATTTTTTAATATTCTAGCTGTGACCCACTAACTTGATTTCATGACCCATTAATGGATCACAGCCCACAGCTGAAACCATATTTCAGGGTAGGGTTTTTCAGCCAGAGGCAGTTCGGGGTGGGCTCCCGTGTGCGTGGGCTTGGAACACCAAGTGGGTTCTGAGTCTCAGATTCACACCCTAAGGTGGGTGTCACTTCCTCCAATTCAGAGATGAGGAAACTGAGGTTCTAGGAGCCCAGTCAGTGGACCTGGGTAGCACAGGTGGTTTCGCAACCAGGGCCACTCGGGAGAGCATGGCACCAGAGCAGCCAGCCTGCTCCCTGCGGTGCTTCTGCCCTGTCCCCCCGAGAGCCTCCCACTGCCCTCTGGCTGCTGCAATCCCAGCATGCTTTGCAGCAGTGCCCACTCAGGCACTGACCGGGCTTCAGGGCCACCTCCGCTGGGCCCCGGTACTGCCAGCACACCTCTGCCAAGAGCCCTGCCTCCCCCATGGAGCTGTCCACCCCCTGTTCCAGAGGCTGCTGCCATCTCTGATCTATTTGTGCCTCCCCCCGCATCCCCGCCCACAGTGCAGACAGACACGGGCTGGCCAACCAAGCCCCCAGGAGGTTAGCACCAGGTGCGAGGCGGCTGCAGAAGCCCTAGGCTGGCGTCAGACCCATGCATGGGGTGGCTTCCCTCCCGCACCGTGCAGGCTTTTGTTGTCCCAGAATTAACAAAGAGAGTGCAAGCCACAGACCACAGCCCCTTCTGGCAGGGGCACCCACCAAGTGCTCCAGAGTCCAGAGTGGGGCACAGGGAGGCATTCTCCAGGTGCTGTGGGCCTGAGGAAGACCCAGGGTACCTCATCACCTCGGGGCCCCAGCAGCCCCGCCTGCAAGAAGGGGTCAGGATCCCTTCACCTTCTAAAGGCTCAGACCAGCCCAGGGAGCCCAAGGCCCACCAGACTCAAGGATTCAGTTCTAGAGGGCAGAGGCTGCCCACCCATGCCTGCCCATGCCCACCTGCCCTCAGCATGGCACAGGGAGGGGCCTTCAGGGTCCAGGTAGGGAGGAGAGGAAGTTGGCATAGTCAGGCAGTGGAAGAACTGGGACCTTCTCCAGCCCACGGCTTCCCTGTCTGTACATTGAGGCCGGTGCCACCTCCCCACAGGGCTGCAGAAAGGTCTACAAGACAAGGTGCTCTTGAAAACCCTGAGCCTGACACAGGGCCCAGAGCAGGTGATGGGTGACAGTCCCCTCCCTCCTGCCCATCCCCCACACTCTAGAGCCCTACACCTGCCCCAGCAGCCTGGCACAGGCTTGTTTTGCAGAGAGCTTCATCCAGAAGGCTCTCAAGGCACCTGGAGCCAATTAGCCATCCATCCTGAGCACCTGCCCCGTGCAAGGCCCCGAGCGGTGCACAGGAGGAATCCGCCATCGCCTGGCCCCTCCTCCTGCCTGCTCTCTGGCCTCCACCCAGAGGGCAGCAAGAGGGAGCTTCCCAAGCCTCAGACCAGACACTGCCCTGCCTGTGCCAGAAGCCCAACCCCAAACACTCCCCAACACTATTGAGACGGCACCCCACCTCCTTAGCCCAGTGCCCCACACCCGTCCTGTTCTTACCCATTCCCAGCATGCTCAGACACTCCTGGGGATGATGGCAGCTTCCCCAGGGTCCATGCTTTCTGGCTCCCTCACCCCATGCCCAGTGGCTTCCTTTCCCAGAAGGCTCCTTGCCCCTCTACTTGTCAAGTTGGAACTGGATCCAGTGTTCAGGGACTGAACTAGATGTCACCTCCCCAGGAAAGCCCTGCCTGCGAGCAGGAGCCACAAGGTCGCACCCCTCAGGAAACACTGTGGGCACCACCCTTCTTAACTTTGGAGCCCACGGAACCACCTTCCTCTCCAACCAGCCGTGTGCTGGTTCCGTTTTGCAAAGCCCAACACCAACAACGGACACATTGCTGAATTCCTTCATTTCTGAGTCTCTTCCAGTATCCCATAGAGAAGGCGTGATCACGGGCAGATGACAGTCAGCTCCGTGGCTTCTGAACGTTGATAAATAAGCAGAACAGAGATTCTAGCGGCCAGGTCAGCATGGAAGGAGGCCTCCGGGGGCAAGCCCCAGGGCTCTATCTTGGACTTGACCTGAGCAATACTTTTCATCAATGACTTGGATAATGACCCAGAAGCAGCCTCTTACACAGTGCAGTGAGGTACAACCCACCAGTAAATGGACAGTGCCCTAAAGGACTGTACCATGTTTTTATCGCTGGGAAAAACAGGGATTCCAGGGACTGTCTGCTGACTGACTGACTGAATGAATGAATGAATGAATGCATCCTATCTTAGATGAAAGTTCTGGCCATCTTTCCAGGCTTTTGAAATCTTTTAAAATCCTGAATCTAACAAGATGAAATAAGTCATAACAAACATGAATTCCTACAAATGGACTCAAAATACCCATAGCAGAAACAGAGAGAGCAGCAACCAGTACCTTTAACACAATAAGCAGCCAGCTGTGGCTCCCCAAAAGGAATGACTGTGTGAAGCTCTATCATCTCTAATGGGGCCCCCGGCTCCCTGTCCTAACACTGGCCGCCAGCCCAAACGCGTGCACAGGGCGGGGTGTGCAGTGCACACAAAGGTGGGCTGGGTCCATCTGGGCACTGGGCTCCCAGACCCTACACAAGGGACCTCTCCCACCCTCTGTTGGCGGCAGGGGGCTCTGCAGGTCTGAGGCTGGAAGGCAGGGGCAGAGAGGCTCAGGCTGGGCTCCGTGAGCATGAGGTTTAGGGGAGCACCCACAGGGTGGAGTGGGCCCAGGATGGCAACTGGGAAGAAGGCATGGAGGAGCCGGGGTGGAGAAGCTCTGAAGGTCCCAGGCTCCCCATTGCCAGGAGCCTGGGCGTGGTTGGTTGGAGGCCTATGGCGGAAGCTACCCCATCCATATCTTCATTCAGCCTTTCAACAAACAGCCCATGAGGACCTGCTGTTTGCCAGGCACAGCTGTAGACATGTGGGATTCTCAGTGAACAAAACTAGGTCTTTGCCTTTGTGCAGCTCAGATTCTCACACAGGAAGGGGCACGGGGGGAGACAGGGCATGCCCGGCACGATGAACAACGAATGATACGGAAGGACAGATGGCTGGACGTGCACGTGGCATGTTCCCCTGCAGCGACCCCTGTGGCTAAGGGACAGCTGCACAAAGGCCCTGAGACACCTGCATGCTGGCCAGATGGAGGAGGGCATAGAGGCCAGGATGGCCAGGTGCAGCTGGAGAGGAGGCGGCCATGATGATGGCAGGGAGGTCACAGGGACCTGGTCACAGGGTCTCGGGGCCATTGTAAGGGCTTTGGCTTTCACTCGGAAAGACAAGGACCTTCCAGAGTTCTGAGCCCCTAAGGGACTTCACTTCCACCTTAAAAGATCTCAGGTCTCCCGTTCCACCCTTACCCCCTCTCAGGTGGCTACCCCAGGACTGAAAATGGCGCGGCTGCTGTGGAAGGTAGTGTGGTGGTTTCCCAAAAGCTCAAACCTAGAATTGCCACGTGACCCAGCAATCCCATTCCTAGGAATATGCCCAAAGAAATACAGGAGTCAAACACACACTTCTCCACCAATGTGCATAGCAGCATGTTAGCCGAAAGGTGGAAAAAACCCATCTCCTTCAAATAAGACATGGAATTTTATCCCTACAATGCAATATCATATGATCATAAAAAGGAGGTATGGACACATTGCAACACGGATGAGCCTCGAAAACCTAATACTCAGTGAAGAAAGCCACACACGGAAGGTCGCCTAGCACAGGATTCCATTGATAGGAAATGTCCACACTAGAGAAATCCACAGAGACAGAAAGTGGATCACCGGCCGCTAGGGGCTAGGGAGGAGAGAATGGGAGTGACTGCTACTGGGGATGGGGTATTATTTTGGAGCAAAAAAAAAAGATGTTGTTTTGGAACTACACAGAGGTGATGGTTGCAAGACACTGAATGTCCTAAATGCCACCGAATTGTACACTTAAATTAGTTAATTTTGTAAAGCGTATTCTACCTCAATTAAAATGAGGGGAGACTATTGCAACAACCCATGCAAGATGGTGATGGCTGCCATGTCACCCTGACGTGGCTCTCCAGCCTGTCTCCTGTCCCTCTGGACTGAGAACGGGCCACTAGCCCAGCACACAAATTCAGGAACTCGCCAGTCCCTGACTATTGATCATAAAACCCAACAGTGCCAGCCCCATCACTGAGCAGCTGTGTCTCGGCCTAGAGCCTGGTGCAAGTGGGATTAACCAGTAGCAAATGCTTCCACAGCTGACAGATGGGTAAGGACGCGGCCCCTGCCCTCAAAGAGCCCACCACCAGGCCTCTGGACTCTTATGGGCAGAGTCAGCTGGCACTGGGTAGCACCGGCCACCAATGACACGTGCCATGGGCAGATGAGGGCTGGAGTACAGCCTCCGGGCTGGATGGGGTATCATTCCCATCCCCCCACTGCCTTTCCTGGATTTTAACCTGCAGCTTACATTTTCCCTGTGACAGGTAATCATCTTAGCATACAAAGGGGAAGAAAGGCCACTGGACGCCTAAGAAATTACTTCTGTTGATTTTCATAATTCATTTCTATGAACTCTTTCAAAACCAAACTAAACCCAACCCAAGAATGCAGAGCTAATATTTATCCTCCGAGGAGCTTTCTCCCCATCCCCGACGCTGTGGCCTCCCCTCCCACACCATTTATTCCATATTTCAGGAACTTCAACTACAGACGGGCCAGAATTGCTCACTTTCACTGAAGATGGATGGACTCCGGTTAAATTATCCTTTTTCACTGTAACTCAGCTGGTGGAAAATGACAGGATTTTCAAGTAGATGAGATCTGGAAAATTGGCCTGAGTGGCGCGTCAGAAGTGTGTATTTAATTATGTAAGCCCTGAAGCCTGGGGCACCGGTTGGCTCCAGAGATGAGCTTGGACCCGTTGATTTGGGGGCTGGCTGCAAGTGGACACTGGGGGTGTAGAATGAGGAAGGATTTAGCAAAATCAGAATCATCGGGTTGGGTTAAAGTCACTCCGAGATGTGCCTTGCACACATGCTGCCCGTCACCGGGTCCCTGCCTCTGCCTTGCCTACTGTAGACCTTACCACCCACCCCTGAGATAGCCACATGCCTGGATGCAGTCTTTCCATGCCCAGTCTACTCCCACTCCTGGGCCCTTCCTCCCGCACTGTGCAACAGATACACTCCCCTGCTCAAAAGCCTTCAATGGCTCCCCAGTACCTGCAAGACAACAGGGTCTGGCTCCAGGGCAGCACTTCCTGGCTTGCCATCCCAGCCCTACCACTTCTCAGCTGTGTAACCCTGGAGAAAAAAAAAAATTGCTCAACCTCTCTTCCTCAATCATTCATTTGAAGAATATTTACTGAGCACCTAACATGTTCTTGGGTCTGGGGATATGGCAAAGAACAAAGTGGTACTGTCCGAAAGGCAATTAATGCTGGAGCAGAGGCTCCTTGGACAAGGAGGAGAAGGAATTCTGCACTCCCCAAGGAAAGAGGTGGGTGTGGGAGGGACACCCAGGGAAGACCCTTCTGTGTTATCCCCCTGAAGGCAGTGGGGAAGCAAGCCAGGCAGCTACCTGGGGGAAGAGAAGTGGCAGGTGCAAAGGCCCTGTGGCAAGAGAGCCTCCCAGGAATGCCAGCCAAGTTAAGATCACGTGGAGCCTGTGGCCATGGGAAGAACTTGGCTCAAAACTCTCCTGGGGCTTCTCATCTCCCCCAAGTAAGATCCAAAGAAGAGCATCTGGAGCTGATTTTCAAGGGATCATGCTGGCTGCTGTTTGAAGAACAGACCGTAGGGGTGAGGTGGGAGCACCTTCTGCTAACCGGGCAGAGCCTTAGTTCACTCACGTTACTGCACAGCTCGGAGTTACTGGCAACATTCCCATCCCTGAGAGCCTCCATCACGTCTCACCCTGAACATGCATCGACCCGGCACACACAGTGGTTTAGTAAGCACCTGCTATGATTATGAACAGAGCACCAAAGAACCCGAGGGTGGGTGCCGACTCAGGATGGGGGCAGGAGCTGAGCAGAACTGGGTCCCCTGTGTGCACCTGGGTGTCTGGCTGCTGCTCCTCTCCCCCCTCCCCCTGTCCCTCCCCTACCTGAGGAAGTAGACCCCGAGGAGGGGGAAGGAAGGTGCACACGGGGACCATATCCCCTCTCCACTCCAGGGTCCCTGAGCATCTGACTCATGTGCAGGCAGTGGCTGGTACTGAATCAGATAGAGACGGAAAGTTGACATCTGCACCAGAGTAAACTTCGACAACCACACACCCCGGAGAAATGAGAAATCTTCCCAAGATGTGGCTGCAGGTGCTCCGCCCATCGAGGAAGGCAGCACGTGGCAGAGAAGTGGCAGCCCCATGGCCTTCAGGGAGCTGAGCCTGGCCATCCTCATTCGGGGATTCTGAAGCAGAGGCCACCAGCCCCTCGACACCCCCAGAAGTGATGTTGCCACGGTTCAGAATGAGACTGGGTGGCCTTCAGAGCCCCTTCCAACCCTGAGAATATTTGCTCCTATAAATGCTGAAAGCCCCAGAATATCGAGGTGGATGCAGAAGAGTACTGGGCTGCAGGTCAGGGAGCCCACCCCCTTCTGCTTCTTCCCAGGTGCAAGGCTATCAGGGTGGATGTGGAGGAGTACTGGGATGCAGGTCAGGGTGCATTTTCCATCCCCTTCTGCTTCTCCCCAGCTGCAAGCCTAAGGCCTAGGAAATTCCCTCTAGCAGTTCCCCCAAATATGCTAGGTGGGGCTGGAGTGAAGGCACCTTGAAGATCCATTCAACCTGCACGGTCAGAAACATAAGCATGTGTCCCACGCAGCACTGCTCCTCCACCTGCGGGGGTCCCCTGCCCCCACATATCCTCCTATTCTTGGTCCTGGTGGAGGCTGCTGATCACAATCCCACCCCCTGACCACAGATGGGCATGGCAACCACACCTGGCCACCTGTGGCTCCCCATCCCGTAGCCACAGGAGGGGACAAAGTCATCATTCACACCCAGGGTGCAGATTGCTGTGAATAGAGAAGTGATAGCTCCTAGACATACTGTGAGGGTTTGGAGCATTGTTTTCTATTAAAGGGTGGAAGTGGATAAGTAGGAAACCCCCTGCAACAACTCTTGTGCTAGAATGGGGTGGGGTGAGACTGGTGTTGGACCTTCTGTAGCAGATGGATGGGAGTCAAGGATGGAGGCCAAATTGGGCTGACTTCCCAGCTGCTGCCAGAAGAAGACTAATCAGTGGAAGAGTACTGGGGTTGGGGTTTAAAATAAATATTTGTTGAAATTCTCATGTGTTGGAGAATAGGAGGAATCATTCTATTGCTAAAATAAAGCCAATATCGCCGACACAATTATACAGGATTGCTGTATTGCCCCTTGGCCCAAGTCCTTCCCTGCTATTGCTCTAAGGGACTCTTTGATCTGGAGTCATTCTCTCCAGATCTGGAGTGGGTACCAAACGCTGTGGTCTGAGTCCTAGGGAGACTCACCCATCGCCATGTCCTCCCTGCTGGAATGAGAAGCACCTGACCTCCCACCCTTGACTGTCTGACATTCTTTGTGTGCCTGGAGCCATAAGGACCTGAAATCTGATCTCCTCTTGAACTTCCCCATCTTGTGAATGCCTTGTGTTACTAGCCTAAGTCTCAAATGTCCTCCTTTCAATGCTCCCAAGAGCTGGGGCACATGATCCCCAGCTTGCAGAGATTATAGAGATAGTACAGCAGAGACAGTAAAAAACACCCACCCCCAATGCTTCCACAAGACACTGAGTTCTCCCTCCCAGCAGACAGGTGGCCCCAACAACCCTGAATCCCACACAAGGGCCGACTAGGAACTAGTGTTCCCAAGACCTTGTTCCAAGCAGATTCTCTTCCAGGTCTGCTGACTCCAAGCTCAGTGCTCACTCCTGAGTCCATCATGGCTCTGGGATTCTGTGTCCTTGTTCTCTGCTAAGGTGTCTAAGGAGCAACACCTGGGCATCCCGAGGCACGTATAGGGGGCTGTGGACGTGCATGTGGGGTCCTTCCCTCTCTGCCTCGTACCTGCATCCCCTCCCTGTAAGCAGAGGGGCCTTCCACCCATGCTCTGGGGGCGGCGGCAGCCAGCCTGCCCTGGCGCTCCTCCAAGGGCCGGATTCTCCTGCCGGGAGATGAAGGCTGATTCAATGGTTATTTGTTCTGCCTTCCGAATGGGGGAAATACGGACCTTAAAGGCCTTTCAGGAGAAAAAGTGCTGCGTGATGATTATTTAATATTTTATGGGTCCATAAATACACAGAGCACTGTGCAGCCAAACGCTGTCAGCTGCTGGCTGCGGGAGCACCCCTTGGCATGTGGCACGCTCCGGGTGCTCCTAGGGCCTAGATTCTGGGGGCCCCTCAGCCCCTGAAGCTGCAGGGGCCACACAGGGACAGGACCATGGTCTCAGCTTCCTACAAGAGCTCTGTCCTCTCCTGTCCTAAAGTCAGAATTCATCATCTTGGGGGCAGGGGCTGATGGACGTACAAGCATTGTGTGCAGTACTGACAATTTGCTGCTGTCCCCAATGATGCACCTTGTAGGGGCCCCCCTTCCACCCCATGCCAGTGCCCCAGCACTCCTCAAATGCTGCCAGGCTGTGGATTTGACAGGGTGCAGCACTGGGCCCAGTCCAGCTGCTCGGGGCGTTTACTGTGAGGCTGAAGAAGCATCACGGATGCCACCAGCCCTGTCAGCCTCTGGTTCCAGACTGAAATTCCAAATGGCCGAGAGCCCTCTTTTTAAATGAATTTTATCATAAGATGCCACAGATATATGGCCAGGAATAGAAAATGTTATGAATATATTTACACACACTTGGCTTTATCATAACATAATCAAAATAGTACCTAAAATTTCTTTGTGACATATTTGCTTAAGCCTAAGCAAAATTGAGGTCCCCTACCTGGAGTGCCTGCCAGCTCTAGTCCCTCCCCAACCCCCTGCAAGTGAGCCTCCGCCCAATTTCTGGGTCCATCGTTCCTGTGGTCTGCACTCAGGACTCCCCCAACAGAGACCCCCCCCCCTTTCCTCTTGTTCTCGCCAACAGCTCTGGAGTGTGGCTGAGATGCTTCATGAGAATTTGAGCCCTGGAGGGGAGCAGGCACCGCCCCACACCCTCCCTCACCCCAAGGGCCTGGAGCTGGCTCCCACTGCCTGCTATATGCAAACACTTGTTTAATAGATACTCAAACGCAAATCAGACAACACAAGGGAAAGTGCTCTCAAAACCCATAAATCGCTCTACAAACACGAGGCGGCATTATCAGCTCAAGAAAAAATCCATCTTCCACACTGTCCAGAGGCCCACGCAGAGCTCACTCCTCCCACCAGCCAGCTCAGCTCTTGGGCAACACCCTCCCAGGAATTTTGCTTGGGGTAGCCAGGGACCTCACCAATTCCAAGTCCCTAAACCCCAGACAGAGCCTCAGAGCAGAAGGGGCCAGAGCTAAGGCCCATGCTCCTTTCTTCCACCCAGGGGAAGTTGAGGCCCAGGATGGGCAAGTCTGTGGCTCATGGGTCACACAAGTGCATGTTTGGCCTGGACTCTGGCCCCATCCCCTGCCTAGGACCTTGCCAAGTCAATTGCCCCAGGAACAGAGCTTTCCAGTTAGGAAAAGGACGATGCTGTTATTTAAGGAAAAAGAAAACTGTAAATAAGACTGAGAATCACCGAGCAATAGCTGAGGTTTGTCTGAATTTTCTGCCTGTATATCCAGCGAAGGCTCTGGGGAGCGTTTTTAATATTTACATGGAAAACACAAGCTGCCAGATCGCTGGGTGCCCTGGTGACCTGCAGCGTTCAGCCCCCTTCATCTGGGGATGGCTCTGCCTGGTCAGAGAGCAGAGCTGCTGAACACGACGCTGGCCTCAGAGCGCGGCCAGACCCTGCCAGGCCTCCCGAGGACCACAGCCAATGAGCAGATGATGCCCTGCCTGCTCAGGCCCTGGTGTTGTCTGACCCATCCCTGCCCCCCCTCCTGAGCTCCAGACCCTCTGGCTTCCTGGATGATCCCCACAACCAGAAAACAGACTCCTCCTCAGCTCAAAGCCCCCTGCCAGGCTCTTCCCTCAGGTCGGCGACAGGCAGATTCTGCGGTAGCCCTCAGGCCACAGCTGAACTGTCACCTCCAGGAGCCTTTCACGTGGGTCCCTATGCAGTTCCCTGTGCTAATCCTTCCAGGCACCTGAGGATACTGTAAGATCCACGAAGACACGCATTACATGCCACACTGGTTGCTTACTCATAGCCTCTGGGCGGGGGAAGGCAGATCAGCGGCTTGTTCACCATGCCACCCCAGGGCCTAGCTCAAGATGCACAGAGCCCCTGTGGCATCAGCTGCAGTGGGCCGCTGGGCCCAGAGGATGGCTGGGTGGGTGCAGAGGCGGGCGGCCAGAGAGAGTGGGTGGATAAATGGGCGAGAGGACGGCTACGGAGGGGGCAGTGAATGGAAAGATGGGTGACGGACGGACAAATGCACGATGGATAGACGGTCAGCTAAAGGGACAGTTCCAGTGGACAGAGATGGATGGCAGGGGGCGGGCGCTGGGACAGGTGGCAGAGCTAGAGATAAAAGTCTGGTGTCGAGATCCAAATGGCCTGGTTTCTCCAGGCTCCTCGCCCCCACTCCCCTCCCTCAGATACTGCTTGGGACCAAGCTGACAGTGACGAGGGAATGGGGTCAGGCTGCAGACCCATGTGGCCTCGGGTTGTCAAGCAGCCTGACAGTCCATCTCAGAGAAGTGCATCCCTCCTTCCCTCCCAGCCCTCACCCAGACCTCACTCGGTGCCCAAGAGCAGGAGCAGGACTCTGCCACCTCTTGTAATCACGAGGAGCAAACAAAACAAAACACTCCTTCCCCGGCTTGTTCCCAAAATAGCCTTTCTCGCCACCCAGACATGCTGGCTGGCTGGCTCTCTCCCATTCAAACCTGACTAGGCAGATTTTCTGGAGCGCTGAGGTGGAGCTGGGGGAGGAAGGGGCATGGGAGGCTGTGACCCCCATCAGGTCCAGGTGAAAGAGCATCAAGGGCAGAACCATCCCAGGAGGGAGGCAGGGAGCTGAGTGATACCCAGCTCTGGATGGGGGACAAGTCCCACAGCCACCCTGTGAGAAATCCCTATTTCTCAGCTGAATAAACTGAGGTTCAGAGAGGGGCAGTAACCCCTTAAGGTCGCACATGTCTGACTCTAAGCAGATGTGGCCAACTCCAAACTGGGCTCCTCCCACACCCCTGGGCTCTCCCCACTCAGGGGCTCTGCCAGTCAGAGCCGGAGGAAGAAAGTGGACATGGTGGGCACCCCTAGATCGTCAGAGAAGGCTTCCTGGGGGAGAAGACAGGATTCAAGAGAGGATTTCTGCCTACAGCAAGTGGGAGATAGAGTGATGCTGTGGAGCCTTGGGAACGTCCCTGGAGGCCCCCAAGCCTCAGCTTCGTCCTCTGCATAATGGGAAGAAGAGCTCTGCCCCTGCAGGGGTCAGGTGAAGTTCAAATCAGACAGAGGCTAGGGGCAAGCAGGGCGGCCCTCTAATCTACACTCAGCCATGAAGCTCCGGGACATTCAAACAATTCAGTACTCCCTCTGTGTCACCCCTCCTCATGGGCACAGCAAAGGAGGTATGTATGAGCCAGGTTGGGGTACAGGCTGATGCCCCCAGGTGCAGGTAAATATACCCCACCTAGTGCCCAGAACCAAGTGGCAGCTGTCAGGCCCTCCCTGCAAGCAGCTTGGTCTTCAGGAGTACTAAGAAGAAAAAAAATATAAAAAGCCAGGAGCAGCCTGAGCAGAGAGCCCATCCAGCTGGGGCTCAGCCTGGGCCGCTAACTCTTTGGCCCCTCCAGCCCACATGCACCTGAGGTCCTGTGCTCTCGGATGCCCCGCTGTCCAGATGCAGCAAGCTCTTACCACTTCTGGGTCTTCCCCACGCCGCTCCCTCGGCCTGGAGTGCCCTTCCCCACTGTCCTGGGCGCGCTTGCCTCCCCCTCACAATCTGCAGACAGGACCCGCCAGGTGCAGACAGATGAGTGAGCAGCTGGGAATGCTGAAGCTTGTCAGATGACACCTGCCCCAGGAAGCCATCCATTCACCCCTACCTTCCCTAACTGCTTCCCTGGACATGACTGATGATTTTCTTCTTTATGCCAAATTTTGGAGGAGCTCAACCCCACACAGTGCCCTATCTATACCACAAATGCTTCTTCAATGACCATGGTTGTCTCCTAGGCCTGCAGTTTCTCCTAGTTTCCATGCAGAAGCCTAGCCCAGGCCACTGTGATCTCTCACCTGGACAGAGACCACAGCCTCTCAGGGCCTCCCTGGGGCCACTCTTGGCCCCATAGGCCACACCATCCACAACCAGAACCATCTTCTCCAACACAAATCAGATCCTGCCCAGGCCCTGCTCACCCTCCCAAGATGGGGCTCTCCCTTGCAGGCTCAGCCCTCCCCAGTGCAGCCTCACCCCCCTGCAGCCCCTTGGCCTCAGTATCCATTCCAAACCCACCACTTGCCCCCTCCACACCTTTGCAGGTGCTATGTCCTCCATCAGGGACCACCCTGTCTCCTGCCTGGTCCACCTGGCTGAATCCAACTCTTCCTTTGAGGCTCAGCTCCAACCTTGCTGCCCTCAGGAAGCCTCCACTTGTCTCTCTTGGGGAAGTGAGAATGGTGGGAAGGCAGGTGCTAGCTTGAACCAGGATTGCACTCTAGCATTCTGGTGTCCCTAACTAGCTGCGTGCCCTTGGGTGGATTGCTGAACCTCTCTGAGCTTAACTTCTCATGGGTCTAGCCAGAAAACCACCGCCACTTGAGAGAATTTAGAACGGAGGGAATTCAATCCAGAACATTAGTCATGGAGGTGATGAGGAGAGCACAGGAAGCTGCCTCCACCCTTAGGCAGTGGGAGACGGCAGGTCAGGATCAGGTCACCTGGCCAAAGCAGGAGCCAGGGAGGACCCGTGGCAGCTGCCAGGGACACACCACAGTGAACCCTCTCTGCCTGTGGATCTTCTCATCATCCTGCCCTGTGAGCTTCCGGCACTGGCTCCCTGAGCCAAAACCCCCAGAGCCAGAGAGCAATAGAGCCTGGGAAACTGAGTTTCCCACCATACACTGCAGAAGTGGGGGATGGATGGATCTGAGCATAGGGCATTGACTGGGACACTCCCTTTCCCCATATGCAGAATGGAGATCATTGCTAAGCTGCACTGCATGGTCACTACTAACACGGCCCCATTTTATTCATAAAAGCTTTGCATGAATTAACTTCCTGTCTCCTCACAGAGGAGGGACGTTATCACCCTGGTGGGTGGGGAGGCCTCTCCGGGACTCACCTCTATCCCAGCGGACCCCACCCCCATCACCACCATCCAGGCAGAGAACATGGCTGGCCCCTGCTCCCAGGATTCTCCCTGTCCAACAGCAGGTCTCCCCCATAGGACAGGCAGAGGAGATGACATGGTAGGGTGGGCGGATACATGGACAATGGGCTATGGTGTCCTGTTGGGTTTAGAATAAAATCTCAAATCCTTGGCTGTCTCAGGTCAGGGTCATGGCATGAAACAGGTCATGGCATCCACACAGATGGATCAAATCAGGGCAAAGATCCTTGTCTTCAATGAAGAGAGAGTTTGCAGAGGCAAGGAGAGGTTGAGGGCACCAAGAAGGGCAGTGAGACACAAGGGGCTAGCAGGGGGCAGCTATTACCACCCACAGGCCTGAAGGGCCGAGGGGAGCCCAGTGAGCACTGCAGCCAGGGGCAGGGACCACCTAGTGGATGCTGTAAGTCATGGGGGGACAACCACTGCTGGAAAAGCTGAGCAGGGAAGGCACACCCATCCCAAAGCCCCATGGCTGGACCCACCTGGAGGCCAGCCCCCAGCTCTTTCCTCCAGAACACCCCACAATGTGGGTGAACACAAGGAAGCCAGATGGGGGCCTCAGGCTACACGGGCCACACCTGACTTCCCTGCTGCCCAGCAAGCCCCTGGCCACTGGTACCCCTTTCCTTTTCAGCAGCTCCCCCTCAATCCAAGCCTCACTACCTCCACTGTGCAAAAGATACCAGGGAGAGGAGAGCCCAGCCCCTGCCTTCTGGGGTTCAGCCACACCCACCAAGAAGCAAGCACTGGGTCCTGGATGCTAGTCTCCCAAACCAGATGTGTCCTCAGGGACTAGCTCTGTGAAACCGGCAGACTCCAGAGCCCCAGCTTTGCAGCTGACAGGCCTGGACTTCCCCACGGTCACACTGCCTCCAAGTGCAGGGCCAGTGTCCAGGAAGCGAGGTGGCTCTCCTCCTGGGCTGTTCCCTGCCCATGTCCTGAGTCTGCCACTGCCCTTGGACCTGGCCTCTACTCTAGAGTCCACCTGCCTCGGGCACTGTCCGAGGTGCTGACCACTGCTGTGCATCAGGGTACATGGGGAGGACTAAGGTTTGCTGAGGCAGTTGTGGAAGGGGCAGCCCAGGAAAGTTCCCAGAGGGTCTGCGATTAGAGGTGAGTGTGAATATAAAAATTCAAGTTTTAGGGAAAGGCAAGTTAGCCAGAAAGGCATTCTAGGAGGAAGAAACAGCCTGTATCAAGCCGCTGAGTCTTCAGGGCCTTGTGAGTGTCAAATGAATTCATAGGCAAGAAACCACTCTGGGACCTAAACACCTGCATGGATACGACCCTGACTCTTGGCCGCTGTCAGGGACTTGCTAAAGGTCCCTCACTTGCTAGGGGTGGCTCCAGGCTGGAGTCCTGACCCCCTGAGACCTGACCCAAGGCTTTCCCTACGCACTACAAGAGCTGCCTTCAAATATTTGAAACAAAGCTCATGCCTAGGACTGAGGGTTCAGGCTGAGTTTCCCCTCTTGCCTTTGTCCTTTGCCTCAGACACATAGATTAAAAATAGAGAATACTCCTGTCCCCCTACCCTCCAGCAGCAGGTGTTAGACCCCTGGCCTCTCTCTGGCTTGGACCCTACCCCCTGTATTGGTATGGAAAGATCTCCGGGATTTTATTTTAATTTTTGTTGTTGTTGTTGTTGAGATGGAGTCTCGCTCTGTCACCCAGGCTGGAGTGCAGTGGCGCAATCTCTGCTCACTGCAAGCTCTGCCTCCCAGGTTCACGCCATTCTCTTGCTTCAGCCACCCAAGTAGCTGGGACTACAGGAGCCCACCACCATGCCCGGCTAATTTTTTTTTTTTTTTTGTATTTTTAGTAGAGACGGGGTTTCACCATGTTAACCAGGATGGTCTCGATCTGACTTTATGATCCACCCACCTCGGCCTCCCAGAGTGGTGGGGTTACAGGCGTGAGCCACCGCACCTGGCCTATTCTTATGAGAAAAAGCAAGAGACAGAACAATGATCAAGTATACTGCCTTTTGTGCAAGAAAGGGGGGATAATATATATTTGTGTGTATACCAGAAACAACATATTGATTTTTAAAACAATCCCCTATTTGTGATAACAGGAAAAAGCGGGAGGGATAGAGATCGGAGGGAAAGAACAGAGTGGGGTGGGAGTCTTAAGGAGCACCTTCGTCTTGTCTTCACAGAAGAGCTATGTAAATGTGTTGCCTATTCAGTAAAATAGCTGGTCAGAACGATTGTATTTGTTTGCTTATTTTTCTGTGACCCCGGGCACATTTCAGAAGGTACACGTTGAGCCTCAACCTCTCTGGAATATTATATTAAATGGTAGAGCCCTTAAAAAGCACTTAGAGCACCCCTTCACAGGTAGCAAAAGCCTGTATAACAGCCCACCATGAAGACTGGCGACAGGCCCCTGGCTCCTCCACACAACGCATTAAAAATAGGATAGGCCCAGCATGGTGGCTCACGCCTGTAGTCTCAGCACTTTGGGAGGCTGAGGCGGGCAGATCACCTGAGGTTGGGAGTTTGAGACCAGCCTGACCAATGTGGTGAAACCCTGTCTCTGCTTAAAAAAAAAAAAAAAAAAATAGCCAGGCAGTGGTGGTGCACACCTATAATCCCAGCTACTCAAGAAGCTGAGGCAGGAGAATTGCTTGAATCCAGGAGGCAGAGGTTGCAGTGAGCCGAGATTGCACCACTGCAATCCAGCCTGGGCGACAGAGGGACACCCTGTCTTTAAAAAAATAAAAATAAATAAATAAATAAATCTGGATAAAACTGACATAAATGTGTTTTCTATTGAGTCAATAAGCATTTATTGATTAACAATAATGCATGCTGGCTGTCATTAAAGGACTTAGCCCAGGAGACAGCCCCTCCTGGACAGGTTGTTTTGAGAAGATGTGTCTTGCAACCATTCCCATTTTCCAGATGGGAAAATTAAAGCTCAGAGGTCACGTCATCTCCCTAAGGAGGCCTAAGAGCTAGCTGGTAGAGGACCCCAGTTTCTTCCACTTTGAAAGCCCTTATTTCCCCTCTCCTCTGGCCAGGGGAGCATCCTCAACCCCCAGCTTGTGACAGGCACCAGCACCTCCGTACATCTTTGACAGAAAAGCAATGAAAATGCCCAACTCAAAATAACTTTCCTGAGGCCCCCTTGAGAGAGTGACAAAGCCAGGCCTCAAACCCAGGGGGGCTGGACATCAGGGCTGGTGCTCTCCAGCCACTCCCAGGCCAAAGTCACTGCAGTGGGGTCCGATCATGCAGACAAGGTAGACAGCTTCTACCCCATGCTGGCCCAGTCTTAGACACTGAAGACGCTGAGTTGGGCCATGTGCCTCCTGCTGTGTGACACACCATATGCCCCATGTCCCAGTCTCCACCCACGCAGAGCTTACATCCCAGTGTGGGGATCCCCCCACCCCAACTCAGCGCTTTGGGCCATTTCCAATTTCCAGGTGGTCCAGGCAGGGGCTGCAGGCTCAGACCCCCAGCACCTTCAGGTGGCCAACGCTGGCCATGGCTCAGGGCTCTTCCCATCCCAGCTGTTTAGAAATGGCCGAAAGTATACAAGGTAGGGTCGTGGGCGTCCCCTCCCAGGCTTGCCCTCGCCACAGCCCTGGGAAGCAAGCAGGGCCCACAGGACGGGCATGCCTTCCTCTCTGAGGCCTCAGCTTCCCAGTGATAAGAATCACCTGGGGCGAGGTGTCCTGAGCGCCCCATCATCCAGCCCCCAGCACCAGCCCAGGCTGACGGCCCAGCTCCAGGGAACTTGGAGTTTCAAAGGAGGTCCCAGGAGAGGCCAACAGGGACTGGTGTCTACCATTCCAGGGTCAAGGCCTGGCTTTGGAGCCTGACACACAGAAAGTGCAGGCTGTGTCACTTTGGGACCAAGCTCCCAGACCTCTGAGGACGTCTATTTCTGGGCTGCAAAGGGGACCATTTGACCCGCCTGGGTGGGATGTGGTGAGGCCTAGCCCCAGGAGGTGAATAGAAGCTCACTCCCCTTTCTCTGTGAGGGCCGGCCTCCTGTTCCTGGGGGGAGGGACTGCTGGCTGCTGGTCCACAGTCCACGGTGGGTCCTCAAGTGGTGGCTTGGGGACCAAGGTGTGTCGAGAGGGGCTCAGGTCAGGATGGTGCTGATGAGACAGAGGCAGCCTCGAGGCCAGGCTGACCTTCACTGAACTTCCCCAGCGCCTGCCCGGCCTGACTGTGGTTGGGGGCCCGCCTCTCCCCCACCGCTTGGGGAGGATCCTGTAGCCACCCCACTCCCTGTGGGCCTCTGGGCCTCCCCATCCTCCTGAGGCCCCACATCCCACTCTCTTGCAGGCAGACGGCAGGAGCGGGCTATGGGGTGAGCTGGGAGGCTGGGGTCCTTCCTGCCCAGGGCTCTGCAAGTGAAGCCACAGCAGGGACTCAGATGGGCCAAAGGCCTGGCATGCTAGGGGCTGGGTGTGGCCAAGATGGGGGAAAAGGGGACACTCGGGTGGCCAGGGCAGTGTGAGGAGAAGGGGGACTGGGTGAGTTCTTTATGCTGAGCTGTACATGGCATCGACCCTGCTCCCTAGTGGCAGCTGTATTCATAAGACAGGGACATGTGAAAAAGGAGGCTCAAGTTCTGTGCCACCACCAGCCGCTGGCCTGACCCCATGCACCAGGTCCTACCAGGTCCAGGCTTGGCCCCTTCTGCTGGCCTGGACTGGACAGGCCTAGGCTGCCGGGTTAAGCCTCAGTCAGCCATACCCCACCCCCTGCTCTTCCAGCTACTCCTGGCCTTGAGGGAGGGTCTAGCCAGGGTGGGCAGCCACAGCCATTTTCAACCCAACTCCGTATTTCATGAGCGCCCACCATGAACAGACACTGTGCCGGCCTGGAGGATTTAGCAGGGAATCAAAGAGACACAATCTGGACCTCCTCGTGAGGTGCGGGGGACAGGGGAGGGTGGGGGCAGGGGAAGGGGAGAAAGGAGGAAGGGGAGGGGGAGCGGGAAGGGGGCAGGGGCTGGAGGACAGATCTCAGGCTAGGAGCTTCCTGACCCTGCATTGGGTAGATGCCCCTTAGGTGTGCAGGGGCTTAGTAAAAGGGAGCACCCCTGCCTTCACCCCCAGCTCCTCACACCAGGGCAGCACCCCTCCAGCCCCACAAAGTGCCCCAGTGCTGTTCTGAGCCCATCAGAGTCCATGGCATCTCCCAGACACAACACACTCCCTGGGAGGAAAGGAGGGACTGTGTAGGTCTGAAGAGGAAGAGACCCACCCAGAGCCTCTGCTGAAATGGGCTGAAGTTTCCTCATGCACACATGTGCACGCCCCCCACACACATGCACACACACATGCACACACACAGTGTCCCGGTGAATCCTCCCAGGCCACCCAGCATCAAAGCCTGGGAGCATCCAGGTCTGAAGACAAAAGGAAGACAGGTCAGCGTGAGATCAACACGGCAAACGTGTTCCTCCCATCCGCTCTTGGGGGACTACAGGTGGTCACATGCTCTCGGCCCCCCCCATCAACACAGAGCACCTCCTCTGGGCCCCATCTAGACCCTCACACACCACCACCTTAGCCTCAATCCCTGTCGCGAAGGACAGTGAGGTGAGGGTGATGCTTGGTGATGACAGCATTGCTTCCCACCTGCTCGTTCACCCTGAGGACACACCTGTGCAGGAGTCCAGCTACTCTGAAGCCACTCTGCAGAGAGACCACAGAGACAGAGGGAGCCCCAGGCATTCACATATTCTCCCCAGGAACAGATGTGTGCGTGCGTGTGTGCATGTGTGTGTGTGTGTGTGTGTGTGAGAGAGAGAGAGAGAGAGAGAGCGCGAGCTTTTGTGCTGATTCCAGCCTTAACTCAGGGTCGCTGCAACTGCCTGAGAGACCTCGAGGAAGCACTGCCCGCCTGAGCCCAGCCAGGCTCCAGAAATGAGAGAACATTAGCAAACGATTGCTGTCGCTCTGCACCACTGAGATGGAGATGTTTGTTACGTAGCCACAGATAAGTGGAACAAGCTCTTATACAGGAAGCGTGAAGTCGGTCAAGGAAACGAGAAGAAATTGAGAAATAACACATCCGGGCCTGACACTCTGTGCCAAGTCCCTTAACGCTCTGGAGAACCCTGCGAGGGCTTGCGGCATCCTACGGAAGAGGAAACGGAAGCAGGGACGGATCAAGCCGCCTGCCCAGGGCCATACACTAAGATTTGAACCCAGACAGGACAGACTGACCGGGAGGGGCAGGAGCCAGGGCTCTGATGTCTGACATTACGTGACCTTGGTCAAGTCTGTCCTCTTTCAGGGCCTTCGTCTCCTCACCTGCGAGATGGGTATGTTGTGTTCAAAGAGTTCTCTGCAGTCCTTTCCCTCCCCTGAATCTCCTTGAGAGCAAACCCTGCTGCTTCCACTCTTCAGCATGAATCCTGCTGGTCCAGGGAGCTGCTCTGTCTCCCGCCCTAGCCCACCCAGCCTTCCCAGCCAGGCAAAGCCCTCCAGAGCCCGCCTTCCCTCCCCTCCACAGCCTCTAGGCCTTAACATATCACTGCAAGCTGGCTGCGTTTCAAGCTATGTCTCTTATTACCTAAATATGCTCCCCCAAATTCAAGCCCCCCAACAAACCTAGTTTCACCGAATTGAGAATCCAGAAGAGGCTTAGCCACCAGGAGCTGGCAGCCAGGAACTGCCGTCACCTTTGTCAGGTGCCAACCACAGACAGGGCACAGACCCCACCCTCCACTCTACAGGCATATCCTGACCACCAGCAAGTCCAGCCTGGTCAGGCTGGGAGCCGGAAAGCATGTGACCACATCCCAGCCTGGTGTCATGGCCCTCCAGGGTCTTGCCCAGTTCTCCTTGGCCCAAGTCCCCAGTCACTGGAACTTCTGATTCCCGAGAGCCAGCTCCTCCAGCCATTGCAGAGGCTCCCTCTGGCTTCATTCCTGGAGCACGGGCTGGGTGGGGCCACGGTGTGGCTTTTGCAGAAGGGAGGGAAAGATGACCCTCCCCCAGCAATAAAAAAAAAATCAAACCTGAGGGATCTGGGGGGGATGTCTCCTTCCTACAACAAGCACAGCAGGCCCCAGCACCAGTATAATTCTACACAAGGTAACTGGGCCCAGGCGGCCACACAGCCATTGCTACTGCACGTTTTAGTTTTCTGAGGCCGCCGTCACAAATTGCCACGAACTCGGTGGCTTAAAACAACACATTTTCTCTTGCAGTTCAAGAGGTTAGAAGTTGCAATGGGCCTCACGAAGCTAAAAATCAAGGGGTCACAGGGCTGCCTACCTTCTGGGGGCCATCCGGGAAAGGTCACTCCCTGCTTTTTCCAGGTTCTAGATGCTTCTGCACTGCATGGCTCATGGACGGCCCCTTCCTCTGTCTTCAAAGCAGGGTTGTAGTCCTTCTCACATCACACCCCTCCAACCTCTGCTTCAATCATCAGAACTCTCCTGACTCTACCCTCCTGCCTCCCTCTTATAAAGACGCTGATATCACATTGGGTCCACCTGGATTGATCCACGAGCCTTGCCCTTTCTTAAGCTCAGGTGATCAGCAACCTGAACTCCATTTGCAACCTTAATTCCCCCTTGCTGTGGAAGGTAACATCCACAGATTTGCAGACATCTTTGTGGGGGTGAAGAAGAAGACGTTATTCTGCCAACTGTTAGGTGCCTACCTTGCCCTGGCTCTGTGCCCACCTGCTGGAAGAGCTTCACAGGTGTTCTGTGGGCCTTAGCTCCTTCACCACCCACCCTGCTCCTGACAGCTAACTCTGTAAAATGAGGTGGCCACGCACAAAGGGCTGCCGTCAGATCACCCCACGGCCTGCTGTCCAGACCAGCCCTTCTCAAACTTGAATGTGTACACAGTGCCCTGGGGTCTTGTCAGAATGCAACTTCCAACATGGTAGGTCTGGCAGGGCTGAGCCTCCACCATCTGCCCCGCTGCCAGGTGAAGCCGGCACTGCTGGCCCACAAATGGCAACAGTGTGGCCGAGCCTGAGAAGCTCAGCCCTAGAACCACCTCGAGAAGGTTAAATGCATCAGCGCCCGCCACACAGCACAACTCTGTCACCCAGCACCTGGGAAGTAATGAGTGCTCCTAAAGCAAGCCAGGCACCCCCGGAGCTGTGTCTTGTAAGGGAAGAACTTGGGTCCCATCTGGGATTTGATCCCAGCTACCTGGTCACCAGCCATGGGCCCTGTGGCAATTAGGTCCCTGTTCTAAGCAGGAGAGAACTGAGAGGGGAGTCACAGTTAAATACCTACCAGGGAGACAGCTGCAAAGCCTGGCTGTCCAGTGCACTGGCCAGGTGACAAGAGGCAAGTTGCTAACACACCTGAGCCTTGCTTTCCCCATCTGTAGAATGGAAGTCATTCTATTGTGTAGGGTGGGTAAGACAATATGCAATCCCATTACCACATACTAAGCATGGCGCTATGTCAGTGCTGTCTGAGGTGCTTTCTGTCTGTGAAGTGCTAATATAAACACCTAGCAGGAGACTCTTGGGTTTAAATGCGTCGGCCGTCCGGTGGCACTCTCTAAAGTGCTCAGAACACTGTGGTCATCCCCATTTTTACAGATGAGGAAACTGAGGCAAAGAGGATCCATCAGTCACCAAAAGCTCACAGGCCACTGAGCAGCACGGTCAGGACTTGAACCTAGGCTCAGTTCTGCACTCACAGCCGCCACACCGTTGCTGAGGGCAGGCTTCTGAGCCCAGGCTGTGGAGCCCAGCACTGTGCATACAGCAGGCGCTCAAATCCCTGCCAACTGAATGGAGAAGGTGCTTGGCTGCATGGAAAGCTCTAGATCCATGTCTAGCTGTATCCGCTAGTTGGCACATCACCAGCTCTTTACCAACATCTGGCTTGATTTTTGTCATTTCTTTCTGCTTATCATTTTCCTCATCCATTTTTCAACCTTAAGGCACCTGCCCCCTTCAAGGTAAGACCCAAGCTGGGCACTGAGACCCTTGGCCTTGCCCTGGCCCAGAGGGCTGAGTTTCACCCTTCACCAATGGTGCCATTCCTCCTCCAATGCCTGTCCCCTACAGCAGCATTGTCACGGCTGCCTCTGAAGCCATGCCCAGATAAGCCTGCCCATCCACCCTGTCCAGCTCTCACAGGGCTCCCACAGGGCTTGGTGCAGACCAGACAGCCCAAGGGGAACATTGCTATGATGCATATCTGCATGCCCAGGATGCAAAGTGGCCCAAGGCCACACCATCTCAGAAGCACCCGAGTGGGCTGGGATTCTGGCCCTGATCCCCCCACCTATCAGGCCAGTTCCCACAGGGGATGCACTCCAGGTCACCTGCTGGCCTTAGCTCCATCCTTGCCGCCCAGGCAGTTCAGTCCCTAAAGGACTCTTCCATCAAGATGGAACTGAATGGGCTTGTAGAAGGTGTTTGTGAACCTGCCATTGCACTTCTAGGGATTTATCCTAAGGAGAAAATTGGACAAGTGCGCAAATGAATGTGCATAAAAACGGTCCTCACAGCCAGGCGCAGTGGCTCATGCTTGCAATCCTAGCACTTTGGGAGGCCGAGGTGGGCAGATCACAAGGTCAGGAGTTCCAGACCAGCCTGGCCAACACGGTGAAACCCCACCTCTACTAAAAACACAAAAATTAGCCGGACATGGTTGTGCATGCCTGTAATCCCAGCTACTCGGGAGACTGAGGCAGGAGAATCACCTGATCCTGGGAGGCGGAGGCTGCAGTGAGCCAAGATCGTGCCACTGCACTCCAACCGGGGCAACAGGGTGATACTCCATCTCAGAAAAAAAAAATGGTCCTCACAACATTCCTTATAACGGCAAAAAATGAAATAACTACACCTCCAACATAGGAGAACAATTCCTGATGGCTGATTAAGATTCCACTGCACGGGAGGCGGAGCTTGCAGTGAGCTGAGATCATGCCACTGCACTCCAGCCTGGGCGACAGAGCAAGACACCATCTTAAAAAAAAAGATTCCATTGCACAGTTGGGCCATGCACAGTGCTGCACATCCACATCACTCCAAAGCCACACCTCCTTTTACCGTTCCTTGCTTTACTACACTTTGCAGATACTGTGTTTCTTACCAATTGAGTTTGTGGCAACCCTGCAGCAAGCAAGTCTATTGGCACCATTTTTCCAACATCATGTGCTCGCTTCGTGTCTCTGTGTCAGCATTTTTTTAGCAATAAAGTATTTTTCAATTAAGGTATGTGGTTATGAGTTCAGTTCTTTTGCATTTGCTGAGGAATGTTTTGGAGGGTGGAGGGTGAGAGAGGAGGGAGAGGAGCAAAAAAATTAACTCATGGCTTAATACTTGGATGATGAAGTAATCTATACAATAAACCCCCACGACATGGGTTTATCTATATAACAAATCTGGACATGTACCCTTGAACTTAAAATAAAAATTAAAAAATTAAGGTATGTACACTGTATTTTTAGACACAATGGTACTGCACACTTAACAGACTGTAGTATAGTGTAAACAATATATTTTTTTTTTTTTGAGAAGGAGTTTCGCTCTTGTTGCCCAGGCTAGAGTGCAATGGCACAATCTTGGCTCACTGCAACCTCTGCCTCCCAGGTTCAAGCAATTATCCTGCCTCAGCCTCCTAAGTAGCTGGGATTACAGGTGTGCACCACCATGTCCAGCTAATTTTTGTATTTTTAATAAAGACAGGGTTTCACCATGTTGGCCAGGCTGGTGTCGAACTCCCGACCTCAGGTGATCTGCCCACCTTGGCCTCCCAAAGTGCTGGGATTACAGGCGTGAGCCACCGTGCCCGTCATGTAAATAGAACTCTTACATGCACTGGGAAACAAACACATTTGTGTGACTCCCTTTATTGCAATCATCACTTTCTCGTGGTGATCTTGAACTGAGCCTGAGTATCTCTGAGGAAGGGCTGCACATGCCATTTCTGTTTAATCTGAGGCTCAACCTTGTCACATTCAGCTGCTTTCTTTTCTAGCTCACATCTATTCTCCATACCTCGGAGACAATGCAGGTTCGGTCTAAGACACCACAACAAAGCGATAGCAATAAAGCAAGCCACACACATTTTTTGATTTCTCAGTGCATATGAAAGTTCTGTTTACACTATACTGTTGTCTATTAAGTATGCAATCGCATTGTGTCTAAAATGAAACAATAGACATACCTCAATTAAAAGTACTCTACTGCTAAAAAAAAAAAAGCTAATGATCATCAGAGCCTTGAACAAGTTATAATTCTTTTGCTGGTGAAAAGTCTTGTCTTCATGTGAATGGCTGTTGATTGATTAGGGTGGTGGTTGCTAAAGGCTGGGGTGGCTGTTGCAGTTTCTTAAAATGAGACAACAATGAAGTTTGCTGCATAGATTGACTCTTCCTTTCACCAAAGATTTCTCTGGAGTATGCGATGCTGTTTGATAGCAATTTACACAGACTAGGACTGTCGAAACTGGAGTCAGTCCTCTCAAACCCTGCTGCTGCTTTATTGATTAAGTGTATGGAATATTCTAAATCCCTTGTTGACATTTCAACAATGTGCACAGCATCTTCACCAGGAGTAGATTCCATCTCAAGAAACCACTGTCTTCACTCATCCATAAGAAGGAACTCCTCGTCCATTAGTTTGATCACGAGATTGCAGCAGTTCAGTCACATCTTCAGGCTCCACTTCTAATTCTAGTTCTCTTGCTATTTCCACCACATCTGTGGTTACTTCCTCAACTGAAGTCTTGAACCCCTCAAAGGGTTGGAATCAACTTCTTTCAAACTTCTGTTCATGTTGATATTTTGACCCCCTTCTATGAATCACAGATGTTTTCAATGTCATATAGAATGGTATATTCTTTCTAAAAGGTTTTCTATGCTGAGGTCCATCAAAGAAATCTATCTATGGCAACTATGGCATTACAAAATGTATTTCTTAAATAATAAGACTTGAAAGTCTAAATGACTCCTTAATCCACGGGCTGCAGAAAGGATGTTGTGTTAGCAGGCATGAAAACCTCATTAATCTCTTTGTACATCTCCGTCAGAGCTATTGGGTGACAGGTGCATTGTCAATGAGCAGTCATATTTTGAAAAGAATCTTTTTCTGAGCAGTAGGTCTCAATGTTGGGCTTAAAATATTCAGTAAGCCATGATGTAAACAGATAGGCTGCCATCCAGGCTTTGTTGTACCATTTGTAGAGCACAGGCAGAGTAGAATTAGGGGGAATGGCTGGTGGGTGGAGCAGTCAGAACACACAACATTTATCAATTAAGTGTGCCCTCTTGTATAGATGTTGTTCGTGGTGCCCCCAAATAATTACAATAGTAACATCAAAGATCATTGATCACCATAACAGATTTAATAAATAATGAAAAAGTTTGAAATAGTGTGAACATTACCAAAATGAGACGCAGAGACCCAAAGAGAGCACATGCTCTTGGAAACAAATGACACCAGTGGGCTTGATGACACGGGGTGCCACAAACCCTCAATTTGTTAAAAAATAAAAATAAAAAAAGCAATATCTATAAAGTACAATAAAGTGAAAAGCAATAAAACAAGACCTGCCTGTGCATTGTGTTAGGTATTGGAAGTAATCTGGAGATGATCTGAAGCATACAGAAGGATGTACGTGGGTTATGTGCAAATGCCACACCATTTTATATCAGGGACTTGAGCATCCATCAATTCAGGTTTCAGAGACGATCCATTCTCCCCCAGGTACCAAAAGACAAATATATTTGAAAAGGAAGAATATGGACCAACAACATCCTGAGTCTCAGAGCCATTGATTTTGGAGGGCAGGAGATCAGATCTTTTTTAACTCATCTGTATCTTCTTATATTTCTTACAATTATATATTATTGATGTGATTAAAATGTTTTTGTTTTTTAACGTTAAAAACAATGTGGTAGGTCAAACGTGGGTGCAGAAGATCCCCACCAGCATCTTCTGCAGCTCTAGGATTTGAGGACCACCCCGGAGACAGTCTCATCACAGGGCGGGGACAGGGCCCCAAGCTGGCCTGTGACACACACCTGCAGCCACATCCCCTCCACTGTTGCCACCCCCAAGCCATGCGGACAGCCCTGCTTTGTTCTACATCCTACTCCTCCTATGGGCTTCCTTCTCTCGCTCCTTCCTGGAATCACCTCTATTCTAATAGCAATTATCAGTAACCAGAAGGAAGCATAACCACAATAGCAACCACAGGCCTGTCAGGTGTCACTGGCCCTTCTGCTCCTAGAAGCTCATGTGCAGAGGAGGCCTGGGCTTCTGGCTGCCCAGCCTGAAGGACAGAGGGCTTCTGCGGCAGCGGGCACATCCCCCTTTCTTGCCTGGCTCAGCCCCCATCACTCACTGATGCACCCTCCTAGGGGACACCCTTCTGGAACCCTTGGGCCAATATCCTCACTTCTTTGTACTGTGTTCGCAGTGGAAGGAACCAAAAGCCAGCCCAACAGGAGGTGAGAGATGCCTAAGCCATGAACTCCCACCAGCAAGAGGCGGAAGGATGAGTCCCTGCGTGGCCAGCATTGAGCCCGTGCCCAAGGCCACTTGCTGACGTGCATTCTTCTTTTTTTAGTTTTTTATTTTTTTTTTAGATGGAGTCTTGCTCTGTTGCCCAGGCTAGAGTGCAGTAGCACAATCTCGGCTCACTGCAACCTCTGCCTTCAGGGTTCAAGTGATAAGAGATGATCCTGCCTCAGCCTCCCAAGAAGCTGGGGTTATAGGCACATGTTCACCACACCTGGCTAATTTTTTTTGTATTTTAAGTAGAATGTAATTGTTTTTTGTATTTTCAACAGAATATTTTGTATTTTCAGTTTCACCATGTTGGCCGAGCTGGTCTCGAACTCCTGACCTCAAGTGATCCACCTGCCTCAGCCTCCCAAAGTGCTGGGATTACAGGTGTGAGCCACCGCGCCCAGCCAATTCTTCTATTCAAAAGTATTTATTAAAGGCTCCCTTGAGCATGGCAGGAGCACCACTGGCCCCCACCTGTCCTCATGGGGTCTGCAGTCCAGTGGGAGAGGTACATGTTAAAATATTAACACACTCGCAGTTCCTGCTCTGATGAATGTGATGCAGCAGCGGCTTGAGGCTAGGAGAACAAGGGCAGGGCTGAGATCCTTCCTCAGGCCGGGCAGGTGGGACTGACCCCAGCAGCCACTCATGGCAGGTGCTCGCCAAGGCTCGAGACCAGGTTCCTCACTCCAATCCCTCCCTTAACTCCCTGCAGCTTGGAGGTGGCTTTCTGGGTTCCTCCTCTCTAGGACAGGACACACACCACCCACCTGACTTCACCCAGCTGCCCAGAGGCAGAAGCAGGACCAGGGGAGGGCCTCGGGGCTGGCACAATGATTCCTTCCTTGGACTGTGTCTAGTCGCCTCCTGTCCACACTTTGTGGTGGCAGGCTAAGCCCAGTCTTTAAGAGGGTGCTCTGGGGCCCCTGTCACCTGTAATTAATTGCTCAGACAATGTTCTGGGTAACACCACATCTGAAGACAAAATCAGCTCAACCCTTCTGGTCAGTCAAAATCCATTCACTTGGGCAAATGTAGAAAACCCAACAGCCAACACCAGAGGCCATACTAAAAATCGCACTACAAGATGGTCTCAAAATAGACTCTAATACACAATTCCCATGGCAATGGCCCCTCACCTGAGGCTGCCCCCAGGGGATCCTGGAGCAGAGGGACATGGTTTTGCCACAGGGTCGGCCCAGCCTGTCCAGACACAGCCCCCATGGGGGAGCCTCTCTGTCTACAGCAGGCTTGGGGCCAAGAACCGGGTCTCCGGTCCTGTTTCCTCTCCAGAGACAGGAGCCGCATGGGAAGGAGCTTGAGGAGTAGAGTGTTTGGGGGTCACCTACATCCTAGGGTGTGCGGGTGGGGAAGGGCCACAGGCAGAAGGGGTCCCAAGCCCTGGGGCACCTGCATGGGTTCCTCCCTGCCCGGATCTTCCCTGGCATCACAGTGCAGAAGGCACTGCGCCAGGGGGGAGAGGGTAGGTGCATGTTGGGGAGCAGCCAGTGGTGGGGAAGGACAAGAAGGCGGCAGGAACAAATAAATGAACAACCAGAGGCTCAACCCACCTACCACATGCAGAACGGGATTCCGGCAAGGAGAACGAGAGGCAAGAAAGTCCTCAATCCTTGGATCTGGGGAGCTAATTGCCCCCTTAGTTGACAAATGAGTGCCCAGCCGAACTGGGCTCAAAACCTTGTGTGATAGAGACAGAAAGTAGGTTAGTGGTGGCACAGGCCTGGGGGGAAGGGAGGGCTGGAGGTGATGGCTACAGGGCACAAGGTTTCTTTTTCAGGTGAAGAAAAGGTTCTAAAATCGACTGTGGAGATGGCTGCACAGATCTGTGACAATGCTCCATACCATTGAGTTGTAGAGTTTAAATTAGGGGATTGTGTACTATGTGAACGAAATCTCAATAAAGCTGCTACAAAAATGAAAAAATCGAAAGCCTTGCCAGGCCTATGCCAGGAATTTTGAGGGGCAGCTTAGCGGCACTGGATGGGAGACGGTGAGCAGTGGGGATGCGTGCAGCCCATCCATCCCCTTGACAGGTGTCACCTCACTTAGCATTCCTGACAGTGTGGCTGGTAAAACACCACTGGCCCATTTTACGGATAGGGACAGCAGGGTTAGGAGAGCTTCAGGGGCTTTCCAGGGCCGCATAGCCGGCAAACAGACTGCAAAGAGAAAGAAAATGTGAGCAAAATGTCAGCTCTATACATTTGGGGTAGTGGGTTAAGCCCCTTTGCAGTTTGTAAAAATGCCACCAAAGAGATGATGGGCCTTCTTCTGCTGCAGTCAGGAGCGGAGTGGGGCCTCTCAGGGTGCTCTTAGATACCAGCCCCTCTCCACCCCTGCAGAGAGGAAAGTTTTCATCCCAGGATCATGCTGAGCCAGCATCCCACCTGCTCCCTGGCTCCTCCAAGGCCAGATTCGGGGACCCCCTCCTCCTGGAGCCAGAGCTGATGGCTCCAGCCGTGGCAGCCCCGCCCCTGCCCCACCACCCTGGCCTTGTATTGTTCCCCTCTGCCTGAGCCCTTCCCTTCCTTCTGGCTCTAACCCCCTGCAGTGTGCCAGGGCGACAGGAACCCCAAGCTTGTTTCCAACAGCCAACCCACGTAGGGCGTGTTGTGGAATGAAGGTTTGCATCCCCCCAGAGTTCATATGTTGAAGCCCTAACCCCTAACAGGATGGTACTTGGAGGTGGGGCCTTTGGGGGTGATCAGGCTTAGATGAGGTCATGAGGGTGGGGCCCTGTGATGGGCTGGGGGCCCTCCTAGAAGAGGAAGGGGATGCCCTCTCCTCTTTCCGCTGTCTGCCATGCGAGGACACAGCAGGAGGGCTGCATGTACAGCTGGAAGCAGGCTCCCCAGAACCAGGCCCTGCCAGCACTCTGCTCTCAGGCTTCCAGCTTCTACTCTATGAGGAGTCAACGTCTGTTGTCCGGGCCGCTCCGAGGGCAGCCCGAGCTGATGAGTATAGGGGCCAGGGCCAGGTGGGTGGGCATCAGTGTCTCCTGCAGCCCTCTGTGAGGGGCAGGGAACTGGCTCTCCAATTTCACCGCTCAGGAGCCTGGCGCTCCCTCATGCCTAGGCCACACAGCAAAAGGGAGGAGCCAGGACTCCAACCCAAGACCCCAAGACCCCAGGACCCCAGCCCCCAGTTCTGCCTTCATGCCTCTGCAGTGCCTCACGGGGCCAGACGGTCTCTCCCCTCTTCCATGCTGCCTAAACATTTGTGAGAGCCACTGGTGCTGTGACAGGGCCCAGGCTGTCAGTCACTAAAGCCAAGCACCCCAGTGACCCTGAGGCCTAGCAGCAAGACAGGGACTCAGCCCGGGGTGGGGCCTGCGAGGCCCACACCCAGCAAGCACTTCCCTGAAAGCCACACCTAGAGGCCATGTTCCCCTGGCCTGGCACCCCAGGGACATGGCTCCTCCTCCCCTCGAAGCCTTCCCCACTCTGGATCCCCTCTCCCTACCCCTCTTAGCCTCACTGACAAGAGACACAGTTCCAAGTGTCTGCTGTCACCCCCAGAAAGAGCGCTGGCCTTAGAGTCAGCCACAACGGATCCAATCCTGGCTCTCTACTTTCTGGCCGAGTGAGCTACAGGAAAATTATTTTCTCTTCCCAAGCCTCGGTTATCCACTAACCCCAAAAGGAGCAGCGGTGGAGGAGCGAATGAGGTAATAAGGTCCACGGCAGGCCCTACTCCAGGCAGTGCCTGACCTGGCAACATTCGGGACATGCGGCTGCATGAAGAGGGTGGGAGGGGAGGAAGGGAGACATCCAGCACCTCTTTGCTCGCCCTTCCACCTGCCCCACTGCCTGGGCATCTTGTCCTTCCCAAAATGTATTCCACGCTCTGCAATGGACTCAGTGTGTCCCCTAAAATCCATATGTTGAAATCTTAGTCCCAATGTGACAGCATTAGGTGGGGCTGGTAGGAGGCAATTAGGTCCTGGGGGTGGAGCTCTCAAGAAAGGGATTAGTGCCCTTATAAGGACAGGCCCCAGAGAGCCAGCTCACTCTCTCTCCACCACATGAGGACACAGGAGAAGTCGGCCATCTGTAACTGAAAGAGGGCCCCCACCAGAACCCAGCCAAGCTGCCACCCTGATCTCTGCTTTCCAGCCTCCAAAACCATGAGAAATCAAATGCTGTTGTTTCTGCGCTCCCTAGCCTGTGACATCTTGTTATAGCAGCCTGAAATAAGACACTCTCAGTCCTTGCTTTGCCCAAGCTGACCCCCTGCCTAGAGAGCTTATGTGTCCCCCACCCTCACTTCCCATTCATTTTTCACAACCCAACTCAACCTTAAGGTCTCCTAGAAGCCTCCCATGACAGAACCTGTTGGTGTTCACCAAACCTCATAAACCTGGTGCAATTTCCTCCTGGGCACACAGATAAACTACATTTTCCAGACTCCTTTGCACTTAGGTAGGATCAGGTGACCAAGTGCTGGCCAATGGAATGTGGGCAGAAATAATACACTGCTTTTCCAGGCCTGAGGCATGAGAAATGTCCCATATCTGCCCATGGGCTCTCCTTTTCTATTGGCTAGTTGAATGAAAGAATGCCAAAGCCCTAGAGGAGGGCAGGGCCACAAGATGGAAGGAGCCTGGGGCCCTGAATGACCAAGTGGAGCAGAGCCTCAACTCTGACCTGCATTAATGTGAAAGCCAAATAAATTTGTATTCTGTTAAGCCACTGAGAAATGAGGGCAGTTCGTTACAGCAGTTAGCCTGTGCTGACTACTACTACATATCTATACATCCTTCCCTCTTCTCCCAACAATGAAGTATCCAGTGGTGGATTCCCCCAACCCACTTCTAGCCCTTGGCCTTCTGGGCCATCATTAGCTGGGTACTTGTCGTCTCCTGCTCTGGTCTGTGGGCTCTTTGAGGACAGAACTACAACTTGTGAGTTACTTATTTCTGTTTCCCAGCTGGGGCTGGTACAGTGCAGGTACTCATAAATGTTGCCTGATGAACACACTGGGATGTCTCAGAATAGGGCTACCTGGAAAATGAGAAGTTTGTCCTCAAAGGGCCTTCTAGACCCAGTCTGCCCCTGATTCTGAGAGGAGGCACACCCTGTGTGTAAGCCACATGCCAGGCACCATCCTAAGCTCTTCTCAAATATTTGCTCACTTTGACCTTCATGACATGGAGGCACAAAATACATGAATCATGGCCGAGCACGGTGGCTCACACCTGTAATCCCAGCACTTTGGGAGGTCAAGGCAGGTGGATCACATGAGGCCAGCCTGGCCAACACATAGTGAAACCCATCTCTATTAAAAATACAAAAAAATTAACTGAGTGTGGTGGTGCATGCCTGTAATCCCAGCTATTTGGGAGGCTGAGGCACGAGAATCATTTGAACCCAGGAGGCAGAGGTTGCAGTGGGCTAAGATTGTGCCACTACACTCCAGCCTGGGTGACAGAGTGAGACTGTCTCAAAAAAAAAAACAAATAAACAAACAAAACAAAACAAAAAGGTGGTGAATCACTTGTCCACAGTCTCACAGCTGGTAGGTTGCAAAGACAGGATGAAAACCTGGGCTGGCCAGTAGGCTGCAGAATGTATGCACCTCCCCCAAAGGCAGCCCCACATCATGTTTCTGGACCTGCCTTTAGTTGTTGGCCGCAGGGGACCCTAACCCTGTGGCCACCAATTAAAGGTTGATACTGGGCACAGCAGGTGGTGCAGCGGCTGCACCTGTGCCTGTGCTGGGTTTTAGATGCTTCTCCTGTCACCTGTGGGTGTGTGCACCCCTGGGTCACAGATGAGGAAACTGAGGCAGAGGCACTGAGTCACGCCAGGAGAACTGGACAATGCTGGACTTCCGTTTGGTCTCATCCAACCCCAGGGCCTGGGACTCTTTCCACAACACTTGTCCCAGGGGTTAGTCTGACCCCAAATGCCAAAAAGTATTCATCACCCAGCTCGCCTGGGCTGCTGGTTTGTTTAAACCCCAAGAAGCAGCTCAGGGCCAACGGATAACACAATTCCTCTAAATGCCAAGCATTTGACTGAGGGTGAAAAAGTGGATTGGACACTCTTACAAGGAGGAAAAAAAATAAAGGAGGTGTTCCCTGACTCCCCACAGCTGCAGAGTAATACCATGCATCCCAGCCCAACAAGACCCCAGGGCTGCAGAGTCATACCTCGCATTCCAGCCCAATGGGTCCCCGCAGCTGCAGAGTAACACCTTGCATCCTAGCCCAATGAGTCCCCACGGCTGCAGAGTAAAACCTCGAGTCCCAGCCCAACGGGTCCCTACAGCTGCAGAGTAACAACTCGAGTCCCAGCCCAGTGGTTTCCCACAGCTGCAGAGTAATACCTCACAGCCCAGCACAACGGGTCTCCACAGCTGCAGAGTAAATACCTCTCATCCTAGCCCAACGGGTCCCCAGGGCTGCAGAGTAATACCTCACGTCTGAGCCCAATGTGTCCCCATGGCTGCAGAGTAATACCTCACAGCCCAGCCGCATGGGCTCAGCCCCACAGCCTGACCCAGCCCATCCAGGCCCACTCAACTGCAGCTGGCAGACTTCCGCACCCACTGGTGCCAAAGGCTGCCCCGTGCTTGGCCCTGGAGGTGACTGGACTTGTGTTCCACACAATCCCTCAGGTTTCTCAGGGCCACATGAACTCCTTGGAAGCCACTGGAATCAAGATTCTGCCCAAGGTGCAGGCTGCCTTCTCTCAGAGGTGAAGGGATTCCAGAGTGTCATGGAAGCGTCTTTCCTGACATGTACGCCTGGCAGGCAGCTCCCTTCTCCGGTCTGAGACAGGAACCCTCCTCCCCTCTGGCCGAGAGCCCTGAGGTCACTGTCCCTCTAGGACCACAGCCCCGTGTCCACCCTAGGCTCTTAGGAAGTCCCACTCCTGCTCAGGGCGAAGTGCATCTGGCTCTTGGTCAGCAGCCAGCTCGGCCCGTCTCCACTCATGCTCTGAGCTCCGGGGCCTTCACAGGGCCCTTCTGTTCTTCCAGAATGAGGCTCAGGAAGCCAGATCCTCATGCAGCTGGAATGTTCTCTCAACACCCCCAAGGGCCTCAGGCCCATCCCTGGAGAAAGTCCTGGATGCAGCCTCATAGCGCTGATAGAAACTCCACAGCCAGTTCCAAGTCCACAGGTACCTTCCTCTTTGGAGGTCAAGGCCTGTGGGCTTGGGTGGGCTGTTCCGGCCCCCAGACCTCACCTGGCCAGGGCTGAAGGCCATCACTGGGCCCCTGATGCCACATGGGCTCCCATTCTCAGACCAAGGTCCTCGGTCTACAGACAACACAGCAGTAAATGGCCTCTCTCCCCAGGTTTTAAACGGGTAAGAAAAATACAACCTTCATCCACAGGGCACAGCTAAATCCAGCTTTTACATCTACACAGTGGCAAGACCAGGCAGCTATGCAGAGGCTTGGGCCTGCCCTGGCTGAAAGAACACTGGCTGAAAAGATGCATTTGCGGGTCTGGTTTTGGGGAGTTAGGGTTTGCTTTGTTTTTTTAAAAGCCCACTTCATAGTCATAAGCATCAGAGGCAGGATGGGCTGTCCCCTCAGCCCCATCCCTTCTTCCTCACTAAGAGAACCCCAGTTTTCTTTAAAACAACAACGGCCCCAGCTAAAAATACCAGGACTGGCCATGTGACCCAATTCCAGCCAATGACAGCCAACGGGAGTGATGCCAGGTGAGTTCCCGGAGAGCGTCTGTGTCCCTGACGCACAGGTGCAGGCCCAGCTGGCACCTGCCTCTGCTCTCCCCTCCTCTTGCCAAGAAGGCAGGATGCGGAATGGCAGGTGAAAGGCACTCCCTGAGTACGGGGGTGCAGGAACTGCACAGGCCCAGGTCTGTGATGACTTCCCCAAGGAGCCCTACCAGCTGGGCCTGCTGACACCCACTTCTTGTTACGAGGGAAACCCAGAGTTTTCTAACAAGAAGTCAACACAGTCCAGCGATCATTCAGCCCAGGGCCTCTGGGTGTGCACGTCCTTGGATAAAGCTGAAGGGAGCTTAGCAGGAATCTGTCGAAGTCACCGAGAGCTTAGCACGTGCCAGCATCTCCTCAACTTGTTTGCTAGATGGATGGCAAGACTGCTCAGAAAGACTACGGAGCTTGCCCAAGGTTACACAGCCTGTGTGAGAGGGTCAGGATTCAAACCCAGGTCTTTTCAAAGAAGCCCAGGTTCTACCTTCACGGAAGGAGAAGCTAGAGAGGGAAACCTGGGGAAACACAGGGGTCCAAGCCAATTCACTCAGCAATAAGCAAGTGTTTATGTCACCCGCCTTTCCTGTGATCCAAGGCTGTGGTGTCCCCAACCCCCACCTCCCCTCTGCCCTGCAGCTCGTGCTTCCCTCAGCCTGGGTGGCTTTCTCATATGCACCTTGTAGTATGTCACAGCTGTGTCGCTCAGGAGGGATGGGGCATCCTGGGTGAGGTGAGTGCACTCTGTATACCAGGCATGGGCCTTCCTGGGTGCATGGTCTGGGGACCATGGCTCCCACCCCGACCAGGTCTCTTCCCTTGCGCCACCTGCTCCCACCTCATGCCTAAGGGGACTTAGGAGTCGTGCCCGAGGCCAGCAAGGGCTGGCAGCGTCCCTTCCAGCTGGCAGCACCTCTGCCCAGAGCCAGCCAAGCATGGGCTTCAGGTTCAGCCTTGGCCAGCAGCAGCAGGCACAGGGACCACCAGTTCCAGTGTCTGGGTCTTCTGGGGGTGGCAGAGGGGGCAGGCGGAGCCCAGCTTCAGGAAGGAAACTTCCCCAGGGCTATGGAGGCTCACTTTCCCCCTCCCGCCCCCCGGATCTGCCCCTTTACCTTCCCCAGGAAACACAGCCATTATCCTGGGCCTACAAGTAGCAGCTTGGGGGCTAACTGGGTCCTACATACCTCCGGAGGGGCTGTGATCCTGGACAGCAGGAGGGCCACCTCAGGCACAGTCCCGGGCTGGAGGAGGGACAGGAAGACGGATCCTTACCCATGGAGGAGATCAGAGGAGGAGGCTGCCCTAGCCTTCTGTGGTTTCAGCATCTCAGATCTGCCCCTGCCCCATGCAACCCTCCACCTACACGGCCGAGTGAGTGCTTACGGTGTCGGGCACTTCCCCCGCGTGCTCCTAATCCCTGATCCACACTCAGCCCCGTGAGGTTGACACTCTCAGGATCCCCACTTGGCAGGAGAGGAAACGGGGCCCAGAGAGGGTGCTCAGCTTCTCTGGGGCCAAAAGGCCACACTAGGATGGAACCCAGGCGGTCGCATTCTCGAACTGCAGAGCCATGCCCCTGCTCTCTGATCCCAAGGTCTAGGATCAAAATCTAAACTTCTCCTCACAATCTCCACAGTCCTGCCCAGCAGCCTGGGGCTCTCTCCAGCCTCACCCCAGCCTCCTATCAGCCCCTCTCCTCCTACAACTTAGAGCTCCAGCTTTGTAACCGGCTCCTCACGCACACATGTGGCTTTCGTGTCTGCTCTTTTTGCCTTGGAGCCAACAGCCTCTAGCACGGCATCTAGCATGGCACAGAACAGGCAGATGAGAACACTAATCATATCGCCCTCTGTGCGTTCATTCTGTGCCATGTGGCCAAGCGCCTTTCACATGTGATCTCATGTAAGCCTCACAAAAATCTCCAGAAGGCAGTCATCATTCTACCCATTTTACATATGGAAACACTAGGCTCCAAGCTATGTCCATTCATGGTCACACAATGAGAAAGAGGCAGGGAGGGAACCATCAGGCTGTGCTCCTCTCCCGAGCACACTGCCCACCAAAGTTCACCAAATGAAGAAACAGCAGAGTGGCTGTGAAAGACGCCGGCAGACGGAGTAACCTGGGCCAAGGTGTGAGGCAGGAGGCAGGGACCATGTCAAAGGCACCAGCAGCCAGTGCCCAGAGCCCCACGCCTAGAGCTCCAGGGGAAGGAATGAGAAGCTGCGAGAGAGAGCGGAGCCAGGTGGGTGAGGTCCACACATCTCGTTACTTTGAACTTGACCTGGAAGACTTCCTGGTGCCCCTGAGTGCTTGGGAGCTGGAACAAGGGTTGCTGGCTTTAGGAGGTCATCCTGTGCTGAGGGTCTGCAGGTGGCACAGCAGCACAGCGGGCAGCAAGCTGGCTGTTCCCTCTGCCATAAGGAACAACAGTCTCTGAGGCCACTGGGGCCAGCTCCCTGGGGAGGCTGGCAGTGGCCAATCTCCCATCATGGTGTGGGGCTCCAGGCAACCTGTAGTGGACACCTGGCCTCAGCACCCTACTTGGAAAGAAGATGTCAGTGCGTGGACACTGCTATTTAACCAACCGGCATCTTATGCAGCCTGGACAGTCACAGCCATACCTGGAGCTCAGGGAGACACCAGGAAAGATGGCCCAGCCCCAGGTGGGGCACGAAGGGCTCCCTTCCTGTGGCCCAGCCCATGGAAGCTTCTGGTGGCACCACGGGAACCAGGCCAGGCCCTGCAGGTGCCCTGGGATTTGGAGGAAGAACGGCAAGGTCAGCAGGCACCTCGGGCTGAGCGGGGAGCACGAGGGGTGCAGGGAGAAGCCCAGCTCCACGAGAAGCCCTCCGAATGGGACCACCCACCTCTTCTCACAAACACCTGCCATTCAGATTCATGGGCTGCTGTTTTTCAAGGATTTGCTTTTCTGAAAGACCTAGAGAATATTCTAGAACAGTTAAATATAGCTCTCGTGAAAGCTGTCCCATTTCCATGCCTATGTTCATTCAACAAACATTCTCGGAGGGCCTGCTTAGTGCCAGACACGGGCGGGTGGGGGCCTCAGCCCCTGGGAGATGAAGAAGAGAGTCCCTGCTGAGAGGTGCTGGGGACAAGGGATGAAGACTGGCTTGGAAAGAGCTGAGTACGACACAGGGTGGCAGGTGCTGAACTAGCAGGAGCCCTGGAACTTCAGGGACACATAGGAGAGACATCTCACCTGCCTGGGAAGCCTGCACAGAGGAGACATCTCAGTGGCTAGGGATGCCCCACTCTAGCCTGTGACTCAGTCTGCATGGGACAGGGGTGGAAAGATGGACGGGGTGGAGAGAGGGACGGGGCTGAGAGGCAATCAGGAGCTTAGATTTCAAGGGCCATGGTAAGCAATGCATTGCAGGCTGTGGGCCACAGGGAGCCAGGGATGGCTTGTGAGCAGGGCAGTGACTGGATCTCCTGTGGCTAGCTTGATGCACATCAGCACAGGCCCTGGGCCATCTCAGAAATGCATGCAGCTTGGAGAAGGCCGAGTAGGTGACGTTGCCATAGTGCAGTGTTGCATAATGCCTGGTGACCCCCCCACACCCGCCCTTTAAAAACAAATGCTTAGGTCATCCCCAGAGGAAGCCAAAAATTAGAAAGGGCTCCTCTGTGTGCCCAGAATGGATCTAGACTGAGCTGGAAAACAAAACTCAAAGGAAAAAAACCAGAGCATTTCCAATGTCCAGGCCTCCAGGGACTGGGGTGGTGAGGGACTTCAACCAGAGGCAGCAGGGGCCAGGGAAGAGGGCATCTACAATTCCCTTCTAAATTTTAAAACCAAGATCCCAGCTTACAGCAAATGTCCACCTGATAGGAAGAAGGAAAAGGGTCACAGCACTGACACCCTGCCTGTACGGGAAGATTCTGGTCCCAGAACAAAAGGCTCAAGGAGATAAGAGCAATGACCCACCAGCTCCAGATTTCTCCCCTGCCAGACGAGGGTGAAGAGCAGGTGCCCTGGAAGCCAGGCAGAGAAGGAAGCAGCCAGAGAGAAGAGCACCCGCTCCGCCCCTGCTGGCAGCTTCCTCCTGCTCCCTCCCTCCTCCCCTCTGCTGTTCTCACTCTGAGGTGCTCTCCTGCCAAAAGCATTCCCCATTTCAGTTCCATCTCCTCTTCTGATTCTTTTATAGGGGACTCTTGGGACATCCCCAGATGCCAAATGAAGCAGCTGGTGGCCTCTGTCTTCAGCAGCAGGTCTGAGGGTTTCCATCACCAGCCACTAGACTTCAAAGCCAACTTTGTCCACGGGCTCACTCACGCATGGGGAGACTAAAGCCCAGACAGGGAAGCCAGGTCTGCCCAAGGGGTTGGAGTTGACCACGTGTTACCAGGTCACATCCAGGACACGTGGTAGCTGAACACAGCTGAGAGCTCAGAGGGCTGTCCCTGTCACAGGAGGTGTGTGAGCGGAGTGTGAAGGGCCACTGAACAGGCCACCAGAAGGTCCATTTCTTTCCAGGAGCCCAGACTGGATGTCCACTAAGTATTAAGGCAGGCATGAGATGGGAAATGCCACCATACCTCCTTCTCCCAGTCATCTGCCAATGATGGGTCTAAGTGTGGCCATGTGGCCCACCCTTGGTCTATGGGGCAGAGGTGGAAATTGCTGAGTGGGGCTTCCTGGAAAGTTTGTTAAAAGGACAATCTCGACTGGCATAACCCTTCTGACCTTTGCCCCATCCTTCTTCCTGCCTGGAACAGAGATGTGATAAACCCAAGTACAAATACCAACAGACTAAGGAAGACAAAGCCAAAAAATCAAAGAAGCCCAGGTCCCAGGTGGTCCTGGACAGTGTGCCCCAGAGACCACACCATCACTCACTGGACATCCCACCCAGACATGCCCTGAGAACTCCATGGCCCTGGTTGTTTCCAAGTCAGCCACATTTCAGTGTAGTCCTCTTTGGTGTTCCTCACACTAATACAACATTACTTGGTGAACCCTCCGTGAAGGTATGAGAGCACATTCTTTTGTGCAATTTAGCACCACACATTTCTGATAGCAGTTATAACATTTGACATATTTTCTTTCTGTCTTTTCTCCTTGGAAGCCACAAGTAAATGTGAACCTGTATCACAGCCAATATGAAGGTTAGTATACACCCATATTTTGGGACTAACTTTATACCTTATTTTTATGTCTTTTGTTATAAGCCATGTCAAAAACTTTCCTAGAAGAAAAAGGGTGAAAATAAGCTAAAAACATGAACATATATATAACAAATGCTAATTTTAAAAAAGCAGGCACAGCAATAAGATCAGGGAAAAAAGAAGGCAAAAGGATCAAATATAATTAAAAAAAGCTTGTTTTACATAGGCAAGCTTATCTCTGCCAAGAAGAAATAACAACAAACATAAAACTTTATGCATCCAACCACATAGCTTCAAAAAACATAAAACTAAATTTGTCAGAAATACAAGGAGAAACTGACAAGCTACAGTGACCAAGCACTGGTAGAGACACTAAGGGATCTCCCTCAGAAATTAAGTAGACCTGATAATAATTATAGTCAGATTATAAAGCCAGAGACACACATCAAAATGCCTATAGAGTGAGGCAGCTGAAGCAAATGAGTGAGATGACCTGATATGATGATGCTAAGGACTATGGTGAACTAGACAGAGCATATTCTCCATTTAAGGCATAAAAGTTAATAAAATAATGATTATTTAAACACTATATGTGCTAAACCCAACATGTGTGCAAGCTGATTGAGCCAGGAATCACCAGTTTTCAGACTTTGAAAAGGATTTGAGTAACATAACAAATAAGTTTGATTTAATAGGTTTGTGTAGAACTTTATACACAAAAAAGAAATAAATGTTCTTTTCAAATGTTCATGGAACTCAACAAAAATTAATCATTGCACTACAAAGAAAATGTCCTGTAAATTTTAAAATACAGAAATTATGCATTATAAGTATGCCTTACAGATAGTGAACACTTGAAACACATTAGCTATTTTATTTATTTTTTTATTTTTTATTTTTTATTATTATACTTTAAGTTCTAGGGTACATGTGTGCAACGTGCAGGTTTGTTACATAGGTATACATGTGCCATGTTGGTTTGCTGCACCCATCAACTCTTCATTTACGTTAGGTATTTCTCCTAACGCTATCCCTCCCACAGCCCCCAATGCCTCAACAGGTCCCAGTGTGTAACGTTCCCTTCCCTGTGTCCATGTGTTCTCATTGTTCAACTCCCACTTATGAGTGAGAACATGTGGTGTTTGGTTTTCTGTCCTTGTGATAGTTTGCTGAGAATGATGGTTTCCAGCTTCATCCATGTCCCTGCAAAGGACATGAACTCATCGTTTTTTATGGCTGCATAGTATTCCATGGTGTCTGTGTGCCACATTTTCTTTATCTATTCTATTATTGATGGACATTTGGGTTGGTTCCAAGTCTTTGCTATTGTGAATAGTGCCACAATAAACATACATGTGCATGTGTCTTTACAGTAGCATGATTTATAATCCTTTGGGTATATACCCAGTAATGGGTTTGCTGGGTCAAATGGTATTTCTAGTTCTAGATCCTTGAGGGATCGCCATACTGTCTTCTACAATGGTTGAACTAATTTACACTCCCACCAACAGTATAAAAGCGTTCCTATTTCTCCACATCCTCTCCAGCATCTGTTGTTTCCTGACTTTTTAATGATCGCCATTCTAACTGGCGTGAGATGGGTTCTCATTGTGGTTTTGATTTGCATTTCTCTGATGACCAGTGTTGATGAGAAAACTAGCTAGCCATATGTAGAAAGCTGAAACTGGATCCCTTCCTTACACCTTATATAAAAATTAACTCAAGATGGATTAAAGACTTAAATGTAAGACCTAACACCATAAAAACCCTAGAAGAAAACCTAGGCAATACCATTCAGGACATAGGCATGGGCAAAGATTTCATGACTAAAACACCAAAAGCAATGACAACAAAAACCAAAATAGACAAATGGGATCTAACTAAACTAAAGAGCTTCTGCACAGCAAAAGAAACTGTCATCAGATCGAACAGGCAACCTACAGAATGGGAGAAAATTTTTGCAATCTATCCATCTGATAAAGGGCTAATATCCAGAATCTACAAAGAACTTAAACAAATGTACAAGAAAAAAACAAACAACCCCATCAAAAAGTGGGCAAAGGATATGAACAGACACTTCTCGAAAGAAGACATTTATGCAGCCAACAGACATATGAAAAAATGCACATTAGCAATTTTAAATGTGCAAAATGCGAGAACTAACTTAATCTTCTCAACAACCTTGAGGTCTGTTATTGTTGTTGTTATCATCCTCATTTCATAGATTGCAAAAGCCAAGGCACAGAGAGGCTGAAATGAATGTCCATGTAATTACATTACAATTAGTAAATGACCAAGACAGAATAATACACAAGCAGTCTGGCTCCAAAACTCATTCTCCTACCTAATCATTTTGCTAACAAAAGTGTGTGTATATGCATATGTGTTTTGTGTATAACTTTAAAACACACGCTTCAAACAACCCTTGGATTAAAGAAAAAAATAAACTCACTTGCAAATTACTTACAAACAAATGATAATGAGACACCTATGGGATGCAGCCAAAGGGGCACACAGAGGGAAACATATAGCCTTTAGTGAATTTATTTGTAAAAAGAGAAAGCCTAGTAACTGTCAGTGCATGAAGGGAGGAAAAAAATAAATAAACCTAAAGAATGCAAAGTAAGTGTTTAATAACAATAAAAGCAAAAAATCAATAAAATTGATAACCTCCTATAATAAAACCAAGAGTTTGTTCTTTTAAAAGATTAATAAATGTTGACAACTAATTCCAAATTTTTCAAAGAATGTAAGAGCCAAAGAAAACACATGTGCATGCTACAGCCTGCAACAGAGCCAAATATTTCACCCTCTTCTATGCAGCAACCTGTTGCTAGCTGTCACCTCTTAGACATGGGGCTAAGGGGCTGGACCATGACAGGAGGCTTCTACTTCTATGCTATGTTTTGTTTGGTTTTTCTTAAGTTTTCACTATGTAGATTTTCATACATATATATATTCATATATATATTCATATATACATTCATATGTATTCATATATACATTCATATATATATTCATATATACATTCATATATATTCATATATACATTCATATATATATTCATATATACATATGACACACACACCAAGGTAGAGAAAAATATAATTAACCCCCAGATATGAATACTCAAGCTTCAGCAATTAACAACTCAAGGCCAATCTTGTTTTATCTAAACCCCCATCCACTTCCCCATGTGATTCAGGTTATTTTAAAGAAAATCCCAGACATTTCATTTATACATGCATCATTATCTCTTAAAGATAAGTGTTCATTTATTATATATAGTCATAATAATAATAATTTCATTTATACATGCATCATTATCTCTTAAAGATAAGTGTTCATTTATTATATATAGTCATAATAATAATTTCATTTATACATGCATCATTATCTCTTAAAGACAAGTACTCATTTATTATATATAGTCATAATAATAATCACACCAAATACCTAACATTAATGTGTGTGTGTTTAAATTACAGAGGTATTACATGTTACCAGTTTTTAAATCCAATTAAGAAAAAGTTTAAAAGCACAGTAGACTTCGTATAACTCAAAACATGCTAAAGGAGACAGGATCACCCACACCCTACAGATAAGGATGCCAATGATGAGAGCAAAAAAATGGTTTACTTGCTGTACCCCAGCTAATAAAAGGTAGATGAGGGGTTTGAGCTCAGGTCCCTCCATGACTGTCTTAATCCGTTCTCACACTGCTATAAAGAAATACCCGAGACTGGGTAATTTAAAGAAAACAGGTTAAATTTACTCACAGTTCCACATGGCTGGAGAGGCCTCAGAAAACTTACAATCGTGGTGGAAAGGGAAGCAGGCAACTTCTTCACAAAGTGGCAGAAGAGTGAGTGCAAGAACGAGGAAGTACCACACTTTAAAACCATCAGCTCTAGAGAGAACTCATTCACTATCACAAGAACAGCATGGGACTGCCCACATGATCTGATCACTTCCCTCCCTTGACACGTGGGGATTACAGGTCTCTCCCTCAACAAGTGGGGATTACAATTTGAGATGAAATTTGGATGGGGACACAGAGCCAAACCATATCAATGACTGATCCTGGGTTGGGTCCACTCCACCATGGTAGGCTTTCAGCCTAGCAGATGGTCAGATTTTGATACATAACAATAGATTAATTAACATGTTTGGACAACAAAGTCTTCTTGACCATAGTAAGATAAACTCAGATTCATACATTTGATATGGCAGAAAAATAACATGAGCTGAGTGACTTCTATGTGACGGGCCCTGAACTAGGTGCTTTCATCTCCCTGATCTCGCTTAATCCTCACAGCAGTCCTAGGAGGTTACTGTGGGCTGAATCATGTCCCCTCACCCCAAATTCATATGTTCATATCCTAACCCCCGGGACCTCTGGATGTAACTGTTTTTGGAAAAAAATAAGGTAAAATGAGGCCCTTCGTGTAAGCCCTAATCCAATCTAACTAGTGTCCTTATAAGGAGAGGAGATTAGGACCACAGACATGCACAGAGGGATGGCTGTATGAAGACACAGGGAGATGATCACCCACAAGCCAAAAAGAAAGACTTCAGAAGAAATCAACCTGCTGACACCTTGATCTTGGACTTCAGGCCTGAAGAGCTGTGAGAAAAAAATATTTTCTGCTGCTTAAGTCACCCTGTCTTACTTTGTAATGGCAGCCCCAGCAAACTGAAATGAATCCAAAGGTAGACTGTGGACTATCTATTTTACAGACGAAAAAACAGCAAATCATCTGAGAGCTATGCAATGGGCAGGATTTGAACCCACTTGGAAACCAAAGCTATACTCTCCACTACACCAGGAAGGAAATCATGGTGAGGAGTGGGTGGCAGCAGGGACTTGGCAAGAGGCATGGTCAGATGGCAGGCTGAGATGCTGCACCATTGCTTCGGGCTCATTGTGGGCAGAATGTATTTCCCACCTTTTGACTTTGGCCTTGGTCAGATGACTTGCTCTGGCCAATGGTATGTGGGAGAAGTGACAGCATCATGGCAGTGTCTTGGCAAAGAGTTGTCACTTGCTTTTGCTGCTCTCTTGTGCCTTTGCCATCATTTTTTTTTTTTTTTTGAGATGGAGTCTCGCTCTGTTGCCCAGGCTGGAGTGCAGTGGCATGATCTCGACTCACTGCAAGCTCTGCCTCCCAGGTTCACGCCATTCTCCTGCCTCAGCCTCCCGAGTAGCTGGGACTACAGGCGCCCGCCACCACGCCCGGCTAATTTTTTGTATTTTTAATAGAGATGGGGTTTCACCATGTTAGCCAGGATGGTCTCAATCTCCTGACCTCGTGATCCGCCTGTCTCAGCTCCCAAAGTGCTGGGATTATAGGCGTGAGCCACTGCACCTGGCCACCTTTGCCATCATTGAGCGAAAAACATGCAATGACTTGAAGCAGAGCTTCCCCCATCAGCCTGCAGACCAGTAGTGGGTAAAAGCTGCCCAGCTGAGCTTCAGACTGTGAACAGTAATAGATGGTGGTTGTTTTCAGCCTCTGTGTTTGTGGATGATTTGTTACACATCACTAGCTAACTGATACAGGTGAAAAGACACTGTATGTAACAACATAGTTAGCACAGACTCTGAAGTCAGACTTCCCGGGCATAACTCCTTTCTGCCACTTATTAGTTCCATGACCCTGGGCAAGTTGCTTAGTCTGTCTGATCTTCTAGGTCCTCATCTGTAAAATGGGGATACATGAAAATATCTATCTCATAGGATTGTTGAGAGGATGGAATTAACTGAGATAGTGACTGTAAAAAAACAGAATCCCATGGGCATGCCATAAACCATAGCTCTTTGGTTGTGGTAAGAGAATTGAGGTTACACTTATCCTGGGGAGCTCTGGTCAGGAGAACTAAGACAAACCAATGAGGGTCATTTTGGCCTTTTATTTTAAAACTGATGCTACATCTGCCTTTCCCTATGAGTGAGGCAGTTAACTCCCTGTCACTGGAAGGTTCAGTGATGCTGCCATCCTGAGAGGGTAGGACCACGTGACTTCTGAGTTCTCTTGATTGTCAGGTGATAATCACTGAGGCTGATCCTTCCTGTATCCAAGCTCTTAATTCCAGGCAGAGGGACGGTGTCTGGGACTGCACCCCGGACAGGCTGTGGGTGTAATGGAGACCACATCAAGCTTGAGGAGAGATTTGGGTTCAAGTCCTAAGCTCCACTTCATGACCTTGGGCAAGTCACCAGATCTCTCAGAGCTTCATCAGCATAACCAGGTAACCATTGGCCCTATTTAATAGTCTTGTTAATGGATGAAAGATGGTTGTGGATGGGAACCTGTCTTGTAAACTAGATTGCACCCAGGTCAAGCAGTTATCCATAGTGACATCACTCCTGGCACACTGAAGAAAAGGCATCCACCTCTGAAATTCTGTCTTCCACCAGCCCAGGATGGGCTTATGTGGCAAGCATGCTGCCACTGCCTGACCCATACCCATGTCAGACATGACTAATCAATCACACATGGCACCCCCTCCCCACTGAGACTGCTTCATGGTACAATGCTCCAGTGACCAGAGCCAGTCGGCTGGGTCAGACTGACAAGGCAAACTGTCCCCATCCCTGGAGCTGAAATGGGTCTACGGGCTTCCTTCCCCTCCCGCTCCTCATTTCATGTGTCCACAAGTGCCCTGCAGATCCCCCTGGACTGGCTGTGTCTGGGGTGAGCAAGGATTTCACTGTGGACACCAGCTTTCCAATTCCACATGAGCTTGTCCCAGCTGCCTTTCCAAGGCCACCTGAAGACCACTAGGAAAACATCCTGAAATAGTAAGAACATCAAAAACTTTTTCAACATTGCCGAGGGCTGCTGAGGTTGCAGTGAAGCCAGAAGACCCACCCCTTCTGGTACAGCTGTTGATGGGAACAACATAGTAACACAACTGAGTGCTGTGCCCCCTGACCTGCTGATCCCACTACAGCCAGCAAACCCTTAAAGGAGGATCTCACAGAATCCACACACACAGAGATGTCCGACAAAGCATTATCTATAGTTAGCCTAAAGAAAGAAAAAATACATTAAATCATTATAAATAGAGGCATGGTTCAATAATTAAGTGTCCATTCATTCAGTGGATATATAGCCATTAAAATCATCTCCCTTCAGTCTGTGGAAACTCAAGGTAATGTGTGATGTAAACTTAAAGAGAAAAGGGGCTCTGAAATGCTATGCGTATTGCCACAGACCCCGTGGGCACCTCCCAATACCTGACTCCACCCACTCCTCACCAGCTGTACCCCAGCTTGCTTTGAGGAGCAGCATGCCCCATTTTCCAGGTTCCCTTGCAGCTAGAGTTGGTCATAAGACATAGTCCTGGCTGATGAGCTATAAGTAGAAGCTGTTGGGTGGGTCGTCCCGGAAGGTTCTTTAGAAAGAAGCAGGCTCAGCTGGCATGCCTTTGACTTGTGTTCTTCCTCTTCTTCCTGCTGGGAGGGATGCTGGAGAGGATGCTGGAGGTGGAACAGCCACCATGGAACCATGAGACACCAGCCAGAGGACAAAAGCCAAGCTAAGATGACTGAGCAGAAAGCTGGAAAGAACCTGCTCTCTCAAGGCATTGTGGAGCCACCTGTCAGCCTGTCTGCCTGCCCCACGCTTCACAACCAAGAAAGAGAAAACGGCTGTTTGCTCAAGTCCTTGTTACCTGGCTTTTCTGCTAGACACTCCTGAACACGATCCCTAAATAATCCACTCTGATGAAATGACAAAGTCAGCAAGCACATTTGGGCAATGACAAGAAGGTGAACATGGAATGCTGAAGCCATTCTTGGATGTGATCATGGGGTCTCAGGAGAGTCGTGGGGAATTTCTTCCCTTTCACGAAACACTCTGCCGTTGCTTGCCAACTTTCCCTTTCCCATAGTATGAGAGCTATTTGGGGAATCAGCACACACTGGCTTCCCCCTCACTAGTGTTTGGATACCTATGGCCTGAACATTGTCCCAAACAGACACCAGACCAATTTCCCCAACTGCCAGAGCTCCTCAGCACTTGCGTGCTGTCAAAGAAGTTATCTCTGGGAAACTGCACAGGGAAAGCCTCTCATCATGACCAGACTCACTGGGGAACATTCTCCCACACCCCGTGGCATCCCTGGGCTGGGCCCTTCCCTGTGGCCCAGATAAGCTCAGCCTAGGTCCACCCGGCATCAGCAGCAATCAGCTCCCACCCACGTCCAACTGAATGCCCACGCCCTGGCACCCATGAGTGGCCTGGCACTGCCTGTTTCCAGACCACACGGGACCATGCACCCAAGCTGCCCTGACACAAAGTGCTGCCTAGAGCTTCTGCTTCAAATGTGGAAACCAAGTGCCCACCCCACAGTTCTCAATACCAGCTCACCCTGCCCACCTGAGAGGCTCACCTCAGGCCCACCTGAGAGATTCACCCCAACCTCACCTGAGTTTTTACCCCAGCCCCACCTGACAAGCTCATCCCAGATGTATGCCCGCCTTCCACACCTCTGACAAACACCACATGTGCGCTGTGTGCCTGTCGGCCGCAGGTAAAGGCCTCTCACCTTCCTGAGTGGGCTGCACCTCACATGTCTGACAGGGCCAGTGACAGCCAAAGTCCATTTCACAAGTAGGCATCTCTTCCTGCCAGATGCCCCACAGACTCACAGAGGTCTGGCGCCGGCAGTTGGCCTTGGGGACCAAGATCACACATCTAAGCCTCAGGAGTGAGAGGCTCCCCACTCAGCAGGATGGATCCCTAACCTGTCGTCTTCCATTAAAAGCAACAGCTTGAGCTCAAAAGGCTGCAGCCTGTCCTGCACCTACCCAGTGGTCCCAAGGCACAACCAAGCAGAAAGATGTCACCCCAAACTGCTCAGCTCTCAGCTGTCCCTGCTCCTGGGGAGCCAGGAGTACCAGCCAGTGTCCAGCCAGCCTTCCCTGAGCACCTGCTATGGGCCCGGCCAGGTGCAGGGGAGCCTGAGACCAGCAGCCCCTAGGGAATACTGATGTCTACTCAGAAGACTGAAGCACAGTGGGCTGGGAAGCAAAGAAACAAGTCCTTTGCTCAAGAAATAAAGGACAATTGGGGAAAAGAGGAAGGCAGAGCCGGACTCAGGGCAGAAGGTGTGGGAACAGGGGCTGGGCGGGGCTGGAGGATGAAAAGGGCTGCAAGCTGGGGACCTGGGTCTGACTCTGTAGGGGATGGGGAGCCGCTGGGGTCTGGGGCAGGGGGAAGATGGCAGCCATGGGCTTTTAAAAGTCACTGCAGTGGTGGAGTGGAAGGTGGTGTCCCAGGAAGCCATAGTATCCCAACAGAACTGAGTTGGGGAAATCTTACTCCTTGAATGAGTCAGGGCTTGTATTCCAGTCCATACCAATCCAACACAGAGACACCTTGAATGCAGCCTGTGGCCCCCAAAGCCCCTGGCTTGACACCATCTCAGCCCCCATCCACTGGATGGTAGGAGCTTTTCCATCTCTGAGGAGCATTTCTCAGTCAGGGGGGCCTCAGGTGCCCCCTTGCTAAGACTGGGGCCATGAGATAAGGATCAGGGGTTGGGCGGCAGCAGAAAGAGGATGGTGGGGAAGTGGCAAGGGGAAGCTGAAAGTGAATTTGCCAAGAGTGGATAGAGCACAACCAGACCCAGATGACTGTCCCCTAATGAGCATGCCCAAATGACCACCATCATAACAAAGCTGCCACTCACCAGCTGCCTCCTGGGTGGAGGAGGCAAGGAAATCTTTCACACACATTTCCTCCCATCCTTACAAGGACACAAATTCTGAGCTCTAAGTCCCCGTTTCATAGATGATGGAGCCCAGGCTTAAGGGGTGTGCCTGGGATTGGGCCTCTGGGATGGGGCATGAGCCAGCTGTGAGCCACCCTGCAGGGCACTGGCATCCCAGGCCTGCCTGCTTCCCAGCTGTGTGCCTTCATAAGAGAGGCCACAGAGGAGCCCCTGAAATCCTGCCCAGGCGACAGGTGGCATCATGGCCCATTCATTGGATGGCTGGCCAGGGGTAGGGTAGGGACCTGCCCCCCACTCTCCAGATGCCTGGCCCAGCATCCCTCTTGTCACAACATTCCACCCATCACCTGCCACCCCAAACTTCAGCCCACCCTCCTCTACTCCAGCCCCCTCCCTCCACCTCATTGCCACCTACTGGTCCCTCCCAGGGCTCAAGTTGTGATAAGGATGAGGATGGCTCAGGGCAAGTCCACCCCACTCACCTAGCACCACCTTCGAGCAGCTACTCCCCGGCCAGCCTCTTCCATCACTCAGGGCTGGTTGACCCCAATACCCCAGGCAAGGGCATGGTTGGGCTGAGGCCAGCAAACTGTGAGCTGGAGGGACTTTCAGGCCCAGCGGCTGATATCTGCCCACAGTGTCCCGACAAGCCAGACCAACACACTCCCAGATGCGCCTGAATTTTCACATCTTCCCTGCCATGAATTTTTCCATCAACCACCCCTTCCTTTCTTGGTTTGTGCTCAGGTATCAATGCCAGGGTTTGTATTCGGGACCATACCAATGCAAGACAGGGACACTTTTGCTTAGTAGCACAAAATGGAAGTACATGTGCTCAAAACAAGTTAATGCATGAAGGGGCTACCCAGAAAAGCTAGTGTACCAACTGAGGACATTAACAGAAGTATATTGTGTAGACAAGGGGAGGTGATGGTCAGCTCTCTCTGAATGCTCAGACTAGACTGGGAAAGCACATACAGGCTAAAATTGCTCAGAGGAGAGGAACTGGCTACAAAGGGCATTATTGGAAGAAACTCAGGAGCCCAGGGCTATCCCCAAATCCCTACAGGCTGTTACAGAACAGGAGGGAGGCCAAGCTCCACTCAGCCCTCCCTTTGGAGGATCATAAGCTACACTGCGAGTACCCTGACCTAAAAAGGGAGAGCGCTCTACAGGTGGAGGTCCCCAGGTGGGGACGGGCAGGAAAAGAGACCCTCGAGACAAAAATCCCTTGAGGAAAGGGACCTCAGGCTGCAGCCTCCTTCAGGCTGGCCATCGCAGGGTGCTCCACCTGGAGGTGGGAAGGACCCTCCTCCAATTCTCAGGCCCCAGAATTCCTCTGCCCGTGGGACTCTCTCAAGAATGCCCACTGCCTTTCCTTTACCAGCCCAGCCTACCTGGGCTGGTTGCCTCCTAGTTCCTGGGGCTCTGCTGAGAACAAGCATTGCATCTCTTTCTCCACGTTTCCCTCATCCTCTGGGAGGGTGGTGTACAAACAGCCCAGAGCTGCTTGCCGCAGTCTGAGTCAGAGGGGCCAACCCTCTGGGGCCAGCTCCCTGGGCCACTGTAGCATGCCATCCCCACTCCAGGCTCAACTTCGCATCTGTGAGCTGAAATCCCTCTCATCTTCCAGGTCTAAGCCCCCCACGTTCCAGTTTCTAAATGTACATCTGCTGGTTCCTCCTCAGGTGACCACTATAGAGACAAGCAGCCCCTTGAAGAGAAGCCACCCCAACCCACATGCACACACCGCTCCTCACCAGATCAGAACCCCACAAGAGATAATCTCAACATTCATCTAAACACATCCACTGCCACTTCATTATGTGTTACACAATGAGCTCTTTACCACTGCAGGCATTCAAGAGATGACTAGTGTGGGGGGTTCTGGGGTGCTGGTAATGTTTTGTCTCTTGTTCAGAGTGCTGGTTACACGGACATGATTTCCTTATGAGAATTCACTGAGCAATACATTTATGAAATGTACACTTTTCTATAAGAACGTTATACTTAAATAAAAATGCTTAAAAATCAGAAGTGATTGGGATTGGCTCACCATTTGCAGGAAGGAGATGGGGCTAGAACATCTTGGAGATCCTTCATGGAGGCCATAGAGGCATTAATACTGAGGCTCTAATCAGGGTACTGTGCCTGCCCACCACTGTGTGCCTCCCACCAGCACAGGGCTCCCACCCAGCACATGGAAAGACAGAGGCAGAAATCCATCCAATAAGCAAGTGAGTTGAGGACCCACTGAGTACACAGAGGAGGGAGGGAAGGAGGGAGGGAAGAAGGGAGGGAGTACACAGAAGGCTGGATGGGTGGATAAATGGATGGATGGATGGATGGATGGATGGATGGATGGGTGAGTGGGTGGATGGAGAGATGGATGGATGAGTGGGTAAATGGATATAAATGGGTAAGTGGGTTGGTGGGGAGATGCGTGGATGGATAGACGGATGAGTGGGTGGGTGGGTACGTAGATGGGTAGATGGGTGGATGGGTGGATGAATAGATGGATGAGTGAGTGGGTGGATGGATGGATAGATGGTGGATGCATGGATGGGTGGATGGATGGATGAGTAGGTGAATGGATAGATGGATGAAGGAGTGAGTGGGTGGACGAGTAGATGGATGGATGGGTGGGTGGGTAGGTGGCTGAATGGGTGGATGGGTGGATGGATGGATGGTGGATAGGTAGATGGGTGGAGGGATGCATGGTGAATGAATGGATTGATGGATGGGTGGATGGGTGGGTGAACAGATGGATGGTGGATGGGTGGGTAGGTAGATGGATAAATAGTGGATGAATGGTGAATGAATGTATGGGTAGATGGGTGGGTGGACAGATGGATGGTGGATGGGTGGATGAGTGGGTAGATGGGTGTATGGATGGGTGAGTCGGTAGGTGGGTAGATGGGTGAATGGTGGATGGATGGATGGGTAGATGAGTGGTGGATGGGTAGATGGATGGATGGATGGTGGGTGGATGAATGGTGAATGGGTGAGTGGATGGGTGGATGGATGGATGGACAAGTGGGTGGATGGGAGGATGGATGGGGATAGATAGATGGATGGATGTGTAGATAGGTGGACTGATGGGCGGCGGACGCATGGTGGATAGCTGGGTGGGTGGGTGGATGGATGTGTGAATAAGCAGGTGCACAGAGGACTAAGTGAGTACATTGTGAATGGAGAGATGGAGGTGTGAATAACCGCTGCATGGAGGAAGAGGTGTATACTGAGGCCTGTTTCACCTACTGCTCTGACCTCATTAGACTCCACCGATGAAAGTGACCCAGGAAAGAGTAGGTGAAGGCAATGGGTATCTCCAACTCCTGGGTCTCACCTGATTCCCACCCCTCCTCACAACACCATGCTGGGTGTCTCCGCATACCGAGGTGTCTCTTTGATGTGCCCCAGAATCAGAAGAAACCCCACTTCTGCCCCATTTCTTTGCTGTGTCCATGACATCTACAAAGAGGCAGTGCTTCCTAGAGGGCCCAGGGCAAAGCGAGCCAGGTCCGAGAAGGGTGTGGGGAAGAGGAGCTGCCCACAGGCATCTCCTGGCTCCCCAGCATGGCCAGCTACCCTGCTGGACATTACCAAGGAGGCCCCACTCCTCTGGGCCCACCCCATGGCACACTGGCAGGCTCTTCATCTGGGTCTGCTGGGCAGTTTTACCGAAGGGTGGAGGTAAAGGGAGAAGGAAAAACGCCATGGACTACTCCACGAGCCCAGCCCTGGCCCCAGGGAAAACACCAACTGTATCACAGAGTTCAAGGCCCTCTGCCTTGGTGTGTGTGGCCTCATCTGCCTCAGTTTCCTCATCTGTAAAGTGGGGGAGGTGAGTGCATGCGTGTGGAGGCTCCGTGCTCCCCTGGCACCAGCCTGTGGCGTCTGCTTGGTGCTGTATTCTGCAGCCCTTCCATGAGGCCCACTCTGGCCCAGGAATTGTTCTGGCCCTGCAGGTGCACGGGAAAACACACACAGGTAGGGCCTGGAGCAGAAAACATAGTATTTATTAACGAAAAAGGCAGGGACTGAGGCAGGCAGTGAGAGGAAAGGCTGGGAAGACTTCTTGGAGGACAAGCACCTGTAAGACAGGTTAAAAGAGCCAACCGAGGAGGATGCCCCCTGCATGTGCTAAGCAGGGTGGCAGGGAAGGGGTTCAGGCAGCCACTGGGCTTAGCTGCCCCTGGACTGCACCCTGGACTGCAACCAACTGTTTGGGTTTCCAGCTCCCTCTTCCTCACTCAAGGCCAGGCCTTATCTTGTCATCTAGACTGTCCCCAGAGCCCCAGAGCCTCAGAGCCTTGGAGCAGCACAGACCAGGCAGGGCCAGGTGCTCTTCCAGAGTGTGAACCATGTACCAAAAACTGCACCAAGAGTGCCAGGAAAAAAATGGAAAATGCTGTCTGTTTCACAAAAAGTCTGTTTAAGGTGCCGTTTATGAATGAAAACAGGAAGCTATCCCAAGGCACTGTTTTCCAGCAGGTCCAGGCCTGGGAGCAAGGCACCTCCAGGAGCCCCAAAGCTGTTTCTCAGAATGTACCCTGCCCCCAGCCCAAGGTTCTGGGGAAATACTGCCCCCGATGCATGATGTACGGCTCCCGCTCCTGCAAAGTGTAGCGAGAAAAGGAAAAACCCACCTCTCCTTCCCTACCCAAGCCCGATTTTAAATTGTCCTCTACATTCTGCAGATGAGATCTGATTTCTAAGCATGGTTTCTTCCTTTTTAATGATCCTGAAGGTGATAACAGCTCAGGTCACAGATGTTAGATTGGAGAAAGAAGCGTCATGGAGACTCTAACTCTGTTAGATCGTGGGGAGAGGCTAAAGCGGCTACTGTAGGAAGGTCACACGTGTGTTCCAGGTGTCCCTTACACACCATTTGGCCCCAAGCAGGCCAAATCCAAATAAAACTCCTCCACCTCTGTCCAGACCCTGGCCCAGCACTCCTGACTTCCACCACTTCCACCAACAGGTGGTGGGGCAGGGGTTGGGGGGCAGCTCAGACTGAACCCCTAATCAAAAGGAAACTACAGGGTACATACGAGGGTCTCCATGCAAAGGTCCAGCACTTCACAAGTTTAGAACTAAACATAATCTCCGCAGAAATAGCTACAAGTGGCACAGACATCAAAGGAAGCAAATGGGGAGGAATGGAAACAGAGCCTGATAAATGATGTAACTGAATTTGCCCTTTGCGGGGCCCAGCTGGACTCCCGTTCTTCCCTGGTTATGACAATGGTCACAGTGCCCCGGGACCCCCAGAGAGCTGGGACGAGACTCAGGGTAAAATCCCTCCAAAGCCTTTCAGGAAGGCTTGGCCACAGATTCAACACAAAGTGGTAATTACGTACGTTTTACAAATCCATTTCACAGAGCAAGCTAATAGCTGCATCTGAGAAGAAGCCTTCATTCGTGGCCGCCCAGCACCAGCGGCTCCCGTCCCAGCCTTGGACACTTGGGCAAAAAGTTAAAGCATGCTGAAGAAATAGCTCAAGGTTAGATTAAAAATCAAACGCCCATGAAGATTAACCTGACTCAATAATATCACTGCCCAATAGGAGACAAATCCTTGGAGGGCAAGGCTTGGGGCCGGGTTTTGTTCAAGGCCTAGGAACACCTTAATTTGCATTTATATTAAAAAAAGAAAAAAAAACAAACAGAATTAACTGGAAAGGTGCTTTGTTTCCTGTAAATTTGAATTCTTCTGCTAAACAGCTTCTTAGGGCAGAGAGCGGAGGCTCCATCAGGCTTGGTCCAAAAGCGTGGATTCCGTTCCAACTAAGTGCCGGCCACACTGTGCCTGGCAGCTGTAGCCCATGGGATCTCACCTGGACCTTAAAAGTCAGCCTGTCAGGTAGTTACTGTGAGATATCTCTTCTGCAGGTGGGGAAACTGAGGCCAGGAGTTGGGAAATGACCTCTCTATGGTCTTTACACTATGGCCAAATTCAGATTCCAAGCCAGGTCTGTGGGTTCCAAGTCGAACGTCTTTCCACAACGGGACAGCTGTGTTAGTGTTAGAGCTGTCTTTTATTCACATACACACACCACACACACACACACACACACACACATTTGTTCCCCAACCTTTCTTTCCAGAAAATCAGTGGAAAGCCCAAAGAAGGAAGCGAGAAAAATCAACAAATTCCTCAGATGGCCTCTGGTCCCTTATTCATACAAGTCCCACAGCCCCTGAGGCGAAGCCGACACCCTCCATTTAGCTACACTTCCCTTGACAGCTTCTCTTTGGAGTTCTAACCGTTACAGGCATACACCCAGAGCTACCAATCAGAATCAATCATGGAAACACACCTCAATAAGAACTTCATCAATCTCAACGATGTATTCCTTAAGGAAAACTGGCACATTTCAGGATTTGCTTTTAACACCAATCCTCCCCTCGATGTTGCAGCTCAACTCTCGGGATCAGCCAAGCATTTTATGTGCCTGTTTTACTACTGGAAGCCAGCATGCTAGCCAATTTCACCTGTCTTCCATCTTCAACCCTAAAGGCATGTTTAAGGGCTTTGGGGCTTTCTCCTCTCCCCAGGGGTGGCCAGTTTCAGAGGCATATTTCTTACTCTCCAGCTCTCCAGCAAACAGGCCCCTGTCTCCCAGAATCACTGCCCTGTGCATCTGCGTGCCACTGCCACAGTTTAAAGCCAGAGATAATGGCAATGACTGGCCCTCTTAGAAGCTGGAAACACAGTGTGGGAAGGGAAGGAGTCATCTGTGTTTGGGGTGCTGGGCAAAGGGCGTGGGGCAAGCAAGAGCCAAGCTGATTATGTAGATAACAGAAGGACAATTTCCTTCACAAACAGAAAAACCTGCACCAATGAATTAAACATTTAAAACAAGATGACTCTCTAAAAAGTATTTTCAACCAAGAAGGAAAGACAGGCCGTCCTGTGCTGGCGCTTCCTGTTGCATATGGCACTGAGAAATCCTGTTTTTTCAGTATGCAGAGATTTCCAGACAAAGAAAAATATCAAGAGGGAAATTAGAGGAGGAGGTCCAGAGAAGCGAGACAGGAGGAGCTGGGAAGAAGGGAGGGGGGAAGGAGAAGGTCCCTGCCCAGGGCACAGGGGTGTGAAGCCCTGAGGGGTGCAGGAAACAGACCACCCCCACTAACACACTGGCCTTGGCAGGTCCAAGGAGATGGCCCTAGAGAGGCAGCCTGCCTCACTGGGGCAAGCGAACCACAGAGACACCACCCTGCCTCCTGCCATGCAGGGTATCCACCGCGTCCACCCGGATGAAGGGACCTACCCCAGCTCCCACAGGTCTCCAAGTATAACGTCTGGGAGTCCTCCCAGCCCCCAGCCTTAGAGGGGACACTGCCCTCGGGACCGACCAGAGACCCTGCTCTGTGAACAGCGCCCTTGGCAGTGGGGCTGGCAGGCATCCCTGCAGTTTACCAGCTGGACCCCCTCTCGTGACTGGGGCTCAAGTTCCCTGGTTTCTGGGCAATGGCTAGACTGGCCTTTCCCACTGTCACAGCCTAGGGAGTGGGCAGGTTCTGCCCTGCCCCCACTCTCCACCTCTACTGAGAGCAATTGAGGGGCTGCCACCCCCACTGCAAGCACCAGAGAGCAAACTCTCTCCTCCCAGGGGCCTGGGAAGTCCAAGCTCCAGAACTGGAACTCAGGGGAAAAAAGGAGCCGGGCGCGGGGGAAGAGAGATGAAATCTGAGCTCAGAGAAGCCTGGAGGGGGGCCCAGGGGCTACGGAGGGTCAGTGTCTCCCATGCCCCAGGTGCACTCCCCTGCCACCTGAGTCCCTCTAGGAGCCATGGGTGCCAGGCCAGCCCTCTCCAACTCCCAGAGAGGTAGTAAGTGTAAGGCTCAGAGCCCCGCGCAGCCCAGCCCGCGCCGGGGCGGTGGGTGGGTGGGTGTCTGCTATGGGATTATTCTTAGCGCTCCACTCTCTTCGCAAAAGTGGCGCCTCCGCCCTCCCGGCTCAGGCACACTCGCTCGGGGCTCGCACGCCCGGCCCAGACACCAGCGCGGTGGAGAGCTCCGGGTGGGGTCCCCGAAGGGTGAGGCTCGGAGGCGCCGCGGAGGTGGGTGCTCCCTAGAGAGGAGGGGGCGCTGCGGGAAAGCCCCCAAGGGAGTCTGCGTTTAACCCTCAACGCCCTGCACCCAGCCCGGCGCCGCGCGCTCAGCCGCCTCCCCGGACTCCTCCCGGGGCGCGGGAGCCCGGCGGCGCGCCCAGCCCTTACCTATGGTGGTGATGACCGTGATGGCAAAGTAGAAGGAGCCGGCGAATTTCCACTGGACGCCGGCGCGGTGCGGTTCCGACTGCAGGATCACCAGCTCCAGCTGCCGGTAGTCCTCGCTGCTGATGTTGTACTTCCCCTTGATCCGGATCTCCTCGGCTTTGAGTTTCTCCTCCTCGCGCATCTCGTGGTCCGACTCGAGGGCGTCGAACACGGCGGCGCCCACCAGCAGGTAGGTGAAGGTGCAGACGATGAGGGACAGAGTCCGCACGTTCTGCCTCTTCATGGCCGCCAGCAAGGAGCCGGCGCGGGGGGCATGTCCCGCAGGCTCACAGCCGCGCGCGTCCCACTGCAGCGCCCGGCGGCCGCCGCCGCCTCCTCCTCCGCCGCCGCCGCCGCCGCCTCCAAGTTGTAAGCGGCGGCGGCAGCAGCAGCAGCAGCAGCGGGGAGGCGGGGGGCGGGGAGGCTGGGGGGGGCCCCCTCCGCTGGGGCCGCCACAGCCACCGCCACCGCGAGGCGGCTGGCGGGGCAGGGGCGGCGCTGGCCCGGGTTCAGCCGAGAAGGCGGACAGGCACAGGAGGCTGCTCGAGCGCCGGGGCCAGGCGTCCGGGAACCCCGACACCCTGCGCCAGACCCGGCCGAAGCAGCCCGCCCCACTGCGCAGGGCCATGCAGGGCGGCCCCGCTGGGTACCGCGCGGGCCTCGCTGCCCTCCGCACCCCGCCCCCCGCTCCCGCGGGAAAAGCAGGGACGGGAACCGGAGCCAGAAAGCGGCCGGAGGGCGGCCGCGGGGCCCGGTACCCCTGTGGGTCCAGCTCGCGGGTGGCGGCGCCCAGCAAGGAGCCTGCAGGTCCGCGCGCCCCGCCGGACCTGCTTCCCCTTTTACCCCTCCTCGCCCCCTCTCGGTGGTGGGGAGGAAAAGTTTGCGAAGTGGCGGTGTCTCTGGAGTCCCCTGCAAGCGGAGAGGGGGCCGAGCAGGTGCAGCGGGAGGGGCAGCCCGCTCCCCAAAGGTCTGCGCGCCCAGCGCCCACCCGGGCGCGCGGGTGCGCAGCGGGGTCCCCGCCGGGCGTCGGCCGGTGCGCGAAGTTTGCTCGGCTCAACCCCCAAGGCGCGGGAGCGGGGCGCGGCCCCAGGACGGCAGGGACCGCGATGGAGCGGCTTCGGGGGCGGCCGGGGGACGGCGCGGTGGCGGTCGGCCAGCCCGCTCCTCCGGGGGCGGCGGGCGCGGCGGTGGCGGCGGGAGGGGTCCCGCGGGCCTCGCGGAGTAGCGGGGCGGACGCGGGCGCATGAGCCGCGCGGGGGTCGGGGCTCTCCGGCGTCCGGGCGTCCCGGGAGGCGGCCGCCGCGCTGGTCTGCCCCGGGCGCTACGTGCGTGCGCGCCGTTGGGAGCCCGAATGTGTGTGTGCGCGTGTGTATGTGCGTGTGTGTGCGTGTGTGTGTGTGTGTGTTTGTGCGCCTGGCAGCCCCGCTCCGGCGGGAGGGCCTCGGGGAGCGGGGGCCGGGCTACGCCGAGGCCGGGCCTCCCTCCCTCCCTCCCTCCCGCAGCCTCCAGGGCGCGCCACCTCCCGCCTGGTCCCCAGCCAGCTGGCGAGGCTGCTGTGGCAACTCCCGCTGCAGACCCAGCGCGGCGCAGGGCGCACGCGGAGGGAGCCCGGGAGGGGCGGCCTGAACCGCCAGGGAGGGGGCGGGGGCGGAGCCGCCAGCGGGTTTTGGCGGGGGATGGGAGGATAAACGAGGCTTCTTGGGTCCTTCTAGCCCCGCGCCCCAAGAGCGCAAGCAGCCCTGGCGGGTGGAGAGTTTGAGGGACTCGGGGTTGGGGGAGGAAAACGGGATTCAGCCCGAGATGGCAGGCTGACAGCTTCAGGCAGATTGGGCAGAGAGTGGAGAGCAGAAGGGGAGGGGGCCATGGGCACACAGGAGCGCGGCGGCAGCGGTTCACGAAGTGTTCCCCACCCCCCACCCCCCACCTAGCCACCCGGCGCGGGAGCGTGTCATTGGCCAGGGACATGGCCTCGTGGAGTGGTGGGGCCCCGAGGGCTGCCTCGGCCCCCTCGCCTCCCAGCCGCACAGCCCGCTTGGGCCAGCACCTGCAGACCTGAGTCGTTTCCCTGGATATTGCTAAGGACAGAGTGGGCCGCCACTTTTGGAGTCAGGACAGCGGGGAAAGACATCGCAATCCCCCGACCCAGTAACCTCTCTGTTGCTTTACTGAAGAAAAAAAAAAAAAAAAAAAAAATATATATATAATATATATATATATATATATATACACATACATAAAATCACTCTTTGGTTCCCCACAGCTGGGCGCAAGGTGCGCCGTGGGTGCAGCCCTGAGCCACGCAGTAGCCCCCTCGGGACCACCTGGGGTAGGAACACAAGGCTCGGGCTGGGGCGCACCTATTGGCTGCTTTCAGATGAGCCCCTCTCCAGGCTTTATCTCCTTCCCATTTCGGCCTCTTTTGCCTCCTCCCCCTCCCCGCCCTCTCCCTTTAGGCTTAATCGAGGGGCTTTTTCTTGACCATCGGCTTCCTGAATCCCGCCTGGAGCCCTGGAGGTCCAAAAGGACAGACCCAAGCCTCAGAGACCCCTGGGCTCCTCTTCCTCTCCTGACCCCAGCCAAGGAAGGGATGGAGATGGGAAAGAGTCGCCTGGCGGCAGGCTAGCAGCTGGCCAAGGGGTGGCTGGGGAATCAGACCTAACCCTCGGGCAGCTCGCGGGCTCCAGGAGACCAGTCCCTTCTGTGGGTAGCCCCCTGGAGCGGTGCTCGGGCTTCCTGGCCTCAGGGACCCTGGGCCCGGCGGGTCTGGGACCCCAGTGCTTCACCGAGGCCTCCCAGCTGGGACGCTCTGCACCCACTTTCAGGGCTTGCGGGTGCCACAGGGAAGGGGAGCCCGCGCTGTGGGCTACGTCTGAGCCGTCAGGTGCTCGCTGGGTCTGCGGGGCCCCTGGGGCGAGGGAGCGGGGAGCCCCACCCCGAGCAGGCACTCTCCCCAGATTCATTTTGGAAACCAAGGCCCCCGCGCTCGGCAAGTGAGCCTGGCTGCCGGGTGAGTCACCGCGAGCGGGCGACAAGGATTCCCAGCAGCTGGTAATTAATTGCGCCGTGGCTCAGCCCACGACGGAACCCCAGTCAGGCCTCCCGCCGCCCTGGCAGCGGCGCCACCCCTGAGTCACAGCCGTCGGGCCTCCGCACGGTCCGGAAGCCGCCTGCCCGCCTCGGCGCCACCAGGGGGCACTGGACTCCGACCCACGGGGCGGCCGCGCAGCCAGCCTCGCTGCGGGGAAGTCCAGGCTGTCCCCGCGGCAGCGCGGGCGGGGGAGGGGCGCGCCGGCAGACGCCGCGCTCTGCAGAGCCACTTCGATTTGGTTTACGGAACTCCATTTGCATACAGCCTTTCAGGAAAGCGCAACCACTGTGTGCGTACTGGAAGGACCTCTGAGATGAATTACTCCAAACCCCTTGTTTTACAGATAGGAAAACTTCCAGCAAGACAGGATCACGTGCCCAGGATCCCACAGTGATTCCGATGTGGAGCCAGCCCTGGAAGCCTCTCCGTGGCTTCTGTCTAGCCCTCCTTCGAGGACCCCCGCTGCTTTCTGGCCCCAAGCTTAGAGTGCCTTGAGTGGCCACCTACCAGCCCCCAGACCCTGGTTCTTCCTCTCTTCCACCCATGGGAATAGACCCGTGGACTCAGGACCTCCCAGGCAGTGTCTGAGCCGTGGAAGCAGAGGGTTCCTCGTCCGCCCGTCCACACCCCCACATGTGCCACTTTCCAAGGCGCTGGACCTGCGGGTGGAATGGGAGCTCCTGGGAGCAAAGCCTGGGGCCCAATCAAGCATCCTCCCTACATCCCCAGCATCCATCCCGGATAGTGTGTGCCACACAACAGCCCAGAGAGTCCGGCTGGGGGCAGTGCCTCTGGGTGCCTGCCTCCCTCACAGCCCCCGTGGGTCTGGGTGTCCCAACTCTAGCCCCACCTGGAGAAGCATGTGGAACTGAGGTGTGGCCAATCAGAGTCCAAAATTCCGCAGGGCCACGGTGATTGGCTGGATTTGGACGTGTGAAGGCCCACCTCAACCAATCACAGCCCTCCTCTGGGTAGGGCTGTCAGCAGATAGGTGACCTGAGGAGGGAGGCAGGTCCTTCCTGACTCTTTGAGAACCCCAACGCAGGCACGTAGCGCACACGCAAGCCACCCAACTGGGGTGAGCAAGTGCATTCTCTTGTGGGCTTAAGCCACAGTCAGTTGGTCCCAAGCCTGTCCGGTGCTCCTGGTGCCCATGCGCTGTGTTCACAGCCTGTCTGTGCCCTCCAGCAGCCCTAACATGGGCCTCCCTTGGACCTCAGTTTCTGTAAAAACAGATGTACCTTATTAGCTAATAAAGAACATCATGGTTTTATAACTCCATCTGCTTGCTGCCTACTTGTTTGCTTCGTTCTTTACACACAGTGGGTGTGCCCGCAGCCCCTGTTCTTACCCAGGGAGGCCCAGCAGTTTATCCTGGACCCACAGTGAGTAAGGGAGGACCAAGTTCCCAGGCCAGTACTTCTTCCACATCACCGCAGCGTGTCTGGGCCAGGGTGGACTGTCTGCTGCTCCACAACATCCTGATTCCTTGGGTATGTTCAACGCTTTGTCACATTAATGCCCACATCTTTGAAAATAGGCAGGAGTGCACACTCATCATACCCATTTTACAGATGGGGAAGGCTAGAGAGGGGAGTGGGGCCATGGATGGGCTCACTGATCCTGGCGTACAGCCTGCCCTTCCCTCCACCTCTGCCCAGGGCAGACATCTCTCATTGATCTCAGCACTGTCTTTGGCTGGGATCTATTACAGCCAGAGAATCTTGAACGCAGGGGTACACATAAGGCCATTCCTGGACTTAACACTGACCTATTTCCTTTCAAAGAAGGTGAGGCACCAAGGAGTCCAGTGGCCCCAAATCACAGAGAGAGTCTGTGATGAGTCTCCCCTTCCTCAGTGGCCTACCTGCCAGAAGTAGATAGATATTCCTCACTCTGCTCTTAGCTGATTTCTCAATGTCAGTGACATTTGCGCAGTTGATGGCACAGTTGATAACTTTAGATCTCCAGCAGTGTCAGATTCCGGAGAAAAGCACTCCCAAGGCAGGCAGCCATGCTCATCCAGGGGTTCCCAGCCTCCTCTTCAGGATGTGAACAAGTGTGTTCTGTGGTTACACAGTTTGAGAAACATTGGGTTAAACGGGGGCAAGTGCAAGACTTCTCAGAGCCTTTGTTCTGCTAACAGACTTGGTGACCCCTAGATGGGAGTGCTGTGAGCAGTGTTTCCCAAACTCATTCAGCTGCAGCATCAGGTCCTGAGGACTGTGCTTTGGGGAATTGCTGGCCAGCCCAGATACCTTTACTAGGAGGCAGGAGGTCTTGGTTCTGCTTCTGGCTCTGCATAGACAAGCCCTGCACCAGTTCTGGTCCTTCAGCCACCTCACTGTCCCTGCTGCCTGCAACTGAACCTCCCCTTCTCTTCTCCACCTGCCACCAGGGCCACCTTCTTAACAGGCTGACTCTTGCACATCCATGGTGAAAACTGTCCGGGAGCCTGTGGGTCAAGTCTAAGCTCAGCCTGGCATTCCCATCCTGATAGCTGGCCTCCATGACCTCTCTCACCCAACCCCTCCTCCTCATCTTTTAGGATTCAGCTCTGGTGGTGTCTCCTCCAGAAGTTTCCCTGCCCCTGCAGGCTGAACTAGACCCCTGTGTCCCTGCATATACTTCTGGCAGAATACTTCTACCACAATGACTCATTTGGGGGACTGCCACTCTCCCCCAACAGACTGTCAGCTCCTTGAAGGCAGGGGCCACATCTGACCCAACCTGGCCACAAAGGGCCTGCCATATAGTAGGTGCACAATGGATGTTTGCTGAGAATGAAAGAACAAGGTTTGGTTCAATCACCAGTCATCACTCCTTGTGAGAGGTCTCACAGGAAGGCAGAAGAAGTAGATGCAGGAGAGCCAGGGAACACAAGGCTGTGCATATGGCAGAGATGGCCCAAGCCATGACTGAGAGCGTGCCCCCAAGGTTTAGGCCTTGGCTCTAATGTCTGTGGGTGTCCAATATAGTGAGGAGGGAGGAAAAGGAACAAGACAGACAGAGGTGGAAGAGAAATAATAAAGCAGAGAAAGAGGCTCAAATGGTGGAAAGAGAGGGGAATAAGGCTATAGAGAGGAGTGGGGCCATGGGTGGGCTCACTGATCCTGGCATACAGCCTGCCCTTCCCTCCACCTCTGTCCAGAGCAGACATTGCTAATCGATCCCAGCACTTTCTCCGACTGGGGTCTATTACAGCCTGAGAATCTTGAACACAGAGGTACACAGAAGGCCATTCCTGGACTCAGCACTGACCTGTTTCCTTTCAAGGCCCCAGCTGAGAAGGCAAAGACGATTTTAAACCCAGTGTGAGAGAAGAGAGGAGCCAGGAGGGAGTGGCAGTGATGGTGTATGTGGCATGGAGAAAGGAGGCCCCTGTGTACTGATCCAAGTGAGTGCACATGTCTCAATCACCTGCTGGATGTGGAGTCTGAGCTGGCGCGTTCCCTGCTCTAGCTTGAGTCCTCAGGATAACTCTGTGAGACTGTCACTATCATTCCCACTGGCCAGTGACAAAGCCAAGACTATCTGGGCTTATGACAGTCGCTGTGGGAGGAGTCCTTTGAAAGGCACTGCCTCTGCAGGGCCAGGAGTTGGGGAAAGTGGTGTCCTTCTTCAACAGGCACAGGCCACAGGGGCTTGGGCCACTGTGGCAGCCAGAAGATTGAGATGGAAGACGGAGAGGTGACCCAGGCCCTGGTACACAGTAGATGCTCAGAACTTGTTTCACTGGCTCCCTGATAAATCCAAAAATGGCAAGAGGAGTCCCCAGGACTCAGTTAGTGATGAGGTGAGTGCCAGGAGGAAGGGAGGCAGGAACCTGGCTCAGAATTTCTGAGAGACTAGGGGCAGAGCCAGCGGTGGAAGAGGGGAACCGAGGCCAGGCTGGCTGAGCTCAGGTGACCTTTGAGTTATTAGACCTCCAGCTGCCCAGGAAGTGGGTGGGTGACTTGGGGACATGAGCCCAAACTGGATGGGGTCTCTCCCTTAGATGCCAAGCCCTCGTGGTCTTCCTGGGCATTTTCAAGCTCGAAGCTTCTTGGTGTGCCATGGGGTGTCTTTGTGGCCATGTGGGCAAAGGCGCTGGCATGGCTGACGCCCATACTGCACAGGAACAGGATGGGAGGTGGAATCAGGCCCAGAGTGGGGCGGATCTGCCCCAGAGCTAGGGGGCTTTTAAGAGCAGGAATTTCATTTTAATAGATGATGAGCAGATCATTCTTAGACTCAAGATCACATAGCGAAGGAGGGAAAAGCCAGGCCAAGCCCCCTTCTTCAATGCCCTCTCTGCTTAAGCCAAGGACGCCCCCCCACCAAGCTGCATACATGCACTTGCCCTTGCTTTATTAGAGGAAATCTGATTAGTGGATATCAGGCTTCTTAATGCAGCCTGAACCACTGCCCATCTCCACGCCTGATCCATAAATAGCTGCATTGCATTCCCCACGGAGCACAAGTGGCTGCCAGGATCAATCGGACCATCTGCAGAAGCTCCTCTGGCCAACACATCCCAAGAGGGGCTGCAGCAGGTATGAAACCTACGTCCGCCGTGAGGATCTTATTAACCGAGATGAGGCAGGGTTGATACTCCAGGGATACCCTGCTGTTCCAAAGCAAGAGGGGTGGGGGGGTGTGGGAGGACAGTGTGTGGCTCTGCCCACAGGCTGTCACTGCGATCCAGGGCTGGGCTGAGGAGCTGGGCCTCTAGGGCAGCAGAGAACACATCTCTGTCCCCAGCTCCCTCTCTGGGTGCCCTGGGCACAAAGCAGAGGCTGCCAGGCATTTGTTGCTCTGATTAATAAAATGGATGTGGAGACAGCATAGTGACTGGTGGCCAGGAAATGACATTGGTCACCTTTCCGTCGGTCACCTACCCCCACCCAATGCCCAGAATAATCAGACATGCGTAGTAAGGGGACGTTTGTTGGACCTAGCTCTCCTGTCTTCTTAAAAATAAAGATAAAAATAAAAATGTGCTCTTAAAAACAAAGATCACAGCTTGTTGAGAACTCACTATCTGTAAGACCAGGAAAGCCACCCAGTCAGGTCTCCTTGTCTTGCACGTGGAGATGAGATGGGATTCACCTGCAGGGCTGCTGAGGTTGAGCCGGAACACCTGTAAAGTGTCAGCACAGGTGAAGAGCCAAAGCGAAGCCTGGACCATGGGTCTGAGGACTCTCCCTCCATTGCACGAGCCTGTCCCTGAAGCACACGCCCAGCATCCCCAGCTTCTCCATCACCGGAATCCCTGGCTTTCCCCAGATGATCTCTGAAGCCCCCTTGGTCTGCGGGATGAGCGTGGCTTCCCAGTCAGGCCCAGTTCCAAACTCGATGTGGTCACTTGTGCCCTGTGCGACCTTGGGCAAGTGAGGGACCCTTTCTGTGCCTCTTTCCTTGCAGGTGAAACAAGGAGAAAGAGCCGGTCCCCTCCGGGGTGAAGTCATGATACGAGGCCGCACAGCTCTGGCAGAGGCCTGGGTGACCAGTGTGCACTCAGCCAATGTTGATTCTCTTCCGAGTGTAGAGGGCATGCTGCCCTCCTCTCTCCACCTAACTGCCCGCCAGCCAGGGAGCGGGGCCAGCCGCCACACGCTGACGGTGGAGACGCTACTACACAGCCAGCTCCCTCCCTGCGGTAGCTAACTTTAGCCCAGTCACATGGAGCATTAGTTGTGCCTGTGCCGAGAGTTTACAGATCCCTGTGGAAGGTGTTTAAATATTTTTCCTTTTCAGAAGCCTGGTTCTCGCCTCTGCCATTTTCACCTTTGTGTGGCAGAAGGTATTTTTGCAAACGCAGCCGAGGTGGCAGCAACTTCGCAGTGTGATGAGGCGTCCCTGCACACGCCGCTGCTATTTCGGGGACGCACAGGTGTATCATTTGTATCATTACAGGCGCTGTCAACTCCCAGAGAAAGGGAAGAGAGGACTGGGTGCTTCCAGAGGCCCCCAAAGGCCCCCTCAGGCACTGGCGCTGCCCCAGGAGGCCTTCCTGGACACCAAGCTGTTCTGAGCATGGCCTTAAGAGCTCTCCACCTCAAAAGCATCTGCCCTCAGCACTTGTCACTGTCCCCTGGAGCTTCCTAAGGACAGGGCCTGTGTCCAATCCATCTGTGTCCCGGCATCCAGCACAGCGCCCAGCACAGGGCCGTATAACATTTACCAAACTGAATTACCTCCTGGTGACCTCTGGAAGTACACCGGCTTCAGAGAGGCTTCTCTGCCTCTGAGCTGCTCTCTGCTCCCTTCACTTGCTGGCAATATGAGGTTGATGGGAGATGGCAGGTTTGGGAAATAGAGGCCCATGGGATCGTGTGGGGGCTGCAGGAGCCCTGATCAGCTCAGGCTGGGGGGTCCCAGCAGGCTTCCCGGTAGAGGGTACTTCAGTCTGGCATTTGTCCCCAGGCAGGGAAATGGGCGAATTCCCGGCTCACAGAGTTGCTGTGAGCATTGAGCCAACACAGGTGATGCCTCTAGGATGTGCCTGGCTCACAGCAGGGGCTCATCCAGGTTTAAGTCCCTTCCCATAGGGCAAGAAGTCAGGTTGTCGATTAGGCATCTTCCTCATCTGACAAATGAGACTCTGGCACAGAGAAGTCTAGGAACTTGCCCAAGGTCATGGAAATAACTGTCTGTATAAGGGGACACCACGCACCTTCTGGGTCCCCAGAACCCAGGCCCAGCCCATCCTGAGTTCCCCAGGGAGTCTGATGCAGCTCAGCAACCCAGTTCTTCCCACTGGTATCTACAAGGGATACTGGGGACCAGGCAGCAAAACCTGCAAAGTCCCTTCTCGCATGAAGCAGATATGCTAATGGCACAGATGGGCAACGAGCCAGTTAACCAGCAGGATACGCTGCGAGGATGATTGCAGGGAGATGATCACACAGAAGGCAATGATTAGGAGGCAGTGTGGGGTGTAGGGGGAGACCTTTGGGATGCACCGGTCAGGGAAGAGTCCCCATGGAGACAGTATTTGAGCTGAGGCCTGAATGACATTTGTGGACCCAGAGGGAAGGCATCCGGACAGAGGGAACAGCAGATGCAAAGTCCCTGAGGGCAGAAGAGCTTGGCATGTTCATGGAAGAGCAAGGTGGCTGGCGTGGCTAGGGTGTGGGCAGCCGGGAAAAGTGGCAAAAGACAAGATCAGAGGTCAGCTCTCCTTGGTCCCAAAGAGGACAGGAGGCAGGTCTAGAGTGCAATGGTTCCTGAAGGCACAGGCGGTCTGGACTTCCCTTGCGCATTCACAGAAATGCACTCTGTACTTTGTGTACAGGAGGGAGCTGAGGTATGGAACACCTTGTTGGATGGGTGTGGGATCTCAGCACCCACAGGCCATCCCTGCTGGCCTCTGGGGGACAGGGACCTGGGACCTAGGGAGCTCTAGAGGGAAAAAGACCCCCAAGAAATGGGTGGCTAGTTCAAGCCATCATGACACCATCACTGATGACTGTAAACATGTTGCAGGTTATGGTGTGCATGGCTCAGGTTCAGCTGGGCCGCAGCTGAGCCTCCCTTGCCACCCTGACCACCTCCATGGTGTCAAGGTCCACTCACAGGGACCAGGGGCTGTTGGGGTGAGTTTGGTGAAGTTCTCACAGCTTCTTCTAACACCAACTGGCTCCCAGTGCCTTGGAACAGACCTGGCAGACACAATGTGATCTTATAGCACCAGGAAATGTCCCCATTTCTCCAGATCTCTCCCATCGCCACTCCAATGCCTGAAATCTCTTTAATGGTGGCAGGTTGAGTCATGGACCCTTTTTAAAAAAATCACGTTCCTTTTTTTGTTTTTTTCAGATGGAGTTTCGTTCTTGTCGTCCAGGCTGGAGTGCAATGGCACGATCGGCTCAATGCAACCTCCTCCTCCCCAGTTCAAGCGATTCTCCTGCCTCAGCCTCCCAAGTAGCTGGGATTACAGGCACACACCAGCACCCCCAGCTAATTTTTGTATTTTTATTAGAGACACAGTTTCACCATGTTGGCGAGGCTGGTCTCAAACTCCTGACCTCCGGTGATCCACCCACCTCAACCACCCAAAGTGCTGGGATTACAGGCATGAGCCACCACACCCGGCCCTACCCTTTCTATTTTTGATCACAAAATTAATACTTTTTTACCTAAAAATTGAGAAAGTAAAGTATACATTTAAAAACGACTCCAAATCCTAAGGATTTTGCCTCTGGGGAAGTCTAGCAGCACCATTTTAGAGGGTTGGTGGGGAGCCAGCTTCAAGAAACACTGACTTCACACACCCAAGTCAAGAGTTGAGTTCAAGGGAGTCATGGCAATGCAAAGGTAATGGAGCATTCAGGGGAGGAGGTCAGAGGAGGCCCCAGAGAGGAAAAAGAAACACTGATGCCCCCACCGGCCCCACTGAGAGGCTCTGTCTGGGCCCAGAACAACCATCCTCCTCAGCAAGCACATCTCGAGTGGTGCTCCCGTTTTTTGGGCACTTCCCACGTTCCCACAATACAGCCCAGGATGGGACCAGGCAGAGATTCCTGTCTCCATTGAACACAGGGCTCGGCCCGCGGCCACAGAGCTGGTTTGGGATGTGTCAAGAGCAGATGCCCTTGCAGCCAGCCCAAGCCCCAGCTGTCCCCAACATGGTCAGCCTCCCTGGGCAAGCCACATTCTACCTGATCCTGACAGGCTCTGACACGGCTTTGGAGGTACCCAGAGCGGGTTAGGAGAACTTCTTGAGCATAAGGTCAGAGATGGTGCCACCTTCTGGGACGTCAGGAGGCATCAGGCTGGTCTCTCCTGGGTAGTGACAACTCTGCAGTCTGGAGCACTGGTGAATATCCCCCAAATCAAAGCCAACTTGAGCATGGGCACTTCAGGACCGCCATGCTTGAGGGAGGAGGTGGCTGGAAAGAATACCTTTTGCAAGGAGGGAGGCGATATTGGTCAAGAACTCAGGCTGTGTTCTTGGGCAGACCTGGTTCAGATCTTCGCCCGAGCACCTAGATGTCCTGGGTGAGGCTCAGCCCTGGACTCAGAGCTTCAGGCTTTTCCCTTGCAGAATGGAAGTAATGAAGCCTCCTTGCTAATCAGGTGGGACGGGGGTGGATGAAAATCTATAATGTGAGCCATGTGCTGCACTAGCTCAGTCTCTGACCTTGACTCAGGAGAGCACAAAAGAGTGGACCTTGAGTCAGACGGTCCTGGTTTGGAATCTTGACTCCACTGTGTACCTGCTGTTTGGCTGTGGGCTGGTCACTTCGCCAGTCTGAGTCTTGGTTTTCCTGTTTTGAAGTGGGGATGGGTGCATGTTTTCCTCTTGGCAGAGTTCCTGGCACAGGGAAGCACTGATTGGGTGTGAGCTGGTCGTGTTTGCCTCTGTCCTTAGCCTTGAACCTCACTCTGTAGCAAGCTACTCTTGCTTCTCCTCACACAGGGGCACCAGTGACACCCACACACCAGCAGTCCTGGGGACTCCAAACCCAGCCAGGTAGAGGTGGTAGCAGGAGGATCAGGGCATCAGGGAGGAAGAGGGGGATGTGGGGAGAAGCAGGGGAACTCCCCCAGTAGAAGGGGAAGTGAGCAGGTGGTCAGACAGATGGGAGAAATGTCAGGGAAGGCTTAACCCAGAGTGAGGTTCTGTGATTCTGGTCCAGGTGGACACCTCCTTGGTGCTTCCACTCCACAGTCCTCCCTCTCCCAAACTAGACCTTAGAGTCCAACAGCCTCAGGACCAGAGGAGAGAAACACATGTTCATTCTTTCTTGACACAAACGTCTGTTAAGCATCTACTTGGCCAATTCCTGGTCCAGGTACTGATGATACAAAGGTGAGGTGGGCACCATCCCTGCCCCCTGGGAGCTCACGTTGCTGACAGCATATGTTCATGTGGCCATCACCATGGCCATGGTTCATCATCAGCAACAAGGCCCCCAGGTCAGCTCCAAACACATCCCCTTCCCCCACTCCTTGTGTCCTTGGCCAGCCTGACTTTCGGCCAACCCAGCATTCATCTCTACTATGGCTTTGCCATCTCTTCTGGCATCACGGAAAGTATGCAGGAAAAAGATTCAAGGCCAGGCCCTGGGGACCACAGCTTCCTTCATCTTTCCCTCTGTCTTCACCCGGGGCCAGGCCTACACGCTGGTGTGATAGTTCTCCAGCCTCTCTCAGACCCTTCCCATTTTCTCTTGAAGGCCTCCTCCCTAATCAATTTCTCTCTACTGGGTTCAACTGCATCTCCGCATCTTTACCCAGGGGCATTTGGCATTCAGACCTGAGCCCTCAAGAGCTGATAAAGAAAAATTATAACATGTAAGGGGGCCCCCAGCCAGACAGGAGAAGAACAGTTACACCTAGAGAAAGAGCACCCATATCCTATAGGTTTCTGAATCAATCAGGATGGGATAGATCATGCAGCAGTAACAAAAGATTTCGAAAAATTAAAAATCAATGGCTTAAAACAGCAAAGGCTTATTTCCTGCTCGTGTGAGTCAATGGGTGGCTTTGCAGGTAGCTCTGTTCCCTGGGGTCCCTCCCAGACAGGCCAGGCTCTTCTGATAAGAGCTTCATGATCCCTGGCAGGGAAAGGGAATGTGACAAATGCTGCAATGGGTTTGAAAGCTTCTGCCCAGAAATGTCCCACATCACTTCCAATCTTGTTTCCTGGCTGCAGCATGTCACATGGTCATGCCTGGGGAGTGCTGTTTGGCTTCCCACTCAGCAAAGACCTTGACCCAAGAATCCTGTCCCCAGGCAAGCTCCCCCTCACCTGGGAAGACAAACGAGAGAAGTTTGAGAGCGTGCTGCCTGAATCACCCACATCTCCCAGCTGAGGAAAAGACTCGAGAGAAGACTCAAACCCAAGAACAAATGAGACAGAATAGAGGCCACGAAATAAAGAGAGATGAAAAGGGAAAGACACAGTGGTGAGCAGCAGACCTTGATATGTGGATAAATTAAATCAAAATGAATAAGGATAGACCTGTCTCAGACTGCACGGCAGAAGTGCTGAGTAAGGGCCCCTGAAATAGGAGGTCCAGACTGGAAGGGAAAATTCTAATGATAGGCTCTTCATAAAAGCTATAGCTCAGCAGCCTCCAGGAGCTGAGGAGAGGGGAAGTTAGACATTTTCCAGACTCTCATCCTTGAAGTGGAGGGGAGAGGAAGAAAATAAAAGAAGTCTAGAAGTGTCACCTTTTTAGACTAAAGAAGAATAATTATGGAAGAAATAGAACATCTTGTTGGGTGAAATAGTTGGCATGTTGTTTTCAGCTAATAGTAGAGAAATCTGTGCCTGGTTATATAAGCCAGAAAAGGAGGTGGCTTTGAAAGCAATGGGAGGATATGGTAGGGACTTCCTAATTAACAAAGGGGAAGAAATGGAAGGAAGAACAACTTAATCAGACCATCAAAAATGAGAGAAAGAGAAAGGACAAAAAACGGCAAAAATCAACAAAAGAATATTGTAGGAATTACATTAATTAATTAAAGTTAATACTCTAAATGAAGTGAATTCTCCCGTTAGAAGACAAATACTGTCATACTGGGTTCAACAAGCAAAATGAACAAAAAAATGATAATAAGACATGTATTAGAAATACACAGAAAACAGCTGGGTGCAGTGGCTGATGCCTGTAATCCCAGCACTTTGGGAGCCGAGGTGGGCGGGTTGCCTGAGGTCAAGAGTTTGAGACCAGTCTGGCCAACATGGTGAAACCCCGTGTCTACTAAAAATACAAAAAAATTAGTAGCCAGGCATGGTGGCGTGCGCCTGTAATCCCAGCTATTCCAGAGACTGAGGCAGGGGAATTGCTTGAACCAGGGAGGTGGAGGTTGCAGTGAGCCGAGATCAGGCCACTGCACTCCAGCCTCGGGCAACACAGAGAGACTCCGTCTCAAAAAAAAAAAAAAAAATTATATAATGAAGCAATATGTAGCCAGAAGCCTGTATGGGGAAAAAAAGAGGAACTAAATATATAAAGCAAAAAGTATTAGGAAAGAAAAGAGAATTTGATAAAAATAAAATTATAATGAGAAGTAACTGCACACTTCTATCAGACATGGACAAAAAAATAGTAGACAGGGAAGCAGCAGTGTGATGTATTGTATGCCTGCTGATTGAATCCTAGTTTGAACAAATCAGATTTAAGAGGCCATTTTAGGAACAATTAGGGAAATGTGAACATGAGTAGAGTTTTAGAAGGCCACAGGACATTACTGTTCTTTTCTCATGTGCATTAATGGTATCATGGTTATGTGGGGAAGCACCCTTTGTTATCAATGGTGGATATGTAAGCATCTAGGAGTGAAAGTCCATGAAGCGTGTCATTTACTTTTAATACCCCAGTGAAAAACAACATAGCAATACATGCACAGTTATTGGATCTTTGCAATGTATATGGTGTTCATACTTGTTTCTCTGCTTTTCTGTACGTTTAAAATTTTTCAAAACAACCAACTTCAAAGGATGATATCAGAATTGAAAAATGCAACAAATAGATGTGACCATCCGCATGATATACAATGAACGAATACCTTTATTTGTTTGCTTGTTTAGAGATGGGGTCTCACTATGGTGCGTGGGCTGGTCTCAAACTCCTCAAACAGCTCCAGCGATTCTCCCACCTCAGCCTCCTGTATAGCTAGGACTATAGGTGCATGCCACACTATACCTGGCTAAAAATCAGTATATAGGCCGGGCGCGGTGGCTCACGCTTGTAATCCCAGCACTTTGGGAGGCTGAGGCGGGCAGATCACGAGGTCAGGAGATCGAGACCACGGTGAAACCCCGTCTCTACTAAAAATACAAAAAATTAGCCGGGCGTGGTGGCGGGCGCCTGTAGTCCCAGCTACTCGGAGAGGCTGAGGCAGGAGAATGGCGTGAACCCGGGAGGCGGAGCTTGCAGTGAGCCGAGATAGCGCCACTGCACTCCAGCCTGGGCGACAGAGTGAGACTCCGTCTCAAAAAAAAAAAAAAAAAAAAAAATCAGTATATACTGGAAACTAAAGAACATTTTACCAAATTCAAGGACACAAGAACAAAGCTTTGCACAGGCCATGTGCTTCTGGCCATATCTCATAAGAATAGAAATAAATAATTAAAAGAGAGCAAAACAAGAAAAATGCTTTACTTAAAAATTTAAAATATCCACACATAATCCTTGGATGAGAGAGAAAATCAAAGAATAAATTAAATACTATTTGGAAAACAAACAAAAAGAGAGGGTTTCCTATTAAAAGATAGGGAGGGAAGTTAAGACTGTTTAGAAACATCCAGCCTTAAATGTCTTTATTAGAAGGGGAAAAAGACTAAACATCACATTATTTTACTACTTGTCTCAAGAAAGGAAAAGAAACAATAAAAGAAACAAGAAAGAGGGAATTCACAAAGATAAGAACTGAAATTGATGAAACAGAAAATTAAAAAGTAGTGTAAAGAATAAGTAAATGCAAAAGCTGGTTCTTTGAAATGGCTGATAAAATAGAAAAAAAAAATCTCGTGAGTCCAATTACAGAGAATGAAGAAAGAGACTGAAATTAGACAAGATTAGGAATGAGAAGGCAGACACAACCAATATAACTACAGATACAGGGAAGATAAAAAATAATTATGAGAGGACATTATATGCAACTCTGTGATAACAAATTGAAACCTCAAGGAAATGGATGATTTTCTAGTAGAATTACCAAAATCAATTCAAGAAAAAAATGGAAAATTGTAACAGACCAATTACCACTTGGAGAAGGTGATTAGAGATCTGTCAGTGAAAGGCAGCAGAATCAGACAGGCTTACAGCTGAGTTGTACCTAATTTCTAAAGAACTAATCATTTCAATGTTGTTTAAACTATTTTGAGCTATAAAAAAGAAGCAAAACTCCCTTATTCATCCCATGCATCTAGAATAACTTTAGTACAGGTAGTACAAGATAATAGAAACTACACATGAATGGCACTTATAAGTTAAATGTTTCTAAATGAAATACTACCAAACATTAATAGAGTCCAGTAACATCTCAAAAAGATAATACATTACCCTATTAGGTTTATTCTGGGAATGCACTGTGTGGTTGAGGACCATTGGCCCTGGGGACACTTTGTAGGATATTGTCACCCCTCTTCTCCCAGCATCTTTTGGCATGACAGAAGCAAGTAGATGTTAGGCAATGGTTACTAGTGCATTGATGAGCTCAAATTAACAAGACTGGAGAGATCTAAGACACCCAATGGAGACTTAATATCTTTTAGGAAATGCCAATATTTTATATGGAAATTTTACTGGGTTTATGTCCAAAGCAGGCTCTAAACAATAATATTGTTTCAGCATCTTTTACACATTCCATAAAACCAATTCCTTTCCCTTCTGATTTGAAACACACTATGGGAAAGGCTAAGGGAATTTTTCTCTTTCTGAAGTAAGCAGCAGTGTGCATATCGCTATCCTGAGCAGTGAGATATACCTAATGTCACTGAATTCTCTGTAGGGAGAAACTCTGTAGGGAGGTGATACTATCAACACTGAGGCTTAAAGAGGTGCAGTGACTTCCCAGGACATTCAAATGGCAAGGGCAGAGTCCAGACCTAAAGGGCATAGTCCAGATCTAAACCCAAATGAGACTGGATGTGAAGCCCAAGCTTTCACTGGCAGACATGGAAGCCTCACATGTCCTCTGGTGACTTCCTGGTTCATCGAAGAGTTCCAGTCCATCTATTCAAGGCCAGGCGGAATACAACATGCACTGAATTAGGCATCAGGAGACCTGGATTCTATTTCATGCTCTGCCACCAGCTTTTTGGGGGCCTGGGCCAAGACTTTTAAGACTTCTGCCCTTCTGCAACTGAATTCCTTATAAGGCTTGTCTCCTGAGTGCTAGCTGTAGGTCGCTGTCCGTGGTGCTAAAGGCGTTCCTGCCTGAGGGCTCCAGCTTCACTCACTTACAGAGAAGCAGGCTTGGGCGGCTGCCAGGAGCACACTGTGATTAATCAGCAGGTTTGAAATGGCAAACTAAATTCTAAAGGTGGAAGGAAGGAAGGATTCTTTATTGGTTTGCTGGGTCAGTGCCAAAGGATCTTAAAATTCTTTCTCTTTTTTTCTTAACCGAAAGCCACGTCTTTGACAATTCTCATCACCTGAATTGAATATCTCACTTTTTGGACAGAGACCTAGATTAATTAAGTTTCCACTGTGCAGGTGAAGAAATGGAACATTTCCTAATTTCTAAAGCCCTTTGTTTGCGCCTCACAAATCCCATTATTCTTTCCCCCAGAGGGAATCAGTATGCTAAATTTCGTGTTAATTACTTTTTGGTCTTTATCATTTGCTTGTGTGTGTTTCAACTTGTGTATATATCCTTAATAAATACATTGATTTGCTGTTAGAACTGTACTTAATTGGAGTCACACTGCATGTATTCTTCTATCCCTTGCTTTGTTCCTTCAACATTATGTGTCTGAGATGCATTCATGTTGTTGCATATTCATCATCGTGTACTATTATTCTATAGAGCATGCCATACTGTATCTATTCCATTCTTAATATGACATATGAATTTTGTTATTTTTTCCTATTATTAGTAATTACACTATAAACATTCTGGAACATATATTATGTTGCACAAGACTTTGGGTTTCATTAAGGTATGTAGCTGGTAGTGGAATTGTTGGGTTATAGCCTATGACTAGTTCAACTTTGCTTCAAGTGGTAGAGACTTATGGTGTTCACTATATCCCATTCTCTCCTCCTCCTATGGGAGATATGACCCATTTGCAGTCAGTTGGAGTCATGAAACTTGCTCTGCCCCATGGATTCTGAAGATAAGTCACATATCCTTGCCAGGTTGAATATTCTCAGTACAGTGTCAGACCCTCCTCATATTACTCCATTTGTGACTTGTCTTTCCATTCTCTTTGTGGTAAATTTTGATGAACAAATGTTCTTAACTTTCATATAGTTGTATTTCTCATTTGTATGGCTTGTGCTTTTTGTGTCTTATTTAGAACATCCATTCACTATGCCAAGATAATAAAGATATCTATAATGTCTTCTAGATGCTTGATAACTTTGCCTTTCATGTTTACATATTTACCTAGAAAGCATTTTTTATATGGTGTGTAGTAGGGTCCAACATCTCTTTTTCCCTATGGTTACTCATTTTCCTAGCACTGTGTAAGGAACTGTCCATCCTTTCTCCACTGGTATGTGATAGTGATATGTCATGCATTGAGTCTTCACATAAGGATGTGTCCATTTCTGGGCTCTCCACTGGTCCATTTGTCTATTCCACCCTGTCTAATTGTTTCAGCATAACAATACATTTTGATTTATTCTTCAAGAGTATGTTAGCTGTTGTTGGACCTTTGCATTTCTATATAAATTTTAGAATCAGCTTGCCAAATTCCACCAAAAAAAGTCAAGATTTTTATTGGTGTTGCATTGAATCTGTAGATCAATTTAGCAAGAATTTACATCTTTATGAGAAGGAGTCTTCCAACTCATTTATTTAGATCTTCTTTAACGTCCTACAATACATTTTTATAACTTTCTCCATAAAGGTCTTGGATATTAAAGGAAAGATTTATTTTTGGTTTCTGTATTAGTTTCCTATTGAGGTTGTAACAAATTATCACAAACTTAGTGGCTTACAACACCACCAATTCCTTATCTTACAGTCTGGGAAAGATGAAGTCTGAAACAAGTCTCACTGGGCAGAAATAAAGGTGTCAGTAGGGCTGGATTCCTTATGGAGTTTCTAGAGGAGAACATGTTTTCTTTCCTTTTCCAGCTTCTGAAGTTTGAGGCATTCCTTAGCTCTTGACCCCTTCCTCCACCCTCAAAGCCAACAACATTGAGCTAAGTTCTCTTGCTGCCATCTCTCTGGCTCTCTTTGCCTCCTTCTTTCCCTTTTAAGAATTCTCATGATTACATTACATCTACCTTGATAATCTCCCTATCTTAAGACCAGATGATTACAACCTTAATTTTATCTGTACTCATTATTCTTCTTTGCCATGTAACTCGGTATATCATAGGTTCTGGGAATGAGGATGTAGACATCTTTCAGATGCTGTTATTCTTCCTACCATGGGTTCTTTACATTTTTTGTAGTTCTAAGAATAACGTTTGTAATTTTATTTTCTAGATGTTTGTTGCTAAGGTGCAGTAATGTAGATTTTTGTATATCGATTTTGTACACAACCTTGCTGAATAGAATTCTAGTAAATCTAAAGATTCTTTAGTCTTTGTTATTGATGATATAATGTACATGAGTTTTGTTTCTTGCTTTCTAGATTGTATGCCTTTATGTGTGATTCTCTTTGCTTTTCTGTGCTAGTATGGACCCCTTATACAATGTTGACTAAAGCGAAGATAATAAGCATCCTTGCCTTATTCCTACCTCAATAATGAGAATAAGGCTTGCTGTATGTAGTTTTTACACATAGTCTTTTATCAGGTTAAGGGAATTATCTTCTAGACCTAGCTTGCTAAGAGTTCTTTTTGGGTTTGGGGAGTTTTTAATAATGAAAGAATGTTGATTTTTATCAAAAGCTTTTGATATGATCATGATTTTTCTAATTCATTAGTGGGGTGAATTCACTAATGCGTTTTTTTTTTTGAGACGGAGTCTCGCTCTGTTGCCCAGGCTGGAGTGCAGTGGCGCAATCTTGGCTCACTGCAAGCTCCGCCTCCCGGGTTCACGCCATTCTCCTGCCTCAGCCTCTCCGAGTAGCTAGGACTACAGGCGCCCACCACCACGCCCGGCTAATTTTTTTTGTATTTTTAGTAGAGACGGGGTTTCACCATGGTCTCAATCTCCTGACCTCGTGATCCACCCGCCTCGGCCTCCCAACACTAATGCTTTTTAAATGTGAAACCAACCTTGCATTCTCTGAATGAAGACACCTTGATCATGATACACTAACTTTTTCACACATCATTGAATCTGTTACCATTTAAAAGTTTTGCATTTTAAATGATGCTTGATTTAGCCTGAAATTTCCTTTCTCATGTTGCTTCGTCAGATTTTGGTATTAAGATTACACTAACCTTATGACAATATTTGAGTGTTTACTCTTTTTCCACATTTATAAATATTTTGTATATCATTACAATTTTTTGTTCCTTAAATATTTGTTAGATTAAAAACCATCTGGGCCTACAGTTTTCTTCTTGGAAAGATTTTTACCTTGATTTTTTACTGGCTTTAGGATTATGCAGTCTATTATCATAAATTTTATTACATTTTTCTAGAAAATTTATATTTAAGTTTTCAAGTTTATTGACATAAAATTCTTCATAATTTCCTCTTACATTTATAATATCCTTGTATCATTGTCTGCAATATCTGATGTCCCCTTTATTTGTAATGTGGTTACTTGTGCCTTTTTTCTTGTCCTTATTAATCTAGTCAGAGTTTTCTCCATTTTATCAGCTTTTTCAATAAATCACCATTGGCTTTTTCCTATTGTGTGTTTCTTTTCTATTTTATTAATTTATGATCTTATCTTTATTATATGCTTCTCTTTTATTTGATCTCTACTGCCATCATTTTCAGTTCCTGGTGATGGTGCTTAGATCATTAACTTTCACACTTTCCTCTTTTGATTACAAGCATTTGAGTTTATAAATTCTCCCTCTAAATACTGACTTATCTGAAGCACACACGTTTTGACATATACTTTTATTACTGCCCATTTTCAATATTTCCTACTTTCCGTGGTGGTTTCTTATTTCAACTATGAGTTATCTAGAAGTGTTACCTAATTTCCAAATACATGACTTTTATAATTATAAAAAATTAAAATAATTAAACAACATAAAAGTGATCAATTTCTAACTGAATCATATTGGGTTCAGATAATGTGATCTATAACACAGTCCTTCCACTACATATTGGGCCATAAAACAAATAATAACATATTTGCTTGATGAAAATGTCTCTGTACAGCTGTTGAAATACTCTATATATATGTCCATTAAGTCAAATTTATTAGACTTTTCAAATCTTCTATGCCCTTAAAATTTTTGTCTTCTTAATCTTTCATTTTCTGAGAGAGCTATGTTAAAATCTTCCACTATAATTATTGGTTTGTCTATTTCTCCTTATAGTTCTGTCAGGTTTTGCTTTATGTATTTGACATTGTATTATTAGTTGCATACAAATTTGGAGTTATTATAGCTTCCTGGTGAATTACTACTCTTATCATCATGATATTATTGTCTTTATTTCTAGAAGTAATTTTGGTTTTTGTGCCTCATAATTTCTTTTCATTAGGACTTTTCTGGTACATATTTTCTTGCCATTTTATTTCAACCTTCTGAATCCTTATGCTTTAATGTATATTGTAAACATCATAAACCTGATTTTGTGGGTTTTGTCATCTTTCATCTAACAGATTTAGTATATTTTCATTTATTGTAGGTACTTATTTCCATAACTTATAATCACTTTTTAGCTGTTACATAACTTCTCTGTGCCTCATTTTTCTCCACTGTAATACAGGGATAAGAGCAACATCTACTTTAAAGACTTTTGGCTGGGACCGGTGGCTCATGCCTATAATCCCAGCACTTTGGGAGGCCAAGGTGGACGGATCACCTGAGGTCAGGAGTTCAAGACCAGCCTGGACAACATGGTGAAATCCCGTCTCTACTAAAAAAATACAAAAAAATTAGCTGGGCATGGTGGTGGGCACCTGTAATCTCAGCTACTCGGGAGGATGAGGCAGAAGAATCACTTGGACCTGGGAGGCAGAGGTTGCAGTGAGCTGAGATTGTGCCACTGCACTCCAGTCTGGGCAACAGAGTGAGACTCCATCTCAAAAAAAAAAAAAAAAAAAAAAAAAGACTTTGTAAGTAAGCTTATCTAGATCTATATATCTCCTAAGGAAGGAATAGAGACTTCCTTATAAGCATACTTATTTTATATTTTATAGCATACATATGAAGTTTTTATATATATAATCTTAGAAGAATGCTTAACACATATGGCTATATTAAGTGTAAGCATCACCATTAGTATTATTAATACCATTAGGGTTGTGGTTTTATTTGTTCTGCCATTTCTATTTCTTTCTGTAGTTTTTCTTCTTTCCTTTCTTGACTTCTTTCAGACTGATTAGTTTTCCTCATTCCAGTTTTGGGGTTCACAAATTTAGAAGTTGTTCATGCTATTTTTCATCTTCTTGATAGTTACTCCAGAAATGAAAACCTGGAAACCTTTTGAGACAGATTCTCGTTCTGTCCCCAAAGCTGGAGTGCAGTGGTACAATCATGGCTCACTGCAGCTTCAACCTTCCAGGTTCAAGTGACCCTTCAATCTTAGCCCTATGAGTAACTGGGACTATAGGCATGAGCCACTACCCCTAATTTTTAAATTTTTTGTAGAGATGGGATCTTGCTATGTTGTCCAGGCTGGTCTTGAACTCCTGGGCTCAAGCGATCTTCCCACCTCAGCCTCCCAAAGTGCTGGAATTGCAGGCGTGAAACATCATGCCTGGCTGAAACTTTCATAAATAAAGCACCAAAGCCCAAGTCTAAGTCAATCAATATCTTTACCCTCCTCCTAAACCTTTGAAATTGAAATTAAAGGACCTTCTCACACTTTAATTCCAATCATCCCCTCACCAACATTTATGTGCTATTTTGCTATATATGTTAATTCTATTATGCTGTAACTCAACAGTTCACAATTATTATTACATGTACTGTAAATGTTTTAGATTTACTGACATATATACCACTGAATTTGTTCTTTCTTCCTTCTTGTATCTCTGACATTCCATCTGGTATCAATTTCCTTCTACTAGTATTTCAAATTCCCTTTAATGAGGTTTTGGTGGTGGAAAACTCTGCTTTTGTTTATAATAAAATGTCATTATTTTACTCATTGAAAAGTATTTTTGTTGCTCAGCACATTCTCAATATTATTTCACTAACTCCTGGACCTCCCTTTTGTTGGTGAGAAGTCAGCTGTCAATCAATTGCCACTCTTTGGAAAGCAATTTTTGTCTTTCTCTTTTAAAAATCATCCCTTTGTTTTGCATCTGGTCTCCTGAAATTGTATTATGATGTGTCAACTGTGTATTTTAAATGTTATCCTACTAGGAATTTCTTTGACTTCTTGAATCTGTGGATTTTTATCCTTATGAGTTTTGAGGAGTTCTCAGTCATTATTTCTTCAATACTGCATTTTCTCCATTTTCTTTATCTTTTCCTCCAGGAACTCCAATTAGCTATATTTGAGAGTTTCTCACTTTGTCCTCCATGTTTTCTTACATTTCTTTCATATTTTCTGGTCTTTCTGGTTTCTGTTTTTAATAACATCTTCAATTCTACTTTTCATTCACTACTTCTGTCTTGAATGGAGTTTAATCTGCTCTTTAAGCTATTCATTAAATATTTCACATCAATTCTATTTTTCAGTTGCAGAAGTTCTGCTTGATTCTTTTATGATATTCTAGTTCTTTACTCATCTTAATCTTTTTCATTTCTTATAACATGTTAAGCATAGTCATTTTAGTCTATGTCTGGTAAGTCCAGTATGATTCTTTTTCAATCCTGTATTTGCTGATTTTGTCTCTCCTAGCTCTCACTCCTGATGCATTGCTTCCTTGTGTATTTCATGACTTTCTTTGTTTTTAAACTCTGAAATAATCATTTTCCTTGTAGAAACTCTTGCAGGTTTTTGGATAAAAATGAATTCCTCCAGAAAGGATGTGTTTATTTCTTTGTCTGGTACCTGTATTATGGAGTGCTGTCTGTCTTTGAAATTAATTAACAACTTAAGGTTTGGAAGAAGCAGTTAGGGAGTGTAGTTTGGGACTGCAAATTCATGGGAGGGTCAATAAGGAATCAAAGGATCAAGACAGGGAAGTGTTACATCTACTCTCCTAGTAGGGTGGGAAGAGGATTATTTTTAGTTCATCCTTTACTAAAGGTGTCATCTTTAGGCTCTCAAATTGATGCGGAGCAGTCATCTATTCGATTCCCCAGCCAGTGGGCCCTGAGCTTTGTCATCTTTCCTCCAGTTTCGGAAGGCTGAAGACATTGATAGTCCAGCTTTGGCAAAACCCCTCAAAGTGGAAGTTGGCATCAGTGCACAGCTCACCTCTCAGGACTTTGCCTACACACAGGTACTGGGCTGAATATTTCTGACTCTCCTGCCAGGTCATGGATGCACTTACAAATGTGTTTTCAGTAAGAGGCTTAGCCTAGACCCCTAGTCTAGATCTCTAGCCCTTCATGTTGAAACCCTTTTTTGATCAAAATTTATTGTGTCTTAAGACATTGCTTGAGGCCCCAAGAGCCATGTGGTCACATACATCTCACTCTCTCTTCCCTGCTTACTGGGATCAGAAATACCTCTTAACAAGTTATCATTGACAATTTCTTGGCTGGTAGGCTCAGAAGCCCCAAATGATGCTTACGTATTTTGAAACCATCTGCAGGTCTGGACTTTGCTTGAAAACTTCTATTGACAAAGAGCTCACTCCATCAGCATTCCCTGTCCCATTTCAGCACTGGTGTTAGAAAGTTCTTCCTTATATGCTTCATGTTACCTAATACATTAAGCCATGCAGGGGACTAACAGAACATAGCAATGTGGCCTGTTAAGGGTCCCAGGAGAAGAATGGAATTTCAGGCACATGGCACAGGATATTTCAGGCACAGGACATGTGGATGGAATTAAAAAGAACAGCAATGGGAAGGCTAGGAGAAGGGACCCAGTATTTATTGAGAAGTTGCTATCATGTGCTAAAAAAATCTAGGAGGTTAAATCAAACAAACTGGTATGAAAGTGCCCATGAAATAAGTATTTTTATCTCTATTTATTCAGATGAAAAAAGTCAAGGCTTAATTTAAGTAACTTGTCCAAGGTCAAGGAGTTGACAAGTGGCTGAGCTGGAGTTCAGCTTCTCAGACATCTTCCTTTGAATCCTTGCCTTCCTTGTGAATTTCAGATGACGGAGCATGACGGCTGCATGATTATGGGGTCACTGCAGGCCTGTCCTGCCCTGAGGGACCAAGGATCAGAAGGGCAGAACCAACCTGCTCAGCTAGTGAAGTGAAATGGACATGGTCTATTCCTGGATTACCCTCCACTGGCCTTCAGGAGGTTTCTGAATGCACCAGGGGCCTAGAGAAGCAGCAACCACTGGACTGTATTGCCAGGTAGCCAGCAGTGTGGGGTCCTGGAAGAGGCTGGAGGATACTGCGCTGTCACTGAGACACCTGCCCCAGGTCCTCCATCTCAGCCACTGCCCATGAACACAGCTCCACAGCCAGAACGACCCAGCCACAGAAACGCCAGCAAACAACACCCGTGGCTCCCCACGTCCCACGGTAAAGCTCCAAACGCTTGGAGCATACACAAGGCCTGACTCCAGGTCACCTTCTCTACTGGGACAGAAAGGGTGCCCTGGGGGTGGGGAAGGGCCTGGGGCTAGCAGAGCCAGGCTCTATTTGGGTCATTTTCCAGGAGGCCTGGGTTATTTCTAATACCCCCTTCTCCAAGAAGACAACTTTGCCTCCTGCCCCTTGAGGTTCTTCCTTCTTGTGGCATCCAGCATTTTCTCTGGTAACTGTTGTGGGTATTTTTTGTATTTTGGGAAACTAAAAAACATAGAAAACTGCAAAAACTAATTACAGTCACCAATATGCTTGCCACTCAAACACTGCCAGAGTTTTCCATATTGGCTTTTCTAGGCTTCTATATGCATCCATATCTAATCTGGATCTATGGCTGGATCTTTATCTGTAGCTATGTGTGTACCTGTATCTTGATCTATTGTGCTTTTGAAAGTACCTTACTCAAGTCCCCAGTGACCAGCACCCTCATTCTGACATCAGATGAGATGTCAAATGCAACTCCAGTTGAGGTCATTCTTCTTCAGGGGATGTGTATCCTTTCCACCTTTTAAACATGTTGTTACAGACACATTCTGAGGCATAGAAAATTTATAAATTGGGGGGACATTGTCTACATAAGTGAGGTTGGGCTGCGCCCATCATCCTGCAACGTGTTGTTTCATTCAATGGCATATTTTTGGGCTCTGTTGAGGTTGACACACATGGATGCTGTTTGTTCCATTTAGAAACAGCCCAAGTGGCCAGGCCCTCAACTACGCTGATGCGTCCTGAAGGGAAGGGCTGAAGAGACTACCCTGAGCTTCCCACCCACTACTGCAGCCAGACCTTCTGGGGCTGCCTTCCCTGGGGAGCCTCGAGCAGACGCTGAATGAGCTCCAGGAACTGAGGGCCAATGGACGCCTGCCCCCACATGCCCCCAGCCCACACATCACAGCGTGCTCCCATCATTCACTGGGCGACAACAGGAGGCCACAGATGGAACAAAAAACCGTTCCTCAGGCCGGAGGCCACAGGGTGACCTTGCTCCCAGCGAGGGAGGTTTGGGCCTGGGGCTTCAGGCCCTCAGGAAGCTCCCTCAGCCCTGCAGGCCTCCTAATGCCAACACGACTCTGCCCCATGAGGGGCCAGGGCAGTCACTTCCTGGCCCTGCCTGTTTGGCCAAGTGGCCTTGAGGAAGCCCTGCTCTCTGTCCCCCAATACTCCATGGGAGTTTGAGTGCCCAAAGGGCACCTGGCAAGCCTGGTATCTGCTGGGGATGAAGGGCTGCTTATCCTCCCTGGGAACTGGGGAGCCAAGGGTCAACACAGCCAGGAGCCTGCCCCCAGGCCAGGACTCTTGGGGGTGGTGTAGACACACCCCAGCTCTGGCCCTTAAGGGAGATGTGAGCCGTGTGCTTTCTCTCTCCCGTTCTCCCTGAGGAACGCAGGGCCAGCTGCCCACTGTGGCGGCACCTCAGGCCCAGTCACACTCCTTCACTGGTGATCTCCTTCCCCTGCGGGGCTCCCTCCACCTCCCAGACAAGCTGCTGGTGCCCAGATTCCTGTCTCAGGGTTTGCTTATGCGGGATCTCTAACTCAGAACCCATCCGTTCCTGGGTCCGGCTTCTGCTGGGAAGCCAGCCACCTGAGGCGGGGGCTGACGGGCTGGGTGGGGGCCCTGGACCACACTGGGCCAGCAGATGCAGGGAGGCAGGGACGGGGAGGCAGGCCATTTATTGAAGAACTGCTCGCAGACATGGACACACATAGCCACGGTAACCAGATGCCACCCTGGGGCCAGGGAGCACCCAGAAACAGCCCTGGGCTGCCAGCCTGGATATTTGCCCACCATGGGTGGAGGGCCTCTCTTGGTGTCAACCATCCACAACCACCTACGGCACCATCTCTCCTGCCAAGTTGCCCACGGAGGTCTCTAGGAAGAAAACCAGCCTTGGGGGATTCCAAGGCCCAGGGAGGGAGGGAAGCTGCCCACGCCCTCAGGCTGTGCCCAGTCTCATGCTCACCATTTCTATGGCCAAAGGGTAGTGGCTGGACCAGGGAGGTCCCTCTGCTGGGGTGAGCAGCACAGCACGGCTGGGGCCCCAGGTCACAGAAACGGGTGCAGGGATCCCGGGACCCGGGCTGGCTGGGCACCCGCTCTGGGATTTCCTCTGCTCCAGCCTGTGTGTGGTCCAGGAACAGTGTGGGAAGGGGCGAGGCACGGGGTGGGGCTGCCATGTCCGGGGCTTCTGCGTAGCCCAGCAAAGATGCTAGAGGAGGAACGGGAGGAGACGGCTGGGGGGGGTTGGGGGGGAAGGAGGAGACGGGGCTGCAGTGAAGGCCTTGCTCATTGCAGGGGGTGTGGGAGGCCAGGCAGGGTCACCTCTGGCCCTGGAGAAACAGGGACGGAAGTGGGCGGCGGGCTCAGGCCTGCGCCTCCAGGGCACGCACGTGCACGCTGGGCAGGCAGAACCAAGAGGGTGGCAGCTCCTTGCTGGTGCTGTCCTCGTGGAACCGGATGTGGAGGAAGAAGTCTCCCGTGTAGAGGAAGAGGAGGGCCCCCAGGCAGGCCGACTGGCCAGATGGCTGCACCTGAGCAGAGAGGAGAAAGATGTGTCAGTCTGTTCAGCAGCATGGGCCACCCAAAGCCACCAGGAATCCCGGGAACCTGCCTGGACATAGTTGCTATGGGGGTGAAGCGAGGGCCACCCAGGCCTGGCTCCAGCGGCCCCTCCAGCAGGTCACTGCTCCTCTCCGAGCCAGTTTTCATCTTGGGAAGGAGCTGCCAACATTCCCATTCCTGAATTGTGTGGGGGCTCAGGGGGCCAGGAGTGTGGGAGGGAGTGAGGGAGAGGTTGGGGCAGAGGGGAATGGAATGTCAGCCTGTGCTGGGGCCTGACAGTGAGGTGCTGAGAGGCAGCTGGGAGGTGGGAGGTGGGGGCTGAGGGTGTGGGCTGGACCCTTTCAGCGGGAGGAGCGGCAGGCACGGGATGGGTGACAGTGACATCACAGTGATGCCACAGCAGGGTCCAATCACGGAGCGGCACCCTGTCCTGGGCACAGCTCCCATTCCCTGCACATTTTCCCGCTTCACCAACCCTCAGGGCCTCACTGTCCAGGACTGAGGGACAGAGGTGAGCTTGTCTAAGTTCCTGCAGTGAATGGGGCAGACTCAGACTCAGTGTGCACACGTGACCACAGAACCCCTGCTGCTGTCGTCTGCTGGATGTATGCTGACCCCAAAGCCCACCACCCGGGGAAGGCGGACGATGACCATGAGGGCCCGGGCCACATGGCCAGAGGCTCCCAGACCGCCCTGCACACCACCACGCACCGCATCGAGGTAGAAGGTGCTGGAGCCCACGAAGGAGATGGTGTCGTGCAGGTCATAGTTGTGCACGCCATTCTGGTGGTCCTGGAAGGGGACCACGGTGAGGGCGAAGGGCCCTACGCTGCGCGGGCTCCGGTTGGTCAGCCGCACCTCCAGGCACACGGGGTCGCCCACCTGGCAGGCCGCCGCAACCTCGCGGTCACATGGCTGTCCGTCCACCAGCACATCTGCAAGGGACACGAGACTGTCAGGGGCTGGGCTGGCCTGCACGGCCCAGCTGGCCTACCCCACCCAGTCGCTGATTCATTCATTTCTTCCCTCCTTCACCCTTCAAGGCTGCCACCCACTCCCTGCCAGGCTGGACACTGGGGACACAGATGTGTGACCAGTTCCTGGCCTCCAGAAGAGGAACCTGGCAAAGATGGGTGTGGTGGCTAGAGCTATGACTCAAGGGGTCTGCACCCCACTGGAGGGGCCTCTGGGAGGGCCTCCTGCCACAGCCCACCTGGAAGGCGAGGAGCTCTCTAGTGAGTCAGGGGCTCCTGTCCAGGTGAGAGTCTGACACCGTGGAGGCGAGGGTGTGGAAGGGGCCCTACGGGCCCTAAAGTGCCCCAGGTCAGGGGTCAGGTGAGCTTTGGAGCACAGGCAGGCCTGGGGTCCCTCTCCTCTAGTGGCTGCAAGACCGCACACCCCAGGAGGTGGTGTCTTGATCTCGTTCCCGACGAGGAACGCACAGTGGGCTCCGGCACTCCCTGCAAAGTGGCTGCACTGTGTTTTCCTCATCCTGTCCAGGGTGCCTGACACACAGCCCAGCACAGAACAGGTGCTCAGGGGAGCGGACCCTGAGCACTCGTGGACCCTGCCAGGCAGGGAGCTGGGCCTGGGCGAAGAAGCACAGATTCAACTCCTCTTCCCTTCCTTGCTCACATGCCCCAAGAGCTTGCAGACAAGGACGACGCCTCCTAACTGGGCAGCAGCAGGGAAGGAGGCCGAGGCCAGGGCGGGGGCGGGGGCGGGGGCGGGGGCAGAGAGGGTGTGCCCCCTCTCATGGAAGCGAGCTGATGATCAGGGTGGCGGGTTTGATGGTGAGCCCCAAAAGATATGTGAGAATATTGGGGAAGGGGGGTCTTTGGAGATGTAATCAAGTAAAAGGTCCCGATAGGAGCTCATTCTGGGTTACAGGGAGCCCTGCAGTGAGTGACAATGTCCTTATATGGAGCAGAAGAGGAGAAAGCACAGACAGAGACAGAGGCTGAGACTAGAGGATACAGCCAGGAGCCAAGGAGCCCAGGGTGGCTGGAGCCCCTAGGAGCTGGAGGAGGGAGGAATAAGCCCCCAGAACCTCCCACGGTCCTGCAACACCCTGGTCTCAGACTTCCTGCCTCTGGAACTGAGAACACACATCTGTTGTTCAAGCACCCAGTTTGTGGTCATTCGCTGTGGCAGCCCTAGCAGGCTAAGACAGGGAGGGCCCTTCCTGCCGGGCAAAGGCCACCTGCTGTGACCCTGTTGTGGAGGTCACAGAAGTGGGGGGGTCCTGCAGCCTGCAATTCAACTTCACATCATCTGAGTACAAACTGCGTGGCCGTGGGAGCCAGCCTGAGCCCCATGGTCTGCCGCGGCTGATCCTGTGCTGTGGGCTATCACGGCAGGCACATGGAGTAAGGATGACATGACGGTGACACGCCTAGGGAGAGTGTGTGGGCCACAAGAGCGCTCCCACACCTTCCGCCCCTTAACAGAGTCACGGACATCCTGGGCCGGGCCTGTTGCCAGCACCCTGCAGCGGAGGATCCTGGAAACACCCTGACCCACAGCCCTCTGCCCTTGACCTCTGTTTCGTGGCTACAAGGAGGGCCCTGTGGGGTGTCCTCACTGCAGCCCCGAGAAGAAGGTCCTCTAAGGACTGGCCCGCCTGGCTCACATGGTCAAGCCAGAGTAGGTGACTTCAGGCGCGGTCGGGCCTCCCGCTGTCCCGCCTGAGTTCCACTGGCCTCACATGCAGGTGAGGAGGAAAGCACCTTCTAAGACCCCAAGCCACTCTTTCGACCCCTGAAGAGGATGGGGGCAGAGGGGGCAGGATATTGAAAGTCCCTGTACCCGATTCCCAGCGAGTCCTGGCTCAGAGCCTCTGGGCCTGTCTCCTCTGCCATCCAGGGTCCCAGGCTCACAGGGAGGCTGTGGGGGCCTGGCAGGCAGCAGAGGATCTCGTGGCCACGGCGCAAGAAGAAGGACTCCTGGCACATTAGTGCCCTCCATAGCTCGTGTGCCAGAGAGGTTTAAGGGTACGCAATTCTTAAAAATTCATGTCCAGTGCGTCCTCATTTTCTCATTTTAGAGAAGTCAGTGCGTGGTTTATGATAAGGAGATGAGGACACGGCCTGTGCTATTAGGGAGTCACCTGCATGTGGTTCGTGTCCACTGTTTTCCAGTGTAAGTGACTGATGCACACCTTTTTTATATTGAGCTCTATCTGAATTCTGAGTTTATGTTCCTGGAATGGCGAGGCAGATGAAATGGGTGGCACAAGAGAAATAAACATTTCTAAGAGAGGCTGATAGGTCAGACTGCCCTCCAGGAAGGCTGGCCCCGGGCCTGTGCCCATCCCCCATCCTCAGGGCTGGAGCTGAAAGGGGCTGCAGAAACCATTTGGTCCCATTCATTCATTCCAAGATTTATTAGCTGGCTGCTAGCCCTTGCAGCCAGTGTGAGGAGCACGACCCACTGTTGAGCAAGCTCACAATCCAGTGGGAGAAGGAATGCTCAGCCAAGAGCTGGGGCATGCCAAGCCTCTGCATGATACAGAACTCAACAGGTGCTCACTATAGGGCCCAGGCAAGTAGCCCTTCACTCTGTGCCACTGTGGGGATGGCATCTGGGAAGGCTTCCTGGAGGAAAGGACACCATTCTCTATTCTAGTGTTTTTCAAGGCTATGATTTGCCCTCAAATCCCAGCTTTTGCTGCATCCTATGCTTTTGGATGTGCAGGGCCACCTGCAGTGAGTCTGACCAGGCTGGGATAAGCCTGGGGTTCCTGAGGCCCTGCCCACTGGGCTATGTGTAGTGCCCCTGAGTACTTCCAACAGTGCCTGACATGCAGCAGACGGCATGAAGATGGGCTCTTTGTTCTCCCAGCTGGTCTGTTCTGCTGAGCCCAGAAGGTAGGACCAGAAGGACCTGAGCATGAGTGCTTCTATCTATGGGGCCCTGGGGTATGTCACTACACCTCCTGGGCCTCCGTTTCCTCTTCTGTGACATGGAGCTGATGCTAATGCTAACAGTTGTGACAAGCTCATATCCTTGCTGCGAGGAGCTCAGTCACAGCATGCCCCAGTACTCATGAGCATTTGAGGGACTTTGTCTTGAGGCCCAGTGCTGTTGGGGCAGTGGCTTTCGTCTCAAGCCTTGGTTACCTGTCTGTGCTGTGCAGCCCAGCACAAGGAGGCTCCCATCAATCCCCAGCTCTTCTCCCTCCTCTACCTCTGTGCCACCCAAGCCAGGCCTCAGTAAATGTTTCTTGAACAGTGAACCAAACCAGGCGCAGTCTGAGCCTCTTGAATAAAAGGGGGGGAGATGGAGAGAGCAGATGTCGGGGCAGCCTGGTTGCTGGTTCCATTAAGGGAAAGAAGCGATTATGTGCACATCAGTGAAGGGTAGTTGGCTCATTACCACCCTGCCCTGCTTTTTTTTTTTTTTCCAGAGAACTGTGTGGACTGCTGGGGCAGAAGAGGACTGGTCTGTGGGCTTCTGGGCAGAGCCACCCTGGTCTGCCTGTTTAACCCTTCTTAGCCCCAGCTCTGTACGACTCCTTGGGAAGAGAAAGCTGATGAAGGCTTAAAGCCAGCTCTCCCTGTGAACACTGCTGGTGGAACCTTTCTTTGCTACTTTCTCTCTAGGAAGAGGGGAAGGAATGTGTGGCACTTAGGTGTGAGGCCAGGGTGGTAGGGGTTGGCAGGGGTTGTGGGCAGAGCCACGCCCTGTCAGAGCAGGAGGCCAGGCTGCAGTCCCAACTTTGCCTCTGACTTCCCCTCACCCTGGGAAAGGCCGTTTGCCAACTGGTGCCCCCTCCATCTCATCTGTGAAACTGGGATGATGATCTTGACCTCCCAGACTGGGGGCAGGGGTGAAGAGCAGAGAGGACCCAGCCAGAGCGAGCGCTCCTGCCACAGGCTCTCCTGTGTGGCCATCATTGCAGGAGGGCAGTGCTCTGGAATGGCAGGCAGCACTTGTCTTGCTCTCTGCTCTGTCCCTGCTCCCAGGGTGACCAACTATCCCAGTTTGCCCAGGGCTAGTTTGGCTTTAGCCTGCATTGCAGGAAACCCTCAGTGCCAGGCAAACTGGGACGGTGGGTCACATTACCCCGAGGCCTGGCATCCACAATGACTGCCAACCAAATTAATGCATTTCTGTGCTCAGCAAGCAGCTGTTTCCTTCCTTGCTCCACAGCTGGGGCAGCCCCTACAGCTCCAGCATTTCAGATCCAGGCATACAGGCACCAAATCCCCTGACGCTGACTCTTCCCCATGACACAGAGGAAAAGCAAATCTTCCAGTGACGGGGCAGAGCAGAGGTCTGTTTTTGTCCGAGAGCATTAAGCTTCCTGAATTCAAAAGGATGCCTTGGTCTCCCCTGGGACCCCCAGGGTACAGCTTAGGAAACGCGGTGGAAACGGGTCTAATGACCGTGATGATGATGGTGGCGATGCTCGCAGCTGCCTTGCCATGAGAACGTGTGACCGCATGGCAAGGCTGTGCCCGGGTAGGATTCGTGACCCCGTCAGCAGCAACACCTAGCCACATCCATTGCTGTCAATTTGCTTCTCTGACTCCGGGCCCAAACAAGCGGTGTCCCGTCCCGGGGGATCCGAAGAAATGGGCTGATTTCTGTAGGGCCCCACTCTCCACAGCCACCCTGCTGAGCAGGGCTGCACGGAGCATGCATGTAAGAGGACAGAAGGGAAGCCAGGGCCACCGTCCATCACAAAATGGCTTCTCCGACTCCAACCAGGAAGGACCTGGGATAAATAATGGGAAAAATTTCTCAAAGACAAGCTGTTTTGAAGCAGTTTCTAAACTGCCGCTGAGGGACGGGAAGGAACCACACGTGAAAGCGTGGGTGCTGCTGGGAGCTCAGCCCCGTCTGTGGCCCCCCGCAGGGGCTGGCTCTACTCCTGGCTCCCCCAGCACCCAGCTTCCATCTGCGCTCCCCAGGCAGGCCCTGAGGGACAAAGCGGGCAGCCCAGGGGCCATGCAGCCTGCCTGTCAGCTTCCACTGGGAAGAGTGGGTGCCTCCTAAGGGGCCCGCTGCTCAATCACAACGTGAGCCCTAGAACCGGTAGAACCGGGACCCAGTTCTGTGACTGCAGCAGCCCGGCCGGCTGGCCCCCAGGAGGTGGGCAGGGATGCCAGCGCATGTGTCCCCTCCCTCGGCTGCTCCTCACCACCCCCCAGAGCACCTTCCCACAGCCTTCAGGTGGGGGTCATCCGCCCTCCCCCCGCCGGGGAAACCCTGAGTCTGGCGTCTGGGTTTGTGGGGTCCAGTTTTCTCCCACTGTTCTCTGGGGCGGGACCCCATCGGGCTTCCTGCCACCCTCCATTTCCTGGTCCACCACATGAGCCGCCTCTTGGCAGGACTGGCTCCTCCTTCCCTCTCCCAGGCGGGATGGGGCGGGATTTGCACAGCTGTTGGTCGAGGCGCAGTTAGCAGCAAAGGCCCCAGGCTCCTGATTGGCTGGAGAATGGACCGTCTTGGGTTTGAGTTACTTCTCTGAGAATCTCCACCTCTCTGAGCCCCAGTCTTTAGGTGGGGTAGAAGGAGACCACGTCAAGTGGGGTTTTGTTAGGGGCCGCTTGATCCTAACCACCATGGCTCCCAGCCTTCCCTGAGGAGGGAGGATCTGCAGAAGCAGCGGAGGAGAACTAGGACGGGGATGCTTTGCATTTCGACAGCTTCTCCAGGGCCCTTCTTCGCCCGCGGGCTGGCTGTGAACACTGAGGAAGCTCCGTGTGGGATGCAATTGAGAGGACGGACACAGTGGGGGCAGGTCCTTCCGGCCTCTCCCGAGCCAGGCACCAGGCAGGCAGTTTCAGCACACTCTGACCACGAGGGAGGCAGACCCAGGGTCTCTGGGGATGTTGGGTCCCCGTAAGCCTTTTTGCCTGGACCTGGAATGCCCTATCCAAGGGAAGCAGCGGCCTAGGGAGGGGAAGGGGCTCCTGTGCCCACGACCGCCAGTGGTAGGGGGGTCATGAGCTGAGAGACAGAATGACTAAAGGTCGAAACGTGCCTAGCAAAGCCTCCTGAATCCCCAGCACTTATTTCCCAACAGAGGGGGTCATGTGGTTGACAAAATAATGTGCCCCCTCCACTTGCCCATGTACCAGTCCCGGGAGCCTGTATGTCCCCTCCCATGGCAGAAGGGGCTTGGCAGATGTGATGAAATGGAGGTCCTGGAGAAGGGGAGAGGCCCCTGGGTCATCGGAGTGGGCCCAATGGCGTCAGGAGAGTCCTTACAAGGCAAGAAGGGAGACAGGAGAGGTGCACACTTGGCTGCTGGCTATGAAGACGGGGAAGGCACACGGGGTGCAGGCACCGCAGGAGCTGGAGAACGCCAGCCCAGGGAGGAAGGTAGCCCGCAACACCGATCAGACTCTGGACCCCAGAACCACACGGCGGGGATATGTGCTGTTTAAGCCACTAACCTTGTGGTCACTTGTGAGAGCAGCTGGTGAGCCGAACACAAGTAGGGGTCTGAGGACACACGCAGAGCCCCCAAGGGGCCCCAGTCAGCCTCAGGGCCACCACTTCCCAGGCCGCTAGGGGAGACCCAGCCTGGGCGCAGAGCTGGTCTTGGGGCAGACGGCGCTGGGTAGGGTGCACAGCTCTCTGAGCCTCGGCTTCCTCGTTTGGAATGGTCGCGCCTTCCTCTCAGGGATGTGGAGTGAGTGTCAGATCCTCTATGAGAAGTGCCAGACAGAACAAGGTGCTCCAGGAATGTCGGCTCCTGCCCGCCCCCAGCTTCTGAAAGCCAGTGCGCCCCAGGCTAAGATCACATCATTCATTTATTTAACAAGCAGTGGAGAGGCCCTGAGCTGCAGGCCCGTGCTCCTCTGGGCAACGCTGACATCTCAACCGGGCATCACGGGGTCTCACTCTCCACTTTCTCCTCCAGTCCCTCTTCCCCATGCCTTCCCCAGTAGGGTGGCTCCACCACTGGCAGCAGCTCAAGCTGGGTCCTCTCCTCCCGGACACCCAGCCCCAGCGTGGGACATGTCTGGTGCCGGTGCAGTTGGGCCTCTCCTCAGCCTCCATCCGCCCCGCCCTGGCTGGCTGCTCCCTCTCCTTTCTGCACAGCCACAGCTCTAGTGTGAGACGCTGGTAGGCAGTGTCACTTCCATGCTCCTCGCCTGCCTGGCCCGTGGCTTCTGTTTATGCTCAGAATAAAAGAAAGTCTTGAATGAAATTCTCACCCCAACTCTGGTCTCCTCGGCCCTATGAGTTTCCTCCCAGAGCCCGTCTCCCGGGCTGTGTCCTCCCGGCCACTGCTCCCTGGCTGTCCTGTCCCTCCAGCACATCCTTCCTGTCCCAGAGCCTCTGCACCTGCCGTCCTCGCCTCCCTACCAGCTCCATCCTGATGGTCAGGCCTTGGCCCTGCCAGAAAGGCTGTCCCTGACCACACAGTAGAGGGCTTCCTGCCCCTGCCAGCCACTTGGCCACATTCGTGTATTTTCTCATGGCCTTAGCATCTGATCTGAAGCGACCTTGTTTATCCATTTGTTTCATTATTAACTACCTGTGTTCCTCCTCGTCAGGAAGCTCCAGGAACAGTGGCACTTGGCCGTCTCATTCACCGTGGTGTCCCCAATACCCAGCACAGACAGGCAAATGGCAGACACAAGTTCCATTTCATATCTGCTGGTCACATAGATGGATGAGTGAGTGAGTGAATACTGGGCTTTGGGGTTAGATACCCAGGTTTGAACGCTGGCCCCACCACCAACTGGCTGTGCCCTGCCCCATTCAAACCGCTAGCGCACCATTTGGCACAGGAGGGACCAGGGCCATGTCCCAGAAGTGCGTCCCGAATGAGGACTCTAGGACCAGCTACAATGCTCCGCTCTGGACCCATACCTGACAGTGCGCTTCCAGAGATGACGTATGCAGGAGAACCTCATGGTGTAAGGAACCTCCTGGGAGCCAGTCAGCCTCCTTCCTCAAGGCGTCACATCAGCACCGGCCCCCTCTGCCCTCCTGCCCCTGGCCCTGCTTCTGCTTCACATTTAATACCAGCCAGAGTTACGGACATAATTGCGTCTGGCCCAGAATTCCTCCTGAAGTCCCTGCCACATTCACGCTATAGCACGTCCAGGCTCTGGTAGAAACACGGGCTATAAATAAAGGCTGTGCCCGCCGGGGAGGGGCTTGGCAGGGCACAGAGAAAGGAAGCCATTGGCCAGCCTGTGCATGGGGTCAGGGGGCCACTGTGGGGGCTGAGAACGCGGCAATGTGTGCACGCTGGGCAGGGGGAGGCAGGCTGGCCGAGGCTCACAGGTGGTAAAGTGTGTCTCACTCGGCGCCCACATCCTCCCAGGAGGTCAGAGAGCAGATGCAGCTTTATTTGCAGAAGCACGCTGAGGTGTAGAGAGGTGACAGGAGCTGCCTGGGCCCCGTGGGGGCCCTGTGGAAGCAGGCCTGGGAGCCCTGTCCTGGAGAGTGGTCGGCAGAGGGGGCAGTTCCAGTGGTGATGTTCAACAGGATAAGGCCCGCGCGGGCGGTGAGCTCAGGTGCTCTGTGGGGACAGGGGCCCCGACTGGAGCCGTCCTGGGGCAGGCCCGTCCTTCGGCCTCTCCACCTCTGGCTGTCGTGACCCGCTCAGGACTCAGGCTGCTGGAGGGCAGATGTGGGGCTGGTGCAGGCCTTCCAGTCTGGGCTCTGCCAAACACTGCCTCCACTGTGGTCTGGCTGTGTCAGGAGCAACGCCAGGAGGGGTGAATCCAGGGAGATGCAGAGGCCCAGCCCTGGGCAGCTGCCATTCCCATTTGATTCCACAGCTTGGAACTCCAGCCAGAGGTTTCTGTAACAGGAATGAGCCCCAGGAGGAGGGTGGAGGACGTGGGGGAAGGGGCCTGCCCTACCTGCACCCACGGCCTCCCCTTCCTCCAGCCTGCCCCAGCAGGGCACTCCCCCTTGGGCGTGACGCTCCCCATTGGGCGTGATGCTCCCCCAGGGTGTGAAGCTCCCCTGGGCGTGATGCCCACCTCGGGCGTGGCACTCCTCCTTGGTGGTCCTCTGTTGTCGACGATGCCTGACTTCTTGAGCACTCACTGTCTTCCAGGCCCAGGGCTTAGGGCTCTGTAGGTATCCCCTAATTCAGTCCTTGGAGCAGCCCCAGCAGGAGGGCTGGCCCTTGTTCCATTTGACAGATGAAGCCCTTGAGGTGGCGAGTGGCTCAGGAGCTGGTCTCAGGTGAACAGCAGTAGGTGCTGAGCCCCCGCTGGATTCCTGGGCTCTGGACTTGCTCTGGTTTTGTTGTTTTTGTTGTTGTTGTTTTCCAATAGCTTTATCGAGATAAAAGTCACATACCACACAATTCACCCATTTAAAGTGTACAATTCAGTGGTTCATAGTATATTCAGGCATGTGCGACCATAGCCCATTTTCAAACATCTCCATCACCTTCAAAAGAAACCCTGTACCCTTTTAGCCATCACTGCCCCGCCCCCCAGACCCACTCCACCCCCAGCCCTGGGCAACCCAGTAATGACCTTTCCCGAGCTGTACATTTCCCTACTCCGACTCCCATATAAACAGAAGCAGAGGGCAGTGAGCTGCGGTGCCTGGCTTCCTTCGCAGAGCACGATGTCTCTAAGGCTCACCCGTGCTGCAGCATGGGTCAGTGCTGCGTTCTTTCTCATGACGGGACAATATTCCATGTCTGGATGGGGCACATTTTGTTCATCAGGCATCCACCAAGGGACACATGGGCTGTTTCCACCTTTGGCTGTTATGAGTGGTGCTGCTGTGAACGTTTATGGAGGAGATTTTGTGTGGACACGGGTTATCATTTCTCTTGGGTGTACACCTGAGAGCAGACTTGCTGGGTCAAATGGCAACTCTGTCTAACGGTTTCAGGAAGCACCAGACTGTTTTCCAAGGCGGCTGCACCCCCATTCCCAGCGGCGGCGCGGGAGAGGCCTGACTGCTGCACGCCTTCTATGGCACTGTGGTTGCCTGGCTCTGGTTCACCCATCCTGGTGGAGGTGAAGTAGTATCTTGCCGTAGTTCTCATGTGCGTTCTCTCTCACGTGCCTTGCTGCCGGTGCTCACTGCTCCCTGCGCAGACAGCCCCGCTGTGCCCTACCAGCCTGGGACAGCTGTTTGGAATGGACCTTCTGTGCAGTCCTCTTTGCTTGCAACGTCCATGAGCCATGAGAACCCTCTAGAACTCCAGGCCCTTGACCTCCATATTTCGGGAGTTTCTCACATTTTGGAGCCTGGGGCCAGACAGCAGGCCAGGGCTGAAGCTGGAAGTCTCTTCCCTCAAGCACAGCAGAACACAGCACACAATCAGGGACCAGGCAAGTCAGGGGCCACCAGAGAGGGTCAGGACCCAAACTTTGGGCAAACTATGGACCCAGAACATGGCCACGGGCAGAGGCAGGATGGACTCAGGGGTTAGGGAGCTAGGAGATGGGGCCAGATGGAGACCAGACCTTCAGGACATGAGGACCAGCAGGTCAGATGGGCCCAGCATGCACGGTTGCTTTCAACTCTGATCTGCAGGCTGGGTGGGGGTGGGGAGCTGGCAGACACTCCTGGCACCCAGGAGACATTCACTGAAATGCTGCATCTGTGGGAGAAGAACAGCCCCCACCTGTGGACTCGGGTTCAGTCTACAGCAGAGATTTCAAACCACAGTGGACTTTTCAAGAGACCTGCCTGACTGCATCCTAGAGAGGCGAGTTTCCTCTGTCTAGGGCGGTGCCGAGCACGAGTCTCTGCCGTGCATGTGTCCAGGGTTGCAGGCCCAATGCACAAGCCATGTCTGCCTCACTCAGAGTGGGCTGAGAGGAGCAGGGGAGGAGAAAATGTGGAAGGTGGTGGGGTGAGGCTACCGTGGGCTTCTTAGGTGGTTGAAGGAAACAGCTAAAATGTCTGCAGGGCCCAGGGTCATGTGCAAATTACTTTACAGTGACAGAGGAATGATCTGTGGATTTCTTGTCCAACTGGCTCATCCAACAATCTGTTCACTTGTCCTTCAGGGCACGTCGCCTCAAGGCTGGCTGCTGAAGGTTTATTTTTCCTCCAGAGCTCAAACTCCCAGCGACGCCTCCCCCACCTGGCCCCACAACTCTACTCTCCAACCTTTTGTGCTGGCGAGAAACAGGGGACTAAGTAGCCTTCAGTTGCAAATATCTAATTTGGGATTTAAAAATGTAAAGACAAGAACAATGCAGTGGAAATACATGACTCGAAGACCGAGGAACAAAGTGAGTCAAGTTTTTAAGGCTCTATCAAGCCTGCCTCAGCTATAATATATTTAACTTTTAAATTTCAGAAGACACACATTTTTCTAGTTGACATAAATCTTGGGTGGTCCTAAATTTTAGAGCCAAATTTGATTCAGGCAAGGTTTGGCTTCAAAATTAATCAAGGAGTTTTCTCCCTCTTTAGATGAAGCAAAAGAAGTTCTGTGGAGAAGTAAAATAGCCAAGACCCGAGATGAGACAGGACTGCAAAGCCAAGGTTTCCTGCCCTTCACCAACACCAGGCCAACTGTCCTGTGGGGGTGGGGGGCAGGCAGGCACGTCCCATATAAAACCCTCTAATTTCCAATTATCTAACATAACTGGTGAACTGTCTCTACTGCTAACGTAGTTGGTTGCTAGCTACTCAATGCCCCCAGCCCGGCAAGTTTTCCCTCTTTATTGATGACAGCCAAGTAACTGACCTTTTCACTTTGGCTGTTAGGAAGCTCAGAACTCTAAACATGAATCCACCTAAAGCACCATGTTGGCCTTCAGTGACTGTACACTCACAGCCACCGCCACACATGTTCACTCACGGGTACGCGCGAACGCGCACTCACAGCCACCGCCACACACGTTCACTCACAGGTAAGCGCGAACGCGCGCTCACAGCCTCTCCTGCACAACTGCTCTTCCACATCTTGACCAACTATGCCAATATGGTTTCCCTTGGTCCAGACCTTCTGCATTTTATTTCGCCTCTTTATTGTGTATCCAGAGAGAGTTTGGAAAAGAAGCGAGAAGCATGGATAATGGCCAAGAAATGGGGGTGATGGTGCTGTGTCAGAGTGTCTAGTCAAAGAGGCAGTGCACAGCCTGGGTGGCATGTGTCAAATCACACAGTCCCCACCCCTCCCCACCCCTGCTCCTTTCCACCACCCCTTCCTCACCTCCAGACCCTCCCTGACTGCTGGGAAGGGGCCTTCTCTCAGGGTGCTGGAGCCCAAGGAAGGCTCAGACAGGGAGACACAGCCTGGGTGACAGAGACGGAAGAAGGGCTTGCTCCGTCTCTGTGTCCCAGAGCACTGCTCCCCTAGGAGCCGAGGCAGGCCCAGTTCTGCACACTCCAGCCGGCTACACTCCCGCTGACCCCATGGACGCAGAACACGGGCTCTTTCCCCCCACCAGCGACTGTCCGGGCATGCACTTCGTGAAGCTGGAGCTTCGCTCTCAATCCACCAAATGGCATGCATTTTTAACAGTTACTGAGGGAGCTAATTAGTTCATAAACCAGGACGCCTCTTCCCCGGCATCCTGGGAGGGCGGTGGTGCCGGCCCCGCATGTGTAATTACCCTCAAGTCGAGAACAGCTCCTGAGGAGCTGTTGGGCTCTCTTGGGTAAATAATTTACTTTTACAACTTTTCATTAAAGATTAAAGGGAATTAAATTAAAATTAGGGCAAAATGAAGTTAGAGAGGAGACCTGTACAGCTTGGAGTTCTCTCATCGGAGGCTCTCTGCTTCCTGAGCTCACCCACCCTCCGTCCAGGGACGCCAGGGCTGCTGTGGAGGGGAGACCCCGGGGATGTGCAGGAGGTGGGCTCTGGAGAGGAGAAGGACTTCCCTTCCAGGTAGGCCTCCTGATTACACCCTGCATGGCCAGGACCTGCTGGGGATGGTGGCCGTGGCTGCCTTGAGGATGAGGTGAAACACCGTCACCAACACGACACACTGAGGCCAGGGCCTCCCAGCCCATGGACACCCTCCACGGATACCAGGCCGAGATCCTCGGGTCGAAGGCTTTATGGCTTGGATGTGAGATGATGGTTGGAGCTTAGGTGCTGACTCAGGGGCCTGGGTGAGCCCCTTCAGAAGCCAGAGCTTCTGCTTCCTTGTCTAAAAAAGGGAAAGGTGGTGCATAGAGTGAAGGAGAGGGCTGAGCTCTGATCCTGGCCAGAGAGAAATGCCCAATGAACAGAGGGGTGTGAATCACTGGTGCCTGGCTCCCACACCCAGGAGAGCTGAGGAAGGAGTTGTGGGTTAATCCAGGCCATGCACTTGCAGCGGCTCCAGCTCAGCTCCGCCTTCAGCACGCTCAAAGCGATTGGTAGGACAGCGGGTGAGTCGGGGTGGGCTGTGCACAGAGAGCTGAGCCTGAACACGGGCCAGGTCATCCTAGCAGGGGCAGGACATGGGCTGCTGAAGGAAACCAGTCCTCCTTCAGGCCCAGGAGGCTCTGGGATTTGCTGCCCTGGCTGGGGCCTCCCTTGGGGACAAACAGAGAGCAGGGCAGGGGGGCAAGGGGGAAGCCAGGGCCTCTGGATGGAGCGGGCAGTTGGGAGACCAGGGACTGGGCTCACCGCCTTGCTGCTATGTGCCTTTTGGCCAAGACTTCACTTCTCTGAGCTCAAATGTACAAATCTATAGCACATGAGTAAACTGAGTCAGTGAGCAGCAGCCCGCCTCCACGTGCCCATGGCGAGCACGCTGGCACTGCTTCACTGAACATTCTCAGTGACGTTCCGAGGCATCGTCCTGCTCACTTGATGGACAAGCCTATTTTGGTTTAAAGAGACAGAGTCAACACTTGAACCCAGGTCTCCCTGGCACCAAGGCCAGTGCACACCTTCACTCCACGGCTCTGTGCTCAGGGTGGCATCTGCTACCATCTGTGCCCCTTGCCCTCTGTGCTGGGCTCCTGCAATCGCCGCCGGTGGCACCCCAGCTTTGTGTCTCAAGGCCCTGCACACGTGCCCCCTCCGTGAGGCGGTTCCCTGCTCTCTCATGGAATACTCGACCTCGAGAAGGTTCTAGCTGCAGAGGCTGTCTGGGAAGCCATCGCCTTTCCTCCTGGGCACAGACTGCAGCCCCTCTCCCAGAGATTGAGTTGGAAACACAAGATCAAGTCCAGACCAAGCGGACTTAGGGGGAAATGACAAACCTGGACTGTAAACATATCCATCCTATAGTCCCCCATCTCCAGGCTGAGGGCTGGAGGAGGGAGGAGCTGCAAGATAGGCAGGCTATGGGACTGACAGGTCCACGGGGTGGGGGAGCCCCTAGGGGTGGGGCCCCAGGTGGGCAGAGCCTCAGGGTAGGCAGGGACATACAGGGGACGAAGACACAAGGTGGTCAGGGCCAGAACACTGTGGAGCCTGGGTCCCCAGGTGAGCACCAGAAAGCTGCCTGCACCAAGAACACCATGAGATATAAACAAAATGAGGTTGGTGCATTAGGTCCCTGGAATTTGGGGCTGTTTGTTACAGCATTTAGCTGTGACATTTACAGGCCACCAGAGCTCATTTAACCAAGCCCTCCCTTTCAGGAGGAAGCACCAGGGCCCCCGTGCGCTGCTGTGCCCACGGCCACACTGGGCATCCATGGCAGGCAGGCACCGGGCCTCCAGTCCCTTCTCTCCCAACAGAGGCAAGCTGTGTTTTGCACTGGGAACGCCTTGGCTCACAGAGACAATGACTATATTAAGTTCTTCCCCTTCAACCTTCTCTTTTTGGACAAGCACTTCAGACAACTGAAGATAAACCAGAAGAAAAAGAAAGGGGGAAAAAATGGAAAATATGCCTGCTGGCTGGTAGCATTATGCAAAGACAGCTTTCTGAGAACAGCAGAGAATTTAAAATGACTCCTCTGTCCCCAAGCAATGTCTCTACCTTTTCAATCTCTCATTTTTCATCTTCTCTCAAGCCTGTCTAAATAAAGCAAAGACTCTCGCCACCCAGGCAGGGCCCCGCCCCCACCGCTCTGTGTGGCTCTGTGTTGAGCCCTTGTCCTCATCACACAATGCCAACCCAGTCTCAGACTTTCTCATCTGCCAGTCAGATCATACACGTGGGCATGGTCAACACCCAGGGGGTTTGGAGGAATCATGAGACCCTTTCCTAGAGGAGGAAGCTGAGGCCTGGAAGGGAAGGAGTACGGGAGGGTCAGAGCAGATGTGAGGGGTGTGCAGGGGTCAGAGTGGGTGTGGAGGTGTACAGGGGTCAGAGCAGTTGTGGGGGCTGTGCAGGGGTCAGAGCAGGTGGGGGTGTGTGCAGGGATCAGAGAAGATGCAGGAGGTATACAGAGCAGGAGTCGGAGCAGGTGGGCGGGGAGCGTACAGGGGTCAGAGTGGGTGTGGGGGTGTCCCGGGGTCAGAGCAGTTGGGGGGTGTGCAGGGATCAGAGAAGATGCAGGTGGTATACAGAGCAGGAGTCAGAGTAGGTGTGGGGGGCATACAGGGGTCAGAGTGGGTATGGGGTGCGCAGGGGTGAGAGCGGGTGTGTGGAGATTTACAGGTGTCAGAGCTGGCATGGGGGGCATGCAGGAGTACTGAGGGGCTGCAGCTGGTTTTCTGTGCCAGGCCTTGCATAGGCTGCTTGTTGGCTCTGGCTGGGCATCAGCCACTGGTCTGTCCAGTGCAGCCTCTCCTCCCTGGAAGCCTTCCCTCCCAGGGACCTTAGTTGCTGCCCTCAGCATTCTGCACCTGAGTGCCCATGTGTGCCGCCTAGAAGGGCATTTACCTTGGGGGCAGGGGTCCGCCTCCACTAACAGGCTGGCACTTCCTCCCCCCAGGCCCTAGTGCCCAGCAAGGCCTGTGTGTATGGGGCCTGTATGGGGTCTCCACCAGGATTTCTAGACCTTGAACTCTGGCAGTAGGGCCAGGCTTGAAAACCAGGTTTCTGGACTCCTGGTGTGTGCAGCAGGGAGACAGCAGGAGGAAGAAATTTTCCAGAGAGAAGACATAAAGTGATCGTGGATGTAGAAATGACGACTTCAATTGCTCCTCCAAAGTATTCAAGGCCAAGTTCAAGGCTGTCTGATCACCCCCCGCCCTGTGGTCTCTCACCCCAGTGCTCTGTGACTTCCCCTGCTCCATCTGTCCCTCCCTCCTGCTGACTCCTTGTGGCCTTTCCAAAGCTGGGCTCCTGCAGCACCTGCTCCAGGAAGACTTCCTGAAGCACATCCAGCCCCCAGCAACCTGCCATGGCCTGCATGGCCCACAGGGGAATCTGCTGCTGACGGCTGTCTCTCCTGAGCTCCTGGGGGACCTTTGCTATATGAATGGATAGATGATAGACGACCTTGGCCCTTCAATGGCTTACTGTGTGACCTCAGGTAAATCATTTAACCTCTCTGAGCCTCAGCGTCCCCACTGTCACATGAGAGCAACGGGCTGAATGGTTTCAACAGGCTCACTATTTCATGTTCTCATCTCTGGGCGCCGTGTCCAGAACTTCTTCCTACCATGAAAAGGTGCCATGCTTGTCATGAAGCATGCCAGGAGCCCCTCACACCCCGTACCCCCAGACTGTCCTCACACAGCCCAGGGCTGACCCCTGCCTGGTGCTGGGTCAGTGCTTACGAGGTTAAACAGACTCTTGATGTGGTGACAGCCAAAGCTTCACATAGAACTACAAAGTCCTAGAGCACAAACAGGAAGGACACGAGATGCAAAAGGACCTTCCAGTGGCCCATCTGCTTGAACCGCCAGAGCCAGGCAGCTGCCCCGGTGCTGGACTGGAGGGGGCAGGGCTGCCCAGCGGAGAGCGCCTCCCTGCTGAGACTCTGGGCAAGGGGCTTTTAGAAGCGGGGCCACAGGCAGCCTGGAGGTTCCTGAGGACCTGGTCAAGGGAGATGGGCCCGGACACTCCCTCTGCCCTAGGCTTGGGCTGGCAACACAGAGACGACCAGGAGCTCACAGCCTGCAGGGGAGACTGTGGCCCACACACTCCAAGACCGGGTGAGGAGTGTCCCCCACCCCATCCCATCTCAGCTGGGAGTGGCGGGGCCTGGATACAGGAGGGTCCCTAGGAGCCCTGGCTGCCCCAGTGTGGCATAGACCTCGCCTCAGTCCTGAGGCACCCACCAGGGGTTGCCCAGCCTTCCCCACTCCCCAGGCTTCTCTGATGGGGCTTCAGCACCCCAAAAGCTGCAAGTATTAATTCAATCCGGGGTCCCAGATGTGCACAGGATTCCTGCTCTCCATTATGGCAGCCACCCTGAGAATGAATGCTGATTTACCAGACCCTGGAGGCAAACCACGCTTCCCCAGGCCTCAGCAGGCTCAGGTCTACCATGCCTCTTTGTCCTCTTCCACCCTAGCCACCTCCAGCAGACAAGAGGCGCCCTCAGGCTGCCGCCCCTTTGTATTTATTTTGCTGGGTCTCCTCAGTGTGCAGAGGAGGACCTTAGGGCCAGGCAGCACCCCTGCATTGCACCCCAGCTGAAAAGGCCCATGGAGCTGTGCTGGGCACAGGCTGAGGGGTTCTCTAGGCAGCCTGAACCAGAGAAGACTTGCTGGGACCCCCAAAGCTGGCTTGTGGCCCCTGCTCCTGGGGATAGACCTCTGGCCTCTCTCCAAAGACCATGCAGCTTCTCTAAATGAGCTTTCCAGCACTGAGGGGGCAGGAACGCCCTGGGCCTGCCTGGGATGAGTCCCGTGGGACCATTCAAACTGCACCTGTTCAACAGGTCCCCGCCTATGCTGGGATTCTACCTGCAGAGCTCACAAACACTCTCAACTGCTTCCATCTCCAGGAGTCCATTTGTTCCCTGGAGCAGCAGCAGGTGACATCAGCAGGTGGGTCTTCACCCCGCTGAACACAGAGAAACCAAGTGTGACTCCAGCACTAGAGCCAGGAGCCCCCACCCTCTGCCAGGCAGTGTGGTGGAGTCTCTGGCCCACCCCAAGGGCTGCAGACAGCCAAGCACAAGGCGAGGAGACTTCCTCGTGGGCTGCGCCAGGGCAAGCCAGCAGGGCTATGGGGTCATCCTAGGGAATGGCTGCCTGGCCAATCAATACGCCATTTAAAATTAGCACAGCCCTGCCTGGGAGAAAGGTTATGGGAGGTCAACATAGTCAGCCCACCCAGCCACAGGTCTGAAACCTCTGGCCCAACTCTGTCAGGTGTTAGTCTGGAAATCACAGTGGATTTATTGGCTGTGCAATGATCAGCAGCCAGAACTAGACAGAATGCATCTTTGCAGGGGTCCAGAGGCTGGGGATGCCCAGGGGCCAGGCCCACAGCACCCGGAATTGACCCCCGCCATGGCACATAAGTAAGCCTGGCCCTTTCAGACACCAGATCGCCCCTGCATATCCCTGCTGCTGGTCCCAGGGCCATGCCCTAGGCTTGCTCATTTCTGATTCTTCCCACTGCCCTCTTGCTTCCAATACTAGATTGTGGCCACCAGCAACAGGGTGGGACTCCCCTGTTTCACTTCTAAAGTCACTGATCTCAGCTTTGTGAGGTTCTTAGTTAGGGTGAACGATATAGCTCTATCTGCCCAGGTATCTGGACTCCCATGTCCCAACCCTAGAACAAAGACCTGGACATAACCTCTTCTGCCTCCACAAACTCAACAACACTAGACTACATGTCATCCACCCATCTATCCAGCATCTACCCATCTACCATCCATCCATCCAGCACCCAGCATCCACCATCCATCCATCTAGCATCCATCCATCCATCCACCCATCTACCATCCATCCATCCATCCATCCACCCACCATCCACCCATCTACCACCCATCCATTCATCCAACATCTACCCATCCATCCACCCATCTACCATCCACCCACTATCCACAATCCAATGATCCACCCCTCTACCATCCATCCATCCATCCATCTAACATCTACCCATCCCTCCATCCATCCATCCACCATCCATCTATCCACCATCTACCCACCATCAATCCAGCATCCACTCATCCACCACAGGTTATGGGAGGTCAACATCCATCTACTGTCCATCTACCATCCATCCATCCATCCATCTAAAATCTACCATTCCTCCATTCACTCATCCATCTCTCTACCATCCATCCATCTACCATTCATCCATTCATACATACATCCACCACCACCTGTTCATCTACCATCCATCCATCTATATATCCATCCATCTATCTATATACTATCCATCCAATACCATCTATCCACCATCCATCCACCATCTACCCATCTACCATCCATCCATCCATCTACCCATCCCATCTACCACTACCATCCATCCATCCAACATCTACCCATCCATCCACCATCTACCATCTATCCATCCAACATCTACCCATCTATCCACCATCCACCATCCACCCACCACCCACCATCCACCATCCACCCATCTACCATCCATCCATCCATCCATCCATCCAACATCTACCCATCTATCCATCCACCCATCTACCATCCAGTCATCCAGCATCTACCCATGCATCCACCCATCTACCATCCATCCATCCATCAATCCAAAATCTACCCATCCATCCACCCATCTACCATCCATCCATCCAACATCTACCCATGCATCCACCCATCTACCATCCATCCATCCATCCATCCACCATCCACCCATCCACCCATCTACCATCCATCCATCCATTCATCTATCCAACATCTACCCATCCATCCATCCACCCATCCATCCATCCCTTATCTATCCATCTATCCACCTTTCCTTCCTCCCTCCCTTTATTCACTTTCCATCAGATTTCCCAATAGCCATTCATGCGTTTTACCATTTTACTGATTTGTTCTGCTCTTCTCTCAGGGGAAATACTCCCAGTGGCTGCTGAATGCTCATCTATCCTTCGAAGTCTGGATGCAGTAAGTCATTGCTGCAAGCCTTCTGTACTCCTTCCAGATTTCTCTATCCTCCCCTGAGGCCTTGATCATACCCTCCTTGTTTGCCTGAGTCAGATGAGTCCCATTAAGCCTTATGTCTGCCATTATTAGCTGTGGCCCTCTGGCCAGCCACCCATTCTACAAGTCCCGGAATCCTCATTTGGAACATGGACTAAGGGTGACCGCAAGGATGAAAGGACTTCTATGAGTAGCGCTGCCACCTCAACACATGATGCTGCTGGGCAATGCCACCCCCTTCTCCTCGCCTGTGTTGCGGCCATGGGACAGCGAGGTGTCTGTGTGTCTGTCTGCTCAGCTGGAGCACCCCCATCATGGTTGTTTGTGCATCCCAATCCTGCTCCTTGGCACAGAGCAGGTATTCCATAAATATTTGCTGAATCAAACTGACTTATCTGGGCACGTCTCAATCTTGAATGGAGAAGTGCAAAAAGAGAGACCATCCAGTGTGTTCTTAGCTCGGGCTGGCTCTGTGGGGAAAGGTGAAGCCATGTGGCAGCCACCATTAGCTTGAAACAGCCAAGGTCCCCCAGCCTGCTGCTGCTCCATGCCCTGCTCCTGACCTCCCAAGGAGCCTGGCCCTCTCCAGACCCCACTTTCCTTCCCTGGGAAATAAGGGCATCTAATGAGTGACCCCTGAAGCTCTTTCCCCTTTGACTGCCTGGTCTCAGCTGCACAATTAACAGCAGACGTCACCAAGAACTGGTCAGTTTGTACCACCTGGGGCTCCCACATCTGCTCCCAGGAGTGCAGCTGGTCTGAAAAGTTGCCCTTCAGGAATCAAGGCCAGAGCCACAGTCCACAGGCACTCTGGGTGCTGCCTGCAGACAGCCCCTTCCAAGACTGCCTCGATTCGGGAGTGCTGCCGTGACCGAGATCACAGCCCCTTCCTGGGGTGACCTACATGCGGTGACTGATCCACACAGGGTATCAAGGCTGGGCCCCTCACCTCACCCAAACTCGGGGTAACACCAAGGAGCCATCCCAACTCCCGTGGGTCAGCTGAAATCCTCACTGGGCCTGCCAGCTTCTTTCTCTGTCCATCTGCTTCCTCCTCTCCTTCCCACCATGCTGACCTGAGGGCGCTGCGTGCCAGCCTCTGTTTTCCAGAGACCCCCCCACCCCGTGACACAAGATGAACAGCACACCTTCCTCCCCTGGCTGAAAACAGGCCTCCTGCTGGTGCAAAACCACATTCAATTCATCAGAGACTTAGCCTTGGCCCCACCACTTACTGACTGACTTTCTGAGCTTCCACTTCCTCATCTGTCAAATGGGCAAAACGTACAAGAACACAGGGTGTGGCTACGAGGGAAACCCCAGGAGCTGTGTGGCACATGGAGCTGTCACTGCCAGGGGTCCTGGGAAGGACCGGCCAAAGCCATCGGTCTTGGCTGCGTGGGTTCAACAGGACAGGGGTGATGAGATGGCCCTCGGCCAGTCTTGAGGTCACCTGAGAGGTCATTGTAATTGGGGGAGCCATGAGCTCTGAGCCTGTGTCTGCCCCAGCTCCCACTGCTGGCTCAGTGCTGGTGTGGCACCTGGCGCCCTCCAGGTCCTCAGGTAACTTGTGCTGAGTGAATCAGTGAACCTAGGAGCACGCAGGACAGACCTGTGGGGGAGCCAGCCAGGGTTGGGGTATAAGGATAGCAGGTCACAGGAGGAGCCAGCCAGGGTTTGGGGATGAGCAGGTCGCAGGAGGAGCCAGCCAGGGTTGGGGATGAAGACAGCAGGTCGCAGGAGGAGCCAGGGTTTGGGGATGAGCAGGTCGCAGGAGGAGCCAGCCAGGGTTGGGGATGAGGACAGCAGGTCGCAGGAGGAGCCAGGGTTTGGGGATGAGGACAGCAATGTCGCAGGAGGAGCCAGGGTTTGGGGATGAGGACAGCATGTCGCAGGAGGAGCCAGCCAGGGTTGGGGTATAAGGACAGCAGGTCGCAGGAGGAGCCAGGGTGCGTGGGTATTAGGACAGCATGTTGCAGGGGCCCTGGAAGTGGGGTGTGCAGTGGGCCCAGTGGCTGCTCTGGCAGTGCCTGTCAGTACCATCTAGAGGGAGTCCCCCCAGCCCAGGCATCATTCACTTCTGACGCCACTGGCCAGGCCTGTCTCGTTCTTGAGGCCTGGTCTCTTGGGGCCTGGGGGACTGAGCGCAGAGAGGACCTTCTACATCACCTGCACGCCCACAGTTCTCACGCTTAGTAGGCGAGCAGTCGGCACTGCTGGCGGGCTCGCCTCCCTATCCGAGGGGGAATCCCTGAACCCACGGCAACGACGCTTTCTGCTGGGCTTCCTCCAGGGAGTCACATGCCAGGAGGCTGCATGCCCTGATGCCAGGAGGATTTTTCCAGTGATTAAAAATGTGGCCCTGCCGAGTGGCCTCATTTTTTATTTTAAACAACCATGGCCCCAGGGATTGGGCCTGGGCTTTGTGGAGGCCTTCTTTAGAGAAGAAAGCAATTAGAAGATGAATTAAAAACAAATTAATCTTTGTCTTCTTCCACTTGGAAGGGAATCCCGTGACAGCGAGGAGGCCAAGAGCTTGGGCCTGGGAAGCCAGTGTCACCCCTCAGCGCCGGGATGGCTGGAGGTGCCCATCGCTGGACTTGCTGGCTAGGGCTGGGGCAAATGCCAGGCTTATGTGGGGTGGGGACACGTGCCTGTGGAGGAGACCGCCCTGTGTGGAATGGGACTCGCATTGAGCATGCTGACGTCGCGTGCTTTACATTTCTTACTTGGTGATGGAGGCTTCATCCTGTCTATCTTGCAAAGGAAAGAAACTAAAGCTGAGCTTGGCTCACATACTGACTCTGTCAACGTCCTAGCTCTCATACTAGTTAGACCAGGAATACTCCCGGCTAGAAGGTGAGGCCGATGCAGAAGTGAGGCCTGGTGCCCTTCTGCCTGCTGTGGGGAGGCCAGGGGTAGGGGATGGGGATGCAGACACAGGGAGGCAAACGGAGTACGAGGGAAGCACCTCGTGTGTTCAGCCGACAAAATGTTTACTGAGCCAGGCTCCCTGAAGGAGGGGTGGCCCCAGGGCAGGAGGACCTGTGTGGGGAAGGCGGCGGCAAGAAAACCTTGTGTCAGAAGGTGAAGGTGGTTGGGGCAGGCTGAGGAAGCTTTCCCAGCTTCAGTGTGTGGACGTAATGGCAGGGAAAAGGCTGCACAGGTAGCGAAACCGGGTTTTATGCCACAAATCAGCCAAGTGAGTTATGGGACTCGCTCCAAGTCCCAGGTGGTGAGGCTGAGCCGGGTTTCTGACGCCAAAGCCTGTGTTGCCTCCCCATCCTCCAGCAGACCCTAGCCAAGCATCTGTGGAGCCAGATGGAGACTGTGGAAGGGCAGGGGCAGCCCTGGCCTCCCTGGCATTGAACCCAAGACATGGCATGAGTGAGAGGTGCCTCTGTTCTCTTTCTGGTCCGCCTCAGCATGAGCAGTGGTAGAGGTGTTGATGGCAATTGGTGAGTGTGCCAGGTGCTGCTCCAGCTCCACCCACAGCCCTCTGAATTAGAAGCTATGACTGTCCTCATTTCACAGATGAGGAAACCGAGGGTCAGAGAAGTTAGCAACTTCCCCAGGCTGCATAGGGAGTGGCAGAGCTGGAGTCTGAACCTAGCGGGGGCACTTCCGAACTCAGTCCCCTGGGAAAGGGAAGGCAAAGCCGGAGGGGGCGGGGAGGAGCGCCTGCCGCTCACTGAGTGTTTATCATCTTCCTGGCACTGCACTGGGCTCTTTACATACGTGGTCCCCTGGAATCCTTGCCTTTGCCCTCTGAGATGAGTACTATCGCCATGAGGAAGGTGGGAGGCAGAGGAGGAGGCACCTTGGCCAGGCTGAAAGGCCAAGGCTGGTGTCCTGGGCTGTGCCATGCGGGCGGTGCTGAAATGCCAGGACTGCTGGGAATTCAAAGGCCCGGAAAGATACGGAGAGGACAGACTCGGCTTCTCGATCTAGGACTACAGCGGTTCCTCTGCAGTGGAACGAGCCTGGCGATTTTTCAGACGAGGCTGAGACAGATGAGCGCTCTTCTAAACAAAGCCAAGGAGCATTCTGAAAGGCAGCCTCCTCTGGGAAACACGAACCGCAGACGCGGGGGCTGGGCTCCCCTGGGGGGACACAAATTCTGGATCCAGCTGCCATCCAATGCTCCCAGGAGGGCTGGCGCCCGCTCCTGCCCTCCCCCAGTCAGTCCTGCCAGGTGTGGAGGCAAGGTAGCCCAGGAGGCCAGATGTGGGGAGGGCCCAGGGCAGCGCAGCCTGCCGCAGACAGCACCATCACTGTCTCCAAGACAGACTCCCAGACCAGCGCCCACCCAGCTGTCCATGAAGCCGTCCCTGGGGACTGGATGGACTCAACTGCCAGCACTGCCTCTCCAAGCCCAGGCCCCTGCACCAGCACATGCCTGTCATGTCTGACCCCCCGTGCTCATCTCAGCATGAAGCATGCACATGCGTGTGTGTGTTTGTGCGCAGTGTGCTGTGTGTTGTGTGTGTGTCTGTGTATGTGGGTATGGCGTGTAGTGCATATGACCTACTCCAGTGGCTTGGGGGCTGCAGCGAGGCCTGGTCTGTGTGGCTGTGTGAGTAGGGGAAGGAGGGTGGACGTGGACCCTTCGCTCTCCATCCTTGGAATACCAGATTCAGACAGCAAAGAACAGGGAAGGAAATCAATGGGGGCTTTCCCCCCATTGCTGAAGGAAAGCAGACAGACAGCTCGGAGAGGGCCCACCCTGGGGAGTGGGAAGTGGGGCCGAGATGCGCTCTGCTTGGCCCCTCCCTCCTGGAGTGGCCTGTCTTAGGCGGACAGAAAGTGACCGCACGCTCAGAACATCATCCAAAGGGCATCCAGCAACGTGGCAAAGTAGTGAAGGTTCTCCCCTTGACCAAACTCTCAGACTCCCTGAGCTCTTTCTCAATGAGGCCTTAATTTGTGCATTTCCTCGTTCATTTCTTTTGCGAGAATCCTGCGAAGTCCTTTTGCGAGAATCCTGCGAAGTCAGTTTATCCGGCCTCCACGTCTAATCACCCTCCGTATCTGACAGGGTTCCTCACCTTCCACAGCCCTCAGGTGACATCTGATCACCCCAGCCTGTCTCAGAAGTGTAAGGCAAGGAGGAGCAAGTCACATCTTATGTGGATGGCGGCAGGCAAAAAGAGAGCACTTGTGCAGAGCAACCCTCATTTTTAAAACCATTAGATCTTGTGAGACCCACTCACTATGACGAGAACAGCATGGGAAAGACCTTATCCCATGAGTCAACCATCTCCCACCAGGCCCCTCCCACAACACATGGGAATTACCGGAGCTACAAAATGAGATTTGGGTGGGGACACAGAGCCAAACCATATCAGATGGGGTGGGTAGCTTGGGTCTTTCTGCCTTGGTGAATCTCCTACAGTCTCTGCACTTCCTGGCTTGGTTGGTTAGCCTCTTGCAATCCACCAAGGTGCAGTACAGGCCTCCCTGGGCCAACAGCACTGCTTCCAGGGGAAGAACAGGGTTTTTGAAGGCAACTTGGAAATGAATGCCTTTCTGTTGTCTACTTACTTCACAGGAAGGCAATGTCAGGTCCCTGAACCATGTCTTGGGCAGGGGATGAGGTGCCTGTGCTGGGGGACCTGTTGGTAAAGGCTGGGGGAGAAAAGGAGACCAACTGGACCCAGACACACCATTTATAGGGTGCAGGGCAAGAGCACAGGTGTGGACCCACCTGCCACATTAGATCGACGTCTGAATCTTCAGAAGTTACCAGTCAAGCTCACAGCCGGACATGAAGCTTGTTTAATCCTCCTGGCAAGTTTACCTTTGTAGTGACCAAGAAGGCCGAGTTAAAATGTAGACTTCCCAGGCCCCTCGGAGTTCTGGGCTGGAAAGTGATGATGCGGTGTGCACCAGTTCCCTGCTCCCAGCCCTGGTGCTGGCTTGCCCACCTCCTCCTCCCAACCTCACACCCTGCCTGGTACTATGACCCCGCATTCTGACCACAGGCCTGGGACCCAACCCCTCAGCACAGCTCCGCCAGGCGTCATGCTCGTGGCTTGCTGTCAACACAGCAACCTTGATGACCTTGCCCCATCCTCCACTTCCTGGATCCAGGTGCTGGGTCACCCCATCAGGGACGGTCCACTGGACAGCGGCCCAAGCCCTGAACCCAGGCCTGCCCCGTTCTGCTGTCCTCTCACAGGGCAGGACCACTCTCCCAGGCCTGACACCACGGCCTGCGTATTTCTCAACTCCAGGCCCTCCCGCGCCATGCCTGGCTGCCTGCACGTGTGCATCTGCTTCTTCCGCTTGTCTCCCCTGACTCCCCCTTGTTTATGCTCTGGTACTAAGTTCAGAGGAAGATTCTTGACAGAGAGAAACAGATTGTTTCTTCTACACTTGTACAGGCAAAGCCGTGCCTGGATCTATAGGTGTCCCTCTATAACCCGGCCCTGCCTGGGCTCCCAGGCCGAAGGATGCTCTGCTCCTTCCTGGGACCCAGGCCAGCCCTCTGAGCCACCCAGCCCTGCAGCCCGAGTGAGGGCCTGCCACATGCTCATCGGAGGAATGGGAGAAGGCCAGCTTTCAGCAGCCTGCATTTGGGCTGACGAAGACCCCTGGAGTATCTCTAACGCAAGCAGAGCGGCCCCCTGCAAAAGTGCCCTGAAGTGCTGCTTCTGAGAACCCAAAGAATGATGTGTAATTAGTATATTCAAAACTAGTATGCAAATCATGGTGCTTTAAAACAGTCTGTTCTCTTAAATACAGTCACGCACGGCTTAACACTGGGGACAGGTTCTGAGAAATGCGTCATTAGGTGATTTGTCCTAGTGTGAACATCACAGAGGGCACTCACACAAGCCCGGAGGTCAAGCCTCTACATACTGAGGCTGTGTGGTGGAGCCCATTGCTTCTAGGCTGTAAACCTGTACAGCGTGTGACTGTACTGAACACCATAGACAACGGCAACACAATGGTAAGTATTTGCGTATTACCCAAACATCTAGACGCAGAAAAGGTATGGTAAAATAAGGAATTATAATCTCACAGGATCACTGTCACACATGCGGTCCACCACTGACTGAAATGGCATGTGGCACACGACTGTAATTTAATCCTCTCCACTGCCCTTTTCTCCCCTAGAGCATACATGTGCCCAGGAAATGGATGGCCAAGGTGCAGAGGGCACCTGGGAAGGGAGAGCCCCGGGCAGCTGTCTCAGGTCTCAGCTGCGGGACCTTCAGCCTCTCATTCCGCATCTGAGGTGCCCACCACGCACCCAGAAAGGAACATGAGGACCAAGTTCCCAGTCTCAGTTGCCTGGTGATGGGAGGTGGAGCAGCGCAGTCCAGGGCAGCCCCTGCACACGCCGTGCACCGGGTCTGAGAACGAGGCTGCAGCTGCAGCCGGGGCAGGGCCAGTGCTCACCCTGGCTTCCTGGAAGTGGGGTACAGGTCTCTGCTATGGACCGGCTGAAGTCTTCTTCATTCTGTGATTGAACAGGAATAATTCCTCCAGAGGGCCTTAATTTAGCACTAACCAGGTGCTGGATACAGCAATAGGCGTTTTCCAAGCAACTCATTTTTGTCTTCTTAATAACTCTGGAAGCCAGACTTTATAGAGGAAAAAGAACAAGGCGCTGAGAGGGTAAGCCATTTGGTTAAAACCACAGAGGAGTGCGGGGGTTAAAACGTGGCTCTGGTTGAATATAAAGCTCATGATCTTTCACTATGACTACATGAAGGCCTCACCTTTGGAATGAATGAAAAAGACCCATGGATTTATCTAGAAAACTAATTCCTTATTGAGTCATGGGGAACTTTGAAAATCTGACGGAAGCTACAGCCCCTCTCCCGTGGGGACATGTTAGTCCCCTCCCTCCCTCCTTCACTCATAGCAAATATTCACTGAGCAGTCACCATGTGCTAGGCACTGTGCCAGGTTCTAGAAACAAAACACCACCCATGGCTTCCAGTCTCTTCCTTCTGGTAGAAGAAACCAGAAAACAAACAAGCACACATGCACATACACACACACGTGCACACATGCACATGCACACACACGCACACACACGTGCACACACACGTCGATCTTTCAGGTGCTGGTAAGTGGGGACAGGATAAAGGGAGTTGGAGGCTGCCATGTGGGTCAGGGGAGACGAGGAGGGGCTCAGACCAGTTCGAAGCTGTACAAGCTAAGAAGTGGTCAGGTCAGGTCACGTTTCAGCAGGCCAGTGATGGAGCAGGCATAGTGTGGAAGGGGTCAGTTGTTGGGCCTGAGCAGCCAGAAGAGCTGCCTGTTGACAACTGGGGACACCAAGGAGAACGAGGACTCGGGAGGTTAGCGGTATCAAGCATTTGATCTTGGCCTTGTGAAGGTGGAAGTGCCCATTAGATACATGGCAGGTCTGCCGATGGGGGGTTGTGACCCCAGGGAGAACGGTGTCTCAGAAGCCAAGCGAAGAAGGACCTTGGGAGGAGGGAGCTATCAGTGATGGCAAGTACGGTGAGGGCACAGGTGTGGGGACTGTGTTGGCGTGGAGGCCACAGTGACACATCCACTGTCTGGATGGAGTGGTGTGAGCTGCAGCCTGGTGTGGGTGTGCTCTAGAGAGCTAGTGGGGAAGGAGAGGAGGAATGAGCAGAGGTGGCACCTTGGAGTCCGTGTGGCTGTAGCAGGGGCAGTGAAATGGGGTGGTTGGAGGAGGACGTGGATCACAGGGGATGGTGGCATTTTGTGATAGGAGATGCCACAACATCTTTGCTGAAGAACCTGAAGCAGTCCAGAAAGAAAGACCAGGGAGCAGGGCAGGGCTGCAAAGCTGTGTCCCAGAGGGATCACCGATGAAGCCGTGGACAGGCCATCATCCATCATCCAGGACATGCTTAAAATACAGGCACAACAATTCATTCCCCTCCAGGGCCGGCAGACTGGCTTTCCCAGCAGTGCGTGAGACACGGGTTCAGCTGAGGTGGTTCTGCCCGCTGTGGTCTGTCTTACTGTGGGGCCTTAGTTCACTTTCCGGAGCATGCCTGCGTTCACAAGGACACACCAGGCTCCACACTTAATGACCGTAAACCCCAAGTTGGAGGCGTCCCTGTCCTGGTGTGTACGTAGGGCATGTGCAGGAAGACAGCTGGATCTGGATCAGCCAGGCAACCGGCCAGAGGAGGTGACCCCTACCCCCGAGCTGCCCACTCCCCACCACGGTCCGGTGCATCGAGTCTGCACATGTGTTGGGGAAAGAAGCATGCGAGGAGTGAAGAAGACACTGAAATGTGGCAGCAAGTATCGGTTCTCGTCCCAGAACCACACTCCTGTCTCTCCGCAAGACTGATCTAGACACTCTGCCTTCTCTCCCACCATCGTCTCCATCACCCCAGCGCACAGTAGGTCTTCAGGCCATGTAAGACAATTTGTTCTAAAGGAGACACTCCGTGACCTTCCTGCCAGTCTCTCCGAGCCAACGCCTGGGTTCCCACATGAGGATTCGGTGAACACCTGCTCAGGCTGGAACGAGCACCCACCAATGCACCCAAGGGTGGGGCTGCTGCCCGGTCCCCCCACACACACTCTCTCCAGTTGGTTCGTTTGTTCTCCATCCCATCGCTCAGAGGGGGATCTCACCACAGGACCTGGGTAACTGCCCAAGTTCTGGCAGGAGAAGGGAGGAAAAGCCAGGCTGAGGCCAAGAAGACCCCACTGAATGGGATTCCTAAAGCTCCTCCAGCTACAGGGTCCTGGACGCCCTCGAGGGGCAGCACTATTGTGTGGACATGTGTGGGTTTGCGTTTTCCTAGACAAATAGCCCAAAGCTTTCATCCAATCATCAAAACGCTCCAAGGTTCCAAAAGGTTAGTAGCCAACATGTTAAAGGACAGGGTGGCCTTGGGTGGGAGGAGAGGTGAGGGCAAGAGGATTAGAGTTAAGGGAAGAACAGTTTAGAAAAAGGCAAGGAAGGGAGGGCTTTTCTTGGTTTCAGGTCAGAATCCCCATCAAGGGGCTGGGCACGTGAAGTGGTGGCAGGTGAAGTGGTGGCAGGTTCTGGAGGCCCTTGATGAAGGACAGGAGCTGGGATTCCCAAGAGGCTGCCAGAGGACCCTGTGTGGGGTACGGAGGTGAGGGTCTGGGGGCAGAGGCAGGAACCGTAGGAGTGGACACACAGACGTGTGCTCTCAAAATGCCAAGCCCGTGCCAGTCTGCCTCCAAGGTATAACCCAGGAGAGCTCTTTCCCACAACTGAATTTGGATCACCCAGCCTGGCACAGGGCACACTTCATCCCCAGCCGGGGTCTGTGCCAGGGCGGGGAGCTGCCGGCACACGTAGGTAGGCTTCTCCCGCATCTGACTTCATGCTGCTGGGGCTGCCTTGAAGGGTGCAGGTGTGGCCCTGAAGCTTTATCTCTCAAAAGGCTACCAGCACCAACGTCATCACCATGTAATTTCCATAGACACAACAGCTAAAGTGCAAAGTAATCCAACAGTGAAATGTTTTGCTTTCTTTATTCCAAGGCCTCAGGGAACCTGTCAAATCCCCTTGTCCCCAAACACTAGGGCGCAGAGATGGAAAGAAAGAGGAGTTCTGACAGCCTCAGGCTCCCTCACCAGCTCTGCCAGCCCCGACAGGACGTGTGTCCTTGGGCGTGTCTGCCACCTGCTCAGGCTCAGCCCATCTGTAAAATAAGGGGGCAGGCCGGGGAGTGTCCCTGCTCCCATACTGGGGTCTGGCCATCCACAGTTGGCTCCACACCCCTGTGGCCCCTCATGCTGCAGTAATGCCCCCAAGCTAGGCCTGGCCTCCCTGTGCCCATCACGATCCTCCTCCCTCAACAGTTGGCACAGTGGCTGTGCTCTGGGAGCCTCTCTCCCCAGGTTGCCTCTAAAGTGTCACAACTGATTCTCCAAATGCAAGTTGTGGCTCTGTCTAAGTCTTCCAATAAATATGTACTGACTTCTGCACCAGGGGCTCTGGAATCAGACCTGTGTTCAGATCAGGACCTGGGAGGGCACATGCGGTCCCAGGTGCTTCTCCTCATTGAGAAGACCTAACCGGCATCACGGGGGGACTCAGCAGCCCTTCCATGCAAGGTGTTCAACACACAGTTTCTATCATTAAGGTCCCCACTCCTGAGGTCACTCACTGGAGGGAGACAACAGATCGGTCTCAGGCTCAGCCCTCTGCCCACAAGAGCTCCCCGCCTGGCTCCTAAGAACACCTTCTTCAAGGCCAAAGCCAACAGAATGTCACATCCCTTGGGAATCATCCCTGTTCTCCTGAGGGAACTGCTGTCTTGTACGTCCCGTAGACCTGTGGCTACAGCACTTATCATATGCTCTCTTGCGTCCTCACCTGCATGTCTGTGCCCACCACATGACTGTGAGCCCCTGGAGTGCAGCCCTGGCACAGGGCCCGGCTGGCAGTTGCTGGACCATGCCCCCTGGACCGTGCCCCCTGCTATGCCTGCTGAGGATGCCAACGAGGACCCTGACGATGACAAGGCCACCTGTCAGCTACCACATGGCTCCAGGTGCTTTACACATCATCTGATTTAGTGGAGACCTGGCGAGGCAGGAATTACTACTTCTTATGTAACAAATAAGGCATCCTCTGAGAGACGCAGGGACTAGCCCACATCACACAGCTAGACAGGGTACAGCACAGATGTGAGCCAAGTCTGTGCGCCTCCAAAGCCTTGCTTTTCCCACTCTGCCTGTGCTTTCTGAGGTGAGCTAAGTTCATCAACACAGGTAGAAAATGCAAACTGCTACCAGAGAAGGAGGATCCATTTCTTCTGACACCAACAGGATGGCTGTCCCACAGAGCATCCCATCCTCACAAGGGCAGCGTCCCATCCTCACGAGGGCTCTGTCCCAGACAGAGTGGGAGGGAGTGAAAGGCCTCCAATGCCAGGTGAGACAGATCCAGGAGGAACATGCTGGCAGGTGCCTGTGGGGGTGGAAGGGGGAGGGAAAGAAGATTCCAGATGGAGGGAACAGATGAACCAAGGTGCAGAGGTAGAGGCTTGGGCTTGAGCTGCACCAAGTAGCCCCTCTGGCCGGGCCCAGATTCTGCACAGAGATGTGGAAATAACAAGCAGGACAAGCACTTCATCAAAGAAGAAACGCGAGCCACTGATGGGCACGTGGCAAGGCGCCAGGCCTTTCCAGTAATCAAAGAATGCAGGCTGAGAGACTGTAGCACCATTCTTTTTGGCCTAGTAGACTGGCATAGATTTTTAAGGAAAATAAAAGCTATTGCTGGCAAGAGTCAAGGGAAATGGATATTTTCATACATGGCTGATTAGAGTCTAAATGCTGTAATATTTATGGAGGGCAACCTCATGAGTAGCAAACAGCCTTGAAAAGTATACAGACCCTTTGACTCAGGGTCTATTCACATTGCTAATATGGGCAGATTTATAATATAACATTATTAATATGGCCAGATTTATAATATGGGCAGTATTGTAACACTGAGAAACCAAAAACTCCCTATAGTACAAAAATATAGGGGGATGGGCTAAATACTTTCTGGAACATTTGCATAAAGGAATACTATGTAGCCATTAAAAATCGTAATTTACACATAGATTTGGTATGGAACATATTAAGTAAAAGCATAGAAGAAATACATACAGGAGGCAGTCATTTACTCAGCATTGAGGATCTGGTGCCTCCCAGGTGCTGGACCCTGGAGCTACAGCAGTGAATATGACAGCTGTGACCCTAGCTCCTGCAGTTCCCTGGGCAGTCAGGGAACTGGGGGCACGGGGCAGGCAGGTTTTGCCACCCACCAGTGGTGGGCCAGGCCCTGCAGGCCACACTGACTGTGCTGGCTTGGAAGACCCTGGCCATATTTTCAGTGATGTCTAATTTTGAATAAAATATGTACACGGAAAATCATCTAGAAAGCTGTATACCTATCTGTTAATGGTCACCATCTCTGGATGGTGGGATCTCTGGTAATAGCCCATTTCTTCTTTATGTTCACCTCCAATTGTTAGTTTTCTACAATGAGCATGACTTCCATTTTCATTTTAATTCATCAACAGGGGTTATCTAAACACAGAGCTCATAGCTCACTTTTATTCTACTCTTTGTACAGCTATATTAAATGTCTACTAACACGTGTGACACCTAGTGTTACGGGCTGAATCGTGACTCCAAAAATTCCCATGTTGAAGCCCTAAAGCCCAGTACAATACCTCAGTATGGGAATGTATTTAGAGACAGGGCCTTCAAAGACGTACAAAGTAAAATGAGGCCCAAGATGGGCCCAATCCTCTCTGACTGGTGTCATTATAAGAGGAGATTAAAACAGACACACACAGAGGGAAGACACAGGAAGAAGGCGGCCATCTACAGGCCAAGGAGCCAGGCCTCAGAAGAAACAATGCTGCCGACATCTTGACCTTTAATTTCTATGAATTTCGAGACTCCGGAATTGTCAGAAATAACTTTTTGTTGTCTAAGCCACCCAGTCTGTAGTGCTTCCTTACACCTTATAAAAAAATTAATTCAAGATGGATTAAAGACTTACATGTTAGACCTGAAACCATAAAAACCCTAGAAGAAAACCTAGGCATTACCATTCAGGACATAGGCATGGGCAAGGACTTCATGTCTAAAACACCAAAAGCAATGGCAACAAAAGCCAAAATTGACAAATGTGATCTAATTAAACTCAAGAGCTTCTGCACAGCAAAAGAAACTACCATCAGAGTGAACAGGCAACCTACAGAATGGGAGAAAATTTTTGCAACCTACTCATCTGACAAAGGGCTAATATCCAGAATCTACAATGAACTCAAACAACTTTATAAGAAAAAAACAAACAACCCCATCAAAAAGTGGACAAAGGACATGAACAGACACTTCTCAAAAGAAGACATTTATGCAGCCAAAAAACACATGCAAAAATGCTCATCATCACTGGCCATCAGAGAAATGCAAATCAAAACCACAATGAGATACCATCTAACACCAGTTAGAATGGCCATCATTAAAAAGTCAGGAAACAACAGGTGCTGGAGAGGATGTGGAGAAATAGGAACACTTTTACACTGTTGGTGGGACTGTAAACTAGTTCAACCACTGTGGAAGTCAGTGTGGTGATTCCTCAGGGATCTAGAACTAGAAATACCATTTGACCCAGCCATCCCATTACTGGGTATATACCCAAAGGACTATAAATCATGCTGCTATAAAGACACATGCACATGTATGTTTATTGCGGCACTATTCACAATAGCAAAGACTTGGAACCAACCCAAATGTCCAACAATGATAGACTGGATTAAGAAAATGTGGCACATATACACCATGGAATACTATGCAGCCATAAAAAATGATGAGTTCATGTCCTTTGTACGGACATGGATGAAACTGGAAAACATCATTCTCAGTAAACTATCGCAAGGACAAAAAACCAAACACCGCATGTTGTCACTCATAGGTGGGAATTGAACAATGAGAACACACGGACACAGGAAGGGGAACATCACACTCCGGGGACTGTTGTGGGGTGGGGGGAGGGGGGAGGGATAGCATTGGGAGATATACCTAATGCTAAATGACGAGTTAATGGGTGCAGCACACCAACATGGTACATGGATACATATGTAACAAACCTGCACATTGTGCACATGTACCCTAAAACTTAAAGTACAATAAAAAAAAAAAAAGAAAAACTAATACAGTAGCCCTGTTATCCTCGGGGGCAGGTTCCAAGACCCCCAGTGGACGGCTGAAACCTGATAGTACTGAACCCTATATACACTATGCTTTTTCCTCGACATACATACCTATGATAAAGTTTAACTTATACATTAGGCATAGTGAGAGACTTACAATATTAACTAATAACACAAAAGAACAATTAAGTAAAATAAGAGTGACTGAATGCCGGCACTACAACACGGCAGCTGATCTGACGCAGATACCTCGTAGGTGGCTCAGGTTGGGGAGTGTGTACAGCGTGGATTCGCCGGACAAAGGGAGATGCGGAGCGTGACGGGCAAGATGTCACCATGCTACTCTGAGCGCTGCACAATTTAAAACCTATGAATTGTTTATTTCTGGAATTTTCCATTTCACATTTTCAATCTGTGGTTGAACAAGGGTCACTGAAACCAAGGAAAGCAAAACTGAGGATAAGGGAGGACTGCTGCACTTCCAGATACTTCTAAAAAGAAGCAAAGAGAATACAAACAAAAATAAAATGAAGAATAAAAATAAGATTGAACAGTAATGATCCAAAGGCTTAAAATAAACAGTAACCTAGATCTTACAGGTCAGAGAAAATGAGTGGAAGAACTAATATTCACTAAGTTTTAGGTAGAGCATGAATTACTTTTATATTGATTTGCACAAATTGTTTAAAACATGCTTAAAAAAAAGAAGAAATAGATAAAGAAAGTGGTCATTTACTCAGCATCTAGGATCTGGTGCCTCCCAGGTGCTGGACCCTGGAGCCACAGCAGTGAATATGACAGTTGTGATCCCAGCTCCTGCAACTTGCCGGGCAGGCAGGGAAGTGGGGGCACAGGGCAGGCAGGTTTTGCCACCCGCCAGTGGTGGGCCAGGCCCTGTGGGCCACACTGACTGCGCTGGCCTGGAAGACCCTAGCCACCCTGGGCAGACTCCAACGCAAGCCTTATCCTGAGTGCTGGTCTCCCATCTGCACTGTAGGTCTCTTCAGGACCCTTCATTTCCTAAGGTAACCACAGCGCTGCCAGCCCTTTACTCCTGGCAGCCTGGCTCAGAGGGCAGTGGCGACAATGGAGCCCAGATGCCCCAGACAGGGGTTCTGCTGCCACCTCCCGACCTTGTGTGCTGGGCTGGGACCTCCACCTGAAGAAGCCCTGGCTCCTGGAAGCCGGTCCTCACCGTGGCTCCCCACATTTTGAGACTCAAATGTTTCTTTCCATGTTTTGCTCCTTTGCAGAGCGGGGAAGGCTTTGGTGTCTGAGGCTTTAGGGATTTACAATGGGAATGTCATCTTAGTGAAGTTCTCCAGGCACAGGTTCACAAAGGTTCCACAGGGAGCTGCTTTGGCCAGATGGGCCTGGGTCCCCATGGGGCCCCATCATTCTCCAGCTCTGTGACATTGTGAAACTGCGCGAACAGTGCCTCAACTGACAGCTCCCAGTGGAGAGCTCAGCCAGCGACTGGTGCTCTAGGAGGGAGGAAACCATGGCAGATGCTCTTTTCCTGAGGCCACAGAGCTGGGCAACATCACTAATAAGAAACAGTAAGAAATTCAATGACTTAAAAATGGAAAAGGAGAGGCCTCCCAGAGATGGACTGAGCCCTTAACATGGTGGGGAAAACAAGTTCAACAACATGGGCCCCAGCAGGCAGGAGGAAAATTCCAGAAGACAGCAGTGCAGGAAGGTGACTGAGGACAGGCCCACGGCCAGAGACCTTGAACAAAGGCTGGCCCTGCCCGGGCCTGGCAGGCATAGGGAACAGTCAACAGGCCTCTCCTCATACGTCTGGGCTTCTGGGACCCTCCCGCAGGAGTCCCTGGACAAGTGGAGAAGAGGGTTGGGTAGAGGAACTGGTCTAGAAAGTGTACCTCCAGGGACGCCAACATGCTGGAGACACTGAACTTGCTGCGTGGTGAGCCCTTGAGCATGCCCCTGCCTGCTTGGGAGCTGAAAGGCGGAGCTCAGATCCTTTGTGCACCTGCAGGGCAGGGAACGCCTCCTTCCCAGCCACCTCCAGTCCTGGTGCTAGACTGGCTCCCAGAAAACTCTAGGGCCCCAAATCATCTCTTTTGAAACTTAATGCATCATCTACCTGCCACATTTGCTCCTTCTGCAAAGTCCCATCTCAGAGAACGGTGCTGCCCAGCACTCTCAGAAGAAACCTGGCATCAGCCCTGGTGCCTCCTGTCACTAATTTCTAGCCAATCATGAAGCCCTGCCCAAGACACTGGATCCCATGTGTAGAAACACAGTGTATGCCAGTTGAAGCCAGGGGTCCATGTGAACCCAGAGTGTCTGGGCACTACTCATCCATGCCTCTGGAGCCTGCAACCCTGGCCAGCTCTTCTGAAATAGGGGCTTTGGGGTAGGTTTTGAAATAAAAAACACGCAGGGGAGAAAGCTGAGCTCTGGCCAGGTCATGGAAGAGTAGGACAGTGCAGCCGGGAGGACCATTGCTGATCATCTGAAGTGACTTTCACAGAGGGGAGTGGCGGCAGACCCCACACGAGTGGTAGGCGCTGAGGACCACGCGGACATTTGTGACAAGCGGAAGTAGAATCTGCGCGTCAGTGATTGAAGCGTGTGTGTGCAGACAGCGCAGACCCCAGAGCCGCCAGGCTGGGCTGACCCAAACCTGCTCCTGCAGCTCTCCTGGCCAGGCCACGTACCCTCGACCTTTCGGGTCACATGTGCCTCTAGGACACAACACAGGAGCCTGACTCAGTGCCCACAGCCCTCCTGGCTTGCTGAGAGAGGGGACAGGGAGAAGTCTCTGCCCAGCATGGATCTGGGTGGCTGGGTTTGTTGAGAAGGGAGATGTCTGAGCTCACAGTGACAGCCCCTTTAATGGAGGCTTAATTATGCTGCGGTCTGGTGTGGAGGATGGATGGGGCACTGGCTACCACATGCTGCCGAGGGCTATCTATCTAGCCTGCCAACCTCTGAGGCCTACAGATAACCTGCTTATGACATCACCTGGGACCCACATGGAAGGTGATCATTAAGCCAAATGGCCCACATGTGTGCACATGTGCTTACATGCATGAATGTCCTCCAGGTGAACCCACTGATGTGCAGGTCTGTGCCTGTGGCCCTACAGGCCCATGCAGGGCGGAGGGAGAGGCCCAGACTGAGTGCCCTACCGGTGCCTGGTGCTACACAGAGGTCATTTCACATCACCTCATGGGAACCCAGTGAGGGGAGCGTATTATCCCATTTTACAGATGAGGAGATGGGGCCTGGGGCCTCCTCAGGGACTCATCTGACAGTCCCCAAACCCCTTCACTCTAGCTATCGCCATGGCCACCATCCCAGCCCATGCTCATGGGATCCTGAGAAGTCCCACACTCTGCCTGTGAGCTCCCCAGGCATCTGTCTTCGGGGTGCACATGGCCACCCCCACTGCCTTGCCTGGAGTCGGCTACACGTAAAATTCCCAGGGCCACAGCTGAGCCCAGGCGCATCCCTGCAGAGCAGCTTCATGAAGCAGGTGAGGCTGGAGGCTGAGGTCACTGTGTTCCTTTCCAGCCTAAAGCCCCGATGAGGCACCTCCCTAGGAGGCCCACAGTTTGTGCCCTGGGCCACCTCGCAGCAGCTGTGGGTCCCGTGGCAGGACCATGCCTCTGAGGGAGCACTGGCTGCCTCGGGAGTCACATGGCTGCACCTACCCAGCAGGCAGGGCTGTGTGGGGTTAATCATTCAGCACGACACCTGGTGCACCCAGGTCTCTGCCTCTGTCCCTCCTTGTGCCGATGGCTCTAACAGGTTTCAACGAAAATCTAAAGTGAATGCCAGAGAGTATTTCGCACCAATGGGATCACTAAAATGAACACAAATGAAGACAAAGTTCCCAACGGCTGCCAGAGGCCCCAGCTACATTCCTGGAGTTTGTCCTGAATGCCTCCCTGGGAGCAGGCAGTGCAGCAGACGGCACTGGGTGGGAATCAGCGGCCTGAACAGGCGACTGCCCCGAAGGGAAATGGAGGCGCTGATGGGGTGAGTCCTCCCCGGTGGACGAACCTCAGAGGTCGTTGGGACAGCTGGGTCACTAGGCTGAGCTGGACGGTGACAGCTGTTTCCTGCTCACCACACCATCACTCCCACGCTCCACGCCAGCCTGCGCCCTCCCCACAGCCCCCACCCTGGCTCCCAGGCATCTGCCACCTGCCTCAAAGTCCCTCACTACCTGCTCACTCCAGCCGGCAGCAAAACCACCCACCAGCCACCTCTGTAGTCCTCTGTGCGTGCGGAACCTTTGCCTGAAACCGACCAACCAATCAACCATGCATTCATTCATCCAGCAATTCTCAATTCAGCTCTTCCTATGTGCCAGGCACCCTTCTAGAAAGAAAATTAAAATATCTAAAAATAAATAACATAGGAAGACAAAGTGCCTGTTTTCATGGCGCGCACGTTTAGTGGAGAAGTCAGAAGATATCCGAACATCATCTCCCACGTATGACAGCGGTCGACCCTACGAAGGAAAGCCAGGCCGGCTGCAGGGGAGAGAGGAGCACGGTGCTGAGCTGGACCAGGAGCCTGGGGAAGGCCGGAGCTGCAGGCTGCTGAGAGCGCAGTGGGAGGGAGACAAGCTCCCCAGGCCACATGGATGCGGGTGAAGGCCACTGGGGCGGCAAGGAGGAGGAGGCCCCGAGAAGCTCCCATGCCTGCCCTGAGTGAGACAGAAGTCGGCATGGGCTGAGCAGAGGGTCACAGACAGATTTATGGATCACAGGCCACTCGGGCTGCCCTGTGAGAAGAGACTGTGGGTGGTGACACCGAGTGGGGACAGGTGGAAGGCTCTGGAAGGGGCTCAGGAGAAACCGGAGGATGGAGGCTGGGACTGGGGGTGCAGTGGGCTGGCCAGCCTCAGGAAGGGCTGGGTGTGCGTGTGTCTGCACGGGTGTGTGCGAGTGTGTGCCTGTGTGTGAGTGCATGTGTGCACACCCTGGGGCAGCTTTATCTCCTCCCCCAGCACAACCTCATCCCCATTACCTTCACCGTCCACTCACAAGCGTCACTGCCTGGAGAGACCCCCTTCCTGCTGACCACCAGCGACAGCAGCTGCGCCACGTCCTCCCTCCCTGGCTCACCTGCCTTAGCACAGTGTGGTGTTTCCTCGGCCTCCCCAGGACCAGAAGTGGCACATGGCCAGGAGCAGGTGCTCCATGACATTTCCTGAAGGAAGGAGGGCATCTCCTGGGAAGGCTGAGCTGAGGCTTATTATCATCAATTATTGAAATTGCCATTTCCTGATGAAGACAAGAAGACTTGGCAAGGGAGCAGAATCTCTCCAGTGGACAGGTGAGGGGCAGAGCTAGGAACCAACCTTGCTCTTCTGGCCCAGCCCTAACCCCTGTTGATGTCACACAATTTTGGGAGCGCTCGGGGGGGACAGAGAACACAGCATCAACAGCAAAGTCTGCAAGTCCCAGGAACAAGAACCTGAGGGGAACTCCCGGATGGTATCATGCGGCCTCATGCGATGCCTAACCAGATAGTGGGGCACAGGCTGCCACTAAGGGGTCCAAAGGGGCCCTGGTCCCCAAGAATGTCTAAGGGCCAGAGTGGGCCCAGGAAGCATCTTTGGGGCTGCCCGGGGCTGTGGGGCACCTAGCCGTGACCTGGGCGGGACTCTGGGGAACCCTGGGCCTCTGCACAGACCCACACCCACCCAGGGGCTCACAGGGCCACGTCCGCACCAGGTGAGAGGACCTCAGCCCCTTCCCGCCTGCCAGTCTGGAAGCTCTGAGGGGCTGACTCCCAGTCACAGGGTGAGCTCTCTTTGCTTGCTTCTCTAATAAAAGCAAACTAGACGAGAATATGGGTCTCTGGAGGCCGAGCCGATCCCTGATTATTCATTCCCTTTGTGTCTTCCATTCCTGTAAACATTTTCCCTTTGCACAGGCTGATAAATTTGCTTTTCCCAGAAATGCTTCAGAAAAGGCCTTTGGCCTGGGCTGGGCCCAGAGCAGGTTGTTCTCAGCTAGAAATCACTGGCCGCTTTTCTGGGGTGCTGGGAAGTTGAGGGGCCGAGGCCACATCACCAGGGGAGGGGCGTGGGCTGACCCGGGGCATGGCGGCAGCCCAGGGCTGAGTCCCGAGGGCATCTAAGGCCAGCCTGGTTTCCCCCATAGATATGGCCTGGCCTCACCAGGTGTGAGCCCAGAGCCCAGGCTGTGAGTCTGGCAGGCGGGGGCCACCCCGATATCCCCCTAGCTGGCCACTTCCCTCTTTTCGTGTTGCCCCACAAGGTGAAGCCCAAATTCTGGAGCCTTCAGAGGCCTGCCTGACCATGGTCAAGATGAAGTGCTTGGCTCTCTGTGGCCATCTGTCCTTCCTGCCCAGTACCTGGGCCTCAAAGTGTCCTGTGCCTGGAAATGCCCTCGTCCATTTCCACAGACGAGAGTCAGCTCTGCCTTCAGGGCACATCCAAGGCAGGTCCACTCCAGAGAGTGTCTCTGGGCCATGCATCTGACAAGCAAGGCAGCCCCTGGGCCAGCCTCCCAGCTTCTGTTGCTTCCGGCTCTGAGCTGTCTTCCTCCTCTCACCAGGCACTTTCAGAGCTCTTGAGCAATAGCCACCAGCCGTGACCAACCTCCTTCCTGAGGACAAGAGGACAAGGCTGGACTCTGCCAGGAACACGTGCTAGCCATGGGGGCTTAGGATGCAGCCTTAGTCTCTGGGCTCCCCGACAGGGTTCCTTCCATCCTGCAGGCCTCCTGCACTGGGACGCCAGGCTGCAGCCTCCCAGTCAGATGACTCAGTGCACAGATGAACTCGGCCACACCAGGCAAAGCCAACAGGCCCAAACAGGGGATGTCAGCTGCTATGTGACGTCATCCCACTCATCACAACAGTATTGATCAGTTTGTCCTCCATGACCCAAAGAGAGGGCACAACGAATTGGGAAGGACGGCGTGGCACCAGGGTGAAGACACATGCTCATCACCCAGGGGTTAGCACTGCTTGTTTACACAGGTAATGCATCTCAACTCATTCGGCAAACGGAAGCTTCGTTACAAAATCGATTGCATAGGAAGGCACAGCTGACCACCCAGGCCTCATTCGCAGCTGTGTTCTGAACCTGGACTCTGCCACATGGCTCGGAGCCTCTGGAGCTTTGGTCCTGTCATCTGCCTGTGTGCACGTGTGTGTGTGTGTGTGTGTGTGCATGCACACACAGAAAGGCACATGTGTGCTGGCTTCAAGAGCCTGGTGTAGGACAGGCTCCCCAGCTAACAAAAGGAATGATAAATCTTACCTGGGAAACGACTGCATAAAAAGTTCCTCAGGGAAAACAAAAATGATTCTGAGGCAATAAAAACCAAAGTCCATTGTGCCTGTGAATTACTATAAAATGACAACATGGTCGCTTTCACCCAAACCACCAACTGATGATGTGGGGGCTGTGCCTTGCACCCTCTGTAGCTCCTGTGTGCCAGTTCCCAGCTTGCCTGTAACCCCTGCAGAGTCATTCTTGAACTAGCCCCAAACACTGAGGTTCCAGCACACCAGGCCCTTCCGCTCTTCACACACACCACCAAGGTCCTTCACCTTCCGTGGCCTCCTGCTCTGATCATCTTTCAAGAGTCAGTTCAACTGCCACCTTCTCCAGGAAGTGTTTTCTCTACCGCATGGTCAAAATTAAACACAGTCCCCTTTTCTATGGATTTCCGTTTCAGCATTTAGCAGAAAGGTCTGCACCATCTACCTTGGTTAGACCACATGCTCGTTAGGGACAGGGCTGAGCAGGGTCTTCTGCACCATCTTCTGCACCATCTACCTTGGTTAGACCACATGCTCCTTAGGGACAGGGCTGAGCAGGGTCTTCTGCACCATCTTCTGCACCATCTACCTTGGTTAGACCACACGCTCCTTAGGGACAGGGCTGAGCAGGGTCTGACAGATGCTGGGTGCTTAGTAAATGTTTGCTGAATGAAGGATAGAGAGCTTCGTTTTTCTACAGTTTACCCATAAGAGTTGTTAAAACTCCTTAGGTCTGGCTCCAAATAAGCCCCAGAGGGAACAGAGCGTGCCTGTTTATTCACTGTGTTATCCCCTAATGCAAGAGCTAAATGTGCTACCTAATGCCTTGTAGGGCATTGTAGAGGCGAGGCCTTGTAGAGGCGAGGTCAACATTTCCTGAATGAGCAAATGAATGAAGGAAAGATTTCCTCCTTGACAATAAAGAATTCTAGATCATGTATTCATCCTGGCCATGAGACTTCTTAATAATGTGTATGTTGGTGAAACAAAATCTTATCAAAACATTCAGAATGAAAGAGGCTTCTGCTTCCAGTCAAGATGGAGTAACAAGGATAGATTTACCCTCCTCCTGGAACAAACAATATAAAACAATAAAACAGACAAAATACATGAAACGATGGTTTCCAAGACACTAGCCATTAGGGAACAAAGAACAGAGAGAGAAAAGACACAAATGAAGTGAGCCCTAGAATCATCCCAGCTCATTGTGGCAGCACAGGGAGTAGGGACTTCAGGGGCACCCCTAAAGACTGTGAGTTGAGGAGCTGGAACTGAGAGTCTAGGAAGGTGAATGCAGCTAGAGTTTACAGGACAGAATACTGGAGAGGAGACAAGAGAGCTGCAGTTGACGGGGAAGGATGGGAGAGAGAGAGAAAAAAAAAACCTATAGAGATCGGTGCGGGGTTCCCTTAAGGATTCAGCAAGATACTGAAAGTACCCAAGGCTAAGGGCAAGAAACACTTGAGAAGTTATAGAAAAATGTGCCTGATGCTCACACAGAGCGAGGAATAGTGCCTGTTCCCATCAGTCAGACAAACACACACATACACAGGCACACACACACACACACACACACCCATCAGAATTCATAAGACATTAGGTAGCACATTTAGCTCTTGCATTAGTAGTGGGGAATAATTAGTCCTAGACTAAACACTGCTCTGTTCCTGCCTAAAAAAAATCTTAAAAGCAAAACCCAGAAGGATATAACTGTTTCTGAGTAATTTAACTGTATCTTAGCATCTCAAAGATATTTATAGCCAGCACCCAACAAGACAAAATTTATAATGTCTGGCACCCAATGAAAGATTACCAGGCATGCAGAGAAACAGAAAAATATGACTCATAATGAGGAGTAAAAACAACCAATCAAAACAGGCCCAGAACTGACATAAATGTTAGAATTAGCAGTGAGGACATTACAACAGTTATCATAACTGTATTCTATTTGTTCAAAAATTTAATGACATAGAAGATACAAAAATGATCCAGACTGAACTTATGTCAGTGAAATATATAACATCTCACATAAAAACAGAAAGGATGGAGTTAACAGATTAGACCTTGCAGAATTAAAAATAGTGAATTTGAAGGCACAGCTATACAAACTATCCAAAATGAAACACACAGACAAAAAAATTTTATTAAAAGAAAACATTGGTAAGCTCTGAGACAATTTCAAGTTGCTGAACACAGCTGTAACTGGAGACCTCTGAAGGAGAAGACAGTGGAGGGAGACAGGAAAAATAATTTTAAAAATAATGGTCAAAATTTTCCCAAAATCCATAAAAACTATAAACTTAGAGATCCAAGAAGCTATACAAATCCAAAGCACAAGACACATAATGTAAACTACACCAAGGCACACTATATTGTAAAATGTTTTTGCCATTACTTTTAATTTGCCATTAAAAGTAATGGCAAAACTGCAATTACTTTTGCACCAACCTAATAAGTACTGCTCAAAACCAGTGACAAGAATATCAAAATTAGACAGAAAAGAGAGACATGTTGTATACAGAGGAGCGTAGATAAAAATGACAGCCAATTTCATATCACAAACAATGTAAGAGAAGTGACAGAGGACAACATCTTTAAGTACGGGGTGGGTAGGGCAGAGAACTGTTAACCTAGAATTCTGAACCCAGCAAAAAACCAACTCTTCCCAAAACTAAGGTGAAACAAAGAATTTTTCAGAAATACAAAGGTAGAAGGCATTCGGCAGCAGCAGACTCGCATTATCAGAACTGTTAAAACAAAGTCTTTTAAGCATCAAGAAAATAGCACCATATGGAAACATGGATTAATAAAAAGAAATGAAGGCACAGGAAATGGTAACTACATGAGTAAATACGTAAGATTTTCTTCTTGAAATCTCTTTACAATAATAATAATGTCCTGTGGGGCTTATAATGTATGTATCAATAAAACGTATGACAACAATAGCATTAAAGCACATAGGGAGGATTGCAACTATATTATAATAAGGTTCTTATAGTATACGTGAAGATATAAGTATACTTATAGTATAATGTCACTTCATGACAGACTATAAGTCAAAGATGTATACTCTAAACCTCAAATGCAACCACTAAGATAATCAAAGAGTTACAGCTAATAGGCCAACGCAGGAGATCAACCATCTTTGTTCATAGATGACATGGTTGTCTATTAGAAAATCTAAAAGAATTGACAAAAAGAAAAAACCTCCTGGAATTAAGAGCAATAATTAGAAGGATGCAGGATACAAGGTTAATATACAAAAGTCAATCGCTTTCCTATATACCAGCAATGAACAAGTGAAATTTGAAAGTAAAAACATAATATCACTAGCATCCCCAAAATGAAATACTGTGCTATAAATCTAACAAAACATGTACAAGATCTACATGAGGAAAACTACAAAACTCTGATGAGAGAAATCAAAGAAGAACTAAATAAATGAAGAAATATTCTATGTTCATGGGTAGAAAGACTCACTATTGTCAAGATGTCAGTTCTTCTTAAGTTGACCTATAGATTTAGTGCAATACCAACCATAATGCAACTGTGGACATTGACAAACTGATGCTAAAGTTTATATGGAGAGGTAAAAGATCCAGAATAACTAACACGATATTGAAGGAGAAGAACAAAGTCATAGCACTGACACTACCCTACTTTAAGACTTGCTATAAAGCTACAATGATGAAGACAATGTGGTAATGGTGAAAGAAATAGATCAATGGACCAGAACAGAAACAAACAGATCACGGGAACAGAACAGAGAGTTCAGAAATACACTCATGTCTATATCATAAACTCTGACAAAGGAAGAAAGGCACTAAAACAGATAAAATATAGCCTTTTAAACAAACGGTGCTGGAACAACTGGAAATCCACATACAAAGAAATTAATCTAGACATAGACTTTATGCCCTTCACAAAAAATTAGCTCAAAATGGATTGCAGACCCAAATGCAAAATGCAAAACTATAAAGCTCCTAGAAGATCACACAGGAGGAAATCTAGATAACTTTGGGTATGGCAATGCCATTTTACATACAACACCAAAGGTAGAATCCATGAAAGAAAGAACTGGTAAGCTGGACTTCATTACAATTTAAAGCTTCTGCTCTGTTAAAGACACCGCCAAGAGAATGAGAAGACAAGCCATAGCAAATATTTTCAAAGATTTATTCGGCAAAAGACTGTTATCCAAAATATACAAAGAACTCCAAAATCCCAATGATAAGAAAACAAACAACCTGATTTAAAACTGGGCCAAAGAGCTGAACAGACATCTCAACAAATAAGAGGAAAAAAAGGGCAAATAAACATATAAAAAGATGCTAAACATCATATGTCAATAGGAAATTATAAATTAAAATAACGATGAGATACCGCTACATGCTTATTAGAGTGGTCAAAACCTAAAACACTGACAATACCAAATGCTGGCAAGGCTGTGCAGCAACAGGAACTCAGTCATTGCTGATGGGAAAGCAAAATAGTACAGCCACTTTGGAAGAGAGTTTGTTGATTTATGACAAAACTGAAATACTCTTACTAGTATAATCTAGCAATCACACTTCTCGGTATTTACCCAAATGAGTTGAAAATTTATGTCTACACAAAAACCTACATGTGGATGTTTATAGAAGTTTTATTCATAATTGCCAAAACTTGGTAGCAACCAAGCAACCTTCAGTAGGTGAATGGATAAACTGCACATATAGACAATGAAATAGTAGCACCAAAAAGAAATGAGCTATCAAGCCATGAAAAAATATGAAGGAAACATAAATGTGTATTACTAAGTAAATGAAGACAATATAAAAAAGCTACACACTGTATAATTCCAACTACATGACATTCTAGAAAAGGCAAAACAATAGGGGTTAGGGAACGAAGAAGGATAAATAGGCAGAACATAGAGGATATTTAGGGCAATAAACCTATTCTGTATGATACTCTAATAGTGGATACATGTCATTAGACATTTATTCAAATGCATAGAATGTACAATGCCAAGAGTGAGCCCTAGCGAAAACTATCAACTTTGGTTGATACTGATGTGTTAATGTAGGTTCACTGATTATAACAAATGTACCACTCTAGTGTGGGATGTTGAGAGTTTGAAAGGCTGTGTGTGTTTGTGTGTGTGCCTGTGTGTGTGGTGGGAGGGAGGGGTATATGGGAACTCTGTACTTTCTACTCGATTTTGCTGTGAACCTAAAACTGCTCTAGAAACAGTCTATAAAAATAATGGAATCATAAAAGTACTCAGTGAATCCAAAAGAAGTCAGGAAAAGAGAAAAATAGAACAAAGAACAGTTGGGGAAGGCAGAAAACAAACAGAAGATGATATACTTAAGCCTAAGTATATTAATAATCACATTAAATGTAAATGAACTAAATGCAGATGCACCCAATAAAAGGCAGAGATTTTCAGGCTAAAGAAAAGCAAGCACTTACAAAAAATGTACTTTAAGTGTAAAAAAATAAATAGGTTAAAATTTAAAGTATGGAAAAAGGGGCCAGGTGTGGTGGCTCATGCCTGAAATCCCAGTACTTTGGGAGGCTGAGGCAGGCAGATCACTTGAGGTCAGGAGTTTGAGACCAGCCTGGCCAACATGGTGAAACCCTGCCTCTACTAAAAATATAAAAATTAGCCAGGCGTGGTGGCAGGCACCTGTAGTCCCAGCTACTCAGGATGTTAAGGTAGGAGAATCACTTGAACCCATGAAGTGGAGGTTGCAGTGAGCAGAGATCGTGCCACTGCACTCCAGCCTGGCCACAGGCGCCCCACCCCCAAAAAAAGTGTGGAAAAAGTTATATCATGTTAATACAAATGTAAAGAAGGTTATGTTGGCTATATCAACATCATAGCAATTGATATTATGAAGTTATAAATGCCATTTCATAAGTATAAAGGGGTCAATTCCTCAAAAAATACCTAAGAATCCTAAATTACATACCTAATAACAGAGCTCCAAAATTCGTTAAGTAAAATCTAATGGAGCTGATTTGTAACAGACAAATCTACTATGGTAGGTGGGCAATTGAATATCTTGTTTCAATGATCGATACCAGCAAACAGAAAATCAGCCAGGGCATAAAAGACTGAAATGACATTGTCAGTCAACTTGTTCTAATCAATATTTACAGAACATCCTGCTTGAAAATAGTAGAATATAAATTATATCAAGTGAACATTGAGTATTTATCAATATAGACCATATTCTTGACTAGAAGTTTAAAAGGATTCAAGTCATACAATGGATGTTCCCTGACAACAATGAAATTAAATTAGCAATCAATAACAGAAAAATACATGGAAAATTCCCAAACCTTTAGAAACTGAACAACACACTTCCAAATAACCCTCAGGTCAAAGAAGAAATTAAGCGAGAAATTAATAATTATTTCAAACTGAATAAAAACGAAAGTATAACATATCAAAATTTGCGAGCCATCACTAAAGCAATGCTTACAAGGAAATTCATAGCACAAATCACCTATTAGAAAAAAACTCTCAAATTTATGATTTCATCTTCCACTTTATAAATCAGGAATAGAAGAACAAACTAAATGCAAAGAAAGAAAAGAAAAGGATGAACAGCAAGATGGAAATCAAAGAAATAACAAACAGAAAATCAATAGAAAAAAACCAGTGAAACCAAAAGCTGGTTCTTTGAGAAGCTCAGCAGAATCTATAAATCTCTAGCCAAACTGATCAGGAGAGGAAGGAAGACAGAAGTTATCAATATCAGGATAAAAGAGATGACATCACTGTAGGTTCTCTAAATATTGAAAAGAAAATAAGGAAATATTCTGAAAAGCTTCATTTCATTACATTTGACAACATAGATAAAATGGATAATTTCATTGAAAGACACATACTACCAAAGTTCACTGAAGAAGAAACAGCTAACCAGAATATTCTTTAATATACCTATAAAAGAAGTTGAATTCATAGTCAACATCCACAAAGAAACTCCAGATCCCGATTATTTTACTAGCAGATTCTACCAAACGTTGAAGAAAGACAACTCTTCCAGCAAATCAGAGGGAATATTTTCCAACTCATCCTCTGAGTCCAGCATTATCCTGATGCCAAACCAAGACAGGAATGTTACAAGACAACTACAAATATCCCTTATAAACATAGATTAAAATATTCTTACAAGGTTTTTTAGGATATTGAATCCAACATATATGAAAAAATAATATCATTACCAACTGAAGATTATCTTAGGAATGCAAGGTTGGTTTAGCATTTGAAAATCAATCAGTGTAAATCATCATATTAACAAATAAAAAAAGAGAAACCATATGATCATCTTAATGGTTGCAGAAAAAGTGTGTGACACAACACAACATTCATTCCTGATTAAAAATGTAAAAACTCTCAGCAAGCCAGGACAGGCGAGGGGTACCTCCACTTGATCAAGGCCATCTCTGAAAATCCACAGACATCATACTTAAGGGTAAAAGACTCCATGCTTTCCCCTTCAGATCAGAAAATGTCTTATTCTCAGCATTCCTATTCAACACTGCACTGGAAGTACTAGGCAAAGAAAAAATAAAATGCATTAATTTGGAAAAGAATTAAAATTGTCTTTATCCTCAGACGACATGATTGACTTTGTAGGAAATCCAGTGGAATCTTTAAAAACAGCCACTAGAACTAACAAGTAGGTTTAGTAAGGTTTTAGGCTATAAGATCAACATACAGGCCCGGCGCAGTGGCTCACACCTGTAATCCCAGAACTTTGGGAGGCCAAGGCGGGTGGATCACCTGAGGTCAGGAGTTCAAGACCAGCCTGGCCAACATGGCGAAACCCCATCTCTACTAAAAATACAAAAATTAGCTGGGTATGGTGGTGGGCACCTGTAATCCCGGCCTCTCGGGAGGCTGAGGCAGGAGAATCACTTGAACCCAGGAGGCGGAGGTTGCAGTGAGCAGAGATCGCACCGCTGCACTCCAGCCTGGGCAACAGAGACAGACTCCATCTCAAAAAAATAAATAAATAAAAGATTGACATATATATATATATATATATATATATATATATATATATATATATAAATCAACTGCATTTCTATATAGTAACAATAAGCAATTGGAAATTAAAACTTAAAAAATACTATTTACAATAGCATAAAGAATATGAAATACTTAGGGCTGAATCTGACAGAAGGCGTGTGAGACTGGTATGTGGAAATCCACAAAATATTTACAGAAATTATAGACGGCTCAAAAAAATGAAGAGATATACCTTGATCCTGGTTAGGAAAACTCAATACAAAGATGTCAGTTCTCCCCAGATTGATCTACATATTCAACATCATTCCAATTAAAATTCCAGCAGGCTCTTAAAAAAAATAGAAAGTGGCAAACTGATGAGAAGATTCATATGGAAATACAAAAGACCCAGAATGGCCAAAATATTACCTGACTTCAGGAGTTTTTGCACAACGGCAATAATTAAGACTGCGTGGTATTAGTTTCAAGACAGACAAGCAGATCAACAAAACAGAATAAATAGTCCAGAAATAGATCTGCACATATACGGACAAATGATGTTGGACAAATATGCAAAGGCAATTCAGTCAAGAAAAGATCGTCTTTTCAACAAACGAGGCTGGAACAACTGAATACACACTCGCTAAAATGAACTTCAATCCCTACTTTGTATTCTGTAAAAAATTAACTCAAAACGAATCAGACCCAAATGTAGCATCTAATACTATAAAACTCCTGAAAGAACACGTGGGAGAAACTCTTTGTGATTTTGAGTTAGGCCAAGGTTTCTTAGATACGACACCAAAAGCACATGCCTTAAAAGAAAAACTTGGCCTGGCAGGGTGGCTCACACCTGTAATCCCAGCACTTTGGGTGGCCGAAGCGAGTGGATTGCGTGAGGCCAGGAGTTCGAGACTAGTTTGGCCAACATGGTGAAATCTCATCTCTACTAAAACACACACACACACACACACACACACACACAAAATTAGCTGGGTATGGTGGCGGGCGCCTGCAGCACCAGCTACTCGGGAGGCTGAGGCATGTGAATCGCTTGAACCCATGAGATGGAGGTTGCAGTGAGCCGAGATTACACCACTGAACTCCAGCCTGGGCAACAGAGCAAGACTCCATCTAAAAAAAAGAAGAAAAAAAAAAAAAGGAAAACCTTGATAAACTAGACTTAAACATTCCTGCTCTCAAAAGATACTAGTAAGAGAATGAAAAGACAAGTTACAGATCGGGAATATGTACTTGGAAATCATCAATTTTATGAAGGACTCATACACACAATATATGAAGCACTCTCAAATGTTACTAATAAGAAAATAACTCAAGGCCGGGTGTGGTGGCTCACACCTGTAATCCCAGCACTTTTGGAGTCTGAGGCGGCGGATCACCTGAGGTCAGGAGTTCGAGACCAGCCTGGCCAACATGGTGAAACCCGATCTCTACTAAAAATACAAAAATTAGCTGGGTGTGGTGGCGGGCACCTGTAATTCCAGCTACTCTGGAAGCTGAGGTGGGAGAATCACTTGAACCCAGGAGGGAGAGATTGCAGTGAGCCGAGATCACGCCACTGCACTCCAGCTTGGGTGACAGAGCGAGACTCTGTCTCAAACAAACAAACAAACCAACCCAGTAAAATAATAGGCAAAAGATTTGATAATGCCTTCCTAAGGAAGATAATATAGATGGCAGGTAAGCATATAAGGTACTTAACACTGTGAGTCAGTAGGGAGATGCAAATCAAAACTAGAGTGAGACGCGAATTCACTAATCCATTAGAGGGCCTAGGGTGAAAATGACTGACCACATCAAGTACGGTGGGGAGGTGGAGGAACTGGAACTCTCATGCACTGCCAGTGGGCATGTAAAATGGCACAACCACTTTGTAGAACAATTTGGAAGTTTCTTAAAAAAAAAAAATACAACTACCACCTGACCTAGCAATTCTACTCCTAGGCAGTTACTCCAAATAAATGAAAGCACACGTCCACACAAAGCCTTTTACACGAATGGTCTTAGCTGCTTTACATTTGTAATAAGCCACAAACTGGAAGCAAGCCAAGTGTCTATCAAGTGAGTGGATCAGAACTATTATGGTATATGCATACAGTGGAATACTACTCAGCAGAACAAAAGAGCTACTGGGACATGTGAAAACGTACCTGAATCACACTGCGTGAACAAAGCCAGTTAAAAAAAACAGTGTAGGAATCCATTTATTTAAAACTCTAGGGAGTGCAACCTCACCTACGGTGACAGAAAATGGGTCAGTGATCAGAGGGGAAGGTGTTGGGGAGGGGCAGAAAGGAGCAGGAGGGAGCTTGGGAGAGAGGAACGCGCTCCATCCGATCTTGGTGGTGGTGACGGTTTCATGGGTGTGTACGCTTCAGAACACATCAAATGATACACGTTAAGTATGTTTCATTTATTGTGTGTCAATAAGACTACAACAAAGCTGTTAAAAAAAATTCAGAGACTGAGTCAGTCATGGCACACCAACAATCACTTTTATTACTACCAGCACCCAATCAGTCCTTGCCTTTTTTATGAAAACACAGCGAGCTGACAGGCATGAGTGAGTGTGGCCACCTAGCACAGTCACAGCCTGGGGGAATGGCCGGTCACTGCTTGATTTGAATTTGAGGAGGAAAAACCTTGTTCAGAGGCAACTGAGCTGCTTTATGACTCTTGCAGCCTGAGCGGGGAGGGGGAGAGCGGGAGGGGGAGGAGGGAGGGGTGGGGGGCAGATGTGGCTGGACCCGCTGTACAGTCATGACTCTTTCATCCTCACTGCAGCCTTGGGAGCAGGAGTTGCTGTCGCCACCCTTTAAGGATGAGGACCTGGGGTTCAGAGAGGTGACACCTTCCCTAAAATCTCCCTGCCAGGCAGCGGCAGAGCCAAGGGAAGGTGGGAACTGGGCCCGCCTGGCTCTGTCCTCCCTTCTGCCCCGACCCTGCAGACGCTTTCAAAGCCTAATATGGAAAAGGGCCTCACCGAAAGCTTAAATGTAAATGAACCAAGCTAAGGATGCTGATATACACAGAATTTCTTTCTACATTGCTGTTAGGTTAATAGTTAAAAACTGGTGACCATTACCTTTCACTTTAAATTTATTGTTCAAGCTAACACCACTGTTTTTCAACGTCCCTGTCCGGGGTTGGTGCTACCTGCCAATGAGCACCTGGGTGTGTTTCTGTCTAGAGACCACTGGGTGCTCACCAGACCCCACAGGAAGACGGCTCCCAGGGGTGTGGCTTTGAGCAATTTTGATTTCATCGCCTGGCCTCCACGTGTGTCCTGGGTGAAAATCTTGATTGGGCCTGTCTTCCAGGGCTACTGTCAGGACCAAATCGGGTGGGGGCACGGAAGAGCTTTGCAAGACACGGGGTTATGGGAAGTGAGACTAGGAACCCCACTGTGGGCATCTGACCCTGTGGCATCCTCCACCACTGCCAACCATGGTACTACAAAGGGCACGGACTCAGAACTAGGAACCCGAATTCCAACCAGGCTTCAGCCCAATAGCCGCTTCCCCTCTGCACTGGTTTCTGCTGGGGATGATGATGACAATACCCTGAGTCCCACAGGACCGCCTCCCAGATCAAAGACCCACATGCCCCTCTCGGCGCCTGGCAGGGCAGCCCCTCCTGTGGCCCAGGACTCTGCCGAGCTTCAGGTCCAGGGTGGCTAATGCGTGTGTCAGTGTGTGCTGGAGGAGGGGAAGGGTGGTGGATTAATTTTAAAATTTAACTTGCTTTCCTTTTTCCCACAGGGAAAAGGAGTGGGAACAGGTTTCTAAAAATAGCCTGGCCTGTCAAAACTGTTAACTATCAGGCAGGGCAAGGATGGCGGCTGCTGGGGAGGGAGAGCGGGAGCTGCGGAGGATCCTAGCCTGGCCCTTCCTGGTGCTGGCACCCCACAGGCACACCCAGCCAGCGGGCGGCCCATGGTCCTGGGGCATGGCAGCTGCTCGGGCAGTGCCAGCAGACCCTGGCATGGAGGTCCATGGCCACTTCACGACAGCCCGTGAAGAATGGTACCCACCCCCACCCCCGCCCCCGTGTGAGATGCTGGCCCTGGGCACACGCTTTGTTCTCCCACCTCCCTCCTGACGGCCACGCAGAGTCGAGTTACCATCACGCCTGCCTTCGTGGGCGCAGGCTGAGCACAAGGTCCACAGCCCTCCCTCGACACAAAGTCAACTCACCGTGACCCACAAATCACACAACACCCTGGGCCAGCTGCCTTCACAAGAGGTGTGGTGGGGGGCTTTCAGAAACAAAACAAGATATTGGGGGCCAGCACAGGGGCCCTGTGGCCAACCTTCTGCAGGTCAGACCAAACAGTTTTAAAAGAAAAGCCCACGTGGGAAGCATTTTGTTTTGAAAAAGCCAAAAACAAAACACTGAATTCTTTCTGAGAAACATTCTATCCATGAAGATGCAAACAAATTATGGGAGGCTAAGAACACGGTACAGCTAAAATCAGCATGCATGCTCATCTAAACATCATAAATTATCCAAAATGCACCAGAAATGTCAGTCTGGAGCTCTTGTGTGGGAAAGTGCTCCATTCACTTTGGCACTTGCTCACACTCATCTGCTGCAGCCCACGGCCTGCCCGGCGGGCGGCAGACCCACGCCTGCCTCGGAAGCACGGCCTATCCAGCGGGTGGGAGACCCATGTCTGCCTTGGTAGCACACAGCCAGGTGTCTAGGGTCCCGGGCCTGCGCCAAGCTCTGGTGCTGCCTTGAGGGGAGCTGCTTGGTTGCGTTGTGAGACGGAAACTGAGGATCCCACGGTCTTCCCTGCCCATTCCTCAGGGCTGCTGGGAGCCACAGGGATGTGGCCCAAGGGTGTGCATGCTGCCCCTTGGTGCGTGACTGTGTTTGGTTATCACAGCAGCCTCGCCTGACCCATCTTCACATGCCTGTTTAGATGTGGCCTCATCACCCCCCGGGATATTTACATTTCAGACCTACTGAACCACACTTTAACACAGGAAGGGGCGAGTACCTCTTTGAGAGCTTCCTATAGGCCCAGCATTTTTGGGCGTCTGCTCATGTAACCTGGCACCCAACCTGTGTGGTCAACAGTGCTGGGGGGACACCCAGACCTCCCTCTTCCGACCGTCCACATGCTCCTGGCTCTTTGCTCCCGAGTGCCCTGTGCTGGGATGAAGGGTAAGTACACCTGTGACCCCGGAAGCCTGTGTGGGTCCCAGGGGAAGGCCAGGTGGGAGGGAGGTGGTTAGGAAAACCGAGAGAATCATGTGATCGAGGGAGGTCCGAATGGCGGTCGTACTGAGCAGAGACCTCGACTCCAGGACTGGTACATCCCTTCTGTAGGCCAGTCTCAGTGGAGTGTTTGAAGGTGGTGCTCTGATGAAGGCGGGCCCTACCAGCAGCCTTCTCAGGCTCCCATCCCTGCGCGTCCCTCCCGACCCAGGGGAAGGACATTTGGTGTGGATCATCCTTCTCAGTAATGGGGTTATTCGGGGCCTGGCCGGGCTGGGGAACATGACGCCGCGTCGCTGCTGAGCGGGAACAGCAGGTGTCTGTTGATGCATCTGCGGAAAATGCTCGCAGCACAATCTCTACATCAGGACACACACACGGACAAGGACACTGGGAAATTGAATCTTATTACTAATTAATGGCTTTAATGCCTATGATTAGGCCTCAAAAACAGCCTATTTTCTGAAAGATAAGTTTAGCCCTGTTTGAACAGGAACTCAAGTGCTCTGCTGCCGCTGACGCAGAGAGCTCAGCTCCACTAATCACATTCAGAAGTTCCGAGCCCACCACCTAGAGTTTCAGAAACTGTGCGCTGAGAATGAAAGAGACCAGGGAGCGCTTTGTTCTTCAGCAAGAGGTGCCATGGTAGGGGCACGGAGAAGCATGGGGAATGGGGTTCAGAGACCAGAGCCGGTGCTCACAGGGGAAGGTAGGCCTCCATCTCTGCCCTGAGAGGCAGGCTCCAGGCACTGCCCACAATCCAAGGGGTCAGGGTTCTCACCAGGGGTGGTCCTGCCCCCCGGGAGACACTTGGCGAAACCTGGAGACACTGCTGGTTGTCACATCTGGGGGAGTGGGTGCTACCAGCATTCAGTGGGTAGACAGCATGGACGCTGCTGCACGTCTGACAAAGCACAGGACAGCCCCACGGCACAGGACAATGGGCCCCAAATGTCCGTCTGTCCAGGTGGAGAGAGGTTATGGTTGGATTTGTCTCCACCAAATCTCACGGTGAAACCCAATACCCAGTGTTGGAGGTGGGGCCTAGTGCAAGGTGACTCCATGTAGGGGTGGATTTCTCATAAACAGCACCAGCGCCTTGGTGCTGTCCTTGCGATAGTGAGTGATTTCTCGCGAGGTCTGATTGTTTAGGAGAGTGTGGCACTTCCTCCTCCTTCTCCACTGCTCCCGCTCTACCTTCTGCCATGAGTCAAAGCTCTCTGAGGCCTCCCCAGGAGCCAAGAAGATACTGCCATGCTTCCTGGACAGCCTGCAGAACCACGAGCCAATTCACCCTCCTTTCTTTATAAACCACCCAGCCTCAGGTATTCCTTGACAGCAACGAAGGAAGGCACGGGGCTCCCAGGGGAGTGCACAAGCCACACTGGTGACAACAGGGTGGCAGATCCTCAGGGACAGGCCCTGTCACGCTGCCAGCTGGCCAGCTTCGGGCAACTGCAGCAGCCCATGCACACTCGCACCCTCACACGCAGATTCACACACACAGGCACCCGTCTGCCCTGCACAGACTCTCACACAGGCGCCCATCTCCCCTGCACAGACACACACACACTCACACAGGTGCTCATCTCCCCTGCACACACTCACACAGGTACCCATCTCCCCTGCACAGACTCACACACACACACAGGTGTGTCTCCCCTACACAGACTCACACACTCACACAGGTGTGTCTCCCATGCACAGACTCACAGGTATCCGTCTCCCGTGCACAGACTCACACAGGCACCCATCTCCCCTGCACAGACTCACACACACACTCACACAGGCGCTCGCCTCTCCTGCACTCAGTCACACAGGCACCCGTCTCCCCTGCACTGCTTTGCCCATAAGGCCAGGTGCTGGACTCTGGCGCCCCTTCCAGCCTGGATGTTGTATGGATTGGTGCTACAGTCAAGGCAGGGCAGCATGGTGGTCACAGGCCCAGCTCAGGGGCAGCCCTGGCTCTGTCCTCGCCCAGCTGGGTGGTTGCTGGCACATTAGAACCCCAGTTGCCTAACACAAAGGGACAGGGACAGTGCACAGGCCACTCTGCATGGGATGCGGCTCTGCAACCCAAGACTCAGCACTGCCGTCACCCCTCTGCAGCACGCTTGGCGGGGGTTGGGGGGGGTGGAAGGAGCCCCTCGACAAGGATTCTACCATCACTGCGTGGCCAGCCTCCCAGGAGATACTTGTCTATACCCCAGCTTTCAGCACACATGTCACCTCCCACAGGGAGCCCTCCCTGATTTCCCCCAAATAAAACAGGCTCCTGCCCGCCGCCTATCCTTTTTTCCTGTGCCCGTCAACATTCGCCCTGTGCTAGACTCCAGGCCTGTGCTGCTACAGAGGCTCCAGGGGTAGACGGCACAGTCCCCCGTTCCTGTCTGCTGGGGAGACAGACACTCTGACAGCAGGTTTAGTCTCACTCGAGGTCCTGAGATGGGGGGTGGCCAGGGGAGTAGGGGGGCCTCTCCATCTCAGGAGAGCTTCTAGAGGACATGCCTAAGTGGCATGCTGAGGGTGGAAAGAATTATCCAGATGGCAGCAGGCAGGAAAGGCCTAGAGGCAGAGAGAACAGTGTGAGCAGAGGCCAAAGAGCAGTCTGTGTGTGCCGCACGCGTGTGCGCGTGGGCCTGGCTGCGCGTGGGCCTGGTATGGTATGCTGTGGGGCGCTTACGTACACAGATGCACTTGGGAGACAAATGCCCCGCTGTTCCCACTGAACGAAGCAGCAACTTGGTGGCAGATGCCTGGATGTGGAGCTGGTGGGGTGGGCCAGGGCCAGGCTGGGGAGCCAGGGCCACCAGCCTAGAAGCCCTGCTACCCTGTGTCTGAAAACTCCAACCTAGTGCCTGAAGACCAGTCCTGGGTGTCTGCACTGCACAAGGAAGGAAGCAGGAGCTCCGGGGCTGCAGGCCTGGGACCCCCACAGTGCGTTACAGAGCTGGACCCACGGCCAGCGAGGGATGGGCTCAGCCTGCACCCCACCTGGGGCAATAGTGCTGCTATCTAGTCAGACTCTACATCCTACTCGTGCAGGGACAAGAACCAACAGCAGTCGGAAAAAACATCATTCACAGGGAAGCAAGAGGAATACAAGGTCTCCATGGGCCATCCTCTGTCAAGGGACGGAGCTGGCAGGTGGCAGGGACAGTTCCACAGAGCAGCTCCTGGCATCTTGGGGCCCACAGGACTAGCTTGCCACCTGGACAGAGTGATCCGCTGGGTCTGGCGTTGCACTGAGATGCACAGTCAGCCAGGTGTCCCAGGTGGCCCAGCTGCCAGGGAGGAACGCTGTGCTCACATCCAGCCTCTGCCACTTACTAAGCTGCATGCACTGGGCAAGGCGCTTCATCTCTCAGAGTCTGCGTGTCTTCTTAGAGTCGCTGTCAGGACTAAACCAGGGGACTCAGCTGCCCCCTCCTCTGCAGCCTTCTCTTCCAGGACCCTTCTGTCCCAACCAGACTCCTTTCCCTGTGTGTTCCACCCATGCAAAGCGCCCACCCTGGCTGTGTCCGCTCCAGCTCATGGGTGTGCCCTGCACTAGTTGGTGCTAGTCTTTGCAGGAGACCGCAGGCCTGTCACCCATCAGGGGACTCCTGTTCAGCCCACTGGGCTCCATCCCAGCAGCATTTCTTCAAGGAAACCTTCTCCAGCCTTCACAGGCTCCTGCCCGCCGCCTGCCGCCTGGCCCCTGGGAGCCCACTGTGCCTTGTGCTGACCTGGGGCCTGGACTGTTACTGACAGTCACCTGTTTGTGCCACCGTGGACCGAGAGTGCCGAAGACTGGATAGAGGCTTAGTCATCTCTGCACCCTAGTGCAGAGCTCAGGAGGCTCAGCTGAAGGAGACACGGCTTTCCTGAAGGCCGAAGTCGCTGGGGGTGGCCTGGGGTCAGAGGCTGTGGCTGTTTAGAGAGGTGGTACGGTACACCGTGGGTGGTACACAAGTCAGCCCAGATCCACACGGAGTCCCAGATCCACATCTGGCTTGAGCAGCTCCAGACAGTGGAAAAAGGGCAGTTCACTCACTAACCTGAGTCACAATGAAGGAGGGGGTGATATTTGGAATAAAGTGGAAAGTCTCTCCCAGGACTGCAGGGCCACATGTCCTCCTCTCCTGTCATCCCTACGCCCTTGAGCTCCCAGCTCCACCCCACTGGCCACAGCACCTCCCGACACGGCCTCTGCATGCTTGGAGCTTCGCCCACAGGCTCCTCCCCGTCACCCCTACAGGTCTCTTGGGAGAGGCCTCCCCTGCTGACCCCCCTCCTTGCCCCACTACTCCTGTCCCCCACCCTGCTCTGCTGTTCTTCATGGCTCTGAGTGCTGCTGGGCAGACCCCACCCATGCGGCTCACACCTGCCCCAGGCCACCTGCCTCAGGAGCTCCCGAGAGCAGAGGCCTGGCTCCCGCCATGGTCCCAGCACCAGGAATCCTGCCTGGCTCTGTGACCTTGGTGGTCCCCTAACGATGTGCTGTGGGGTCAAACAGGGCCTCCTCTCCTCCTCAGAAGCTGCCCGCACTTGTCCTCCAGCTGAACCTCAGGCACTTGCCTGCAGACATCTCAAATTACCACCCCATCTCAGGCTGTTTCCAGACGTCGCTGTCCCTAGACAGGTGTGCCAGAAGAATGGGACTCCAAGGCCAGATGGAGGCATTCTCGCTTACCAAAGGGGATCGGTTTCGTGAGGCAGGGACTCCTGGGAGCCTCAGTGGAGCTGAGGTGCTGGCATTTCCACGACAGACACTGGGCCCCCTTCAGGGACACACTTAGGGAAAGCCAGGTGTGAACCCTGCCCAGCGACTGTGTGTTCCCCCAGGGCAGGGCCATGACCTGGCCGTCCTCTTGGCTCCTGTTCCTGGCACTCCCTCTCCAGGAGCACTGCTGGGACCCAGTGCTTCTGCCTGGGAGTTCTTGGTGCCTGAGGCTATGCCGGTCCCTGCCATCCTCAGAGGGGCTGGCGAGGACGAGTGCTCAGTAAAAACAGCAATCCAGCCACACAACCCAGCCTGTGGGAGTCGCCTACCATTCTGCACAAGCAGCAGTGGATGGCCCAGAAGTCATTGGACTTTTAAGGCCATTCACGTGGCAGACGCTGTGCCATCCTGAGTCACCTGACATCAGGTCCATGGCCCAACACAGATCCAGCTCCTTTCCTAAACCTGGGGTGAGGGGAATGCAGGGAATAAAAAGACAAGAACCAGCATTTATTAAGCACTTACTACGTGCCAGTTATTTCTCATCCCTTAGCTTGCTTAGGCCCCTCAACTCCCCAGGAAAAAATAACTTATCAGGGTCTTGAAGGGAGACCAAAGACAATGGGCAGGCACAAAAACCGATTTCACCGCCAGCCCAGGTCCCCCATGGGCCCTGCTGGGGAAGGCCCGGGGGCTCAGGTGTCCTGGCTCCAGCACAGAGCCTGTTCTTCTCTGCAAGGTTTGCATCGTGCCCACGGCCCCATTTATCAGACAATTACGGTGAGAGGAAGGGCACTGCCGAGAAGTCAGGAAAGCCAGGCAGCCATCCCGTGTTTGCACTTAATTCCCCACTGGCCCTTTGGGAAGACGCCACACTTCTCCTGGACACAGAGATCTCAAAACACTGCCTGTGAGAGGAGTCGGACCAGATGATCCCCAGGGACCCTTCCACCACTTGCAGCCTGTGTTTGTGTGATTCAAACACAGCTTTTCCCCTGAGCCACACATGGCTTAATTGCTAGGCAATGCAGCTGATAGGATCTGTAATCAAAGCTGGGCAGGGAGGGGGTGGGGGCGGCGGGGAGAAGTGAAGTCATCAGTAAGTGGACACTTTGATGAGTACTTACAGTCATCGTTTGGCATCTGAAAGCATCCTTTTCAATTATCTGAAAGATAATCCGCAAACTAACCTGAAACCCAGAGTACACAATTAAAGTGTTGGGAAACAATCTGATGTCATGATGCTCTCCTGGGCCAGTGAGCGTGAGGGGTGGGAGGCGGACCTCTGGGACAGAAGACCAGCTGTGCACAAGCCAATTACCACCCCGAGATGGATCCTCAAAATGGCACAGGGAGGGAACTGGATCCCAGTGCGTGAATGCACAGGGTCATTAGCCCACAGTGAATGCTCACTGAACAAACACAACACAGGAGAAGGCAGCCAAACTCAAACTGCTGTCTTTAAGAATCTCGCACCCTTGGTAAGAGCATGAAATGGGTTTGGTGGAGGAAGAGGAGGAGGAGGAGGAGGAGGAGGAGGAGGAGGAGGAGGAAGAGGAGGAGGAAGAGGAGGAGGAGGAGGAGGTGATGATTTTGCTCAAGAGGCTTCCCTTCAGTGCTGTTCACAAACATATTCATATAACTCAGCCCATTTAAGCAGAGCCCTGCTCTGCCCTATCTGAGGGCCTGGGCAGGTCACTCAGTGATACCGGGCTCACCAGCAAAGGGGGAGGAGCTGACCTCACTTTACCTGGTAGGTAGTTGGTTCCCGCCCAGAGACCCTGATCTAATGATGCATCAGGCACCTCCCCATCCCCACCAGCCAGCAACCACTCCTTGAATGCATGTGTCTATGAATTTGTCAATTCTGGACATTTCAAATCAATGGAATCATACACTATGTGGCCTTCTATGCCTGGCGTTTTTCACTTAGCATAATGTTTTCATGGTTTGTCCATGTTACAGCATGTGTCAGCACTTCATTCCTTTTCAGAGCTGAATAATATTCCATGTTATGGCTATGCCACATTTTGTTTATCCACTCAGCAGCTGATGAGCATTTGTGTTATTTTCACTCTTTGGTTATTATGAACAACAGTGCTATGAAGGTTTGTGTACAAGTTTTTGTGTGAACACATATTCTCCTGGGTATATATCCAGAAGGAGAAGTTCTGGGTCAGATGGTAACTTTGTTTAACTGTGTGAGGAACTGCCAGACTGTCTTCCAAAGTGGCTGCACTATTACATTCCCACCAGCAGTGGGAGGGTTCCCGTTTCTCCACATCCTCAGCAACACTTGTTACTATCCGTCTTTTTTATTCTAGCCATCCTAGCTGGTGAGCAGCAGTATCTCATTGTGGTTTTGATTTGCATTTCCCAAATGACTAATGAATAATGCTTGGCATCTTTGCGTGGCTGCTTGACCATTTATATTTCTCTTTGAAAAAATTTCTATTCAACTCCTTGCCCATTTTTAAATTGGGTTATTTGTCTTTTTTATTGTTGAGTCGAAAGAGGTCTTCATATATTCTGGATACCAGCCCCTTATCAGATACATCGTTTGCAAATATTTTCTTCCATCCGGTGTGTTGTCTTTTCACTTTCTTGGTGGTGTTCTTAGAAACACACGTTTTTAATTTTGATGAACTCCAATTTATTTATTTTTTTTGAGATGCAGTCTTGGTCTGTCGCCCAGGCTGGAGTGCAGTGGCATGATCTCGGCTCACTGTGACTTCCACCTCCCGGGTTCGGGCAATTCTCCTGCCTCAGCCTCCCGAAGAGCTGGGATTACAGGCGCCCGCCACCATGCCCTGCGAATTTTTGTCTTTTTAGTAGAGACGGGGTTTCACCATGTTGGCCAGGCTGGTCTCGAACTCCTGACCTCAGGTGATCGGCCTACCTAAACCTCCCAAAGTGCTGGGATTACAGCCATGAGCCACAGCACCTGGCCATATTTATTTATTTTTTTTTCTGCTTGTACTTCTTGTGCCCTACCTAGGAAACCACTGCCAAATCAAGGCCATGGAAGAATTCTGTCTTCTCCTAAGAGTTTTATAGTTTTAGCTGTCATAGTTAGATATTTGATCAACTTCATTCTTTTGCATAAGGATCTCTGGTTATTCAAGCACCATTTGTTGAAAATCTGATTCTTTCTCTATTGAACTGTTTGGCAGCCTTGTTGAAAATCGCTTGGCCATAAATGCAAGGGTTGGTTTCTGGACACTCGATTTCAGTCTGTTGATCTGTATGTCCATCCTTATGCCAGCACCACATTGTCTTGATTATTGCAGCTTTGTAGTAACTTTTGAAATTGGGAAGTGTGAGTTGTCCAACTTCGTTCTTCTTTTTCAAGATTATTTTTGCTATTCTGAGTTCCTTGAATTTCCATATGAATTTTAGGATCAGCAGCTTGTCACTTTCTACCAAGAAGCCAGCTGGGATTTTGACAGAAATTGTGTTGAATCTGTGGATCAATTTGAGGAGTGTTGCCATCTTAACAAAATTAAGTCTTCCAATCCATGAACACAGGGTGTCTATTTATTTGGGTTTTTTAAAATGTCTTTAATTTCTTTTAACAATGTTTTATAATTTTCAGTGTACATGCTATGCTCTTTTTACGTTAAATGTACTCTTTAGTATTTTATGCTTTTCTGCTGCTATTGTAGATGGAAGTTTCTTAATATCATGTTTGGATTGTTCACTGCTGGTGTATATAAACACAATTGATTTTTGTATACCAATCTTGTATAGCAATAGAGACTTTTAAACAGAGCTGTGATTTAGAAATACTACTTTAGCACCCTAAAGAGAAGATTCTGGAGATACTGGAGACATTGAAATCAGAAAGGGGTTGATGTGCAACCCAGGATGAGAAGATGGGGACCTTAGCAATGGCTGGGATTGCTCCAGAGACTGCTTGCTTGTTTGGTTTTTTCAAAGACAGGGGCGGTGGGGAGGTCCGGACAGGGTGTGGCCCAAGGTGTGGCTTTCTCAGGATCTGTGCTTTGAAAGAGGTCAGCCCTGTCAAGGGCGTAAATATGCTCCCCTGGGGAAGAGCTGGTATGCCAGTGGTTCTCTTCTGAAGCTCAGGGTCCTGGCCAACACTTCCCTGAGTTTATCTGGGAACACATAACCAGATCTGAGAAATACTCTTGCATCAGTTCCTGCTATAACAAATTACCACAAACTTGGGAGCTTAAAACAACAGAAATGTATTCCCTTACAGTTCTGGAGGCCAGAAGTCTGAAATCAGAACCACCGGGCCGAGTCAAGGTGTTGGCGGGGCTGTACTTTTTCTGGCGGAGATTCTGTTCCATTTGCTCAAGCTTTTCGGGGCCACTGGAATTCCTTGGTTTGTAACCACATCACTCCAATCGTGGCCTCCTCCTCTTCCATGGGTAAAATCCCCCATCTCCCTCTTAGAAAAATGCATGTGATGATGGTGTGTAGAGCCTGGGACGGTTTGGATCTGTGTCCCCGCTCAGATCTCATGTTGAGTTGTAATCCCTAATGCTGGAGGTGGGGCCTGGTGGGAGGTGATAGGATCCTGGGGGTAGAGCTTCCCTTTTGGTGCTGTTCTCATGATAGCAAGAAAACCTATCATTTTTTTTTTTTTTTCTAATAGCAGTTCTAGAATGGACTAATACATAGCCCACCCACGTAATCCGGGATAATCCACCCATCTTGAATTCCTTGATCGCATCTGCAAAGATCCACCCCAACCTTTTTTGCACTATAAGGTAACATGCACACGATCCAGAGATGAGGACATGCATATCTTTTGGAGGGCCATTTTTCCACTGACCACACTGCTGCTTGTGCAGATGAGGATAACTCTGTAGACACATGGCATCCCCAAAACCACATCCATGGAGGGGCCAGCCCTTACCCTCCCTGAATTACCCACTGAAGCCATCAGTCCACCGCTGGCTCCCATGAGAGTCTGCTTCCTCTGACTGCATTTGCTATCCAGTCTCACCGGGTTCCATCAGACCCTATATCCCCAATTCCACACCACCCCCATGAAAATTCTGTGCCCTGTCTCCAACTGTCCACACTTAGTCTGTGGGCAAGGAGCACGGAAGAGCTCCCATGAGCTCTTAGAGCAGTAGCAGGAAGAATGTCCTACCCTGGCCTGGCAAGGGAAGAAGCGGGGCCGGGCAGCCTTGGGAAAGGCCCTGCAGTCCCATGGGCTGGGGCTCGTCCCCCTTTTCAGAGCCCCACACTGTGCCGGGCATGGGGCCACTGAGGCAAATACAACAGAACTGCTGTCCTCAAGGGCTTCTCAGGCCGATGGGGAAAGACAGACAAGGAAACTAATCATGAGAGGGAAGTGATGCGGGGCCCAGAGGGCAGCAGCTGAGACAGACACGGAGATGGACAAAGGGCAGGACTAGCTCCAGAGGCAGTCAGATTCCACAGACGCATGGAAGGCACAGCAAACAGATGCCACAAAACACCCACGCGTGCTAGCAGCTGGCCACGTGCCAAAAGATGGAGAGGGCGTTGTGCTGGACAGGCCAGACTGCGCTCCTGCCACTGGGGCGCCTTTGGCTGAGGTCCCCAGCCCGCTGCGCTGTGTGGCGCTGTGAGACCTGTCACCTGTGCCATGCTGACTACACATGTGGTAGCCACCTATGCCACGGCAGCATTCTGTGGCTGGCCACGGCCTGAGAAGCAGTCAGGCCCAAGAACTCAGCCAACAGGGCCAGGGAAGTGGGTGACCAGAGCTGCCATCCTGGGAGCATGTGCCCCAGAGACCAGGTGAGACTGAGCTGTTGGAAGAGGACACAAGTGTCCCCACCAAGGGGCCAAGAGCAGGGTTTCTGGTGGGTCCGTGCAGAGGCAGGAAGGCAATTCAGAAAGATCAGCTGCTTTCTGGGTCCCCTGTCCCAAAGCTGAGGGGCAGTGAGATGTGCAGCTCCCAGAAAGAGCAGGTGCCCCTTCCGGGAAGGAACCGACAGCTGTTCCCGAGGCAGCCACTTCCACTGCCCCAGAAGGCAGGTTTTTCATCTGTGTGGCAGACGGGACTCCAAGACATTCAGTCGCTGGCCTGAGGTCCCAGAGCTGGTCCATGACAGGGCAGGGACTGGAGCCCAGGAGAGCTGTCTGAAACCACACTCCGGTACCTTCCCGCCCTCCGGTACCTTCCCTCCCTCCGGTACCTTCCCTCCCTCCGGTACCTTCCTGCCCTCCGGTACCTTCCCACCCTCCGGTACCTTCCCACCCTCCGGTATCTTCCCTCCCTCCGGTATTTTCCCGCCCTCCAGCAGCTGTCTGTTGATGGGATGGGTATCTGCACAGGGACAAGTGTGAGGTGCCAGAGGAACGAGGGTGGGGACAGACCACACAATGCCTTCCTCTTCCTGGGGAGACTCGGCTGGTGGCCTCCCTGCTTAGATGCATCCTCCTGAAAGTGACATAGTTCATGCCTCCTGCTCACATTGGGCCACACACCCCAGCATCCCAGCCCGGACACCTCCTGAGCTACGGTGCTCACCAGGAGCAAAGCTGCAGGCCTCAGGGCTTACAAGTGAGTGGTGCGTGGGTGTGGCAGGAATCTGGGGCTGGGGGAGCCCATGCCTGTGGAGACGGACACCTGGCCCCCAAGGAGGCATGATGGCTGGAGCTCCTGCCCTGCCCCCCTTCCCTTGGCTGTGTCCACTGTTACGTGAGTGAAGCAGAGGCAGTGAAAATGCCAGGAGCTGTAACCTATAATGGGGTGCTGGGAAAGGGGGATGCGAAAGTGGGGGGTGGGGTACAGTTATCAACCAGGATTCCTGTTCCAGCCAGGAGGCACTGTGACTTTTAGAGTTCTGGGTTTGAACTGCACAGTCGCAGATGGGACCTGCCAGGAATCCGCACAAACTCCTCTGTGTCAGTTATGCTGTGTTACTTCCTTTCTTCCAATCTGTTCTTTATCCTGAAACCTCTCAAGTGCCAACTAGCTAATAAATGGGATTTGCAGAGCATGCAAACCCTGAAGCAGTGGTCTGCCTGTCAACAATCAGCGTCTCTCGGTAACCTCCTAATTCAGGACTGGGCCTGCAGAATCTGTCAGGGAGTCTCTGAGGCCTGTGGACATGGTTCCTGGACCTCTCCTGGGGCTCCAGAAAACCTTCCCCACCCAGGTGCTCTTAGCAGAGCCCACTCAAGGTGCTGTGTCCCCCAGGAAATGGCTGGAGCTTGATTTTCTAGCTCTGGGCTTCTTCCTCTAGCCCATTCCTCTTCCCTCCTCTCCACTCCCTGTTGTCCCATGCAACCCAGCACAGAACGGCATGGGTCAGCTGAGCACACCCTCTGTGCCAGGCGGGGAGCAAGCAGGGTGGAGAATCTGGCCCTGCACGAATGTACTCGGAGTGAAGACTGCCCACCTGATCATGGGGCAGGACAGACCAGTAAGAAAATGATGCCATGGGTTCCTGCTCACACCTCCGCTTTGCTGGCCCCACGGGGACTGGCTTTTCACTAGGGGTGGAGGAGAGACAAGGAGAGGAGCTGTGTTTGGGAGAAAAGGGTCCCTCAGTGATCTGAGATCCTGGCTATGGGAGGGGTCCCTGCGGCAGTGGAGGAGAAGTGCAGTCAGAGGAGTGGGCTTCCCACCCTGGCTCCCAGCACCACCCAGTGAGGACTCAGGCATCCCTTGGCCCTCCGACTCAGTTCCTTCAACTTTGAAATGAGGTTGCTATTAAACCGTTCACAGGATCACTGTGAGGATGAAATATCATAGTGATTGCAAGCTTTCAAATCCTGTAAGGTGCTTATGTTAGTCCAGTAGTGCAAAGTTGAGTAATACTCTCTTTTACGGGCAAGAGATCAACTAGTATTCATTGCTGACGGGAATGCTTTCTATGTGGAACGAATATTCTGTTTGGGAAAAGTGACTGTCAGTGCCTCTAGGCTCTGATTTGAGAATTGAAGCTTCACAGTGTAGGCATTAGCAGGGTGTGGAATGCGAAGTGTGTGTGTCATGTGTGCATCTGTATGTGAAGGTGCATGTGTGTGTGCTGTTGTGTGAGTGTGCTGTGTGCATGTTGTGTATGTCGGTGTGTGTTGTGTGCATCCGTGTGTGAATGTGTATGTGAAGATGTGTGCTGTCGTGTCAGTGTGTTGTGTGTGTGTTATGTATGTCGGTGTATGTTGTGCGTGCATCCATATGTGAATGTGTGTGTATGTGAAGGTGTGTGTCTGTGTGCCGTCGTGTGAGTGCACGGTGTGCGTGTTGTATATGTCACTGTGTGTGCATCCATGTGTGAATGTGTATGTGAAGGTGTGTGTCTGTGTGCTGTTGGGTGTGTGTGTGTCACAGGCTCTCATCAGGCTCACAGCCTCTCAGGAAGGCAACGTCCGTTGGAAACTCTAGAGTGGCGAGTCCTGCAGTCTGCCCTGCCCTCCAGCCCCATGGGCAGAAACTGACTCTGCCACTGCCTAGGAGAAGGGATACAGGTGCTCCTGCCTCTGATGAACCACACACAGTGCCAGGGGACACAGCCACCTCATGCGGGAGCCCACCCTCCAGACAGTGCAACTGCAGGGAAGCCTCAGGCCCAGCACCGCTCTCTGTGCAGGCAGTCAGACCATAAGCACACACAGACCCCAAACACAGCTGGATGCCGACACCTCATGTCTCATGTTCTGCCTATCACTTGCACATATCAGCCCATCAACAAATGTTCACTTCCTTCCCAGTTTACTGGCAGAAGGTTTTCCAGAGAACTTCAAACCCACTTTTCTCAAAGGCGGTATGTGGCTGTTCCCCGGAGTCACTGGAAGGTAGGGCTATTTCTTGAGATGGATGCATCACGCTGTCTAGTTTCTTTTCTCAGAATCTGCTGCTCCACTTTACCACTTCCCCAGGAGGACCGGGCTGTGGCTGGGATTTTTATTTCAGTCACTTTGGCAGCAGTCTGAAATAAATGACGTCCAAATGTGTCATTTGAACTTTCAATGGAGTTTACCATAGATGAAGAAAGATGGTCCCCAATCACCTTTCTCCAGTGAATCCCTCAGGTCTGCAAACAACACAACAACCACTGCTCTCACAGCACCACCACCACTATCCATCGCCGCCACCACACACCACCTCCATCAAGCACCGCCGCCACCACCCGCCACCACCAAGCACCACCGCCGCCACCCACCACCGCCACCAGGCACCACCGCCGCAGCCACCACCCACCACCGAGGCAGCTCTCTCCCCACAGCCTCTTCCATGCAGTGCTTCAGACACATCACGGAATCCTCATGAGGCCCCCTGTATGGGAGGAGTGTAAAATTCAACCAAGGAAAGCTCCCCGCCAGCCACCATGGCTGGGAGCAGCAGGCTGGAGCACAGGGCCAGGTCCTCAAGTGGCAACACTCACAGCATGTTTCATGCATGAACTCACTAAGCCCCCTCCCCTGGAGAGGGGTCCTCATGTTGGGGTCCAGGGGCATGATAGAACCAGAGGGAGGTGTCTCTTCATCATGCACCCCATTGGGGTTGCAGGTGAAGGTCAGACTATAGCTCTCTCCTGGCCTCCTTCCACTGTCGGATCCACACCAAACCCTACAGAGACCCCCTGGACGTGGAGTAGGCGTCCCCCCGTGTGTCCTTTCGGTAGTTTCAGTGGCTTTGTGGAATCTAGCGTGGCGTGGTGGGGTGTGCCTGGGCTGCCTCCTGCCTGGAAGTCAGAAAACTCCAGGCCATGCACAAGCATCCAGAGCCCACCCAATCCAACCTCCTCCCGGTGCAGGGCCCTCACCAGGGTTGGAAGTGGGAGAACCCCACACTTGCCAGGTGGGGACCTGCAGACCTGGCAGCCCTGCCATTCATCAGCTGTGAACTCGGGGTAAGACACTGAACATCCTGGGGCCCCGGGTTCTTTGTTCTCTCATTTGCCAAGAAAATGTTTATTTAGCATCCAGTGTGGGCTTGGCACTATGCTTGGTGCCTTCCTCTGGGAGTCGGGGCTGGCCAGGCTCCCCCACTGTCCAGGGGCAGTGAATTAATAATTTCTGAGTAGTATATATTTTGACATATAAAACCTTTCAAAATGCAGAGTCCATAAGAGGAGTTATAAAAGGAGCCCGTAGCACGAGTGGGAGGGCTGGTAATTCCTGACATGTATTAAAAAGATCAACCACAGACCCAGAGAACGCGGCCTCAGAGAACAGTTATTAAGTATAGACGAAAATACACAGAACGAAGAAGGAGGGCTCATGATACACTTTAAAGTACCAGAAAGCCCACTCCAGATTGGACTAAAATACAAGCCTATTTTAAGTGTCTCAATATATAAAAGCCTGGTTAAGGCTAACCTGTAATCACAACGTATCCATATAATCACATAATGATGCCTTCAGAGGCAGGGGTGTGCGCAGAGCACGCTGGAGAAGGAAGCCCCAAGCTCTCAGTGTAACAGTCAAGGGCTGCAAAGTGTAGCTCGAGAACGGGGCGTTAATTGAGAGCTTCCTACCTGCCAAGTATCATGCCAGGCACTAAACATAAACTCCGAGGGCTTAACCCTTACCATCGTCCCACACGGCAGCTGTGGCTCCTGTTCCAAGCGAGGAAGCCAAGGCTCCCAGAGATTGAACGATCACCTATAATCAAAGGGAGCAGACGATCTTTGCCAGTTTCTTTGTGTGGTCATACAGTCTCCGCCCTTTCCCATGGGTGGGGGCCCGGCAGGAGGGTTAGATTTCCCTCCTGTGTGCAGCAGTGGTGGTATATGGGTCCTGGCTGGTTTACTGGCTGCGGGAGAGCTTCCCTGTCCCCTCTCTCATTGTCCTTGGTGGACTAAAATGCAGGCACATGATCTTGGCCACCTGGATGTTTCCACTTGGGGCTCAGTGGCAACGACACCAAGGACCCGTGAAAACAACATGTAGCAGCAGCAACAGGATTAAGAGTGGAGCAGAAGTAGCCTCAGGTCCCAGAGCAGCTCCCCAAGGGTGTACCTGAACCAGACGGCATCCAGGTGTGACCTCAGCTGGGTCCGGCAGTAGCCGAGCCTCCTGAATCCCCATTCTGACTCTGAGTGGCTCCTCGAACTCCCTGATAGCCTTCCCGGGCACCTGCTGTTCTGCTGAAGTTCACCAGAGTCCGTTTCTGTTGCTGGCAGTTAAGAACCCTGATTCTTGGCTTCCCAGGGAAGGGACAGAAAACTCGGGAAGCCAAGGATTTCCAGCGCAGAGAGCTGGAGCTGTCTGTGGGGTGAGTAGGGGCCAGAAAGCATAGCCAGCGGGTCAGGAGTCCTTTGAAGAGACACCATTGTTGCCCAGGCCATAGCAGTGCAGTTCACACTAGCCAGGTACAGGGATCAGAGACCCAACCCCAGAATCACATTCCTCACGACTCATGCATTCAGCAGAGCCTCTAAACTCCAAGGGGCAAAGTGGACAGCTGGCAGCCCCTTCCCTGGCCAGCACAGGTGGCAGCTTTGGTAAAACTAAGAGTGGGGAGGAACATGAACTTGCTTTACTGATTCCCTTCCATTAATAAAACAGAGGGCCCTACACAGGGCACTTCCTAAATGTGCTCTTGCTTAATCACCAACAAAAATCTGCAAGGAAAACGCAATGAACAGCACAGGAGCTGACAGGAGATGTCCTCAACACAACCACCGGCGGAGGCACTGCGGACGAAAGTGTGCAGAGATTGAAGCGGGTGCTCCACAAAAGTTGGGCAGATGGTACCAAGTAGGGGTTCTGTGTTACAGCTCCTCTCTGCTTAACGCTCGAGAAATTCTTTCTTTGACTATGAGCACAGAGGTTGTTAATAGCCTTCAAGGAAAACCAGTGAAGAGCCTACAGGAGGAGCTCAATATAAATAAGATAAATAATATGAAAAATGAAGCTCTATTGAATGAACAAAGCACAGGCATCGAATGAGTGGGTCCTGGAGGTAGGGATGAGCTATGGCTGTGCCTTGGATGGGCTAGACTCATGACATGAGGACTTCTCCATAGACAGGAAGGGCATTCGGATGTGGGGACAGGCACAAATGGAACACGCATCCCTATAGGTGGGTATCTTGTTGACCCAAGAGGAGGGCAGGAGGTGGGAAAATCCTTGCTAAAGTCACCAAGCCTGAGGATCACAGAGGAGTGCAAGTGGGTGCGGCCTGACCTTTTATGAACTATTATTTTTTAACATCTTTATTGAGACATACTTCATGTACCATGCAATTTACCCATTTAAAGTATACAATTCAGGCTGGGCACAGTGGCTTACGCCTATAATCCCAGCACTTTGGGAGGCCAAGGCAGGAGGACTGACTGAGGTCAGGAGTTCGAGACCAGCCTGACCAACATGGAGAAAGCCAGTCCCTACTAAAAAGTACAAAAAATTAGCCGGGCGTGGTGGTGCACACCTGTAATCCCAGCTACTCAAGGGGCTGAGGCAGGAGAATCGCTTGAATCCGGGAGGTGGAGGTTGCAGTGAGCCAAGATGGTACCACTGCACTCCAGCCTGAGCGACAGAGCAAGACTCCATTTCAAAAAAATAAAGTATACAATTCAGGGTTTTAAAAATATATCACAACCATCAGCATTATTACATTTCAGAATATTTCTATCTCCCCTCAGCACTATTTAATGCCAGAATATTCCCATGTCCCCCTAAAAAGCAACTCCATACCCACCGGCAATCATTCCCTACCCTCCCCACCCTCTCTGACAACCACTAGTCTACTTTCTATCTCTATAGATTTACCAATTCTGGATGTATCATATAAACAGATTTGCATAATATGGGGGCTTTTGTGTCTGGCTTCTTTCACTTAGCATAATATTTTAAAATATTCACCTATGTTTTCACATATATTAGTACTTTGTTCCTTTTTCTGGCTGAGTAGTATTCCACTGTATGGATATACCACATTTTATCCATCAGCTGATGGATAGGTCAACAAAAACACTTAAGCTGGCTATTTTCACATTTTGCTCTTATGACAAATGCTACCACAAACAGGCATGTAAAAGTTTTGTGTGGATGTATGTTTTTAATGCTCTTTGCCTAGGAGTGGATGTGCCTGACTCCAAACCCCTTTGTGTTCTCTGACTTGCATCTGACAAAGGTTCCAAAATGGATAAACACCAGAGTCTACTGATTGTAATATTTCATTATCAAAAACATCTGATTTGATAACCCTTCTAAGGACTAGGAAACAAATGCCAGATCCAGATAATCCACTTAACTTGTCCCACTTAGCATTTATGCAAACAAGGAGAAAAAGTCACCTTGAATTGCACAGAAGCCATTTCTGAAACTGACTTCATAGTACAGTCCTGTCCAAAGGCAGATGCAGCAGTTTGCCCTGAGTGCATCAGCAACACTGACTAAGTGAGCACGCGGAATGGGAGTGAAGCGTCCTCTTCTAGGCATGCCTAGAGGCTGACAGTGCTGGAGAGGGAGGAGACCGCGAACTGAGGAATAGCAGGAAAGTTCCCAAGATCCACCGGGCAATTTCCTGCGCCAGACAGGAGGCAGGCTATGAAATCACTGAGTGTGGATACGACAGCCGGGTGTAAATCTCACTGAAGCAGGGGGCCTGGGCAATCGCCTCCAACTTCAGTCTCTGTCCCACAGCAGGGACTTTCCGTGGCCTCGGGATGCAAGTCTACTTTTGCCTGTTGGCATCTGGGGTCCTCCAGAGCCTGGCCTCCTGACAGCCCAGCGCTGATCTTCCTGCTCTCCCTGCAGAAGCCCCTATTCTCTCTTAAGGAGTCTCCAGATGACAGCCAGCACAGCCCTGCAGGCACCATCTTCTCCCAGCCACAAGAGCCAACCCCCACCTCAACCCCAGTAGCTGTGACTGTGCCTGCCATATAAACAGCAGCCACCACCCCGCTGAGCCACCAGATACCCCACATGCCAGCCCCTGAGGTTGGCGAGGCACGTTCCTGAGCGGCAGGATACTGAGTGACCCCCCTTCCTCCCGCCACCCCAGACCCTCTTCCCTGACTCCTGTGTGCATTGAGAGCAGAGGTTGCTAGAGGCACATTTGACATCTCTGCACGTCTGCCTGATGCTAAATCACTGGGTAACTGGAAACATACAGGTGGCAGATTCTGCTCAGACAGGCAGACCTGGCACACACATTCACCCTGTTCCCTCCTGAAACCCACAGAGAGACAGACAGTGCCAGAATAAATAAGATATGAAGCCACCAGGAAGAGGAGGCAATGACAGCTGTGGAAAGAGGGCAACTAATTTTTGGAAGAAGCAAAAAGGATGGGTGAGGGGTAACTGACCTAACAGAGCAGCAGAAGCTAAACCCTGGGAGGCGATGCCAAGGAGACACGGCTGCTGCTAGAGGTGGGGAGGTGGGGGTTCACAAAGCAGGAGCAGCCACAGGGCATGGGCAGGGACGAGCAATGAGTGCAGAGTGGCAGCTGAACGACCATGACGGATCCTGTGAGCCAGGGTCCAGCCGAAGCGGACAGTTTCAGGGATTTCACGAGTTGGCTGACATCGTGTTGGGACCTTGAAACTGGCCACTACAGGAGTGTTTACATCTCAGAAACCAGCAAATGCTGCAGACCAGGGCTCCCCCATCCCCCGAGAGCTGGCTGTTAAACTTCTACCAGCACACCACTGCGTAAAGCTCTCCTCCTTCAAATGGCCAGGGATGAACTGGAGCTCAGTGGACGGTGCAGAAGTTCTATTCTTGGCAGGACTTGGGCCAGGAAGCCTCTGGACTCAAGATTCCATGAAGGAGGGATGAAGGCAAAGTCCTGACACGAATTACGGAGAGGGGTGGCCCCCTTCTTAGATGTGGCTCCCTGAATGCTGGCAGTGAGGTCCATGGCATGCTCCAGGATCTCCTCTGGCCAGGCCAGAGGACAGACCAGGCCAGAGGACAGACTCAGGATAGGTGGGGAAGTCCCTAATGAACTCTGGGTGGGGACCACCACACTTCCTGTCCGTGCTGACCAAGCACAGAGACCAGCACTTCCCATCTGCTTTAGGGCCTCATAGGAACAAAGGCCAAAGGGCACAGCCACTTGAGGACAACCTTTAAAGTAAAAGAGACAAAGAGAAATAAAGGGGAAGACAAAGAGGAAGGCAGAAACAATGCAGAGAACAAAGAAACCTTCACAGAAAGTGGCAATTAATATTCTCACAGAGATAAGAAAAGGCAGTCCAGCCATTACAAAAGAACAAGGTTCTATAAAAAGGAACTGAGAACAAGGAAGAGCTCTTGGAAATTAAAAATTAAATAAAAAAATTTAATACAGAGATTGGATATGAAATTGTAGACATTTTCCAGGAAGCAGTATAAGCATTCTAAGAGACAGGAAACAGCACAGAAAAGAAAAGTAAAGGACTAGCCAAGGAGGTCCAAGATCCAATAAACAGGCATTCTGGAAGAGAAAACCCAGGAACAGGGAGGAAGAATTAGTTTAAAAATCATTTTTCAAAGTCCTTGTTTTGATGCCTGTGTTTGTTTTCACTGAAATGGCCCACTGAGGGCCTACAACAAATGAGTTTCGAAGAACAGCAGCGGGAGGCATTATGTGAAATTACAGAACATTGGAGACTGAAGAGAAGATATCAAAGGCTTCCCAAGAGAAGCAAGCAGGTCACCTGCAAAGGATCAGGAGCTCGGAATCTGGATAGCAGGGGACTTCTCAATAGGATGGAGGGAGCTAGTTTTTTAAAGCTATGTATTTTTGGAAGCTAAGAAATGAGAGCAACACCTTCACAATACCAAGGGGAAAAGAATCTAAATCCTAAATTCACCTGAGTGATAATCTAAATCCTAAATTCTGCTGAGTGATCAACGAAATTTGAGGGAGATTTAAGATATATTTTTTTTGGACATGCAATATTTCAAAAACATTTTTTCCTATGCACTCTTTATCCTGGAAAAGCACTAGAGGATGCGCTCCAGCAAGCTGAAGAAGTAAACCTATAAAGAGAAAGGCAGGGGAAGCTGAAGCAGGATCTGGCACAGACGAGAGTCCAGAGGCTTGCTGGGTATGGTGGGAGGAATGTGCCAGGACCACAGCCCTGCAGCAGGCCTGGAGGACGGCAGGCCAGACGGAAGCAGGACACAAGAACGCTGGAGAGACATCTCCTGGAACCATGCGTGCACACGCGATGTAGCTGATGAGTTTGGTGGTATTGAGAGGAATTTTGTGGTTCTGATGGAAAGTTCAAGAAAAATTAGCATCACAGAAAAATAAACACTAAAGAAAATACAATTATAATTCTAGAAAAAGCAAAAAAAAATCTGTTTAAGGAAGGGAAGTATAATCATAACACATGCTTGGCTTAGCTGTAAAAAACAATCGCATGTCACAGTAAAAATGAACAGAAGAACTCTGTGGGGATTTAACCAAGAACTGTGATAGAACTGTAGTAGACGGGTAGAGGTAAACAGCCCACAGATGATGTCTAACACCGAAAGATCACGCTACACCCCTGTACTCTATTTGGCATTAATTCAGTCACATTTTCAAGGTAAATACCTAAGGAAACAGCTTAGCATTTGCAGAAGCGCCTCTGAGGACTGGCGCTGGGTGATGGGGAGGGCAGGAGTGAGGACTGTTGGGCTTCATTATGTGCCTTGTGGAACAAATTGGCTTTTTAAGTCGCATGTATATATCACTTAAAAATAAAAAACCTTTACAGAAAACTCATCATTAAAGGAAAATGTTAATGAGTTAAATAGATATTTTTAACTAGAGACTCCTATACAAATTAGTGTATTTTCTGCACCCCCAAAACACACAAACCAAGAGTAAAGGTATTGGAATCGGGGCCTAGAATTTGAACCCTTGGAAGAGCTTTGCCTTCCAGGGGCATGGGCTATAGTGGGCTATAGCTAAGGTGAACCTCAGTTTCCTCAACTATGGAATGGGGGAAAACATAAGCTACTTAACTTGGGTTTCGGGAAGGTTAAAGACACTGAGGGTGTGAGGCTGGGCCAGAACGGTGCTTTGCAGACAGCTGCTAGAAGGTTCTGGAGCTGCAAGCTCTACGCCTGGCCCTGACAGCTTCCTCCGAATGGGAGTGACCAGCCCACTTCTCCACCCTTCCTCAGGCTGTCTTCTCAGCTCTCCTGAGCTCTACCAGGGAAGGGGGCTGAGATGCAGAGGCCGGGTGCCAGCTGCTCAAGGACTCTGCTGCCAGTCTCCCTGTGTCCCCACAAGCAGGGTGTGCCCCAGCAGGTATAACATAAACAGGAGGCGAAGTGGGCCCATTCTGATGAGGTCTCACATCTGTGTGACCTAGAGTAAGTCACGTCCCCTCTTGCACCTCAGTTTCCTCCTCTTAAAATGTCATGTCAAGGCACCTGCTGTAGGGCTGGTGTGGGGACAGTGCAAGAAGGGAGGGGGAGCACCAGCTCAGACTCCTCCTGTCCCACAAGCAACACGCTGCAGTGCCTCCCAGGCCCACGGCCAGCCCCCTTCTCCCACCATGCTCTGGAGAGAAGGCGCCTTCTGGAACCGTCCTCTAGAAGGATGGCAGATGCCGCAGGAATGAGACTTGGTGCTGGTCTATGAGCTGAGAAGGGCCAGGCCTAGAGAGGAGGGAGCCACCAGGCCTCCCTGAACACTGTTCCCAGCACCTTGGCAGCAGCACTGGGTGGGGAGAGGCAAACAGCTCACCATGAGGCCTGAAGAGCTGCCTCTGGGCCCAGCTCTGCTCAGCACTAGTTGGGGGGCCTCGGAAAGCTGGTGCCCAGGTCGGCAAGGTAGGCTTCCAGAATAGGCTGCCTGGAGACATAGAATGAATCAGACATCACAGGCCCTAAGGAGCCCACAGAATCATGGGAAAGACAGGCAGGTAGCAGACAAAAACCACATGGTGATGGCGCCGGGGGACAGGTGATGGCGCCGGGGCAGAAGTGACAGCACCGGGCAGAGGTGACAGCATGGGGGCAGAGGGCTACAGACAGGAATGTGGCTCACAGAGGACAGACCGCTCAGCCCAGCCCTGGGGTCAATGAGGGCGTCCCAGAAAGTTCCTGGAAAAGGTGACACCAGAATCCAGCCCAGTCCAGCTGACTCAAAAGTCCCCTTTTCTCTCCCTGCATCTTCCCTCACTGCCTCTGAGCTCCCGCCTCTGAGCTCGAAGCCCGGCAAGAAGAAGAATCACGTTCCTCCAGCAGCCGCCGCAGCTGTTCAGTCCGCCCAGCATCCCTGTGCTCCGCGAGGCAGGCGGTGGGCGGCCAGGGGCAGGCTGTGATGTCAAACAGGGAGAATTATGTCTGCTGGGAGAGGCGGCAGGACACAGATGAAGCCTTGAGCTGAGCCTGTTTCCATGCCAATGGCCTTCCCCGTGGAGACACGGCGATGAGAAGCCAAGAACAGTCACCGTCGCTGCTCAGAACCCCTCAAGCTGTCAGGAAACGGGGGAGAAATTGCTCAGCTTGGGAGAGCAGACTGTCTAGCAGGAGGGAGGGTGAGAAGTCCCTCAGGCAAGAGCAGGCCCAGGAAAAGGACCCCGGGGCCCCTGAGGAGGACATTAGGCCCAGGGGAAGGACCTGGGGCCCCTGAGGAGGACATTAAAGGACAGGACAGTGAATCCAGAGTTCAGAGGCTCCTCTGGGCCCAGTTTTACTTCCCTAAATTCAGATCTCACAGCTCTCCTTCCAGGTAGACAGGAAGCTGAGACTCTGAAATACTAACTTTTCCAGTTGTACAGCCAATAAGTAGCAGGGCTAGAACCTGAATCCAGGTCTGTTTTCAAAGCTTTCCCTCCTAAACTCTGCTAGTTAGCCTCAAAAAAAAGAAAGGAAAGGAAAGGAAAAAGGAAAGGAAAGGAAGAAAAACAGTAGCTATGAGCTCCAAGGGTTGCTATCCTAAAAAACTCCCAGAAGGTGCCAAAGACAGACAGAAGGTGTGGTTTCAGAATCCTGCACTCGAGGAGTTCCTATAAATCACCCAACATGCTTGCAGAGCAGGGTCTAGAAAACAACACTGCTAGCTCCTTGAGGACAGACATGGCCGGGCACCGAGTTGATGCCAGCAGGGCCACTGATGTCATAGGAAATCCGCATGCCCCTTGCTGCCACCAGTATGTGTGCGGCAAAGCTGCCAGCATCTGGGCCCGGCTCTCAGCAGCTTCCCCCAGGTCCTGCTGTGGGTCAGTTTCAATCCCAGGGTCACCTGTAAAGTCCTACAGTGGCCAGTCTGCTTTAGAACATCTGTATCAGTCAATTGAGGGGAAGGGACTGCAAAAGGAAGAGAAGAAATGCAAGACAGCCTTCACTCCGGATAAGCTCCCATCACTCCCAGCTCCCTGCCCGCCTTCCCTGCGGCAGAAGGTGCATATCATCCTCTCTTACTGCAGATGAGAATGGGGGCAGGGGTAGCAAATAACTTGCTCGAGGTCACAAAGCTGATCTGAAATTCACATTCCTTCCATTTCTAAATCACCACAACTACTCAGCATTCATAACATTTTTTTTTTGGAGACAGTCTCACTCTGTTGCCCAGGCTGGAGTGCAGTGGTGTGATCTCAGCTCACTGCAACTTCTGCCTCTCAGGTTCAAGCGATTCTCCCGCCTCAGCTTCCCAAGTGGCTGGGATTACAGACTTGCGCCACCAGGCCTGGCTGGCTAATTTTTGTATTTTTAGTAGAGACGGGGTTTCAACATGTTGGCCAGGCTGGTCTCGAACTCCTGACCTCAAATGATCCACCCGGCTTAGCCTCCCAAAGTGCTGGGATTACAGGCGTGAGCCACAGCGCCGGGCAAGCACTCACTAACATTTGACAGTCAATCCACAGACATTTCCTGACAGGAGGGTCTGTGCTACCTACAGACTCGTGGTGGGAAGGTGGGGTGAGCATTGGCTCCAGGGATCACCAGCAGGGGAACACACACAGAGGGCAAGGAGGCTGTGTGCAAACACGGGCGGGTCTTGTGCTCATCACCTGATTCTTAGGAGCTCACTGCCTCTTCACAGTCACCTAGAGACCTGATGTAGAAGCGAGGCCCAGCGAGGTTAAGGAACCTGCAGGGTTCCTTAAGGGACACGGGCAGTGAGTGACAGAGCCAGGCTGGGGACCGGGCAGGTGGATTCCCGAGCCTGGATAAAACTGGCTTAACCACTGGTGAAACTGGCAAGAACGACTGTGTTTGGCGGATGCTATGGTCGGGAAGCACAGAGTGGGTGGGAGAACCGCAGGGCACCAGGGGGCAGCCTTGGTGACTGGGGAAGCTTCTGGAAGGGGTGGTGTGGAGGCCTGGAAGGCCAGACTTGATAGATGAGAGGGGCTGATCAGGCAAAGCGGGGCCTGGGTGAATTGGATTTTCAGAGCAAGGTTCAGAGGAAAGCCAAGGGCAAGGGGATGGTGGGTACCTTCTAGTAAAAAGCAGCTGGGCCAGCCAGGTGCTGGTGAGGCTGTGGGGAAAGGAGGAAAGGCTGGTCAATCTGTCCCCAGAACGTCCCTTGCCAGTCCACCAGGTGCAGATTTAGAGCAATGCTGGGCACGCTGCAGCACTGGGAGAGCTTTGAGTCCCTGGCTTGTGGGGCTGGGAGAGACACAAGGGGGCTGCCCCCATCTCAGCATGGAGATGGGCCACAGGGGCTGACCCAGAGGGGATAGAGAAGAGGTGGAGCCCAGAGAGTCCCCTCCCACCCCACTGCTCCTCGGAGAAGATCCCGCATCTCCTGAGTGTTCTCTGGGACCCAACTGCAGGTCTGGGACTTGCCTACAAAGAGGAAGACGGAGCCTCCTACAGAGGGTCATTTCATTTTTACATAATATTCACATCTTAAAATGGAAGGGCATCTGTCATGACCTCTGCAACGCCAAGCGACCCTTCCTGTGCTTCGTGGATAAGGACACTGTCTTGGGTCCACCAACTCCTGCCAGCAACGGTGACTTCTCACCGCCCAAAGTCACGGCCCGCCCTCACTGCACATACAGGCACAGTCTCAGCTTCATTTCTGTCTCCATTTAATAACCACTCTTCTTCTTTTTCTCCTTTTGCTCCAGATGATATAAATTTAAGTGTATATTATCTTGCACTTTTGATGAATCCTTGTGAGCCACTTAAGTCCTATCTTCAGTAAGGAAGGACATAAACACACACACACACACACACACACACACACACACACACACACACCAGCCACTGCTTTCTGAGCACCCCTAGGGTGCTGCAGGCTGGGCCTGGTGCTCTGTGCAGGTCAGCCCCATGCCTTGCAGGGGCCGCTACAGCAGGTTCGCAGCGCCTTGGAGTTAAGTCAATGAGGTTTGAGAGGCCAAGACACCAGTTCAGTGGACATGGCTGGGGATAGCAGGTTCAGGCTGCAAATCTCATATATTTCCACATGCCATACAGCAGTGGTGGGGACAGCTCTGTCTCTTTTTGAGAACAGAATCTTAGAATGCTACTTATGGCAGTTACATCTCAGGAGTTCCTTTTTCCTTGAAAACTGAGAAGTTGATAGACTACTGAGAGGATGAACTAGTGGCAAAGGAGCAGTATGAGTCTGCGATTCAGTGCTGCTCCAGGCAGCCAGACCCATGGATCGTCCTCACGGCCCTCAGTCGAGCAGCTGCGGTGTGCCCTCCTGGTCTCCCGCCCCACAGGCCTGGCTTCTCGTTCATTAACCCCTTACCTGTGGATGCGTCCTGGCAGCGGGCGCCACGTGGCTGGTGAGCAGGGCGAGGCTTGGGCCCACGGCTGCTGCTCACCACACAGCCTTCTCTTTAGAAGGTTTGTCCTTTGCAAGGGTCCTAATGATTTCTGCTTCCTCCACTGCTGGGCGCCACTCAGCCATGAGCTGCTCACTCCTCTATGGGATGGATGGTGAAATAGACGCAACTTAGGTAAAAGACTTTCGGGAATACCTCCAGGCTATGGGAACAGACAGAGCCACATACAACATGACCTGCACCCTTGGGTCAGAGAGAGACTTGCTTACTCATGTCTTACAAAGCCATACCAAGATCCCCAAAGACAAACAGGAGGATCACAAAAATGTGCTGAATTAATCCACTTCAGTTCCACAATTTATTCTTCAGCTACTGTGTGTACCAGTATATGCTAAGTAATTGGCATACACTGTTTACACATGAGTGTAGGGTTTACTATCCTCATTTCATGGAAGAGAAAACAGAAGCTCAAAGACTTTAGGTCATTTGCCCTTGGCTAGTTAGTGACTGACCCCGGGGCTTTCTGACTCCAAAGAGTATCCTTAACAGCTTCCTGCATGCATGCCCTGTCTCTAGGTGCTGGGCCCTGTGCAGTGACGAAATGATGTGATCCCTCCCTCAGGGGTGGAGAGTCTGATTAGGAGCTGTGAGGATAAGAGAAAAAGACAGGCCTGGGGTGGTAGCTTATGCCTGTAATCCCAGTGCTTCGGGAGGCCGAGGCAGGCAGATCACTTGAGGTCAGGAGTTTGAGACCAGCCTGGCTAACATGGCGAAACTCCATCTCTACTAAAAATACAAAAATTAGCCAGGCATGGTGGTGTGTGCCTATAATCACAGCTACTCAGGAGGCTGAGGCAGGAGAATTGCTTGAACCCGGGAGGCGGAGGTTGCAGTGAGCTGAGATCGCGCCATTGCACTCTAGTCTGGGCAACAGAGCAAGGCTCTGTCTCAAAAAAAAAAAAAAAAAAAAAGAAAGAAAGAAAGAAATAGTAACACAGTCAGTGGTGTGCTGGTATATGTTTAACAACTGGCTATTGTGGGGGTAACCTGACTTTTAATATTTGCCAATTTCTAGGGTGTAAATACTTCCTGCCTGGCTGATTTCTAGCTACCAATGTGATGTTAACTGGCTCACAAAATTCCTGACAATGTGAGCTATCTTGCTCCTCCGTTGCCTGGCAAAGCCCTTCCCCACCTATGAGAATCAGGTCAAATGGCAATGCCTAGGGAAAACTTTCCTTGTCCTCTTCAGACACAATTTATCACCCTCTTTTCTGTGACCTCTTAGTCCCTTGTATACATCTTAACCACAAGACTTATTCTCTAGTACAGGGGTCCCCAACCCCCTGGCCACAGACTGGTACCGGTCTATGTCCCGTTAGGAACCAGGCTGGACAGCAGGAGGTGAGCGGCGGGTGAAGCTTCATCTGTGTTTGCAGCCACTCCCCATCGTTTGTATTACTGCCTGAGCTCCACCTCCTGTCACATCAGCAGTGGCATTAAATTCTCATAGAAGCGCAAACCCTATTGTGAACTGCACATGTGATGGATCTAGGTTGTGTGCTCCTTATGAGAATCTAATGCCTTATGATCTGTCACTGTCTCCCATCATCCCCAGATGGGACCATCTAGTCTAGCTGCAGGAAAACAGGCTCAGGGCTCCCACTGATACTACATTATGGTGAGTTATATAATTATTTCATTATATATTACAGTGTAATAATAGTAGAAATAAAGTGCATGATAAATCTAACAGCTTGAATCATCCTGAAAGCATCCCCAGCCACTGTCCATGGAAAAATGGCCTTCCAAGAAACCAGTCCCTGCTGCCAAAAAGGTTGGGGACCACTGCTCTAGCATTTATCATCACTCCTTGGAAGCCCCTGGGACAGGGACCATCTCATCGGTGCACAGAGGTGGCATATGGAAGACAGTAGTATTTCAGAAACAACTATAGATAAATTCCACTGATGAGCACAGGGGCAAAAATTCTAAATGAAGCATTAGCAAATCAAACCCAGCAGTGCATCGAAAGAATCATCCACCAGCAGCAAGTATGATTAATCCAAGGACAGCTCACACCAAGAAATCTACCATCCAGGCCGGGTGCGGTGGCTCACGCCTGTAATCCCAGCACTTTGGGAGGCCGAGGTGGGCGGGTCATGCGGTCAGGAGATCGAGACCATCCTGGCTAACATGGTGAAACCCCATCTCTACTAAAAATACAAAAAAATTAGCCGGGCGTGGTGGTGTGCGCCTGTAGTCCCAGCTACTCGGGAGGCTGAGGCAGGAGAACCACCCCGGGAGGCAGAGGTTGCAGTGAGCTGAGATTGCACCACTGCACTCCAGCCTGGGCGACAGAGTAAGACTCTGTCTCAAAAAAAAGGAGAAAACTACCATCCAAAATCATTACAACATTGAAAAGGGAAAAAAAGCTACAAGTACGCTGATAAATGCGAAAAGATATTTGATTTTTTTTTTAATTTCAGATTTCAGAAAACTCTTAAAATGGAGAGAGAAGAAAATTATCTTATTTATTTATTTATTTTTTATTTTTGTGAGATGGAGTCTTACTTTGCCACCCAGGCTGGAGTGCAGTGGCACCATCTCGGCTCACTGCAGCCTCTGCCTCCTGGGTTCAAGTGATTCTCCTGCCTCAGTCTCCACAATAGCTGCGACTACAGGCATGTGCCACCATGCCTGGCTATTTTTTGTATTTTTAGTAGAGATGTGGTTCCATCATGTTGGCCAGGCTGGTCTCGAACTCCTGACCTCAAGTGATCCACCCATCTTGGCCTCCCAAAGTGCTGGGATTACAGGCATGAGCCACCACACCTGGCCAAATTTATAAGAACTATTTCATTAAAAAACAAATATTCCACATATACACATTTTTATGTATTTCTAAATAGAATGCTAATTTTAAACTGGATAATATGTTCTTAAAGTTCAAATGGACAAATAACTACAAAAGCCATAAAGAAATGTGAGAAAGAACTTGCTTTATCGGGTATTAAAACATATCTTAAAGCCATTACAACAAAAGGGCATGGCATTAGCACAGCAGTCTTTACAGTAGAACAGATAATTCAGAAATAGATCCGCGTTTACAAAATAACTAAATATATTACAAAGGTGGCATGCTAATTCAAGGAAAAATTGATGGTTTTTAAAATCAACTGGTCCTGGCATAACCAACTAAACACAAAGTAAAACAAAACAAGGATATATCTTATTGTATATGCACAAATGAATTCCAGATGTTTTAAATTTTAAAAATAATAAGAGAGCATGTGTGTGTGTGTATGTTTTATATATATAAAATCTGGTAATGGGGGAGATTCCTAACAAGATATACTGGATTGCAGAAAAACGTACAAATTTTATGTGGCAAAAGCCATGAAAACAAAGTCAAAAGAAATATAACAGACCAGGAAATGTATCTGTAGCACACACGGCAGTCTTTTCCTACTCCAGGTCACAATCTCCTACAAATGGATAAGAAAAAGCCACACAATTCTATAGAAGGGGCAGAGAATGTGAACGGGGCATCTAAGGAGAGAAATCCACATGATCAAAGAAACACATGAGCAAAGCCCAGCCTCAGGAGCAGCCAGCGAAAAGCAAGTTAAAGCAGCAACAATGTGTTGTGTTTCATCTGGTGGATGGCAAATGGCAAAATATGAAGCCCCTGAATGTGCACAGTGCTGAGAAGGGCGAGGCCCAGGGGCTGCTCTCCCAGACTGGGGTCACGCAGATGCTGCAGCCCGGTACTTGGAGAGTACGCTGGGGCACAGGTCAAAATGTCAGCATGCGGGTCTCAGAGGAATCTAAGAATAGCAGGACCCCGCTTCTGTAAAACAAACCCATTTCCTATATGTTAATATATCTCCATATGCATCAATGTGAGCCTGGAGAAATGTGGAAAAAGTCCTACCCCAGGGTCTAGACCAGGCTTCTCTGAAGGATGGGAATGGAAATGGCAGAGAAGATGAACACTTTTTATACTGCTTTGCATTATTTCAATAGTTAAAATAAGCAGAGATTACACTTACAACTTAAAAAACGTAATCAATGTTTTTAAAGTGCTTTCTCGACTACAAACCAGCACCTATGGTGAGGCTCCATGACAGTCCAGCCACCACTGCGCACAGGACCCGTGAGCTTGTTAAGGCTTCTGAATAGAGACCAACAGATTCGTGTGCCATAATAGCCTGGTAAATAGGAATCCAAAAGGTAGCAGCTGGAGTTCTCCCCACGGAGCTCAATGGAGAGAAAATGAATCGTAGTGCCATGCTCGGCTATTGGCTGGGCCTAAATTGTTCCTCGCTCTGAGAATTCGTTAAGTGGCTGAGCAATAAAGAAGAGAGATTTGAGAGTTCTTTCTCGGCACAATGGCTTTGACCCCTGCCCTTTCAGTCATGATGGCTTTATTAGGGACCGTGGGGGTGCTGCAAAGAGCCTTGAGGCTCTGGGCAGACCAGTTCATCCAGCTCAATTAAAAACCCATCACCTGGCGCTGAGCTGGGCCAGCCGCAGGCCAGGCCGTGGTGGGGGGAGAGGTGACTTCCTCAGTCCCTTCCTCAATCCTGTATTAGCGTCTACTCCAGGCCAAACATCAGCACCAAGGAAGCAGACCTGGAAGACGGCACGACCCACTCCAAAGTGGCTCCCAGGTTACTGGGGTCAGTGACACATGAGGAGATGACCTCCACAGCCTTCTAAGGCATGGCCTCCCATTTGTAAAATGAAAGGGCTACCCAGGTGCTCATGTGCTCCCAGAGAACAATGCCAGGTACCAGCTACATGGGGCAAGGAGACCCCGCCCCAGGCTCCTGGGGAGTTCAGGTGAGGGCACTGACACTGACAACCCGGGCCTGTGTATTGACACCCTATTGTGCGGTTGAAAAGAGCACACCCAGGGGCCAGACCTCAAGCAGGTGCTAGAGACAGCCTCCCTCAAGGAGAGGAGTCTGACCCGAGAGCCGAGAGCTGTAGGACGGCGGAGGGGGCCTGCCTTGCCTCCATGCAAAGGACAGCAGAGGGGCTGCCACCTGCCCTGCTGAGTGCATGCACCCTCTCAGACACGCCACCTGCCGCTGGCACATGGAGTCCTCAGACACTAGGACCATGGCAGGGTAGGGTGGCAGTAGTGTAAACATGAGCAAAGCCTTGTTCCTGTCTGCCACAGTCAGTTCAGGCAACTGTCACAATGTATCACGACTGTGGCTCAAACAACAGACACTGATTTCTCACCATTCTGGAGGCTACAAGTCCAAGACCAAGGTGCCAGGAGGGTGGATGTCTGGGAAGGGCCCTCCCCTGGCTGGCAGTCCTCTAACCTGGGGCTGTGAGCTCAACATGGCCTTTCCTCAGGTGTGTGCAGCTCTCTGGCGCCTATTCCTACAGGGACAGTAATTTGACTGACTCAAGGCCCCATCCTCATCCCCCATTTAAGCTTAGTTGCCTTCTCAGAGGTCTCATTTCCACATACAACCACACTGGGGGTTAGGGCTGCAACACACAATTTTGGGGGGACACATTCAGTTCGTACCAGTACCCTTCCCAGTGCCCAGTCACCCCAGAAGCATGAGGTGGGAGGAGCTTTGATTGTCATAGGAAGGCAGCGCTTGAGCTGGACCAGGTGCCCAGCGGTCTGACGTGGAGAAAGCGTGTGATTGTAAGTCAGGGAAGCAGGTGGGGACCGAGAGTTGGCATCCAGGCTAAGGGGCTCAAGCAAGCAGAGGCTTAGTGCCTGAATGCAGAGTGGGTTCACAGGAAAGAGAAGAGATCAAGGCGCCCAGGGTGTGGGTGGTTGAGGAGCCTGAAAAGATGCCACCAAGAGCTTGAGACGCCATGCCAACGACTTCACATGTCCCCTGCAGCCCCCTGCAACCCTGCAACCATCAGAGACTCTGGCAGGGTCAGAGTGACCCACCCAGACCAGCAGATACCCCTGTTTATCCCTGGACTTGGGCCTGTGCTCCAGGAGCTGCCACGCCCAGGAAGAGGGATGCACGGGGGTCTCTCCCAGGTGGAAACAGAGACCTATAAAAAGCCCTGTCTGCTGACGGACCGTGTTCCCGGGGAGCCCTGCAGCAGAGGTGCCAGTCTTTCCAGGTATGGGGCTAAGGCTGAGCTCTGAACATCGCTGGGGCCTGCAGAGGCAACTGCATGGCCACAAAGAGAGGCCTGATGGGCATCCTCAGGATAATAAAACGTGAACGGCTGGGGTCTCGCGGCCATGTGATGGTGTTCAAGCCCACACCTGCTCCCTCCAGGCCCTCTCACCCACCCTTGGCACAGAAGGTCTTGGAGAGAGAGTTGAAAGGTGCTGGACTGACTGCTGAGAATTTGTTAGACATGCACATGAGGATCTGGATAAAAATACCCAGGCCTTCTATTACAGGAGCAGGCAGCAGTTTACATGGGGCTCTCACGTGTATCAGTTCACCCCATTTTCACTCAGAGCCAAAAACTTATGGGAGAGAGGTGATGTCTTCCCCATTTTATAGGGGAGAAAACAGACTCAAAGAATTTGACCGTTAAAGAAAGCGGTCAGGTCTCGGCCACAAGGTTTTCTGGGTCTTGGAACTAGTCCTGAGTAGTGTGTATACAGATCACGTAATTCCGGCAGCCCAGTTTCCTCATCTGCAAAACGGATGAGGTGAGGAAGGCGCCGGGTCACTGTGAGGATGCCGAGCATGTTTCCTGTACAGAGCTTCGGGGGCCTGCAGGGACATCCAGCACCACAGCGCTGTCATTGACATCAGTCACCGTGTGGCTAAGGCCTTGGAGCTGCCAGGACCGCAGGAGAGGCAGTGGAGCACGTCGGGCGGTAGAGGAAACCCACGGCTAAGCAGGGCGACTTCCCAAAGGATGCACCATGGGAACACCCGTTTTAAGGGATTTAATGGACTTTACCTTTATATTTATATTTATGTTATTTTATCTTTTGGAGACAGATTCTCGCTCTGTCACCCAGGCTGGAGTGCAGTGGTGCGATCTCGGCTCACTGCAACCTCCACCTCCCAGGTTCAAGCGATTCTTGTGCCTCGGCCTCCAGAGTAGCTGGGACTATAGGCAAGTACCACTACCCCCAGCTAATTTTTTGTATTTTTTAATAGAGATGTGGTTTTGCCACGTTGCAAGCTGGTCTCAAACTCCTGAGCTCAGGCAATTCACCCACCTCAGCCTCCCAAAGTGCTAGGATTATAGGCGTGAGCCATCGTGCCTAGCTGACTTTACCTTTGTAAAGGGTTCCATGCTGTAAGGAGGCTGGGCCCGGCTGGGTGTGATGGGATTCGCAGATTTCTTTATTCAAGGCCTCCAGGGTTTTCTGCGTGCTCTCGTGAGTCCCCTGAAGGAGGTGGACGTGACCAGGGAAGCCCTTCTTCCTCCTCACAGAGCGCCAAAAGGACCTCTCATTCCACAGAGAACACTCAGGGGTGGGGTTGCTGGAGTGGGGGGGTCACAGATGACCTGGGTCCTGAATGTGGGACAGTGGGACGTGGAGGGGTCTGAGAAGGTCTTACTGAGGGGTGGGGTGGCCTCAGGGCAGAGCTAGAACCCAACAGGGCAGCCCACACAGGATGGGCAGAGAAATGGCTCCTGTCTTTCAGGGAACTAGCCACTCCTCTGGGACCTGCACCCACACTGGGTCCCGCTCTTTCCCGCCGAATGGAGGAGAGGAGAAGCACAGGGCCTGGTGCAGGCGGCACTGGCGTCCTGTGAGGATAAAGGCCTGTCCTTCCCATGGCAGTGCAGGATGAGGGAGGGCGGGCTGTGGGCCCAGGAAGTGCTTCCTGGGCGCCGGATGGATGGGCGCCAGGGCCAGGTGGGGGCTGCATGGGTCGCATGCACAACCTCAGACCTCAGGATCTGAATCGCTATTCAGAGAATCTCTGCCCTCAATCCCTTTGGGATCAATTAATGTTCCCAAGAAAAATGGAAATTTAATTTCCATAATAAGTTCTGAGAAAAAGGTCACTTCCACCCAGGGGAAATTTCATGGCTCTGGTTTGTTTGCTTTGGGCCAGGGCTTCTGCAGGACAGAGCCAGTGACCAGATGCCCTGTGGGGGATACCGCCGCGCAGCTGGCTCGCCCAGAAGGCAAAAGGGAAGCGATTCCGAAGAGCAGCCGAGCCTCCGAGACAACAGCCGTGAGACGACGGCCGGAGCTGAGTGTCAACGCCCAAGCATTTCCAGGGCTTCCTCGCCCATGGGTTCCTGAATCAGAATATTTCCTGTGCAAAGTGCCGTGCCAGGCTCCAGTGGGGAGAGGTGAGCATGGGACATCACCCACCCGTAGACCAGGCCATGATGAGGATGTGCAACAGCAGGGGAGCTCCAGGGTCCGTGTCCTCTCCCAGGTGGGGGTGAGAGCCCATTCTGCCTGGAGGAATGGAAGAGGAGCATGGAGAGGTCTTCCTGGCCAGGTCTGAAGTAGGGGAGGGCACAGAGAGCCCAGGGTGACCCAACCTGGAGCCTCCTTGGTTCTCCCAGTCTTTCTAGGCCCAGAGGGGCAGACTGTGAGAGGGGAGTGGAGGGAGAAGCTAAAAGCCAGTCTCTGGGGGCCTGGAATCAATAAACAGGGAGTCCACTGGGCTGTGGTCCTTGGAGAGGTGTGACTGATTGGAGGGGCGCTTCCAGACGACTACACTGCAGGTGAAAAGAGGAGGGACGGAACAGGAGAGTGAGAGACAGCGTGGGCCAGACAAGACAAGGCAGGGCTTCTCAGCAGATGGGGGCTGCAGGAGCCGACCGGGTGAGCCTGGGCCAGCCATGCTCAGCCCTGGCCAGCTGGGGCTGTGGCCTCCTTCCCCTGCAGGGTCGGTGTCTGGGGAGAACAGAGACCCCTGTGAGTGGCACTGAATAAATGCACAACTGAATGAAGAGGGTGGGAACCACGGCAGAGACGGTGGAGTGGGGCAGCAGGAGGGGACAGTAGAGACCTTGCCAGGCCACATGGGCAGGGCTCGGGGATGGACAGGAAAGGGCAGAGGAGCGTGAGGCTGTCAGGCTGGCCCGGGACTCTGGCTGGAGTGAAAGGCTGGAACTGACACCGTTCCTGTGGGCTGGGGACGCCGGGGGAAAAACAAGGTTGGAAGGGAAGGAAAAGAACTCCATTCTGGAGATACACTGAACTCTGAACAGAAAGGTACAGCAGGAAAGCCTGGGATTCTGCAGAGAGGTCGGCACGGGTCCCTGTGGGAGCCATCAGTACAGAGAGCAAGGCACAGAAGCCGGAGACACACCATGGGGAAGGAGAACCAGTTAGAAGCCCGGAGAGAATGGAACACACATGTCTTTAGGGAATATACGCGTGATCAAAGAAGGGACAGACTGCTTGCAGGTCCATCTTCTGGAACGTGGAGTCGCTCTGCAGTAGCTCCCAATGCAGGAGCTAACACAGAACACAGCCATCAGGTGGAAACCCTCACAGGATACTTCTCACACCTGTTTGCCCATTTCTAAAATGGGGAAGGGATGGCACTTGCCCCGCAGCTGTTGCAGGATGGTGAGCTAGAGCCCAGGAAGCACCTAGAGCAGGTCTCGGCCTGGAGCAGGGCCTCGCGGCTCAGGGTAGTGGCTCCCTGTGCCTGAGGAGGACAGGCACCTGGGTTTCTTCACCATCTCAATATCCACAGGGCCCAGGCATGTGTCTGGCATGTGCTAGACGTCATTGCTAGTGGCCCTGCATGCAGGACGGAGGAAGGCTGAGCCATGGCTGATCCCCGTAATCCCTTTGGAAGGGATTCTGAAGCTTCTTGCAGCTTCTGAAGACACCACGGCAAGCTGGGAACCCCCGATGGGGACTCTGGGAGCAGGGTAGCAGCATTTAGACGAGGCTAAAGGAGATGGCCACAGAGACTGCGTTGGCTTCCCCAGGAGCTGGGATGCAAGCACAAAGAGAAGGTCAGGCCGTCTCACCTTTTAACCCAGGCCTGCCATGTGCTGGGGTGGTGCCAATGAGGACTGTGTGCCCGCACATGACTGATAAGTGAATGGAGGCTCTGAGAAGCCAGGTGTCCTGGCAAAGCCAGCCAGGACAGCAGCAAGAGGGAGGAGCTCGGTGCCAGCCTGTTCTTGCATTGCTGTCAAGGAACACCTAGGGCTGGGTGGTTTACAAAGGAAAGAGGCTTCATCGGCTCACAGTGCTGCAGGCTGTACAGGGAGCATGGTACTGGCATCTGCTCAGCTTCTGGGGAGACGTCAAGGAGCTTTTACTCATGGCAGAAGGCAAAGTGGGAGCAGGCGTGTCACACAGTGAGAGCAAGAGTGGGAACAAGCGAGGGGGAGGTGCCACGCTCTTTCCAACAACCAAATCTTGTGTGAACTCACTCATCACTGAGGGAAAGGTGCTAAGCCACTCATGAGGAATCTGCCCCCATGACCCAAACACCTCCCACCAGGCCCCACCACCAACAGTGGAAATTCCATTTTAGCATGAGACTTGGAGGGGACACACACACACATCCTAACTACAACAAGCTCCCCCGGTGGGTCTGGCTGCAGGGCTGTGTTCCCCTCACTCCACACCTCTCCCCAGCATGTTGCCCAGTGTGCCCACATGACGCCTGTCTGCTGAGGGTCACGCTGTACCTGGTACACAGAGGTCCTCACTTTGTATTGGCTTGTCCTGAACTGGCGTGAGGACAGAATATCCTCTACTCTGCGAGGGTGGCTTCTTTCCTCCTAGCATTCTCTTTTATGATCTATTTGGCATCTCTGGTCCCCAGGAGCTAATCTAGGAAACCACACTACCTGTTACCCTCAAAATAAGCCAGACAATGCGGCCAAAGGCACACCAAAGGTTGTCAATTGAAGATAACCGCTCACATTTTCTACCAAGTGGTTCAAAGACCAAGCTCCATTGAGAAAAGTGATTACTAAATCGGGAAATGCTCCTTTGAAGGAACATCCTGAGATTTCCCGGCATGGGGCTGGGCGATGCAATTAATATTTGTTGCTTGAGTTCCCCAGGGTGTCTGACACTGCGCTGTAACATTCATTAAGGGCCAGGCCTACAAGGTCATCGACACATCATTTTGTTTCCCTGAAGCTGATCACCAGTGAGCAACTTGAAGAAACACTGCCCAGGTCTGTCTGGCTCCAGAGACGGCACCCTAGGACTAAGGCAGCAGGCCCTCTGTCCCCCAGAGCCCAGCGTCTGAATCTCAGCATGAAACCAATGAATAAGAGATGAGCAATATTTATACAAATCCATGCAATCCGAGGGAGGGCTCACCCAATGAAATGACAGATTCATTTGAATAAAATCAGCTAAAGATACCCAACTATTCTATATTTGTAAGATCAAAACTTAGAAAAGAAATTCTTCTTTCCTTCCATATATGTTCTCTGCTTAAAAATTCCTACATTTGGAGAGGCAGAATGGAGGAAGAAAAAAATGCCCGCAGATCAACATGGCAAGCTTCTCTTTCCTTGTTCCTGTACAAATCTTTGTCTATATTTAGAGAGAGTTTCTTTTCTGACTGTAACATACATATGTGTACTAGACTAATGTGTGAGAATGTGTAAATGTACGGAGACGCCCTTCCGGAGGGTATAAAGTCTTTGCTCTCTCTTCGCTCTACGAACCAATCCCATCACTGCTTTGGTGCGTGCACCACTTTTTAAAGCCATCGTCTCCTTTACTTCTCACAATCACTGTGCAGACAAACAGGAGGAAGCAGACGATAGGGATGCTGAGTATTTGCCCAAGCTCACAGCCTCCAAAGCAGTAGTCTCTGTCTTAGCTGCAGCCTTGTGACCCGTTCCCGTTCCACCACCTGACACGGGTCTCCCACATGTGCTATAATGGGAGAGCTCTGCCTCAATGCTCATCTGCACGCAAACGCACGAGTGCAATCTACTAACACGCAGTCCCAGGAGGAGCAACGTCTGGATGCCCCAATCTGGAGATGCTCACAACCCTGGTTCTCACCAAGAGCCTTGGGATGGGCGCTGTGGGAGAGAACCAACACGAACTCCTGCACTCTAGGAGGGAGGGCCCTTCCAGCTCACACACCACTTTGCGGGACTATGATCCCAAATATTATGACACAAGAGAGAAAAGAATGGGTCCTGAGAGACAGGTAAGGGAGGAAAAATGCAGAAAGAATAGACATCTGCTCCTTACTGTCTCTAGCGATGCTACACACACGAGCTAGGCTCTCCCACTTTCTAAACCAGGAGACTGTGGCTCACGGAGGTCAACGGCTGCCCAAGGTCACATGCCTAGTGAGTGACAGAGCTGGGGCTGGAATCCAGCCATATGTGTGTCCACAGACCACGTACTTCCCAGGCCCTGGTACCATAGAACTCTCCTCTCTACATGCATGGGTAGGGGTGGCAAGGAGAAGAGTGACATGGAAGGAGAGAGAGAAGATGAATGACTGTGAACACAGATACTCTGTTAGTACAAGCTGAAGTTAGCTGGAAACAGAAATGCATCTACAGAGCTATCTAGAAACAGGATGATGGTCTGTGGCCTGCCAGCACGCAAGCAAGGGAAGGAGCCTGACGTGCACGTGCACACACATGTATACAAACACATACACACACATGCATACACACACAAATGAGCATACACAGGCACACACACTACACACACACACATGCATACACATGCAAGTGAGCATACACACAAATGAATATACACACGCAATTACACATGCACACACACTACACATACACACACATGCATACACATGCAAATGAGCATACACCTGCAAATGAGCATACACACGCAAATACACATGCACACAAACACTACACACATACACATAAACACATGCATACACAGATACAAATAAGGATGCATACACAGATACAAATAAGGATGCACACATACACACATGAATACGTATACACACACATGCACAAACGAGCATGCACATGCAAATACACACGCACACACACCACACGCATACACACACATGCATACACAGATACAAATAAGGATACACACATACACATATGAATACACATGCACACACATACACATGCATATACACATGCACACGTGCAAATACACACACACACAGACACACACCCCTAGAAGGGGCTGTGTTAGGCAATGCCAAACACCAGCCTGGGCTGCTGCACCAGGGAGCCCGGAAGCCTCTCTGGATCCCAGGCCCACACTGTGAAGAGCAAGGCTGCTGGTGACCATGAACAGAGGGTCCCGCCCAGGACACCTGCTCTCCAGGGAGGCTGAACTGTCAGGGTTATTGAACAGTGACAAAGTGCACGGCAGCAAGCTCCATCACTGGCTGCGCTGACTGACATTTACCCTGCACACAGCCTGTGCCGAATGTTCATGTGCACTTGGCACTCACAGCGACCTTGGGACGCAGGAGCACTTGCCCCATTCTGAAACAAGCCATCTGCTAAGAGACAGGAAGGAGCTCCTTGTGGGTACTCAGTGGGCAAACAGGAGAGAGGGCTGGGAATCGAACCCAGGGCTCGCAGGCTCCACAAGTTCACACTGTAAGCTTCTTGATGTAGGTTCCAAGGACACATCTGGGGCAGAAGACAGCCGCCCACACATTAGTTGGACTTGTGTGGTCTGCTGTGTCGTGTGTGTCTGACAGACTCTGAGGAGGATCTGCTTGTGCCAAGACCTGGGTTTCTGGGGTGGAGAAGGTGGGCAAGAGACTCTCCCAGCCATCAGTGAGGTTTCTTGATGTTTGATCCTAACAGGGGCTATGGGAAGAGACCCACGACTTATACACACACTCTTCACACACACTCTTCACACACGGTCACATGCATGCATGCACACACACTAACACACACGCTCACTCAGTCACACACAGGCATGCATAAACACACACAAATCACCTCAATTTAACTGAGAAATTAATTACATTTGCTCCCTATAAGGAACTGGCATAGACCTGGATCCCTACCCAAGCTCCCCGCCCCACTGGGCGCCCCACAGCCTGTGGGAACACCCCCACCGCCGCAGCCTGTGCCAGCCTCTCCATCCAGTCATCCGCTCCGCCCCTCGCTGAGCCCCACTGGATGGGGGGTCAGGTATCATGTGAGAGGAGGCTCCTTTGCTTTGCAAAGCAACTTGCGGCAGTGAAAGTGTTACTCTCCTCAATTTAGAGAGGGCAATGGAGGCCCGGGGGGATGGACGTGCTCGGAGTGTCTCAGCCTGCAGTGGGGAGAGCGGAAGGCTGCCCAGGCCTCTGCCTCCGTGCTCTTTCCACAGTGCTTCCGCCCACTCCGTCACGTTGCCTTGAGTAGCCCCATTGTCCTGGCTACATTTCAGAGTGCCTATTACTCAATTATCCCTTCTCCTCTCCGTGAAGTGTCCATTAACCTTGTGTCTCCAGGTTCCCGCTTCCCCTCCCAAGGTGCTCACAGCGAGCACCTACCTTTCATGTTGTCACGGGCGTCCCCTGCCAGTAACCAGCTCTGAGAGGGTGAGGGCAAGGGCCACCTCTGAGGGCCTCGTTCGAGCTCACAAGCTTCCCTTGGGAAGGCTCTCCCGGCCCTGCCAGACTCATCAGATCAAGTCTGATACTCTGAGTGCACTTTCTAATCAATGAGCAAAACGGCCTCTTTCTTCCTTGGCCTTCCAGTAAAAATAGCTACATTTGCATGATAACATCTGACGACCACCCAGCTCAGAGACTGCCTTTAATACTCGAAATCTGACAAGGCACGTACACCAGGCAGACAGAAGGCGCGGGGTGTTCGCGTGGAGCAGCTAGTGAGTCCTGCCGCTCCTGCCAGAAGCCCAGCCACTGGTTGGTCTGGGACGAGCGGCTATGGCCCGAAGCAGGGGAGGCTGGTGGGGGTGGGAGACCAGTGGGCATGGAGTTGGGAGAGGGCCCAGCAGGAGGATGATGCCATCTCCCCAGCCTCCCCAGGACTCAGCTTTGCCACCTTGAACTCAGCGAGCTCTTGGCCAAGGGCAAGTGTCATATTCTGGGGAAAGGTAAATAAAGGTCCGCCAGAGTGAGCACAGAGGCCTTCCCTCTGCTTGCAGGGCTCTAAGCCTGGCTGACTTCTCTTCCGCCTCAGGAGCCTGCCCAGAAGAGCCTCCTGCAGGAAGCAGCCTTGACCTCCAAGGTGGATGACGTGTCCCTCCCTGTGGGGAGCTCCAAGATGACCCCCGGAGACCCTCGCCTTTGGATAGCATCCTCCCCATGAGGGTATGGGAACTTGAGAATGTTATGGCTTCCATGATTATGGCATTCTTTGCTAAAAAGGAGATTCCTTTAGTGGGCCTAACCTAACAGGGTGAGCTCTTTAAAGGCAGAGAAATTTTTCCAGCTGATCTCAGAAGGGGAAGTTGGAGATGAGAAGCATGAGAAGGGTTCAACACCCCATTGCACGTTTGAGATGGAGGGGCCACGTGTCAAGGAATGGCCTCTAGGAGCTGACAGCAGCCTCCAGCTGACATCAGCAGGAAGCTGGGGCCTTGGTCCTACAACCATAAGGACCTGAATTCTGCCAACAATAAGAACAAGCTTAGAAGTAGATTTTTCTCCATTCCCTGATGAGAACCCGGTCTGACAAAACACCCTGATTTTAGCCTTGTGATCCTGGAGCAGAGAACCTTCATAAAACCTACAGCTCCCTTCCCCCAGCCAACTTCCTCTTCCTTAGCTTTAAGGTTCTGCTAACAGTGGGGCAGCAATTCTGCTTCAGTTTCTCCAGAGAATGTCCCTGCTACCTGCCGGGCCAGCAGTGTTCCCAGGCAGGCTGCTGCCTGCGTCCTGCCTTTCCCGCACAGGCCCACCCTCTCCGGCTGATGACCCAGCTTCCTCTGCTCTGGTAATGGAAGGAGCTGGTCACGAAGAACCTGGCCGCGGCACCTGGCTGACTTCAGAGGTTGGCAGGGCACATGCCCCGCAGATTAAAGAAGTCATTTCCTTACTCGAAGCGGAGGCTTGCCCTAAATGCAGGCCTTGGCTGGTGGTTCACAGGCAGGGCACTGCGCTGCCCCTCCCCAGACATGGCCTTCCCAGCAGAACAGGCAGGAAAGAGGCATTTCCAGAAGCAGCTGGGGCCACCAAAGAGGGGCCGCTGCTAACGTGCAGCGTTGACTTTCTCATGAGAAGAGCTGAGAGGTGTGCCCGTCATTGGACTGACTGATTTCAGCTTCCTTCCGCTTCAGGAGCAGGAGGGGGCGGGAATGAACTTGAGTGTGGGGGAGGGGAGGCAGGGCCACCCTGGTGTTGTTCGTGGGCGTGGCAAGTGGCTGGGGCCACTTCCAGGGCTACTGAAAGTCAGGAGGGATGAGAAACGTGAGAGCCCCTGGTGAGGAGGTATCTTGGCGGTGGAGGAAACGCAGGCTTTCCTGTGGCATGGCCTGTGTGCAAATCGCTACCCAACCCCTACCAGCCACGTTGCCTTGGTAACCATGTGGCACTGGGCAAGTCATGGAGCCCTGTGTGGGCCTCTGGAACGAAGCAGGGTGAGAATCCCCAGCGCACAGAGTTGTTGTAAGACTGAGGCGAGGTTCTGTGTACCCAGCACCCACCAGAGCCTGTCCCAGTGGGAGCTGAGTCACAAGGGACTCTGCTTGCTTGCTGGTGGTGTGGTTAGTGCCACCTGCTAGGCTTGGCCAGGCAAGAACATCAGTCAAGGTTAGGTATTCTCGCAATGATGGTGCCTACACCAGCTGGCAGCAGAAACCTGACGCAACTCCATAGCTGCAAATGGAGATCCAGGGAACGCTCCACGGACCATAGAGGGCTGTGTCGGGAGCAGTGAGTCTGACATTCCTAATGACCTAGGACAATGACATGTGTGTTCACTACGTGACATGCACAACTGAGAGACAGAGCTGGCTTCCTGAGGAAGGGGGGCGGGCATAGCTGCAAGGCACGGGGGACCCCTCCAATGCCAGCAGGCAGGGGGAATGTGGTGTCTGGTGAATGGCAGGGAAGCCTCCATGACGCTGAGCCCTCAGGACCAGCGCACTAGTGGGGACGTTGTTGCCCCATCTCACAGCTGAGGGGATTGAAGCCAGACAGTGTGGCTTATCCATGGTCTACCAGGAGTGCAGGCAGAGTAGCCTGAACTTGGAGTCCTGTCTGGCAGACTGCAAAGTTCTTGGTATTTCCATCTCTCCTTGCTGTGTCCAAGTTCATGAGAGGGATCTCACACCTGAGAGATACAGGCACTGTCATCATCAGGCCCATTTCAGGATGTAAACTGCAGCTCAGAAAACAAGTCATTTGCCCAAGTAGCGGGGCTGTTGCTGGGAGCCATCTGTCCCAGCTTCCGAGTCCAGTGTTTTCCCCACTACCCCATGGCAGTCATTAAATAGGCGCTTTCTACCCCACCTGTTGAGGATTTATTTCATTCCGGTGCTGACTCGCCTGGACAGGGAAGCCCAGATGCCGAAGGTGAAGATTTCAAAGGTGAAAGCGCCCCCCATGGAGTGGGCATCAGACTCGTTAGCAGCTGTTTCTGTTGACTGAGTTTTTGCTGTTAACGAATGTGACCTTGGGCAAATCACCTCTCCTCTTGGAGCCTTGGACTAGGGCACTGGTTTTTAAATAGGGGAGTTGGAGGGGATAGGGGTGAAAGCACCCTCAAATCTTCACCCATCTGACCAGCTCCTCTGGCCTCCTCACCCACTTCGAGCAGAACAGAGCTGCTTTTTATGTGTTTTACATACTGCGTTGTGCACACATTGCCTTTGATTAATAAATTTCTGAAGTCACTGAGCCAAGGAACCTGGCAGGTCCTTCAGGGCTCCGCTGCTCCGCGACTCTGCAGCAAACATCCTCGCCGCAGTCCAGCCTTCCCTCCTGTGCCTCACTGTGTCACGGTGACGACGCGCACGTTTGCCCACGCTGCGCGTGGATGCAAGGATGGATGTCTAATATCTATTCCTCTAGGTATCTATTTTTGTATCCACGAGACATCCTCACTAATAAACCTGGGGACAGCGGGGAAAGCAGCAAGAAAGGCCAATCAGTGCTGCTGCTGTAAAGCGATGGAGTCCCAAAGGACAGCAGACAAGAGACACCGCTGCCAAATCTGCTTTCTTTAATTAAGGCGGAGATTGATAAGAGCTGTCAGAGTGAAATGAAGAGACTCTAAGCCTCACTGCTTTGCCAAGACATGAGAGGGAAAGCTGAAGATTTAAAAAAAAAAAAAAAGCTTCCCTAGAAAGCCTACAGAACCCGTTACAAAAAGGACGAGGCATTGAGGACAGCAGAGTGCAAGAATCGCCACCCCAATCAGCAGTGGAGGATGTGGCCTGAGCTTGCCAGCTGTTTGGACAGGTTATAACTATCTATATCTACCTACCCATCTATCATAAATGCTGTTTTCCACCGAGGAAAGCTGGGTGTAGCATAAAGGGAAGCATTTCTTTTTATTCTTTTCTTTCTTTCTTTCTTTTTTTTTTTTTTTTTTGAGACAGAGTCTCACTCTTTCACCCAGGCTGGAGTGCAGTGGTACCATTTCAGCTCAGTGCAGCCTCCACTTCCCAGGATCAAACGATTCTCCCTCCTCAGCCTCCTGAGTAGCTGCAATTAAAGGCACCCACCACCACGCCTGGCTAATTTTTATATTTTTAGTAGTGACGGGGTTTCATCATGTTGGCCAGGCTGGTCTCGAACTCCTGACCTCAGGTGATCCACCCACCATGGCCTCCCAAAGTGCTGGGATTACAGGCATGAGCCACAACACCCCACCAAAGGGAAGCATTTCTGAAAGAAGAACCAGCTGTCCATCTCAGACCCTGGAGCGGGACTCATCCTGGTTCTGACCCTGCGCCAGGCACTCGATGTGTGTGTTTCCTGCAATTCTCCCCAGGGGCTAGTGCATGGGAAGCTGCTGGGGGAACCTGGAGGAGAAAGAGCTTCCATGAGCAAGCCCAAGGTTCGGGACGCAGGTAGGGCCCAGCCCAGGTCTGCATGAAGCCCAGCTGCTCCCCTGCAGCAATGCAGGTGCTGCAGCCACACGGGGCAGCTGAGGGAGACTGAAAACTCACACGATTCATCCCAATTCCAGAAAGAACTGAAGAGAGACGGGCGTGGCTTCCCGAGACTCATCTGGGACATTCTGTGGAATTCCCAGGAGCAGACACCAAGGTTCCACAAAATCTCAGCATGCATGCAATTAGTTACGGGAAGAAACAATGCTCTCTCAGGAGGATGCTTCTAATTGGAGATACTTCATTTTGTAAGCTAAAAAATAGGATCTTTATAAACCCTCGATGTTTGCCATCATTGCCAGAAACAATGAGATATGATGGTACCCCATCACCTCCAGGGATGTCAGAAAGGCTTCATGTGAACTGCTGCTTCTGTCTCTGTGGGTTTTTTATTGTTGTTGTTAAAAAAGGAAATGACAATGAGGACTTGGGGCCTAGCGATCTGGATTCAAGTCCTGCTTGCTCGTGAGACGTGGGGCAAGGAACAGGACCTGTACAGGTGACAGTAAGGTTTTAATAGTCTATGAACCAGTGGTGTTAGTTCAGGGAACAAACCAGGAAGTGAACAGAGAAACCCTCGGTAACCTTTAAAGCTCAAGATAATACATCTGCAAAGCACAGAAAGGCTGGATTACGGTTCTTACCATCACCGTGACATACATGCAAGAGCCCTCCTGCTGCCGGTGTTCACGCCAGCTGGGGGACGTGCTTCACTCTGTGACACCCTGTCAAGGCAGCACACTAACCAGAGGCACCACCCCCAGTGCACAGCTGCCACGGAGCAGGGTCTTCCAGCTCCCAACTGAAAGCCCACCACAGCCCCCAACAGCACTTCAAAAAGGCCCCTGTCCTCCCATAGCCATTTGTCCAAGGCAAAGCTAGCAACTGGATGGGTCCAAAGAAGAACTCTGAAAGGTACTTCTTGCCACGGCAGGAACTCAACAACATGCTCCCCCACCAGCCCCTGAAGGCCCATGTGCCCAGGGAGGGCCTAGCCTGCACTGCCTCTGTCTGCTCTCACTGGGTGGCCTCGCAGAGACCCATGGAGTAGGACTGGCGCCCTGAAGGCAGGCCTGTCTCCAGCCCAAGGCATTTCTGAGCTGCAAAGTCCTAGCTCTGTCCAGGCACATCTTTGGCACACCCACGTGGCTGTCCCCTGCCATTTCCCCACACCCCTGGTCTCTCGTCCTTCCAGGTACCCAACCCAGATGCCAAGAGCCCCTCGGCCCTCCTCTGTGCTCCCCGCTTCTCACTTGCCACGGAGATTCTCCTTCCAGAGTCCATCCAGTCAGCCCATGTCTGTCGGTCCACAGGGCTGGCATGGCAGTTCAGGCCAGCAGGAGCTCCTGGCCTGGCGGCTACGCTGTCTTCTCACAGTCGCCCATCTCTAACCATGCTGTCCCCTCTTCTGGCCCAGGCTGCAGGCTCCTTCCACACTGTACATCTGATCACACCACCCAAAGCCTTTGACACCCCTGCTTCCAGGACAGAGTCTAAAGGGCTCGCTGCACCCACAGGCCTCCTCACCAGGACTCTTCTCTCTCCTTGTGGAATTCTCCCAGTTCCCCACAGCCACAGCCCCAAACCCCTGGATGCACTGCTCTCCATCCGTGACTTGCCTCTTCTTGTGACTGGATAGCTCTTCCTCATCCTGCAGGTCTCAGCTGAAACATCTCCTTCTCCAGGAAGCTTCCCCTGCCCACTGTGCGGGGCACATGCACCTGCCTTTACCTGTTCTCCCACTTGGCACACGTCGCTGAAGTGTGACATCCTTATGGCTTTTCTTCCCTGCTAGACTGCAAAGCTCTGGGGGCACAGGGGTCACATCTGTCATGCTTACTGTCAGAACCCGAAACACGAACAAGCAAACATGAATAAACTTAGGCCATGACCTCTGGGGCACGTGGGGTGGCACCAGGACCGGGCGGGGGAGTGAGCCTGGGCCATGGAAGGGCCCTTTCTGGTGCGGGCCACTTTCATGGGCTGCTCGGAGCCACTCAAGGAAGAGAATGTGGGAGGCTCCGAACCACCCTGGCAGGGCTCCTTGGCTGCAGAGTTAGTCCACTTTCCTTCAGGGCCAGGCCTCTCCAGGAAGAGGCTGCTGCCGTGATGACAGGGGGTGGCAAGGTTACTGAGGAGGCCTGCCAGCCTCTGGGGGGGAGGAGGAGCAGCCTCATGGAACACTCTTGACCGCATCCAACGTATTTTTCTGGCTGCCTCTGACAGACAGGCTCTCTAAATGAGGCCTGATGTCCAGGGCTTGCCTAGGAACTTAGACATCGGTTTTCTTCCTCCTGCTGCTCTCCCGTCCAGCCCTGCTGTGGAGAGGCCCAGGGCCTCCCCTGGATGTTACCAGGAGTGTAGCTGAGGGTCCAGGTCAGCCGATGTGCAGCGAGGGGGACACACCAGGTGGCAAAATCCACATGGCCATGTTGGGAGGGGTGGAATGCTCCCTTTTCACAAGGGAAGGCCCTATTTAGAAGATGCATCTGCTGAATAATGCCAGACGGTATCCCAGGGTGGCTCAGCCCCTGCCTCTCGCTCAGCGTGCATCTTTGGCCAGATACCGTCCCAGGTCTGACTGCTGGGCCTAGCACTGTGCTTGTCCGGGACGTGGCACAGGCCTGGGCCCAGGCACTCGCTCCTTCACACATTCAGCAAATGCTGAGCACCTGCCGCGCCAGACACTGTGCTCAGCACCAGGGACATTCTCGGGGATGTGAGCATCGTGGACATGCCATCATGGAGACCACTCTGGAATGAGACACCGGGGGCTGGGCAGTGAATGCAGCAGAACAGGATCCAGGTGGAGGGGCCCCATGCAGCCCCAGGGCAGGGATGGCTTTCGACAAGCCAAGTCCATGCTGTGGGAGGGGACAGACAGGCCACCAGGCAGTGAGGGGCTGATAGGCCGTCTCTGCGGGGATGTGGACGGTGGGGAAGAAATGGCGGGCTCAAGAAAGGTTCTCAGGGGAGTAGACAGTAGGGTCAATGGTTTTGGCCTCTGTGAAGGGACTCAGCAGAGGGGCGACTGATCCCTCCTCGTTAGTCACACTCAAAACCTACAGTAGCCACTCCCCGAAAGCGGATGCTCATGGCGCATTCCTTCTTCCCACTGCTTTTTTCCTAGGGGCGCCTACTCATCTTTCAGGTCACAGCTGAAATGCCGCTGCCTCCAGCTCTGCTGGGTGCTGCCTCCAAGTTCAAAGAATGTTCCAGGGTGAGCCAACGGACCATCCTAAGGGAGAGTGGGCATGGCCCATTCCAGAGATGGAAAGTGCCAGCTGGTGCCAGGCACTGGGACAGCGACACAAACACATGGCCTCTCCCTTCCGGATGCCTGCCTTCATGGCAGTTTTCTACATTGTAGCCAACAGACTTCACTTTCTGAGACTGCAGTTCCAAAGAAACCCTGGCTATTAACAAATCAACAGGTGCTGGAGAGGATGTGGAGAAATAGGAACACTTTTACACTGTTGGTGGGACTGTAAACTAGTTCAACCATTGTGGAAGTCAGTGTGGCGATTCCTCAAGGATCTAGAACTAGAAATACCATTTGACCCAGCCATTCCATTACTGGGTATATACCCAAAGGACTATAAATCATGCTGCTATAAAGACACATGCACACATATGTTTATTGCAGCACTATTCACAATAGCAAAGACTTGGAACCAACCCGAATGTCCAACAATGATAGACTGGATTAAGAAAATGTGGCACATATACACCATGGAATACTATGCAGCCATAAAAAATGATGAGTTCATGTCCTTTGTAGGGACATGGATGAAGCTGAAAACCATCATTCTCAGCAAACTATCGCAAGGACAAAAAACCAAACACCGCATGTTCTCACTCATAGGTGGGAATTGAACAATGAGAACTCATGGACACAGGAAGGGGAACATCACACTCCGGGGACTGCTGTGGGGTGGGGGGAGGGGGAAGGGACAGCATTAGGAGATATACCTAATGCTAAATGACGAGTTAATGGGTGCAGCAAAACAACATGGCACATGGATACATATGTAACAAACCTGCACATTGTGCACATGTACCCTAAAACCTAAAGTATAATTAAAAAAAAAAACAAAAAACAGTGACTTTGTTTCTGTAGTGAGAGCCACCGAGGGTAGTTATTTTCCACCAAAAGCACAGTAAATGAAACGGTCGGCCGGTCTGGGCACCACCAGAGGGTCTGTACTAAGTTCCCCTGGACTGTGCAGTCCATCCCACAGCCTGGCACAGCAGGCCCGGGAGATGTGAACCACACAAGGTAGACCTTATTACTGCCACGTCTCTCCTCAGAGAGGGCTCTGTTGTGACACTGTGGCTGCGGGGGCCCTGGCCTCCCCTGCAGGGAGGTGGCTTGCAATGGCCACTCCTCTCGGATGCTGAGGAGCGGGGAAACTTCTGCCGCTTTCATGTCCCCTCATTCATTCATTTTTCACTGGTTCCAACAGAATTGATTCTACATCTCCTATGGATCAGGAGCGATCCTGGATTCTGGGAATGTGAGTTGATTCCATTGAGACTCAAGTGCTTAAATCTTCATGGCAAAGGCACCATGTGAACAGGGCCTGAAAGGAGGCAAAGGAACTAACTTAGCAGCGGTGGACGTTGATGAGGAAACTGCTCAACTCAAATTGGAGGTCGGCAAGGGTAGCGTGTTCCTGGAGAACAGACCAGAAACGCAGCCTGACCCTAAACCTTAGTGGGCCTTCAACACACCAACGGGGATTCTGCACTGGACACTCGGGCCAGGAGGGTGGCGGTTTCCACGCGTGGGAGGTTTCTCAGCAAGGGAGTGGCACAGTCCACACTCTCACACTCTTTACTGGCCTTGCCCCTACTCAGATGTGTCAATCAACGGGCACATCCAGCCCGCCCCACCCACAGCCCAGGGCTGCTCACCAAGGCCTGGCTGCCTCTCACAGGCTTGTCCTTCCCTTGTGCCCATGGCCAGAGTTTTCTGCTACTTTCTATGGCTGCCTGACTCTGACATTCGTGTAGCCAGCCCTTCTAGGGTGCTTGGAAGGGTAGGATCTGATGCCTGGGGTCTGGGAGGTAGAAAGGGATATGTTAGTTTCCTATTGCTGTGGCTTAAAGCAAGACAAATTCACTGTCTTGAAATTCTAGAGCTAGAAGTCTGAAAGGGGCCTCGCCTGGTTAAAATCAGGATGCTGGCAGGGCCGCATTCCTCCTGGAAGCTCCAGGGAAACATCTACCCCTTGCTTGCCTTTTCCTGCTGAGGGATTTCCCACATCCCCTCGCCCCCCACTCCTTCCTGTGGTCCTTCTCACATCGCATCACTCCGACTGCCTCTTCTGCCTCCCTCTTCTCCTCTGAAAGGACCTTTGTGATTACCCTGGGCCTATCCAGATAACCAGGCTTGAAGGTCTGCTGCTTAGTAACTACCTGCACCTGCAACCCTAATTGCCCTTTGCCATGTAAGGTACCATATTTGCAGGTTCTGGGGTTGGGTTGTAGACATCTTGGGGGCTGTTGCTCTGCCTAGCACATGGGGGGCACAGGAGCCTGCTGGTGGGGGCCGGCGGGCCTCATTGCTACGCTGCTTCTTCCCTGTCTCCCCCAGCATGCCTGCTTGCCTGGCAGGAGCAGCTGACCCCTGAAGTCAGGCAGCACAGAAATGACTGTGCTTATGGTCAACACACCTGCCAAGTGCAGGCTCTGGCTAATCCGTCCCAGGGCAAGGCTGGCCAGGTAGGGAGGGTGGTGCTGCTAACAGCCTCCTCTGTCCCTGGTGTGGTCACAGGCACCTCATGGACGCAGGAGCTCCTGGTGCAGGCAGAATTCCCAGAACCCACAGTGCTCACGGCAGGGAGCCAATGGGAGGCACCCCCATGCTGGGCCCTGCCCACTCACGAGGAGCTCACTGGCTGGTGGGGGACCCAAGCCCCCTAAAGCACCCCAAGGCCATGTGACAGAGTCCCAGGACGAAGCCACCACCCACTGGGGAGCAGCCCCGGCTGACTGCACAACACAGGGAACTTCTGAATGATAAGCCACAGGACAATGTCCAGGTTTACTAGACAGGGCCGGGGGGAAGCTGGGGACCTGGGGTGGAGAGGACTGAGCAAGTGAAGACCGGGGACACGGGAGAGCCCAGACCACTTTGGAAAACACAGCAGTGTGAATCCAACTGAAAGGGGCTTCAGAATGAGGAAGCAGAACTCAGCAGAGGCCGGTCCATGAGGCCCTTGCATTACAAACTAGGAACTCTGCACTGGACTTTTGGCCACTGGTCAGAGCTGTGCTTTTAAAACATTGTCCTGGCATCAACCTGGCCAATTTGCAGCCTCTCCTTTGACAGCTGCAGGGAGAGTTAATTTCATTGCCTCTTGAAATATTGCTGCTGCTGGCCTTGGGGATTTTTCTCCTCCTCTGCCTGCTTTTTAAACAGTCTAGGCCCAGAGCTTCCCACCTGTGGAAACTTGCTCTAGAATTTCCACTGCTGTGCAGCTCTTTGTCCTGAGGAGAAGCCTTCCAGCCAGGCCTCCGCACTCCACGTTCAAAGTGAACAGCAAGAGTTTCTAAGGGAAAAAACAAACCCTACTTCTAACTCTTGTCAAAGCAGATACTGGCTTCGATCGCACAGACATCCCCCACTGTCACCAGCTTCACAGCAGCCCTGACAAATAAACACAGTCGGCAGGCGATTCATCACATTTGTAAATTGAATCAACATCGGCTCTCGCCTTTGTGCCCGGGACCATGATCACAGCATGGCCCCTGCCTGAGAAGGCTGGACTCCCATGGAGGAGGGGCCGGCAGGGGGTGGGGAGGGGGTGGGCCTGTGGCACAGAGAAGTGTCCCTCCACCGCCCTGTCCTGCTGTTTGCTGTCCTGCCCACAGACAGGCTCAGGGTGCTGGCCATTGTGCTTCTGGGAGGGCATCCTGGTCAGCTGGTGGGTCCCCACAGTTCTGCACTTACAGTCACTAATGTAGCAGCTGCGCTGCCAGCTCCTACAACCGGGTCTCATTTCATGTCATCCCTCTAATCTTCAGCAGATTTTCATCGCACAGATGAGGAAGCTGAGGTCCGAGCAAGTAAAGGAACGGTACGTGGCAGGCTGGGCATACCTTGCCAGATGCTTCCAGCCAACCTGGCCTGCCCCAGCCACTGCCCAGCTCCAGGCCTGGTGGTCCAGGTAGAGGCAGCTGAAGGGCAGGGACTGGGCTGTCTTGTTTGCTGGTTTATACCTTATGTGCAATACCATGCCTGGCATATGGTGGGCACTCGACACATAGGGCTAAGTGGAAGAACACATGGCACGCTGTAGGCATTTGGGCATCTGCTGAATAAACAGTCAAGTGAGGTAAACAAGGCAGAGACCACTGGCCTCGTTTTACGCATGGATAAACTGAGGCTCAGAAAAGTGAATTTCCAGAGTCAGCAGGAGGGCGGCAGGGCTGAGACTCGGCCCCAGGGCTGGTCCCCGGCTCACTGCTCTCTGGGACTTCCAGGTGCCTGCAGAGCCAGAAGGGAGAAGCCTTGAAATGTCCACTTGTGCATCAAGTGAACTTGGACTCCTCTGAATTTTTTTTTTTTTTTTTTTTTTTTGAGACAGAGTCTCGCTCTGTCGCCCAGGCTGGAGTGCAGTGGCGCAATCTCGGCTCACTGCAAGCTCCGCCTCCCGGGTTCACGCTATTCTCCTGCCTCAGCCTCTCCGAGTAGCTGGGACTACAGGCGCCCGCCACCACGCCCAGCTAATTTTTTTGTATTTTTAGTAGAGACGGGGTTTCACCGTGGTCTCGATCTCCTGACCTCGTGATCCGCCCGCCTCGGCCTCCCAAAGTGCTGGGATTACAAGCGTGAGCCACTGCGCCCGGCCCTGAATTTCTGTCATTCATAGCAGGTGTGATAGGCAGAACAAACCCTCCCAAAGATCCTGACCCATGGAACCTGTGGACTGGTGTTATTCCATGGCCAAAGGGGAATTAAGCTCACTTGGAGACAGGAAGCGCATCCTGAATTATCCAGGCGAGCCCCATGTAATCACCAGGGTCCTTAAAAGTGAAAGAGGTAGAAACATCAGAACTAGGAAGGGGGCATCAGGAGAAAGGCTGGACCAGCCACTGCTGGCTTTGGTGGAAGGGCCGGGAGCCAAGGAGAGCAGGTGGCCTCTGGAAACCAGAAAAGGCAAGGAATGGATCCTCCTCAAGGGCCTCCAGAAGGAATTAGCCCTGTGACAACTCAATTTTAGCCCAGGAGCCCCACTTCTGACTCTGCCCTCTGGAACCACATGAGAACAAATCTGTGTTGCTTTAAGCCACCACGTGCATGCTGATTCACCAGAGCAGCCTCCAGCCACTGTTGCAGCCAATGAGCTGCAGACTCCAGCACTGGGCCCTCACTCCCCGTACGGTGCTCTCTAGCTATTCCTTGGCAACCTGACTGTGGCATATCTCATCCTGTCCTCCCCACTCAGCCCGGCTCTGGGTCTCCAGAAGGCATGGGCTGTGGACTTCTCCAGGCTTCAGCGGCTTCCCAGAGACCTATCTGCAGGCGGGCAGGTGACTGTGCTCACCCGCCAGAGTCACAGAGTGGCCTTCATCAAGGAAACCTCCTCATCGCTAGGAGGACAAATTCAAGGACAGCTGTGGACTCCCAACTCTGGCCCTGCCCTGCTGGTACAGTGCCTCCCCAGCTTTACCTTCCTATGTGAAACAGGGCACCTGAGACCACACCCAGCTGTTGTGAAGGTCATGTCCATTTCTTGGCAGAGTGCCTGGCAGGAGAAGGGGGGCAAACCAGGGTGGCCCCCTGCTTTGTCCTCCCCACATGAAATAATTGGGCTCTAAACATGTCACAGGATGAGAGAAAAGGATGAGGCTTTTCTATTTCATCAAGACGTTCCTTCCCTGCTCTTTCTGTGAACAACGGAGGGGCCGTTAATTTTCCAGAAAGGAGAGTATGCAGAGCCCTGTGCAGGGCGGGCAGTGGGTGAGGACTGCTCTGTGGCTGGACTGGTCCTGTCTGGACACAAACCACAGACTCTAAATTTTACACCTTAAATTAAGGAAGAGAAAAGGTGGAAGAGAGGCAGGGAAGAGCAGGGGAGCGGGGAGGAGCTCCGCTGGCATGGACTGCAGGTGGGAGTGGGGACTGGAATAAGCTTCGGGACAGTCTGGGGAAAATAGAATTGTTTTTCATTTTGTGGAAGGAAGGGTCACCTCATTCACCAGCTAAGCAAGGCCTTTCTCCTGCTTTTTCAGAAGGTCCAAGTTGCTTATAAATGCGACGCCTTTGCCCAGGGCCACCGGCTGGCTGTAGCAACCTGCTGGCCAGGCTTGGCCTGAAGGCCTCAGCCACCCCCATGCTCCCAGCTCATCACCCCATCCCCAGGCCTGGCACATCCCGTGTCAGCAGCTTGGTGCCCCACTGGGCCACCAACACCATGTCCTCCACACCTTCCCATCCGCCCTCTCTCCAGCCCTGCCCGGATTCATCGTGGTTTCTTGTGTGTCCCAGCACTCAAGCGACACGGAGCTGAGTTTCTCCAATTTGAGGTAGCTAAGGATGATGTTGCCTTTAAGGAGATACTAGGTTTGACCCCTGGTTTACCATTTACTGGTTGTATGGTTGTATGACTTGGAAAAATTACTTTTTCTGGGTCTCAGGAATGAGGCTAATGCCACCAAGTGTTGTAGGGTATAGGGAGGGGGAAAGGAGCTGCATGGGGTACAGTGGTGGCCCAGGATGGCAGTCAACAGAGGCACAAACTCTCGCCTTTGCTCCACTGCATTCCTGCCCCAGGCCTTTATAAACATATACGGGTTCCATCAAAGCGTACAACATTAAAACGCACTGGAGTGCCAGATGGCTAATAGCTTCCTAATATCCACTTTCCCCCCTCCAAAAGAATGGAACCCCAATATTTAGCTGGGCATATTAATGGAGCCCATACTTCCAGGCTTTCCTTGCAATTGCGTATGGCACTATGACTAAGTCTGGCCAAGGGATGAAGGGAGGGGGTTTGTGCAAATTCCAGGAGGTCTCCTTACACCGGGGAGGGAGTGCCTTCCTCCTTTCCTCCATGTTCCCTGAGGTGTGGGAGCAGCTGTCCTGACTCCAGGCTGTGGCCCAGGGCAACGGCAGAGGTACAGTGCAGGTGCCTGGCACTGGTAGGTCACATCAGCTTTGGCCTATCTGCCACCAGATTTTAATGTGACAGAGACCTGTGAGCTTTACTGAAGCCACTATTACTCGGGGGTTTCTGCTACTTGCAGCCAAGCAGACCCTAACAGACAAGCTGTGGCCTTTGGTGCCAGGCAGGATCCTTGTTGTCAATAGGTTTCCAGGCTGGCAGATGAGACCAGGAAGCCAGTCCATGGGTCAGAGCGGGGGAGGAGACACTCTGGAGAGGGAGCAGGAAGGACCAGAGCACTAGGGAAGACTTCGGAGGACGTGGGGACTGGGAAGCTCCAAAGGGAAACATGGAGGAAGAGGTGGGTGCTGCAAGCTGAAGCCGAGGCCAAGGCAGCCGGCCTGGCCATGATGCGCCTTGAACTTCATTATGTGAAGAAACACGCCTCCAGGCTGCAGAAGAGGAGCCATGGTCAGACAGCTCAGCTTGGTGCCGGAAGCGGTAGGGGCTGTGTGAACAGTCCCAGCAAGAACGGATGCTGGCCTGCGCTCATGGCTCCCCACTGAACCCGATGATCAATGATCGATCCCAGATTGAACTGAGCTCTTAGTTCCACCCCACCCCCACCCTGCAGCAGCCAGCACCTCGGGAGGGTGGGGACCAGGACAACACTCATCTGGCTTGGCTGCTGTTTTCCTATCCATGGCCCAGGACCAGGCCCCACCAGTTGGCACCAGCCTGTGAAACGCAGACTCATCTCTCCGAACTGACTGCCTCTGGAAGGATGAGGTGAATTATCCTAAATCAAGTGGAGGCAGTGAATACATTATCTCAGGAATAAGAAGAAAAATGAAGATGGATATTTACAAACAACTTTTAAAGAAATTCACCCACACACATATAATTTTAACGGTCTCTGAAAGAAAAGGCAACTATTTTGCTGAGCTCTAGTTAATCTACGTCAGCAAACACGATGCTAGCCACATTGGAAGCGGACTGATACATTCAAAACCCTGACAGATGCAAGGCCATCCTGGAGTTGGGCATGGAGGAGGCCCATTCCCATCCTCCTTCATTCAGTCCCTGCTGCGCTGGGGCTGTGCCCAACGGGCCACCCACCACACTGTCTGTGGAGGAGGCCCAGGGTGAGCAGGCGCAGGTAGCAGGCTAACTGTACAGGCAGGCTGTGCATTCAAGACCACAGCAAATCAATCCATGTTTTTGATCATGCAAATTGATTATCTAAATCCATTAACAAGCTCTTGAAGCTGTCTGGTCCAGTCAATCACAATATTCATTCTTTCAATCATGCATTCGGTGATGACTTATTAAGAGATGACTGTGTGCCGAGATCTGGGCTTGCAGCCATCCCTGCCCTGCAGAGTCCCCAGATGCCAGCAACTGTGGGTGCGCAGGCAGGACAAAGCTCTGATAACAGGGAGGGAAGAAGGCGCAAGACCATAAGAAGCAGATCAGAGGGTTCCTGGGAAGCAAATGCACCAGCCTTCTAAAACTAAGGGCTTTTGCCAACAAAGCTGAATGCTGGCTGGTAGGAGACAGCAAAACCAATAGAGGGTTTCTGAGCAGGGGAAACTCTTCCATCCACACAGCCCCGGAACTGTGAGGTGAAAAACAAATGGAACCAATTTCCATCCTGGCTGAGGGATGGAATCAATGCAATTAATTCAGTCAGAAGGAAAGACACGTGCAAGCACAGGGGGTTCGGGAGCCAGTTCATCCCACTCCTCACCCAAATGCACACCATACTTGTGGACCAATGAGGAAACCCTGCAACTGTCCCGCCTCGGCTGGGTCTGGGGATGGGCACGAGCACCTGCCTTCCCAACGGCCCAGCCTGTAGATGGGCGTGAGCACCTGCCTCCCTGACAGAAGGTGAAGGCAACAGAAGCTTAAAGACCCTCCAAGGCAAAAAGCTCACCACCACCAAAGCCTCCGCTCCCTGCCACCGCTGCCTGTGCCCTGTGTCAGCAGCAGCCCTGGGGCACGTGGCACCTGGACTTGGTCTGCTGGAACTGGAACAAGGACCCCAGCCCCTCACGCAGGGCCTGTCCCAGGAGCTCCATAGCCTCATTCCTTGGACAAATCACACTATCTAAAGGGCTTTTTCCATAAGCATTGCAGGGAGAAGGGAAGCAGGTATGGAGAGACAGGCAGATGACAGCCTAGGTCTAGACAGGATTGCATGACTAAAGACAAATGTCCACTGTCCAGCCAGCCGCCAGCTCCTGAGCACCAAGTGTGCATCACACGCGAGGGACACGTTGCTCACTCCTCTGCAAGCTTCCCTGCAAACACTGCAGATAAAATACTATTAACTGAAGCCCACGTTGCCTCTAAAGATGAAGAAAATAGACGAAACACACACATGCATGAGAGGCACACACGCATGCACACAGATATCCACTCTAGGGTGGCATATCACACGGTGGTAGATTGCCTACAATACACAACCCAGAGAGGAAAACTTCCCGTGTTTATTAGGAAACCAGGACATGATATATGGAATAAACATATATGTGAGATATATATATCTCTACACAAACACACACATATATATATATCCAAAATCTATGTGTGTGCATATGGCTCAAGTTGGATCACTTTCTATATATAGACATACAAATGTATAGATACAGCTCTCCCCACATAAATATGCATGTGTGTATATATATATATCTCCCAGCTCCTGAAATAGAAGCCTATATACTTAGATGAATTACAGTGTTTAAAAAGAAAGACTCAGGAGTGGTGTGTGCCCATGTTCCCAACGAGCCCTTGTTGTCTTTCTCTTCCCCGTAGGCAGCCTTCCCTTGGCTCAGCGTTTGCTCCTCCAACTCTAGATGCTGCTGCTTCACATACTGAAGCCCCTCAGCAGGTGTGCTGTCTAGCCTGACCGTGCCATGAGGCTAGAGACAGATTTGCTCAGAATGCAGTGTTTTGCAGACATCCAAAGTTGAATGGAATTATCTTGAAAAGCTTTTGCCTGGTCAGTTCAGAACGCTCAATGTGGGTGACTTCCTGGCCCCCTGATTCTGCCTGAGAGTCACTCAAGGTGCCCACTGGCCCCTGAGTCAAATGAGAGTGCTCAGTGTCCCCTCAGACTCTGGATGACAAATCACCAGCCATTTCTCAGGCAAAGCCATTCCCAAATCGCATTGAGCCTTTGTCTAGGATACCTGGAGAAAAGATCTCCTGAGAACTCCAAAAGCCCACTTAGAGGGCCACAGCCAGAAACAGAGCAAATGGGAAGTGGATGATGTGGGTTGGGCCATCAAGACACTGCTCTCTTGACACCAGGAGAGGTTCCCTGTTGACACCAAGCATCTCCAATCATTTGCCACTGGGGCTGTCTCTGTGTTCTACTCAGGGGTCAGCAGCGGCCAAGGCCACGACTCTGGGAAAGTCCGCTGTGTGCCAGATACCAGAACAGAAACCAGAAGTCCCTCTCCTCTCCTTCTGGTCCTGCATTTTCATTATGTGCCTTATTCTAGCCACAAGAATGTCTTAAGGAAACTATGGAATAACTATACTTTTATAATGTAAATGTATTACATTACAATATTAAACAGATCACATGTTCCAGGTTATATATCAGAGTATTTGGTGTAATATTCAATAATGCGCCATATGGTGTGTGAACACTGTTGTGGTAACACCATCACGAGTGTGGACATTTTCTGAGCATGTCCACACTAGGAAGTGTGCTCAGTGCTCTCTGCCCTCTGCCTCACTGAATTCTTGAGTTCTAGATATTAATGTCCTCATTTTACAGAGAATGAGATGGTCAGGAGGTAAAGCCACTTCTTCACAGTGGAGTCTGTCTGCCCAGAGAGCCAGCTCTGCCAGCATACCTCACTTCGCCCTGGCTCAGCACCAGCAGCTTCCAACCTGGAGGAGGCCCTGAGGTTGCTCCTGTCCAGGAGAGGGCCTGGAACGGTCTGAGGGCCTGAAAGCTCTTATCCTCCTTGTCCACCAGTGACCAGACCTCCCAGGGGCTCTCTGCTCTGCTTCTCGGATCCCGCATCAGCTCCCAGGAACACTTGAGCCCAACCCTGCATCTCTGTCCAGTTGCTTAGAACTCTGAGCCCCTTCTCAGTGCTCCCCTGGGGCCTAGACCGTCATGAAATTGCTCTGACATCTGTTTTCTTACCTCATATATATGACAAATGGGTATGAAGGACTGAGAAGAGGCTCAGAAGAATGAAGTAGAAACTAGAATTTTTGAATATCTACCATGGGCTGATCATAGTGGTAATTATTTTATGTGCATGACATCAACTAATGCTTAATCCTGCAGATGGCTGGTTCTCATGATAAGCAGGGGCAGAGCCAACACTAGAACCCAGGGCTCCTGACTCACAGAGTTCAGTGTTCTTTCCAGAAAGCCCAAAGCACCAGTGCCCCTCATGGGGCAGGAGCTCTTGGTGGCTCTCTCGCCATTGCAATCCCAGCATTGCCTTGTCCTGGGGAGAAACTGGGCTACCTGTGACAACACTGTAATCAGAAGTCATTATAACTGTTAAAGGAAGAGCGAAACGCTAATATACATGCCAATGCATCTGAAAACCACTGGGCCGTATAATTAGCCATTTGTAGGGATATAAGTCACAGAAGGAAAACTTCTTTCTGTGTCAATGAGTTGAACAATCAAGTCATCCATCCATCCATCTACAAATGCATATGGCCATCTACCCACTCATCAGCGGTCCACCCCTTTATCCTTTCACCATCCAATTGTCTACTAATCCAGTCTTCATCCCTCCACCCAATTATACACCGACCCATCTGACCATTCACCCATCTAGCTATCAACTCATCTTCCCATATACCCAGTCCCCATCCACCTTCCCAGAAATCACTTAATGAAGTCCTACCACACACCAAGAAGCATTCCTGATACGGCAGGATCAAGATGAGTAAGATATTCTCCATGCTCAAAAGAACTCTGTCTAAAAGAGATCATCATGTAAAAAGAAAATTGCAGAAGCTCTCCATCCATAGATTTTCACCTTAGGAACTTTCACAAGAATCAGTAACGGAGAAAATGCACATCAGCTCAGCTCCCAAGCAGCAAATGATGTCATGGGTTCCTTACACACTGTTACTGTCAGAGCCTAACCTGTCAGTGAATAGAGGAACTTCTGTATAACAATGTGATCAGACAGCGATATGAACCACTGCAGAGAGGTGTGAACAAAGTACGATGGGAGCCGAGGAGAGCAGTATATCAGGGTCAGGGAACAGCATACTTTCTTGAACTTGACCGGATTCAAACCTAAGTCAATGTCATTCCAGAACACACACTCTCCCCGTGTCACCATGCTACTTTCAACTGGAATTCAGGAGCTCAGACCCACAGCAACTCAAAAGATAGATGCTGACCGCAGATGCCACCAACTGCTCCTCCATCTTGACTCTGGGAGCTGTATGAGAGTGACAACAGGATAGTGGTTGGACGATGGTGCGTCCCAGAAGGCATGGGACCGGGCCTGCTTTCCACCTGGTACCTATTTCAAATGGGGATGAACGGTCAAATCATCCATCAGAGCAGGTCCCTGAGCTCTGGTCTCCAGAGGAAGCAGAGCAAGTGGGATAGCACTGACATGAGAACAGTGTGGGAATCCTGGAGAGTGCCAGAAAACCAAACCCAACGTTCAAATGGGAAATGAGTCGGGAAGGCGAAAGGTCCCGCGGACTCATGGCAAAATGTTTGCATTTGATGATCTTTGGAACATATGTATGGCTGCATACAATACTTGTTGCTAACATTATAGAGGATCTTGAACTGGCACCAGCAGGAGATCTCCAAAGTCATTCGGTCAAGCACAGTCTCCCCGAAGGATCTGGGTGGGCTCTGTGAGGGGCAGGTGGAGAAGGACACTGGATTTGGTGAACGGACTGGCTGTGCATCCCACAGATGCTCCTGGAGGGTCTGCCCGGGGAACGAAGGACGTCTCTGAATCATGGAGTCATGGGGCAGGTCTTTCCTGTGCTGTTCTCGTGATAGTGAGTAGGTCTCATGAGATCTGATGATTATAAGGCGCTTTCCTACACAAGCTCTTTCTTTACCTGCTGCCTTCCACAGAATATGGGACTTGCTCCTCCTTGCCTTCCACCACAATTGTGAGGCCTCCCCATCCACATGGAACTACAAAATTAGTTTTATAGTTAAACCTCTTTCTTTTGTAAAGACGTGCGCAGTCTCAGGTATGTCTTTATCAGCAGCATGAAAATGGACTAATACAGTCTCTGAGCTCTAACCTCTCCCTCCTTCACACTCCAGAACACTAGTGTGCGCCCATCTTATTTCTGGTACCGGATCATGAATTCATGGGTTGATGCCCACCTTCCCCACTGGACAGGTGGCTCCTCACTGAGTGCCAGATACCCAGTGGGTGCTCTGACAATATCTGTTCTCCTCCCTGGTCCTGGTTCTGCCACTGATGAACTTCCTTCTTGTAGGCAGTTTCCAAATGTGTAAAATGACAGAGAACAGTCAGACTGATGATTTCTACCTGGGCTCCCAAAGGCACTAATGGTGTTAATGGTAATGATTCTCAGTATTTCAGACAATCAGTTGGAAATCATATGTTTATCTTCCATCGGGCAGCACAAACCAAAGAAAATATTCCATTTTCTCCCTCTGGGCTGGCATGATCTTTGTTCTATGAGGTTACACCAGCTACCTTGGGCTGGCCGGGAGCTCTGGTTGGCAGATGTGTGTTTCTGATTGATGACATGAAAAGGTAAGTTCATCATCCTTTATTCAACAGGATGGGATATCATCTTTCAAAATATGGGCAGCCCCTGGGGAGAGGAAACTGCAAACATAGTCTCTTGGAGGTAGGCAGAGCAAACTGGCATCTTGAGCTCTGGCCTGCCCCCTGTCTGAACACCTGGGTCAGCCGCTGACCAAGCCATACGCTGCTGTTCGTCATTCACAAAGGTTCTTTGTATCTTCTTTCCCGTAACAGTGAGTCTAGGCTTCTCATGAAGTGTTCCGTGGTGACGCCAACACCTGGCATTAAACCATTCTTGTCTTGTCAGCACGGGGGCGCTCCATGCTGAATTCTGTAAAGGCCTCTGGCCCCCAGGCCTTCCCTGTTCCAGATGGTTCTGGCCAGCCTTCCCAAGCTCAGCTCCTGTAGCACATGGCGGTGGCAGGAGCAATGTGCAGGATGCTTGCCCTTCTGGAGACACGACAACCAGTTTCCCATTTGCAGTGTGGGTCCTCATGAGAAAAGGAGGAGGGGAGGCCAAGAGATCAGAGGCATTTTCCAAATCTCTTCTCCTTTTTAGGAAAAAGCCAGAAACTGTATCCCTGTGCCCATGGTACCTATGACTCCCCCATCTTATTCACCAAAGAGACTCTGACCCACAGGTGGAAGGGACTGGGAAGAAAGGGACAGAACTCTGTTCATCCTGAATCACCTGCACCTAGCACAAGGCAGGTGTTCAAGAAATGCTTGCTGACTGAATGAACAAACGAAGGAAATAATAAATGCAAGGACTAATGAATGAACAAACAGGGCTTCAGCCACCACCTCCTGCAGGGTGGGATTCAGGCCGAAGCTCTAAAAAAACAGGAGGCCTTTGCATCAGTTCCTCCTAGGCCAGTGATGGCTGGACCCAGGAAGGGGCAGGGCCAGGGGCAGGCTGGGGGCAGTGGACTGCTGAGAGCAACCTGTGCTCACTCTGAGCACCCAGGGTAGAGCCGGGATACAGGCCCCTCAATGGACAACGGCCTGAGGGCCAAGGTAGGGTATCTTTACAAAGGAAGCAAAGGGATCTTATTTTAGTTTTGGGTTTTCTAATTATTTGCAAATAAATATGTTAATATTTTATACTACCTACATATGTGTAGTTATCACATCCATGTGTATACCACACATATATAATACTATATTATACCAAAATATTATTTAATTTTATTATTTAATTTTATTTTAATCCTCAGGACAAATGGTCTCACTGAAAGGGTCATCCAAACAAAACAATAAAACCAGGAAAATTAACACATCTGACCACGTTTTTGCCTTCAACATTCTACAGGAGAAAACGCATCACTCTCCATCTGATTATTGGACCCTGGGGGGGATTTGCAAGGCTTTCTGGGTTCAGAGACCTCAGCAGGTCGAGTTCCTCCACACTCTGGAATGTTTTCCACCCCCTACATGACTCTGGAACATCAGAACCGAAGTCATCTCATTTTCTTTGAGTCAGAATCGACAGGGGTGGCTGGTTCCCTGGAGCCTCAGCTCACAGACGCTGCCACGAATGACGCTTTCAGTACAGGAAAGAGGCAAGAGCCCACGCTGGGGCAGGCCTCACTCTGCCACTTGCCAGCCACGGAAGCTGGGCACTGGCCAGGCCCTCGGTGTCCATGTCTGTGCCCTGGGGTCAGGGAGGTGACACCTAGAGCACCCAGCACAGGACCCAGCACACAGGACACCTTCAGTAAGGGCAGCCCATCAGCCACCCAGATTCAAACCCTGGTTCCTCCACTTCCAGCTGTGTGGCTCCAGGGAAGGAGCTTAACCTCTCTGAGCCTCGGTGAGATGGTAAGAGTAGCAGGGGCCGTAGCTACGCTCGGCATCACGCCTGCACACGTAAAATCCTAGTAGGTGCTGCTCTCATCCTCTCCTTTCTGCTTTCTCTTTCCTGGTCAAATCTCACAGAAGACTTGCTCGCAGCTACCCTCAGCAGCATCTGAGGACTTGGCAGCGGCAGGTTCTCAAATAAGCTCAGCAAAGAGGGGGCCAAACGGGAACTGAGGCCAGCGCTGGTCTCCCTACGACCTGCCTGGGAAGCACACTGGCCTGTTCATGCCCCCCAAAATCACCCAGCCTGGCTACCCCCTTCCTGGCTTGGAGCGAGGGCTGATGGGGTACCGAGCCTTGGCATGGGCTGGCTCCTTCCCTTCCTATCAATCGTCTTCATTCAAAGCTGGCACGGTCTCCTGAGGCAGATGTGTCAATGATTAAACCATTATTTGTTCATGTCTCTGAGAGGCGGGAGACGCTACCTCCTCCACAAACATCCCTGGAAGCCAATCGGGCCTACCTGGTCTCCTTGTAACCCAGAGCTGGGCTGCAGATCAAAAGACAAATAAAGCAGGCCCAAAGATTCTGCATTTAGACTATCAAACCGAAATAGGCATGGGAAGTGAAGAGGCAGCAGCTAAATATTTGTTTTCCTCGGTAATCAGGTGAGCAGGCCTGGGCTTTCCAAACCTCCTGTTTAGAATCCCACGCTGCTCCCACGCAGCCCTAGGGGCAGTGCAGTGCCTGGCGCTCAGCTCCGGGGCCCTAGCAGGCAGGGGTACCTTGCCATGTCACTTCCTTCTCCGAACTTCAGATTCAACACCTTCCAATGACAACGGCATCATCAACATGGCAGGTCTACGTGGAGACCCGAGAGGATAAAAAGAAATTCCCAGGCAGCTCACCACAGCTGTGCAAGCGCTTACGCGATGCGTGATCTCGGCTCCGCTCCTGACCTTCTAGATAAGATTCCCTGGGAGGTGAGGGAGTGGGAAGTCCCCTGTTTATGCTCTCCAGGGGAGGCTTATGTGGCCAGCCCAGGCCCTGGCGCCTCCCTCTGGGAACCTCCAACGAAAAGCCCTACCGAGGTGGGAGGATGTCCAGGAGAGGCACGTGGAGCATGTCCTGTCTTGTGCCGCAAGCCCGCTCGACCCCAGCACCTCAGGGCCGCCCTTGTGAAGAGGCCACTTGATGCACGGTTTATAAAGCTCATAAGACTGGCAATTGCTTGAGGCACGGGCCAAGCCATATGCCTCTTATTTCATCAGTAACAGGAAACCTGGGTCCCCCCACAGAACTAGGAGGCAGTGAGGCCTGGTAAAAAGCATTTGCATGTTGAGACAGATAGAATTGGGTTCAAATTCTTGATCTTCTCTATCTGGTCTGACCTTGAGCAAGTTCCCCGACTCCGAGTCCCAGGGCCTTCATCAGTAAAATAAAAATGATGCTCTCCAGCTTCATGGGCTCTGTGGGAGGGTGACCGAGGCAACGCACACAGCCAGGGACACTGAGCACAGACTGAGCCAGTGCACTGAGCTTCTTTCCCTCTGTGCCGTGCTCTCAGCCAGGGCCCCTCAGGTGTGGGGATTTGGAGGAGAGGCCTGTGGGGTGGGGTGGGGGTGGGGGGGCACACAGGCACCGGAGGGGCTGCAGGTCAGGGACTGAATTTCAGCCTACCTCTTCCAGCCTTTGGCTACCTCTCCCTGCAACCACCTCAGGGTCAAGGCCAACCCTCTCCAGGGATTTTTTCCCGAAGCCATCTCTGCTCCCCAGAAAGCAAGACCTCAGACAGCCCTGCCGCTGCTCCCCTTCCTCTACTGCCCTCCCCCTCTGGGGCCGGGAGGCCGGGAGACTTGGCCTTGGGAAGCGAACCCACCAGCTCCCCGCTACAGCCTGAGTCTGGCAGGAGAGAGGTGTGGGACAATGTCCTCCCAGCTTCCCCTGAGCTCATGGGTAACACAGGTCAACAGCAAAGCAGCTGGACAGCAGCGGGGGGTGGTGTGCAAAATGGATTTGTGAATGTTCTCAAGAGCAACGGCATTAGCTGCACTGTGAGCACTAACTCCCTTTGTAAATAGGACAGGCTTGCTTTCACTGTTAATTTCCTCCCATGTCAAAAACCAGCACCTGCAAAAAAAAACAAGTGATTGAACGAAGGGGAAGGGATGGAGGAAAAGTACAGGCAAACCCAGTGAGGTGGAAGGAGAAATGTGCTCATTCATTCAAACATTCCTCTACCCACCCATTCATTCTAATGTTGTCTGTCATGTTTCATTCAAGTATTCTCTAAGCTGCTGCTGTGAACCTGATGCTGCTCAGCACAGGGACACAGAGATGACTCAGGCACACACCTCTGCTCCTGGGAGCACTGAGGTCTGAGAGAGGAAGCAGGGTGATAAGGAGCAACAGGACAGTCGGGACGCCCTGGGAATCTGGGCAGGGGCAGGTGGTTCAGACAGAGAGTGGTGCCTACACCCTGCATTTTGAAAGAGCAGAAAGGTGCCCAGGGCACTCCAGGCAGAAGGAAAGCATGTGCGAAGGCAGGGGAGTGTGAGAGTCCACGGTTTCCAGCAAGTGCACAGGGATCAGCACAGCAGAGGAGGGAGTGGTGGAGTGCCAGGAGGTGAGGCCAGAGGCTGGCAGCGGCTCATGGGCCTGGTATCACAGTACACACGCAGGAGTCTGGTTTGTATCTTGAAGATAAAGAGTGCCAATGAACATTTGCAGTGGAAGGCCTGTCCCATGGAGGCAAGGCGAGGCATAGCAATATTTCCAGTGTGCTCACCAACAATCTGAGTGCAATTCTCCCCACATCCCAACAGCAACCCAAGGCGACAGTCCTCATTTTATCTCCACTCGACAGCTGGGGAAACTGAGGGTCACACAATAAACACATGGGGCAATGTGGACCCCAGTCTAGGCCTGCTGACACCAAGTCCAAGGCCTGTTCACTCTCACGGGCGCCACTGGCCGAGGAAGGCATGGTGGCCACAGAGCAGCCTCACAACAGCTGGATCAGCCACAGGAGCTCTGTGTGGTGCCCTCTGAGAGTCAGGAGCTGAGCATGGGGCCGTCTGACCACCTTCTGCCTCCTGCCTGCCTGGGCGGCCCGCTGCTTGTAAAGCAACTTCCTCACCAGGAAGCACGAGGCTGGGTGCCCTGGGCTGCCTGCCAACAGCTGCACACAGACAGCAGCAGGTGGAGACAGCAACTAGCCCCAAAAAAGGTGCAATGGACCCAGGTGGCCTGGCCAGGGACCCTGCTGCCTTCAGCTGTTATTGACAGGTCACCGAAGAGGCAGCTGTCCCCGTCTCTAGCACTTGTCTCCCACCCATCGAGCCATCAGCTCAACATCAGGGCCTTACCAGTTGTCCATTGTGGACAAACATCCGGCAGTAGAAACGAAGGGAAAGGAGGCTTCACCATCTGGGAGAACTGCTTCCAAAAAGGCTACTCGAAGGAACCTGCTCAGAAGTGGGACCAAAGCATCATGGCAAATAAGATGTGACTGGGGCTTTGCCTTGAAAAATGAAATCTAAAAACATTATGAAAACAAGTTTATTAGAGGTTGTACTTAATAAAATTCAGGTTCCCTTTGCCATAAGTACTAACTCTTTAAAATCAACAACAGCAACAACAACAACAAAGAAAGAGTCAAGTTTTGGCTGCTTTTTCCTGTACTTTTCTGACAAATGTGTGTGACAGCATAGTATGGGGTGCTTCCTTTGCACCCAACTTCTGCGATCATTAAGAGGGTTGTGCATCTTTGCATGATGCTTGCAGTGCCTCCCCGAGGCCTCCGCCCAGCTGCTGAGATCCAGGCCAGCTCCTCTGTCGGACTCCTCCATTGCTCAGGGTGGGACTCCAGCTGCATGCAGCTCTTCCATGCCATTTTTATCAATCTTGAGAAACACTGCATCTTTCCCAAGATTTTTAGTTGACTTTGCAACTGACTCACATCTTCTCTGCACTCCACTGTCAGGTGTGTATACATAGTGGACAGCCAGGAAGGCCCAGGTAGATCTGGGGACTGGGTGGGTGGGAGATCAGTGCTAGAGGGGACAGGACACAGGTGAGGGGCCCCCTCCACAAGAGTCTGCTTGTTCATGAGTGTCTACACCTGCGACACAGCTGGCACCTGCAGGAACTTAACTGCTCAATGATAACGCTCCGTGTCTTCAAGCAGCACCAACGGTTTTGCCGAGGCCAGAGCCAGCAAGCAGCCACTGCGACCGGGACTGTGAATCCGGGGGGATGCAGTCTGCACACCGTCCCCACCCGCTCTAAACCTGTCTCTTTAAACACACCTCGCATAAGTCCCATCTCTCAGCCTTGGCTCCTCCTACTGTCTCCATCTAGAAGCCGTCTCCTCTGCTTCTGCGCGGTGAAATTGGGCCCCGAGTTTCAGACATCTCTGAGATGTCATGTCTTCATGGGTTTTCCCACAGCAGACGCTGCTCTTTCAGCACTCCCTGTCCTCTATGCTGTAGGAGTGGCGTGGAGGCCAAGCTGAGGGATTTTGTTTCTCCAGGGTTACTCTTCCAGCCCCCCGGTTTCTGGCCCGAGTCAGTTCAGGAGGAGTCACTGATGTGCACCGAGCTGCCAGGTGCCCCTGTGTGGCTGTGTGACCTGAGGGGTCTCTCTGTTCCTGGACTCCTGGCTCGCAGCACCCAGGAGCTTTTAGGTCAGCTCCTTTCCCGATCACCAAGCCCAGCCTGTGCTTCCATTTTTGGATGCAGCAATCACTACTGCTCACTGTCCTAATGACCCACAGAGACATTTAGTTAAAGCAGCGCTTCTACTGCTTACTAAGCAAAGCTGAATTTCTGCATAATAAAGTTCATGCTTCCAGAAATAGAAAAGGCATCTGGATGGTAACATGTCACAGCTTCAGAAAGAAGGAAAATTAATGCTTCTCCCTGATGACATCATGACACTCTCTCCACTCCAAAAAAGAGAATGACCACTGGCTGCTCTGCTCCCCAACTGGAGACACTCAGCCTACACGCACAGAATGGGTCCTGATGTCAGATCTGCCCCATGTGGCCAGACGGCCAGAGAGAAGCTGGGGACATATAACAGTTCAGCCAGTCCCTGGCACCCAGAGGATGTAGGGTGCCAAGAAGAGAGGCACATCTGTGGGAAGAGCTGCAGTGTGTTCTGGCCATCGTCAAGGGAGCTCTGTGGCCAGGAACCTGGGTTGGGGGACAGCAGGCAGTGCCCTGAAGGAACCACGATGGGAGAGGGAAGGGACCTGCTCTGCTAATTGTTTAAATAAAGCAAGTGCAGCCCCTCTGGGGCCACAGACCCCTTGGGAATATGATGAAAACTATGGACCCTATTCCCAGAAAAAGGAACTCACACTCATAAAATGGGTACAATTTTATACGCTTTGGGGATGACTCATACCTCGACTCTTGGTTCAAACACTTGCTCACTGCAATGTGCGCTTTGTGAGGACAGGTCATCTTTTATCTCTGCAGCTCCAGTATCAGCACAGTGTCAGTACATCCAGTAGCTGGACAGATGCTTGTGGAGTGAATAAACAGTTGAATAAATGATCCTCCCAAACCACCCATGGCTGTCAGTGAGGCTTAACCAAGCACACGCACTCTAGAGAAAAGCCCACATCATCTTCAAAAGGTAGAGCAAGCCCACTGAAGACCAGCCGGGTATGACCCCACACATGCTGAGGCTCTCAGAACCTGGTCCAAAAGGGGCTGTTACACGGCTCCAAGGGGTGGAGGTGGGGAACAATCCCAGGGAGCCACTGGCCACTCCTGTGCAAGACCTTCTGCTGCCGTCGTAATCCTGTGCTACATGCATGATCATTTGGTGAATGAATGGCTGTTTCCGGGATAGTCACCCCCAACGCCAGGATCTGGGCCTCCCCGGTGTGTCACAGGATCCCCAGCCCCCAGCTCAAAGAGGCTCTGACAGTCCTCAGGCATGCTCAGGTTATCCAACAAACCAGGCCTGGAGCTTAAGGCTGTCTGAAGCCCAAACCTAGCTCTTTCCACACTTTCTTCAGCACTTCCCCCTAGCTCATTCCTCTTGCACCCCAGTTCCTGGCCCAGAGCTGGGTCCATGGTCTATGGTCAGCAAACAAGTGCTAACCGAGTGAATCCCTCACTAAGCACAGACCAATGCCTGTCGCCATCCGTGGGCCCTCACATGGGGGGCAGCCTCTCTCCCAGGTTCCTCAGGCCCAGTGGCAGGTTCCTGCTGAGGGACCTCCCAGCCCTGCACACCTCCAGGCTGTGAGCTCTGCACCCTCACCTTCACCACCTGGAAAAGCTGCTCCTTACCAGGCTACAATCAACAAACACTACAGCCTGGAGAGCCTGGGAGCTGTGGCTGCCGGTGGAGCAGGCATCTCACAGGCTGGCGCCTACCGGCTTTCTGGCACTTTCCCACAGCAGTCCTTCTATACTTTCTGTCAGGCAGCATATGCTGGCAGGAAGAACTGGGTTCCGTTTGTGCTTGTTAGAAATGCTTGTTCCCTGCTGCCACAAAGAAATAGCAATCGAACATAAAGGTAATTTTCTCAGCAAGGCAATTTTTACTTTCTGCAGAAAGGGTGCTCCTTGCAGATGAACAATGGTGAGAGCATACTTGGGCAGGGGAGGGGAAGGAGTTCTTATTCCTGATGGAGGTAGCCCCTACTGCTGTGTTGTTCCCCTATTGGCTAGGGTTGGACTGCACAGTCTAAGCTAATTCCGATTGGCTATTTTAAAGAGAGCAGGGGTATGAGCCAGAGTGGTGGGGTGAGTAGTCTGGTGGGAAGGACAATTAGGAACAGGTAACTAAAGGTGACTTAGGTCAGAGCAGGTGACCAGGATGAGTCAGGACAGATCGAGTGACCAGGGGAACAGATGTGAACTACTGATTAGGACTGGTAGGAAAGTTGTTTACTGAAACTAGAAGGAAGGGGGTGAAGAGAACCAGGAAGTTAAACTTTAAAATGGAGAATCAAAGAATAAGAGAGCTGAACATACTGACGTATTGATTCTTTGAAAAGAAACTTGGGGTTCACTTATATTTAACATGCTCTGCACTTTGCCTTCTGCCCATTCTAGGACACAGGAGAGGGAATGTGCTTTGGGGTGCTATGGAACCCACAAATTGAGTGGTTTTGAACAGACCCCCTGAGTCTCCGAGCCTTGGTCTCCTTATGAGAAAACGTGGAGATGCACTGTCTCCCCTGCCTGCCATGCTCCGGTGCTGCATCACCCCATTCCCTACAAAAGCAGGGGTCTTCACCGAGGGCCTGGGGCCTCCCAGGTAGACCAAGGGTGAAATGGTCACCTCCCTGGGAAAGGGGAAAGATGAAACTTTGTATCCACGTGTTTTTATCATTCCATTCCCCAAAGAGCCTTGGACACAGATCAGCAAAGCACTACTTGTCTGTCTGAATGTAAGACCATCAGGTGCCTTTGCTAGGCAGACACAATGCGTACATTATCTGATTTCATCTCTGAAGCCATACACATTGGGACTGTGGTCCATTTTACAGATTCAGAAACAGGTTCTGCAAGGTCATGGTCACTGAGCAAAAACGGCTCCGCTGGGAGACGCAGCCAGGGCACTTGGCCCCAGAGCCTCGGCTCTTCCTGGCCTGTGTTGCTTCACAAAAGGGCTGCTGCCTGTGTGTGCCCTGCCCCACCAGGTCTCTGCCTTTTCCACCATCAATGGGGACTTGTGAGCTTGTTTCTAGAGAAGGGGCTTGTCCTCTGGGAACACTGATGTCTCAGAGAGCAAAGGTTACTCAGCCGTGTTCTTCCAGTTGTTGGGCTGGCCCAGCTGTCCAGTGACAGAGCACCAGCTTGGGCCTTGGGGAGAGGATGTTGGCAAGAGCTGCCTGGGAAAGGTCAGGGGCTGTCTTTGAAGTTGCCTCATCAGGCTCAAGGTCAGCTTCAAAGGGGCCCAGAGGCGGGGGCGCCTGTAAAGATCACTTCCTCTGTCGATTCGCAAGGAGAAGGAGTGATTTCCCCCAAACCTCTTAGTACCAAGGCCTAAGCTGACCTATGTGTGCTTCCAGACCTCTCTTCCTTCCTAGGACATTAAGTATCTTAATCTCACTCTCCATGAAGCACCTGCTCTGTGCAAACTCAGCAAGTCCTGGGCAAGTCCTAAGTAAGCCACAGAAAGGGAGGGGAAGCACGGTGAGGCCAGGGGCTCCCCAGGGTCACAGCACCCTGGTCCGGCCCCACGTGCACCAGGGCACTGCATTCCCCCTGGGGGCCATGTCCCTCCCACAGCCTAGGTCATTGTATAGACATGTGTGCTCCGTGTGGCGCCACCTCTCGATCGGGTGGGTGGCCCTTGGTAGCCTCTCTCCATCCCCTGGCATGTGGCAGAGGCACAGGAATGCACAGCCCCTCCTCTGCCAGGAAGCTCCAGCACCTGCACAGAGGGGAGGGCTCTGAGGCCAGGCTCTGCTCCCCTCTCAGGAGACAGTTCCCAGACTACTGACAAAAGCTCATTTGGCGTGTCTTCTCTGGGAGAAAACATCACAGGAATTGGCTGCATTTTATGCAAAGTGGCAGAACCCAGGAAGGAGAAGGACTTTGCAGCCCCTCTCAGCTGTCGCTCAGGTGGAACCTAGCATGGTGCCTGACGCGCTAACCCCACAGGCGCGGTCCCTGTCTCCCCAGGACTCAGTGAGCAGGCCCTGAACCGCAGGAAGCCCAGGACTTGCAGAGACGGAAAGCGCCAAAGGACAGAGACCTGCCTGATGCCCAGCTGCAGCACAGGGAGGAGGCAAGGAGGGCCCAAAGAAGGGGTGCGCCCCGCCCCTACATGCTCTCCAGGCTGCCAGGGAGCGCCTCTTTCCCCTGGCGGGACACTGCTTCCTCTGCTGGGGATGTTGCCCCAGGCCTGTGGTGAAATCCGGAGCGTGGAACTTTGAGCACTGTAACAGGTCAGGCTCGGGACCCGGGACCTGGGGGGTGAGGCCCCTTCTACCCGCAGATGGTGTGAGGCGCAGTACTACCCGGCAGGAGCGCCGCCCCTCACCACCAGGCATGGCTCAGCAGGCGTTCCCTGAAGGGGCCTCCACTTCCCATCCAGAATCGCTGTTCCCACCTCTGAGAAAGGCTGAGACGCTCAACACATCAACGTGGGGAAGGCAGGGACAACCCTGAACACCACCACACTCATCCCCACTGGCTGTGTCTGCAGCCTTGGCTTGAAGCTGCAGCTAAAAATAGATCTGCCACTGAGGGGCACGGGGAGGGGATGTGGAATGGGCAAGGAGCAGCATTCACGCCGGGCAGGCTGGAAAACAGAGTGCAGGTTTGAGGCTCTAGCTGACATCACCCAGAATGGCCAGAAAGCCCCACAGTTCCCAGCCAGGACTGGGACCGGAGAGCATCAAGGTGCTGGGGACAGCACCGCCCACCAGCGGGACCAATGCCTCCCTGCCCTGCTAAGCACTGAACATTCTGGCCCAGCTCCATCAGGCCACCACAAAGCCCCCTCCCTCTCCTGCAGCCCGAGGCTAGTTAAAGGAGCCATTTATTCAGCTGGCGCCCAGGACTCTTTCCTGTGCTGTCCTTGGATGAGGCATCCAAGAAAAACAAGAGATTCCATTCACTGGTACAGTAAGTCCCAGCTGATCCACGTCCAAATAGCCCATTCAATTACTCTTATCTCTACCAACAACATATGTTTTCTCTTTCCACGTCCGTCCTTCAATAGGAGGGTTTGGAAAGGCTGCAAAATTCAGGCATATAAAAATTCCTGCAAGATGAAGGCGCCAGGGGTTAAATTTGTTTTTAATCTTAGAAGGAAACAATGGAAAACTGGAGAAAGACTGAAATCTCCATCACTTATTTTTAGCACATCATATCTTTTGAAATTCATTTTCTCATTTAAGGGATGGAATACACCTGGGACACTGTGACATAGGCCTCGTCCCGTGGATGGCACCAGGCAGATGCTGATTCAAACACCCACTCTGTGATTTCCTGGCTAGGGGACTGCAGAGCCCTAGCTTCCATCTCTGTAAATGAGAGTAGCACACCTGCTCCACGGGCCTGCCGGGAGCAAGGGACAGCGTCTGTAGAGCAGACAGCAACATGCCGACCGCCAGCAAGCCCTGCAGGGCTGTAGGCACTACCACCCTTCCCAGGGTCATTGTCCTGATCCTAGAGGTGAAGAAGTCTCAGCAAAAGAAAAGGGCTTGGACCCAGATTGGCTCATCTGCTGGGAACAAAGGTGTTTCCTGCCAGCAGTTATTCACATGCACCGATGTGGACACATCCCAGTTGAAAGCATCCTAAGATGAGGAGAATAAATATCCCCAGGTCCAAGGGTGACGCCATGAGCTCCGTAGGAACCATGTCTGAACGTTGCTTGGAAGCTCACGTGAAACTTTGGAACTAAGAATCCCACAGAGATCTGGGCTTGATTCATATCTGCACTCATTAGCACCGGTTCAAGCCAGTGGTCTAAATTCTCTTGATTTTGCTGTGATTAGGTGGCGGCAGAGGAAAAACTCAAGGAGACCCAGCAAAAGAAGCCATCATCACAACGAAGGCTGTCCCCATGGGGTCTGAAGGGGGCATTTCAGAAGGCTGCTCTCAGGGCGAGAGCCACAGAAATCTCTATAGATGGAGGTGGCTCTCCCCCAGCAGAAGGAATCAGGTCCCATGTCCATGCGTTCTGGTCTGGCAGAAGACAGACTTTCTCCTCAACACGCCTGAGGACTCCTTGAGGAGACGACTGTTTCTCTCTGATTCATTCATTCACAAAACAAGTATTTGTTGAAGGCTTACTATAGACCACTCATTCAACAAGCATTTACTTTGTACCCACTCTGTGTTGTGAGTTCATAGAGGGGGTGAAACAGACACAGATCATCAAAGGGCAGTGAGAAAGAGCCACCCCTGGGATGGGAACAGAGAGAGGAGAAAGCAAAAGGTATGTTTGAGACCAGGCCACCATTGACCTAGGCCGGGAAGAATGAGCAAGAGAGAATGGCAAGGAAAGCTATGGAGACACTGCAGGGAAGGGAATGTCACAGTTAAAGGCAGGGGCCTGAGATCAGAGGCCGCCCCTTCCCTCCCCAAACAACTCAGCCTGAAGCCATGGGGTCCCAAGAGAACCCAGTTGGTCCAGGGAAGGGGAGGAAGGTATCCGCACAGTACAGCTGCCCCGTGTGTGAGCCACCTGTTGACCCAAAGAGTCAAACTCTGTAAAATCTTTGAAGATATTTATTCTGAGCCAAATATGAGTGACCATGGCTCGTGATACAGCCCTCAGGAGGTCCTGAGAACATGTGCCCAAGGTGGTTGGGGTGCAGCTTGGTTTTATACATTTTAGGGAAGCCTGAGACATCAAATACATTTAAGAAATACATCGGTTCGGTCCAAAAAGGCGTGACAATTCCAAAGGGGTGGGGACATGGGGGGGGCTTGTAGGCATCCAGGCTATAGGTAAATGTAAACATTTTCTGGTTGACAATTGGTTGAGTTTGTCTAAAGACCTGGGATCAAAGGAATGTCAGGTTAGCATAAGAGGTTGTGGAGACCAAAGTTTTATCATGCTGATGAAGCTTTTAGCTAGCGGGCTTCAGAGACACAGAGACAACAAGTTGCAAAATGTTTCTTATCAGACCTAAATGTGTTGATGTTAATGCTGCAGCGGTATAATGAGGAATATTCCAGCCCCAAGTCCCATGATGTCCTGAACCCGTCTCTCAGGTTCAACTGTAAGAGCCCTGGCTGAGGAGGAAGTCTATACAGATGGTCAGGGGACCTTAGAACTTTATTTTTGGTTGATGCACCCTGTGTGGGATACCAGAGCCCATCCAGGGGAGGACGGCATCCACACAGTGGGGAGGCCTGGCCTGGGTGCCAGAGCAGGAGTGAGAAGGGAAGGCATGAACCTGTGGGATCTCTGGGCTGGGTCCCCTTGGTGAGCGGTTGAGAGCCGGAGAGTGTGGGAAGGGCTGGGATGGAGATGGAAGATTGGTTACATACAGAAGACTGATAAGTTACAGATTACAGCAAAGATAATGAAAGCCGACCTCTCCATGCTGAGGAAATGAGGTACCAGTAAGGAAAAGGGACAAATCATAAGGAACTGTGCAGTGGTGGATTGGAATTAGTGGTGTCAGTGTGGGCCTGTGGCTGTTAAGGTCAGTAGACAGAGATGTTGAGGCTGTGTGTGCTTTTGTGCTTGTGTATTTCTATTCATATGTATATGTCTATTTCCCAGCTCCATCCTCTGAGAACGCTTGGGAACAGCAACATCCCAATATGAATGACCCCCCCACCCCGCCTAAAGTATGGATCTTGGTTGGTGTGGGATCACTGCAATCTCCACCTCTCGCGGTCAAGTGATTCTCTTGCCTCTGCCTCCTGAGTAGCTGGGATTACAAGCACTCACCACCACAGCTGGCTAGTTTTTGTATTTTTAGTAGAGATGGGGTTTCACCATGTTGGCCAGGCTGGTCTCGAACTCTAACCTCAAGTGATCTGCCCGCCTCGGCCTCCCAAAATGCTGGGATTACAGGCGTGAGCCACTGCACCCGGCCTCTAAATATCGATAATTTTCATTAGAGGGAACCAAGACTCCTGTGAGAAATGAGTGATATCAGGGCTTATGTTTGAGATGAACCTGGAATATCTTGTGCCAGAAAATAATGTGTGCTCAAAGAATAATGATGCAGACAGGTCAAGAGACACAGAAGTCAGCCTGAAAGAGCACCCAGAGGTCAAATCAGGATAATCTGGGTATCAAAATAACTAATAATAGCAACGAATTTTAACCCAATGAATAAAATTGAAAATGATCAATCCATACAAATATAAATAAGCAAATTTAAAGGTCTGATGAGGAATCAGATATTCACACAATTTCAAAGGACCTTCCCGCAAGATACTTAGTAACAACAAAGAGAGAAAGAGTAGCTTTACAGTAGAGGGAAGCAAACACCATCTTAATCAAATGGTGAAATAACCATCACCAGCAATGGGACAACTAGATATTGTGGGCCACCTGACAGACACAAACAGAAGGACTCAGCCTCACTTTTGTGACATTCCTGCCAAAAATGTTCAAAACTGAATCTAATCATGAGGACACATCACATACACCAAAAGTGAGAACATTCTACAGAATCGCTGATTGGTAGTATCTTAAAGTGTCAAGGTGATGGAAGTCAAAGAAAGATGGAGGAACTGTTCCAAGCCGAAGGAGACTAAATGTATATAACAGCTCAATGCAGCAAATGATTCTGCATGAGACCCAAATCTTACATATAAAGGACACTATTGGGATAGCTGGAAAAACTGGAATGGGATGTCAGTATGAGATCATCATCTGTCAATATTCATTTCCTGATTTTGATGACTGTATTATGGTTATACAAGAGAATGTCCTTGTTCGCAGGAAATACACATTAATAATTTGGAGGTGTTTGGGGCATCAGATCAACCACATATTCTAAAATGGTTCAGGCTGGGAGCAGTGGTTCATGCCTGTAATCCCAGCACTTTGGGAGGCCGAGGCAGATGGATCGCCAGAGGTCAGGAGTTCAAGACCAGCCTGGCCTACATGGTGAAACCCTGTTTCTACTAGAGATACAAAATTTAGCCAGCTGTGGTGGTGGGCATCTGTAATCCCAGCTACTTGGAAAGCTAAGGCAGAATTGCCTGAACCCAAGAGGCGGAGGTTGCGGTGAGCCAAGATTGTGCCACTGCACTCCAGCCTGGGCAACAGAGCGAGACTCCATCTCAAAAATAAATAAATAAAGAAAATGTTCAGGAAAAGAAAATTCTTACTACCATACTTGCAGCTTTTCTGCAAGTTTGTACATGATATTATTTCCTTTCTTTCCTCTTAAAGGAGCGTGCTGCAGTGGAATATGTGGTTGGAAGTCAGCAGACCAAGGCTTGAAATCCAGATGGAGGCCAGTAGCTCATCATTATGATTTTGGGAAATATAAATATATTGGGAAAAACGTGAATTTTGAAACTACAGTAACTGTGTTCTGGTCCTTGCTTTGCAGACTGAATGACAACCTCACGTACACTTTGTTCTTTCCCCTAAAGCATAGTAAGTACACTACCTACTCTGGAGATGTGTTGTAAAGTCTGTATGATTAACTTCTTCATCAAATATTTATTGTGCATGTAATAGATGCTCCAGAGACAGTTCTAAGCTCTGAGAATACGCTGACAACAAATCTGTCCTGCATGGAGCTTATATTCTAATGAGGGTAGAGAGACAAACAAGAAGCAAATCTGTGATATGACTAAATATCAGAGGATTATAACAATTGTGCAGAAAAATAAAGCAACTCAGACCTTGGAAGGAAGGAGTGGTAGGTCAGACAGAAGATGTAGAAGGAAAGTTTAAAAAGAAAGGAAGAAAATCACCACATAGAATAAAACCAAGAAAATACAGATCACAAAAGTATATAGAAAAATTACAAAAACAAAAAGCAAAACAGAATGTATGGCATAACTAAGACCAAACATTTATACCATAGCAATGCATATAAATGGCCTAAACTCACTTATGAATGAAAAAGACTTTGAAGTTGGATCAGAAAGCAAAACTCAATGCTTCATCCAAGAGAACCACATAAAAATGTGATTCTCAAAGGTTTAAATTTAAATGATAGGCAAAAGTATACCAGCCAAACAAAAAGAAAGCAGGGGTGGTAGCTATCAAACAGGGATGAAATAAGGGCAAAAAACCTGAAAGGAGACAGAGAAGGGCATCTTAAATGATAAAGGGGACAACCAAAGGACAACAATTACGAGCATCTGTGCGCCACAAGCCATCAGCATTCACACTGTAGGTATCATGGGACACACACATGTCACATCAGTAGACAGAAGATCACTCATGGTGGAATGGACCCACATGAGCATTAGCTGTGATTCACCTCTCAAACCCTATGGTAGATCAAATAAGAAAGGATCTTAAAGAACTACCCCATATCATTAATAAAGCAGAGCTAATTGATACATTTTCAACTCAATACACTTAAAACAAGGAACATAACTTGTTTAAAAATGTCCATGGCATAGTTACAAAAATCTTAGCACAAAGAAAACTTGGTAAATAGTAAGTGGTAAAAATAGTACTGAACTGATAATACCATCACATTAGAAAGCAGTAACAAAAGAAGAAAACAAAACAAAGTAGTTACCACAGGAAGTTTTTTAAAAAAACTATCTTTAAACTCTCGGGACAGAAATGAAATATAAATTAATTGCAGAATGCCTAAAAAACATCAAACATGAAAACATTAAATTCTAGAACACGGAAAAGAGTAGAAACAGGGACCACTGGAAAATTCATATCTTTAAATAACTGTATTTATAATAGGAAATTTTAAATGAATTAAATATGCAACCCACAGGTAGATATTTAGAAAGGCAAAAAGGCATTGAGGGAGGACTATCTATAGCAGATATTAAAATATACTGTACTGCAAAGCTAGAACGACTACAAGGGTGGTGCTCACTCATGGGTACACGGACAGAAGAGAGGCCAAAAATTTCCCTAAATATATGAGAAAAGTGATTGGGAAAAGATAATTGATTAAATGACTTGGGCACAATTAGGTGGCTTTTTAGAAAAAGAAAGGGAGGACCCATGCCACACTCACACCTTAGTATATTCCAGATAAATAAAAGATTTGAATATTAAACCAAATGAGACCATGCACATACCAGGAGAAAACACGGGAGAATGTTTTAAAAATGTAATCCAAACGAAGAAGGTCTTTTAAAGCATGGTTCCAACACAGAAGACATTTTTTAAGAGATCGCTCAATTTGAAATAAATATACAGTGCGACTCACTCCGGTGAGGAATGACATATTTAATGAGGATATTTGTTGCCATCATGTTTATAACAGCAAAACATTAGAAACAACCTACGTCCATCAAAAGGTACAGAGTAAACAAATGAGGATGCATCTGATGCAGAGGTTCAAAAGAATGCGCCAGCTCCACAGGATTGAGACGGAACCACACCCGAGATCTACCATTAAATGAAAAAAATAAATAAATAAACACGGTAGAACAGCTGTCACAGGACACCATTAAGGAAAAGAAATTTACAGACTATGTCTGCAGACACAACCAGAAACGGGACAACGGCAGCCCACGGGCAGGGGATCGGGGTTAAGGAGAAGGAGACTTGCTTTTCATTGCATATCCTTTCTTACCTCCTAAATTCTGAAGTATGTTTGTGCATATTTTTTCTTTGCAAAATAAATAAAGCAAATAAACACTTAGTGCACTGGCTTGCAGGGGCTACCACGCAGCAGGAGAAAGGCTTTCCACTGATGTTCTGAGGCTTTCCCTTGAAGTGGGGAGTGGGGCAGTGCTGGGAGGGGGGCAGTCTCTCTTCGCTCCCACACTTACTCGCTGGTGGTCATGAAATCAGCTTTATGATTTTCAAGTTCCCTCTCTGTAAAACAAGGGTGGTTTTATGTATCTGATGAGGTTGTGTGAGGACTGTGTGACATGAGTGAATTTAAATGCCAGCAAAGTCCCTGCAGTAGAGGCTTCTCAATAAAGGTAGTTATGCTGATTACAAGTGAGAGTCCGCCAGCTGAGACGTGCCTTCGCTCTGTGGCTCAGTTTTGTTATAACCTGGACACCTGGCCCCACCTTGGGTAGGCATAGGGCATGCTACGTTGAGTCCATTTTTATTAGTTCTTGGCTTATTAGGATTAATAACCTGCTACTTGCCACTGTATGGAGATTTCAGACTTCTTTCCTTAGCTTGTTTTCAGAACCTGAAAGCTGCACTCACATCACCCTTTCCTCAGCACCTGCAGGCATTTATACTGTGTCTCTCATTTCCTGCTGGAGGGTCTGCCCCAGCCCCGTGAGCCAGAAGGCACTAGGAGCACACCAGTTGGCCAAATGCCACACCGAGGAGGACTATTAGAACCTTACATTTCCTGGAGTCTGAATCAAATGATGAAAGGCATGGCCCCATGTCCCATTCCCCCACAGGAATAGACGACTGCAGAAATTACCCTTCCAAAACAAGATGTCTCTTAAAGAAAGCAGCAGGCAGCTAGAAGAGGAGGAGTAAGAGCTGAGGTACCCCAGAGGCAGCCCCCCTGAGTCTAGCACAGACTGGCACCAAAGATGTTCCATAGCAGTTTGCTGGATGGGTGAATATGTAGGTGAATGGATATGTGGGTGGGTAGGTGGGTGGATGGACTGATGAGCAGATAGGTGGGTGAATGGATCAATGGGTAGGTAGATGAATGAGTTGGTGGGTGGCTGGATGAATGGATGGGTGAGTGGGAGCAGACAGATGGTGGTCAGATGAATGAGTTGATGGACGGGTAGGTAGGCTGGTGGATAAGCTGGTGGATGGGCTTGTGGATAAACGAGTGGGCTGGTAGATGGGTTGGTGGGTAAATGGTTGGATAAGTGGATGGATGGATGGATGAGTGGGCTGGTAGATGGGTTGGTGGGTAAATGGGTGGATGAGTGGATGGATGGATGGATGGATGGATGGGTAGGTGGGCTGGTAGATGGGTTGGTGGGTAAATGGTTGGATGAGTGGATGGATAGATGCATAGGCTGGTGGATGGGTTGATGGGTAAATGGTTGGGTAAGTGGATGGATGGATGGATGGATGGATGGATGGATGGATGGATGGATGGGCTGGTGGATGGGTTGGTGGGTAGACGGTTGGATAAGTGGATGGTCGGATGGGTGGGCTGGTGGATGGGTTGATGGGTAAATGGTTGGATAAGTGGATGGATGGATGGGTGGGCTGGTGGATGGGTTGGTGGGTAGACAGTTGGATAAGTGGATGGATGGATGGATAGCTGGGTTGGTGGATGGGTTGGTGGGTAAATGGTTGGGTAAGTGGATGGATGAGTGGGCTGGTAGATGGGTTGGTGGGTAAATGGTTGGATGAGTAGATGGATGGATGGGTGGGTGGGCTGGTAGATGGGTTGGTGGGTAAATAGTTGGATGGATGAGTGGGTTGGTGGGTAGATGGTTGGATAGGTGGGTGGGTAGGTGGCAGGGATGGGGAATGGATGCTTGGAGGATAAAAGTAAGCGAATAAAAGTCTAGAATAGTGCTTCAAGACTAGTCTTGAGGTGACTGCTGATTTGCCTGGGAACGCTGTGTCAGTCCATCAGCATCTCCCAGCCTCATTTTCCTCATGGATAGAAAGAGGATGCCAATACATTGATCACTGATAGGTGATCATATTATTCATCATAAAAGGATAACAGTAATAAGTGAACACTCACAACTGCATCAGCTGGACCCTTCCCAGCATCCTGGTTTGGGCAGAACTGTCCCCTTCCCCCCAGCACCTTCCCCTACCCCTCCATCAGGCTGTGTGTGAGTGCCGGGGGTAGGCCAACTGCTCCCTGCACTTGCTCTCCCTCAGTGCCAGGCCCTGCTCAGGAGGATCTGGGAAGCCATGCAGAGCACCTCCTCTCATCTGCCTGGACACAGTCACTGTTTCCAAGGAGCTCACAGTCTTGGGAAGAGGACAAACAAATGGCCAGGTAAATGGGAGGAGGTGTCGTGCAGGAGCAGACAAGGGTGATGAAGGCCTCCTGCAGTGACAGTTACTTCAGGTAGAAGTAGCCAGGGGCTGGGGGGACATTTCGTTCCACCTGGCTTCTGTTCTAGGCCATATTCCTGTCCTTTGTACTGGAGTTTTCTCCAGGGACCTGGCTCAGAAAGATGTAGCCCCGGCTCTAGGATCAGAACCCCTAGTCCACCTCTGGCCTCCGGAAACAAACACCAACCCAGCCACCATGGCGCCACATTCTGTGCTGGCTCTGGGGTTAGCACCTCCCTCTCCTGGGACTGGAGCGCATCCTCTCAAACTGGCTGCTGCCTTGCCGAGGATCCAGACTGACCCACAGTCAGGCCGTTCTTCTCGGCAGGAGCATGGGTCAGTCAACCACGCTGAAGGCCAGGCTGGCCACAGGCACACACGCTGCACCAGTAAGACTGCTCTGGGAATGGATCCTTGGGAAGTGACCAGGGCTGTTGCAAGGCAGATGCCAGGAATACCTGCCTTAGAGTTATAAACGGAAAAATGAAACATTAATAAGCAATAATAAGGGACTGTCCCAGTGCATCTGGGCACATCAACATGGAACTATTTAAATCACGTGGAAGAACGGCATCTACGCCTAGGCTCAAATCTGGCCTTGGACCGATAGGAGGAGGACGGCCTCATTCACTCTTTGATGGAGTCAGCAAACCCTTACTGAGCACCCACAGGTGCTGAGGATGCTGCTGCATTCTCAGGCACCCACCAGCAGCGGAAGACACAGCCCGCAGACAGTACAACCTGAAGGAGAAAGGCACCATGCTGGGGGTGGGGAAGTGCGCAGGCGGAAATGCAGCTGGGCCCAGGCGAGGCACAAACATGTGGGGCCAGGGAGGCCAAGGCAGGCTGCCTACAAGAACCTGAGTTGGAAGGAAAGGGCTGGATAAGACTATGGGAGGCAGCAGGTACGAAGGCCTGAGAGGAGCATGGCTCACAGGGACAAGCAACTGCAGCTGAGGGAGCCTGGAGCCCAGGTCACAGGGAAGATAGACAGGCCCAGGGAAGGGAGGCAAGGATGAAGAAGGCGCTGTGGGCAGTGGGGGGCCTTCTGAGCCAAAGGCCAGGCTTGGGAGTCCATCCTCAGGGCGGGCACTGTAGCCACAAGAATTCTCCAGGTAGGAAAACAACAAGCATGGCCACAGGTGGAAGGTCGCCCTGAGCGCCGTGGGGAAGGCAAGTCCTACACGAGCATAACCGGGGGCAGGGACAGCAGCTATGGGACCAGTTGCAAAGCCTCTCCACCCACCGGTTTCTTCCAAAAGCAGACAGTGCTTACCCCACTGGGGCATCGGGAGGAACAGATGAGGGGACGCTGGAAGTTACGCCCTCCTGACAGGCGCAGTAGGTTCTCCACGGACACTTTTTCTTTTGGGGATCAAGATTGCAATTAAGCAGGCTCCCAAATGGTATTTCAAACAGAGATGTTTGCAGCTAAATAGAAGATTGAGGAGTGAAGGTAGACAGGATGGGGGAAGGAGAGGAGGGAGAGGAGAGAGAGACGAGGTAGCAGGCAGGGTGGGGACAGGCCCTGCATCCAGGCTGCCTGGGTTCAGATGGGATGAGGCGGCCCTGGGGCTGCCGCATTCCAGGTTTCCTTTTTCCCATCCACATGAGGGATGTCGTAGCAACCTCCTCCAGGGTTGCCACAAGGATGCAGAAAGCATCATGGAGACTGCGCCTGAAACACAGCAGCCGTGACCACAGATGGAACACCAGGGGCCTGTGAGCAGAGGCCTCTCCAAATGGGGGATTAGGAGCTGGGGCTTTTCCTCTGAATATAGGTTGTTTTCATTCTTTTCCCCCTTCAAAAAGAAGGTAACTACTTTTATAAAGAAAAACAAACGATCCTCTTTGTCAACCCATGCCCGGGGATGCCAACTGGGCCATGCGAAAGCCTTCACCCCCCACACCCACTGCCAGGCAAGCTGGGCCTCAGGCCAGTCGCCACAAACCGTCATGGTCCCCAGGAAGTGGCTCTCAACTCAGGCCGACCAGGCTCTCAGAGTCACCAAAACCACCCAATTCACCATCGTGGTCTCCAGGAAGTGGCTCTCCGCTCAGGCAGACCAGGCCCTCAGAGTCACCAAAACCACCCAGTTCACCCGCCCCAGTGGGCGGAGGCTCCTCCATAGCCCTCAGAAGTACTGACTAACACTGGCCTGGAGGAGATGTTTGGAGATGTGGGCTGTGCTGGAAAAATCCACTGCTGGTGCTGTTGCTAAGCTACCTGGGAAGGAGGCAGAGGGCCGGCGGGCAAGCCCAGCTGCCAGGGTGGCCTGGGACACTCACTGCCACCATCAGTGCGGCTGTCCTACTGTCCGGCTAGTGGGAGCCGGCTTTCTCACTCCCTTTTCCAGGCAGTCTGAGCTCTGAATGTACTCAGTGACTCGTAGCAGCCATTCTACATGAATTTCACGTTAGAAATAAACAAAGCTCCCCACATGATGTCCATGTTACACAATTTGATGAAAGGGCACGTTCTTGGTGTAGGGACATGTCTCTCTGCAAAGCCCCAGAAAGCACCAGGATGCAGCTCAGCCTCAGAGGCGCCAGGCAGGGCTCTGGCTGCTGGCCCCATGGGCTCCAGACTCCTGAACAGAGCTGGCTCAGGGCAGAAGGTGCTGCTCGGATGGAAGCAGCAACACCCAGACACCACGGGATCCACAGCCTGCTCCAGGTGGTCTGTCCCCAGGGAGGCCCATGGGTTCTGAGCCACATCCTCATGCGTACCGGGACTCCTTCCTGGGAAGGTGGCAGCTGGGGGTCAGGCGGCAGCTGGGGGCCAGGCTCTAGTCTGTCTCTCACCTCTGCTTCCAGGACATCTGCACAAGCTCTGAGGCCAGCAAATACCAGGATCTGTGTAAACAACCTCCTGACTGATCTGGAACCCCAGCCCTCATCAGGCTGAGAGTTGCTCTAAGGCAAGGATTGAGTTTATTTTTGGGTCCCCAGCACTGAGGACAGTGCCTGGTGCAGAGTAGTGATCAACAGATGTTTATTGAATGAATAGATGGATCAATCAATCAATCAACCTCCTCCATGCAACCTTAGGCCCCCAGCCTCACCTCCCTCTCCTTACCAGCCCACCCATCTTCCCTGTGGTTCCAGGTTCCATCAACGGCAATCATTTGTCCCCATGAACCATGTCCAGCCCCACCTCACTCTTCTAGGCCTTTGTATCTGCTGTCTGCTATACTCTCTTAGTCATGAAGAGTTTGGACCTTGAGCCATGCTCCCCAAATGTGAGAGCACCACATCTCCTCCAAGATAAGGCAGAGGACTGTCCCGCACACGAGCCATCAGGTGGCTGCTCTGCCTCCCAGGCTGGTGTTCCCCTCGTTACCACATGTGCAGCCTTCACATCACAGCTCAGAACTGGAGCTCACGGTGGGATTTGCTTGGTGATTATTTGGAGAATGTGTACTGAAAATATCCACTCCATAATGTGGCTAAAACCTAATCTGTATTCACTGGATGTCTATGAAAGACAGCACAGACCAATCATTGACGCATCTGAGAAAATACAAAGAGCTATAAAGAGGAAAGTGCTAGCAGTGGAAGAGGCAGGCGGAGGGTGGCACAGTCGTGGGACACTCAAATCTGCATGGCAAACGCCTAGCCCCATTAGTCACCATGACCGGGTCTCTATGGAAACGCCTGGAAGATGGTCCTCAAAATAGACAGTCAGGGAGCACGCTGGGTTTCTGCAGCAGGCACAGAAAGGTCCAGCCCTGCCTCCTGCTCTTCCCACCTGGAGGATGGGAGCAGCACACCCTTTCCAGGACTGTTCATGGGCTGAGACGGAGGGGTCTCGGGAGCCCCAGCCCAATGTGCAGACTCGGGGTCCAGTTGTGAGTGTGGCCCTGCTCCTGGCCCAGCCCTGCCCTCTGCCTCCTGCCTTGCCGTCAGACCCTCTGCAGCAGGAACACGCTCACTCTGGGATTCAGGCCCCAGAAGCAGGGAGATTCTGGTGGTCCCCCACTGCCCGTAGTCTGGCATCAGCACCCACAGCACAGCCCCCAAAGATCACACCCGCCTCTGTGAGCCTCAGGAACACGCTCTCTGCTGGGCTCCTGGGGGTTTCTTCAAACCTCCACTGAGTATCTCCACTTTGCAAAGAGGGAAACCCAAGTTCACAGGACTTGACCACCAGCTGAAGTCAAGACTCACCACGAGGGTGCAGCGGAGGCTGTGAGACCCCAGTTGGCTCAGCGCTGACTCCATGCCAGTCTGAGCCACGCAACTGCTGTCATCATCACACAATAAAGTTGACGGCTTTGCTCTCTGCCAAGATCCCATAAAATATTAATAACTTCTGAGAATCCACGCTGAGGGAATCGCCCCAAAACACGAAAAGGCTCTAGGAAAAAGCCACTACATAGAACTTTTATAATAGCAAACATTCTGAAGCAATCTAAATGTTTAACAATAGAACAAGTATTAAATTATCTTGTATTCATTTGATAAAATATAGTTCAGCCCTTCACGATATGTGCGAGACGTGTTTATAACATGGGAAATGCTTATACTTTTGTCAAGCATAAAAAGGGACACAGAAGTATAAATACAGTAGGATCATCCCTATGGACAAAATTAGAATTGGAAAGTAGCAAAAAGACTTGGGAATGCACAAAAATGAATTAGAGGTTGTTTTGGGGATAGGGAAAGGCTATTTTTTTATCTATGTTTTCTGATTTTCTCTCATCTTCTACCATGAGAATATATTCCTTTCATGAAGTGATCTAGCGGGAGGTTGAGATTCTGGTGGAAGGAACTCATATTTGAACCTGGGGCTGTTCCCTCCCAGCTGTGCAGTGCTAGGGGAGACCAGCTGTGCTGAGTTCAAGTTCCTCCTCTATATGGGAGAACCTCAGCCTTCAGGGCTGTGGCAGGGCTCGGAAATAACAACATAAAGACCTCACGCCTGGCCCAGCAGGTGATCTGTACTGCAAAACAGTTGCCTTGAAATTAGAGGCTGGGCCTGCTAGCCCGCACCTGAACTCCCAGCACTTTGGGAGGCCAAAGCAGAAGGATCACTTGAGGCCAGGAGTTCAAGACCAGCCTGGGCAACATAGGGAGACCCCATCCCTACAAAAATTAACAAATACAAATAACAAATACAAAAATTAGCTGAGTGTGGTTGAAGCAAGAGGATCGCTGAGCCCAGGAGGTCAAGGATGCAGTGAGCTATGATTGCACCACTGCATTCCAGCCTGGGCGATGAGCAGGAGCCTGTCTCAAAACTACATACAAATTCAAAAATTCAAGAAGAACCTTTTCCTTTTTGAATTGAATTAGTGAGCCTGCTCTAAGTCAGAGAAAGAATCAGTCAGGCCAGGCCAAAGCTGGGGATACTGAGTCTGTCAGGGAACGAGGGCCCAGCCCGGCATGGCAGTCTACGGGTGTGATAGAAACTCCCGCAGGCCATGGGGGCTTTTAGGGAGCTGCAGCCTTAGATCGTCCTTGGAGGAGACTCTGGAAGAATGGTGAGGGGAGCCCAGGTCATGGGGGGTGGGGCGCAGGGAACATGGCAGCCCCAAAGCCCTGGCTGGGGGTGAGGAGTGGGTGGGTCCGAGACCTGGATTCCACTGTGCAGGACTGGAGGGGAGCTTCCTGGGCTGTGTCCCGGGATGCAGACCCTGAACCACACGTGCTCCTGGTGGGCCTGAAGGCGGGTGCAGGATGTGGTCATAGTGAGGGGCAGACAAAACTCACCCTTTTCTCGTGCACCACCACACTGTGGCTGGCTAGCTAAGGTCTGAACTCTCCACCTGTCCCTGCCCAGATGGTAAACTCAACCCAATCACCCATCTCTCTAACCCAACAGACAGCTCCCTCCTCCTCAACACCATCCCAGCCCCTTCCCTTCAAAGCCATCTCCCCTTGTCCCAAATGCCCTCTGCCTGCAGGATCAGGCTGCTCTGGCCCCCGCAGGCTCTCCCCAGGCCTCCCCTGTGTTGGCCCTGCTGTCCTACACCAGGCACCTCCTCTCCTAGCCTGGAGTTCCTCGAGGGAATGAAGAGAGAGAAGACAGAGAAAGAAACCAGGGAGATTTTAAATGCTCGATTTGTGAGCAATGGTTACATGGCAAGGAATTATTTGTGTTAGCTTGTTTCATTCTCCCAACATCCCTGCAAGGTGGGTGAGTCACAACACTTCACAGAGAACCAGAGCTCAGAGCATAAGTAACTGCTCAGGGCACTCAGCCAACTTGGCAAAACACAGCAAACTTGAGACCAGAAGCAGGTCTGTGGGATTCGAAGCCAAGATCGTTCCATGGGGTCCGCGTCTGCTTGTTCCTCCACATCCCAAGGGCCTGAACTATGAGTCACAGGGCAAGGTGCCTGTTCTCCCTCTCTTTGTATACACACGGATACATAAATGTGTGATCCCAAACAATGCTCAAAGAGAAGGCTCTGCTCAGAAATGGAAAACCCCCACAAGGCTGCTTTGGGAAGTGATGCCATTCAACTCAGCCGAGGTCCCTGCAGGCTTTTACTGTGATCTTGCTGCAGTCAGAGACCAACCCAGGTGTGCAGGCGGCCGGCATAGCCATGGCTCCCAAGCAAAGCAAAGATGCCAAGGGCCTCTTAAGTGGCGGAATGCAGTAGGAGTGGAAACGGATACCCTGGTGGCCATGGCAAGACCCTTGCCCCACTGGGGCTCACAGATCCAGCTGTAGCATTGGGGAGGGGGCTGGAGTCACCTTGACCCCTGCTACCCAGTTCAGCTCCCATGCCCTAGGACTTGCAAAGTCTCAAGAATGTGCTGGGGTCCCATTTAAGGTTTAAGGACTTGACCCAACCCAGACCCTCCCTGCACTCCCCACCCTCCTCACAGGGGAAGGCTGAGTGTCCTGTGCCCCCTCGGAAGATCACCTTGGAAATCCAAGTTCCAACAGTGTCCACATCACGATCGAGAGTCACGTGCCCACGCGATGAATAAACGTCTCAAGATCCCTAAAAAGGTTCATAGCCTTTGACCTAGCAGTAACTCTTAACTAGAAAACTTGTCTAGTCAGAAAATCAAATCAAAATGTATGTATTAACACGTTCACTGGAAACAGCCAGATATGATAATAGTGAGATAAACTGTGACACCGCAAACAGGAAAATTTCATGCCCCGTTTCTGGAAATGGTTCCACACTGTAGCGCTAGGCCTTGGCCTTGGCAGGTGCCGCCAGCGAACGCGCACGGCTGAGCTGCTCGCTGCTGGGGCTTCCGCAGGGACAGGCTCGCCTCCTGAAGGCAGAAATGCCTTTCAGATCTTAGCATTGTTTCTTAAAAGCCATGCATTTTCTCCAGGATAAAGGGATTATATTCGCATTATTTGCCAACACGCCTCTGTGCCCACAACCGGCAACCCAAACACTATCAATTACCAAACAGAAAAAGCAAGCCTGGGGAAGAAACGACGTGGTGCTGCAGAAGGAGCCTCCTGCCCTCCCGAGGTTCCTCCAGTGGCCTCTGGCTGGAGAGACTGTCCACAGGCTCACTCCAGGAGTGGCAGCAGCTGGACTACCCCTCCCTGGGAAATTTGTTTCTTTTGCCTGATAGAATATATTAAGACAAGTTGAACTTCATTTTTATTAGTCTTTTTAGGGAACCCAAATTCCTTTAGATCCAGATGTATTTTCTGTTCAAACCTTAATAATTTAACAAAAATAGATCTGACTGCCAATTGGTTTGCTCAGCACTCATTTACAGAGCATCGCATGTGGTAAGCGCCCCCATCTCCCATTCACCCTTTATACCACCTGAGCTGCTTAACAACCTGCTGAAGTGGGAATTATCATGGTCTCCAAACTAGCAAATAGATCTGCTCTGGCCTCATGATGAAGCCACTCAGCCACATCTGGTGACTGTCCTCAGGTGGCTGAAGTGCTGTGTCTCAAACCACCACCCTAACAAAGGCAAGCCCACCTTTCTTTAGTTATGAAAAAAAGAGCCGGCCTCCCAAGTGCTAACCATCTCTCTATGCCATGCAAACGAGACCTCAAAACCACCTTCTCAAATTCTCCAAGAACAGAGACAGAAAAAGATGGCAGCTCTTGGGCCAATTCCGACTCGCTGAAAGCAAGAAAAACATGTAACCACCTCTTAATGCCGTGGGCCACACTCCAGGCCGCAGGGCCTCACCTCTCTCCTTACTGTCCCCCAGACTGAAGAGCTCCTGCCTGGGCCTCCCTCTGATGGCAGCCCCACCATGCATGGATGCCAGGAAGGGGGTCTACGCACTGCCCAGTCCCTGGGGTGGGCAAGGGGGTGGTGAGGATGAATGCCACAGATTCAAGGAGAGCCCCTTGTGAGTGTCCACACCAAGGCTTGGGTATATGGCTCCTAGAACTGGGCTGATCTTCCAGGAATAACAGAAATATCTGCATAAAAGACTCTGTAGCTTTTAAAACAGAAGTGATTATAATAAATCATTGCTTTGCAGGCGGCAGGGATTTATGGAGTGCCAGACACATTTACAAATGTCATTTCACTTTGATTCTGAGCCTCAGAGCAACGTGTGAGATGGCCATGGGAGAGGTCCATGCCGCCCTGAGATGGGGAAATGGAGGCTCAGGGTGCCTCCCTGACGCAGCACGTGGCAGGACCGAAACGTAAATCCAGGACCCCTGGCTCCACCAAAGCCTCTACTACACCACAGAGGGGACTCAAGCACCATGAAGGCCTTTGCGTTCAGACAAGAATGCAGTGAAAACCATAGCTCTTTTCTCTTACCCTGTCCCCCTACCTGTTCCCCCAGAGACTGCAGTGAAACAAGGTCAACAATGTCAATGAAATGTCACCTCTCACCCTGCACTGAGCCCTGCTGTGGGGGCCAGTATGCATCTGTGCAGGCCTGGTCCCACCACTGGCCCACGTCACCTATGGGGAAAGAGAGTCAGCACAGCAGGTAGGAGGGTGGCGAGGAGACAGGTGCGGGTCTCAGAGGAAACAATAGTGCATGGAGGCAGGGGCTGCACTGAGCATGTAATAGACATCATCTCACGTAATCCCTGGAGTAACTTATGCAGCAGGCATCATCCCATTCCATAAAGGAAGGAACTCAGGCTCAAAGAGGTGAAGTGATGTGCTGAAGGTCACGTAGCTAACACATGATAGAGCTAGGATCTGAGTCCAGGGCTGCCTGATCCTGAGAGGCCATTGAACCAAACTACATTTCCAAAAGAACTCCCCGAGCCTCCCTATGAAAAAAGGGTGCTACGGATTGAATATCTCCTCCAAAACTCATGTTGAAACTTAATCCCCAGTGTGGCAGCATTGGGAGCTGGAGCCTTTAATTGGTGATTGGGTCGTGAGGGCTCTGCCCTCATGAATGGATTAATTCATTCAAGGATTAATGTGTTGATGGATGACTGGGTTCTCATGGACGGGAAAATGGTGACTTTATAAGAAAAGGAAGAGAGACCTGAGCTAGCACATGAGCATGCTCAGCTCCCTCGCCATGTGATGCCCAAGCACCACCTGAGCACTCTGCAGAGTCCCCAGCAGCAAGAGGGCCCTCGCCAGACATAGCTCCTTGACCTGGGACTTTGCAGCCTCTATAACTAAGAAATACATTTCTTTATAAATTACCCAGTTTCAGGTATTCTGCTATAAGCAACAGAAAATAAACTAGTACAAAGAGGAAGAAAATTAGGGCAAGAAATGGAAGCAGCATGTAACGCAGCAGGGGGCTGAGCCCGGCCCAGAGCCTTCACGCCTCCCAGCAGGCACCTCTGCCCACACAGGCGTGTGCAGCTTCCAGGCTGTTCTGCGCTGACAGGCATCCCGGGGCCAAAGCAACTTCCTAGTCCTGGCTCTAATTGTCCACTGTTCTCTCTAATTTCCCCACTATTGTAAATTTTTAAAGGGTGTTCTTAGTACACCCAGGGGAGAGGGCAAAATGAACAGAAAGGACCTTTATGACCATTAAGGACTAAAGCTTTTTCTTCATCTGAAATTCCCAAATTGCCCAGGCTTCTTCCAGCCACCCCACCAGTTTTCAGGCAGCACCGGGCTGAGGTTTGTCCCTGGCTGGTGGAGGCCTGGTGGCCTGTAATGCAGTGCTCCCAGCTCTGTTCACTCTGGAGCCCCTGGGGCAAGTGCCAGCCTCTGAGCCTCAGTCTCCCTGTTTGTAAACGGTGGAGAAAACCTCACTCACGGGACCGTGGCGAGGAGTGCATGGCAGCTCTTACGCAAAATGCCTGGGACAGGAGATGCTCAACAATCCAATCTGATGTGCTGCATCAGGGAGGCACCCTGAGCCTCCATTTCTCCATCTCAGGGCGGCATGGACTTCTCCCATGGCAACCTCACACATTGCTCTGAGGCTCAGAATCAAAGTGAAATGGCATTTGTAAATGTGTCTAGCACACCATATATCCCTCTTCTCTGTCCTGAGCCTCTCCAATTCCAGAACCCTCCTTACCCTTAGGGCCCACCTAGAAGAGTGTCAAGGGCAGTCCGTGCCCTGGGAAGGGCATTGTTTCCAGACTGCAGGGACTTCTGCCCGCTCAGCCTTGTACCATCAGAACCTCTCCCCCAGGGATCTGCTCCTGGGTGCCCCGTTGGTCACCCACCCAAACAAAGGTCCCCAAGCCATCTCAAAAACCCTTACCTGGGGCTGGGGCTGCCGACCCTGAGACAGAAGGGAGGAGCCCACCTGCTGCCCACCTCCCCACCCCAAGTCACTCTGCTCTTTGCTCTTGGGGCCCTGTTCTGCCTGTGGCCCTTCCTTCGCTCATTTGCCCCATGAAAGTCCTGCATAGCCGCCTGGTGGAATCTCCTCTGGCAATAGATAAAATACAGCTAATCCCCCTGGGCCTGACCCCACCCCATGGCCAGGGGGGCCCAGATGTCTTTCCCAGCTCAGCTGTCTGAGTCTAGGGACACAGCTGACTGTGCCCAGGTCATCAGGAGATATATAGGGCATTTCCACCTAGAAAAGTGGCTGGGCTATGGGGAAGCCTCCAGAGAACCAAACTGTGAAACCCTCTGCAGAAACACCAAGCCTTTCCTTCCTGCGACCCAGGCTGGCTCAGAGAGGAGGAAGAATCCACGGAAGGAACCCGAGTGTAAAATGGAAACCCACGGCCGCCACGATGGTGCCCACCTGGTCCTGACAGCTTTCACCTGTGAGGAGCCAGGAGGCAGCCTCTGCAGGATCAGGGGGTCTCCAGGCTGAAGGGGGCTGGTGGAGTGCAAGGAGAAAGGCTTGTTTTCTCCTCACGCCACTGGAATCATTTCCATGTGTCTCCATCCCATGAAAGGGGCATAACAAATTTATTAATGAACCGGATCCTGGATCAGAGAGGAGCTACTCATTCACAATGACCTCTTGGGTAAAGAAGAGGAAGAAAGGGGATATATAGGCTTGCAACTGACTGTCTGCAGGGGATCCAAAATAGATGAGCTGATTAAATAACTTCCAGATAATAAAGATTCTCACTTCAATAGAAATACTAAGCTTGTTTCTCAGCAAAATACTTTTGAGTTCAATGTAGAAAGGCACACTGTAGGGTGGAAGTTCCCAGGTGCAACAAGAAGAAGCAGTCAAATAAATTGTGCTAAGTGTCCAGTAATGGCGTTCTCTTGGGGTTGAACACAACGTTGAGTTGAGGCATTTACAAACCAAACAATTTTCCGCACAGACAGCATGAAAAGCTGTCCATGCACAGTCGTGGTGAGTGGGGTGAGGACAAGGGGTTCACCACACCCTGTTTTCTTCTGCCATCCCAAGCTACTCTCAGTTCTGGAAACAGCTGCAGAGCACACACCCCACCAGACACAGTCAATTGCCATTTCGGAAGACGGCCCACTCTACAGTAAGTGCAAGTCAAGACGTAGGCCAAGATCTGCCTGCTGCACCTGTTTTGACCGGCACTGAGCCCTTCTCATGTCTGCACTGTCACCGGAGTGCTGAGCTGCCCGCCTAGGTGAACCAAGATGCCCCCACACAGAGGTGCTGGTGCAGTATAGTGAGCCCATCTTTTTCCCCCAAGGTCTCCCATGATGACCTTCAGCACTCACCAACATTTGGGGTGCCCAGCCACACCCCCCAAGACCTTGCTCGTGCATTCGGAGAAAAGGAGCACATCCACCCAGAATTGATGGGCGGCTGGCGGGTACTCACCCCACTGCAGAGGCGCCAGCTGCAGGTGCTCCAGGACGAGCTGGTTCAGGAGTCCTTCCACACTCGCCTCGCCGCTGCGCTTCAGGGAGGGGTGAGCCTTGGTCAAGGAAAACGCAACTCCTGCCGAGCCCAGGGACAGAAGAACGTCTAGAAGTCTCTAGACAGAGACCCTCAGATGGGAAACCTCCTACAGCAGATGTCTCCCCTCTTCTGAAGGGACTGTCTAACCAACCACTATGACATCACCCTGGGTATGTGGACATCAGGGGCATATAAAACAGCGAGTGCTTCTCCTCCTACCCCTCAAATCTGGTAAATTAAATGACTGTTATGTAAGAAAGGGAAATCCACTGGGATAATTTTAATCCAACAACTCTTCTTGCTGGGGAAAATAAAGAGAAATGGAAGGTTATTTTTCCTTAATGAAATATGCAAACTGGTTCACTGTTCAACACAACCCATGAGTTCCTTGACACGCGTCAGTTTCATGCTGGTTTCACGTCGGTCCTGTTATCCTTCTTGATGTAATTACACATATTACTAAGAACGAGCTCACTTAAGCAAGCTCATAATCGAGGAAGCCATAAAGTCTCTCAGCAAGTATCAGTGGATGAAGAAATTAGGTTTAAAAATGTAGAAAACAGAAATCTCCCTTGCGCTAGTATTAAACAGCCAATGTGATTCTCAAAACAGATCTGTAAACCTCTTTCCCTTTTCCTACATAAGTTAAAGCCACCACATTTAAGCTGCAATAAAAGGGGAAAATTTTAGTTTCTGACATTCTCTAGTGATTGCAAAAGTGGAGAAAACACCCCACCTTCCTTCTTCCTTTCATAAATTAATTCCATTCAACAAACACATCCAGTTCATCTGAAGCACACCAAGCAGCACAGCAGGTGGTGTGGCCTTGAGGATGAAGGAAGGGCGGGCCATGCACCCTGAAGTTGAGAGGTTCAAGTTCTGGTGAAGGCAGCAACATAGAACCCGAGAATTGCATTGGCCAACCCTGGGGACAGTCCTATGGGAACAAAGCTCCTGCAGTTTGAGGTAGAATGGAGCAGAGGCTGAGCGCTGCGACAGGGAGGGAGCAGCACGAAATGGAGGCCCCTGGGTCTCTCCTGCTGGCTCATGGGGGAGTTGGGCTCAGAGGTGCTAAGCAGAGTGGGTATATCCCCCTCATCAATGGTCCAATGCAATAGTCACAGAGGGCTGTCCAGACAAGAAGGCTGCCCAAGAGAGCCAGCCGGTCACACCACCACAGCTAACGGCAGCAGTACAGGCTAAGGTCAGCAACATGCTGGCCTGGGGGCTCGGGAACCCCTACCCACTCCTGTGTCCTATTTTAGCCTTTTTTTTTTTTTTGAGACAGAATCTCACTCTGTCACCCAGGCTGGAGTGCTGTGACACAATCTCGGCTCACTACAACCTCCGCCTCCCAGGCTCAAGTGATTCTCCTGCCTCAGTCTCTCGAGTAGCTGGGATTACAGGCACCCGCCACCATGCCCAGCTAATTTTTATATATTTTTAGTAGAGACGGGGTTTCACCATGTTGGCCCAGACTGGTCTTGAACTCCTGACCTCAAGTGATCTGCCCATTTCGGCCTCCCAAAGTGTTGGGATTACAGGTGTGAGCCACGGTGCCCAGCCCTAGTTCAGCTATTTTGGACTTATTTCAATTCTTCCCAAATACTGTGTGCTCTCTCTGAATTCCAAGCCTCCCCTCCCACACTCGGTGTTCTGCCTGGAAATGTCTTTCCCTGCCCTCTTCTTTTTCCTGACTTTATATCTCAACCTGACCTTGCTTCTCCTGCAGGAACCCTGCAGAAGGCGCGCATGTATCCCATGACAATCTGTGCTAGACATGTCATCTTCCTGTTACTTGGCTTCAGCCCTAGCCTGTGAGCTCTATGAAGGCAGAGACCTGGTCTCAGGGCCTAGAACAGTGTTTGGTTCACAGAGGTTGCTCAATATATATTGCCTGATGAATAAATGAACACCAAACGAGCAAACGTCCCAGGTGGGAGTGCAGGGGCCACGCCTCATTCAGCAGCACAGCCCGTAGCCCCTCCACACGCAGCACAGTGCAGTGGCTATGAGACTCAGCAAACCTCCCTGCACCTGATGCCCGGGGGCCTGCTGACGGCTTCTGCACATTCTCAGGGTTCACTGCTCAGGGTCTTCTTGCTCCTGGCTCCGGTCCACACATGCTGCTTGCTTCATTCCACAGCAACCCAAATGTCTAACTCATCCCGTCCTCCCCCAGTAGAGAATCCGAGGGCTTGGGAGCTGTGGCTGAAGCTCTGAGGCTGGCAGAGGTGCCCGGCCCTGAGTAAACAGCCCCTGCCCTCACTGGCTCTGCTCCCTCTCTTCTCTTCGTGGAGCTTGGTGCCGAAAAGGGCAGGTTCTGGAGACTCAGCCCAACTTTGAATCCTGGCACCACCACTAATGAGCTTTGGTTAATTTACTTAAAGTCCCTGGCCTCACTTTCTTCATCCGTAAGACGAGCATGCTAGCAGTGCTAACTTCACAGGGCCATCACGAGGAGTGCACACGGAATCATACTCCTGGCCTGTGGGTAGTATTAAGTAAGCGTCGCCTACTGTTAGCATCAGCCTCATCCCCATTCTTCTCCTCTCTCCTGTTCCTCCTCCCTCTCGGAGGAGATGCAGAAACTTCTCTCCTTGCCCCAGGAATTCAGCCATCATTTCTGTTGCCTCAAACTCCCTTGGGGATCTTACTCTCCTGCAAGCAATTTATCAAAGTGTTTCCTGCAAAGATAATTCCCTCCCTTAGAAGAATTCTCCAAATGAAATTTTCTCCATCTCATTACACACACAGCCCATGTTTGCTGAACTGATACTGCTACTGATAAATACTCTGCAATGAACTTTTAATTATCTTATTCTGCCCTGTGACAATCCTGGAAGTTCGGATTCTAGCATTCACCTCATTCATTCAGTAGTTAACAGGTAGCTATCTGCTAGGGTTTAGGGTTATGGAGCTGACGGTGACTCAACAGACAGTCTTTTCAGAACATGCTGACCTCCAGCAATCACACTTCAGGGTTTATACCCAAAAGAACTGAAAGCAGGGACTCAGACAGATATTTGCAAACCCATGTTCACTGCAGTGATCTTCACAATAGCCAAAGGGTGGAAGCAGCCAAAAGTCCGCCAACAGATGAATGAATCAACAAAATGTGGTCTTATCCGCAAAATGGAATGTTATTCAGCCTTTAAAGAAAAGGACATTTTTGACACATGCTACAACACGGATGAACCTTGAGGACATTATGCCAAGGGGAATAAGCCAGGCACAACAGGACAAACACCTATGATTCCACCGATCTGAGGCACCTACACTGGTCAAATCCAAAGAGACAGAATGGATGTGGGCGGGGCAGGGGAATGGAGACCCCTCCGCTTCGGCCATAGCGAAAGCAGGTGGCCGAATCACTGAGCTGAACAGCGGTCCCTTCTCGAGAGCCAGTCCCCAGGCACAGTCAGCCACAGATATTTTCTAACTTCACTTAGGGACTGAATTGCCTGAGCTAGGTGCTGGGTTATAACGAATGTTTCCAAGAGTGCTCAGTCCCTGAGGGAGACAAGGAATGGGAGGGAGTGTTTCATGGGTGCCCAGTTTCAGTTTGGGAAGGTGAAAAAGTTGGGGAAGCAGATGGTGGTAATGGCTGCATGATAATTTGAAAATATTTAACACTCCTGAGCTGTACACTGAAGCATAGTTAAGAAGGTAAATTTTCTTAAAATGCCGACCCAGGAAGGAGGCTATAATTAGGAAGCGGAGCGACGCTACGGAAGCCCAGAGGAAGCCATAATCAGGTACAGAGAACTGAGAAATCTCACAGGGTAGGGGCACCTGAGCAGAGGGCCACAGCAGGAGCTCGGGAAGCCCTGGACAAGGACGGCCCCCCTGCAGCCCCCTCGTCCTTCCTAAGGTAACTTTGCAGGCAGCTTCCCCCAATCAAGCACGCAGCCACCCTGTGTGTTCATTCATGTTGCATCAGTGGCCATTTCCTCCCTCAGCAGTCAGCCTGCATCTCCGTGACGGGTGCCCCTTCTCGGGGAGTAGGCACAGGAAGCAACAACTGGGGATCGGGGTCCTGCCTTCCTGCATCTCCCACAATGAGGACGGAGGCCGCCGCCCCAGGCCTGTTTTGAGCGCCAGCAGCAGCAAGGCACCCCTCAAGGAAGCAGTGCCCTGCAGCTCCTTCATCTTTTCGCAAAAGCAAATCCGACTCTCCCTCAAGGAGCCAGCACAGGTGGAACCCAGTGGGTGCTTTGGATGTCCGGGGTGTTTGGGACCTCAGGCAGGACCTGCGTGTTCCCTTCCCAAGCCCTAAGCCACAACAGGGAGGTCAGGCCCTATGGGCATCTGGCCTTTCAGGCTCTCTGTTCAGATCACCCCATCAGGGCTAAGGAGGTGCCCTGCTCCAGGCCCAGGGACATCTGCAGAGGTTGAGCTTGCTCCCTACCACTGCACCCTTCTCAGGAGAAACAGCCAGGCCCAAAGACACCATGTCCGCCTGCCCAGGGCAGTCCATGGCCAGCCAAGCCCCAGACTCGTGGTGAAACCAGGTTCCCATTCATCTCCTGGGAGGGCCTTAGGCTCTGGATACATGGCAGGCTCACAGGTGGAGAGAGGGCTGGCCTGGCTGGGCGACGAGGGGTCAAAGGCCATTGTGAGGGGCCCCTTCCCAGACTGTTTTCTCAGCTTTCAAATAGGGGAAGGCGAAGGCTTGTCTCCCTCAGGGACTGAGCACTCCTGGAAACATTTCTTCTCATAACCCAGCACCTAGTTCAGGCGATTCAGGCCCCAAGTGAGGTTAGAAAATATCTGTGGCTGTCCGTGCCTGGGGACTGGCTCTCGAGAAGGGACGGCTGTTCAGCTCAGTGATTAGGCCACCTGCTTTCACGATGGCTGAAGCGAAGGGGTCTCCATTCCCCTACCCTGCCCACAGCCAAATTCCTGAGTAAATGGCAACCCACGCTCAGCTTCCCAGAAATTTTATTTTCTTAAGAGGAGTTGCTTAGTATTAAGAACTCATTGGTTGGGAAGGTTTGTGTCTTTATGAGCAGGGCATTGCAGGGTTTCATTGCCACAGATAATGAGTGAATTGTTTTTCTTCCTTTGAACCCACAGATTTGAATATCCTCATTTTAATGCTCAAGGCACCATATTAAATTACTTGTCAAGGTGAGGAATGTGAGAGTAAGGGAATCTCATCAGCAAAGATTAAAGAACTTTTCTGAAGGAAGGCAAGGAAGCAAAGCATGCATCTGGCACGTCGGAGAGGCCCAGGGACACCTGTCCAGTGGTGAAGCGGCAGGTGCTCAGCCCAGGGGCCTGCACTTCACCCTCCCTGCAGTCTTGCTGGGTGAGGGCTGGAGCTAGGATGTAATCCCAGGGCTGTGTGGTTCCCATGCCTATGCTTCCCCATGCTCATCTGCTCAGGCTGGGCCCTGTGCTGGATGCAGGGCCGCGAACCCAGCTCAGCGGCACATGCAGCACCCTCCTGGAGCTCCTGGTCTGGTGGCCACAGGCCAGGTGGGACTGGCTGCACCCTGCTCCCCGCTGGGGCTCCCTGAATCCATGAGGTATCATCAAACTCAGGGCTTGACAGCTTTTCAGAGGGCAGACAAAAAATGCAGAGCCCACCATAACCCCACGGATCTGCACACTTGTGGGGGTGGGCAGACCAATAGCCAAGAGCTCCCATCTCCAGGGTGCCTGCTGCAAGCAGGGCCCGCTCTAAGCAGCTTACACGTGCTCAGCGATTTAATGTTCATCATGGCATTACAAGGTAGGCATTATCTAATTTGCAGAGAAGAAAAGAGAGGCACAAAAAGGTCAAGAAACTGGCCAAGGCCACATGCCACATGGCAGCCCACTCTGCCCCCAGAGGCTGCATTCTCAGCCACTGCCAAAGGCCTCCAAGTTACAGAAACTGGGCAACAATAAGAGGCCCCAAATGTCATGTTTCTGTGTGAATATGTGCGTGCACACCACTGCGAATGGCACATACCCATACACAGGCTGCCATGAGCACATACCCATACACAGGCTGCCACGGGCACATACCCATACACAGGCTGCCACGAGCACATACCCATACACAGGCTGCCACAGGCACATACCCATACACAGGCTGCCATGAGCACATACCCATACACAGGCTGCCACGGGCACATACCCATACACAGGCTGCCACGGGCACATACCCATACACAGGCTGCCATGGGCACATACGCCGCAGCACCCCAAGTCCCGCATAAAGGCAAGGCTGCTAAGAAGCTTCAGGGCCCTGCTCCTTCCCAGCCGGGGAAGTCCCCTGCACTGCTGTGCTGCTCTGGCCCCCACCCCGGCATGGGGCCCTCTCTCCCCAGGTAGTACCCAAGGGACACCATGATGGCTCATACCAGGACCCTCCCAGGAGAAGGTCAGGGTACAGGGAGGGAAGTCCCAAGGTGGCCCTGAGACTCCAGCTGCCTCTCTCTGGAGAGGAGGTGAAGGAGAACCTGCTGCAGATGAATTGATGACAGTCTAGCTCTCAGGACTGTCTGCCCTCAAGAATCTCAGAGGCAGAGGCCCTAGGGCCCCACTAGGATAAAGAGACACAGGAGAAAATGTGGAGACAGAGGAAGACAAAGAACAGACCAGAGAGCTGGCCCTGCGAGCATTACGATGATGACATCTCCCAGTCACGAGTAACACGCACCACAGGTTTGGGACAGGCACCCATGGTTTATTTTCTTGGAAACGGTACAGTGTATTCCAAAAATGCTCAATTCCAGGGCTCCTAAGATTGCCCCAGCCTGACCCACACCTGCTCCAAAACTGCTCTGGCTTTCCTCCACTATAGAAGCACACAGCAGCTTGGGCACTCCTCCACTACAGAAGCGCATCGAGGCGCAGGCATTCCTCCACTGTGGAAGCTATAACGTGGTGTGGGCATCCCTCCACTGTGGAAGCTGCACCATGGCGTGGGCATCCCTCCACTGTAGAAGTGTGTCAAGCCACAGGCACTCCTCTGCTGTAGAAGCTGCACCATCCCTGGCACCCAGTTGTCTATCAGCCGGTGGAGGGGCCCTGAGTGCAGTGTTCACAGCCTCAGTCCACAACGGCACCTCCTCTGGACAGAGGGAGTCCCCAGTGCCCGTTCTGCAGGTGGTCAGGAGGATGAAAAGATGGAGGGGAAGGCTTTCAACTTTACTGATGCTACAGGCCCTGTGGGAGTTAAAGAGAAACTCACTCTGCCCTCCAAGGATTTACAAACCGAGACGTGCCGTGTTTCTCGTAGCCCTGGCGAGGGGCTCCTTCCTCTGTGCCCCACAGCCCTGGCGAGATTCCTCTCCTGTGGAGCTTCAGAGGCTCCATGCTAACTGTCCATTCCATGTCTGTTTTCATAGTGGACTTGGAGATCCACATCCTCACCACGTGCTGCAGACCTGGACGCACCCTGCTCTCTCCTTTCCAGGCTCTGTGCCCAGCTCTTCCTGGAATGTCCCTCCCCTTCTACCTGGCAGACTCCTCTCTTTCAGACCCAGCACAACCATGCCCCTCAGGGGAGCCAACTGAGCACAGCCACATGCCCACCCTGCCCTGGCGGACTGCACAATGCTGTTTTGAGCATGATCCAGCAACGCTGCAGTGGGCACTTGCATGTCTCTTTCCCTTGAGGAACCGTGAGCACCTTTCTTTGAAGCTCTCATGTCTCATGCAACTCCTGGGACCAAAAGTAGTTCCATAAACATGGATTAAATAATGTAATGAAAGCATGCATGGCAAGTCTGCATGAATGCAGGCATAAAGAAAATGATGGTATTCATCAAAAGCTGCCCTTCACTGGCAGTGCATCTACAACTCGTCTTCAGCATGAGGAACAGAGTGGCTCCCTGACGATCTACCCTGGCACACCAGGAGGTAACTGATGCTGGCCCTCGGCACAAAGTCAGCACACACAGCCAGTACCGTCTAACACATGAGGGGACTGAGCCTCGGGAAGGTCAAACAACTTGCTGGCTTTGAGTGACAGGCAGGATGCTAGCCCCAGCCTGGGATGCCACTTGGCACCACGTGATGCTCACAGAGTGGAACTCCTCCCTGCCCACAGGGGCACGGGGTGGATGCAAGCCTGCTCCCAGATAAGTCCAACCAGTCCTGTGGATTCTTCTGTGGCAACCGCTTGGCACCAGCATCCCTGCCCACAGCCACCCTGCATCTCCTCAATCCCTGTTACTCCGTCGGTCACACCAGCCCTGCGTGCTGTGACACTGCTGGTGGGAAAACACAGCCAGTGCCCTTTATGAGAATTCTTAGAGGTTTTGGGCAATTAATTTTGATTTAGGGTAAGTTTCTAGAAGGTCTCAGGCTGACTCAGGGCAGCCCCCTACACTTTCTACCTGTCGAGTCCCTGCAACAACAAGACCCTCACCGAGCAGTGTGCAAAGCTGTTTCTCTCCTTGCAGGGAGGCCCAGGAGTGAGCCAATGCCAACCCCCAATGAGACCACTGGTTACTGTGCACACAACTGGGTGATCCTGGAGGGTGCTGTCCTTTCCGGGAGGGGTCAGCTCTGCTGAGTCACTATGCCCCAAGCCCCCACCTCACCATTGGCCTGGGCTCAGCCCCACTGCTGTGGTGCCCTGAGTGTGCCACCCCTCCTAGGAAACGCCATCCCCTGCAGAGTGTGAGGGGACTGGACCCCGGGAACTAGAGTGCCTGCAGCAGAGGAAAGTGAGGCTGCTGCTTCTCTTTCCCTTGCAGCCACCACAGAACAGAGCAACTTCCTCTTCAGTAAAAAAGACATCAGATCTCACTTCCTCCGCTCCTGACCAGACCCCTGTGAGCCATGCTGTGACTCACTCTAATCAAAGGCAGGGGAGAGTGGAAACGTGTGTGCCGTGCTGGCAAGATGAGCTCAGTTTCACTGTTTCTGGTTTCAGTGTTCAGCTGTCATCTCATGGCCCTCATGGCTCACAGGCACACAAAGTCACGCTCAGAGCAGTGACCAATTCTCAGTGAAGAAAACGCTCCCACTGGCCAATTCTCAATCTCAGAGTCATCCAACTGGGTCCCAGAGCGGAAGGGGGAAGAGAAGACACGCTGGGACATGGCTGAGCTGTGCTGGGCACTACGGCAAGTGCTGTGCGTGTTCCCTTCAACCAGGTGGGCCAGGACAGTTGCCACTCTCACTCAGGGAAAGAACCAGAAACCAGAGGGCTCAACCACACGCCCCGGGATACTCAGGGACAGAACGGCCACCCCTGGAGCCACGTTAACTCCAGAGGCCAGGCTCTTTCCTGCAAAACGACATCTCCAGAGGAAAAGGATCTGCTCAAAAGCCCGTCTGCCGGACTGGTAACGATATGGAAGTGGACAAGCATCCCTATTGCGAGGCGGGGGGCACACAGGCACGCTCCCACTTTGCGGTGATATTCTGCAGCGGGAAAGAGGAAAGAGAACCTTGTCTATGAAATCATATGAAAAGTTTCCCAAGATATGCAGTAAGTGAAAAAAGCAAGATGCAAAATGTATACATACCTTTTGTGTAAAAAAAAAATGGGGGTAAAAAGGGTGTGTTTGCATGTAATTATTTCAGAAATAAATTTTGTAAGTTTCTACAAGAGACAAAAGTGGGCGCTCTGGGAGATGGAGAGGGAAAAGGGCAGATGGGAATGTCTATTTTTTAAAACGATTTTGAAACATGTGTGCCTAAAGTAATACAAAAATTAGCATAACAAAAGTAAACAATAATATGCCCTTGGTAACACCATGAGCAAAACTAAATGCTGAGAGCTCGCTATGGGCCTGGGACGCTGGGACACAGCTGCACTTGAGTGTGGGCCTCACCCCGGTCAGAACTGAGAGGTTCTAGGGAGGCAAGTCACTGATACATCTGGGCTCAAAACACACATTTTTGTTTTTCTTTCTTTCTGCTTTCCCTCCTGATTCTCTTTGGAGTTTATTTTCACTTTCTTGAAATTAAGACCTAGACTATGGCATATGACTCTCATTAAAAAGTCTCACACCAGGCTTTGGAGGCAGACAGCAGCCCTGTGCCTGCAGAGCAGAGACCATGCCTAACAGTCCCGGCCAGGCTGAGAAGCTCTGCAGTGATTAGTCCAGGGAGCAAGTCTGCCTGTGTGTAATTACCAAGTTGCCAAATGGTGCTGGAGCTTTGGAAGCCATTCCAATAGCATATTTCTATATTAATTTGCTTTCGGACGTGAGCCATAAAATTATACAGCTGAGCTAATAAAGCTAATTACCTGCATGCATATCCGACTTCCTTTCAGCCCTGTAAGCCACCCAAACAGTCTTGCATCTCAGCCTGTGCACAAGAATGGCAAGGCTGGCTGAAGGCAGCGATTACAGCCACAGTTGTAATACTACAACATACAGTGGCAATGGTGGCAGTGATGGGGGTGGCTACTATCTCTGAAATACGTGGACTCTGGCACTTGGAGCAAGAGGTCAATCCATAATGATGATGACAATAGTAGTTCCTATCATTATTGCCACCACAGAGAACATTTCCAAGGTACTTGCTGTGAGGGATGCCCTGGGTAAGTGCTCAACACGCATATTCTCACTGGAATACTCACCACTTTCAAGCTAAGACTTCAGAATATGGTGGGTATGAGTCAGGTACTGTTATTTTCATTTCAAAGATTTTTCTAGAAAACTGAGGCTCATGGAAAGAAAAAGAATGCCAATGCCGCTAGCAAGTAGCAGGGGCCAGGCTTGAAGCCAGGCGGGCTGACCCCTGAGCCCACACTCTGCTCTCTGGCTTTCAGAGATTATTCGACATATTGTATTGATTCCTCACAGTAAACCTGGAAACCAGGAGCCATGAGTCCCACTGGACAAAGATCCTGCTGTCCACAGGGCCAGGTTGTGCCAGGGCCCTGCAGTTGGCCAGCGGCTGGGTCAGTGTCCACACCAAGCCTGGCCAGTGTCTTTCCAGCCCAGAGGGAAGCCCAACATGGAGCTCTCCATGGTGCTGAAGCAGCTGCCTCCCCTCAAGGCTCTTCCTAGTCACTTGAGGATGAAGTTTCCAAATCGTCAACAGGTTTTTACCCCCACCATTCTGCCCCTGCCTCTCAGGAGACAGAGATGAAGACATTGGCAGCAGAACTGTGAAATCACTGCTGGGGCCAATCCAGGCTTCACAGAAGTCCCCTAACCCATGCCCACTGTTTAATGACTGACATCCCTGTGTGCCTGAGCCCTAAGAAGACCCACGTCCCAGCCCAGCTCATGTTCTCAAATCTGGAGCTGCCCACAGGCAGTTTCTAACACCCTTGCAAGGAAATACAAATTCCTCTCACAGTGTCCTCCAAGCTTGCCACTTTCTGCCTCAGAGACACGGCTGAGTTACTTGGAGTCCATTACAGTTTGCTCACATGCCCTGCTGGTCAAACACCTGTGCAGGCAGTGAGCCATGAGGTCCAGGGGCCAGGGCTAGCCCTGCTCAGTTTAACCTTCCTCTGCCATCCCTGCTCAAACCAGCAAGATGAATGAGGAGGCAGCCCCACCTTCCCAACTGCTTAGCTTCTTGGCCTTCCCATGGGAAAATACTATTTCAAAGAACAGAAAACATGCAATCCAATCCACTAAAGAAAGAATTCAGAGGACTGCTTGTGGTTCCAAGCCCTGGGAGAGGAAGGGACAGTGCCCCGGTCACCGCCACACAGTAGAGGCTCCACAAATGCCTGCTGCTTTTCACTGAGCACCTGTGATGTGTCAGTTACCTACAGATCATCCCACTTAGTCCTCACAACTTCAGGTTTAGGAAGCCTCCTTGAGGATGTTAGGTAATGCTCCCAAAGCCACACAGCCAGAAAGGGGTAGATTCAAATTCACCCCAGTGGGGATTCAAATTTGGGGTCTGCTGCTCCAATAGCAGCGCCCCCTTCCCTGTCCAGACTCCTCCCATGAATCTGTGTTTCCAGCATAACCAGCCTGAAGTCCACAGCATGCCAGAGTGACGGGGTCAGGAGCTCACCTTCAAAGTAGCACTAAAGACACGGAGACTTTTGGGTGCTGTGGAACGTTAGAGGCACTTGTGTCACCCCTTGGACTCGGAAAGCCTTTTTCTCCTGTGAGGTCACACATGAAGTTTTCTGGGGGATGACATAAGGCAGTGGGAACACAGATGTGCTCTGCATTATTGGCTTAGGCCAATAACGGTGTCAGCTCATCCCCTGCCAGTGAGATGGTGATGTGTAACTCCAGAAGTGGCGTACACAAGTGGGGCTCCTCCTAGAAGAAGGGCAAGGGGCGGCTACTTGCCCAGGAAGAGCAGCCCCAAATATGGCAGGCAGGGAGCCCCAGCACAGCACTTGGCAGGCTGCCCCTTGGCTCCGGGCCCCATGCCTCACTTCCATGGTAGCGCCAGCCACCCTGGGCTCCAGGTGCTTGTGGCCATGACTGATTTCCCAAACTAGACCCTGGTAAGCATCCTGAGGACAAGGGGCAGGTTTACTGTCTCCGAGTCCCTAATTCATTTCCACAGAGTTGGTCAGAAGTACAAGTCAACTGAATGAATGATTTTTTTTCCAGGGATGATGCAGAAGGAACCTGATGGTAGCTTTCAGTTACCACCTATGCAAGGCCACAGTTTATCAACAAATGTCTACCCACACAAGTTTGTGTCTGGGAAGATTTACTGAGCACCTACTCTCTACCTGGCATGGGAGGAAGCCACGCTTCCTCAGAGCAGTGGTCTTATGTGTGTGTTCAGCCCACAAAGATTACACAGCACACTCAACTCAGAGCCACATTCGAGCTTCATGACCGCCACATGCAAGATGCAGAGGATGTGGCTCTTCTGTGAAGGGGAAACTGAGATTTACAAAAGTTGCATATGTCATACCCTGCTCTCTCTGACAGTATGAGATCTCAATCCCTTCCATGAGTTTAAAAATCTGGCTTGAATAGAAAAAAATACACACTGAAAAAACAGAAACAGGCTGGGCACAGTGGCTCATGCCTGTAATCCCAGCACTTTGGGAGGCTGAGGTGGGCGGGTCACCTGAGGTCAGGAGTTCAAGATCAGCCTGGCCAACATGGTGAAACCCCGTCTCCACTAAAAACACAAAACTTAGCCAGGCATGGTGGTAGGTGCCTATCATCCCAGCTACTTGGGAGGCTGGGGCAGAAGAATTGCTTGAACCCAGGAGGCAGAGGCTGCAGTGAGCCGAGATCGCGCCATTGCACTCCAGCCTGGGCAACAAGAACAAAACTCCGTCTCAAAAAAAGAAAATTAAAAAAAAAAAAAAAAACAGAAACAAATGAAAAAGGATATTTAGTTGACCCTTGAACAGCATGGGGTCAGGGGTGCCTACCGCCTACACAGTTGAAAATCCACATGCAATTTTTGACTCCACCAAAACTTAACTACTAATAGCCTACTGTTGACCCGAAGTCTTACAGATAACATAAACAGTAAATTAACACGTATTTTGCATTTTATATGTATTACATACTATATTATTACAGTAAAGCAAGCTACAGAAAAGAAAATATTAAGAAAATCATGAGGAAGAGAGGATACACTTCCTATTTATGAAGTGAAAGTGGACCATCCTTCATCCTTACCTTCACGTTGCGTAGGCGGAAGAGGAGAAAGAGGAGGCACTGGTCTTGCTGTGTCAGGGGTGGCAGAGGTGAAAGAAAATCTACATTTAAGTGGACCCACGTAGTTCACACCTGTGTTGTTCAAGGGTCAACTGTGCCCTGAGCTATACTGGATACTCCCCATAATTACCCCCGAGAGAGGCTCCATCCTATCTTCCTTCTCTGCAAACTGCAGGGTTCAGAGCAGGGTCACTGCTCTGGTTTTCCACTGTAACCCTTTAGAGCAGAAATGAGTTTCACAAGTCAGGTAACCTACACACCAGCAAGAATCCTGTCCCTAGTTGGCCCTCTTCATTCCAACTCGACACCCTTTAAAGGCCTCACCAAGGGCTGAGGGCAGGAGGCTGGGAGAGAAAGCAGAGACAGACCTGTACTGCCCTATATATATATTTTGTGACTCTTATGCTTAATTTCCAAAGGCAGGGAGCACAACCCCACAGAACCAAATGTGTTCTAGACGTACAAGGCCAGGCCAGGAGCAGGTGGAAAGGAAGACTTCATTCCACCATTTGACCAGAGCCGTCCGTCCTCCTCACGGTGAAGGTGATCCCGTCGCTCGCTGGGTCAAAACCCTTCAGGGCGACCCACTGCTTTTAGGACAAAGTCCCAACACCCCAGCACAATCCACAAGTTCCCTCACAGCTTGCTTTCCTGTTGCCCTTTCCCCTTGTAGACCCTGAGCCCGTGTGCATGTGCGCCTGTGTGCGCCTGGGTCCTTGCTTCCTGAGACGGTGTTGTTTGCTGTCTTTGCTCTGCTTCCCCTCTGCCTGGAGCACCCTTAGCCTTGTCATTCTGGTGAACACCCCCATCTTCTAGAGCTCAAACATTGCCTTACCTGGGATTTCCCTACCCTGGAAACCAACCCTTCTGTCCTCCCGGGCTGCCACCACTGCAGCCTGCAGAGCATGCATCCTGTCCTTGCTGTGTTAGGTGCTGGGGATTCAGAGACCAAGGTGGGGGCCTCCCTATGTTAAAGAAGCCCAGCCTCCTGGGCAAGGATTATATCCTACTTATTATCAGTAGTCATTCTTCCCTATTTATCACATTTAATTATTTAATCAATATTTGTACAGAGCCTTTTTGTTTACAAATGTTTTCATGCGTGCCATCTCAGTTAATCTTCATGTCTTGGGAACTATGAGTGTTCACTTCCAAATCTTTGAAAAACACAGCCAGATGCAAAGCAAATGCACAAGGTTAATAAAACACCTTCCCTGTCATTTTCTGTGAGGCCATTAGCAGTAAAATATTTGGTAATGTACCGCAGTCAAAGACCATTTGAAACCATGGGGCAGCTTTGAGATCCTGTCTATATTTATGTGACTGAAGTCTACCATGACCCAGTTTGGCATTTTAGGAAAAAATGATTGCTTGGTTCACTCTGCCCCTGGGGAACGTGAAGCCAGATGGGAATCTGTGAGGTTCTCTTTGGAACCTGTAGACCTGAGGTGTGTGAGCCTCATCTCTCTAAATAAATAAATAAATAAATAATAAAATAAAAGTAACTGCTATGCTCAGAACATCTGGTTAGTATCCAAAGTCTACAGAGCAAAAGCTTGAACTCCATCATGGAGAATTTGACGTGAAGGTTTTCACACTGGATTTGGGTTGAGCATCATGAAGTGGGTGCTCTGGGGTGGGGGTGCCTTCAGTTGGGTCATCTCTCCCTGCTGGAAAATAGGCTGTTTGCATCCCATGCACAAGCTCTGGAGTGAATGACTACAGGTGCAGGGGCTCAGCCTAGCCCCACTTCAGATCAAATAAATTAGCAAATTGACATAAATAGAAATTACACTAATGGAAAGACTGCTTTAAATGATTAATGAGCCTCTTTGCCATGACTTTGTTTTCTAATTTGCATCATGAACTTTCAGAATGCTGATGCTCTTGCCTCTCTCATTTCAGTAAGTGCCCCAGCATCTCAGATGAGCTCCCTGGTGTCAGAGACCCAACTGGACAGAAGATGTCATGCAGTGGGATGTGCTGCCAAGGGGAGAGGTCTGCAACTGGCTCACTGCTGCAAATCTTGCTTGGGTAAGAACATTCCAGAGTCCCACAATGGAGAGCGGGTGAAATGGACAGAGCTCTGCATGGGGCGATGGGTACCAATCAGTGGTGAGACCTAGGAATGCTGCCATCTCCATAGGCTTCCTCTGGTAAGTGGGGATAATGCGAGGCCATGGCAGAAGCCAGAGGCTCTTATGCTTCTTCCTAGATGGAGCTGAGCACACAGCACTGAGGGCAGCAGCTGCCCGTGCCCCCGGCTCTGCCACAGACCAGCTGGGTGACCTACAGCAAGCGAGGTGACCTCACTGGGCCTCCCCATTTTCTCATCTGTGCAACATGGATAAAACTACTTCAGAGAGTTGTTGTGAAAGTTAAGGGAATAAATCTATATAAATTGCCCAGAACGGTACCTGGCATCTAGTAAGTGCCATATGGGTTTTAGCTGTTACTTAAGCTCTGTAATTTTATGATTCTATTACATAAGCTACGCATGCTCACAATAATCATCACGCTAAAAATACACAGTGTGTGTATGTCCAACATGTACCTGACCGCACAAACACAACGCACGTCGATCCGTGTGCATGTTCACACACACATGCATGCACACACATGAAGATGGGAAACGCTGCTGTGAATGCTGGGGAAAGGCCCTTCCCCGCTCTCATGATCCAGATCTGAAGTCTGTGCTGCCTACGTGTCAAACCCCGACCACTTTCAAAGTCATTTCAAGGTGTGCATGGCCACCAGATTTGGATTTGGGGGAGGCAGCAATCAAATCTGTGCCTCTCCCACCTTACCCCCCAGCCCATCGAAGGCCAAACAGCCAGGGCGATGTGACAGCCTCGTTGGCTGGCAAGGCAGGACGTCTCTCTGTGGCTGACAGGGCTTCCCTGCTACGGGAGATTAAAGGCCTCAGAACCACGTTATTACAAACAGCTATAAAAGCCAAATTCCCTCAAGGCAGATACAAAATGCAACCCTGCATTTTACTTAAAATGATCAAGGAATCAGCTGTACTGATGGCAGGAGCCGTTTATAGTAAAATTCATTTAGAGAAAACTATTTCTCCAAACATAACGATTAGAAAAACACAGTGTGCTATGTTTTAAAATAATCTTGTTTAAAGATATTTAATTTTTTTCAGGAGATAAGACAGAGCTCCATTAGGAAACATGTCTGAGAATAGGCCAGAAGCCACTTTGAGAGACCAAAGGGTGGGCCCGCACAGCCCAGGTCAAGTGCCCGAGTCCTGCCTCTGTCCCGAAAGGGTGGAGAGGTCAGCTGAAGGCAACTCCTCCTTACTGGAAAGAAGGCAGTCTTGAAAATGGAGAACAAAGCCCAGTGTGACTGTATTCCAGGTGGGATCACCCAAACGGGGCCACTGTGCCTAAAAGCCTTACACTGTCCTGCTGGTGAAGCCCAAATAAAACTGACAAATACCACCGCCACTGTGGAGCCTCTTCACTTTGCAGAGGGTGACTGTTGTCTGCAAGACCCAACACCCCTCAGTAATGCACAGCCTGAGACCCAAGCTGTGCCTGGGCTCCCTGTGCCCGGGAAGGCAGCTGTTTGAGGACACAAGGCCCCCTGTACCAAGGTCATGGTTACACCGTCCACATCCCTCCACTCTCCTGGTCATGTCTGTTCATTTGGCCTCTGCATTTCACAGATATTCCACTCCTACCCCTACTCTGGGTATCTAAAGCCATTTGCCTTGGGCTTCTCCAGTGTCTGCCTCACTCTCAAAGCAGCCAAATTGGTTAAAAATGCTCCTCCAGACAGAATGGAGGAGGTGGATGCTTATCAGCCTGGTGGGAAGAGATTCCTCAGATGGCCTAGGTCATTCGCCTTCATGGGGATCAGCCAAACTGTGCACCCAATTCTTCCTACTCCAGCTCACACAGCTGGATTCTGACACCTCAGCAAGCCTTGCACCAATCCCTGAAATGCTCTCCAAGGGGTGATTTGCAACAAAAACAAGGAAAATGAAAGGGTGAGTTGACCCTAGGCTTGCCCAAAGCGTGTCCCTCCCCTGCTTCCACTGCAGACGGTCTGTGCAGGGCTGCCTCTGGAAAAGGGGCCAGGCTGCGATGTAGACTCGTCCCGTGAGTTGCAGCTCCTTTCACACATTCATCACGGCACTCGGCATCGTGCAGCTGAGCTGGTAGCCGTCCTGTTTGCTGTGTCACTGAAATGGAAACTATTCATTCAACAAATCATTTTAGGCTGGGCATGGTGGCTCACACCTATAATCCCCGCACTTTGGGAGGCCGAAATGGGCAGATTACCTAAGGTCAGGAGTTCGAGACCAGCCTGGCCAAAGTGGTGAAACCCCATCTCTACTAAAAAATACAAAAATTAGCCAGGCGTGGTGGCAGGTGCCTGTAGTCCCAGCTACCCAGGAGGCAGAGGTTGCAGTGAACCTCTCTGCAACCACTGCACTCCAGCCTGGGTGACAAGAGTGAAACTCTGTCTCAAAAAACAAAACAAAACAAAACACAAACAGTTTTCATACCTATGTGCTAGCGATTGTACTCAGTACTTGGGCAAGCAAAAGAGAACACATACTATCAGAGCAGGGTCCACATCTGATTTTGAGCATCTGGTGTGCCCTGGTGTTCAGTCCAACCTCTGGTACATAGTAGCTCCTCAATAAACAGCTGTTGGATGAACAGGATTCCACCCAACCTCAAGACGGCACAATCTGGCAAGGGAGAAAATCTGCAGAAAAGAACTAATTTTCTGTACTACTTAAAGACTGTAACTAACAAGAATGAAGTACTGGGTGTCACAGGAGCCCAAGGGAAGGGGCTGTTGCAGCCAGGGCGAGACGGGAGGGAGGCTGATGGCAGAGAAGGCTCTGAGGAGCAGGCAGTGAGGTCCATTCTGAAGGATGAGTAAGGAGGGCCTCACCTGAGGTCAGGTAGCAGCGCAGCATGAGGTCTTCCAGCAGGAAACGGGCAAGGGGGATTCACATTTGCTGATGCCTTCCAGGGCCAGGAGCTATGTCTGCACCTTGCAGATGTGACCTCAGTTGAAGCAGTCAACAGGAAAACAACAAGTTTTGGGATCCTGACTATCCTTCTAGTTGCACAATCTCTGGTGAGTTACTGAACTTCTAAAGTTTACTTATGTTTTGAAAGGGGTAGGTACTACCTGCTTTGCAGGTTTGGGGTAAGGAAAATGCTTCTGCTCACCCATAAGTGATCAAAAAGGCCGATGATTCTTAGAACTCATCCTGACAGCAACGGTCTCAGCAGGTTTCGTCACACTAGCTGCACACATTAGTACACGGCCCTCAGGTCACACAGTCTCCCTTTCTGGATGCTGGGAGTGGCAGGGCCAGCCTCTGACCCCAGGCTCCAGTCCTCAACAATGTGGCATCATTAGTCCTATCCCAAAGTCAAATATAGAAGATTTCCAGATCATGTGGTAAAGGCTATTATCTGCTATTAACAGAGTTCACAGAGTTGGCTATGCTAAGGTTCCCCAAGTTCAGTAAAATTGTCCAGTATTGGTAGCTGGAGGGTAAGAAGAAACTTAAAAGAAGAGGGTACCAAAGAGCTGAAAAGAAGGGTAGGTTTTATCCAAAAAGCATTGCTGTATAGCAAATAAGCCCAGCTCTCTGGGCCAGATGCTGCATGTACCAGGAAGAGATGCCCCGCTCTCGAGGGAAACCGCACAGACATTACAAACAAGCACGCCCTTATCAAGCAGGAGAGGTCTGGGTCAGGGGGCTGGGGGCGGGGGAAGGATCCTCTTTAAAATCAGCAGGCTGATGTGGGCAAGAAAGCCTAGGAAATGTGGAAGAAAGGGCTTAAGAGATTTGTGAGCATGAGGAGTCGTTTGTGAAAACTTTGATCCTGGGATAGAATAAGGATAAATGCATGAAGACAGCAGAAGCCCTCCAACCTGGCGTGTGCATGACAGGGAGGGACACAGGGAGAGTGCTTCCCCTGAGTGTGCCACAGGAGCACGGACTCGCCCTGTGCAGCTCCGGGGAAGCAGAAGCCCTCACTGTCCCCACTTCATGATGAGAACAGAGAAGCAGAGAGAGAAGGTGGCCATGACCAAGGTCACCCGGGGCAGGGACTGGTGGGAGAATGGCGGGAAACCGCCTGTGTCTGACCAGGTTTCCCAGCCTCTCATGGGAAATGCGGCCCCAGGCTTGGTGGCAGGTAGTGATGAAAGCTCGCTGTACAGTAGCTAACACATAGCAGCCACACAAGAAGTGGTTTTCATAGTCATAATAATAAGAAGAATGATAAATAGGGTTTAAGAAAAGAGATTTCCTAAAAAAAAAAAAAAAAAAGGGGGTACCAAGCTGGGTGCGGTGGCTCACGCCTGTAATGCCAACACTTTGGGAGGGCGAGGCGGGCGGATCACGAGGTCAGGAGATTCAGACCATTATGGCCAACACGGTGAAACTCTGTCTCTACTAAAATACAAAAAAATTAGCCGGGCGTGGTGATACACATCTGTAGTCCCAGCTACTCGGGGGGCTGAGGCAGGGGAATCTCTGGAACCTGGGAGGTGGAGATTGCAGTGAGCCGAGATTGTGGCCACTGTACTCTAGCCTGGTGACAAAGCAAGACTCTGCCTCAAAAAACAAAAAACAAAGAAAAGAAAAAGAAAAAAGGGGTACCTAACCCATTAGCTCATCCGGTCAGGCCCAGCACCAGAATGTGACCCCCGCCCTGGAAGTAGGATGGCTGACCGCTCTGGGCCACCTCCCCCACAACAGGTCACACTGTCCACAGCAGGGACAGGCCCTGTGCCCGGCCAGTGCCTTGGGACATGATCCTAGGTGTCTTCATTGTAATTTCTCTGGCCCTGGGCTCCTTGTGATAAACGTGCCCCATCTCAGAATGGGAGAAGGGACTGGTCAGCAGGGCTGGGGGCTACTCGGAGGCCACCCACAGACCTCCAGCACTCTAGGAGGAGTGCCCGGGGGTGCCCAATCACACATGGGGGCTGAGAGAGGGGACAAGAACAAGGAGGCTACTGAGTTTAACCTTCTGTTTCGACAGAAATTAAGTAGGGAAGGGCATAGGGGAGGGGCAGGAGGGAGAGATGGGGGAAGAGAGGATTGGGAAGGAGAGAGGAAGGGACAAGCGCTCAGAGGCCACCCCCAAGTCTGAACCCTGCAGGTTCTTGGTGATGAGTGGCCGCCTCTGCACTTTCTTCCCGTGCCGCTCCCTTTGTTCAGGCCCTCATGGTCCCTCGGCGCTTTTTTCCTGGATACTCCCTTCGCTCAGGCCCTCATGGTCCCTGACTTAGAGCTGCTCATGCAGTGGCTCCTCAACCCACCAGCATCCCCAGGGGCGCTTGTGTCTTTGCAACCCATTTGTCACACTGTGGCCAGGGTGGCTTTCAAAGACATCAATGTGGCCATGCTCATACCCTGCCTTCTGGGTCCCCTGCTGAGGACAGCACAGCACATGCTGAGCCCTGGGCCCGATTCATCTCTCTACGTGACCGGGAATGGGCTGAGATCTGCAGCTACTCCTGCCAGCCATGACCTGAGGGAAGCTCCCATCAGCCCCACAACGCTGCGCTGCAAGTGCCCATCTCTGTATCTGTCCCCTCCCCTTCGATGGGGGCATCTCCAGGGCTCACCTCCTAAGAACAAGCAAATCTGTATCTTATCTGTCATTAACAGGTGAAGAGTGGGACGAGAGCTCCCGGCATCCCCGGGCTGCCCATCGTGTCATCGTAGATGCTTCATAGACAGGTGTGCATCTATCCAGTGCAAGATCCCCAATTTCCTTTAAAACGCATCTATCCAGACCCATGCGCTACAGGTGGGCAATTGCTACAACTATGGACGGGTGTCAAATTAAGCTCAAATGTTTGTACAAAGTCTAAATGTTTAGAAAATATTATTAAAATGCATAATGAAATTATTAGCCAGTTCAATCTTTGGTCTTTCCATCTGCTTGAATTCAGGTTTACAATAGCAAAATTCTGCTATTCCTCTGATGCCAGATGTCATTAACAGATGAGAGTGGGGGGAAGGGAGAGGAGAGGGGGAGAGAGAAAGGGGGGAGGAAGGGAGGGACGACGTTCTTAATGTTAACTCTCCTTCACTAAATTTGCCTATAGGGACAACCAAGCTCTCATAAACTTCCGATCAGTAAATGTATGGGGCAGATGTGCTTGGCACATGGTAGGCAATCAATAAATATGTGTTGCAAGAATTATTAAAGCAAATATACAGAAAATAGAGAAGTCAAATGCAAAGACATTTTCTGTACTTTTTTGATACTGGTTTTCAAAGAGCACAAGAGTTCTGTGGGCCACTATCATCCCATGAGAAGGCAGCATGTGCTGGGCGGGGACTGCATGCTGGCAGACAAGCTACGGGGTGCAGGAACTGGCCATGCCACTTTTTCTCTGTGAAGTGGAGTTGCAGTTTTCATCTGCAAGATGGGAAGACAGGATAATGAAACCGCCCCAGGAGTCAGGTTGCCGACAAGGGTGACATGGCCCAAGGCAGCGCCAGCCCAGGGTGGTGTCTGGGAGGCAGCAGCTCTGACACTAGCAGGGTGCCCCTGTGTGCCCAGCACAATGAGGCCCTGGGAGGGGAGGGGAGGGCTCAATCTCTGTGAAGCGTGGGGACACAGAGGTCAAAATCCCAACCATCCTAGGGCTCTGGCTTTTATCTGAGCCCAGAGAGAGATCATTCAGGAGAATGAATAACCTCCTGCCAGGCCCACCATGCACCTGCCCCTTCCTCCACTGGTGCTGCTGGCGCTGAGCTGGGGCTGCATCAGACCCATCCAGGACCGCCTTGCTCTGCATGGGGCTCCTGGCCAGAGGCTGAATCTCTGAGACCCCGAGTGAGAGACGCCTCCTGTCTCACATACAGCCTCTCCAACCCTCAGCCTATCAGAAAGACCCAACAGAAAGAAAGATTATCAGAAACATGGGCCTATCAGAAAGACCCAAGACCCAGCATAGACGCCGGGAGGTGAGTGCAAGGGGTCCCTCCTTTCCCCGCCTGACAGCGTGGGAGTTGCCTGCGGAGCCTTCTCCTTTGAAGTCTGAGACTTGGGGGGTGAGCACTTTGCCAGCAAACTTACCTGGGTTGGTCCCTGGCCCTACCCCTTAAGGCTAAGACTCAGTTTCCTCCATGGGAGCTGCAGTGCTGGTCAGGGAGATGTGGGGGAAATAAATGGGGTGACGGATGCGCGCCCGACACAGTAGGAACCAGTCTGACTCGCTTCCTTGCTATGGCATTTTGCTCATTAGGAACTGGCTGAACCCTGACTTTGTGCTGAGCTCTGTGAGGAATACAAGGGAAAGACAACTCCCATTATCCCCACCTTTTTATTTCTCTCTGTGCCAGAGATAAACGCCTGTAACTCCACAACAGACTGTTCCTGTTCACTCCGTGAGTCCCCAAGCACTCTATTTTTCGTGTCTGGTTCACAAAACCTTCTATCTACATGTAAAGTGCTTATTTTGTCACAAACTCCTTGGAGACAGTGGGTCTGCCAGGCCCAAAGTCTCTTTAGCTTGAACAAAGGAATTGGCCTCAGGTTCTGGAAACTATGCTGTGTAGAGCGAGGACACTTTTGGAGTCCAGGAGGCCATCTGGAAGGATCCCAGACCACACAACGGACCAACGTGTATATCCCCATATCTGCAGAATGTGTGCATGACCGAGATCATTAACAGACGTTCCCATCAGAGCTGCCCCTTCCCCGGAGAGGGGCTCTCATGCCTCAGTATTTTGGGGCTGTTTCCTACCTTTGTCCCTTTAATCAACTTCTATCCACTTCTAGCAGCCACTCAAATGTCACCCCCTCTATGAAGCCTTCCTTGAATGCCCCCACCCAGTGGCTTCTGAACCTACAGCACTCAGCAGGGCGCTCTGCCCTCGCTCCCCAACAGTGTTTAATTCCCAGAGGACACATCCATTTCCTACTAGACAAACAACTGCATGGAGACCTTGTCTTTGCATCTCAGCCTCTTAAATGCCTTGCAAAATGTCTGACTCAAAAGTAGGTGCTCTCCAAAGATTGCTGCACAAACAAATGAGGGAACCTGGACTTCTCCAGAGTGCTCAGTCAGTGGAGTGTCTGCGAGGAGTCAGGCATTGATCCAAAGTTCAGACCAGGCTCAGTGACTGTGTGAAACATGTGTGTGATAGCACAATCCTTCTGAAAACTCTCTCCATCTTTTCAAAATGGCATCTTCATGCCTCGGTAAGCTGTACAATCCGATTTCGGTTTCTCAGACAATTGCACTCGTGTTTTCAGCTGTCAGTCTGTGAACCCCCCGAGCCCGGCACTGATAGGTGGCCATTAGAACCTGTCACTAACATGAATATCAACACTGGCAAGAAGCATGTGATCCAAAGACGAGAGCACCACCGGCTCCAAGAAGACCTTTCCTCACCCCCAATCAATACTGCTCTGAGTGGGGCCTTTGAAGTGTTAAGAGGTTAAGGAAATGCCAAGCCTTTGGTCCACATCTCCTTGCCACAGCATTTCTGAGCTATCTGTGGTGAAAATTCAATAGCTAAGACCCTCACGGGTCTTTCCTAGAGGTTGGAACCTTGGGCAAAGGTGCCCCCAGGCCCAGGTGGCCCCCGGAAAAGGATATGATTCTCCAGCAGATGCCCAGCTTGCTGTGGATCTCCAGGCCTCGGGCTTCCCGCCGCTCTTCCTCCAGCTGCTTGGGGTTTGCAAATTGCCCCTTCTCCCCAGGGGACTCCGGGAAACTCTCAAAGTTGAACTTGTCCACTTGAATAGCCATTCTACGAGAAAGGGGAAAACACAGCAGAGAATTCATCAGTAGGGCAATTTTTGCTGGCTGTTGGAGAATCAGCACATGCCAGCGTGAGACACTATAATGAATCATTATCGTTAGTAATTCATAACAGATTCATTCCAAGAAAATGAAATAATAGACTCCCAAGGTGGCCCTGACTTCAGAGCTGGTTCAACACACAATTTGGAGCTGAAGACACAGTCACTGCTTCAAACCTCTGGGAAGACCTGTGTTACCCCAGATAAAAATTTCAATTCCATAACACAGCAAGGCAGGAAAGAACCAGTGTGCCATAGATAGCGAGCTGGATGGCGACTTAAACTCCTGTGCAGTCATGGAGAACGCTGACAATTATTTAACGCTGGGGATCCATCAGCCCACTGGGAACTGCCTGTTTATCCTCTGAGCGCTGTCTGCCTCCTCCCCCTACCCTTTCCTTCTCAGGCCAGGTGGGCGTGCCCCTCCCACAGCCCCCCTCATTTGGAACAGCTGTATTTACCCAATGTCTGTACCCCTATTGTATCTAGGAAATAACTAGCTTGCTTTTGATTTTACAGGTTCATAGGTGAAAGGGACTTGCTTTGTCTCAGATGAGACTTTGGACTGTGAACTTGTGAGTTAATGCTGAAATTAGTTAAGACTTTGGGAGACTGTTGGGAAGGCATGATTGGTTTTGAAATGTGAAGATATGAGATTTGGGAGGGGCCAGGGGCAGAATGACAGAGTTTGGCTGTATCCCCACCCAGATCTCATCTTGAGTTGTACTCCCATAATTCCCATGTGTTGTGGGAGGGACCCAGTGGGAGATAATTGAATCATGGGGGCGGCTTCCCCCATACTGCTCTCGGGGTAGTGAATAAGTCTCACAAGATCTGATGGTTTCATAAGGGGGAGTTTCCTGCTGCCATCCATGTAAGACGTGAGTTGCTCCTCCTTGCCTTCCACCATGATTGTGAGGCTTCCCCAGCAACGTGGAACTGTAAAGTCCAATTAAACCTCTTTCTTTTGTAAATTGCCCAGTCTCGGTATGTCTTCATCAGCAGCATGAAAACAAACTAATACAACAACTGAGGGTTTATCAGTCAATGGGTAAGAGTAGGCGTTTTGGGCCGGGCGCGGTGGCTCACACTTGTAATTCCAGCACTTTGGGAGGCCAAGGCAGGCAGAATCACTAGAGGTCAGGAGTTTGAGACCAGCCTGGCCAACATGGGGAAACCCTATCTCTACTAAAAATACAAAAATAAGCCAGGTGTGGTGACGCACACCCGTAGTCCCAGCTACTCAGGAAGCTGAGTCAGAAGAATCACCTGAACCAAGGAGGCGGAAGTTGCAGTGAGCCGAGATTGTGCCACTGCACTCCAGCCTAAATGGCAGAGTGAGACTCTGTCTTAAAAGAAAAAAAAAAAAGTAGGCCTTTTTTTATTATTGCATAGACTGTGCTGTTGCCAAAACATTCAGAAAAACCATGCTCTAATTGGCCTCTGTGGCTATTCCCTTGAACAAGCAAGAAATAAGAGGACCTGCTGTTAAGGGGATATAAAGACAAGGTTGGACCCAAAGAAGAAGTCTCAGTCTCCATGACAGCTTGGGAAAGAAAAACTGCAATGCCAATAAATCTCTAGTATTCGGCCTGAGGCATGACATGTGGGGCTGAGCCACACAAGAGCTAGAGATGCTCCCCGTAAGCAGAGGACAGTGCTTTTGTGGCAAAACGTGGCTTTTAAAAAAATCACTTTTACTATTATTTTCTGGTTATCTAAATAGATAGCTTATTGTTAAACAGTTGGAAGATAGAAAAAAGCATAAAAAAGAAAAGCATTCAAATATTATACTCTAATGTTAATATCTTTACAGTCTTTTCCCTAAGTATTTGTATTTAACATAGTTTAAAATCACTACATATATATGTACAAATCATGATGTATCATACACACAAAGAAATACACCCACACACATAGTTTGAAGTCTTGTTTTATTCTCTTAATATGCTATGAACATTTTCCCAACATTAAAAATTAGTCTGCGAAATATTCTATCTTAGGGTTGTATCATAGCCTATAGAACGGTTCTCCTATTTTTTGGACTCTCAGCTCTTTTCCATGTTTTAAAAAAATGACTATTGTAGAAAAAGACCTGACAAACATCTTTGTGCTGAGTGTTTCTGCCTGCACTTACAACTGACTCTCAGGAACTGTTTCCAGAAGTGGAGCCACTCACTGGAGGGTGTGAGGTGTTTCAGGCTCAGAGGCCGAGTCTTCCAGAAGCTCATCTCCGAGCAGCATGGACAGGCCTGTCTCCCTCTCTGCACCACTGCCAATACTGGTGATAATCAGTTTTTAATCTTTGCTAGTAATAGGCAAAATGCCACTTCACTGATGTTTTAATGTGCAGGTCTGAATTACCCCTGAGGTTGAACATTTTTTCAGAAGCTTACTAACCATGTCTCTTTCTTCCCTTGTGAGTAACCTACCCGTGCAGCGAGAGCTTCTAATTTTCCACCCAGCAAAAAGCTCCTCTTATTTCCCCACCTCAAAGGCAGACTGAAGCAAACTAGCGCTCTCTTCAAACAAAAGGTCAGAATATTTCCTAAGTTTCACGAAAAAGGCCAGCTTAAGTTCACTGCTTGATCATCCAAAAGGAACTAATAACTTTCACCTCTCGGTTGAGTTTGACAACAGTCCCCTGTACCAGGTTCTCATCCTGTTGAACACAGAAAGGAGAAACAGCCAGCAGGCAGCTCCCTGGGTCAGAGCACACACTGGATGCTGCGGCCACTGGAACTGCATTTGTGTGATATCTAATCTGGGGGTATCTTTCAAACAATTTCTGGTTGAGTAATCATCACACTCTATTACCCCCCTCCAACCTTAACAAAACTGTAGCCAACTCTGCCCATAAAACAGAAAAGGGAAGAAAACAAAAAGTAAGGAGCACTTGCTGTGTGCCAAGCCTGGCGCTGGGTGTTCTATGTGTATGCTCATCTTTGTTAACTCACAGCCAGCCCAGGGAAGGCCAAGCTCTGCTTCACGTTACAGATGACAGGCTGCAGCTCTGGGTGCCCAAGCCATCTGGCCCAACACCATGGAGCTAGCAAGCCTCGCGCAGAGCCTGTGTCACAGACTCCGTCCTCTGTGTTTTGTCTTGAGCTTTACTTGGCTCTGCTTTGCTTAGGCAGGACACCTAAAGAGAGATCATTTCTTGCTCATGCTGTTTGCAGGGCAGCATGGGACAGAGACCCTGAAACTGCAGACCCTGCCCCCAACAGGCCTGCTGCTTGTGTTCACGGCCAACCACTTCCCACATTTACAATCGCCCTCTCCTCTGCAGCCCTGGGATGGCCCGACACTGGCAAAAATCCCAAAGGACGTGTTCCTTTTCCTGCAGTGACAAAACTGGGGTACCAAGAAATCGAGTGACTCACCTAAGGTCACCCAGCTTCAAGTCCTATTGCCAGAATTCCAAGAGCCAAGGATGAATTCCCCAAACCACAGAGGACCTCTACCTAATACCTCTATCCACCTCTAATACTTCTATCCACGTCGTCCCAGGCACAGCCCCTAAACCTGAGCCCCCTCCTCCTGGCTCTTCCCCACCAGGAAGTGACGGCAGCCCTGTGACTGTTAACCGGGCAAGCTGCAAGAGGCTTTCCCATGGCGGAGTCCTCACACCTGAGTTCACCCCTGCCGGAAGACATCGCTGCGTTGTGTGCAGCAGCTGCAAGGCCTGCGTCACGGAAGGCGGGAGCCCCTGGCCGGCTGCCGTGGTAGGTGACCTTGCTCTAAATTCAATGGCAGCACTTCCAGAACTTTGAATGAGGGCCAAGGCCATCAGGTTTGAGGCTTGTCACTCCTGTGGAGAGCAGAGCTCCCGATGACGGTGGGTGGCTGGAGAGATGTGGACGGGGTGTCTGCCCCACAGGGAGTGCCAGAAGGCATGCGGGGTGGTGGCGCTTGGCTGAGAGGCTCACAGGGAGACGACCCACAGGCAGGGACACCCAGGTGCTGGAAGGTAAGGAAGAAACCCAGGGCCACTAAGGGGCATGAAGCTGAGACAACCTATTGCAGTCGTCTTCCAGAGAGGAAGGGCAGAAGGCACTGAGGTGTGGCTGGCAGGGGCCTGTCCATCATGGTAGGCACCGGGGTGACAGCACAGCAGGAGATGGCGGCAGGCTTCGGAGCGCAACACCTGGGCTGGATGCCCAGCTCGGCTTGGAGGTGACTTTGGGGCGAGGCCTGACACTTCCCTGAGCATCTCTGTGGAATGCAGTCAGCACTACCTGCACCTAACAGCTGGGAGGGTTTGCATGTTCTTAGCACCAGCAACAGGGTCTACCGTCACCAGCCCACAGTCCAGGATCAGCTGAGTGCCTTGATGGCTCCGTAATGACTTTCTCAATGAGCAAGCTACTTTTCATAACCACAAAAAAGCAACGACACCTTGATGCCACATTCATGCCACCACCCTCACCACTTGGCCCCCGCGGCCTCAGAAGCCTGCCCACCTACAGGTGTGGTTTGCACAGGACTGCACATCCCTCCTCGCCCTGCATTTAAGCTTAAACACACAGGTGAGGTCTTATGTTGGGATCAGTGACACTTATCAGAGAATATTCATGCAATTCCCCATCAGAACGTATCCAAAAACTGATCCAGAACCATGGCTGATGCTCTGGCAAGTCACAGCAAAGTGGTGGGAAATCATTATCTTTGGAAACTGTATGGAAAAGGCGAGTGAGGAAACCCGCGCAGAACTGACAGTGAAGGCACCTGCCTCGTCTGCAGCGGGTGTTGGCGGGAATGGACTTTTGGGTGGGCTCCTGGAGGGTGGCAGTGCTGGGCCTTGCCCAGGGGTCTGTCCGGCATCGTAACAGCTCTTTGAGTGATGCCTTTTTTATAGAGTGGGTTCTAATGTTATTATTTTGATTTTTTTTTTTTTGAGACAGAGTCTTGCTCTGTTGGCCAAGCTGGAGTGCAATGGTGCAATCTCTGCTCACTGCAACCTCCGCCTCCTGGGTTCAAGCGATTCTCGTGCCTCAGCCTCCCGAGTGGCTGGGATTACAGGTGCATACTACCACACCTGGCTAACTTTTGTATTTTTAGTAGAGATGGGGTTTCACCATGTTGCCCAGGCTGGTCTCGAACTCCTGACTTCAAGTGATCTTCCCACCTCGGCCTCCCAAAATACTGGGATGACAGGCATAAGCCACCACGCCAGCCTTGTCTCAATTTTTAATAAAGTAAGGACTTCATGCTGAGGACAAGGCGTATTACCCGCTGTTCGTGTCTGACCAAGACAAGAATCTGGGTCTGGGCCCCCAGTCCAGGATTCTCTGCAGAACAGGAGGGCTTCTGCAGGGAACATCGGGGCAGAGACATCTTCCCTGAATGGGCAGAGGGGACAAGAGGCCAGTCCTTGCCACAGCTGTCTGCTGACCCAGAGAGCAATCTTTGGTCCTGGGCTGGGAACTCTGTGAGGGAAGGGCTGTCTGAGTCACCTGTGTCTCTTCCACACGAGCCATAGCTTCTCTACACCCAAACTTCCTTTTGGAAAATAAGATGCATACTAGCTGGGTCACTGGTCACCCTGTGAGGAAGGGGTTTGTGCATGTAAATGCACTTGGCACTTTGAAATGCTCTCTAGAGATTCGCTAAATCCTAGATGGAGGAAAGGACCAGACCCACACAAATCTTCCAAGGCAGGACTTCAGGGGAGCTTATATTTAGGTCAGTGCAATTACTTTTGTACAGGCCTATAAAACACATGATCAACCTTTGGCTCTTCTGGGAGGCTTGTCCAACTACATAAACCCTCAAGACACTGTCCTCCTGGAATAGTCACATTCGCTCACAATTTTAAAGTTCCTCACTATGTGCATAACACACTGGGGTTTAGTTTTTTAAATCTGATTGAGGCTGATACACCCCACTTTGTAAGATTTTGTGTAGATTAAAAAAGATAGATGGTGGATACAAACGGTCAGCGAAGTATCTGGTACATAAATAGCACTCTATAAATAGTGGCTGCTGTCATGATTCTGAATCCCGCATTACGGATGGAGAGACTAAGGAGCTGAGGCGCTAAAGAGATGACCTAAGGTTGCAAAGTGAAAAAGCAAGGTCAAGGAGGGGCTTCATTTCAAATACCAGATGCAGGGCCGGCCCTCCATCCGCTCCTCAGAACGCGGCACTCCGCTGCCTCCTGGGCAGACGGTCTCCACCACTACTTGATTCTGTTCATCTCTGAAGGCAGAGTTAAATAAAATTAATACTATTATTGAATGCCAATTTTCATGTTTAATTTTATGGCCAAATGTGACAATAATAGTCACTAAAAGTTGGCACTAAAAAAAGGTGCTGTGATTTTTGAAGAGTCTATAAAAAAAAATGGTGGTTTTTAAAATACCAGATCATATGATTCAGTCTTTGAACAGCGAATAGCCTCACCAGGGAAGTCACAATGACATTTAAATACAAATCAAGGAGTCGGATCTCAGGAGACTAGCCACATATAATTCAACTGAACTTTCATTGAGAGATAGTTGTTAGTTTTAAGACTAGCTTTCCAAATGTATGTGGTACATCATATGGGAATCGATTGCCTGTGCAGAACACCAGCCTATGCTGTTTTGTAAAGAAGTACAATGCCAAGTGAGAGGGAAGCAGTCATCTTCCTGACTCGTCCATCCTGAATGAGAAGGGACTCTGAGTAGACAAGGAAATGGCGTGAACACAGACGTATGGATCACGCCCTGAGAGAGGATCATTTTCTCCTTCAGCCTCCTAGATCAATTATGGTAAAAAAGAGAAATCCTTCCTCATTATTATTTTCTTTTTCTTTCTTTTTTTTTTCTTTGAGATGGAGTCTCACTCTGTCACCCAGGCTGGAGTGCAGTGGCGCGATCTCGGCTCACTGCAAGCTCCGCCTCCTGGGTTCATGCCATTCTCCTGCCTCAACCTCCCGAGTAGCTGGGACTACAGGCGCCCGCTACCATGCCAGGCTAATTTTTTCTATTTTTAGTAGAGACGGGGTTTCACTGTGTTAGCCAGGATGGTCTTGATCTCCTGACCTTGTGATCTGCCCGCCTCGGCCTCCCAAAGTGCTGGGATTACAGGCTTGAGCCACCATGCCCGGCCATTATCATTTTCAATTGAAGGGGAAAGATAAGCTGTATTTTGAAAGTCAAAGCTCTAGGTGATCCAATCAAAGCACCACTGGAGAATGCACCAACACCAAAGCAATGGCGTCCCCGTCCCCTGGGCCTGCTGTGGGCCCACCCCGCCGCCAAGCAACAGGCTCGGTCGCCACCGCCTCCATTTTTGCAGCAGCCCTGGGAGGGAGCAGATCCGCCTCTTGCAGAAAATAAGGTCGCTTGCCCAAGGCCACAGAGATGGCAAATGGGAGACGGAGAAGTCAAAGCCAGGCTGGCAGGAGCCAGGAACCTGTGGTAAACATTGACTGGAAGGGTCCACAGAATCGTCCCCATCGCCTGAACTCGGGCACACACGCTGACAGGTGCTTGGAGATAATACTGCTCATTGTTAACAAGCAGCCCAGCACTCCCACAGCCAGCTGTGGCCCATGCAGTTAGGGGACTGAGAGCTCTGCCAGAGGTCTGTGCTGCAAACAAACGAGCTGTGGCCTGGGGCCAGGCAGTCTGTGGTCCTGTTCTTTGCTCCATGTAGGGCTAGAGAAACACTCAATGGGAGAAACTTGAGGAGGTGCAAGCGTGAGACAGAGCCTGGCACTCCTTCAATCATGGAAGTCTATGATTCAGAGGCATCTCGTTTTTCTGAATCTTGAGCTCCTCACTGTAAATTGGAGGTTGTGTGAGGCCCATTATTTCTTCAGTTTGGATTCTGTGAGTTCAGAGAAGGCCAAGGGTTGGAAGTAGAGTGAGCATCAGGGAACGGTGGCCTCTTGCTGCAGAGGTGGCTTCTCTGAAGAGGGATGGTGTGCTCTGAGCACTCTGCTTCCTCAATCTGTCAGCCTGGCTGGTCTCCCAGGGAGGGAACCTGTGAAGAGCCCCCCACCCTGCACTGGGAAAGCCCCAAATACACGGCTTCCCATTTTATGCTTACGGAGATCCTATATCACTACCCTCAGGTCACAGAGAGGTGCACTGAGTTCATACGAGTGGCAATTACCCACCAGTCACCAGAGCGTGAGCAAGCCAGCCAGAGTGAGGGGCCCTCCCCGGCCCTCCCACCACGGAACCGGCTCCCCTCGCCCTTCAGGACTCAGCCAGACACCGCCTTCCCTGAGCAGTGCTGTTCTCAGCGCGGAAGTGCCCGACATCGGGAGCTTCTCCCTCCATCCCAGCCAGCACTGCCGTGGGAAGCACAGCCCCTTTGCTTGCACTTCTCCGGATCAATGTTTATTTTAGGACCTTTAAGTATTGTTTTCTTCAGCACAGAAAATCGTGCTTAATAAAATGGAATTCACCTAATGCCACTGGCTGCCAGCTGCCCTCCCTCTCCAAACGGCAGAAGGCAGTACAAGACCTGGGCTCCTGCACCACGGGTCATTTTTAATTGATTTCCTTCTGCAGAGGCCTCCTGAGGAAGCAGCTTTTCCATCTTAATGGGACTGCTTGGCCTGCTGGGTCCAAACAGCCACAGGTCCAGCAAAAGCGGGGAGGAGCTGGTGCCCAGAGCCTCATTCCCCACGGCCTCTGAGGCACAGCATGCAGGGCCAGGCCTTGGAGTCGGCAGGCAGAGCTCAGGTGCCCACCACTGCGCTCTTGACTCCCTGAGGCTTTGGCACCCGGGCTAGTGTCCCAGCTGCAGGGCTGCGTTTGGGATGGGGCGCTGTGCCGAGGAAAGGGCATGGGCTTGCGGCAACACAGACTGGAGCGCAACCCTCTTCTCACCTATTTGCTTTGTGACCAGAGGCAAGTCACTTGAGTGTCCCCAGGCCTTGGTTTTTGATCCACAACATGGATCTCCTATATTGCAGGGCTAGTCGGGATTTGGGAGAATTGATTTGAACCACTTGGCACATAATTGGTGCTCAAAACAATTATAGCTATTATAATGCTTTTGGGAGCAATTCAAAAGTTTTAAAGTGGACGACGGCGATGGTTGCACAACTCTGTGAATAAACAAAAATCACTGAGCCGTACACTTTAAATGGGTAAATTGCCTTGTGTGCAAATCAAATCTCAATAAAGCTGTTATTAAAAAGTATGGCTATTAAAGGAAGTTACTGTGATAAAGATCAAATGAGGTAGCTTTCATGAAGACATTTTGTGAAGGTATAAAATGCAAGATAAATATGAGATGTTCTAGGCATTATTTTCACCCATCGACCTGTGTTCACAGATAACAATTCACTCAAGCGAATATCAGGGTGTCTGCGTCTCCACTCCATCCTTACCTGGGTTGTGTCAGAGCTGTTTTCTTCAACTTGGTGCCCCCATACTACCAGCGTGTGGCCCAGAGCAGGTGCGGAGGACCCCATGTGCAGGAAGGCAGTGGCTTGAGGGCCCAAGGCAGCACGGTCTCCATGCTCCCTGGTTTTACCCTTCGTGACCTGCTCAGACTCCAGGCGCAGCATGGCACTGCCCAGACACTTCCACCTAGTGCTGGGAATCATCTCAACACTCTTTCAGATTTGCTTTGTCTCTAAAGGTGGGTTTTTGGTTTTTCTCCAGTTCTCCTCACTGAAAATTCTGAAGATGTTTGTATTAAGATTAAAATACCTAACAGATTCTTTACCACTGGGGTGCGGCGGCTCACCCCTGTAATCCCAGCACTTTGGGAGGCTAAGCTGGGCAGATCACTTGAGGTCAGGAGTTCAAGACCAGCCTGGCCAACATGGTAAAACCCCATCTCTACTAAAAATACAAAAATTAGCCGGGCGTGGTGGAACGCACCTGTAATCCCAGCTACTCTGGAGGCTGAGGCAGGAGAATAACCTGAACTCAGGAGGCAGAGGTTGCAGTGAGCCGAGATCATGACAGTGCACTCCAGCCTGAGTGATACAGTGAAGGTCTGTCTCAAACAAAACAAAACAAACAAAGATTCTTTACCACTTTTCTGCTACTCATTTGAAGTCTGAAAGACCTGGTTTCTGCCTGGGTCTACTTCTAATCGGCTGTGCCCCTGGGCAAGTCACCCTGTCCCTGAGCCTCCCTCCTGGTCTGTAAAGAAAGGAGCCGCTGCCTACACAGTGACAGCCAGGAGCCAGTGAGTGACCTACGTGGGCCCAGGGCAGGGCACACAGCTAGGGCTCCAACAGGGCTCACTCCCTCCTGCATTCTAAATTGTAATCGAAAATCAACTATTTTGAAGTTTCTCTGCCTTAGATGACAGAGAACCAGAGTGTTTCCTTGCTTTTCCAAAGGGTCATGTTCAGCTCACAGTAGGCTGGAAAAAATCTGCTACCACAGCAACCGCCTAGGTGAAGGAGCTAGGTTCAGGACCAGCAGCACCTGCAGAAGCAGCTAAGTTATGGTTCCACACTTCCTTAAATGAAAAGCTGGTGCATTGGCAACATCTCAGCTCCTCTCAGTTCCTCTTAGGTTCTTCTGGAGTGCCTGGCTGAACTCGAGGAGAGAGGTCAAGGAATGGCAGTGTGGTGGTCACAGAGCCTGCTTCTGCTTCCATCACCTCTGCCACAGATGTGGCTACATCCCACACCTGCTGTAACAGGTCTCTGAAGATGTGGGTGCCACAACTGGGAGGCCACCCTGCCAAGCAAGCGGGACCTTGGCAGCCCCCACCACACTCAGGTAATTTGGATCTTGCAGCACAGCTAGAGGACACTTGCTGCTCCTGTGAAACACAGGCTGATGGAACCACTCGGCTGTAGCCTCCAGCTAATGTGCGAGGGCAGGCAGTCATAACATCATGGCAGAAACAGGGATGCTGCCCAGGGCCAGATCTGAGGGCAGAAGCTTGGGACAAACCACACTGGGGTTGGCTCAGCAGTATTCAGAGAACAGCTGTCATCTTGCAGGCCCTAAACTCAGTGCATGGGCACATAAAATGAATCAGAAACAAGCCCTTATCTTTCCAGGAGCTTCAGAAGCCCATGAGAGAGATGGACAACGGAGAGCCGGGCTTCATTTGAACAAGCTGTGGTAAGTGCTATGATACAGAACCTTTAGCACGTTAGAGGAGTATGCAGTATCAGGCACTGATCCTGCCTGAGAAGCTTCAGGAAGAGCTGGAGAGAAGCGTTCACCACGTTAAGACATACAGTAAGGGGAGCTGGCAGGTAGAGGGCTGTGGGTGGAGAAGGACCATCCCAGATAGAGGGAGCATTACTTGCAAAGAGCCAGGTGGACTAGTGCATGCAGGCCAGCCAGGGACCCTGGATGATCATCTGAGTGGACAGAGGGGCCTGGGGAGGGACGCAGCTGAGAGGTAAGCAAGGGCCAGATAAGAAAGGGCTATGGGCTGCATTCAGGTGCACACCTGCCCCCCACTGCCACATCCAGGAGCGCACACATCTGCCCCCTCCTCCCTGCCGCGTCCAGGAGTGCACACCTGCCCCCCACTGCTGCATCCAGGAGCGCACACATCTGCCTCCTCCTCCCCGCCGCGTCCGGGAGTGCACACCTGCCCCCCACTGCCGCATCTGGGAGCGTACACAGCTCAACCCCTGGCCCCCACACCGGCCTCATCCAGGGGTATGCACACTTGCCCCTCCCTGCTGTCAGAGAAGCCCACATGGAAATAAATGTCAAAGGCTAGTGTTCAGAACACAGGAAATCAAGCAAGGTAGCACAGAAAAGAAACAACAATAGAAAGTAAAGAACATAAACTATAGAGCGTGAGAATATTTACTGTTTGCAACAATCACATATGTTAACTCATTTATTTTCATTTCCTTCCAAGGTTAATCCTTGAAATGGTTTTTTTTTTTTTTTGGATGGAGTCTTGCTCTGTTGACCAGGCTAGTGTACAGTGGCACACTCTCGGCTCACTGAAACCCCTGCCTCGCAGGTTCAAGCGATTCTCCTGTCTCAGCCTCCCAAGTAGCTGGGACTACAGGCACATGCCACCACACCTGGCTAATTTTTGTATTTTTAGTAGAGATGGGTTTTCACCATATTGGCCAGGCTGGTCTCGAACTCCTGACCTCATGATCCGCCTGCCTTGGCCTCCCAAAGTGCTGGGATTACAGGCGTGAGCCACCGCTCCTGGCCTGAAATGGGTTTTGTCTTCACAAGGCAGATGAGGAAACTGAAGCTCAGGCAATGAAGTGACTGCCAGGAGTCAAGTCTACGTGGACACACACGACATGTCGTTCCCTGGGCCTCCAGACAGGCATGGCTGGCAGTGAGAGCTGGGGCAGCCTCCATAGGAGAGCAGGTGAGGCAAGGCTTCCTCCCCCAGTTCCAGGTGAGACGCAGCCCAGAGGCCAAAGCCCAGGACCCAAATCTGAGGTTCCCAAAGAAAAGTGCATCTTCCTGCCTTCCTCACAAGGAGGCAGGCGAGAGGTAAAGGACGGGTCCAAATCCATCCCGCGGACACCAGACAGAGCTGGGACACGAAGCTCAGGCCCAGAGAGCTGAAGGTAGAGAAGAAAAGAATATGGAACCTCTCTGGCCACTTTTGTTCCTGGTATGTCATTAAAGCAAGCAAGCAAGAGAAATTGGCAGGAGTGTTTTTGGCACCTGGATTTCAGAAACACTGTGGCAGCCTCCCTCATCAGGCTCATCAGAAACCACAGAACCAGCAGAGTCAAGCCCTATGACAGCTTTTGTAGAATAGCTGCAGATGGGCCAGACCGGTAAGCCAGCTAAAACACAGTATTAGGGTCCTGGGATGCCATCCGTTCCGGAGGTGAATGAAAATCTACTGAGGGACACCGTGCCTAGGTCATCAGCCTCCATGGAAATCAACATCCCTGTATAATCATCTCCCCGCTAAGTGGGGCTGAACCTATACAAGATGACTATGTTGCATCAATCTTTTTCCACAGAAATCTTTCCATGTTAGGGTGCAAATTCTCCTTCCTTCTACAGGATGCTTGCCTCAGTGTGACTCTGTGACAACATGCCATGGGGGCTCAGGAGACACGTAAAACGCCATGCCGTGGGTTTGTTCCGGCGCCCCATCGGAACACATGGGAGCTGCATGGGCCTCTGCGGCCGGCATTGCTCGCATTGGTGTCCCCACCCCACACTCACGTTTCACTCAACACCCTGCTCCTGTCATTCCCAAATTTCAGCCCCACCTCCACCTGGCTAACCTCATCTCAGCCCCACCTCCACCTGGCTAATCTCATCTCAGCCCCACCTCCACCTGGCTAACCTCATCTCAGCCCCACCTCCACCTGGCTAATCTCCTCTCAGCCCCACCTCCACCTGGCTAACCTCATCTCAGCCCCACCTCCACCTGGCTAACCTCATCTCAGCCCCACCTCCACCTGGCTAACCTCATCTCAGCCCCACCTCCACCTGGCTAACCTTGTCTCAGCCCCACCTTCACCTGGTGAAACTCCTCTCAGCCCCACCTTCACCTGGCAAAATTCCCCATCTGCAGGCCTCCTTCTCTCCCTGTGCTTCTAGTGGCTTCCCTGACGAAGCACGTGTGAGGAGAGTCCTCGGAAGAGCGGAGAGAGAAGGTCTGCGTGTTCACCTTTCTAGCACCTGACTCAATGCCTCCGACATCGCAGGTGTTGAAGAAGAGGCTGGTGGAACTAAGAGGCACCCAAAAGCCTCCTGGAGAGAAGTACTCAGTAGAGAGCTGACTGGTTTATAAGGCAGTAAAATGCCCCGATTTTGTTAACAAAATGCCTCAATCATACTGAATCAGTAGCTATTAGTTTAAAAATGCTATTATATCTAATTACATATTTCATCAATTCTAAGTGAAATCTCATTTTCCCTAGATTAAAGGAGGAAAAACAAACAGGAAAAGGACATACTCAGATGTGCCTTGCAAACAATCAACAAGGTCCATGCCGAGCACGGGGAGGGGGGCATGGCCAGGGCCCCACAGGCCTTCTTGTCCCAGGCCCCAGAGCTCAGTGCAGGGTGATGGAGAAGAACTCCAGGGTGTGGAGTCACAGAAACCCGGACTTTCATCCAAGCTCTGCCTCGGTATCAGTGTCATCCTGGATAAATCAGTCAGCCTCTCAAAGCGTTTTCTTGCTGTGAAGGTGAAGGACAATAATGCCAACCTGAGAGTGTAACAGTGAGGTTTAAAAAGCCACAGGCCAAGCGCTGGGCACAGAGCATGCACCTGATGGCCAGCGGTGGTACCTGGCATCACTGCTTCCCATGGACAACAGGAGCCCTGCACCTGACCCAGCCACATGGAGCTGAAGGGAAAGCAGAGGTCACAGAAAGTGCCAGAACCTCCTTGGGAAGGCATTCAAAGCCCCCCAACTCCCTGGGCCCATGGACCTCTGGTTCTTGCCTGCATACCGGTACCACGGGACTGCATCCTGCCTGGGAACCGTCAACGCACCATCATGCTGCCGGGCCCTGGCACAATCCTATTCCAGCCGCCAGGAGGCCCTGCCTTCAACTCTTAGCTTAGGAATCGACTGCTTCTTCAGGGATAAGCTCCAATACACTCTGCTTTGTAAGCCACCTGGACTCCTCCCCACCCCACCCCCGGGAACCAAGCCCTCGCTATAGCCATCAGTCTGTGCTCACACTTTAACCCATCGTCAGCCACACTTGATGGCAATGGTTTCTTTGGATGCCTATTTCGTCTGCCTCCTTCGCTCCTGGACCATGAATTCTACAGTGAGGGAATTACATCTTACTCATCTTTTACAGGCCTAGAACTCAAAGGCTCATTACATGCTTGCTGAATGAGTTACTGGAAACTGCCTTAGATCACCTGAATGACTTTCATGAGCAGGGGGGTCAGTGGTGTTCAGTGTGGCCCCAGAGGGTGCAGCCAGAACAGATGGCCTGCAGTGGCCACTAGCTTTGTGTTCTCCAGCATGAGGGGCCACCCCACTACAACTCACGCCTCCCACTGCCTACAGGGGAAAGCTCCCGAAAAGCACACAGAAACAGCTCCCTGAGGAATCCAGGAGTAAAACAAAAGCAGGAGAATGTGGAGGAGTCGACACATGGAATGAGCTCGCCCACGGGGTGGGGGCGCCTCCCACTTTTCCCTCGACCTTTTCTCCACAGTGTGGAAAAAAATGCCCCATTACAGAGCATCAGGCAACAGCACTGGAGGCTGAAACTCTAACAGAAATATCGCCTTTCTGCCCAGGAAAAGGGGTGGAGTCTTTGTAGGCTGCAGAGTTGCATATGGAGGTGGGGGAATCTTAGAGGCGAGAGAGCTAGAGAAGTGGACCCTTTAATTCTGCATAGAAACCTGCAGAAATCTTGGATTGATCCCTGAGCAAAACAGACCCAACCGAACAGTACAAAGCAGTAGAGGCTGGGCAAGGTGGCTCACGCCTGTAATCCCAGCACTTTGGGAGGCCGAGGCGGGCAGATTGCTTGAGGCCAGGAGTTCGAGACCAGCCTGGGTAACATGAACATGGTGAAACCCCATCTCTACTAACAATACAAAAATTAGTTGGGTGTGGTAGTGCACGCCTGTAATCCCAGCTACTCAGGAGGCTGAGGCGGGAGGATTGCTTGAACCTGGGAAGCAGAGGTTGCAGTGAGCTGAGATCACGTCACTGCACTCCAGCCTGGGCAACAGAATGAGACTCCGTCTTAAAAAAAAAAAAAAAAAAAAGAAAGAAAAAGAAAGCCTTAGAAAACAGAACTGGGGTTTGACTACCCAACACATGCACGCACGCGTGCACACACACACACAGAGTTTCAGATTTACCTCTGAGTTATGCATAGGATAGACCTCAGCAGCATGGGAAAGCCGTGAAATGAGATTTGAGCCACACACATGTCTCAGCCTGACTCCCCAAGAGGCACACGGGCAGGACAGACCCAATGGTGTGCTGCAGCTAGCTGGTTCCTGCTCCCAAGAGCCAACTGTTAGCATCTCTTCTCCACTCTTCATTCAGTGACATCATGTGGATAGCTTGAAATTGGCCAGAAGGCAAGTATTTGCACTACAAAAATCAGCAGATGCTATAATCCAGGGCTGGTTGTTAAAAATTAACCAAGTCACACTGGAGAGACAGAGGCCTGAGGAGGTGAGCTTGAGGAGCTGAGATGTGAACTCCCATCCCAATAGGGCCAGGCAGAACTTAAGGTCTGAACCTAACTGGACTGAGGACCTCACAAGACAAATCATCACTATTCTCCAGAGGCTCCCAAGAGAACACACAGTCTGCAAAAAATAACACCCACAATGCCGAAGACACAATGGGAAACTGACAACATGAAAATGAGATCGATTCAGAAGAACAAATGGGTACCCCAAGATCGCCCAAATGCTGGAGCCACAAGACAGTCTTTAAAGCAGCCACTATAACCAGACTCCCGTGATAAAAGAAAACACATTCAAAATGAAGTTTTAAAAATAGGAATTTACAACAAAGAAATAGAAAATATAAAAGAGAGGCAAGTGGACATTTTACATTTAAAAAAAAAAAAAAAAACAACCCCTGAATAGCTTGAACCTGGGAGGCGGAGGTTGCAGTGAGCCGAGATCGCGCCACTGCACTCCAGCCTGGGTGACAGAGTGAGATTCTGCCTCAGAAAAAAACAAACAAACAAACAAACAAAAACACCTCCTGAATGGAGAAGAGTAGAATGGAGGTAACAGGGGAGAGGGTAAGTTAACTTGAAGATAGACAAGTCATAAAAGAAAATACTGAGAAACTAAACTGCATCAAACGTAAAACTTTTGATATTCAAAAGCAAATCATGACTGGGAAAAAAAAATCACAACACACTGATTAGACAAAAGATTTGTATCCAAGACTATATAAAGAAATCTCAAAACCCAATAATATGAACTCAAACAACCTAATGAAAAATAGACATTTCACCAAAGAAAGTTTCAAATAATCCATAAATACCTGGGAAGATGCTCAGCATCCACAGTCATGGGGGAAATGCAAATGTTAAACTATCGCAGTGGGAAACACCCATACTCGAACAGCTACAATGAAACAGACTGACCACATCAAGTATTGGCAGTGACTGGCATGGAGGAACGAGAACTCTCACATGCTGCTGATGCGAGCGTGCAAGGGAGTCTGCTAATTTTTCTTTTTCTTTTCTTTTTCTTTTTTTTTTTTAGATAGAGTCTCACTCTGTTACTCAAGCTGGAATGTGGTGGCACAGCCATAGCTCACTGCAGCCTAGATCTCCCAGGCTCAAACAATCCTTCCACTTTAACCTCCCGAGTAGCTGGGACTACAAGTGTGCACCACCACACCCAGCTAATGTTATTTTTAGTAGAGACGAGGTCTCATTATGTTGTCCAGGCTGGTCTCGAACTCCTGGGCTCAAGTGACCTGCCTGCCTCGGCCTCCCAAAGTACTGGCATCACAGGTGTGAGCCACTGCACCTGACCTGGTCTGGAAGTTTCTTAGTTATCCACAGACCTATCCTATGGGCCAAAATCCTACTCCCAGATATTCACCAAGAGCAATGAAAATACATCTATGCAGAGGTCTGCTGAGGAATGGTTATGGCAGCTTTAATAGCAATAGCCAAAAAAGTAGAAACAACCCAAATGCCCATCAACAGGCGAATGGATACATAAATAATGGAATACTTTTAGAATGAAATACTCAACTACAAAAAGGAAAGAACTATTGTTGCAGGCCAACCACGTGGATGAATCTCCAAACCACTGTGCTGAGTTGAGTGATGTAAGACAAATGCAAGTCCTCACTATGTGATCCCATTTATATAAAATCCTGGAACACACGAGCTAATCTATGGCAGAAGCAGGCCAGGGGTTGCTGTGGGACAGACTGCAAAAGGGCACAAAGAACTTTTGGGGGTGATAGAAACATTTGCTATACTGAATGTGCTGAAAATTCCTTGGGTATAGACATGTATCAAAGCTGATCAAATTATACACTTTAAATATGTACGGTTTACTCTTCCACAATAATCCTTCTATAAAGTTGTACCAAAAGACGAGCCCCATGTAAATGTCTCCCCACCAAAACTGTCTGGCTCTAAACCACTTGAGAAGTGTGTCTTCTAAAGTCAGAAACACCTGGGTTTGGGCTGGGTGCAGTGGCTCATGCTTATAATCTCAGCATTTTGGGAAGCTGAGGCAGGTGAATCACCTGAGGTCAGGAGTTCAAGACTAGCCTGGCCAACACGGCAAAACCCCGTCTCTACTAAAAAGACAAAAATTAGCTGGGTGTGGTGGCGGGTGCCTGAAATCCCAGCTACTCAGGAGGCTGAGGCAGGAGAATCGCTTGAACCCAGGAGGCAGAGGTTACAGTGAGCTGAGATCGCTCCACTGCACTCCAGCCTGGGTGACAAAGCGAGACTCCATCTCGAAAAAAAAAAAAAAAAAGAAAAAAGAAAAAAGAAAGAAACACCTGGGTTTGAATCTTAGACCTGGCAAGAGACTGAAGTTCCTCGACCTCAAGGCCTTTGTGTGTACAATGGAAAAGCCCACAGCATCCGCCGACCTTGGAGCTGCTGTCGGTACTGGGTGGGTGCGTGGCTGGGAGGTCTGTCCCAGCCCTGGAGGTGACGCATTCTCCACACTATCTCCATGCTTGTGCTCTGGTCACAGTGTCCTGCCCTCTCTCCACTCCTGAGAGTTCCTTCCTGGGAATCCCAAGGCACCATACGGTCTGTGTATGGCGTTCACAGGGTCTTGTCTCACCCTTTTGTGGGTGCATTTTTATCTCTAGAAAACCACAGGCGTCTGGAGAGGAAGAATGCATCACAGCCCGTTGATTCTCCACAGTCCCTTGCATCACAGTCTGTTGATTCTCCACGGTCCCTAAGACAATGCCTTGCAAGCAGCAAGCCCCTCGGATGCTGCTTACGGGAGATGTGTGTGTGGGCGCGGAAGGGTGCCCAAGCTGGTGCTGTGCACGCCAATGGCAATCCCATCTTGTGGAAAATTTATGACTAGCAAATACTTCACGAAATCGGGAATTATTTTTAGTTCTATTTGTTTAAAATAAAGAAGCCATTCTCTTAAAAATGTGTTAATTAATGAACAAGCTTCCACATTTTAGGTTTTATATACTTTTCTGTCACTTTCCCTGACAAAGTCACACAGTTAGGAACCATGCCTGTCACATTTTAAACAACGACGGCTCTAAAGTCTTACAAAGCACAGCACAGAGTGGATGATCAATACATGAATCTACTGAAAGCTTGGGGTCACCAGGAGAATAGATAAAGTCTGATACCTCTGAGTTAAGACAAGGTGCCTTGAAATAACTTTAGCACAATGCCATTCTCAAACACAGCAGTGGTCCCAGGCTTACAATTAAAAAAAAAAAAAAAAAAAGGGGCGGGAGGCCAGGCATGGTGGCTCACGCCTGTAATCCCAGCACTTTGGGAGGCCGAGGAGGGCGGATCACAAGAAAAAAAAAAAAAAGCTGAGCTTTCCTGTGCTTCGGGCAGCCTCAGTTCTCAGCTTTGGTTTTCCCTCCGGACAGAGTCACCATGCTGCCTGCGTCTTCTTCCTGAGCTACAGGCTTCCACGGTCTTCCAGAAGAACAACGCTGTCCTCTTCCGAAACCATGCTTCTGCACATGCCTGGCTGCTTCAGGAACCATGGCGCCATGCACCCGACGCGTAGGCGTGTGGGGAGTGGCCTCAGGTCCCTTGGCTGGTCACCCAGCAAGCCTGGGCAGTGCTGGCCAGCTGTTCAAGGAAGGCCCAGCAGAGCAGGCTGAGCTGGGATGGGCCTCTGGGGTCTGCCCTCCCCACCTTTCCATCCTCATCTCCAGCCCAGCCCTCTCTGCCTCAGACCCTTCAATGTCCTGTAAAATGGAGTAAGCACCACCTTGTAGGTGCAGTCCTCAGGAGCAGCACCTGACACACCGAAGGCCATCAGTATACATGTTTGGCACTGTGCGTGGATTCTGCCACTTCTCTACACTTCTCTGTTATGCACAGGTAATTTAAAGAAAACATTGAGCATCGTGAATGGCATATGCTAGGGGCTGAACAAGCATAACTTCACTCCTCTTATTTCTGGGACCTCCTGGATGCCTAAGAGGTGACAGCCAAGGGGGTGACACTCAGGAAGAGCTGAGCCCCTTAAGCCTTCTATGCAGTATCTTAACGCATGTTTACCCCTCCATCCCAACTCCTGGGATGGGAAGGCTTATAGTGTGGGGCAGTGGGGCTGCGCCAGCCGGGAGTTGATGTGTAACATGAACAAGATACAGCCAAGGTGAACAGTGGCAAGGCCAGCGCGCTCACACAACACGGTTCTCGCCGGTCAACTTCTCCCGTGGTGTCGGTAGGGCAGGTGGGTGGCTCAGGATCACAGAAAAAACAAGGGGTTTAATGACTAGAGCCAAGCCTTGGAAATGGACTTCTGTTCTGCTTTCCAAGCAGCAATGCTAGCATCAAACAGACGGCAGATAGTCACACCCCTCTTTTTTCAACCCTAGACATCAAACAGACAAAATGGTACCAGTGACAGACTAATATTCAAAGGCGATCTTGATCCTTCTAGACCTGTCAAAGACAATAAGGAGCATCCCCCTGTTTAGCCCCATGGAGGAGCGAAGAGATTTCATTATCAACCGATCCTAGTGACTGGCCTTCCAGAGCTGGAGCTCCCTTAGAAACCCAGCCTAATTCCACCGCTATCTTACACATGAGACCCTCTGAGGAGAGGCTCAAACGGGGAAGGAGGCGAAAACAAGGCCACCCGAAGGTTATCATGAGGATGAAATCACGATGACAGCAACACTGTTGAGTGCTCAGTGTACGCCGGACACCTGCATTAACTCACTGACTCTCTGCACCCGGCTGTGTCCCCTTTCACAGGTATGGAAAAAGGCACATGCAGGGTGCCCACCCTGCTGGAGTCAGCCCTCAGGTCATGGAGCCTATTCCCTATCTGCCCGGGAAGCAACCCCGAGGCCCTGGCTCTTGCCTTCCCACCTCCCAAACTGCCCCAAAGGGGTGAGGAAAAGAGCTTCTAGATGATTCTAACCCCACCTCTATAACCGCAAGCTGTGAGATCCTCAGGAAACACTTCGACTTCATGAGGCTCAGTTTTCTAATCTGAAAAACAAGAATATTAACCATAGACAACGGCCACTCACTGAACACCAGCTGCAGTAGAGCCGAGCATACATGTAATCCTCACCGCAACCATAGGAGCTAGATCCTGACATCCCCGTCTCACAGAGGAGCAGACTGAGGTTAATGATGTGGCACATATCCACGACGACAGTTTCCGCAAGGCTTTCCTAGCGGAATCACCCCCAACCACAGCCCTAGAAAGAAGGATGAACACTCTTCCACAGGGGCTGGCATGCACCTTAAGGCAGGTGCCCACTGGAACCCTGTCTGTGGTATCAAGGATTTTACAGTTGACCTTGAAGCTCACCTAGTCCAAAGCTCTCACTGTACAAAAAGCCAAGCCCGGAGGTCACACAAAGCTCTGGACCTGAGCCTCTGGGTCCCGCGGTCTGGAAAGTGCTCCTTTCTCTGCATACTATGGGGCTATCAACTTGAGCTGGTCCAGTCTGCAGATCTACATCCTGCCCGCCTGGGCAGAGGCGGGCGTGGGACCAGTGCGGATCTCCACGATTTGTCAGCCCATCCTGATAAGTCTGAGGCTCCGACCATCATATCTCATCACAGCGTCATTAGGATTACAAGTGCCACGCGGTAGAAGAGGAAGGGAAAAACGAACAAAAGGATGAGAAATAAGCCCATTTCACCGGGAAAAGATGACTCTGATTTATTGCTCTATAGCAGCTGACGATGGCCTGTCAGAGAAATTCTGTGTTGAAAATAAAGAATAAAAATCACCCAGAGTTGTTTTGCCACACGTCCAAATTAAAAAATGCTACTCTCCGGATGATTTATGCTTCAATTTTTTCCCTTATTCACAGAGAATTTGTCCAGCATTACAAGAGCACCTAAGAGCAATAATACAATTCAAAAGGAGACAGAAGAGGCCGCAGAGGTGTTGATGTGCGGCTGAGGGCTGGGTGCTGGCCCAAAGGCAGGGCTTTGGTGCTCAGAAGCATTGACCTTACAGGGAGGAACAAGGAGAAACCAGCCAGGCAGGCCCCGCAGGCAGCCTACAGAGCCGCTTCGCAGTGCAGCTGAGGGAGTCCTGCCCCACGGGGCCTCGCTCGGGGCAGCCACCATGGGAGAATGTCCCCACCTTACAGATGTCAGGCTTGGCCACAAGTCCTTGGCCACGGGGCCTGAGCAGAGTGACATATGCCACACTGGATCAGAAGCACGCTGGACCACCACGTGGTATGGCCCCCTTTCTTTCTCCCGTCATAAGTACAAGATAATGTTGGCTGACCTGACGACTCCTGGGGTAGAAATGTCATGTAGACGCCGGGCGCGGTGGCTCACGCCTGTAATCCCAGCACGTTGGAAGGCCAAGGCAGGTGGACTGCCTGAGCTCAGGAGTTCGAGACCAGCCTGGACAACACTGTGAAACCCGTCTCTACTAATTTACAAAAAAATTAGCCAGGTGTGTTGGCACATGCCTGTAGTCCCAGCTACTTGGGAGGCTGAGGCACGGGAATTGCCTGAACCCCAGTGGTGGAGGTTGCAGTGAGCCGAGATAGTACCTCTGCACTGCAGCCTGGGCAACAGAATGAGACTGTGTCTTTAAAAAAAAAAAAAAAAAAAGCAATGTCATGCAGGGCAGGGTCCCAAGACCCTAGCCAACCTCTCGTTGATATGTAATGTAAGAAGATGTCAACTCATGCTTATAGTCACTGACATTTAGGAATAGTCTGTTACCACAGCATAAGCTGGTAAAAAAAAAAAAACAAAAAAAAAACATACAGCTCATCTTCCTGCAACGCCCCTGCACCTCTGCTCCGGCACACAAATGCTTTCTCTTCAAGGCATGGTGCAAAAAAGCCACTACTTCCAGAAGCATCTCCTCATTCCCAGCCGGGAGCAACATTTCTCTTCTCGAGACCCCAGCCCCTCAGTTGTCTACCCGTGGACTTCCTGGGTGTTTGTTTTTTGCATGATTCTTTGTGACCAAGCTGTGTTTCTCCAGCTGCCTTGAGGCCATGCCCCAGGGAATAGTGCTCTGAATCGTACCCTGGATTCTGTGCCTACCTGCTCCATCTAAAGCAGAAAACTCCACAACTAAGATCTCTTCTAACATTTAAGGAATAGAGCCTAATTAGCACATGAATACGTGTTGAACTGTGAATGAATCAATGAGTATGGAAACTACATTATACGCAGTGCTTATAGAACCAAGTTGCCAAGGGAGATATCATCTCTCCTGCAGGAAGGAAGTCCTGCCTCCCCCTGATTCACTCAGCGCACAGCCTTGAACAAAACAGAGCAAGAGTTATAACCTTCAGATGTGGGGGCAGAATAGGACCCATTTGGGCTGACACAGGCCACGGAAACCACAGGGCTAGTGTCTTGAGCCCTTGATCGGACGCCTCCCGCCCACCGTGGCCGCAGCGGACACTTCTCCACGCTTTTGCCCAGATCTCTGCACCGCGTGGCTGGGTCTTGCCTCTCTGAGGACCTCACTGGCTGCCACCCAAACTCGACTCTTCTACTTATACTTGCTCAGCATTTTTGTCATCCTTGTCCTTGGCCAGTCCCTGCCTTGGTTTCTGCTCTTCCCACACAAAGTTTTGGGAATCAATTCATACATATAGGAGATTAACCAAAGTCCGTGATCAGTTCTGGACTGCTATGGATTCCAGATCCACCTTACGTAGCCATGTGAGCTCTGGTAAATTACATAACCCATCGAATTTCTTTATCTATAAAGCCGCAACGATAACGTCATGAAGGATTAAGGTAAAGATGAGAAATAGTATAGCAAAAGCATCTACTATGCTATGTGGTTGCTAGTAGGTGTCATCTATTATTTATAAACCTACATGATTGTAATAGCATCCTGTCCATATTTCTCCATCCTTAGCTGCTACTACATTATAGAAACCTCTGTGAGAAGTTATACTCAGCAGAATTCATTTTTGAAAACAAATTTTTTGTAAAACAGGTTAAGCTATGTGATTGCCTTCATTCATTCAACAAAATGCTTTGTGTGCCGACACTAACAGCCACTGTTTTAGGCAAATGTGGCTGAATCCCTGACTTCAAGTCCAGTCAGAGAGAAAGAGAGAGAGAAGATGAGAGTAGCTGTACGCACAGCAGGAGCATGCACAGGCTACCTGGCAGGGGTGTCTCCTGTCATTACAGTTAGCAGTGACAATAATGACAAATATTCTACCACCATCAATGACAATTTGCAGACAATGGAAAATCTGGGCTCTTGAAACTTCATTCTTCCAATCTCTTGTAGGCCATGCACTGCTGACTGGCTTTCCTGGTGCTGTTTCAGTGGTACTCACAGTGTAGAGAGAGTTTTTTACTTAATGATCAGCCCCTGTCTGAGTCATCACTTCTAAACCGCTCAGCAATTCTCTTTCAATCCTCTTCCACCTTCAGGAAACTGCCTTCCATCCACCGAGGAATCTCCGGGCTGCACATGTGGCCACAGGAGGCCCCATCCCTGCAGACCGGGGAAGGTGCGCCCCCTGCTCTTCCAAGTAGACACATGGGGCCCGATCGCAAGGGTTCCTCGGTCAGTGTTTGCTCAGACAGGGGACACGGCTCTGGACCGGACAGTGTGCTAGCCAAAGGACGAAGAGGACCTGACCTGCAGCCACTCAGACTTGAGATAGGAGCCCTAGCACTGCCAAGTCCTACTTGTGGGCTGGGTCAAACCAGGTTAGCTTTCTGAGGTTTTGCTAGGACACCTGCTTCCCAGGCTTGTTGTGAGAATTAGGCAAGACGATGTTCGCGGAGTCTTTGGTACAACACACGGAGAAGACAGAGGACCACAGGTATTCCCGAGGAGACCTGTCACTTCACTGCTCAGGATTTCAGCCCCTCCCTGTACGTGATCTCACAGGAGCCCTGAAAGACCAGATAAGACATCACCGTGCGAGAGAAGGTGCATGGTGAATGAAAGCCTACTGATGTCTGCGTGCAGGACCTTCTGTCCTACAACCCCTAAACGGTGGACTTGGGGGTTCTTCAATGTAGTGGCTGCCAGGGAAGGAGAGGAGAACGATTTCTAAAAAATTACATGTGCTTTTGTGTTTGGGAGATCTCGCGTATCCTGTCTGCTTCTCAGAGTTACAGGGTGACCTGCCAGCTCTGAGACTTTTGACTATTTCCTCGCCTCTCTGGGTCTCAATTTCCTCATCTATAAAATAAGAAAAAGCGTCTATCCCATGGCATTCTTACAGGAATTCAATGAGAGAGAATGGACTGTGTGTGCAGACAGTGCTAGGCAAGTCCATGACCAGTGTATTTGAGTCCTCCCCTCCCTTCCTAGCTCCTTGCCTATAAAAAAGAGCGAAGATGATGGTATCTAGCTTCCTTCCCAGAGCTCCAAGCTGGGAAACAGGGATATGATATGGCATTGTTGTGCAAAGCATCTCTTAGTTAAAATATGCTTGTTCAGTCTTTGCTTTTTGGTTTTTTTTATATATTTGTTCCAAGCTCAACTTACTCGCCGTATGAACTCGGGCAAGCCACTTGATGACAGTAACAAAAGAATTATTTTGCTATCATAGCCTACCATTATTTAGTGTGATACAATTTAACACGACTTCAGAACAATCACCTCATTTCATCCGTACAAGAACCCTTCCTCATTCACCGATGGGGAAACTGAGGCACACAGATGCCACACTAGTCACCCAAAGGGATGGAGCCGGAAATGCAGTGTCAGGATGGCATGTGACCTTTCCTGCTCCAGTCCCGCAATGGGGATGCCTGCACCACGTGGGGAGGGCCACTCCTGCCCAGGGCTCGGGGAACCTGGTGGGAGCACGGGCCTGGAGTGGCGTCACATGCTCACGCTGACCTCCACCTCATCTGCTCCACACCTGTTGGCCTCTGAAGACTCTCAGACTCCTCACCTGAAGATTCCCGGCATCCCTAACTCCGGCCCTTTTGAGATAGCGCCTACCAGAGCCCAGGATGCCACAGGCCAACAAACTGTCTAGCATGCACCATCACGGCTCTTAGTCCTGCTGAAGGAGGATTTAGAGATGGAAAACCCCAAACACCTCCTAAAGTGATTTCCGAGGGAGGCAGTGCGCTTCTTCATTCATAACGTGCATGCTAAGTGCCAGCTCTGCAAGGAGCATGAGGCCACATGCTACGAACACGAAGACAAAGGAAACGCAGCCCCTGCAATCAGGCGCGAATGGTGAGTGGGGAGGTCGACGCCTATCTGCAGAGCTGTGACAGACGCTGTACCAGAGCTGGGAGCCCGTCTGGTGGCAGCGTGGGGAAGTCACTCAGCTTAGTGCCTTCTAAAGGTAGAGCAGAGCCACTAAGCCCCTGAGCAAGGACAGGGCACCCCAAGACGAGGACTGAGAGCCGAAAGGTAAGCGTGTGGCACGCATGGAACGAGTGGGCACTGAGTGTGGTGATAAAACACGGAGAGAATGGGGGAGTGGGCACTGCAGTGTGGTATAAAGCATGGAGAGAGTGGGGGAGTGGGCACTGCAGTGTGGTATAAAGCATGGAGAGAGTGGGGAGTGGGCACTGCAGCACGGTATAAAACACGGAGAGAGTGGGGAGTGGGCACTGCAGTGTGGTATAAAGCATGGAGAGAGTGGGGAGTGGGCACTGCAGCACGGTATAAAACACGGAGAGAGTGGGGAGTGGGCACTGCAGTGTGGTATAAAGCATGGAGAGAGTGGGGAGTGGGCACTGCAGTGTGGTATAAAGCATGGAGAGAGTGGGGAGTGGGCACTGCAGTGTGGTATAAAGCATGGAGAGAGTGGGGAGTAGGCACTGCAGTGTGGTATAAAGCAGGGAGAGTGGGGAGTAGGCACTGCAGTGTGGTATAAAGCATGGAGAGAGTGGGAATGGACTTCAGACTGGAAGGAGGCAAAGTCAGACCATACCTTGCTGCACCTCAGGAGGGAGATGCTTTAGCCCTGTGTCTACAGGATATTGTGAAACCACGAAACATCGTGTTCTTGAAGAGTAACAGTAAAAGCTCTTTTTATATTATGGGAAGAGGCACAGAATAGTGAACACAAAACGATCCCAATTTGGTGTGAATGAAGTAGACACAGATAGCAATATGGGTGCGGGCCCAGAGAGGGAGGTATTCTCTCTGGATGCTGGGATTCCGTATCATCTAAACATTATTTTCTCCGTACTTTTCCTTCTTTTCTAAAATGAACACAGTTATTTTTGTGGGTTGGACTGACGTCTCAAAGAAGAAAAGAAATCCCCTTCCTGGGAGCCCAGGGCAGCTGTGGGGACAGCGCTGGGGGCAGTGGCTTCAGGGGCAGGTGCAGGCTGGAGGGCCAAGGTGGCGGGGCCGGTGCTGGGGCCAGTGGGGCCAGGAGAGAGGGACGATCAATGTAAGCCAACAGAGAGACCAGCGTCGTCCACACTGGAGGCAGCAAGGAGAGGAAGGGAAGAGAATTAGAATGAGGCGGTTCTGGAAGCGCTCCTGGCAGACGGCAGGGCAGTGAATGAAAACACTTGGAAGGCACAGTGTGAAGCGGAAACGCGGACTCAAATGTCACGTATTATTACCACTGCCGCCACGGTTTCTAATCGCGTTAAGCATGGGTAATGAAGCCTTCTCTGGCCAGCGCTTGACAAAGCCATCGCTGAGCAGCTGCCACCAGGGCTCCGCACATGCTCTGGTGCCCACTCTGGCTCAGGACGCCGACAGCTGAAACGCGTTACCAGATGCACAGAGACACCTCCTCAGCGGCCCTGCGTCTTCGGGGATTTGAAAACAGAGTTCTCCTTGTGGGAGATCAACTCAGCCGGAAAAATCTTTTGGGAGTCTGGTTTAATATTGAAAATGCCACATCCATTGAAATATGAATAGGAAAATGTCCGTAATGATATGAAATTGACAATTAGGGATAAGAAACACATTCCTGCATTGAAACAATAAAGCAGCAGCCTCTCTCCACCCATCACTGCCTGGAAGGTTTTTGGGAAGCTGACAAAGCTGCCCCACCTGTGTGTCAACTCAGCCATCCCTATGCCGAAATCAGAAAGAAAACCACACAGTCAGTGGCTCCTTTGTAACAGTCTATCTTTATTTTTTTTTGAGACGGAGTCTCGCTCTGTCACCAGAGCTGGAGTGCAGTGGCGCAATCTCGGCTCACTGCAAGCTCCGCCTCCTGGGTTCACGCCATTCTCCTGCCTCAGCCTCCTGAGTAGCGGGGACTACAGGCACCCACCACCACACCCAGCTCATTTTTTGTATTTTTAGTAGAGATGGGGTTTCACCGTGTTAGCCAGGATGGTCTCAATCTCCTGACCTCGTGATTCACCCGCCTCGCCTCCCAAAGTGCTGGGATTACAGGCATGAGCCACCGTGCCCGGCTAGAAACAGTCTATGTTAAATGTGCAATTCCTTGAGACACACAGAGTTATACCCGATTAATTTTTAAAGGCCAAAGGAAAGAAATAAGACAATCGAATAAAGTGCCATGTCCTCAGATTCAGCTCCTCCCTTCCTCCTGCCACTTGACAGATAGGAGGGAATGCCCGCTGTTCTCCAGGTGCCAGGCACCAGGACACAAGGGCCATTCAAACATGACTTGTCCTCAAAGAACTGGCCAGACAAGTGAGCAGGCGACTCTACCATACTTCGCTAAGGGCTATATCTGGGGGACATTTGCCATGGGAGCCAGAGAATGGGCGAAAGCCCAGAGTCCAAGGAAGGTCCTGGAAGAGGTAACACCTCTGCTGGACACCGGGGCCTAGAGAGGTCGAGAAGCACAGGAGCCAGGGCCCTGCGGTGAGTGGGCAACGCACAGCAAGAAGTGTGGCGGGCAGGTGCCAGCACCTGAGAGGAGGCCGGGGAGCAGGGCGAGCCAGAGAGGGCGGCCCCCTGCGAGTCGGGAAATTCCAGAAGGAGGTGGTCCAGCACGCTGCATGGGGCTAAAAGGACAGAGCCTCACCAGCCGAGACCCTCAGCCCACCCTCCCAGTCCCCATTCCCAGGGCAGGATCTGCTCCCAGCCCGTCCAGGTCCACAGAGGCTCCTGTTTGAAGCTGCAGGACTGCAGGTGTGGAAAGCAAACCTGTCACGGGGCTGATGTGCATCCTCGCAGCCCCGTGTCCCAGGCCACCCCATCGCTGGGGGCTCTGTGCCTCCCTCTGGTCCTTTTCAGCAAGTGCTCCCACCTTCTGTGGCTCCAGAACAGCCTGGTCACATCTGATCATGGCCTATTCAGTATTGCCCAAAACAGTTTCGGTTCCTAAGTCCTAGAATTGGAAAGAAATCTCTAAGTTCAGGATGGCCATAAAAATGCCTCCAGGGCCCAGGAAGAGAGGGAGGCTGGTAGAGAGGCAGGTGCGGGTCTTGTTTGCGGGAAAGGCCTGCCCCTCGGGCACCAGGGCCGCAGCATGTGGTTCTGCTTAGCTCCAGCTCCTGATCTCTCGAAAGAACCAGAAACAAGATTGAATCTGAATTTCCTGTATTTTTACAATGACAGCTCAATTTGTTGCTTTTTTTTCACCCTAGGCAGCCCAAATATATCTGCGAGCTGGACTGGGCCTGCTGGCCACACGTGTGGGATTCCCGTAGTTTGGTTGGAACACACTATCAGCAGTTCCCCTCACCCCTGCCTTAGAGGATCCACCACGGCCTCCACCCTCAGACACAAGGAGCGCAGGTGGGTTACTGCCCACAAGTCTCTCTTACTTCTGAACAGCTCTGGCAGTCAAGTTTTTCTTAATACATCTTCTCCACCAACTCTCTAGACACTGACACAAATTACTAGACAGAGAAACAGGGAAAACATCAGATACTGAAGTTTGTGTTAATTCGGGAGTTTTTGCTATGCTCTATTCCAACAAATATCATCATCATCATCATCATCATCATCATCATCATCTTCGTTTTCAATTTCATACTGTGAAAACCTCATAGTGCCAGAAGGAATGAAATGAAACACAATGAAATGGTGGGGGGGATTTTAAAAATTGAAAAGCAAATGGATCAGACACATAGCTAGAGTATATCTGCCCCCTCCTTGCAGAGGCAGGATGTGCAGAGCGGCAGCCCCAGACTCAGCAGTGTCACAGGCCTGGGCTCAAAGGTGCAGAGGGGCCCGCAGGGACACAGGGCAGGGGCCACGCTCCAGCTAGGCCAATGGCAGCTCCACTGTCACCCACAGAACTTCCTCCAAGAAGCTATGACCAAATCAGCCAGAGGGGAGCCACAGGCACCTTGGCCAATGTCCCTCTTCCTCCTTCCTCACCTCATGGCCATACAGAGCTTTGGAAATTAGAAGCCAACCACAGCAGAGGTGGCTGGAACCCTAGGGAGGGACAAATTCACTCTCCCACACAGAGGGAGGCTGAGTTCCGGCAGGGTGCTGGGCCAGGGTGAAGGGGAGCTGGGGAAGGGGACAAGGCTGTGGGTGTCCCCAAGCATCCGCGACAGTGCATAAGCCGGGCACCCACAGCAGCCTATGAAGGGGGGTTGGGGTAGCACCTCCCATCACTGTCCTCACTGGGACATACCTGGGGCGGACCCACATGATTGGTTCTCTGGCAGGCCCAGAACCCCTTGGTATGGGCGAATGGAAATGCTTGTCTGGGCCTCAGCTGCAGACACTGAAGAACAGGGCAGCAGAGCCTGGGGGAGGCACGATCGGCTCGTCTTCAGAGCGGGTGGGCATCCTCCCTGGCCCTCAGCCTGCACAGGAGGCTGCCAGGTGAGAAGGGTGCAGTCCGCACGCACCATGACCAGGACCCTGGGGCTGGAGAAGCCTCACAGGGAAACAACAGAGGCCGTCAGAGCAGAAGTGGTTTGTCCACTTCCCTGGAGGACCAGCAGCCCCTGGCCAGAAGTGGGGCTGAGATGCTGCCCCAATGTCCAGAAGTGAGGATTCAGGGTGGGGCCCTCTTACTCTAGGAAGAGGCTGTGCTCTGAGTTGCAAGACCAGAAGAGCAGGAGTGAAAATGGGACACAGGGGGCCCAGTATGGCAGGAGGGCAGGCCAGGGGCTGGCAGGAGGGCAGTCAGTGCCCTCATCCGTTTAGCCTTAACAAAGGCAGACAGAGACTGTGCAGGTGGTAACATCACCATCCAATTCAACAGCACAAGGAAAGGAATTTTCCAAGGCTGGTCACAGCTATCTACAACCAACTGGTTTGCCCAGACGGTATGACTGTAACTGTGGCAAGCCAGTGCTCCCAAACATGACCAAATGCAAGCTTTTCAGTGAAGGTCTCGGGGCAGGCTGGCCGAGCAGGAGGCAGGCTGGGCAGAGGGCAAATGCCACTCTGCACCCCTGGGCTCAGTCTCTGGCCCACATGGGCTCCGGGCATGGGTTTGCCACACTGTTCTGCAAATTTCTTCCTAAGGCCAATGGGAGACAGTGCCAGGGCATATCTGAAGGAGCCCCATGGAGAGGGTCCTGCAGACCAGTGTGCAGAAAGGACAGAGACACATGAGGATGCATGAAGAACACAGGCTCCAGAAGCAAACCCATCCGGGATGGAACCCAGCTCCCTCCACTAAGTCACTTAACTTCTCAAGCCTTAGTGTCCTTTTCTGTGTTTTACAAATTAGAAGACTCGCCTGACTGATTTGTGAACACTGAACTGGGCTGACAGATGTGAGAGCACTTTGTGGACAGTGACTCGGGATGGTAGTAACAGGGGGCGGCCACATAGCAACCCTTCTCTAGTTCTCAGCAAGGGTGATGACGTCTCCGCCTGCTGAGCACGGGGGTTCTCCCTCATTCTGGCATTTTACCTTCCTAGGGTCGGTTAAGGAATAGACACCCAATAGTTATTTATTGAATCCCTGGGCATTGACCCAAAAAGTGTTCTTACTTGGATCAGAAATTTGGTCATTGGTCATTTTGTTTTTTAAAAAATCTTGAGAATCTTAAGAGCTTCTAATGGAGGCAAGATGCTAGAGACAGAACTTGAGAAAAACCATTCTCAAGATACCTGAGAAAAACCATCATTCCCAGAACTTATTGGTGCTTAACAGGTGTAACAAGAGTTCCACAGTCAGATAAACTGGGGCAGCATGAAAGTTGGAAGAGTAGAAAAGTTCCAGTGTGTCTGAGCAAGCTCCAAAGCCTCCTGCAAATAATTACTACAAATTCTGGACACATTTTTTTCTAAATAAGCAATCTGAAGGCACTGTCAGGAAAAGAAAGACATAGTCGAGAGAACAGAGAACAGACACCCGGAAGAAGGAAAACCACGGTGCCAGGGACCCTTCCTTTATGACTTCTTGTCTGAGGACAGGCCGAGTCAGCACCACGTGGAAACGAAAGCCTGGGGAGAGACTCTGCCATCTTCCTTGGCCAAAAAGTCTGAAGACAGAGTTTGGGGCAACCACAGCAAGGGAAAGGGAGGGAGAGTTGGGGAAAGGAGAGGGCTGGGAGCAGGAGTCCAGAATGCTGTGCACAGAATCTGCCCAGAGCTTTGGCTTACTCCTGAACCTGGTGTGCATGGAGCAGAGTCAGTGAAGTCCAGCTAAGGAGAAAAGAACAAAACTGAGGTTCGAGATGTCCAAGAGGTAGAGTTTTTTTGTTTTTTTTTTTTTAAACTGAGACAGAGTCTCACTCTGCCGTCCAGGCTGGAGTGCAGTGGTCCGATGTCGGCTCACTGTAACTTCTGCCACCTGGGTTCAAGCGATTCTCCTGCCTCAGCCTCCCGAGTAGCAGGGACTACAGGTGCACACCACCACACTCAGCTAATTTTTGTGTTTTTAGTAGAGACGGGTTTTCGCCATGTTGGCCAGGCTGGTCTCGAACTCCTGACCTCAGGTGATTTGCCTGCCTTGGCCTCCCAAAGTGCAGGGATTCCAGGCATGAACCACTGTGCCCAGACGAGGTGGAGTTTTCAATTACAGTCCAACAAAGATAAACAACTGCTAAATAATAATTTTTTAAATGAACTCTCTGCAAAGGACTATAACAGAATCCAGAGACTCCACACATAAGATGACAATGTTCAGGATATAATTGAAAGTTAACTGACCTAAGAAGAACCAAGAAACATGAGCCATCCTTAAGAGAAAAGACACTCAATAAATTGACATCAATTTGAGAGAATACAGATGTTGCAGTGACAAAGATTTTTTAAGTTATTAAAACTATACTCCAGAACATTATTGAAAATACTCTGGCAATTCAGGAAAGAATAAGAAAACTCAGCAGACAGATAAAAATTATTTTAAAAAGTGGAAAAGCTAAAACTGAGAAATAGAGTATCTTCAATAAACAATGCATTGGATAGGCTTCACAGAAGAATGAAAGTGATGGAGGAAAGAATCAGTAGATGGAAGATAGGTCAAAGTGAGTCATCCAATCTTAAGAAGACAGATAAATGAAACATGAACAGCTAGGAAAAGAAAAAAAACAGAGCTTCAGGGACCTTGGAACAATATCAAACATTCTAACATACCTGTCCTTGGAGTCACAAGGATGAGGCCAAAAAACACACGTGTTCAAAGAAGTCATGGCCAGTATTTCCCCTAATTTGGTGAAAAACATAAATATATAATCTCAAGAACTTTGGCAAAACCCAAGCAGAATAAGGGGAAGGAACTTTCAACCAGAATTCTTTATCCAGTGAAAATATCCCTCAGAAATGAAAGCAAAATAAAAACATCTTAGATGAAAGAAAACTAAGAGAAATTATCAACAGAAGTCCTCCTTTACAAGAAATGCTAGAAGAAAATTCTTGGAGTTGCAGGAAATGAGTACCAGATGGAAATGAAACTTGGCTATTTAGGTAATAGTGAAGACCATCAGAAATAGTAAATACTTGGGCAAATATAAAATATTGTTTTCTTATTTATTTTAAATACATAGAACTTCCTAAAACAAAACTTATATCATTATCCTTGTGTGATTTATAATGTACATAGATTTAACACATTTGACAACTGTAGCTTAAATGACAGGGCTTAGGCACAGGAACTGATGTGGTTACAAATATTCTATATTTTATGTGAAATGACACAATAATAACTTTAAACAGACCATGAAAATTAAAGTTGTGTATTGTAATCCCAAGAGCAACCACCAAAAACATCAAGAGGTATAGGTAAAAAGCTGACAGATAAATTCATATGTGACTATGTAATTCATATATAAATACATACATATACGTTATATATAATTAAATAATACAAAAGATGGCAGGAAAAGGGAAACGAATAAAAAGCAGTGGGATCATTCAGGAAGCAAGTATTAAAATGGCAGACTTAAACCAAATGCCAATAAATACCTTAAATATTAATAAATTAAATACTCTTAAAAGACAGAGATTGTTACAATAGATTTAAAAAGCAGGCAGGTATGGTGGCTCATGCCTATAATCCCAGCACTTTGGGAGGCCAAGGCAGGCAGATCACCTGAGATCAGGAGTTTGAGATCAGCTTGGCCAACATGGCGAAACCCTGTCTCTACTAAAAATACAAAAAATTAGCCAGGTACTGTGGCATGCACCTGTAAAGCCAGCTACACAGGAGGCTGAGGCAGGAGAATCACTTGAACTCAGGAAGCAGAGGTTTCATTGAACCAAGATCATGCCACTGCACTCCAGCCTATGCGACAGAGTGAGACTCCATCTCAAAAAGAATAATAATAAATAAATAAATAGTAAAACAACAAAAAAAGGCAAAATTCAACTATATGTTGTCTATAAGTAAAGTACTTTAAATATGAAAACTTAGGCAGGTTTGGAGTGAACGGATTGCAAAAGGCATCCTTTGCAAATAGTATGCTTATATTACCATACTGGGGTGGTTATATCAATATCATATGAAATAGACTTCAAGACAAAGAGTATTACCAAAGACTCATCATTGTCCATAATGAAGTGAAGTGAATCCATTAGCAGGACATAATACTCATCAACATATGAGGATACAATCAAAGAACTTCAAAATACACGAAGCAAAAACTGACACAATGAGAGGGAGTCAGACGATTCCACAATCATGGTTGGAGATTTTAAGATCCTGCTCTCCACAATTGACAGCACAATTAGCAAAAAAAAAAAAAAAAAAAAACCAACAAAAAAAAAACAGTCAGTAAAGACATAAATGAACTGAACAACACGTGCAACTCCAGAGCTGGTATGCAGACAGCACTACAGCAAACAACTTCAGATCCACGTCTTCTTCCAGTGCATAAGGTGTGCTCACCAGGATGAAGCTGATATGGGTCATAAGACAAGTCTGAATAGATGTAAAATGACTGAGTGATACAGAGTACACATTCGACTCTAGTGAAGGATGTATCTCCCTTGGTTGTTAGGGGAAATATATTCAGGTTTGCAATTTATTTTCAAATGCATGAACAAAATATGATGGACTAACGGATAAAAAGGTGGATATAGTAATAGATACTCAATAAAGGAAATATAGCAAAATAGTAGTGGTACAATCACTGCTGTACCCACCACCTAGATTTAACTTTGCTGTATGTTTAAAAATCTTTACAATTAAAAACATTTCTAAAAATCAACTCATTTTCTGAAATGGAAGACTTCTCAGAATCCTTAAGATACAAATGTGTGTGGAAATCCCCAAGAAGGGGAGGTGGATATGCGGAATTTTCCAACTGATCTCTCTCAAGAACCAACCCCCACCCCTTTTAAGGAAGATCTCAAAGAAATTGAGGCTCAAAGACCCTCCTGGTGTGGTCAAATAGGCCCTAGCAGGCTTTGTGCCAAGCAGACCTGATCTTTATTCTAATTTCACTGATTCCTCACTGTGGAATTACTTCATCTTTCTGAGTCTCACTTTCATCATCTGTTAAATGTGGCTAGAAATTGCATGCGCTCAACAGATTCTGTAAGAACGAAGCATGGCCGGGTGTGTTAGAAGCCCTCGTCAATGGCTAGTATATAGCAGGCGCTTGAGAATTTACAGTGACCCTCTCTCCCTTGTCTTCTGGAGTCAGAAGTGACATGCTTGGAGCTTTGCTTCTTTGCTCTTTCTCTAGCAGTGCTATTTACCATGAATGCTTATAGAGGAAAAGCAGGAAAAGCAAGCATTTAGCAAGGCACGCCAGTGTCTCAAAGGCCAGATAATAAAGATGTTAGGTGGCAGCAGAAGGGGAAAGAAGAGGCAGGTGAAGAGATATGAGAGAATCCGCAGGATTTTTTTTAAACAAAAGGCTCCGGCCAAGAGCAGTGGCTCACGCCTGTAATCCCAGCACTTTGGGAGGCCGAGGCGGGTGGATCACGAGGTCAGGAGACCGAGCCCATCCTGGCTAACACGGTGAAACCCTGTCTCTGCTAAAAATAAAAAAAGAAAGAAAGAAAAAAAATTAGCCAGGCGTGGTGGCAGGCGCCTGTAATCCCAGCTACTCAGGAGACTGAGGCAGGAGAATCGCTTGAACCCAGGAGGCGGAGGTTACAGTGAGCTGAGATCGCACCACTGCACTCCAGCCTGGGCAACAGAGTAAGACTCCATCTCAAAAAAACAAAACAAAACAAAAAACCAAAAAAGGCCCTGGCTGGGAAAAGAAGGGTTTTCACACCCTGCGTGAGGAAATGGAGAGAGAAAGGAGTTGGTAATTAAATTGCAGGGTTTCCGTGCAACTCACCTGGCAAGTCAAATAAGTAGCGTGTTGTAGCAAAACAGGGTGGTATCATTAAGGAAATATTAGCATGATGGGGAATGGAGGAAATGAACTACACGCGCGTTTCTTCTGCTATAAATATTCTCACACTTCAGATGCGAGTGAGAGGTTCCCACCATTTTCATAAACCACCATGCACTAATCTCCATCAATGCCACCAAATAGCATTTACCAAGTGATAATGTGGTTCTGTAGCCAGGGCAGGCTGCAGGAAAAGCAATGCTGTATTACTCAGCTGCTAGGAGCAAAGGACAGAGGAGTGACAAACTAACCAGGACAAAGTAGGAAGAGAAATGGACCTTTGTTGTACATGCCAATATCTCCCTTGCTTTAATTTAAATAAAGCTTTGTTTTGTCCTTGTTGAAAAGTAGAATAAAGTTCTTATTCCCCTTGAAATCTTGTATAATTAAAAATACAGTATAGGGGCCAGGCACGGTGGCTCACGCCTGTAATCCCAGCACTTTGGGAGGCCTAGGCGGGTGGATCACCTGAAATCAGGAGTTTGTGATCAGCCTGGCTAACATGGGGAAACTCTGTCTCTACTAAAAATAAAAATAAAAAAAAAATTAGCCGGGCATGGTGGCGGGCACCTGTAATCCCAGCTACTCGGGAGGCTGAGGAAGGAGAATCGCCTGAACCTGGGAGGTGGAGGTTGCAGTGAGCCGAGATCACACCACTGCACTCCAGTCTGGGCAACAAGAGCAAAACTCAGTCTCAAAAAAAAAAAAAAAAATATATATATATATATATAAAAATATATACACACACATATATATACACACACATATATATGTGTATATAATTATATACCTACATATATATACATACATACATATATATACACATATATATAGTATAAGGGAGCCAGGAGAATTATATAGTATAAGGGAGCCAGGAGAATTAACAGCACAGGATTTTGAGTCCGACAGACCTGGATTCTTGTCCACGTTCTGTCCACTGGCACCTGCGTGACCGTGGGAATGTTACTGACCCACTCTGAGCCTCAGTTTCCTTATCTGTGGAAGGCGAATCATAAGCCTTGTATCACAGGGTCTCTGAGTATTAAGTTCACTCTTTCATCCGGGAACTACCTTGTGCCAGGCACTGTTCTAGATGCTAGGGAAACAGAAGGGAATAAAACAAAGAGCCCTCCTTACACTGAGTGGGGGAGGATGGTTCATAAAACACACGTGCGCGCGCACGCGCACACACACACACACACACACAGAGTGATGTACAGATCCTAGCATGTTCCCCATGACCCCTGCCCTGGTGTTCACACCCTCCCTTTTGCTTTTGCCAATATAATGGCTTCCCCTTGAGTAGGGAAAAGAGCATCCCAGGGAGCGGAGACAGCAAATGCCAATGCTCTAAGGCGAGAGGACATCTGGGAAGGTCAGAAGACATCAAAGAAGCCAGTGTGGCTAAGACAGAGGGGCAGGCAGGAGAGGCCACAGATTACCAGGCTGGCCCGATGCCCATCTCCCCAAGTTTTGTTCATTACGGCAGCCCCTTCCTTTAGGAGGAGCCCCCCCCACCCCACCTCCACCTCCACCTTCAAATGTAAACTTCTTATCAAAGTTTCCAATTACGGCAACCCTGATCTGGCCACAGGATTGGGGCTAGGAGCCAGGCCTCACGCACAGGTGCCCCCTTTGCAGCCTTTCCCATTATCAGGGTGAGCCTGTCAACCAAGCCTGCTGACCGAAATATTAAAAAGACAGTAACAGGCCAAGCGCAGCGGCTCACACCTGTAACCCCAGCACTTTGAGAGGATGAGGTGGCGGATCACTTGAGGTCAGGAGTTCGAGACCAGCCTGGCCAACATGGGGAAACTTCCATCTCTACTAAAAATACAAGAACTAGCTAGCGTGGTGGCAGGCGCCTGTAATCCCAGCTAATTGGGAGGCTGAGGCGGGAGAATCGCTTGAACCCAGGAGGCAGAGGTTGCCGTGAGCCGAGATTGCACCACTGTACTCCAGCCTGGGAGACACAGTGAGATTCCATCTCAAAAAAATAAAAATAAAAAAGACAATAACAAAGTAATTAAAACAGAAATTTCTGTGAGAATGATCACAGGAGAAAACAAAACAGAAGACACAAATAATAATATTAGGAATAAGAAAACCTGATTTCATTACAGGTACTAAGACTGTAAAAGGTTAAAAGAAAATTATGAATAATTTTTTGCCAATAAACCTTTAAAACCTTAGATATAATAAAATTGAGAAATAATTCTCAAGGAGAAAACACTGAACTCACCAAAGCTGACTGAAGAAAAAACAGAAAACATTAAACGTGGCGTTACCATATGACCCAACAATTTCATTTCTAGGATACATCTGTGGGCAATGAGAACATTTCCATGTAAAAACGCACACAAGAGCGCACACAGCAGCGTCATTCATGACAGACAAAAGGGGCAGCAACGTAAGTGCCCATCAATCGATAAACTGCTAAATAAAATGTGCAATATCCATGTGATGGAATATCATTTAGCAGTAAAAAGGAAGGAAGTATTGATACATACTTTAACATGAATAGACCCTGAATACATTATATGCTGAGTAAAGCAGCCAGTCACAACAGACCACACACAGAATTCCATTTATATGAAATGTCCAGAATAGGTAAATCCATAGAAACCAAAAGTAGATCAATGGTTGCCTAGGGCTGGGGGTGGCGGGAGTGGAAAGGGGGAGTGGTGGCCAATGGATAAGAGTTTCTGTAGCATAGTAGGTGATAATGTTCTAAAATCAATCATGGTAATGGCTGCACAACTCTGTGAATATCCTCAACACCAATGAGTTACGAGCTGTAAATAGGTGCATCATAGGATATGTTAATTACATCTCAATAAAACTGTCATTTAAAAAGAAAAGAAACTGTTATTGATCATACATGTCTGATATAAATAACTCTGCCCCACCTTCAAAACAGACATCTCAGCTTATACACCACGTCCTGCAGAACAAAGGTCTATAAAATCATTCAAGATAGCACGGCACCCCCTAGAAAGTTTTTGTCCCATGATGGCAAGGTGAGTGGCAAGTCCAGCTTCGGGTGACTGTGGGGGAAGCAGGGCATGTGGCCACAGAAGCCCAGGACAGATTGCCGGTCCACGGTCCAGGTTCTGCTTAGTCCTCATCTATGGAATGAAGGCAACTTTCATCCTCAACGAGTTCTCATGAGGATTCAAAGTAACAATATGCGGAAATACTTTTTACTTGGTGAACTGCAGAGCTCAGGCTTTCTATCACTCGCCTACGAAATGGAAGCTGAACCTGTCAGCAGATGATGCCTGTCAATTAACAATGGTTCTCGCGAATTCAAGGTTGAGGGAATTGAAGTTCAGGGTGGTTGGGGAACATGTCCAGAGTGGCATTGCTGATTTCACAATGAGTAAACCAGGGTTCAAGTCAAATCTGCTGCTGAACAGACAGCATTAAGCAAGATAGCCAGTTGGCCGAGGCGTGACTTTCAACAGGATGAACGCTTAAGTTGCCGCTGTGAGGCATAACAGATATCATGTTGACAAGGCTGCACCAGCCAAGGGCCTTCCAAGAACTGGTGATAAAAGCAAGAAACCAACCCCCAAACCTTAGAATGCTACAGGTGTGAATCAGACCTTTCCCAAATCACCATGGGTTTCTTGATATGGTCCCAGAAATCAACAACTTAAACACTTGTGAAAACATTTGGCAACTGACAATTCAATTCGGCTACAAGAGCAGAAAAAACGGACCGATGTGGTGGTTGCACACCAACCAGTAAGTGAACACCAGGCTCCGAAGGCCTCTTTGGTATGCACCAAAACACACTGGCACGCGGCAAGAGGAGGTGCAGCAGGGAGGGAGGGAGCCGTACCCGCCTTACAGCCAAACAAATGAACTATAAAAGGGTGAGGTGGGTCAACCGAGGACAACGCCGTGCCGAACAGAGTGCCTCATCTGCTCACAGCCTGGAGTCAGCCAGACCCAGGCGGGCACATCCCCACCGCCACCTCCCCACCTGTGACATACGCCTGGTTACGTCACCTCTCTGAGCTCCATTTCTTCCTCCTAAGAAGTTGGAGAATCACCCTAACACCTCACAGAATCGGTATGGGAAGGAAACAAGGCCTCTGCCAACACTCCTCACACAAAGCCCCACTCCTGCAGGGGCTCGATGCCTGCAGGCCCCACCGTTCTCTTCGAAGTGGACACAGCTGGGTGTCCCAGTGGTTAGCACACGAGTCAGGCCAGTTGGAGCTACCCATTTTTTTCTGTCGCCTTCCTATTCAAACCGCTGAACAAAAACTGTGCCATGAGGGTTCAAGATGAGAAGAAAGGTGCCAGTCACATTCTGCTGCCTGGGGGCAGGTGTCCTCACTGCCACCATCCCGGCCGTTGCCACTTTCCCCGGCAGAGTGCTCTTGCTTGCAGACAAAGTCCTTGGATCTCCAGCACCTCCTCTTCTGTTCGTACCATTAGAATGTCAAGTCCAGAGGGCCAGAGGCACTACACGTCTGTTGCTCATTTAAGGAATAAATGCCCATTTTCCACACAGGGCACTGAAACTTAGGAGAAGCTGTACCCCAAGCTGCAGAGTTAGAGGCTGGGAGGCAGAGGCAGGCCTCTGTTCTTCTCACTATGTGATTACAGACTCTGAGCTCACTCCGCGCACCTCTGAGTTTGCACCGAAGGGCACTGACAGGACAGAAAAGGGGCTCACAGAGATCATCTAAAGGCCAGAGCATGAATGGTGATTAGTTAGTTGTGTCAAATCTAATTGAAGTGAAGAAAAACACGTTCTTGGAACGCTTAAGGCCAAGCAGCAGGTGAATATACCTTCTCCTCACTGTGGCAATTAAGCATTATCTGGGAGGAAGGTGTTCTGGCCACCTAAATTGCCACATTCCAATCATTTGCTCATCAGGCTCCCACAAACGTGTATTTTCATCAAGGGCAAATTTTCTCTTCTAATTTCCTTCTTTCTAAGGAGTACGGTGAAGGACACAATCATCTCCTCAAGCTTAAAAGCTGGAGAAATACTTTACTTTCTTACTCACAACTTAAGCTGTTACTAACTTCAGTCTCAAAATGGCTATTTTTCTTCCTTTTGCATTTTTGTGGCTAAAGCCCTGATCCACGTTACTTTCAGAATTAGATTAATAGCAAATTGCATGCCGGACACTGCGTAAGGGGCTTTTGTATCCAGAATCCCATTTAATCTTCACAATAATCACAATAATGAAAGAGGAAATCATTTTATTATTATTATTATTATTATCACAGAAGAAGAGTCAGGCTGAGTTCAGGTGACTTGCCTAAATCAAATGGTAAAAAAAGTGACAAAAGCATGGTATGAACCTAGGTCTGTGTGACTCCAGGCACGGTGCTTTCTATTTCACGGAACTTTTAAGGAAGACGAAAGTAGAATGCACCAAACCGGACCTGAAACAGCAAGACTGCACAGGAGCCCCGCAGCTCGGGTCACCAGAGGGCTCTCCCCGGGAGCAGTGAACAAAGGCCTGGGCAAAGAGTGTGCCAAGAAAAGGGAACAAGAGGATGGAAAAAAGACTCAGAGGTGAAGATCCTAGGGTGCCTGTGTTTGAGAGCAAGATACTGCAAGACAAGGCAGGTCGCCAGAGGATGGGGCCGAGGAGTGCTGGTGGGGCACCTGGAAAGCAGCTATGGCAGTCGACTCACACTGCCTGGGTGGTGGCGGCGGTGACAGTGTCGATGCTGTTCTCTACTGAGCACTTCCTCTGCACCAGGCACTGTGCTAAGCACATCACATCCATTCTCTAATCCGATTCTATAACAACCCAAACCAACACATTCTATTATTAACACACTTTACAGATGTGGAAACTGAAGGTAAAGACGTCAGCTAACTTCTTTCCAAGACCCCACGGCTTGTCAGGAGCAGAGCCGGACTTGAATCCAAGTAGTCTGACTCTAGACACCAAGCCTGAGACACGGGCCAAACTGCCTGCCACAGGAAGTAAGAGGATGGCAGTTTTGAGTGCCCTGGATTCAGAGGCAGAGGACACGATGGAATAATCAATTATCTACATGCAAAAACACCCACTTCGATCCACCTTGCACTATCTACAACAATTAACAAAACGGATCATTTTAAGATACCTAAAACCTATAACTATAAAACTTGTAAAAGTAGGCCAGGAGTGGCGGCTCACGCCTGTAATCCCAGCACTTTGGGAGGCCAAGGCAGGTGGATCGCTTGAGGTCAGGAGTTCAAGACCAGCCTGGTCAATATGGTGACACCCTGTCTCTACTAAAAATGCAAAAATCAGCCAGGCATGGGGGCGCACACCTATAATCCCAGCTACTCAGGAGGCTGAGGCAAGAGAATCACTTGAACCCGGGAGGCAGAGGTTGCAGTGAGCCGAGATCATGCCACTGCACTCCAGCCTGGGTGACAGAGCAGTACTCTGTCTCAAAAAAAACTTGTAGAAGTAAACATTAAAGGAAAAAAATTCCTAGAAAAGACATAGAAGGCATGACTCCAAACTGATAACTGGACTTCATCAAAATTAAAAACTTCTGCTCTGAGTGACGCTTGAAAAGATAAACTAGATTGAAAGTAAATACTTGCAAATCATAAATCTGATTAACAGCCTGTATCTAGAATATGTGACGATCTCAAAATGCAAGAGTGACAAAACAAACAACCCAATTTTATTTAAATAAAGGGCTTGAACACATACTTCACCAACAAAATCTACAGACGGCAAGCAGACATATAAAAATGCTTCATATGACAAAAATATATCACTATATACAATGATATCTATTCATGATCAGGGAAATTCAAATTAAAACCATAATGATATGCCACTACACATCTGTTAGAATGGCTAAAATGAAAAAGACTGACCACATCCAATGCTGCAGACGATGCAGAGAACCACTGATACACTGAACAGTGTGGACAGACCTCAAAATGATTATCCTGAGTGAAAGAAGCCAGACCAAAGAGGAATAGTACTGTACGATCCATCCCCGTATTAATAGAACTCTAGAAAGTGAAAACTTATCTACAGTGACAGGGAGTAGATTGGATTGGTGGTTACCTGGGGACTGCGCCAGGGGTAGGGAGCGATGATGAGGGCACAGGGAAACCTTTGGGGGTGATGAATATGCTCACCGTCCAGATTGTAGCAATGGTTTCTTGGGTGTAAACAGACACCCCAAATGATCACATTGTACACTTTCATATGTGTAGTTTTTTGTATGTCAATTTTACCTCAAAAAAGCAGTGGTGACGGACTGAGTGTCCACGCCCCCCAGTAATTCATATGTTATACCCTACCCCTCAATGTGACGGTATTAGGAGGTAAAGCCTTTAGGAGGTAACTATGGTGACATGTGATCATAAGGGTGGGCCCCAGGATTGGATTAGTGTCCTTATAAGAAGAGATGCCAGACAGCTTGCCTCTAGGCCTGTGAGAAATAGATGTATGCAGTTTAAGCCACCCACCCAGTCTGTGGTACTTTGCTACGGCAGCCCCAGCAGACCAAGCTTTTAAAAATCAATATAAGCATATTCTAAATCGTCTAAATGGCCATTTGTAAGAAGAAGCTGCCGGGTAATCTCAGGACCTGTGTTTGCATTTGTGTCTTTGGCTGCTTGTGCAAGTGTTATTACCTTCACCGCCACCAGCTAACAATAAGGAAAAAAGGTAGAGGTGCTCACGCCACTTGACACTCAAGTGACATCACAGCGTGTCAGTGAAGATTTGCCCTGGTTTGAATAAAGGCCAATGTTGAGAATACAGATCCACTCCATTGTATACACAGGCGTGTTAAAATAAAAGGAGCCAGCTCTGCAGCTGTCCATATACGTTCACAATTCTACTGGCAATTTAGTTGTACCAAAACATCTCATCAAGTTAATCTGGTAATTTTATTTGTATTGGTCTTACAATTTGGCATGTATATAATTTGGAAAAGTGGTTTCACAGATATAAGTATTATAAGCATAAGGATTCTGTATTTAATTTTATGTTGATGCATATTTAATGTTTTTATTATAGTGCTGGTTACATAAACGGTAGGGATCAAGCACATTTTTTCTTGTGAAAGGGGTCGCATTTCAAAGCCTCTGCCACCAGCTGCACCAGCCATTGGCATCATCTGACCACCTCCTACCCTCACCTCCCCATTTCTGGTAACAGTGACGACGGAATGATCAGGGCCAGAAGGGATCCTGCAGGAGCCTCATGTAGGTCTTGTTCACTGCGTTCTTGAGGTTCAGTTCAGGAGCCTGATCATCTCCATGTGGGGTCTTGGCGTGCTGTGACACACAGCACCAGCCGCACACACGCTGGAAAAAAAAACCCTGGACGGCCCCAGGGGCTCCTCTGAGATGGATCCAAGAGCAAACTTGGTTTCAAGCACCCACGTTCAGCATCAACACGTGAAGCAAATACATTAAACAGCTCCTACTTATCAAAATGGAGGAAGGCTCCAACCCCACTGCTGCAAATGCTCTAAGAAAGAAAGGGATTTAGGCTCCTTCCCAGGCAGCCAGTCCAGAAACAGGCAATGCAGGATTCCTTGAGAACTGCACAATTGGAAGGAGATGAAAAGTATCTAACCGGAAAACAACAACAACAGCAAAAGTGGGAATGTGGGTCAGGACTACTGGAAATAGGAAATCCACCTTTTTCAGCCAGCTACCGACTAGACTCACCTCCAGTGTGAGCTTCCTGTTCATGAGGGCTGCGCTAACATTCTGCGTGCACTAACATCGAGGAATCCTCAAACAGGTCCCAGGGGCTTCTTTCCAAGAGAAACTGAAAGCTCTTTAGCGCTCCTGTGATGCCTGGTGTGGTCTGCCTTGCTGCCGTCCAGCATGACTGCCCCAGCACCCCGCCCTCCCTCACGCTCAACTATGGATGCATCTTGGCCCTCAAGACTGTGACCCGCCGTGTGGCTGGAGGGGAGGCAGCTGGTTAGCACGCAGAGACCCAAAGAGAGTGTGGCTGTGCCTAGAACCAGCTCCGATGCTCCTCGTTCGACACACCCACCCCTGTGTGCAAAGCACCTCGTTCTTTCGTGCATTTCACCCTACATGGGATATTGTTTCGTTTTTTTTTTTTCTTTTTTTCTTTTTTTTTTTTGAGATGGAGTCTCACACTGTCGCCTGGGCTGGAGTGCAGTGGCGCGATCTCGGCTCACTGCAACCTCTGCCCCCCGGATTCAAGCAATTCTCCTGCCTCAGCCTCCACAGTAGCTGGGATTAACAGGCAACCACCACCACGCCCAGCTAATTTTTTGTATTTTTAGTAGAGACGGGGTTTCACTGTGTTCGCCAGGCTGGTCTGAAACTCTTGACCTTGTGATCCGCCCTCCTCAGCCTCCCAAAGTGCTGGGATTACAGGCGTGAGCCACCGTGCCCGGCCCATGGGATATTGTTTCTAAAGCATGTGTCTCCATCAGCTGCCAGCATAGCGTCTCCTTGATGTTGGGCCTACACCTGACCTATTTCTCCATCCTCCGCCACGGTGCCTCGTACATGGCAAATGCCTCCTAGGAAGTGTTTCCGATCAGGACAGGCCCTTCTGATTGACAAGAAACAAAGACCTGTGTGCCTGGAACAGCACTGCTCAGCTCAGCAGAGCCTGGCGCCTGTGGATGCAGAGGGGAGTGAGCCACTGTGTGCACTGGCCAGGCTGCTTCCATCCTGGCTCCGCAGAGACTCGCTGTGCGACGCCGGGCAGGTCCTATGCCTCCTGCTCCCCTCTCCCTACAGAGTGGCCTCCCACACCCTGGAGGACAAGCACCTCCTTCAGGCCGTGCTGAAGGGTGAATTCTATGGTAAAAGAACCAGCCTCTCTCTCTTAGTTAACCCACAAATCTGATGGGATTTCACGAGCTGAAGCGGGGATAGAACGTCAGTGGGGATACTCGATGAGGCCCTGAGGTGCTTGCTGCCTTCGAGCGGGAGGGACACGGCTTCAGGGGCCACTTCCTCAGAGATGGCAAAATCGCATTCCACACAGAGCGGGCCCCATGCTCTGAAAACATATTTGATCCTGTGACATTTATAAGCCACAAGATTTTCCTCACAGGAGCTAAAAATAGCTAACACAGTTCCAATGAGTCCAACAGCGACAGCCACCCTAGTCCAGAAGCTTGGGCCAGCCCAGGCCAAGAGGGTTGCCATGGAAACAGCAGGCCTGGGAGGGTGCCATGAGCAGGGAGGGATGCGCACCTGCCCCGCAGCCTTGGGGCACTCGGGCGACTGAGGTGGCTGTCCTGGACGGGGCACGCCAGGGTGGGCGGCACCTGTCTGAGGGGAACAGCAGGCAACCTGTGTCTCTCTAGCGTGTCATGTAGCCTTTTCTTTTTAAAATAAATGAAGGGATGTTTGGCAGACAGCAAGGACTCTGGAGTCAGAGAGAGGCAGGGACAGCAGGGGACCTGTCACAAGCTGACTCTGGGGACCTAGGTAGGGCATGCTGTGTCTGGGTGTCCTCGGGAATAAAATGGGGATGGCAACACCGCACCATAGGGGCCGTGGGGCGATGTGCTGTGCCTTCAGGCGCCTGGCACGTGTGCTCAGTACACAGGGCTGCCCTCTCTCCACCTCCAGCTGTCCAAGCTTGGAGAGGGAGAGGGAGAAAGGAGCAAGTGTCGCATTCTCTGGCCCAGAAGGCCCGGCACCAGGTGCATGCCATGCGGGAAACCCTCAGCTGCAGCCACGGGGCTGGCTCACTCGCTTGCTCAGGGGACAGAGGACCCCCCTGCGCCATGCAGGTCACACTGCCCCCTCGGGCCGAGCCATCAGCAGCGTAAGGGGAGCCCATCACACAGCGCTTGCCAACCATCCCAGCCTCCTCTTAGTCCCCTCCAAAGGCCCCGTGTTCTAATCAAACTGACGTCGTTTCTGTTCCCAAATGTATCAGAGGTTTCTGCCAACCTTCCAGCTCCACCCACAGCCCCTGAGGAGAGGCTCCCTGAACAAGAAGAGTGTGACATGGTGGCCGACTGGCCCACAAACAGACTCTTGATGCAAACCAGCCAGACCCCTTGTGGGCCAGATGCCGATCATGCGCAAGTCAGTTGGTGATGGGGACGTGGGCTGAAGGGACTCACTGCCACTGCAGGCATGAGGACAGCAACCAAGACAGGCGTCCCAGAAGGAGGGAAGGAAAGTGGCCGTCTTGGCCCCTGAGCTTCCAGGTCCCAAAGCCAGTCCCCACGGCTCCCTTCCCCTGACAACACACTCACACCTCTTGAGCTGGCAGGTGTGTGTCTTTGTTCCTGCCACTAAATGCTCTGATTTTTTAAACCTCAATGCCTTTTCTTTCCTTTCCCCATTATCTCAGCATGCTGGAACCACACCGTTGCTGCAGCTCTGAGCTCAGATGTCTCCATGAGACTCACAGTCTTTGCCGACCCCAGTTTCCAGGTGGCTGCCCCCACCCCCAGCTCTGCATGATGGCATTTGCATCTGTGCCTGCTCTGCAGGCTTACAGGAAGCCTGACTTCTCAACAGTTTCTGCTATCCCGACTGCACGCAGCACAGAGCCATCACTCAGTAAAATGTGTCTAATTGGATAAAAGAGACCCACGCTCTTCTGCAAAAGGGCTGCTTCCACCAAGAAAGGGACTCCAGGTTCCTGAAGGGAGGCTGACCACTCTGTAGCCCCAGGAACACGGTGTCTGGAATGGCGAAGGCACCACACTTATTTACAGACACACACCCCGAGGCAGGACAGGGTGTGCAGTCGGCTTCCTTAGACATGTAAGGAGTGCCTTTTCCTTTCCACAAGGACAAAGGGAGTTGTGTAGACACCATGAGATGTGACCAGTTCCCTCGGGAACACACGCCAGAGATGACAGCCTCACACAGAGCCCTGCATTCCGAGTCACACAGGGGACTGGCTCCCAGCTTGGCCACTTTCTGGATAAGTGACCGGGAGCAGATCATTTAACCACAGTTACCCGTGTGTAAAATAAGGTTGTAGACAGTTGTCAAGCCCCAAAAGCTGTCAGGAGAGTTTGATGAAGTATTAAGGTGAAGCGCCTGGCCTAAGACGCCAACACCAACGGAGGGCTTGAAACGCCAACTTCACCGAGCACTTGCTGAGGGCCTCCTCTGTGCCAGGTACTCTTTTGGGAGCCACAACATCCATAAATCAATGGCCTCCAAGGAAAGCTTGTAAAATAGGTCATTATCCCCATTTTATGGCCAATAAAATGGAGGCTCAGAGAGGGAGTGAGTTGCTTTTCACCCCACAGCTGGTGAGAGGTGAAGCTGAGCCATGGACCTTGAGCTGTTGGGTACCAATGCTGGCAAGCCCTCTTAAGGAAGAGCACTGCCAGGGTCCACCTTCCCACCACGAGCACCCCTCCCCATCGGCTCCCTGGGCACTAAGAGCTTTGTTATAGGGAACAAATGAAAGGAGAACAAAAGACAGAGAACCCAGTGACCAGGACCATAAAGGGAGTCTCATTAATGGAGCAAGCTACAATTACAGGCACTGCTTAAGCCAGGACAGCCACTCGGCCAACAAGCCAAGAAGGGCGAAGGGAGCCACCCAGTACCTGGCCCTGTGATGTCATCCCAGCAGGGACACAGTAAAGATGCTAACTCAAGACCCCAGGCAGGTGGAGAACTTCAAAGGGCCAATGAGGCCACCCTGGCCACTGGCTCAGACCACACAAGACCCAGAAGTCTCAGCAAAGCCTTAAGTTAGGTCACAACCCAAGACACAGAGAGCAAGGGCTGTGGGCGATGGAGGAAGGAGGTGGTGGCGAGAGGCTCTCACAGACTGAGCACGTGTGTCAGATGCTTGAGCAGACACTTGATAGAGAACAGCTCATGTATTAGTCACGAGGAATCATTTTTCAGATGTGGAAATCAAGGTGTCAGGGGTTAAGTATCTTGCCCAAGATGGATGGCAAATAAATGCCAGGTTGGAATTTGAATATAACCCCATCTGGCCTCATCACCTGTGGTCGGCATACTTTGGACCCTACAGTGCGTGCAGCTGCTGTCAACAGACGATGGCCTGAGCCCCATCCCTTGATGAGACTCCTCTAACCACCACTGAACCTCCCAGAGCTTGGACGCCCAAGTGGCAAAAGCCTTTACAAAAGAACAAAGGCCCAGTGAGACTCCTGTCGGGGTGAATCTGCCCAGCATCGCCCTCCGAAAGATTCAGCCTGGCCCTGAGCCCTGACACCCCTTGTTCCAGAGCCCTCTCCCTCTGTACCTGGTCTGAACTGGCCACCCCTCCTTGGGTTCTCCCACCTTTCAATGTCATTCATCCTTTTTGTCAGCCTGACCCTTTGTCAGGCCAGCTCCACTACCACCCGTGTCTGTGCCTTCCACAGGCCACACCGCCCCACGGCTACCAACCACTGCGACAGGGGACCCAGCTGTTGAGTCTGGACTCTGCCTCTCACCAGCTGTAGGCCAGGACTCACCAATCTCTCCATCCTCAACGGAGAAGCCAGAATCCTGCCTGTTAGCCAGAGTTGTGGAGAGGACGGTGACCATATGGGGGACACCCAAGCACCCTGCCTGGCCCTCAGGAAGAGCCCCAAGTGACAGAGCTGCTGTCCCTTCTGCACTCCTGCCACTGCAGCTGGGGGGGGGGGGCTCAGCTTGCATGGGGGCTCCACAGCAAGTCACAATCTATTCCCAGTGGTGCCCGCAAGGAGCCAGTAGGGATAAATAATGGTTGTTGGGTGGCTTAACCCCTAACTTTTTAGGATTTCCCTTCAGGGTCCAATTGTCCCCAATACCAAGTTCCATAAAACAAGCAAACAAATAACAAAACATCTCCTTTTGTAACCCCTTCAGAGCTAGAGACAGGAAGAAAAAAACAAACAAGGCAGATTACAAGACATGAGATCCCAACACGGAATGTCCTTCTCCTGGTATATGCTGCAGAGGAGGACAGCAGGAAACCCCAATCGGACAAACCCACGTGTGTCCTCAGCTGCACCTGCACATTTCTACTGTCTGCCCACTACACAGAGCAGGGATAGCTGTGGGCACACAGGTTCTGGTTCAAGGGCCTTATTTCTATATGATGGCAGTAGCTGCTGCCATCATGCCAGCTGTGGCAGGGAGCATGGCAGGGAGGCATGGCTGGGGCTGTACACACCATGGAGCCAGTGAGAGCCCCACCCCTTCTCAACTGGAGTGGGAGCAGCTGGGGTGCCACAGCTGCCCAAAGCACCACTCAAACCGCAGCTGCACACCCAGGCCTCCTGCTCTACAGAGCAGGCAGGACCCCACCCTACTGGGCAGGGCTACAGCCACCGAAACTGCAGCTATGGAGCCAAGCCTCCCTGTGCTCTTGGGGGAGCCAGTAACAGGCAGGAACTGCCTTCCCAGGTGTGGCTGCAGCCACCCTCCCAGGTGCAGGAACTGGACATTTCTGCAGCCTGTAGCCTGCACCCTTGGAGGCCCCAGAAAGGACCCTCGCCTCGTCCCTGCAGGCTCAGGGGTGTCTGCTCCCGCTGCCTGGCCTCTCTCAGCTCCTGATGCCTGCTCTGATCTCAAAGCGGGGGATTTGTGGTGCCTCTTCTGGGCCCGCCCATGGCTGCCTATGGACCAGTCGGCAGGCACTTCCTCCCCTCTGAGGTTTATAAAAGCCCCAGACTCAGCCAGAGCAGGAGAGAGGATGACAGAGGATGGCCAGAGGACAAAAAGGACAGAGAGATGACGGGATGACCAGCTGCAGAGACAAATAACCCCTCTGCTGATAGCTGGAGACGATGGGACAACCAGCTGCAGAGAGGAGCTCCTCTCTCTGCTGAGAGCCACAGACATCAGGACAACCAGTTTCAGAGGAGCTACCCCCTCCAGGGCCTCTTCTCTGCTGAGAACTGAACACTCGAAGGATGACCTGCCTACAAAGAGGAGCTATCCACCGTGGTCTCCTCTAGCTGTTGTAACACTCAGTGACGCTCATCTTCGTCTTGTTCACCCTTCATATGTCTTTGTACCTCAGTCTTCCTGGATGCAGGACAAGAACTTGGGCAAAGGCACCACTGGCCACAGAGATTTCAGGGAAGAAAACTGGCACTCCAAAGATCCCAGAACAGTAAGATTCAGTGTCTGTAATATATCACAGGCTAAATAGCTATTATAACACATCAGAATAAACTTGATAGCCATCCATAAGCCGTGAAGCTGAGCAAAGGCACCAAGGTGTAAGAACACAAGTTGTATGTTCTCTTTTCTTCATTCATCCATTCATTCAACAAGCACATAGTATTTGTGGTTTTTCAGTAGTGTCTATCATCTAAACACCATCATATCCTGCCTCTTCAATCTAGTCATTGGAACACTTACCCACGTTGCCAGAGTAAACTTGGAGTGAGCCTGAAGCTGGGCCTTGACACAGTGCCAGACATCAGTCCCAATCCTGGAGAACCCACTGCCATTCTCCCAGCCCCACTGGAAGCATGTGGGCACAGTGCCCAGGAGGACACATGGACTTTCACAGCAGGACCCAAAGAGCTTCTGCAAGAACCCACCAGAGCTCCCTCCCCAGTCAGCTCAGGGAGGCCTAGCATCACAGCCTTGAGCAGTATAAGGGTCCTTATAATGGAGAGAGGGAGGCAGTTGAGTCAGAGACACAGAAGGAGGCAGACTCACGCAGAGGTTGGAGGGAGGCTGGGCCATGAGCCAAGGAGTGCGGGGGCCTCGGGAAGCCGGAGGAGCAAGGGAACAGATTCCCCCCAGGCCTCCAGCAGGCACACGGCTTACTCCTCCATGTTCAGACCTCTGACCCCCAGGAGTGGAAAATAATAAATGTGTGTTGTTTTAAGCCAATAAGCTTGTGGTAATTTGTTACAGCAGCAATAGAGAACTAATACCACCAATGAGAGACAGAGATGTCTCTCATTAAAGACTACATGATATTTAATGTGGCCTGCACATTAAATACCATGTAGCAAGGTTTAATTTTTCATAGACCTTTGGATACAATACATAGAAATCGGTGATAATACTGGTAATTTTCCCACTCCAGTGGCTCTCATGCTCTCCCTTGGAGCCTTGCACTAAATCATGGCTAACAGGCTAACAATGCTGTGTGCCTCCTTCTAAGCCCAGGCTATGGAAACAGCGTAGCAGATCCTTCTAGGAAGGTTAGATTTCACTCCAGGCTTCCCAAGGATGGCTGAAGTGTAGAGGAGTTAAGGAATTTGCCCATTTTCACTTATTTACTGTTTTGCTCACTCATTCCACTTCATCCTTGTTCCCTGGGTGAGCATGGCTCCCTGTGGCCATGTAGGAGCTTTTGGAGGGATGGGAGACTTGAAGGCAACACAACTCATTCTCCTTTCAGGGCCTCAGGTCACGTGGGCCCCTTTCCCTTTCACTTTTAGATGATCTACCAGGAAACGCTCAGGTTTTCGTGAAAATTAAGCACACCTTCATGCTACAGCATACCTGCAAAGCCATCTGATAGATATAACACAGGACCTAAAAGGCATCGGAACCAGTGAGGGATTCCCTCCGAGAACCAGTTCTACCACAAAAAAAAAAAAACAAACTACGGACCAAATCTCAAACACAAGGATGCTTATTTCTATGTTATTTAAAATACAGAAGCAATGGAATCAATTAAAATGACTGATGATAGGGCGTGATTAGTAAATTATGGTACATATGTAGAACTGACTTATGCAGCTATAAAGAAATTGTGTTTGTTTTTGGCCAGGTGTGCTGGCTCACACCTGTAATCCCAGCACTTTGGGAGGCCAAGGCGGGTGGATCACGAGGTCAGGAGATCGAGACCATCCTGGCTAACATGGTGAAACCTCATCTCTACTAAAAATACAAAAAATTAGCCGGGTGTGGTGGCGGGCACTGTAGTCCCAGCTACTAGGGAGGCTGAGGCAGGAGAATGGCGTGAACCCAGGAGGTGGAGCTTGCAGTGAGCAGAGATCACACCACGTACTCCAGCCTGGGCAACAGAGCAAGACTCTGTCTCAAAAAAAAAAAAAGGGAGGGCGGAAGAGCACCTCACGAGGCCAGGGAAGGCCTCTGGGCAGAGATGATGTCTGTGAGAATGAGGCGGGATTCTCCAGACTGACAGCTGGATGGTGGTCTCTCCACAGGGTGTGTGGAGGGTCAGTTCACAGCCGACTCTGGAATGCACTCTCTCACAGAGCACTAACTCAACACTCACTAAGAATCCTCTGCCTTGGGGAAGATTCAGCGGCTATGATCTAAGAAGCCAAAAGCCAAGTTCTACTCAGGGCTCTTCTACCAGACCCTGAGAAGGCCACTCTGAGCCTCAGGATCCTCATCTGTGAGGCAGGGCATCAGGGCTTTCGGTATCTCAAAGCTCCCTTCCAACTTTACCATTCCAAAGCTTAAGGGACTTCGGAGGTATTTCTATACAGAAAAATCATTACAAATACGCAGAACAGCGTCTCCAAGATGATAAAGCACAGTTATTTAAGAAAACATAAAGAGATGAAATGGTAGGAAGCATGGCAACATTGTATACCTTTGAGTCTTCAACAAATTTGGGGAAAAACAATATTTGCTGGAGGCCAGATTTTTAATTTCCCTAAAGTACTATTCCCACCAAGGACCTCAGACCCCACTGCTGCTCACACGTGCACTTGAGAAGCCTACGTGAAGGCAGGAGAGGAATGCTGTCCACAACATTGCCCAAATGCAACTGATCTATCCTATCGTACCGAGCCTAACTGGGACTGTTGCTCTCCTGCTGATCCACTGGACTCGGGGCCAGGTGAAGGTGCTGAACTGTCCTCAGCTCTAGGACTGAGTCTATTCCAAGTCAGCCCAGGCTGGCTGTAACTCTCTGTGGACTTGCCTGTCTTCGTCCCTCAGCGGGCGGTCTCTGGGGGAGACAGGGCCCAGCTGCCTTCCACAGGCTTCTAACCACAAGGCAAGGATGACGGCCCATTCATCTGCAGGCCCTCAGCCCCTAGCACAGTGCTTTGCACGTTCAGGAATTGAGAAATGATTGTCCAGTGGAAAAGGACCATTTAGGATAGTCCTATGTTTTCTGAAATGTGCCCTCTATAACTTGCAATACTGGGAGATTCTCCCCACATGACAATCCTTGAAAAGCCACCTTTTCCCCAGGCTGACACCCTGGGGTGCTGCAGCAGCTCCCGGGGCTCCCAGCCACCTCATTAGCTTCCTTTGAACAGACTGAAGTCTGCACACGTCCTCCTCAGGGGAGTCCGTCGGAGCTGCAGAACTGGGGCTGACAAGGTAGGTCCTAGGATCTCATTGAGCAGAAAATGATGCATTCATGAATTTTTAATAGTAGAAAATTTATCAAGAACAAAGAACAAAGGTTTCCAAGGCAAAGAAGCTATGCTTGCTGGTCTCCAGGAGCCCCCAGCTGACACTGGCTAAGATTTTCCATCCCGTGTCCATTCACATTCACCAACCAAACCTCTGCTTCCCTGTTCCAGAGACGTCCCCCAGTGCAAGGGGAAATACAAACAATGCAATTACTTTTAAAAAGCAGAGACGCATCACACGGGGGAGAGAAGGCTCCATGTTCAGCAGAGTCGGCTACGTGCTAAATGTGGAACAGGTTCACTGGGGAGGACTAATTGGAAATAAAAGAATTTCCTTTAACCTAATCACCAATAAACAGCAGTGAGGGAAGCACAGCAGACTGACAATTCGGGCTGACATCTTGCACAGCCTGCGCCGCGAGGCCTTCCGGCACAGCACTGGGCCTGTCTGTGGGAGGCTTTGCAAGGGGAAAATGTCCTTGGTACCTATCCATTTTGAAAAACAGTAACTACGACTATTACTTTCATATAGGATGTTTCTATGAAGTCATGAAGAGTTCTGCTCAGCCAGTGCCTCTGGGACCCTCCTCCAAGCGAGTCACTGTGTGAGAGGTGGGGGCAGAACAGACAAGGCCACTGGCTTGACCATCTCTCATCCTCGAAGGGAGGTGGACACGGGGCACAGTCATCCCATTCCACCCCAGAGAAGGAGACCAGATGCCAGATAACCTGCATCCAAGCCCCGCTTTGCTGGGTTCCCCGTACACGGAGTGGTGGGAAACACAGGATCACCCCGGGCCCGCAAGCTCCTCTCTCTGCCAGGGCGGGGTGCTCTCACCCAGGGCTGAGACTTCTCACCCATCAGACCCTGCTCTCTGCTCCCACAGGACGCAGGCTGACCCTTCCTCAGCCCTAGCTCCTGCAGCGGTGGGGCTCCTGCAGGGAGGCACACAGGCCCAAGCTTGGTCCTTCTTCCAGAATAGCCTACCGTGCATGCACTGCTTCTGTTTTTGTCTCAGTCTGTTTCTTCACATGTCAAATGGGTATAAATCTGCCTGTTCCTTAGCACTGCAGGTGGCACGATGCTTGGCACACTCTGGGTCTCAATAAATGCCAGCTCCTTTCTAATCCCACTGTAACAAAACCTTCTCGAGAGCAGGGAGAGAGCTGTTTTTCTGTACTGGCCATAGGGGGTTGAGTCTAATAAGTGCTCACTAAACCCCAATGAAAAGAACAACGGCCTCATTTACATGCTGAGTACACACGTGCATCAACACATATCACGGCAGGTTTCAGATGGTCATTTCTGTGCGACCTCAGCACCATTCCCGACGTACAGTTTAGCACAAAATGGGCGCTCCATTAAAGTCTTTGGAATGAAAATAGAAAATAAGAGAATACAGAGTCAACTGTAACATGACATATTAACACAGGATAAGAAAAAAGCATGCACCCTTTAAAGACAGCAAAAGTCAACGTAAAGACAAAGTTTTAAGAAGCATGGTAGTTTTTCTTTAAATGCAATGGAAGTGCGGTAGATTGCGTTACTGTCCGAAACACTCAGGGCCCCTTCCTACAGGATCATCCAGCCTCGCCTTGTTGGGTTCTGGCCACCTCATGACTTGTTTGACTGAGAGCATAATGGAAGTCACACGGGCCACTTGCAAGCAGAATGCTCATGGGCAATCCTTGGGTCCTTCCCCTTCACTTTTCCCTCTGCCACACTCCCCAGTATGTCTCAGAGAGGACTTGGGTCACTGAATGAAAGCAGACCACAGCAGAGCCAAAACCAGGCCGCAATAGACACAGAACTTAAATGAGAAACAAGTATTTGTGCTGCTGCACTAAGTCACTAAGATTCTGGGCCATTTGTTACTGGAGAATAACGTATCCTGCATAGAATGATACAGATCAGGGTTCAAATGACTCGATCCAGTTCCTACTGTATTGGCCACTTGGCTAAGTGTCGGTACAGAGAGATGACAAAGACAGGATTCCTGCCAAAGGGGGCTCCCAGTGGAGAGACTGATGTCTAAACAATGACATTAGGCATATGCTGTGCAGGACATGTGGACAGAGTGCTCCAGGAGCCCTGATCACAGTGGCTGGGGAAGCCAAAGGCAGGTGACATGGTGAGGAAATGCCCGGGCCTGCCAGAAGAAAGAGCACAACTGGCTATTCATGGCCTCATGCCCACAGCACTGTATGTTGTATTACCCCAGAATTTTTCCTTTGTCTTCTCCCTCTGCTATGGAATAATAACTGGAAACTGTATAATAAAACAGGTTTTAAAAAGCATGCTTTGTTTTTGTTTTTTAAAAAAACACAATGGTGGCCGGGCGTGGTGGCTCACACCTATAATCCCAGCACTTTGGGAGGCCGAGGCGGGCGGACTGCCTGAGGTCAGGAGTTCCAGACCAGCCTGGCCAACATGGTGAAACCCTGTCTCTACTAAAAATACAAAAAAATTAGCCAGGCATGGTGGTGTGCACCTGTAATCCCAGCTACTCAGGAGGCTGAGGCAGGGAAATTGCTTGAACCAGGGAGGTGGAGGTTGGGAGACTGCAGTGAGCCGAGATCGCACCACTGTACTCCAGCCTGGGTGACAGAGCAAGACTCTGTCTCAAAACAAAACAAAACAAAACAAAACAAAACAAAACAAAAGGAAACAAAAAAAGGCACAATGGTGCTTCTGTGTGCTCTTTCATTATGTAAAGCTAAGAAACCTGCACTCCTGGCCCACAGCCTGATCATCTCCCCCATGTGTAGCTGCCTATTGTCTGTGTGTCCCCATGTCTCTAGCAAGTCCTGGAAACCGGCCCCCCACTATGGAAAGCCTTACATCCTTTCCCAGGCGGGGGTGCCAAGTCTGACTCCTGCCTTCCTTGGATCTCAGACAGCCCCAAGACAACCCTGAAATATGGTGGGGACAAGGCCAGCAGGGACAATGGGACTCGGCAGGCCTTTGGGCCAGATCAGCCTAGGCTCCAGAATCACGTCGCTAGTGGGCAGGGATATGTGCATTCACAAAGTCACCCATTCCTTAAGGGAGGCGTTGTCCACTCCGGACAAGGCTCATGTGGAGGGGCCTCTTCCCATTCTCCTCTTCAGAATGACAGGAGACTGCCACAGAAGAGTACTCATAAATGGAGCGACTACCACTTACGGATGAGTTGTTAAATACAAGACAGGCACTACATCAGGTGCACAAGAGCGAGTCACCCAACTTGTCCTCATCCTGGCCTAGTGAGGGAGGTACTGACATCATCCCCATTTCACAGATGCCAACACTGAGGCTCAGAGAGGTTAAGTAACTGACCCGAGATTACACCACATGCAAATATGGTGAAGGAAGGACTCTAACCCCTGTCTCTGCAGCCCTGAAGCTTATGGCCTGTCCACAATCTGTCACATGGAGAGACCATCAGCTCCAACTGCACTTCAGAAAAACTCCATGGCTAGAACAACAGGAGTCCAGAGATGGCAGGAACGGGAGTCATGGTTTTATGTGTGTGTGCAAGATGTGTGAACACAGCCATATTCTCTGAACACAAGTGTGCACACTGCACATGGATCGTGCATGTCTAACGCAGCCATTCCAGGTGGAAAGATGAGCGAAGGGAATCTAGAAGATGGCCCCGGGTGGGCAAATGCCTGTTCTTATGTTCAAGATCCAGTGTCGCTGCTTTGAGCGTGAGATAGAGGGCATCATGTCACACACCTACCACCCCAGGGTGGCTTCCGTGCCCCTCCTTGGATGCCCCTGCCTCCTGTGCTCATTTGTACTGCAGCCTTTCGCTCTCGCTAGACTGGGGTCTCAAAGCCACTGTCCTTTTAATATCCGCATCTGCAGCACCTGGTGCTTGGCTTGGCTCCTGGAGAAAACGTGATTCATAGTTGGAATGGCCAAGCAAGCAAGGTGTGACAAAAGTCACTGCAGGAGGGTCTCATGGCCTAGGCTCGGATCCTGGCTCAGACACATCCTAGCAGTGCCACCTGGGGCAAGGGGCTTCACCTCACCAAGCCTGGGTCTCCTCAGTGGGCTTGCAGGAATATGACAAGGATTATAGAGGTGACAAGGCACATCTGCAAACCTGCAGCTGACACTGAAGGGCTGGAAAATGTGAACCTGTAGAGAACAAAGGTGTCAGCAAATGTCAGTGGGATGCCGTGGAGTGCTCCTCGCCCCCCAATGCCACCAGGCATTAAGGTTCAAGCTTGGGAAGCCAAAAATGTTCTCCCCTGCCATGGCTGCTTTGATTGTGTCTATCTTGGGAGTTTCCAGTGGCTAATAGATCTTGAGTTAATGTAACTTCACAAAGACTTTCGGAACTAACACAAATTAAATGACTCCATTATGTCAGCCTCATTTCACTTTGGTTTTGCCGCCAACAGTTCTAACAGGCAAGCACTTTGCTCTGTGACACTGTCTTGTTATCCAAGTTTCCAGCCAGTTTTCCACATTGAAGTATTTCTTTCATTATGCAAAAAATGTTGTGTTAGCCACAGTCTAAGGAAAGACAGCAATTTTTCTTGGCCGTAAACAGCCTGGTCATAAACCACAGCCTGTTTTCTACAGGACCTCCCCCTCCTGCTCTTTCTGCCCTTCCTAGGCAGAAAAGCATCATGTAAGGCTGAACAGAAGCACCTCGGAAACAGGTGCCAGCGACACCCAAACAGAAGGAGCCGGGCATCAGGAGTCCAGGTCCCAGCTCTGCCGCCTGATGCTGGCGCCCACAGCATCTCTGGGCATCACGGCCCTCTGCTGGGAACTGCAGAACTCGGTCCCCAGTGCTGTTCACAGCCTCAGTGGCATGTCATATGAGAGAAGATGTGAAAGTCTTAGAAATTAGGGAACCCAGGACATGAGAGGCATTTGAGGACTCAAGAATGGGCAGGAAGGAGAGGATCAAGGGGAGGGAGGCAGCCAGATCTGGGCTGGGAGAAGCGGGTGCCAGTAGCCTGAGATCCCTCTGGCACCCCAGAGAGAGGCCCCTTCATACAGTCTGTCCCAGACCCCGGACACACGGGAGGAGCGCCGCTTCCCTCCGCCTTTCCCAGAGTCTCACTCACAAGAGGGAAGAAAAGAAAAGGGGTCACATTTTCCAGGTGCCTTGCAGGGTTATAATCAGCTCTACTTCTGCCTCCTCATGGGATCCAGCAAAGGCCCAGCTTGCTGGACTGGACCTAAATGTCAAGGGCCAAATTCAGGGAGCAGGGCTGTGGCAGGGGTGGAGTCAGGTGCCAGGCCTGCAATGCGCAGCCCAGTGCCCTTTGTCCAGGATCACAGTACAACCTTTCTGGTGTGACCAGAAGCCAGCTGACCTGAAAGGATGGGGGCCATGTGGCTGGATGGCTGGACAACCTCTGCCCCCTGTCAAACCCCCTGCACCCCAACTGTGACTCCTGCCCTCCCCGAGTGAGTGAACGGCAGCCCCACCTGCCCTGTGGCCCAAACCCTTCCCCTCCTTCTCCACGCCCCACACCCCTAAACCCTCCCAAATTCTCCTCCTACCCATGCATCCTGGAATCCACCTCTTCTCTCCACACCAAATGGCACCCCCAGGCCCAGCCACTGCAACCCACCCCGAGATCAGCACCCAGGCTCCCACCAGTCGTCACTCACCCCTTCCAGGCACTTCCCAAAAGGCCAATCTGATGGCACACTCTCCTGTCTTCTCATGACCGTCCCTTCCCTCACAAGAGACCTGACTGCGGCCTTGGCTCATGGGCCCTGCTGCCCCTCCAGCCTCACCCTGGACTCTCCTCTCTGCCCTCACTCCCACCCCGAACAGCCTCAGCCTCGGGAACCCAGTGTGCTCCCCTGCCCCCGACCTCCTGGCCTGGCACAGGCAGTCCTCACTGGTAAGCAATCCCCACCCAGCTGCCCTCTGCCCGCCCAGCTCCTCCTGGCCGGTAAATCTCCCTTGAAGGCCTCTTCTACCAAAAAGCTGTCCCCAACACCTGCACCCAGGCTGGCTGGAGGATGAGCCCCTCCTCAGCAGTCTCTGGGCCTGCCCCTGCCTTCACACCTGGCAGAGACCAGTGCTCTATCCCCACGAGCCCAGTGCTGTCTGCACAAAGAGCCATGCCTTGTTCTCAGCTGTTTCACCAGCACCAGGCGTGCCTGGCAAGATGACATGCACTTAATATGAGGAATCAATGGCAAGAATGAATGCTAAAGTGTGTATATATATATATGTATACACACACATATATATATACACACACATATATACACATATATATACATATATACACACACATATATATACATATATATACACACACACACACACAAATTTTTTTTTTTGAGACGGAGTCTCGCTCTGTCACCCAGGCTGGAGTGCATTGATGGCTCATGCAACGTCCACCTCCTGGGTTCAAGCAATTCTCCTGCTTCAGCCTCTCAAGTTGCTGGGACTACAGGCGTGTGCCACCACGCCCGCCTAATTTTTTCTGTATTCTTATTAGAGATGGGGGTTTCACCATGTTGGCCAGGCTGGTCTCGAACTCCTGACCTCAAGTCATCCACCCACCTTGGCCTCCTAAAGTGCTGGGATTACAGGCGTGAGCCACCGTGCCCGGCCCTAGTTATATATTTTTAGTTTTCAGTATAAAGAACACACCCTGACACCACCCCGCACCCATGCCCTCACGCCACCACCAAAGCTTCAGGGAGAATTGGGCAAAACACATTTAAGGAAACAAATACCTTTGACTCTCTCAGCTTATAAAACGCCCATGGCCCAACTCTGAGGAGGGGTGAGTCCCAAACTTACCTGGGAGGTGCTTCTGCACAGAACAACAACATTTGATACTTGTTTTTCCCAAAGTTTCCTCACAGAAATCGATTAAAATTAAGATGATGAAAAGAATCACATCTCAGGGGGCTCTACCCAGGAGTAGAGGAAAAATAGCATTCCTCTGCATCCTTGCAAATGTGCCCCTCTGGGGAGGCTACGCCACAGAACCCCATTCTACCTGACAGGCTACTTGGAAAAAGGGCACAGGGTCCCAGAAGCTCAAGGTTCAGACTCCCCAGACCACGTACAACTCACACGAGACACGACCTCGGCCCCAGACACCACAGCCCTGGCCATGACTTGGCCCAGAGCAACACAAATCACAGATGCCGTGGCCAAAGTATGTTTTATCTATACCTCAACTAAGCCTCAGCATCTGAGGCTGGATCCCTGGGGTCACAGAGAGAATGACAACTTAGACCTCAAGGAACTTCCCTAAAACATGGAGGATGCAAAATAAATAAAAATTTCTTTTCCCGTTACCAAAATGCTTATAGATGAGGCAGATGGGGAAGAAGGTCAGAGTTCCAGTTCCCCACAGCTGATACTCCGTCCCAGACCCGGCCTCAGGCTCCCCTTGTCCAGGGGCTCGGCTGAAGCCCAGCAGCAGCTCTCCTCCCACCACTGACTCAGAAGGATGACCACATTCTCATTCCTGCCCCCAGCTACCCCATGGACTAGGGGGAGGAGGAAGAAATGGCTTCGACAACTGGAGCGCAGGTGGAATTTAAAAGCCACCCTTTTTTTATGGCAAATGTTCCTACCATAAGAAAAAGTACATCCCAGTTATTGTGGCCCTGCATAGACAAACATTTAGCAAGTCCTTGTCATGTGAACAGAGATGGACCCAGCGCAGATTGGTCTTTGAGGCATCCATCCAAGAGGAAAGGTCTAGGATAGGGGAGGCCTCGGAGGGGTCAGGCCCCGCATCACATCACCCCAGCGGCAGGGTGGCCATGTGCCAGCGCTCCTGGACAGCCTAGGTTTAGGCCTGCCGTCCCCGCAAGATCTGTGATCACTGCCTGCCCTTCGTTCTCAAAAATCTCCAGTCCTGGATGAAAATCACAGGGCCGTGGCACCCGCCCTGCCTCAGCCTGCTCTCACACTGACCGTGAAGGTCACACAAGGCAGGGCTTACCAAGTGCACCTTCCTACCAAGACCTGACCTGGATGGGGGGCAAACTGAAAAAGTTGAAATGTTACACTGCTAAGAGAAGAGGGAATAGTAACGGGAATAAAAATCACTGAGAAATTTCTGTGAAATTGGAAAATGACGAATGAACAAAAGTAGTTTCCGGCCTCTGGAGTCACTGGCGCTGACCCTGGAAGGCACGGGTGAAACCACACTGAGCAGCACCAGGGCAAAGTCGAAGGCGCTACTGAGAAAGGTTTTCCTTCCCCACACGCAGGACCCTCTGGGAGGCTGTGGGAGGAGGCCGAGGTGAGTGCCAGGCCCCAAAACCACTCCAGGGACCTTCTCCACAGACCCACTCCTGGATGTAGAGACACACACCAGGCCCGTCAAGCTACTGCCATCCCTCTCGAGTCCCTGCGAACCTCCCCACACACCCTGTGGGCCACCTGGGAGGGAGAAATGATCTATAAGGACGAATGGCAGGTGAGCAAGGGCAGAGTGCCAAAGAAAGCAGCAGGAGCTTCGAGAGCGGCCTGACGGCTCCGTGGTCCCCCCATCCCCACTGCACAGGCCTCCAGGCCACACTGGGTACTGGTCGGAGAGAGGCGGTGAGTAAAGGAGTTTGAGATTACTCAGGCTGGGGTTTCTCTCCTGGGCCTGCCACGGTTGAAAGATGGATAGGGAATCTGAGATAGTAAGAGGCTGAATTCACGGCTCGGCCAGCAGGCTCATGTATCGGTACTCAAGAGAAAACCGTGTGTTTCTATGAGAACAAGTTACAGACAACATAACAGAAAACGGAAAGCTAGTAGAATCTCAGAGCGTGGATGTATAGTCTCCCAGGAAGGACAGGAATTCCTGGGATGAGCCTCCGCCATGCGACGGGTTCTTCCTGAGCTAACCCAACATCTCCCTGCCCCGTTCCAGCAGCCGCAGCATGGGCAGAGAAGACCCCACCACCGATTACATTAAGTGCCCACCACGGAAACATCCACCTGACCTCATTACAACCTCCTGGCAACCCAGAGGGGTCGTTACGATAGTCCTGATTGTGCAGCCCTTGTGGAAACTAAAGTTCACAGAGGTTAAGAAAATGAAGTTACTCAACTCAGGTTGGCTTGAGGTCACGGTTTTTTCCATGACATTCAGCCAGCTGGGGCTCAGGGCCCTGGGCCCACTAAAGCATCGCTGTAGACAAGGGTGATGCCCACTAAAGCATCGCTGTAGACACTGTAGACAGCACAGCCCAGGCTGCCCACTGTGCCAGCTGCTGCTGCGTGTGCTGTTCATGCTCCTTCTCAGCTCCTACAGGGCTCCATTTTACAGACGTGGACACGAGGCTCACAGAAGACCAGCTCATGTGGAGGCTGGGCCCAGGTTTCCGTGGTCTTCCACTCTGCCCGGCAGCCTCCAGCTGCCTCTCCCTCTCCGCCCAGTTCCCCAGGGGCTGTAGCTCTGCCAAGAGCACCTCCACAGGCCATCCCTGGGGCTGCCTGCGCTCCCTCCCATCAGCGGACCTAGATCAGCCGCACCCGATTCAAAGGGCTCCCCTAGCACTGCACCCCCCGAGAATCAAAGCCCATCCTTGTCTCCATACTGCCTCTCCAGCTCACTCTCCAAGCTGGAAAGCACCACCAAGAAGGGAGAGCAGTGATTCTGAGAGGACCTAGGACTAAGGTCTGGCAACTTTCACCACAGGCCAATGAAAACAAGGACTGCCCTAGACGAGACTTTCCACCAAACTGCATGTGAATGAGGCTCCAGACACAGACATGGCTTCTGGGCAGCGCTAGAGATAGTGACGACTGCGTGGTCAGCCTGGATCACTGGCCTCTGCATTTCTCTAGCACACAGGTTCTGTGACTTTCCTGAATGTCAGAGCACCCGGAGGGCCTCTTAAACTACAGATCACTGGGGCCTGCCCCACAGTAAGTCTGGCATGGGTCTAAGAATTTGCATTTCTAGCAAGTTCCCAGGTGATGGTGCTGCTGCTGGCCTGGGTCCACACTTTGAAAACCACAGCTCCGACAGGAGGCTTTCAAGCCAGCAGTGAAGTGGTCATTTATGCTACAGGTGAAAACAGAGAAACCCCAAAAGACAAAGATTAAGGCAAAGGCATCCTCTTCAAAAACCTACAAATGCCTCATTAAAAAACATAAAGATCAATTTCCCTCAACCTGCCAGCCAAGGTCCTCTAGGATTTGGCCCAGCCAAGTTGACCCCTCACCACCCCCACACTCCTACATTAGCACCGAGCATCAGCATCCAGGCCACGGGACACCATTTCCCTCCCATCTTCACCCCACTCAAGCTGCCCTGGCTCTGCCAACGCCCCTCGTCTCTTCACGTCACCTGTCAGCCCATCCGCTGACATCACCACCAGCTGCTCTCTCTTCTGATAAGTGTCTTCAGAAAATAACCCTCATGTTTATGGTCAACTGACTTTAGACAAAGGTACTAAAGCCATCCAATGGAGAAAGAACAGTCTTTTTAACATCCCATGCTGGAACAACTGGATATCCACATGCAACATAAAAAAAGCTTTTACCTCACACCCGACACAAAAAACTAGCTCAAAAGGATTATGGACATAAATGTAAGATTTAAAACTATAAAACTTCTAAAAACAACATAGGAGAAAATATTTGTGACCATGGATTGTGCAGAGGTTTATGACACCAAAGGTCCATCCTATTTTTAAAAATTGATAAACTGTACTTCATCAGCACTTACAATTTCTCTCACCGCTAAGAAAAAGACAAATCGCAGACTGGGAAGTGTATCTCCAAACCAGGCATTTGACAAAGGGCTTGCAACCACAATGCACAAGGAACTCTCTGACTCAATAACAAGGTGGCTACGAACCTGGTTTTAAAAAGGGTGCCAAAGGCTCAGGCGCCTCACCACAAGGGATCTGTGTACGGCTCGTGAGGAGCTGAGAAAACGCTCCCATCAGCCCTCAGAGAGGTAAATGAAAACCACAGGGAGAAGCCACAGGCCAAGACGTACAGGAAGCAGCCTTGCAGAGTCTGGCAGGGAGGACTCAGCTGCCATCCCAGTGCCCTTCGCCCTCTGCGGGGATACTGGCACCAGAGTCACTTACTCACAGGCACCTGGAAGGCAGGATGATGCCTGTGCACCTCTGCTTCTCTGAGAGGTGTAGTGTGGGGGAGCTGTGGGGGGAGACACAGGGTCCCTGAGACAAACTAGTGAGCCACCAGAAGTCTCTGGAAGTTTCCAATCCTGCTGGGCCTCGGGATCAGGGCCAATGCTGCCCCAATTTCTCTCCCTGGGCAGCTACTGGGTCTGGATTACCTGAAGAGTAAGACGATTCTGGCCTGAAAACACACAGGAAATGTCTTCACATCTTCACCTGATCACTTCCAAACCTCAAGCAGTAAAGCACTTTCAGATTTTGTTTTGAGCCATGAAGGAGAAGAGTAAGGGTTTTTCTGGGGATGAGAGGGCTTGAATGTGCCGGGAACAGGTGTAACGGTCCGTGCGGGACAGGGCTGGGTAAGAGAACACCATCAAATGAAACGGCTCCATCACAGAACTGATAAACACTCAGTACCTGACGATGGAGATTCACAACAGTATCCATGAAGTAGCTTTGAAAAGAAATGCTGAGGCTGGGTGCGGTGGCTCACACCTGTAATCCCAGCACTTTGGGAGGCCAAGGCGGGTGGATCACAAGGTCAGGAGATCAAGACCACCCTGGCTAACATGGTGAAACTCCATCTTTACTAAAAATACAAAAAATTAGCCGGGCGTGGTGGCGGGCGCCTATACTCCCAGCTACTCCGGAGGCTGAGGCAGGAGAATGGCATGAACCCGGGAGGCGGAGCTTGCAGTGAGCAGAGATCGCACCACTGCACTCCAGCTTGGGCGACAGAGCGAGACTCTGTCTCAAAAAAACAAAAAAAAATGCTGAATATGATCAAGCCTCCCTCCTCCTCATTCATTCATTCATTCATTTTTGAGATGGAATCTCACTCTGTTGCCCAGGCTGGAGTGCAGTGGGACAATCTCAGCTCACTGCAGCCTCCGTCTCCTGGGTTCAAGCAATTCCCCTGCCTTAGCCTCCCGAATAGCTGAGATTACAAGTGTGTGCCACCACACCCAGCTAATTTTTGTATCTTTAGTAGAAACAGGGTTTCACCATGTTGGCCAGGCTGGTCTCGAACTCCTGACCTTAGGTGATCCACCCACCTTGGCCTCCCAAAGTGCTGGGATTATGGGTGTGAGCCACCACACCCAGCCTCCTACTCCTAATTTAATGAGGAATAAAAAAAGAGAAAGAAGACCGAAAAACAAGTTTTGTTTTGTTTTGTATTTTTAGTGGAGATGGGGTTTCACCTTGTTGGCCAGTCTGGTCTCGAACTCCTGGCTTCAAGGGATCCTCCCACCTTGGCCTCCCAAAGTGCTGGGATGACAGGTGTGAGCCACAGCACCCGGCTGAAGAACAAGTTTAAGATGACCACGGGCACACCACCGGCAGAACCCCCACCATGGGACCTTGTTAATGAAATGCAAAATGTCCAAGAGGAAAAGAGGTGAACAATCAACCTGCGCATTAAACATGGATTGAGACATAGCCATTTCTTGAATTCAGATGCAAACCAATGTTAGGAAATAGGTCACTGAGACAACTGGAAATTTAAACACTGGCTGGGTACTTGTTGATAATGAGGAATTGTTCATTGTTAATTTTAAAGCATAATGAAGTATTGTGACATTTAAGAGTTAAAGAGTTACAGCATTAAACATGAAAATGTTTACATATGAAATAATATGATAGATTGGATTTGCTTCAAACTATTAGAGGAAACGGGGAAATAGGTAGGAATAATAGATGAGAAAAATCCACCAAGAATTGCTGCTTACTGAAGGCGGGTGACAAGCACGTGGGGTCATTATCTGAAGATGACGCCTTCTGTGTGTGTGTGAAATCTCCGTAATAAAGCTGTGAAGTAAAGAACACACGGCGATGGCTGTGTCTGTGCCAGGCTACCCTCTGCAATGCCCTTTTGCTCAGGCACCTTCGCGGAAGTTGCCCAGGCCTGAGGTGGCTGTGGCTGGGATTCTCACTCCCCGCTGGACAGATGAGAGGCTGAAGGCAGGCCGAGGTCCCAGAGAACCAGCGGAGCTGGGATCGCAGCACGTCTCTGCTCCGTCCACAGCCCTCTGGTTTTTTTCCACAGATAACCTGAGTCGCTTTCTTAATAGACGGGCAGAGACATCTGGGTGGGCTTCACAGGAGAGATGTGTCTGTGGGGCTCGGCGGCCAGGCTCCCATCCCCAGGACGGGAGTGAAGAGTTCTCGCCCGCAGACCAACGGGGGCGCCGTGAGTGAGGGCAGGCCGGGTGCGGAGGAGTGAGGGTCGGGGCTGACAGGAACGCAAGCACCACAGAGAAGTAACCACTGATGTCAGGACTTGGTATCTCTTCCTGGTGACCTGAAGGTTGACACCACCCCGTCCCTCTGAAAAACCTCCTGCTGGGCCAGCCTTGGCTTAAGAACTGTGTAGGGGGTGAGAGCCTGGGAGTGAAGGCTCCGGCGGGAGCACCTGCCCCAGGAAGGAGGGAGCCCTGGGCCCCGGCCAGATGCTGCCACGGAGCTTCCAACTCACCCGCCCACTCACGAGCCAAACGTCTCTAGCCCAGCACAGGCCAGATGGAGGACCAAGGTGGTGGGAAGGCCGGACATGAACGGACACGGGTGCTGCTCTCAGACAGCTGCAGCCTGGAGTCATGACTCCTGCGCTCGGGTACATGGTCAGCACCAGAGGAGATTAAATATCCCAACGCCCGGCTGCGTCCGGCCAATCAGTCAGGATGCTGGCGGGTGAGGGGAGGGGACAGGCACCCCTCTTTAGTAAAGACCCCTGGGTGATGACAATACACAGCAAAGTCTACAAACCTCTAGTCCAGCAAGAGGGAGAACCTGAGGTGGAAAACAACAAACCCCATCCAAGAGACCCACAGCCTCAGGGAGGGCAGGACAGTGCCCCTCACAGCAAGGCCGGGGGACTGAGAGACCACAGCGTCAGGGAGGGCAGGACGGCGCCCCTCACAGCAAGGCCGGGGGACTGAGAGACCACAGCGTCGGGGAGGGCAGGATGGCGCCCCTCACAGCAAGGCCGGGGGACTGAGAGACCACAGCATCGGGGAGGGCAGGACGGCGCCCCTCACAGCAAGGCCGGGGGACTGAGAGACCACAGCGTCGGGGAGGGCAGGACGGCGCCCCTCACAGCACCGCCAGGGGGACCCAGGACAGAGCTGGCCTAAAGTGGGGCTTGAGGGAAAGAAGAGCCGTGGCCGATGTGCAAGTGACGTGTGCTGGCTCCTCTCTGCCAGCCTGGGGTGTGGGGCTGAGACTCCACAGATCACATTCCCGCTCTGCCCATGGGTGCTGGCGGGAGGCCTCGGGACCACAGAGGGAAGAAGCAATCTGCTCTTTCCCTGGGCCTCCCCTTGCCCCTTGAGTGTTTTCTGTCTACAGTTCCTGCAGGTGCCCCCCAGTGACATCGCACCTCACTTTCAAGACCCCAGGTGCCCCCTTCTCAAATGGCTGTGGCAGCTCCATGACCCCCCAAACTTCTCTAACAAGATGGCAACCCCGAGGGACCACACCCCTCCTTGCAGCCACCCCATAACTGGCACACCTCAGTGTCGTCCTCTGCCTGCCCGGGCCCAGCTACCAACGTTACACCTCGGACACAGTTCTCCATAGCGAATCTTCTCTGTTCACTAACCGGGTGGCTCCTCACTCCTGACCAATGCCAGGAGAACTTTCTCTGCCTCCACTCTCAATGCCACTAAGAATCCAGGCAAATGGGGCCCCAAATAACAACCAACTACTTGAGCAGAAATTGGGTCCGGTCACGTCCACAAGAAGGAAACAAAAGCCCCGGAATGCCTGCCCTGCACACGAGCCATGATGTGCTCCGGCGGTGCCATCTGGAGGGGGACAGCTCTGAAATTATCACTGTAACAAAGGGGCACCAGGAGGTAACAGCACCATCACCAACAGCTGGCCACTGGCCATGCATCAGGCCTGGCCTCTAAGGCTGCTCTTCAGATCAACCTGCCGGGCACGGATTTGACTCCTACTTTATGAAGAGCACTCAGTGCACAGTGAGGCCCTGCCCAGGCAAGCGAAGCCAGCTTGGGGTGGAGTTGAGGCTGCAGAGGGCTCCGCGTGGCTCCAGCCCGTGGGTGTTCATCTCAGCCCAGCAAGTGGACAGCTGGGAACAGGTCTGCAGACGGGGTGGGCGTGGGAGGAGCCACACGCCCCCCACCTCCCACGCACTAGGAAAGGCTCCAGACATTTCCCCACCACAGAAGCCACCCACAGACAACAGAGGCAAAGACCCAGAAGGAAAACCTCCTGTCGAAGGTTTCTGAGGAACAAAGAGGCACGTGGTGTGTGGAAAGCCAATCAAGTCATCCTATTTTTCTTTTCTCACAAAAAGAGAAGAATTTCTCTTGTCATCTGAGCCAGCAAACCACTGCATCTTCCCCAGTATTGAATTTCTCGAATCCAATTGCTTCTCCAGGCTGAAAGCGAACGTTCCTTCCCTCTGCCTATTAATCACTGGGAGGTCCCTATTGATCCCAGAGCCATCTGGGTTTGTATCAGGAAAACTGTAAAAACTGCTCATTAGTGGAGCCAGTGGGGGTTGCAGAGACAGCTCTGGCCAGGGAGTCCAGAGCCCAGGCTCTAGCAGGCCTCTGCCACGGGCTCACTAACTGACCGCGGGCCTCCATCTCCCCACATCAGCTGAAGGGATGAGGGCACATCAGGATGCTTTCTCCTTGTTTCTAGAAATTACATTTCTGAGGGACTCTCATTTCCTTTCAGACTGAAAAACAAGGTACAAAGAAAATCCACACAAAAACTCATCTGTAACTCAGACTGCAAAGGAACACAGAGGGATGAGCAATGCCAACACAGTATAAATAAGCTTCAATAACAACCTGCAAGAAGACTGGGCTCCACACGATTAAGCATCACTTTGATGATTCACAAGGTTCTTTGGAATGTTTGAAGGAATTAAAGAAGAAACAAAAAGACACAGGCGAGAGGAGGAGCCAGACAGTTGAGTTGGGGGCTGCTCTGGGCTAGGATAAACAGGAATGTGCAGCACCCACATAACCCCCAGGAGATGGGGTTGCCCAGAAACCACTTCCTCCAAGGATCCTCGAGGAGAAGTTGTGGAGCCCCCAGGTTGGCCATTGCCTGTGGAGCTCTTCCCTGCCCCTCTCGCAGCAAAGCCATGCCATGATCCATGTGGGTGCTCTATCAAGACACAGCCAGAGCTGGCTGCTCAGATCCTGCCGGCAGTCAATATCCCCAGCAGCCGCAGCGTTTGGGCGCTTCGGTGCCAGGTCCACTGCATCCTCTAAATGCGGTGTCCCTGCAGCGAGCGAGGGGGACAGAGCCGGGCATCTTAAAGCATGTAATGAGATAACATCTATTATCATACATTATAAAGAGGTTTATGCATACATGAGGGTTGTCATGAAATTTAATTTCAATGGTTTGATAATTAAGCAAAAAACCCACAATTATCATATCTTAATTTTCCAGTAAATTTGCTCCTGCTGCTGCCAACACTGTATTTTCTTAAGAAAATTCATGTGGTTCCACTAAGGAGAGACATCCACTGTTTCTGGTTGTGCATGGAAACTGGACGAGGAGGGAAGGCCAATTCTGGGGACGCAGCCTAGGGAACCATGGGCAACTCCCACAGTAAGGCGGGTGGTGGAGAACAGGTGGCTGGTGCTCAGCAGCCCGGTTCCAGCTCCAACTGACTGCATACCCCTGGTGGGTCTCGACCTCTTTTACTCATAGGGAAAAATGAGTGCAAAGCCCACTCCCTGTAGAACTGCCTATGAAAGTGGTGTCTTTCCCAACACCGCCCCGGGGTAGAAATGCAAGTTAATACAGATCAGCTGCTCGACTGGGGACAGGGCTCTGAATGTCATGACCAAGGCATGGGGCCCAGGAAACAGAATCACCAGGCACCAAGCATCACAAATCACATCTGGCAAAAGCCAGGTTAACTAATGGTCCTTAATTACAGAACTGATGTATCACACATGCCACAGAAACTCACAAGCTGAGGGATGAGTCACTAATTTCCAAAGGACCTTTTAAAGGAGAAATTAGGAAGGTGAAAAAGTACTTTCTACATCCAGTCGCTTCAATATTCCATCATAAAGTATGAGACTAACAAGATCTCGCTAAGAAATATGGTAAGAGCGGCATTGCTAATTTCTAAAAACTCTAATATTCACAGTCTATGAACACCTCTTTCACACTTACCACCCCACCACACTCCCCTCCACCATGCTGCTCCCCCTGCCTGCACGGCTCTCCCTGGCACACTGGCCCTGGCCACCTCCTGCTCACTTGTCACGTCGTGCTGTAAATGAATGTTTATGCCCCACAAAATCTACATGCTGAAAACCTACTCTCCATGGTGATTATATTAAAGGGCAGCGCTTCAGGGAGGTGATCAGCTCATGAAGATGGAATCCACGTGATTAGGATCAGTGTTCTTCTAAATGAAGCTTGAGAAAAACCCTTCGCCCCTCCCACCATGTGAGGACACAGTGAGAAGCCTACATCTATGGAGCAGGAAATTGAGCCCTCACCACCCACAGAATCTGCCCAGCGTCTTGATCTTGAACCTGCAGCCTCCAGAATCTGCCCAGCGTCTTGATCTTGAACCTGCAGCCTCCAGAATCTGCCCAGCGTCTTGATCTTGAACCTGCAGTCTCCAGAACCATGAGAAATAATTTTCGGTTGTTTATAAGCCACCCAGTCTATGGTATTTTGTTATAGCAGCTCAGCATTTCCATATTCTCATCACCTCTTCCAGGAAGCCCTCCTAGCCACCTTCCTTGGCCCCCCAGTCCTAGGCCCCCCTCCTATGTGCTTTGCATTCTCCTCACACTGTGTAACAATTGCCTGTTTGTGTCCTTTTCTTCCATACCTAAATATAAGTGTAGTGAAAACACAGGCAGCACCACACATACTCAGCAGCTTCACTCCCAGCAGGGCCTGGCACCTCGGAGATACACAGGAAATACTTGGTGAATTAATGAATGAACACCCTGGACATCAAAGGCCCAGTCTGCTTCTCCATCTCACCCTTTCTTCTGCTGAGTGAAGCTGGACTTTACAATCCTGAACCCAACTTACCAAAGGCTGCACAGAGCAGAAAGTGGGAAATCAACAGAATTTTGCCCCCGCCCTGGCCTCTCTCACACCATGCCAAGCGTGGCTCCAGCATCGTCTCCCCTTGGTGTGTGGAGCAGCAGGGCAGAGCCTGGATGTCAGACAGACAGGGTTCCACAAAGTGGCTTTGATCAGCCACTCAGTTTGCTTATCTATAAAATGAGGACACTGTTCCCACATGAGAATATTATGAGGACTGAATGTGACTTCATATGGGAAGTGCTCGGTAAATACTATTTCCATCCTCTCTTCCCCCAGGAAGCATGTTGCTCCTCCTCGTGCTGTTGGGGACACATTTCTATCCATAGCTCTTGCACTGGGTGAGATGAGATCACCCCTTCCTACTAGGAGGGAGGAGAGGCGGCAGGCACCACAATTATCTAACTGGGGTTGGTCTCTCAGATTGCAGGCCACCTTTGAATGCCGGTTCTGCAAACGGCAGCATCAAAGCCATGTTAATTCCAGGAATCTGGCTCTTCCTTTAAGAGTAGGCTGTGCTATCTTGCACAGAAAAGTTCTGTGCACCTGCCTCCCTCCCAGGTAGCAGTGAGAGCACCACCTTCCGCTCCCGCTGGTAGAGATGAAGCTGGAGTCTCAGCCCGACTACTGCCTGCACCTCCAGGCAGAGCCCACGTCCTCCCCATTCCGGGCAAAACGCAGGCAGAGGAAGCTTCTTTAGGTTTAGCACAGCCCGGGGGTGGGGGGCGGGGGGGGTGGTGGCAGGGGTGCCTCCTCGTAGGGGAAGGGGAGAGCCAGGAGAGGGGTTCAGCTCAGGACTCTGGGAAGGAACTGGATACTCAAGACACAAAGCCTGGATGGACAGGGACCAGGTCTGAGGTCTGTAAGGTGCTGTCCAGCGTTGCGAAGTAAGGTACAGCCATTTCCACTTCCTCCACCTGCACTGCTCTGCACAACCCCTCCATGGAAGCCGAGTGTGCATCTGACCCACAGGAGGCTGGTGAGGCACTGAGAGAGGTTTGGGAAAGGGAGGGGAAGGGAATCATGCATTCTAGGGCTCAGGGCTCAAGCCTCACAAACAGGCACTCAGGGCAGAGTTGCATGGATTCATGGGTGTCCCCAGCAGTGGGCACAGCGGGCGGAGCACCTAAGATGACTTCCCAGATGGACGTAACCTCATGACCTCTAGTTCACCCACCACTCCCACCCAGCCCGGGACAGCAAGATGCCCTTGTCAGGCAGAAAAGGGCAGCTGCTCTGGCTGGGTTAGACACTTGTCCCAATGCGTTGCCAATCCCCAGCGAGGAGGGGCCCTTATTTATTCTTCACGGCACGCCTGAAGCCTGACACGGGGCTTACCACACAGCAAATTGCTAAAGTATCAATATTTATTGAATGAATATTTTATGAATAAATAAAAGAATATGCGAGTTAGAAGCATTCAGAAATGAGAATTTAAGCAAAAACTTAATAACAAAAAAGCCTGAAGCACAAGACTAATTGTGATTATTTGCAGCTGGGATTGTTAATGTCCTCAGCCTCGCATTGCCAAGAATGAGTCAAGCTTACTATACAGGACAAGCTTAGCAATTTATAATTTCTTTAAAGTGTCTTATACTAGTGTCATAAGAAGACCAGATTTATGTTCTCTGGGATCTTGGACTACATCAAGGTATTTATACAAGAAAGAGCAATCCGAGGGCCAACAGTTCCCTATGCAGCAGCACTGGACCCAGCACTGCCAAAGGCGTAGACCCCAGAGGATGCCTCAATGCTCCCTGAAGGCACCTGTCCTCATCCTGAGGAACCTGAGGTGCCGCAGCATCCAGCCACAGCCCTCACGGCTCATACACACAGAAGCATACACCAGCCCCACGCGCATACCCACACCCAAGTGACAAGTCCTGTCCAAGGGATCTTGGGAAGGAGGGTTTCCTGGCACCTCTCAAAGACAGGCCATAAATGCCCCCCAAGCCACTGAATCTCTAGCTTCCAGCAGCCCAAACAGGACCTGCTACAAGGCTGCAGGGCCTGGCTGGACATTCATGCATGTCATTAACAATAATCATATTAAATATGAATACCCTGGAAGCCACCTCACAGTGAGAGCATTAGCATGGAAATGAATAAAGTGGCATATTTACACAATGAAATATTAATAGCAGTTCAAATGAAAGAACTACATTTATGTTTAGCTCCAAAGAATAATGCTGATTTTTAAAGTTTTAAAAGGACATATATGATATGGAACCACTTACGTCATTAAAAAAAAACTCTCAGCCGGGCCCAGTGGCTCTTGCCTGTGATTCCAGCACTTTGGGAGGCCAAGGTGGGCGGGTCACAAGGTCAGGAGTTCAAGACCAGCCTGACCAACATGGTGAAACCCCATCTCTACTAAAAATACAAAAACTAGCTGGGTGTGGTGGCGGGTGCCTGTAATCCCGGCTACTCAGGAGGCTGAGGCAGGAGAATCGCTTGAACCCAGGAGGTGGAGGTTGCAGTGAGCCAAGACTGTGCCACTGCACTCCTGCAAGATTCTGTATCAAAAAAACAAAAAACAAACAAGCAAACAAACAAGCTCTCAAAATAATGTTTGGTTGGGGATATATGTCTACACAATAAAGTAGTAAAACATGGATATGAAATGATACCATCACCTCTAAGAAAGAAATTACCCTAAAGAGGAAGGAAAGAGAAAAGAAGATGGGATGAGGTGGGCAGAAGAGGAGAGTTTAGCTATTTTTACTTTTATTTTTCCCAACATTTTCTTCTAAAAAATTTCAAATATAAGGTGAAAAAAATTTACACTGAACACCCCATATGCCCATTAAGAGACGCTACTGTTAACATTATACTATATTTGCGTTAGCACCTAATGTGTTCATCTGCCCATCTATTAATCTGTCAGATATTTTATAGAACTCGAAGACTATTGTAGATATCACTCCCCGACCCCAAACCCTCCAGTGTGCATATCATTAACAGAGCTCAACACTGCCTTAGTTTTTCCTTCTGACATAAAGCTGATACATCATGAAATGTACAAATCTCAAGTGATTATTTGCCGAGTTTTGACGAATAGATACACGTGTGTAACCCAAAACCCTACTGATGTATACAACATGACCATCACCTAGAAAATTACCTTATGCCCTTTCCCGATCAAATCCTGTTCCAATCTCTCCAGAAGGAACCAATGTTCTGAGTTTTTCCATCATAAACTGGTTCTGCTTGTTCTATAGGTTGGTGTAAAAGTAATGGCTGTTTTCACCATTAAAAATAATGGCAAAAGCTGTGATTACTTTTGCAGCAACCTACAGCATTTCATATCAATGGAATCACATGGCATATGCACTTTGGGTAAGGCTCCTTTCACCCAGCATCCTGTTCCTGAGAGGTGCCTGTGCTGTTCTGTGTAGGAGTAATTCATTCGTTTTTGTTGCAGAGTACTGCACCATTCCGTTTGTAAGAAAACACCACCATTTGTTTGTCCGTTCTCCTGTAATGGACACCTGACCTCTATTTTCTGGCTAGGAACGTTGTATAGGTCTTCTTGTGACCATATGTTTTATATTATCCTTAAATAAATAACTAGGGTTGAAATAGCTGGGCAAAGGGTAAGTGTATATTTAATTTTATAGGATATCCCCAGACCTTTTTCCAAAGCAGCTGCACTATTTTATATCCCCACCCACAAGGCATGAGAGTTCCAGTTGCTTCACACCCTCACCAACATTTGGTGCTGTTTTTAACCATCCTGATGAGTGTGTCATGCTGTCTCATCGTGGTTTGGACTTACATTCCACCACTGATTGATAATGTTAATGTTGCTATTTTAAAAAACATTTTATTTCCTTCAAACAAATGAAAGAGGCAGAGAGAGAGAGAGAAAGATCTGGGGCAAATAAAACAAAATCTAGGATGTGGGTATGCCAGTTTCTAAGTTATTTTCTGTATGTTTGAAGTCTTTAGCAATTAAAAATAAAAATATTATTCCATCTATAATTCCATCTGTAAGTGTATGTCCCTAGAACCCAGGCTGGGCTTGGAGGCACAGCTTCTTAGTATGGAGGGAGGTTGAGTGGGGAGTGGGTCAGGGGCCACTGAGGGGCTCTGCCATGGAAGGACAGCATCACCCAGGAGTCACTGAGCTCCACCTGCCTCCGGGCATGCCCTGGCCTCGCTCCTGACCAGCTCTCACTTCTGCATCAGCTCCTCACTCACCTCTGCCGGGCCAGGGGTCTCCTGAGGCTGACCCTGGCCAGCGATTGGTAGTGCCGCCTCTCTTTGCCCTACAGAGACTGGGCTTCGGTGACTGTGCTCCCCTCCCGAAGGTCTGAGCCTTGCCTGTCTTTCTGTAGCACTAATTCCTCAAAGGAATTCCTATTGATGCTGACATGCAGTTCCCAAACTGATGCCAAATATTTCTAGATACCACCTCTTTCTTTTTTTTCTTTTTTTTTTTTTTTGAGGCAGAGTCTCGCTCTGTCGCCCAGGCTGGAGTACAGTGGTACAATCGATCTCGGCTCACTACAACCTCTGCCTCCTGGGTTCAAGCGATTCTCCTGCCTCAGCCTCCTGAGTAGCTGGGATAACAGTCATGCACCACCATGCCCGGGGTAGTTTTTGTATTTTTAGTAGAGATGGGGTTTCTCCATGTTGGCCAGGCTGGTCTCGAACTCCTGATGTCAGGTGGTCCGCCTGCCTTGGCCTCCCCAGAGTGTTAGGATTACAGGCGTGAACCACCACACCCAGCCCAGATACTACTTTCTTAAGAATTTAACAGCGAAGATGCCCAGATGCTGCTGGGCCCTCAAATGTGGGCTCTGAAAGCACACGTTGCTACTTCCTCAGACGCCATCCGGCTTTACCTACTTTGCACTTAGCTCTAATTTAAAACCACTCCAGATTCTCCCACCAAACTTGAATAGTCACTACAGTATCTCTGAAAGGGAGACAAACTGCCCATCCTCTGGGGACTCGGGGTGGATTATCTCCACACCCTCCCAAGCAGGGTGGTGAAGGCAGAGGGTGGCCTGCGGCGGCGCGAGGGTCTATGGGACACTTACCGCTGGCACTCGCCGGCGTGCAGGATGAGCGCCTCGCTGCTCCTGGTGCTGACGGTCAGCTCGTGCTCGGTGGAGTTGAAGACATCCAGGAGGAGGTGACACTGCCGGGTACTGCGTTAAAGACAAAAGAAAGTTCAGAATCCTCTGACAGCCACAGAGGAGTGAGTTTCCCTTTCTCTCCTCTCCAAAGACTTCCCACCACTTAAGAGGGGCAAAGTCAAAATGCCAAGTGCTCCCAGGCTCAGAGGATTACGGAGACTGGTTCTGAACACGAGTGTGAACTCTAAGGAGTGGGTGTAAGCATCAGTTCCACCTTGGGCCTAGGGTCCTGGGGACATGTGCTCACAGCTCAGCCATGCCTTTTACCAACCAAGTGGCCTTGGGAAGGTAACCCGAATTCTCCAAACCTCGATATACACTGATGACTGGAACACCTGACTCTGAAGTCTGATCATCTGCAGAGAAACACAGGCATACAGTGCCATTCCAGGATGCTGTGTCCAAGCCAGCATCTTCAGCTACCAGGTTCCACGCTGGGCCCTGAAGCGTGGCAACGCGTGTCCTGCTTGTGTGTGTGTGCACATTCAGCGCGAGCTTCTCCCATGAGGGCAACTCTAGAACTGGGGCAGACGCTGGGGGTTTACTCATCACCCTCTGAAGCCTCTACTCATTTGTTTCCTCTCCTCCAAAGGTGACAAGTAAAATGCTCAAGTTCCCATTGTTCCTTGCAAGGGCTGGTCCACGTGGTGAAGCTCTAGCCAGTAAGGCACAGTCCCCTAGAGACTTTCCTTCCCAAATACAAATGCAATGTCCTGGGAGGAGAAGGCTTTTGCCCTTCCACCTTCCTCATTCCCCTTCCTTCCTCCCTAGAAGCAAGCAGGATGCTCAGAAGCTCAGTAACCATCAGGGACACTGAGGACAAAAACCACAGACTGTGGATGGCAGAGCAGGGTCGGAGGTGCTTGACAGCAGTCACTTCTTTGGGTGGCCGTGGCAGCCCTGCACTGCCGCCCTCTCTCTAGCCGTGCGAGCTCCATGTACAAAGTGGAAAAAATCAACCCCACACACGCCGTCTGTGTCCGTCACCATCTGATAGGTTAACATCACAGTTGAATGCTTGCCGAAAACTCATACGGTATCTCAGACACCAAGTATCACAGTCAGCACATAACAGGTCATCGATAAATGTCTGCTGAGCTCAGTGGATGGCTGCACCCACGACAGGACAGACAGAGATGACAGCAACTGAGCAGAGGCCATTCTTCTTGGAAGAGCAGGGTAAACAGTTTCCATGGGGGGAGAAAACACAGAGAAAAAGATCTGTGCTCTGGGTCACTATTATTAGCCTAGTGTGACTTCAAAACATGGCCTTCCAAAGGGCATTTGAATTCTCAAATGTATTTCTCCAAGTGGGAGGCAAGGCTTTGCTGGTTGTTAAAGGAAAGTCCGGTCAAAGGAAAGGGACAATCGCCTGTGACTTCATCACAACAGCCTCGGGGGTGTCCGTGGAGCCGCATCTGCACTGGAGATGGAGGCTCAGGAGAGGACAGGCGTGCTACTGTCCACAGCCTCGGGGGTAGTCCGTGGAGCCCCCTGCACTGGAGACGGAGGCTCAGAGAGGACAGGCATGCTGCTGTGATGCCCAAGGCCCTGGATGCAGAGCTCGAAACCTTTGGCTTTTCCCAATAGATGTGGACCTCTATTCATTCCAAAGCCACACATGTCCTCGGCAATTTCCAGAGAGGGGAACTGAGGCACAGGGGGTACAGTGACAGGCCCAGAAGTTCACGCACACACATATACACTCTCATAAACATGCACACACAAGTAGAACTTGGTCAAAAGCCCACAGGGCATCTGTGAAATATCAATTTTTCAGAACATGGGCGTGTGACCTGCTCTCAGGCAGAAAGCAGGAGCATGCCACCATTTCTTTTTCTTTTTTTTTTTTTTTTGACAGAGCCTCACTCTTGTCGCCCAGGCTGGAGTGCAGTGGCACAATCTCGGCTCACTGCAACCTCCACCTCAAGCGATTCTCCTGCCTCAGCCTCCTGAGTAGCTGGGATTACAGGTACCCGCCACCATGCCCGGGTAATTTTTGTATTTTTAGTAGACAGGGTTTCACCATGATGGCCAGGCTGGTCTCAAACTCCTGACCTCAGGCGATCTACCTGCCTAGGCCTCCCAAAGTGTTGGGATTACAGGCGTGAGCCACGGCACCCAGCCACATGTCACCATTTATATCATGTAGCACAGCGTCAACAGGGTGCCGCACACCTTGAGATGACAGCTCCCATCAGTTGAGTCTGGGTTTTCTGGGTGGGGCTGCCTTCCCCAGAGGTTTGGCGCTTGGAAAACATTCATTAGCTCTGACAGCTGCCTACAAGAGGCCTCTTCGCTCAGCTCACAGAAAAATGAGCTTCCGAGAATGAAGATCTATTCCTCTGTTGTCATAACTTCATGAAATCTTTAATCACAGCAAAATCTTTCATCAGAAAAGGGAAATCCTAAAACATTTATCAGAGGAGGAAAATTGAAGTGATTTTTTAAAAGCCTGGAATAAAAGGTTCAAATATATTTTGTTTTCACTCACAGAATAGAGTGCTTAGGAAACGGCACAGGAATGAGCAGCATCGATACACAATGCGTTTCTGTCCTCTTGCTCTTCTTTTTTCTGACTCACTGTCTGAGTGTGGGGGCGTCTGGATCTAGTGTTTCTATTTCTTCTAATTGTTGACATGATGATGTACTGGTGGAGCTTGGCTTCCTATCTGTTATTCATAAGTTTCCTTTCCCAGACTGCAGCAGTGGTTTGTGCCATCATAATGTCATTTATCTGTGTACCTTTCCATATGGCTTTGGATGCTTGGTTTTAAGGCTGATGTTCTGAGCATACGGTTTACCTTAATTCTTGTTTGCTTTTTGGGTTTGTTTTTTTTTTCTGGACACATCTATCTGAACTATGGGGAAATCTAAGAAAGCTTCCCGGAAGAGCTGAGACCAGGGCGAGTCTCTGAAGGGGACAGACACGTTTGCCTGGCTTAGAAGAGACAAGGGAACAAAGTCCCAGCAGCATGGAGGAGCCCAGCTATTTTGGGAATCTGGAGTCAGGTTGAGTGTGGGACACCAGGCTGCCAGGTGAAAAAAAGAAGCCCTTTTTCAGCAAAGACAGCAGTTACATATTAATAAAACCACTCTGATATAGTGAGTGGGCACTGTTTCTTCAGCCCCAAATTGGAGATTTTATTAAGTATTTCATCCAACAAATACCTCCTGAGGAACTGAATGAAAAAGACAAGATCCCTACATTCATGGCTATTATACTTTTGTGAGGAAAAAGGGCAGGACTGATGGGGTTGTTTTAAAAAATAAAATTTGCGTCATTTTTTATAAAATTATTTAAAAAGTTGAAAAAGATTGTTGAATAAAAGATTAAGACATACAATCAATACCAGTCATACACATCAACTAAAAACAATTACAAGACAAACTTTTTGAGAAAATACATTTATAATAGCAACACAGTCCACAACACAGGTAGAAATAACTCTAACAAAATATATACACAATATTTATGTAAAAAATTATAAATTCATGGAACAATATTAAAGAAGAAAAATAAGTGTAAAGATGTACAGGTTGAGTATGCTTGGACCAGATGTGCTTCAAATTTTGTTTTTTTTTTAGATTTTGGAATACTTGCATTATACTTGCCAAGTGAGCATCCCAAATCCAAAAATCTGAGATGCAAAACACTCCAATAACCATTTCCTTTGAGCATCATGTCAGTGCTCAAAAAGTTTTGAATTTTGGAGCATTTCAAGTTTGGGGATGCTCAACCCACGTTATGTTCAAAGATGGAAAGACTTAATATTTTTAAAGAAGTTATCTCTTCCAAATTTCTATAAACTCAATGCAACTCAATAAGAAAAATCCCAACAGGGTTTTGTTAAAACAATGATGTGGGAGGTTTTTGGAAGGAATCTGGCCTACTAGATGTCAGGAATTGTTGTAAAGCTGTAATCATGAAGACAGAGGCACTTGGGGCAGTGACAGAGAAATACATTAGTGAAAGAAAAGATAGCTACAAAGCAGACCCATGAATATAAGGAAACTAGAGAGATGACTGTACTGGTGGTGTTGATTAATTAGGACAAGAGTCACTGAATAGTGCTGGGAAAAATGACTATGCAGGGACACAGAAAATTAGATCCCTACCTCACATCATATATAAAAATAAATTCCAAACAGAATGAATAGCTAAATATAGACAAACAATATTTAAAAATCTTTAGAAAAAATATAGATGAATAGTTCATGACCTTAGAAAAAAGAAAGATTTCTCAAATGAGTTACAATACATATAAAATATAAAGGAAAAGAATAAAATGTTTGGCTGCATTAAAATTAAGAATTTTGGTACAATGAAAAACATCAAAAACCAAAGCAAAGACAAGCTTCATTTTTAATGTGTTGCAAATATCTTTTCACAGGCATTTGCAACACATTAAATTGACTAAGGATTTGAATTCTGAATTTATAGAGAACTCCTATAAATCAATAAGAAAAAAATGACCCAATAGAAAATCAAGCAAAGGACAAGAATCAACAATTTAAAGTAGGGGAAACCTAATGACCAATAAACAGGAACAGAAGCTCAATCCAACTAGTAGTTAGAGAAATGGAAATAAACCCCAAGAGTATTATTTCTCACCCAACCTATTGGAAATATTTTTAAAGTGTCCCAGTACCAAGAGTTGGTCAAGCTATAGATCAACAGGAAATATAGGAATTCTTGTCACTGCTGGTAGGGATACAAATTGGTACAACTCCTTCAGAGAGAAAAAGAGTTTGACCTAACAATTCCATTTGTAGCTGCCTATCTTGGATCAACTCAGAGTTTGGTAAAAGGGCACATTCAAAAGTGTTCAATGCAACATTGTTTATAAAAGTAAAGAACTCCTTTTAACTAAGTGCACGTCAACTGGAGAGTAGATACAGACATAAAATGGTAGAGTTAAATGATGGAAACCTATGCAGAGGTGACAATGAATTTAAAAGAACTATATGCCCCACCACAGACAAATCTCATATTAAAACTGCTGGGTAAATAAGTTGCAGAAGATATACAACATATATGTACATCAAATTTTAAAATGTTTTAAAATACTCGATATTGTCTATAAACATCAAATTTAAGAGTAGTCATTCATGCTAAGAGAGCAAGAGACACAGCGTGGAAGAATATACAGAGCTTTAACAGCATATTTTTATTTCTTTAAATTAAAAACATAAAAGCAAATATAATATACTGAAATATTAAAAATGGACAAGTCTGTATGGTAGATAAATTGATACCTCCTAGACCTTTATTTATGTTTCTTACACTTGAAATGTCTTATAAAAAGTTACTTTTAAAGTCACTTAGAATACTGTGTTAGCCTGGGATCCCCCCAGAAAGCAGAGCCTGAGGAAAGGGTTTGCACAGAGCTAGTGCTTAGGTAAGGGATGCCAGGAAGCATGTAGAGTAGGCAGAGTGGGCCAGCAGAGGAGAAGGCGATGCCAGAGGGCACGTTACTGTGCGTCGCTGAGCTGGCGGCCCTGTGGGCAGCTGGGGCTCAATCATCCTTCTGTGGAGCCAAGGGGACTGCGCTTCACACTGTGTGCTTGAGGCACAGAAGAGGAAATAATTGCTCTCCCAACTCTTTCCCTCACTAGTCAAGCTTTTCCCCAGAGGGGTCAGTTCTCTCACACTTCATCCATGCACTGTGCAGAGAGACTACCCATAGCCACCCAAACCTACAGCCTCAGAGAAGGCAGTTAGAATATTCCAGAAAGCAAGAGATGCTCAGGACGGCTATGGTAAGGTGCTGTCAGGTGACACCTGCATAAATTTGGTTGCCATGGCAATAGCTAGTCTAAAAGTGGGCTACTATATGAGGCAGGGCATAAGACGTATGACACAAATATTTTTTAAAAATTAAGTGAATCTCTTGACATTAACATGGATGTTTTAAAATGACTTCAGATCTGATGGCAAACAAGGGCCTCCCTGAAGAAATGATGTTTCAGTTAGGAATCCAATGACAAGAAAGCAATCATGTGATGGTCCCGGAGGACAGCTTTCCAGAGAGAATGAGCACTTAAAGCAAAAATCGTAAGGCCCAGTGTGATCAAGGAACAGAACAAGCAGAGAGTGGTGTAGGAGTAAAAACAGAAGAAAGGTCATGGGGAAATATTCATATTTCATTCCAAGCATAACGGGAAGCTATTTTGAGAGTTTCAAGCAGATGAGTGACATGAATTGGTTTGTATTAAAAAAAAAAAAACGGTGAGTTCCAATTCTAGAAAAGATAGAGTAAGCACAATCTACCCTGTCTCTCCCACTGAATGCAACTATAAATCATAGAATGCACTGAGCTGAAGATGAAGACTCAAAAAATAAATGTTAGAAGGTGGATCACAGTAGGAGCCAGAAACTGAAGTTATTCTGAACTGGCAGTGAGCTGCATCTCTCTCCAGTACCACCTGGCCTCAAATGAAAGGCCTGACAGAGCTCCAAGGGCAGCCTCTCTTCCTGGTCCAACAAGTGGGAAAAGGTACCATGAAGGGCCACAGACAGTAGGAGAATCCCTGAGTCTTTTCCCTTTTTTCTTCCCTTTTCTCTCAGCCCAGCCTCAAAGCAAACCACAGGAGATAATGACATCAGAGCAGTCTTGGCGGGACAGGCTCACACACCTCCCTCATACAAACCACCTCACTGACCCAAAGAGCTGAGGTCCCAAAACCATGGGGCCAGTTTGCATCACTCTGATTTCCTTCTCTGTGCCTCTGGACAGTCAGTCCTCCATGTAGACACACAGAAGGGGAAGCTCACATTCTGGCTTTGTAGCAGGCACACAGGGATAGGAGCCCCCAGTCACTTGGGAAGATTTCAGAAAGGAGATCGATTCAGAGAGCAGACGAAGTCAAGCATGAACTCCTAAGCTCACCAGGGAGCTGAGCTTGAGAGAATCAGACCCTCAAGGGCAAACCACGGGCTTTGATAACTGATCTCCAGGCAAGAATGCCGACGGGCACCCACATGCGGCTGATCCAAGGAGCACCACAAATGCTTTGAAACTGGAACTGCAGCACAGCCTGCAAAAGGTACGCTGCTTTAAAATAAAAAAAAAAAAGTACCAACATTTTCCTCAGTATTCAAACAAGACCTCAATGCCTCCCAATATTATAGTCAAGATGCCCAGAATACGATCTAAAATAACTCAACACAGAACCAAGAAAATATCAAGTCATGAGGAAAAAGTAACAGACAATAACTTCAAGATGACTGTCTTATTAGAAAGAGACTTTAAATGCATTCCAAGAAGTGACCATACTTGAAACAAGTGAAAAGATGGAAAATCTCAGCAAAAAAGAAGATATAAAAAAGAACCAGAAAAACTTAAGCAAAAAAAAGAAAAAAAGAAAAATTCACCAGATGGTGAATTATCTTAGTAACTGAGAGGACAAGTAGACATAAAATCAGAAAGAATATAAGATAGACAAAATTACCATTGACCACCCAGATCTCACTAATACTCAGAGAACATTCCACCCAAAAGCAGCAGAATACTCATACAACCCAAGTGTACATGCAATATTTACCAACAATCACATTCCAAGACCATGGGTGGGGGGGTGGGGGAACTCTATCAACTGTAAAATAAAAATCATACAATGTGTTTTTGGGATCAGTAAGGAATTAAACAAGTAAATGTGAAGATAGATTAACAAATCATCCAATGGAAACAACAGGGGAAAATAAAACAGAAAAAAAAACCACTCTTATGGGACAACAAAACCTCGAAAAATGATGTCACAGGAGACTAAGAAACAAGGAAGAAAATAACATGCCATTTTTAAATAAATAACGGCCACATCCCCCAAAAAAACTGGCAAACGACATAAACAGATTCAGAACCCAAAAAGTTTTTTGTTTTTGCTGTTGTTGCTATTTTTTGTTTGTTTGTTTTTGAGACAGAGTCTCGCTCCTTCACCCAGGTTGGAGTGCAATGGCGCGATCTTGGCTCACTGCAACCTCTGCCTCCTGGGTTCAAGCGATTCTCCTGCCTCAGCTTCCCAAGTAGCTGGCATTACAGACATGCACCACAACACCAGGCTAAACGTTTTTTATGGTATTTTTAGTAGAGACGGGTTTTTGCCTTGGCCAGCCTGGTCTCGAATGCCTGACCTCAGGTGATCCACCCGCCTCTGCCTCCCAAAGTGCTGGAATTACAGGCATGAGCCACCATGACCGGCCCAAAAACCATTTTTTTTTTTAATCCCTGCCTGGAAATATAACCAAACTGCAGAAAGCTAAAGAACAGAAGCCACCTGGAAAGCTGTCAGAGCAAACAATGCATCCTGCACAGGGAAACAATGCATTCCACACAGAGGAGACAGTGCATCCTACCCAGGGAGACAATGCATCCTACACAGGGGAGGCAATGCATCCTACCCAGGGAGACAATGCATCCCACACAGAGGACAAAATGCATCCCACACAGGGAGACAATGCATCCTACACAGGGGAGACAATGCATCCTACACAGGGGAGGCAATGCATCCTACACAGGGGAGACAATGCATCCCACACAGGGGAGGCAATGCATCCCACACAGGGAGACAATGTATCCTACACAGGGAGACAATGCATCCTACACAGGGGAGACAATGCATCCTACACAGGGGAGGCAATGCATCCTACACAGGGGAGACAATGCATCCTACACAGGGGAGGCAATGCATCCTACACAGGGGAGGCAATGCATCCTACACAGGGAGACAATGCATCCCACACAGGGAGACAATGCATCCTACACAGGGGAGACAATGCATCCTACACAGGGGAGGCAATGCATCCTACACAGGGGAGACAATGCATCCTACACAGGGGAGGCAATGCATCCCACACAGGGAGACAATGTATCCCACACAGGGAGACAATGCATCCTACACAGGGGAGACAATGCATCCTACACAGGGGAGGCAATGCATCCTACACAGGGAGACAATGCATCCTACACAGGGGAGGCAATGCATCCTACACAGGGGAGGCAATGCATCCTACACAGGGAGACAATGCATCCTACACAGGGAGACAATGCATCCTACACAGGGGAGACAATGCATCCTACACAGGGAGACAATGCATCCTACACAGGGAGGCAATGCATCCTACACAGGGGAGACAATGCATCCTACACAGGGGAGGCAATGCATCCTACACAGGGGAGACAATGCATCCTACCCTACACAGGGAGACAATGCATCCTACACAGGGAGACAATGCATCCTACACAGGGAGACAATGCATCCTACACAGGGGAGGCAATGCATCCTACACAGGGGAGACAATACATCCTACACAGGGAGACAATGCATCCTACACAGGGAGACAATGCATCCTACACAGGGGAGGCAATGCATCCCACACAGAGGAGACAATGCATCCTACACAGGGGAGATAATGCATCCTACACAGGGAGACAATGCATCCTACACAGGGAGACAATGCATCCTACACAGGGGAGGCAATGCATCCCACACAGAGGAGACAATGCATCCTACACAGGGGAGATAATGCATCCTACACAGGGAGACAATGCATCCTACACAGGGAGACAATGCATCCTACACAGGGGAGGCAATGCATCCTACCCAGGGGAGACAATTCATCCTACCCAGGGAGACAATGCATCCTACACAGGGGAGGCCATGCATCCTACACAGGGGAGGCAATGCATCCTACCCAGGGAGACAATGCATCCTACACAGGGGAGACAATTCATCCTACCCAGGGAGACAATGCATCCTACACAGGGGAGGCAATGCATCCCACACAGAGGCGACAATGCATCCTACACAGGGAGACAATGCATCCTACACAGGGAGACAATGCATCGTACACAGGGGAGGCAATGCATCCTACCCAGGGGAGACAATTCATCCTACCCAGGGAGACAATGCATCCTACACAGGGGAGGCAATGCATCCTACACAGGGGAGGCAATGCATCCTACCCAGGGAGACAATGCATCCTACACAGCAGAAACAAAACAACAAATTTTTCTAAAGTCTGAAGAATCCTAATAAAAAACCAAGGAGGGCAGAAAAAGTGAATCATTTTTAAAATGCTGAAAGAAAAGAATGTTAACTCAGAAGTCCATATCCATTAAAGTATCTTTCAGGAATAAAAGTAAAGACATTCTCAGATAAAGGAAAATTAAGAATGTCAGTCATCACTAGAACTTTTCTAAAAGAACTGGTAAAGAAAGTCCTTTAAACAAAAGGTGAATAATAATACAGGGAAACCTGAACCCAAAGAAAAAAGAGTAACAAAAATGTTAAGTATCTGGTTAAATGTAATTTCCTATTAAGTTACTTAAAAGATACATAATGGACTGGGCGCAGTGGCTCATGCCTGTAATCCCAGCACTTTGGGAGGCCGAGGCAGGTGGATCACAAGGTCAGGAGATCAAGACCATCTCGGCTAACACGGTGAAACCCCGTCTCTACTAAAACTACAAAAACAAAATTAGCTGGGCGTGGTGGTGGGTGCCTGTAGTCCCAGCTACTTGGGAGGCTGAGGCAGGAGAATGGCATGAAACCAGGAGGCAGAGCTTGCAGTGGGCCTAGATCATGCCACTGCACTCCAGTCTGGGCGACACAGCGAGACTCCATCTCAAAACAAAGCAAAACAAAACAAAACAAAACAAAACAACGAACGATATATGATGAATACGAGCTAAAATTATAACATTGGGTATACAATGGGGTACACAATGTATACAGACTTAATACATTATACAACTAAGACATGAGGAGGGGTAAGATAAAAGAGCCTATATTTGAGATTCCACCAAGTGATAAAATATTATTTCTAAGTCAACTATGAAAATCTAAGAGCACTTATTATACTCCCTAAAGAAAACACTAAAACAGCTCTACAAAGAGATAAAGTTAAAAGCTCAATGCTTTAAAAATCAAATAGTTTAAAAGAACATTAAAAAGGAGAAATGGAACAATAAACAACAGAGTGAATAAACAAAAAACAAACCAAAAATAAAATGGTAGACCTCAATTCAAACATACCAAGAATTACATTAAATATAAATGACCTAAATAGTCTCATTAATAGACAGAGATTGTCAGAATACATTTAAACAAACAAAAAAAACACTCAACTACATGCTATCTATAATAAATCCACTCCAAATATAATGGTATAGATATGTTAAAAGTAAAAGAATTATACCAAGAAAACACGATTCAAAAGAATACTGGGCTGTTATATTAACATCAGACACCTAGAGGGACATTATATAATGATAAAAGCATTAATTCACCAAGAATACACAATAATTATTAATGTGTATGAACCTAACTATAGAGTTTCAAAATACATGAAATGAAAAAAGAAAACTCAAAGCATAAATGAACAAAATCACAATTAGAGACTTCAACACTCTTCTCTCAGTAATTGATAGAAAACAGACATGACATCAATAAAGACATAAAAGTAATAAACGCCACCAACCACTTCATACTGACTGATAATTAGTGAACACTCCACCCACCAAGAGCAGAATATACATACTTCCCAAGTGCACAGCAACATTCAACAAGGTAGACCATATTCTAGGCCACAGAAAAAATCCTGAACTAATTTAAAATATAAAGCATACAAAGTATCTTCTCTGACCAAAACAGAATTAACCTAGAAATCAATGGCAGAAGGAAAGCTAGAACATCTCCAACTATCTGGAAATTTAATCAATGCACTTCAAAATAACCCACTGTTCAAAGAGGAAGCCCCAAGAGAAATAAAATATTTTGGAGTGAACAAAAATAAAATACAATATATCAAAATTCTGTGACTGGAGCTAAAGCAGTACTTAGAGAAAAATCTATATCATTAAGTGATTATATAAGAAAGAACGGCTTCAAATCAATCAGCCTATCTTCTATCTTAAGAAACCAGAAAAACATGGTACTGGTACCAAAACAGATATATAGACCAATGAAACAGAACAGAGGCCTCAGAAATAACACCACACATCTACAACCATCTGATCTTTGACAAACCTGACAAAAATAAGCAATGGGAAAAGGATTCCCTATTTAATAAATGGTGCTGGGAAAACTGGCTAGCCATATGTAGAAACCTGAAACTGGATCCCTTCCTTACACCTTATACAAAAATTAACTCAAGATGGATTAAAGACTTAAATGTAAGATCTAAAACCATAAAAACCCTAGAAGAAAACCTAAGCAATACCATTCAGGACATAGGCATGGGCAAAGACTTCATGACTAAAACACCAAAAGCAATGGTAACAAAAGCCAAAATAGACAAATGGGGTCTAATTAAATTAAAGAGGTTCTGCACAGCAAAAGAAACTACCATCAGAGTGAACAGGCAACCTACAGAATGGGAGAAAATTTTTGCAATCTACCTATCTGACAAAGGGCTAATATCCAGAATCTACAAAGAACTTAAACAAATTTACAAGAAAAAAACAACCCCATCAAAAAGTGGACAAAGGATATGAACAGACACTTCTCAAAACAAGACATTTATGCAGCCAACAGACATATGAAAAATACTCATCATCACTGGTCATCAGAGAAATGCAAATCAAAACCACAATGAGATACCATCTCACACCAGTTAGAATGGCGATCATTAAAAAGTCAGGAAACAATGGAGGCTGGAGAGGATGTGGAGAAATAGAAATGCTTTTACGCTGTTGGTGGGAGCATAAATTAGTTCAACCATCGTGGAAGACAGTGTGGCAATCCCTCAAGGATCTAGAACTAGAAATACCATTTGAGCCAGCGATCTCATTACTGGGTATATACCCAAAGGATTATAAATCATGCTACTATAAAGACACATGCACACATATGTTTATTGTGGCACTATTCACAATAGCAAAGACTGGGAACCAACCCAAATGTCCATCAGTGATATACTGGATTAAGAACATGTGGCACATATATACCATGGAATACTATGCAGCCATAAAAAAGGATGCGTTTATGTCCTTTGCAGGGACATGGATGAAGCTGGAAACCATCATTCTAAGCAACTATTGTAAGGACAGAAAACCAAATACCACATGTTCTCACTCATAGGTGGGAGTTGAACAATGAGAACACATGGACACAGGGCGGAGAACATCACATACCAGGGCCTGTTGGGGGGTGAGGGGCTGGGGGGGATAGCATTAGGAGAAATACCTAATGCAAATGGCGAGTTGATGGGTGCAACAAACCAACATGGCACATATATACCTATGTAACAAACCTGCACATTGTGCACATGTACTCTAGAACTTAAAGTATAATAATAATAAAAAAAGAAACCAGAAAAAGAACAAATGCTTAAAGGAAGCATAAGAAGGAGATGATAAAGGGCAGAAATGAATTAATTAAAATGAAAGCAGACAAATAGAAAAATATCAATAAACTAAAAAACTGATTCTTTAAAAAGATCAATATAATTGATAAACCTCTAGCCACAATTACAAAGGAAAAAGGAGAGAGAACACAAATGACCAGCATCATAAATAAACGAGGGAATACCACTTCAGCCACAAACATTAGAAGGACCATAATGAAATACTACAAACAACTCTACTCATGTAAATGTGACAACTCAGATGAAATGGACCAGTTTCTTGAAAGTCACAAACTACAAAAATCCATCCAAGAAAGCACTTATCCACTGCTAGTAGTGATGGAAAATGGTACTAACGCTCTGGAAAACAGCTTGGCAGTTTCTTACAAAGTTGAACAGTGAGAAACACATCATATAATCCAGTAATCCCAGTCCCAGGTATTTATCCTAGAGAAATGAAAACTTAAATAGGTAGCCTGAAAAGTCCTATATCTATTAAATAAATTAAATGTATTGTTTTAAAAATCATTCTGAAAAAGAAATCTCTATGCCCAGATTGTTTGCTTATGCATTCTACCAAGCATTTCAAAAAGAAATAATTCTATACAATCTCTTCCAGAAAATAGTAGAAGAAACAATTCTCAAAACGTTTTCTGAGGCCAGCATTATCTAACACCAAAACTAGACAAAGATGGAAGAAAAAACGACCACAAATACCCTTCGTACCAATAATCCTCAACAAATTTTTTGATACCAAAAAAGCATCTGACAAAACTCAAATTTCATTCATGATTTAAAAAAAAAACACTCAACCAACTATTAATAGAAAAAAAACCCCTTAATCTTCAAAAAATATGGATGCTAAAAAGTACAGAATGCTGATGAATAAAATCAAAGACCTACATAAACAGAAGTATATGCAGTGCTCACAGATTGGAAGGTGCAATATACTTATCAATTTTTCCCAAGTTAATCCATAGATTTAACAAAATTCCAGTCAAAATCCTAGAATGACACTGTAGATATAGACAATCTTATCTGAAGATTTATATGGAAATACAAAGAAACAATAGACAGAACAATTAAAAATAAAAGAAAAAACTCTGAGGACTCAGAGTTTTAGAGGATTCCACCCAATTTTAGTAGTAAAAGATTTACTGTAGGGTACGCTAACATAGTAGTAAAGACTTATTCTAGGGTACACTAATATAGTAGTAAGGACTTACTACAAGGTACACTAATCAGGGCAGTGTTGTATTGGTGAAAGAATATCCACATAGTTCTCTGGAGCAGAATAAACTGTCCAGAAATAGAATTACACACAGATACAGTCATTTTATTTTTGACTAAGAAGAGAATTCAACGGAGAAGAGATAATCCATTCAACAAATAGTGTTGGGACAACTGGATTCCACTTGTCAAAAAAAAAAAAGGAAAAGAAATTTAAACTTCACAATTTATACAAAAGTTACTCAAAACACACAGGTAAATGCAAAACAAAACTGTACGATTTTACAAGAAAACATAAAAGAAAAAAAAGCATAACCAAAAGTAGGATCCATAAAAGGAAAATTAGATTCATTAAAATTAAAAATATATCTCTGTGAAAGACACTGTTAAATGAATGAAAAAGTTATGGAATTCAAGAAAACATTTACAAATTACATATCAGATAAAGGACTTGTATCTATAATATATTTAAAAAACTTTTGAAACTCAACATCAAGAAAACGAATAACCTAATAAAACACTGGGCAAAAAGACTTAAAAAGGTACTTTACCAAAAAGCCAGAAAGACAACAAGTAAGCACATGAAGAAAGGATCAATGTCATTCATCACTAAGAAAGCACAAATTAGGCTGGGTGCGGTGGCTCATGCCTATAATCCCAGCACTTTGGGAGGCTGAGGCAGGTGGATCACCTGAAGTCAGGAGTTCGAGACCAGCCTGGCCAACATGGTGAATATGTTTGTGAACAACAAAAACCAAAACCTCGTCTCTGCTAAAAATACAAAAAACTAACTGCATGTGGTGCCATGTGCCTGTAGTCCCAGCTACTCAGGAGGCTAAGGCAGGAGAATCGCTCGAACGCGGGAGGCACAGATTGCAGTAAGATGAGCTCGCACCACTGTACTCCAGCCTGGGTGACAGAGTGAGACCCTGTCACGAAAAAAAAAAAAAAAAAGTGCAAATTAAAACTACAGGAAGATACCACTACATGCCTATTAAAATGGGTAGAAAATCTTTTGAAAACTGACAATACCACATGCTGATGAGGAAACAGAGAACTTATCCACTGCTAGTAGAGATGAAAAATGGTACTGCCACTCTGGAAAACAGCTTGGCAGTTTCTTACAAAGTTGAATAGTGAAAAAATACATCCTATAATCCAGCAATCCCAGTCTTCGGTATTAAACCTAGAGAACTGAAAACTTAAATTCACAAGAATCACTCTACATGAGTATTTACAGCAGCTCTATTCATAATCACAAAAAGCTGGGAACAGCCCAAAGGTCCTTTAAACAGTGAATGGATCCACAGGCTGTGACATACCTGTACAACGGAAAGCAACTCAGAAATAAAAAGGATCAAACTGTTGATAGACTCAGTGACACAGACAGATCACAGAATGCGGAATGAAAGAAGCCACCCCAAGAAAGGAACACACAGTATTATTCCATTTATAAGACATTCTGGAAAAGCCAGACTATAGAGATGGAGAATAGATCAGTGTTGCCACAAGTGAGGGGTGGATGCAGAGCATGATTCTAAGTGGCAGTGTGTGAAGTGTTGCGGGTAATGGAACTGTTCTTCATCCTGACTGTGATGGATACACCAAGCTATCTGTGTTGCTCATTAAAGTTAGAACTCAAAAAATTGTGCACCAAAAAAGTTCATTTTACTCTATGTTAATTTAAAAAACATTTAAATCAATGCAATTAAACAAACAAACATCATGATGAGTTTGAAGGACCACAGTGTGTTAAGTTTACTCCAATACTGGTCCTGTTGCTTAATAGCTATAACATCATAAGCAAGTCATTTAATTTCTCTGAGTGTCGGTTTCCCCAGTCCTCCAATGGGGATAACAACGCCTATGTTATAGAATTATTAGGAGGCTCCAGTGACACCCAGGGACTCTGACCTTCTCTGGGTTAGGGCTTCACTGTGCAAGCTGAACCTGCAGAGTAGGAAGGCACTGAAATCTCTATGGGGAAGGAACGTCAGCACACAGCACCAGCACATGAAGCACAGCAGCGTGGGCACCAGTCAGGGAAGGTTCTGAAAGGAAGTGACTCCTGCACTCACAAAGGCACTGAGTATGATTCTAAGCGGCAGCCTGGTGAAGTTTTGGGGGTAAACGAGCAGGTCTACTAGGGAGAGGGCTCTCTAGACACTGTGAACAGTGTTTGCAACGGTCTCAAGCTCAATCAGCACTACTTATTGGGGGAACTTACGGGACCTTCCTCACGTGAGTGAGGAAATGTGGGTTTTGGGAAGACAGGGAAGAAGGGCTGGGTCAGATCATGGGAAGTCTTGGGTATCAAGCTCTGGAAGTGGAACTTGACCTACCGATGACGGGACTCACTAAAAGACATTAAGAAAATAGGGGGAAAGGTCTTAGCCAGGCATGGTGATGCATGCCTGTTGTCCCAGCTACTTGGGAGGCTGAGGCAGGAGAATCTCTTCAGCCCAGGAGGTTGAGGCTGTAGTGAGCCATGATCACACCATTGTACTCCAGTCTGGATGACAGTGAGACCCTGTCTTTAAAAAAAAAAAAAAAAAAAAAAAAAAAAAGGAGGAGAAGGAGGAAGGAAAATGTCATGTATGTGTTTTAGAATACTTTGGCATCTACTGAGAGAAATAATTGAAAAGGAAGAAATTGAAGGCAAAGTGGCTTTGAAAAGTTGTCACAACTTTTCAAGAAATAAATTAGGAGGATTGTCCTAGGGGACAAAGGTGACAAGTCTGAGTCAACACATGGCTATTCAAGTAAAAAGAACAGGTTTGGTGGCAGACGGGAACGTGGTGGCATTTCCCCATCAACTGACAAGCAACCCAGTCTTTGTGAAGGGTCTCTGAAGCTTTATGTTATTGAAGACAGTAAGGATAAGTGTTTCTAACTTTTTAATTAATAAACTTTAAATATCATTTTTTAAATGTTCCCTTAAGAGAAACAATTTAGAATGGCTGGAATCAAAAAGATAGATACAATAACAAATATTGGCAAGAATGTGCAGAAATCTATACGCTATGGGAATGTAAAATGGTGCAACCACTTCGGAAAACAATCGAGCAGCTCCTTAAACTATTTAAACATAGAGTTACCATATGATCCAGCAACTCCGCTTCTAGGTTTATACCTAAGAGAAATGAAAACATGCAGCCACACAGAAACTTAAACACGAATGTTCATAATAGCATTATTCACAATAGCAGAAAAGTGCAATCAACCCAAATGTCCGTCAACTAATGAATGAACAAAATATATCCATTCAACAGAAAATTATTCGGCAATAAAAAGAATCTTGAAAACAACACGCCAAGTGAAAGAGGGTAGTCACATGTTGTTTCCATTTATATGAAATATCTAGAGTAAGCAAATCTAGAGAGACAGAAAGTAGATTAGTGGTAGATTGGTGGTTGCCTAGGGTGAGGGACGGAAGTAGGGGGATAGAGAACGGCAGCGACAGGTGCAGGGTTTTTTCTGGGAGGATGAAAAGTTCTAAAATCGATTGTTGTGATGGCTGAACAACTCTGAATATACTAAAATGTTGAATTATACAGTTTAAGTGGGCGACTTATGTGGCATGTAAATTATATTTCAATAAAGCTATTTAAAAAGAAGAAGGCCGTTTGAGATCCTGAGTGTACAGGAAGCAGGGGCGTCCAGGAACTGGGGGAAGAGATCCACCAAACACACTCACGGCACACACAGCAATGCTTCATCTCTCAACTGACCCACACGCAGTGCCATAGTTGAACAAACAGTTGAAACTTTGTTACACTGTCTAATTTGTGCCCATCAGGGATCACTGGTTAAAGAGGAGAGCCATGAAGAACGCACGTAATCAGGGGCATGACAGTAACTCTGCAATTGTGCCTCCGGGTGACGGTAACCAGGTCTCTGAGTTGCATTCATCTAATCAAAATCCATTTGCAGCACATCAAGACATTTGTAAGGCCTCAAAATGCAATGTTTGAAATATAACATATAATGATGATTATGTCCAATTTTGCTTTTTGTTTTCTGGGAATTAAGACAATCCAAATTCACAGGAAATTATTTGTAGAAAAGTACTTACAAATAACAACCTGAAATCATGTTTCATGCATCACCATGTAAAAATTAAACTCTACAATGATCAAAGAAATGAAGAGAACTTTAAAAATGCAAAATGCAAGAATTCCAAACATAAGTTTGAAAAGAAACTCTGACTAATTGATGATGTTGAACAATCTACCTTTTAACATACATTCAATCCCCAAACCAAGCATGGTATGCTTGTTTTTAATTGATGTTTATAAATCAGGCTTTGAAATATATTTAAAAGTATACAGTGCTTATTAATACAAAATCTTTAAATCTGTTATTATTTTAAAATGAACTTTAACATATAATATATAGTAATATACCAATCTAAAATATAGATCACGTAAAATTCTTGCTTTTAATAGTAATATGCATCAGTAAAACATAAAATAGGTCCTCTCAAGACAGACTAGTGAGCAGACACAGAATACTGTGAGATCATTCGCTAGGAGACAGTACAGTTGCTTGGATAACAAGTGGATGACACGGGGAACTCGGGAGCACTAGTTATGGAGTCTGTGTCAGTCCAGATGGAACGTCAACCTGCTCTACCGTGTGGAGGCTGGGTGCCAGCTTCTGCCCTGCACAGAGCTACAATATATTAATAATAGGAATGGCAACAAAATGTGTGTTCATCCTCTCAGGGCACACAAGCCAACAGGTAAGGGATGGGATGAAGCAGACGCATTGAATTGTTAAGTTCCCTTCCAATGAGAGGGTCCATGAATTGACTGTGATGGCAATTTCAGGGCAGGGTGCTGTGTGGAGCCTGTGACACTGGTTCCAATTTGTTCTCCAGCCTCCTTTTCTCACAAAAGCAGGTCTCAGTGCAGATCTCGCAGCATCTCTTCTTCAATCTTCCTTGCGGAGCTTCTCAAAGCACAGCCCTATCCCTCTCATCAACCACCATGAGGGATTCGCTGACTGGGCTGTTTCTCTGCAACTTCCACAATGAAGAGGGTGAAGCCCCTTACCTTGCCCTGGAATATTCTTTCTGAGGATTTTTGAGAGGTAAAGCAGCCACTGATGGCAGCGTCCGGAGGATAAAATCACCGTCAAAGAGGAAGCAGGGCCACAGCTTGCTTGGCAGACCCAGCCTGGCTTGATGCTGCGCGTGCACTGGACAAACAGCAGGCACAGGGCACAAGGGTCGAGAGTAAACTCCGCCCTCACCTACAGCTGTTGTGACCACCTGTCACCTCCTGGCCTCCCAGACCTTGTCTACATCTGATGCCTCATTATAGACACAGAATGGTTTTTTTAAAAAACTTGGAAAGTTGATCAGACTTTTAAAATATCACAAAGGAGTCTTAATGTTGCATTTAAGATAATTCCTTTCAATATTTATTTTCCAAATATCCCAGCCACAGACCTGAAGAGTTTATATCCCAGTAGGAAAGGCTGGGTATAGGGTGCATAGAATTTCCCCATACATCTATTTCTTTTGCAATTGCTTGTGAATCTGTCATTGTTTCAAAATAAACTGAAAAAATGACATGGGTCTGAATCAAACCAAGAGAACCTAAAAACTGTTTCTATTTTTAGTCATCTAAGGAGGGGAAGAGGGAAAAGAGGTCTACAGTCCTGTAGCTCCTTCCAGGGTTTAGAAGCATAATGGACTTGGACCATTTTTACCCTGTAGAAATGTACTTATCATGAAAAAAAAAGGAAAGTCTTAAGTCCTTGATACTTCAGAAGAGCATCCGTAGACTCCGCCATTTCTACACTAGGTCAACCAGCGTTTAATATCACTTCTGTGGTTCAAATACGGTGCTCCTGTTATAACAGCAGACTGATATTGTCAAGACATCACAGGACAAATGAGCACTGGCCCAGCTTATTACGCTCATTTTAAAAAGTACAGTCAGCAAGGATCAGGAAAACCAATCATGTATATGATTTAAATGATCTAAATAAAAAATAGTGAAAAATATTTTACGTTTATTATACTTTGTTCTTATTAATTTAGCAACAGATTTGTACAGCCTGTTCCCCCTACCATCTTCCCCTTCTCATACACGACATCTCCATTTCCGCAGATTCTCAGGACAAAGGCCTTGGAGTCACCACACCTCCTGTGAAATAGCAAGGCTTAGCCTATTTAATGTTTGTTCCGAGGATATCCAGAACCTGACCATTCTTTCCACCTTGACCTACTCCTGTCCCAGAGTTACTGCGGCAGGACTGACATCCACTCCCATCCGTGGCGCAACAGCACATTCTCCCATAGCAGCTCTCCGCCTTTTCACAGCACTTCCCCCCTGCTACGCTGATGTTTGCTGTCTACACAACCTGCTATATTTATGCTTCTCGCCTATCTTTCTCCATTCAAATATAAGCTTTTTGAGAGCATGAACTCAACTTTACTCATTGCTGCCTTCAGTGCCCAGGACAGTGCTTCGCAGAAAATAGGGTGCAAGGAGTATTAGTTCCAAGGAGGGAGAGAGGGAGGGAAGATGAACGCTATGCTGGTGAGGCTGCAGGGAACCAGGTCCATTGATGCAAACTTCACTGTACTCTATACCAAGAATTTTTGATGAACAATTTAAAATGATAGACCAAAATCTAGAAATTACTTATGACTTTTTGTAAGTCTTACTTCATTATTTATTTATACCATGAATAACAAATCGAAACTTAATTTTTAACAGTTATAACAACTAAATTTGTGGAATACTTTAAATTTTAGATTTTGTAAAATCTTAGATTTTTGCAATTTAAAAAATTAGTTCCCAATATCACATCATCTACAAAAAACATGAAAGATGGATGAATAATCTCAATGTAAAATTATAAATATATTAGCAGAAAATCAAGGAGAACGTATGTATAATCTTAAGTAGGGTAAGTTTTTTTTAAGTGAAGCCCGAATGAAGCCAATAAGAACAAAATAATTTTACTAAAAATGTTCATAAAAGGTGACCAAAATAATTTGTATTAAATGCAAATAGCAAATTCAGATAAGGTTAAAATATACGGCACACAAAGCTTCCTGAAGATCAATAGAAAAAGATTAATACAAATTTTTGAAGAGGCCAAGATTACATATAAGAGAATACACAGAAGAAATGCAAATGTTCAGTAAACATAAAGATGGTTTACCTTACTCAAAACTAAGGAAATTAAAATTATACACAGTGAGATATTTCACATCCATCAAACTGCAAACCATGAAAAGAACAAGATATTCAATGATGTCTATGATAGGGAGAAACGAACAGTCTCACGTACTCAGGAGGGTAAATTATGGAGGAAGATTCCATATTAAAACTAAATTTTTAGAATTTATATTACAAAAACCACCCACATATGCACAAAGTTTATGTACAAAAATGTCCAATGCAAAACTGCTTGAAACAGTAGAACATAGAAAACAAACCTCACTCAACAGAGAAGCATTTAACACATTATGGGATATTTATCAGACAGAAGGGCACACGATCTGTAAACAAATAAGGAGACTTAGATGTACTGATATGGAAAGATGATCAACATGTATCATATTTTTTTAATTTGCAAAAGATTAAAATTTTATTTCTATTTTAAAAATAATAGTAACAGGCAGGGCATGGTGGCTTAAGCCTGTAATCCTGGCACTTTGGGAGGCCGAGGAGGGAGGGTCCCCTGAGGTCAGGAGTTCAAGACCAGCCTGGCCAACAAGGTGAAACCCCATCTCTACTAAAAATACAAAAACTAGCTGGGCGTGGTGGCAGGTGCCTGTAATCCCAGCTACATGGGAGGGTGAGGCAGGAGAATCACTTGAACCCAGGAGGCAGAAGTTGCAGTGAGCCAAGATTGTGCCACTGCACTCCAGCCTGGGCAACAGAGCAAGGGTCAGTCTCGAAAAATTTAAAAATAAAAATAATAGTAACAATATTATATATATTCAGATGAATTTAAAAATTTAGAAAAATTTGTGTCAAATTTTTAATAATGGGTGTCTATGTGAGATGATATTGCAACAGATACTCATCTCTACTTAACATGCTTCCAGAAGGCATACTTTTTTTTTTTTTTTTTTGAGACGGAGTCTCACTCTGTCACTAGGCTGGAGTGCAGTGGTACAATCTCGGCTCACTGCAACCTCCGCCTCCTGGGTTCAAGAGATTCTCCTGCCTCAGCCTCCCAAGTAGCTGGGACTACATGTGCGTGCCACCATGCCCAGCTAATTTGTTTTTTTTTTTAGACAGAGTCTTGCTCTGTAGCCCAGGCTGGAGTGCAATGGCACGATCTCAGCTCACTGCAACCTCTGCCTCCTGGGTTCAAGTGATTCTCCTGCCTCAGCCTCCCGAGTAGCTGGGATTACAGGCGCCCACCATCTTGTCCAGCTAATTTTTGTATTTTTTGTAGAGACGGGGTTTCACCATGTTGGCCAGGCTGGTCTCAAACTCCTGACCTCAGGTGATCCTCCTGCCTCAGCCTCCCAAAGTGCTAGGATTATAGGCTTGGGCCACTGCATCAGCCAATTTTTGTATTTTTAGTAGAGATAGGGTTTCACTATGTTTACCAGGATGATCTCGATCTCTTGACCTCGTGACCTGCCCGCCTCAGCCTCCCAAAGTGCTGGGATTGCAGGCATGAGCCACTGCGCCCAGCCAGGCATACATTTTGTATAACAAATTTGAATGACTAGCTTTCAAAAGAAAGAAGCGTGGGGAGAAAACGTATTATTTTATATAATCATCCTACTATTTATAGATAAGGCAATGTGGGGCTCAGAGCATCTGAGAGACCTGTTCAAGGCAGGAAGTAGAGATCCATCCCCTCTAATTTCAAATACTTTCTTCCCTCTACAAAATCAAGGTACCCTGCCATAGTTATTTGCTATGTCCCTACCACGTGCCAGTCATCTGAGAGACTTACTTAAAAGGTGAGACACAGAAAAGACACTGCCTGTAACATACCTGTAAAGACTGAGAACGAGAGGGAAGAAGGGCGTGGACACCACGCATCAGGCACACAGTTTCTTACTGGAATCCTCCTTACAGCCCAATAAGGAGGCCCGCTTTATAAAGATTCTGTAACTCACCCAACATGGCAGAGCTGGGATTCCAACACGAGGCAGTCAGCCTCCAAAACCCAGGTCCTCCACCTCTCGGCCCTGCTGCATCCTGCTGGTCAGGGCGAGGCCCCCCAGTGACTAGGGGCCTGATGCAGCCACGAACAACACCAAGCTCGTTCTTTCTTCTCACTCTGCCTGAGTCCCTCACCTGCAAAACGGGGCAACACGTTCTCTAGCCCACACTCCCTAGCATGTCAAATGCACAAGGACAGGCGCTGAAGTCTCCCGTGAGCCTCTGAGGGGGATTGAGGAACTACCTCACTTTGCAGAGGGTCACTGTAAAGTTCTGAAAAGTGGCAAAACCTGGAAAATGCTTCCTAAGGAGGCAAAGGGGTTACAGGGAGAGCAGGGTGTGTAGCAAGGCGCCAGGCACTTAGTGTGTGCTCAATAATCATCCAGTTCCTTTATACACACTGAGATGACAGCGCCTCAACACCTACCTGCACAGGGCTGACCGGGCCACACAGAGGAAGGAAGAATGCTAACAGCCTGGTCAATGGGACCCTAAGTGTAACGGATAATTGATGCTTTTGTGAAAAGACGACGTTGCTCTTGGGTACCTGCTCAGCAGATAAGGGCCAGATGGAGTTCAAGCCCATCAAGCCCATCACAGCCGCAGCAGCTGGGTTCCACTCCGACCGCAACCCCGCCTCTCCGTGCACCCCTCCAGGAACCTGTCTGTACTGGGGCTCCAAACTTCTCCCTTCTCCAGCACTGCACTTCCCGTCAAGCCACTCCTGACCCTAAGGGAAGGAAACTGTACTCCCCAGTCATGGAAACAAACAACTCAACTCCCACTGTAGTTCCTCCGGCTGGTCAACGCAAGTCTAGTTGTTCTCTCTCCAAAGCTCCTGCCACACGTCCTTCACACTGCAGCGTTTCTTCAACGATGCGATTGACCACTGATGCTTACTTCACCTGCTGCTGCCCAAACAAAGAGTCACAGAGTGGCTGCCTTCAGACAGCTGACCATAGGTGAAAGGGAGGCCAACAAAGGCTTCAGGATCCACTCCGGTCGGTGATGTCCTCCGGAAGTGCTGGGGCCAGCTGCTGCAAAGCCGCCTGTGTTTACAAGACTGGCTCATCCCTTTGTCCCTAGAACCTGACACACAACAGAAGTGCACACACACAAGGAAAATGACAACCACCAATTTTCAATTATCTGCCTTGTGTCAGGCACTGTTTATAATGTTTCAGACACTTTATATGCGGTGTTTAAACACACAGTTTTACAACCCTGCACAGCCAGTGTTATCTCCTTTTCAAGATGAAGGAAAAATGATGCTTAGAGAAATGTGAATGGCTTGCTCAAAACCACAGTGCAAATGAGCAGGAGAATCAACACTGGAAATCAGCTACAGGCGCAAGGGGCTCTCACTCCTGGTGCGCACTGCAATTCTAAATTCTTGTTAAATTTAAAACCAGTCTAATAAGTAAACATAGCAACTGGAAAAAGATCTACCACGATAAAACTTCATAGTGCCCCTTCCAGGGGTGAGCTGTCCCCACCACACTGGGAAAGTGACGAAGGCCTCAGTGGCAGGGTGTCCATCAATAATGTCGTAACAATTACACCCCACACCCTGCTCAGAGGGGTGTATTTTCCACATAGATCAGAGTAGAAATGTCTACGATTGGATCATTTATTGTAACAGGCTAGAAAGAAATTGCTCTTCAGGAGAGAGAGAGGCTCAGCACTCAGACAGGGATGGTCCAGCCTAATCCATTTCCATCTCGTCCCTAACAAGGTTACCAGGCAGCTCTGTGTAAAAAGCAAATCTCAAAGGTAATTGATCTTTTAAATAAAAGTCAACTGAGACCTATGTACTCCCTGGAGGGAGAACAGTAAAAATAATAATAATAATAATGAGAATTCTACCTATCTATATTGTGCTTTGGCATTTAGAAAAAACTGCCCCCTCTGTTATTTAAATGGATTCTCTTATCGCCCTGGTGAGGTGAGCAGAGCTAAGAGGCTCACTCTCCCCCTAGGGAGGGCAGAGACCAAGCTGCGGCAGAGAAACACACTCCTCCAAAAACACGGCTCCTACAAATGGTCTGTTCAGCGGCAGAACAGACACCAGAGCCCAGAACTCCAGGCTCCCAGGTCAGAGCAAGTGTGGCAGCAAGCTTTGGTCTGGGTGTCCCCAAGGCCACAGTTCAGACTGCCTCCCCTCCTCTCACGAATGCGCAGGACAAGGTGAGGAATGTAACACCTTGGCTTCTATTTGCACTAAAATTAGTCTGAATCTCTGTGCAGGCTCGCACTGACATGTATGTGGCCATCTTCATCGTCCATGCTGCAGTGGCCTGGAAGCCAGGACATCTAGATGCCAGCCCTGTCACCTGCAAGCTGTGTGAACCTAAGCAAATCAGAAAACTCTCCGGGCCTCGTTTGTGATGCAAATGTGTTGAAACGGGCCATCTCTGGGGATGCATATGACTCTAACATGGCGTGATGCCAGAGCAAAAATCTTCACCTGTGAGCAAAATGAAAAGTAATGAATTCACAATACACCATGCATCGCGTAACTTCAATAAACTGCAAAGGCCAAGAGCCGAAAATGCGTACTAATACTGTTGTATTCCAGGCCTTGCAATTTACACAGGTCCCTATTAAGAAAAATAGAATTTAGCACTTTGGGAGGCCGAGGTGGGTGGATCACTTGAGGTCAGGAGTTAAGAGTCCAGCCTGGGCAACTTGGTGAAACCCTGTCTCTACTAAAAATGAAAAAAAAAAAAATTAGCCAGGCACAGTGGCTCATGCCTGTAGTCCCAGCTACTCAGGAGGCTGAGGCAGGAGAATCACTTGAACCTGGGAGGCAGAGGCTGCAGTGAACTGAGGTCGTGCCACTGCACTCCAGCCAGAGCAAAAGAAAAGAAAAATAGAACTTAAATATATATATAAATGGGGTCATCCCTTTTATACAAAAAAACACCTGAATGAATACAGTCTTGGTATTTTACATCCTGTCAGTCCTAAGTCTTCACCGGCTGCCCACTGTGGGGCAAGGTGCTGGGTCCTGGGAGGCAGAGGTTAACCACCTGGCTCCATGTTCCACAGAGCTCAAAATCTAGTGGAAGAACCAGAAACCCAACATTAACACTTCTCCTGTTCCTCCCACTGTGGGTGGTGAAATCCTTCTTTCTTCAAGAATTAGTACAATGTTTCATTTTTTGTGATGCCTTTCCAGATCTCTCCAGTAAAAATTAGGTGCTCTCTCCAGCGTATATATATTTTCATACATGAAATATTAAATCAAGGTTAAAATTTACATACAATGAAATACACAAATCTGAAGTGTATACTAGTCTGATTATTCATCTACAACCCTATAACCCACACCCCTATCAATATATGCAACATTTCATCAAGTCAGAAAGATATTTTCTCTTCCCTTTAGGGTGACCAACTGTCCTGGTTTGTACTGACAACTTTGCCAGGGTGAGGGAATTTCAGAGCTAAAATCTAGAAAATCCCAGGCAAACCAGACAGTTGCTAACCCAAATCCCTTCCCAGTCAATTCCTGCCCCACGTTACCTTAACCCAGAGTCAACCACTGGTTAGATTTCTTGTATCATAAAACAGGTTTTCCTGTTCTAGAAAGGTGTACACATGTGTCACACAGTATGTTTTATGACTCGATTCCTTCGACCAGCATCATAACTTTGCGCTGACCCCATTTTGTCGCGTGTACCAGCAGTTTTTATTTCTGAGGAGTATTCCATTGTGTGGCAGCATCCCACATTGTTTATTTATTTACCTGTTGATGGGCATTTGGGGTTGTTTCCAGTTTGGAGTTATTAGGAATAAAGCTGTTATGAAAATACTTCTAGGAGTCTTTTTGTGGATATGGACTTATATTTCTCTTGAGAAAATATCTAGGCATGAAATTGCTGGATCACTGGGAAGGAATATGTTTTAATTCATGAGGAACTGCCTGACCGATTTCTAAAGTGGCTGCACCAGTTTACACTCTCAGAAGCAGTTTATGTGAATTCTGGCTGTTTCACATTCTCCCTAACATTTGGTGTTCTGTTTTTTAATTTTAGCCATTCTAGTGGGTATATAGTAGTATCTAATTGGGGTTTTAATTTGCATTTCTCTAATGATTAATCATGTTGAACACTTTTCGGAGATAACAGGTCATTTGAGAAATATCTGTTCAAATCTTTTATTTATCACCTTTTTAGAATCATACAACTTCATCAATAAGATACAAGACGTTTGTTACATAAATATGTTACAATTTTTTTTACCTTAGAATGTAATTTGCCTTTTAATGAGCTGAAGTTTTTAATTTTGATGAAATTCATCCTATCAACTCTTAGTTTTACGGTTAGTAGTTTCTGGCCCCATCTAAGAAAATATTTGCCCCCAAATCAAGAAGATACTCTGCTACATTTTCTTTGAGAAGGCTTGCAGTTAAAGGTTTTACTTTTAGGCCTAAAATGCATCTCCAGTGAATTCTTGGGCAGATGTGATGTATGGGTGAAGGGTTGTTTTTATTCCCCCACATAGACGTCCAGTTGTTCCAGCATCTTTTATTAAAAAGACTTTTCTTTCCCCATGAAATTAGTTTTGCATCTTGTTAAAAATCAACTGATGAGATACAATTGGAACTATTTCTGGACTATCTATTATGGTCCATTGATCTCTTTGTCTTTACACCAATAACATACTCTATTGATTACTATAGCTTTACATTGTCTTAAAATCATACAGTTTAAGTCCTCCAACTTTGTTCTTTTTTGTCAAGTTATTTATCTATTCTAGGTCTGTTCAATTTCAAAATAATTTTATAATTCCACTAAACAAAAATCCTGCTAGGATTTTGATTGAATTGCATTAAACTTACAATCAGTTTGGGAAAATCACTATCTTAAGAAAAACTAATTCTTTCAATCACTAAGCATGGTATACTTTTTTTTTTTTCTTTTTTGATACAGAGTCTTGCTCTGTTGCCCAGGCTGGAGTGCAGTGGTACAATCTCGGCTCACTACAACTTCCACCTCCTGGGTTCAGGTGATTCTCCTGCCTCAGCCTCCCAAGTAGCTGGGACCCACCACCACACCCAGCTAATTTTTGTATTTTTAGTAGATAGTGGGTTTCACCATACTGGCCAGGCTGGTCTTGAACTCCTGACCTTGTGATCCACCTGCCTCGGCCTCTCGAAGTGCTGGGATTACAGGCATGAACCACCGTGCCCGGCCACCTCTCTAATTATTTAAGTCTTCTTTCATTTCTCTTTATCATGTTTTATCATTTTCTAGGTAGGGATAAGATTTGTAGAAATGTTTTCCTAAGTGTTTCATGATTTTGATTCTACTGTATACATTATTTTTTAAATTTCATTTTCAAATTGTTAGTTGCTGGTATATAGAAACATAAGTGATTTTTTTTTTTTTTTTTGAGATGGAGTCTCACTCTGTCACCCAGGCTGGAGTGCAGTGGTGTGATCTTGGCTCACTGCAAGCTCCGCCTCCCAGGTTCACGCCATTCTCCTGCCTCAGCCTCCCAAGTAGCTGGGACTACAGGTGCTCGTCACCATGCCCGGCTAATTTTGTTTTTGTATTTTTAGTAGAGACGGGGTTTCATCATGTTAGCCAGGATGGTCTCCATCTCCTGACCTTGTGATCCACCCACCTCAGCCTCCCAAAGTGCTGGGATTACAGGCATGAGCCACCGCGCCCGGCCACGTAAGTGATTTTTAAATATTGAGTGGCATCCTGCAATCTTGTTAAATTGACTTATTATTTCTAATAATTTCTTTGGTGTGGCAGATTTCTTAGGATATTTATGTACATAATCATATGTACCATACAAAGACAGACATGTGAATAATAATAATTTTACTTCATTTCCTATTTTAATACCCTTATTTATTTTCTTCCCTTATTGCTTTGATTAGGACTTCCAGAAAAATAATGAATACAGTGGAAACGTGCCTTGTTCTTATTCTTAGAGAAAAAGTCAATCAGACTTTCACCTCTAAGTATAACATTAACTATGGGGTTTTTTGTAGATGGCCTTTGTCAGACTGAGGAAGTTCTCTTCTAATCCTAGTGTACTGAGTGTTACTAGCATAATTAAGTGTTGACTTTTGTCAAACAATGTTTATCAACTGATATAATCATATGATTTTTTTCTCCTTTATTCTGCTACTGTGATAAATTCTAATGACTGATTTTTCAATGGTAAAACGACCTTATATTTCTGAGTAAAACCTGAATTGTTCATGCTGTTTTGTCCCTTTCATATATCACTGAAGTTGATTTGATTTTTTGTTTTCATATTTCACATGTATATACATGAGGTTATTGGTCTACAGTTTTCTTTTCTCATAATGTCTCTGTCTGGGTTTGGCATCAAGGTGATCTTGGTATCATGAAATGGAAGTTGGGAAGTATTTCCTCCTTATTTTCTGAAAAAGTTTTTGTAAAGGTGATATTATTTCTTTCTTTAAAAAGCTTCATATATTTCAGAGTGGAGCCATCTGGGCCTAAAGTTTGCTTTGTGGGAAGTTTTTAATTAAGAATTCAAAATCTTTAACTGATGTGTGACTATTTATTTTTTCTGTTTCTTCTTCTTGTGTCAATTTTAGTAATTTGTGTCTTTTTTTTTTTTTTTTTTTTGAGACAGAATCTCACTGTGTTGCCTAGGCTAGAGTGCAGTGGTGCAATCTTGGCTCACTGCAATCTCTGCCTCCTTGGTTCAAGCGATTCTCATGCCTCAGCCTTCCGAGTGGCTGGAATTACAGGCATGCACCACGTGCCCAGCTAATTTTTGTATGTTTAGTAGAGACGAGGTTTTGCCATGTTGGTCAAGCTGGTTTCAAACTCCTGACCTCAGGTGATCCGCCCACCTTGGCCTCCCAAAGGGCTAGGATTATAGGTGTGAGCCACCACCCCTGACCGTCACTTTTCTTTTTTTTAAGAGACAGGCACCTTCTCTGCCACCCAGGCTGGAGTGCAGTGGCACGATCATAGCTCACTCAAGGGATCCTCCTGCCTCAGCCTCCTGAGTAGCTAGGACTACAGGGATGTCCCATCACACCCGGCTAATTTTTTTTAATGTTTTGTAGGTTTTATGATTTTTCATAATATTATGTTATTATCCTTTTAATGTCTGTGGAATTAGTAGTAATGCCACCTCTTTCACTCTCATTATTCGTTATTTGTGTTTCCACATTTTTTTCTGACCACCCTAGTTACAATTTATTAATTTTATTATTAATCTTTTCAGAGAACCAACTGTTGGTTTCACCGACTTATGAATTTATTTGTTCATACTCCATAGCACTGATATCCACCCTTTATTATTTCTTCTGCTTACTCTAGGTACATTTTGCTCTTCTTTATCTAATAAAGAAGCAATATCACTGATTTTAAGCCATTCACCATTTCTAATACAAACATTTACTGTATTAAAAATAACAACTAGGCACTTTGAGAGGTTGAGGCAGCAGGACTGCTTGAGGCCAGGGGTTTGAGACCAGCCTGGGCAAGATAGTGAGAACCCATCTCTACCAAAAGTGTAAAAAATAAGCCAATTGTGGTCCTCTGCACCTGTAGTTTTAGCTACTTGGGAGGCAAGGCAGGACGATCACTTGAGCCTAGGAGTTTGAGGTTAAAGTGAGCTATGATGGTGCCAGTGCATTCCCTCCTGGACAACGGAGTGAGATTCTATCTCAAAAAAAAAAAAAATATATATATATATATATATACACAAACTAGGTGGAGCCGATTAAAAGAATTGTCCAAGTTTTCTATATTTTTACTAATTTTTTTGTCTACTTATTTTACCAAATACTGAGAGATAAATGTTGAAGTTTTCAACTGTAATGGTGGGGTTATCAATTTCTCCCTTCAGTATGTCAGTTTTATTTTGAAGTTATATTTGTAAACAGTTTCATTTGATCATTATGTACTTTTGATGACTTGACTCTGCTGTCATTAAAAATTGTCCTCTTTTTCTCTTGAAAGTCTAACCGTTCGATATTAAGATACCCAAACCAACTAATTATTTGTGTTTACATATGTCTTTATGTCTTTTCCTTCATCATCTTTTTGTTTTTACATTATGCATAGTTAACGTCAATTTCTTATAAAAAGGTAGTTGGCATCTGACTTTCTTATATAGTTTGACAATCTCCATTTTTAAAGGTAGTATTAAATCTATTTACATTTAGTATAACTCTGGATACAGTAGATTTGAGTCCTCCACATTGCCATCTGTTTCCTATTTGACTGTGTGTTCCTTGTTCTTTTCTCCTCCTTTCTTGATACTTCTTCCCCTTTTTTGGGTTAAGTATTTTTAAATATTCCATTTTATCTCTTCTGGCTTATCATCCATTCCTTAAGTGGATTGCTCCAGCGTTTACATGTATCTTTAGCTGATCACATCCTAACTTGAAAAAATATTATAACAATTTGCATATAACACAAGAACTTCTATTTTCCCACCCATTCGTTGTGCCACTTTTTTGTTACATATTTTATTTGCATATGTGCTAAACACTACAGAATTAAATTTTCTTATTTCTTCTTTAAGTAGTCAATCTTTCAAAGAAATTGTAAAAGTGAAGGAAACAAATCTTTTCTATTTATTCACTTATTTACTATTTACTAGGTTCATCACTCCTTTATACAGTTTCCGGTTTCCATTTGCTTTTATTTCTGACTGATGAGCTTATATCAGGCTAGTAAAAAACAGGAATTGTGCTCCATTTGTCTCTTAAACCAGTGATCTCTTTATATAGCACCTGAAACTTTGGAAGTGTCGGCTTAAGGAACAAATGAAACTACTTCCAATACACTCTGGTAAGTGCATTTTCAGAAGTACATGTAACCTTAAGGGACCCACACAAAGGCCAATCCACTCTGCCAAGTCGCACTCAGAAAAATTTTACAAAAATGGTAACATGGGTCAAGGTCAAACAGGTATTTTCCAAAAGGTTGAATAAAGTATCTTCATTTAAGAGAGAGAACAGTGTTAGAGAAAGGTGTGTGCAGAAGCTAGCTGGTGTAAGCCACCTGCACATATCCCAGCAACAGCGAGGAGCAAAGTGCCCTTTGCATGCAGTATGGGCCTGGGGCAAAGGGACTGAAGGGGAAGATCTGGGCCAAATCCTTAAGCACCATGGATGTCATAGGAGGGACTGTGGACTTTATCTCATCAGCACTGGGAAAGTATGTGCCACGGCGGTGGCACGGGCACATGTGTACTTAAAGGATGACAACAGGAAACAAGGCTGTCAGCAGAGAGACCAACGGGGCAACTCTCTCTACAGTGACGAAGGCGTGCAGTGGATTGCAGAGTCACTGGGAGGCATCTCAGAAGTCCAATCCACAGGGCTTGGGGACCACTTAGACTTAGGAATAACAGAAAAGGAGAATTAGAAGACATCAAATCTCAATCCCAAGAGCAGGGAAAAGAACCACGGAAACCAAAAGAAAAGGCAGCAATGGCCACAGGCTGGGGGGCAGGATCCACACAGCGCCTCAGCTGACCACCCATGCTTCCAAACCTCTGTGTGCAGCAAACCACACAGCGGCATTTTTCTCATCTTCAACTGTCATTTAGAACTGCAAGGGTCATGACGTGAAAACCAGATAACAATAGGGGAAAAATAAAGACGAACTCCGTGACAACCTGTGCCGCTTCCAAGAATTATTTATGTGGGCAACGGCAGCAAGAGATGAGGGGATGAGAAAGAAACACACACCAGGTTCATGATGGGGCAAATGTAATGCTCAGAAAGGGCCTGAAATACTCTAACATCCGCAGCCATCCTGGCCAAGCCTTTCCCAGGGGCAAGTGCTTTAATGCTTTATACAAATTCAAAACAGAGGCGAGTCTTGGCAGGAAAGGCTCTTACTCTGAGGACTGAAAAGGTGACAGATGATGAAATGTGATGCTAAAAGGCCCAGCTAAACCATTAATTCTTGCTGAAGGCATTCTCCAATGGCTGGGAAGAAAAACAGTCTTTCCTATAAACTAAAACCACACTTATTATTTAGAGCTGTATCATTTTCAAGGGATTTTATGCCAACATTAACGTGGACAACAACACGCTATCTTACGCTGCAGCACACAGGGCCCACTGGAGGAGGAGGGGCTGCATGGGATCCCCCCGCCGCCCACTTCGAGGATGGACAGGTAAGCATTTAAATAATACCCATCCAGCCCACCCTACTCAGACAGGCAAGACCTAGCTGGACAGGAACACCAGGACGAGCTCGGAGGTGAAGAGCACCTGCTTCCCGGAGGCTGCTGGCACCGCGGCAGGAACGGGAGCCACAGAGGGTCCTCAGCTGCCAGGAGCTTCACCTCCAGCTTCCAGATTCCACTACTCCAACTTCGCCAGAGAGGAAAGTTTTGGATGAGAAACTATCATTCTACCACCTCAGAAAAGAATACCCTGAGTATCTCTTGCCACTTCTGGGTTTCAAGTGTACAAATGGTCCAATTTCTTTCTCCCTGAAGGAAGACTAGGTCTGGAAAGTAGGCAGGAGAGAAAGCCTTTGTATGAGAAGGGCCTCCTGGGCAGAAATGACCTGATGCCAAGATGGCTGGGAGCTCCACAAAGTGCCCATCTTACGGGGATGCCAGGAATGATGCAGAAGAGATGCTGGACTTGTCCAGGAGTCCCTAAGACATGTGCTATCCACTGAGCCACTGCTAACAGGAGCGGCAAGCCAGAATGCAGCCAGGCCAGGCTGGGCGGGAAATGGGTGTGCACAGTGAGAACCACACATAGGAATGCTGCAATCATCAGCATTATTATTACAGCACGGCATGATACGTAAAGCCCATTCACTTATGACCGCCTGAGAGGCAGTTCTCATGTAACACCTGGTTTCCTAATGAAAAACCTACATCTCAGAGAGGCTAAGCAACTTGGCCCAATGGCACGGATCTGATGGGATGCAGAACAAAAACACACTGAGGTCAGGATTCCAAACGCAGCGCTGTTGAGACTCTAGAACAAGACTGCTGTGCAGCAGGAAGACACTTACCTGGTTGCTGGGAGAGTGCTGACTCGGGTGAAAAATACAGATGGCTCGACTTCTACATGCAGCCCCAGGGAGAGATTCCTGTAATATCCTTCAGTGTGGCCCGGGCCTCCAGAGTATTTGAAATTCAGGATAGCTTCCAGGGTCTAAAAGATGTGAAAACACACACACACACACACACACACGTTAGTAACTTTCTAGTTTGATCCGCCAGGAGGCAAGCAGCTTCGCTTAGGAAGAGTCTGAAGATAATCCCAACTAATCAAGTCATCGGCACTGGCCGACTCACACCCCCGGCAGGCACCGACGCACACCGCTGGCGGGCACCGTCTTACACCCCCGGCAGGCACCATCTTTCCTGTGATGCCCCAGAGTCTACACAATTCTCAGCCTGTACGTGCAAACGGAAAGGGCTTCCAAAACGTACTCTGTGGTTAAATATGGCTTTTTTTTTTTTTTTTTTTTTTTTTGGAGACGGAGTCTCACTCTGTCGCCCAGGCTGGAGGCAGTGGCACGAACTTGGCTCACTGCAACCACTGCCTCCCAGATCCAAGCAATTCTCTTGCCTCAGCCTCCCAAGTAGCTGAGATTACAGGTGCGTACCACCATGCCCGGCTAACTTTTGTATTTTGGTACATATGGGGTTTCACCATGTTGGCTAGGCTGTTCTTGAACTCCTGCCCTTGGGTGATCCACCCGCCTCGGCCTCCCAAGGTGCTGGGATGACAGGCGTGTGGGATGACAGACGTGTGGGATGATAGGCATGTGGGATTACAGGCATGAGCCACCGCAGTGCTGGGATTACAGGCGTGTGGGATGACAGGCGTGGGCCACTGCGCCGGCCTAAACACGGCATTTTAGAGAGAAAAACACATTTCTATAAGCACCATTTCAACATAAGATGAAGTGACAGGCAGAGGCAGGGGTGCTTCTATCCAGAAGGTAGGGTCACTTGGGCTGACAGTGAGTAAAAGCTGACAAACTCCACACTCGGGATGCTTCCTGGAACGCATCCAAGAGATGACTTCACAGGGCAACTGAGGCATTCCAGGAGGGGCGAGCGGGGAGCGCCCATGTGCTCCTGCTGGGGCCCAGCGGCACCTAGTGAGAGGCGAAGAACAGAGGTATGGGGAGACCCCACCCACGGGGATGTCGCTGCACGCAGGATGGCTGGGGATGGAAGGGGAACATTACAGCTTCTCTGCAACCCCGAGTATGGGGCAACATCAGGGGAATGTGGAGCCTGGGGGCACCCAGAGTAACCATAGCAACAAGAAGTTCAACCAGGTTCCCCTCCGGACTGAAGGACCCAGCCTTCCCCAGGACCGTCCTGAAGCAGCAGACACAGCAGATCCAGCCCATGGACCAAATCTGACCACCACCTGTTTCTGTCCAGCCTGAGAGCTAAGAACAGTTTTTACATTTTTTTACAGCTTGTAAAACAAAACAAAACAAAGCAAAATCAGAGAAGAATACGCAACAGAGACCATATGCGGCTGGCAAAGCTTAAAATACTACGTGGACCTTTACATCAAAGATTTGCAGATAAAACCCCGAGGAAAACATAGGAACAAATCTTCACAACCTTGGATTAGGCAAAGGTTTCATGCATATGACACCAAAAGCATAAGCAAAACGCAAAAAAAAAAAAAAAAAAAAAAAGAAAGAAAAAGAAACCAAAGCTTCTCAGCTGTTAAATAGGGACAATAATTAATATGTATCTCACTAGATTCGTGCAGATTTGATGAGGAAATACAGTGACAGAACAAAAAGTCGCTCATTAAATAAATTCCTTTCTCCCCTACAACCTACCCATCTGACACCCTGAGGCAACATGGCTTAGAATCGGAGGAAATGAGTTTCAGTCCCATTTCTTCTAGTTTTGTTTTATATTCTTGTAATGTGGCAAAGTATGCATAACATAAAAGTTACCATTTTAACAATTCTAAGTACACAGTTCAGTGGTGTTAAGCACATTCATTCTATTTATCAACCAACTCCATCATCCATTTCCGTCCCCAGAACTATTCCATCTTCCCAAACTGACTCTCTGAACCCATTAAACATGGACTCCCCAGTCTCCCTTCCCCTAGGCCCTGGCACCCACCATGCTACTTTTTGTCTTCCTGAATTTGACACTCTAGGCACCTTGCATGAGTGGAATCCTACAGTACTTGTCCTTTTGTGACTGGCAGATTTCACTCAGCATCATGTCCTCGAGAATCATCCGTGTTGAATCATGGGTCAGAATTTCCTCTTTTTAAAGACTAATATTCCATTACATGTATGTACTGCGTCTTACTCATCCATTTGTCTGTCAGCGGGCACTTGGGTTGCTCCTACCCCTTGGCTCGTGTGAACGGTGCTGCTATGGTTGCACAATGCTGAGACCCTGCTTTCAGTTCTTTGGGGTATATGCCTGGAAGTGGAATTTCTGAATCGTATGGGTATTCTCTATGTAATTTTTTGAGGAGCCACCATATTGTTTTGCACAGTGGCTGTGCCATTTTACATTCCCACCAGTAGTGCACAGGGTTCCTGTTTTCCCACATCCTTACCACACACTTGCTATTTTCTGTTTTTGTGATAATGACCATCCTAAGGGGCACGACGGAATATCTCACTGTGGTTTTGATTTGCATTTCCCTGGTGACTAGTAATGTTGAGCATCTTTTTATGTGCTTATGGTCCATTTATGTATCTTCTTCGGAGAAATTTCTATTTGAGTCCTTCAGTCTCATTTTAAAAGCTCACTATTCCAAATCCCCTTTCACCACTCCTATAGGTATATTTCATGACTACATATTGACAGGTTCCCTTCAATATTTGTACTGCCAGAGAAATACCTTCACTGATTCTCTCCACCTATGTAAATATTACTACTCGACAGCCCAAATAAAGCGATGCCTTCCCCTTATTTACAAATGGCTCAATAAAATACAGATTTTTTTTTAATATTCAAGGATCATATTTTGGCCTCACCAAAATCTCAAATCCTTTTTTCATTCCCTTTACTCCCAAGCACCGCCCTGTCATCTCCAAAGGGTTGCTGATTTCTTGTGAACATGTCTTAGACCTCTTAAATTGCCCTTGTCATCAGCAGAAGGTGAGACTCGACACACACACACTCAATAAGTCTTTCTGTCAAAATTTTCAGAGTTCAACTGACTTTCATCTGTTTGATCTATTTTTTCATTCACCTTTTCAAACACTTCCTGGGTGTCTTCTGAGTGCAGGGCTCTGTGCTCAGTACAAGATGAAGAAGATGTAGTCCCTGATCTCAGAAAGCTCAGCAGATGCTGAGTGAGGCAATGTATGAATAAATTAAATAATAAATAAATGAAGCCAACCAACCACCTAACATATATACAGTATCTTTCTCAAATTGCAGGCACAGTGGTCATGGAAATAAACTCTCAGTAATGGCTGTGAAAAGCCAAAATCTGTGAAGTAACAACAAATGTCACACTGGCTTTTTGTTTTGTTAAGGTAAACTTAAAAGTCACCTACAGAGAGTGATGTAAAAGAAATCACCTGCGGAATGAACAAAAAGTACACAGACAACTGTCAAAGTACCACATCACCAAGAAGAAATAGTCTGTGTTTCTACTTTCTGGGAATTCACTGTTTCTTTACTCTGTAGAAAACTACAAAAAAGATAATTATGAGCGGAAATATCTAATTTAACAAAATCAAGCACAGAAAAGGTGTATTACTCCATTCTCACACTACTATAAAGAACTGCCTGAGACTGGGTAATTTATAAAGAAAAGAGGTTTAATTGACTCACGTTCCTCACAGCTGGGGAGGCCTCAGGAAATGTAGAATCATGGCAGAAGGAGAAGAAGCATGTCTTACATGGCAGGAGAAAGTGAGTGAGTGTGTGAAGGACGAACAGTCAAACACTTATAAAACCATCAGATCTCGTGAGAACTCACTATCACGAGAACAGCATGGGGGACACCGCCCCCATGATCCAGTCACCTCCCACCAGGTCCCTCCCTCGACACGTGGGGATTATGGGGATTACAATTCAAGATGAGATTTGGGTGGGGACACAGAACCTAACCACATCAAATGGTTTTCTGAAGTTCAGTGTCACTGCCTTAACTCTTGGAGATAAAAACAAAAACCAGAAATAACAAAAAAAGGCCTCCTCAGTCTTTTAAAATTACAATATTATATATAAAGTCTCATATATTACGTATATAGTCTTATTAATAATAAGACCATAAGGGGAGCTGGGAAGTGGAAAGACACAGGATGTCCAAGCCCTTTTCCTCAATCCAAGAGACTTCATAAGATGTTCCCGTCTGAGAGCATTTTTCAATCCTTACTTTGACAGAAGACTATTACAGAAATCATTCATAAACGAGGGACTACAACCAAAATGTTTATTTTCTAGGCACACAACTTATTATTCCAGCTAACATGAAAGGCCTGTCAGTGGGTACCTTGTATTAAAGAGCACCTACTCCATGCCAAGTGCTGCACTGAGTGACTTACACACCCAACTGCAACAGTCACGAGAGTCCCACAAGGGAAGTGCTGCTTTCATCAATGAGGCTCAGAGCATCCAGGAAGCAGCACAGGCAGGAACTGAATGCAGAGCAACATGCCTGCACAGCCCCCTCTCTTGCCATTCAGGCAAACTGTTTAGAATAGCATTCATTCACCCATGTAATCATTCACTCACTAACCCTGTCTACTATGTCCCAGGGACTATGGCACTTGAGAGGAAGAAGGCACAGTGCCACCCTTGTGGCACTCGAGTCTGATAAAAGAAACAAGCCTTGAGGCCTCTGAGTAAATTGTGACATGTTGTGTCATGGATAAGTGTATTAGGATATATGAGAATACAGGAGAAGAAAGGACTACATATGCCAGGTGGGTAAGAGTTGCAGAGGAAGGAACAACAAACCAGTAAGGAAGACAGGATTAGACAATTATCAAATTGAAAATGGATAAATAATAGAAAAAAAACAACTACACTAAAACCTACTTCTTGAAAATATCAATAAATGTGACAATCCTCTAAGTTGATCAAGGAAAAAGAGAAGAGAAAAACAAATTACCAACATCAGGAATGAGAATGATTATTGGTACAGATTCTACAACCATTAAAAGGACAATCAGGGAAGAGCGTCATTAATTTTGTGCCAATAGATTCAACAACTTAGATAAAATGGACACATTACCAAAAGGAATCAAGGAGAAACAGAAAATCGGAAGAGCCTCATGCCAATTGAAGACACTGGATTCATAATCAAGAATATACTCCCAAAAGATGGCCAGGCATTGTGCCTCATGCCTGTAATCCCAGCAGTTTGGGAGGCTGAGCGGAGGCAGATCACTTGAGCCCCAGAGTTTGAGATAGCCTGGCCAACATGGTGAAAGCCCAACTCTACTAAAAGTACACAAATGAGCTGAGCTTAGTGGCGCAGGCCTGTAATCACAGCTACTCAGGAGGCAGAGGCATGAGAATCATTTGAACCCGGGAGGTAGAGGTTTCAGTGAGCTAAGATCACGCCACTTTACTCCAGCCTGGGCGACAGAGCAAGACGCTGTCTCTGAAAACAAACAAACAAGCAAATAAGAATATACTCCCAAAAGAAACCCCAAGCTTAGATGGTCTCTCAGCTGAATTCTAACAAACATGTAAATTAGAAAGAATATCAATTTTATATAATAAACATTTTTAGCAATTAGAAAAAAGAAGAAAACTTTCCCAATCTTTTTATGAGGCCAATATTACTCAAATATCAAAATCAGATAGAAAACTTTTAAGAAAACTATTCATGAGGCCTATATCTCTCATGAATTTAAATGTAAAAAATATTTTTAAAGTACTAATGAATCAAGTTCAGTAAAATATAAAATGAGTAACACATCATGGCCATCAATAATGCAAGGCTGGTTTAATCTTCAAAAATCAATGTCATTCACCATATTAATAGGCTATTGACAAGCAACAAAAAGAAAAGCTGAATAATCAATGGCTTCAGAAATAATAGTTGACAAAATTCAAAACCCATTTATAGTTTTTTAAAAACTCTCAGCAAACTAGGCATAGAAAGGAACATCGTCATTCTATGAAATGCACTCATGAAAAACCTACAGTCAAAACCATACTTGATGATAAGCAATGGAATGTTTTGCATCTAAAATCCAGATTAAGATGTAGCTGTAATAATTTTTATAAGCATTGTACTTGAGATCCTAGCAAGTTCAATAAGTCAAGAAACAAAGGGCATACATGTTGGAAAGGAAGAGGTAAAACTGTCTTTGTTTGCAGACAACATAATCATGTACCAAAAACATCCTAAGAAATCTACTGGAACTCTCAGAAATTGCTGGTGGTACTATAAAATAGTAAAATCCTTTTGAAAAATAGCTAGGTAAATCCTCCTAAGCTTAAACCTACAATTAACATATTACTCAACAAAGCAACTCCTACCAAGAAAAACAAAAACACATATCTACACAAAAACATGTATATAAATGTCCACAGAGACTTTACTCACAATAATACCAAACTGGAAATAACCTCCATGTCCAACAAGAGGTAGGTGACTGAATAAACAAATTGTAGTAAATTCATAAAATGAAATACTATTCTGCAAAAGAATGGAGCAAATTACTGATACATATACAACATGGAAGAATCCAAAACACCTTATTCTGAAAGAAAGAAGCCAGACACACAAGAGTGTATACCATTGCTTGTATGTATATGAGATACTAGAAAAGCTCAGCCTTTGGTAGCAAGAAGGAGATCGGTAGTTGCCTGGAGTTAGGGGCAGGAGAGGGTTAGCTGCAAAGGGGTCAGAGAAACTATGGAGGGTGATAAAAATATTCTATATCTTGATGGTGGTGGTGGTGGTGGTTGTTACATGCAGTATATACTTGTCACAATTCATCAAACTGTATGGTTAATGAGGCTGCATTTTATAAAATGCAAATTACACTCAGTAAAGTTGATTTTTGAAATTGATCCTGGCCATTAATAGATATAAAATCACTCGTAAACATTATTAAAGAATCCAAGTCACAATGTGGGCCACGTTGATGTGGGACCAGCCATGTCTAAGGGCGAATGTGAAGCCCTCGAAGAGGCTTCAGATGGAGACTTAAGAGTCCCGGGTTCTGCATCAGAAGAAACAGCAGTGAGGCTATGATTCACCATAATTAAAGCTTCATGTGACCTGGGAGAAGTCACATCACTTTTTCAGTTTTCAGTCTCCTCACCTTAAAACCTGAGGGTCATGCCAGATGTTCCTGAGGTTTTGACCAGCTCTTATACGAACACTTATTCTTTATTTTCCTAATGTTCCACAACTTCTAATATAACTAACACTATTGTCAGAGAAAAACGATCACCCTTACATGTATGCCAGCCAATTTAAATGTATATGAAGTAGATCTCTAATATTTAAAGACCTCAATTGAACCTGTCACCACAGATTTCCTTCTGCTCTGTTTCTAGAATATGACATAAAATTAATAGCTGTGATGTGATCCACTTAATAAGTCAAACATTCAAGACCAAAGGCTGGGGCTCATTCCCCAAGAGACCAGCACAACGGTTTACTTAAGGTCAATGAAACTCACAAATGAAAGCCATACCATTATTTTCCAGTTAATTAGCACTTTTGGCCAAAGTTTTTCTTCAGTGTTAATGATGCCTCAAAGATGCCAAGTAACTACAAATTAAGTGATCCACCCACAGCAGTGCAGGGATAGGTTTGAACAACAGCAGCCATCGAAACAGCTTCCAGCCAAGAGGCCCACGAGTCCCGTGGTGGCTAAGAAGAGTTAGGACACAAGGTCCAGAGGAGGGGGTATGTCTGGGGACTGTTAGAAGACCAAGTTGAAAGTCTGGTTTAGGGTACTAAGGAGAGCATCAAGTCAGAGAGTCGAGGCCAGACAGAACCTGGGACCCCCAACCTAACTCCGTGGGCGATGAGCCCAATGCCATGGACCACAGCAGCGCAGAGGGCTGCCATGTCCTACCTGCACTTACGCTCCAGCCAAATTTCACCTTCTCTGAGAAGCCTTTCCAGCGTCTCCAAAGAAACTGCCACTCTCTAATACATACCACATGGACACTCTGCTTCTACACTGCTAGAGCACCCATCACACCTGGAGTTACATATTTTGTCGATAAGAAGTGTATTCGATCATTTAATAAGTGATATAAAATGGTCGGTGCTGAGATGGCTTGCTCCCACCTCTGTCACCGCATCCAGACCACTGTCTTCTCCCATCCCCTGTAACCACTTTTATTAGTTTTCTTTAATGTATCCACATTTATTTACATAGATTTATTTACACAGAAACAAGAAAATACAAATGCAAACCTTTTTCCTCCCCACCACCCTCCTCCAGCCAGCACCATCTTGCAATAAATAAATAAATTGCACATGCTGTCCACCTTTGTATGCCTTATTGTTTGTTAACTTTCACTTAATAGATCCTGAAAATTTTTACTTAGTACAGACAGAGCATCCTTTATAGAATATTCTTTGCAGGTTATTTGTAGACATGTGTGCCATTCCATGGTACAGATATGCTACAGCTTATTTAAACAGTCCCCTATAAATTGGATTTGTAGTTGTTTTCAATATTTTGTTATTATGAACAATGTTAAATAACCACATACATAAGTTGCTTTCCATATATGAAGATATTTCTGAAAGATATATTTTTCAAGGGAGATTTCTGGGTCAAAAAGCAAATCTTGTCATTTTAATGGATACTACCCAAATGTTCAACTGAAAGTTGAACCATTTCACATGTTAACAGCCATGCTTGAGAGAGCACTTCTTTTCTCAAAGCCTTGAAAATAGGGTATATTGTTCAATTTTTGGCTTTTTGACAGTCTGACAGATGAATAATCTCAGTGTAGTTTCATTTCACATTTCTCTCATTATTAAAAAAGTGGAACATCTTTCCATATGCTTGGCACATTTTCATGCCTTTTTCATGAATTACACATTCATATCATTTCCCTATTTTTTTAATTGACCTGTCTTTTTCGTCCAAATTCCTGGGAGGTTTTCTACGCTAAGGAGATTACCCCTTGTACAAAAGCATGTCTGCAGATAAAGACAGTTTTGCTTCTTCATTTCCAAAATCTATGTCTTTTAAATTTTCTTTCTTGGACTACTACACTGGCCAGGACTAGTAAATCAATGGATGAGAATAAAGATTCCAAAAATAAACCCACACTGACACAGGTAATTGATTTGTTACCAAAAGCTAAGGCAATTCAATGATAAAATTTATCTTTTCTACAATGGTGGAACAACTGGACAAATGTGTAGAAACAAATAAATCTCAGCGTTGACCACACATTATCTTGAGGTGGTCATACATCTAAACATATAACACCTAGAACATCTAGAATAAGACGTGGAGTATCTTTGCAGTCTTGGGATAGGAAAAAAGATCTCGGAGAAGACACAAAAAGCACTAAACATCAAAGGAAAAAAATTCATTTCATTTAAGATAAAATTTCATCCAGGGAAATCTCCAAAAAGTTAGAATACAAAATTTGTCCATTTCATCCAAGTTGTCAAATGTATTGAAATGCAACTGTTCATAATGTTCTTTTTTTTGAGACAGAGTCTTGCTCTGTCGCCCAGGCTGGAGTGAAGGGGTGCGATCTCAGCTCACTGCAACCTCCACCTCCCTGGTTCAAGCGATTCTCCTGCCTCAGCCTCTGGAGTAGCTGGGATTACAGGGGTGTGCCACCATACCCTGTTAATTTTTGCATTTTTAGTAGACACGGGGTTCCACCACGTTGGTCAGGCTGGTCTTGAACTCCTGACCTCAAGTGATCCACCTGCCTCGGCCTCCCAAAGTGCTGGGATTACAGGGGTGAGCCACCGCGCCCAGCCCATTATGTTCTCTTATTAACCTTTTCATGTCTGTAAGATTTGTAGTATGTTCCTCTTTCATTCCAGATGGTAATAGTGTTTCTCTTTTTGATACACCTGCTAGGGAATTATCAACTTTATTAATATTTTGAAAGAATTAATTTTTGGCTTTGTTAATTTTCTTAAGTGTTTGTACCCAATACAAGACTTGGCACAAAGCAACTATTCAATAAATGCTTGCTAAGTAGAATTACATTTGAAGATGATTTATACATTAACCATGTATCAATGTCCATTAAATGGATGGATAATCTTATTAATAAACATTTTCTCCATACTTCATAACCTGGCTTTACAAAGATTTCCCTCACCTCTCCACCCTACCTTCTTCCCACTGACAAATTCTTCCTTGGTTATTGGGTTTCTGTGGACAACTCACATCACCTAGGGAGTCTCTGTGATCCTGCAAAGCCCAGGCTGGCTGCACCTCCTCAATAAACAGCACGGAGCACGTTCCCCGCCTCTGACTTACCACACTGCAGCACAAGTGCTTGGATCCTTCAACAGAATAAAAGCTCCCTGCGGGCAGGGACCATGCTCCATACCTAGTGCCTTGAAGAGCAGGTGCCCCACATGCATTCCGTTTCACTGAATGACAGCATCTTCACAACAAATCTCAGAGGAAGGAGAAAGCTGACATTCAGTAGGCTCATACTGTGCTCCAGGCACTGTGAGCAGCACTTCAGGAACTTTAAGCACTACCACAATGCTGCACAGGTATTACTACCTCAAAAGCTCACTACTATTGAAAACTTAGGGAAATAAATAGCCTTGCCACAAAGCTCAAAGCCAGGCCTCAGTCCGAAGGTCCCGTTCTTCCAGCAGCCCTATGCTGTCTCCCAGGGAAAGGCTAAGGAGACAAAGAATGAGACTGTGAGCAGACAGCTGGCGCTGCCCTGAAGAAGCAGGCCTGGGTTCCCGAAGGAAGACCAGTTTCATAGATGCCGCGCCACGAGGCTGCCCTGGACTTGATGCTAAATGCTGCATTCAAGATGCTCACAGTTTTTCTCCTTCTGTATACACAGCTGGAGGAGGGTAAACTGTGGAAGGGATGATTTTAATAAATTTAGTAAAACTGAAATACAATCAGCATGAAATTAGGCAGCAGAGATTTGTTAGGAATCAGCAGAATTGTCCTTACATTAATTCACTGTTACAAGCCATAAGCAATTAGGACATTTTCCATTTGCACTCATTTAGTTATGAGAAACACTCTCTGGCCATAGGATGTGGCCTTTTAAATACTGCTGATCTTCAATATTAGAGAAATGTACTTGAGAGCCAGCACTTCAACAGACTTCCGGCTTATAGAAAGGAATGCTATATCCTTCCAAAGCTGTATGACTGAAATCAACTCGAGAGGAGACACGAAGGTGTTACGTATGCATGAAGTTGATGGGGACCCACAGCAAGGATGCCAAACTAAGTAACTGCAGAGGGCTAGAAACTGCTAGCAGGTCAGCAAGAAGCAATCCCGACAACCAGTGTGTGTTAGGTGGCCGGCCCCTGCCAGACACAATGCTGGGAGGTGCACACACTGAGTCTCTCTCCGGGCCTCCCCAACCTATCCGACCGGAAGGCCTTGAGTAGCAACTGTCGCTCAGCAAGGTGAGGTACGTTACTCCAGTTCCCGTAGCTAGTAAACCACAGAGCTCAGGTGCGTCTGACCCCAAAAGCCACAACTGCCAGGCCCTAACCACACTGAAGGCCACTGATAAAGGAAGGGGCACTGTGACTTCACCAGGAATCGGCCTGAAGAAGTGTCTGTGGATGCCTTGCTCCACGTGAGCCCACAGCCAACACCAGGCAAGGTGGTAAACTGAGAACCCCTGGAGGAGAAACCTGGTGTCTGGCCACAGCTCCCCCATCAAGCCTAGGTGTAGACTCAAGAAAGTCACTTTTCCTTTCTTGGCATCAACTTTCCCATCTGTGAAATACGGATTTGGACCAATTAATCTCCAGTGGCCCTTTCCACATGACTGGGCTGCACAGGGGAATTGAATGCCCAACCTACCCATCACTGGACAAACACTGGCTACGAGGGTCCACGTGGCGGGGCTGCGGAGAGAGCAGAGGCAGCCGGAGTCAGACCACACAGGCACACCAGGCTCAGAAAGGACCCACGCCTGTGCTCCCAAGGGGCTGGGAAGCCTTCGAAGACTTTTTAGCTAAAGGTATGACCTGAACGACTTCTTAAAAAAAAAAAAGAAAAGATCTGGCTGCAACGTGGAAGACAGACTGGGGACAAGGCTAAAGAGGAGGTGCCAAGCTAGCGGATGAAGTCACTGCCAGATGAAGACCAATGGGGACGTGTTCAGGGGGTGGCATGGAGTGAACACTGATGGTCAGGCTCCACACACGTGCTGCCATTAAAGACATCAGAGCTGACCGACTGTACGCTGAGTGGGAAGGGAAAAGGGAAGCCACGGATCTCTTCAAGATTAGATTCTTGACCGAAAAAAATGAGAAGAATGCACTACCAGTTTAGTGAAGTGGGGGAGAGAGGCGGAGGAGCAAGAGGACAGGGTGTGGTGCGAAGATCCGTGACTTCGATTTAGGACACAGTAAGTTTGAGATTCCGAAGGACATCCAAGTGATGACAGTGTGACACATGAATCCTGAGTGGGGAGAAGTCGGGCTGAAGAGACGTGGCTCACAGGGAGATGCTGCAGAGCTCAGAGCAGGGAGTCCATCTGTCCAGAGAGAGTGCAGGAGCCAGTGGAGCGACCCTCGCCTGATGCCTGGGGCTCCTTGGAAGGCAAGATGCTGCATGTGTGTTTACGGAAAATCATCACTGTCACATTATTGTTATTTTTTTATTTTTTTAAATTATACTTTAAGTTCTGGAGCACATGGGCAGAACGTGCAGTTTTGTTACACAGGTATACACATGCCATGGTAGTTTGCCACACCCACTAACCTGTCACCTACATTAGGTATTTCTCCTAATGCTATCCCTCCCCTAGCCCCCACCCCCGACAGGCCCTGGTGTGTGACCATCACATTATTTTATCATACAGTCTTTCAGCCCTCTTGCCAATAAGCACTTGTCATGTGATGTATTTCAAACTTTTACAAAATGCATCTTAAGCAGCAAAGAATAAAATAGTTAATAGCACCCACTCTGAAAGCAGGCTGCCCGGGCTCAGACCCCATCGTCATTTCCTACCCAGGCCCCTGAGCGAGTGATCTGATCTCTTCAGGCAGCAGCTTTCGCATCTGGGTTATCAGGAAGACAAAACCAGCTAGTCTTACAAAACACCGAGAACAGTGCCTGGCGTTTGGAAAGAGTGCTATAAGTACCAGCTAATATTATTATTACTAAATCAGTATTCAACAGTGAGAAAGGAAGATAAGATACTTGGAACAAATGAATTCATAAGTAGAGCCAAGAATAAAGAAACAAATTTCCACATCTGCTCTTCAGATAAACCATCACTGGCCCCAATTGCCCAGCTACAGTCCAAACCTCAGCATAGCCGCTCCCAGCCCTTCCACATCGGACCCCTACTGCTCCACCTGTCTCAGGTCAAACACATGCCACACACACACGCGCGCGTGCGCACACACACATACACACACACACAGATGCTACACACATATACAGACACACTACACATGTACATACACACAAAACGCATGCCATACACATATACACACATACCCAATAAACACACACACCCCACACACGTACACAGACACACACCACACACCCAACACACACCCCACACACACACACCCAACACACACCGAACACACACCCAACACACAGACATGCACACCACACACACCAACACACACACAGATACACACATACCCAACACACACCTCCAACACACACACATACACACCCCAGAGCTTCCCTCGTGCTGCATGGTGGGAAAGTTGCTGAAAGCCATATTGTTTCACACCTGTGTGCCTGAAATGAATGTCCTTACCTGCTCTCTCCAACTAGGAAATTCCTAGTCCTTGTTCCAGAAGACTAACAAACTCCCTCTGGTACTCCCCGCCCTCAGCTCAGACACAACCTCTCTGGCCTCTGTGTCTGTCACCAGACATCTCCTCCATGTCTCCATCCCACCAAAGTGTACTTTCATCATGTGAGGAGCGGAGAATAAAAAGGATGGCACAGGACTGCTGTGAGAATTGAATGAGAAGCTGATTCGCCACAGTGCCTGGCCCAGGGAAAGGATTCCACAGGTACTGGTTCCTGAATTCCCTTGTTCACCTCTGCTCACCCATGCTCCACGGGCAGGGCCACACGGGCCTCCAGCACCTGCAACATGGCCTGACACCCCTGAGGCTGCATCCCAAGCTGGCCTTCAAGTCAGGACGATGAGTAGGACCAGGCCCCTCACTCTAGAGGGTGGAGATGACAGTATTGTTGGGAACAAATAGGCTGTGTCCTGTGCATCACAGGTCACCAACAGCACATCTGGAAAATACCTGCAGCGAACAACGCATTGACACAAGGTGTGTGTGGATGGACGAGTGGCCCTGGCTCCACGCACACTGCTGTCTAGATGGCGATCGAGTGGCGAGACGGAAGCGGAGCACACAGTAACTGATCCAGAGGGAGGCGGCCTCTCCTGAAGCAACAACACCCAGTGTCAGGCATGACGGCGGCCAGGGTAAGGTCAAAGCAAAAATACCAAGAAGCGAGAGAGGCAGCTGAGCACAGAGGTCTTGGTAGGAAACCAGATGTGCCAATATCTGCCAAGTCTGTCTAATCCACGTGCTCAGATGGTTCCCATCTGCAGGGCTCGATGAGAGGCCCTCCTCAGAGCCTCCACAGGACGTAAGTCACAGCTTCAGATGGCTCTGTATCCCTGCTAGACTGTGTGTCCCCAGAGACAGAACACCCAGCATTTCATCCTCACACCCTGGGACCCGGAACTCACAGGGAGCTCAGTACAGAGCCGGGGAAGCAGCGGAGCGAAAAGGGGCACAAACCTGCATCGTCAAATCCTCAGCTCAATGTGCAGTGATCTATAAGATCCCATCCAGTGTTAAATCTGTGGTAACCAGTCCGTCTTTGACATCATCAGCCCTACGCTACTGTACCTTCATTATGGTGCTAATAGCATTCTAGCCTCAGAGTCTGGAAGCACCATCAAATCCACTTTTACTGTCCATGGCCTCTCTGATAGGCATGGGGCCACGTGCCCTATTAACCAGGACTATAAACGTGAAGTTCATTTACTCAAATGGTAGAGATGCAATTATGGCTTCACCCAAGAGAGCTACAAGAATAAGAAGGGCTTGATTCACAGAGGACACTTTCTTGTTAATGAGATTGGAGTAAGGAGCCAGGTTTACATTTGGGAGCTGTAAATATACCAGATAAACAGTGGGAGAATTTTCCAGTATACTCAGCGCCTCCCTGGATTGTGTGATTTTAAAAAATATAATATATAATTATTACCCACTTTTCATAGGAAAGAAAACTTAAACACCGAATGATTCAATGTACACAACAAATAAACAGTTTAAATGCCAGCTGTATTTAAATTCAAAACCTGTGTTCTAGTCATTAAGCCATGGAGTACACTTGACTTCTTCTTCTTCGATTTTCACTTCAATGTTTTGATAAAAAACTTGATGTATGAATGTCTGTGGAAGGTGCAGCTGGAAGCTCTCCAGCCCACTCTGCTCACTAGGTAGCTGCCTTCCTGCTATAGTGCTAGCGATATCCCTAAAAACTGATGGGGACAGTCAAGAGTGTGTGGCTTGGGCTGTAGGAGGCACCTGATCACCAGGGCTACTTTCAACCCTGGACAACTTGTCAGTGACCGGTCACGATCTCTCCATTGCCCTTTCCATTGATCTCTTCACTGAACAATTACACGGTGCGCATGTTCTAGTATGACTCCACAACTCTAAAGGGACGACCAGGGCTGCATACGGGAGGCTTGTGATCAAGGGAAAACCCATATCCATCTCCCAGGAGCAAGACCTCACCAAGATCAAATGGAGCAATTCTAATACTGACTATGTGGAGAAGTCTACAACTCCCTTAAGAAATTTGAGACTCACCTGAAGGGAACCACTGCTGATAGACACATGTATATAATGAGAAGCATGAAAACTCCCTCGAGACTGTCAGCAGTGCCCAGCCCACCACCAACTACTTACCACCCAAGCCCCCCAGCCAAGACTATCCACAACAATCACGGCCTAGTGGAGGTACTCATGACCACAGTGCACACCAACACTACATCCCAGGAGACTGCCCCTCTAACAAAGTAAAGTGTGATGGCCTTGCTCACAACATAATCCGACATCCACAGACACTGCCAAGGTCAGTGGTCAAGTGGCAAGGTCATCTCTGAGCTTAATAGGACCACACTGGCAAGGCTTTTTTTTTTTTTTTTTTTTTTTTTTTTTTTTTTGAGACGGAGTCTCACTCAGTTGCCCAGGCTGGAGTGCAGTGGCGTGATCTCGGCTCACTGCAAGCTCCACCTCCCGGGTTCACGCCATTCTCCTGGCTCAGCCTCCTGAGTAGCTGGGACTATAGGCAACCCGCCACTACATCCGGCTAATTTTTTTGTATTTTCAGTAGAGACAGGGTTTCACCATGTTAGCCAGGATGGTCTTGATCTCCTGACCTCGTGATCTGCCCATCTCGGCCTCCCAAAGTGCTGGGATTACAGGTGTGAGCCACCGCGCTTGGCCGCACACTGGCAAGCTTTCTATGTCGCCATCCCAACACACATCATTCAGGGGATATGACCTAGTGTCTAGAGGAAGCCACTTATCATGACCTCAAGAAGGTGGTGATGCAGTCACTAAAGGACTCTTTGGAAGGTGTCCTGAGCCACGGGGAGGCCCAACTCATCTGCAATTGAGATGTCCATGAAAAGGGAGAAACAGTCAAGAGATGTCCACGGAAAGGTGGAAACATTCAATAGAGATGTCCGTGGAAAGGTGGAAACATTCAATAGAGATGTCCGTGGAAAGGTGGAAACATTCAATAGAGATGTCCGTGGAAAGGTGGAAACATTCAATAGAGGTGTCCACGGAAAGGTGGAAACATTCAATAGAGATGTCCGTGGAAAGGTGGAAACATTCAATAGAGGTGTCCACGGAAAGGTGGAAACATTCAATAGAGATGTCCGTGGAAAGGTGGAAACATTCAACAGAGGTGTTCACAGAAAGGTGGAAACATTCAATAGAGGTGTCCACGGAAAGGTGGAAACATTCAATAGAGATGTCCGTGGAAAGGTGGAAACATTCAATAGAGGTGTCCACAGAAAGGTGGAAACATACAACAGAGATGTCCGTGGAAAGGTGGAAACATTTAACAGAGATGTCCATGGAAAGGTGGAAACATTCAATGGAGATGTCCATGGAAAGGTGGAAACATTTGATGCTGAGGCTGGAATTCACCTTCGACAACTACTTTGTCAAGGTAATATCCAGGTATGAATGGTGGACCTCATGGTCCCTGTGACCTCCAAGAATGACCAGGCCCAACATCTCTTGCAATAGCAGAAGAGGAAAACAAGCCCTCAGCTACTAGAGCTCCCTGACCCAGCCCTACCCGCAAGACACTCTGAATCTCCTCTCTCTGACAGTTTCCATCCCTGGACCCATGAAGAAGGCAGATTAGGAGAATGATGTATAATCAATACCATCAACACACTGTACCTGGCAGGGAAAAATATACACATATATAGTGAAGTGTCCAAATGACTGGAGCCCTGTGAAACAATGAGCTATCAGTACAGGTGTTCAAACAGTGTACACCTAAACAGCAAGGTAAACTAAGCGACTTTGCAAGTACTCCCTCCCAACATCAAAGATTAAATTATTTTCTCCACAGAAAGTGAGAATTAAACAGAGGCTAAGAATCAAGTCAGTAACTTTGTTTTTCAACTGGGAAGCCCAAGGTCCAACAGCCAACAGACCATGGCCCTGAACTCAAGACCAAGGCCTGTGTTCCACCCTAGCCCTGCCCATCACCCAACCCCTTCTGCAGGGGATGGGGAGAACGCTCGTGCCTTGCTCGCCCTCATGGCGGTCACACCATCCTGGGCCTCAACGTGGCATCTAAATCTAATCTAATTCCAGCTTCTGGGCCAAGTGCAGTGGTTCATGCCTGTAATCCCAGCATTTTGGGAGGCCAAGGCGGGCAGATCACTTGACGTCAGGAGTTCAAGACCAGCCTGGCCAACATGGTGAAACCTCATCTCTCCTAAAAATACAAAAATTAGCTGGGTGTGATGGCGCATACCTATAATCCCAGCTATTCAGGAGGCTGAGGCAAGAGAATTGCTTGAACCCAGGGGTGGAGGTTGCAGTGAGCTGAGATTGCACCACTGTACTCCAGCCTGGGCAACACAGCAAGATTGTCTCAAAAAAAAAAAAAAATCTATTATAGCTTCTTATCAATGAAAGAAGTACAACAAATCAATATGCAGGACAATTGGGGCAGTTTGAATATGGAACGTTTATGACCTAACACTATTGTACTAATGTCGAAGTTCATGGGTGTGACAATGGTTATTTAGGAAAGTATCGTTCTTGGGAGGCATGTAAAAATTATTTAAGGAGAGAAATAATATAAAGTCTGCAACTTAGCCCAAAAAAGTGTGTGTGTGTGTGTGTGTGTGTGTGTGTGTACAAACATACACAGAGAGAGAAAGTGCAGAAAAAAGAAAATGGGTATAGATGATAAGTATACAATTTTTTCAACTTCATGTTCGAGATATTTCAAAATAAAACTTGGGGAAAATACTAACAAATCAAGTCTTCTAGAGTCTTTGACTTTAAAAAAATCATTGAAAATGTGTAAAGGACGCAGCCACCTTGCTGAACACAGGCATGCTCCAAGGATGGTGCCGGCTGCTTTTTACAGAAGATTCCTGATCTTCCTGAGAAAGACCAAGGCATGGATATTAGTTCCCCACTTTTTCAGCTGAGATAACGGACTTGGCCAAGGTCCCAGAGTTTACCCCAGAACACCTGGTCTTTATGGAGCCTAGCTGACCTCCCTCACCTACGCTTGCTCTCCACGGCCCTGTGGAGAGTCCGGGACCGCCTGGGCCCACACCCTCTGCCAATGCCAGAGCAAAGCGAAGGTGGCAGAGCCCCCACCTAACACGCCCCTGCCTTGCCAGCACCGGGCTGCTCCTGAGTCAATTTCCTTCTGCTGATCTTCTCAGTTATTCAACGACTCTTCTAGTCTGTGGACTTTGCTTCTTTGTCACGCCAGCAAACCTCCTTATTTACACAGAAAACAGAAACTTTCCATCTGCTGAGCCAGCAGTTGTGCCTCCGGGCTCCTTCTCGCTGGGCAGCCCTAGGTGAATGGCTCCCATCTCAGGGACTCGGTCCCTTTGTCTTCACGTGGGAACCAATGTAATAACTTCCCTACCAAACTGTTTTTCAGCTCGACTGGCAGAACAAGAGCCAGGGCCCACCTGTCCCGTCTCTTCCATGGACATCAGCTGTCCCCCACTCTCCCTCCCTGATGAAAATTAAGGAGCTAGGACTTGGTGAGGAGCGCTGTTCTAAACCCTCCGTTGGCTTCTATGTGCAGTAAGAAAGGCTGAATCCAGCATCCAGAATTTCTTCTTCTAGTCTATAAGCTCTTTCACTTTTTATAGTTTCCAGAATATCTTACATAGGCCAATTGGAAAAGAGGGTAAAGAAAGGAAGCTACCTCTTAACAAACATCTCATGTACACTAAATTCAGTTTTGTTTAATCATCTCGTGGTTAAAGCCTCAAAGTCATCCTACAGAAAAAAAAGCCCTTTATTCCCATTTTCCAGCTGAGGAAAATGAGGCTTAAAGAGCGTGAAGTAACATGTCCCAGACCTCCCTCACCTTCAGGGATAAACCTTGTTCTCCGTTCTTCCTGCTTCCATGGGAAGGATTTCCCCAGCACAGTCCCTCCACCCTGGCTACCCTGAACCAACCATCCTGAGGCCAGATGGGTGGGTCAGTGTCATAACCCTTGAGATCCATTCACAGCACATCTGAAGGAGCAGCTCTGCCCTCCAGCCTGCAGCAAGGTCACCAGGGGAGCTTGTTTGGACATCTAGATCGCTGGGCCAACGCCAGTGTTTCTGATTTACAGGTTAGAGAGGGGCCCGAGAATGTGCATTTCTAAGAGCCCAGGTTCCTGAAGCTGCTGGTCCAGGGACCACACTTTAAGAACCACTGCAATGGAAATGGGGCGATACAGGCAAGTTCCCTAATTAGTGAGATGGGGAAAGCATGGTCACGTGGGCCCCAGTCCTTCCCTCTCCCCTCCAGTGGCCCTGCCAGCCTGTCCCATGGGTGTGGCCTGCCCATGACTGCCTGGGTACAAGGAATTCTACCATGAGGTCTGCCTACAGCCAGGTCAGACTCCAGCCACAGCCTGCAGGTAAGCAGACTGCCCCATTCCTGCCGTACCTGGCAGTTGTTCTAAACTCAGATCATTGTGCCAGCAGGGTGTCAGCCAGGCGCCTTCAAACCTCGGTAGTCGCCCTGAAGACGTGCCAAGGGAGACGGTCAAGCCAAGACTGACCCCAATGCCATCCCCTCTTTCCTCTGCTTCACAGCAGGCCAACGAAAAGCCACACCCCTCGACTACTGGACAAACATTTGCTGGGTGCCCCTCTGTGCCAGACACTGTGCTGGTCCAGAAGCAACTGAACGACGATGACCAAAACACAAATCACAACGGGCTAGGATATGACATCCTACTTAGGCACTCAATCCCAAGACATCAGTCACCTCTGGCCACTGTTCCCCTACAACCACTCATGGGCCGGTAAAGAAACCGGGGCTTGGATGTGCAACTTGCCCAACGAATCCCACAGCTTCAGTGGCAGAATTTGGTTCCATACCTGCCCAACTTTGAAGACCGTGCTAACAGACAGCCATGACACTACTGTAAAAATTGGCATTACAACCTGTTTATCAGGCCCCACCCATGAGCGTTTCTCCAGGGCATGATGGTGCCCCCAGGGCGCAGCACAGAGCCTGGCAAGCTGCCCAATGGAGGAGGTGGGTAAATGCTATGGAAGGAATACATGAATGACGAAAGCAACACCTTCGGCACTGATACGCAGGGCTTTCAGAAGATTATAGCTTCTCGCCTTGGGGAGAATAAGTCCCTATTATAAATGGAAACCTTATAGTCCCGCAGATGCTCTTTATTTTTCCTAATGCACAGCTGAAAAGAGAAAATTTTACCTTGTGTGCTAAATACGCATTTCTAATTACCCTCACCTAAGATGCATTCACTCTAAAGACTAAGAATAGCTAACTGATATAACTTACAAAGGAGTAACATAGTCTAGTCAGCTGGAAAAATTAAGCCAAAGGTAAACTAGGATTGGTGAAGAGTCAATAAGTTATTACAAGGAATCGCTAAGATTGAAAACAAAATAAGATGCAGAATGAAGGCATAGAACTTTACCTCCAAAACCAGAGCCAAGTCACCACCAAGGCATTTGACTTCCTCTTTGAGTCCTTGCCTCTGGTCACCCCATCTCCAGCAGAGATGGAGAGAAAAAGGAGAAGGAGGTGAGGAGTCTGAAGGCCCGAGGTCAGACACCAGTCCAGTGTTGCTGTGCCACCGGCTCTGAGACCTGGGCAAACAACCTGACCCTCTGTGCTTCGGCTTCCTTGTGTACACAAAGCGAGGATGGTGGCACACCAGCCCGCTGCGGGCTGTGAGCATTAAATGAGCACAAGGACCTTGGTTTAACAAACCCAAGTCCAGCCAGGTGCGGTGGCTCACGCCTGTAATCCCAACACTTTGGGAGGCCGTGGCAGGTGGATCACCTGAGGTAGGAGTTAGAGACCATCCTGGCCAACATGGCGTAAACCCCATCTCTACTAAAAATACAAACATTAGCTGGGTGTGGTGGCGCGCGCCTGTAGTCCCAGTTACTCGGGAAGCTGAGGCAGGAGAATCACTTGAACCTGGGAGGCGGAGGTTGTAGTGACCTGAGATCGCGCCACTGCACTCCAGCCTGGGAGACAGAGCAAGACTCCATCTTGGCAGAAAAAAAAAAGAAAAAAAAAACCCAAGTCAGGTCCTTTGCTTCTGCTTGGAGAACACTATACATCCTAAGGAAGATGACAGTGGCTGCTCAGGTCTTCCGGGGAGATGAAACCCACAGGGTCCAAGGAGGACACACCCAGCTCAGCCTCGAGGCGGCAGAGTCCCAGATCAATTACATTCCCTTATTCATCCTTTCACCAAATGGTGGTTATGAGTCAATACCATTTTATGTAACTAAGAAAAACGAAAAGCAGTTATCACCAAGACTACAGTTTGAAGTTAGTTAATATTCTAGCAGCACTGGCTTTCCATAAATCAGCTGTCCTCTCAAAAGAATGGTGGGATTTTAACCAGAAGAAAAAGGAATCTGGAGACTCTTTTTTTAATGTGGGGCTGGATCTAGATGTGGGGATGGGACTCCTGTGACACAGCAAGCCACCCTTCTCCCTGAGGAACACCTGGATAAGAGCTGAGGGGTCTTGCCCGAGGAGACCGGCGTCCCCCGCCTTGCACTAGCACTGTGCTGAGCGGTCTTGCCGCTCTCGGGTGGTGCTTGGCGCGGTCCACAATGCATGACAGCTCTTCCCAGGAAGCTGGATGCTCCATGTGTTGCCCCGGGTCTTCGCCGACGGCCATGAAACCTGTTCTCTGTGAGACAGGGCAACAATGCCTTCTTGGCGAGGAAAGGCAAGGAGCCCAGTGCGGCTACAACTCAGGCTTTATAGCAGGAAAGAAAGCTGGATGGACAGGGCGGGCAGGCCAAGGGGCCTTCACCCCAGACTCCCCACAGCTGCCGACTCCCTCCCTTTCCTTGCCCCTTCCTCCCTGTCTCCAGCAGCTTCTGTCATGCTGGCTAGAAGGCAGGAGGTTCCAAAAGGAGCACCTGCTGTCCACAGCCTGGGAAGACTTCTATGATGTTTCTCTTCCAGAAAATGGTTCCCAGAGCATTCTTGGATGCCCATCTTACAGGCTTTGTGCTTTGGTGGACATGGGCCCTGCTGCGTCCAAGAAAGTGCAGTCATCTTGCACTTTCTAAATAATACAGCATGAAGAAAACGACCCAGAATTTATTCTTCAATGCCCCTATACCCCTTTTCTAAATTTAGAATTGCCCCATATTTTAGAATTGCCCTAAATTATAAATGTTAGTAATTGGCCCTTCATCCTAAGATGTAAACTAAGATCTGGGTTCATATCTTAGCTCCACAAGCAACCAACCTGGGCACATTATTTCACTCTCTGGAACTCAACTTTTCTTCATCTGTAAAATGGGACAGATATTACTTATTCTGTAGGCTTGTTCTGAGAAATAGAAATGTGTACAGAAAAAGCCTAAAAAGGTTCCCGTGGCACCCACAATAAACTGCTCTTGTTCCCTTCTGTGGAAGCTCTTCTGTGACCAGCTGTCTGTGCGGCGTCCTGGAAGGGAGGCCTGCAGCTCCCCAGAGATTCTAGCCCAACCCTGCCTGGGCCCCGCCAGCCTCTCCCGGCACAGCCTCACAGCAGGCATGTTGGAGGAGCTAAATATAGCTCCTCAGACTCCAGGGCGGATGGTCACCCGCCCGGGCTGTGCCTCCTTCCACATCACACACGCGCACGCACACACATGCTCCTCGGCGGAGGCCCCTTTCAGAAGCACGCACGCAGAAGCTCAATCAATCCACCTCCAGTGCACAGGGGACAGCTCACATTTCGGTGTGCTAAGAATAGCCCAGGTTGCAATAAAAGCCCAAGTGCAAAGGGCATGGAAGTCTTTCTCTGCGGAGGCCCCGCTGGCACCGGAGAGCCAGGCATGGCAGCCCGCAGGGTGAAAGGCGGGTCCCCGAGGGCCAGAGGAGAGGCTGAGAGAATGGAGAAGAAAATGAGTGACTGCCTCGGGATACAGGGAAGAAAACACATCACGCGTGAAGAAGGGGACAAGAGTGGGCTGGCTGGGCCTGGCAGCCGCTGCTCAGCTCTGCCTGCTTCTCTGCAGGCTGTGTGAGAGCAGACACAGCCACAGCCTCTGCTGAAGGACAACATGGAGAACAACAGGAACAACAACACCCAGTTGGTGCTGAGGGGCTGGGTGCCAGCCCCGAGTTCCGGTGTGCTGGAGCATTCTTTACAGCAGACATGGGACGTGAGCCCAGGCCGGCTGGCTCTACCACCACCCTTAGCAGAAAGCCAGATCAGACTCCAACCAGACTCCAGTGCACACACCACTTTCCAAGACCCAGCGGAGGTCAGGGCAGAAGTGGAGGGTGAGGTCAGGAGACAAAGGGCCACCAGGGGCCAGGCCACATGCTGCCAGCAAGGCAGGGTCCAGCCATAGCCACAGGCCCCAGCCAGAGCTCAAACAAGGACGCATGCGCAGCATTGGCTGGGCCAGCTGCATCTTCACAAATGGCCCAGCAGAAGCTGGGCTGGCCAGAAGCCCCTCTGATAGGCAGACTCTCTAAAGTCCCCTCCTGGAAATGCCATCTTTGGAGATGGACACAATTGGCTTGTCCATGCCAGCTCTGCACTAACAGCTGCGGGTCCCTGAGCATGCCTATCTCCTTGTCTAGAAGATGAGGCAGCCAACCACTGTGGCTTCACAAGGCTGCTGTGAGGACAGTGCCTGGCATATGCAACGTGTCCAATCAATTGTCATAAAGAGGATAATGACAATGATGACAATGACTCCACCTTGTACAGGGTAACACTCAGATGGGATAAAGACAATCTTACTGGAAGCTCTGGAAGAAACAAATACTAACTCTTTAAGGGCCCGCCTCTTGGGGGGAAGAGTAGGAAAGTCAGGGGGTGAGGGCAACATTTCTGGACAATAGCCCTATGCCAGGTGCCAGGCCAGGAACATCAGAGCAAGTTTAGGCTCATCTAATCCTGGCAGCCATCCATGAAGTGGAGACCAAGAGCTCCGTGGAACAGACAAGCAGAGCAAGGCTCAGAAAGGCCAGGAGCTGTAGCTTGGGTGCGGAGGGACAGGGTTTTCATCTATCTGAAGCCCCGAACACAAATTCTAACTTTCAAGTCTCAATACTCTTCCCAGAGCGGGAGACTGAGGTTTAGGGAGCTGAAGTGACTCACCCAAAGTCACAAAGCTAGTGGAGGTGCGGGCTCCAGCGTGAAGGGAGGGCACCCGCGAGCCCAGGACCCCCTCTCCTGCATGAACAGCAGGCCCAGGGCCGCTCCTACTTGCTTCCTGTCACCCATCCCCTGCTCCCCTACTCCCAGCTCCAACCAGTTCATCAGTACCACCCCTCTAGTCGAAGGCAGGAATCAGGTGTCATTAATCTTTATAACCTCGGTGCCTGGAACACAGCAGAAATTCCAGAAATGTTTACCAAAAGGAAAAACATGAGAAGCTGAGGCGGAAGGAAGGCAGGCCTGCGGAGGTGGTTACAGAGCAAACCCAAGGCACACAGCACACCAGAGGCCCACAGCCACATCTGATTCCCCGCGATGACACAACTGGCCCCGTCCCTTTCATCTTATAGCTAGGGGACTCTCTTGCTGTATAGATATGGAAACAGAAACTCATACAGGTAAAGTAAACCCCCATGTTCACAGGACCAACTAAGGGCAGGGCCGGAACGAAAGCCCATGGCTGGGGCCTGCGGGCCCAGAGTTGGTCCTACGGCATGAGGCTCCTAAAACTTTTGGCAAGGAGAGTCATGTCTTCTGACTTAAAAAGATAAATGCTCCCTTCCTGGCCGAAGTGAAAATCAATAAGCTGCAACCCAGCCTTACTCTTTGCCGGAGGAAGGGGAGAGCTCGAAGGTTCCTGCTATTGCGCCTGGGCTCCTGTTCTTTCACTGGGGACCTGCGGAAGGCACACTGGGGACACCGTGGAAGAGCCGGCCCTCAGTGATGTGTTCTGCCCACCTCTCATCAAGCATGAAGATAAATCCTACAGGGCCTCCCTCCGAGACCACCAAATTATTTCCCTGGCGACCAAGGAAGTGAATAGAAGGTTATGTATCCCTCCCATTTGCTCATCGGTCTTTGAAACTCATATACAGCTGAAAGGGGAAGGTCACAGGGACCCCCCTGTCCAAACACCAAACCCTGGGGTTTCCTTGAGGCTGGAAATGAAAGCGGATCTCTGAGCAGCCTTCCTGAGTGTCTGTGTCCCACAGGGCAGGCACTGTGTGAGGTTTTGTGGAAGGTCTCCTGCTGAGTCCTCGAGATCATTCTGTGAGGTGCGAGCTTTATTCCTCATTGTAGGGATCAGAAAACTTGTCCAAGATCAAGTGGGAAAGGCTCCTTCAATTCCACCACAACTCAGTCCCCAAATCGGATAGCCACTGAGCAGTGTGTAACTGTTGCCTACACGCCAAATGACACATGTAGGTGTGAGCGGTGACTGTCAGGCAGGCCACTGGGGTGTGTAACACCAGGGGCATGAGTACAGCGTGCGGGCAACAGGGCTAAGCCACTGAGTGTACAAGGGACACCTGGGGACCCACATTGATGGTGGGGCCACCAGATCTGAGGTCAGCCATGAGCTAGCGAGAGGATTCGGCAATGGAGGCCTTTGGTTTTCACACCGGGCAGCTCAGGCGTAAAGCCTCCAGTGCTTCATGAGTCATCAAAGCCAATGAAGAAGTCCTTGGCAGAGGATTCATTTGAACTTCCCTTTAACACTTCAGCTGTGGGGAGTCTGGCATGAAATATGCGCATTAGCTACTCTCCAACCGGAGAACGCAGAATTAACGTTTGTGGAAAATCTACATGCTGAGCGATGTGCACACACCGTCTCATGCGGTTCTCACAACAATTTCCCACTCTGCAAATCAGGGGACTAGGCTCAGAGAAGTATCACGTTGTGCCCTCATCTCCAGCCTCTACCAGGCAAGATGCCCAACCCCAACTCCCACCCCAGGTCCTCCTTCAGTGCCCCCACCCCATAAACAGAATTCCCTCTGATACTGCATGCACCAGCCTCCGTGACTCTCTGGGTCTCACGGTCCCCTGACGGGGGGGCACACAGGACTCAGGACACCCTTCCTGATCCCCAGCACCTCCACCCGGGGCACAGGAAATGCTCATGATATGTCTATGGAGGAAGAGAGATGGGAGATGGAGAGATGGGGGCTGAGGAGGGAAGAAGAGGGGAAGTAATGA